>NC_091642.1:26462500-28962500 GCF_027580195.1 Bos mutus | reverse complement strand
TCTGTATAGAAGTTAAATAAGCAGGGTGACGATATATAGCCTTGACGTACTCCTTTTCCTATTTGGAACCAGTCTGTTGTTCCGTGTCCAGTTCTAACTGTTGCTTCCTGACCTGCCTACAGGTTTCTCAAGAGGCAGATCAGGTGGTCTGGTATCCCCATCTCTTTCAGAATTTTCCAGAGTTTATTGTGATCCACACAGTCAAAGGCTTTGGCATAGTCAATAAAGCAGAAATAGATGTTTTTCTGGAACTCTCTTGCTTTTTTTATGATCCAGTGGATGTTGGCAATTTGATCTCTGGTTACTCTGCCTTTTCTAAAACCAGCTTGAACATCTGGAATTTCATGGTTCACGTCTCTTACCATACCATAAAATTATACATAGAAGATCTAACTAATAACCAGTGGGGACAGGGACAAAACAAAGGCCTTTGCTTTGTAAATACATATGTACAGAAACACAGAATGTTGTGAAATGATTTGCTCTCCTGCCACATAGGGGCCATTCACTCAAACAACTGGGACCAACGGCTAGAACATTCTAGAGCAAACTGCCAAAAATACATTTCTCCTCCAGTGTTCTTAGCAATTTCATCTGCAACTGTCTGCTGAGAAGAAAGCCCTTCCAACTCACCTCAAGAACCTGCACTCTTAATTACCTTAGTCCCCAGAAAGCAGCTACTCCATTATCACAGGCTCAGTCACAAAGGCAGTCCCTCCAAGCCATCTCCAAAAGGCTCAAGTGAGTACTTGGCATAATTCATTAAGAAAGAGAAAAATATCAACGTAATTAACAAGACAAAAGATTGTCTAAGCGTTTTCCAAAACAACATTCAAAATAAGGTTATCTGATATAGATAAGATCTTTCTCAACTAACTCAAAATTATGAGGTTCCTCAAGTTGGCTGTCGCATTCCTATAAAATAGTAGCCTTTACAAAGAATGAGACCCCATACCTAGGAGGCCTTAACTGACACTCCCAGAGTATGCACCCACCAAAGAGATCCTTCTATTTCACATTCCAGATTCAGGACAGAGAGTTGGGCTCAAAGTTGACTCCTTTTCCCTAGGAGTCATACTCCACAGATTGTTCATTATCTGAGCCAATAAAAACAGGCCACAATCAGCAGTTCCTACCCTGCTGGGAGAAAATGAGATGCAAAAGACAGGGCACAGGCCAAGAATACTTTCCACAAACCAACACTGACTCCTGATGTAAAAGAACACACCTAAGAACTCTTTCATACACTCAAAGTACTGTGTCCTTCTCTCAGAAATCATATACCTCCAAAACAAGTTTTCACCAATTAGTCCTCTTACTTTTGTACCTTTACTTCTAGTTATAAGGCTCAACATGCAGGCATTAAGAGCCAGTAAGCTCTGAGTACTCACATTTTGAGTATAGAAAAAGAAATAGCTGTGGGCTATTAGCTCACCAAAGAATAGAGCAGGTTCTAGAATGCTGTATTTACCACTTACATGTGAAAAAAAATCTCTCACAAAGGAAATGTACGCATATAAAGTTTAAATACAGACTTTCCCCTACTATCACCTAGTCCTAACTCCAGATATGAAGAAGTGGACAAAATTAGGGTCCTGTTTCTAATTCCTCCTTTCTCAGGAAATACGTGAAATTCTTCCCTTTAGTGTGTTATTTTGGCAAATAAAGTGTACTGGAGTATTGCATGTATACATTATTTAAGGGCTACCTAAGTAATATTCATATATCACACAAATTTATATATAAACTTGAACAACTTCTAATTCTGATAGGATATATATGGTAAGCCCTAGAGCAACCACTAAAGAACAGTGAAAAAATCATTACAGAAATTAAAGTGCTATATTAGAAAATGTCTACTTCATGCAAAAGAATGCAGTTAAGGTACAGAAGAAAAAAAAAAGACCTGGGACACAGAGAAAACTAGAAATAAAATGGCAGACATAAGTCCAATTATATCAATAACAGCATTAAATATGAAAGTAATAAACAATCCAATCAAAAGGTGGAGATTATCAGACTGGATAAAATAGATAAGATCCAACAAATGTCATCTACTAGAGACATATTTTAAATTTAAAGGTATAAACAGATTGAAAGTTAAAAAAAAAAATGAGCAAAAAAGATATGTCATGAAAGAAATGAAAGCAGAGAAAATTCAATAATAAAAATTGGAGACTGCAATACCCATTCTTTAATAATGAAGAGAACAACTAGGCAGAAGATTAATACAAAATAGGAGACTTGAACAATATTATAAATCAATTAGATCTAACATAGAACAGTACCCACAACCATAACAAACTATGTTTTCTTCAAGTGCATATGAAACATTCATCAGGATACATCATACACTAGGCCATAAAACAAACCTCAATAAATTTAAAATGACAGAAATCATACAAAGTATGTTCTCCGACCAAGTTTCTTTCTTTTTTTTTTTTATTGCAATATTGGTAATTAATTAAACCTATATTCCAGTTCACCAAGATTCTTCATCTCTACCTAATCTACTATGTAATCTATTCATAGTGTTTAATTAGTATTATTTATTCAGTTATTAAAGTTCCCATTTTGAAATTCTCTTTCAAAATTTCCCCATCAATTTTGATTTGGTCAGAGAATATACTTCATATTATTTCTACCATTTAAAACTTATTGAGATTTGTCTTATGGAAGAGAAAACTAAGCTTAATGCAAGAAGGAAGAAAATTTAAAACACCAAGAATGGAAGTGAATGAAATACAGAATAGAAAAACAAAAGAGAAAAAAAATCAATAAAACCAAAAGCTGATCCTTTGAAAGATCAACAAAACTGACAAATTTTAGCTAGACTAACAAAGAAAAAAGAGGAAATTCAAATTAGTAGAATCAGATATAAAGGACAGCACATTACTACTTACCTTACAGATTAAAAAAAGATTATAAAGAAACACTATGAACAACTCTATGTCAATAAATTAGACCACTTAGACAAAATGAACAGATTCCTAGGAAGACAAAAACTGCCAAAACTGACTCAAGAAATAGACAATTTGAATAGACCTAAGTGAAGAGGAACTAAAAAGCCTCTTGAAGGTGAAAGTGGAGAGTGAAAAAGTTGGCTTAAAGCTCAACATTCAGAAAACGAAGATCATGGCATCCGGTCCCATCACTTCATGGGAAACAGATGGGGAAACAGTGGAAACAGTGTCAGACTATTTTTCTGGAATCCAAAATCACTGCAGATGGTGACTGCAGCCATGAAATTAAAAGATGCTTACTCCTTGGAAGGAAAGTTATGACCAACCTAGATAGCATATTCAAAAGCAGAGACATTACTTTGCCAACAAACAAACGAACAAACAACGAACAAAGGTTCGTCTAGTCAAGGCTATGGTTTTTCCTGTGGTCATGTATGGATGTGAGAGTTGGACTGTGAAGAAGGCTGAGTGCCGAAGAATTGATGCTTTTGAACTTTGGTGTTGGAGAAGACTCCTGAGAGTCCCTTGGACTGCAAGGAGATCCAACCAGTCCATTCTGAAGGAGATCAGCCCTGGGATTTCTTTGGAAGGAATGATGCTAAAGCTGAAACTCCAGTACTCTGGCCACCTTATGCGAAGAGTTGACTCATTGGAAAAGACTCTGATGCTGGGAGGGATTGGGGGCAGGAGGAGAAGGGGACGACAGAGGATGAGATGGCTGGATGGCATCACTGACTCGATGGACGTGAGTCTGAGTGAACTCCGGGAGTTGGGTGATGGACAGGGAGGCCAGGCGTGCTACTATTCATGGGGTCGCAAAGAGTCGGACACGACTGAGCAACTGATCTGATCTGATAACGAACAAAGACAATGAATTACAACTTCAGAAAAACCACCTGTGAAAAAGAGCCCAGGCCCTGGTGGCTTCACTGATTAACTGAACCAAAGATTTAAAGAAGAATTTATACTAACTTTTCACAAAGTCTTAAAAAAACGAGACGGGATCACTTCCCCAACTCATTCTGTGAGGCCAGCATTACCCTGATATCAAAATCAAAGACATCACCGGACAACCAGCAGTCGAGTAAGCAGATGCATAGGGATCACTGGGCAGCAAGGCCTTGCTACCTGACCCAGTCCTCCTGGTGTGCATTTCTCTGCTCCAGGCCATGGACCACAGACAGGACCCGGCAACATTTTTTCCCCAAACATCCCTGGATGAGGTAAAACTGCCAAGAGAAGACAGATTCCTCATGAACACATGTGGGGACAGTTCTGAGCACCCGAATTAGCTTCCAAAGTTTACCTCAGGCTGGCCTTAGCCAGTGCAAACACCTTTTCACCATCATCTTCAGTCAATATCATAACCTTTGTGCAGGCATGACTGAAGTTTCTTTCCCCCTGCTCCTCACTGCCACCACAATGAAGCGACATCCCTAAGTAAGATGAATAAAAATATGATAATATTTAAAACAAAAACAAATAACTCCCTCCAAAGCCCAAAGGCATCACAAGAAAAGAACACTACAGAGCAGCTTCTCTTATGAATATGGACACAAAAATTCTTCAGAAAAATATAAGCAATCTGAACCCAGCAACATATAGAAAGAATCATGAGCCATAAGTGAGATTTATCCTAGGAATACAAGATTGGTTTGATATCTGAAAATCAATTAAACTATATCAATAGCATAAGAAGCAAAAACCACATGACCATCTCAACAGATGCACAAAGAGTGACAAAACCCAACACCCTCTTGAGGAGAAAAGGGAACACTCCTACACTATTGGTGGGAATGTAAATTGGTACAGCCACTATGAAGAACAGCATGGAGGTTCCTTAAAAAACTAAAAATAGAACTGTCATATGACCCTGCAATCCCACTCCTGGGCATACGTTCTGGAGAAACACATGACCTGAAAGGATACATACACCCCAATGTTCATTGCAGCACTGTTTACAAAAGCCAAGACATGGAAGCAACCTAAATGTCCATTGACAGAGGAATGGATAAAGAAGATGTAACACATATATATACAATAGAATATTACTCAGCCATTAAAAAGAATGAAATAATGCCATTTGTAGCAACACAGATGGGTCTGGAGAGTGTCACACTGAGTGAAGTTAAGTCAGACAGATAAGGAGAAATATGGTATGACATCCCTTACATGTGAAATCTAAAAAGAAATGATACAAATGAACTTACAAAACAGAGACAGACTTAGAAAATGAACTTATGTTTGCCAGGGGAAAGGGAATTTAGGGAGTTTGGGAAGGTTATGTATATACTGCTATATTCAAAATGGATAACCAACAAAGACCTACTATACAGCACACGGAACTCTACTCAATGTTATGTGCCAGTCTAGACGGGAGGGGGTTTGAGGGAGAATGGATACGTGTATATATATAGCGGGAGTCCCTTCGCTATTCACCTGAAACTACCACAACACTGTTAATCAGCTGTATCCCAATCAAAACAAAAAGTTTATAAAGTTAAAAAAAAACAGAACCAACACCCTCTCAAGGTAAAACAAAACAAGCACACACACAAACACACACACACAAAACAAAACCAGAAACTATTAACAGAAATAGAAAGGAACTTCCTTAGCCTAAGAAAGGGCATGTATCAAAAAAAAAAAAAAAAATCCACAGCTGTTTTTAATAAAATATTAGAAAGACAAAAATGTTAAATACCTATAATCTCTCCAACCAGAGATATGAACACATTGGTTAGTTTCCTTTCATATTCTCTTTTTCTTTTTGGCCCCTACTTGAAGCATGACAGATAGATCTTAGTTACCTGACCAGTGATTGAACCAATGCCCCCTGCATCAGGAGCCCAGAATCTTAGCCACTGGACCACCAAGGAAGTTTGAAATAATATCATTTTGTATCTCTGGTCCCTTCTAAGTCCACATGAAGGGGAGTGAATGGAACTGAACAAAGTTCCATATGGAAGGTATTTGGTTGATTAGAATGAAGTCTTGTGCGCATCATCAGAACCAAGGCTGGTAAGACCCCAGATGTGAACATTCAGGACAGCAATTTTTAAAAAAGATAATAATAATAATGAACAATTACATAGCAGTGACTATATACCAGGTACTATTCTAAGTGCTTTTCAATACTGTCATTTAATCATCTCAACAATGACACAGGTTCCATTACTATCCTCACTTTACAGATGTGGAAACTCAAGCAAAAAGTGGTTAAATAACTTCTTCAAAGTAAGCAAGCAGTACAGCTCAGACTTAAAGTCAGACAATCTAACTCCAGAGTCCCTGTTCTTAATCAAGCAGAGGAATAGCAAACTTAAAAACCAAAAGGAATGAAGACATGCAGAAAAAATGTGAAGTCTCCATTTTTACACCTTATCAGTTAAGTTCCAAACTCAGCCTGATTCAAATTTAGAAATTAGAGTTGTGGTTATCTCAAAAAGAACAAAGTAGGTACTGGGCAAACTGGATCTCCAACTCCAAAAAAAACGAAGTTGGACTCTATCCTTACACTATGTTAAAAACGTCACTCAAAGTGGATCAAATAGCTAAATGTAAAAGCTGAAACTATAATACTCTTCAAGAAACATAGGGAAAAAGCTTCATGACTTGCACTGGCAACAATTTCTTGGATATAACACCAAAAGCACTGACAACAAAAGAAAAAATAGGTGGAAAGGGCGAAAGTATTTGCAAACCGTAAGGCAGGATATTGGTATCCAGAATACATAAAGCATTTCTAAAACTCAACAACAACAACAAAACACAATTTAAAAACCTGCAAAGGACTTGATTAGACATTTCTCCAAGGAAGATACACAAATTTGGGCCAATAAGCACATGAAAAGATATTCAACACTACTAGTTATCAGGGAATTGCAAATCAAAAATCACAGTGAGATACACTTCACACTTACAGGGATGGTTGTGATTCTAAAAAACAGAAAATAACAAGTGCTGGCAAGACTGTGGAGAAATTGGAAACTTTGTGTTATCACTGATGGAAATGTAAAATGGTATGGCTGCTGTGGAAAAAGGTTATGATGGTTCCTCAAAGTATTAAAAATAGAATTACCATATGGTCCAACAATCCGACTTCTCAGTATATACCCTAAAAGTGAAAGCATATCCTCAAATATTTGTACACCCATGTTCACAGCAGCACTATTTACAATAGCCAAAAGGTGGAGGATGCAACCATTTATCAATGGATAAATGCATAAAGAAAATGAAATAAATAAATACACACACACACACACACGATGGAATACTGAATTTTATCTTTAAAACAAGGAAAGACATTCTGATATATGCTATGACATGGGAGAACCTTGTGGATATTATGCTAAGTAAAAAAGCCAGTCACAAAAGGACAAATAGTGTATAATTCCTCTTATATGAAGTTTCTAGAGCAGACAGAAAGTAGAATGGTGATTGCCAGGACTTGGGAAGAGGAGGGAATGAGAAATTATTGCTTAATGAGTACAGTTTCAGTAGGGGAAGATGAAAATGCTCTGGAGATGGTTGGTGGAGGTGATGGTTGCACAACAGAGTGAATGTACTTAATGCCACAGAACTGCAGACTTAAGGGTTAAAAATGGTAAATGTTATGTTACAAATATTTGCTCACAATTTTTTTTAAAAAAGCAAAGTAGAAGTCAGGTTGCAGTAAGGAAGGGTTTTATATGCTAAAGTAACACTTTAAAATCACAGCAGCCCCAATTTTTAAAAATCTTAATATTTCATTATATATATCTGCATCTCCTAAACCAAGACTTCTTTACTGCACTGCAGTTGACCAAGCTCAGATATGACCTAATGCAAAAACCTCTCTGCGGCATAAACCAAATTAGGGCAAAAGAGACAATAAACCACATGGGATTCAGTGTTTGGTTTTTCATTTCTAGCTGCTACAGTCTTAAGAGATTGGGGAACAGCAACTATTAGAATAATATGTAATGTTCCCAGCGACTGGGGAAACAGTATTGCAGCAGCCTCATTATGGTGCTTTGTTTTAATCTGCATAATACTTTTCATCCTCTGTAATATGAGACCTGCAGGGTCTGATTAACAGAAGAAAGGTCATTACTGTTAAGTTCTGATCCCAGGAATAATTTGAGCCTGCCTGTCACTTTGGAGTAGACAACTGGATGTACTCCTTGCTACTCAGGAGTCATCTGCCCAAAATTTCTGCTCCTTGGTTGCCGGAGAAGGCAATGGCAACCCACTCCAGTACTCTTGCCTAGAAAATCCCATGGATGGAGGAGCCTGGTAGGCTGCAGTCCATGGGGTCGCTACAAGTCGGACGTGACTGAGAGACTTCACTTTCACTTTTCACTTTCATGCACTGGAGAAGGAAATGGCAACCCACTCCAAGGTTCTTGCCTGGAGAATCCCAGGGACGGGGGAGCCTGGTGGGCTGCCGTCTATGGGGTCGCACAGAGTTGGACACGACTGAAGCGACTTAGCAGCAGCAGACTAGGTTGCTTTAGCATCATTCCTTCCAGAGAACACCCAGGACTGATCTCCTTTAGAATGATGCTGGGAGGGATTGGGGGCAGGAGGAAAAGGGGATGACAGAGGATGAGATGGCTGGATGGCATCACCAACTAGATGGACATGAGTTTGAGTGAACTCCAGCAGTTGGTGATGGACAGGGAGGCCTGGCATGCTGCAATTCATGGGGTCGCAAAGAGTCGGACAGGACTGAGCGACTGAACTGAACTGAGACTAGGTTGCATCTTTCAGCTGAAGTGCTTGGTGTCAAACTGCTCTTCCTCTCAACTCATCAGTATGCATTCTGATAAGAGAGCTGTGACGAAGAGGCAAATTTTACAGCCCAAACAGGTGCATGAGCAAAGGGATTCGGGGGAATTTTGCCTGGCTGAGACCTTCCATTCCCTTTCCAATCCTAACTCTGTGGCCATCAATAGTGAATGTACCCTCCCTGATTACTGCCTGAGGGTGTTCCACACCTCCCTCTCTATGACATTCAGAATTCTGTACATAGCCCACTCCAAAGGGTATTATTCTCAATGAACCCCCTTAGACAGAGGCTGCTGAATTTCTTTTCCTTAGAGTCCCCAGCAGAGTGCACATTTAAAGCATTCTATTTTTTTTTTTTTTTTTTTGAGGGAGAATTTTTTAGGATGAAAGAATACAGCTACATAAGCACTAAGCAGGAGGGGAGAGTACACCTCAGCATCGGAACAAAAAGACCACTGGAGCAAACAGAGGACTGCAGGCAAACTCACCAGGAGAACAGTTAAAAGAGACTTACAAAGAAATGCACTTAATTCTCATTCCAAACCACAAGCTTGTCACTAACCCCAGCAATATCTAAAAAGTCATTCTCAAAGACCAACTAAACTTTGGCTTAATGTATTTCAGATAAAGGGAAAAATTAATATATTAATCACAGAGTTCAAACTTTATCCACCTTAAGAAAATCACACATCAGGAGAAAAGCCCATCTGCAGTGATTCAGTCTCTATTTCTGTGAGCAACCAGAGAATAGGATGTGAACTTGGTGCTAATAAAATGCTCATTAAGTGAAAAGCATTAAGATGTTAACATGAAGAGATTCATTAAGGGCTTCAAATTACTTACCTTGAAAGTTGTTTGGTTAGATGAAGGTCAGATTTCAGTCTAACATTTTTCTTTTTCTCCTTTGACTAATTGAAAGTTTGAAAGTCAGCAGACATCTTCCCTAAAGTACAAGGCCTCACTGAGGGAGCCTGCTCAGTGGTGGCAGGAAATACTTAGCATAGAAGTGTCCAAGCAAAAGTATCAAATGCTTTCCTTCTAGCCCTGCACATAGTCCCTCAGAATGCTTTCCTTCTAGCCTTGCACATAGTCCCATATTTTTCCTTTGTGGATCAGCAGATCTGTGAAGGCAGCTTAAAGTAACAATTATACCAAATGGAATTTTAAAGGTGGAGACATACTATTTTATTTTCCTTGTGGCAAAGCAATGCAACATCCCTAGAGGGGAAGGAACAAACATAAGGCCCTGTATATTAATGACATCAGGTGTTTCAATAAAAATAGCAGTTTCTAAGCAGCTGCATTTTAAGAATCTCTGAAGGATCAAACAGGAAGAGAGAGACAAATTGTTTAAACACAAATAACTTTGATAATTAAAGAACTAGCATGACTAAGCCATGAAAGACAAGTGAAAAGCAAACAGACTGACACTTGAGCAAATTTAGGCCTCCAAGAAAGTGGAAGGATTTTTAATTTTCAGTCACAATCTAAACTCAAAAAAAAAAAAAGGTCTGCAGTCTTCCTGCAGCTTCTCATTTGCTGGTGAGATACTGTTAGGGTTGCCATTATATGCAGTACATTCCAGAAGATCCCAAAGACATAACTTGTATCTGTCATCAACTGGCAAACCAGTCTCAGAGGCTCTTCCAGCTGTTAGGTGTCTGAAAATTTCACATGCAACCTAATCCCTTCCCATGATTATCAAAGAACATACTAGAGAAGAGGTGGCTAAGTTTATTCACTCTGCCTTAGAATTCTTTTCAGGGGCTTCCCCAGTGGTCTAGTAGTTAAGACTCCGTGGCTTCAATCACTGGTTGGGGAGGTTCTGTATGCCTTGAGGTGCAGCCAGATTTAAAAAATATCCTTTCCAGGTGTTGCTGCTGCTGCTAAGTCACTTCAGTCATGTCCGACTCTGTGTGACCCCACAGACGGCAGCCCACCAGGCTCCCCCGTCCCTGGGATTCTCCAGGCAAGAACACTGGAGTGGGTTGCCATTTCCTTCTCCAATGCATGAAAGTGAAAAGTGAAAGTGAAGTAGCTCAGTCGTGTCCGACTCTTAGCGACCCCATGGACTGCAGCCCACCAGGCTCCTCCGTCCATGGGATTTTTCAGGCAAGAGTACTGGAGTGGGGTGCCATTGCCTAATAGTGTCATATATCCTGTGTTTCTGGCCTCTCTGTGCTGTATAATCTCCCCCTTCTTCAATGAAGCTGTGAGCCATGCTGTGCAGGGCATCCCAAGATGGACAGGTCATAACAGAGAGTTCTAACAAAATGTCCACTGGAGGAGGGAATGACGAACCACTCCAGTATTCCTGCCTCAAGAACCCCATGAACAGTATAAAAAGGCAAAAGATACACCGGAAGAGGAGCTCCCCAGGTCAGATGATGTCCAGTATGCTACTGGGGAAGAGTGGAGAAATAGCTCCATAAATAATTAAGAGGCTGACCCAAAGCAAAAACGATGCACAGATGTGGCTGTGTCTGGTGATGAAAGTAAAGTCTGATGCTGTAAAGAACAATATTGTACAGCAAAGGACTGATGCTAAAACTGAAATTCCAATACTTTGGCCACCTGATGTGAAAAGCTGACTCACTATAAAAGACCCTGATACTGGAAAAGATTGAGGGCAGGAGGAGAAGGGGACGACAGAGGATGAAATGGTTGGATAGCATCACTGACTCAATGGACATAAATCTGAACAAATTCTGGGAGACAGTGAAGGACAGGGAAACCTAGCATGCTGCAGCCCATGGGATCACAAAGAGCCAGACAGGACTGAGCGACTGAACACGACAACAGTAGGAATGCAGACTTCTTAGGCATACCACATTTTTGCCCTCAGAGAAAAGAATACTTCCTTGGACCACTGTTATTCAAAGCATCAAAGCCTACCCACAAAGAGAAGCAAAACATCTTTTAAGGGTAACATATTAACATATATAAAAGAGATAAATGAAGACACATATAGGAAACATTCTCAATGCTCAAAATACTAACCCTGAAAAACAGCATGGCAATTCCACAAAACACTAAACATAGGTGTGCTCCACGCCCACCAGAGACGCTCAGAGGGCTCAAACAAAACCTTCTGCGCATCAGGACCCAGAGGCCCCACAGAGACTGAGCCAGACCTGCCTTTGAGTGTTTGAGTGTCTCCTGCAAAGGCATGGGTCAGTAGTGGCCTGCCTCGGGGACAGGGGCTCTGGCTGCAGCAGACCTGCGTCACGCAGAGTGCGGCATAAACCCTCTTGGAGGAGGTTGCCATTAGTTCCACCACAGACCTGCCAAGCAGACTGCAGAACAATTACACCAAAGAAATTCTCGCACTGTTAAGAACAGATTTCCAACAGATTTCCCAACCTGGGGATCTAGCAAAGAGATTGAGAACCCCTAGGGAATTTGACTTTGGAGGTCAGTGGGATTTGATTACAAAACTTTCACAGGACTGGGTAAACAGACTCTTGGAGGGTACACACAAAACCTGTGCATACAAGGAGCCAGGAGAAAGGAACAGTGTCCTCACAAGAGACTGAGCCATAGGTGACTGTCAGTGTCCAAGAGTCTCTGGCAGAGGCATGGGTCGACAGTGGCCTGCTGCAGAGTCAGGGGCACTGAATACAACAGTGTGTGCACAAGTTCTTCTGAAGGAGGGGCCATTACCTTCATTACCCCTACCATAGTTTGGCCTCAGGCCAAACAACTGAAAGGGAACACAGCCCCACCAATCAACAGAAAATTGGATGAAAGATTTTCAGAGCATGGTCCCGCCCATCAGAACAAGACCCAGTTTCCCCAACAGTCAGTTGTTCTCATCTGGAAGCTTCCATAATCCTCTTATCCTTATCCATCAGAAGGCCGACAAAATGAAAACCACAATCACAGAAAACTAACCAAACCGACCACATGGACCACAGCCTTGTCTAACTCAATGAAACTATGAACCATGCTGGGTAAGGCCACCCAAGGACAGGTCATAATGGAGAGTTCTGACAAAACATGGTTTACTAGAGAAGGGAATGGCAAACCACTTCAATATTCTTGCCTTGAGAACCCCATGAACAGTATGAAAAGGCAAAAAGGTATGATACTGAAAGATGAACTTCCCAGGTCGGTAGGTGTCCAATATGCTACTGAAGAAGAGTGGAGAAATAACTCCAGAAAGAATGAAGAGGCTGGGCCAAAGCAAAACAGTCCCCGGTTGTGAATGTGACTGATGATGGAAGTAAAGTCCGATGCTGTAAAAAACAATATTGTATAGGAACCTGGAATGTTAGGTCCATGAATCAAGGTACATTGGAAGTGGTCAAACAGGAGACGGCAAGAGTGAACACCGACATTTTAGGCATCAGTGAACTAAAATGGACTGGAATGGGCAAATTAAATTCAGATGACCATTATACCTACTACTGTGGGCAAGAATCTCTTAGAAGAAATGGAGTAGCCATCATAGTCAACAAAAGAGTCTGAAATGCAATACTTGGGCGCACTCTCAAAAATAACAGAATGATCTGTTTGTTTTCATTCAGTATCACAGTAATCTAAGTTTATGCCCCAACCAGTAGCGCTGAAGAAGTTGAACGGTTATATGATGACCTGCAAGACCATCCTGAAGATAAAGAACATCCTCAAAAAAAAGAAATGCAAAAAGGCAAAATGGTTTTCTGATGAGGCCTTACAAATAGCTGAGAAAAGAAGAGAAGCTAAAGGCAAAGGAGAAAAGGAAAGATATACCCATTTGAATGCAGAGTTCCAAAGAATAGCAAGGAGAGATAAGAAAGCCTTCCTCAGCGATCAATGCAAAGAAATACAGGAAAACAACAGAATGGGAAAGACTAGAGATCTCTTCAAGAAAATTAGAGATACCAAGGGAAAATTTCATGCAAAGATGGGCACAATAAAGGACAGAAATGGTATGGATGCCGGGGTCCAGCCCCGGTGGATCCAGGGAAATTCGAAGGAGAGACGGCTTCGGCGAACTGGATACAATAGCTTTAATTAAATATTAATTAGAGATATAAAGAGTAATAGAATAAGGATAGCTCAGTAGGAAATTCAGTGGAGAAAAGAGGCTGAATAACTTGGTTTATGTGGAAAGCTAATACAATTCCAAAATAAGGAATTTACGTCACCTATGTAGGCCACAGGTGTCCTCCTATTCTCCCGAAGGAGAGGAGACACTAAGGCCTCCTGGATAGATCTTAGAAGCCCAGGCATAATTAGTAGGCTTGACGAGCCTCCGCGTTCCAGATGGGGATTCAGCCAGAAGGTGAGTGAAAGAACAACATGGGGAGTATGGACATAACAGAAGCAAAAGATATTATGAAGACGTGGCAAGAAAACACAGAAGAATTATACAAAAAAGATCTTCATGACTCAGATAACCACCATTGTGTGATCACTCACCTAGAACCAGACATCCTGGAGTGTGAAGTCAAATGAGCTTTAAGGAGCATCACTACAAATAAGGCTAATGGAGGTGATGGAACTCCAGTTGAGCTATTTCAAATCCTAAAAGATGATGCTGTGAAAGTACTACATTCAATATGCTAGCAAATTTGGAAAACTCAGCAGTGGCCACAGGACTGGAAAAGGTCACTTTTCATTCCAATCCCAAAGAAAGGCAATGCCAAATAATGTTCAAACTACTGCACAATGGCACTCATCTCACATGCTAGCAAAGTAGTGTTGAAAATTCTCCAAGCGAGGCTTCAACAGTACGTGAACTGAGAACTTTGAGATGTTCAAGCTGGATTTAGAAAAGGCAGAGGAACCAGAGATCAAACTGCCAACATCCGTCGGATCATAAGAAAAGCAAGAGAGTTCCAGATAAACATCTATTTCTGCTTTATTGACTATGCCAAAGCCTTGGACTACGTGGATCACAACAAACTGTGAAAAATTCTTAAAGAGATGGGAATATCAGTCCACTTTACCTAGGACTTCCCTGATAGCTCAGTTGGTAAAGAATCTGCCCACAATGCAAGTGACCCTGGTTCGATTCCTGGGTTGGGAAGATCCACTGGAGAAGGGACACGCTACCCACTCCAGTGTTCTTGGGCTTCCCTTGTGGCTCAGCTGGTAAAGAATCTGCCTGCAATGTGGGAGACCTGGATTTGATCCCTGGGTTGGGAAGATCCCCTGGAGAAGGGAAAGGCTACCCACTCCAGTATATGGCCTGGAGAATTTGAATCCTGGACTGTATAGTTCATGGGGTGGCAAAGAGTCGGCTATGACTTTCACTTTCACTTTACCTGCCTCCTGAGAAATCTGTATGCATGTCATGAAGAAACAGTCAGAACTGCACATGGAACAATGGACTGGTTCCAAACTGGGAAAGGAGTATGACAGGATGTATATTGTCCCCCTGCTTATTAAACTTATATGCAGAGTATATCAAGCAAAATGCTGGGCTGGATGAAGCACAAGCTGGAATCAAGATTGTCGGGAGCAATACCAATAACCTCAGATACACAGATAACACCACCCTCATGGCAGAAAGCGAAGAGTAACTGAAGAGCCTCTTCATGAAAGTGAAAGAGGAGAGAGAAGGAGCTGGCTTAAAACTCAATTTTCAAAAAACTGAGATCATGGCATCCAGTCCCATCATTTCATAGCAAATAGATGGGGAAACAATGGAAACAGTGACAGACTTTATTTTCTGGGGCTCCAAAATCACTCCAGATGGTGATTGCAGCCATGAAATTAAAAGATGCTTGCTCCTTGGAAAAAAAGCTATGACCAACCTAGACAGCATATTAAAAAGCAGAGACATTACTTTGCCAACATAAGTCCGCTGAGTCAAAGCTATGGTTTCTCCAGCAGTCACGTATGGATGTGAAAGTTGGACCATAAAGAAAGCTGAGTGCTGAAGAATTAATGCTTTTGCACTGTGGTGTTGGAGAAGACTCCTCAGAGTCCCTTGGACTGCAATGAGATCAAACCAGTCAATCCTAAAGGAAATCAGTCCTCAATATTCACTGGAAAGACTGATGCTGAAGCTGAAGCTCCAATACTTTGTCCACCTGATGCAAAGAACTGACTGATTGGAAAAGACCCTGATTCTGAGAAAGACTGAAGGCAGGAGAAGGGGACAACAGAGGATGAGATGGTTGGATGCCATCACTGACTCGATGGACATGAGTTTGAATAAGCTCCAGGAGTTGGTGATGGACAGGAAACCCTGGCATGCTGCAGTCCATGGGGTCACAAAGAGTCAGACATGACTGAGCGACTGAACTGAGGTGTGTCCAGTTGCTCAATCATATCTGATTCTGGGTGCCACATGGACTCTAGCCCACCAGACTGTTCCGTCCATGGAATTTTCCAGGCAAGAATACTGTAGTGCTTGCCACTTCCTACCCTAGGGGATCTTCCAGACCCAAGGATTCAACCAGCATTTCTTGTGTCTCCTGCATTGGCATTTGGATTCTTTACCACTAGCACCACCTGGGAAGCCCCGTTAAATATGGTTATTGTTCAGATAGATGCTCAGTCGTTTCCAACTCTTTGCGACCCCCGTGGACTGCAGCATGCCAGCCCTCTTTGTCTATCATCAACTCCCAGAGTTTGCTCAAACTCACGTCCATTGAGTTGATGATGCCATTCAACCATCTCATCCTCTGTTGCCCCCTTCTCCTCTTGCCCTCAATCTTTCCCAGCATCAGGGTCTTTTCCAGGGAGTCAACTCTTTGCATCTATCCATTAAACACAGGCTTACCACGCAACCCACCAATTCTACTTCTGAGTATATTTGCAAAAGAAGCAAAAGCAGGAACTGAAGAGATATTTGTACACCCATGTACAGATAGCCAAAAACACAACAACCAAAAGGTGGAAGCAATTCACTTGGGATCTCATCAGTGGATGATGGATAAACAAAATGTGGCACCTATATACTTGGAATATTACTCAGTCTAAAAAGGAAGGAAATTCTGACAAGTGCTACATCGGCGATGAACTGTAAAGATATTATGCTAAATGAAATAACCAGTATTTTATAGTTTTCTAAGTACTATAACATACATAATTCTCACAACCGCTTCTCTATAAAACAACTGATATCCTCATGACCTCCATTTTATAGCTAGTAGAAAGAGGTCCAGAGAAGCTAAGTAAGTTGCTCAAGGTCACACATTAAGTGGTAGAGACAAAAATTAAAAACCTGGTTTCTCTAACTCAAATTTCCATGCTCAAGCTCCTTTCAATACATCATACCGAATTTTCTGTTTACCTCCATAGTAACACTAAAAAAGGAGGCATTACAATATAAAAGAAAGAGCCCTGGATTTGGAATTAGAAAACTATGATTAATTCTCGGATTTGACACACAAGAATTGTGGGACATTTTGCAATTCAAATATCTTCAAGATTTAGTTTCCTCACTAGTTAAAAAGTATACTCTATAGGGTTTGACGACTGAAAAAGACAGCAATTTTTGAAAGAGCAGTACCTAGTTTAGCCCTTACTAAATGAAAATAAATTTTAAAAAATAAAAAAGTAAACTTCTGCAGGCTTAGCATCACCAATATATTCCCCTGATCTGGTGGTAGTGTGGTAAGTGATATTCTAAAACATCCTTCCAGTAATCTCTTGAAAAAACTGACTGGATCTTTTGATGTTTTCTACATATATTCCAAGTCTAATTCATTAGCAACAGTGAAGATGATATAATTACTGTCTGCAGCAAGTTCATCAAGAAGTTTGAGGAATGAAAATGAAGGTATAGGCCTAACTTACAAAGAGAACCGTGTCATGGTTATAGGCATCTGCTCTAAGCCCAAGCCAGTCCTTTCTGGGGTATTCAGAAAAAGGACAGGTCAGTAGTTTAAATCAGCTGTTTGATGGCCCCTAGGAAGAATAAGGACAGCAGCCAAACCAAAAGCCACCGAAAGAAAAAGCAACAATGCAGGAGATTAAAGCAAGCATAAAAGACTGTGATCAAGGAAACAAGCCCCAGATGAAAAGACACTGCCTGAAAACCCTAAGTAAATACATGAATAAATAAACACAACATAAATTATACCCATATGCACTTCATTCTATAGTCCAGAATCTGGTGTTTCTTTCAAACACCCACATTTGTCATACTGTCCTTCGGTCACAAAGGGCTCTTTAGGAGAAGGCAGTTTGTAATTCCTGATTCCTATAGAAAGTCACATTTATCATAAGGATTTACTACAGAATCTGGCTTATTTGCTAGATGCAAATATACATGAAGTTGTGAGATTTATAAAACTATGTTTGCTGCAAAATGTCTCTGGGGGTTAGGTAAGGCAGATCAACCTTCAATACCCTCAATGCAATCTTGTTAGCACATCTCACCCGCCTGCTCCCTCACCCCTGCCCTCCCAAAACACACATTTCACACTTTTTCTTTTGTTCCCAGACTTGTCAAATACTAGTAAGTCACTGCAGGGACAGGACATTTTACCTTAAAAGAAAGGGGTGGCAAGAAAAGAAAGATATAGAAATAAATATTGAATCTCAGCTCTGTCACAAATCAGAATCTATACCAAGTTGTAAATGTGCATTACTATTACTGGGAATATCTGGCAAAACTTATATCTGGAACTAAATCAAGTTTCCCCATCTGTTGGGTTTGCCTCTTCTACTCAATGTTAATTTTTTAATTGTTTGCAAGAGCCATATAATAACTGCTGAGAAAATAAAAAATGATAGGCACAAAGGGAGCCAGAATAACACAAGTCAGCTTTAGGTTTCATGACACTGAAAGCACATTCTCTCCATTTACAAACAGCTCTCTCCTGTGAGTGTGTGCTATTTTCTCAAGACCCTAAACCAACTCCATGTCTGACTCAATTTTATCCAATACATACAGCACTCTGTAATTGCCATGCTGTTTCATAAGGAACCTAAAATGACTTAGCCCCATGAGCTCCATTTGGCTCTGTTTACCACAAATAGAAATAGCCATGTAAAGCAAAACGTCAGAAGTTCCAGATCCCATGAGTCATTCATTCAACTCATGGAGAAAGGCAGAAAAAAATTTCCAGAGAAAAGCTTTCAGATGGCTTATACACAGAAACCACTTTGGCAACAAAGAGGCCTGAAAAGGGTTTGCAACTATCTCCTGGTAAGAAAATTCATAAACGAGCAAATTCTGTGAGCTATTTCAATATGACAAAATGAAAGTCACATGCATTCCTGCTTTTCTTGATCAAATATGAAAACTTCTTCCACTCCTACAGACATCGGGGCTTAAAATAGTACTGATGTTCAATATATTTCACTTAGAAAGGTACAATAAACCTCAGGATTAACCACAGAACTCTGAAAGAGATAAATCCTCACTTCTTACCTGATATTAACCAACGCGTGAGTCACCTTGCTAGCTGCTTCTTTCCACTGGCCTGCATTGGTAGAAAGCCTCAGGACTGTAAAAAAGGAAAGAACAAAGATGTGTCAGACCACTGGTATTAAAGAAATATGAGCGAAGACACAATGAAGAATATCACTATTGGAAAAACCAAACGCAGTCTGTGCCAATCTTCTATTTAAGACATCCTAATCTAGAGGAAAAAAATAAGGGCTTATTCTCAACTATCTTTCCCGCAATTTTTTTCCTCTTTCTTTCACTTTCTATCAAAATATTCTACTCCTCTGCCTTGGGTTTCCCTCTCTCCACTCTCCGCTAAAATGTTTCCATACTTAGTTTTTGCATTCAGTTAAAATCTACACTGGGGTGGTGATGTGAGGGTAACCTGATTGCCACATTAATCATTTCCCTAATAGCTGGGGCCGATTTAGTGGAATTGGCCAGCTGAGTAAGTGTCCCTTCCTGTTTCACATACAGTATATCTTTCTCCTAAAGGTCTGAACTGGGTCAAATAGGATAAATAATCTTGTCAGACAGAGGATGGTCATGTTTCAATCAGAGTAACCTGCTTTAGCTCCCTTGCCTTAACTGTGTAACCTGCAACATGAATCAACTGGAATGGTCTTCCCTTCTCTGACCAAAGTCTCTCACACCCTTACTCACAGAAGGGATGATGGAAATATAGTTCCCAGGTGGTGCTAGTTGTATAGAACCCGCCTGCCAATGCAGGAGACTTGGGTTTGATCCCTGGGTCAGGAAGATACTCTAGAACCCACTACAATATTCTTGCCTGGAGAATCCCATGAACAGAGGAGCCAGGCGAGCTATGGCCCACAGGGTCACAGAGTCAGACACAACTGAAGCAATTTAGCACACACACATGCATATTCTCTGTCAGCTATGAGCTTCAGGGCCACACATTATAGTACCTATACTCTTTCAGAAAAGAGACAAACCAGCACAAGTGTTTCTGGAAAGAACAAGGATACAGTGGGCGCTCCAAGCATATGTTTTTAATGAGTGAATAACGAATATGAACTAAACATGTAGAGAGTCTACTATGTGCCAGAAACTGGACAAAGAATATATACAATACAGCATACATATGAGACTCAGAGGAGACAATTAATCAATCAAGTTTATTCACAGAACTGTAAGTAAGGGGGCTAGAATTTAAACCTGGAGGGAATGGTCCTACAGCCTGTACTTGATACACTGAGTGGTTAAGAGTGTGAACTCTGAAACCAACTGTTGGTGTCCAAGTCTAGCCTTTGCCACTTACTAGAGAAAAACAGCAATACTTACATGAAAGGATTATTATGAAAATCAAGTAAGTTATATATATAAAGCCTTAGATCAGTACCTGGCACATAGTAATTGTTACATAAGTATTAATATTAGCTATTATTCATTAAATAGACTGTCTTCCAAACAAATGCAAGAATATACTTAAGACCTTCTCGGAGGAGAAAGTCAGTTAGTTAGTTAATCAGAGCCTAACATTAAAAAACGTATAACCAATCTGCATAGGTACCATCACTACCAACTCCTGACCAGTACTGCTCTAGCAAGAGTAGTAGCAGCAGCAGCTGTACTAGAGGGAGGGCATATAACTGTAATAGGGAAAGAAAACTCATCTGGCTACTCTGCATCTATTTCAGCAATATTTCATTTTTATAAATTCATGCAATTTTACGAAAGAGAAGATGGAAGCCTTAATAAAACATTATCAGAGTGCTGCTTTCCTAATTTACAAGATTTAGTGCAGGGGAACTCAGTTTCAAGTTAGAGCTTTTCAGTCTCAACTCAGGGATTCATTAAGTGTATGCACAAATTTATTCATGAATGAACAAAACTGTTTCAAGCAGGTCAGACATATTTTTTTCAACTCAGTTGCAAAAACTGTTTAGATATATCCGTTTTCCACTAGACCCTCCACTAAACCATAAATTCTCTGATGGTCAAGATCTAGTATTTGTGGAATTGAGCTGAATTTTACTCCCCTTTCCTCAGAGAGGTATTCAACTCTGTTCACGGATTATTTCTCTGTTAACATCCTGTCACATCTGTTCCTTAGTGAACAGGCACCCAGATGACCTCATCACTACATTTCCAAGGGAAACAAGCTTTCCAAGCCATTGGCTTTTACATTCTTTTCTAAGTTCCCAAATTTAAACACAAAATTATCTCAAAACACCCAAACGCCTCAAGCTAAGTTTATCATTTAGGTAGTACAAAGTATGATACACCAAAACAGCATACCATGCAGCCATTTAAAAAAGAGACTTAAAGTAATAGCAAAAACTGGAAACAACCATAATTTTCATGAAAGGAAAGAATGGTTAAATAAACAGTATCCATACTATGCAAAAAAAGAGAGGGTGGAGAGAGAAAGAAACTTAAGAAAACTACCAAAAAAAAAAAAAATGTTCTATAATAGCTTAAAAAAAAAATAGGATAACATGATCACAATTATGTAAAACTATGCATAAAGTAGACTAATATGTGCATGCATGCTAAGTCGCTTCAGTGGTGTCTGACTCTTTGTGACCCCTATGGACAGTAGCCCACCAAGCTCCTCTGTCCATGGGATTCTCCAGGCAAGAATACTTGAATAGGTTGCCCTGCCCTTTTTCAGAGGATTTTTTCAACCCAGGGATCGAACCCACATCCCTTACATCTCCTGCATTAACAGGTGGGTTCTTTACCACTAGCGCCACCTGGGACGCCCATATGAAAATAGTGCTCATACTAGAAAGGAGAGATTGTATTAAATAAAAAAATTTGTACCTTGTTTTTTCTTTAGTACTGGTAATTATCTTTTTCTAAAAGGAAAAAAACAGTTCAAAATATGGTATCATTTACGGTTCAGGGTAGCTTATGTCAAGGTCCTTCCTCATCAGTGGATATCACTGCTGTAGGAATATTAAATGTGTCTTTATCAAGAGTCTCCTTCTTCTAGCCATGATGAAGTAACAAGACATAATTAACCCTTCTACCTTAAGCAATAAAAAACTGAACAAAATATAAGAAACAATAGCTTTCAGACATTAGACAATGGGTATACAGAACTGTGATCCTTTAAGATGGAAAACAAACAAGGTGAGCCCTAGAATTATCCCAGCTTACTGTGTGAAAAAGTTTCCAACCTACAGGGCAGACAGGAGGAACTTAAACAGAATCCAGAAGCTTGCTAAATCAAAGACACAGAGATTAGCAACTGGACAGGACAAGGCACCTAGAATTTGTGGCATAGAGCACTGTAGAGGAGGGATTTTAACAGGGTATTCTATAAGTTTGTAGAGGGGTCCTCTTACATCTTTTGCTGAGCACTGATCTACACATAAAAAAGAGAAAACTACTCAAGCCTGGGGGTAAAGAACCACTGGAAAAGAGAAGAAATTGTGGAGCTCATGGAAGGCTCTACAAGCAAAATAATTTGAATTTCCACCAGTAAGAGTAGAAAAACCTATCGAAATATGAATTATCAGGAAGAATCTTCAGATGGGTACTGCATTAGTAATCTGGCCAAATTAGCCTATAATAAAAGTTGCTCTTAACCCAATTTAATAACCCTTAAAAGCAAATCCTAAAAGGATGAAACAGATTCCATACAACATAACTGCATTCCAGAATAAAGTCTAACATTATATAAAGGAACATAATAAAATCAAACCTTACAACATTAACATCACAATGTTCAAAATCCAATTTAAAAATTACCAGCATTCAAGAAGTAGGAAAGGGACTTCCTGGTGGTCCAGTGGTTAAGAAAACACCTTGCAGAACTATACTCAATATTTTGTAATAACCTATAGTTGAAAAGAATCTAAAAAAGAATACACATATGTATATACACACACACACACACAAATCACTTTGCTCTATATCTGAAACTGATACAACATTGTAAATCAACTGTTTCAATAAAAATTTTTCAAAAAGAATCCACCTTGCAGTGCAGGGGACACAGGTTCAATCCCAGGTCAGAGAACTCAGATCCCACTAGAGAGCCCATGTGCTGCAACCAAAGACCCCACATGATGCAACGAAGATCCTGCATGCCACAACTAAGACCCAATGCAGCCTAATTAATTAATTTTAAAAACCCAAAGAAGCCAGAAAAACATAACCCAAAAGCAGGAGAAAAATCAGTCAATAAAACAGACCTAGACATGAAGAGAGATGATGCAGTTAGTGGGAAAGGACATTAAAACAGCTATTGTAATAATGCTCCATATGCTCGGGAAGGTACCAAGTGAAAACAAAACTTGTGTTCACATAAATCTGTGTACAAAAATGTTTACAGAGGTTTTATTTACAATCCCTAAAAACTGGAAACTTTCTAAATGTCCTTCCACTGATAAATGGATAAGTTAAACTAGCATATTCCCACAATGGAATATTACCCCATAATAAAAAGGAACAAACTACTGATACCTGCATCAACATGGATAACTTCAAACAAATTACTATGTATAAGAAGCCAGACTCCCAGTGCACTAGCCCCAAGCATCCAGTATGGGATGGTATGGGGAGGGAGGAGGGAGGAGGGTTCAGGATGGGGAACACATGTATACCTGTGGCGGATTCATTTTGATATTTGGCAAAACTAATACAATTATGTAAAGTTTAAAAATACAATAAAATTTAAAAAAAAAAAAAAAGAAGCCAGACTCAAAAAACGGTATGATGTCATCTATATACTTTTTTAGAAAAGGCAAAATCATGGGGACAAGGAATAGATCAGTGGTTGCTAGAAAGTGACTAGGAGCTGATCTCAAAGCAATAGGTGGAGGAGTTGATCTTACAGGAGTACAGAGAAGAGGGAAGTTTTTGAGATGGTAAAACTCTTCTAAATCTTGATTTTCTGTGATAATTATACTTCTATATGCATTTGCTGAAATTCAGAACAGTACATTAAAAATGGTGCATTATATCATATATGTAAATTATACTTCAAAAAACCTGACTAAAAAATACATTTTTTTCCACCTGAAGTTTCATTATACTTTACACAAAATGGAGAGTACTGAAACATGCCACCTCCTGCTATTTGTTGTGTTTCATTTAGTAAAATTCACTTTCCTCTTTGTACTTTCTTAGTACATCTGAGCATTCCCAGATATCCTTTCTTCTCTTGTTGCTATAGCTGTAAACGTTGATCTCATTTGACTGTGTACATGGCTCAACTGTGCAGGTAAGCCAGACATCTATAAAACACCTCCCCCACTCCAACTCTCCTTCCTTTCCTCACTGAAAGACCTCTTTATTCATCCATTAATGGGTGTTAAAGCCTCTGGGGCAGCTCTTCACCCTTGGAAAATTCTATATTCTTGAAAACAAGGATACTGGTAAAAGCCAGGTAGATGCAAACCACACCAGGGTACACTGAGAACATTCTGCCAATGGGAAGTTTGCTAGAGGGTTCTCATGGAAGACTTCCTAGCTCAAAAAAAAAAAAAAAGACGTGTGACTTGATATGACAATGGGAACCTCTTATTCTGAGGGGAGCTGACCTGATGCTAAAGCTATTACACTGATGATGAGAGAGCAGGGAAATAAAAAAAAAAAATTCCTCCTAGGCAATCCTTTCCACTGTTTGCTTCTACTCTTTCTCCATGTATTCCAAATCCCCTCTACTTTACTCATGATACATACAGGAGTCCCAAGCAGAAGATGAACTTTTCATAAATAGTCCCAACAATAGGGATCAATAAACTAATCAATAGTGACAGAAAGCAGATCAGGGGTTGCCTAGGGATAAGGGACAGAGGTGGTAAAAGTGACATAGAGGGACACAAGGAAATTTGGGGAGAGGGGGAGGATATGTACATTATCTTGATTTAATGACACCTTCATGTATATATACACATGCCAAAACTTATCAAAAATTGTATCCTTTAAAAAAGTGCAGTTTGGGACTTCCCTGGGGGTCCAGTGGTTAAGACTCCATGCTTCCACTGCAGGGGGTGTGGGTTCCATCCCTGGTCAGGGAACTAAGATCCCATATGCCTCAGCATGGCCAAAAAAAAAAAGAATGCAGTTTATTATATACTGATCACATCCCTAATAAGTTGGAGCTTTTTAATAGACAACTTTATTGAGTGGCTTACTATTTCTGGGAAATCTAAAGAAATCTTTCTTGACCTTTAAACTTAGGTAGGTTTGATTAGACTCTTCACTCAAACTTACAGGGATACATGACCTCTTATAGAAGTAAGGAATACTCATGTGGCTGCAGAGTAAATTTTAGGCAAGCCAATCACCAAAAGGTTTTTGCAAAAAAGATTTTTATCTAATGCCCACTTCCTCTTCTAAGTTATGCTAAAAATACATAGGTACATTAAAAATCCTTAAAACCTTGTACCTTTTCAAATCACACAATGTTCCTTTGGGATCCAAGCTCTTCTATTTGCTGCTGTCAACTCCCACCCACTCTCACACCCATCTCACTGGCATTCACTAAATCTACAAGCCTCCCTATTTTCTCTCTTTCACAAACATCAAGAAAGGGCTACAGGGATGCTAACCAGCCTTCTACTGAGATGAATTTTGAGTTCCTGAAGGCGAGGAAGTCCACATATACTTTCTTATTGCCTGAGAAAAGGAGACTACTATAGTTCTGTGCCAAGTAAGGGCACCAAGCAACTAGGGGAGAATCTTTTGGAGTCTTTTCCTTTCATAGACCAAAAATCACAGCTGATCGGGAGAGAAAAAATAAAAAGAAGACAGCTTACCCATAGAGTAGAGGTTGTCAAAGCTCTGGTGCATGCGGATAATCTCATAGTAGAGTTCATCATAACTGCTGGGGGTGGGCAGGAATGTATCTCCATATGTGATAAACATATTAAATAGGTTCACAATCTAAAAAAGAAGCAAAAGCCCATATATAGACATCATACTATGAAGACTCAGAAGGGTATTATCAGTAGTGTGCTATATAGCCAGCTCTTACTGTCTTTCAAGAGCAGTTAAATTTTCAGCAATTTTGTTAGCTGGTTATTAAACAAAATCATTATTAAAAATTAACTTTTCTATAAAACTTACCATTCAATAAATTACATTAAAGTAATAATTACTGAAAACTCATCACTTTCTAATTATTTTCTACCTTTCCATATTATCAATCCCCTTGAAATTAATTTACACCTCTTATATCTGTGTGGTGGGAATATTATATAAGAGTGTGTGTTACCATTATTTCATGAAAGAGCCCAGGTTCTCCAAAGACACAGGTGAAAGTGGAAGCACTAGTAGGGAGATTCTGATCCAAAGGGAAAATAAAGGCCTGGTATCCTCCTATAGTTTAATCCTTAGAACACCAGCTCCTGTCTCAAACCAGCCCATTTTTGCCCTAGAGTATAGCTTCAGAAAAATAAACGTGTTTTTTTGCTACTCACCATAAGAGCTAATGTAAAAATGTTGTGCTTTGCCAAAAGTACAGTCTCATTTGACATAAGGAACTTCAACAAATTTATCAAGGCTTTAAAAAAAAGAAAAAAAAAAAGGCATTGATAAGATAATCAAAGCATAATCAATAAAGTTAAATGAAAGTAGACTAGATCTAAAGAAATCCAAACAGGGCTAGAATGAGTATATCACAGCTACTAGAAAATTTTTAAAAGCAGGCAGAGCAGGTGTAGTTGAAGAAAACACTGACCTTCTCAAGTACATGTCTGCTTATCTGTCTACAGAAGGTTATAAAAAATCTACTTTTTACTTCTTAAATAGCAATTAAAAGCTCAGAAATCTGACTATAAAATGGACATTTCAGTGTTCCAAATTTACACCTGTATGCTGATTTCCCCATCAAATTTCCTCAGTTTATTGAGCGTCCCTTCTCACCCCAGGCTGCTAGCGTTTCAAGTCACCAAGTTTTAGCTGCATATCTGTTTCAAACATTACAGCTAAGAAGGACATCTTTCGAATCTAAATGATCAACAGACATACTATAGAACTTACTGCTTTAGTTCTGGATAAAAAAAGAGCTCATGAAGGAAAAAAAAGCCCTTAACTGTTCTAAATATTCAAATAAGAGTGCAACATGCTCTGTCCTCTCTTAACTGTGACAACATTTACTGAAAAGGTCCCCTTTTTGCCTTGTAATCTTTAATGAGGGGAGAGAGTGCCAAAACCCAAGCAATCTCAATCATGAGATTGACTGCTAAGTCCTAGTTAAACAGTACAGCTTTAAAGACATTTTTGCCAATAAATATTAAGCATAAAATAATTTAACCGCTGCCTTATACTCTTTCACCCAAGGCTATAAACTCAGTCCTGCTTCTGTGCCCACCATAGCCACTGCCACTGTACCTATCTCCCCTGTGTGATGGGGAATATAAAGGAGGGGTTCAGCGGCTACAAGTATTTGATGTTCCTTTTGTCTTCTCCCCATCAACCTGTCCTACTTCTACATATACACACACAAAAAAGGTTCGACCGCTCCTTTCCTAAAACCATACCTGCTTTTTTGTCAGCAGAGAAGTCCCTTCTCTCGTCTGAGCTTTGTGTGAAGTTTACTACTCTTAGAAAAGAGATGTGAGCTTAGATTTAAAACAGCAGGGAATGGTGAGTAGGAGTAAGTCTCTCCAGACACTTGCTGCCTGCCATACAACACCCCTCACTCTCAACCCTCTAAAAGCACAGGTACAGTAAAGAAACAGCAGGCAAGGAAAAGTACAAGAGCTTGTCTACATTCTGTTTCTAAAGCCTGATTCTTCCCTTCAAACAGAGGGGGAAAAAAAAAAGCCTTGCTAGGGTTGAAGGAGGCAGGCATCCTCATTTATGAACTCTTCACCCTGACTCAAGTTCTCTGAGGTTTCCTAATGGAAAGGCAAATGATAGGCAGCTGGCTTTTTTGATGTTGTCTGTTAACAAGTGATCTACTGGACTGGACCTAAGAAAGCTCCACGGGAGGCCACTCTGGATCATACAATCTACTAAGCTCCTAGTAGGCCAGGAGCTCAGAGAATGAAGGGGACTAGCTAAAATCCACATAAAAATGACTAACCCATGGGGATTCCCTAGCAGTCCAGTGGTTAGAATTCGGCACTTTCACTGACATGGCCCAGGTTCAATCTCTGATTGGGTAACTAAGATCCTGCAAGCTGCAGCACGGCCAAGAAAAAGACTAACCCAGCCCAGATCTCTCAATGCGTAGGGGCTGCCCACACCACCCCCACTAACCCCAGAGCTTAGACAAGCCCTGTTAATAGATAAATCTTCTGACAGTAGGACTCCCTAAATTCACAGGAGACAAGAAAAAGGATGGGTAACACATGTGGCATTCTACAAAACATAATGGCTAGCTAGAGACAAAGTTGCTTTTGCACATATCCAATCAAGGAAGGCTTTTGTCCCAGGTACATGCAGCACAAAGATGCAGCCTCAGCAGTGGTTATGTGGTAATTAAGGGGTAGAAAACCTGGAGAAAAGGAAGTGAGCACAATGATTTATTGCTCCTCTGCTGGACTACAGCTAGCCTTGATCTCTGGGATTCAGAGTCAGGGATGACAAAATGATAAATATGAAGGGAGGAAGAGAGCAATTCTAGCACAGGCCAAGAGGTGGCCTGCGTTTCAATTGTCACCGATGTCAGCAGAGTCAAATAGTGTTGAGAAGGAGAGTCCAGCACTGCAATACTCCGAGAGTCTGTGTCAGGGAAACCTGCATTCTATCCCTGACAATTCAGGTCAGACCCCCTCCTTCTGAAAAAGCCAGGGTTTTCTTACCTGGAAGTCATCATTCTCCAGAGGGAATTTAAAAGGCAGCTAAAATGAACCAAGTACCCTTAAAATTGGCTCCCATGAGCCTCTGACATCAGGAACCATGATTCTTCTTCGAGAAGGAATGTCCCAAATATCCCATAATATAACACTTTTTTCCTTCAACATCTTTCTGACTTAGCATTCTATCAACTGTTCAGTGTCCTATATACACATACATGGTCTTCTATCCTCTAACCCGATGTGATGGGAGTTAAAAATTTGTGAGGCTTCAACATAGTTGATTTTAAATTTTTAGAGCTAGAAAGGACCTTAGAGGTTATTTAATCCTACTCCCTCATTTTTGGATTCAAAAACAACCCCTGACCACCACCCCAACTAGTTAGTGACCAAGCAGGGACTAGAACCTGGTCTCCTGTTCAGTGTTCTTTCTTCCATTCCATTAAGATAAAAGCCTGCAGTCCATGGGGTTGTAAGAGTCCATGATGTCACTGCTTAGCAACCGAACAACAACAACAGACAGACAAAGGTGCTGAGAGTGAAAGTGAAGTCACTCAGTCGTGTCCGACCCTTTGGTACCCCATGGGCTACAGACTGCCAGGCTCCTCCATCCGTGGGATTTTCCAGGCAAGAATACTGGAGTGGTTTGCCAGTTCCTTCTCCAGAGGATCTTCCTGACCCAGGAATCAAACCCGGGTCTCCCACACTGCAGGCAGACTCTTTACCATCTGAGCTAGATGCAGTCAAATATTAAAACAGAAGGAAGCTCATGTATAAATGGTGTGCTTAAGATTTGCTAAGTATACTACCATCAATACTTTCCTAGAAGACTCTGGTTTATAACTTTCTCCACCTATTGGCTGCTCCAAGGTTATTTCCATCTACTTGGTGCTCTTCTTTTCTTGGTCCTCAGCTACTTATTATAGCACAACTGCTTAACACCTCATTATTACCTTTCTTCTATTCATTCTCAACACTAAAAAACTTCTAGTAACTTTTCTCAGCAAAAAACACCTCAGCGGGCCCTCTATATCAGCTTTCATCTCTCCTCTTTTTTTTTATTTTTAATTGTTTTTAAAAAAAACACATTTATTTGCCTATGCCAGTTCTTAGTTGCAGCATGCGGGACTTCTTAGTTGTGGCCTGCAAACTCTTAGTTCCGGTATGTGGGATCTAGCTCCCTGACGAGGGATGGAACCTGGGCCCCCTGCGTTGGGAGCTCAGAGTCTTAGCCACTGGACCGCCACAGAAGTCCCTCATCTCTCTTCTTTAAATCTCATCTTTCCTACACCTCTATCTCCCTTTCTCTGTTTCCTCTCTAGGATTTTTAAAAAATAATACTACTAATAATAAATGTAAACTAAAACTGTTCCTATTCCCCTCACTCTGGGTGTGTCCTTCAAAATTATGTACTGAACATAGACCATGATCAGATCTGAACTTCAAATGGAGCTGCTACTGCTGCTGCTAAGTCGCTTCAGTCGTGTCCGACTCTGTGCAACCCCATAGATGGCAGCCCACCAGGCTCCCCTGTCCCTGGGATTCTCTAGGCAAGAGTACTGGAGTGGGTTGCCATTTCCTTCTCCTCAAATGAAGCTAAGATCCCCTTTCTTTATGCAAAATCAGAACTGAAACAAACAAAAAAAACCTGAGTATAAGCAATTCATAGCCAGGTTTATTCATAAGCTATTATGATGCAGTGCTATGGACACGGTTTAACTGCAGGGCAGAGAATAGCCGTGGGCCAGGGGCAGGTTAAGGACAGAAGAGAAATGGTACTCAGGATCTCGGTGCCAACACACAAGTAGCAGAGAGCTCATGCTGGCTGATTCCTGCCTCACCACTCTCCAAACACACATTTTTAGAAAACCACCCTCGATCCACTTGTTCACTTGGTGCCATTTGGGCACATGACCAGCCAAACTGTTCCAAGGACAGTCACAGAGGTAACAGTACATAGAGGGAAGAGTTAGGATAACTAAAAAAGACAAGGTATTGGTTGTATAAACATAAGATTATTAATTAGTCATATCTCTGTTAAGAGTTTGGTATCAAGCATGACACGTGTTGTAGTCATTGTGAAGATAAGCGGTGGAGCAGGATATACTTTTTTCTTTTTAATTTAACACTTTGGTTACCATGTTTCTAATTTTTAGGTAACAGTTTTAAAAGGAAGCAGGGGAGAAGAGACTAACACAAAATCTTCCTCAACAAAAATATGATCCTTAGTCTGAGGGATTTCCAAAGAAAAAGGGCCTATGTTATAGAAACTCAATACTGTGTAAACAGTTCTGCCCATTAGGCAAGCAATGGCTACCCATTCCACAAAACAGAATCGCACAGTTTATTGCAGAGTATCTTTTCAGATGAGGACAAGCTTGGTGGCTGAGACCCTCCGGGCCTTAACAGACAATTCTCACTGGCCCCAATCCTTCACAGCCCCGGGAACAGGCTGTCCCCAAACACCAATGCCAGATAGATATATCGTAGAGAGAAATGGATCATATCTTTCTGCTGAATGACACCTACTACAAGTCACCAACTATGCCAGAAGTTCACATCAAGTACAGTTGTTCCTCAGTATCCACAGTGGGGGTGGGGGGTGGGTAGGATTGGCTCCAGGACTTTCCCCCCAAATACCCAATTCCATAGAGTCTCAAGTCCTTTAAATAAAATGGTATAGTTACCTACACACATCTTCCTATATAGTTTAAACCAACTCTAGGTTGCTTACAATGCAATACCTAATACAATGTAATACCTAATACAATGTAAAAGCCATGTAAATAGTTGCTGGCATACAGCAAATTCATGTTCTGCTCTTTGGAAATTTCTGGAATTTTTTTTTTCCAAATATTTTTGATCTGTGGTTGGCTGAACCCGTGGATGCAGAACCCATGGATATAGAGGGAAAACTGTATCTCAAATCTTCCTCTTTTCTACTGCACTCCACTTGAGAGCTTAAAAAGAGATACCTAACTATAGAAATCATCTCCCCCAAACTGCATTCATCTCTTTTCAAAGGGAGAAACACAAAAGTCATAAATGGCAAGGGAAGTAACATCTATTAGGTATATGCTAGATGGTAGGCATTATGTAAAGCACTTAAAGTACATCACTCTCACTGAAACTTAGTAAGTATCCCATGAAGGAGCTAATAACGGTCCCAATTAACAGATGACCAAATTAAAATTCAGAAAGATTTAATAAGTTATCCAAAGTCACATAGCTAATTGAAGATAAATTACATTAACAGCAACATACCAGGATGGTCCATGAACTCCCCTTGCTGAGATTTATGAAACTGTACTGGTTCCTCCTAAACTTCACTTAAAAAAACATTTGTTGAAGGTTGAGGAACAAGCTATCTAGGACCAATACTTGTATTTGCCATCCAAAACTGTAACTTTATGCCACCCAAAACTGTAACTTTAATCAGAGTTCCACTAACCAGCACCTCACACATCCAAGTGATCAAAAGAAAAATCTTGTAAGTTCATCTCTCTTTTAAGCATCTCAGAATTTTACTCCACTGACCTAAAGACACTTTAACCTGCACAGTCTCAAAAACAAGAAGTGAAAAGCAAGGACTCGAGTATTTTTGCACCCATGTTTATAACAGCATTATTTACAATAGCCAAAAGGTGGAAGCAATACAAGAATCCATTGACACATGAATAGATAAACAAAACGTGAAAGACACAATCAGAAAATTACTTGAGCTAATCAGTGAATTTAGTAAAATTACAGGATACCAAATCAATATACAGAAATCCCTTGCACTAACAGTGACAAATCAGAAAGAGAAATTAAGGAATCAATTCCATTCACCATTGCAAAAAAAAAATTAAAATACCTAGGAATAAATCTACCTAAGGAGACAGAAGAGCTGTATACAGAAAACTATAAGACACTGATGAAAGAAATCAAAGATGACATAAACAGATGGAGAGATATACCAAGCTCCTAGATTGGAAGAATTAATATTGTGAAAATGACTATACTACCCAGAGCAAACTACAGATTCAACGCAATCCCTATCAAATTACCAATGGCATTTTTCACAGAACTAGAACAAAAATTTCACAATTCACATGGAAATACAAAAGACCCTGAATAGCCAAAGCGTTCTTGAGAAAGAAGAATGGAACTGGAGGAATCAACCTCTTGACTTCAGACTATATATTACAAAGCTACAGTCATCAAGACAGTATGGTACTGGCACAAAAACAGAATATAGACCAATGGAACAGGATAGAAAGCCCAGAGATAAATCCATGCACCTATGGGCACCTTATCTTTGACAAAGGAGGCAAGAATATACAATGGATAAAAACACAGTCTCTTCAATAAGTGGTGCTGGAAAACTAGACAGTTTCATGTAAAAGAATGAAATTTGAACACTTTCTAACACCATACACAAATATAAACTCAAAATGGGTTAAAGACCTAAATATAAGACCAGAAACTAAAATTCTTAGAGGAGAACATAGGCAGAATACTCTTTGACATAAACCACAGCAAGATCCTCTATGACCCACCTAATAGCAGAACAGAAATAAAAACAAAAATAAATGGGATCTAATTAAACTTAAAAGCTTTTGCACAGCAAAGGAAACCATAAACAAGATGAAAAGACAACCCTTAGAATAAGAGAAAATAATTTCAAATGAAGCAGCTGACAAAGGAGTAATCTCCAAAATATATAAGCAGCTCAGGCAGCTCAATATCAGAAAACAAACAACCCAAAAAATGGGCCTAAATAGACCTAAATAGACATTTCTCCAAAAAGACATACAGATGGGTAATAAACACATAAAAAAGTGCTCAACATTGCTTATTATTAGAGAAATGCAATCAAAACTACAATGAGGTATCACCTCAAACCAGTCAGACTGGCCATCATCAAAAAATCTACAAACAATAAATGTTGGAGAGGATGTGGGAAAAAGGCCATATGACCCAGCAATCCCACTACCAGGCATATTCCCTGAGAAAACCACAATTCTAGAAGATACATGTACCCCAGTGTTCACTGCAGCACTACTTACAATAACCAGGACATGGATGCAACCTAGATGTCTATTAACAGACGAATGGATAAAGAAGTTGTAGTACATATATACAATGGAATATTACTCAACCATAAAAAGGAACGAATTTGAGTCAGTTCTAGTGAGGTGGATGAACCTAGAGCCTGTTATACAGAGTGAAGTAAGTCAGAAAGAGGAAAACAAATATCATATATTAATGCATATATATGGAATCTAGGGCTCCCCAGGTAGCTCAGCTGGTAAAGAATCCACCTGCAATGCAGGAGACCCTGGTTCGGTTCCTGGGTTGGGAAGTTACCCTGGAGAAGGGATAGGCTACCCACGCCAGTATTCTTGGGCTTCCCTGATGGCTCAGATGGTAAAGAATTCGCCTGCAATGCAGGAGACCTGAGTTCGATCCCTGGGTTGGGAAGATCCCCTGGAGGAGGACATGACAACCCACTCCAGTATTCTGGCCTGGAGAATGCCCATGGACAGAGAAGCCTGATGGGCTACGGTCCATGGGGTCAGAAAGAGTCGAACATGACTAAGCAACCAAGCACACATATATGGAATCTAGAAAAATATACTAATGAACCTATTTGTAGAGCAATAACAGAGATGCAGACATAGAGAAAGAACTGTAGACACAGGTGAGTAAGGAGAGGCTGGGATGAACTGAGAGAGCAGCACTGATACCACATGTAAAACAGACACCAGTGGGAATTTGCTATATGACATAGGAAGCTCAACCTGGTTCTCTGTGACAACCTAGAGGGGCAGGATGGGCTGAGAGGAGGGAGGGAGTTCAAGAGGGTGGAGATATATGTATACCTATGGCTGATTCATGTTGATGTATGGCAGAAACCAATACAACATTATAAACCAATTACTTTCCAATTAAAAAATAATTTTTTTTTTTTAATGTGGAATGCAAACTAGTACAGCCACTATGGAGAACAGTGTGGAGATTCCTTAAAAAACTGGAAATAGAACTGCCTTATGATCCAGCAATCCCAATGCTGGGCATACACACTGAGGAAACCAGAAGGGAAAGAGACACGTGTACCCCAATGTTCATCGCAGCACTGTATATAATAGCCAGGACATGGAAGCAACCTAGATGTCCATCAGCAGATGAATGGATAAGAAAGCTATGGTACACATACACAATGGAGTATTACTCAGCCATTAAAAAGAATACATTTGAATCAGTTCTAATGAGGTGGATGAAACTGGAGCCTATTATACAGAGTGAAGTAAGCCAGAAAGAAAAAATACCAATACAGTATACTAACGCATATATATGGAATTTAGAAAGATGGTAACAATAACCCTGTATACAAGACAGCAAAAGAGACACTGATGTATAGAACAGTCTTTTGGACTCTGTGGGAGAGGGAGAGGGTGAGATGATTTGGGAGAATGGCATTGAAATATGTATAATATCATATATGAAACGAGTCACCAGTCCAGGTTCAATGCACGATACTGGATGCTTGGGGCCGGTGCACTGGGACGACCCAGAGGGATGGTATGGGGAGGGAGGAGGGAGGAGGGTTCAGGATGGGGAACACGTGTATGCCTGTGGTGGATTTATTTTGATATATGGCAGAACCAATACAATACTGTAAAGTTCAAAAATAAAATAAAATTTTTAAAAATTAAAAAAAAATAAATAAATAAAAATAGATTTTAAAAAAATGTGGTATACAGTGGAATATTACTCAGCCTGAAAAAGGAAATTCTGCCACATGCTAAAACATAGGTGAAACATGAAGACACTATGCTAAGTGAAAAAAGTCAGTCACAGAAGGACAAATACCACATGACTCAATTTACATGCAGGACGTAGAGAAATCAAATTCATAGAGACAGGAAGCAGATTGGTGGTTGTTAGAGGTGTAGACAGGGAGGAATACAGGCTTACTGTTTAATAGATACAATTTCAGTCTAAGAAAACTTTTAAAATTCTGGAGACGGAAGGAAGAGATGGTTGCCCAACAATGTGAATGTACTTAATGCCACTGAGCTTACACTTAAAATGATAAAATTTTATGTATGTTTTACCAATTGAAAAACAAGAGGCCAATATTTTTCTTTCCACAGACATTAGCATGAGCCCTGCAAATACTCCATCCCAACTTTCTGTAACCTCAGCATAACTGATGGGCTGAAATTTACATCATGGTACACAGTACTGAGTACAGAGCCAAACATACAAAAGTGTTTTGATGGGAAAATAAAAGGCACCCAATATACTCAATCAACAGAGAGTCATGAACACTTGAGCAAGAATACAAATTCAAAATGAGCACTGCACAGCCTTCAAGACAATACCACAGCAGTTTTCAGAATAATCATCAAAGCTGATAGTCAAAGCTAACAACACACTGAAGTACAGTTGATCCTTGAACAACTTGGGTTTGAACTGTGTGGGTCCACTTATACTTAGATTTTTAAAAATAAATGTATACTATGTTACTATATGATCTGTGGTTGGTCAAATCCACAGATGTGAGACTGCTGGTAGGAAGTGCAGACTGTAAAGTTATAGGTAAATTTTTGACAAGGTTGGAGTGGGGGGCTGGGTATAAGCACCTCAAAACCTCAACTTCTTTAAGGGTCAACTATTCTAACAATATTCTAGGAAATCCTTGGGGATACTGGGTTTGACTCCTAAATCTTTTTTATTCCTACTAAAGGAGGATCCAGATCCCTGGCTTCAAATACTCTTAAACTGCACTGAGTGAAAAATAGAGAAGTTATGTCAGTGAAACATCTGAGGTATTCCACTACACATTCAACAAGTTTAAGTTGTAAGGAAGTGGGTGCTCCATACACATTTGTTTCTTCACTGGAAAGTCCACCAAGCACTTTGAAAACTTAAGTTTCTGGATTCGCTTTCAGGAACTATAAACTAGCTGCAACTGCTGCCTCTTTACTTCCCTGATGGCTCAGTTGGTAAAGAATCTGCCTCCAATGCAGGAGAACCCAGTTTGACTCCTAGGCCAAGAAGATCTGCTGGAGAAGGGATAGGCTACCCATTCCAGTATCCCTGGGCTTCCCTTGTAGCTTAGCTGGTAAAGAATCCGCCTGCAATGTGGGAGACCTGGGTTCGATCCCTGAGTTGGGAAGATTCCTCTGGAGAAGGGAAAGGCTACACACTCTATTATTCTGGCCTGGATGTTGCCTCTTTGACTCTGTACTAGAGACAAGTGTCAGTCTCCTACTTAGCTCTCCAGGTTTCTTTCCTTGGAGAGTATTGTGCATCAAATATGGCAGCAGGATGCAGAAGTTCTGACTTTTCTGTATGCAAACACAAGTAGAACAAAGGATAGTGCACAGGTTCTGGAAAGTTGAGCCAGGAATGGGTACCCTGACAGTTCCCTGCGTCCCAAGTGAATTCACAGAGGCAAAAGCAGCCAATCTGTTTTTTTAAACGTGAAGATTTCAATACCACCCACCTGAGAATCCTGCTGTCCGACACAAGGCCACCTCACTGCACAAGGAACCTTGTTCACAGAGCTGTTCCTAGCATTAATATACCCGACACAATGAAGACTTTCCCAGACTTTTTCTATTCTGCTTTGAATTTAAGTGGAGGAAAAGAAGGTAGCAAGCAGCAAACCATGTTGTCGTGTAGAAGCGTGGAGTGAATAATGGATATGGGAACTTCTCCAGAACTAAAACCTCTCCCCACATTGAGGTAAACCAGGTGCAGAGAGGAACAAGCCAATCACGGGAAGACACAATTAAGTGGTAGCTCAGCGCCTGCCTCAGAGAAGCAGAGGGGAGGTTTAATTACAAAACCAAGTGAATGACATTTAAATAAGATTAAAAACAGGAAGGAGGCAGAGAGCAGAGCACAAATAAATGTCTATGAAGAATCAGGTCAGAGAGAGCAGTCTCTGTGAACAGCTTTTACCTGCTATGAAGACAAAGACATAGAAAGCAAAGACAAGACTAAGCCAGGCCCTATTTTGTGGCCTGGCATGGAGTTAGGATGAGAGGCCACAGATCCCAAGGCAAAACCTGATCATTAGGGAAAATGGGTAACTTCACAGTGACCAATAGAAGAGAAATACTTAGAACCTCACTAGCTTAGGACAGACGTAGAAGAACTCAAAGGACAGGCTACAAATAGCACTAGTATGAAGAAGAACTAAAGAGCCTCTTGATAAAAGTGAAAGAGGAAAGTCAAAAAGTTGGCTTAAAACTCAACATTCAGAAAACGAAGATCGTGGCATCCAATCCCATCACTTCATGGCAAACAGATGGGGAAACAATGGAAACAGTAACAGACTTTATTTGGGGGGGCTCCAGAATCACTGCAGATGGTGACTGCAGCCATGAAATTAAAAGATGCTTGCTCCTTGGAAGGAAAGTTATGACCAACCTAGACAGCATATTAAAAAGCAGAGACATTACTTTACCAACAAAGGTCTGTCTAGTCAAAGGTATGGTTTTTCCAGTAGTCATGTATGGATGTGAGAGTTGGACTATAAAGAAAGGTGAGCGCTGAAGAATTGATGCTTTTGAACTGTGGTGTTGGAGAAGACTCTTGAGAGTCCCTTGGATGCAAGGAGATCCAACAAGTCCATCCTAAAGGAAATCAGTTCTGAATATTCACTGGAAGGACTGATGCTGAAGCTGAAGCTCAAACAATACTTTGGCCACCTGATGTGAAGAACTGACTGACTGGAAAAGACCCTGATGCTGGGAAAGATTGAAGGCGTGAGGAAAAGGGGATGACAGAGGATGAGATGGTTGGATGGCATCACCAACACAACGGACGTTGAGTTTGAGTAGGCTCTGGGAGTTGGTGATGGACAAGGAAGCCTGGCATGCTGAAGTCCATGGGGTCGCAAAGAGTCAGACAAGACTGAGCGACTGAACTGAACAAGGCAATGCCTCTGAAACCCCAGAGGCACTATAAACTCTAGCAATTCGAACATCTCTGCACAAAATCACCAATTACTCAGGGGCATTGCCAGCAATCAGTAGGCTCACTGTCAGTCAGCAAAGTGGCACAGGAAGGACTTAGAAACCAACACTGACCAACAGAATAATTTAAAAATGCACTAGGTGCGTTCTCAGAATACAGGCATCTGGCTGGCTGTTAAACCCAAGCACCTTACTGAAACAGAGACCAATGAATCCGACAAGAAAATGAAACGGCTTTGGTTATATGCTACGAGCCTCTCCAGGTGAACAGAGCACAAAAGTCGGTATACCCAGTGGGAGGATTCTGGGAAGATGGCAGAACATGAAACATCAGCAATCTCTCTCCCAGAATCCTCTGCCAGGACAATAATTGCCCTGGCAGAATCTGTCTGACGTAACTATGTAGAACTCTGGACTCTGATGAAGGTTTGAAACTTCTACAGAAAAATCTGGATGGTAAATTTGGTTCACTTTGGTCAATTTCAACTCTTAGTACATGCAGCTACCTATCCCCAATCCCAGGCCTGTGGTAAGCAACTGTGCACCTGTTTCTAGAGCAGCTTGCACACAACTTGCAGGAGCTAGGGTGGACCAGCTCCCAGATACGGCAATAAGGGCCGTATCTTCCAAATACTGGGGAATCTGTGCTATGATCACTGATTGCTGCTTCTGATCACAGAGATGCAGACAAATAGGTGGGCAGCCATTTTTGTTGCACTTCCCCTTATTGTTACAAGCCTGTCCCCCCCACAGATAAGTGACATCTAGGCCTAAGGGGCCAGTGCCCCTTTTTTTCCCCACCTTCATTTTTTGCTTTTCCTCTTTCAGGAGCCAGACAGTAAAAACTAGGACATTCAACACAAATGAACATTATCTAAGAAACAGACTCACAGACCGAGAGAACAGACTTGTGGTTGCTAAGGAGGGTGAGAGAGGGAGGGATAGATTGGAGTTTGGGGTTAGCATGTGCCAACTATAACATACAGAAGGGATAAACAAGAAGATCCTAATGTACAGCACAGGAAACTATATTCAATATACCGAGATAAACCATAATGGAAAAAAATAAATACATATGTATAATTTAGTCACTTTGCTGTATAGCAGAATCTAACACAACACTGTAAATCAACTATGCTTCCATTTAAAGAGAAAAGGTAAATACTAGGACAATAAAAACATTAATCAAGAAGAGCATTCAGAAACAAACAAACAAACAAAAACTAGGACATTCAGAAACAACTGCATATTCAAGGAAAATTAGAGAGTGACTGCACATGCCCAAGAATAAAGCTCATAAAAGATCTAAGAAAAGATTAAGTTTACACCTCAGGCTGATCCTCAGTACAGACAGAGCCTACAGTCAAAAACAAAAGTAACAGTGAATTCCCCGGTGGTCCAGTGGTTAGCACTCTGGGCTTTCACTGTCGAAGGTCCTAGCTCAAACCTTGGTTAGGGAACTGAGATCCCACAAGCCATGCAATGCAGCCAGAATAAATATATAAATAAAAATAAACAAAAATAATAACAAAAAATAGATAACTCTGCAAGAAGGGGGGAATCTTATTTCTTGAACCTTCAGGACACTGGAAGTAAAATAAGTCAAGTCACAAAGAGACAAATACTGAATCATTCCACTTACATGCAGTACTTAAGAGTAGTCAAAATCATAAAGAGAGAAGATAGACTGGTGGTTGCCAGGGGCTGAGGGGAAAGGGGAAGAGGTTCAGTTTTAGAAGATGAAGAGTTATGGGGAACAATAGTGGTGATGCCTGCATTACAGTGTGAATGTATTTAGTACCACTGAACATACACTTAAAAATGGTTAAGATAGTAAATTTTATGTTATGTGTATTTTAGCACAATAAAAAGTCAGTACGTCAACAACCTGTGCTGTCTAAAGGCTCTATGTCCTAGATGAACTGGAGAAAAGAACAAATCCTTTCTTTAAATGGAAGTTAGATTCTGTCTTACCATTTTCCTTGCAAATGAAGTGTATCTGCTAAAAAAGAAAATAAAATTCTCAACTATCTCCAATTCCCCATTTACTTGGGGACACTGCAGTCCTCACAGTTACCACCCACCCTCCTTACCATGAAAGTAAGTTATTATATGAAAGTTCCCATTGCTCCCATATGGAGCAATGCAAGATCCCATACACATTCTGTGCTGCTGCTGCTGCTGCTAAGTCGCTTCAGTCATGTCTGACTCCGTGCGACCCCATAGACGGCAGCCCACCAGGCTCCGCCGTCCCTGGGATTCTTCAGGCAAGAACACTGGAGTGGGTTGCCATTTCCTTCTCCAATGCATGAAAGTGAAAAGTGAAAGTGAAGTCGCTCAGTCGTGTCTGACTCTTCGCAACCCCATGGACTGCAGCCCATCCGGCTCCTCCGTCCACGGGATTTTCCAGGCAAGAGTGCTGGAGTGGGGTGCCATTGCCTTCTCCACATTCTGTGCAGCTGCTTCTAACTAAGCATGCTTAGAGGCCACCATCTTTTTCTAGGGCCCTAGATACCTACTGCTTTTTTCAAACACTGACCAAATGAAAGAGTCAAAATCACCCTTGAAGAAATCTCAGTTAATGAGACCATGACTCAGTGGAGCCATCTGATGTAGAACCAAGAACTTTACTTTCTGCTCAAATGAGGGAAAAACCACTAAGAAACTTGTCCTGCTCACTCAAGATCCAGGGAATGATGATACCTTATGAAATCAAATGACACTTTCCTACACAACCAGTACAGGCAGCACAACAAAAGCACAACTACTCTTTCCTCTGCCTTTTTTAGTTGACAAGATGCTAATGGGCCTACCAGAGTTGACATTTCTCTGGATGGGAAGTGCCTTTTTGTGCAGAGAAAAGAACAGAGATTTCTCACTCTTTTAGGTGGGAATCTTTTTCTCCTTCTAACAGGCTAAACTTGTTAAAAATTCTTATCTTTTGCTTCTGCCAAGATTCTAAGAGAAAGATTCAAAATAGTATAAAGTTTAGATTTAGCCAAATGTGGTAACTTGAAGGGAAAAAAGGTTTCCTGGCATTCTTTTTCTGCCCTGGGGCTTTGTATACTGCTATACAGGATCTTCCATAACAAAATTATGAAAAGAGAGAAACACCTTCGAATGCTCCCACATTAGAACATTCTAACTTTAAGAAGAATTGATTATCCACAGAAGAAAGAAGCCTCCATATTTTTGCACATGGAAGTTAGAGCAGTCTTAATTAGGCACATCAAGCCTAGAATACATCTTGTAACAGATTCCCCTAAATCAGAGAAAATTTGGGGAAAAAAAGAAGAACAATTTAAAAAGCAATTTTAAGAACAAAATAGCAATAGCAGCTGCCAAAATTCCTCTTGCCATATACTCTAGCTGTTTACTGCTATGTTTCTTCCCCACCTGCATACTCTCTTCAAAACTTAAAGCAGCAATATCGTAGTTACGTAAGATGTCACCATTGGAGGAATCTGGGTGAAGGGTACAAGAACTCTCTGTACTATTTTTGCAACTTCCTGTGAGTCTATAATTATATCAAAATACAAAGTTTAAAAAAGTAACCAAACTAAATGAAGCAGACAATTAAAAACTCAAAGGATAGTTTCCCCAAATCAGGAGGGGCTGGCAAACTGTCAAAGCTATACCCATACAAGAACTGCCAACTATATCTATGGCTCAGGTCAGTCTTTCTCCTGAAAATTTCCAGTCCTGTATAACACCTACAATATAACAAGCATGCAATGAAAGCTCTCAATTCCCAGTCTCAAGGTGTACCTAACCATGAAGCCACAGACTTCTGTCAGTGATGAGTGTGCCAGCTGGATCCAGAAAGCTGTGACACTCTCTGAGTTTTCTATTTTTCCCAGTAGGTATCTGAAAGGTCAGGCCAAGTACAATTTTTCTCTTTTTCACAAAGCTGTGAATGCTTTGGATGCTATTTAGCACAGTGAAGCTGAACAGATTGTTTTGGGGGCTTTGGGGGCCTCTCTTCCTGCAGAGAGGCAAATGTTGCCTAGTGATCTGCTTCTGAGCATAGGAGTCAGGAACTCTAAGTCCTGATCATGACTATTTAGTGTCTGGTTTCCATAATCCTTAGCAAGTCACTTATCCTTCTATACATTCCCCAACAAATGGTGATAAAAATAATGACTTATCACCCAGATATGTGGCAGAGTGAAAGGGTAAGAAGGACTGTGATCCACAGATATATGCCAAATATAAAATGCCAACTTAAACCTGTCTTTAAATCAACCTGTTTTCAGACTGTGGAAAGCTACACTATTTAAACGCAGGCTGGCTCCCCAATGCCCCTTCTGCCTGCAATGGAAGTAAAATAAGCTGACTCCATGAAGTTCTCTGTTCAAGTATTTCCCTCTAACAACTATATGCTTCTCTCTAAACATTCCGCCCATTCCTTGGTTAATGGCTTAGAAACTAAGTTTCCATTTTCACTTGGTTAAAAGCAATCCATGTGTCTGGAGGTAAGGAAGAAAGTGACAAAGGAAAGATAAATCATCCACCACTCCTGTTCATACCAACAATTCAAATAAAAAGGTGATGAAGTCAGCTCAAAAGACAAGTGAAAACAAATATTCTAATACTATTTTTTTTGAAGTACAAACACAACACTGTGCTGCCTTAAGAGAATGCTGACTCATCATCAATGGAAATTCTACATACCTATTCATCCATTTATTTATTCACTCAAATATTTTCTGACCCCCTGTTACAAGCCAAGTAGTGCGCTGAGAATAAATCAATGATTAAAACTCAGGCCCTGCCCTCCACGAATTTTTTTTAAAAGGAAAAACAAATAATTTAAGCAAATCATTGTACAGACATGTGCAAACACAGCATAACAATGCGATATGCTAAAACAGAAGCCCAGAGTTCTGTGAGAAAAACAGGAAACCAATCATAGTGACCAACACTGTCTTTAGTCTCAAGTTCAGAGATAAAACGAAAGTTCCCAGGAGGAATGCAATACAATCAGTAAATAAAGAAAAACTAACCAAATATAAAGATGTTTGTGAAGACAGAATTGGGAGGCCAGTCGCTAAAATTAAGACAGAGATTCTTCCTCCCACCCGCTTTGGATTCCAACTTGAGACTTTTTTTTGGCTTGTATTTTATTATTTAAAAAATTTTTTTTAATTTATTTTTAATTGGAGGATAATTTCTTTTACAATGTTGTGCTGGTTTCTGCCATATATCAACATGAATCTGTCACAGAAAGACTGAGATGCTTAACACTGGATCATGGATGGGCTTCAGAAGAAGGTCCATGAACTCTCTGAAATTATATGCAAAATATATATGTGCAAATGGACATTTTTCTGGATGCAAAGATATCTTTCATTACATTCTCAAAAGCAAAGAACTATTTCACTAGGATCTCACCCTAAAACTCGGTTTTCTATCTTTATCAGAGGAGCATTTTAAGACCTAATCTTTTACTCAAAATAGGAAGTCTGTGTAGCCTAGAGGTCAGAGAAGAGCTTTTGAACTTCCCATAACTTGGTGGAAAACAGTGACTGCTGAAAATAGGGTAATGAGAAAGACAAGACTTTTTCCTTTCTATATTCAAGTTGAGGTTAGCCTAAATATATTTCTGCATGTACTCAGATACCATGGTGACAGGCATCATATAAACAGACCATGGCAGCAGGGAGTAGGTCAGGGATTACATCTGTAAAACCAACATATCAGGCAGGATTAAAGCCCCAACCAATATAGCTGCCTCCTCCTTATCATAAAACCAAACCAGAAAACTCCATATAGGAATTTGGAGGGGGATCCCTGGCTACTTCCCCAAAAAGAAAGAGGTAGTCAAACAGTATAAGAATAAAAATAACCAAAGAGCAGTGAGACTAAACACTCTCATTCCAAACAATAAAAGGCACTTGCCATCCATGCTTCCCGGGCACATGAGGTCTCTCATGTGTCTGACCTAACAACACATGCCTTACCAGTTTTATTTGTAAGTAAAATTCAACTAAAGTTTGCAGCACATGTATGGGCAAGCTTCTGTATACATAAGCATATTTGCCATGATGAGTTTCACATACCTCCCTCAAATCTATACGTCTAGAAGGCAAAGAAAGAATGAAAACATAGGCAAACCGACATATGAGGGGTATTACCAGCCAAGGAGTGGATCCACCATAGACACATTTATATTCACTGATTACAATATTATACATTATTATGGGCTCTGATGCATCCGATGTAGTCTAGTATTTTGCAGCTTTCCTTAATACCTGCTGCTCTGCATCTCACTATATATATTCCATGTATGAACACAGGGAGTCAAGTCCCAGGGGGGCTCACCCAGTCTACACAGAAAAGGAGCTAACCTCACCTGGCAGAGAACTCCAGTACAAATGCCTATGCCTGGAACAAGCAGCCATCCAAGCCTCATTAATGACACTCATATACACCTCCTCTCAACCTATCAAGGGCCTTAGCATGCCAATCAGTCCTGAGATAGCAAATAATTACACACAGAGCTAAACATGACATGAAGTACTCAAAGAAATAAAGTCAATACAGGATAAAGAATGGTCTCTTGCTTCAGTTTCTCACCAGAATAGGGAAAGCAGATCCAGAAAAGATAAATATAAAAGACTTTTAAAATTTCTTTAAAAGATAATTGCCTCTTTAAATAAAAATGATGGAAATGTATTTTGGGGTTTATAAAATACATAAAAGTTAAACATATGACAACAACAGCACAAAGGACAGAATGCAAGAGAGTAAGACAATAAACAGAACCCTAGGACCGAGGGAGACAGACGAGCGTGAACAGGAGAAGGCAATGAAAAAGACAAGAGAAGAGGAGAAAATGAGGAAGAGGACAACTGATGAAAGGATAGGAGAAAAGCCAGAGAGCTCCCAGGGGCAAGAGAAAGGATAGCTAGGACAGAAAGTAAAGGTGATAGAATAAAAGAGAAAACAACACCAGAAGAGAATCAAAGGCAGGCAAAATTACTACTGCCATCCACTCTAGTACTACAATGTGTAACTTCATCCCAGTTATAGGCATAAACCATTTGTACTTGTTACACTAATGTCCAGAGATCTGCATCATTTTTGTGTTTTCTCTTTAATTCTAAATTTTTAAATTAATCATACAACTAATGCATAGGCAACCAAAGAGTCCTTTATATTAAAAAGAATTGTTCCAACCTAAGAAATTCAAACTTTAGTCATTTCAATCTTTTGATCTCTCTTTAGCTTTTCTGACATTCTCTCAATTTTGAACTCTCACATAATCATACTCTTCTCCTAAAATATCAAAATGCCACTACTGCCACTTGGTGTTGTTATCCTACTCCCCCTTCACCACTATAGGCAGTAACTGCAAATTTGCTAATCCATTAATTAAAGATCTCTACTTCCCATTATGAAGGACTAAATTTAGAAAGCCAAATTGGGTTGGGAGGAAACCATGTGTCACAACAAGTGAGATGAATTCCATGGGAGGGGGTGGGGTTACTGGCCTGTTTCTCACAAAGCCTCTGACACTCACATACACTTCTCTGCTCAGAATACAGAGAAGCTCTCCCAAGGGTGGGGCAAACAATTTACCACTATAATCATCTGGAGAAGATTTTATTGTCCTATCAGGTCACAAAAGCCACAGGACCTATCAGCAAGCAAATGCCTCAGGAAACATGTCTCCTCTGCTTTTCTGAAACCTCCAATCTAGATGCACAAAAGAAAGGGGTGGCAAGCCAGTATTAATTGTACCCTTAGAGAAGAGCCACTCTTTCCCCCCACAGGGGTGGCAGTAACTTTACTGGGCTACCAAATGGATGCAAAGACAAAAGTAAACACTGTAATTTGCTGTTTTTGTCTCTGGCACAGGGGGAGTGGTAAAACTGACACTGTCTGTAAACAGTAATAATGCCAGATGTAACACAAAGAACAGGGTTTCCCCCAACTCTCCACCCCCTCCCCACCCCCTCTCCTTAAGACATTCCTCCTGGGATTACTCATCCCCAGGAAACACACAGAAGCCTCCCTATAGTCCATATGCTGTTACCAAATGGAACCAAGAGAGAATCCAAGTTTGTACTGACTCCTCAATGGAAGAATCAATGGAACTCAAGAAATATTTAATTGTTTCTGCCAGCTGACAAAAAAATACAGGGAGAAGGAATAAGAGAGAAAGTATAAAATAGATATATATGTGACATGCCCATGTTTGGATTATAACAAGGCTGAAATGACAAAAAGAAGAGTTGAAAATACAAGCATCCTAAACAAACTAAAAAGTTTGTTTGATTGTTTGTTTTAAATTCATCTATGCCCAGGCACAGGTGCTCATAAAAGATATAGGAAAAGATGATGAATTCAAAAGAGAAAGTTACCTGACCAGAGCTCCCGCCAGGTATAATGCAGGCGTACTCTACACTTCTTCTGATAGCAAAGTAGTTTATGTACTACCTGAATGCAGCGCCTGGAACAGAAAAAGAGAAAAACTGGAATAAGTCTAAAGTTACGGTGCAACTCACCACAGATACCCTTTCTTTAACAAGGCAACTTTTGCTAAGACCACAAAAAACACTGAATATGAAGCTGTACACATGGGAAAGAAAGGAACTTCTGCAACTTTCTCTTGGATAAAAGCCCCACCCCCAAACACACACAACGTTACTTGTGCTAATTCCCCTATCTCTAGAAGGGAGTTATAACCACATCTAAGTCAGCATTCAATTAGGCACTACTTTTACCATTCCCTTGAGTATCTTTCCTCAGAGGAAGAATGCACCATGAACCAAAATGAGACTACATTCGAGACTGCAAACATGGGATGCAAAGATGTAAAAGTAAAGAACTTAAGACTTTAGATCTATTTAAATGTTTTTAATGTAAATAAAATTTTAAATAATATTTAAATTTTGATTTACATTAAAGGTTAGATTAACAATTCAGTTCTTCAGTTGCACTAACCACAAGTACTCAGAAGTCACGTGTGCCTAGTGGCTACCATACTGGACAACACAGAAAAACAGAACATTTTTATAATCACAAAAATTATACTGGCAGTGCTATTCTAGATCACTGGACTATTAAACATTATTCACATCCCAACAACAAAAATGCTTTTGAGAATATTTCCAAATAAACTGAAAAATGAAAGACATTTTTAAACATTGTAACCCTAACAAAAAAAATGTTTTTTCATCTCTGGGGAAGAATTCTGAAAGCTTAAAAAGCTATGAGTGAATGTATAAAGGAATATATTGATAAAATTTACTTCCTAAAAATAAAAATCTTGGGACTTCCCTGGTGGTCCAGTGGTTAAGAATCCACCTGCCAATGCAGGGGAGGTAGGTTCGATCTCTGGCTGGGGAACTAAGATCCCACATCCTGTGGCACAACTAAGCCCACGGGCCACAACTACTGAGCCCACACACCACAACTAGAGAGGAACACAACAAAAGGTCCTGCAGAAATGTTTTGCATGATGCAACAAAGATCTCACGTACCGCAACTAAGACCCAACTGCAGCCAAAATAAATATTTTTTAAAGCCTTTAAAATAAATTTGAAAAAATAAAAATCTCATTTGAATAAAAAAGCTGTAATGATTAAAATTAAAAGCCAAATATGGGAAATTACATTTGCAACAAGTGACATGAAATGGTTATTATGCTTAATACATATGAGTTTATATAAATTGATAAGAAAAAATAACAACACACCTAATAAGAAAGATGGGCAAAGGAAATGGACAACAAATCCCTCCATCCCCAAAAAAGAGGAAAAATATGGAAAGTTAACATTTTCCTATAATGTTCAATTTCACCTTAAAAAGGTACATTAAAACAAAATTCTGTGTTCTTTTTTTTTTTTTTTTGGCGGGGGGGCACCTGTGTGGCTGCAGGCTGTTAGTTCCCCAACCAGGGCTAGAGCCTATGCCCCTGCAGTGGAAGTGTGGAATCTTAACCACTGACTGGCAGGGAACTCCCCAACAAGATTCTGTTTTTGCAAACCAAATTAATATAGATTTTAATGCTAACAGCTAAAGGTATGAACAACCCAAATATCTATCAACTAATTAATGGATAAATGAAATGATGTTGTACACCCAAACAACGGAATATTACTCGGCCATAAAAAGGAACACTGTAACATGAATAAAATCCTGGAAATATGCTAAGTAAAAGGTCAGTCATGAAAGATCATATAATACATAATTTCATTTACATAAAATGTCCAAAATAGGCAGATGTATGGAGGAGCCCTGTAGGCTGCAGTCCACGGAGTCACTAAGAGTCGGACACGACTGAGTGACTTCACTTTCACTTTTCACTTTCCTGCATTGGAGAAGGAAATGGCAACCCACTCCAGTGGAGAGTCCCAGGGATGGTGGAGCCTGGTGGGCTGCCGTCTACAGGGTAGCACAGAGTCGGACACGACTGAAGTGACTTAGCAGCAGAGACAGAAAGTAGACTGGGGGTGGGAAGAAAGAGGCCCAAGTCTTGGAACATATTGCTCTGAAGCCCCAAGCTCATCACACAAACCAAAAGATTCACAGGAAACTGTCAGACCTAACTTCATTCATTCCATAAATACTGACTGTAAACCAAATGAAGATCTAGTACTTAAGTCAAAACTAAACTCTCAAGTTCCTGGAAATCAGATCTAGATAGTCTGCTAGTTTCAGGCAAATAAAGAGGCTCTTTCTCCCAAAACTCTCCTGACACCAAAGAATTAAGCAAAAGAAACAGAAATAAGCCAGGTAAAAGGGTGCAGCAAAAAGTGGCTTCTCCATACCTAACATGCCGCAGTTGAAATTCAGCTGAATGACAATACTTCTAGAGGTGAGAGAAAGACTCTCTCGGGTTCTGGGGTTTTAATATGAGACAGAGTATCCTGAGATCCCACTAACTTCAGCAGACATCATATCAATATGTAGGATATCAATCTGACAGCTCATGAAATCAAGCAAAAATGGTGACAGCTAATTTTTGGGGCCTCTTAACAGAGGGCAAAAGAAAAAGGGGTTAAAAAAAAAACAACCCCACCACTGACAACAACAGCAACAACAAAAACACAACAAACTTCCCTTTATGGAGTGAGACACAAGGACATTAAAGTGCCTGACAACATATCAAAGACACAAATGAAGAGAAATAAATTTGTAAGTTAAAGTCCTGCAAGTTTCCAAAATAATTCCAATAATGGAATGGGCCTGCACTGCTACCTCACTAGCCTATTCTACTTGCCTCGTTATTCACATCTCTCTGTTCTTTCCATTCCTCAGAGTTCTAAGTGGTCTTACAGGAGATTTTCAGACCGAATTTTATAAGAGGACTATGTGACAGAGATCTCTCTTAAAAGACTTCAGTATATATTAAAAATATTTTACAAACCAGATAAATATAAATACATATGACAAAACTTTTAAATAATTCCCTTTTATTCTCTAAACAGAGTATACAGAATACAGAATGGTGGCTCAGACGGAAAAGAATCTGCCTACAATGCAGGAGACCCAGGTTTGATCCCTGGGTTGGGAAGATTCCCCAGAGAAGGAAATGAATGGCAACCCCCACCAGTATTCTTGCCTGGAGAATTTCATGGATAGAGGAGCCCAATGGGCTACAGTCCATGGAGTCACAAAGAGTCGGACATGACTGAGCGATTAACACATTCTCTAAATAAACTGTATCAAAACCACTTACAAAGTAATATAAATTGTAGTGTAAATCTTCCTAATACTTTCCAAACCATTTGCTGATTTTTAGAAATTGTGGTGTGATCTTCCACATGATGCAGCTGTCAGTAGCTACAGGATGCCCTCGTTTGAGCCATGATTTAACTCAGGAAAATACAAACTACTCTACCAATTTGCCATTAAACTGATAGTCATTAGGTCCCTCCCTGGGGCTGAAAACGGTGCTGCAGCCAGCAAGGGTGGCTGGCCACTGCCCATGCATGACCATCCACACACAGAACATTCCTGGACACCAGCACTTCTCACACGTCCTAGATCTGGACAGCTGCACCCTGTCTCTGTTGACAACATCCTCCCAGCACTGAGCCACTGTGGAGCAGCAGTGAGACACCACCTATGTTACCACACTCTGGTGCCAGCCCCCTCTGGTTCAAAGGCTTTTTATATCCACTCCAAGCTCCGTTCTTTTTCCTGCAGCCACCCAACAAGGGACATTATTTGCCTTGTGGTCTCAGTAACTTATATTACTTACCAAACAGAATGCAAATTTTAAAAACTGCTATGATCTTAAAGATATGCTGGCTGAATGACTCCAAGCCGACAGCTTAGGGCATTTCTTTTATGCATGTAACAGTTTCCTATTTTAACACAAGACAGTTCAACTTTAACTTGAAACTCTTCTTGTGGGGTCTACTGAAGTCTCTACCCACAGGTCTGAGAATTCCTGATTTAGAAAGTGTCCAAGTTTTCCACGTAGGAGTAATTTAAAGGAGAGTTTTCTCTCCTCAGAGACCATTTCCCCTAACTCCCAATCCTGTGCCAGCAGTAGAGGTTGGCAGCAAGAATCAAAGAGTAGCAGCCAGAAAAGGAAATTAATTGGTTGGGTTTTCCTACCTCTTACTGCTCCAAGCAAAACTTTTTTTTTTTTTTTTCTGTATAAGCACCTTTCTCTATTATTACTTTACCTACAGCATTCACACACAGATATGAAACTATTTTGTTTCTGACCCAGATTCTGGCTTGAGTATTAAGTCTTTCCATATTCTGTATTGCTTCATATTTCACCAGGAGGATTACAAACTTATCTGAAATGGTAGAAATTCATTTTACTTTCAATTTCTCATTGTGCTGTATGCTGCTGAAAAGCAGTATATAATGAGAAGTGAGAGCAGCAACTTGGCCTGATGCCCAGCTGGGAGCAGATAAGTTCACCTAAAAAGGACTTGATGCTCCAAATGCCAGAAACTGGAAAGATGGCTGGAAGTGGGGGAGGCAGATATGGAAATATGCCCAGGGGTAGTAATGGAGAAAGTGAATTCAGCCTGAGGGTGGGACCTTTTGCCCAGCCTCTGTCAGCTTGATGCCTCATTATCTTCTCCATCTTCCCTAACCTCAGGACATTCAATTAGGAAGCAGGTGGAAAAGGAACTGAGAAAGCAAAGCAAAGCAAAAAAAAAAAAAAGGCAGGAACCAGGGGGAAGAGGGAAGATCAGGTTCACTGGCTGGGATGTGAGGGTTTAGTCTTATGTCATCCCCACCTTCTACTGTTACCCATCATCCACTTATTTCAGGTAACACTTTTTCTACTCTCTTGTCCTTCCTCCATGCACCCTACACTCTAATCCTCTTGAATTTCTTTCTATTCTCCAAAGTAGGCCACACTATCAAGTCCCCAAGCTTTTGAACATGCTGGTCCCCTGCTTGGGGTGTTGCTCCCCACTCCTCTGCATACAAAACTTGCCTACTATTTCTTCATGACTCAGGTCAAGCACAGCCTTTTCTGATGCCCCAGTGAGTATTAGTCACTCTGTACAAATCTTTTGTCATTTATCACACTAGTAGTTAAGAGCGAGCACAGTCTCTTTCCTAAGACAGACAAGCTTGAATCTTGGTGATGCAATGTACATATGCAACTGTGGTAGCCAGCCCACAAGATGGCCCCCAATGGACCCCACCTCCTGGGATTCACATCCTTACAGAGTCCCTTCCAACACTGCTTTAGGCTTGGTCTGTGAGACCAACAGAAATGGTATGTTGTTTGAGATTAGGTTATAAAAGGCCCTATGGCTTCCATCTTGGGCTCTCACTCTCCTTTCCTTTCTCTCTTGGATTACTTGCTTTGGAGAAAGTCAGCTGTCATGTCAAACAACCCACATGGCTAGGAACTGAGATTTACCAACAACCATGTAAGTGAGCTTTGAAGCAATTCTCCAGCCCCAGGAGAGCCCCAGTAGAGCCCCAGTAAAGCTAACATATTGACTGAGGCCTATATCAAACCCTATACTGCAAGCTGCTACTGGATCACTGAGCCACAGAAACTGTGAAGTAATAAATGCCTGCTTTAAACCCCTATGTTTTGGAGTAGTTTGTTACACAGCAATAGGTAATACACCTGCTAAGGGGTGGGAACAACTTAGGATTTACTGTAAGAAAACCTGGGTTCAACTCCAGACACTGGTGCTTACTAACAGAATAATCTAACCTTCAGAGCCTCAGTTTCCTTCCTTGGAAAATGAGTAAACTAAGACTATAATAATATATTACAAAGAAAAAAAACTATATACTAGAACTAGAATATAAGATAAATAAGTAAAAATAAAGCCTGTAGCAAAACAAATATAATCCTTGAGGTACTGACGTTAAGCAATCCCATCTAAAATAAGCAGAAAATTCATCTGATAAGTGTTATTAAAAAAAGCAGCTTTTCATGGTCTTTAAATTGCAATAAGGGGCTTCCCTGATAGCTCAGTTGGTAACGCATCTGCCCGCAATGCATGAAATAAAGGATCAAACTAATTTTAAACAACCAAAAGATACAGAAAAATGCAAACCAGAAACTACTTATCTAAAAGTAAAATTTGTATCTTATTTCATACCTAGGAAATTAAGAATACGTAGCAGTACTCTTGGAGATGGCAATGGCACCCCACTCCAGTACTCTTGCCTGGAAAATCCCACGGATGGAGGAGCCTGGTAGGCTGTAGTCCATGGGGTTGCTAAGAGTTGGACACGACTGAGCAACTTCTCTTTCACTTTTCACTTTCATGCATTGGAGAAGGAAATGGCAACCCACTCCAGTGTTTTTGCCTGGAGAATCCCAGGGACGGGGGAGCCTGGTGGGCTTCCGTCTATGGGGTCATACAGAGTTGGACACGACTGAAGCGACTTAGCAGCAGCAGCAGCAGCAGCAGCAGCAGCAGCCTACAAATAAGTCTAAAAACTAGAGCTATTCTGTTCAGAGTAAAATCCTTCGTATCTCCCCAGATCCCAGGCTCAGCATTGGAATAAGGTACATTAAGCTTGCTGTGCACCAAACTTCTCTCTTACTTGAAAAAGTGGAGGTACTAATTCTGTTGTCAGACTGAATCCAGATGTGTTTTAAGGAATAAAGAAAATACATATACTTGAGATCACACTAATATGGCACAGCTGTTCCTAGGCATTAATGAAAAGAAGAATGCTAAAATAGCTAAGAAGCAAGAAAGCCTAAAGGCTTAAACTTTATTAAAATATGAAGACTTTCAGTTGTTTCTAGTTATACTGGTTGTAAAGAATTGTGACAGACAATCAGATCTTCTCGGGAGGCAGGAGACTCCCAGCCAGGCCACTATATATACACAATCTAACTAGCTAGTGGAATTCTGACTAGGTTGCTTGTACAATGTAGGCTAAGAATGAACCAAAAGATCTCTCTCTCTCTGGCCTTTCCCTACCATCTAAATGCTGCTGACTCCTTTGATGCCAAGGTCTAGGGATGACTAAGTGGGTTGCTGGTATTCCATATCTTTGGATACAAGAGTCACCCATGATCTCTGCTTCAACATATCAGCCCTATTCTTCATGCAGTATGCCTAAAAGTGATAATGAAGATACGTGGTTTGTGCTTTACCCTCTTTCTGGAAAAATGTATAAACCCAGGCCATGAAACACTCCTTGACACTTCTCTGCATATATACGTGCTTTTCCTGAAGTGAAGTATACATAAAAATTTTGTGACTATTAAACTTCTTACACTCAAGTCTATAAAATAGATTTGCACACATTAAATGAACCATGGTACTTACACATAGAGATCCATAGGAAACTCCTTCATCATGTGTGTTACAATAAACTCCACCATCAGGTCTGAATGGGAAAAAGAGAAAAATCAGATCAATCAGAATGAAATTCATTGCTTGCCTTTGGAGTTGGGAGAAAAACTTTATCAGTACACCTTACACCCATGCTGAATGGCATCAACTAACCACATCTTTATTAACATGCATTTAAATCTATTTTATATAAGGTACTTTTTGCAACACTTTCACCACCTGCCACTTGTAAGGTAACAAGAAAATTAGTTTACTCTCCCACTTCAGAAGGATACTTTGACCTGCCAATAAACTCACATACAAGGGAGATTTCACTGTACAGATATTTCATACCATGGCACTAATGCAAAATGCCAGAGGGAAATCATATTCTGAGAACCAAGTGATGAGGCAAGCAGAGAAAAAATTATGGATCACATCTGTGTAACCAGAGACTCAAACTCTAAAGCTATGTCAGTCTTTCTTGTCTTCCTATCACACTCAGCTTGACAGATATTGACCAAAATGGTCTGGGGAGGTTTAGGTCAATAAAGGCTTACTATATAGTCTTAATTACTGTTTTTAAAATCAAGTAGATTTAGGAAGTAGGGCTTAATATTATAGTGAAATGGGATTAAGAGTTCAGATCATTCGCCTGAGGAAAATGCAGAATTCTGGGCAGACAAAATTACTTGCAATACAGCCCCCTATCTGTCAGCTCTGTCAGCCTCCTCTCAGCTTAATTTACTCAGAGGAAGTTTTGTATGTCTAAACCTTGAACTTTCGCCTCCTGGCCCACTGACACATCAATTTGGACCAAGAAATGGAGGGAAGAATTTGAGATCTTTATCAGGTATAAGAAAGTTTACAAATTTATGTATCAAGCTTAGATATTTGTATCCCTAGAAAGAACTTTTTCTTTGAACAGGGGCACCCTTTAATTGAACATTAAATTCATTGGGATTGCTTTATCAAACTCAACAAGAAACACGGTTCCTTAGGCCAGGAAAGAAATATAACTAGTAACTTCTTCTCTGAGGAGGAAGCACATTAAACAGGATCTATCCCTTATCTTAAACATGAAAACCTATCACTGGCTCAGAAACATGCCCATTTTGATGATACTCACCCAGTACTGCACATACTAACGGACGGCAGGGAAGGTTCTTGTCTGCTGCCTTCTTCCTGTGTCTCATAGGCTTTACACAAATACGAAATGAGATTATAAGACATCTGAACTAACATCCAATGGTTCACCATCATTTTTTTTTCATGCAAATAACATCACTACTACTGGGAATTCCCTGGTGATCCAGTGATTAGGATTCTGTGCTTCCAATGCTGGGGGCCCAGGTTCAATCCCTGGTCAGGGAACTAGCATCCCATAAAATCCATGGCCTGGCCAAAAGAAGAAACATCAATAATAAAATAAAACCACTACAGAGAAGCTACCTTTCCTTTCTCTTTCAAGTGGTGGGTGTTGGGTGAGGCAGGGAGGACATATAAGTGCTTCTCAGTTATTGATGCAGGCCTGGGACAAAAACACAGTTCACAGCAAGACCACAGGCCCACAGGGCACTGATGCATACTACAAGGGGAAAGCTATTGTTTTTGTTTTGATTTTACCTATACAAGTGACATTACTGACAACAAACACTAATATTTTTCTTTGCTAAAATAATAAGTAAGAAAAAGGGAGAATGTGGCTGTGTAGAGGCAGCAACAGTTAGCAGTTCAAAAAAAAGGAAAAGCTTTTTTTAAAGGAAGTTTTAAATATAAACCTCAAGGTGATATTTCTGAATATAACTCCAAGTTTTAGGAAACTCCTTGATCCTTCATACTCTATTTCCACCTCTCAGATGCATAAATCTAATAAGCAGGATCTAGCATCACCCAATCAAAGATCACAGTATATTCTGAAAACAAAAGGCTTAGGCCCGTCTCCTTGTTGAAATCTACATTACTGATACATTCAATGTCAAGATATACCTTTTTGGGTTTTTTTGTTTGTTTGTTTGCTTCTTTTTAGTTCGTTTGTTTGTGGCCGTGCTGGGTGGCATGTGGGATCTTAGTTCCCTGACCAGGAATCAAACCTATGCCTCCTGCAGTGGAAGTACAGAATCTTAACAAATGGACCACCAGAGAAGTCCCCTGATACATTCTACAATAATATTACTGCCATGGGCATGTGACTGTGGATCTTTCCACCCTCTATTGAGTAAGTAACACCTCCAAGACACACACAAAAAATTCCAACAACAGGCATGTGTCTTCTGAACAACAGTTAAGCAAGAGCCCTTTAGGATAAATTTCCACCCACATCTGTTCTAGTAGGATCAATGTCATCGTCTCCAATCCTGCAACCATAAAAAAATTCCTCTAAGAAAAAACAAGAAGTAAAAATCATACCTACCATTCTATGTAAGTTTACTCGAAAATTCATGTTGTCATCATGCAAAAATGCATTGGCATATTGATCCTAATAAAAATAAAAACACAGATAAGAAGGGAATAAGAGCTATCTATAATCTATACTCTTATTAAAGTCCAAGGATTTACAGGTCTTAAAAGAACTCCTTTCAAGGACCAGTTACAGAGCTAACGGGAGAAGACTACAGCCTTTATGTCAAGCCCTACTTAAGCCATGAGGTTTCACTTAAGTGTAATTTCCCAGTAGGTCTCTAACTGGGCAAAAATCTCAAGGCAAATTACAAACAATAAAAATTAAGGCACAGGCACTTAAGACAAAAGCTGAGAGGAATCTGTCTTCCTATTCTCTCTTCCTTCCCATCTGCCCAAGGAGCATAGGGACTGCAAGTCACATGTGCAGGCTACACATGAGGATCTGCGATTAAGAAGAAAGGTCTGCGCTCCGCCGGGAACAGGCTTGGCACAGCAAGAGAAAACTGCTTACTCAGGCAGCGGCAATAGGCAAGACCCCGTATATCCCTGGCTTTGCTGAAGACCGATGGAAAATCAAAAGACTCTCACCATGCATCAGTAATAAACATCCCTCGGCTCTTTCCCAACAACTTTTCTGAAGATCTGACATGCCTACAAATTCCAATTCCTAGGATCTGCTACAATTTGTGAAAAACAACTCCTTTAATTATTTTCTTAGTAAGATTTTTGAAAAGCAATTACACCAGGCCCACTGCTAATAAGCAGCTCTTCTACAGCTACTCCTAACCTGGTGAAAAGTAGGTCAACTTTCCACAGCAAACATAAAAATGGAAAGACTGAGGGAGATGTCTGCTCCACGTGGACCACACCTTAAATATTTTTCTTGGGAGAGAAAAGATCCCAATAAGGAATAAGTGAAGGAGGAGATTGAAACTACAAATTCAGCTCTAAATTGACTCAATTTCTGCCAGACCTCTGTTGCCAACAAGATATAAGGTGAGTTCAGGCCTAATTAATTCAACCAAAAGTGACTCTTTCCAAAGCCCAGGTTGCATCTTCTCTTATTTATTTACCCTCTGGTTCTTGTCCTTCATCGAACTACAATCAATCCAACTTTACTCAATTTCCAATGCTCATCCCTCAGCTTTTCTCTCCACCTCTCCCCACAGAAACCTGAGTTCCTTTTTTCATTTTGCTAAATGCAAAAGATTCAACATAAATAGTTCTAAAGGGGCAGGACTGTTTTTTTCTGAAGAGGTGTAAGTCTCTTTAGAGTTCCAAACTCTTAAGAACTAGAATCTTCCAGTTCTCAATTATAGCAGTTCTCATATGAATTCATTATGAAGTCATGCAGTAAATACTAACTGACCCTCTACTACGTGCCAGACACTGAGAAAACACTGGCAAAGAAGACAAAGGACCTACTGGTGCTTACATTCCAGTGGAGGAGATAATATAAAGGAGGAAGATTTTCTCTCCCAAACTTTAGGTCCCTAAAAGTCAAGAGACAGGAACTGGAGAGAAGGGTAGAAAAGAGAGCATTCTGTAAGGGAACAGCTCATATCAGAAGGCTGGTGAGACCTACCTCTGCAATACATGTAAGGATAATCAGACAGAGTTTGCCACTGTGAAGCCGGTGCTCATCTGAAAAGAAAAAATAAATCATTCTCTCTAAATCATCCAGACCATGTTTCTATAGAGAATAAAAATGTATATCATCAAAAAGAACATTCACACTTTCTTTTCCCACAAAATTCATGAACGAAAATCAAGGTTTTACTAAAGTAATTCTTGCTTTTCTTCTAGACAAAAGAATTCCCCCATAAGATTTTTTTCTTAAGTGTTCTGGTAGTATGACAGACAGCTAAACATCTTCCTGGGAACCATTCAATTATTTTAACAGTCCTTAAAACTGTGGCCCAAATCAGGGCCATGCCCTTTGTTTCCATATCAGCCTTTTGCTTCTGGACAATCAGATCCATTCCTTTTCCAAGTCCACCTCATCCACTAGTTAAAGCACCACCATCTTTACTCATCTACCACAAAATCTAGAACATTTTTATAACTGTTCATAGCAAACTGGCAGCAGAACCAGAAAAAAATTAACTGGAAACTAGGGTCCAGCTCACGCTCTCCTTACAATGTGAACATTACTTACAACCAGGAAAGCTAGGAACTCTTGATCATTTTTCTTCCTGCCAAAGCTACTCACTCTACAAATATTTATTACCGACTATGTGGTAGGTAGGGCTTCCCTGGTGGCTCAGTGGTAAAGAATCCGCCTGTCAATGCAGGGGACGTGGGTTCCATCCCTGGCTGGGGAAGATTCCCTGGAGGAGGAAATGGCAACCCACTCCAGTATTCTTGCCTGGAAAATTTCATGGACAGAGGAGCTTGGAGGGCTATAGTCCATGAGGGTAACAAAGAGTCGGACATGACTGAGCATACACACATGTGGCAGGCACTATGCTAGGCAGTAGACATATAGTACTGGACTAAAGAAAGGTCTGTGGCCTCCCAGAACTCACATTCCAGTTATTAAAAAAGAAAGCAACCTCAGTAACAGGGCTCTAAGCCCACACAAAGGACCCAGAAAGAGCTAACCCATCACTGCCAATTACCAGAACCATTATAACTTTTTTGCTTTTCAGGATGTTTGTGGGTGAGGTGGTGAAGTGGAAGTAAAAAGAGGGTTATACCAGCATATCCAAAACAGAAAAATGGCTTATGTTGTTTCAAATCAGCTTTGACAGGACCCAGACTAAAGTCCATTCTGGAGAGATCTATTAACAGATTACCGTGCTATGAAAGTTAGCTAACAGTACTCATCCTGACATTAACCTGTTACTTCCTCAAAGATGAAATCTATAAACCAAAACCTGACAGTTAGAAGGCATAAGGAGGGTCGTGGTCAAAGAAATACATTTACCTCTCCTTAGCGATAGGCGGTGCAAAAGAGTAATGACGATGATCCTATCTGACATTCCGGTAGCTTACAGCAGAGCGCCTAAGCAGCCAGAAAAGAAATGCCTTGCTGACACAAAACCAGATTTGTGAGACTTTTCTACCTACCCCTGGCCACAGAGCTTCTCTGGTACTATCCTTCCCTTTCCCCAGATTTGTAAGACTCTTCTACCTACTGCTGGTCACAGAGTTCTCTGGCACTATCCTTCCCTTTCCCCAAAAACCTGATAAGCAACTCTTGCAGAAAAGCCTGCAGCTATCTCTCCACTTTAAAAAAACTGTTCCTGATTACAAATATAAGGCATATTTCATTATTATTCATTTTTAAAATTCATAAAAGCCCCAAAAAACAAGAACAATAAAAAATAAGTTTAATCATACCAAACATCATAAACGTTGGTCAATCAACTTTAGGCTATGTATGCAAAGATATATATTTTTAGTATTTTTATCTCTTGCCTATCTTAAAGATTGAGCAGATATTCCCTCAGGGTGACAATACCCAAGACAGAATAACTTCAGGGGAAAAAAATAGACTTTGAAAGCACAGCCGAAATCAAGGCGATAATAAACACAAAACTCTGAATCATGGAGAGGAATAGCTGGGGAAGGGACACACAGGTAGCTTCAACAGCATTAATAGTTTCTTAAGTTGACTGATAGGTTCATTTTATTATTATACTTTTTATCCTATGCTATTTATTATGCTTATTATAAATTTTATAATCTAATAGTAATAAATACTTAAAGTATTTTTATAGGCAGCAAATGATATATAATAAAGAAGACAAAATAGTACTGGGGGGAGGGGAAGGAGGAGCAGAGCCAAGAAAAAGTTGCTTCTATTGCCACTAAAAACATAATGAGATCCTGTTAGCCAGGTCAGGGTCTTAATCAACAGGAAGGGAGCTGGGCCAATGAAGACACACAGGTATCATTTTGAAATTAACTCTTCATCATAGTTAACCATATTTAGGCTGCCATATCCTACCATATCAAGGCTTCCTTTTAGCAAAAATCTAACCCAGCCAGAATTTACAGAAACAGCCTGAGACCACTCATGCTGCAATTAATCTACCCTCAATTTTGCCTTCTATTTATGTTATGGATGGCACAGTAACCAGTACAATGAGGATTATATAACCATTAAAGCTAAAAGTGAGTTTCAAGGGCCTCAATTCACTGTGTTATATCAAGCAAAGCTAGAAATCTATTTTCAGGGTCACATCTATGTGGTTTTTGGCTTTCTGTGGTTGCTGCAGTATTTCCAGAAAAAGGGAGAGGTTACAGATTTCCAAAAAGGAGAAGCAATGGCCTCAGGAAACACTGATGCATGTATAACAATGGGATTGTACTTAGTGCCACTTAAAAATAGTTAAAATGGTAAATTTTACATTATGTGTATTTTACAATAGACATATATACTAGAAATAAATAAAATTGTAAACACTCATACAGATCCAGTTTAAAAAAAAAAAAAAACTAGGCTTAAAAAAATTAAAACCTTGAGATATATACTGAACAGAATTTGCTGGGTTTCTTCCCAATTTCTTCTTCTAGCCCAACTATTCCACGACCCTGCTGCTACTGCTGTGTCCGGCTCTGTGCAACCCCATAGACGGCAGCCCACCAGGCTTCCCTGTCCCTGGGATTCTCCAGGCAAGAATACTGGAGTGGGTTGCCATTTCCTTCTCCAATGCATGAAAGTGAAAAGTGAAAGTGAAGTCGCTCAGTTGTGTCGAACTCTTAGCGACCCCATGGACTGCAGCCTACCAGGCTCCTCCATCCATGGATTTTCCGGGCAAGAGTACTGGAGTGGGGTGCCACTGCCTTCTCCGTTTCACTACCCTACCACCAGTTAAAAGATCATAGAAAAATCATCAACAGAGGAAGAAGAGGAAAACTAGACAGAATAACATCAAGCTTTTCTAATACCTATTTGTCTCCCACTCCCATTCTGCATTTCACGGATGAGGACTAACACTTATATTTTAAGTGTTAAAAAACACAGTCCCTCTGAATCTCACCTCTTCCTACTGTACTCTGCACAACAGTCCTAATTCTCACTATGAGCTGATGTTTTCAGTTCTTGTCCTCAAAAGGGAATTCCCTGAACATGCTAATCCCCTCACTTCCTACACATAAGAGTTTGCATCTACTTACCAAAATCTATTAAGAAGACTTGCTAGTTTTTGTAGAGATCAATTTATTTTCTCTGTTCTATTTTGGAGCACTCCCGCTCCAGCTCCAGGTTTTTCCAACACCATCTAATTGCCATCTGGCAGTGAGAAATTTTCCAGTAATCAGGACCATCACTTTGCAAGGAGGTCCCAATGGGTCATCTCGTCAAAGCTTATAAGTATTAATGCTGCTCCTTGATCAAGCTAAGCAGCTACCTACCACCTCCTGCTTCCTGAGCTCTCAAAAGAGAATGCCTTACCTTTGGTGTCTTGCATGACAATCGAGCTATACTTTAAGAAGGTTATCAGTAGATTACTGGTCTGTACATCTGCATCCAGTGGGAGTTCCACAGAACTTATAACTGGAATAGAACAGATAAAATGCATTCAGCCTGTAACATATTCCATTTAACACTTCTACCTATACAGACAACTTGCCAGCAGGCAAGGAAATCACAAAAGAATCTTTCTCCAAAACAGAGGAAAGACTGAGTGCTTATCATAACACTGTTATCTAGTCTTCCTAGGCCTCTAGAGCTCTTCCTACCCCCAAGATTAAGCCCAAAGTCTTTCTCTCCTATCTAAGAATGCCTGTCTAAAGGAAGAGTGCTTTTCTCCCAATGTTCTAAGAAGGGTATTTTGATTCCACTTTCTAGTTCCAAGCAAACCAAAAGGGTTCAAGGCCCTTCTAAAAAGCACTTTAATTTGTACCTAAGTGAAAGAGCTGTATTGAATATAAATGTGCCTTGCTTTGATGAGTCTACTGCTTAAAATAAATGACAATTCATTCCTAATATGGAAAAATCTTGCTCAGAGAATAAGCCTTTAGGCTGGAAATACGCAAGATGGAAGGGAAAAAAGACAGAAATACATTCAAATTCTACTTCTTAATCCCTTTCCCACAAAAGGGAACCTGAAGGAATACCAGACTGAAAACAGGTGGACATTACTGAGAATAGAGTTTTATATACCTAGTTGCTTGCTGGAGAAACTGTCCCTGCTGAACAACAAGGGACCAGACTAGGGCTGACCCACACAGGATAGCCTTAATACAGATCCCCAAGTTCCTGATATTTTACATGAGATTTAGACATCTTGTTAAGTACTTTTACACTGTCTAAAACATAATATACAAAAAAAAGGAAACTCATGATTGCCTAGAAAAACTAGAGGATCTATAGTTTTCTGTTATATTTTCACCTATGAAAACTCAGCTGAGTCTGGGATACTATTCATAATATGTATTCTTAACCATAATGAATCCCTTTGAAGTTATTACTATGTATGCTGAGAACATTTATTAACAATGCGAAACATTTGCATATTATGGATCCATGATACATAGCAAGCACAGCAAAAAGCCTTATGAGAAGAAATTAGCATGCCCAACCCTTGGCTGTTTTCCCACAGTTCAGCCCCCGAGAACTAACAGAAGACAAATATATTTTGATGTTGAAATACTAATATATCTTAAAATTCATGTTATGGATTAATGACTTGACACTGTCATTTCAAACTACAGCCTATTCTGAAGCTCAGAGCCCATAATCCTTCCTTTGTCCAATACAAAGAGGCATTGATCTGGTTAAGTGGGGCTTTTTTCCCCCCAACTCAAACACAGAGATAACTAGAAAACTGTCTTACATAATACTTAGAAATATAGAAGTATATGTATTTTTAGTTTACAAGAAAATCCTCCCATGCCAAGGCTGAGTTGTCAAATGTCAAGCCTGAACTGAGAACAAACGTTATAGCTAAACTGCTGACTTTTTAAAAATAATGGCAACAGTGACATACCTTTAAATATAACTAGGCCACTGAGCACCAGTTATATTAAAAACCAATTAAAAAACCAAAACTTGAGGATAGAGATATAAGACTTAGGACCCCTATAAAAAGGAAATAAGTTAGGAGAGAAGAAAAAAAGACAAAATAGAAGCAATATCAATAGAATAAAATCCCTCACAAATTAAAATCTGCTTCCTAAGAGGTATTCCTTGATCGCTGGCTTCGTAATTCTTCCCAGCAGCCTTTGTCAAGGGAGATAGTCATTTGAAAGTGGGCTGACTCCAATCTTCCCACTAGAAAAAGTAAAACCTCACTGGTTGTAAGTAAGTAAGCACAAATCAAGTTGCATAATCAAGTGTGTGGGTGGAAGTGTTCACAATGAACAGTTTGAAAGGCGGTTCTCTGAAGCAGCCAAACCCCAACATCACATGAAATCATATATACAGATATAGACAAAGATATATATGTGTGTGTGTAGATATACCTATGCGAACCCAAACGTGTGCACATGCACGCGCACACACACACAAGCCTTTTGATATCCATGGTAACCACGAAGGATTCATCGTTAAAGAAAAAAAACAGATTTTCTGCTGGAATATTATTTGGTGACCAGAATAAGCAGAGAACAAGCGGGCAATCCTACTACATGTTCCTTCTCATTAAGATACAGGTATGCCCTGCTTTTCAGCTCATTTTACAAAAGCCACTTTGCCTCCTCAAAAAAAAACTACCTCAGTACTTGTTTTCACTAATGCAAAGTCTAAAGACGGTTTTCACTTTTCAGAAAAAAGGAGGGAGTTCCCTGGTGGTCCAGGGGGTAAGACGGTGCTCTCAATGCAGAGGGCCCAGGTTCAATTACTGGTCAGGGAACTAGATCCCATATGCACCAAATAAGAGTTCAAATGCTGCAACAAAGACCTGGTGCAGCCAAAATAAATAAATGTTTTAAAAAAAAAGGAAAAAAGGCAAAATGGAGAGGGGCAGAATAGGTATAGTGAATTAACAGGTACATACCATTATATACACTAAATAAACTACAAAGATATATCACATATCACAGAGAATATAGCCTATATTTTATATATTTTATAGTAACTATTTGTTGTTTAGTTACTCAATAGTGTCTGACTCTTTGTGACCCCATGGACTGTTGCCTATCCAGGCTCCTCTGCCCGTGGGATTCTCTAGGCAAGATTACTGGAGTGGGTTGCCATTTTCTTCTCCAATATAAATGGAGTATAATCTTTAAAATTTGTGAACCACTATGCTGTATACCTGAAACATATTGTAAATCAACTATACCACCAGTTTTTAATTAATTAAATTTTTTAAAAAAGACAAGTGAGGGAATTCCCTGAAGGTCCAGTGGTTAGGACTCTGGGCTTTCATAGCAGAGGGCCCAGGTGCAATCCCTGATTTGGAACTAAGATCTCACAAGCCATGTGGCCAATAAAAAAGACAAGTGATAACAAGAATTAGTAAGGATGTGAAGAAAAGGGAACTCTTATGTACTGCTAATGGGACTGTAAATCAGTGTAACCACTAAGGAAAACTGTATAAAGGTTCCTCAAAAAATTAAAAACAGAACTACCATATGATCCAGCAATCCTACTTGTAGGTATATATACAAAGAAGTGAAAATAGGATATCAAAGAGATATTTTCACTCCCATGTTCATTACAGCATTATTCACAGTAGCCAAGATACTACAAACACTATATGGCATCACTTACATGTGGAATCTTAAAAAAACAAGTCAAGCTCATAGAAAAAGAGAGTAGAAAAGTGGTTGTCAGGGGTTAGGGGATGGAGGAAATAGGGAGAGGTTGGTAAAAGGACACAAACTTTCAGATTGGCAAAATCTGAAGATCTAACGTAAAATATTAAAATGGTAACCATGTTGATAATACTATGTTGTATAGCTAAATTTGCTAAGAGAGTTGAACTTAAAAGTTCTCATCCCCTACAAAAAAGAAAAAGAAAAACACATGAGGTAACGGATGTGTTAATAGATAGGGGGAATTTTCTCACAATGTATATGCATATCAACTCACCTCAATAAAGCTAAAAAAAATTTTTTTAAGTATACACATTCAACTTTATTTTCTCAAATTCAGGCAAATAAAAGTAGAAAAAAAAAAATCCTACCACCTATCAACAATTAGAAATGAAAGTAACAAGAAACAAGAGTGATGGGGTGAGACGAAAGACAAAGGCAAAAAATGAAAACCGCGTTCAGCGTTTGTTTTGCAGCAAAAGTTGTAACAGAAGCATCGGCATCCCCAGCAGTGAGAGTGATACCACTCAATTCCTTCCCACAAACTACACGCAGCATGTAAGAATCAAGCCACCCAGTTCTGAACTGCGTCTGTGAGCATCTGTGCTTTATCTAAATTTACTCTGTGCATCCATTAGCAAGATGCAACCTAAGATATTTGCTTCTTTGCTTTATGCAATTTCAGCTCACAGAAGGTCGTGTAGGAAAGCTCTGCTTTCAGAGAACAGGGGAAATCTGTATTTTGGAATTTGACTATCAATTGAAAACAGATCCAATTTGCTACCACAGACTTGAAAATCAGTGGCACCTCCCAGTAATACTTTTGTACTAATACTGCTTGTATTACCTTGAAATGCTAATACCACAGGTGTTATATCAAAGTTTAAAGGAGAAACAGCAGAGCAAAGATGGTCATATCAAATATAGACAGTAGGGGGGCACAATTTTTTTACCCAAAATGAGTTCAACATTTGAGGCAAAACATCAAGTATTAATGAAGACTGTTTTTAGGTTAAGTTATTCCCTCAAGCACACTAAGCTGACATTAGAACCAATTCAGGTTGATACAAAGTTTATTGGGCAAAATTCTTAATTTCTTTTCTATTACCCTTTTCATAACTTCCAGTGATAAGATCTATACAGTAGAATGTTGTTGTTGTTGTTATCTTTTAAAGGAGAGAAATCTTAAATACCCAGCAAATTCCCAATTATTACACACTTGTCATTTTCTAACTGGGTGTGCCTGGCAGACACATAACAGTGAACAAATTCCAAGTTCACTTTCTCATTCATTTAGTCAACAAATATTTACTAAGCAGTAACCATGTCAAGCACTATGCTGGACATTTAATGGTGCACAAAACAGGCATGGTCCCAACCCTGATCCATGCAAGGTTCTTACTGTCAACTCTTACTAATCTTAGGCAAACCTCATACTCCCCTGGCCTCAATTCCCTCATTTGTCAAATGATAACATGAGACGATTTTACCATTTTACATTTATTTCAGTGAGATATTCATAAAATATCTCATCTGAGCTTCACAAGTACCCTCAGTTTGGCAAGACAGGCATCACTGATCTCTGCGATCCCTTTTAAAATCTACCATTTCCATGATTCTACAACCATTCCCTATGGAGGACAAGCTGGAGTTTCGTAGCTTCTTACACAGAGGAAAGCATTTGACTATCTTTTATTTAGAGTTTCACAAATCCTAAAGATAATTTCTTAAGCAAAAGAACTAACAATTATGCTTTTTGTCAGGGAAAGAAAAACAACAACAACTACACTCACCCCTAAAGATTCAAGATTGTATTAATCAAGAAAACAAAGGAGGTGATGGACTTACCATCAGAGGAGGGTGGCGTGGTCCCAAGTGGTGTGGCTGGGGTTGTTGGAGCAGGACTGACAGGGGTTGTCACCAAGCCCATTTCTGGATGACTCTGAAAGAGAACACAGATAAGGATAAGAAAAGAGAAGACTGTGGGTGTCCTCTGCTTAACGTTTCTGGTATTCCTGGCCTCATAAACAGAAAGCTCACTGAGGAGAGACTGCTTCTACATTTAGTTCCTATTTAGTGCCTGATTACTGTTGATGCTTGCTAAACTCTAATAAGCTCTGCAGGCTAGTTTTCTTTAAGTAACTAAGTTCCCATTATGTAAGTTTACCTACAGAACCATATGAATAAAAAACTGGGGTAAACAAATACACAGAAATATTCCACACACAAAAAAGGGCACTTGTAGTCCTATCTGAATCTGAGAAGGGACTATTATCTGATCAACCCAAAACATATCTACAGACTATTCTGATGACCACATAAGTCAACTAGTAAGTGCAGGTGAGCCAATGGGATAACAGACACTATAAGAAGGGCTATGCAGAGGGCAGCCCTCCTTGTTCCACCAAAAACAAGAGTGTGTGGGGTGGGGAGGCAGAGACATGGGCGGAGACATCCACTAGGAACCAAAAGAGATGACTCCTCTTTCCCTTACCTTCCTTAGCCATCCTTGCCACATCAGCTCTTGAGAATCAGGCTTAGTGGTGGCTACTCCCTTCTCTTCCCCAATAGTTTTATCAGATTTTACCCTCCTCACTTTGTCCTTTAAAATCAATTACAGAATTTGGAGAGCTAACAAGGAACATCATGAGAATCATGGATAAAGCCTCATGTGATCAATAGTGAAAAATGAGAATTGCTAAACCAGCAAACCAGACCCCAAAACCAGCACAGCTTTTTGACCTTATTTTTTTTTGTTGCTGAAACTCAGTGGCTCCCATACATAATGACCCTTTGAGAAAAAAGCATAAGCACACTTTCCCTTAAAAAAAACTTCATACATAATTTAAACAGTCTGACTTTAAAAACACTTCATCAATTTTTAAAGACAGCTTTCATGGGCAGCACTTGAGTTCTCAGCCTATTTTAGTTCCTTCTGTACCAACAACTTAGGACATCCCTTAGGCAAGTGACCCAGTACTCAGGATTCTATGACTTCCTGCTTTCAATATTTGTTGACCTTTTTTTTTTTTTTTTTTTTTTGGTTAACAGCGAACCTTATGCTGCACAGGATATTTTGTACTTTTCTTCTCTGGAAATGGATGAGATAATAACATAAGTGACGTGGCCTATTTTACCTCTGGTCGTAATTCCAGAGAGGTTTAGGAAGCAGAAAGCCTGTTAAAAAAATCCGTATGGGCAGATATTACTAAGGGATTTCCAGCGAGCAAAATGACATAATCTCATCTCATTTGGGTTAGCAGAATCAGTCAACTGGTCAATACCATTAACTTGGCATGTTACCAGTTCCATTTTAGCACCAGATGGAGACATAGATATTTGAGGAGAGCATGAAGCAAAGGCAACTGATGCAACTATTTAGTTACTAACTACGGCTCATCAATGCAAAGTAGGGTTTACATGAGCACACCCAGATAGGCTTTTCAATGGAGTGAATCTGTATGAAAGTCAGGGAGAAAAAGAACTGAAGTTTTTAATATAACCAACCTGGGCTAATACTGTGATAAAGTTGCGATTTAAATGAACAGCTTCATAAAGTGCCAGAAGGATGGCCTCGTTGGTTCTAAAGAAAAAGAGAGCAAATTGGAGAGTCTCTTATATAATGAAGAAGGTAAAAGAGTATAATCATCAAGATAAGATTTCACCCCAACTCCTCATTATAAATCCCTTTGAGTTTCTAATGCTTCATTATTTCCTTTTTGGGCTTATATAAAGGAAATACAGTCAGCACTTTAATTCCTTAGATCTGTTCTTACCTACTTCACTATTTCCCCTTTTCACTTTTTCACCCCAATCCAGTTAAGTCCTTAACTGCCTCAGACACCAAGTCCTCTTTATTTCCTTTCAGAGATAGCTGGGAACAGTTTTACAACTTCTTAGAGCTCAATACATGCCAAGTCCCATTATTATTTAAAACTCAAGAAACATTTGACAATCATCAAAAAAGTTTGAATCTGCAGAGATAAAGTTTCACACTTTCATATCCAGTAAGAGAGTCCACACTTGAAGTTCAAGTCACCGCACAAGTTCATCAGGCACTTACTGTACTGAGATTTTCTCATGGGCATCTGCTATGAACATGCTGCCCACCTGTGGAAGAAAAGGGGAATTGCAGAGTTATAGCAGGGAAATGTGAGAGGAGCTCTGGGCCCTACAAAGCTTAATCAGTGAAAAAAACAAGCTGCAGCATGAGGGAATCCTGGCCCACCAGTCACACACAACAAAACCAGCTCACTTTGAAGATCTTAAAAGAATCATAAGTAATGAAACTCTCCTAAACTTTCTTTGCTTAAAGGGACTTAAAAAAAAAATCCCAGTACTTTTGTCCAGGTCTATGTGTTAGTCCAGTAACCACTGACAGCAAGTAAATGATAACTTAAACATCCTCATCACTTTGCCTCTGTCCTGGAAGCTGCTTATCTGAAACAAACTAACTCACAAAGAGCATTACAGAAAGCAGGCTGTTTATCCAGCACAGAGTTGTCTTGGGGGAATATTTGGGTTTCAGACCAGAACTATTAAATCAGTGGTCAGCAACCTTTTTAGCATCAGGGACTAGTTTCGTGGGAGACAATTTTTCTGTAGACCAGGGGATGGGGGGATGATTTCAGGATGATTGAAGTGCATTACATTTATTGTGCACATTTCTACTATTATTGTATCAGCTCCACCTCAGATCATTAGGCATTAGATCCCAGAAGCTGGGGATGCCTGGTCTAAAAGAAACCTACTATACATCTTTCCAGAGAAGGCAATGGCAAACCACTCCAGTACTCTTGCCTAGAAAATCCCATGGATGGAGGAGCCTGGTAGGCTGCTGTCCATGGGGTAGCTACGAGTCGGACAAGACTGAATGACTTCACTTTCACTTTTCACTTTCACACAATGGAGAAGGCAATGGCAACCCACTGCAGTGTTCTTGCCTGGAGAATCCCAGGGACAGCAGAGCCTGGTGGGCTGCCGTCTATGGGGTCGCACAGAGTTGGACACGACTGAAACGACTTAGCAGCAGCATACATCTTTCACATCATGAAATCTTTTGTTTGTGTCCTAGTCAGGGCAGTTGAATGAACAAATGGAATAGGTTGCCCTGATATATGGGATATCAGAGGCAGAGATAGATGCCCATCCTTCTAACACTGCCTTTTCCACCTATTTATTGATGCCCAAATCCATGCAGCCAGAGCTCCATTTATTTGGTACAAAACTTTTTCTTCTTGGCTAAAAGGCAAAGGTCCCTGGAAGCAATAGGATTATATCTAATGCATCTAATCAAATACTGATACAGCCCTCACACTGTTTCAACATCTGAGGGACTACCCATTTGTGCTTCAGAATTAAAGAGCTTATCGTGTCCTTTCCTTGAAAGTAGGTTCTGAGAATGAAAAAGGCAGAGGGGAAAAGTTGCCTTTTGAGGGGTGGGAATGGGGCAGGGCCTGTTGTTCCTTACAATGAACTCAAAATCTGTTTTGCCCTAGGGCTGATTACTTGAATACTAATACCCAAGAACCAGACTTTCTGAATCTGTCTAAATTCTGAGACCTTAGATTTACCTCTTAAAAATTAGTCCCAGATTACCTGGCCTAAAACGCCTACCATGCTAAGGTTGAGATACCTTGCTCAAGAGTCTTGCAAACTGAATCAGTAATTTTCCCAAACCATGGACCCCTCAGCCCAGATCCTAAACCTTTAGATGAGTGGCTTGGATCACTGCACCAATCCCTCAATTCCAGGACAAATGATGATGGGGTCACAGCAAACAGCCAAGGATCGCTTATGGTTGGACTCAGATCTAAAGCCTCTATGCTCGGTTCCATACCTGTCCTCAAACAGAGCCAACTGTCTCTCTCTTTTTTTTTTTTTTTTCCTAGTTCTTTTTTTTCAGAGACAGTTCTTCAGGAAGCAGAAGTCTGGCTTAATATGAACCTTTCTTTTTTTTTGTAGCCTTAAAAAAATTGAATTAATTTGAGGAAAAAAAAAAAAAACCAGCCCCAGAGAAATCAGAGCTCTTCTTTGCCCTGCCTAACTTAGGTTTGGAAATCACTAGAAGAGATACAGCTCTCCAAAAAATCTGCTATGAGCAGCCTCTCTCCCCTCATGATGCCATTATCTCAAATATCTAAACTTCTGAGTCCAGACTTGTCTACCCCTATAGATCTCATATATTTTTGAGCAGGGGAGTGGGGAAAAAAAAAAGACAAGTAGGACTTACCATATTTGTTAAAGCAGAGAAAAAACCACTCTGGTGTTCTTCTTCCTTGTCTTTATACTGCCTGAACAAAAATAACTAAATTCAACTTTAGTGTTATTTATCACATATGTTTTTGTCCTTGGCATACTAGGTAATCAGGGCAGCTCACTGGCAGAATTCACTGACTCCAGAAAACAAAAACGTTCTAACAACCGAGCCTCTGCAGTTTGCCTTGCAAGTTAAGAGGCACCCATCTGCTCTTGAGGTAGCGTACACCAAAATGCCCAGCTACTTCAGGAGAGACTTAGAAAGCAAGCTGCAAAAGTGTGAAATGCTCTAACATATGGTTGATCCAGTTATTTCCCAAACAGACTATTACTTGAAAAGTGTGACAGTAAAATTAAGGCTTGTGTAACAGTGAAAATCTTGTTTGTTTTTGAAGGAAAAGGAGGGGAATCTGTGAGCTCAACTATTTGTGGAGATGGGGACAGATTTGAAATTCCAACACTCAATTGTACGTGAGGAAAGTCTGGAAAGGAGTAAGAAAGATCCTGCCTGGCCCTTGCCAGGATTAGATACAATTCTGATTTCCATTCAATGAATACCAAATCCTCCCCATCCGCAGCAAGGGTGGGGGGAAAGCAAGCATCGAAGAAAAGAGCCCCCAGAATAGACAGGACTCTAGGAAACTGCAGTTGATTACTGATAAAAAAGAAATATCTGTCAAACGAGAATTCAGCGCTATCTCTTTTCTTCCTTTTTATAAGCATACAAAAAAAGCAGCACTTCACAACCTTTTTTTTACATAGAAACGGTATTTAAATGATACATTGAGCTAAATGGAATAGCCTGCCTGTGGCTGGAAAATTTGTTAAAATGCTCTGCAACAAAATGTCAAAGGTTGCAAAAGAACGTTTAATGTTAAGAGCTGCTTAAACTAAAGATGGACACTAATGTGGTGGCTACTTTTCTCCTAGTGTTAGAACCCACCCCTGCTAAAGCCATCAAGTCAAGCTAGAGCAAATGCATCTGCCAGCAGATATACCTCTGAATACTCTTCTAGGATAGGTAAGGATGTTCACCCAAGAACTCTTAACAAACCTGTTCCTGACTCAACCAGTTCAAATTCAGTTTCTGAATGCAGATGGACTTACCTGTTGTACTCAGATAAAGCTTGAGCAATCACAAGCCCCATTCCCTAGAGAGAAAAAAGACAGCATAGGTGAAATAAGGGCCTGATGATAATGCTATGACTAGACCACATAAAACACTAATGACAGTCCAAACCCAGCAAGTTCTACCTGAAAGTAGGCAACAAGGACAGAAACTCTGAGAGACCTGTCAAAGGATGAAAAGGAACTTCTCTGGAAGACTTTTCTGATCTAATTACATTATTTAATGTTTCTAGATATAATTAAAAGAGCAAGAGATGAAACAGACCAGCCCAGACCACTGACAATTTCACTGGGGTCTTTTTCACCTCAAAAGAGAAGACTAAGTTAGAATCTTTAAACAAAAAGCTCTCAGATGTCTCTAAAAACAACCCACAATAAAAGTAACAATGAGTCCCACCTTAAATGAAGGTACATACAAACAAGCCACTCTCTTTCAGACCACAGGAAAACAGTAGTGTAACAGAAAGAAGCATCCAATAAATATTAAAGTAACTTATCAACCTTCCCCCTAGAACCTGCTAAGCATATCACAAAGATCAATTAAAGCCACAAGAATGAATCATGTGTGCTTTTTCTTTCTTCATAAGAGAAATTAGAAGAACGAAGAGGGCAGACGGAAAGAGAATAAAACCAGATACCTGGTCATCTTCTTCCTCCCTATATTGAGAGATCAAGTTTTATTTTCCAAACCTTCAAGGATATATGTACCACATATTATATCATCCTCCACAGTTCAGCTTCACCAAGTCAGGCTATAAATATAATCTGACTAGTTCTACAAGAAATCTCCCAACATTTAGTCATCTAAGCCTTTTTTTTTTAATTTTTAGTTTTATTGAGGTATAACTGTAAGATATTTAAAGTGATTTGACATACCATCTAAATCTTACTCTTAGAAATGTCACTTGACTCTGTAGGATAATCAAACTCAGCATACTAGAACATGAAGTATAACTGACCATTTCATCATAATTAGCAAGCAAATATCCCCTCAAACCTTCCTTCCATGATGAGAAAATAGAAAACCGCAGATAGCAGCACAATGTTCTAAAAAGAAATACCTATTCCCTCTTTATAGCCAGATTAAATTAACACAATAGTTTTCTACTCTCGGTTCTAAATATCCACTTAAAGTAAGGCCAACAAAGGCAAGTAATTAAAACACAAGAATCCAGATACTCACATTTAGAGTGGCTTCATCATCCACAATAGACAGCTTCACAATATAAGGATTCACAGACTGTAAACAAAAGGAGAGACTCCAGGTGAGTGTGACCTAGTTAAGAATCCATTAGTTATTTAACAAAGTTTTAACAAGATGCTCTCTCTAGAGTGATGTTCCTAATACCTATGCCCAACTATCTTGCCAGCTCACTTCCTCCATTTCCAGTAAATCTGTCAGTGTGCATGGCCATTTGCCAAGCACACAGAGAGAGACAGACAGACACACACACACATACCCCAAGCATGTGTATGTTTACATGCACACACACACACACACACAATTCTACTCTACCTGCATTTTCCTCTAGGCTCAATCAGCTCAGGCCTATGTCTGCCTCTTCTCTCATTTTTCCCTCTTCTTTCTAGAAGTAAGTGAACACTCCACAACACTCACTTTGTCCTATCCTGACAATAATTTACTGAGTCCATAGGGACAGCTGTCATTTGGGGGGCATAAAAGCTCCCCTGACATAAGGCACAAATTTATAAGTTGCTAACTTATACTCTCATTCCAAAGGCTCCCTAACCATTCCACAGACAATATCCAAGGACTGATTCACCCACCCGTAAAACAAAGCCACCTTGGGGGTGGAAAGTGGCAGCTGCTTAACAGCCAGAGAGGCCATTTATGGATCCAATACCCAAATAACACTGCAGGGGAACTGAAAAGAAAGATGTAATTACCCAAACTACAATCTGGTCAGGACACTGGGATTTAATGATTGTCCCATCATTTAAAGCACTGGAAGATTTCTTGAGTTTTTCCAGATTCAATCTCAGCTGGGTAGCATATGGAAATGGACATATATTTAAACTCATTAAGCAACTGGGCCATCTCCTACCGGTGGGATGAGAACCAATGACCTGCTCACCTTGAAAACATCCCCCACATGGTATGTGAGGAAAGACCCTCTACAGCTCAGGAACAAACTCTAACCCAAGAAAAGCTAGAACAATAGTTCTTAGATTAACAGCTTTTACAGCAACCAAGAAAAGACATTACTGAGAAACTTGGAAATCCAACTAAAAGGCTAACCCCCATCTCCTCAGACTTTATTAATCAAGTTCCTGAGGTCATCTTTCTAATGTCAGTTGGGAATAGAGAAAGAGAAGCTTTGCTTTTTTTAACAGCCAAATGTTTATAAGGTTTTCTACAACCCAATTCAAGGAGGTAAAACCCACTCCATTCATTACTTGATCTAACAGATAAAGGCTCTCAATGCTTCTTCCTCTAACAACAATGCTGATGCGACAGACTTCAGATAAGATCCAAAGCAAGCAGATCCTTGGAAATGAAAATCAGCAGCGGGCTGACCTGGAGATACCATCAGGATGAGATCAAGAGTAGAAGAAGCAGGCCACTGTCTCTTGGCACAATTTTTGAAACTCCTACTTACTCACCTTCCCAAAAGTAGACTGTCTCAGGTACTAATAAGGACTACCTGATTACCAAGACATTGATTACCAAGACAAGATTACCAAGACGTTACCAAACAACCATTGCATTAGCAACTGTTGAGGAAAAGAGGAAAGGTGGCAAAAATCAAGGGTTTAACTTCCAGCTCCTTCAGTTATTAATTGTGATGAGGTAGGCATGTTAATAAACCTAAGCTCAATTTTTTTCATCTGTAAAATGGGGAATAATATTTCCTTCCTTGGGGCTGCTACAAAATTTAAATCAAGTTAAATCCTCAGCACAGTATCTGGCATATAATAAGGACTCAATTATTGGTAGCTATATTTTTTCTCCTGACATTTTTATCACATTCAAAACAAGCTCTGTAAGGAAAAAAGAGAAAGAACAACTTAAAACCAGACATAATAAACAATTTTGTAGTATCTAGGAAACATCATGTTCAGGGCAGCAGTTGGGGGCTGAGTCACTTCATTTCAGAAGACTTAGCCAACCCAGAAGGCCAAGATCTTAAAGCTGTGAAAATTTCTATCCCAGCAGACACTGATTTTCCTTAACACTATATACCTATTGTGCTGGTCATGTTTTAAAACTCAAGACAATCTACTTTTCATCAGCAAGTCAGAATTACAAACTTCACAGAATCACTCTAATAGAGTCCAGCATTTATTTGATCTAAACCATACTTAGAGTTGATTCTAAGAACTCATTGGAAAAGACTCTGATGCTGGGAGGGATTGGGGGCGGGAGGAGACGGGGACAACAGAGGATGAGAGGGCTGGATGGCATCACTGACTCGATGGACGTGAGTCTGAGTGAACTCTGGGAGTTGGTGATGGACAGGGAGGCCTGGCGTGCTGTGATTCATGGGGTCACAAAGAGTGGCACAAGACTGAGTTACTGAACTGAACTGAAACCATACTTAAAAAATTTCATTGCTCTTCCCTACATCTTTCCCCTCCCAACCTGATCTTCTAATCTCTTAAGATTAAGTGACTAAAATGAAGTGAGGAAGAACTACTCTCATTCCTTAAGTTCAACACCTAATTTGTCTTCTCTGTATTTAGCTGGACACGGAGCCTCTCTGGCACCCTCTGCACCTTTCTGGAAAGGTTACAGCTTACCCCATTAGTCATGGGACCAAATGTGCTGGTAACTAAAATGTTGTTCTCCCGAGCACACCCTCTTGTATTTTGCATAAAACTTCTCCAGCTTTTGGTTTTGCTGTGTTCATCTGGAAATTCCTCACACTCCTGTCAAAAACGTTCCTGCTCCATGGTCACCAGGTTTCCTTAATGGTTTCTGGTGAGTGACTTATATCAAAAGCCGCAAAGCCCAGATAAATTATGCCTACCAGCTTGCCCTCATCTACTATATTAATTCTTCTGGGGTTTCTGACAGACCAGAGATGCATACCTCACTCTAGAAATATGATTTTCTCCAGCTCCATGGCCATGTCCAATTTTTCAAGCTGACATTTCAGAAAGTCTTACTGGGCTGAACCAGGGTTCTGTTCACATTCAGAGAAGCCAAGCCACTGGTCTCAGAGTGGCCTGCATCCAGCAGAATGTTCTGAAAATATTCATTACTGATGATGGTGCTTTAATATCACACATAACTCAACTCTCTTTAACTACCTTCAGCATTTTTCCTCAGCTATTTTTCTTGCTGTTGTAATAAGGCCCCAGAGGCAATTACACATGACAGAGATCAAAATGGCTACCATGCTGGCCCTTCCAGATCACCAGCAAAACAGGTGTAGGTGATAAATTACTTATTTATTAGTAGCTCCGTACACCATTCATCAGTTCCTCTGAGACAAAGAAAACAATCAGCTCCTGGAGTTTATAAAACATTAACATTGCTCCATATTCCAGTCCCTCTTTAAGTATTCCTTTCTCACAGAATCCCTTCTTTCAAATCCCTCTTTGTAAGAATAAGCTCCATATTTTATGTTACCCATCACTTTTAACATGGCAAGTAATCATATCAAAAATCGCTAAGTGAAGATCCAGAAGCTCAAAAATGAAAATATTCCCTCCAGTTGGCCCATTTGTCATAGTATTGAAAGAAGGTGAAAGTGAAGTCGCTCAGTCGTGTCTGACTCTTTGTGACTCCATGGACTGTAGCCCACCAGGCTTCTCCACCCATGGGGTTTTCCAGGCAAGAATACTGGAAGGGGTTGCCATTTCCCTCTCCAGGGGATCTTCCCCACACAGGGATTGAACCCAGGTCTTCCACATTGAAGGCAGACACTTTACCCTCTGAGCCACCAGGGAATGAGAATGTCATAGCATTGCTGCTGCTGCTGCTGCTAAGTCACTTCAGTCGTGTCTGACTCTGTGCGACCCCATAGACGGCAGCCCATCAGGCTCCACAGTCCCTGGGATTCTCCAGGCAAGAACACTGGAGTGGGTTGCCATTTCCTTCTCCAATGCATGAAAGTGAAAAGTGAAAGTGAAATCGCTCAGTCGTGTCCGACTCTTAGCGACCTCATGGACTGTAGCCTACCAGGCTCCTCCGTCCACAGGATTTTCCAGGCAAGAGTACTGGAGTGGGGTGCCATTGCCTTCTCCGCATAGTATTGCTACTTATTAAATAAAGAAAGTCAAGTTGCCTCAATGCAGCTTCTGATTTCTGGCCTCAGTAAAGTAGTCCTAGTGTCCAGGACCCAGTACCAAGTACTCCCTGCTCCTGCAAAGCAACCCCCAATGAGGCTCTGGCCTTCCCTAAATGGTCCCCTTTCTTTTCAGTGTATTCTGCCTTTTGAGGGGAATCAAGTAAATGACCAACCCAAGTGTAAATCTTTGAGTTCAGCTCTTCATCTCAAAACCTATAAATCTGTCCCTAATTCAATGGCAAAAAGAACTCCAATATTAATATGGATAAGGCTCTGTCTTCAACTTCCATCAAAATCAGAGAGTCCCCAGACCAACAGTGATATTTATACAAGTGGCCTGAGTGCATTATGGAAAACTAATATATAAGTTGAATATTTCAAAATAGATGCATTAGGTCAGTGGTTCGCAATCCCCTGAGCATCACATTCAATAGGAGATCTTTAAAAAAAGATACCCAGGTCCCATCCCCTAAGAGATTCTGATTTGGTGTGCAAAGAGTAAGGCCCCAGAACTCCCCTGGTGGACCAGTGGTTAAGACTCTGCACTTCCACTGGGTGGGGGCATGGGTCTGATCCCTGGTCGGGGAACTAAGATCCTGCATGCCATACTGTATGGCTAAACAAATAAATAAATAAAGAGTATGACCCAGAAACATCTTTTTAAAAAAAATTCCTGGTAATTCTAATGATAAGCTGGGTTTGGGAACCACTACATTAAGAAAGATTTACTTACTTTATTGGAAGTTACACCACAGGATTCCTTTAAACAGCTATAACCTCTACCTCAGGAGTCTAACATAGGACTTTTAGAATTTAATTTATCAAAATTAATCTATATACCATTTACCAAGAAAATGTCTTCTACATTAAACAAAATTACTAGGAGTTGTCACATTTAGGAAGATTATAGAAAAACAGCAGCTGTCCATTAAGAGACTCACCTCGTATTTTCTATAGTTCACTAGCAAAGCCAAGAGGACGACAGCATCATACCCATGTTCCCTACGACTTGGCGGGTGGGAGAGTATCTGTAACCAGAACCACCAACAGTGAGAGTGCTTGGGGAAGCAATATATCCAAAAAAGAAAAAGGTAACAAGGGAACTGACCTACCTGTAAAATTGCTTCAAATATGCTGTTGATCATTACATATTCCAAGATAGTGTTCTGGCTGATGTTATCTGTCACCTGAATACAATAAAAGGCTATTTAAAGTCTATACTAAGACACTGATATCTCAGGTGTATCTCCTCACCTAGTATCTAAGACAAACAGAAGTGTTAAAACATTCTACTAAATATTTAGTAGATCTTTCATAAGCATCCCCAAAGCCACCAGAGCCTGAAGAGACAAGACACTAGAAGGGTAACAAGTTAGCAAATTAAAACTTTCTAAATTTTTGACCTTCTCATTGTTTCTCTTATACCCTCACACAAGCATTTGCCTAATTTTCTTGGGTTTCGTTTCCCAAATGCACAGAAAGTACTTTATGATCCACAAGTCTTCAAGAGAGTGAAGGGAAAGGAAACCACCTGAAATTAATGAATAACATCCTAGAAGGTACAGTCCAGCTTCCAGGTATAAAATCAAGGTCAGAACAAATAAAAATATTCAGAATCACAAAAATTATTTCCAAATGAGACCTGATGAGAAGGGCAATACAGAAGAGAGTACTTCTCCAGGACTGGTACAGGTTAAAAATGTCATCAGTTTCTCCAACGAGCAACTTTTAGGAAGCAGAAGTCCATACAACTAACTTCCTTCTACACAAACATAGCCGAGTGATGTAAAAGCCCAGTAAAGATATTTCTCTTTTTCTTTCTAACTTTGGGCTCAAGAGTTCAAATTTGCCCCTGCTGTTGATTCTCACCCTTGACAAAGAAACATATAGATGGGTCACTTACTGTCACTAAGCAGAGGAGAAGTTTCAGACATAAGCTCTTCAGACTTTCAGAACCTTCTGCACAAAGCAATGAATCCAAACTCTCCATGAGATTCTGACAAAGAGACCCATTAAGTATTAAACCATAACAAATAACATTTCCACTGTGTCTTTGCCATATTCTGGGTTATGTTACACAGGGTAAAGTGAGTAACGTTAAATGAAGCAACCATATCATTGCCTGAGGCCTAGGCCTTGCACGATTAGATGAAGAAAAGGAAGACTTCTAAGTCTAGCTATTTTGAGGAAAATGCTTTAGTACAACTGCACATAATAATAAAGAATTCACTATTCTACCAAATGAATGTTTGCAGACTATCACCCTCATACAAACCTTTAAGAATGAAGTAAATTTTTCAAAGATTAATAATGATTAAATAATATATTTACAAATTAAAAATAATAACCTAAATAAAATGAAATTCTATTAAATAAATTTTTAAAAACAAATGGTTAAGTTAAAGGTTAATAAAAATAGTTAAATAAGTATGTTTCATTATTTGATAAAGAAAGCATATCACTTGATGCAGGCACACTGAACAAATAACAAAGATAATATCACTAGTAGCTATTCACTGGCCATGTGCACTATCCAACAAAGTTGGCCCATATTAATCCTGGTCAAGTCTACTAACGAAGTGATTAGAGCTTATCACTTGTACTAACAACCAGCTGTCATACCAAATATAGTCAAAAGATGAAACCCTTAGATACTACAACAGAAAGAAGAAAAAAAGAAACTTTTTACATAGGAAAATGAATGGAGACTACAGATTTAGCATGCTGGAAGGTTGAGTGAATATTCAAAATAAGCCACTTCAATTCAACAAATATGTAGATTCTATGTGCCAAATTTTGTGTTTTCAAAGAAAATTAAAAAATAAGACAATGACCTTTGCTCTCAAGGCATTTTTAGTCTAATAGGACAGAAAAATAAGTAAACAGTTTTAACTTAATGATTACTATGACAGATATACATATGGAGGAAAGGAATTAGCTGTGATGTTACCTATTTCAGGACTCTTAAGGGACAGGTTGTACTTTGAAAAATCAGTAGGAATTAATTAAAACTTCAGGAGGAAAGGAATTCTAGACAGACATCAGCATGATCAAACACACAAGGAATGAAAACGGTCCTGGGTGTGCAGCTGGAATACAAGCAGTTTGTTATTATGGAAGGGTGAGGCATAGTGATGAGAGATGCAATTTGAGAAATAAATAGAAAGAAGATCATAAAAGTTATATAAGGCTAATAAGGAAGTTTGGTCTTTACCCTTTCAGTGATAGGAAACTAATGCAGGGTTTTAACCAAGATTTGACTGTTAAGATACATCACTCTGTTGTCAGTGTGGATGACAGATTTAAAGATGTTAGGTCTGGAGGAAGGGAGAAAAATGAAAACTAATCTAACAGTTTTCTGAGGATGGTTGCCATGTCGGATTTGCCTTGCATCCCCAGTGCCTGGCACACAGGAGCCTAATAAATGTTTGTCAAAAGAATGCAGGCAGTTCAGTGGTTAAGACTCCACACTTCCAATGCAGGAGACAAAGGTTCAATCCCTAGACAAGGCACTAAGATCCCATATGCCACGCAGTACGGCCAAAAAAAAAAAAGACTCCAGGTACTAAATCTTTGTACACTAATTGCATATTCATAACTTTTTAAAAATCATCTATTCACTATAAGGATTCTTTTGCATGTGTTGTGCTGTGCTTAGTCACTCAGTTGTGTCTGACTCTTTGTGACCCCAGGGTCACAAAGACTACTCTTTGTAGTCCGCCAGGCTCCTCCGTCCATGGGGATTCTCCAGGCAAAAACACTGGAGTGGGTTGCCAAGCCCTCCTCCAGGGGATCTTCCCAACCCAGGGATCAAACCCAGGTCTTCCAGGTTGCAGGTGGATTCTTTACCATCTGAGCCACTAGGGAACCCCATTCTTTCACATAGAGATTTATTTTAAATTTAGTGAATGAGAGAATACGAGTTCTTCAAAGTTCATGTGAACAACATTCATTCAAGATAGTGACAGTATTACAAATCAGATATCTGATAAGGGATGTGTACCCAAAATATGTAAAGAACTCTTACCAACAATAAAAAGACAAATAATTCAACCTACAAATGGGCAAAGAATTTGAATAGATATTTCACACACACACACAAAAACACATACACACTGCTGGGGAAAATGTAAAATGGTATCGCCACTTCAATAAATAGTTTGGAATCTCCTCAAAATGTTAAGCATAGAATTACCGTATGATCCAGCAATTCTACTCCTAGGTATATACCTAAGAGGATTAAAAACATATGTCCACATTTACATGCACTTCATAGCAGCATTATTCATAGCAGCCAAAATGCTGAAACATCTCAAATGTCTATCAACTGACGAATGGATAAGTAAAATAATATGATACTTTCATACAGTAGAATACTAAGCAGCAAAAAAAAGGAATGAAGTACATGCTACAACATGGATGAACCTTGAAAACATTATGCTAAGTGAAAGAAGCCAGACACAAAAGACTACATATTATTCCATTTATATGAAAAGTACAGTCGAGGTGAACCTATCGAGATATAAAACATATTAATGGTTGCCAGAGGCTGCAGAGAAGAAAAAATAGGGAATGACTGATAATGGGCACATGTTTTCTTTTTGGGGTGATGAAAATGTTCTGAATTAACAGTGGTGATGGTTGTGCAACTCCATGAATATACTAAAAACTACTGGTTATACACCATAAAAGGATGAACTGTATGACGTGTGAATTACATACTGATAACACTATTTCTCAAAAGGCATCAAACAGTAGAAACGAAAATTCTGATAAAGTCACTGTGTTAAATAAGAAAACTTAAAAGTTTAGAACTAAAGTATCCTTGTGTATTAATTTGTTACCTTCTATTTAAATTCTTACATGCTTTTAAGAATGTATGATCATGATGTAAATCACAAGCTGCTCAGTCTTTATCCTACATGGAAAGGAAGCCTCAATACAAATCTGAACTTCAAATTTTCCTTTATTAAAGGATAAACCAAATCTGTAAAAATATCCAAATTCAAGGCCAATTCAATCATCTATGTCTATCTGAGTTAAATGTCTAGAACATTTAACTGTCTGCAGATGGTATTCCTCAACAGCTGTCAGAAGCAGACACCCACAGGCACATCTGCAGCTTATGCCTCACCTTCATGCACAGCTCCGCCTTGTCAAAGCCCATCAGCATGTTGATAATGTCAAACCCAGAGGTAGACTTATTCTTTTGATGGACTCCTCGAATGAGTGCACACAAGGTCTGCAGAGATGAGAGAAAGAATTCTTTCTAGAAAGAAAGTCTCAAAATGCGAAGGGCATTGGATCAGTAGCCTCACACTACAACCTCAGAACCTTCTCTTCATATAGCTGACAATCAACTGCTCTATGCTCTGAGCTCCAGAATGCAGTCAGGGTCTTAATATGTGCAAAATCTAGAAATTAAAAGACGAATAGCATCTGAAACTGTCATCTTTTTTATTCTTTTCTGGCCATCCTCTTTTTAAAAATAACACTGCAGACAAAGATTGGAAGGTGATTTTCAAAAATAAGAAACCATTTTTGAGCTTGAATCATAGGGTTGATAGAGCTTTCCCTTATTTAAAATTAATTTTAGAATTTACATAATAGCTTATCACCTTTAGTAATTATTTTTAATAACTATAGAAGACCCTGTATGATAACAACTGATCAATTTAAATCTTAAAAATTCATTACAATCCCCATCCACTACTTCCTAACTGTGTGAGCCTGGACAAATAAGTTAACTTTTCAGTGCTTCATTTTTCTCATCTATACAATGGGATAATAATAGCATTAATCTCATAAGGATGATGTGAAGACTATGTGAATTAATACTGTAAAGCACTTAGAATAGTCCTTGGAACTGTGTTAAAATTCCTGGAATAGCCTGGAACTTAACTTTGTTAAAGCTCAATAAATATCAATTATTACAATACATACTATAATTCTATGGTTCACCAAGTGACTTAATGTCAATATATTTCCACTGAACTAAAAAGTTTACAATTCATGCCCCCACAGCAAGTCACTGTAATTACAGGAAGTACAATTTCCAACTTTCATTTCAATTTGCAATGAAGAGGTCCTGACAACTATGATGCTCCAAATATAGAATTTACTGTCCAAAAGTTAAGAAAGATACAGGATAAACATGGTCCTTCTTTCTGGGGCATCAGCTCAAAAGATAATTTCTACATTCTACAAATGAGAAAATTGGAGGTCACAAACTGATCTGCCCAACTTGTAAGTTAGAAACTTAAACCCGATCTATCAAAAGTTCCAATAAAATTCTTTATACTGTCATGACTTCTTCATATTCTAAGCTTGTCAATCACTACCCTAGGTACTCAGCTCAATCTAGGCTACACTGGAGCTACTAAACTATAAACTTTAGAAATTTTGCCCCTTATTCTTTCAAAAAAAATTTACTTCTAGAATGCTACCTGCCAGGCACTAATGTACACACCAGGAACGAAGTATTGAATAAAACCATCTTTACCCTCAAGAAGACTATAATGTATCCCACCAGCTCAGTGTTAGGCATAACAGTAATTCAAGAAATAATTATTCATGAATCTTCCGCATGATAATGCCACTTAGCATTAAGAACAATGATTCTAAAAACAAGAGTTACCGACCCTTTTGAGAATCTGATGAAAGCCCTCTCTCCAAAAAAATGTACATATACACATAATGTACATATACACATAAAATATTACATAAAACTACAGGGAGTCAAGGACCTTCTGAAACCTCAGAATAAGAACTCTTGGTCTAGTGAGAAAATACTGTTTATATAAGAAAACAATATTTATTTAATTAAGAAAGTCTTATGATTTTTGCTGTAGACTAAGCATCCTTTCTGGAGTTTCTTCTCTCTTTTACTTTCCTTCAAGTAATAATAAAAATTCTGTCAAACAATCCACCTTGGCATTAGATCAAATTATACAAATGGACAAGATTACTCCTATAGGTGTCCATTTGCTTAACCAGGAAGATAGCTAAATCAAATATAGCATAGATGTTTGGTTAAAGAAATAAAGGGAAAAAAAGCCTCAAGCTTAAGGGTAATTTTAGGTTCCTCAAGTTCCAATAGATGTATTACAGTTTATAAACAAGACTTCCCCAGTCTCCCAGCCATGTACCTGCAATGCATTAACCACTCGAATTGGATGTTCCTCTCCCAGAGCCTGGATGCAGTGTTGAAATAAGCAATTAATATTGTCCTTGATTTTCATTAACTCCTCACCATCAAGAGATTCCAACTTGCCTTCCAGGTATTCTAAATTCACCTAACATGGAAACAATAAGGGCCTGAGTACATTTTTAGTGTAGCGCCTAGAACATATGTGAAGGCAATCTCAGTTACCAGGAAAATCCACAGAGGCCACCAAGTCTTACCTTCATGAGGAAGAGCTCCTCCCAAAACCGAGGACTGCACTTACTAGGGTCCTCTGTCTGAAACCAGAAGATAAGTAGATTCAGTATACCCAGCTAACACCAAAGCATTAAGAACACATTTGAAAGAGTCACTACATGTCTTTCATAGGGTCCATCTTACCTCTCACAATTAACTCTGAAAATGCTTGGTCATTCCAAACAGCTGTAACGGGGAACAATTTTTGGGGGGTTCCCCAAATGGAAGACATTGTACATGGATACATATTCCCTGTACCAGAAGTTAAATAACTCAAAGAATCTCCCTCAAATCTTCCTCTTCTTAACGAGAAGTGAAGAACCAGTTATATTCTGATACATCCCCACTGTACTTTTATGGGTGCTCAGTTTTCAAGCCCATTCACATACACGAAATACAACAGCCCGGTGAGCCAGGTAGGGTAAATATTATCACTGTTCTCCTTTTAGGAAAGAAAGTCCACAGAATTACACAAGATATGCAACTCCTTTTACAAGAAGAACATGTTTTACATGTTTACATGTACTACTTATGACCAAGATTTCAGAAATTAAGTACATATGCAGGGTATCTAATTACTCTAAACTTCCATGATAGGTTATATTTTACAACACCGGCCTAGACCATGGTCAATACAGTTCTGAAGACCCAAAAAAATCCCCAATCTAATTGCTAATAATTCCTTAGTCATCTCATAGAGTTGGAGGATGAGACAATCTAACTAAGCAATTGTTCTATCCACTAACAACTTGAGACAGAATGTAACAGTGCATCTTTTTAAAATATCTGGACCATAGAATTCTAGGGCCAAAGGGAACTTCAAGGGACATCTAGGATAGAAAGGTCCTTAAGTCAAATCATAAGGAAGACAACTCTTAAATATATTCAGAAACAGCCATCCTCTTTCAATTGTTTTATCCAGCTAGAGGCAACAATCTATAAGAACAACATAATAACAATCTATATTAATTAACACATGATCATAATTTCTACGAGAGAGCTTACTCTCACCGTTGTTCTCTTTTTCCCTCTGAAGAACTAGACAGTAGGAGGCAGAGGTGAGATTAATTCTCATTTTGGAACAAGAAACTAAGGAGTCAATCTGTGAAAAATGTCAGAGCTCCAGGCCTTACCATGAAGATCTCATCATACATCAGCACCACTTTTTCCTTCAATGGTTTTTTGGAGGCTGAAGATTTCCGGAGCAAACCCCCTCGTTTCTCTACCTGTGCCATGGTGAGAGAATCTGTCAAAAGAAAGCCACAGTTAGTGCCAGAAATGCTAAGATGTTGGAGAGGCTATTGAACTACCTCTTGATGGGAAATTTTTTAGGAAGAAGAAATGATAAATAACCATGCTATAGATTTTGTGCATTTGTCCAACATCCCCTCCTCTGACCAGGTAATTTCAAGGTTTAAATCATAACTTGGTCTACAGCAAAACACATTTTACATCCTTAAAACATGCCAGTGGACAAGACTTAAAGAAGATCCAAAACCAAGCAGGAAAGTGTAACTAGCTCCATCTGTAATAGGTCTTGTCATATATTTGAGGTTGATGGAGGAAAGGCTGCAAAGCACACACTGCCCACAGACTAATGGTGAAGTTAAATTTCAAGTATTGATCGAGCTTAAGACCATTAAGGCAGGAAGTGTGCTGCAGACTGATGTGCTCCATTGATTTCCCCAAAGTAAGTAGGTCCTCCTCACTGCAAAGTACTTGGCCTTCACTGCCACATAAATCACAATGGACTTGACTGTCTTCAGAAATTCCTCTGCAAAGAAACCCAAGGCAGAAAACAGTAGTTAAAAGACCAAAAATTAAATTAATTTCAAAATAACCAAATATAACTCCCTTCAAATTTAATTCTATATATACATATATATAACTTCAGTGTATTTTTTAACTCTCTATAAAAGCAGTTCCACAAATCATGCCCAAATTTTCCCATCTTGCCTCAAGGAATCCTCAATTTTTTCCAAGTGAGAACTTGAAATGCCACAGGTCTCCACATGGATTTACACACATTCTCTCACTTCCCAAATTTTTTCTTCTGTTGACAAAATTCCTCTCTTTCCCTTAAACCTTAGGCTTTAGTTGTGAAACTTAATTTTATCCAATGGCAAGTATGGATGGTAGTGAGGAGACTGATTTCACTTTCAGACAAATCCAAAGCAGCAGAAAATTAATCTTGTTCGATGACATTTGGAAAATATACACTATGTTTCAAATCAAAATCAAAACTTTAAGAGATGAATCTAACAGCATAAAAGACTCTGTCTCAGATATCATCTTTCTCTAATACATACAGCCCCAAAGGAGATGCATTTTTGAGCTCTAAAAGCACAGAAAATTTCCTCACTAGATGTTATGCATCCTTAGCACAGGGACTGTATCTTATACCTTATTCATAAGCACTTGGTTAGCAGTAAATGCTCAGTATATGCTTGTCACTGAGAAATCCTACGTCTAACCTAAAATTTTAATTAGACCTATCTCTATCAAACCCTCACTAAGACCTCTTATTCCTTTATGATCCAGAGAAAACTGAAGAAAAAAATAACAACAACAAAAAAAGAGAAGATTCTTTCAGGCAATTTATACTATATTGATCATGGCTTTGCCTTAAAGCATGAAATAGAGGCTCCATTCAAAACATTCCTGTGTCTTTTAAATAGGTTGTCAAGAGGAAGATGTCCTTATGGGGGAAAATAAATTGGAAATCAAGAGGATCCTATTAAAATAAATCAAAAGCAATGCAATTCTAAGCTTAGTGGATATAGATCTTTCATGTGCTCAGCTTCAACCAGTTGATTAACAGGAATAGTGGGAACCAAAGTGCCTGGATGTGAAAAGCACATGTTTACAAACATCTCCTTCTGAGGATTTATAATTAGGTTACAGCTAATCAATGTCCAACCCAAATCTAATAAACTCACTTTCTCTATTTCAGAATCAATACTTTCTAATAAGCAAAAGGGAATAGGAGAGGAAGGAAAAACAATTTCAACCGAAAGTACCAAATTTCCTAAGAAATTAAATTCTTTTCATCACTCTCCTTTCATCTGGAGCAGGGGGAAATTCAACGAAGGGCCTCAACTCATTATTCTCTGTCATCATCACAGGCACCTGGAATTTACCACCCAAGCTGTCTGAAGTGTGACTGGAAACTGACAACATAAAAGTCTGCTCCTTTTGCCAGCACCTCTACCCAATGAGCACAACAAAGAAGGGTATCTAGAATGCAAACTAGAAGAAGTGTAGAACTCTTAAAAAAAGTCTTTCTGGGGCCTCAGAAAACGAAGCCTGTGCTCTCAAATTTGAAAGTAAAATATCTGACTGGTAGAACAGTAAATTGCAGTACATCAGTAATGTAAGTGTAATCTGTTTATATCCTCCCAGTGTCTCTTTCCTCTTTCACAATCTTCCCCTATTGTAGAGAGAACCAGTAGCAGCTGAGCAGCAGCCAGACATAACGGAACAAACAACCAGCAGAACTGAGACTAGAACACAGCTCTCCCAACCAACTAGATGACACTGAGTAAATCATTGTGCTTCTCAGTTTCCTTACAAGTAAAACTAGAGGACTGGACTAGACATATTATCTAATGATTCTCTCAGCATCCCTGAAATACCACAAGCACAAAAGGAACACCTAAATACTGTAAAGCTCTAACTGAGGCACTAAGGAGTTACAAAAGGGAAACTCCGAACTGGATCCTCTAGGAGCTCATATCTATTAGCAGAGACAGGCACAGAACAACCCATGAAGTGTTAAGTCGCTCAGTCCCATCCCACTCTTTGTGACCCATGGACTGTGGCCCACCAGGCTTCTCTGCCCATGGAATTTTCAGACACGAATACCAGAGTGGGTTGCCATGCTCTTCTCCAGGGGATCTTTCTGACCCAGCACCCAACCCAAGTCTCACACTGCAGGCAGATTCTTTACCATCTGAGCCACCAGAACCCAAAGCACAAGGTAAACTGTGAGAACTAAATAGAGTTAAAGTACAAAGCAAATGCTGTGGACTACAAGGAACAGAAAGAAGCATTCTATGACTACACTATGATCTCTGTTGGTCTGGGCTTTTAAATCCTTCTAGTGAAGAAGCAAATACAGCAAAGCCACAGCAATCCTTTTCTGTGAGAAATGTCATCTTAGGCGTGAACACAGTTTCTGAGAAACAAGATATAGTAGACAAAGTAATAAAAAATAATCAGGCAACTTTTCAATGCTAATTTCACCTACCACCAAACTTAGGAATGGCTTCAAATCCCCCAAACTCAATGGTAAATCAATGAAGTCTTTCATTCCTAAACCTCAGGAACTGCTGGTCCCATGACCTGCATACAACTTCTCTCTGAAAGACCCAAGTCATACAATAAGAACTATATCTTAAAGCAATCCAGCTACAGACTTCTTAAATGCATGTCACTTCACACCCCTACAGTATAAAACAATTAAATATCAAGATTTTAAAACCTAAAGTCAAATACTTTCAGTGTTTCACAGGCAAGGAATGTTAGTTACACTTAACAAGTTACTCATTTATTTTATTGTCTTCTTAAGCACAATATATGCCAACTCCAGTATCAGAAAATTAACTTAATAGAAATTCACTCTGATTTCCAAAGTGATCAGTTAATCTATTAAAGTCTTGGTATTGTATCTATATGAGATGATGAAGGTGAGGTAATCATTTCACAATATACATAAATCAAACCATCATGTTGTACACCTTAAACTTACACAGTGATGTATGTCAATTATTTCTCAATAAAACTGGGAAAAATATCTAAAAAAGTCTTTGGTCTTGGTCCCGACTATTATACACTCATTCTATAAGTTTCCTTTCTCTTCCTGGCTTCAATTTGCCAATATGCGTTGGACTGCAAGAAGGCTGAGAGCCAAAGAATTGATGCCTTCGAGTTGTGGTGCTGGAGAAGCCTCTTAAAAAGTATTCTGGACTACAAGGAGATCAAACCAGTCAATCTTAAAGTTAATCAACCTTGAATATTCATTGGAAGGACTAATGCTGAAGCTGAAGCTCTACTATTTTGGCTACCTGATGCAAAGAGCCAACTCACTGGAAAAGACCCTGATGCTGGGAAAGACTGAAGGAAGGAGGAGAAGAAGGTGGCAGAGGAGATGATTAGATAGCATCACTGATTCGTGTGTGCCCGCATGCTCAGTCACTTCAGTTGTGTCCGACTCTGCGCAACCCTCTGGACTACAGCATACCAGGCTCCTCTATCCATGGAATTCTCCAGGCAAGAATACTGGAGTGGGTTGCCATGCCCTTCTCTAGGGGATCTTCTAGACTTAGGGATAGAACCTGCATTTCTTACGTCTACCTGCACTGGCAGGCGGGTTCTTTACCACTAGCACCATCTGGGAAGCCCAGCATCACTGACTCAATGGACATGAATTTGAGCAAACTCTGGGAGACAGTGAAAGACAGGGAAGACTGGCATGCTACAGTCCATGTGGTCGCAAAGAGTTGGACATGACTTAGTGACTGAACAACAAACAACAGCAAAAGCCATGGCAAGAAGCCATGGCAAGAATGTACAGAAAAGGGAACCCCTGTGCACTGCTGGTGGGGATGTAAATTGGTACAGCCACTACAGAAAATAGTATGGATGTTCCTCAAGTACTAAAAATAAAACTACCATATGACCCTGCACTCCCACTTCCATATATATCTGAAGAAAATAAAGTCACTATCTTGAAGAGATCCACTCTCATGTTCACTGCAGCATTATTCACAATTAAAAAAAAAAAAAAAACAACATGGAAATAACCTAAGTGTCCATCACTGGACAAATGGAAAAAGAAAAGGTGGTATATACATACAGTGGAATATTATTCAGCCATAAAAAAGAAGGCAATCTTGCCATTTGCAACCACACAGATGAATCTTGAGGGCAGTATGCTAAATAAAATGTCAGATAAAGACAAATATTGTTTGTTGCATGTGGAATCTAAAAAAGCAAAACAAACAGAAATTGAGTAGATTAGATGGTGGTTGCACAAGGGATGGGGAATGGGGCAAATGAAGATATGCTGGTCAAAGGGTACAAACTTCTAGTTATAAGACAAATAAGTTCTGGGAATCTAACATAAAACCTGGTGACTATAGTTAACAATACTGTATTATATATCTAAAAGTTGCTACATTAAATCTTAAATGTTCTCACCACCAAAAAGAAAAAAAAGTGACCATGTGAGGTAATGGATGTGTTAACTAACTTTATCATTGGTAATGATTTCACAATCATATTGTATACCTTAAAGTTATACAGTGTTAAACATAAATTGTGTGTGTGTGTGTGTGTGTGTGTGTGTGTTAGTCACTCAGTCATGTGTGACTCTGCAGGACCCCTTGCACTGTAGTCTGCCAGGCTCCTCTGTCCATGGGATCCTCAAGGCAAGAATATTGGAGTGGGTTGCCATTCCCTTTGCCAAGGGATCTTCCCAACCTGGGAATTGAACACAGGTTTCCTGCCCTGTAAGCAGATTCTTTACCATCTGAGCTGAAAAATCATATCTCAACAAAATAGGAAGAGGGTATGGAATGGCTCTCTATAGGCTTTCAGGGTAATGATCTGGAGTTTTAGGTTCATACTTGTAATGGACTGGTAGCAAGTATCACCCTCACTTCACAGCTTGATGAGGCTCCAAAACACTAGTGTAGGTAGATGCTCAGAAATACATCTCAAAACATTTCAACCAGTGTGGAAGAAAACAAAAAGAAGTAAAAGAAAAGAACAAAGGGAAAGAAGGAAAATTAATAAAAATAAATGTGCCCACCATCCAGGAAGAAAAAAATATGCACAGATCAGGCATACATTCATTCATTCAACAATACTAATACTGATCACCTTTCAGGTGCTAAGCATTAAGGGTACAGCAGTGAACAAGACAAACAAGATCCCTGCTTTCAGAGCTTTCATTCTAGTAGAGGAAGAAGGGCAACAAACAACTTGAGACAATGATAAGTATCTTGAAGACAAATTGTCTAGGGGGACTACAGATAGCAAATTAAAGAAGGACTCTAAGAAAAGTGATAGGAGGACTGAGATCAGACTAACAGGAAGAAAACAGCCACGTAGAAATCTTGAGAAAAGTGTTCTAGATAGAGGCAACAGCAAATTCAAAGGCCCCAAGACTTGAACACACTTGGCACGTTCAAGAAACAGAAATGCCAGGGAATTCCTTGGCAGTCCAGTGGTTAGTGCTGCATGCTTCCATTGCAGGGGGCCCAGGTTCAATCCCTGGCTGGGGAACTAAGAACCTGATGCCACACATCACGGCCATAAAAGAAAGAAATGCCAGAGTGCCTAGAGTATAAATATTCCTTTTTTGAAAGGTTTTTGTAAAGTTTATTGAGTGTGAGTTTTTTTAAATATATGAAGAGAATTCAAATGTCCATTAGCAGTAGAATGGGAAAATTATAGTATATATATGTGTAATATATACAGTAGAATACTATACAGAAATTTTAAAGAACTATTGAAATAATATTGATAAACTAATAGATACTGAATAAAAAATGTCTGAAAGAAATGAGTACAAACTAAATGATTTCATTTATATGAAACTCAAAAAGGTAAAATTAATCTGTGGGGACAGAGATTAGAATAGTTGTTACCCTGGGCAGGGAGATGAATGGGATGAAGTATAAGGAAGCCTTCAGAGGTACCAGAAATGTGCTCTATCTTGACCTGAGTGGAAGCCATATAAATATGTACATGTGTAAAAGAATTATCAAGTCATACACTTCACATTATGTATACTGTTCCTCAATCCAAAATAATGTATGTGTTCACATATATACACAGATATGTGTATATATATGTGAAAATTTAACACTACCCATGCAGAACATTAGAACAAAGCCTAGTAGGGACTCCAACTTGCACACACAGGACACTGATCTAAAATAACCACTGAAGAGTTGACACTTATTTAGCACTTATTATAGACCAAGCACTGTCCTAAGCACTTTATACACAGTTTTATCCTCACAACCTATGATCCAGGAAACTTGACAATAAGGAAACTAAAGAATGAAGTGGTTAAAAAACAAAAATAAAAAAACTTGCCAGGATAAGTCAAAGTAGAGACTCAAACCCAGAGAGCTTGATGTTTGAGTTCAGCCCTTAACCACTATACTATACTGAGCAGAGATAGAGTATACTGAACAGAAGTAGAGTAACCCACACATAAACAAAGCTGCATCTGCAGAGAAACTGAAGAGGTTCCAGGTGAGTGAGAAGGAAGAGTACATGCTTGCTGACCTTAATGAACAAACTGTAGGGTATCCAGATATCTTGAGTTTCATCACTTGTTTGCCTGTAGGTAGATGTGCCATCCTAAGAAGTAAAAGAGAACTATCTGCCACACGCTGCTGCTGCTGCTAAGTTGCCTCAGTCGTGTCCGACTCTGTGTAACCCCACAGACGGAAGCCCACCAGGCTCCCCCATCCTTGGGATTCTCCAGGCAAGAACACTGGAGTGGGTTGCCATTTCCTTCTCCAATGCATGAAAGCGAAAAGTGAAAGGGAAGTTGCTCAGTCATGTCTGACTCTTAGCGACCCCATGGACTACAGCCTACCAGGCTCCTCCATCCATGGGATTTTCCAGACAAGAGTACTGGAGTGGGGTGCCATTGCTTTCTCTGATCTGCCACATGCATATGTATATAAATACGGATAATAGTGAAGTAAAAAGAGATAGACAAATCAATGAAATAGTAGAAAACTTAGAAGGAAAAATTGAAGACTCTGAGTGTCTACTCAAGTTGATAGATGTATTCAGTATAATAAATGGGAAAAAAAAGGCTGAAATACATTGCTATCCACTATTGGATCTAATTGATACTATATTTTAATTGACCTAGGGCTTCCCTGGTGGCTCAGATGGTAAAGAATCTGCCTACAATGCAGGAGACCCAGGTTCGATCCCTGGGGTGGTTTGATCCTGGAGAAAGGAATGGCAACCCATTCCACTATTCTTGCCTGGAGAATCCCATGGACAGAGGAGCCTGGCAGGCTACAGTCCATGGGGTTGCAAGGAGTTGGACACAACTGAGTGACTAACACAACTTAACTGAGCAAAGTCAGTGCTCTGAGGGTAATTCTCCACCAAAACTTGATTATGAATGTAAAGATACTATAAAACAAGACAGAAAGATGAAAACGGTTTAACCCTGCAGAGCTGTGATCACATGTTTCAGAATCTCCTAGCATGCCTCCTGGAACTGTAGACTTCTAAACCCCTCTCCCAACTTGAAACAGACTTTTAAAGATAAGGATTAGAGGTCTACATTCTAATAATGACCCCAGTCAGTGGTTCCGAATTGGGGTAATTCTGGCTCCCAAGGGACATCTGTCGATGCCTGGAAGTATTTTGGGTTGTCATAACTGGGACAGGAGGTACCACTGGCATCTACTGGGTAGAGGCCAGGGATGATGCTAAACACCCTAAAGTGTACAGGACAGTTACCACACAAAGAATTATCTGGGCCAATAAGTCAATAATGCCGAGATTAAAAGACCCTGCCCCAAATAACTCTGATGTTCACTAAAGTTTGAGAAGTACTCATCTAAGCCTTAAAACAAGCCTTCAAAAGAAAGTAGCATCTGAACAGATTTTTGAGAGGATGAATAAAACTTCTGCCATCTCCAGGAAAGGCACTGGAGCAATCCTCACCTATTTCCACCTCATTCTCCCCATATTACTCACCAACACCATCCCCTTTTCTCAGGATCTTAGCCTCTGTTTGCCCATCTGTGAAAGATCACTATGGAACACACTGACTATAGTAGTCCACAGTGCCTCCTGAAGGAGATGAAAATCCTGTCTGCCCAGAAGTTGTGGCTGAGTCAGATAACACCACTCCACTCTGATCATGAGCCATTCACCCAATACACATTAGGTTTACCAAGTCAGAAATAGTCTTCTGACTCTCCTAAAAAATTTCCCTAGTTCCTCTAGATGTGAGGGTTTGTGTTTTTAATTTTCAGGCAAAAGTTATCTGCTCACTATGTCCTTTTGTAAGGCATCCCACCCTCCCAAGGTAAACACTAAAACTATAATGCAAGGTGTTTTTACCTTCAAATCCCAACCCTTAATTTCTCAAACTAGCTCCTGTATCGCCTCTTCCTTTCTGAAGGCCCCAAAGATTTAGCTCACTAACTGGATTCACATATTCATGTTTCACATGACTCCCTGTCATACCTTATCTCAGCAGCATGGGACATGGGTTCCCCTAATTCTACCCCCAGACTGGGTCTGAAACCAGCATGTAACTCCTTTCTGTTTTAATGGATTTTTACTGCTAGTCACTCCAAGTCTTTTACACCCCCAAAATGAAAATAGAGTGAGACCTGCATTATTGAAGCTGCCTCTCTAAATCCCCTTCACGTGGTCTTTTTTTTTTTTGGCCACACCACATAGCATGTGGGATCTTAGTTCCCCAACCAGGGATCCAACCCTTCCACCCTGAAGTGGGAGCGCAAAGTCTTAACCATTGGATCTCCAGGGAAGTCCCCCTAAATTCTCTTCATAGAGAGCTCCACGACAGGCCACAACCCTTCTGTTCTATCATTTGTTTTATTTTAATTACTGGGGATGGAATTCATCATTCATTCCTCCATATCTTTCAGAGCACAGCCTCCAACTCAAGGTGGTATATGATGATAAATACTACTACTGAGTACTCACTATATACTTGACACTGTTCTAAGTGATTTAAATATACTGTATTAATCCTTACAACAAGCAAATGAAGTAGATACTAATACCATAATTTTAGGGTGAGGATTTTACTTTACCCAAGTAATAAGTAGTAAAGCCACTAAATCTTTCTGGTAGCTCTATGAGAATATCGTGTTAATGCAAAAAAAAAAAAAAAAAAAAAAAGTGCTTACTAGTAGAACATTTAAAAATCTAGATTCAGTTAAAATTCTGTGGAAACTCCAAACTGATATTCATATCACATTCATTCCCACTTTACATCTGACAAGCATCACCCCTATTTTCTAGATGCTAGGACAGAACCGGCCTGATTCAGTGATAAGCACACGAGCCACTATGGGGCAGCATCTGTATCTTGTGTGTGTTGCTATGCTCTGTACAGTGTTTACCTCAGAATGGGTGTCTAGCTGACACTTGAAAGTGGAATTAACTCAGGGACTTGCCCAAGACTAAGCAGCAAGTGGCGAAACCACGATTTCCCCAATCTCTACTCTGGGTTATCGGTCGTAGTCATACCTACTAGAAATGAACTAGCTCCACAGAAGAGAATTCAATCTGGTCCCATCAGAATCTACTAAGTCTGCCTACTTTCACAAATTAGTAATAGAGATGAAGAGGTTTAAACAAACCTGACTATCTCAGGTTCCCTTTTAAATGATTTTACATAAGAAGGAATGCACTTGTACCTTCAGAAGGAGGAACCAACTTCAAACTGACAGGATTTCAGGAAACTGTGATTGAAAATCACCTTTTTCTGACAGCTCCCAGGATGAGAATTCATTGTACAATCCTCTTCTCAGGAGCAGGAGCTCTTGTAAATTAATATTGTCTATCTCCTGCTCAAGCCCTGAACTTCCTCAAGCAGCACAACATCACTCACACCTTTTTCATCTCCTTTCCTGTTGAACAGTACAAGCCTCATGAATACCACCCAAGCATAAAATGAAAATTATAAGACAGGCTCCCATAATCTTCTTAAAGGAAGGCACAAAAGGTAACAGCAACCTAGCAAAGTAAATTGATTTCCTGTTAGCTCAACAACTAACACTTACCAAGACGTTATAATAACATGAACATGGTCTAAGGGGAAAAGGACACAAAATTAGAAGTATGGTCCCTGCCTTGAGATGCTCACTATTAAGTGAAAGAAGTGCCTATTCAAATAATTCCTTATAAAGAAACAGACATTATTTTCCCAGGAGTTTTTTCATGTATGTCCTTCCTCCAAGCTACCGCCAAAATATCAAGCTCACCAGGCCTCCTTATTTCCAGCTGCCTACTAACATGTCCATGGGTATATTCCACAATCAATTTGATCTCAGCATACCAGACTATCTCCACTATACCTTTTCCAAAGCCACCCAACCCTTTAAAAAATCTGCTCTACTTTTTCTAATCCATATCCTGGTCAATGAAATTCCCATTTACTCAATTTCTCAAATTAGAAAGCTTAGCCCACTGTCTCTCCCTAAAACAGTCACTAGGTCCTATTGCAGCTATCTCAGAAATACTTCTAAAATCCATTCCCCCTCCTCTTCATTCCCACTGCCACACTTGTCTCACTGCCTCATTTCTCCATTACTTTAATCTGCACTTCTGTCACTCCTTAACATTAAAAAGTTTCAATGGCTCCCGGCTCTTTTCAGTCTCGCCTCCAGACAATTTCCCCACCACACGTTCTGTTTCAGACAAATTTCTGACACTTAAACGTCATGCTATTTTCTTTCCTGACTGTTACCATGTCTTTGCTCATGCTGTTGTCTCCAACTGGGATGTCTTTCCTTACTTGCACAAGTTCCTACTCATTTTCCAACACCCAACTCAAATACTTCCTCCCTGCAGATTCCCCTGACTCTCCAGGCAATGGTAATATTTCCTTCACACCAAACAAATTCCTTTAAATGGATATGTAACACGCAGCACTACAACTTTCATGTGAATATGTCTCTCTGATGTTCTTGAGGAAAGATAGACATCTTTTTTTTTTAAAGTAAGAAGTGGATTTATCTTGAGAAACACACTCCACAGACAGTGTGGGCCATCTCCGAAGGCAAGAGGCCTGATACTCATATATCTAACCCCAGAGCCAGTTACATATGTGCTCCATGAATGTGTGTTGAATAGAGTTCACCCTCATATATCCTGGATCAATTTGGTATTTGGTTAGTTTCCCCAAATTCTATGGATTTCTGAACTTGGCTCTATATAAAAGTCTAACTTTCCTAACACTGCTTTGAGTTTTCATGAGGTTTTATTATTACTATTCAAATGTCTAACGAGTATATATGCCTAAACATCCTATGAAAATACCTTAAAGGCTCCCCTGTTCGCTAAGGAAAGAATGAGAGTACTCGTTCACAATCCTAACAAGAATAATCATCCTTTCTTCTAGACTGATCCTATATCTGGAAAAGCCCTCACACAGGAGGTATTGTACACACAAGACCAACGGAAGGCACACCGAAAACAATTCCAATTAACTTGAGCTAAATTAACAGCAGACACAAACCCTATTTGCCCTCCTTTACAAAGTCAGTGAGAGTACTAGCAAACAAACAGCTCTCACTACACGCAAAACTTTTCCTGGAGAGGAGGAACTGGGGCAGGTCAGATGATCCACATTTACTCGGCCCTGCCCAAGCCTCTACTTCTCCACGTCGAGAGGCAGCACTCCTCAGCCTCCCATAGTTCTCCTTCCCCAAGGAACCAGCTTTTATTTCCTGTTTCTTCCCTACACCTTACTGGGAACAGGTTCGTTTCCCTGGTTCACAACTAGAGAGAAAACATGGTAGCTTTGTGTGAAGGGTGGGCTGGAGCTCGACGGTCAGAGACTGCAAAGGACAGGATGGAGCCCTTCCGGGACACCTGAACACACCGGCACACAGGGCTTCCTCTAGCCCTTCTCCGGGGTCTTACTCCGCGCCCTCACCTCAGGGCCAGGATGGGCTGAACGCCACTCGGGTGGGAACAACCCGGGAGAAAAGCTCTCAAGGTAGCCTGAGGAGTCCGGGTCAGCCTCGTGCCGAGGTCAAAGGTCAGCGCCTCGGCTGCCAAGAGAGCCCACCAGGGACCCGAAGCGGAACTGTAGAGTAGAGGGACCGGCTGCTGGATGAGCGCTCAGCTTCTCGCTCCGCTCCGCCGTTCGCGGCCCACCCTCCCCGCCGCACGCAGCCTCCGCCCGCCTCAGCAGCTGCCCTGCCTCCCTCCCTCTCCCCGCGTCTTCCCCCTGGCGAGCGCAGGCCCCGCCCCCAGGGCCGCCTCAGGGCCAAGGCCTAGTATGGCAGGACCCGCAGAGGTTGGCCAGGTTCGGAAACCTGCCCGGGCCGGCAACGCTTACCGGGCCCCTGGCTCCTCCTCCACCACCCGCGCCGCTCCCGGGTCCGCTCCCTCCCGACGCCACCGACTCCGCCGCTGCTCCGGGCTCACGGACGCGCTCCCGACCTCCCCCGACCCTTCCCCCCAGCCCGTCGTGTCCCGCTGGGTCCTAAAGCCTGCTGCTGATAGGTTCGCCGGCGCCCGCTGCCTGAGGCTGGCTTGGACCACGATTCCCAGCAAGCATCACAAAGACTACGTTTCCCGAAATGCACCGCGAGAAAGAAATTAGCAAAAGGAACCTGTATCAGGAGTCTACTGGATACAAGTTGAATTACCAGTTTCTTTAAATATGGCAAATTCGGAAATCGGCAAATTTGGGGAGGAAGATGATGTTTCAGTTCAGTTCAGTTCAGTCGCTCAGTCCTGTCCGACTCTTTGCGACCCCATGAATCGCAGCACGCCAAGCCTCCCTATCCATCACCAACTCCCAGAGTTCACTCAGACTCACGTCCATCGAGTCAGTGATGCCATCCAGCCATCTCATCCTCTGTCGTCCCCTTCTCCTCCTGCCCCCAATCCCTCCCAGCATCAGAGTCTTTTCCACTGAGTCAACTCTTCTCATGAGGTGGCCAAAGTACTGGAGTTTCAGCTTTAGCATCAGTCCTTCCAAAGAAATCCAAGGGCTGATCTCCTTCAGAATGGACTGGTTGGATCTCCTTGCAGTCCAAGGAACTCTCAAGAGTCTTCTCCAACACCACAGTTCAAAAGCATCAATTCTTTGGCGCTCAGCCTTCTTCACAGTCCAACTCTCACATCCATACATGACCACAGGAAAAACCATAGCCTTGACTAGACGGACCTTTGTTGGCAAAGTAATGTCTCTGCTTTTGAATATGCCATCTAGGTTGGTCATAACTTTCCTTCCAAGGATGTCTATTAAACATCCAGGCAAAAGTATTTAGTAGACATTTGGATACCTTCTGTTGGAACTCTGCAGAGATATCTTGGCTGTAGATAAATATTTTGGAGCCATTGTCCTAGTGGTAATGGTTCAAGCCACAAGAAGGAAAGAAATGGTCTAGGAAGAGGGTTAAAAAAAAAAGTAATAATGGGGGGGGCAGAGAGAAAAGGACCCCAAACAGAACTTAAAACCAGCATTTAAAGGATGGTGGAGAAAGAGGAACCAATGACAAAGTTCTAAAGATAGTACTATCTGAAAAGGAGGGAAATTAGAGTGGGAAAAAATGCTGTGGAAACTACAGGAGAGACTTTCAGTAAGGCAGTTGTCAAATGTTTCAAAGAGAAAAAGAAATTAAAATACCTTGGAGACCTCAGGAAAATCTGCTTCTCATGAGTAGTGGTTTGAGAAATGAATGGAAGAAGAGAAAGTAGAGACAACAAATGCTAAATCTGCAAGAAACTTGACTGTGAAGGGAGAGGGAGTAATCGAGGTGACAGTTTCGGGAGATAAGAATGAAAGAGTGGCTTCCAAAACAGGACAAACTGGGGAGTGTTTCTATGCTGAGAGCTGCTGCTGCTGCTAAGTTGCTTCAGTCGTTTCTGACTCTGTGCGACCCACCAGGCTCCTCTATCCACAGGATTCTCTAGGCAAGAATACTGGAGTGGGTTGCCATTTCCTTCTCCATGCTGAGAGCAAGAGGACAAAATGAGGCTGATGGAACAGATATGGATGCAATTCTCAGGGAAGTTGTGTGGAAAAGGAGGGAGGGGAAAGGCTCATGAAAGAGGGACTGGACTTGGAGGACAGAAGAATACTACAGCACCTGAGAAGGCAATCTGGGGTGGAGAGAACTCTTGCATGTCAATTTGTAGGTGCTGAGGAGATTACACACAGAATCAGTACCATTAAAGTATGTTTTAATTTTGTTTTCTAGCAAAATATTACTTTGGATGGGTTGTTGATAAAATGGTTTGGTGCAATGACCCTAGACCCAGATTGTGGTTGAAATCCTACCTCTATCTCTACTGCTTAATAGCTGTGTGATCTTGGTCAATGTACTTTATCTCTCTGTGGTTCATTTCCCTCATCTTTAAAAGGGGGTGGGGGTCACAGTACGTTCTAAGAAAGTACTAGCTATTGTTTTTTCCACTAGATTGTCATTCCATGAAGCTGAGGTTTTCTCTTTTGTTTAGGGTTGTCTCCCCAGGGCCAGGCACTTTGTAGGTGCTCAATAAAAAATTTCATGAATAAATTGGAATGAGAGAGCGTGGCTTGGAGGGAAGGGAAGCGTTGGGAGTTGGATGCTGAAAGGGCTGGAATCTGGATACTTTAGTCAGACTCTGGGCCACTCCCCGGCTTCTTGGGGCCTGAGGCAGCCGGCCTCCGAAAGCGTACCCGTGGTTGGCGAGGTCGGAGGCTCTGAGACCATTGGGTGCTCTCGCGGCTCCTCCCACAGCTATGCCCCGGTAGCCCCCCCGCCCCTTGATGGGCGGTGTTATGCCGGCAGGGCGTAAAACAGGCGCAGGTCTCAAGCTAGCCGTGAGGGGCGGGGCTGGGCGGGGCTGAGTCTTAGCCCGGCCTTGGCTCGCCTAGTCGACCCGGGACGGAAGTCTCAACCCCATCCTCGACTTCCCGCGGGAACCCGGGACTGAGAGACGGGCTTTACCCTACGGTGCGGCGGGCCTCGGCGTGCTCCGGCGCGGGGGACACTATGAAGCGTGCGGGGACTCTGCGCCTGCTCTCAGATCTGAGCACCTTCAGCGGCGCGGCCCGGCTCCGGGAGTTGCTAGCCGGGGACCCAGCCGTCCGAGTACGCTGCAGCCCAGACGGCCGCCACCTACTGTTGCTGCGACCTCCGGGGTCACCAGCCCCGCAACTGCTGGTCGCGGTGCGTGGACCCGGTGAGGAACTGGAAAGTGCCTGGCCGCCTGGCCAGCCCTCACCGCTAGACGCCTTCCTCCTGCCGTGGCGGGCGCGATCGGCGCTAGTCCTAGTGTGGGAGAGTGGCCTACTCGAGGTGTGGGGCTCGGGGGTGGGGCCCGGCTGGCGGCTGCTGCAGAGCACCGAGCTGTGTCCTGGAGGTGGAGCCCGTGTGGTAGCCGCGGCGGCGCCCCGAGGCCGCCTGGTGTGGTGCGAGGAGCGGCCCGCCGGCACTGAGGGCCAATTAGGGCCTCCTGCAGTGGCTTTTAGCCATTGTGTGTGCGTCAGGACCCTTGAGCCCAGCGGGGAGGCCGGCACCAACCTGGGCAGCACGCACATACTGCTGCACCACTGCCCCGCTTTCGGGCTGCTGACCTCCCGCAAGGACCTCTTCCTGGTGCCCACTGCCACCACCTGGCCTGGCTTGGGTCATATTCTGCTCATCTGGAGCCCAAGCAAGGGCAAGGTAGTGGTGGCTGCCCCATGTCTTGGCCTCTCCCACAGTAAAAGCCTGAATCCTGGAAGAGGGGACACATGGGACTTCAGGACCCTGCTCCGAGGCCTTCCTGGACTGCTGTCCCCCAGGCAGCCATTGACTGTACATACCTGGGCCCCAACTCCCCAGGGCCTGATGTGGCTTGACTTCAGGGGCACTGTGAGCCTGGTACAGTCCCACGGTGGCTCCCGGACTGTTGGCACCCTGCAGGAGGCACCTGCCAGCCTCGCAGGGTCTGCAGCACTGGGCACATTTCATGGCACTCTGGCCTGTGTGCTGGGCTCCACATTGGAACTGCTGGACATGGGCAGTGGGCAGCTGCTGGAGAGGAAGATCCTGAGTACAGACCGAGTACATCTGTTGGAACCCCCCGCCCCTGGCATGGAAGATCAGGAAGAGCTGGAGACTCGAGGGGGTCTTCGTTTACTTTCAGCTGTGGGTCTGTTTCAAGTAGGCTGGAAAACCCCACAAAGCCTTGAGCTGCCTTCAGCTGAAGATATGGTGTTTGAGGAGGCCTGCAAATACTACCAGCGACGGAGCCTGCGGGGTGCCCAGCTCACCCCAGAGGAACTGCGACACAACAGCATATTCCGAGCACCTCAGGCCCTGGCATCCATCCTCCAGGGCCATGTGTCCCCATCAGCACTGTTGACCACACTGAGGGCCGAGCTTCGGGATTACCGGGGCTTAGAACAGCTCAAAGCCCAGCTAGTGGCTGGGGACGAGGAGGAGGCTGGCTGGACTGAGCTGGCAGAGCACGAAGTGGCACGGCTGCTGAGGACTGACTTGATGGGAGACCAGCTGGCCCAGCTCAACACCATTTTCCAAGCCCTCCCTACAGCAGCCTGGGGTGCCATCCTCAGGGTCCTGCAGCTCCAGCCAGATGGCAATGGCCATCTAAGGTCCCAAGCTCCCCCGGATGTGTGGAAGAAGGTACTGGGGGTTACAGCAGCTGGAAAAGAACCACCCAATGGCATACTGCCCCCCTTTGAACTCCTGTGCCAGTGCCTCTGCCGGTTGGAGCCACAATGGCTGCCACCCTTTGTGGAGCTGGCCCAGCAACAGGGGGGGCCTGGCTGGGGAGCAGGAGGCCCAGGGCTGCCCCTCTATCGCCGAGCCCTGGCAGTACTAGGTGAGGAGGGGACTAGGCCTGAAGCACTGGAGCTAGATCTACTCTTGGGCAGTGGGCGGCCCAAAGCTGTGCTTCAAGCTGTGGGGCAGCTGGTGCAAAAGGAACAGTGGGAACGGGCTTTAGAGGCTGGCCTGGCTCTCAGCCCCTCTAGCCCCCTGCTTCGAAGTGAGATCTTCAAACTGCTGTTGGCCGAATTTGCCCGGCATCGCCGGCTTGATGCTCACCTCCCCCTCCTTTGCCGCCTGTGCCCACCAGACCTAGCTCCAGCTGAACTCCTGCTTCTACTGCGGACATACCTCCCAGATGAGTTGGAGCCCCCTGCCCCATTCCCTGAGCCTGGGGCAGAGCCCCCTCTCACTGTGGGCTTGCTCAGAGCCCTGCTGAAGCAGACTGGGACTCAAGGACGAGCCTCTGGCCCAGTTCTAAGCTTATATGAGGACATTCTATGGGACCCAGACACTCCACCCCCCACCCCACCTCGGGTGTCAGCCCTCCAGGCATCAGACCACCCAGGCCTTGAGGCCTGGGCACCATCTGGACAGGGTCTCTATGTGACTGACACAGGCTGAAAATTGTCTCTGGGACACAGTGATCAGGGAAAGGTGCCTAGGAGTTAGAGGAGCCAGAGTGGGACCTCTTCCCACTTCCTCTTCCTAGCAGTTTATATATATATATATATATATATATATATATATATACATATATATATATATATATATATATATATATATATATATATAAAAATGGTACAATAAACTTGTTTGGTTTTTGCCCTTAGTTTTCCGTCTTGGCACAAAGGTTCTAAAACTCATAGAATTTCCTGAGTGATATGCGTGAAGGAAGTGTCTCTGTTATAACAAACCCCTTCATATCAAACCTGCATTTATACTAATAAGGTAAACTTATACTGCTACTAAAAGTGGGGACCCCTAGCATCAGGATAAGGGCTGGTCAGTAGAAATACCAAGTGGTGAAAGGGTTGAAAGCTTTAGCCCATCCTCAGCCTCCTGGGAGGGGAATGGGACTAGAGATTAAGCTCTATAAAAACTCCTGAACAGGGAAATTTGATGAACTGGCTTGGTGAACACATTAAGGTGCTGGAACAATGATGCACCCAGAGAGAGCATGGAAGCCCCATGCACATCCCCCACACAGTTCTTTGCCCTGTGCATCTCTTCCATCTGGCAGTTGTATCCTTTAATAAACCTGTAAACGTTAAGTATTTTCCTGGGTTTTCTTAGCCATTCTAGCAAATGGTCAAACCAATTTATAGCATGAAAGTGAAAGTAAAAGTTGCTCAGTCGTGTCCGACTCTGCAACCCCATGGAATAGTCATGGAATTCAGGTCAGAATACTGGAGTAGGTAGCCATTCCCTTCTCCAGGGGATCTTCCCAACCCAGGGATCAAACCCAGGTCTCCCACATTGCAGGTGGATTCTTTACCAGCTGAGCCACCAGGGAAGCCCGATTTATAGTATGGGAACTCCCAATTTATAGCCAGCCAGTCAGAAGTATCAGTGGCTTGTGACTGGCACTGGAAGTGAAGGTGGTCTTGTGGAATTGAGCCCTTAACCTGTGGGGCCTATGCTAACTCCATGTAGTTAGTATCAGAGCCGAATTGACTTGCAGGACACCCAGTTGATGTCCACAGAGAACTGATGGTTGGTGTTGGAAAACACAGTTGGTGTGGTTTTGAACAGCTAAGGGCCTCATAGAGTTGGTCATAGAGGGAATGGTTGAATCTGAACTGTTGGCTAAAGTGGCCACTTCCAATAATGAAAATATTAATAATTAACATTTATGAGTACTCTGCTAGTCTTTAAATAGTCCGTCTTTTATGTTTCTAATAACCCCATCAAGAAAGTACTAATCCCCATTTTACAGATGAGGAAACAGAGATTTAGAAAGACTACTTGACCAGGGTCAGTCAACTGGAAAATAGGAGCTCTAAGATTTGAACCACCTTACTGTATAGCCCTACAGTCGGACACAAAGAGTCGGACATGACTGAGCGAATTCACTCACTCACTCACTCATGTACTCACTGTATAGCCCTACAGCTGATGCTGGCTTGGGCTTGAATGTACTTCTCATTCCTGGCTCATTCTTCCTCTAGCCTGTTGTGAGGAGGGGGATTTGCCAAGGTTCATGCTTCCTTTCCCCAAGACCCTTCTGTTCCTAAGTAGGAATTGTGGTAGGCCCTGGGGCCATGCTTGTCCTCCCTAGGATTCCTGGAGCAGCCACTGGTTAAGGGGAAGGTTGACCACAAACAGGAGAGCTGGCTGCAGAGACCTCTGGCTTAGTAACAAAAGTCACTGGAGCAGGGTTGCTTGGAGGCTGACTGCCTAAACCAAGAAACAAGAGCATCTCCAGCACAGATTTCTGAGCCTCTGGATTTAGTCAGCAGGACCCCCTTTGAAGAGGCCTTGGCCCTCTACCCGCTGCTACCCAAGGGACTCCTCAGCTGGGTTCTGGGCTTAGGGTAGGACTCTGGGTGCTGCAACTTAGCATCATCCCAGACTCCCCAAGCATCCCTTGTCCATGGCTTGGGCCCAAGGTAAGGACTGCCACTTGGCTTTGCGCTCAGCTAGTACCTGCAGTAGCTCAATGTTAAAGAATCCGCCTGCCAATGCGGAAGGTGCAAGTTCAATCCCTGGGTCAGGAAGATCCTCTAGAGAAGGGCATGGCAACCCACTCCAGTATTCTTGCCAGGAGAATCCCCACAGACAGAGGAACGTGGCAGGCTACAGCCCATAGGAGCGTAAAGAGTCAGACACGACTGAGGCGAATTAGCATTTAGTACACACACAAGTAGGGGAGCCACCCAGCCTGGCAGCTCTAAGGGGAGCAGTTGGACTTAGATGGGAACTTCCACCTGCTCTTAAAGACTTGCTGCTTGACTGCTCTTGTCCTTGCTCATGCCCCAGCTCCAATGAGTGGGGTGAAGCAACCCCCAACCTTGTCTCAGGACTTTGGAGAACAGTTCAGGGATGCAAATATTGTGTGACTGGGTTCTGGTGGAGTGTGCAAGAGGACCATCAGAAAGTTGGCCCCTGAGGCAGAGGGCTACAGGTAGGTGGGTGGAGAGAGGGGAGTTCCCTGGTGGACCACTGACTGGGACTCCACACTCCCAATACAGGGGGCCTGGATTCAATCCCTGATCAGGGAACTGGATCTCACAAGCTGCAACACTTCACATGCCACAACACTAAGACCCAGCGCAGTCAAAATTTAAAAAAAGTAGAGTCCTTCGGAGAAGGCAATGGCACCCCACTCCAGTACTCTTGCCTGGAAAATTCCATGGGCGGAGGAGCCTGGTAGGCTGCAGTCCATGGGGTCACTAAGAGTCGGACATGACTGAGCGACTTCACTTTCACTTTTCACTTTCATGTATTGGAGAAGGAAATGGCAACCCACTCCAATGTTCTTGCCTGGAGAATCCCAGGGACGGGGGAGCCTGATGGGCTGCCGTCTATGGGGTCGCACAGAGTCGGACACAACTGAAGTGACTTAGCAGCAGCAGAAAGAGTCCTTAGATAGGGATACTGGGACATGGGGGATTTAGGAGCTGAGGTCCTTCATCTTGGGTGCCTGGGTAAAGGGGGAAATTCTGGGGCTGAAGGTTTTACAGGTGGCTTAGTAGTTAAGAATCCCCCTGTCAAGCAAGAGACATCCAGGTTCAATCCCTGGGTCGAGAAGATGCCCTAGAGAAGGAAATGGCAACCCACTCCAGTATTCTTGCCTGGAGAATCCCATGGACAGAGGAGCCTGGCAGGCTAAATCCATGGGGTCACAAAAGAGTAGAGTCAGACTTGACTTAGTGATTAAACACAACAACAACAAGGTCCCTGGACAGGAGGTTGCAGGAAGGCCTGAGGCCCCTGGGGAGGTGAAGAGGAGGCTCCTAGGCCAGTGAGTAGTCATGTTTCCACAGGTGTGCCTCATCTCTGGAGCTCCCTCAAGGTCACTTGGCTGTAGTCTCTGGAAAACTTGAAGGTGAAACTAAGTTAGGCGAGACCAGAATGCAGTCTGGGCAAAGGAGAGGAAGCAAATCCTGAGGCTCCTCTATCTGCACATACTCCCATGGAGCCCAGTCCTCCCTTTTTCATCTCCCTAGTGCCTACCCACTTTTCCATTGCCTCACCAGGGGGTTTACTGTTTAGATACAGACCACAGCTTCTGGACCACCCCGTGACTGGAACACAGGACTACAGCAACCCAAGTCTTCTCCAACCTGCCAAGTTCAAAGATCAAATCCCACCCCTTTCTCTGCATGTGGCCTGTAAGAAAATGGTGGCCAGAGTAGGCAGTATCCAAACCACTCAATTTTCCTCCCATTCCCTGACCCAGCCACACTTTCCCTGCATGGTCAGGGAAAGAGAAGGAGTCAGACCTGGGGAGGAGGCAGCTGTAGACCCCCAGCTCCATAGGGAGCCACCTGAGGCTGGAATGCCTGGCACCCGCACTACCCTGGAAAAAGGGGAAGACAAATCCTCACGTGGCTCCCCAGGGCCCCACTCAGTCTCTTCTTAGGCACAGGCTCCCCCTGGTGGTTATTCTCATCATTGCCAGCTCCACTCATTTCCTTTGCCACCTGCTGCTGCTGCTGCTAACTCACTTCAGTCATGTCCGACTCTGTGTGACCCCATAGACATCAGCCCACCAGGCTCTCCTGCCCATGGGATTCTCCAGGCAAGAACACTGGAGTGGGTTGCCATTTCCTTCTCCAATGCATAAAGTGAAAAAGTGAAAGTGAAGTCACTCAATTGTGTCCGACTCTTAGCGACTCCATGGACTGCAGCCTACCAGGCTCCTCCATCCATGGGATTTTCCAGGCAAGAGTACTGGAGTGGGGTGTCATTGCCTTCTCCTGGGAAGCCTCAAATATGCACACACTTGCCCATTTCTGGAATAACGACTGAGGAAGCCTCTGAAGGTGGTAAATTAAGTTTTTTTTTGAGGGCAAGGGAAAAAGAGGAGAATCAGGATAGAATTCAGGGAGCAAAGTCATGGGGGAGAGGGGAAGGGATGCTGATCTTGTACTATGACACTGTCCTAGTAGATACTATTCCAGAAGAGGGAGGAACCTGAGCTGCCAGGATGCTTCTTGTCCAGGGTGGAAACTGCCCCAGCTACCAGATTGACCTGGATAATTTCATCCAACCAAAAAGGAAGTTGAGGGCACAGCAGAGTTTTCTCAGAAGGCATAGGGTGGTTGTATTTTATATGAATTTGAAATATAGGAAAAAGATGCCGGATTTTATTCAAAATCAATAAAGTCCACTTTATGCTCAAAATGTGAAATGAAGGTAAATCTTCACAAATATAAAACTTTTTGAGAATCACAATTTCAAAGCTAATGGACCATGTGTGTGAACTGTAAACTGCCATACTGTTACTGCGTGGATCCCCATTTCTGCTGGTAAACAAAAATTCAGGTGGAGAGGGAAGCTGAATCAGGCTGTGAGGTGAGGGCTGAGTGACCAGGGTCCCTCACCAGTTGTGGGTAGAAGCCTTGGGGTGTTTTCTCCTCTAGTTCCCAGAGGCAGAGCCTGGGCCTGCTCCAAAGGTTGCTACACAGGAGCAAGAACAAAGGTGAAGAAAGACAGAGGCAGAGAGATGAGTAAGAGGATGAGGTTGGACCAGGAGAAGAGAGAGAGGAGACGCAGACAGGAAGGGGGAGACGGACCTGGCGGAGGCAAGGAAAGGCTCTCACTCTGGCAGGCAGAAGATGCTAGATGCTCTCAAGACTGACTGCTGCAGGGTGGAAGACAGAGCAGAGAGGGGTCCCTTGGGGCCTCTCACCAGAATCATAGCCAGAGCCAGTGGGACAGCTAGTCTAGATTTGGTCTCCCAGAGGTTTCCATTATCTGGGAAATAGAGGAAAAGGGAAGGAATTGTGAAGAGCTGAGGAAGGGTGAACAGGGGGTGGCCTTCACCAAGAATGAGGTCAGTCCACCTCATCTGGGCCTCGCTGAGCTAAAGGTTCTGGGGAAGCAGACTGTCCAGGTCTTTCAGAGGTTTCAAGTCCTCGGGCTTTGGCAACCACTCAGATTCCAAGGCGGCACACAGTCTTCTCACAGTCTGTATTACTTTTGTTTTGTACCCAGGAAAAGTGGGCATTGTCCCACCCTTAACCACACGAGGCTGGCACTAGGAGCAGCCTAGAGCCCCAGCTTTGAAGTTGTGCTTCTCAAAAAGTTTTATATTTGGGAAGATTCGCCTTCATTTTCACATTTTGGGAACAGCTGAGGAGCCATCAGGAAAGCAAGAGGGAGCTCTTCTTCCTGGGTGCTGCCTATGAAGGTGGCAGCCATCTCCCACTTGGCATCCTGGCCACCCTCAGACCCCTCAAGAAGCCCAAGATCATCAAAAAGAGAACCAAGAAGTTCATCTGGCACCAGTCAGATGGATATGTCAAAATTAAGCAAACTAGGGGAAATCCAGGGGCATCGATACTAGGCTGCACAGGAGATTCAGGGGCCACATCTTGATGCCTAACATTGGTTACGGGCCAACAAGAAAACAAAGCACATGCTGCTCAGTGGCTTCCAGAAGTTTCTGGCCTACAACCTCAAGCAACTTGAGGTGTTGCTAATGTTCAACAAATCTTCCTGTGCCAAAACTGCTCACAATATTTCCTCCAAGAACCGGAGAACCATTGAGGAAAGAACAGCCCAGCTGGCCATCAGAGTCCCCAAGCCTAATGCCAGGCTGCATAGCCAAGAAAATGAGTAGACACCTCGTGCACACATTTTGTTTATATTAATAAAACCCTAAAACTTGGCAAAAAAAAAACACACAAAAAACGTAACAATTGTCAGTCTGTCCCAAGTCTGCCCTGCCTCTCCCATCTCTGTGCCCAGCTTCAGTTCCCAATCACCATCCTGTCAAGCCCTGGGCATCTCTTTTCATTCTTCACATCTCTCACACCCCATCTCTCAAAGTAATGGATTCTGAGCTTATGCATATTGATGATCAAATCCACTGAGTCTATCAGTACACTGAAATTCTTAAAAGTTGAATTCAACAAATCTTCTGTATTATAAACTCTGTTGACATCCCAATATTCTCCACCTGGGTGTTCACATCTGGGTGGGGTGGTGGAAATGGGGTAGTAGTACAAAAGAAGGATCTGGGCTGGGGGGTGCCCACCCTACCTGTGCCGCAATGTCTGCGCCTTCTTATCCCCTCTTTCTGGGATGCCATGAAGAGACTGTGGGTCCCTTACTGGTGTTCCAAGTTTCACTAACTCAAAATCCATGCAACTAATTCTAGGAAAGGGGGGGATTAGGAATTGACCCTACTGGGACCTCTTTGACGACTCTTCTAAAAAATCACTCCCTAAAGGGGCTTTTCCTGCATGCAGCTGAGGAAATACAGAGGTGAGAAAAACTAATTGGGAAATGCTCAAAATACAGCCAGCCATGGAGTTAAAGGGAAGATGAATGATTGCCCTAGTTGGTGTCTTCAGGTCAGACCCAAGAGGAGAGGCTATCAGCCCTTTCATTCCATGGACCAGAGTTGGCAGAAGTCCCCCAGCTTTCTGAAATTTTCAAACCTTCCTCAGGCTTTGGCCCTCTTTCCACACAGTGATCAACTGTAAAAACTGTGAAAGGAAAAGGTAGCATGCAATTTTCTTTAGGGAGATCATAACTAAGGGGAGGCAAAGAGATGTGAGGAGAGCTAGTGGCCCCCTTCAGCATCCAGTCTGGAGATGTGAGGATCCCCAGAGATTAAATGGGTAGCAAGCAACCTGAGGCTCTTGCTATTTGTGGAAAAGAAGAAAGAAGGCATGGTAGTACCAACTATAAGGCTCCCAGTTCAGGAAGCAAATCCCCAGAGTGGGAAAGAAACAGACCTAGCTGAATGGCTAGGCCCTTGGAAGTAAGGAAGTAAGGAAGAAACAGGGCTCAGGGAGCTAGCCTGGTTTGATAAAATAAACCCTTCTGGATCTTTTTAACCCTGATGGCTCCCTCAGTATATTAAGACATCTACCATTGTCAGGAACAGTCCTACTTTGTTAATGATCATATAGGAGTTCATTTTCAAAAAAGTATTTAACACTGACATCAGTTAATTAACATATGGGAGCGAGAGGAAGAAAAACCAGGTGGGCGAAGACTAAGACCTTGGGCCTGCCTTGCCTTACGTGCTTCGTGAAGGCAGAAACTCCCCCTCACTCCTTCTCCAAATCCTTGCACACATGGACACAGATGGACACAACACCGTCACCTCATTCTATAAAGAACAATAACCTGGCTGACCCTTTCCTGCCACCAGCGTCTGTGTGCTTTTCTCAGTTTAAAGGCTCTCAGTGATCAGGCTTGAATCAAATTCCCCATCACAAATGGGCTTCTTTAGGAATCCCCTGGTGGTTCAGTGGTTAGGATTCCATCACTGCTGAAGCTGTGGGTTCAGTCTCTGTTCAGGGAACTAAGATCCCTCTGTGCAGGGTGCAGCCAAAAGGAAAAAAGAAAAGAGGGGCTTCTTTAAGTAGGAAGAGATTTGTCCTTTCAGAGTCAATGACTCTCCAAGAATGGGCTTCGATTTCCCTCATCAAAGGAGGCACACGTAGTGGGTTGAATCATGGCCCCCAAAAGATACATCAGAACCCAGAATACCAGAGTACAGAATACCAGAACCCAGGATACCAGATGCAAAAGATACCCAGAACCTCAGAATGTGACCTTATTTGTAAGAAGGGTCCTTGCAGATTTAATTAAGGTAAGGATTTCAAAAGGAGATCGTCCTAGACTAGAGTGGGTCCTAAATCCAAGAATGAATATTCTCATAAGACAGAAAAGGAGACAACACAAAGACACAGGAGGAGAATGTCGTGCGAAGACGGAAGCAGGAGGAGCGCCAAGTGTAGCTGCCTGCGCCCAGAAGCTAGTAAAGAGGCATGGGATGGATTCTCCTCAGAGCTCTCTGGAACAAACCAGCCTTGTGAACATCCTGGTTTTGAACTTCTGACCTCCAGAACTGTGAGAGAACACATTTCTGTTATTTACAGACAAGCTTGTGGTAATTTGTTACTGCAGCCCTGGAACGCTAATACACAGGGAAAGAATGAGGTTGGGTCTTCCTCATCAGGTCTCCCTAAGGACAGGATGTATATCTTGGGTGGAGGCTATCTTTTCTGGGTCAAACTCAGGGTAGCAGTAAAAGGCTAAAGGTTATGGGAGGCTCCCTTACCAGGCTAAGGCTGAGGTCAAGACTCAGGCAATTAACTTGCACTTGCTGGCAGAGCTCCGCGCACTGAAGCGCTGGCCCCTCTTCCTAGTGAGCTGAGAGGCAAGGTCCCCATTGCTTGCAAAACCTTCAACACTTTGGTTGCTAGGAGAGGAGCTGAGAACAATAAACAGGACCCAGGCTCTGGTGTTGATAGTGGGAAGAGGACCTGGCTTTGACCTCAGCCTGGAGAGGAACAGCTCTACCAGGCCTAGCTGGGGCTACAGTCCTGGAGACTCTGTGGATAACTTCTACCTCTCCTCAATACACACAGACACACACACACACCGAAAGAGCATTTCACACCTCAAAGTACCTCCCTGTCGCCTTTCTGTCTGAAGCCCACAGAGCAGCAGTTATGATGCCCATATTACAGAGAAAACTAAGCAGCAAACAGGAAAGCTAGATCCTTGGCTAGCATGTGAAAGACCTGGAACTAGAAAACAGACAGGCCTGCAGGCCGTAGGTTAGCACCTTTTCCCCTCCCATGTGGACCTGGGAAACCCCTCTCAGCTCCAGGGTAGGTCCCCCAGCCATGAGTGGACTGCCTTAGCAGCAAGAGTTTAGCTTTGTACTTAGGAAACACAGGCATGTGAACAAAAGCCGAAGAGCACTGAAACTTACAAAGCAAAGGAGGTACATATGAAAATATAACATCCTTCCATTTTAACTAGCCCCAACCCTTCAAGAGAGCTGGCCTGCCCTGCTAACAGTTGGGGCATTCCTCCCAATTGTTAGAAGGTTACCTGGAGACACACTGGAAATGAACTCACAAGGATTTAATTCTGCCTTTACCACCTATTGTCTGTGCAACCTTGAATAATTTTCTCAAGCTCTCTGAGCCTCAATGTACTCAGTCATAAAAGAGGAAAAGGAATAGTATCTATATTATAGAACAGTTTTGAGAATTAAAAGAGAGAATGAATATGGAAGAACTTGTAAGATGTAAATTCTATACATATCATTTGGAGGGCACTAATAGTTAGGAACCTTAGGAATCTCTAAGGTCAGTTCCTCTAACTGTTTTACACTGGAGAAAACGGAGGCTCAGAGGATAAATGATGGAAAAAGGGTCACAAAGTAACTAGGACAGAATTATACTATACCAGGAGATGCGATTTTAAAGTGAACACATAGCAGACTTCCCTGGTGGCACAATGGATAAGAATTCACCTGTCAATACAGGGGACACCAGCTGGAGTACTGGTCCAGGAAGATTCTACATGCTGAGGAGGAGTTAAGCCCATTGGCCACAACTACTGAGCCTGAGCTCCAGGGCCCGCACATCACAACAACCAAGCCCAGATGCTGCAACCACTGAAGCCCTCACACCCAGAGTCTGTGCTCCACAACTAGAGAACCCACTGCAATAAGTCCACACACTGTAATGAAGAGTAGCCCCTGCTCACCACAACTCAAGAAAGCCCACACAAAACAATGAAGACCCAGTGCAGCCAAAAATAAATAAATAAAATTATTTAAAAAAAATAAACATATAGGTCAAAAATTAGATCATGTAGTCAAAACATGAAAATTCTTTCAATCATCTGTAAAATAAGGCAGAGCTGGCCTCTCAGTAAGTCCCACTCAGCCAGTTTGGAACCGATTGCTGTTTCAATGGTTGAGCACCAGATTTGGAAGTTGCCTTGCTTATAAGATCCATGTTGTGTGAAAAATGCTTGAATCATTGAATGCACACTTAGTATAACTGAGGTGCCCTCTCTCTTCTCAACCTGCCAGTTGTTCGAAATGGAATTGTTCTTTGCTGAGTGTAGATGTCTATACTGGTCCTCAGTTAAAATATGTCTACGATCCAGGTCCATAGAGGTGGAAGCAAGATGCAAGCCTCATGGTTGCACTGTCCTCCCAAGCATTTGTTCATCCAGCTAGGGGGGCCTGGCTGCTATCACTATGGGCTTGCTTCTTGCTGAGCCTGGATTGGGCTGCCTGCCCACGGTCACCCCCCAAAACCTATCATTCTTACTCTCAATCTGTTCAGAAAAGGATTCCAGCATGGGCTTTTGATGCTGAGATATTGTGATTTATAATAAGAAATGTTTAGTTGGTCTTCATCTCCATTTCTGGCACAGAACTCCTAAAATCTTTGGAGCTTCTTAATTGATAAATCTGTCTAAGAAATGTGTTTTGATATTCATAACAAACCCTCTTTCAACTACTCCAGAGTTTATGTTAATGAAGTGACTTTCAGAAAGTACCTTAAGGTTGGGGCTGGTTGCCAGGGGAACCAACCTAGTAATTAGAGGAATGGAACTTCCAGTTCTACCCCTGACCTCCAGGGAAGGGAGAAGGACTGGAGGTTGAATCCATTGCCTATAGCCAATGATTTAATCAGTCATGTTTATATAATAAAAAAAAAAATTTAGTTGCTCAGCCTGACTCTTTGTGACCCCATGGACTGTGTAGCATGCCAGGTACCTCTGTCCACAGGGATTCTCCAGGCAAGAATACTGCAGTGGGTTGCCATACTTTCCTCCAGGTGATCTCCCCAACCTAAGGATCGAACCCAGGTCTCCTGCAATGCAGGCGGATTCTTTACCATCTGAGCCACTGAAGTCCATGTAATAAGGTTTCCAAAAAACCCCCAAGGGACTGGATTCAGATACCTCCCAGCTTGGTGAACCAGAATGAATCCACAGGAGAGAAAGCTGGTATACTCCAAACTCCACTGGGAGAGAAGCTCTTGCGTTCAGGACCCTCCTAGAACTTTATATATATCTCTTCACCTTTTGTTTATTCATATCCTTTAATATCCTATGTAATAAACTGGTAATCTAGTAAGTAAACTGACTCCCTAAGTTCTCTGAGCCACTCTAGCAAATTAATCAAACCAAGGAGGTGGGTATGGGAATATCCAATCAATAACCAGTCAGTCAGAAGCACAGGTCACAACCTGGACTTATGATTGGCATCCAAAGTGGGACTGAGCTCTTAACTTGCTGGATCGGATGCCATCTCCAGGTAGAAGTGTAGGACACCCCGCTGGTCTGGAAGAATTGCTTTGTGATGTTAAAAAAACATAATGGAGATACCCATGGAGGATGATCCACATGCTGATCCCTAGCGAGGGCCTGAAGTCCGGGGAAGACAGGATGATAATTGGCCACCAGTTCCCCAGTCCCTCCTAGTTCCCCAGCCCCTCCTAGTTCCATGCAGGCTGCTTCCATCTTGCCCAGCAGGTTGGATTGGATTTTTCTGATGGTCTCCTTTCCAGGAGATAGTGTTCATATCCGTGTCCTGGGAGTTAGAGGGGGCAGGGGCAGGATACCAGGAGTAAGGGAAAATTTGGGGGGAAGAGGGTTTCCTGTCCAGAAATCTCAAGAGAAGGGACAGAGAGATGAGACTGAGTGGGCTGATATCTCACATCTGTGACTGTGATGCCTGGAATCTGACACTCCCATGTGTGACTCAGGCTCTCTGGGAGGCTGGGATTCTGGAGTGGGGGTGGGATCAGAGTCCAGGACTCAGAAATTCCCAGGGGTGGAGGGAGGTTAAGTCCCCTCTGGGCCTGAAGAATGGACTTGAGGAAGGAGAGGAGTCTGTACATGTTATTTCCGAGGGCACTGCTGCTGTAGCAAATGGCCTCCTGCAGCTGCGTACTGTTTATAAGCTGCAGATGTTCCAGCCCCTGGGGAGACCAGGCAGGAGGGAGAGGGGACAAGAACTCAAATGCAGGTCAGAAAGTGCCGAAAGGTTGAGAAGGTCAGTGGAGGATAGTTGGGGGTGTGGAAGTTAGGAGAAGATGGCTGGAGGTGAGGGGTCTGGGATAAAAGAGAAAAATGGAAAACGGGTCAGAGGCAGATGAGAGGAACTAGGGTACAGGCAGGGACTGGGTTCAGGGAGTTCTATGTAATGAAAGGGGATGTTTCTTGGAGAGATGGGGCCCAGAAGGTGAAAGTGTTCCGGGAAGCACGCTGACTGAAACCGCCCATCCTGGCCAGGCTCCCTAGTAACCATTTGCATGAGTTGTTTTACGACAGGAGGTCCAGGTGAGGAACATGGAACTAATAAGCCTCCACCAACAGGAAGAGTTCGGGAAAGGTCAAAAGGAGGCACCACGTGTCCGTCCACCTCGCAGGATCCCTCTCACTAGCATTCGTCTTGGCTGAGCAATGTGTGCGCCACCAGGAAGGACTCTGAGTCAGAATGATTGGGCAAAGACAATCAGGAAACTAATCGCATCTCTGTAAAACTCGAGACTGCAAGCCACATGGCAGAGCAGTTCTTCCTGGGTTCCCTTACCCTATATAGCTCTCCGCCCAGGTGCCCTTTACCAATAAAATCTCTTGCTTTGTCAGCACATGTGTCTCCTAGGACAATTCATTTCCGAGTTTAGACAAGAGCCCAGTTTCGGACCCTGGAAGGGGTCCCCCTTCCTGCAACAAAAGTGGGGAGCAAGTTGCCCAAGGCAAGGAGGGGTTACAGGCTATGATGGGAACTTCCTGAGGAGACCAAAGGTGGCTCCTGACCTGAGGGACTAGCTTTCAGACAAGAGGAGTGGGTACTGGGTAGGGAAAGGGTAACAAACAAGAGGAGCGAGGAGCGTGCTCACGCCCAGCAGGAAGCAGGCAGATATGCGGTGCTGGGAACTGGCCTTTGGAACAAACAGCACCTGCAGAACTCACCTAAGCAGCTGGTGAAGTCAGGACAGGAAGGTTACAAGATCGAAGATGAAGGCAAGCACCAGGTACAGTTATGTAGCCAGCCTCACATCTCAAAACCTGGGAGGGGGACCGGAACGAATGTGGTCTTTGGCTTCAGCCAGATATCCAGGTAGATCTCCATACTGTAGACACATATCCTACTCCCTGTGCGGGGAGGGGAGGGGTAGTGGCAGGGCGGCCTCTGGAGGCCAAACTTGCAAATGGTGCTCCCCTTATCTTCCTGTCATGTCCCACTGGCTGTCCTTGTTTTTTAAGCTCTCACAAATCTGGGTCTAAGTGGTAGAGGAGGCAGAGTGGTGAGACAGAATGGACCCAATTAGCCAGAACCTCCTGGACAATGGGAGAGAAACTCCGCTGTGCCCTCCTTGTGAAGTGAAAGTCTCTCAGTCGTGTCCGACTCTTTGCAACCCAATGGACTATACAATCCATAGAATTCTAAAGGCCAGAATACTGGAGTGGGTAGCCTTTCCCTTCTCCAGGGGATCTTCTCAACCCAGGGATAGAATCCAGGTCTCCTGCATTGCAGGCAAATTCTTTACCAGCTGAGCCACAAGGGAAGCCCGTGCCCTCCTTAGATCATCCAGAAAGCATCCTGATGTACCAACGTGGGACAGGAGGGCTCTGATGGGGTGCTTCAGAGCCTCTCTGCTTTGCAGCTAGGCTGGCCTACTCAATTTACAGTTTCTTAGGTGACTGCAGCCATAAAATTAAAAGCTTTCTTCCTTGGAAGAAAAGCTATGACAAACCTAGACAGCATATTAAAAAGCAGAGACAATACTTTGCCAACAAAGGTCCAGATAGTCAAAGCTGTGGTTTTTTCCAGTAGTCATGTACGGACATGAGAGTTGGACCATGAAGAAAGCTGAGTGCCGAAGAACTGATGATTTTGAACTGTGGTGCTGGAGAAGACTCTTGAGAGTCCCTTGGACAGCAAGGAGATCAAACCAGTCAACCCTAAAGCAAACCAGTCAACCCTAAAGGAAATCAGTCCTGAATATGCATTGAAGAACTGATACTGAAGCTGAAGCTCCAATACTTTGGCCACTGATGTGAAGAACTGACTCATTAGAAAAGACCCTGATGCTGGGAAAGATTGAGGGCAGGAGGAGAAGGGGACGACAGACGATGAAATGGTTGGATGACATCACTGACTCAATGGACATGAGTTTGAGCAAGCTCTGGGAGTTGGTGATGGACAGGGAAGCCTGGCGTGCTGCAATCCCTGGGGAAGCAAAGAGTCAGACACAACTGGGTGACTGAACTGACCTGAGCTCTTAATGCTCCCATTCCTCCAAACCAATCCTTCCACACCTCCCACTTCAGGATCCCAGCCATTCTCACTCCTGTGGGCTTTGGAGAATCTCCTAGGGTGACCTCCAGGCACTGAGCAGGCTAAAAGAGGGGAGATGGAGGGACCATTTCTGGTCTGACTGGTGGCTGGGGACTGAGAAGTCTTAGCCCTACTCCACCTACCCCCACCCATCTCCCAGGGCCTCTGGGCATATCACAAGAGGTAATCTTTACTGAACGTTTACTCTGTGCCAGGCATTTTCCAAATTCTCTGTATCATTTACTCCTAACAATACTTTAAGACAGGTACTAATATTATCCCCATTTTAGAGATGAGGAAACATTTCAAAGAGATTAAATAACTTGTTCAGGATTATCCACTTATCAGTGGTTGGCCCAGGATTCAAAAAAGAAGGTGTCTCTGGCAGGAGCCTGTGCTCTGAACCACTGTGCTGTGATTACTTCAGGGATCCCTATTTTTGTTCATGACATGTGTCCTCTCAGTTCCTCCAAACCTTAATGTTGCCTTCCATCCTTCCCCCCTACTCCCTCCCCATATTCAGTAGGCAGCCAGATTGTATCTGTTCTCTTGCTTCTCTCCGGGTCCCACACATACTCCTTAATTCAGGTCTTTGCTACTTCCCACCAGGATTCCATCTCTTTTATGGTTAGTATTTGTTGTTATAAAGGTAGCATGAGTAGGTTAAAGAAAGTCTGAAAATGGCAAAGAGAAGAAAAATCCACATAGAATGCAATCATCTAATTGTCACCATTATACCTTCTTCCCATTGTATTTTTTTCCCCAGGCACAGACCTTTTATAGAATTGCAGCCATTTTGTATTATCATTTATAGAATGATAATTTATCATCCTACTTTTTCAGTTAGCACTGATCATAAATGTATTTTTCATTCTTTTAACCTCTTGGTAAGCATCATTTTGATGGCTATATAGCATTCCTTTGTTAGGATGTCCCACAGTTAACCAAGCCATTCTCCTATCCATCACTTTCTGGAGTTTGCAGACTTTTTATAGCTAATGCTGTGAATCCCAGAAACGAAATTAGTGGGTCAAAGGTTGTGCACAATGATACAGGTTGCTTTTCTGAGAGATTAGTTTACTCAAAGTATATGAGATTCTAAGTCTCTTCACATCCTGCCCAGTATTGGGTAGGATCATTGAAAATCTTTGCCTCTTTAGTATGATTCCATTTATATACTTCAAAAAACAGATAAAACCAATCATGGCATTAAAAAATAAGACAGTGGTTATGCTTGGAGAGGGAAAATGATGGGGAAGGGTCATGAGGAAGACTTTAGGTTGCTAGTAATGTTCTACTTCTTGATCTCAGTGCTGGTCCAGTTTGTATGTTCAGTTGGAGAAAATTTGTAAAGTTGTATTTTTATGATAGGTGTACTTTTCTGTATGTTATACTTCAATGCAAAGTTTACCAAGTACACCAAAAGCACAAGCAACAAAAGAAAAAATAAATAATTTGGACTTCATCAAAGTTTAAAACTTTTCTGCTTCAAAAGACACCGTCAGGAACTTCCCAATGTGGGGTCCCAGGTTTGATCCCTGGTCAGGGAAATAGATCTCACCTGGTGCAACTAAAAATCCTGCATGCCAAATAAAGATCCAAGATCCTGCATGCTGCAACTAAGACCTGGTACAGCCAAGTAAATAAATATTTTTTTAAAAACACCCTCAAAAAAGCAAAAAGACAACCCACAGAATGGGAGACAACATTTGCAAATAATATATCTGATAAAAGACTTATGTCTATAACATATAAATAATTCTTACAACTCAATAAAATAATCTGAAAAAGAATATATATAATTGAAACACTTGGCTGTACAGTTGAAATTAATACAACATTGTACATTAACTATAACTCAAAAAAAAAAATCTCAAGGAATTTTAAAAGGGCAAAAGATCTGAATAGACATTTTCCCAAAGAAAACACTTTACAAATGGCTAATAAAAGATGCTCAGTGTCATTAGTTATCAGGGAAATATAAATCAAAACCATCATGAGATGCTACTTTGCACACTCCAGGATGGTTATGGTTAAAAAAAAAAAAGATGATAACAAGTGTTGGGGAGGATATAAAGAAATCAGAATCTTTCTAATGGAACTGTAAAGTGGTACAGTCACTTTAGAAAAAAGTCTGGCAGTTGCTCAAAAGATTAAACATAGAGTTGCCATTTGACCCAGCAATTCCACTCCTAGGCATATATCCTAGAGAAATCAAAATATGTATCTAATCAAATATGTGTATGCAAATGTTTATAGCAGCATTACTCATAGCAGACAAAAAGAAGAAAAATATCCAAATGTCCCTCAACTGATGAATGGATAAATAAGATGTAGTATATTCATACAATGAAAAATTATATTTGGCAATAAAAAGAAATCAAACAGTGATACATGAGACAACATGGATGAAACTTGAAAATATTCTGGTAAGTGGTAGAAGCTAGGCACAAAAGACCATATATTGTATGAATCCATTTATATGACATGTCTAGAATAGGTAAACTTAAAAAGACACAGAGTGAATGAATAGTTTCCTGGGGCTGGGATAGTGGGGGAAAATACTGAGTGATTGTTATTGGGTATAGGTTTTCTTTTGGGAATGATGAAAATGTTTTAAAATAGGTTTTGGTGATGTTTGCACAACACTTATGAATATACTAAAAAAAAAAAGAATATACTAAAAGCCATTTAATTGTGTACACTTTAACTGGGTGAACTGTATGGTGTGCAAATTGTATCTCAATAAAGCTGTTATTTGTTACTTTAATAGACAAAAAGGGCCATACTATTTAAATAGAATTAAATCACTACAGTTCTATGTGTTTTAGACTTAGTATTGATACTTCCTCCTCTGAAATTGTCCTTTACCCTTTTATCTATTGAAGAGCCTCTTTTTAAAAACTATTTTGCATTAATAGTTGTGCAAAAAGATTGTAAATCATCATATTTGCTGCAAATATATTTCCCAGCATACCCATTTGTTTTTTCAGCTGTGATAGGGGGGGTAGGGAGCGAGGATCTATTTTTTTATTTACACACACATATACCAAAGTTATAAATTTGCAGTCAAAATGATCACTTTTCCTTTTTTTAATTCATTCTTTTCCTTTCTGATTTCTTCTATGGTATTTAAAATCTTACAAGTTTATACTTTGCACACATACTTCTAGAAAGTTGGTGAATACTATTTCGTTTTATTACCTTCTAATTTTATTTGCTTCCATTTAATTCTTTAATCTTGTAAAATTTATTTTATGATAAGTTAGGATCTTTTTGTTTGGGTTTTTTAAGTTGCTAGAGTATGGACTTCATGGCCCCCTACTTGGTCCCCCTTTTCTAGTTCTATATATCAGGCCAAACCAATCTTACTTAAAAAAAATATCGAAGTCACTTCTCTGTTCAGACCTGTTGGTGGCTTCCCACTCCCTATAATATTAAGTCTAAACTTTTCAAGTTGGGGATTCCCTGACGGCCTAGCAGTTAGGACACTGCCCCCCAAAAGAAAATACAATAAGAAAAAATAAATTTCTCAACTTGTCACTGGAAACTGTACAATTTAGAAAGACCATGAAGAGCAGTTTTGCTGATTCCTTCTCTCCTATCCAGCAAAGTACTCACCATCCTATTTCAGTACCTTCCCTAAAGCCATCCCTTAGAATGTCTGTCGATTCTTGACAAAATCACCTGTCACCTTCCCTCTCACAATTACAACCAATTTCACCTTCAGCAAGACGTCTTCCCAGATCTCTTTGGTCAACACAAAGAGATTTCTCTCCCTATTAGTCTAAAGGATGTCACAGGTTTCTAATCCTGCTCCCTGAGGTGTGCTTTTACTCAGATTGCGGTCAGGTCTGATTTTCCCCTGTTCAGGGAGTTTCAGGAGGGCAGGGACCAGGTCTTAACTGTAACCTGCCTTAGACCCTGCAGTGACAATCTATTACATCTGGATGAAATTCAAAATCCTTGCTATCTTTGTCAGCTTAGGCAAATTGCTTGGCTTCTCTGGCCCTTAGTTTCCTCCTGTTAATGGGAGATAACAACAGTCCCTACAACACAAGTAGTGGTCAGCTTTCAAAGAGATTTCTTTCTTTCAGCTTTCAAAGGATTTCTCACAATACCTGTGCAGAATAAGTGTTAACTGCTATCATCATCATCGTCATTGACACCATGGCATTGTCCCATCTGGCCACAGCCTCTCTCTCCTGCCACCATATCTCCTCGCTCACCAGGCTCAGAACCCACTTGTGTTCTATTCTCCCAAACCACTAAACACTTCCCAGCATCAGGGCCTGTTTCCTCCACCTGAAATCCTCTTCACCTGGCCAAGTCCTCCCAGTTCTTCAAGTCTTAGCTGATAGTGATAGACCACTTCCTTAGAGAGGCCTTCTTTAACACACACGTTTAAACTAGGTGTCTCTAGGGACTACCACGACGGTCCAGTGGTTAAGAATCTGTCTGGCAATGAAGGGAACGTGGGTTTGATTCCTGATTCCAGAAGATTCCACATGCCTTGGGCTGACTGACATGCGCCACAACTACTGAGTCAGCGCTGTAGAGCCTACAAGCCACAACAACTCAGCCTTCCAGCTCCAAGTACTGAAGCTTGTGTGCTCTAGGGCACGTACTTCACAAGAGAAGCCACTGCAATAAGTCTGCACACTACAATAAGAAGCCCCCACTCTCCACAACTAGAGAAGGCCCTTTGTGTAGCAATGAAGACCCAGCGCAGCCAAAAACAAACATTTTAACATTTATTAAAAATAATGAATTAGGTCTCTATTATACATCTAACCTGCACAATCCAGTTATATATAAATTGTAATTGCATATGTATGCAACCATTTGTGTAATATCTATTTTCCCACCCAACTCTATGTCTTGTTTTCTTGTCTACTGTTCTATCTCCAGTCCTTAGCATATGCTAAGGACTATGCTAACTAAATGTAGCATGACTGACTGAATGAATGAATATAGTGAGAATAACTTATATAGCAGGTGCTCAATAAATGTCTGAACTTTATTTCAAGTTAACCCCAGATCCTCTGTCATAGTGAAAGCACTCAGATTTGAGCTTCAGAGGTGGGAACATGAATTTGCAGAAATCACACCTAAATATATAACCAAAAAAAAAAAAAACTCTGAACATGTACAACAGGAGAAAGGAATAAAAATTTTCCTAGGAGGGCTCTTCATGATAGCAGAAATCATGATAAGAATGTCCACAGACAGGAGAATGAAAGATTGTGGTATAGTCACACATGGAATACTACACAGCTATCAAAATGCATGAACTCAGGAATGTGTAACAATATGATTCTTAGTATATTAAGTAAAAATAATAAGAAGCCAAAAACTACATACTCAATATTACTCTATAATAAAGTTTAAAAAAAAAAAAGCCTAAAAAAAGTTGGGAATACATAAATCTGAGATAAACTAATAAAAAGGAAAAAAGAATGGGACCTACATAAACTCAAAAGCTTTTTCACAGCAAAGAAAACAATAAACAAAATGAAAAGACAACCCACAGATTGGGAGAAAAATTTGCAAATGATGTGACTTATAATGGATTAGTCTCCGAATATTACAAACAGCTTAAGATGCTGAAGAGCATCAAAACAAACCACCTATTCAAAGAACGTGGGAAGAAGGTCTGAATAGACATTTCTTCAAAAAGGACACACAGTTGGCCAACAGGCACATGAAAAGATGTTCAACATTGCTAGTTATTAGAGAAATGCAAATCAAAACTACAAAGAGATATCACCTCACACTGGTCAGAATGGCTATCATCCAAAAAATCCACAAACAACAAATCCTGGAGAGAGTGTGGAGAGAAGGGAACCCTGCTACACTGTTGGTGGGAATGTAAATTGGTACAGCCACTATGAAGGACAGTGTGGAGATTGCTTAAAAAACTAAAAACAGAGCTACCATATGACTCTGCAATCCCACTCCTGGGCATGTATCCAGAGAAAAACATGATCCGAAAGGATACATGCACCCCAATGTTCATTGCAGCACTGTTTACAATAGCCAAGCCATGGAAGCAACCTAGATGTCCATTGACAGAGGAATGGATAATAAAGATGTGGTACATATAAACAACTGAGTCTTACTTGGCCATTAAATAAAATGAAATAATGCCATTTGCACCAACATGGATGGACCTAGAGTGTGTCATACTGAGTAAAGTCAGACAAAGAAGGAGAAATATTGAATGACATTCCTTATATGTGAAATCTAAAAAGAAATGATACAAATGAACTTACAACACAGAAAGAGGCTCACAGAAAACAAACTTACGATTGCCAAGGGGAAGGGATAGTTGGGGACTTTGGGAAGGTCATGTACACACTGCTTTATTTTAGATAACCAAAAAGGACCTACTGTATAGCACATGGGACTTTGCTCCATGTTATGTGCCAGCCTGGATGGGAGAGGGGTTTGGAGAATGGATACATGTATATGTATGGCTGAGTCCCTTCGCTGTTCACCTGAAAGGTTAAAGTTTGGAAAAAATAAAAAGGAAAAAAGAATGGCGGATACTTTGGGAGAAGGATGGAGTTATCACCAAGATCTTAGCTTTCATGTGATAAGTTCTTAATGACAGTACTGTAATTAAATAAATGTGTTCTGTGCATAGGGCAATGAAAAGAGTGTATCATGAAACAAGGGTATGATTAATCTAATTCTGTGCACCTGACGTCCATTAAAGGCAAACAAGAAATTACACCTACTTCCCCCAGGTAGCCTCACTGGTTTGGGGGTTGTGGGGGAAAGATTCTTCCTTTCCAGGCCTCTCTGGGGCTTTTCTCAAGGGACTGTCTCTAGGTTCTTCTCCTGGAGAGGTGAGCTGGTGGCACAGAGGTGGGGAAGCAGGGATGGGAGTAATCCAGGTTTTAGCTACTTCAGAAAAAGGGTCCTGGAATTGGTGGAGTAGGAACCTGGGTCAGCTTCCGTTGCCCCCATTCTCTAGGATAGGAACTGCAGGGTGTGTGGTCTGCCACTCATTTCCTGTTTTGCTTCACTGAAGACCTCAGGATGGGGTGAGAAGGAGCTTCAGAGGTGGTCCTGAGAGATTGGGACTTTGGCCACATGGTAGAGAGTTGTAGCATTCTGGATACTGGGGAGCTGGGTCCAGTGGAGGCCAAAACCACCATCTTCAAAATTCAGTTTGGAATTCCAGGGCTGCTGACTCACATTTTACATTCTTTTCAGCCTGCGCCATCCTTGGTACCCCCTGCCCTTCAACCCCGTCTTCCCTGGCCTTTCCTTTTTTCATCCCAGCTGTATCTCCTAATCTTGTTCTCTCACCTCTACTTTTACCAAGCCCCCAAATGAGGCCCTACTTTGTGAAAAAAGGGATGCGAGGGAGACCCTGGGAGGGCAGCTTCAAACTTTTCACCTTAGGGGAAGGAGCTGGAGGTCAGAATGAACTGGGCCTGAGTATTACCTTTAGGAAAGGGGTCAAAGGTCAGGCTCGACTGGGCAAAAGGTACAAAAGGGGCTGGAAATTGTACTGGACTAAACTAGCAGTCCTGAGATCAGGGCTGGAGATCAGGCTGGATGGGACTGGGTTAGGAAACATGGGGAAGGAGCTGGGTTCAGGCTGAGCTGGGGTCTGGGGGTAAGGGCCTGGGCTTCCACAGTAGGGCCAGGCTGGGATACCCAGCTGGGCTGAAACAAATTTTCCAGCTTCATGCTGGGCCTGGGACTGGGCCCTCAACTGCAACTGAAAACAGAGGACATGATGGCTTTGAAGGGCTTCTTACCTCCCCACTCCCCAGCAACGCCTCCTGAACAAGGGCCTTCCCCAGAAGGGCCGCTGGGGCAAACAGGGAGGAGCCAGACCTGGGGCTCCAGAGGAAGTTGCTGGTCACTGTTTCCTGAGTTCAAAAAGTGGGTTCTCCTGTCTTTCTGGGCCACTCCCTTCCCCCAAGCAGGGCAGAGTCTAGGCCTAGCCATTTACTTCTCCCCATGACCCCCACCTCCCTTTTAGAAACACACACACACAGAATGGGAAACTGCACGTTCTGAAACCCAGTCACAGGCCCACCCTGGCAGGCCCATAACCCAACATGATCATACTGCCAAGCCATGCATTCAACAGTACGTCCTCATTTATGTACTTGAAGCTGCCAATCACACCTAATGGTCATGCCCTCTCTGCCTTGTTCAGCACCACATCCCTAGCACCTGAAGTTGAGGCTGGCACCTGGAGAGGGCTCAATGCGTATTAGCTCAATCAATGAATCCACTAAGACATACATCATAAATAAACACATATACAAGCCCACACACCTATTCATAGACTCCCTTACATACACATATCCAAGCCCTCTTTCAGAAGTTACTACATACACTACCTCACAAAAACCCCAGATGTTACCTAGTGCCTGACACAAATACACTGCAGACAGGCGTCACCTAGGACTTCCAGGGTGAGTTGGTGGTCACAGATGGCTGGTAAATGTCCTTCAGCCAGATCGGGCCTGCAGAGGGGTGGGGTATGTGTGTGTGTGTGTATACAAATGCATGCCTTGGAGTTCTGAGGTGTTCGGGCAACAAGGAGCTGGGCTGGTGCAGGGCAGGGCCAAGGTAACTGCACAGACTGGAGGGTGGGGCTGGGCCAGACAGTCCTTTGCTCTGGTTTCTTCCTGCCAGCTTGGAGATGGGGGCAGAAGTGCAGGTCTAGAGGCCTTACTTCAGATCCAGAGACAAGAGGGGAACAGTGAGGCCTCAGATTCCCCTGTCTGGGATGAAAAGGAAAACTGCTAATTCCCTGGCACTTTCACAATCATGGCCTGGGTTCAATCCCTGGTCAGGAAACTTAAGATCCCAAAAGCTGATCTTGAATGCTAAGTGGCACAGCCCCCCATCCCCTAAAAATGAGGGAGACTGGGTAGGAGACTTTGCAGGTGCTAACAGCCCATCCCGAACCCACTGCAGGGTCTCCCTATCTTGCCAATCTTCTGGAACAACTGGGGAGGAAGTGAATAAGGGACAATCATCACCACCTGGAAATGAGTCTGAGACTTCCTCCTCCTTCCTCTCTGTGGAGCTTCAGGCCATTCCGAGCAATAGCACTGAAGCATCCTCCTCCCTCTGAGCCTCCACCCAAAGTCAGCAAGGAGACAATCCTTCTACTCTCTCCTCCTTTCCCACCCAGGGTCCTCACTCCTGGGGAGACTAGTGCAGAGCTCAGCTGGGCTGGTAAGCTAGAGGCCAGGTGAGGGTAGGAAGCTTACAAAAATAGGCCTGAGTCTCCTGAGCATTAGACTGAATCGAACAAAGTTCTTCCAATCCAAGCTGCCTACCAGGTGAGGACCCCTTCCCTCACCCCACCCCTAGCTCCCTAACTCAAGGCTGTCTATTCCAGGAACCCTACCTCTGAAGGACCAGAAGAGTTAGGGGCGCAGAACAGCAATCCGGGAAGGGAAAGCCTGGGAAACAGGAAGAGCAACACCGCAAGAGTAAGGGAAAAGGGAGATGGGAGAGGGAATTCACAAGTCCAGTTTACACCTCCTCCCCAGTGGTGGTTTGTAGCGGCTGTGGGAAGGAGAAAAGGCTGCCTTGGATTGAGTCATAGGCATCAATGACCAACCAAGACACTCTCAAACCAAAAAGTCTCTTTATTGATCGATACCATACATGACTCAAATGGCCCAAAAAAAAAAAAAAAAAAAAAAGGGCATTACACTTGGGGTGGGACATCCATCTTCCCTACCCCTTCCCTCAGCTCCTGACACAATATCCTTCCAATAGTGGCAGCTGGAGTGGAGGAAACAGGATGTGCAGGGCCCCAAATCCAGAAGGAAGAGTGGGGAGAGGTGGTGCTAACACTTCTGGAACTGGCCACAGGAGAAGGCAGCGAAGCCACAAAGCTGAGCCCAGACGCATGGGACCCTGCTCTTGGCCTCACCCTGGGCCTGGAGCCTCCACACATCCATCCAATTGTGAGACAGAGCTGAGGATCCTGGCTGCCTCCCCTGTCCTTCTGTGAAGAAGGGGAGGGAGGAGATATTGGGAGATGAAGAGCCTTTACTTCAGCTGGAGGACAAAAGCCTATTGCTCCCTGGTGGGCTTAGAGCTGGGGACACCCTCAGTGGCTCCTACCCCTCTGAAGGGCAGGAGAGGACTAGATATGCAGTTTGAGAAGGTGGGAAAGGAGAGTACTGGAGAGTACATGAACCCCCTCCTCTACCCCAATGCCTGCCCAACTGAGACAAAACAAAAAACACAGTAACAAACAAGGCTGTTCCCTTCCCTCCACACTCCCTGAGGGAGGGAGCCTCCCCCTCCCACCATGCAGACAGCTGCTCTAGTGGAGGGCTTGTGAAGAATATACACACCGTGGAGGGAGGGGGTGGGGGCTGGGAGAGAGGGAGTCACAAGCACTAGGAGGGCAGGCCAGAGTCCTAGAGGAGGGAGACAGAGACAACAGCAGGGGCTTGTCACACAGGCGAGGCCATCAATGGCCCCCTGCCCCATGGCGTGCCTTCCCCACTCCAATCACCCCAGAGGAGAAGGGAAGAGAGATGGCAAAGTGTCTCCTTGGTCTGAAGTTCTCAAACTGTTATCAAATGGTAATGCACAGCCCCCTTCCTCCACATGGGCTCTAAGCTCCCCATATGCCAGGCGAAGGGAGGTAGCTGGACCTTTAATAAGGGGAAGAGGGGGGACAGGAGTGATTTTTTTTTTAAACTTACATTTTTAATAATATTATTTTTTAAAAAACTTGGAGCTGGGATAGGTGGCAGAAGAGAGGAGTCCAGAGCTTTACCCCTCTACTACCAGCCACCTAAAGGGAAGGTTTGGGGAAGGGGCATTCAACCAAGCCCCATGACTTTAAGTCCCTAAGGGCTGTGGGTGTAGACAACCCTGGGCTTGAAGGGGGTGGAGTCAGGAGGATGGGGGTACCCAGAACCTGGGGTGAGGATGGAGGCAAATGCCCTGGGCGGAGGGTGGGGGGGTGGTCAGGACATTTCTCAGAGGCCCAGGGTCCGTGGAGGCATCCACATGAGGCCCCCCTTCCCCCAAAAGGCTCTGCAAAGGCCAGCCCCAACCCAGGGCCACTGGGGGACAAATCTTGGCACCTGCCCCCAAGTGAGTCCAGTTCCTCCCTGAAGTGGGTGGATGAGGCTGCCCATTTCAGATGCTCAGTCTCTTCATTCTGTCTTCTGCTCCCTGGGGCTGCGAGGGGTGGGGCAGGCAGGCAGAGCGCTGGGTGGCTGTGGTGGGGCCTTTACTGGGAGGCCTGTGACGTGGGGTTCTCCGATTTGCTCTCTTGGCTGGATGGAGGCTTGCTGTTCCAGGGGCTGTTGGCGCCCAGGGCAGGGGAGTTGTTAAAGCTGTCCTCGTCGTCAATGCCGTTGGCCGCGTCAAACTGGGTGTTCTCCAGCCGGGTGATGAGCCTCTCGTCCTCGTCCCCGAACTCCCCGCCCATCAGGGTGGGCTCCCCCACCACCATCACATCCTGAGAGTGGCGGAGGTCCCCAAACATAATCGGGGCAGGGGCTCGCCCAGCCCAGGGCAGCAGATTCCCCCAGAGCCCCATTACCCACCCAGGAAACTCAACCCCCAGCCACCCGCTCATATCCCAGCTTACAACCCCATCTCCTCTGACACCCTCAGCCCCTGGAATACTTCCAATACTTCCCAATGAAAGACTGCAAAGCATCACAGCTTTTAACCCACATCCACTGGATTCTGGGAGAAGTCGATCTACTCCACCGGCTCCCTAATCCATCTCTCCAAAATTTTAGGGGGCTCCTAAACTTCTGTCCACACATAAGAGAGGGAGCAGATCAAAAACACCAGTGGGGGGGACTGTGTGTACGTGCACGTGTGTGTATTCTAGATTCACACACGTTTAAGTCTGTGTGTCCTTCTGTCAGCATGTGTCTCTCTGGTGGTCTGTGTGCCCCTAAGCTGTTTATCCTTTATGTCCGGACGTCCCCACGGCTGTGTCCGTCCCTTTGTGTCCTATGTTGCTATGTCTGAGTCTATGTGATCACAGCCATGCGTACGACAGACGAGGACTCTCAGACAGGAGTTAGTCCCCATTGGGAAAAACTGTCTTGTCTTTGCTTCTACGTGTGCTAGTGAGTTCAGGGTGGGACAGCGTCAAGAGTCAGGGGGCAGCAGTGGGGCAGCCCAGAAGAGAGAAGAAAGCCGAGATGCTTACAGGTACCTGGCTGGAGAGGGCGAAGGTGCTGGCTGGGCTTTTCTTCTTGCTGTTGCTGTTGTTGGTGTTGCCGCCCCCCGAGCTCATGGTGCTGCCCCCGGACATCTTCCGTTTCCGCCGTTTGCTGGGCTGCTGCCGTGCAGGCTCCGCTGTGCCAGGGAAAGGAGACTCAGGCAGGGTAGGGCTCCTAAGGAGCCTGAGCCTACCCTGATCCCAATCTTGCAGACCCAGGAGCAAGGAAAGGGCTTCGTGAGGAGCTAAGAGCAGCCTTGGGGAGCAGCATCACATCCTGGAAAGAGCAGGTGCAGGTGCAAGGCACTCACCGGGGGGCGCTACCATGCGCTGCCACTTCTGGAAGAGGCAGGTCTTGAGGCAGTCACGGGGGCTGAGGCTGTAGGTCTTGTGGCGGGACATAAGCTCCTGCATGGGCTCGAGTATCACACAGAGCTGGGGGGAGACCAGTTGGTGGCTTGTCAGGGCACAGGTGTGGAGCGGAGACCGAATGGGGTGGGGTAGAAACCAGGTGATCAGAGACTCACTCGGAGGTAGTTGAGAGTGGAATTGGACAGCCCACACCGGGTGATGTTTTTGGAGAGCTGATCTAACATCTGGGGGTCCTGGGCCTGGGAAAAGAAAAGTAAGAATACTAGCACCTGCTTACCTGCCCAGTCACCTGAGCCTCGTGACACCCTGGACAGAGGAGGAGCTACTATATAAAAATTCACTTCTCAGATGGATAAATTTCAACCTTGTCTAGGGCCACGGCGGGAAACACAGCAGACCAGGTTCCACCCTTTCTGCTGCCCACCCGCCCCCTGGTGTCTTAGGTCCTGCCTATAACTCACATGCATGGCAAGGATGCTTCGGGGGATGAGCTCTCGGTGCTGCCGGATGCTGAAGTGCCACGTCTTTATCCGCATCATGTCGTCAAACATGAACTCCAGGTACAACCGGCCCTCCACACATACCTGGAAACAAGCTTGTCACAAGTCTGCCCACCTCCCCACACACCCAAAAGTATCCTGTTCCCATTTCCTCATGACTCTCCCATTGCACACACTCCTGCCACCTGAACATAAATTTGGGTGTGCACTACTGACACAGACCATCTCCTCACACACCCACCAATCCAGTCCATACACACACACACACGCACAGCAGAAACACTTAATAGATCCTTGTCCTCTCCTCATGTAGCCAGTAAAACACTCGTCTACTATAAGCTACATGAGGACAGGCTTGTGTTCACTTGTGTCCCCCTGTGACCCAAAACTGTCACCTACGAACTCAATACATGTCTGCTGAAAACTGCAGCATGCCTGCTTGCCCTGCGTATCTTGCCACTTCCCTGGGGAACAGCCAAGTACATTTTGGGAAGCCAGTAGAGGAATCAAACTTAGGTCCTTCAGTGTTTCACATCTAACTGGGAGCTGACCTGGGTGAACATGGGTTTGCCGTGTTGGGTCACCATGCTGCCCTGGTCGCAGTCAAGGGAAACGAAGTTGCTGTGGAATGCCTCCTTGGGATGCTTAAGCACATAGTAGAGCTCTGTAGCACCCCCCTCAAAGATGCTGCGGAAGTAGCGTGGGATCAGGGTCCGGCCAATGGCTGCAGAGATGGGACAAACTCTTCAGAACAGAAGGCTCTCAGAGGTGGTCAGGCAGATAACATCCCTGTCAGGACAGATCCCCTGGGACAAACACCCAGCCCCACATCTTTGGACACAGGAGGTGTATACTTTCATAGCAGAACTGGCAGGACCCCCAGAGGCCACTCACTGTATCTCTTTGGTCCATCCTCCAGGCAGAAAGTGATGGTTAACATGGCATCATCCTCAAAGAACTCAGTTGTGAAAGCATCCCACCAGAGATTGTCACACTCCTAAGGAGCATAGGGAGGGGTGCGTGTATCAGTAGACATGGCACAGGGATGCCCAGATGGCCTTCTCCCTCCCAGCTCCTTTCCCCGGCTATACCTCTGTCCAGTTTTGAAGCCGTTTGTTAAGCTCGAATATTCTGTAGTCAGTTTGGTTGCCATATGGTGTGTGCCTCCTGGGGGAAGTGAAGAAGGGAGGTTAGTAGGAGCAGACCCTCCCACCCCCGCCCTCTGCCTTCACCTCTGTAATAGAGAGAACCAACCTCCCCACTGGACTCCACTTACCCGATCCCAGGCTCCAAGTATGTAGGCGGGTACATGGGAGTTGGGCTGTGAAAGCAAAAAGGCTATGAGAATGGGTAGAAGACAGGAATTATTTGGGGGTGTCACTCCATCCCCTTTTCAGGCAGGATGCCATATGGGAAAGGGACAGGAAGTAGAAAAGAAACTCACCCCACATCCCGATCTAGCATGGTGCCGGGATGGAAAGGGGGGAAGGCGTTGCCGTTCGGGGGCTCCTTCGGTGAGTACAGCTTGAATGACTTTGAGGAACAACCTAGAAGGGAAACAAAGATGGGGTCCCCCGAATCCCTCTTGGGAGTGCTCCTGGAAGGCTGTTAAGACTGTATGCACAGAACTGGTCTTCTGGAACACCCGAGTACACTGTGAAAGGGAGATTACCTCAGGGAGCACCTATCCCACCTTCTAAATCTGGCTCCAATTTTGTTTTACAAACTAGAAGTTCTCAGTCCTAATACTCAAGAGCCCATTTCTTCATGTGGCTGAGCCCTGGATGACAGAATTGAAAATGGGAAGAAACGTCAATAACCATAGGATAAATATACAAACATTAGAATCTAAAATTTTGATAAACTCCCTTTTCACCTACATTATTTTATGTAATCATTACCACAACCTTGTGCGGCAGCAGAAGTGACTCTAACATTCCCATTTTACAAATGAGGCTAATAAAAGCTCAAAGGGACTTGCCGAGTTGGTAACAAGTTGGTAACTGGCAGAACCAGGACTTGAGCCTATTCTTCTGAGTCCCATATCCTATGGTAGATCTACCCCACTATGGGACTCGGGAGACCAAGCTGGGAGAGGGTGAAGGGGGATTTTGCCAACTCTCTGCTCCTTCTCCACCCCCAGGGTCTCAGGAGGGCAGGGGATAAAACGATAAGGTGGGGGGGGGGGGCCGGTGGAGGGGGTGCCTGCTGGGTGCCGCCCACTAGATAACCAGTTGGGCCTTCTGCCTCTCCCACCAACGGCCACTCCCTTATCAGCCCAGCCCCTCCCCCACACCTACCGTGGTCCAGTATTGTCTACAAACCAGAAACCTAAAGCCTCAACCCCTTTTCTTTCCTTAAACTTGCAGTGGAGGCAGATGGGCCTCCAATGGATCCCACTCTCCTACAAACGGAAAATAAGAAGCCCCTGGGAAGGAGCCTAGGTTTCAGGGGCTCAGTTGGGAGGCAAGTGGTAACTAGACAGGGTCTCTGCTGGTGTGTAGCTATGCCTGTGCACAGGTGTCCCTCTCCACCTCACCCAGCAGCACAGAGTTTCCTGCTCTACTATTACCTGACTGGAAGAAGTGCTATATTCATAGTTGGGTGCCAGCCAGGGCCCCCTGAAATGCCATTTTCCCCCTCCCCACCAGACAGGAGGAGAAAGTGAAGCGAAGTCCTAGCCACTGCTGCTTCCTCATGTCCCACAAACTTGATTGCATTTGGAAGGGTGGCTGAATTGGCTGTATCTGAACCCCCTCTCTAATTCTGATACAAAATCTATTCTGTTTCTTGGTGGGGGGAGAAACAAAGGAAGACCCTGTGCCAACATGTGCATGTAATTCTCTCCCCTGGGTCCCCTCCTCACAATATGGGCCAAAGGAGGGTCCCAGAGGGGCCTACCCTACATGGTCCCTGAAGGTGCCAAAACTCAGAGCCTGTGTGTACCTGCACACGCGTGTGTCTCATCCTGCCTAGCAGGCTTCCACCCTCAGCTCGCCCCAACATGCCTACCAAGGGCTGGAACCCAGCAGCCCCAGGCAGGATCAGGGTGCCTGCAACAGGCCCTCGCCCCACACATGAGCTCTCAGATGTCACATTCACAGGCTCCCAGCACAACACACAGCCTTCACAAGCCAGTCAGAACTAAGTGAGCAGCATATGTCCTCGGGAAAGAGACAGTCCCACCCAGTCCCAAGTCCCCGCCACTCCACAGACAGATAAGGCCATGTAAGAAGTCAAAGCTCACACTGCCCACCAGAAACCATGCCTGGGCAATATACCCAAAAGTCTAAATTAGGAGACCTGGCCCTCATCCTCTACCTAGGCCCCCTTTTCCCAAAACCATTACTGCCCTGCTCCTTGGTTTCAGGCCCACTCTGAGTGTCAGCTCAAGATCCTAGAGAGATGAGAGGCAAGACACCAGGGTTCCTCTCTAACTCTGGAAAAAGTTTCAGAGCTTCAGTTTCTCACTACAGAAATGACAAGCACATTGCCTGGGGCTGGATAACAGTTCTGCAGAGCTAAACCCCAAAGCTCAGGGGCCTCTATTTACAGGTCCAGTAAATGGACACAAATAAAACTCAGCATCTCTCCAGAGCCACAGCAACTCCCAGTAACCCCAGCACAAGGGCTTGGGAATGAGAAGAAGAGGGGAGGGAACATCACCCAGACCATCTGTCCCTGTTGCTGCCTGTCCCCAGGAGCAGGGGTAGAGGTAGCAACGTGGGGGTGGGGGTGAGGGGTTGGATGTGTCACCCAGCCTTGGAGTCAGGCAGAACCCTGGCTCCCATCTCTGGCAACCTGGGAACCTTTAGGAAGGGGGAGGAGAAAGAGCCCAGAACTAGTAAAGTTTTCTCTGAATGGAAGCGGCATCCTGTGGCCTTAGGGGGGCATCTCCAGCCGGGCATTTCCATGGTAACCGGCCTGAGCCGAGGACAGGCCTCCTCCCTTTGGGGGCTGACCATAGGTCAGCAGGCTCGAGGGCTCTGGCCTCTGTGAGCTGGGGCACCTCTCCCCCAGGCCCGGACCAGACCCAGGACTTCCACCCACCCCCAAAAGGCTTGCAGGGTGCCCAGACTTACCTGGGAGAACTGAGGGGACCAGGAGAGGTGCGGGGGGGCAGCTGGGAGCCCAGAGGGGCCCTGGCTGGGGTGAGGCCTGAGGGGGGGCCAACTTCAGCCACTCATGTCCCGAGTGGGACGGGCAGGCCTGGCTGGGAGCTCCACTCCGCGGTCTGCACAAAGACTCTCACGCACAGCCTCAGCCCGCCCCGCGGCGGCCACAGCCCCGGGGGAAAGTTACAATGGCCACTGGGCCAGGGACCGGGGGCCAGGGGGCCGTTCTGGGGGGCGGGGGGCCGCGGGGAGTCCGGAGCCTTCTTTGTTTGCAAGGTTTCCCTCAACAATGGCTGCTCCGCTCTTTCCTCCTCCTCCTCCTCCTCGGCTCTCCCCGCCTATGCCTCTGCCTCTGCCTCTGCCTCCAAGCAGCCCGCCCGCCCTCCCCAGGCCAGCAGGCCCCTCCGCCGGGGCACCAGCAGAAGCAGGGCCCGGCACTCACACTCACTCACACTCGCACACGCACACGCACAGACACACGCAGCGCCCGCCGGCTCCCTTCCTTCTCTCCCTTTCTCTCCCTCCCTCCCCGCTCGCTCTCCCCGAGCCGCTCTCAGAATGAGGCCCCAGGGCGGGCGGAGGGTGGAGCTGCCCCCACCGGCCCCGCCCCCCTCCCTGCGAGGCAGGAGGAAGAGGGAGGGAGCCAGGCAGGCAGGGAGGACTGCTGAGAAAAACAAAAGAGAGACAGACTGGGAGAGACAGGGGACGGGATGGAGAGATGGAGACGGAACAGACTGGGTCCGGAGAGACCTGGATGGAGGGGAGGCCTGTGGGGACCGGGAACAGGAATGCCACCCTCAAGCCCCAAGCAGGGGTGCTCAGGGGTGAGCTGGGGAGCCAAAGCCACAGGCAAGGATGGAGGTGGGCACTCTCCTCTCTGGAGATTCCCAGTATCTTCTAACAGCCTCCTCCAAAACATCCCCCAAATCTCTCTTCCTCTCCTCAGTGATCTTTCGGGTTGGAGGCTGGCCTGGGCAGCCACTCTTGGCTGGTGAAATCCCACAGCAGCTGGGGGGAGGCTGCAGGGGGTTATTTTTGACAGAGACACACTCAGACTTCAGCCTGTAAACACTGATTGGAGAAAGGGGGACACTCCAGGTTCCCTGCCCCTCAACCCAGCTAAGTTCCAAATAGATCTGCCTTGACAGAGGGAGGCCCCTTTCCCCCACCCAACATCACCACCACCACCATACCAGAGACACGTGGGTGCAGGGGAAAGGGGCTCTGTTAGAGCCAAGGAAGGTAAACTTGCCCATCTAAGGGTCCCCAGAAGGGGTCCAATCTGCTGCTGAATCCTCTCCCTACACCCCAGGGACAAAAAAAGTATATGGTTGCCAGGGTAGGAGCTGTTCTCCAAAGCAAGGGGGGAATCCCAAGAGACAGACAGACAGACACAAAGACACAAACACACAACCCACCCAGTATGGGGGGGGGCGGGTAGTAAGGACCTCTTGCTGCTGCTGCTAGGTCACTTCAGTCGTGTCCAACTCTGTGCGACTCCATAGATGGCAGCCCACCAGGCTCCCCCGTCCCAAGGACCTCTTACTACTTTGCAATTTGATTCTCAGCTTTCTATTCCCTAACCCCCAAGCATATTAACACACAGTCCCACAACAGGATTTCTCATGGTGTACACACCAGTTGACTGTGCAGTAACATTACTGCACCTGGCTCTGTGAACATCCTCCATACATAAACAACCCATCTCTCTTTCACATAAATCAGTACCTGATACACACTTCAACCCATGATATACCTCAAACTCCAAATAAACCCAAACCTAAGAGACACACACACACAGTCTATGTCAGACCCTGACTTCCATACACACTGGGACTTGTGACACATATGCCCCCCATCCCCAAGACACACCCCAAAATTGCATCATACCTCCTGAACCTTTGACAGACTGAACACCCTGACCATTTGCTACCTAGGGACTAACCCCACCCTCTTTGAAATCCGCACACCATGCTCCCTCATGACCTGGCCATATAATACACTCTGGCTTTCAAAAACATACTGAAAATGATACAATTCAGCCAGAATGCCTACCATCATAGTGCCTACCACCAGGACTTGAGATAGTTGCCCTGATTCCCAAATTTACAGCCCAACTCTAAGATAACTACATTCCTCCCCCTCTGACAGGACAATTCTTGTCATTTGTTTTATGCCTTTAAATTTTCCAAAGTGCATTCACAAGGCAGTACCTTAAGAGAGTCTAATAGCATCCAGGGTCAAATATTATCCTAACTTAAACAGATTACAGTGAGACAGGAGGGCCTAAGGCTGGAACTCTGGTTCTAATCCCACTCACACAAGCCCAGCCCTGGGGCACTGCAGCCATTCCTACTGCCTGCCCCCTCCAAGGAATGGTCACTCCAGGCCCCAAATGTCTGTCTCCTCAGGGACAGGACATGCTGTGTGCTCTGGCTTCTGCCTCCAGTTCAGAGTCTGAATCCCCACCCAGTCTGCCTCTTCAAATTTCAGGGACAAGGGCCCCTAGACTCTGGCATATCATTCAAAACAGACCTTCTCCTAGTTCCCCTTCTCTAGCAAGTCTGTTCCTCTCTCGGTTCTGACTTAATTCTCCCATTTGCACAGGGGCAGAAGAGGTCCACCTGAAGAGAGTAACTCAGAGTTAGAAGCCTCTAAAATTGGTGGGGGGTGGGGTGGGGAGAAAGCTGGGAGCAGCAAAGACTGACAAAGGTGAGGAGGGAGGGAAGGGCCAGAGCACCCCTTCTAGAGGGGGGAATTCTGAAGGGCAGCAGCCCACCCCAGCCCACAGGATAAGGTACCAGCACTGCCCCCTGCCCGGGCCCCTGGGGCTCCCTGACCCAGGCCTCTAGTGTGCCTGCCCCCCTTCCTTTGTCTGTGCCCGGCCTCCCGTTGGCCTGGCGCTCTGCCATCCTCCTCTCCTGGCTCCCAGCCGCCACCACTGCTGCCTCCTCCCCTCCCCCAACTCCTCCCAGCCTTAACCCTTCTGAGCCACATGCTGCCCCAGACAGGCCCTGGCCCCCTCAGCAACCTACCCTGCCCAGGGTGATGCCACTTAGCAGAGGTTCTCCCTGCTCCTGACCAAAACCCCAGAAGCTACTCCGCACCCCAGGAGCACTATGGGAGCTATATGTGTGTCTGTGTATGTATCTTGTAGTGTTTCCTTCCGCGTGTGCATGTGTGTGGGTCTGCGTGTGCTCTGGCTTCCCTCAGTCACATGTGTGGGGCATGTGCTGTCTCTGCCGGGCTGGGGGAGGAGGAGCCGGGAGACAGCAGAGCACAAAGGAGAGACTCAGACGAGCAGGCAGGCAGCAGGCAGGCGGCCTGCCAGTGCGCCTGGGCCCCCACCCCAGAGCTGCTCAGGCTGGGGGCGGTGGTCTTTGGGCCTGGACTGTACATGCTGCCACAATGTCCCTGTGTTCAACCATGTGCTCACATTCACCCATGCAAGTCTGGTGCCCTCCCTTACCCCAACTCCTACCATTTCTCACCCCCAGGACACTCATGCCCCTCCCCAAGTGGTTCTCCTTGAAGACTAACCTCCAACCATGGTTTATGGCATCAATCATAAGACTTCCTTACATTCAAGAAAAAGATTCCCCACTCTTGGCCATCTTAGGCCCCCTCTCCCCCAACCGATCACTAGACACACAAAATGAACATACCATTTAGGGCACTGACTGAAGTTGTCCCCCCTCACACACACAGGTCCTCATCTGTCCCCATGCTGCTCCCAGAGAGGCTGAGAGGGAAACTTTCTCCCTTCTCCTACTGGACCACACACCCAACTTCAAGACCAACCTCCCATCTACCTCTAGTCTGACAACCCTTCTAGACTCGCCTTCTGCCCACTATTTGTAGAAACTAACAATCAACATTTAAGACTCAGCCCTTTAGCTGTGCATCCCTTTAGGATGATGATGGATGATCAAGGCCATGGGATGGACTCAAGAGAATGGATGGGTCTGAACAGGGTACTCAGCATGGGACTATTATAAAGAAAATACACACAGGAACATGTGTGATAGGAGGAGCTGATAGGAGCTGATGGGAGGAGCAATGATGGGGCCAGACAGGATTCCAGCTTGGCAGGCTCTTCCCCCACCTCTCCTCTCCCCCACCCTCTGCAGCAGGAGCCAGGGGTTCCCACACCCGGATATTCCAGGATCCTCAGGCTCTACTAGCCCTCCCTCTGGGCCCCATGCCCCTTCAGCGTCAGCCTCAGCAGGCACTTTAAGTGTGTGCCCAGCCCAGCCCAGCCCAGCTTTGGCCTGGGTCACATGATTTTCAAGGAAGCTTCCGCACAGGCAGCTTCCCTTGGGGATTGTGTTGGAGGGGGAGGGGGGCTTCCAGTTGTAGGGTATAGGCCTCCCAGAGAACAGGGCATGTGAATGGGCAAAGGATCCAAACCAGGCTAGATTCAAGAATATCTGACTTTCAAAAGAAAGCTAATTCCTGCCTGGGACAAGATGGGGTTCTGCAGATAAATTCAAGAACGCAGAGTCCTGGAGACGGGTAGAAACCATGTTCTGAGGCCCTCTGAAGACTCCCTCTCCATTCACATGGCCCCTCTCCTTCCTCCTGGCAGTAGATAAGTCTTCCTCTTCCCCAGGAAAGAACTCAGACCCCAGCTGTCACTGGCAAGAGTTGATGTGTTTGGGGGGAGGCAGGAATCTGAACCTAAGTCCTCTCATTGGGGTCAAGCATCGCTTCCCTCAACTCAACTCTCACAAGTCACTCTATTTCCTAGCTTGCCTGGGGCTGCCACATTCCCCCTCCCACTAGGGCAGAGATGCCAGGCCCAAGAGCCCAATTATCTGCGCCGCCCCCCCCCCCTCCGGACCTCGGGTCCCTCAGGAGGGCCAACCGTCCCTGGCAACAGGCAGGATAATTTGGAGAGGGGCAAAATGGTCCCCACTCAATCCATCCCCGCAAACAAGAGGCCTCAGAAACAGTCTGGAGGGAGGTGTCACAAAATGTTAGAGGGAATAGGCAGCAGGAAAGGTGGGGGGGCAACCCAAACCAGCCAATCACAACTCTATGATGACCCGGGGGGGGGGTCAAAAGTCCAGACTCACTTCTGATTGGCTGACACCCTGGAATTCTGGGAATTTCAGCCCCCCCAACCCCTCCCTAATTAACCTCCCCTCAAAAAAAAAACACACACACACACAACCTACCCCCAGCACCCCTTACCCGTGCCTCTGGGCTGCTGTGCATTTACACAGTTGGTGAAAACCCTCCCCCAACTGAGGCCTCACACACCCCTCACAGCCCCCGACCACAGCCATGCCTTCGCCGCCCCCCACACAAGTTCTCACCAAACAAGGATTGAGGGATCTGCAGGGAGGGTTCGGGAGGGAGGGGCCGGGAGGCCGCGCGCCCCACTCACCAGGACAGGCACAGCCCACTGACATCTTCACATCGCCCGCCGCTGGGGGCCCAGCCGAGTCACGGTGCCCGCCCCGCGCGGGGACAGGCCGGGCATGAGCCGCCGCCGCCGCCCGCGGCCCCCGCTGCCCTCGCCGCCGGCCCGGCCCGGTGCAGGCGGCCCCTGGCTGCAGCGAGGAGCCTGTCAGGCGCGGAGCAGACAGGAAGGAAGCCAAGCAGGAAGGCGAGCTGCTTCTGCGTGTGTGCGCACGGGTGTGCGTCCCCGGAGTGTGTGTCCGTGTGTGCGCGTGTGCGTGTGCGTGTCTGTGCGCTCCCGCCGCCCTCCCTGCCGCCAACGCCGCCGCCGCTCGCCCCCTCTCGCTCTCGCGCTCCTCCTCGCCCTCGCTCTCGCTCTCCCTCTCGTAGGCGCCCGCTCTCCAGTCCTAACCGGGCTGGGCCGGGCTTTATTAATATGCTAATTGCCTGCTAGTGGGAGGGGAGAGTCGTGTCAAAGTGACCCGGGCGAGGGCGCAGCGAGCTGCGACGTGCGTGCGCCGCGCGGCGGGCTGGCGGCGAGGGGCCAGTGGCGCACCGGGCTCGGCGTGCATGTGACGCAGCTTTTAAAAAAGGAGACCGAGGCAGAGACCCCGGAGAGGGTTGGCGAGGGGGAGGGAGAGGAGGCGAAGCCTCACGCAGGGCGTTCGTCCTCCGGGCGCCGCCGAATTGGGAGAGTAGAGGAGCCGGAGCCGGAGCCGGAGCGGGAGCCAGGACTGGGGGAGGCGGAGCCAGGGTGGGCTGTGAGGTGTAGCTCTCTCCACCCCCGGCCGAGCTCAGGGAGGGAAACCGGACTGCCAATCCCCCAGTCCAGGCTCTCTGCAGAAACCCCACTTTTAATCTGGACGGCCCAGGTTATGCGCCCCCATTACAATGCGGGTGGGGAAGCAGTATTATCCTAATTCGAGTAGCAACCCCTAAATTTCTCTCTTACCCCCCCCCCCATATTAACTACCCCTACCTTGCCTGCTAAACCAGTTGGGACTGGAGCTAAAGGGTTAATTAGGTGAGGTCCCGGCCCCCTCCCTCGCCTAATTGCCTGGGATCTGTGTTTTGCTGGGAAGAGGGGAGCAGCGGAATGACTGCCAGGTTGGACTGGGGAGGGGGAGTCTGCAGGCCGTCCTCTACCCTTGCAGACTCTGACTCATCAGTCAAGATGCTCTCCTCCCTTCCCCCCTTTCTCCATCCAGTCTCAGCTTCCCTCCCACCCCAACTTCTCCTGGAAGCCGCTTTCCTTTTGAGGGCCTCGGAGACTGGGGAGGACAGGAAGCAGACCCCTCCATTGCCCCTTGCCCGCAGGAGCCGGGGCCTCTGTTGGAGGGGGTGGGGTGATGTGGATGGTCATCGTGAGGAACACTCCTTCTTCAGGGAGGAGCCTCCCAACCTTCAATCCTCAAGGATTCCCCAACACAGCCTGGAGTGGGGGTGGGGGGGCCTCCATCTCCACCCCTTCCCAAAAGCCCAGCCGTAGCTGCCTCATAAACAGGAAATACCTATTAGCTGGGAGGAGGGAGGAGAGGGGAGCCGTCTGGAAGAGAGAGTTGGCCCCCTCCCTTCTGGGAGGGGGTCCCCAGCTGCTAGATTCTTTTTCCTTAAGCTTCATAGTGGGTTCCAGCAGTAGATGCTGGGGACCTGGGCGGTGTCCCCTTCCTAGGCTTCTGGCTCGGACTGGGCGGTGGGTCCTCCTTCATTTTGTTACTTGGGTGGGGATTGATAGTGAAGGTTCCCTCACCCCTGCCCAGAGTCTGCACAGCTGGTTTGACTGGCTGGGGGAGGGTTACAGATGTGGAGGCTTAAGTGTTTATGAGACCCCTTAGCTTTTGCTGAGGGAGCAGGAAGTGAAGCTAAGGGCAGATGCAGAGTCTTAGGGATGAAAAGAGAACCAACCAGGAGATGGGTATCCCCTGCCCTGTGCTTAGGAGAGGGTGGGGGAAGGGAGCTGTAAGTGAAGCCTCTCTAACTTCAGCATTCCATCCACTTTGGATTCCCCCACCCCTAGCTTTCCCTATATCCACCCTCAGGAGGGCAAAGTGTGTGTGTGTAGGGGCGGGGACGGGGAGGTTGCAGATAGAACCCTGCAAAGGGATGTGACTGAAGCTATCCTCAATTATTTCTTTGGCAGCATCCCTTGCCTGTGTCCACCTCCTCCCCACATTCCCTAGGGCAGAGGTCAGCACTATAGGGAGTAAAGGGAACCTAAAGTAATATAACCTTAGCCTGGAATTTTGGATACCTCATTTGGAATTCCAGCTTTACCCCTCACTAGAAAATTACTTGGTTTCCGTGGCTTGGTGGGAATTAAATGAGACCGTGTATGCCCAGTCATCTAGCCCAATACCAGCCATGTAGTCAGTACTCGATATACATTAGCTCCTTTCTGCTTTCTTTGAGGTTATCTGTTATTTGAAAAGTTTCAGAAGTGGGCTGGATTGTGTTGACCCCTTTCACTCCCTGTGTGTTAGTCACTCAGTTGTGTCCAAGTCTTTGCAACCCAATGGACTGTAGCATACCAGGCTCCTCTGTCCATGGGATTTTCCAGGCAAGAATACTGGAGTGGGTAGCCATTCCCTTCAGGGGATCTTCCTGACCGAGGGATTGAACCTAAATCTCCCGCTTTGCAGATTCTTTATCCTCTGAGCCACCAGGGATGGATTCGCACAATCCTGTAACCACTTACCCCTAAGGCCACTCATTCCAAACAACTAGCTTGGCCAGATTCCATGGTTATCACCAATCACCTGAGTGGACAAAGGGGCTTATAACCCGCCCTATAGGGGACTTTGCCTCCTCTGAACCTAAAGTTCCCTTCTAGACTGCATAGGTGGAAGGCAGAAGGCAGAGAAGAAGAAAAACAGCATTTGTGGAGTATACAGTGTGTGCCCCGTACTGTGCTAGGTGTTTCACACCTGAAATCTCATTTACTTTTCATGATGACCTTTGGAAGAAAGTGGTGTTCCATTAAACAAGCAAGAAAACAGATTCAGAAAGGTTAATAAATTCAAACTTTCTGTAAAACATTCTTCTCCCTCTTCTTTGCCTACTAACTAGTTAATGTCTCCTTTGAACCTCAGTTATACTTTCACCTCCTCTGGGAAGGTACCACTCTCAGTCCCATTCCAGCTGATCTATTGATCCTGTTTCTTTTATGAAAATATCTCAATACTGTTCAATGGGTGATTAAGTAGTTTCATCTCCTTGAGGAACCATGCTAAGGGAGGTTAAGTAACTGTACTTTGCCTCAGGTCACAAACCTAACAAGTACTTGACCCAGTGCTCTTTTCTGCTTTTCTTCTAGTTTGGACCAGACCTGGGGAAGAAGAGGGAAACATCATTGGAGCATCTCTGGAAATTGTGTTGCAAAGATGGAAGGAGAACCCACAGATGCCTGGCAGATAACCCTGGTAGGAAGGCAGTGAGTCTATGTGGAAGGTCCTTAATGACAAGGTCCTTGAGGGTGGCAGGCTTAGCTGATTTGGATGGATGGATTTGAGCACCCAGTATTTTCTTTTTTTGAGGTGAAATCACATGACATAAATTAACTATTTTAAAGTGAATTATTCAGGGACTTCCCTGGTAGTCCCGTGGTTAAGATTCTGTGCTTCCACTGCAGGGGCACAAGTTCCATTTTTGGTCCAGGAACTGAGATTCCACATGTGGCTTGGCAAAAAAAAAAAATAATAATAATTCAGTGGCATGCCAGTATTTTTATTTTTTAATCTTTATATTTAAAAAAAATTCTATTTATTGGTTGTGCTGGGCATTTGTTGCTGTAAGGGCTTTTCTCTAGGTGTAGCAAGTGGGGCTACTCTCTAGTTGAGGTGCACAGTCTTGTGGTAACTTCTCTTGTTGCAGAGCAGGAGCTCTAGGACACCAAATGGGTAGTTGCGACTTCCGGGCTCTAGAGCACAGGCTCAATAGTTGTGCACATGGCTTAGTTGCTCTGGGGCATGTGGGATCCTCCTGGATCAAGGATCAAACCCTTGTTTCCTGCATTGGCAGGAGGATTCTTTACCATTGTGCCACCAGGGAAGCTCACCAGTATTTTTTAATACCAGTCATTAGTGCAAGATGGACTCTGGACATGGGGATGAAGCAAAGTGGGAGGTGCTCAGAAGAGGTGGGGTGCTAAGAAATGAAGAGATGAGCCCCACAGACAGGCAAACAGCAGAAGCAGTGGGCTAGACTGGCCTTAGGACAGGTGAGTTCCTGGCTTCTTGCAGTTCCTAGAACCTGTCCCATCCAACTCCTTTTCCTGACCTTATCTTAGCCTTGTCTGTTTTCTCCCACATTTCTTTTACCCCTGAAACTCCCTCAAATACTCATTGGTATTGCTCTTTTTGGGGGTTGTGCTGGGTCTTCGTTGCTGTGCGGGCTTTTTTCTAATTGCTGTGAGCCGGGTCTACTCTCTAGTTGCGATATGTGGACTTCTCACTGGGTTGGCTTCTCTTGTTGCAGAGCATGGGCCTTAGGGTACCCAGGCTTCAGTAGTTGTGGTTCCCAGGCTGTAGAGCAGAGGCTTGATGGTTGTGGCACATGGGCTTAGTTGCTCTGCAGCATGTGGAATCTTCCCAGATCAGGGATTGAACCCTGTGTCTCCTGCATTGACAGACAGATTCTTTACCACTGAGACACCAGGGAAGCCCCAACATTCCTCTTTCTTTCAAGGGTGAATCTGCTTTTCCATCAAAATGGTAATGATATGTCTTATTGATGTCTCTGTCCCCAGCACCTAACAAGGTGCCTATAGCCTGATATGTCATATAATATTTATCAAATGATTATAAGAATTCTGATAGGATTTGTCTTTCCCAGCTCCAACACATGACTCCTTCCCTTCTTGTCCATTTACCATCACTGTGACCATTTACCACTACCATCTCTTTCTCTGCTAAAACAGTTACTTAAAGTATATGAAACTCTTAGGAAATCTGTTAAATATGTAGAAGGCCCCATCCTCCTTAGCAGGAAACCTTACCTCTGGAGAAAGGGGATCTACGAGAATCTGAATTTTAAAAAAGTGCCTCAGGTGGTTCTTATGCATGCCAATATTTGGGAATACTTCCTTCAGAAAGGGTCCCTACCCCTTCAGAGCATTCTCACCAAATGGGTTGAAACCTATTCATTCATCTCTCTTTCCATAAGCAACTGCTTAGTACAGTGGAGGATAGGTTGTTAGGAACAGAGGAACCAAAGAAAACATAATGTACAACTACTCACTGTGCCCCTGGGCATACTGTTTAACCCTCTCTTAGCCTCAACTTCTTCCGCAGCAGAATGGGGACAATAATATCCCTACTTTAAAAAAATCCTCCTAGGGATATTGCAAGGAGACAGCAAGCTGAGGACTGTAAACCATTCCTCACAGGTGGGTTGTTTGGGTCTAAAAATAAAGCACTAAAAGGGATATTGCCTGAAAGTTTGCATCTCCCTGAAAGAGTAACTATAAACCAGGCATATTAATTATCTACTACTATGCAACAAGATACCCTCAACTTTAGCATCTTAGAATAACGAAATTTGTTGTCTACCACTTCAGTATTCTTGGGCTTCCCTGTGGCTCAGCTGATAAAGAATCCACCTGCAATGTGGGAGACCTGGATTCAATCCCTGGGTTGGGAGGATCCTCTGGAGAAGGAAATGGGTACCCACTCTCTAGTATTCTTGCCTGGAGAATTCCATGGACAGAGGAGCCTGGTGGGCTACAGTCCATGGGTTTGCAAAGAGTTGGACGCGACTGACACTTCTACTGAAAGTAATATATCATCACTTCTTCCTTATATTATTGGTCACACAGACCAATTCTGATACAGTTACGGCAGAGAACTACATAAAAGTATGAATAGGGATTTCACCCTCTGGTTCAGTGGCTAAGACTCGGTGCTCCCAGTGCAGAACGCCTGGGTTCAATCCCCAGTCAGGGGTCTAGATCCCTCATGCAGCAATTAAAAAAAAAAATCCAAAAAAATCCGGCATGCCACAAGAAAGATCCAGTGCAGCCAAATAAATTAAAAAAAAAAAAAAGTGTGAATGACAGGAGACAAGATTATTGGAAGCCATCCTGGGGGTTTTCAATGAGACCAGGTCTGGTGCTCAGTGTTTATAGGTCTGGAGGTTCAATTTAGGAAGTGAATCAGAATTCATCAGGTTCAGGAGACTGACTCACACAAATTAAATACACATGAAGCATTATCTTGGTATTACTCTGTCTCTTTTCTAGAACTCCTTAGTTAAACTAGTTTTCCTTTTGAACACAAAAAAATGTGTTCTCACTTGAGAGCCCACGCACTGACTTTTCTTCTTATCACAGAATGCTCTTTGAATGGCTAGGTCTTTTTTGTGGTTCATGTCTTACTTCAAATATGTTCTCTTCCTTACATGAGCACACCATGTAAAAAAAAAAAAATTACCCCCTCTTATCTTTCACACTCTCCATCCCATTTATTTAATTCTCTTTCTCTCTTTTTGGCTCCACGCTCGACCTACAGGATCTTAGTTCACAATCAGGGATCGAACCTGTGCCCCCTGCACTGGGAGCATGGAGTCTAAATCACTGGACCACCAGGGAAGTCCCATTCCATTTATTTTCTGACAGCACTTCTGGCGCTCTGAAATTATTTTGACTCTTCATTTACTTGGAGATTGTCTCCCCACTAGAATGTGAGCTTTGTTAGGGAGGCTGTTTTTCATGTGTGTTGGTCTATTTTGTCATTCCTGTATCTCCAGTGCCTAAAACAGTGCCTGGCACATAGTAGGCATTCAATAAAACCAGAATGCTGACTTGTTAATTCACATTGAGAAATAGATGTTATGTGAATGGGGCATTTTGTCTCACTTGATCAACACACTTTATCCCCATAGAGAATGATACAGGAAGTCAATTATTATACTCAGATGAGTCTCTATTGAACATGGAGTCAGGCAAAGATGGAATTGGGCACCCAGTGTTTGGCGGCCAGTGTCTCTGAGGTCTTCCTTCCTGGCCCTTGGCCAGGAGACTAGTAGCCTGCCAAAGAGACTAGTAGCCACAACACCCCTGTCTAGGTGGTACTGGAGAGATACATTCTTATCTCTTTTAGTATATTCCATGCGTACACCCTATGTAGGTAAATATTGTTTTATCAGATGCTAAATAAAGCAAAAAGGGCACAACTTTCTACTTTTTTAAAAAACATTAATCTTCCCAAAGCCTTATCATCATAATATTGACCATAATTAGTGCCCAAATCACCAGCATTTGCAGCGCATCTATTAGAGGATGTTTCTTCTAAAGAGGAAGAATTGTGCACCCTGTATTGGTTCTTACTGATTTCTTATTGGCAAATTATTTCCAAGTTTATTGGAAATAAACTTTATTGTTGCCAGAACAGATTCACTTCACCCAAAAGAGTAATAAGAAACTAACTGAAAGGAAGTTGTATGAGTCTTTCCAGGCTTCCATAACAGGACACCACAGACTAAGTGGCTTAAAGAATAGAAATTTATTTTCTTACAGCTCTAGAAGTTGGAAGTTCAAGATCAGTCAGCTGGCAAGGCTGGTTTTTAGTGAGACCTCTTGCCCTGGCTTTCAGGTGTCTCTTTCTCTTCTGACACTGGACCTAGTGGATTAGACCCCCACTTTTATGATGTCATTTACCCTTAATTACCTTCTTAAAGGCTCTGTCTCCAAACATATTGGGTGTGAAGCCCTTCAACATAAATTTTGCCCGTGGTGGTGGAGGGAACAATGAATATAATTCAGTCCATAATGAGAGAGCCTCTCCTTTCATGACTTTTTTTTGTGGGAATATGTGTTATTTTTTAGTTTTAAAATATTTGGGCTGAACCATGTGGCATGTGGGATCTTAGTTTCCCAACCAACCAGGGATAGAACCGGTGTTCCCAGCGGTGGAAGTGTGGAGTCCAACCACTGGACTTGCCAGGGAACTAGCTGGGAATATGTATTAATACAGCCTTCCTAAAGGGCAATTTGACAATGTCCAAACAATACCCAGTTGTGGATGTGACTGGTGATAGAAGCAAGGTCCAATACTGTAAAGAGCAATATTGCATAGGAATGTGGAATGTTAGGTCCATGAATCAAGGCAAATTGGAAATGGTCAAACAGGAGATGGCAAGAGTGAACGTCGACATTCTAGGAATCAGTGAACTAAAATGGACCGGAATGGGTGAATTTAACTCAGATGACCATTATATCTATGACTGTGGGCAGGAATCCCTTAGAAGAAATGGAGGAGCCATCATGGCCAACAAAAGAGTCCAAAATGCAGTACTTGGATGCAATCTCAAAAATGACAGAATGATCTCTCTTCGTTTCCAAGGCAAACCATTCAATATCACAGTAATCCAAGCCTATGCCCCAACCAGTAACGCTGAAGAAGCTGAAGTTGAACAATTTTATGAAGACCTACAAGACCTTTTAGAACTAACACCCAAAAAAGATGTCCTTTTCATTATAGGGGACTGGAATGCAAACGTAGGAAGTCAAGAAACACCTGGAGTAACAGGCAAATTTGGCCTTGGAGTACAGAATGAAGCAGGGCAAAGGCTAATAGAGTTTTGCCAAGAGAACACACTGGTCGTAGCAAACACCCTCTTCCAACAACACAAGAGAAGACTCTACACATGGACATCACCAGATGGTCAACAACAAAATCAGATTGATTATATTTTTTGCAGCCAAAGATGGAGAAGCTCTATACAGTCAGCAAAAACAAGACCGGGAGCTGACTGTGGCTTCATCATGAACTTCTTATTGCTAAATTCAGACTGAAATTGAAGAAAGTAGGGAAAACCACTAGACCATTCAGGTATGACCTAAATCAAATCCCTTATGATTATACAGTAGAAGTGAGAAATAGATTTGAGGGACTAGATCTGATAGAGCGCCTGATGAACTATGGACGGAGGTTTGTGACATTGTACAGGAGACAGGGATCAAGACCATCCCCAAGAAAAAGAAATGCAAAAAGCAAAATGGCTGTCTGAGGAGGCCTTACAAATAGCTGTGAAAAGAAGAGAAGTGAAAAGCAAAGGAGAAAAAGATATAAGCATCTGAATGCAGAGTTCCAAAGAATAGCAAGGAGACATAAGAAAGCCTTCCTCAGCGATCAATGCAAAGAAATAGAGGAAAACAACAGAATGGGAAAGACTAGCGATCTCTTCAAGAAAATTAGAGATACCAAGGGACTATTTCATGCAAAGATGGGCTCGATAAAGGACAGAAATGGCATGGACCTAACAGAAGCAGAATATATTAAGAGGTGGCAAGAATACACAGAAGAACTGTACAAAAAAGATCTTCACAACCCAGATAATCATGATGGTGTGATCACTCACCGAGAGCCAGACATCCTGGAATTCGAAGTCAAGTGGGCCTTAGCAAGCATCACTACGAACAAAGCTAATGGAGGTGATGGAATTCCAGTTGAGCTATTTCAAATCGTGAAGATGATGCTGTGAAAGTGCTACACTCAATATGCCAGCAAATTTGGAAAACTCAGCAATGGCCACAGGACTGGAAAAGGTCAGTTTTCATTCCAATCCCAAAGAAAGGCAATGCCAAAGAATGCTCAAACTACAGCATAATTGCACTCATCTCACACGCTAGTAAAGTAATGCTCAAAATTCTCCAAGCCAGGCTTCAGCGATACGTGAACCGTGAACTTCCAGACGTTCAAGCTGGTTTTAGAAAAGGCAGAGGAACCAGAGATCAAATTGCCAACATCTGCTGGATCATCGAAAAAGCAAGAGAGTTCCAGAAAAACATCTATTTCTGCTTTATTGACTATGCCAAAGCCACTGACTGTGTGGATCACAACAAACTGTGGAAAATTCTGAAAGAGATGGGAATACCAGACTACCTGACCTGCCTCTTGAGAAACCTATATGCAGGTCAGGAAGCAACACTTGGAACTGGACATGGAACAACAGACTGGTTCCAAATAGGAAAAGGAGTACGTCAAGGCTGTATATTGTCACCCTGCTTATTTAATTTATATGCAGAGTACATCATGAGAAATGCTGGGCTGGAAGAAACACAAGCTGGAATCAAGATTGCTGGGAGAAATATCAGTAACCTCAGATATGCAGATGACACCACCCTTATGGCAGAAAGTGAAGAGGAACTAAAAAGCCTCTTGATGAAAGTGAAAGAAGAGAGTGAAAAAGTTGGCTTAAAGCTCAACATTCAGAAAACGAAGATCATGGCATCTGGTCCCATCACTTCATGGGAAATAGACGGGGAAACTGTGTCAGACTTTATTTTGGGGGGCTCCAAAATCACTGCGGATGGTGATTGCAGCCATGAAATTAAAAAACGCTTACTCCTTGGAAGCAAAGTTATGACCAGGGCAATGGCACCCCACTCCAGTACTCTTGCCTGGAAAATCCCATGGATGGAGGAGCCTGGTAGGCTGCAGTCCATGGGGTCGCTTTGAGTCGGACACAACTGAGCGACTTCACTTTCACTTTTCACTTTCCTGCATTGGAGAAGGAAATGGCAACCCACTCCAGTGTTCTTGCCTGGAGAATACCAGGGACGGTGGAGCCTGGTGGGCTGCCGTCTATGGGGTTGCACAGAGTCGGACACGGCTGAAGCGACTTAGCAGCAGCAGCAGATAGTATATTGAAAAGCAGAGATATTACTTTGCCAACAAAGGTCCGTCTAGTCAAGGCTATGGTTTTTCCAGTGGTCATGTATGGATGTGAGAGTTGGACTGTGAAGAAAGCTGAGCGCCAAAGAATTGATGCTTTTGAACTATGGTGTTGGAGAAGACTCTTGAGAGTCCCTTGGACTGCAAGGAGATCAGCCCTGGGATTTCTTTGGAAGGAATGATGCTGAAGCTGAAACTCCAATACTTTGGCCACCTCATGAGAAGAGTTGACTCATTGGAAAAGACCCTGATGCTGGGAGGGATTTGGGGTGGGAGGAGAAGGGGACGGCAGAGGATGAGATGGCTGGATGGCATCACCAACTTGATGGACGTGAGTTTGAGTGAACTCTGGGAGTTGGTGATAGACAGGGAGGCCTGGCGTGCTGCAATTCATGGGGTCAAAAAGAGTCGGACATGATTGAGTGACTGAACTGAAATGAACTGACATTTTAAATGTATATACATATATATGGGGCTTCCCTGATGGCGCAGACGGTAAAGAATCTGCCTCCAATGCAGGAGACCTGGGTTCCATCCCTGGGTTGGGAAGATCCCCTGTAGAAGGGAATGGCTACCCACTCCAGTTTTCTTGCCTGAAGAATTCCATGGACAGAGGAGCCTGGCAGGCTATAGTCTATGGGATCACAAAGAGTCAGACACCACGAAGCGACTAAAACTTTCACATATATAGCCTTTAACTTAGCAAACTTCTTTAAAGGAAACTATTTCATAGAAAGAGTGTACAAATATGCAAAAAATAAAAAAGGTGAGGGAAGAATTCCCCAGCAGTCCAGTGGTTAGGACTTGCAGCTTTACTGCTAGGCTGGGTTCCATCCCTGGTCAGGGAACTAAGATACCATGGCAAAAAACAAGGAAAGATATATGTATAAGAATATTCACTGTAACTTAATTTGTAATAGTGAAAAACTAGGAATCACAAATAAAATTTAAATAATGATAATTATATTAAATTATATATTCATTTGCAGGTGGATTCTTTACCAGCTGAGCCACAAGGGAAGCCCAAATATTCATTTAAATAATGATATATTCATTTAATGGAGCTGGTACTCAGATCTCAGTAAATATTGGTTAATGAATTGATTAAAAATTGGAAAAAAATACAACTGATTTTTGAAAATAATTTATTCCTCTGTTTCCCATGTTTAGAAGTCCTTATGTTCCCTCAGTTCCTTCTGGAACAAACTATGGACTAATATATTATCCCTAACACTTATTTTTAGGGAAAACCCTTAGGGGAGTTTCCTGGTGGTCAGGTGATTCCAGTGATTAGGACTCTAAGTTCTCACTGTGGGAGGGCCCAGGTTCAGTCCCTGGTTGGAGAACTAATATCCCCCAAGCCACTTAGCATGGCCAAAACCAAACCAAACTAGAACAAACCTCTTTTATTTAGAGAGGCTGAAATGATTATATGCTAATTAGAACAGCTAGGTTGTATAAAAAATAACTTGAAAATTCCTTTTTGGTGTTCTCCAAGAGTTAGATTTCATTATACAGGCTTTTTCTTCAGGCCTGAAAAATAACATACAACTGATTTTTAACAAATAATTTATTGCCCCCTTTCCCATGTTTAGAAGTCCTTATGATTCCTCAGTTCCTTCTGGAACAAACTTTTCTCGTCTCCAGCCGGCCCCAGTGGGCTCACCTTTACAAACTCTGGGACTAGGACAGAAAGTAATGCTTGAATGCTTCTTCACTAGGACCTATACATTTTTATAATCACAGAAAGTGTGGCTGAATATATCCCAAAGGTGACAAGGTTTAAATCTGGGGGTTGTAATTTGGAGGCCAAGTATCTTACTTCAACAGTTTTGTACTCTTTGAAATGAATTTTAAACTTCTGTAATACAAAACTTAAAAATAGGAAAACAATATGAAGGAGATTCTAAATGCCAAATGAGTAAATAATAGTTTTGGACTGTAGAAATTCAGGGAGGGCTCGAGTTTGGCTGGGATGACCAAAAAGGCTTTCCAAGATAAAACAGAGCATCAAAGATGTTTTGACGCTCAAGTTTTCCACAGAGAAAAACAAAAGCAGGAGAATGCTTGTTGTCTTTGGAGGATAACAAGATGATCTGCAATAGCAGGCACTAAATTTGGCAATGAGGTGCCAGCGTGGGGCTCTGAGAGTAGCTCAGAGCCGACGCCGATAATGTGGTGTTTTAAGATTAAATTTGTGCCTGGCGTGCTGCAGTCCATGGGGTCGCAAAGAGTCGGACAAGTCTGGGCAACTGAACAAAATTAAACAAATTACCCTGCTGCAGTGTAGCAGGTGAGATTTAGCTCTTGAAGTGCGCGTGCCCACGAGGGGGTGCTGTTTCAAAACACAGGCCTACTTGGACTAAGGCAAAAGGAACGAGCAGCAGGTAAAACGTCAGACAAAGAGGGCGCTCCGACAGTTGGGCAGATTAAGAAAATAAAAAGATGAGCAAAAGGTAAATATCTCCTTCGCGCTCCGAAACTAGGTCCTCAAGCGCAACACAAAATCGTGCATTACCGAATGCCTGTACCACGTGCCCCTCAGGCTCTGCTGAATGCGACTACTACTCCCAGGCTCCCTCGCGAGGCCAGTGCCGTCTTCCCGGGTGCAAATCGATATCACCGCTCAGTCTTCTGGGATCCGTAGTCTTGCATGGTCTCTCGGGAGTTGTAGTTCCCTTCCCACAATCGGCTGGGCGAGGCGGCGCCGGCGATTAGAGCTGCGCTGGGTGTTCAGGGGCCAAGATGGCGGCGCGCCGGGGACGGAGAGACGGAGTCGCGCCGCCTGCGAGTGGGGGCCCCGGCCCCGACCCTGGTGGTGGAGTGCGCAGCAGCGGCTGGGGGAGTCGGAGCCAAGCACCATATGGCACCGTGGGCGGTGTGAGTGGCGGGGAGCAGGTGAGAGACTAGCCGGCGGCCCGTGGCTGGCTGCAAAGCGGCGTGTGCCGGGCGGTGACACGTGGACGCCACAGGAAAGGGAAGAAGCGTTCGGGAGTCGATGCCGGGTGGCTGCGCGAGACTGGTTGGACCGAGTGGGTCTCGGTCGTTTGCTGGGGGATGTGCTGGCAGAAGCAGGATCCTTATGGCCATTGCTCCGGAACGGTGGAGGGGCAGAGCCGGGTGTCGGAAACCTGGCGCATGTGTATGGGGGTGATCAACCATTCAGACTTAAGAGTAATAGAGTAAGACCTTCCTCTAAGGATGCTGAGTCGCGGGTGCCTCTAGCACCGCGCCGCAGTGCCTTTTCGGAGCCACGTGGGGTGGGGGGAGTGATTTTCCCGGGAGAACTTGTCTGCTTCCCCTCCCCCTCTAGGCGGCCCCGGCACCCACGTGGGTTGGGCCGGGGGCGGGGGGGCCGCGGGTCCACGTGGGGGCGGGGAGGGGATGTCCACGTGGCTCCCGCTCCAGGCTACCCGGCACCTGGTTTCGGCGCTGGAGCCGCACTGCCGGGAACTGGGTGTGTCTCAGCCGGTCCCGCCATCTCCGATCGGCGCTGGGGGCCCCTGACTGGGAAGGAAGGTTGGGACTGCTGGAATCAACTTTGCTCAGAACCTTGAAGGAGTTTTTTCCTTTTGCTTTGGCCCGCTTCGCCTCTCTACGACGGATGGTGAAGGACTTTCCAGATGTGCGTGTAGTCCTGCTGATGGCGGAGTGTGTTGGGAAGGGAAGAGGGCTGAGGTTGAAGGGCTGTGGAGTGAGCTAGTGGCGGCTTCTGTCCGACCGGCTTAGGGTGGCTTGTGAGTCACAGGCGCTGGCGTTTTGTTTGCTTGTAGTCCTGCCTCCTAATTCAAGGGGTATGGGAGGTATCAACATTTACATGTGGCAGGCTTAGGTAAAGAAAGGGAATCCTCACTTCCTCGCTTTTCCTCCAACATCTCTGGAGAAGGCAGCTAAGGCCTGTTCTGTGAATTGATATATGAATTGAGATGGTTTGTGTTTAAGCTTTTCTGGAATTTTTTCTGGGGATGACAAAAGTTGGAGGCGATTTGAGAACTATTCAACACTAGTTGAACGTTTATTGAGTGGGGGGGGGATTCTGTCATAATCTTTTTTTCTTGGTCTTCAGTTCTTTATCGTCCTACTCTTCAACAGGGCTTCTTAAAAGTTCCCACCCAGAGTGGAGGTGGGCAAGACTTAGTTTGAACTGTTATCTTTCTCAAGCAATTAAGCTGAGTCCTTGAAAGCCTTTTTTTTTTTTTTTTTTTTTTTTTCTAGGTGGGAGTTGGGCTGCAGGCTGCCGGGTAATATCAGTTCTAGCAGAGCAATTCAGGCCTTGGAGGGGGAAGATGGCTTCTGGGGCTAACTTGGAAGCTGCCCACCCCCTCTTCTCTTATTTTCTCAGAGGCCACATGCTGTGGGGCTGGTGCTGCCCACCCCACCCCTTTGGGGGAGAGGCAGGAAGGATCTATGATCCAACTGTAATCCAAGTTAGGTGGTTATTTGGAATTGGAGAAGGTCTCATGGAGAGATTGTTCACCACAAATACACACAAAGATGAATATGTGGAAGCTAGTCCAGTTAGCCAGGTATTGAGATTCCATTATATTCAAACATGGGATATTGTGGTAAATCACACATGGCCGCTGTCCTCCAGGATCCTATGTCTTTATCACGTTAGACAATAAATGATGATGAGGGAGACAAAAGGAAAGTGCATTATATTATATAATCAGCAGTAGTAATTTACCTTGCAGGGTCTGGGAACAGACATTTTAAAGTGAGACTGTGGGGGAGGGGGAAGGAGGAGCTTTCCTCCCAGGGAATAGTGGGTGAAGGCCTTGAGGTGGGAGAGAACATGGCTTATTGGAGAAACCTGTATGTCTGGTGTGGCCAGAGAGAGTGGTGAGAGAAGACACCCTGGAGGAGTCTGGTGGGTGATACCAGGACCACTGTAATCCACTGAAGGACTTAAACCTAATGCTGAGAGCAGGAAAATACCCTTGGACAGGACTAGGGAGGGTCTCAAGGATCAAATGTGTATTTTCAAGTTTGTAGCTGATTTTGAACCCTGCAGGGACAGTCTGGCTGTGGGAAAACCAGTTGGGGGTGGTTATTAAAGTTAAGAGATGCTGGTGGCTAACACTCTTAGCCTGGGCTTAGCCCCTCCATGATCCTTGGTACCCTGGGAGCTGTGCTGTTTGGGGGTTGGGGGGAGGGATGGGTGAGGTCAGATGAAGAGGGTGTTCTCTGACTGGGTTTCCAGTACCTGTCAGATGGAAGTGGTGACGAGTGGTTCGTAAAGCTGGGGCATCATCTTGGGATTCCAGCTTAATGGCTGGGTCAGGTAGGTGGCAAGGCAAGTTGAGGTGCAGCCTTTTTGCTCACCTAGAAGTGTTTGCTGAGGCAGGTGCTATTCAGGTGCTATTTGTAATTATAGGATTGTGAAGGCCTGGGAGGAGTGAGTGCCTAAAACCTGCCACCTTTCTCTTCATCTTTGGGAGGCCTGGCCTCCTAAGTGTCCCTAGGTATCCTCTCCTCTCATTGGGAATTGTAACTCTGGCTTGATTGGGAAGGTAGGGAGGGTGCATCACACCTGTTGCTTTTTTTCTTTTGGAAGAGGTACCGAGTTTCCCTTTGCTGCCAGAGGAGAGGGGAGACTGGCTCGTCCACTTTTGTTCCTCTTCTCCGGCCTTTGCATCATCTATAGTTTCTTTTAGGGGAGATAACTCTACCCCTGGCCTCCCCAGCCCTTCCAGGCACTTCTAGCCCTGCCCACACCCACACTCTTTGACAGGCCTGGGCTGGCGGCTCCCTGCCTGACGAGGCTGAAGATGTTGCTCCTTCTCAGGGAAGAGATGGGGTGGGGCTTGCCTGTCCACAGAATCAAGCTTTCTCTTCTTTTGCTCTGACTGGGCAGGGAAGAGACTTTTCCCTTGCAACTACCTTTGAGAGGTTGGGTGACACACTATAGTGCCTTCAGCACAGAAATTGGAAATAAATGTGACTATCACTCATGGTGGTTGAGATTAGGATTTGAGCTAAGCAGAGAACAGAGGCGTAAGTGGGATTTGAGGGAGGTAAGCTGGTTGTCGCTGGAATCGCTGGCTTGCTGACCTCCTGTCCTTCGGTGTGTTCCTCAGAATATCTGTCTTCATCATTGCCGGCAGATGACTCTTCGGAACAATCTTGGTATTTTTGAGGTTTTTACTCCCCAATTTATCAATTTCGCGGGCTCCAAGTATTTCTAGATGGAGTCTAACTTTTTTTTGCCCAGCAAGTCCAGAGGCGTGGCTGTAGTGGGGCTCCTGCTGAGTCCGAGGCCACTGGCGGAGGGCTGGGCACCTGGTTTACAGAGTGTGTCAATAGCTGCCCAGGGGGCCTTTCTAACCTTATCCTTTTTTGCCCCAGGCACTGCTGCAGGAGGAGGGCGATGATTCTGGCTTTGTCAGTCTGTCTCGGCTGGGCCCCTGTTTGAGGGACAAGGACCTGGAGATGGAGGAGCTGATACTGCAGGATGGGGCGCTGCTGGGGACCATGCACAGCTATATGGATGCCTCTCTCATCTCCCTCATTGAAGATTTTGGTAGCCTTGGAGAGGTGAGCTGGGGCTATGACTTCCAGAATCTTGATTCCTGGATACTCAACCTGAGTCCTTGAAGTGTGTTTTTATTTCTAGGTGAGACATGGGCTGTGTCCCAGGTAAAAGTATGCCATGGAAGACTTGATATAGTCCACAGCCTTTCTCCCTGCCTGGGCCCCTGACTTAAATGTCCAGAGGGTTCTAATCTTTGTCTTGAGTCCAGTTCCAGCTTAGTCAAGGGCTGTCTACTGAACATCCCACATCTTAACTGAGGGTGGAGAGAGTATGAAACAAACTCAAGACTCAATTTTGACAGGTCTCTTGATACTAGAGAAGTGGTGGATGGTAGTAAATGAGATTGGAACCCATGCTCCCTGGTACTCGTGTCTCTTTCTGGCAAATTTAGCTGAATTGAGCCCAGGAGAGGGATTCTTCTGGCATCTAGTCTTTCTCAGTGGCTTGGTTAGGATGGTGGTGGTACCTTCCTATTGTCTTTCCTGAACAGAGCAGATTATCTCTGGAGGACCAGAATGAAGTGTCACTGCTCACAGCTCTGACGGAGATCTTGGACAATGCAGATTCTGAGAACCTATCTCCATTTGACAGCATTCCTGACTCGGAGCTGCTCGTGTCACCTCGGGAGGGCTCCTCTGTAAGTGTGGGACACGGGGAAGAGGTGTGTGGTTGGTGCAAAGGTTAGAACCGCATCCGTGGGCCTACTCATCAAGTTCTGAAACACAGACTCATCTCAGGTCTTTTTCTCCCTTTTAGCTGCACAGGTTGCTCAGCCTCTCTCGGACACCCCCAGAACGTGACCTCATCACCCCAACTGACCCACTGGGGCCCAGCACAGGCAGTAGTAGAGTAAGTGGGGCAAGCCTGCCCTAGGGAGCCTCATAGACTCCCGGGGGGGAGGAATATGTGGGGACAGGCCTGAAAAATATATTCCTGGAGAAAACGTCTATGTCTTGTTTTCTATCCTGTAGGTTGAGATGGCGCTCGCAGATCCCCCTTGGGACTTCTCTCCACCTTCCTTCTTGGAGACCTCCTCCCCTAAGCTTCCTAGTTGGAGACCCCCAAGGTCAAGAACCCGCTGGGGCCAGTCCCCTCCTCCCCAGCAGCGTAGTGATGGGGAGGAAGAGGAGGAACTGGCTGGCTTCAGCAGTGAGATGCTTGCTGGGGAGCTTAACAACTCTGTGAGCAGCATCCCGGACTTCCCCATGCACCTAGCCTGTCCTGAGGAGGAAGAGAAAACAGCAGCAGCAGCAGAGATGGCAGTACAGGCAGCTGGAGACGAGAGCATCTCCTCCTTGAGTGAGCTGGTGCGGGCCATGCACCCGTACTGCCTACCCAACCTCACCCACCTGACGGCGCTCGAGGATGAGCTTCAGGAGCAGCCAGATGACTTGACACTGCCTGAGGATTGTGTGGTGCTGGAGATTGTGGGTCAGGCGGCCACAGCTGGCAATGACCTGGAGATCCCAGTTGTGGTGCGACAGATCCCTGCTGGCCCCCAGCCTGTGCTCCTGGATGACACACTAGAGGTCAGTCCAGCCTTGCAGCTGCTCATGCCATCACTAGAGGTGGAGACAGAGGTTGCTGTTCCCAAGGAAACCCTCTGCCCTGAGGATGAGGGCTTGTCACTGGACTCAAAGGAAAAGTTGGAGGCAGCCTCCATGTTGGAGCCCAGGGAGGTCATGGAGCCAGTGGCGCCCAAGGGGCCTCAGAACCCACCAGCCAACGCCACGCTAAGTTCCCAGAGGGCTCGAAAGGGCAGGAGGAAGAAGAGCAAGGAGCAGCCAGCTGCCTGTGCAGAGGGCTACACCAGGAGGCTGAGGTCGGCCTCTCGTGGGCAGTCTACAGCTGTTCCAGAGGTGACCTCTCAGGGAGGCAGCCTGCCTCAAGAGGACCTTCAAAGAGAGGTTGGGCCTCCCCATGGTAGAGGGAAGCCCCGGGCTTGGGCTCGGGCCTGGGCAGCTGCCTTAGAGAAACCCAGCTCTGCGAACTTGGAGAGCAGTACTGAGCAAGCTAGTCCTGCTAAAGAAGATCCTGTAGACCTCTGCCCCAGCCTGGTTGACCCTATCCAAGCCAACCCTGTTTCAACGCATCTCTCACTGGTTGACTCTGCTCAAGCTGACCCCATGCCACTTGACTCTCTTGAAGCTGATTCCACTGTAGTTGACCCTGGTCCCACTGCGACTGACACTGAACCTGTTGACCCTGTGCTGACTAACATTGCTTCAGCGAACTCAGAGCTGGTTGAACCCCTCCCAGCTGATCCAGTCCTGGCTGACTCAGCAGCAGCTGACCCTACAGTGGTTGTTCCCATCTCAGACAACTTGTCTCCAGTTGACGCTGTCCTGGTCAAGTCAGTACAGGTTGACTCTGTTCCCAATGACCTGTCTCCAGTTGACCCTGTACTAGTTAAGTCTAGGCCAACTGATCCCAGACGTGGTGCAGTATCATCAGCCCAGAGGAATCCAGGTGCCCAGCTCCTCCTGGAATCAGAGTCTTCAGAGCCCCCAAAGGCCAACAGTCCTGAAGTCAGGGAGGTTATAGGTCCTCTGAAGGGAGAAACTGGTACCAGTACCACAACCCAGGAAGTCAGGCCTCGGCCTCTTAGCCTGTCTGAGTACCGGCGACGAAGGCAGCAGCGCCAGCCAGAGGCCGAAGAGAGGACCCCTCAGCCTCCAGCTGGGAAGTGGCCCAGCCTCCCAGAAACTCCCACAGGGCTGGCAGACATCCCTTGTCTTGTCATCCCTCTAGCCCCAGCCAAGAAGACAGCTCCACAGAGAAGTCCTGAGGCGGCTCCTGAGGCTTGCTTTGGGTCTGTGGGCCCCAGCCCTGCCTCCCCTAGTCCTGAGCCACCTGCGACCAAACCTATGGCCTCAGCTCCTACTGAGCAGGTGCCATCCCAAGAGAAACTGCTGCCAGCACGACTGCTACCTCCTGCTGTGCAGCCCATGCCCCCCAAAATGCCCACTGCTCTGCCTTTTCCCACGGGTGGGCTGGGCATGACTCCTGCGCTGCCCCTTCCCACAAATGGGCAAGCTGTGCCCAATCTGCCCCCACCACCCCTGCAGCCTCCTAGTGTTCCGATGTCTCTGGGGCCAGTGCCACCTGATCCCTATACTCACTATGCCTCTGTGCCACCCTGGCCTTGTTATCCTCCCGTGTCCCCTTCTGGCTATCCTTGCCTGCCCCCCCCACCAACGGTGCCCCTAGTGTCTGGTACTCCAGGTGCCTTTGCTGTGCCCCCCACTTGCAATGTGCCTTGGGTACCTCCTCCTGCCCCAGTCCCACCTTATAATTCCAACTGTACCTACGGGCCCTTGGGATGGGGCCCAGGGCTGCAACACCCTCCATTCTGGCCTGCTGTTCCTCCACCTCCATTGCCTCTAACCTCAGTTGGAAGAGCTGTCCCCCCACCCAAGGTGGAGCCTGGTGGCATCCCAGCTGGCTCTCCTGAAAGTGTGCCAGCTGTGCCAATGGCTCCTCCCCTCAGTCTTGGGGCAGCTGGCCAGGGAGCTCCACAGACAGAGCCCACCAAGGTGGAGGTCAAGCCAGTGCCTGCATCTCCCCATCTGAAGCACAGGGCATCCTCCCCGGTGCACAGCCCGCGGATCAAGGCTCCACCGTGTGTGTCTGCTGAGAATGTGGCTGTTGAGGAGCCTGCATCAGAGAGGCTAAAGCCTGAGCTGCAGGAGACTAGGCCCAAGGAGAAACCACCCTCTCCTGTTGACAAGGCTGTTCCCACACCGGCACCAAGGCAGAGCACTACCACCAAACTGCCTGTTGTCCACCCAGCCCGTCTAAGGAAACTGTCCTTTCTACCTACCCCACGTACCCAGGGTCCTGAGGCCGTGGTGCAGGCTTTCATCAGTGAGATTGGTGAGTGCCACACAGTTCAGTTGGTGTGAAGAATGGCGTGGGAATTGTGTGAGGAGTGTCTTCCATAAAACAGGATAAGCCTCGATGGGGCTGGCCTTTGTTAGAATTCTTGAGAGAGAAAAGTCTGGTTGGTTTGATTCTCTTTCTCTGGGAGTGTGGCTCCCCTGGTTTATTTATCACAATGGACAGGGGGTGCATAAGGAGAGAAGCGAGGTGTTTTGGAAGTTTTGGGACCTGTGTGCTCAGTGGATAGGGGTAGGTTTCCAATCCTGTGTTGTGTGCTTCCACAGGAATTGAGGCGTCGGACCTGTCCAGTCTGCTGGAGCAATTTGAGAAATCAGAAGGTGAGGAAACCCTTTTTGTAACCCTTTTTGTTGATGTTTCTTTTGGGCCCAGCCCTGTAGTTGCTTAAACTGGGAGGAGGGAGAAGGGGAGTCTCTGCCACTAGAGTGGCCCCCTAATTGGAATGGGAAGACAATCCCATTGATGGCAGTCCAAGCCAGGGAGAGGGTACAGCATGACAAGAACTATAAAGAGTGGATGGATGGGGAGATCCAAGTAAATTGGGGACATTTTTCTAGAGGGAATTAGTTCTCCAGCTGAGCCTTGGAAGACAGGAATTCAGAGAGCCTGCATGTGGTGAATAAAGGCAGAGGTGCAGGAAAGGTCACATATGGTGTATTTGAAAGGCAGTGGCTAGTTCAGCTTCTCAGTACAAGTGTGGATCTAGGTGCTGCAGAGGATGATGCTATGTTGTGTTCTCAAGGAGCTTATGATCTGACTGGGGAGAGGAATCTGCAGAAATGACTCCTGAATTGACAATAGGTATCTGTAGAACAAGGCAAAGTACAAGTGTAGATCAAGAGTAGCTTATAAGACTAGCAAGTTAATAAGGTGGATTATATAGAATCTGGAATGCTAGACTTAGGAGTTGGGACTCCGTCTCAGATTCGGTGGAGTGTGTGCTTGTTTTTAAGCAGAAGAGACATAATTAAAAATAGTTTTTGGGTACCCACTGGAGGAGAATGGATTTCTTTGGGGAGACCCCAATGGAGTATGTAGGCAAAATGGATTTTCCTCCTTTGCGTCTTAAAGCCAGCGTTTCTGTGCCTCTTCAGTATGGAACATCTGGTTGGGCTTTTAACTAGTATGGTTTCTTTGCAGCCAAAAAGGAGTGCCCTCCCCCGGCTCCTGCTGACAGCCTGGCTGTAGGAAACTCAGGGTAAGTATGGGGACATGAGTGAGTTACCCTACAGCTGTTGGTCAGCAGCCGGCCGGCGCTCCAGGACTGTCAACTGGATGCCTCTGTTAAGGGACATTTAGTCAGCTCTAAAGTCTTTCCCTGTTTCACACCCTCAGCTCAGCCCATCACTACTGAGCATTGTCTTGGGTGATACGTAGGAGGACATATATGAACCATCCTCTGGCTGATTCCAGTCTGGGGTTTCAAATGGTGATGCCTTTTATGTTCTGGCGAGTTGTGTTTTTGGGGGTTTCTTTCCTTTATTTAACAGGCTTTAAGGTTGCTCAAAACACTGCTGATGTTATAAGAAAAAATGGGGGAGGATGTTCATGGCTAGGGCTCCCTGACTCCTTGGAGGACACAGGTGTCCTGGACCTCCTTGTTCCCCAATCTTCCAGTACCAAGAGGCCTTTTTTTTTTTTTTCCCCCATGTTCATGATACCCCGTCCTCTTCTGCCAAGCATATTTTCCTCCACATTGATTTTGGGTTGGTTTGAGCTGGGCACAAGAGGCTCCTGGCTTGGAGGAGGTGGGGGGTATCAAGGTCATAGTCAGCCTGCCTCCAGAAATTGGACAGAGCTGAGACCCAACTTACATAAAGTTCAGTCACTAAGACCCTTTTTGTGCTGGAGGAGAATGATTGGGACAGTTTGTGCCCCCATTCCTCTCTGCACGTCCCCCTTTCCTGTTGCTTCATGAGGAAAGCAGATGTTGAGGAGGCAATGAACCAGGCTTTCCCTTTTCCCCCCGCCAGCAGCGTTGACACTCCCCAGGAGAAGAGGCCCCTAGACCGGTTACAAGCCCCAGAACTGGCCAACGTGGCAGGTGGGTTCAGGGTGGGGAACTCTGCCTTTGATTAGTTTAAGCAGCAAATGTTTGTAGAGCCCGCTCTGCAGTAAGTGTGTGTAGATGTTGGGGATACGGAAATCTGATCGTCGTCCTCGAGGTTCTCACAGTCCAGGGGGCAGATGTGTAAACAGATGAGCACGTCGAGTATCAGAGGTTGTGTGTCAAAGAAACCCATTTGGTTTACAGTGGGGTCTGAAGAGGGACTGTCAGAACAGGGTTATACAGAAGGTAATCCTCAAATTGGAGGCTTGAGAAAATCCCTGACACCAGGGGCATTTGAGGTTGTTGGAACAGCTTGAGTGAACTGAAGAAACAGAGCCAGCCTGGTATTGGTATGTTTTGGGAAATGGTGAGTGGTTCGTTTTGGCTGGAGTGTAGTGGCTGATCAGGGTGGTGGGCAGAGCTCAGAAGAGAGAAAGCTGGGGTGTTAAGTAGGAGGCCAAGTTATGGGAACTTGGCCATGTTAAGCTGGTTGGACTTGATATTGTACGTTGAAGAAGCAATTGAAAAAGCCTTACCAGTTTGGTTTTAGAGTGCTTCCTCCAGCGGGAATGTAGAAGACAGGTGGACAGGTGTGTTGCTCGAGGTAGGAGATTATTAGATGATTACATGAGTTCAGGGAAAATGCAGCCAGGAAGTCAGTCAGTGCCATGGTCAGGGGGTGAGTCTAAGAAGGAAGAGGTAGAACAGACAGGACCTGGCCACCAGCTGGGTTTGGGCAATGAGAGGTTCAGGAGGACTCTAGCTAGTTGGGTTTCTGTTGCTGGTCTCCAAGATGGGGAGCTCATGGGACGGAGCAGTTGTAACAGTGGGAGAAGTTGGGCTGCTGATCAGTGTTAGTACACTTTGTGAAATGAAGTGGGAGTCTCTGGAGCCTGTATACACAGTGTTCAGAAGTGTAGAATCGGATCTCATCCTGCTATCTCCATCCTCCCTCCCCTCACAGGGCTCACCCCTCCAGCTACCCCTCCCCATCAGTTATGGAAGCCCCTGGCTGCTGTCTCTCTGCTGGCCAAAGCCAAATCTCCTAAGTCCACCGCCCAGGAGGGAACCCTGAAGCCTGAAGGAGTTACAGAGGCCAAACATCCAGCTGCAGCCCGCCTCCACGAAGGGGTCCGTGGCCCTAGTCCAGTCCATGTGGGCTCTGGGGACCATGACTATTGTGTTCGGAGCAGGACCCCCCCAAAAAAGACGCCTGCCCTAGTCATTCCAGAGGTGGGCTCCCGATGGAACGTCAAACGCCATCAGGATATCACCATCAAGCCTGTCTTGTCCCTGGGCTCAGTCACCTCTGTGCCTCCAGGCACAGCTGCCTCCCAGAAGCCACTTGATCACAGGACTAGCAGAGAGCAGGCAGATCCCCAAACTCCTTGCCTTGCCCCGTCTGCCTTGCTATCCCCTGAGGCCTCACCCTGCCGGAATGACACGAACACTAGGACTCTCCCTGATCCCTCAGCCAAGCAGCAGTCAGTGCGCTGTTATCGAAAAGCCTGCAGGTCAGCCAGCCCCCCAAGCCGGGGCTGGCAAGGCCGCCGTGGCCGCAGCAGCCGTTCTGTGAGCTCTGGGTCCACCCGGACCAGCGAAGCATCTTCCTCCTCATCCTCATCGTCGTCTTCCTCATCCCGATCCCGGTCCCGGTCCCTCTCCCCCCCACACAAGAGGTGGCGAAGGTGAGCTCTGATGGCCTGTTAGGTTCTCTCCACTTTGGAGGTTCTCTCCTCTGGCTTACTCTGAAAGCTTTTGCACATTGAGTTTGATGAACTTTCAGGCACTAAGGCTTTTCTATTTCTGTCTTTGGCTTTTGTCTTCTTCCCTTTTCCTGGATTTGAAGGAGGCAAGCTGTGAAAAGATAGCTTCTGTCCCCTGTTAGAGATTGGGATATCTCTGAGATCTCCTGCTTCCTAGAGACCTGCCTTGGGAGAAACCGTTAGGGTTTGGTCTTGACCATGTTGATTCCTTTGCACTGTATCAGTCCTTATTTCTTGTATTTTTCCGGTAGATGTGGGATGGTGGGCTAGTGGGTTGTTAATGGCAAATAATCCTTCCTTTAATCATCTGTTGAGGAAAGAGTCTGGTGTCCTTTGGGTGTCATTGTGGCCTCATATTTTTGGGAGTACCTTTTTCTCTATAATAGACCCAAATTTTTGCACTTCATCAGTGAAGAATTCTTGGTTTTTGATGGTGAAGCTTATCTTCAGGTATGTCATCTACTACAGATCTAGCACAGTCACCTCCCCTTATGCCATAATCATAGTACTCCTGTGAGACATGAGGCGAGCAGGATTCCAGAGACATGGGCCTGCCCGCCCTCCCACTTCTCCCTTACACCCCCGATCCCCCGGCTCGTTGTAATACCTAGGGCCCAGCCCTTTATTTCTGAGTCTCTATTGTTTTTATTCTTTCTGACTTGTTAGATATTCTTTTTAATTGCATAATTGACAATAAATAAGATCAATGCCCAGATACTCTAGAACATGTAAAGTTCACAAGGTTCTCAGTTTGCTTTTCTTCTGTACCTCCTCTGCTTTTCTCTGCCTTTGGTCCTGAGCTTCCTGACAGGGAGGCGGGGCTGGGGCCAAGGTGAGGTAAGTGGATGATACCTGTACTCCTCCCATCATTTCTGTGTGATCTTTTGTTCTCTAGGTCCAGTTGCAGTTCCTCTGGACGTTCCCGGAGATGCTCTTCCTCTTCCTCCTCATCTTCCTCCTCCTCATCATCTAGTTCCCGAAGCCGGTCCCGCTCTCCATCTCCTCGCCGGAGAAGTGACAGGAGGCGGCGGTGAGTATGTTTTCAGGGAGTTGGTACATTTGGGGTGCAAGAGCCTAAGAGTTGAGACTTGAGCTGTCTAATATCTAGGGGGCTGACAGCACCTTTTTCTCTTGGCAGGTACAGTTCTTATCGTTCACACGACCATTACCAAAGGCAGAGAGTTCTGCAGAAGGAGCGTGCAATAGTGAGTAGAGGAACAGGTCCTAGGAGGAGAGGGCTTGTCCCTGAGCCATGACATGAGCTCACAGAGCCATCTGCAGCTATGGCTTTGGCTCATGGTGTGTTAATTTTCCTTGACCCAACATAGGAAGAAAGAAGAGTGGTCTTCATTGGGAAGATACCTGGCCGCATGACTCGGTCAGAGCTGAAACAGAGATTCTCTGTTTTTGGGGAGATTGAGGAGTGCACCATCCACTTCCGTGTCCAAGGGTGAGGTTGGGCCCTAAGGTCAGGATGTCCTTCCTGTCCCGTTATCTGTCTCAGTGCTTTGTCTTTCCTGATTGCTCTGGTGTGCTGGGCAGTGTAGGACACCTTCATCTCTACAGTTAGAGGGTTGGCCATTTGGGGAATGAGAAGAATCTCTCCAGTCCCTGTACCCTGGGGAGCTGTCTCTTCTCCATGGCATGTGCCCAAATAGCCATCTCAGCCTCTGTCTCACCCTCCCTTCCAGTGACAACTATGGCTTCGTCACTTACCGCTATGCCGAGGAGGCATTTGCAGCCATCGAGAGTGGCCACAAGCTGAGGCAGGCTGATGAACAGCCCTTTGATCTCTGCTTTGGGGGCCGCAGGCAGTTCTGCAAGAGAAGCTATTCTGATCTTGGTGAGTGGAGGGAGGCCCTGAGCCTTTGGTATACTCCATCTCCTCCCTGGAAGAGTCCCCAGCCTTTTGAGAAGGGGGTTTAGTAAGACAGACTTGTCTTCCTGTGACACATGAAGGGCTTAAAGGGTAGGATGAGAGGAGAAATGGGGGCTTTCCTATCTTTTGACTTAAAATTCAGGAGATTTTAGCTCCATCCATTATAGATAAGAGAGGTAGCTGGCCATTTGAGGACCCTGTGGTTGGGAGGTGTACTCAAAGAGACCTTGATGTTTGTCTCTCTCTACCTTTGTAGACTCCAACCGGGAAGACTTTGACCCTGCTCCTGTAAAGAGCAAATTTGATTCTCTTGACTTTGACACATTATTGAAACAGGCCCAGAAGAACCTCAGGAGGTAACCCTGGGCCCTTCTCCCCCATCCCCTTTTCTTTGGAGGTGCCCAACCTCCTCCATTCCCCTCCCCCAGTCTAGGGGAGAGAGCTGCTAGCGAGGAGATGACTGTTTTCTAAAGAAATGGAAAAAAGTGAAATAAAAATGTAATACATCAGATTTTAAGTGGTATTTGTTTTTTATAATAGGCTTTGAAACACATTAACTTGCATTCCTGTGTAAGATGGATGGGGTTGAGGGGTTCCCCCAGTGCAGACTAATAAACATGAACTAGAGAGAACTGCCAAGTGCTGTTGTGCTTTTTTCTATGGTGCTGGTGCCAGAGAAATCACTTTTCCTCTCTGAACCCAACAGGGACATTCCTACTTCCATTTGATTCCTAGGACCCCTCTTCGGTTAGGTGCTGAATCCTACTGGACTTGAAACTGCTCTTCAGGAGTCTAGTAGGTGAAATCAGTCATCTAGGGCAGTGCTTCTCAGACTTTGAAAGGGTAGCTAAATCTGTAGATCTTTTAAAAATGCAGATTCTGAGTTATGGGGTGGGCCTTGAGGTTCTGCATTTCCAACGAGCGTGGTGCCATTGGTCCGGCAAAGAATTTGAGTATCAGGGACCCAGAGGAAGTTCACACCTGTTGTAAATACAGGTTTTTGAAACTGAGGCTTGTGTGTACCATAGCTTGAGCACAATGCTTGGCATTCAGCAGGTGCTCAGATATTTAAAGAATGCATGCAGGTGAATAGACCTTTGGGAAAGAGGGACAAGGAGGAATTATACCAAGGACAGGGGAATGCCTATTTTGAGAATGGCAAATAAGTGTGTCCTTTGAGAAAGTGAACCCTTACCTCCGGGAGGGGCATGAAAGAGAAATAGTCCAGGGGTAGTAGACAGGGTGCTATCTGCTACTGTGAACTGAAATATGGAGAACTTGAAATTAACTTGATTGGCCTGGGCATTGATTGATAAATCTGAGTACTCATGACAAAGAGAGAGGCAGTTGAGGGGTTTTCTAGTTCTTCCACAGGGAGGATTCATAGTGTGGACTGTGACCCAGGAGGTAGAAGGGTTATTTTCAGGATTATCCGTTTGAAGAGATTGCTGCTGCTGCTCGGGTTTATTGCACATCCCCTTTTTCCCTTCATGAAGCTGATCTGAAGCTGTGTAAATAAGGGAGGGTAGACTTGTCTCATGGGCAAGTCAAGATTGAGGTGGACAGTTTTGAAGATCAGCACCTCACCACTACCACAGATAATCTGAAGGGCCCTCGGTAATGGAGTTGGGAGTGCAGAGATTGGGGTGGTATTTTGAGAAAGGGCCTTCCAGGGTTTTGAAGTGAAGATGGAGAAGAGTGGGAATCCACTGGCAGAGCGAATAGGAGACGGTGGGATATGTGACCAAGTTTAGAAAATTCAAGGTCAGCTCAGGCCCGCCGACCCACGCCTTACTCTGATACCTGAATGCTAGCGGCGCGGGTAACTGCTGCACTGAGAAAGGTGGCTCCAGAAGGCAGGCAAGGCGCGGGAAGTCTGAAGCTTTCCCGCCGCCACCAAGGGCGTGACCTCTGACGTCAGGGCTCCGCCTTCACAAAGCAGAACGGCGGGCTCCGCCCTTCCAAGATGGCGACACTCGTGGGACCGGAAAGCGTTCATGGATTTCGCCTTTACCCTGTCTCCGAGAGTGCGCCCGCCCCTTCCGGCGTGCCCCGCGCGGCGCGAGGACGTTGCCGGGATCCTCCCCTAGCCCGCCTCTTCCGGTTTCTTGAGTCGTGTGCGTCCGCGACGGTAGTGACGCGTATTACCCGGAGGATGGCGGACGCCGGCTTACGCCGCGTGGTTCCCAGCGACCTGTATCCCCTCGTGCTCGGCTTTCTGCGAGATAACCAGCTCTCGAGCGTGGCCAATAAATTCGTCAAGGCAACAGGCGCTGTGAGTGCGGGGCTTGGATCATGGGCTGGGGTGGGATCACCACAGGGCTGCGGGCCCTGACATGCTTAGGTCTGCAGGTAGGGAGGTCTGCGGGGTCCGCCAGAGACTGCCAGGTCTTTGTGTCGAGCTCTCGGCGGTTGGCGGAAAGCTTGGAGTCTTGGCATCACTTCCACGAGGTCTGACTACTTAGCGCTGAGTCTTGCTTTTTTCTGGTGAGAGGTGAGGCGGTGGCAGCGTGGGACCCTCGTGGCCTAGGTCACGTAGCTAGCAGAATCCGACCGGGCGGGAGCGCCTTGTCCCACCGGAGGCATTAGAGGCTCCTGGTACCTTAATTGGGCTTTTATGTTGGGAGTGCCAAGCGTGACTTGAGTTTAACTCTGAAACGAATTTACCCAGGACTCAAACAGAATTGCTTTAGAAATAATGAAAGCTGAAAAACAGTGAAAGTGTTAGTCGCTGAGTCGTGTCCGACTCTGCAGTCCCATGGAGAAGCCCGCCAGGGTCCTCTGTCCATGGAATTCTCCAGGAAAGAATACTGGAGTGGGTAGCCTTTCCCTACTCCGAAGGATCTTCCAGACCCAGAGCTCTAATCGGGTCTCCCGCATGCGGGCAGATTCTTTACCGTCTGAGCCACGGGGAAGCCGTTAATGAAAGCTGGGATTTTTGTTACTAAAGAAAAAAATGAACGGGAGTAGAAGCAGGGTTGAGCATCATAATTACCAAGCAGTTTGGAATCTTTGACTTCGAGCATCAGACAAGTCTAGGTTTGGGAACAATCTCTGCCACTTTAAAAGTGTATGATCCTGGCAGCTTGCTTAATCTCTTTGAATCTGTTTCTACTTCTATGAGCATGTCATCATTCACTTTATAGGATTTTTGTGAGTTTTAATAACACGATCTGTGCAAAGTGGCAATATCAGTGCCTGGTGCTCAGAAAGCATCAATGAGTGGAAATTGTTATCTTGGTTATGGTATCTTAGGATGTTCTAAAAACAAGTAAAAGGAAGATGACCAGGAATGTGAAAGGTTTGGAATCTCCATCTCAAGGAGAGCAGACAAGACTGCACAAGAAAACACCTTGAAGATAGAGTGGAGTGATGTGGTAGTCCTTAAAAGTGAAAGTGTTAGTGGTATATGACTCTTTGTTAGTCCATGGACTCTAGGCTGCCAGGCTTCTCTGTCTGTGGGATTCTCCAGGCAAGAATACTGGAGTGGGTTGCCATTCCCTTCTCCAGGGGATCTTTCCGACCCAGGGATCAAACCTGAGTCTCCTGCATTGCAGGCATATTCTTCACAATCTGAGCCACCAGGGAACCTCATATGGTAGTCCTTAGTGGTCTTAGTCTTTGACTAAGAAGATAGGCTTGTTCTTTGTGGTAGAATCAGGTTACACAAGTTATAAGTCAGATCAGCCTCAAAGGGCTTCCTTAAGCTGAGACAGCCTGCCACATGTGATCTGATAGAGCTGCTTTCATACTGGAACTGTTTTGAATTGACTGTTAGAGGCTGCAGAGAGTGTTTCCACATCCTGCTGGATGGAATTGGGCCTTTCAGAATCAGAAATCTTTTTTATGTGACAAAAGCTAATCTTTGTGGAGGGCATACTAAGGGCCAGATGCTAAGCCCCTTATATGCATTATCTCATTCTCTCACCAACTTAGTGCTGTATAGTATTATCTATCTTACAGGGAAGAAAAACAGTATTAGAGAGATCAAGTGATTTACTCAGGGTCAGGCATTACTAACCGGCAGAAGTAAGTTTCACACCTCATCTAACTTTGAGCCTGTACTCTTGTATATACTGTAACGCCTTGCCTTTTTTTTGGACACCAACTCATAATTCATAAGCAGTGTAATTAACAGCTGAATGTTCTGCACTGAATAATTAGCATGTTGCTGCTGCTAAGTCGCTTCAGTCGTGTCCGACTCTGCACGATCCCGTAGATGTCAGCCCACCAGGCTCCCTCGTCCCTGGGATTCTCCAGGCAAGAACACTGGAGTGGGTTGCCATTTCCTTCTCCAGTGCATGAAAGTGAAAAGTGAAAGTGAAGTCACTCAGTCGTGTCCTACTCTTCGTGACCCCATGGACTGCAGCCCACCAGGCTCCTCCGTCCATGGGACTTTCCAGGCAAGAGTACTGGAGTGGGGTGCATTGCCTTCTCCAGAATAATTAGCATAGATTTTTACTAATCTTCTCTTGATGGTTGATTTCCAGTGGTTTGGAATTATAAACCAGGTTGCAGCAAACATCTTCCTGTGTAGGTGTTTGTTTCATGGGTAAGGATAAATTCCTGGATAGTACACTGCTAGAATAAAGCAGTGTTTTTAATGGACTGCATGTTTTTAAAGGCTTTGATAAATAGGATTGACAGGCAGGGGAATAGATGATGCCAGAAACTACAGGAATAACCCTTTTTTGCTATCAAAAATTTGGAAATACATAAATAGATTTTTCTCCTAATTTATGCAAGTAGGAGAAACCTTCAGAGATGTAAATACCAGATAGAGCAGACAAAATAAGTGACTTTTAATGAGAGAGTAACACAAAATTTGAACTCCCACAGAATAACCAGGATAAAACTTTCTTACCCTGCTTTCTCTCTCTTTTCTCTTCTAGACCCAGCAGGATGCCAACGCCACTTCCCTCTTGGATATCTATAGTTTCTGGCTCAAGTAAGTCTTTTCTTTGCCAGTGTGGCTGTTTTCTTCTCGTGAGTAGGCTGGGTTGTATTTGGTTTGAGAAGGTCCTGTTCCCCAGAAGTTAGCCTAATCTGCCTCAGCAGGTCCACCAAGGCTCCAAAGCGGAAGTTACAGGCAAATGGACCAGTGGCTAAGAAGACTTCATCCAGTGACAGCAGTGACGACAGCAGTGAGGAGGAAAACCAGGGGCCTCCAGCTAAGAAAGCTGGTAAGACCCAGCAGGGAGTTGTGGTTCCAGGAAGAGGATTTGTAGTCTCCCAGTACTAAACGGCTGATTCTTACTGGGACCCGTATTTTTGTTCAGCTGTACCTGCCAAGCAGGCCAGTCTGCTTCAGCATCCTGGAAAGGCTGCAGTCAAAGCATCCGAGAGCAGCAGCAGCAGCAGCAGTGAAGAATCCAGTGATGAGGAGGAGGAAAGAGACAAAAAGAAAAAGCCTGTTGAGGTTTGCAGCTTTGGGGAGGAAAGGAATTGCTTAAGGGATTGGAAAGAAGAAACCTAAAATCTTGGCTTTTAGCCTGGTGGTGCTGGTTATACAACAGCAGATTATTACAAGGTCTTTCAGAGAGGTTGTAGAAATACGAGGTTTGGAAAGGATTTTGTAAGGTAAAAGTTGAACCCTGAATCTAGAGGAAATTCAGTCCATTCTGCATCCCTGACAGTATTGGGTTTCTCTGGGACACTGTCAGGGACTCCAAGAGCAAAAGATGTTTTGTGGACAGGTGCAGGGAGCTCTAAACAGGGAATGTCAGGAACAATGCCTAAAAAAGGGAGCACCTAGGGAGTTTGCTTTTGTATCTTAAGATGTCCTTGGGGTGCCCTAAAACTCTTGCTGATTCTCCTGGCTTTTCTTACAGAAGGGAGTTAAGCCACAGGCCAAGACAGTCAAAGCTCCTCCTAAGAAGGCTGAGAGCTCTGATTCCGATTCTGACTCAAGCTCAGAGGACGAGCCACCAAAGAATCAGAAGCCAAAGACAACACCTGTGGCAGTGAAAACTCAGGCTAAAGCCCCACCCAAACCAGGTATTGTTTTTGTTCCCAAGAGGCTGGGCTGGGGACCAGGTTGCTCTGGGGACTGGTGTGAAAATTCCTCATTCACCACAGTGATGAAATGGCACTGGTTGTTGAACTAGAGGTATGGACTGGTGTCATTTTTTTAAATTAGGGACTGGTAACTACAGAAATGGCTTCCCTGGTGGCTCAGACAGTAAAGAATCTGCCTGCAATGCAGGAGACCCAGGTTTGATACCTGGGTCATGAAGATCCACTGGAGAAGGGAATAGTTACCCACTCCAGTAGGCTTGCCTGAAGAATCCCCATAGATAGAGGAGCCTGGCAGGCTACAGTCCATGGGGTTGCAAAGAGTCAGACATGTCTGAGTAGCAACTAACACTTTCATTTTTTTCAACTATAGAAATAGTGGGCAATGAGGGGAAACATGTTTAAAAGACTTCAGAGGGCATATTCAAATGATTTGCATCATAAAATTTTTTGGAAGACAGGTTTATTTCTGAACTTGGGCAGGAAATTTATCCTTTGGTAATACAGTAAACCACAGCCTTCTCCTTTATGCTTGCTCCGAAGGCAAGAGAATTGACAGACTCCTAAGTTCCAAGCTAATAGGAGGAGACTTTTATAGCCCTTTAATATCTTGATACTCCTTTCTTTTGATGTTCATTAATTCATGTTCTTTTTTTTTTTTTTTTAATATTTATTTTATTTATTTGGCTGCACCAGATCTTAGTTGGCGCATGTGGGATCTAGTTCCCTGACCAGGGATCAAACCCCCAGCTCCCTACATTGAGAGCATGGAATCTTAGCCACTGGACCACCAGGGAAGTCCCAGTTCATGTCTGTTTAAAAAATATTTTTCTTTATTTATTTTTGGGTGTACTAGATCTTTGCTGTGTGTATGGGCTTTCTGTAGTTGAGGTGAATGGAGGCTGCTCCCTTGTTGTGATGTACAGGCTTTTTACTGTGGTGGCTTCTCCTATTGCAGAGCATAGGCTGTAGAGTGTTGGGGCTTCAGTTGTGTGGGCTCAATAGTTGTGGCACCCAGGATTAGTTGTCCCAAGGGATATGGGATCTTCCCAGACCAGGGGTTGAACCTGTGTCTTCTGCATTGGTAGGTGGGTTTTTTTTTGTTGTGGTTTTTTTTACCACAGAGCCATGAAGGAAGGCTGGCAGGTATATTCTTAACCACTGGACCACCAGGGAAATCCAGCTCATGTCTGTTTTTAATGAGTATACAATTACCTGTCTTACAGTTTGTTGAAACAATAGATCAGACAACATTTGCCACAATAATGTATGTCAGAGTGATTGGCTGTAAAAACTCGAGCCCAGCTATCATCTGAAGGGTATTCGCATCCACCTTATGGTATTTCAGACAGCCACCTAGCTTCGTCTTCCTTCTCTTACGCTTGTTCTTGGGACTTACGTAAGAATTCTTCCTTTCTTAGCACCATCATGAAGTCCCACCAGTAAGGTGAAATGTAGACTCCTTTTGAATTTTATAGTCAAAAGTACATCCATGTTCTAGTTGCTTGCCAGCAGAGATCAATCTTTACTAGTCAGGAAGAATTATTTTTTATCCTGGATTTTGGCCCTTCATTTTCTGTAGTAGCTGAGGGTTTGACCTCAAGAGTGATGGTCATTCTCCTCAGGATCTTCATGAAAATCTGCATCTTGGCAGCAGTGCCACTGAAGGTGGCGGGTCTGAAAACTGTCTTTACACTCACGTTATTTCTGTTTTCTTAGGTACATCAGCTCGGCCAGCACCTAAAGTCGCCAACGGCAAAGCAGCTAGAAGCAGCAGCAGCAGCAGCAGCAGTGATGATGACTCAGAGGAGGAAAAGGCAGTAGCCATCTCTAAGAAGGTATAGGCCTTAATTTCTACCAGGGAAGAGGGGACAAGGGGGTGGAAGTCCTCCATTTCCTGGCAGGAGTGGTTGGGTCAACATTTTCCCGTGGTAATTGATTTTCTCTGTGTGATGTAGACCATACCTAAAAAGCAAGTTGTGGCTAAGGCTCCAGTGAAAATGGCTGCCGCACCTGCCCAAAAGAGTTCCAGCAGTGAGGACTCCTCCAGTGAGGAAGAGGAAGAGGAGCAGAAGAAAAAGCCCATGAAGAAAAAACCAGGTGACTGGACACGGGGAGTCAAGCTACCACTGATGAGGGCCCAAAGGCAGGAGGTCCTCTGCAGTCACCACGTGGACCTTGGCCTGACAGCTGGCCTGTCCCAGAGAAAGGAGAAAGCCAAAAGTTGCCTTTTGTGACTCAGAAATGGCATGCCATCGTCCTTGACCTAGTCTGTTAGGAAAGAGTCACTAATCCTAGCCCACCCTCAAGGGAAAGGGAATTAAGCTCCATTTCTAGAAGGAAGTGGTATCAAAAGATTTGTGTACATATTTTATCACACTGTCCCTTTTAAACAGGTCCCTATAGCTCAGTCCCCCCGCCTTCTGTTCCCCCACCCAAGAAGTCCCTGGGAACTCATTCCCCCAAGAAAGCTGCAGAGAAGCAGCAGACTGTGGAGAGCAGCGAGGAGAGCAGCGATGAGTCTGGTGAGTCATCTCCCGTGGTGGGTCTGGAAGTGTGTGAGGAGTAGGGAAGGAGATGCTTCTGTTCCCTTCTGCTTTTCTCTGAAGCACCACAGGGCTGATGCTCTGTGTGGGTCTTTGCATCCTTGTTGTTTTTGGCTGTGTCACATGTCTTGCGGAGGTCTCAGTTCCCTGACCAGAGATCGAACCCGGGCCATGGAAGTGAAAGCCCAGAGTCCTAATCACTAGGACACCAGGGAACTCCCTACACTTCTTTTACTTGCCTCTGGTGGGACTCTGGACCCAGCCTAATGCCATTGCTTCTCTCAAGATTCAAGTTCTGAGGAAGAAAAGAAACCTCCAGCTAAGGCAGTCATCGCCAAGGCAGCTACTAAAGCAGCTCCAGCAAAGAAGGCAGCAGAGAGCTCTTCAGACAGCTCGGGTAAGGACGGTGTAGTATAGGAGGCCCTCAGGGCGATGGTAGCTCCAAGGGCCCCCTTTAGCCTGATTCGGGGACCTATTCACTCTAACCTCCCTGTCTAGACTCCGACAGTTCTGAGGATGAAGCTCCTGCCAAGCCAGCTGGTACCACCAAGAATCCCTCAAGTAAACCAGCCGCCACTCCCAAGCAGCCTGCAGCTAAGTTAGCCGCCACTCCCAAGCAGGCTGCGGGCAGTGTCCAGAAGCCTCTAACCAGAAAGGCTGACAGCAGCTCCAGTGAGGAGGAGAGCAGTTCTAGTGACGAGGAGGAGACGAAGACTGTAGCCACCCCTAAGTCCAAGGCGACAGTCAAAGCAGCCCTGTCTTTGCCTGCCAAGCAGAGCTCTCAGGGTGCTGGGGGCAGCAGCTCGGATTCAGACAGCTCCAGCAGTGAGGAAGAGGAAGAAGAGAAGACGCCTAAACCCCCAGCTAAAAAGCCACGGAAGGAGGTAGGAGCCGTAGCCCCTTCCAAACCAGCCTCCGGGAAGAAAGCAAAGGCCGAGAGCAGCAGCAGTTGTTCCTCTGATGACTCCAGTGAGGAGGAGGAGGAGCCCAAGGGCAAGGGCACTCCAAGACTGCAGGCCACCAAGGCCAATGGCACCTCTGCACTGACTGCCCAGAATGGAAAAGCAGACAGGGGCAGCAACGAGGAGGAGGAAGAGAAGAAAAAGGCAGCAGTGGCGGTTGCTAAGCCAGGTCTGTATCCAAAAAACCTGCCTCCTGGGTTTGTCCCCTAAACCAGAATGGGCTGTACTCTAGAGGAGTGGATTAGGAAGCCAAAGCCCCTGACCAGCTTCCAGTTGGTTGGAGGCCCTCAAGTGTGGGAGCCTGGGAGGAGGGGATAGGAAACTGGTTTCCTGAGCCTGGCTTTCTGTTCTGTAGGTTCAGAAAAGAAGAAGAAGAAGAATGAGGCTGCTAAGGAGGCAGAGACTCCTCCAGCAAAGAAGATAAAGCCTCAGACCCCCAACACATTTCCTAAAAGGAAGAAGGTAGGTTGTCTTGTTTTCCTCTCAGGAGCCAGCTTTTAGAGTAGACAAAAACTGCAGATCATCTGGACAGCTCTTTGCCTGGCGTGGCACACACACTCTAGTGTGTAGCTCAGGAGGGCCTTTTTGTTCCATGACTGCTCCATCCTGAATTTCCTACTCCATTCTTCCCCAGGGAGAACGAAGGGCATCCTCCCCATTCCGAAGGATCAGGGAAGAGGAGATCGAGGTGGATGCTCGAGTGGCAGACAATTCCTTTGATGCCAAGGTGAGGAAAATGAGGGGTCTTCACCATCCTTGAGGGGGTGGGGTGGGGTGGGAGAGAGTACAGCGTTTGGTCCTGGTTGATAGGTTCTCTGAGTTTGAGTTGCTTGGAGCAAGAAATGACAGGGCCCTGGGGTTGCCCTTCTGTGCGCTAACCACCTCTTTCTGCTTACCAGCGGGGTGCAGCTGGAGACTGGGGGGAGCGAGCCAATCAGGTTCTGAAGTTCACCAAAGGCAAATCCTTCCGGCACGAGAAAACCAAGAAGAAGCGGGGCAGCTACCGGGGAGGCTCCATCTCTGTCCAAGTCAACTCTGTTAAGTTTGACAGCGAGTGACCATGGGCCGTCTATGGCACAGCAAGGGTGTGCCCACTCAACGTCCTCAGTGGACCTGGGAATCCTAGGCTCTATCAGGGGAGGGTCTTGGTGAAGAGAGCAGTCTAGAATAGGTCTGAAGACTCTGCACTGTAACACCCTCTAAGGTCCTTTTTTGTGTTCGTGGTTTTGTACAGATTTGTTTTTTGAGTGTTGGGTAGCAAGGACAAAGAGTGTTCATTTTTAAGAACAATTTTAGTTGTCATTCCCTCCATGTTCTGTGAAAGTCTTCATACTGAGAAATTTGTATATTTCCTATTAAATCATTTCTTATTGATTTTTGTTGTGGTTTTCAGAGGTGGGTTCCCACAGATTAAAATCTTAGCTATCTCCCAAGACTTGGTAAAGGTCACATGTAAGAATTTTTATAATTGGAGAACTCTGCCTATGTGAGTGCTGGTGTCCACTTTTCATCCTTCCTACCCATCAGAGCCCTGATGAGGGGCAGTTAACATTAACCATTGTTAATGTATGTATCTGTTAAGCATGAACTGTGTACCTCATTTATGGGGTCTAGGACTGAAATCTTCAGCCAGCATGGACTTACCTACTTTGGAGGATAAAAGTCATTGTTTTATTTCAGACAAAATTCTAATGTGTGAATGCCCTGGGGTCAGTCTGCATATTTTTTGTATTTTTATTATCACATAATGTTTGCAATATATGTTTATTAATTTAAAAGCATAAACTTTTTTATTGTTCAAAGATAATTTTTGATTGGCTTCTGAGGACTATATCTTCTCAGTTTTTTTACATTTTAAAGCGCAAAATTTAATCTGAAAAGCACATATCACTTGGTATTTCTGTCTTGGTAGTGTGGTGACACAAAATAGTTTGATTAACTTGTTACATGTTTGGGAGTCACTGATCAAGAAAGTGAAGGAAGAAATCTATAATGAAAAACCTCAGTAGGAATTAGGTTACATTAGTCAGGTGAATTTATAGGTAACCTACGTATACACTAATAGAAGAACCTTTACAAAGCATTTTATCTGGTATTACTTGAGTTAGAGTGGGGTTGGGAGAGCATTCTAACAGGGTTATTGTGTCTTGTAGTTGGTACATGGGAGGAACTCATATGCTCCCTTTAGAACCTTACTGTCAGTAAACAATAAAAAGCCTGTGAGCAGAGATATGGCTCTTGGGGCATGCAGGCTGATTGTAGAACTGTAGGAGATTAACGTTGGCAGTGCTCACAAAGCAAGTGAGGAGGAAAGTTGAGTTCTCCAGTCTCTCCCAAGTTCTCTGGTGCTGGGCTGTCCCTGTGTTGGGAATGCGTGCCCTAACTTTATAGATGAGGTGTAAATTACTGTCCATGGGATTTTCCAGGCAAGAATACTGGAGTGGGTTGCCATTTCCTTCTCCAGGGGATCTTCCCAACCCAGGGATCGAACCCGGGTCTCCTACATTTCAGACAAACGCTTTACTGTCTGAGCCACCAGGGAAGCCCTAAGTTAAGGTTAGCCTCCCCTTGTTTGGGTTACAAGTAACCTGATAACCTGGTTTTCTGTGTAACTGCCGCTAGGAAGAAAGTATGCTGACATACGTATAAAGTCTGCATGGTGAAAGTTCTATATCTTTTTTTTTTTTTTTGAAAGTTCTATATCTTAACTACAAAATAATAAACTGAATGGTTTATATGTGTTTTGGGAGTTTTACTAGTGTGAATCCAAAGCCCTCCTACCTCCTACTCAGAACAACTTGGGTGCCAGTTAGAGGGCTAGGGTTCAGACCTCTGGAGGCTCACTGTGGACTCTACCTTCCTGACTGTACCTTGTGTCATGGTATCTTGTTCAGGCTGTAAGTCCAGCCTTTGGGTGGTCTAAAACTGGTGGTTGGCAAAATGGGCCATGGACTGGATCCAGTTGACCAGGAGCTAAGAATGGCTTTTACATTTTTTAAAGGGCTCAAAAAAACAAGTGACAGACTATGTGATCACAAAGGATATAGTGTTTCCTGTCATGTTTTACAGTTTGCTTAAGCCCTGGCTAAATCAGTAATTTCACAACACTGGCTGAAAGTTAGGACTATCTGGGGATCTTTTGAAAACACCGATGTCCTGGGACCCATCTGCTGACCAATTGAGTCAGATCCTAGTGCTCTCTGGTGGATTCTGGGAGTTTGAATTTTTTTTAAGCTCCCAGGCAGGTGATGCTGAAGAGACCTGAAAACCACTGATCTAAAGACTATTTGAAAAGAAACGAGTAGATAATTTTTCTTCCTTTTATGCTTTTATTTTCAAATGTACTTACTAGATCTAGTAGTATAAGGTAAAAATTTAAATTTCCATTTTATCCATGTTTTCTAGGACTTGTTTCTTTTCTCTTTCCAGAATTTCTCTGCATATCCTCTCCCGTTTCTCCTCACACATGGAGAAGCTCGCTATATGCGGTGTCTCATAACTTTAGAGCTCATTTTTAATGGCTGCATGGTACCCCATTGTATGGAAATAGCTCAGATTGTTTTAGCTAGTATCTTATTGGTAGCTGTTTGGGTTGTTTTTGTATTTTGTTATTCTAAATAGTGCTGCAGTGGATATTTTATACATGAGACAATTGTATGTGAGTATTTGTGTGGGTATTTTTATAGGAAGTATTCCTAAGAGTGTTGGGTCAAAGGCTATGTACTTTTAGTTTATTCATCACTATCCTCCAAAACCACTGTAACAACTTGTAGTTCCAACAACACTTAAAGTACCTTTTAGCTTACCCTCTTGCCAACACTTAACCAAATTGACTTTTGCCACTTGGATAAATGACCATGCTCAGTTTTTTTAAATTGTGGTAAAAAACATTTAAATTGCCATCTTAATCAGTTTTAAGTGTATGGTTCAGTAGTGTTAAGTATATTAACATGTAGTACAACAGATTGCTATGATTTTGACCAGATAGTTCATATGAGTACAAGCAGACTTTATTTGTCCTTTTCCACTTAGCATGATGTCTTCGGGTTGGCTCATGTTGTGGCATGTGGCAGTATATTGACATTGTAGTGCAACAGATGACTGATCTTGACTAGATAGTTCGTACGAGTGATAGCAGAGTTTTATGTCCTTCTGCACTTAGCGTGATGTTATCAGGTTTACTCATGTTGTAGCATGTAGCAGGATCTTTTCCAAGGCTGCACTCCATCGTATGTACCACGTATGATATAATTTATCCATTTCATTGTTTAGTTTCAGGGACCTGAATTCCCACCTGTTGCTGATGGGTTCTGGCAGTGTGGCTGAAATCCACATGTTCAGTGAGTCGCACACATGATAGCTCATGCTCCTCTGCAGTGTCCTTCACATGGACACAAGGCGGAAGACTTTCCAACATCTTTCCGTGCCTTTATGTTTCACAGGTTATATCCTCACTGTCACTCAACCCTGTTAGTGAAAGTCACTCAGTCATTGCCAACTCTTTGTGACCCCATGGACTACATAGTCCATGGAATTCTCTAGGCCAGAATACTGAAGTGGGTAGCCTTTCTCTTCTCCAGGGGATCTTCCCAACCCAGGGATCGAACCCAGGTCTTCCACATTGCAGGCAGATTCTTTACCAGCTGAGCCACAAGGGAAGCCCAAGAATACTGGAGTGCCTATCCCTTCTCCAGAGGTTCTTACCGACCCGGGAATCAAACTGGGGTCTCCTGCATTGCAGGTGGATTCTTTACCAACTGAGCTATCAAGTAAGCCCCAAACCCTGTTAAGTGAATATTAACTAGATCATGGTGTCTCAACCGTATTATTTGAGGCCAGGTAATTCTTTATGGAGAGCTGTACTGTGTGTTGAAGCATGTGTACCAGCATCCCTGGCCTCTGCCCTCTAGATACCAGTAGCATCCCTTAGTTTGGACAACCAAAAATGGTTCCAGATATTGCCAGATACCTCTCGAGGCAAAATTTTGAGAACTGCTGGGATTTATTATTTGCTTAGGGTTGATAAAAACTTGCAGCTTAGTGGCACATGTGAGACAAGAGCTCAGATCTCTCTAAAAGTTCATCTGTATCCAACACTGAGTACCTATTATGTACAGCCATAGAACTCCCTGAGAGCTGTGTCTAATAAGGGAAGCCAGGGATGGAAACAGTTCGGTACATCATGCTGAGTCCTTTCACCAAGGGCCAGCACAGTACCCCCAGGGGGACAAGTAAGAAAAGACTTGACCAGCCTTGGTCCAGAATTCTGAGGAGAGTAGCAGCAGCCAGGTGTGAAGAACACATATGCAAGGAAGAGGAAGTGTTTCCAATGGGAGAAGAGAGCCTTGAAGATGGATCAGTTGGAGGGTGTATGGTAAGTACGGCAAGATAACCTTACTGAGGATTCAGTAGCAATGACCTTTTATACCCAAGTCAGGGATTAGTACTTTACTTTGTTCACATGATTTTGTTAGGGCCTTGCCAGTCCAATTCAGTGCACCAGGCACTCACACAGCTGTGTGCTAAGTCACTTCAGTCATTTCCGACTCTGCAACCCCATGGACTGTGGCCTGCCAGGCTCCTCTGTCTGTAGAATTTTCCAGGCAAGAATACTGGAGTGGGTTGCCATTTCCTACTCTAGGTGATCTGACCAACTCAAGGATTGAGCTTTGTCTCCTACTTGACAGTCAGATTCTTTACCACTAGCATCACCTGGGAAGCCCAACACAGCTGCAGTGAAAGCAAAATCCCTGCCAACAACAGTTCCCACCCCCTGCACCATGCAGCGGAGAAGGCAATGGCACCCCACTCCAGTACTTATGACTAGAAAATCCCATGGATGGAGGAGCCTGGTAGGCTGCAGTCCATAGGGTTGCTAGAGTTGGACACGACTGAGCGACTTCACTTTGACTTTTCACTTTCATGCATTGGAGAAGGAAATGGCAACCCACTCCAGTGTTCTTGTCTGGAGAATCCCAGGGACGGGGAAGCCTGGTGGGTTGCTGTCTATGGGGTCGCACAGAGTCGGACATGACTGAAGTGACTTAGCAGCAGCAGCAGCACCATGCAGAGCTGGCTTACGCTGTCTGCAGTTACTGAAGAGGCCAGTAGGTGGGGTGCTTGCACTCTATAGGAATCTAGACTCTAGTTGAAGCTTCAGTTCAGTTCAGTCGCTCAGTCGTGTCCAACTCTGACCCCATGGACTGCATGCAGCACGCCAGGCTTCTCTGTCCTTCACCATCTCCCAGAGCTTGTTCAAACTCATGTCCATTGAGTCAGTGATGCCATCCAACCATCTCATCTGTCATGCCCTTCTCCTGCCTTCAGTCTTTCCTAGCATCAGGGTTTTACCAGTCAGTCAGTTCTTCACATCAGGTGGCCAAAATATTATTGGAGTTTCAGTTTCAGCATCAGTTCCTTCTGATGAGTAGTCAAGACTGATTTATTTTAGGATTGACTGGTTTGATCTCCTTGTAGTCCAAGGGACTCTCAAGAGTCTTCTCCAACACCACAATTCTATAGATTACAGCCAATCAACTCATTACTACTGGGCTTTTTAAAGGGTCCTGGGATGTTGGTACTGAAACATGAGATATGCAGAGGCCTAGGAGTCCTGCAGCCATAAAATTAAAGGACCTATGATCAACCTAGACAGCATATTAAAAAACAGGGACAAAGGTCCATCTAGTCAAAGCTATGGTTTTTCCAATAGTCATGTATGGCTGTGAGAGTTGGACCATAAAGAAGGCTGAGCACTGAAGAATTGATGCTTTTGAACTGTGATGTTGGAGAAGACGCTTGAGAGTCCCTTGGACTGCAAGGAGATCCAGACAGTCAATCCTAAAGGAAATCAGTCCTGAATATTCATTGGAAGAACTGATGCTGAAACTGAAGCTTCCGTACTCTGGCCACCTGATTTGAAGAACTAACTCATTGGAAAAGCCCCTGATGCTGGGAAAGATTGAAGGCAGGAGAAGGGGACAACAGAGGAAGAGATGGTTGGATGGCATCACCGACTTGATGAACATGAGTTTGAGTGAACTTCGGGAGTTGGTGACAGAGAAGCCTGGTGTGCTACAGTCCATAGGGTCACAAACAGTCAGACACAACTGAGCAACTGAACTGAGGAGTCTGACTGAACTGAACTGAGGAGTCCTGGAAGGTGAGAACTGGAACCTGACCCATATTTAGAATTCAAATATGAGCTGCCAGATGGCCTGAGGGTTTCTGAAAAAAGAGAATGACTGGAAACCTTGAAAGATACATTGTTTTCTGGAATCTGCTGGAGTGGACTGGATGGGAGAACAGAACTGGATTTCATTCAGGGCAGTGGTTCCAGTCTGTATATAGGATGTCCACAAAGTCTGAAAACAGAGATGATAGTATTTATTATCTTCCTATGGAAGAATTCCTGATATAATGTCTCTTTGCTGGTGTTTCTAGACTGCATGGACTATATGGCTCTGTAGTGGTCAGGAAGCCTAACACTTTCTGATGGCCTCTCAGAGAATCTGTATGTTCAGTGAAGAGGGATCTGTAGTGTCAAGGAGCATCCTGGGTCTTTTTTTTTTTTTTTAATTGAGATATAGTTGATATCCTGAGTCTTTAGGATCTCAAATCCTTGCTTTGGGAATCCCATCTGGTTGTAATAGAAAAATTACCTTTGTCCAGAGAGTTTTGAGAACTAAAGATTGGCAGGTCAGAGGAGATTGGCAGCAACTGCAGCTGCTGAGGTAGTGGCCAGTCAGGCAGCCATGAAACTGAAGAAAAGACGAGGTCAGCAGGAGCTGAGCCCCATGATGATTAATTGGCTGCAATGTGGGCATTGGCCTGTGGGCAACAGGGTGACAGCAGCCAGCCAAGCAATAGCCAGCAGGCCAGCGATAGCAGTTGAAACAAAAGCTGATGGTGTGCAGAGCTGTTGACAGCTGTTCTGACTTCAAATAATAACTCCACTCCTATCTCAGTTTAGAGATCTGGGTGTGACTATAAATGTGACCTATTACAGGAAGGGTGAGGTCTATGAAAATAGTCTGATGAGGGGAATCTGCCAATCCCCTAATTGAAGAAACTCCTAGGTCATATTTCATTATGCTGAACACTTAGAATATAACGCTAGGACTTCCTTTCTTTCTTGTTTGTTTTTTTTTTTTTTTGGCAGGGGGTGGGGAGTTGTGCTGCACTGGGCAACATTCTGGATCTTAATTTCTGGCCAGGGATCAAACCTGTGCCCCCTTCATTGCGAATGTAAAGTCTTAACCACTGGACCACCAGGGAAGTCTCTGGACTTCCTTTCTTTTCAAAGAAATATTCACGAAAAAGTATTCCTTTCAGATGCATCAGTTCAGTTCAGTTGCTCAGTCATGTCCAGTTGTTTGCAACCCCATGGACTGTAGCACGCCAGACTTCTCTGTCCATCACCAACTCCCGGAGCTCACTCAAACTCATGTTCATCAAGTCGGTGATGCCATCCAACCATCTCTTCCTCTGTTATCCCCTTCTTCTGCCTTCAATCTTTCCCAGCATCAGGGGCTTTTCCAATGAGTTAGTTCTTCAAATCAGGTGGCCAAAGTACAGGAGCTTCAGTTTCAGCATCAGTTCTTCCAATGAATATTCAGGACTGATTTCCTTTAGGATTGACTGTCTGGATCTCCTTGCAGTCCAAGGGACTCTCAAGCGTCTTCTCCAACATCACAGTTCAAAAGCATCATTTCTTCAGTGCTCAGCCTTCTTTATGGTCCAACTCTCACAGCCATACATGACTATTGGAAAAACCATAGCTTTGACTAGATGGCCCTTTGTCTCTGCTTTTAATACGCTGTCTAGGTTGGGCATAGCTTTTCTTCCAAGAAACAAGAGTTTTTTTAATTTCATGGCTGCAGTCACCATCTGCAATGGTTTTAGAGCCCAAGAAAATAAAGTCTGTCACTGTTTCCATTGTTTCCCCATCTATTTGCCATGAAGTGATGGGACCAGATGCCATGATCTTCATTTTTTTTAATGTTGAGTTTTAAGCAAGCTTTTTCACTCTCCTCTTTCACTTTCATCAAGAGGCTTTCTAGTTCCTCTTCACTTTCTGCCACAAGGGTGTTGTCATTTGGGTATCCGAGGTTATTGATATTTCTCCTGGCAATCTTGATTCCAGCTTGTGCTTCATCCAGCCCAGCATTTCACATGATGTACTCTGCATTATAAGGTAAATAAGCAGGGTGACAATATACAGCCTTGATGTACTCTTTCCCAATTTGGAACCAGTCCGATGTTCAATGTCAGATTCTAACTGTTGCTTCTTGACCTGCATATAGACTTCTCAAGAGGCAGGTAAGGTGGTCTGTCTTGTATTCCCATCTCTTTAAGAATTTTTCACAGTTTGTTGTGATCCACATAGTCAAAGGCTTTGGCATAGTCAATAAAGCTGAAGTAGATGTTTTTCTGGAATTCTCTTGCTTTTTCTTCATCCCAACAGATGCTGGCAATTTGATCTCTGGTTCCTCTGCCTTTTCTAAATCCAGTTTGACCATCTTGAGTTCTCAGTTCATGTACTGTTGAAGCCTCACTTGGAGAATTTTCAGTATTACTTTGCTAGCATGTGGGATGAGTACAATTGTGTGGTAGTTTGAACTTTCCTTGGCATTACCTTTCTTTGGGATTGGAATGAAAACTGATCTTTTCCAGTCCTGTGGCCATTGCTGAGTTTTCCAAATTTGTTGGCATATTGAATGCAGCACATTCACAGCATCATGTTTTAGGATTTGAAATAGCTCAACTGGAATTCCATCACCTCCACTAGCTTTGTTCATAGTGATGCTTCCTAACGCCCACTTGACTTCGTATTCCAGGATGTCTTGCTCTAGGTGAGTGATCACACCATCATGGTTATCTGGGTCCTGAAGATCTTTTTTGTATAGTTCTGTGTATTCTTTCCACCTCTTCTAAATATCTTTTCCTTCTGTTAGATCTATACTGTTTTTGTCCTTTTTTGTGCCATCTTTGCATGAAATGTTCCCTTGGTATCTCTAATTTTCTTGAAGAGATCTCTAGTCTTTCCCATTCTATTGTTTTCCTCTATTTCTTTGCATTGATCACTAAGGAAGGCTTTCTTATTTCTCCTTGCTATTCTTTGGATGCATACTTTACCTCATTTACTATGACTCCCTCTGTTTTCAAAATATATTTTTTAAATGCATATTTTATCTTAATTACTCTTAAAATCTCCTGCAACTTTCAAAATATATACCTCTATTTCTTTCCAAAAAAATTGTTTTTGCCACACCATGCAATTTGTGGGCTACAGCAACTATACTCCAATTTAAAAAACAATTCAAGTCCAAGAACGCCAATTAAAAAAATGTCAGAACTTTCCTGGGGGTACAGTTGATAAGAATCCACCAGCCATTGCAGGAGACATGGGTTTGATTCCTGGTCTAGAAAGACTCCACATGTCACAGAGTAACTGAAGGCCATGCACCACGGTTACTGAGTCCACAAGTCGCAACTACTGAAGCCTGAGCGCCTAGAGCCTGTGCTCTGTGACAAGAGATGCCACCTTAAGTTATTCATACAGAGTAGCTTAATTGCCCTAAAAATTCTCTGTGTTCTTTCCATTCTTCCCTCTTTCCTACCTACCCCTGGCAACACTGATTTTTGTACTGTCTCTGTGGTTTTACCTTTTCTGAATTGTCAAATAGTTTGACTCATACAGTATGTAGACTTTTGAGCTGGCTTCTTTCACTTAGTAAAATACATTCAAGTTTATTCCATATCTTGTCACGGTTTGATAGCTCATTCCTTTTATTGCTGAATAATAGTCATTATATGGATGTGCCACTGGTTTTTTTTTTCCTATTTATGTGTTGAAGGATATCTTGGTTATTTCAAAGTTTGGGTAATTATGAATAAAGCTGCTATAAATACTTACGTGCAGTTGCTTCTTGGCCTTTTGGCTAAGTTCAAGTGTGTAAACATTTATGTGCAGGTTTTTATGTAGACATAAGTTTTCAACTCATTTGGATAAATACCAAGGAGCATGAGTGCCAAATTGTATGATTAAGAGAAAGTTTAGTTTTATAACACATTGCCAAACTGTATTTATTCAGATTTGTCTTATGGCCTAGATTATAGTCTACCTGGGGCTTCCCAGCTGGTGCTAGTAGTAAAGAACCTGCCTGCCAATGCAAGAGACTTAACCAATGTGTTCTATCCCTGGATTGGGAAGATTCCCCTGGAGGAGGGCATGGCAACCCACTCCAGTATTCTTGCCTGGAGAATCCCGTGGACAGAAGAGCCTGGCTGGCTTCGGTCCATGAGGTCACAAAGAGTCAGTTACAACTAAAGCAATTTACCACAAATATGCACATAGTCTTTCTTGGTAAATGATTCATGCGCACTTGAGAATAATGTGTTTGGAGTTGGTGATGTTCCATAAATGTCACTAAAATCAAATTGATGGGGCTTCCCTGCTGGCTCAGTAGTAAAAAATCTGCCTGCCAGTGCAGAAGACACAGGTTCCATCCCTGATCTGGAAAGATCCCACATACTGCAGAACAGTATGTTCTACAGTAAGCCCTTGTGCCACAACTATTGAGACTGTGCTCTAGAGCCCAGGAGTGGAAACTCCTGAAGCCTGTGCACCCTAGAGCCTGTGCTCTGCAATAAGGGAAGCCCACGCACTGCAAATGGAGAGTAGCCCCTGCTTGCCACAACTAGAAAAAAGCCTGTACAGCAGTGAAGACAGCACAGCTAAAGAGAAATAAATAAGAATTTAAAAAATCAAATTGGTTGATAGTGTTCTTCAAATTTATATTATTACTGATTTTCTGTCTAGCTTTACTATCAGTTACTTAGGGAAAAGTGCTAAAATCTCCAACTATAATTGCAGATTTGTCTATTTCTTATTTTTAATATAGCCGTTCTGACTTTCATTTGGTTCTTATTTGTATAATATACATTCTCTCATCTTTTTACTTTTAACCATATGTTTCTTTATATTTAAGTGAGTTTCTTATAGACAAGAAACTCTATAGTTTTGGTTTTGGTTTTTGAATCCAATCTGACCTTCCTTGCCTTTTGATTGGGGTGTTTACTACATTTAAAGTTAATGTAATTATCAACATGATTGAGTTTGAAACTACCATCTTTCAGTTACTTCCTATTTGCCCAATCTTCTCTTTGTTCCTTTTTTATTGTCTCCCTGATTTCTTTCAGATTGAATTTTTTTGTGATTCTATTTTGTCTTCATTATTGGCTTATTAGTTGTATCTTTATTTCTTTAGTTGTTGCTCTACAGTTTATAAAATAGATTTTTTTTTTTTTTGGTCATCTTGTATGGCTTAGGGGGGAACTTTGATCTTAGTTTCCTGACCAGGGATTGAAGCTTGGCCAGGACAGTGAAAGTGCACAGTCCTAACCACCTGGTCACCAGGGAATTCCCTATAAAATACAATCTTTAAATATCAGTCTACCTTCAAATAATGTATCACTTCATGTATACTATAAAACAGTACAGCAGTAATTTTTTTCCTCTTTTGTGCTACTGTGATCATACATTTTTCTTTTACATGTACTATAAATCCTGTTGTAATTTTTGCTTTAAAGAACCAATTATCTTTTGAAGAGATTAAATATTAAGTGTATTTTATGTTTACTCATATTTACTATTTCTGACACTTTTCATTATGTTGTGTAGATCCACATTTCCACATGGTATCATTTGGAAGCAGTGAGAACTTCCTTTCGTATTTCTTTTAGACCAGTAATTTTGTCATTCATCAAAATCCCAGTGATGAATTTTCTCATCTTTGTCTTAAAAAAATAGTTCTTTTTCCTTTAATTTTCTTATTGGGGTAAAATATATTGGGTTGGCCAAAAAATTCATTTGGGTTTTTGTGTAAGATCTGGTTTGTATAATTTCTGATAAGAATTCTATGTCATTCGTATATTGATTCTTTTGTAAGAAATATGTCTTTTTTCTCTGGCTGCTTTTAATGTTTTCTCTTTGTCAGTGGTTTCAGAAATTTTATTGTGACATAATATGATGTGGTTTTCCCCAGGTTTATTCAGCTTGGGATTCATTAAGCTTCTTGGATCCATGAATTTTATAGCTTTCAGCAAATTTGGAAAATTTATGGTCATTTTGTCTTTAAATATTTTTTTCTAAGCCTTTTTTCATGCATCTTCTCTCTTAATGGGATCCTCTTGAGATATTACATATATGTCAGTCTGCTTAATATTAGTCCATACACAAATGGTATTCTGTTCATTTTTTTCTGTCTCTGTACTTCACCTTGCTTAGTTTCTATTTCTGTTTCTTCTAATCACCAATCTTCAGCATCTGCTTTTATTCCATCCAGTGTATTTTCCATTTCAGATACTACGTTTTTCATATCTAGAGGTTTCATTTGGATCTTTCCTTTATCTTCCACTTCTTTAATTATCTTGGTCAGGTTTTCCTCTATCTTTTTGAAGATATAAAGCATATTTATAGTAGCAGCTTTTATGTTCTTGTTTGTTCCATCACCATTAAAATTTCTGAATCTGTTTTATTTATTCTATTTTTTTTTTAAGCAAAATTGTTCAGAATTTTTTTTTTTCTCCGTTTGTGCTATATGGCTTGTGGGATCTTAGTTCTCGGATGACAAGGGGTAGAACCTGGACCTCAGCAGTGAAAGCACTGGGTTCTAACCACTGGACAGTCAGGTAATTCCTGGTTCAGGTTTTATTCACCAGTCAATAGCTGCTCGCTCTCTCCTTCCTGCATCCTGCTGTGCTGCCTTCCACATTCCTAGATTCAGGAGAGGAATTCTCTGGCCTTCTGAGCTGTAATCTGAGAGGGGAGGTCAGTGAAGAGAGCTGGAAGACAGTAGTTTGCTGTAGAGGCTGGCTAGGCAGGCCAGCCCTGCCATCAGCATGTGTTCCAGCACTTGTAGTTATCACTCTGTCTCCCATTCAAGACTGGCTTTTGTCTCACTGGTGGTCCTGTAGCCATTCTTCCCTGCCAGCTCTAGCACCTCATTGTTTGTAATTCATATTGAGCTCAGCTGGAACAGAGTGAATATGGTAGTGCCACCCACAGGGGTAATGCTGAAGCCAGTGCCATGGGCCTTTATTTGCTTGATGACCCTTATCAAGTTGTCTTGGCTGACATCTGGATTGAATTTTTCCCTTCCCTATAAAACCTGTTGATGTAGCAGTTCCTCCAAAGTTCTCAAACTTCCATTCTGGTGCTTCAAGGCTAGGCACACTTTGATAATCTGTATGCCCAGCATCTCAGACCAAAATCATTTTCCGTAAATCAGGGGATCCATCCCAATGGTGGCACACATGTCCTGGAGCTGCATCTGGAACTTGAGACTCCTTTGGGTGTCCTACTTGTGCTTGCTGGCAAATTGCCCCAGGTTAGTTTTGAAGCTTCTTTGGGGTAGTAATGCTGCCTCGCACATGATGTAGCTCACACTGGTGACTTAGGTGCCGTTATTTTGATTTGTATTTCCCTGATGGCTAATGATACTGACCATCTCTTCATGTGCTTATTGGCCACTTGTATGCCTTCTTTGGAGAACTGTCTATTCATTTTCTTCCAGCCTACCTGGAAATGGAGATATGAAAACCACGGTGTAAAAGATATTGGTGAACCATTTCTGAAATTCTGTGTTCTACAATAGTAAGAAAAGTAGCTGCTCACTGTATTGTTATAATGTCTTCTGGAATATTATATACATCTCTACTCACACTATCAGGTAATGAGAAGACTCCTATGTCCAGATGTCTAGCTTGAATAATATAGGTTTGTTGTGACTCTTCCAAGACAAATCAGTTGCAAAATGTACACCTGTGTGATTATATGAAAATTCCTTGGTCACAGAACGTTCAGCAGCTGCCTCCCCTCCCCTCCCATCCCCAATCTTTTTACACATTGTAACAATGGCAATGTTAGTTTTTAATCTGTTAATCATTAGAGATTAAAAATTTTATACAGAGTATACCTCAAAGGTTTTGAGCTCAGTTCCAGATTACTGCAATAAAGCAAATATTGCAATAAAGTGAGTCATATGAATTTTTTGTTTTCTGGTGCATATAAAAGTTATATTTACCCCATACTTAAACCATTTTAAAAATTATTTATTTATTTATTTATTTTGGCTGCACTGGGTCTTCATTGCTGTGCACGAGCTTTCTCTAGTTGCAGTGAGCAGGTTTCTCACTGCAGTGGGTTCTCGTTGCAGAGCACAGGCTCTAGGGCGTGAGGGCTTCAGTAGTTGCAGCAAAGCGGACCTTTGCTGCAAAGTGATGTCTCTGCTTTTTAATACTCTGTCTAGGTTTGTCATAGCTTTTCTTCCAAGAAGCAAGCCTCTTTTAATTTCATGGCTGCAGTCACCATCCACAGTGATTTTGGAGCCCAATAATGTACCTTAATTAAAATGTTAGGTAGTTAGAATAGGGAAAAGGAGTCCAGAATGGCGGTGGCTAAAAGATAAGGAAGAGAAAAGCCCGAGAAAATAGAACAAAGGAAGGTCTGAGGACCGGAGTGAGGACCTCAGGTAAAACAAACAACACTCCTGGCTGGCCCAATTTACATAGGACAGGCCCAGGGAGAGAAAAACATAAAAAGAGGAGCCAAAGGGCTGGGGCTCCTTCTCTCTCCCGCACTCTGGGGCGCTCTTGTCTTCGCATCTTTGGGTCAACATGCCCTCACACCTCGAAGATGGATTTTCCTGTTATTATCTAAATAAAATAGAGCTGAAACACGGAGCTATAACACTAATTTGTCTAAGAGCTATAACACGGTCCATTCGAGACCTGAGAGCTATAACACGGTCTGTCCAAGACCCGAGAGCTGTGACACGCCGAGGGCTTTAATGTCCGTCACTCCTAATCTTTGTTGTGACGAGACAGAACCGAGGAGCATATACTCACCTGACAAAAACACGCTAACCACCATCTGAAAATGTAGAGTTCGCATGAGTCTTCAATTTGTAGAAAACACAAGATCTGTGAAGTGCAATAAAGGGAAGCCCAACAAAATGAGATATACTTTTAAGATCTGTCCCAGGAACTTATAATTTAATAGAAGAGGAAACAATTACATAACTTTAAGTTAAATCCAAAATCACAGCAGATGGTGATTGCAGCCATGAAATTAAAAGACACTCCTTGGAAGGAAAGTTATGACCAATCTAGATAGCATATTCAAAAGCAGAGACATTACTTTGCCAACAAAGGTCCGTCTAGTCAAGGCTATGGTTTTTCCAGTGGTCATGTATGGATGTGAAATTTGGACTGTGAAGAAAGCTGAGTGCTGAAGAATTGATGCTTTTGAACTATGGTGTTGGAGAAGACTCTTGAGAGTCCCTTGGACTACAAGGAGATCCAACCAGTCCGTTCTAAAGGAGATCAGTCCTGGATGTTCTTTGGAAGGACTGATGCTAAAGCTGAAACTCCAATACTTTGAAACTCCTCATGCGAAGAGTTGACTCATTGGAAAAGTCTCTGGTGCTGGGAGGGATTGAGGGCAGGAAGAGAAGGGGACGACAGATGATGAGATGGCTGGATGGCATCACTGCCTCAATGGACATGAGTTTGAACTCCGGGAGTTGGTGATGGACAGGGAGGCCTGGCGTGCTGCAATTCATGGAGTTGCAAAGAGTTGGACACGACTGAGCGACTGAACTGAACTGAAGTTAAATCAAGAGAAAAACAGATATGATTTCTACACATTCTAACCAACATTTGTTATTATTGTTTTAAACATAGCCATTCTAGAACTAGTGAACTTGTATCTTATTGTGGTTTTGATTTGTATTTCCCTGATGGCTAATTATGCTGACCATCTCTTCACATGCTTATTGGCTACTTGTATGCCTTCTTTGGAGAACTGTCTATTCACATTCTTTGCACATTTTTTTACTTTGTTGTCTTTTTACTGTTGAGTGGTGAAAGAGTTTTTGTATATTGTATGTCAATGTTCATTGCAGCATTATTCACAATAGCCAAAAGGTAGAAACAACCAAAGTGTGCATCAGCAGATGAATGGACAAACAAAATGTGTGTACAATGAAATATTAATCGGCCAAACAAAGGAATGAAGTTCTGATACATGCTACTACCACATGGATGAACCTTATAAAGATAATGTTAGGGGCCTCTCTGGTGGCTCAGTGGTAAAGAATCCACCTGCCAGTGCAGGAGACACAGGTTGATTCCTGATCCTGGAAGATCCCAAATGCAACTGAGTAACTAAGCCTGTCCACCACAACTATTGAGTCTGTGCTCTAGAGCCCAGGAGCCGCAACTACTGAAGTCTGCATGCCCTAGAACCTGCGCTCCACAACAAGAGAAGCCACCACAATGACAAGCCTGTACACTGGAACTAGAGGATAACCTGTTTGTATTCAATATGTAGGATAGGCAAATTCATTGAGTTGGAAAGTAGATTACAGGTTATCAGGAGCTTGAAATGCAAGTAATAGAAAATTCTTGCTTAATGGATACAAAGTTTCTGTTTAGGTTTATGAAAGTTTTAGAAATAGATAGTGGTAATGGTTGCAGAATATTGTAAATGTAACTAATGCCACTGAATTACGTACTTAAAAATGGCTGAAATGGTAAATTTTGTGATGTATATGTATTTCATCACAATTGTTTTTTTAAAGGTGGCTTTGGCAGCTGTGAAGAAATCAGATTGAAGTTTAAGATTACAGCAGGAATCCAGGTTAAAGATGATCTGCTTTTCTTTCCAGAGCCACTCTATCATTCTCTTCCCTGTTCTGTGCTCCAGGAAGCTGATCTGTGGTGACCAATTAACCAGCTGGTAGACCCTCTAACTTCTGGTTAAATTTGGTCAGTGTGGAGCATTGCCAACATGGAGGACTGATGAAGAGATCAGAGGGTGAGGGGAAAATGAGATCAGGGTATTCTCCTGGCTCCCATCCTGCAGGATGCTGTGGGCATCTATCCCCTGATGAAAGGTGTCAATTCCTACCACACAGCCCTCTCCACAAAGCTTTCTCTGTCCTTGTATTCTAGTAATGAATAGAATTCATTCATTCATTCATCCCCTCCTTCATTTCTACTAGGGATATAGTGGCCACCCCTAGTGCACTTGTATTTCCCAATATATTAGTTATCAGTTCACTTGCTCAGTCGTGTCCGACTCTTTGCGACCGCATGAACCACAGCACGCCAGGCCTCCCTGTCCATCACCAACTCCCAGAGTTTACCCAAACTCATGTCCATTGAGTTGGTGATGCCATCTAACCATCTCATCCTCTGTCGTCCCCTTCTCTTCCCGCCTTCAATCTTTCCTAACATCAGGGTCTTTGCAAATGAGTCAGCTCTTTGTATCAGGTGGCCAAAATATTCTCATTTCAGCTTCAACATCAGTCCTTCTGATGAACACCCAGGGCTGATTTCCTTTAGGATGGACTGGTTGGATCTCCTTGCAGTCCAAGGGACTTTCAAGTCTTCTCCAACACCACAGTTCAAAAGCATCAATTCTTTGGTGCTCAGCTGTCTTTATAGTCCAACTCTCACATCCATACATGACTACTGGAAAAACCATAGCCTTGACTAGATGGACCTTTGTGGACAAAGTAATGTCTCTGCTTTATAGTTCATTTATTAAACTTTCTTAGAATTACCTGGTGGATACCTGTGGCGGATTCGTTTCGATATTTGGCAAAACTAATACAATATTGTAAAGTTTAAAAAAAAAAAAAAGAATTACCTGGTGGTCCAGTAGTTAGGACGTGGTGCTTCCACTGCAAGGGGCCCTGGGTTTGATTCCCCGGTTAGGGAACTAAGATCCCACAAGTTGCACGATGTGGCCAAAAGAAAAAAAAAAAAAGCGGGGGGGAAAGAAAGAAAAAGAAATGGGATTACTGTAAAGAGTTCAGGGAAGTTTGAGCAGATTAACCTTTAAAAAAAGGTTAATTTTAGCAATTTGAGTTGCCATCAGTTTCCTGACTTCTTGATCAGAGTGGGTATAGTAGAGAGAGCAATGGATATATTAATACTTGGAGGTAGAGCCTTGTGGTTTTGATGGATTGGATGGTGTGATAGACATGGATCCTGGCTCTTTAAAAAGTTCTCATAAATTAGAGGACACAGGACATAGAGTCTAGGGAAAAAAACAAAACAAACAGACTCACACTAACTAATAGTCCAGCTATAGACTCAAGTTCCAAAGTGGCTGAAACCAACTACTCAATGCACTAATCCATCTGTCTCCTTGCCTTGGGGACAGAACTGACTCTTCTCCAAGTTCTCTGATACGCAGGAGAGAAATTGGTGGGGACTGGTTGGTTTCTACAGAGGAATCAGAAAACTAGGGGTCTCCCAAGAAAGCAGCAGAAATAGAAGTTCTTGAAAACGATCTCAGGAAAGTGTTTAGTCAATTGGGGCAAAATCCGGACACCAGCTTGCAATAGCTCAGGTTCCCAACCAAATGGTCTGGAGATAAAAGAGGGACAACAGATTGTGGAGACAGTCAGGGAAATATCAGAGTTAATGACGAAAAATCCTGTTACACCCAGTTGTTGGCCTTCTGTGCCTATTCCATCCTGTAGCCATACTCGGGGGAAAATGGGGATGATTACTCCATCAAAGACCCTACATCATTTATACCCTCTAATTTCCCCCCTACTTTCTCTCTTTTCCCTGAATGCTGGTCTCCTATCCTGGCCCTTCTAGCTGCTGAAAGGCACACATAAAATCTACATCACTGCTAGATGGCAGAGTATCTGAGACCAAGGCGTTATCCCTACATTTTGGGTTCTCCTGAGTCAGACTGGAAACTTGTGCCTGGCTTATTTCCCTTTGATTCGATAAAGAGAACTCTGATTGGGGTGTAACTTCTATAACATGATCCTTAGGTCTTGGCTCCTGGACATGTCCTCTGGGGCTTGCTTTCAAACCAGGCCCTCTTGAGTAGCTGGTACTATAAGCTTTCTTTTTTGTCACATTTACTTTACTCTCCAAAGAAGCACTTATCTACTCCACCTTATTCCCTTCCATGCTGTCAGGATCCAGGCATCCTTTAGATATTTACAGCTTCTAGCTAGCTGTATGAACTCAGAGACATTATGTAACTTCTGTATGTCTCAAGCTGTTTTAAAATTCTTAACCAAGTCCTAGTGTGTGACAACACTCAGTTTGTGTTAGTTGTTGTTATTATTATTATGTTGTTATTAACATAGCAATATGTTCTTACAACTGGTATAACCCACTTACCAAATTTGACTGTCAAAATTGTTCACATTTCTCTCTTTTTAAAAATCTGAGTCTAAATTCAGTTTATTTTTATAACTGTTTTATTTTACTTTAATTGTTTATTTCTTGTGCTTGGTAGCTCAGTCCTGTCCGACTCTTTGCGACCCCATGGACTGTAGCCCGCCAGGCTCCTCTGTCCATGGGAATTCTCCAGGCAAGAATACTGGAGTGGGTTGTCATGCCCTTCTCCAGGGGATCTTCCCAACCCAGGGATCAAACCCAGGTTTCCCACACTGAGGCGGATTCTTTCCCATCTGAGCCACCAGGGAAGCCCTATTTATTTCTTACCTAGATATTTTGTGCACCCAGAAAAAATTCCAAAACAGTAAAAAGGCCCACCACTTCTCCCAACCACCCACTTCACCTCCCTACCAACCACCCTCTTACCAATTCCTTCCTTAAACAACTTCAAGGATATTCTATGCAATTACATTCATAAACTTGACCATTTTTCTCTTATATATCTCTTATATAAATATTAATACTAGCCATAATAATGTATCTTGGAGAACTTTTCAAATCAGCTCTTACTGAGTTGCCTAATTATCCCTTTTTTTCCTTTTAAAGATTTTCCTCCAATTTTTAGATTAGGGAATTTAGGGCATTAGATTCCACCCAATTTAGAAATATGGTATAATTTTCATAAAATAAGATTCATCCATTTTAACTATACAGTTTAATAAGTCTTGGCAATTGTATACTGTCGTGTACCATCTCAACAATTAAGACACAAAATGTTTCCATCATTCTAAAACGTCCCCTCATTCTCCATTGTAATCAATCCCCTCACCTAAAATCTAACTCTGTGAAACCATTGACCTGCTTTTCACTACAAAATAGTTTTCATTTCTAGAGTTTCATTTATATGGCATTGTACAATATACAGTGTTTGGTGTTTGACTTTGTACACGTCAATTTTTTTTTTTTTTTTGAGATTCCATGGCCTTGTTGTACACATCACCATCTCATTTCTTTTTAGCACAGAGTATTACATAATAAAGGAGTTATTTACTCAATTATCGGTTGATAGATATTTGGTTTGTTCCAGTTTGGGCTTCATATGAATAATGCTGCTATGAAAATTTGCATAACACTTTTGTGTGGAAATATGTTCACATTTGCTCTTGGGTAAATCCCTAAGAGTAGAATTTCTAGGTCATAAGGTATGTTTAACTTTATAAGTCACTACCAAACTGTTTCCCAAGTGTATCTACCATTTTGTAATCTCACCTATGATATAATTTGCCTTAATTCTTTTTAGCAGCTGGCATGCAGCTGCTGGTCAAAGAGAGCAATAAAGCAAATGCAGCAAATGTTAAATTGGTGAATCTGGATATAAGAGTACACAGGTGTTCATTTTACTATTCTTTCCTTTTTTCTTTAAAGTTTTTTCAAAATAAAAAAGTGGAGGGGGTACTAGATTGCATGTTATATGGTATTGGACTAATTCTGAAGTTTATCTGGCAGGGTATTTGTAAGGAGAGAGTAAATTTTCAAAAAGAACAATGAAGGGGAATGGTTCCAACTAGATATCTAAACAAACTCTAAAGCTATGATAATTTAAACATTTTTATTGTCACATACAAAAACCTCCTGGATAATCATAGAGAGTCTAGAAAAAAGCTCATGTGGCTATGGATTTTTAATATGCAATGAAGATGGCATTTTAAAATCAGAATGGGTTAATATATGATTATGGGACTTAACTACTAATTTATAAAAATGTTAGATCCCTATTCCATTCCCTTTACATACACCTTATATATGAATTCCTTAAATATGAATTCAGGAAATAATAGAAGTATAAGTAAGTCTATTAGAAGAACTATACATGATTTTTGTAAATTTGAAATAGGCACGACATTCTTAAGCAAGAAGTGAAATCCAAAAGCAGTAAAGTGCTGATATATTTTGCTGCATAGAGATTTAAAAATTCTACTGGATTAAAAATAACATAAACAGTATATCTGTGCATGTTTTTGTTCATGTGTGCTCAGTCACGTGTCAGGTTTCTCACAGTATAAATTTTTTATTTTATTCTTTTTGGATGTGCTTCATTGCTGCACGGCCTTTTCTCTAGTTGCAGCAAGCAGGGGCTGCTCTCTAGCTGCAGTGCGACGGCTTCTCATTGTGGTGACTTCTCTTGTTGCAGAGCACAGGCTCTAGGGCGCCTGGCCCTCAGAAACTGTTGCACGTGGGTTCAGTAGTTGTGGCTCCCTGGCTCGAGAGCACAGGCTCAAGAGCTGTGGCCCATGGGCTTAGTTGGTCTGTAGCATGTGGGATCCTCCATCAACCTGTGTCTCCTGCATTGGCAGGTGTATTGTTTACCTTTGAGCCTACAGGGAAGCCCCTCACGGTATAGTTTGCTGATTGCATCCCCATAGCATCATGTTTCTTTCCCTCTTGAATTTGGTTTAAATTGATAGTTACATGTAAAGGCTTGATCAGATTAGATTTCTTTTTCAAAGTAAGACTAATTTCAGGACTTCCTTGGTGGTCCAGTGGTTAAGAATCTGTGCTTCCATGCGGGGGCCTCAGGTTGGGGAACCAACATTCCACATGAGCATGGCATGGCCAAAACAGTTTTTTTTTCTTGCCTCTTTTTATCAATGTTATCTACTACTGATTGTCTTTCCCTAGATCCATTCATTCATTAGGGTTTGGCAACTAGTGATATTTTAATTCTCTTTTCTACTGAGTTTATTAGAATACTTCTATAAGGAGAAACTTCCCCTTATCACCTATTCAGTTACCCTGAGATATTCAACTTGTAGGAAAAGCATAACAAATGTTGATTCTTTTTTCTCTACCAATTGTCAAAATAATAAGTTGATTCCCTACCATCCCTCAAAAGTGACCAATAAAGTGGGCTTTTGTAGTATCATTATGAATAAATAGATTTAATCCTATTTGAAGCTATAATTCATTGAGGCTGTAACTCTTTGTAATACTCAAATGGTAGTTTTGGCTGGTGTGAATTTACTTAGGTTATCTCCAGAGTCCTTTGACACATCATTTGTCTTTATTAATTTCTTTGCTTCCTGATAATGACAGGTTATTTTAGGCCCATCTTCTGTATACAGATCCATCCCAGTCCTGGAATCAGCCATCTTAAGGAGTCCAGGTTACTTTTAACAAAATGACATTTAAAAACAACAAACTGAGTGCCGGGAATGCCCATTGGTACTGGGTTGGTCATGGACCCTAGGTCTTTTCAGTTAACAGAGCTAGAAAATACAATTAAAAAAAAAAGATTAAATATATCATGAGTTCATGTTGACACTTCCAATTCAAAATCAGCTATGGAGTTTTTACTTAACATCATCAGTCTTACTTCATTATCTCTTCTTAACAGTATAAAAAATTTCAGTTGTCAATAACAGCAACATTATTTTATTTTTTATTATTTTTATTCTATTTCTCCCACAATACACAGTTTCAGAGCAACAATGACGCTAAATTGAAAGAGACACGTGTACCCCAATGTTCATTGCAGCACTGTTTACAATAGCCAGAACATGGAAGCAACCTAGATGCCCATCAGCAGATGAATGGATAAGAAAGTTGTGGTACATAGTCACAATGGAGTATTACTCAGCTATTAAAAAGAATGCATTTGAATCAGTTCTAATGAGGTGGATGAAACTGGAGCCTATTATACAGAGTGAAGTAAGTCAGAAAGAAAAACACCAATATAATATATTAATGCATATATATGGAATTTAGAAAGATGGTAATGATGACCCTATATGTGAGACAGCAAAAGAGACACAGATGTAAAGAACACACTGTTGGACTCTGTGGGAGAAGGCGAGGGTGGGATGATTTGAGAGAATAGCATTGAAACATGTATATTATCATATGTGAAATAGATCACCAGTCCAGGTTCATGCATGAGGCAGGGTGCTCAGGGCTGGTGCACTGGGATGAACCTGAGGGATGGGATGGGGAGGGAGGTGGGAGGGAGGGTCTGGATAGGGAGCACGTGAACACCCACGGCTGATTCATGTGAATGTATGGCAAAACCCACTACAATATTGTAAAGTAATTAGCTTCCAATTAAAAAAAATGAAAACAAACAAACAAAAAACAATGTTGCCAATAACCACCAACAATATAATTACCAAAAACAATGAGGTTTTTTTTTTAAAGTTGCTTTTGTCCTTAGAGTACTTTTTACTATGGCTGTACAGTCAAATTAATGTATCTCAGTCATCTGAGATAGTTCTTTGTATACTTACACTACCCAAGACTCAATACATAGTTAGAGTATTTATTTTATTTATTTTCTCCCCAGTTTTATTGAGAACATTTAATTCCATTTAGGGGGGTTATTTTTACATTTAGGGGGGTTATTTTTACATTTTTATGTTTTGTCAGACTTTATGAGATATTCAAATATAATAAAGCTCACCAGTTTTAAGTATAGCATGAGATGAGTCTGAAAAAGACACGGAGATGTACAACCATCACCACAATCATTATATAGAATATTTTCATCACCCCCCAAATTTCTCTCATAATTCTTTGTACAGTCAGTCCCCTCCCCACATCTCTTGGCTCTTGTGTACAATTTGATGGACTTTGGTATAATACATTATTAACTGTTAAAAATTGTGGCAAAATATACTACATAAAATTGCCATTTTAATAATTTTTAAGTGTGCAATTCAGTGGCATTAGCTACATTCATAATGTTGTGCAACTGTCATCACTATTTAAAAAATGTTTTTATCACACCAAACAGAAATTCTATACCCATTAATTAGGAATTCTCCATTATCCACTCTGCCCAACATGTCCACGACTATAAGCATCTTTGCCATAGACATCACTGCTGCAGATGTTTATTGCACAAATATTTTTGCTCATAACTGATTGACCATAAGAAAGGCAATGCCAAAGAATGCTCAAACTACCGCACAATTGCACTCATCTCACATCCTAGTAAAGTAATGCTCAAAATTGTCCAAGCCAGGGTTCAGCAATACGTGAACCGTGAACTTCCTGATGTTCAAGCTGGTTTTAGAAAAGGCAGAGGAACCAGAGATCAAATTGCCAACATCCACTGGATCATGGAAAAAGCAAAAGAATTCCAGAAAAACATCTATTTCTGCTTTATTGACTGTGCCAAAGCCTTTGACTGTGTGGATCACAATAAACTGTGGAAAATTCTGAAAGAGATGGGAATACCAGACCACCTGACCTGCCTCTTGAGAAACCTATATGCAGGTCAGGAAGCAACAGTTAGAACTGGACATGGAACAACAGACTGATTCCAAATAGGAAAAGGAGTATGTCAAGGCTGTATATTATCACCCTGCTTATTTAACTTCTATGCAGAGTACATCATGAGAAACGCTGGACTGGAAGAAACACAAGCTGGAATCAAGATTGCCAGGAGAAATATCAATAACCTCAGATACGCAGATGACACCACCCTTATGGCAGAAAGTGAAGAGGAACTAAAAAGCCTCTTGATGAAAGTGAAAGAGGAGAGTGAAAAAGTTGGCTTAAAGCTCAACATTCAGAAAACAAAGATCATGGCATCCGGTCCCATCACTTCATGGGAAATAGAAGGGGAAACAGTGAAAACAGTGTCAGACTGTATTTTTGGGGGCTCCAAAATCACTGCAGATGGTGACTGCAGCCATGAAATTAAAAGACGCTTACTCCTTGGAAGAAAAGTTATGATGAAGCTAGACAGCATATTCAAAAGCAGAGACATTACTTTGCCAACAAAGGTCCATCTAGTCAAGGCTATGGTTTTTCCTGTGGTCATGTATGGATGTGAGAGTTGGACTGTGAAGAAGGCTGAGCGCCAAAGAATTGATGCTTTTGAACTGTGGTGTTGGAGAAGACTCTTGAGAGTCCCTTGGACTGCAAGGAGATTCAACCAGTCCATTCTGAAGGAGATGAGCCCTGGGATTTCTTTGGAAGGACTGATACTGAAGCTGAAACTCCAGTACTTTGGCCACCTCATGCGAAGAGTTGACTCATTAGAAAAGCCTCTGATGCTGGGAGGGATTGGGGGCAGGAGGAGAAGGGGACGACAGAGGATGAGATGGCTGGATGGCATCGCCGACTCGATGGACGTGAGTCTGGGTGAACTCCGGGAGTTGGTGATGGACAGGGAGGCCGGGCGTGCTGCGATTCATGGGGTCGCAAAGAGTTGGACACGACTGAGCGACTGAACTGAACTGATTGACCATAAGACCATTCTGCTGTAAAAGATAAAATAACAAAAAACCAAAAAGGGACATTAAAAGGACATAATGAAACATATGAACAACAAAAGTAGAAAGACTTTATTGCAAAATACAAAATCCTTAAATAAACTAAAATGTGTGTGGGTTCACTGCAATACTGTGCAAATAACTGATTGTGGGCTACATGTAAGCACTTGTCTTATATGCAAGTCTTTTATTCACAGTTATATAATATATATAATATAATACATATTTTTGTCTTAGATTTTTGTAATATAATACATATTATAAATATATATTACATATATTTTTGTTGTCAGTGATGATTTATCTCCTTGTTCAGCATTGTACTTTTTCTTTTATATTAAAATTTCCTTTGTTAAGAGAAGTATAAGTTTCCAGATACTAAGATGGATATTTTGTAACTGAGCTTTGTATTGTGTTGTGAAAACCTCTCCACTGTTGTTCCTGGCATCTTGTCCATCAACAGATGTTCAAAAGTTCTATGGGTCCTATGCCTTCAAATCACTGAAGGATTTGCAAACTGACATGTAACCATTTTTCAGTACAGTGTGCAATCTGGCTTTAAACACTCTTCTTTCACACTTCTTGTAAGTTTTACCAACCTATTTTGTATCAAGTTGACATACATTGTTGTTATCATCCACTATTTTAAGACTCTTCACTGTGTAGACCATAATGAGATCCAAGATTTATGTCTTATAAAAATGGGAGTTCTGCATCAAGGGGAAATGAAACTAGACTGTCAACAAACTAATTTATCTTTTATGGCAAAATTGCATTATAGACAATTAGCTATGTAGCAAACATGCTTGCAACTTAAGATGTCTATAGCAAAGATGCTTGCAATGAAAGTACCTAGAACCCTCCCCAGCCCCTTGTGACCTCTAGTCTACTTTCTGTCTCTTTGAATTTGCTTAGCCTGGATATTTCATGTAAGTGGACTCAAACAACATTGTCCTTTGTGTCTACCTTCTTTTGCTAAGCATGTTTTCAAGATTCATCCATGTTGTAGCATGTGTCAGAATTTCACTCCTTTTCATAGTTGAATAATGTTCCATTGTTGTGGACATGTCACTTTGTAAAATTTTTATTTATTTTTAATTGGAGGATAATTGCTTTACAATATTGTGTTAGTTTCTGCCCTGTATCAGCATGAATCAGTCGTAGTTATATGTATGTCCCCTCAGTCTTGAACCTTCCTCCCACCTCCCACTCCATCCTGCCCTCTAGGTTGTCAAAGAGCACCAGATTTGAGCTCCCTGAATCACATAACAAATTTCCACTGGTTATCTAATTTTACATACGGTCATGTATATGTTTCAATGCTACTCTCTCAATTCATTCCACCCTCTCTTTATCCTGCTGTGTACACAAGTTTGTTCTCTATGTCTTTGTGTCCATTGTGCCCTGCAGATGGATTCATCAGTACCATCTTTCTAGATTCTGTATATATGTGTTAATTTGTGGTATTTGCCTTTCTCTTTTTGACTTACTTCGGACCTCCTTGGTCACTCAGACTGTAAAGAATCTGCCTGCAATGCAGGTAACCTGGGTTTAATCCCTGGATCAGGAAGATCCCCTGGAGAAGGGAATGGCTACCCACTCCAGTATTCTTGCCTGGAGAATTCCATGGACAGAGGAGCCTGGTGGGCTACAGTCCATGGGATCACAAAGAGTCGCACACAACTGAGTGACTAACACACATATTCTGACTTACTTCACTCTGTATAATAGGCTCTGTTGCTGCTACTGCTGCTGCTAAGTCACTTCAGCCGTATCCAATTCTGTGTGACCCCATAGATGGCAGCCACCAGGCTCCCCTGTCCCTGGGATTCTCCAGGCAAGAACACTGGAGTGGGTTGCCATTTCCTTCTCCAATGCATGAAAGTGAAAAGTCAAAGTGAAGTCGCTCAGTCGTGTCCGACTCTTAGCAACCCCATGGACTGCAGCCTACCAGGCTCCTCCATCCATGGGATTTTCCAGGCAAAGTACTGGAGTGGGGTGCCACTACCTTCTCCGATAATAGGCTCTAGGTTCATCCATCTCTTTAGAACTGAGTCAAATGTATTCCTTTTAATGGCTGAGTAATATTTGATCATGTGTATGTACAACAACTTCTTTATCCATTTGTCTGTTGATGGACATCTCGGTTGCTTCCACGTCCTAATTATTGTAAATAGTGCTGTGATGAACATTGGGGTACACGTGCCTTTTAGGATTATGGTTTTCTCAGAGCATATGCCCAGTAGAGGGATTGCTGAGTTATGTGGTAGTTTTATTCCTAGCTTTTATAGGAATCTCCATGCATATGTCACATTTTGCTTATCCATTTATCTCTTGATGGACACTTGTTTCCATATTTTGACTATTGTGAACAAAGCTGCTATGAAAATGCATGTCCAAATATCTCTTGAGACTCTGCTTTCAACTCTTTTGAGCTTAGGAGTAGAATTGCTGGATCATAAGGTAATTAAATGTTCAGCTCTTTGAGGAACTCCCAAATTATTTTCTGTAGTGATTGCACCATTTATTTTATTTATTTTCCTAACAGCAATGTATGTGTCAAATTTTCCACATTCTCAACAATACCTGCTGCTGCTAAGTCACTTCAGTAGTGTCCGACTCTGTGTGACCCCAGAGACAGCAGCCCACCAGGCTCCTCCGTCCCTGGGATTCTGGCAAGAACATTGGAGTGGGGTGCCATTGCCTTCTCCGCAACAATAACCTAGTAGGTGTGAAAGCCCAAGACAAATGCAAATCAAAACCTCAGTGAGATGCCATTTCACACCAACAATACTAATAGATGTGAAATGGCATCTCACTGAGGTTTTGATTTGCATTTCCCCTGGGCTTCTCTGGTGGCTCAGACAATAAAGTGTCTGCCTGCAATGCAAGAGATCCGGGTTTGATCCCTGGGTTGGCAAGATCCCCTGGAGAAGGAAATGGCAACCCACTCCAGGACTCTTGCCTGGAAAATCCCATGGATGGAGGAGCCTGGTAGGTTGCAGTCCATGGGGTCACAAAGAGTCAGACAAGACTGAACTTCACTTAATGACTGATTTGGGTTTCCCGGGTGGCACTAGCAGTAAAGAACCTGCCTGCGAATGCAGGAGACTTAAGGGACTGTGAGTTCTATCCCTGGGTCAGAAAGATCCCCTGGAGGAGGGCATGGCAACCCACTCCAGTATTCTTGCCTGGAGAATCCCACGGACAGAGGAGCCTAGCAGGCTACAGTCCATAGAGTCGCAAAGAGTTGGACATGACTGAAGCAACTTAGCACACAATGATTAATGATGTTGAGCATCTTTTCATGAGCTTATTGGCCATTTGTATATTTTCTTTGGAGAAATGTCTATTCAGGTTATTTATTTATTTAAAACTGGATTGTCCATTTTTTTATATTTATCCCTCATTATATATTTAAAGCAGATTTCATATAGGCAACAATTGGGTCTTGTCTGTTTTATCCAGTCTGTCTTTTAATTGGTGTATTAAAAGACTACTCACATTTTAAATGTTTTTTTATAAAGTTGGATTAATATCTACCATATTTGTGACTATTTTCTATTCTATTCTTTGCAATTCTTTGTTTCTTTATTTGAATATTCTCCTTTTTTCTTCTCTAGTTTTAATCCAGCATTTTATATGATTTCATTTTCTCTCCTCTCTTAGCATGTTAATTATACTTTAAAAAAGCTTTAGTGATTTCCCTAAAGTTTGAAATATACATTTACAACTAATCTAAGTCCAATTCCAAATACACTATACCAGTTCATGAATAGTGCAGGTATCTTATAAAAGAATTATAAATCCCTCCTTCCTGTCCCTTATAATGTTGTCATTCATTTCACTTATCTATAAGCTGTAATCTCCCAACACATTGTTGCTATTTTTATTATTTATTTATTTATTTGTGATTGCGCTGGGTCTTCCTTGCTGTTTACAGGCTTTCTCTAGCTGCCGCAGGAGGGGCTACTTTTCATCGTGGTGCGTGGGCTTCTCGTTGCGATGGCTTCTCTTGACATTGAGCACAGACTTTAGGTGCTTGGGCTTCCGTAGTCGCAACTCGTGGACTCTAGAGCACCGGCTCAATAGTTGTGGTGCGTGGGTTTAGTTGCTCTGCGGCATGTGGAATCTTCCCGAACCAGGGATCAAACTTGTGTTCCTATATTGGAAGGCAGATTCTTACCACTGTACCACTAGTGAAGTCCTGTTGCTATTATTTGAGTAGCTGTATATTAGATCAATAAAATGAAAGATTTTATGTTCATTTGTTCCTTCTCTAATGCTCTTTTTTTGTTATATAGATGCAAGTTTCTGACCTATACCATTTTTCTTCTCTCTAAAGAATATCTTTTAATGTTTCTTGCAAGACAGGTCCACTGGCAACACATTCCCTTGGTTTTTGTCTGGAACATTCTTTATTTTTTCTTCACTTTTAAACATAATTTTGCAGTAATGAAGACCGAGCACAGCCACAAGTAAATAAATAAAATAAAAATAAGCAACAACAACAATAATAATAAAAGAACCTGGTAGAGATTCTGAAATAAATATTTATGAAAGTTTGTGGGCCTCTTATGATTAGGCCCTCAGGAGTTTTTGATTCTCAAGCTAGTCCACACAACCTCCAGAAATTTGTCAATTACTGTTAACATGTTCTTACCAGTTGCTTGCTCCAGTGGCTTCCATTCCCTATAAACTGTGATTGTCTGTAATTGCCTGTCTATCCAGTTTCAGAGGCAGTAGCTTGCCCTGAAAATTTTTTGTTTTAAGAATAATTACATAGAAATCTAGAAGGAAATATGTCAAAGTGTAATGGTAAACCCACAAACATGTTTTTTGCTTTTGTTGAGTAGTAGAAACATGGTACATTCATGTAGGGAAATAGTATGCTTGCTCCTTGGCTGCTTACTTCGCTTCAGTAAGTGTCCGACTCTTTGTGACCCCACGGACTGTAGCCCACGAGGCTCCTCTGTCCATAGGATTCTCCAGGCAAGAATACTGGAGTAGGTTGCCATTTCCTACTCTAGGGGATTTTCCCAACCCAGGGATAGAACCTAGGCTTACTGTACTGTAAGCAGATTCTTTACCACTGAGCCACCGGGGAAGCCTAGAGCTGAAGATTAACTTTACTTAAAACAATTAAGGTGATGCTGATCAGACCACTGCATGGCCAATTTTAAGATGACTGTCGGAGCCGACTGCTATTTTTGCACATAGTCGCCTCCCTCCATCTGTGAAATCTCTTGCCCTCTGATGTCAGTGGGATAGGAGTTGGCCTTGGGACAGGAGTCTACCCTCTCCCTACCCGCCCCCCTCCATAGTTGGCATCCAAAATAAAGCAAATTTTCCTTTTCACCAGTCTTGCCTCTTCATTGGCTTTTGAACAGTAAGCAGCTGAACCCCACTTTCATTTACACAAACATACATTTTTATACATAGATGATATGTGAAAGGATTCACAAGAAACTAGTAATTGTGGTTGCCTCATGGACAGAGGAGCCTGGTAGGCTGCAGTCCATGGGGTCGCTAAGAGTCGGGCACGACTGAGCGACTTCAATTTCACTTTTCACTTTCATGCATTGGAGAAGGAAATGGCAACCCACTCCAGTATTCTTGCCTGGAGAATCCCAGGGACAGAAGAGCCTAGTGGGCTACCGTCTATGGGGTCACACAGAGTCGGACACAACTGAAGCGACTTAGTAACAGCAGCAGATACGACTGTGTGACTGAGAATGCACTGGGAAAAAGAATTAAGGATAGGAATGGGAGAGAGTTGATTTTCTCAGTTTACTTTTTATTCTTTTTCACTTTTTTACGACTTACTTTAACTTTGTGTGTGTGTATTTGTAATGGAAAAAATGCCATTGTGTCCTCTATTCTGATTGATTTCAGAACACTTTCAGGACATGGAAAGAAGAATTGTAAAACTTGGTGTCAGCTGTGGGAATAGTGGCCCATGTTCCCAGTGTGATTTGCCAGTAGTCAAAATTATAGAGACAGAAAGTAAAATGGTGTTTGTTAGAGTCTGGAGCTGGGGGAGGGAATGAGGAGTTATCGCTTAATGGGTATTGAGTTTCAGTTTTGTGAAATGAAAAGAATTCTGGAGATGGATGATGTTGATGGCTGTGCAACAATATAAATGAAGTTCATACCATTGAACTGTGCACTTAAAAATGGTTGAGCTGGTAAATTTTACGTGTATTTTACCACAATTTAAAAAATTGGAAAAAAACCCACAAGACAGTTCTTAACATTTTAAAGTACAAATATATAGAACTTTATAATAACAGAAAAAGAACTATTAATGACAGAGAAGGATAAGTTAAGGTTTTCCCAGATTTTAAAAAAACCTAAAGAACTTATTGCTATAATAGCAGACACGCCCTACAAGAAATGCTAAACAGTTGTTCCAACTGAAACGAAAGGAGAGTAACTAAAAACTGTACAAAGAAGTAAAGAACACCAGTAATTATACCTACATAGTTAGGTGTAAAATCCAGTACTGTTGTATTTTTGGTTTGTAGCTTCTCTTTTTTCCCTATATGATTAAAAGACAAATGCAAAAACAACAATTATCTATGTCAATGGGCACACAATGCATACATATGTAATCTGTGACAATAACAACATAAGGAAGGGAGGATGAAGCTGTGTAAGAGCAGAGTTTTGTATACTCTTGAGGCTAAGTTGGTTTAATTCAAACTAGATTATTATTAACCGAAGCTGTTACCTCTAACACCCGGCCACTAAGAAAATAACTAAAAACAAAATCAGAAAAAGAAATGAGAAGAGAATCGAAATAGTGCACTAGAAAAAAAAATAAGCACAAAGTAAGGCAGCAGTAGGAACTTCCCTGGTGGTGCAGTGGTTAAGACTCTGAGTTTCCAACACGGGAGCTGGTGTTCAATCCCTGATTGAGGAACTAGATCCCACATGCCACAACTAAAGAACCTGCATGCCACAACTAAGACCCAGTGCAGCCAAATAAATAATAAATATTTTTTAAAAAGATAAAGCACAATAGAGTCACCCCAGTGATGTTCCTGTGTGTTCAGATTGCTGAATTTGAGTGAACCATCCTTGAAAAAACAAGGGACTTCCCTGGTGGTCCAATGGCTAAGACTCTGTACTCCTAATGCAGGGGGTCTGGGTTCGATTCCTGGTCAGGGAACTAGATCCCACATGGCACAACTAAAGACTCTGCATGCTCATCAAAGATTGAAGATCATGTTTGTAACAACTAATGCCTGGCACAGCCAAATAAATAAATTGAAAAAAAAAAAAGAAAAAACAAAATACAATGTGAATAGAAAGACTCATCACTGCCACCCCCCATCCTTTTCTAAAAATAATTTATAAGAAAAAATCATTAATATTTTACATAATTAGTTTCACCCAAGGTTCACACATGGAAGAAATAGCTAAGACATAACATCATAAATTCTCACTATGAAATCACAATAGAATCTGATATATTCTGAGTATTTGCAAGTTGGGAGAGAGCCTCAGAGATTATATTACTCATCCCCTCACTGCAGAGATGAGGTAGGTCACTGAGGCCCAAGAAGGTCTAGTGTGGGACCTTGGGGTCTAACCCCAGGGACAGCGCCTGGGTAGAATGCAGGCCTCCTGAAGCCTAACTCAGGGTGCCGTCTACTCCTTCGTCTTTATCAAAAGTAAACATGCTGCTGCTGCTAAGTCGCTTCAGTTGTGTCCGACTCTGTGTGACCCCAGAGACGGCAGCCCACCAGGCTCCCCCGTCCCTGGGATTCCCCAGGCAAGAACACTGGAGTGGTATGCCAGTTCGTTCTCCAATGCACAAAAGTGAAAAGTGAAAGTGAAGTCGCTCAATCATGTCTGACTCCTAGCGATCCCATGGACTGCAGCCTACCAGGCTCCTCCGTCCATGGGATTTCCCAGGCAAGAATACTGGAGTGGGGTGCCATCGCCTTCTCCGAAAGTAAACATAAAATTCACCAAATGATAAAGTGCACATGCTAATGTGGGCAAGAGCTTCAGTCGTATCCAACTCTTTGTGACCCCACGGACTGTAACCTGTCAGACTCCTCTATCAGTGGGATTTTCCAGGCAAGGATACTCAAATGGGTTGCCATGCCCTCCTCGGGGGGATCTTCCCCACCCAGGAGTTGAACCTATATCTCTTACATCTCCTGCATTGGCAGGTGGGTTCTTTACCATTAACTGCCTCCTGAGAAACCCCACACAAGGTGGTGCAGATTAGCAATTTGGTTTTGCAATGTGATTCCTTTAGCCATCAGTCAGTTATGTAACCCACCTTGGAATGGGAATTTTTCATACGAGATTGTTCAGCATTCTGAGGGAAGACTCATACAGGCTAAACACGGCTTTTTCCTGGATTCAGGAAGATTTTTCATGGCTCTTAGCCTGTGGTGGGCAGGCTGTCAGCTGCACAGCAGAATTCCAGTTTCCAAGCAGCACTGTGAGGTGCGTCCTGGCTTCAAGCAGCACAGCGATATCTGTATGGTGCATGCAGGATAACCTTTCTTCATCCAGTCTTTCCCCAAAGGAGGGCCTTTTGGATTAATCATTCCTTCGACAAAATGGTGAATGGTCCACACCAGTCTGAAGTCCACTCCTAGGCGTCCCTACTATATTGATATAAACCATAACCATTATGAGGAAAGGCGTTAGCAGACACTGTCTCCGTGGTCTCTGGTGTTGGTCATGGGAAACTCGCCCTGTCAAAGGTTGGTATAATGTTGGCCTTTTGGCTACAGTTTCTTGCCCCGGGGGAAATATCTAGTTTGCAGACCTCCTCGACAGCAATATTCCCACTCAACTTTCATGGGTAACCACTTCCCTGCCCAGGTGCAGTAGGCAACGGTGTGGTTTCAGGAGCCCGGGTGATCTGGCCTGGGTCAAACAGTAGAGTCGGGCCCTTCCGGGTGTCTCCAGGTAGTGCCTTTAACAGGTAACCACCAGGGAGCATCTGTAACTGCCTGTTGGCTATCAGACTTCCTGTGCTCACTCAACATCTCTTCAAAGCCAAAGGAGTCAGCAAACTTGTCATGCTCTGTCAAATAGCTGGTTGAGTTTACAGCTTCTCAAATTTAGCCTTACTGACCTCATAGGCGTCCTTGTAAAAAGCATCAATAGCAACTCTCTTCACAGATGCTTCTCCATCCTACTTTATCTGAGGATCATCAGTGCCCATTGTAAATACTCTGGCAGGGATGGGGCCATTTTGGTGGGTAGAAACAGCCGATCTCCGGGCGTCTTGTGAGTATAGGTGTGCAACCCCCATCTGCTACAGACCCCGGGGCACTGGGGAATGCCCAAACTGCCCGAGCCTGTGAGGAACACCATGCCCAGGCCTCTTTGCCTCCCACCAGCCAGCCTGGGCCCCTCATCAAGAGCAGAGGCAACAAGAGGATGAGCTAGATACAGTTTTTGGTTTTTTTTGTTTTGTTTGTTTTTAAAAAACCTTAGATTTTCTTTATTCATTGGTCCATTTCTACAACAAATATATCCAAAACACTACACGATAAGATTATTTACAACATTTCCAAATGAGAAGATTCTTTCTGCCCTGCTACTGCTATTCACACACAGTACTTCCACAGCACATCATGAGAAGATTCAGTTCAGTTCAGTTCAGTCGTCAGTTGTGTCCAACTCTTTGCGACCCCATGAATCGCAGCACGCCAGGCCTCCCTGTCCATCACCAACTCCCAGAGTTCACTCAGACTCACGTCCATCGAGTCAGTGATGCCATCCAGCCATCTCATCCTCTGTTGTCCCCTTCTCCTCCTGCCCCCAATCCCTCCCAGCATCAGAGTCTTTTCCAATGAGTCAACTCTTCGCATGAGGTGGCCAAAGTACTGGAGTTTCAGCTTCAGTATCAGTCCTTCCAAAGAAATCCCAGGGCTGATCTCCTTTAGAATGGACTGGTTGAATCTCCTTGCAGTCCAAGGGACTCTCAAGAGTCTTCTCCAACACCACAGTTCAAAAGCATCAATTCTTTGGCGCTCAGCCTTCTTCACAGTCCAACTCTCACATCCATACATGATAAGATTACCCTGTACTCTAAACTGGTTAAGAAATGTGAAAACTAATAATGTAATCACATTAGCCCTCCTCAATATGTGGCAACATTTTAGAAACCTTGAACTTCATCTTGCAACATCTAAAGAGTTCAACAACAGCTTTCCCCATTGTACTTTACGAAATAAGTTGCAGGGACTAGGAGAAGAACCACATTGTCAAGATAACTAACTGTACAGAAATGGATTTAAAAAGTCACACCTCAAAATTACTTTTTGTGAATTTCACACATATTTACAAATATCACATTGTCATCCAGCTTGTTTACTTGGATTTTCTTTGCTTGGACTGCACCACATTGGTTATGTCTTTAGCAGAGCTAGGGGCTGAAGCAGAGAGGATGGTTCACGATGTCCATTTTCCATATTGTCAGAAGCCACAAGCCAGCTCTTCACTTTGAGCGTTTATTTGGCTTGGAGTTTTGGACTTTTCAATTACCTCTTTGGGCTCTCTGTTTTGTCCAGAGACTATGGCAGCATTTGCCTTGAGTTCTAACCTGGGAACAGACCCCTGTAGTGTTGTGGCTGGAGTTTCCTTTGGGACCAAACTCTGTGAAGGGCCTGGTGGTCAGCTTGAAAATTCTGGCTGTTTAGGGCCTGAGTTTTCCAAGCTAATTCCTTGTTTTCCAGGTAATGGCTGCTTATCAGCCTCCTCCAGACCAGCTGGGTGAGTATCTGGAGTGCTTGGATTCGCTATTTTTCTTCTACCAAGGAGGTTTCTTCTTCTGTTTATTTGCATTGATGTTATTTTGCTTATTGTGTACCCAAAATTGCCTGTAGAGATATCACTCTGCAATAAGTTGACCAACAATGGGTTTGTTCGTGTGACATCCTTATTGACTGGGAAGCCTAGATTCTGACCACAGAACATCTGATTTCCATTGGGTGCACCAATGGAAGGTGCGTTGAAAGGCATCCGATGGCCGGAGAAGTAGTTTCTGGGGGCACTGTTTCCCTGCATGGCCTGCACATGAGGGCGGGGGAACATGGTGCTTTGTTGCATGCTAACATCAGGCATCATCTGAGACGAGCTATCATTATTTGCTATAGTAGCAGGATCACCATGCTGCTGGGCCATACAGGTATATGTATGTGTGTGTGTGTGTGTGTGTGTGTGTGTGTGTGTGTGTGTATATACAATTTATGTATTGGCTGTGCTGGGTCTTCATTGTTTCATGGGCTTTTCTCTAGTTGTGGTGAGGGGGCTACTTTCTAGATGCAGTGCACAGGCTTCTCACTGCAGAAACTTCTCTTGTTTTGAAGCACAGGCTCAAGGGTGCACGGACTTCAGTAGTTGTGGCACATGTGCTCAGCAGTTGCAGCTCCTGGGCTCTAGAGCACAGGCTTAATAGTTGTTGGGCTATATAGTTTTAAATATTGTTTTTCTTTCACATTACTTTGTAAACATGGTTTTGTGTTTCTCCATGTTCTGGCAGCAGCAAGCTGTTTTATAATATTAGTATTTAATATTTTAAGCTTTCATTATAGGGTTGTTTGCAGCTTTTTTGAGTCCCAGTGATGTAAGTGTTTTAGTACATATAGATTTTTTTTCTTTTATTCTATTTCACTGGGTTTTAAATTCCTAGATGAGAGATTGGGTCAAAAGAAAGCCAGTTGGCTCTTGCCAAGTGTTACCTAAGTATGCCTCTAGAAGGATTATTACCTGGCCCTAGACAGGTGTGAATATATCTGTTTCCCAACGCTGATACCCAGCGTTGGGTATCTAATTTTTACTTGGTTTAATGGTTGTTAATTGGAACCATACTATACTTACAGTCTTTAATTTGTGTTTCCCTAATTACTAAGGAAGTTGAGTCTTTTTAAAAATAAATATGTTGTTTATTACTTGTTTATCCTGTTAGATGCCTACTCGATTCAAAGCAACAGACATTCTGAGTGCCCACTCTGTGCTAGGAGCTGTGTACATCCCTTAAAGGGGCAGTGACCTAATAAAAATGATCCTTTGGAATAGGGTGGGGGAACCAGGATAGTATAGGAAACATAAGAGTAGCTCTACTCTCTCAGTAGAAGCACAGTCCTGGCAAACTGCTTGGGGAAAGGCCTGTGGGTGGAAGACAAAGAAGGGAAGGGTTGACTCTGCCTGAAAAAGATTAGGCTTTTGCAGGGTAGGTGACTTTAGAGCTAGGGCTGAATAAGATTTGTCCAGGTGAGAAAATGATGTATGGGGAGAGGGGACAATGTGAAAAGAGGTCAACAGGTTGAAAAGTCTGATAATATGGTGCTTGTGTAACGGGGCTGTGACTCGTCCATTGTAGCTGAGACACAGGATGCTGGAGCTGAGGAATGATGGGACATTGGCTGGAAAGGAAGAGTCAGGACTAACCTTGGGAATCTGACCTTGGTCCTGAAGAATTTTTGTTCTTTGTTTAAAAAAAGTATTTATTTATTTGGCTGCATTGGGTCTTGGTTGTGATACATGCAGTCTTTGTTGTGGCACAGGAGCTTAGTTGCTGCACAGAATGTGGGATCTTAGTTCCTAAACCAGGGATGGAACTCCTGTCCCGCCACATTGGAAGGTGGATTCTTAACCACCGGACCACCAGGAAAGTCTCAAATATTTTGTTCTTAAAGAGGAATGACAGGAGCTAATGTATGTTTTAGAAAGATGTTTCTGGTAGCTAAAGAATCTGCCTGCCAATGTAGGAGATGCGGATTCGATCCCTGGGTCAGAAAGATTCCCTTGGAGAAGGAAATGGAAACCCACTCCAGTATTTTTGCCTGGGAAATCCCATGGACAGAGTCCAGCGGGGTATAATCCATGGGGTCACAAAGAGTTGGACATGAATTTGCAACTAAACAGCACTTTTGGTAGTTAATAAGAGGTAGACATGTTCCTTGCCTTTATGGAGCTCAAGGACTAGTGGGGGAAACAAGTGTTAAACAAGAAATCATAATTATAAGCTCTCATTGAATGAAATGAGTCCCTGTATGGGCCACTCTCTTCTTTGCTTTCCTGGTGGCTCAGATGGTAAAGTGTCTGCCTACTATGCAGGAAACGTGGGTTCAATCCCTAGGTTGGGAAGATCTGCTGGAGAAGGAATTGGCAACCCACCCCAGTACCCTTGCCTGGAAGATCCAATGGACAGAGGAGCTCAGTAGGCTATAGTCCATGGGGTCTCAAAGAGTCGGACATGACTGAGTGACTTCAATTGAAAGAAAAAATGTCATGCTTTGAGAGCAATTTATATGTAACAGGGGTAGCAGACCAACTCCAAAGGTCAGGGAGGGTTTCCCCTAGGAAATAATTTCTGGAGGTGTTTCTTCTTCTGCTCTTACACACACCTCTCACTTAAGTCTTACCATTAAACTTCACAGATAAAAGCAATGTAAAATATTTGAAAGAAACCCAGAATTGAATATACATATTCTACATGCATTTGTAAACCTCCCCAAATGATTCACCCTGACATTCCCTTGTATCTGGTCCCCAGTATCCCTTCTTTGTAAAAAATGTTAAATTTCATTTTATTTATTTACTCGTTTATTTTATTTTGGCTGCACTGAGTCTTCATTGTGGTGCACTAACTTTCTCATTGCAGCACTTGGGCTTTGTTGCCATAAGGTATGTGAGATCTTAGTTCTCTGACTAGGGATCAAACCTCATCCCCTGTGTTGAAAGGCAGATTCTTAACCACTGGACTATGAGGGAAGTCCCCACAGTATCCTTCCATTGACGTTATCTGACTTGTATACTGACCCCAACCTTGTGAGGCAGGCAGGCAAGTGTGACTCTCAACATTTTATTGATGAAGAATGTGAGTTTCAGGTTAGGTAACTTGCCTAGAATCACAGGACTAGTTAATATGTACAGGCATTTGAATCCAGGTCTTGTAATACCTATGTGGAATTCTTTTCTTTTTTAAGAAAATTTTTTTTAATTAGTAAAGGTCTCAACAAGTGGTCACACCTATGTTCTTTTTATTTATTTTTTTTAATTTTTTTGGCTGCATGTGTGGTGTGTGGAATCTTAGTTCCTAACCAGCCTGCTCTCCCTGCATTGGGAGTGCAGAGTATTAACCACTGGATTGTCAGGGAAGTCCCTAGGTGGAATTATCCTTGCAATGCTCATTCTTTTGTTTGTTCATTAATCCATCAAATATGCACTGATCACCTTCTGAGTGTCAGGCTATGTGTGAAGCAATCCAGAACCACAAAAGGTTTTAAGCAGGAAAGTAGCATGATCCAATTTAGGTTTTAGAACCTTCTTTTGGATGAGAGGACAGAAAGAAGTGGTTTTCAAAGTATGGTTTGAGGCCACACTGGGTCAGACGGGTCTTCCAGATGGCACTAGTGGTAAATAACTCACCTACCAATGCAGGAGATCTAAAAGATTCAGGTTTGATCCCTGGGTTGTGAAGATCCCCTGGAGGAGGGCATGGAAACCTACTCCAGTATTCTTGCCTGGAGAATCCCATGGACAGAGGAGCCTGGCAGGCTACAGTCCATGGGGTTGCACAGAGTCAGACACGACTGAAGTGACTTAGCATACATTTAGGCACTGGGTCAGTGGCTCTGGGGTTGGTGATATGCCAGGTTTGGGTACTGTTTTTTTCCCCTAATGCAATAGAAAGTGCTATATCAGAGAAGAAAGTGTCAACTCATTATGAAGAGGTGCTGGCTGTAGCAACCAGGTGAGAGATGACACAAAACAGAGACAAAGGGATGTACCTGGGGGTCATTGAGCTAGCATGGCAGGACTTCCCACTCACCCTTAGCTCATACAGTAGCTGAGAAGTGAAACTGGAATTCCTACCTAGGTCCTCTGGCTACAGAGCCTGTGGGCTTACTGCACATAACCATTTATAGCCACTTCATGATTTTAAATATTTTGTATTTATTTCTCTTAGCATTTGTTTTGCATATCTCTATCGTGTCTCAAACTGCCTTCAAGCCTTGTATTTCCCCCTCATTTTCATAAAGTCTAGGACAGAAACAAGGGACAGATGAGTAAGGCCTTAAAATTTTTTTAATGTTTATTTATTTGGGGCTGGGTTCACAGGCAAGGAAAAAGTAGATTTGATAAACACAGACTAGGGAAGAACCGCAGGATACTGGGAGATGAGCAGCACCTCCTCTTCTATAAACCCCTGGCAGTCTCCAGGAAGCCTGAAGACAATAATCCCAGAAGCCCAGAGGGTGACCCCACTTCCTTCCCAGGGTTATTACTGAGTATCAGGCTGGAGCCGGCAGGAATTCAAGAAACTGTAAAGAAACCACAGCCTCAACAACCAACTCTCCAAACATCAACACCAACTACCTCGACAATAAAACTCGTTACAATTCATCTCCCTCCCACTTACAACTGCAGACCAGAAGGAAGCAGAGGGGCCTACGGGAAGGGCTCTTTGCTGCCCCTTCCCCTGCCTGACCCATCCTCATGGGGATGAGCCTGGTTTTCCCAGGGTCTTGGGGAGGCGGGAAACTGACACCCTGTCTCCGAATGGGGGCACTAGAGAAACGGAGGACACCTTCATTCTCTCCTCATTGCCAGATAGGTCAGAACTAAAACCAACTGAGGCAAAGGTTATAGTTGGCAGTACCAGGAGAAGCCTGTCACATCCCAGTAATCCCAAAGCCACAGCGGCTAAACTAAGCAGGTCAGAGTTGAGGTGGGCGAGAAAAAGATGGGGAGGTGGGCGTGGCGAAGGCCTAAGGTAGTGGGAGGCTTCTGGGGCGCTGCCCTTAAGAATGACCAATCAGAGAGTAGCTTGCAGCCGAGGGGCGGGACCGGGGCGCATCTTTGTCGCGATTGGATGAAGGCCGGGAGCGGGGAAGGGGCCGCGGCGCGCCTAGGACCGCTGCTTTGCAATTTCTCATTATATACTGCAGTGGCCGCGGCTGTGGAAGCCGGCTGGACTGCAGCCCACGTGCCTGCATCTGAGGCTCTGGCTTGCCGCGGAGTTCCTTGCCGCGCGTCTAGTCAGTCCTGCCCCTAAGGTTCTCTCCATCCTCTGTCCCCTAGCTCTCGTCCAGCTCCCGACCTCAGCGTCTGCAAAACGAAATGGTCACAACCGTGAATACTTCAGATGAAATAGAGCAGATGTTCCAGCCCTACAACTTCGAGCTGTTCCGGAACATGAGGCCCTTTTTGGAGGAGTACTGGTGAGACCTGTAGAAGGGGAAGGGCCGTGTTAGGGGCCTAACTCTGATGACCGCTATTTGGGGGGATTGGTGGAATGGGGGAGGGCGAGACAGAATACCCACAGAGATTTTGCTAAGGAGCAAAGGTATCGGATTCCCCAGTACTGACTTCACGTCCCTGTTGTCCAAGGTACATACAGGTAGTGTGGCACCTTAAAGAGGTGAGAAAGAAAGGCAGGAATAAGAGGATGGGATGAAGAATTTAGGAGGAGACAGAAACCAAGCGGGGAAAAGTGTAGTGAGAACTCTGAAGACTGGGGTTGATCTGAACTCCTACTCCCACCCACCTTATAGACGACTGTCCATCCTTTGTGGCTGCATGTGTGCGCATGCGTGCATGGGCTGATACCTGAAGACTGCTCTTCACAGTTATCATCTTGTTCCTCAAATGTTCCATCATCCATGCTGTGGAGAAGGAGGCAAAATCTGGATACTCTTCCAAAATTTCCCCAGACTTTGCCCTAGAGCCCCTCAGAGCTCCAGCCAATTTGCTATGACCAACCAGGCAGAAGCTGTTGCCACATTCTTTGTACATCACAGCCTTGGTTTGCTTCTAGAAATGGACCAGCAGCTGTCACCCACTCCCAACCCCGGGAACCTTGGTTATAGCTGCTGCCCTGTGTAAAGTACTTTACATATATTAACACTGTCAGGAGAGGAGTGTTATTCCCCCCATAAAAATAAGGAAACTGATGCTCAGAGAAGGAAGTAGGTTTTCCAGTGTCACACAGCTAGTAAGTGGCAGAAGTAGAATTTCAATCCAGAGCACTCACCTAGAGATGAGTGGACATTCCTCTAACCAGCTCCCACCCATAAGCCCATCCACTCTGCCTTCTGCCTGCCAGGACAACCTCATTCGCCATAGCTCTGATCTACCTGCTGCTCATCATCGTGGGGCAAAACTACATGAAGGCACGGAAGGGCTTCAACCTGCAGGGACCTCTCATCATTTGGTCCTTTTGCCTTGCAGTCTTCAGGTAAGACCTTCCCCACTCCAACCTATCTTATAGACCCTAGACCCTCATTCTATCCCTAAGAGCTTTCTAAAAACCTCAATTGCATCAACTGCCCAAGTTGCCTCCTAACTCTCTCCTTATTCTGTTCTTTCAGCTCTGACTCCTCTCCCCGGGTTCCACTCTCCTGTCTTCCTTCTTCTCCAGTTCCTAGACTAGTAGTCTCTGCTCTCTCTCATGAGACCTCTTGTGCTCATTGAGTCTGGATAATTCCAACAATTTCCCCAGCCTCTAATACTCTCTGCATCTAACACTCTCTCCCAAGACCTTCCAATAACTTCCCCAGCCCCTTCTTTCCATATTCCCTCCTCACCCCCATCCTGCTACCTGTCTCCTTCCAGGCTCCTACCCATCCTATGAACCCTATTCCCTAGCTCAGTTTTCAATCTCAGCCTCTAGCACTCCCTGGTCCCTCCCCAGCCTTCATGTCTTCTATTTTCTAGATTACTGGTTGGCTTTACCAGGTTGGCATTGGGATCTCAGAAGCTGTGACCCCTTTGGAAGGGTGGGGAGGTGGTGGAACTTGGATCAGTGACTTGACCAGGCCAAGGGTTAAGGTGCCTGGGAATGACCCTTTCACCCTTTTCCTCTGTTCCATTTCAGTATCTTCGGGACACTGAGGGTGTGGGGCTACATGGGGGCCGTGCTACTTAGGGGGAGCCCAAAGCAAACTGTTTGCTTCACCTCCTTCATCGACAGTCCCATAATCCAATTCTGGTCCTTCCTGTTTGTTCTCAGCAAGGTCGTTGAACTTGGTGAGTGGCAAGGGTTTGTCTCTCTGGTGTCCAGTCAGTTGCATCCCTCCACAGGCCCTCCCCTTTACCCATCACATGGAGACTTCCTTCCCCACCCCTGGGTCCTAAAAACACCTCTCACCCAAGCCCCTCTTCAGATTCTCTGCCATAAAGACCCCTCTCCCTGTCCTGAAAATTTCCCATGTGCCCCCACATCAAGTTCAGAGGGTGGTCCCAACACTAGGTGATATGTTAGCTATGACTCCTCATCTCCCAGGAGACACAGCCTTCATCATCCTGCGTAAGCGGCCACTCATCTTTGTGCACTGGTACCACCACAGCACAGTGCTGGTGTACTCGAGCTTTGGATACAAGAACAAGGTGGCTGCAGGCGGCTGGTTCATGACCATGAACTTTGGTGTACATGCCGTCATGTACACCTACTACACTCTGAAGGCTGCCAAAGTGAAGTCCCCCAGCTGGTTTCCCATGCTCGTCACCAGCCTGCAGATCCTGCAGATGTTTATAGGAGCCACTGTCTGTATCCTGGCTTACATCTGGAGACAGGAAAAGGGATGCCACACCACAGAGGAACACTTCTTCTGGTCCTTCATCTTGTATGCAACCTATTTCGTTCTTTTTGCCAAGTTCTTCCACCAAAACTACATAATTCCCAGGATCAAAGCCAAGACCAAGAGCCAGTAAACAGTTGGAGAAAGAGAAGAAGCCCCAAGCCCTCTCTCCTCCCCAGGGGACTGAGGGGCTGAGCTTAGGTTTGAGGGAATGATTAGGAAGCCTTTCCTGTATGGTTTCCCCATGGGATGTATACTCCAAGGTGGCAGGAGATGATGACAGTCAAGAAGTATCACCCCTGGGGTGGGGATATGATCTAGTACTTTGATGTTTCTGTTGTTAATGTGAAGGCCAAGCAGGCCCTGGGATGGGGGTGGGACTAAGGAGGCTCCCCCAAACTGAGTTATTTGTGTTTCCAGAAATCTTTCTCCTTCTTGCTCTGTTTTTTAATTAAAGATTCCAACAAGGTTTTCAGGGTTTGGGGATTTACAGGAAGGAGGCGACTGCTGTGTTGGAGGAGGGCCGCTGGCAGTGGGATGATGAGTGGGTGAGAAGCTTACAACAGTGTGTGGAAGGCTGAGAGTCACACACAGAGACATTCAATAAGAATCCTAGGCCTGTTAGGCACTTAATAAATGTCTGTTACAGACCAGAATTTTATTGCTGTTAGAGGCAAAAGCCCCTCATAGGAACAGTGAGAAACAGATGCGCAAAGGTGGAGTAAATTTCTAAAGTCGTAGGCTTCCTAAGTTCCAGAATTGACACTTCAAAGCTGACCTTCCAGTTATCCTCCATGAGACCACGAGGTGGCGCTGCAGCACCAGCTTTGTCCAAGCCATACACACCTACACAGACACGCACGCTTCGGGCGCCGCTTGGCTCCGGGAATCCCCAGGCCTCTCCATCCTGGGGTTGAGGGGTTGAGGACTGAAGCTCTAGAAGCCTCGACCCGCACATCTTTCCTGTAAACCCAGTTCTCCTTTAAAAATGGGGAAGGATGAGGGGAGGGAGCTCAACCGCAACTCTGAATCACCAGGCCTCTGACAGTCCGCGCACGTTTATTTCATTTATCTTTGAAAACCAGGGAGAGGGAGTCTGGAGAAGGCGAGGTGGGCCAAAGGTGAATTGGCCCCCCGGGGAACTGGTCCCTGTTCCTGGCCTTAGTCCCAGGGTCTCGGACTAAGGGTCCAGTCCGCCCCTCAGGCCTGGGAGTGGGGGAAGGCTCTCTCCTGAGCCGGCCGCCTCCCCAACCCCGACTGCCCGGCTCTCCTCTCAGACCCCGAGGGCGGGGGCAAGCCAGTCAAAACAACCCCAGTCCGTCGAGGCTGTGAATTACCGCCCCACCCTCAGGGATGATCGACGGGCAGCGCCCTTCAGACGGGCCGTTCCACAGCATACTGGCACGGACTGAGGTTGGCGGCCGGTGGCGGCCCCGGCACGGTGGGATAGCTGAAAGAGGCGTGCTGTTTGGCCTTGAGCCGCAGGCTGGCCAAACTCGAGTTACACGGGTCCCGATATACGTAGGGGGAAGAGGCGGCGGCGGCGGCTGCGGCTGCGGCCGAGGCGTAAGGGCAGGACACGGCCCCGGAGGACACAGCGGCTGGAGCCAGCCCGGGGGGCCCCCCGCCTAGGCCCTGCAAGGCCCCGTGCCCAGGCACGGTGCCTGGGGCGGTCGCGCCCGAGGGCACCATGGACGCGGAAATGGAACTGGGTGGCGAGAAGACGGGCTGCGAAGCCAGAGGCCCCACGTTGACCGAGTTGAAGGCGAACGGGAAGGTCTTGGCGGCGAGCGGCGGGCCGAGGGCCTTGGGTGGCCAGTTGCCGTACGAGTAGCCGGGGTACACCTCCTCGTAGGGCGGCACTAGCCCCCCGAGCGGCGCCGCGAAGCCGCCCTTGCACAACTCCGCCTGCTGGCTGCGCTCGCGCTTTCTCCACTTGGCGCGCCGGTTCTTGAACCACACCTGCGGGCGTGGGAGGAAGGTAGTCAGGACCCGGACCCCCAGGGCGGCTGGTGGACCGGTCGCCCAGGTGGGGGATTCAAGCGGGGTCCGGGTCCGGGCGGAGTATAAAGAAGATAAGGTGGCTGGAGGAGAATGGGGTGGTGGAGCAACGGCACGGGGTTGGGGAGGAGCGCATGCGGGACGGAGTCGGGGGTGACAGTATTGGGGGGTGGCGAGGGCAGCAGGAGGGGTCTAGGAGAGGTGAAGAGAAGAACCAGAGATAGTGCCAAGGGAGAAGAAGCGCTCCGTCTAGGGTGAGAGGGTGGAGGAAGAGAAGAGATTGGAGGTTGGTGGAAAAAAGGCCGTGGGGGCAGAGGGCCCTGGGCGAGGGACGTCGGATTTTGGGTCGGAGGAAGGGGCAGGCAGGGCAGAACTACAGGCTGCCGTTTCCGAAGCTGCTTGCTGAGCGGCCCGCGAGAGGGAGGCCCGAGGTGGAGGGGAGGGTGGTGGTGGAGGGAGACCGCCGAGGGTCCGTACCCGCACGCGGGCCTCGGTGAGGTTGGTCCACACGGCGATCTCTTCGCGCGTACTCATATCGGGGTAGCGGTTCCTCTGAAAGGTCGCTTCCAGCTCCTGCAGCTGCTGGCTGGTGAAGTGCGTGCGCTGCCGCCGCTGCTTTTTCTTCAGCGAGCCGTCTTCCGGGGAGCCGCCGGGCAGCGAAACCGAGGCCTTCTCCGAATCTGGGAGCCGGGGTGGGGTCTGTCACAGCACATCCTTGCCTGCGCGGATTCCCTGGCTCGGGGACTTCCTCCGTGGGCCGCCCCCCACCTCGCACCCGGGCTCCCACTCCCGGGTCCCACCCGGTTAGGGATGGAGCTTTTATTTCCCCCACCCCCAGAAGGGGGCGCGCTCACCGCTGTGCTCTTGGCCCTTGCAGCCGTGTTCGGGGAGTGGGGGGTGGGGGGTGCCCGCATCTGACAGCGAGAGGGCCGGGCTCCGGGCCTCTGCCTCGCTCAGCAGGCCGAACTCCATTGGGGGCTCGAGAACTCTGAAGGTAAGAGAAGACACAGACCAGGTTAATGGGAATAAAATCTCCAGGTTATCTCGTTCCCAGTACAGAAGTGTTTCCCCATCTTCCCCTTTCTCAACCACCAACATAAAGCTACCCTTCTAATCTGAGGTGCCCTAGGTTAGAATGGGGAAACAGCAGCCTAAGTGGGGAAAGGTGCCTACTCAGAGGTTTCATACACAGTTATACACACTAGATTTTGATTTGTTCCATGCTGGGCATCTAGAACCCTGCCTGGTGCAGTTGGTGTTCAATAATCATTGAATTAGTGAAAACCTCACTATAGCACATTGCATACCACACACCACATCCTTAAAAAATCAAATTCCCTCTCACACGAATGCCCAATATCCCCATAAACTCAAACGTGCCTCTCAGCCAGTCTGAACCTGTGTTATTCACTCTCCCATGGGACGGATTTGCTTTTGAACCAGACCTGATACTTTCCCTGTAAGGAGAATCACTGCTATCATTTATGAGTACTAACTATGTGCCTTCACCTCATTATCTCTCCTCACAAGAATGGATCAATGTTAGGTATGATCACCCTTTTTTAGGCGTGGAAACTGAGACATGAAGTAATGATGAAGATCACAAAGTTTGTAAGTAGTAGAGTTATGATCTGAATCAGGTCTGTGAGATTCCTAAGATATGCTTTTGTTTGCTTTTTCAAACTGTGTTCTTTGGGGTCCTCCCTGCCCCGCAAACTCCCTCAGGGACTGGAACTCAGAGCTAACCTCAGGGATAGAAATCTAGCCTGATCTTACTCAGGTCAGCTTCAACTAGGGCAGCCCTGCTTTTGTCGGTTTTATTTATGCTTTCTTGAGAGACTTCATTTGAAGAAAGGGTTCTAGGATCAAAAACAAGTTTAAGAATCTTGTCTGCTTCTGTACATTGCACCCCATGAGTCACCACTCTCTCCCACGCCCTCCTGAAGTCCCACCTCAGGCTGTGGGTGTAGGTTTCTTAAAAGCCACTTCTGACCATTACTCCCCATGCCAAATCTCTCCTGACATTGCCCAGGAGCCTGCCTGGGTCCTCCTCCAGGTCTCCCCCTGCAGGGTCCCCCTTTCTGCTAGCTCTCCCAGGCCCCCTCTGGTGGGAGGAAGGGAAAGGGGCACTAGTGGGACTCAAGACTCCAGATGCCTCTTGGTCAGAGGAGAACCAATGGAGGCTAAGGACCAAGGAGCAGGGGTGAAGAGCTATGTAGGGGGGCGGGGTCCATCTGCCTCCCCATTAAGAGGGACTTAATGCAGGCTGTGCAAGGTGGCATTAATGTGGCGGATTAGCCCAGATAGAGACGTGTGTCACTTGGCTGCTCTGAATTGATTAGGAGCCTTTCTAAGAGAGGCGCAGATGGGCAGTGGCCTGTATTTGCACATGGTAATGCCCCCTTCAACCAGCTCAGACATGACAGCTGCCCCCGCCCCGCACCAAGCTAGTTTGAGTGGGACAGAGGTCAAGGCAGAAGGCTGAGAAACAGTCCTTATTCTTTCCACAGGCAGAGAGGACTAGACCTTAGACCCTTTCCTAGGGTTGGAGAAGCAGGGCTGAAGGGAACCCCAAAGGAAGGAGAGAAGTCAGGCCAGGGATGGGAGGGCTCAGCTTCCCTCGCCTTCCAGGTCTGAGGACAGAGTCAGAGGCTTAGGACTGGGCTGATGATGCTCCCATAGAAGGGAGAGGCCCTTGGGAGGGACCTGGAGCAGCCTGGACTAGTAGCTCTTCCCAAGTAGCTGTGGAGGCTTAGAACTAACAGGTGGAAAAAGGGGTGCTCTGAAATCTCTTCATACCCTAAGATGCCCTCAAAATTGCAAACCACACCCCTGACTTCTCCAGAGGCCCACAGGAGCAATGCAGAGCTGGGAAAAGAAGGACAGTTGGGTTTGCCTGTAGGAAAAGCTGAATTCCACGATTGCCATTCATCCTTCCAGTCTGCTTTGGCTCCAGACTTCCCATTTTCCAAACTCCCCCTTCCCCAAGCATTCCATACCTGTGTCTTGGTTTCACCCTTTATTTCAGCAGAGGGAGGCAGAGTGAGGAAAGATAAGGGCCAGAATAAAAGACGAGACTGAGAAAGCAGAGTTCAGGCTGTGTGTTCCCAAAGACAGACAGACACACATGCAGACAAATACAGGCCCCCTCTCAGACAAAATAAGCATTTGGACTTGGAGCTAGAGGCATACAAACACACACTCTCTCCCACACATGTGCCCCCACATTCAGGCAGACAGACACACACCGTCACACAGTCTCCTCTCTCTGTGACAGGGACAGCTGCCTCGGCTGTTTTGGAGCTAGCCATTATCCCCCCTCCCCCTTCCTGGCCCCTTTGAACCTCAGCTCTCAGTCCCAGGAACTAAGGACTCTGTGGGGGAGGAGGAAGCCCGAGGAGCCAGCGAAGTGGTCTATGCTCAGTGGCTGCTGGGGATAGCCTGTTTGGCTGAGTGGGGGAAGGTATGAGAATGCTGGAAGAATAGGATGGGGTCCTGGTGGGGGCAGAAAGTGATGAGCACCCCCCCAATCCCGCCCTGACCCAGGAAAGTAATCTGGTATACCGCAAAGAAACTAGGTTTAGATTCAAAAGATCTGAGTTCATGTCCTGGATCCTCAATTTACTAGCTGTGTGTCCTTGGCAAATTACCTCTCTGGGCATGTTCTTTTCATCTGTAAAAGTAAGATTATAATTCCTTCTCTACCTCTCTTCAGTATTGTGAAGAGGTTAAAATAAAACATAACATTTAAAAATGAGTAGGGGTCAAACTCTATCCAAGTTTTTTTCTCATTTATTGAAATGAGAAGGTTGGGCACCTTCTATGAGCTAGGCATTGAGTAAGGTGCTCAGGATAGAGTCAGAAATAAGGGATCATTTTTGTCTCTGCCTTTGCTTGACTGGTTCACCTCCCTAGCTTCTGTCTCCCAGTGAAAAATTGCTCTGTGAATAAAGGTGAGTATGCTGGATTTTAGAGAGGGATGCATGTGTGTGTTGTGAGCGCTCTGTTCGAAACCTAAAAGTGGGCCCAGTCAATAAGGAAACAGCCACATGGGTGGAGTAGCCCAAACTGGGAGCTAATCTGGGGACCCGGGATGGGTAGGAGAGGAAAGAATGAAGGCTTCAGACTCTTGACTGCATTAGTAATAGCAGCAAGAGGAAAGGCGGTTGAGAAGGGCCCTGCCTATGAAGCTGAAAAGGTAGGAACACTAATGCCAAGAAGGCAACAGAGAGAGAGAGGGTGGGGGCAGAGGCCTCTAGCAGATTGTGTCCGGTGGGCTGGTCAGGCAGAGGCTGGGGGCGCCAAGCTGTTGTCTGAGCTGGAGACAGGCTGGCTGAGGATTAAGCTCCCCCAAACTGCTGGAGGTCGGGAAGCTGGGGAGTTGGGACTGCAGCCAGGGACTTTGCCTCACTCAGTGGACAGGGATAAGCAATAGGTCTAGAAGCCACAGGTTTGGTTGATGCTGGTCAGACATACCAGGAAAGACCAGAGAGAGTCAAGAGATAACAGTGGTGCTGAGTTCAGCTCTTGGGGTGGGGGGCCTCCTGCCCCACCCAAGCCTTTCTGACAGGCCCTGCAGGGGATAGATACATAGCCCAGTACCACTGGTTTCAAGGTGACAATCCCAGCCCTAGGGAGAATAGAGGGCTTGCAGGTGACCTTTGACTCTGAAATACAGCATGGAATTACAGGAAGCTGTCATGGACCACAGTAAGAACAAAATATCCAAGATAATTAAAGTGGGAGAACAGAGACTGCCCCAGAGCAGAGAGGCTATAGTGGGGAGGCCATGATTTCTAAGGGACACAACTTATGGCAAGAAGGTTACTTCCATGTGCACCCACTTTTGTCCTGAAGACAAAGGGTAGACGAGGGCCATAGCCAGAGAGCCCCCAAGTAGTTGTAAGTGCAATGCCCAAAGCACAAGGTACACCCTGGAACTGAAATGGGAGAAAACCTTTTTCTTGCAGAGACTGAATGAAAAGGAAGATAAGAGGGGATGGAGTTGTAATGCTGTAGCTCAGCTCAGCCAGCAGTAAGTTAGTGAATAGGTGAAGAGTTGACTCATTGGAAAAGACTCTGATGCTGGGAGGGATTGGGGGCAGGAGGAGAAGGGGACAACAGAGGATGAGATGGCTGGATGGCATCACTGACTCGATGGACGTGAGTCTGAGTGAACTCCGGGAGTTGGTGATGGACAGGGAGGCCTGGCGTGCTGCAATTCATGGGGTCGCAAAGAGTCAGACACGACTGAGCGACTGATCTGATCTGAGAGCCCTAAACAGGATGGAACCTGAAACTAAAAGTGAGGCCCTTAAGTGGACACAGCCTCATGTACATTAGGGATGCTGAGCATCCACACTGTCTGGTCTCCTGAGTTGCTGTGAGCAAATGAAAGCAAAGGAAGACAGCCATGGACAAGGTTCAACAGCCCCAAGAGGAAACCCTAAGACTCAGGTGGAGGCATCAATGATTTGATGCACTTACTTTATCAAGGGGTAAATCAGGGATTGGGCTTCCCAGGTGGCTCAGTGGTAAAGAATCTGCCTACCAAGCAGGAGATGCAGGTTTGATCCCTGGGTCAGGAAGATCCCCTGCAGAAGGAAATGGCAACCCACCCCAGTATTCTTGCCTGGGAAATCCCACGGTCAGAGAAGATACCCAAGAACAGTAAGGGCACAAGACCCTAACTTCTAAGAGCTTACAGTCTGGGGAGGCAAACAGAGCATAGGATAAAATGATGGACTGCATGGGCCTGACTCTCAGATGGTGGAAGCTCAGAGACACAGAAGCCCGTGTAAGGTGGCATCAAGTTTTGGGGCTCAGAGAATGTAGCTGCTCTGGAAATTAGAGAGGCAGAGAAGGCAGCGGAAGCTTCTAAATAAAAGAGCCAGGGTCTCGATGGGGGCAATGGGAAATCATCAGAAAAACGTGGTCAGGCTGTGGAGGCATCCAATGAGGGGCAAAGGGTTGGGGTTCAGCTAGAGAATTCTCAGCTTTTCTATGAAAAACTCCCCTAAGACTAGTAAGAGAGAATATAGTATGGGAAACTAGGGGCACAACCTGAAAGAGCTGCCGCCAGTATGAAATTTCTTTGAGATCTTCAGCCTTATGTTAAAATTGGAAGCAAATTTTGCATTCTATCCCACATTCATGTTTGTTTTAAAAAATTAATCTATTTATTTTAATTGGAGGCTAATTACAATATTTTAGTGATTTTTGCCATACGTTGACATGAATCAGCTATGGGTGTACATGTGTCCCCCATCCTGAACCCCCTTCCCACCTCCTTCCTCATCCCATCCCTCAGGGTCCATCCCAGTGCACCAGCCCTGAGCACCTTGTCTCATGCATCGAACCTGGACTGGCGATCTATTTCACATATGATAATATACATGTTTCAACGCTATTCTCTCAAATCATCCCACCCTCGCCTTCTCCCACAGAGCCCAAAAGTCTGTTCTTTACATCTGTGTCTCTTTTGCTGTCTTGCATATAGGGTCATCGTTACCATCTTTCTAAATTCCATATATATGTGTTAATATACTGCATTGGTATTTTTCTTTCTGACTTACTTCACTCTGTATAATTTAATACAAAAATAATATTTTCTCTTCAAATCTCCAAGAGACATCTTCAAGTGACATCACCACACCAGGAAGATGGACCCAGTGTAGCCTGCAGTGTCATGCCACTCCCACTCCTATACTGCCCCCCGCAACCCACTACTGAGAAGCAGTGCTCCAAGCAGAGAGAGTGACTTAAAAGCAATATCTTTGGGATCTTTTTTGGGCAATGATGAGCAGAATGGATTGGGCAGGGGAGAAATAGGAAAGGGGAAACTATTAACTGACAGATGAAAAGTAAAGAAGGCCTCAGGGGAGGAAAAGTAGTAGGGAGAGTTCTAAGAGTGGCTTTCTCACCCCACATCTTTTCTTCTGTTTCCCTATCACTCATCATGGGTCCCTGTCAGTGACCAGAGACTAGACACTCTAGATATTCCCAAAGCTCAGGACCTGGGTGCCATCTTCAGGTTAGTTGCCTCCCCTACATGCTAGGAAGCATCACTTAGATTGAATGGAGAAGAAAAGATTTGAGTAGTGTGTTTCTCTTATGCTCACCCCCAACTTAGCTCCAGCATGCCTCCCTTGCCCTCTATTCCTGGACCTGGGTTCTGGGCCCATATTCACATCCTTGAGCTGGAGGCAGGGAGGGATCAGATCAGGATATTTGGTCTGAGAGAGTAGGCATTTGGGGAGTTCCCTAGAACTCTTCTCAAGGAGGGATGGGGATAGTGGGTGGCATCTGAAGTCTAGGATAGGGTGTCCCATCTGTCACTGAGAATCTTCCTGTGGCTGTACCACGGATGCTAGCAGGCTGATCTAAGTTTTGAGAGGCACCCTTCCAAACGAAGATTCTGTGCTTACAGTGGACCTACAGTTTGAGCATAATAATATCAGTAATGTTTCTTATTACTGTGTTTCTTCTCCATTTGCAAAGGGGCTTCCAAATACATGATTTCATTGAACTCTTACAACCACCTTATATGCCAGGAATGACCATTCCATTTCACCTCTAAAAGATAAATTTGTCCATGGTTATAGAGATTGAAGTGGAGAAGGCAATGGCACCCCACTCCAGTACTCTTGCCTGGAGAATCCCATGGACGGAGGAGCCTGGTGGGCTGCAGTCCATAGGGTCGCTAAGAGTCAGATACGACTGAGCGACTTCACTTTCACTTTTCACTTTCATGCATTGGAGAAGGAAATGGTAACCCACTCCGGTGTTCTTGCCTGGAGAATCCCAGGGATGGTGGAGCATGATGGGCTGCCGTCTATGGGGTCGCACAGAGTCGGACAAGACTGAAGTGACTTAGCAGCAGTAGCAGCAGCATAGAGATTGAAGAGGTTCTAATCCAGTTCTCCTAAGACCAGGGACTGAGCTCTTGCCACTCCTCGCCCCCTCCACCCCAGCTACCATTTGTGGCTCTGACATGCATTGATCCTTCCAAGCCCTTAAGGGATTCCATTTCTACTTCCTGCCTTTACCACCTCCCTGGAAATGAGCTCGGGAAGTTTGCTGCCCACTGTGTGCCAAGGAACATTTTCCCATTCATCCTGTGCTTGCATCATTCCAGTTCTAAGAGGCCCCCTCATCTCTGGTTTCAGGATCTGGGGAGCAAACAAATCTGCTTATCTAGGTCTTTCCTTATTTTGTGGATTTCCATCCTATCTCACTTTCCAGAGGCCTAAACTTTCAAGTTTGCTCTCTCCAGCAGCCCCTAGCTCCTCCTTCTGCCACCATTCTCTGACCCTTCGCTAGGTCCATGACATTCTTCCTAAGAGCCAGTGACCAGGCATTCAATCAGCTAAACAACTTTATGCAGGGACAAGAGAAGGTTCTGTCTTTTGTTTCCAGCCATCTTTATTATAATGCCATTGCCTTTTTGGCAAAAGCAGAATCTAGGGGTATGGTCTTCAGAGCACCATCTGTAACGCCTTCCCTATTCCGTTCCTGACTCAGATCCCTTCATTTCACCCATAATTTCAGTGTTTTCCAAAGACAATAGGAGCACAAGCCCCTTGAAAAGGGTATCAAAATGTGATGGGGAATGACTGGGATGTGACTCTATATTTATCAAAAAGGGATGAGGGACAAAAGAGTTTGGAAAACAATGTCCTAGCCAGTGATAAGTGAACTTTAAAATTAAGGAGTGGAGGTGGGAGTGTGGGGAAGACGTATGGGGAGTGTGGTGAGGGTGAGAAAGGTTGGAACCCACTTGTTTAGATTACTCATTGCTGAATATATTACCCTGCACTTGTCCCCATGAAACTCAGTCGCAAAACGGGCTGTTTGCTTACTTACATAGATCAGAAGAGTTCCCTCTACTTTGTTCCCTTCAGCTTAACTGGGTTCTGGTTAAAGAGCTGGAGTCAGAGTGGGCGGTCATTGTATGGATCCAAAGAAATCAGGGCCCTCTCCCAGCTGTAGGAAAAGCAAATACGGTAGTTGGGTAGGGCTGAGACATCCTTCCCAACCAGAGATGGAGGGCAATCTGGGTCCTGTGTTGGATCCCAGTGTCTGGATCCCATGTGTCTCCAACTCAGCCACCAGGGTGGTGTGGAGATTGGTGGGACTGAGGAAGCAAAAAGGGAAACAAGACCCCAGAGTTTGCTTTGCTAAAGGGCTGCAGTTTTCTCTTTGGGCCTGGGCTCCTGCCTACTGTGGGAAAGGAGACTCTAGCCTGGTGAAATCCAGGCAGAGTCTGGGGTGGGGTGTCTGGTCAGCTGTACTGGAATTAGGGGTGACTGAGTTTGTGAGGGAACTGAAGCTGTCAGGGGCTTGTGCTAGGCTCCTCCTTGCCCCCCTCCTTGCCCTTTGTGAGTCATTCCTTCCTTTCCTACTTTTGATTCCCACTAGCAGTCCCACCATTGCTCCGTCTCCACAAATCTGGATTCTGGAAGTCCGGGGTGATGCTCGGAACATGTCTAATCTAGGTTGGAGAGGGAATGTCTCCGGGTGCCACTCCAACCCAAGGCCACGTATCAGCTTTCACTCTCGGTCCCTGCTCCCTGCCCCGCAGCCCCTAGCAGAGAGACAAGTTTGCAAAGTGTGAACTGGGATTCTAGGCAACCCACCACAGCGAACCCCACCGTACACGCAGCCCCTGGCCAGGCGCTGCGGGGTAATGAACATGCCACTCGGCCAGGGACATTCTGTCCACCGCTGCCCGACACAGCGCCTGCTCTAGAGAGACCAACCTAGCTTCCCCGGACATTCTGTCCGCTTTGAGAACCGCGCGCGGCGGACATTCCGTCCGATTCCCTGGCTTTCCCAGGTCGGAACCCATCAGGGCCCTGGGACCCGCCAGACCCGTCGTCTGGTCACTTGGACTACCTAACCTCGGCCCTGCAGCCCGAACAGCGGCCATCTGACACGGTCGCTGTCGGGTTCTCACAACACGGCTCCTATCCCAACTGCAAAGCAGCTACGAAGAAAAGCGTGTGCGACTAACACACCCCTGCTCCCAGGCCCTGGAGTCTGAGACCCAGCCCGGGGGCGTCTGGCATTGCCAACTGCCCCCTTGCTGGGCGGCCGCCGCCAGCTCCCCCCGCTGGCCACAACCCTTTTAGCACCCGGGCTGTCGGCCCCGCGCCCCAGGTTCCCAGGGAGCTTCCTGATAATTGGTTTCCCAACGCTGCGCCGCTTCGCAGAGCTCCTGTCCTGACCTCATGACTCCGACTTCTCTTCGGATCCCTCGAATCTTCCCCTTCTAGGTCCCCCGAGTCCTGGCTCTAAGTTTCCCCTTTTCTAAGTCCTGGCCCCAGGTCTACAGTCCGTTCTCCCAGTCTCGACCTGTTCCCCAGGCACCGTTCTACAGTTCAGCCGCCCTAGGTCCCGTTTTAGGGATCCCGAAGTCCGGCCATGGCCCCTCTGCCCGGTGAGCCCCTGTCCCCGCATGGTCAAGCACTCACAGTGAGTCCCGCAGCAGGCAGACTCCCGGCAGCGGCGGCGGCGGCCGCAGTCTGGAGGGCAAGCAGGGGCCAGAGGCCGGGCACCCGGCCGGGGTGGGGGCCGCCCCCCTGAGCCCGGGGCCGCCGCTCCGCTCCGGCGCTCCCGGACTCGCTGGGAGAGAGTAAGCCTCGCCGCGGACTGCCACCCCCCGCCAGCGCCCATTCACTTTATGGCAGCCCAGGGCGCCCCCAGCCAGCAGCGGCTAGCCTCGCGCATCGGGCCCCGCCCCCTTCCAGCTGCACTGCCGGGGCTCCACCCTTTCCAGCTGTGAATTTTCTGGCCCCGCCCTCAGAGGAGGGGTCTGGCCGGCGCGGCGCCAACAGCCCCGCCCCCCGGCCAATCGGAGGCCCTCCTCAGCAACTGGGCCACGCCCCTCCCCACGTGGCTGAAACAGTGCTCGCGGAGAACTGCGTGAACTGGGTATCCCCACCGAGCTCGGGCGGGTAGGCTGCGAGATGGGGCCAGGCAACCACCCTGAGCGAAGTGGAACCGGTGCTGGGGGATAGAGCCAGGTGGGGGTGGGGGGGCGCACGGCCCGGGAGAGACCGCGGGGTTTCAGCACTCAGACTTCGTTGCCGCTCAAATTTCGGTGATTTTCTCCACTTGTCGCTGTCTGTCTCTCTGCCCTTTTGTCTCAGCTCCAATCCTCCCACTTCTCGCCTTTTTTTTTCCTTCGCCACCACTTTGCTTTTTCTGTTTGTCTCACTCCTCCGTCCCCTGCCACTTCGAAAGACTAATTTCTGTTTCTGACCCTCTTTTTCTTTTTTCCCTTGCATCTTTCTCTCTTCCTCTTCTCGGCTGCCACTCCTCCCCCAAGCCCCTTTTCCCTCTCTTCCAAGAAAGTAGCTTCGTGGAGAATTTGGAGTGAGATAAATTAAAACAGCATTCTAACCCTGCCATCAGTTGCAACATTGCCAAGTGACCTTGCGCATGTAACTTAACTATGATTCCCTTATTCCTCACCCACCCTGTAAAATTAAAGGAGATTCTAGCTGAATCTCAGGGTTTGGCCTGGGCACTCTTCAGAGACCTGGGCAAGTTCCCTGTCAGTCTGCTCTCTTATCTTACATAGGCTATGTTCTCCCAGACTTATCAAGGCTACCTTCTTCTTGGTGATACCAGGTTCAGTTCTGTGGGTAAGGTGTGGCCTGGTGCTTGCAGGTTAGGGAGTTGCAAAGGATAGGACAGATTTCCTAAGGAATATGTGGAGTCAGGCTGAGTTGCTAGGGTGTCCCTGAGGGCCCTAAGCCCTATTACATAATATACTCCTAAGGTGAATCTGACTAGTCATGTCTTTGCCTAAAACCCTTCAATGGCTCTTGTTTGCTATCAGGATAAAGGCTAAGCTCCCTTGCATGGCATAGAAGAGTTTGAGGACCTGATTCTGTCTTAATATTCAATCTCCTTGTGGTTTCCTGTATATCTCCAACAGTAATGTGTTTCCAAACATTCTTCATTTTGCCAACTCCTACTCACCCTGCTAAGCTCCACTGAGGCCTCATTCTCTCCGGGAAGCCTTTCCTGAATTCCCAGGTTATCCAGAAGTCCAGCCTCTTGCTCCCACAACCCTCCTGTGTGTAGATCTATTACCTTACCCATCATATTGAAGAGATCAGTTTATGTGTTGTTCCCTATAATGCTAAGATTTAGGGGTGCGAGGACCATATCTTCCTCATCTTTCTATTCTTAGGCATTATATAGACACTCAGTACTAATATCTAAGAGAGAGATGTTTTCCTTGGAAAAATGGAGGTTAGAAGGTGCTGGGGCATTATCATTTCTCTTTGCCTCATCTCTAACACACAATTCCATTCATGCTTTTAGGTTGATTAATTTCTGGAGTGGAGATAGGATAGCAGGGAGTTTTGGCCTACTTAGAGGATTTTTCAGTTTATTATCTAGGACCTCTCAATCTGTGATAGGGTCAGAAGACCAAATCCAAGTTTTCAAATGAAGGTGGAAAATGGCTCAGAGGTAAGCTGGAAGAGATGCTACAGTGGTTGTATCATCAGCCTCTGACTCTCTTTGGGTGAAAGAGGCAAGATATTCAGCTGGACCCAGAGATCAGGAGCCCCATTTGTAGGTACACAGACCTACTGAGGAGTTCTTCGGGTCTGATGGGTTTCTCCATATTAGAGGATTCTAGCACAAGGCTTTGGATGTCTGGTTTTGAGACCACATTCCTATGGGGTTAGGAATGTAACTTCCTTAGACTTGCTGCTGCTGCTAAGTTGCTTCAGTCGTGTCTGACTCTGTGCAACCCCATAGATGGCAGCCCACCAGGCTCCCCCGTCCCTGGGATTCTCCAGGCAAGAACACTGGAGTGGGTTGCCATTTCCTTCTCCAATGCATGAAAGTGAAAAGTGAAAGTGAAGTCACTCAGTCTTGTCTGACTCTTATTGACCCCATGGACTGCAGCCTACCAGGGTCCTCTGTCCATGGGGTTTTCCAGGCAAGAGTACTGGAGTGGGGTGCCATTGCCTTCTCCGTCCTTAGATTTGAGTCATCCATAAATGAGAGGAAATGGGGGAGAGAGCTGGATCTTTTTTTCATCTTTCTAGCAGTCTCTTCAGGTCTGTAGGGACACCTAGGCTTTATTCAAGCAGATAGGCTAGGAACTCCAACATTCAATCTGCAAGGAGAAAACTCATCCTTCTGTCCCCTTTCTACACAAACTACTAGGTCACTCTAAATATCCTAGCAACTTCTATCATCTCTTGCCAGGGGAGAGGCAACTAGGGGCATCTTGCTCTCAGATGTTTTATCATTTCTAAGGCTTCAGGAAAGCCTTCAGTTTCCTGTCACTGGTGATATGGACTAACCCGTGTGATTAGCTTTTTTCCGGATAGGTAAAGAGTATCCTGGGACTTCCCAGGTGGTGTAATGGAAAGAATCTGCCTGCCAATGCAGGGGATGCAGGAGAGGCAGGCTCGATCCCTGGGTTGGGAAGATCCCCTGGGGAAGGAAATGGGAACCCAGTATTCTTGCCTGTGAAATCCCACGGATAGGGGAGCCTGACGGGCTGCAATCCATAGGGTCACAAAGAGTCGATATGACCTAGAGACTGAGCAAAAGAAACCAAGGCTTAGGATGAGGGTCAGAGCTGAGTCACAGTCTAATAAACTAAAGTGTAAGAGGTATCGAGGGGCAGTGAAAAAAAGAACTGGACTAGAGGTGAGGACACTTAGGTTTGTCTCTGCTCTGTCATTAACTAGATATACAAACATGGGGGCTATCTTTCCATTCTGGGACTCAGTTTCCTGATCCATAAAATGAAAGGACTTGAATTAAATATCCAAGCCTGTTGTCACCTCCCATTGTCTATTTCAGGATGATAGGCATAAGGCACAAGACACAGAAACAAAGTTGAGATGGGACAGATTCATTATGAGAAGTCAAGCAAGCAGAAGGCACGGTGGGGGACGGGAGGTTGGAATAGATTGCTCCCTTGAGCTGCCTTGAAAGGAAACGATTCCTCAAGTTTATAGTATTGGCCCAGGTGACTTTAATAGGGAGAAGCGGCCGGTTTCGGCGTAGAGAGAATAGTGTCGGCCACTCAAGGCTCTCAAAACGGACTCCGCCCCCTTTCCAGCAAATCATAGCTTTCTTCCCCATAATGCCCAGCAGCCACTGCCAAACTGTGCACTGCAACCTAACTCTACCTAACTCCACCTCTCCAACTGCCAGCATAATTTCTGCTTTTTTACTGGTTCTAGGAACTGTCACTCAGAGAGTCCTCGTATCCGTTGGTTGTCCCCTGCCTATCTTTTTCTTTCCCTTGTAATCTCGCCTCTTTAGGCACTACCCGCCTCCCGACGCCAATTTCCTTCCTTCGATTGGGTAGCCGAAATGCCATTTTTCACGATGCGAAGCTATGATTGGCTATGAGCGGCAGGGCTCGTGCAGATACCAGGCAGCGGGCTAGACTGAGGCTAGTTACCACGTCAGTGAGCTGACAGGGAAGGTAGCCGGCTCCACCGCCCGTTCTGGCCGACTCTTCCTGGCTAATTGGGTGGGCTTTGATTTCGGCCTCAACTCCCGGAAAGGGCTCCTTTCCTGCTCCTATCTGCCGCCAGAGCCGGGAGAGCCGCTCAGAGACGCCTTCGAGGCCCGGGCTGGACATGAACAGCCGCCGCCGGTCCTGGGACTAGGCCCCGCCATTTTGGATCCGCTGACAGGTCAGCGAAGTCTCTTATTAGAGTTCCAGTGTCGTGAAGGCCGCCCTGACATCACGAGAGGGAATAAGGAGAGGAGAGCCCTTAAACCGAATGAGCCGGGTTGGGTTAGGGACGCAGGGGCAAGAACGAGATGAGAGAGAGATTGTTGTGGGAGGGCACTGGGAGAGGTGCAGGGGGCAAAGGTCAGGCCCCTGCCGCCGGAGGGGCGACTTCAACTCTGCCTTTTGATCTCTTGCAAGTACCCGAATCCTTCTCCCTGTGTTTCCAGGCTTAGCCTATTTCCTGTCTTTTGGAGCTTCCCGCGTCTTCCTTCCAGTTTTCAGAAGCTGAAAGCAAACTTGCAGAGTATCGTATCTACATTTCAGGGTTGATTTTTAGAGCTTGGATGAGAGTCTCACTGAATTTTGTGCAGCGCCCACTTCTGTGTGACTGCCTCTTTAACACAGCTGAACTGCCTCATTAATGATGATGAACTAATCATCACTACTACTAGACCAGGTAGTGAGAAAGTTTGTGGAAGGACTGAGGCCAGCCTCCCGAGGACCTGTTTAAGAGAAGGCTTTCCTTTTTATGGGGCTGCTCACCTGCCAGTCTGGGTCTGTGTGTAAACACTGGGCTTAATCTTCTGCGCCTCTTTCATCTTTTACAAATATTTTCTTCAGGTGTATATTTTTGGTTGCCATCTCTTCCCCAGGTCTTCTCTTCACTTGTCCTAAGGAGATGAAGTTTAATTTCAAGGAAGCCATTCTATTACAACATATTTGGAGGAGAGCAGAGAGGAATTTGAAAACCTGTGAAGTTGGTACTGTTGGCCTATTATTTTTAGTGGTAGGAAGAGTCATGAGAGATATTCAATCAGTTTAAAAGTGGTAGGGTCAGGACAGCAGAATGAATGATGGAACATAACCCCAAAGAGCGTAGTTTGTGGTGCTGTGATGATTTTGACAAACTGCTGTATTGTAAAGCTATAAGAGTCCCTCAGTGGTAAAGAATGCCTTTAAAAATAAGGAATAGGTATAGTGTCTTTTAATGCATGACATAGAACTTGGCATGCTTTTAAATCAGGTATACAAGGCACACCTCTGGACCCTGTGGAGGATACAAATGGAAAGGTCTGATTGGAGGTTGCTTTGCTGTGCTCAGTTTATGTGCTCTAAAAAGCAGTAGCAATATATGTGTACTGGCCTATACTGTGCATGTCAACCTAAGTGCCTTTTAGCCTGTAATGTACACTCAGTAAGTGTTATCCATACCTAGGATTAGAGTTAGTGTGTGATCCTGTGACCTGGTTCTAACCCTGGCAGTCAGGCCTTTTGCATGGTGAGGTAGTAACAAGGAGAATCTAAACCTCATTATGTTAGAAGGGAAAACAATCTAGGTTCTAGAGTGACTAAACTGTGCCCTCCTGAAATTGTGTGTGTATGTATTTGTTGATTTAAAATAAATGGGGTGGAAATTATAGGACACTATTTGCATTTTGAACTTATTTGAACTTATCTAACCTGAAGTATCCAGGGTCTGCTTTTCTCATCTGGGTTGACAGGCCCTGTTGATCCCTGTTGAGTTGATAATGCTTTGCATAATAGGCAGTCTAGTCTTTGGATATAGTATAACCAGTTCAGCATCTTTTCAGTTGGGCTTGGAGGTAAGTTAGGCATCAAAGATTTTACCTTTTCTTATTTAAAAAGTCATTTTCTGGATAGAAATAATTCTTTACTTCCAGCCCCCATCCCAAATCAGAAAATTTGTTCTTCCTTCAAGATTTGTATTTGAGCTTCTTTTTATAAGTGCCTGTAAACAGTACATTCTAATCTTGACAGTGATGCTCATTGGCACAGTGGGAACTCAGGTTGTAGACACATCTCATGAGTAGCTGGGCACCAATCCCAGTTGAACTCAAGTTCTCAGTAGTTACACTACTACTTCCTTCTCTGTGTTCCAGAAGGCAGGATGACTGCCACTTTTAGATAATAACTTTATTGTTTGGGTACTTAAACTGGCTAGCAATTAGAGAGGAAAAAGACACAGCTCCTGCTTTTGAGGAGACCCATTGTCTTTATACAGTACTCACTGGAAGGATCAGCCTTGTCTTTGCACAGCACTTCTATTGATTGATCAGTCTGTCCTTGTGATTCAAGGTGACTAATTAGAATGATTCTGTTGTGGGGTAATTGTGGAACTGAGTTGAAGGGAGTCAGGGAGGTTAATTTTACCTCTGGCTAGAAGAGCTGTGTAATTGTTAGCTCTTTAGCTTTTATTCTTCCTCTTTTTCTGTATTTCATTATGTTCAATGGCAGTTGTTTATTTAAATGAAAATGTACTGGACTTTGTGGTGATTTGGAGCCCACTTGTAGTGGATGTGATCATGAAATAATGATTTATTGCCATCATATAAATAAACTAGGAAAAAAAAAAAAGTAAATAAACTAGGGATTGCAAGCTCAAATGCCTGAGTATCAGGCAGGTAATGTAAATGAGTGAAGTGAGCCAGGAGGGAATGTGTTAGGATATAGTAGTGACTATAGTTGGAGAAGGCAATGGCAGCCCACTCCAGTACTCTTGGCTGGAAAATCCCATGGACGGAGGGCCCTGGTGGGCTGCAGTCCATGGGGTTGCTAAGAGTCAGACACGACTGAGCAACTTCATTTTCACTTTTCACTTTCATGCATTGGAGAAGGAAATGGCAACCCACTCCAGTGTTCTTGCCTGGAGAATCCCAGGGAAGGGGGAGCCTGGTGGGCTGCTGTCTATGGGGTCGTATAGAGTCGGACACGACTGAAGTGACTTAGCAGCAGCAGCAGCAGCAGCAGCAGCAGCAGCAGTGACTGTAGTGTACTGAAATGTGAGCACAGTATGACCATGCTTCCTATTTTTCAGGAGAAACTGGGAATTCAGATCATTATGTTTTAAACTGTTGGCAACTAGTTAAATTATTTAAAAGCCTTTTACAGGTGGAAAATACGTCTGTGGACTGGATTCTGTGCCATGACAGTGGAGGATGACTCCTGATACTCAAGATGAGCAGACCTCATGAGACTTAATCACTGCAGTTCTCTATGTATAATCATACAGACTCACTTTTTAATATTTGTCCTACTCTGCCAACTTTTATGCTGAGTTGTCATGTTGGATGCTCTGAGTGGTTAAAAGATGAGTGAGAGAAAGAAGCCTTGTTTCATTTTTCATCTCCAAGGTGACAGAAAGGACATCTTTGGACAACTTTGGGCTTATCTCAGTAACTCACTGCATATAGTTCTTGGGATAACCTCAGAATCTCTATAGAGGGAGGAAGTGGAATGGAGAGCTGGGGTACACCAGTCACCTGCTTATTGGGTTGGGAGGATTTTCCAGTTGTATCCTCTCAGGGAATCAGCTTATTTCTTGGTTTGATTTTCTCTTACCTCCATACTTGAAGTAAATTTCTTGAGCCCAGTAAGTTATTTACTAATTCAGTAATTTTTGTTCACTTTCAACAAAGCACAGAATTATGGCATGTTCTTTGGCTAGCTATAGAAACCTTAAAAGCTCTGCATCTTTGGTGATTCTCTGGGATGTTAGAGAGATGAGTGAAGATAAACCTTGGAAGGGCCAGTTGATAGTTGTTCAGCTCCCTGGTACCTTCTACCTTCTCAGTATGCCCATCAGAGTTTTCTTGGTTTACATAGCTCTGTATTAGACATCAGAACACCATGAAAAAGAAAAAACCCTGAGTTTTTGCCTTTGGAGAATCTAATTTCTAGTTGGATAAGAACAACTTTTAAGCAATGAAGAAAAAAAATAATGGTCCACTAATAGTCTGTATGTGTGTGTTCAGTCGCTTAGTCGTGTCCGACTCTTTGAGATCCCTTAGACTATAGCCCGCCAGGCTCCTCTGTCCATGGAATTCTCCAGGCAAGAATACCTGAGTGGGTTGCCATGCCCTTCTCCAGGGAATCTTCTGAACCAAGGGATCAAACCCTGGTCTCCTGTATTGCAGGCATATTCCTTACTGTCTGAGTTACCAAGGAAGCCCCAACTAATCTAGTACCAAAGAAAATAAGACACATATACATGAATATGAAGAATTGACAATTACATAAAGAATTGTAATTATTTGCAATGTTTCATAGAAGAAATGTGAACATGCACATAGCATATGAGGAGACTTCAGGAAGATAGATGTAAATCAGAAGCATTATTCTTTGGTGGATAAATGTGGGTTCTTTTTGTCCGTAGAGTGGCTAATATGGAAGGTTTGTAACTTCTTTTAATAGTAGAGGAACAAACGTGGGTTACAGAAAGTTTTGCTTGCCCGGCTTAGAGTCCTTGTCTTCTGTGAAGCAATTGTTCTCACAAGAGGTGGATGTGAACTGCATCAATATTGAAGAGTCAGTCTTGGTATTCTTTCATTTATTCATTCAGTATTTATCAATTTTCTTACTATGTATGTATCATTTTTCTTTATCATTTTTCTGTGTAAAAGATGCTAAATTATGGTCTCTTCCTGAAATGCTCATAGACTCGTGGGAGAGACAGACTAAATAAATAATTATAAATTAGCATAAGATATGCTTAAATAGAGGTAGGTGCAGTGCTATGGGGTGACAGAAAAAAAAAAAAACCAAACCACTCTTGGAAAGTGGGTTAGCTAGGGAGGACTTACACCTTAGGTATTATCATAATAACAGCCAACCTTTGAGGGGTTTTAATATTCCTAATAGCATGCTCGGCCTTAACAACAAGTGGATGAGGAGGTACTAGCTCAGTTTTGCAATGAGAACTGTAAACTGGGGCTCAGAGAGCCTAAGAAACTTGTTTAATTAAGACCATATAGGTAATAATAGTCAAGAATACCACTGTGGTATTCTAAGTCTGTCATTGACTTTTGGATGTAATGAGTAAGGATTTACCAGGTGGATAAGAATGGGAAAAAATGTTCAAAACGGAAAAGGAACAGCATGCACAAAGGCAGACAGCAAAGATCGTGACTTGAACAAGAAAGAACTTTTGATGTTCTATTTAAGAAATATTTTTTGGCCACACTGCAAGGCATGGATCCTAGTTTCCCAATCGGGGATCAAACCCACTCCCCCAGCATTGGGAGGGCAGAGTCTTAACCACTGGACCACCAGCGAAGTCCCTTGATGATCTCTTATATAAAGAGTATATAGAGCATACATGGGGCATCAGTGTCCCCAGCCAAGCTTAAAAAACAGAGCATTACCAAAGCTAGGGCAATGTGTTGCCCTTCCCTGTTAGTCACATCTTCCTCCCCTTAGCCCCTGTTGTAAATTTTTTGTGCTTCCCTGGGGTGTAGTCTAGAGGGAGTTGCTAGTTGATACAGTGACAACTCCTCTTTGGATCCTCTTGGGGTGTGTAACTGGGATGCTGCAAAATACTAGAGGAATCCTGTTAGACCCAGGTTTAAACAGATAGTGGTTTCAAATAATATATGTTGCTCGGAATCTCTGAGCAGATAAGACAGTGGCTTATTTCCCTGGAGGATGTTAGTTGTTGTATTGTGTGTTTAGTTGTTTGTTCTTATATTATTTCTGATAAAAGGTAAACCTTAAGTTCTTTTCTACCATACTCATGAGGTGTCTGCTGGCCTTTGTGACCTTGTGACAAGGGGGTTCTAGGTCGTTGGCTACCAGGCAGCAAGTGGTTCATCAGAGCTTCCCTTTTGAACCCAAAGGACAAATTTCCCTTGGGAGATTCTTGGGTAAGGAGACGTGTTTCAAGGCTTGGAGGGAGATTAGGCAACTCTACATAGTCCTTGAAAATAATTCCTCTTTATTCCCTACATGTTTCTTTTTTTTTTTTTAACTAAGAAACTTAAGACAATGATTTTTTTGTTAGACCTTTGCTATCTTAGAAATGTGTTAGCTTTTGATGCCTAATGAATTTTGATTTAGTGTAGGTCGATTACTTCAGGTGGTATCCCAATTAATAACCTCAGATATGCAGATGACACCACCCTTATGGCAGAAAGTGAAGAGGAACTAAAAAGCCTCTTGATGAAGGTGAAAGTGGAAAGTGAAAAAGTTGGCTTAAAGCTCAACATTCGGAAAACGAAGATCATGGCATCCGGTCCCATCACTTCATGGGAAATAGATGGGGAAACAGTGTCAGACTTTATTTTTCTGGGCTCCAAAATCACTGCAGATGGTGACTGCAGCCATGAAATTAAAAGACGCTTACTCCTTGGAAGGAAGGTTATGACCAACCTAGATAGCATATTCAAAAGCAGAGACATTACTCTGCCAACAAAGGTTCGTCTAGTCAAGGCTATGGTTTTTCCTGTGGTCATGTATGGACGTGAGAGTTGGACTGTGAAGAAGGCTGAGCACCGAAGAATTGATGCTTTTGAACTGTGGTGTTGGAGAAGACTCTTGAGAGTCCCTTGGACTGCAAGGAGATCCAACCAGTCCGTTCTGAAGGAGATCAGCCCTGGGATTTCTTTGGAAGGAATGATGCTAAAGCTGAAACTCCAGTACTTTGGCCACCTCATGAGAAGAGTTGACTCAGTGGAAAAGACTCTGATGCTGGGAGGGATTGGGGGCAAGAGGAGAAGGGGATGACAGAGGATGAGATGGCTGGATGGCATCACTGACTCGATGGACATGAGTCTGAGTGAACTCTGGGAGTTGGTGATGGACAGGGAGGCCTGGCGTGCTTCGATTCATGGGGTCACAAAGAGTCAGACACGACTGAGCGACTGATCTGATCTGATCTGATCTGATCCAATCCCAATTAAAAATTTATTTCTTCTGAAAGCCTTCCAAATAGCATGTAGATCTCAGATAAGTCTTGACACTTTTGTTTGCAATTTGTAGTATAGTGTTGTTTCTTGTTTCTGTATTGTTCTCAGTATGGGTGTTTTCTCTCTTGCTCCTAGTTCTTTATTTAAAAAATTTTTTTTATTTACTTTTGGTTGTACTGGGTCTTCACTGCTTCACAGGCTTTTCTCTAGTTGTGGTACATGGGCTTCTCTTTGCTGTGGCTTCTCTTGTTGCCGAGCACGGATTCTAGGGCGGCTGGACTTCAGTAGGTGCGGTTCCTGGACTCTAGAGCACAGGCTCAATAGTTGTGGCCCAGGGGCTTAGTTGTTCCGTGGCACGTGGGATCTTCCTGGATCAGGGATCCAACCCATGTCTCCTGCATTGGCAACTGATTCCCAGCACTGAACCATTAGGGAATTCCTCTTAGTTCTTCAAAAGAGAAATTAAACGTACTTCCCTGGCAGTCCAGTGGTTAAGACCCCGAGCTTCTGCTATGGGGGGAATCACGGGCAGGGGACCTGTGTTCGATCCTGGATCGGGGAACTAAGATCCCACATGCCCTGGAGAACAACCAAAAAAAAGAGAAATTAAATATTCTTATTTTATAGTGGTCCTCTCCAGGCCCCCCCAAATATTTTTTACAATGATTGTAGTCAGTATATATACTACATATATTGAAAGCCCTCCAGGCCCCCCACTTGCTTTTGTAGCTTTACCTGCTATTATTCTCCTAGGAATAATGTTCCAACAAGTCTGGAATAATCCTGATCCTTTACATACTGAATTTTCCCACCAGTAAGCTTTTGCTCTTGCCATTCTCTTGTATTTTTGGCTGTTTGAATCCTGTTTTTCATTTGCTTTTCCAGTGTTCTCTAACAGGAATATTTTCTCTACTTCACCCCTGTGACACTGCGTACCACTCATGTATTGGGATATGTATGGGTTGTGTATAGATGTATGTGTTTAATCTATTAGATTATAAATTCCTTGTGGGTGGATAGGGATAATTCGGTATGACTGTGTCTAGCATTTTGCTTAGCATGTGCTAAGTAATATCTGGTTGACTGAGGTGAATGTTTATTAGTTAATTAACTTTGATTGCTGTTCTTAATCATTTACACATGAAATAATACAACTATTTTTCTAAAGAGCTACTCATTTTTAAAAATCTAAAATTTAAAAAACTTTAAATTTTAAAGTTTAAAAATAGGTAATATATGTATGTGACACAAAATTCAAAAAGTATAAAAGAATATACAAAGAAAAGTAAGGCTTCCCCCCTCCACTGTGAGAGGAAGGAACTAGAAGTTCCGTTCTCCAGTGGCAACCTCTGTTGTGTGCTATGTCAACTCGCCTCAGTCATGTTTGATTCTCTGCAATCTTTTGAACTATAGCCCGCCAGGCTCCTCTGTTCACGAGATTCTCCAGGCAAGATTACTAGAGTGGGTTGCCATGCCCTCTTCCAGGGGATCTTCCCAATCCAGGAATTGAACCTGTGTCTCTTACATCTCCTGCTTTGGCAGGTGGGTTCTTTACTTCTAGTGCTGCGTGGGAAACCCAGTGTTTAACACTCCTCCACACTGGGGAATCGAACCCTGGTCTCCCGAATGACAGGTGGGGATACTCACCACTATGCTAAGAGTGTCTTAAAAATCTTTTCAGAGATCTAGAACATATTCATCTTGCCTAAATAATTTAAGGAAGAAGAGGTACTAGAGATTTTCTGATACTTTAAGTTATTTTTAAATTTATTTTTCTTCTACTTCTTGATTCTCTTCCTCTTCATCATTATGTGTTCTCATCATTGAATCTTCTCCATTCATTGAAGAGAATATTATTGTGTGCCTAGAGCATTTAGTCTTCTGAGACTAACCTAGTTGTTTCTTTAAATTGTTATTAAAATAAATGTTGGGACTTCCCTGATGGTCCAGTGGTTAAAATTCTGTGTTCCCAATGCAGGGGGCATCATTTCGATCCCTGGTTGGGGAAGATCCCACATACTACATGGTGAGGCCAAAAAAACAAAATCTTTAAACAATAGATACTATCTTTTGTTGGAATTCCCTGTGGATTGAGAGAGGTGTTATGGGCCTTTACAAAATTTGTACTTTTTTCCTTTGTCATAGTAGTTTACATGCTTCTCACTTTCTTTATGCAAAATATGCAAATAGAGCTACTTGCAGCGTGCTTCCCCCCCACCCCCCACCCCGTGTCTCTGGTTCAGTTTTCTTTTAGATCCTGCTGAACTCTATAAATGCTTCAAGGGCAGAAATTATATCTCATTTCTTTCATAATTATTAATTTTAAATTATATTGATAGTATAGTAATACATTCTTGTAAAAAATTAGAACATAGATAAGGCTATGCTGCTGCTGCTGCTAAGTCGCTTCAGTCGTGTCCGACTCTGTGCAACCCCATAGATGGCAGCCCACCAGGCTCCACTGTCCCTGAGATTCTCCAGGCAAGAACACTGGAGTGGGTTGTCATTTCCTTCTCAATGCAGGAAAGTGAAAAGTGAGAGGGAAGTCGCTCAGTCGTGTCCGACTCTTCAAGACCCCATGGACTGCAGCCCACCAGGCTCCTCCATCCATGGGATTTTCCAGGCAAGAGTGCTGGAGTGGGGTGCCTTTATAAGTATCCTCTGATTGCAACCTAATTTCATAATACCTTCTCTAGAGATAACTGTGGTTATTGAGTTTTGGTACATCTGCTCAAACCTTTTATTCATTGTTTACATATCTCTGTATATACCTATATCTCTCTATATACCTGTAACGACATTAGATGACTCACAAACACAGTATTTCAAGGGAAAAAGACAAATTGCAGAAGAATACATACAATCTGATATTATACAAAATATAAAAATAGGCAGAATGATACATACTGTCTAAAGATACATATCAATGAAGTAAAAGTATAAAGCAACATTAAAATTTTAATAAACATCAGATTTAGAATAGTGGGGACTATGGATGAAAGAGAGAAGGATGTAATTAGGAAGGACTTCAGTTGTACTGTTCTTAATCTGGATACTGGCTTGTTATATCACTCTTTATATCTTGAAAGTGAAAGAAAGTGTTAGTCACTCAGTCATGTCCAGCTGTTTTCGACCCTGTTAACTGTGGCCTTTCAGACTCCTATGCCCATGGAATTCTCCAGGCAAGATTACTAGAATGGGTTGCCATTCCCTTCTCCAGGGGGATCTTCCCATCCCAGGGATCTAACTCAGGTCTCCTGAAATGAAGGCAGATTCTTTACCAACTAAGCCACCAGGGAAGCCCGTTTATATCTTTGTTGTTGTTGTTCAGTTGCTCAATCATGCCCGACTCTTTGCGACCCGATGGACTGCAGCATGCCAGGCTTTCCAGTCCTTCACCATCTCCCAGAGCTTGCTCAAACTCATATCCATTGAATTTGTTGTACCATCCAACCATCTCATCCTCTGTCATCCCCTTCTCCTGCCTTCAGTCTTTCCCAACAGGAGTCTTTTCAGGGTCTTTTCTAATGAGTAAGCTCGTCACATTAGGTGGCCAAAATATTGGAGCTTCAGCTTCAGTATCAGTCCTTCCAGTGAATAGTCAGGGTTGATTTCCTTTAGGATTGACTGGTTTGATCTCCTTGCAGTCCAAGGGCTTTATATCTTACTTTATGTTAAATATTACATATTTTTAAAAACGAAACTCTAGTATTTTATGTAGGATTGGTTAGTTGGTTTTTACATAACTGGTGACATATAATCATATACTACAGTTTTTTTGTTTTTTCATTTCACAGTATGTCTGAGGCTCTTTCCGTGTCTTTTGCTCTGTTCCTTAGCACTCTGAAAGATGCCTTATGCATAGTAGCTGCTCATTAAGTATTTCTGAAATCGCTTCACTTACTCTGTTAACCTCACTGTTTTTTATTTTATTTTTAATTGGAGGATAATTACTTTACAGTATTGTGATGGTTTCTGCCATACATCAACGTGAATCAGCCACAGGCATACACATGTCCCCTCCCTCTAAAAACCTCCCTCCCTATCCCATGCCTCTAGGTTGTCACAGAGCACCAGCTTTGGATTTCTTGTGTCATGCAGCAAATTCCCACTGGCTATCTATTTTACATATGGTAATGTATATGTTTCAATACTACTCTCAAATCATCCCACCCTCTCCCTCCCCAACAATGATCTTATGTCTGCATCTTCTTTGCTGCACTGTGAGTAGGATCATCAGTACCATCTTTCTAGATTCCATATATATTGCTAGTATACAATATTTGTCTTCCTTTTTCTGACTTCACTCTGTATAATAGACTCTGGGTTTATCCACCTCATTAGAATCGACTCAAATGCATCCCTTTTTTATTGCTGAGTAATATTCCATTGTATATATGTACCACAACTTCTTTATCCATTCGTCTATTGAGGGACATACAGGTTGCTTCTGTGTCCTAGCTATTGTAAAAAGTGCTGCAGTGAATAGTGCTGCACTGGGGTACATGTGTAGCCTTTGTGCTTTAATTTTCCTTGAGCCTGATCTAAATGTCTATATAACTGTGTGTCTCCCCTTCCCTTCTCTTTATCCCTTTTGCTTTTTAAAATTTTGTCTATTTTGAGGAGGATTCTAAATAATGGGAAGTGATTAGGTTGGTTTTATAAGCTCCTATTAAGGTTTTCTCTATGCCAAGAAGAGTCTACCTTTCAGTTTGCTTATTAGAGATTTCCTGCTATAAGCAAGTGAACTTGACTTTTTAGAACTTTTCAAAGCTTGCATCACTGCCACTGTCCAATTTTCTGGAGCTGACTTGGCAGAATAAATGCAGTCTAAAAATTGATATTGTAACTGTGGTTCCAAACTAAGGCTATTTTTCTAACAGCCTTCATTCTTTTTTTTTTTTTTAACTTAGACCTTCATTACTGATTGGGTTGATAAAGTAAAAGAACAATAGGAAGGTCTGAAATATTTCTTTAACAAGCTAGGCACACAGAGGTATCTGCTTGTCTTCATGCTTTGTAGGGTAGATTTGAGGGACATTGACTTTGAGGAATTTGAATGCTTTTTAGAGATTGTTGAGGTGCCTTAGAGAAATTTTCTGGTGTAATGTTTTTGGAGTTGTATCTTGAACTTTTAGAGACCTCTAGAAGAGCCAGGTAATTGGATTCATAACATAAGAAGGACCTTATCACATTTTAGTATTATAGGTGGGGAATCTTGGTACTAAAAAGCTAAATTAATAGTTCTGACTTTATCAGGTACTGATTCAAGCATGGGGATGCTCTTGGGTAACCAAATATTAACTAACTTTTCTCTTAACTGTTTCAGTAGGTTTGCCAGGATGGTGGATAAAAATATTTACATCATTCAAGGGGAAATTAACATTGTGGTTGGGGCCATCAAACGAAATGCCCGATGGAGCACCCATACACCACTGGTAAGTGGGGGATGGGCAGAACACTTGGTTACTGAGTTGTTGTAGGGGATCTGATACATGGTCAGTTTCCTGGTAATAATGATAATAGGAGCAATTCAGAGTTTTTCAGAAGGGTATCAAGGACCCTTCTGTTTTATTTTAATAAGAGTCAAATTTATAAGCTGCCTTTTTTTCTCTAGAACCCAAAAGGTGATACCATTTTTCTTCTAGCTGTTTTTATAAGCAGCTTAAGCTAGTACTTGGAACCTCTTTGATATGTCTAAACATGTCAGAAAGATTTCTTATCTTCTTTTTTGTTTGTTTACTTTTTGAACCAGAAATTTTACTTCTAAGAATTTATTCTAATATTCAAATATTAGAAAAAAATTGCGATATAGATTCCTTACCTTCTGATTCCTGAGAACTATAATTAGCTATCAAATTCATTTCAATGAGTGCAGTTATTGGCACATGGAATATGGCTTTGTAATGGTACTCCTTGGAAATTCAGCAAGCTTTCAAATATAGAGACCAAATCTTGCTAATAAGATGAGTAAGCTTAACTGTTGTAAAGCTCTCTTTGTTGCATATGTATGTTCAGTGATGTTTTTGTTACAGTTGTATAAAACAGTTTTGAGTACAATTGTAAAATTAAAGTTTAGACATTTCTAGCTTGGTGAATATGTATATGTTTGTTTAGAAATTTCTCACTTTCATTAATAAAAATGAACTGTTTTATAAGTAAGAGGGGAGTTACGGATGAATGTATATGACTATGATAGCTATGAAGAAAGAGAAGAGATAGGGTAATACATGTCTCAGTCTGTATGTTTCAGTCTGTTTGGGATGTTCTAACCCAATACCATGGACTGGGTAGCCTATAAACAGATTTTTTTTTTTTAAACAATGTATTTATTTCCAGGGGCTGAAAGTTCAATATCAGAATGTTAGCATGCTTGGGTGAGGTACTTCTGGGTCTCAGATTTCTCATTGTATCCTCACATGGTAGAAGGGGCAAGGGAACACTCTTGGCATGTGGGATCTTAGTTCTCCGAGGAGGGATCAAACCTGTGCCCCCTGCAGTGGAAGCATGGAGTTTTAACCACTGGACCACCAGGGAAGTCCCAGCACAGAAGTTTTGAGGGGTCATGATCATTCAGACCATAGCACATGTAGAAGACCTAGCAGTCTATGGTAACTTGAATGCCATGGTCTTGGTGTAGATTAACATTAGCACTTCAGGATGTACTATTTTAGGTAAGCCCAGGGTACTTCTATGAGAATAAGAGATTAGGGAACTGGAAAAATGAACCATGGCTAACTTCCTTTTCGTCAGAAGGAAAACTGACTGAATTTTCTGGTTGGATTCAGAGAAAGAGCTCTTGATCTATCTTTTATTTCCTTTTTACTCTTGGTCTGATAATGGATTCTTTTTTTTAATCTGTGTGTTATAGGATGAAGAAAGGGATCCTCTGCTGCATAGTTTCAGTCATCTAAAGGAGGTTTTAAACAATGTAACAGGTAAGTGTGTTTGATTTATTGCAAGGATGGGCAAACTTTTTCTTTATAGTATAAGACTATATGATATTTTAGACTTTGCAGGCTGTAGCAACTGCAGCTACTCAACTCTGTCATTGTAACTCAAATGCAGACTCAGATAATACTTAAATGAATAATAAATACAATTTTCTTTAAAAAAAACAGGCTGCAAGCCAGTTTTGGCCCACAGGTGTAGTTTGCTCTGGTTTATTTTACTGCTGATCCTTCCTGGAGCTCTTAGTGTCCCACTTTAGTGGGGTATCGGCATTCATACAATTATAAGCTTCCTTCTTTGCTTGAGTTATAAGTGTTATTTTTGGCTAATGTTCTGTTTTGTTTTAGCTATTTTTCTTTCTCTAACTCACGTATGCCGTCAGATAGGAAGTTGATGACACAAGTGAAGTATTTAATACTTGCAGTATAACCTTTCTCTTACAGAAAATCCTTACTGGTTTTAGGACCTGAGCTTTCTGTAATGCAGCTCTTTTAGTCTTCACTTGTTCCCAGAATCTTTTGTGTCACACACTCCGCCTTTGTTTTCCTAATCATAATTATCTTATGTAATATTTATATGTTTAAAATTTTCAAAGCCACTTTCACATTTATTACCTTATTGAATTTTTTTCACTTTTGTTTTATTTATATTTCAGATCAGAAACTTCATTCTTTCTTCTTTTAGTTTAATTGAGATGTAATTGATATATAGCACTATATAACTTTAAGATGTACATAGTGCTTTGAATTACATACATTATGAAATGATTTCCCAATAAGTTTAGTGAACATCTGTCATCTCACAGATACAAAATTAAAGAAATAGAAAAAAAAAATTTTTTTTCTGGTGAGAACTCTTAGGATTTAGTCTCTTAACAACTTTCATGTGTAACATACAGCAGTGTTAATTACATTTATCATGTTGTATGTGCGTACATGCATGCTCAGTCACTCAGTACGTCTGACTCTTTCTGACCCCATAGACTGTGGGTTGCCAGGCTCCTCTGTCCATGGGATTTTTCAAGCAAGAATATTGGAATGAAGAATACTGGTTGCCATTTCCTCCTCAGTGGGATCTTCCTGACCTAGGGATTAGACCCATGTCTCCTGCGTCGGCAGGTGGATTCTTTACCACTGGGTCACCTGTGAAGCCCATTGTGTTGTACATTACAGCCCTAATACTTATTTATCTTATAACTAGAAGATTGTGTCTTTTGGCTGCTTTCATCTAGTTCCTCTTTCCCCCACCCCCTGCCTCTGGAAACCACAAATCTGATCTTTTTGTTTGTGAGTTTATTTGTTTGCTTTTGAAATAGAATTGACCTGTAATACTATGTTCTTGCTATACAACATTGTGATTTGATGTTTCTGTACATTTCAAAATGTTCGCCATGATAAGCCTAGTTACTATACCTTTTTGAAACTTTTACACAACCTATGAGGGAGGCATGGCAGATTTGTCCCCCTTTTATGAATGAAGTTGAAGCCCAGAGATATTTTAAGTGATTTAGCTGAGATCACACTGATCCTAAGAAGTGGAGTCAGAACTCAAAACTAGAGTTCAGGCCCCTAACACCAGATTCAGTGCCCTGTTCTGTGTGGTTTCTGCTCATACAATTAGAGGAGAATGTACACAGGAAATGCTTTATATTATGTTTAAAAACATGTCGAGGGAGGAGGTAAAGGCTCAACACTTCATATTTTTCAAGCTGGTGGGGGGAAGATATAGACATAAAGGGAAAGCCTCAGGGCTGTGCTCCTCTGTTGACTGTAAAGGGCTTTTGCAGTGTATATCCCTGGAATGTTTTTAGCTAGTAACATCTAACACCACGATTGAAATAGCTTTTAGGCTTCTGCAGATTAAATAAATGAAAAATAAGTAAATGTTCTCCTTTTATGAGTAACGTAGGAGAATATCTGGAGAAAAATTCCTTTTACTTTCCTAACCCTAATCCTAGGGAATCTAAGGATTTTCTACATGTTTGTTTAAAGGAGCAAATTTGACTCAATGGGAAAAAGTGTTGGCAATGTTAGCCAATGATCAAATATAGAGGAAGAGGTGTCTGATAGCTAGTTTGCAGGGCTAATGCTGCAACTAGGCATGTTCTCATTTTATGGCCTGTACTGAAAGTGATTTGGCTGCTTTAGAAAGTTGGTGGCTTGTGCAGATTTTTTTTTTCAATTGAAATATAGTTGATTTACAGTGTTGTGTTAATTTCTTCTGTACAGCAAAGTGATTTAGTTATACATATATACATTCTTTTTTTTTTTTTTTACATATATACATTCTTTTCCATGATGGTTTATCCTGGGATACTGAATATAGTTTCCTGTGCTATATAATAGGACCTTGTTGTCCGTCCATTCTATACGTAGTAGTTTGCATCTTCCCAGGTGGCACTAGTGGTAAAGAACCCACCTGGCAATGTAGCAGATGCAAGAGATGAGGGTTCAATCCTTGGGTGGGAAAGATCCCTTGGTGGAGGGAGTGGCAACCCACTCTAGTGTTCTTGCCTGGAGAATCCCATGGGCAGAGGAGCCTGGTGGGCTACAGTCCATAGAGTTGCAAAGAGTCGGACACAACTGAAGTTAACTTAGCACGCACGCAGCACGCACTAAGCCCAAACTCCCAGTCCATCCTCCCCTCCCCCGTAGCACAAGTCTGTTCTCTCTCTGAGTGTTTCTGCTTCATAGGTAGGTTCATTTGTGTCATGTTTTACATTCTGTGTACAAGTGATATTGTATGGTATTTGTCTTTCTGACTTACTTCACTTAGTATGATAATCTCTAGTTGCATCCATGTTGCTGCCAGATTTTTTTTTTAACTTTTCATGTAAAGCTTACATATCCCAATTACAAAGAAAAATAGTCAATAGATATTTACAATTCTTTTTCGTGGGTCAGAGTTTGGAGTATTATCTTTCTCAGAGAATACATTTGGAAAATGTTTGGCAAGCATTTTATATACAGCTAAGAATTGTTGTCATAGTGGCTGAAAGTGAAAGAACGTGAAGTCTCTCAGTCGTGTCTGACTCTTTGCAACCCCATGGACTGTAGCCTACAACGCTCCTCCGTCCATGGGATTTTCCAGGCAAGAGTACTGGAGTGGGGTGCCACTGCCTTCTCCAGAGGATCAAACCTGGGTCTCCCGCATTGTAGGCCGATGATTTACCATCTGAGCCACCAGGGAAGTCCCGTAAGTGGCTGGGTACGTCCTAAAATGGTTGAGGTGAGACTGGAGTTGCCTTGTAGGCCTTTTGGGCACTTTGCAGACCCTCAGGAGCTGAGGTGGTGCTGCTCTCCTGATAAAGCCACGTTTCCTACTTGCCATCCAATCCATATCCCACACTTGTTTTCTCCATTCTGACGTATCCCAAGACTTCAGTTCAGAGATGGTATCTGTGGTGAGTAGTGCAGTCCAGGATTTGGTTTCTAGTTCATCTGAGAGTTACCAAACTTGAGTCTGCTGCCTTAATTTCTTACATCTTTGGATTAGGAATCCAGATTATCTTCTGCTTGAAACTATTAAAACCAGAATGTGCTGAGGAACCAGTTCTGTTAGTGGTACTAGGAACATAGCTGGGTGTTGGCCAAGCTTTCCCTCAGAGTGAAGAAGAAGGTGATGATATTCTCCAGGGGCCAGTAGCTGTGGCAGGTATTGAAACAGTGCCTGTCTAAGTTGCCCCATTGTTCTTGGGTTTTAACATATCACCCACCTGATAAAATGACAGAGTGGATCTGAAATAGAGCATTTCATGGTCTTCTGATTGGTTCTGACCCCCCACATAGTGCTGGCTTCCAGGAGCAGGTTTATGGGTCAGCTGCTCCTGTGGTCCTGGACTTTGTAATCCATGACCAATTTCTTGTTTCTTTTACTGAAACAAACAGATTTTTTTTTTGATTGGCAGTGTCAGGAGGATTGCTTTCTTGGAAGCCTGTTAATGGTCGGAGGCTGGGAAAGGGTTTTGAACTTGGAGAGAGAAACTGAAGGGACTGCCCATGCTATGTGACTGGGAATGGTGTACCACTTAGGTTGGAAGAACTATGGTAGGAATTCCAAGACTCCATTCAGTTAAACTCATGAAACTGATTTGGGCTTGGTCTCTTTTTACAAAGGCTTTTTATTTGCACTTTTCTAGACTATCTGCTGGCTGGGTTGGTTAAGAATATTATTAATGGACATAGGTGATTCATTGGACATTGTCAGTCAACCAAAGCAATTTTTCCTCTTGTAAACAGTCAGAAGACCTTTTAAGGGCATAAGTGCTACCTACTCCTCCAGGAACATTGTCTGAGCATTGTAAAGGATGTAAGTCTACTGTCTCTAGTAAGGGTTGGGTAAGTCCATGTCGTTATTCTCATAGGTGTGTCTCTGGACCACATTTGCAGTCCATATTTGCCCAAAATGCATGATAACTGAATGCTCTGTAATATCTAGAGTAATAGAATGTTCTAATACCACATCTAAAGAGAGGGTTGCACTTGGAAAGTATGAAGTGCCTGAGAGCAAAGTGTGCATATTGGTACTTTGGATAAAGCCATAGCTCACCACCAGTAAGACTTGACTGCTGCCCCTCATTTAGTCTTTCAGTTCTCTTAAAGAATCCTTTAAGAGGTTATTCTAAAGGAGTTAAAACAGATGTGTGGTTGCTAGGAGCAGGAAGTGGGCATGGGAAGTAACTGCTAATGGTAATAGGGTTTCTTTTAGGGGTGATGAAAATGTTCTGGAATTAGATCATGATGATGGTTGTACAACTTTGTGAATATACTAAAAACTGTAGAAGTGTATACTTTACAAGGATGAATTTTATGGCATATGAAATCTATCTTAATTTTTCAAAATAGCAAGTGTAGACTGGAAAAGCAATGGGATTCACCAGCTCTTTCTCAGCACTCAGAGCCATGAAGGACTGCCTCTGACTATACTTGCTGCTGTGCTTTGAACCCATTGCCCAGCAAAGGCAGCGTAAGGCTCTGTTCAGCCTCTTGGCCCAGTTTGTCCTTTTATGTCTCTCTCATTAACTCAAGAAGCACATGGCTTTTATATTTAAATTTATTCAAGCTGTAATCTTTGACATTTGAGTTAGCTTTTAGTACAGTTTTGCATTTATAGTAATATATATTATGTATTTTCTCTATCCCCAAAGAATCCATTTTAATCTTTTCCGGATGCAAATTTCAGGCTGTCTTGCCCCATCTCCCCTTTCTTTCTCTGTTTCCCCTCCCCCAATGGAGTGTGTTTGATCAGGTGTGGCAGGAACATCCACTGTCAAGCTGCGCCCTTTATATTAGTCAATATTATCCTTCTCCCCCCTCCCTGTCTGTCTGCCCCTTTGGGCTTTCCCAGTTGATTTATAATTTTGGAATTCTCATCGGAGTCTGTAATACAGTTTGTTCATTATTTAACCAAAACCTGTTTAATGAGCAGAGAGAGGCAATGTAAATGTTAGGCATGTTGCAGTGATGTACCTTTGTGCTTCTCAAAGCGGGTGGGTAGTTAACTCTGTGCTGCCTGCAGGGCTGGGGCTTCCTGGCCTTAGGGGCAGAAGGACCAATGCCTCTTCCTTGCATCTGCTCAAGCCATACGGTGGGCTTAGATTCCAAAGACACATTTCTTTTTATCCTTTTAGAGATCTTGTTGGGGCTCTTGCGTATTGGAGTTATCTATAATCTCACAGACTGGGCGGTAAGATTTGTGGCATGAGACAGGGGGATGGAAGGGAAAGTGAAATATTAAAATACTTGATACCGCTCTTGGTTTTAGGTGTGTAGAGAGTTGTTCAGTCACTCAGTCGTGTCCGACTCTTTGTGACCCCATGGACTGCAGCACGCCAGACTTCCTTGTCCTTCACCATCTCCCGGAGCTTGTTCAAACTCATGTCCGTTGAGTCAGTGATGCCGTCCATCCATCTCATCCTCTGTCATCCCCTTCTCCTTCTGCCTTCAATCTTTCCCAGCATCAGGGTTTTTTTCCCTAATGAGTCATGTCTTCGCATCAGGTGGCCAAAGTTTTGGAGCTTCAGCATCAGTCCTTCCAGTGAATATTCAGGATTGATTTCCTTTAGGATCGACTGGTTTCCTTTAGGATCTCCTTGCAGTCCAAGCTGTAGAGAGTAGACAGTTTACTTTTTTTTAGCTGTACTATGCCGCATGTTGGATCTTACTTCTCTGACCAGGGATCAGACTTGTGCCCACTGCAGTTAAAGCACAAAGTCTTTACCATTGGACTGCCAGGGAAGTTCCCCAAGTGTAGACAGCTTAGAGTAATCCTTCTAGCCAGCATGGTCTCTGGTCTTTGATCTTTTTGTTTCCCGATTAGATAAGTGCTTGGAAGCCTTAGTACCCTTCATTCAATATAGCTTCCCATACAGTGCTCCAATCAATTGTGATTTGTGGTGTTTGGCTATGGTTATTTACCTCCAGATTTTAGGCTGCCTTTGTCCTTGGTGTTTAAACTTAGATCATTACAAAGAGATTCTTTTCCAGAATTCAAAATTTTTAAACCAAAAATTTTGGTTTAAAGCACAGAGGGAAGAACAGTCTAAAAGTATCCCACCAGAATCTAAGGAATCACCTCTTAATGACTTTAAGGGCTTGAGAAAGACCTCTTAGTGATATGTGTGTGTGTCAGGGGTGGTGGTGGGGAGGGTAGTAAGTTTGCCTATGGAGATAAAACTTCTTGCTGGTCTTTTTAATTTTGAGGACCTATGAGGCTCGGGGTATTTAGCATAAGACTGAGGTGGTCTTGAAGCTCAGTATAAGCACCTGTATTAACTATGGAACTGTTGTAGCTGCTTGGACCTTTTCTTTCTGAGATTCACTAAGATTTGGATTTCTTCCAAGTCTAGCTTATTGAGTTGCTTCTGACCAATATTTATTGAATACCTGCTGTGTGCTAGGCATTTTGCTTAGGCACTTAGCCATTGGATCTACAATGGTAAACAAACTTCCTGCCCTCATAGCCACTGGTTTTTAAGACTAGTAACTCTGGCTGACCATTCTGAGACTAACTTATGTACTTATATACTATACTTTAGGCTATATGGTTCCCTATCAGATATGGAATAGATGATAGTGAATCAGAGCAGTCTGTTGCCATCTTTTCTTATTCCTCCTTTTCCCTTTGTTCACATAAACCATAGAAACGAAGAAAAATTTAGCTCATATATTTGCTTATTTGGTCTTCTCATGTAAAGCTGTTCTGGGCAGAGTTTAGGTATTCCCAAACATATTGATGGGTTTGCATATTGTAACTCTTGAGGGATAAGATATTTCTTCACTGTGCTTACCTGTACAGCAAGCTATGATGTGCCTGAGTTTAAGAGGAAGAAACAGGTGTCTGGAGAGAGTGGATATATCAGGAGTTTATTTAAATATAGTTTATCCTAGACAAACACACCTGTAGGGTACTGTCTCAAGCTTTGTGAATTCAGAGTTTGAGCTAGGAAGTTTGAATCCATGTAACCTCCAGAGCTTTACAGAGAACATTTAAACAGAGTCTGAAAGCCAACCTGGGAGGAACTATAACTTAACACCTGTCTGACTTAGGCCTCTTAGAAATAGCCTTCTAAGTTGAAGCAAAACTTTTCCAGGATGCCTCAGACCTCAAGTTTAATCTGTTCCAATTGAAACATAGGGACATATAGGAAAGACATTTAGTAGTCGCTGTCAGGAAAAAGACTGAGTAAGGGTGCATATTTGAAAGAGAAATATCAATAACCTCAGATATGCAGATGACACCACCTTTATGGCAGAAAGTGAAGAGGAACTAAAGAACCTCTTGATGAAGGTGAAAGAGGAGAGTGAAAAAGCTGGCTTAACGCTCAACATTCAAAAAACTAAGATCATGGCATCTGGTCCCATCGCTTCACAGTAAATAGATGGGGAAACAATGGAAACAGTGACAGACTTTATTTTCTTGGGCTTCAAAATCACTGCAGATGGTGACTGCAGCCATGAAATTAAAAGCCGCTTGCTCCTTGGAAGAAAAGCTATGAGAAACCTAGACAGCATATTAAAAAGCAGAGACATTTCTTTGCTGCCAAAGGTCCATCTAGTCAAAGGTATGGTTTTTCCAGTAGTCATGTATTGATGTGAGAGTTGGACCATAAAGAAAGCTGAGCACTGAAGAATTGATGCTTTTGAACTGTGGTGTTGGAGAAGACTCTTTGAGAGTCCCTTGGACTGCAAGGAGATTAAACCTGTCAATCCTAAAGGAAATTAGTCTTAGATATTCATTGGAAGGACTCATGAGGAAGCTGAAGCTCCAATACTTTGGCCACTTGATGTGAAGAGCTAACTCATTAGAAAAGACCCTGATTCTGGGAAAGATTGAAGGCGGGAGGAGAAGGGGATGACAGAGGATGAGATGGTTGGGTGGCATCACTGACTCAATGAACATGAATTTGGTTAAGCTTCTTGAGATGGTGAAGGACAGGGAAGCCTGGCTTCCTGTGGTCTTGTGGTCTCTTAGTTCCTGACCAGAGGTTGAACCCAGGGCACCCAGCAGTGGAGGCTCAGAGTCCCTGGTCTGAGGGAATTTCAATTTAACTTTGATCCACTTGGAAATGAGCTCAAGTAAATTGTTCAAGGCCTAACTAGAGACTAAAAGGAAAAAATGATAAAATGATAGAATTTGGCTGACAGATTTATGTAATGTGCTAAGTATTGGAACAGGCAAGATTGGGCACACTTATGTAAGTATCTCTTTCCTGTGCCTTTTTTTTTCTTTTGGTTGTGCCACATGGCATGCAGGATCTTAGTTCCTTGACTAGGGATCAAACCTGTGTTCCCTTTAGTAGAAATGTGGAGTCTTAACCACTGGCCCACCAGGGAACTTCCTCCTGTGCTCTTTTTTTCTTTCTTGTTCTGTAATAAAATATATGACTATATTAGTTTGGAGATTGTTGAGCAACACATTAGAGTGTGACTTGAATTTGAGTCAGGCTGGCTTTGGCATCTTGGTAGCTTGAGTGGCCTCAGATTTATGGGCGTTTGAGCACAGTTAGGGGAAATAAAGGTACTGTGTTTTTTTTTTTTTCCCCTTGAGATTATTTATATCAATAAAATGGCTCCCAGAGGCCTATATTTTGATGACTTTACGTTGTCATTTCTTTTTACTGATGTGTTACTCGCTCAGTTGTGTCTGACTCTGCAGCTCCATGGGCTGCAGCCCTCCAGGCTCCTCTGTTCATAGAATTCTCTAGGCAAAAATACTGGAGTAGGTTGCCATTCCCTTCTCCAGGGTATCTTCCTGACCCAGGGATCGAACCTGAGACTCCCAAATTGCATGCAGATTCTTTACCAGTTGAGCCACCAGGGAAGCCCCATGATCTGAACCTTCATTTGAAAATTCTAAACCAACAAGTTCTTCTAAACCTTTGTTTGTCCTCAGGATTAGAAAATGAAGACTTTCTTGAGAAGAAGCAGTACTACGTAGTCTTTTTGTTAATCAGACTCTCCCTTTTCTCTTCTAGTGCTCAAACACACCATCAGAACCACTGTCCTGGTACATTTTCCACTACTCATATCTGAAAGGAAGCTGTGAAGAAAAGGCCTTTTTTTGGCTGTGCTGCATGCCTTATAGGACCTTAATTCTCCATCTAGGGATTGAACCTGCACTCTGGGCAGTGAAAGTGTAGAGTCCTAACCGCTGGACCACCAGGGAATTCCCATAAAGGGCATCCTTAATATATTGGCTCTCAAGAGCAGAAGCAAAGAAACCTAATTTCTTTCTAGCAGAGTTTAGCAGACAAGGTGACAGTGTGGCCTGTGGTGGGTGTCACTGTTGCTAGTATTGCTCTCATTGACATTGTCCTTTTTAAACAGCCACCTCTTGAGGCCTGAAATTTCTCTCTGGATATGTGTTCCAGTTTGCCATAACAGCAGTCAGATGAGTAAAAGGAGGGAAAGCCAGATACAGCCTTGTTTTTAACAGGGAGGCAGGCAGAGTCCCTTTCTTCTCTTCTACCCATTCAAACCTAGGGCAAGTGCCAAGAGGGTTTCAGAAGGAGCCAGGTGTTTGAAATTCACTGTGCAGTTTTTGTTAGGAAAGATAGTGAAGAGTTTTGTCCTAGCCTTACCTTCTTTAACCACCTCTCTGTGCTCACAGACATTCAGTTGGTCACCTCAATTTCTAAAATGATATTGGGTATGTTTATGGAAAGAGTGAGTACATTTGTCTTTTCTGCACCCATTAGAAGATAGAGTGGGATATAGAGCAAAATGAAGATCAAGTTATTTTATCTCAGAGATCATCTTAAACAAGAGTTGTAGATGGAGAGCAGTGACTACCTTAAGCTATCAGTTTTGCTTCTGGAAATGAGGAGATAAGATGCTCCTTTCCAGTTTTGAGACCTTTGTTTCTTTACTTTGGTCTTTGGAAGTCTGAAGGACTTAGATGGACAAGCACTCCTGGCTGGCTGTTGGCTGGCTTCTCTTTGCATGCCTCTTCAGTAACACCAGCCTTCTGTTACCACTGTATGTTGAGTTGTGAAGGGCTGCCACATGTGCACATATCACAACTGACCTTTCCTTGTTCTACGCTTGTTGAGCAATTATTTGCCCGTTTGTAGAACTCACATTATTGCTTTGGGTTTCTGGCCCATTGTGAAGTGGGGCCATCCAGGAAGTGGATTGATACACTGTACATCAGAGGGGAATAAACTGGCTTTTGATTTGGTGGAAAGGCAGGGCCAGATGTAGTGTGGGAGCAAGGGTTTTTCTGCAGTCAACCATGTAGCTTGCTTCAGGTGTCCTGGAAAGCAGCTTGGGAACTGGAGGCTAAGGGTAGTTGGGGACATTAATTGGTGAGCAAGAGGATCAAAAGGACTTCAATGTTATCTGTGATGGGCCCTTAACTGGAAAAAATCCTCTATAAGTATAGGGACAAATGAAATTTTTCTGACACTGGTAGTAATTTTTCAACTGATTATTTTTCCTTTTCAAGTAAAGTGAGTTATTAATTGGCAGAAAAATATAAAACTTGAATAAGAAAACTTCATTTCATGTGAGCTTTTCATGAAGGTTCATTCTTTTCTTTGGGCAACAACAGGTTTAAGAAAACTGCCTTAGTATTGGTAATAAAGGGAGAGCTAAGATAATATTATGACTACCCTACTGTGGGCTTGATTGGTATCTTCAGACTGTAGTTGCATTCTGTTAATGGATTGTGATATCATTTTAAAGGGTTACACAGCAATTTTTCCTCAAGTTTTTAGTATGAAAAATTTCAGACATACCAAAATTGAAATATAGTGAGCACCTGCATCCCATACTTGAGTCAAAATTATTAACATTTAGCCATATTTACTTTATCCATGTATATGTGTATTTTTTTCTCATACATCATTTGAAAATAAGTTGCAGATGTGTTGACATTTCAGGCTGGATCCTAAATAAGGAAATTCTCCTACATAATCATAGTACCGTTATCATACCTAAGAAACTGAGCAGTAATTTACCAATATTAGTGAATATCCAGTCCATTTATTAAAATTTCCTATTTGTTCCCAAACTACCTTTTATATCTATAGCTGGTTTTACCAACCAAAATCCATGTAGAATTCTCATTTCATTATGTAGTTCTATCTCTTTAGACTTTAAAAATCTAATATAGTTTTCTCCACCCTATTTATTATTTTTTTCTTGGCATTGACTTTTTGAAGAGACTAGGCCTTTTATCTTTAGAATGTTTTACATTCTGGGTTTGTCTGTGTCCTTATGGTGTCATTTAACTTGTTACTGTACTTCAAATATTTCCATTCTAGAAGTTAGAGTTAAAAGCTTGACTCAATTCAGGATAAACATTTTGGGCATAGATGATACTGTGTGCTTCATATTATATCACCACAGGAGGCACATACTGTCAAGTTGTCCTGCTGTTGATGGTGCTGAATTTGGTTATTGCTTCTGGTGGTGACTGCCATATCTCTTCATTGTAAAATAAATTTATTTTTCTCTTTGTGATTAGTAGATAATCTGTGAAGTAATAATTTGGCCTCTTGCAAATATCCTGTTTCTAATATCCTTTTACCTAATAATCGTCCACTGATGAATTTTTGCCAGAATCACTTATTTTACTAGGGGAGGGGATTTGCAGAATGATGATTTTCTAATTCTGTCTTTCTTTCTGCATTATTGGCGGTGTTCTCTAGAATAGTTCTCCTCTGTAAACTGGAGGATGAAACACAGTTTATCCTGAAAAGGCAAGGAAAATGCCTAATTCTTTCCCTTAAATTACTAACTTTCAGATAAGGAGTTTGTGTAGTAATGAGCACTAATGGGGGCAAGTGAGGAGTTTTCCATTTTGGAGGGGCTTATGAATTTTTATTTATTAAGTGTTTACAGTTAATTATATTTATGATCGTTTTTGGTGCATAAGTAATTCCAAATTTGGTCAATGAGAGCCCCTTCAAACTAATTCCTTTGTTCCTTTGATATTGACCCCTTTGAGCACTTCCTTGTTTTCTGTGTACAAGCTGTGGGCCTTAAAAAGAATAGAATAGAAAGCATCAGTGCATCACACATAATAAAGAGAATATCTGACTTATTCAATTAGCATAATGTCCCCAAGGTTCATCTATATTGTTACAAATGGAAGATTTCCTTTCTTTTTTGTTTATGGCTAAAGCAGTTCTACTTATATGCTCGTTTCTCTCTGGGTGAATCAGCTTTTGGAAGGCAGAAATTAATTTGAGACTATTTGAATCATAACAGTCCTGGAGAATGTTGGAATAAGTATTCTTCCCCAAGGAAATAAAGATTGTGGATGTAATCATGATTAACTAGTCACTTTGTACCTTCTATATTATCTGTTTTACATGATGTTAAACTGATTGTTCAGGAAAGAGTGGATAGCACATCATGTTAGACATGGCCTGGCCATCCTTTTGAGTTCTTTTGGTAGATCAAGCAGGGAGTAAGTTGTGCTAGAAAGATTTGAAACAGCATCTTTTATAGGAACTTTGATCTGGGCAGAAATTCATTTATATATTAAGTCAACAGGTATTTCTTAAGCACTTCAATGTGTGCCAGACACTGAATTACGTATTAAGGACCTAGTTTTCAAGGAGGCCAACCCAGTTCCTGTCCTCATAAAGTTTATGGTCTAGTGGGTGGGTGATATGAGAGACTCTGGAATTTGAGTAGACAGCTGGATGGTGGTTTGAAGTCTTCCCAGCTTCCACATATGACCTTAGGAAATTGTTGTGTGCCCTGGTGTACTGAAAGAGGTTCTAGGGTCTTCGGAAGAACAGCCTTGGTGTTTGTCAGCTTTCTCTCTCCCATTCTCTGCCCTCGCCCTGGCTTCCTGGGAGTAACTGTGTGCATGGCAGCTTCATTAGCTGCTTTAGGGCTTTGGATGTCTTAGGGCTCAATTAATCCATTTATATTCATCTTTGATTAATCAGTCTGTGCATTTCAGAGCTGAACTAACTAAAATTGTACTATAAGGATAGGATATCAATGACTGATTGTCTTTTCTAATAAAAGTCAACCTCTAATAAAATTTTGCTTTCAGGCTTGGACTTCTAACATAGTTGTTAGGATTCTGCAGTCTAAGGGCACAAAACAAAAATTTTAATAGCTACTTAGTTAAGGTACTAAAAGAATGAGGGGAATTCTATGGTGAGCCAGTGGTTAGAACTCTGAGCTTCCACTGCTGAGGGGCCGGGTTTGATCCCTGGTTGGGGAGCTGAGATCCCGCAAGTCATGAGCTGTGACCAAAAAAATAAAATAAAAATTCACAACTTAATCAGGCCAACAGTATAAAAAATAAAAGAGTGAGGAAAGTCCTTTTCTATAGCTCAAATTTAATAATCCCAGTTCAAAAGTAACATGAGCAGCCCGTTGTCTTTAGCCCAGCAGCCTCACCTGAGGAGAAAAGTATCAGAACTCATAGTGACTTTGAATAGGATTTGACTTCAGATTAGCAGAACATCCCATTATATGTTTATCTTTTGAATCCCAGAGAAAGCTCCCTTATTTAGAAGTAACCCTTGAGAAACTTGAGTTCTTAGAAAGAATGCCATTTAAGAAATGTCCTTTTTCCTTAGGAAAAAGGACTATTCCTAGGATTTTCAAGAGTGGAGAGAGGTAGTAAGGCAGTGAAGCAATTAAACAGTGGTTACCCACTCCAGTACTCTTGCCTGGAAACTCCATGGATGGAGGAGCCTGGTAGGCTGCAGTCCATGGGATCGCGAAGAGTCAGACGCGGCTGAGCGACTTCACTTTCGCTTTTCACTTTCATGCATTGGAGAAGGAAATGGCAACCCACTCCAGTGTTCTTGCCTGGAGAATCCCAGGGACGGGGGAGCCTGGTGGGCTGCCGTCTATGGGGTTGCACAGAGTCGGACACTACTGACATGACTTAGCAGCAGCAAGATCTTTCTAAAAGAGGAAGTTGAAGATGTTGGAGTAAAAATGTTACTGAAACAAATGTCCACAAAAAGACCGTATCATTTGCTTGATAGCTTATTGCGTTTAAAGTGCAGTTTTATCTCGTTGGCCTTTTTTCTGGGATGAGTGTACATCCAGAGTACATCCCTAATACCTGTTATAGCCCAATACTTTTGGTGACCAGAGCCCAGTGACTCTGGCAGAGGATCCTGTTCCCTCTAGCCCAGGAAGAGGAGTTCTCTTTTGGTTTAGCCCACCTGGAAAGAAGCATTGTGGGATAAATAATCAAGGGAAAGTCGATTTCTGTTGAAATCCAGAATCCAAATATGGCTCATTAATCCTCCCAAGTGAGCCCAAGATTACCATCTTAATCAGTCTCAGTTTAGAGGTTTTAAAGACTTACTCTGTTCTCTAGGTTCTTTATAAGGAAGGAAATGAGCAGTGGCTGCAGTTGATAGAGCTCCTTGGTATTTAGAGAATGGGAGCTGTTGCTAGGGTCCTAAGTGGTCCTAGGTAGGCTGCAGCCTTAAGAATCAGCAAAACTGGGTTGTGTGTATCCAGTAACTGAAGGCAGAGAGCTGGAAATATTTGTGTTGCTGATAGTGTTCCTCTAAAAGCTCAGAAGGGAAAGAATTGGCTTGCTTCCCTACCATTTAGTGTTTTAGTGTTATCTAGAATGTAAGTCAATCTCTACTTCTTCTTTAATTTACTGGTGTCAGGATATTTAATCATCAACTGATAGTGGATTCTTTCGAATTTTCATTTTGAAATAATTTCAAACTTAAAGAAATGTTGCAAGAATAATACAGAGGTCTCCTATATACTTTTGTTTTTATTATTCTTTTCTTTCTATATACACACATACGTATGTATATACATTTTTTTCTAAATCATTTGAGAGTAGATTATATATATATTACAGTCTTATCACTTAATACTTCAATGTATATTTGCTAAGAACAAGGATAACCTTTTACATAATATTTAATACAGTATCAAGTTCAAGAAATTTAGCATTGATACAGTACTATTCATATTCCAATTCTGTCAGTTGTCCCAATAATAAATTTTTAAATTTTTTCCTTTTCAGTCAAAGATCACCTATTGCATTTAGCTGTCATATTTCTTTAGTCTCCTTTAATCTGAAACAGTTCTATAGCCTTACTTGGTCTTTCATGACATTGAATTTTTTAAATGAATATCATCCATTTTTTTCTTTTTTTCTTCCTTTCAAGAATGTTCTTCATTTGGGTTAGACTAGTATTTCCTCATGATGATTCAGGTAATATGTATTTGGCATGAATCTACACATCACTGGGCTTTCCTGGGGGCTCAGACCATAAAGAATCCACCTGCATTGTGGGAGACCTGGGTTCGATCCCTGTTCTGGGAAGATCTCCTAGAGAAGGAAATGACAACCCACTCCAGTATTGTTGCTTGGAGAATTCTATGGACAGAGGAGCATGGTGGGCTACAGTCCATGGGGTCACAAGGAGTTGGACACAACTGAAGCAACTTAGCACATACCCACCACTACTGATAAGTGTCCTTCTTAGGACACCCCTCAACCCTCATTGGTGATATTAATTTTGATCACTTCATCAAAGTGTTAACTTTGTTTCTCCACTGAGTAGATACTGTGATCTCCTTGGAACTCACAAGCAGTTTGTGGGGTGACATATTAAGACCTTGTTTTGCTCCTCATTAAACTTTTGGTGGCTCAGTGATAAAGAACCAGCCTGCCAATGCAAGACACATGGGTTTGATCCCTAGGTTGGGAAGATTCCCTTGGAGAAGGAAATGGCAACCCACTCCAATATTCTTCCCTGTGAAATCTCATGGACAGGACCCTGGATGGCTACAGTCCATAGGGTTGCAAAAGAATAGGACATAACTGAGTGACTAAATAACAACAATGACAAACTTTTCTCCCCATGATTTATCATATGTTGATGATTCTTGCCTGAAACATTTTCAGGTTGCAGTGATGGAAAATTTGAATGGTTGCCTAAAACATCTGTTCTTAAAGGACTTGTTCTTAGGTATGAGAAGAAAATGTGAATTTTCTTCCTAGCTTGCTTATGTTTGTTTCTTTCTAAGAAGTACAATCACATGCTCTGAAGATCTGTATTTCTTTATGGCTTTGGTGATGCTGCTGTTCTTGTTGTGTGTGTGTGTGTGTTTTTAATTTATGTTTTTTAATTTTTGGCTGTGCTAGGTTTTTGTTGCTGTGCTAGCTTTTCTCTAGTTGTGGAGAGCGGGGGCTGCACTCTAATTATGGTGCATGGGCTTCTTCTTGTGATGATTTCTCTTGTTGTAGAGCACAGATTTTAGGACACTCGGGCTTCAGTAGTTGTGGCCCCCATGATGAAGGCACAGGTTCAGTAGTTGTGAGACACAGGCTTAGTTCTCTGCGGCATGTGGGATCTTCCTGGATTGGGGATCCAACCCGTGTCTCCTGCATTGGCAAGCGGATTCTTTACCACTGAGCCACCAGGGAAGCTTGTGATGCTGTTTTTTAAAAATATACTAATGCATATATATGGAATTTAGAAAGATGGTAATGATAACCCTGTATGCGAGACAGCGAAAGAGACACAGATGTATAGAACAGTCTTTTGGACTCTGTGGGAGAGGGAGAGGGTGGGATGATTTGGGAGAATATCATTGAAACATATATAATATCATATAAGAAACAAATCGCCAGTCCAGGTTCAATGCAGGATACAGAATGCTTGGGGCTGGTGCACTGGGATGACCCAGAGGGATGGTACGGGGAGGGAGGTGGGAGGGGAGTTCAGGATTGGGAACGCGTGTACACCCGTGGCGGATTCATGTTGATGTATGGCAAAACCAATACAATATTGTAAAGTAATTTAGCGTCCAATTAAAATAAATAAAGTTAAAATAAATAAATAAATAAAAATATACAGTAACTTGGGGAATTCCTTGGGAGTTCAGTAGTTAGCACTTGGAGCTCTTACTGCCAAGGGCCAGGGTTTGATCCCTGGTTGGGTAACTAAAATCCCATAAGTCACATGGCATGGCCGAAGGAATTTTAAAAAGCCAGTAACTTAAAAACTCTTTTAGTTGTTGTCATTAATAATTTTATTTATTTTTGGTTGTGCTGGGTCTTCGTTGCTGCACAAGCTTTTCTCTAGCTGTGGCGAGCGAGGCCTGCTCTTCATTGCAGTGCACAGGCTTCTCATTTTGGTAGCTTCTCCTGTTGCGCAGCATGGGCTCTAGGGTGAGTGGGCTTCAGTAGTTCCGGCTCGTGGGCTCTAGAGCACAGGCTCAGTAGTCGTGGTGCACAGGCTTAGTTGCTCCATGGCACATAGAATTTTCCTGGACCAGGGATCCAACTCATATCTCCTGCATTGGCAGGTGAATTCTTATCACTGAACCACCAACACAGCCAAAACACTTTTTAGTTTTGAAAATTGGGAAAAGGTTGATCTCAGTGAAGCTTGACCAAGGGTTTGGTGATTTCCTAGAATATGGCAACATCATCAGTAGGATGAATTTGTTCTCTGCTTAACCAGCAGCATAAATGCTTTTCCCCTAAGCCAGATTGGAAACAGCCTTGTGAAGCTGATGCCCTTCTTTTTTTTTTTTCTCCTTTTAATAAGTGGGATACCAATATGAATGTATCATATATCAACATTTCTCAGATATATTTTAGAAGCCTGGTTGAGCTCATTAAGAACTTCAGCTTTTTAAAATATGTAAAGTTTTGAAATGCCCATCATTCAGGAACTTTAAGAGAAAAAATTGGTTTTAGAAAATCACTCCTCATTCTTATTTACTATCACCCTTTTCTCTCCGTCACTCTTTTTTCTCTACATTTTTCCTTTTGTTTCTACTTTCTTTTTATTCCTTTGAAGGATCTGGTCAATATGCATGAGTGAGCCTCCCTAAGAAAAGAAAAGGTAGAGAAAAAGGTATTACTCTTGAGTCTTATTCTTTGCTGTTACTGTGGTGAAGAGTAGGCTGATGATATGACATTACTAATGAAAACCTTACTAGTTATCAGTTATGTTTTGTGGAGGAAACCTTGCCTATGAAAAATTAAGAGAGAGAGAAAAAAGTAGGGAAAGAAAATAAATGGAACTAGAGAGACAGAAAATAAGGAGGAAAGATCAGAAAGGAGCAGAAAAAAAGGACTTGGAGGGAAGGACCAAGGTTACAGAGCTGCTAAATAGGAAAGTGGGAATCAACTCTAACATTTACCCTTACCCAGTCTACTGTTTCGGCTTTCCCCTTTCAGTAGAGTGTGCTGCAACGTAGGATGAGGTCGGGATGAATAAAATGGTCCCAGCTTTGATTCTTTGGATCCGTCCATTCAGAACTGAAAGGTTTACCCTGTGATATGGTGACTTGATAGCCTGATCCTAGTAGGTTATGGTGAAAGAGTCTATTAAGAGATGCCTTTTGGGCAGCTAGCATTAACAGTTATTTTTAACTGTTAATGAAACTCCCATTTCAATCCCTTCATTCTTTAGACTCCTCCACTGGCTGCTATGAGAAGCAGTCAAAATTAGCAGCTATACAAAATGAAGTACCTCTTGTCTCCCCAGTCACTTCCAAAATAAACAGGGAGTAATACTGTCCGTATTTTGTCTCACTTTACTCTGAAGGCTACCGATAGAGGAAGCATGGATTAGTGTGTAGTGATTTCTAGGCTCTGCCCTCTGGACAGATTCCCCTGAGTGTGTGGCTGAGTGACAGGACCATGTGGCAGGAGTGCAGCTGGAAGTATATCATCGGCAGATTTGGGTTGGGTAAATATAGCAGGAGCAGGATGTCAGTGTGGGAGATGGATTGTTCTGGGAAAGGAAGTGTTGTCTTTCGTCTGAGAAACAATTTCCTGCACTTCTGGGACTCTTGCTTTCTTCTTCTTTTTTTTTCCAGGGCAGAACAGGAGTTGGCAGGAGTTGGGTACACTTGGTGTATTCTATCTCTGGGTGTCTGTCTATTCCTACATTTGAAGATGGGAGTAGAAATCAGATCTGTTTTGGCAGTTAGCAATAAATAGCCATACCCTTTTGCCTTATAGTTCACTTTTTGCAGTCTTAAAATTATAGCACATACCTGTATAGAGTTTCTTTTTTAAAAGTAACTTTTTTTTTTAGTAAAACAGACAAGTTGAAAGACAAATATAATTATACAAAGAAAATCAACTCTATTGAAAGTCAGACATGAGGCACCAGCTGGCAGGAAACAGCTGGGATGTTTCTGGGGGCTAGACTCTTCACACCAGAACTTAACTCTTCAAGCTATCTCTGTTATCTGAACTACTTAAGGTGGCTGCCTACCTATCAGCAAAAAGAGTAAATCTACTAAATTATGTGACCTTTTACAAATGACTAGAACTTTGCAATTTATAAAGTGTGCTTTTGCATAATTTAAAAACTTTTTAAAAAGTGTTTTAATTTTAGAATAGATTTAGATATATGGAGAAACTGTAAAGAAGTTTCCATATACCCTACACCAAGCTTCTCCTATTATTAACATCTCTCATTAGTATGGTACATTTGTCACAATTAACGAACCCATCTGATACATTATATTAACTGAAGTCCATTCAGATTTCCTTGATTTTCACCTAATGGTTCCAGGATCCCATCCAGGATGCCATATTACATTTAGTTATCATGTTTCCTCAGGCTCCTCTTCACTGTGATAGTTTGCATATTTTTTTTCTTTAATGTTTCATAACAACCCACAAAATAGACTGAGCCTTTATTAGTATCCTCCTCTTACAGATAAAATTCAGGCTCTGGAAAGGCTAAGTAACATGTTCAAGGTTATATAGTTAGTAAAAATTTCTATTAAAATGTGATTATGGCTTGGAAAAAGACAATGAAGTAGCTATTTGCTTTTAATGTGGATGAGGGCAGAACTGTAGCCAACTTTCCAGTGGGCCATTTGTAGAAGAGGAATAAGAGACTGATTTGAGTAAATATTACTTGTTTTGGACCTTTCTGTCTTACCTGGATATAAATTAACATTATTATTTTAGTAACAGTCCCATGGGAAATGCCCATTCTCTTTGTAATTCTGCTGTCTATCAAAGGAGCTGATTCCAGAGAATTCTGGACTGCCTGATAAGTTGACCTTGTTCTCTAGCAGCAGGCTTGCTGCTCGCTGGTGCTTGTTGTTAGACATCCAAGTTCAGTAGGAAGGTCCACTGAAAGCCTAGCATGTGCACTAAAACAACCAGACTGTTTCTGGCATTATGTGGAAGTGACTGGGACTAAAGCACATGAATTTTTTATAAAGTTCTAGGGTCTAATTGAGCAAGCTGAAGTTCTGGCTTGAGGTTAGGAGATTCGCAGGATTGTAGTGCTGAGAGGTGGTAGAAAAATGAAAAATCCACCAGGACATGGCAGTTACAGGCTCTGAATGTTTTATTCAGTGGGGTAAGGTGGAGGAGGGGAGAGGAGGTAAAGTGTAGTATGTTACTGATTCTGCTGCTGCTGCTGCTGTGTCACTTCAGTCATGTCCAACTCTGTGCGACCCCATGGACTATAGCCTACCTCCTATAGGCTCCTCTGTCCATGGGATTTTCCAGGCAAGAGTACTGGAGTGGAGTGTCATTGTAGATACTGTTAAAAGATAATTTCAGGGTGATGGAAACTATAGGGGTACAAATTGTCAGATCTTGAGGGAATAGCATCTCTTGCCTAGAGAAGTATCTGTGGAATTGTACCTGTGTCTTAAAGACCAACTTTTAAAGTTCTCCAAATTAAGCTGATAGGGTAAGAGTTTATTGATGGCATTAACAACCACTTTTATTATCACAGTTTTTATTTTAATTAATGGGAAATGGGATACTTCTCAATTTATGCTTTTATGATATATAGCTGTGAGCCTAGAGGCTGGTTTAGCACCTTTTTGTAGTGACTGTTGCTCTCTCTGGTTATTGGCTCTGATTTTTTGTCTCCAAAAGGCAGCTATGGAAATAACAATGAATAAAAAAATGAGGGAAAACTTGAGGAAGTTTGTGTATATTGTTTGTCTTCATGGCATCATGTAGTAGGGTGGGGATGATGTAGACGTTATAAACTATCAGTTTAGGAGTCTTAATGGGCATGGATGACTAAGGCCTTGTGCCAGGAGAGTGGGAGATTATCGATGGGAGCAAAGATGACAGCAGTTATTAAACATTCCATGAACTACATACATGAACTATAGTCCTTGGAATTCTCCAGGCCTGAATAGTGGAGTGGGTAGCCTTTCCCTTTTCCAGGGGATCTTCCCAACCCAGGGATGGAACCCAGGTCTCCCGCATTGTGGGCAGATTCTTTACCAGGTGAGCCACAAGGGAAGCCCAAGAATACTGGAGTGGGTAGCCTATCCCTTTTCCAGGGTATCTTCCCGACCCAGGAGTCGAACCGGGGTCTCCTGCATTGCAGGCAGATTCTTTACCAACTGAGCTATCAGGGAAGCCATTAAACATTCCAGGATGGACCTAATACTCTGAAAATGCTTTCGCTTTACCAATTTGAAAGAGAAAATATAAAAGACAAAGTGACAATATGAAAAATGACTATTCAAACCAGAAAATCCTGTCCAGTGGTGAAATTTTAAACTGTCATTAGATCGGAGGAAAGTCTTGTTCAGAATGTAAGACAAGAAACAGTGAAGTATCTGTGTCTCCAAAGAACTCAGTATTTGAACTGTGGTGGAGGAAAGGGAGATTCCTTACTGTGGTCTTGCACAGTGTGAAATCTTCTTGAGGTCTCAGCAGATGTAGAGTCTCTAAGGATTTGTGGCTGGCTAAAGAGGCTCAGGAGGAGAAGGGGACGTCAGAGGATGAGATGGCTGGATGGCATCACTGACTCGATGGACGTGAGTCTGGGTGAACTCCGGGAGTTGGTGATGGACAGGGAGGCCTGGCGTGCTGTGATTCATGGGCTCGCAAAAAGTCGGACACAACTGAGCTACCGAACTGAACTGAACTGAAAGAGGCTCAGATTCACTGAGCCTCCAGTGTGGAGTGCAAGACAGAAATGGCTCACTGACATCTCTGCTTCAGAGCAATCAGTTTTGGTGAGTGGAAAGCTACCAGGTGTACTTCACTTTTGCAAGAATCCAGAACAGTTCCTGTGAACTATGGCCTGAGGTGACTGCTCGTCTCTACAAAAGCAACAAAGAAGACACTACAGGAACTTAAAATTTCCCAGAAGGAAAGCTCATATCCTGTTAAAGCACTGTAGAAAAATTAAGTAGAACTAGTGAAAAGAGGAGAAGGCAATGGCACCCCACTCCAGTCCTCTTGCCTGGAAAATCCCATGGACGGGAGGGGCCTGGTGGGCTGCAGTCCATGGGGTCGCTAAGAGTTGGACACGACTGAGTGACTTCACTTTCACCTTTCACTTTCATGCATTGGAGAAGGAAATGGCAACCCACTCCAGTGTTCTTGCCTGGAGAATCCTAGGGACAGGGGAGCCTGGTGGGCTGCTGTCTACGGGGTTGCACAGAGTCAGACACGACTGAAGCGACTTAGCAGCAGCAGCAGTGATAAGAGAATCTTTACTTTCATTTTCAAGAGCCTTGTAAAAAAAAATTGAGGTAAATTTCATCTAACATAAAATTGACCATTTTGAAGTGAACAGTTAATTCATTGGCACATGTTGTTCAGTCACTAAGTTGTATCTGATCCCATAAATTACAGCACACCAGGCTTCCCTGTCCTTCACTATCTCCCGGAGTTTGCTCAAATTCATGTCCATTGATTTGGTGATGCCAAACATTCATAGTGTTGCAGCCATCACCTCTGTCTAGTTCCAAAGTATTTTCAGTACCCCTAAAGGAAACCTTGTTCAGTTCAGTTCAGTTCAGTTGCTCAGTCGTGTCCAACTCTGTGACCCCATGAATCGCAGCACGCCAGGCCTCCTTGTCCATCACCAACTCCCGGAGTTCACTTAAACTCATGTCCATCGAGTCGGTGATGCCATCCAGCCATCTCATCCTCTGTCATCCCCTTCTCCTCCTGCCCCCAATCCCTCCCAGCATCAGAGTCTTTTCCAAGGAGTCAACTCTTCGCATGAGGTGGCCAAAGTACTGGAGTTTCAGCTTCAGCATCATTCCTTCCAAAGAACACCCAGGGCTGATCTCCTTCAGAATGGACTGGTTGGATCTCCTTGCAGTCCAAGGGACTCTCAAGAGTCTTCTCCAACACCACAGTTCAAAAGCATCAATTCTTCGGTGCTCAGCTTTCTTCACAGTCCAACTCTCGCATCCATACATGACTACTGGAAAAACCATAGCCTTGACTAAATGGATCTTTGTTGGCAAAGTAATGTCTCTGCTTTTCAATACTTACTAAACAGTTAACTACTTCTCCCTTCTCCTCAATCCCTGGCAAACACCAGTCTGCATTCTGTCTCCATCCTGGATTGTTGTTGTTGTTTTAGTTACTAAGTCACATCCAACTCTTCTGTGACCCCAGGGACTGTAGCCTGCCAGGCTCCTCTGTCCGTGGGATTTCCCAGGCAAGAATACTGGAGTGGGTTGCCATATCTTTTTCCAGGAGATCTTCCTGACCTAGGGATTGAACTTGCATCTCCTGCATTGGCAGGTGGATTCTTTACCACTGAGCTACCAGGAAAGCCATGTGATATTTGACCTATCTGGTTTCTTTCACTTAGTATAGTGTTTTGTTTGTTTATTTGCATATTTATTATTTTTGGTTGCACTGGGTCTTTGCTGCTGTGCTGGCTTTCCTCTAGTTGCAGCAGGAGGGGGCTACTCTTGGTTGCAGTGCACGGGCTTCTCATTGCAGTGGCTTCTCTTGTTGCAGAGCATGGGCTCTACGTGCACAGGCTTCAGTAGTTGCAGCTTGCAGGCTCTAGAAGGCTCAGTAGTGTGGCACACAGGTGAAGTACTCCGCAACATGTGTAATCTTCCCAGACCAGGGATTGAACCCATGTCCCCTGCCTTGGCAGGTGGATTCTTATCCACTGGACCACCAGGGACATCCTAGCATAGTGTTTTTGAGGTTTATCCATGTTATAGCAAAAGTCAATACTTTATTCCTTTTATGGCTGAATAATATTCCATTGTGTCTATATACCACAGTTTATTTATCCATTCACCCACTAATGAACATTTGGACAATTTCTACTTTTTGGCTATTACGAGTAGTCCTGTTAGGCATATGTGTGTACATGTATTTGAGTACCTGTTTTCATTCTTTTGAATTATATACCCAGGAGTGGCATTACTGGCTCATATGGTAACTGACTTTTTGAGGAAATGTCAAACTGTTTTTCACAGCAGCTGAATCATTTTACAGTCCTAGTAGCACTGTATGAGGGTTCCAGTTTCTCCACGTCCTTACCGGCACCAGATAAAACTCCTTCAAGTCTTTATGGATCTCTTGGCATACTTCCCTGAAATCACAGGAAGGCTCTTCTGGGTCAAATAAAGTACTGAGGTTCTACCTTTTGTGCTAAATAATTACTTTCTTCTAAAATCTGTAGGACATAGTGGTCACAGCTGATATAGTTTGTTTAGATAGGGTTGTTGAAATCTGACTTGCCAAAAAGAGTGTCAGTTACACTTTGGGTCTCGACAGAGATGGTAGTATTTCTGGTATCATATGCCATCAGAATCCTGCACCAGGCAATAGACTGGGTCTTGCTGACTATTCAGGAAGTTCAGTTTGCTTGCAGATTGCCAGTTTACTTTCCTGCTTGCTGAATTGCCTTCTGGAGAGGGAGTTAGTGCTAATTCCTGATAAGTTACTGGTTCTTTTTAAGGTACTACATAAATTGATTTCTGTTTTTATTCTTTTACTACTTGTTAGTTGGTTAGTTGCTCAGTCATGTCCAACTCTTTGCAACCCCATGTGCTGTAGCCCACCAGTCTCTTCTATCTATGGGATTCTCCAGGCAAGAATACTGGAATGGGTTGCCATTTCCTTTTCCAGGGGATCTTCCTGACCCAGGGATCAAACCCAGGTCTCCTGTACTGGCAGGCAGATTCTTTACTGTCTGAGCCACCAGGGAATCCCTTTACTACTTATATGGACCTTAATACTCTAACAATCCCATTTCTTTGCTGTTTGGCAAGATGGTTTCTTATCTTGATGTCTTCTACATCACATTATTGAATTCCTAAATGCCTTTTTCATACCTTCTGTTTTTTAGGCCATCAATTTCTACTTCTTATGTCTATATATTTTGTGATTTGTATAATAGTAGTCACTGTGGTTAATGTTTTAGTGTGTCTTATCTAAATTTTTCTTTTGTAGAAATTACTTTCTTCTTGTGGAAGGAAGAAATTGTTGCTGGGATCTAGGAAACTTGACCTTGTAGTTCTCTCTCACTTCTCTATAAGTCTAGCTTTCCTTTGTTTTTGGTAGCACTGCTTTCTCCAGTTTATGAGTTGGGTGGTAGATTTTTCTAACTTTCAGAAAAATAATTTTTTGCTCCTGTAATGTGTTTGCTGTGTTTTAAATCAGAATAAATCAGAATACATTTCAATGTTTATTGCTTCCATTGGTTGCTTTAAAAATTTTTTTTTTTAATGAGTCTGTACCAGTTTTCAAAGCAAACAGAAAATTGTAGTCTCTACTCTACCTCTCTCCCCCTCTCCCTCTCCCCTGCTCCAGGTTGGGTTTATAAATGCATCCTAACCATTTGATCAAAGTCAGTCTTTGAATAAGGCTTTATAGTCAGGTGTAGTTGAATGACAGGTATGTCTGGATTTGGTCTTGAGAGATTTGGGGATGGGTTTTTTTCCCTCCCTCTTCTAATAATGTGCTGTGTTCTATAATAGGTTGAGTTGTAACATTCATTAAACCACTCCTCACATTCCCTGTTTTCAAAGCTTATCAGGATGACTTTGATTTAGTTATTTGGAACCAAAAAGGCATTTGTGGAGCCTGGTCTGGAGTTGTGGAACAGTAATATATCAGAGATCAGACTTAGGTCCCAGTGGGATTATTCCTCAGGATTTACTTGCCTGGAAGTACACACAGGAGTCAAACGGTATGTATGGAAAGCTTTGCTGGAATGCAAATTGGACACATTTTGTTGGGACCTGTAGGGGATTTTCACTGCTTCATAATTTTTCAAAGGTTTGTTATACATCAGACAGTCACTGCCTCTTCTTTAAATCTTTAAATCCCCCCTCTTTTTCCTGTTGTAAAGGTCAGATTTTTTTTGACAACTGTGTGCAGGAACAAGATTTTCTAAATCCCTTCATTTTTATTCATACAAATATCGGCATTCAGTGAGCATCAGTTATCCCAGCATTTAGAGGTAAGGAAAACTCAGAGAGAGTCTTATGAATCTCAACTTAGTACCAGGCATATATCTCTGGGGATAAGTTTGGTGCCTCAACTTTAACCCTGACTGCTCTGATATGGGATGAGACCCTCACAGTGACTTGTACAGGAAACTTACCCTTCATTAACTCCATGTCTATGGTTTGTAAAATAGATAATATGACTAGTGGGAGGAAACTGTATTGGACTCTTCTAATGGGGCCTCTTTGTGACAATCCTTAGATTAGTGCTGAAAATAAAGGACAATTCATTCTCTCCAGTGGAGCCCCTTTTTTATGTGGTATCTTGCTTGGGCAGCGTACCACTTTTAATTTGAATATGATTCTTTTTCTCACTCAGTAGATCAAATCATGGTATTATTACCATATGGTACAGTTCCCCATCAAACTTGTTTAGTTTGATGTTATCATGTTATCTATTGCTAGGTAGCAAATTACCCTAAAACTTAGAAGCTTAAACTTTTTATTATGGAACAGTTTCTAAGGGTCAGGACTCTGGGAGCCACTTAGGGGTTTCGGCTTAGGGTCCCTCAAGATGATAAGCCAGAGCTGCAGTCATTTGGAAGCTTGGCTGGGCTGGAGGACCCATATCCAAGCTTACTCATATGGCTTTTGTTAAGGTGCCCCAGTTTCTTGCAGGCTGTTGTCCAGAGGCCTCAGTTCTCACAATGCAGACCTTTGCATAGGATAGCTAACAGCTTTACAGCTGGCTTACCCCTAAGTGGGTGATCCGAGAGAGAGCAGAAGCTGCACTAATTTTTCTTACCTAGTCTCAGAACTTCTACCATATAACATTGATCAGCAGACCAATCCTGACATGATCTGGGAAAGAACTGCACAAACATACGTAATCATTGTCATTGGGGGTCATCTTGGTGGCTGGCTACATAAGAAGTTAATTGAAAAATTTCTAAAGTTTACTTGGGTTTAAATACTGATTTTTTTTCCCCCTAAAAAATTGTGTTTTCCTTACTAGCCCTCTTTCTGTCTTTTCTCTTTCTCTTTTTTTTTCTTTCTGTCTTTTCTCATACTCTTCTGTCTCTAAATTATCCAGGGTGTATATGGCAAATATATATGTGAAATATATATTCTTCAACATGTGAATCTTTCTCACCCATTGTCATCTCTAAGCATTAGTAAAACCCTTCTCTTTTTCTCAAGCAAACCAGTAAGCATGATCAATCCATCTGCTGCTTCCTTCTTGTCTTCCCTGTGTTCTCTCTCTTTTCTTCTAAGAAACACCTGTGGCAGTTGGTCCCAAGAGCTCTCTCCTCATGAGAGCCCTTCAGTTGAATTCAAATAATCCTTTGTGCTTTCTCAATCCATTTACCACTGATCCTATAAAATTTGGTGCAAATAGACTGGAGTGATCAGAGTCATAGGACCACTGTGGATCTTCCAGATTGAGATATGTAATGACGTGAACTCTTCTTAGATTCTATCCAGGAGCTCTGAGATGGAGATAAAGTCCTTGCACAGGGGAGATATTAAAAAACTAAATTATCTGTTACTTGATGGGTTCATCTGGCCCTTTGTATACTAATCAGAAAAGAGCCTAAAGAGTGATTTGCTTTTCTTTACCTTTCTAGAACAAGCAGGCCTATAGTCACAGTAATGAAGAATGTACAGGTTGATCTTGAAACTAACCAGAGACACTGTCCTGCCTGTTCGGTAACCATGCAAGCTATGCTATTACATTGACATCTTTTGCCACCTTGGTAGAGTTTCTTCCACCAAACTCTATACCTGATAGCCTGTGTTGTGAAATTGAACTTGTTCAGCTCTTGTGGGTGTTAAAAAGGAGAATTAGCTTACTTTCTCAAAAATCCCAGAGCATCTTTGGCTTCCTAGGAACAGCCTGAAGCTGTGATTGAATCTGGCCTCATATTCCTGTTGCTGTTAACTGGCCTACTAGAAAATTCATACCTGGAAAAATGTACATGATACTTTTTTTTGACTCAGGATATACAGAACCTGGAAAATTCCATGGACAGAGGAGCCTGACGGACCACAGTCCATGGGGTTGCAAAGAGTCGGACATGACTGAACATACACGCGCAGCGTAGCCCAGCATAGAACCAGTGAGTGAACCCCCTCAGTCGTGTCCAACTCTTTGCGACCCCATGGACTGTAGCCTACCAGGCTCCTCCATCCATGGGATTTTCCAGGCAAGAGTGGGTTGCCATTTCCTTCTCCAGGGGATCTTCCTGACCCGGGGATTGAATCCAGTTCTCCCACATTGTAGGCAGATGCTTTTACCATCTGAGCCACCAGGGAAGTCGTATAGAACCAGAGAGGATCCAAAATTGTGTTTACCTCTATAGAAGTCCATGGATAAAAGTAACAAAGCAGGCAAACAAGAACAAAAAACCTTTCATCATAAAATCACTCTTTACCTAACTCTGACCTTCTCTAATCCTTAGCATTATATACACATAATTTAAATAGTTTAATCAGTTTGCCATATTATTTTTGTTCCTTTTATTCATTTAGCATAACTTAATACAGAATTTTATTTAGCGTTTTTATTGTCATTATAAAAATACATTGAATTAGAATGTCATAGGTTAACTATTCTTTTAAAAATTTTAATTTGTTGTATATAGTGCAACTTTAATCATCTTTATACTGATAAAATTGGGTTTTTTTCCTAATTATCTTCGTGAAATAATAGGCCCATTAGTAGACTCAACTGAGTTTTATGGTTGTGCTATCCTTTATTACTTTTTACCTTCTTTTTATTTTGCTAATTTAGTGGACAAGATGATACCTTTATAATTCGTTTTACAGTTCTTTAATTACTAGCATTTTCTCAAGTGTTTTACTGTTAGAAGTTTTTCTCATGTGAATTATCTGTGTTTAAGTCTTGGCCACTTATTTGGCAGAGATTGGATAGTGTCCATTCCGATTTGTATCAGCACCTTTTATATCTGGATAATGCTTTTTTATCTTTTCATATTTATTCCTCATGTCTTTTTCCCCTATTATTATGGGATATTTGAAACCTGGTTAGGTTAGTGGTATTTTTGATCCTTACAGTGAGGTTCTTCAGCATTAACTAGTGTATCTGCATTTGAAGTATAGAAATGAGAGTTTCTGTGAGAGCCTTTAACTCAGAGTGTGCATGGGAGCCTCCCTGTGTGGAGATCAGGCAATCCAAGGTGTAAGGAGGGGAGATGAGGACAAGGCTGACTGATACCAGACCTATAAATAACCTAAGGTTTAGCTTTGTGCTTTGAAATAGGAATTAGGTCACTTTTATTGTCTTCCCCAAGTCATTTACTGGTTGGCCATGAAGAGGAGGCATTAGGATTTTTTTTTTAAAGAAAATGTTACTGTCTTCTACTCTTAGAAAAATGAGAAGTGCTGGTATTGGTCAGCTCTGTCTTGTTTTCTTTTTTCTTTTATAGTGAGATGATTGAATGAAAAGTGTGGGTTTGGGGATTTAACTAGACATGATATCCAGCTTCCTAAGAAAGTGGAATTCTAAATAGTGAAAGGCCCTGTATCTCTTTGCCATGGCACTGTGCCTAGGACAGATTGACCATGTGAAAGGGAAGCTGGTAACCCAGCATGTGTCAGTCTTCTCCCCATTGAGCAAGGTCCTTTTTTACCTTGTAGACTGATGTGCCTAATCATTCTCACTGCTCTCTGCAGAGAGTTAAAGGCCCAGACTCTTAGAACTTTTTCTCTGGGCCCTCAATTTTCTTCTCTAACCTGAGAAAAGTGGACCAAATGATCTCTGAAGTCAAAGTCCTTAGCTTCTTTGAGTCTACTCTCCTCTCGCACAAGTTTGGAAATACTTTCAGAGAGAGCCTATTCTACATGAGTGTCATTACCCTTTATTTGTAATGAAGCTTTTGATGTTGGAATAGTACAGAATGTAATTTTAAGGAGAAAATGCACATAATCTTTGCCTCCGTGTGTTTTGAGGTAGTCTCACTTTACAGTTTCCCTTTGTCTTTCTCTTGTCTACTTGGGTCACTTTTCAGGTGAACTGTGCTTCAAACTTGTTATATAATTTCACAAGGGCCTTTTAGTTCCAAGTAAGTGATTCTTAGATCTTTGTTATCTCTTAAAATTTTCAATAGTTTGTGGAAATGAATTAATATTACATGAGTGTTCTATTTTTGATTTAGAACTTTTACTCATTAAATACATTTATATATTAACATATATGAAGATATATAAATATGTCTCAGTTAAGACTCAAAACAATCCTGTGAGGTAGGCATGAGGATATGGAATAGTAATCCCCAATACCTGCTCTTCATCATGTGCCACTCCCAGGAGGCAACTCCTTTCATTTTTTTTTTTTTTAGCAGATTCTTTCAGAATTTACTTAAGCATTTCTAACAAGCTTATATTGCTACTTCTTGTTTTTTTCAGTTTTAGGCATGAAGTTCCCCTCATTTGTTTTATTTCTCTGCTAACGTTTATAAGAATCAAGTTACCTTAGAATGAGACTTCAGATCTTCCAGAGACCCATGCTCAAAACTTTTAAGGGCCTAGTAGGTAACTTATAAATGGGTATGAGGATAGGGATCATTGGGAACTACAACAAATTGAAAGGCTACCCCAGCTAAAGAAATTCAATTTTGTTTTTAACTGCACATAACAAACAGTTTCAGTATATGGGTCTTATTTGGGTCCCGATTTATACAAAAAAGTGTTACAAAAATTTATGAGGATTATAGAAGTTGAATAATTGCAAATTGAACACTAACCTTTTGATACTAGGGCAATATTGCTGTTTCAGATGTGATGCTAATGATGTTATCAAGATGAATGAAAATATATGATATAAAGGATTTGCTTCAAAATAATAGGGGAATGGTGGTGGTTTAGTTGCTAAGTTGTGTCTGACTCTTATGACCCCATGGACTGTAGCCTGCTCCTCTGTCCATAGGATTCTCCAGGCAAGAATACTGAAGTGGGTTGCCATTTTGGGAGGGGATAATAAAAAAAGATTAGCCCTGAGTTGCTAATTATTAAGGGTGGATTTGGAATACATGGGAGTTCACTACACTAGTCTGTTTACTTTTACATAATTTTGAAATTTTTCGTAACGTTAAAATTACATAGTTCAGAATCAGGTCCTCACAGAGGAGTACTAGAATAAGGAGGAAAAGAATCTAGAATAGACTAGAACAAAGGTAGTTCTTTTACCTATACTGTCACCAGACCCTTAACAGTATATTCAGTCAAATAATAATTTGTTATTACAAATGTTCATTTGTCTAGTTTGTTCTTTTAAATTTTTATTTTTTTCCTTAGTAGTAGATGATAACATGTCATTTCAAAATGTGGTTTCAGTTATTCTTACTAAATTCATTCATTGCTCTAAACAAAAAACTTGCAGCTTACACCAGACAAAATATATCTGTGGACTAGCCCTGATTTTTTTAAATGGGCTTAAGTTTGTGATTCCTCAGTTTGTTCCAGAAGAAACTAAAGCACAGAGTGGTTGTCATTTGACCAAGGTTACACAGCTTATTAGTGTAGAAAGCTAGAACTCAGGTCTGATACTATTGTCATTGTTTCTTATGAGAAAATTGCCCCATTAACTTATATAAGAAAAGGGGGTTATGGTTTTGCCTGGCAGTTTTCTTTTTTTAAACCTTAACTATTTGTCTTTAAAACATTGACTAGAGATTTGGCTTCTCTTTTTTTGTAAGGTGATAAGAATAAGAGATCTGAGCCACAGTCAGCTCCTGGTCTTGTTTTTGCTGTTATAGAGCTTCTCCATCTTTGGCTGCAAAGAATATAATCAGTCTGATTTTGGTGTTGACCATCTGGTGATGTCCATGTGTAGAGTCTTCTCTTGTGTTGTTGGAAGAGGGTGTTTGCTATGACAAACAAAAAAGTTTCTCTTGGCAAAACTCTATTAGCCTTTGCCCTGCTTCATTCCGTATTCCAAGGCCAAATTTGCCTGTTACCCCAGGTGTTTCTTGACTTCCTACTTTTGCATTCCAGTCCCCTATAATGAAAAGGACATCTTTTTTGGGTATTAGTTCTAAAAGGTCTTGTAGGTCTTCATAGAACCGTTCAACTTCAGCTTCTTCAGTGTTACTGGTTGGGGCATAGGCTTGGATTACTGTGATATTGAATGGTTTGCCTTGGAAACGAACAGAGATCATTCTGTCATTTTTGAGATTGCATCCAAGTACTGCATTTTGGTCTCTTTTGTTGGCCATGATGGCTACTCCATTTCTTCTAAGGGATTCCTGCCCACAGTAATAGATATAATGGTCATCTGAGTTAAATTCACCCATTCCAGTCCATTTTAGTTCACTGATTCCTAGAATGTCAACATTCACTCTTCCCATCTCCTGTTTGACTACTTCTAGTTTGCTTTGATTCATGCACCTGACATTCCAGGTCCCTATACAATATTGCTCTTTACAGCATCGGATCTTGCTTCTATCACCAGTCACATCCATAGCTGGGTATTGTTTTTGCTTTGGCTCCATCCCTTCATTCTTTCTGGAGTTATTTCTCCACTGATCTCCAGTAGCATATTGGGTACCTACTGACCTAGGGAGTTCCTCTTTTAGTATCCTATCATTTTGCCTTTTCATACTGTTCAAGGGGTTCTCAAGGCAAGAATACTGAAGTGGTTTGCCATTCCCTTCTCCAGTGGACCACTTATGAACAAAGCTATTGGAGGTGATGGAATTCCAATTGAGCTATTTCAAATCCTGGAAGATAATCCTGTGAAAGTGCTGCACTCAATATGCCAGCAAATTTGGAAAACTCAGCAGTGGCCACGGGACTAGAAAGGTCAGTTTTCATTCCAATCCCAAAGAAAGGCAATGCCAAAGAATGCTCAAACTACCGCACAATTGCACTCACCTCACATGCTAGTAATGTAACGCTCAAAATTCTCCAAGCCAGGCTTCAGCAATATGTGAACCATGAACTTCCAGATGTTCAAGCTGGTTTTAGAAAAGGCAGAGGAACCAGAGATCAAATTGCCAACATCTGCTGGATCATCGAAAAAGCAAGAGAGTTCCAGAAAAACATCTATTTCTGCTTTATTGACTATGCCAAAGCCTTTGACTGTATGGATCACAGTAAACTATGGAAAATTCTTCAAGAGATGGGAATACCAGACCACCTGACCTGCCTCTTGAGAAACCTATATGCAGGTCAGGAAGCAACAGTTAGAACCGGACGTGGAACAACAGACTGGTTCCAAATAGGAAAAGGAGTATGTCAAGGCTGTATATTGTCACCCTGCTTATTTAACTTCTACGCAGAGTACATCATGAGAAACGCTGGACTGGAAGAAGCACAAGCTGGAATCAAGATTGCCGGGAGAAATATCAATAACCTCAGATATGCAGATGACACCACCCTTATGGCAGAAAATGAAGAGGAACTACAAAGCCTCTTGATGAAAGTGAAAGAGGAGAGTGAAAAAGTTGGCTTAAAGCTCAGCATTCAGAAAACTAAGATCATGGCATCTGGTCCCATCACTTCATGGCAGATAGATGGGGAAACAGTGGAAACAGTGTCAGACTTTATTATTTTGGGCTCCAAAATCACTGCAGATGGTGATTGCAGCCATGAAATTAAAAGACGCTTACTCCTTGGAAGAAAAGTTATGACCAACCTAGACTGCATATTCAAAAGCAGAGACATTACTTTGCCAACAAAGGTCCGTCTAGTCAAGGCGATGGTTTTTCCAGTGGTCATATGTGGATGTGAAAGTTGGACTGTGAGGAAAGCTGAGCGCCGAAGAATTGATGCTTTTGAACTGTGGTGTTGGAGAAGACTCTTGAGAGTCCCTTGGACTGCAAGGAGATCCAACCAGTCCATTCTGAAGGAGATCAGCCCTGGGATTTCTTTGGAAGGAATGATGCTCAAGCTGAAACTCCAGTACTTTGGCCACCTCATGCGAAGAGTTGACTCATTGGAAAAGCCTCTGATGCTGGGAGGGATTGGGGGCAGGAGGAGAAGGGGACGACAGAGGATGAGATGGCTGGATGGCATCGCCGACTCGATGGACGTGAGTCTGGGTGAACTCCGGGAGTTGGTGATGGACAGGGAGGCCGGGCGTGGTGCAGTTCATGGGGTCGCAAAGAGTCGGACATGACTGAGCAACTGAACTGAACTGAAGAATAAGAGAAGAGATTCAGTCTTAAAGTCTGGTGGAAATCCAGGCCTAGAGATGGTTCTGTTTCTTAGGATAAGAAATTGCCAAGCTTAGGCAAATTATAAGCATAAAACTTTAACTGAGGCAGGACTGGAAAAATGAGCCCCTTGGTTCTATTTGATCCTTAAGTGAAATTTCACTCCCACTACAAAACTACTACTCTGTTTGCTTGAAAAAAGTTTTTAAACTATCTTAACTATTTTTTCCAAGTCCAAAGCACTAAGCCAGCAGAATAGATGTACAGACCTGCCAGCTGTGGGGAATATGTTGCTAAGTAGCTGTGACAGAGCCTTGGTAAGACACAGTCCTATAGAGCTGATACTAGGCTTTTGCTCCCAGAACAAATTGGGAAATAAGGATATGGGAAGTCGTCTTTTATATATGTTTTATTTTCATGCTTAATTTAAAAGCCTAATAAACCTGAGCTGACTTTCAAAGAGTTATTGCTATACTGGCAAAGAATCACATTGTAAATATTAGTTGAGGGAAGATTTATAGAAAGCACCAGAAGAAAGTAGAATGACTCTTCTAGATAGATTCTAATAAGTCTTTTCCACCAGTATAGCTTATTCATCTCTTTTTGACCATCCTTCCCTATCCCTGTTTGTTTATATATTTTCCCACCAAGACCAAACAGAAGCAAGATGGAAGGAAATGAATTGCAAAATTCTTTTGGGCAGAGAATTTGAATTTTTTCAGACTTTAGTTAAATAACTCTTTTGAAGTAAACCCTGTTCTCCTAAGAACCCGCAAATTTTATTAAGTAGTCTCTTACCAAGTGTCATAGAACTCATGCCTTTATGTATTTTTCCTCCTCTCAGGTGTCAAAAGTTATTAGGACAAATATTTTATCATTTTGAAATTGATGCAGATACCTGGAATGAGAGAGTTGGAACCTGTAGTTTTTAGAATCCATACTATATCTTGACCAGTAAAGACTTTGCCCTTACCAATGCCAAGGGAATATTCTAGACTGGAAGGCAGATAGATTCCATACCTGAGTATTGATTCTGTTCTTTTTTTTTTTTTAATAGAAAATTAAAGCTATTGACCAAAATTAAATTGAATTTATCTCTGTATTTTATTTATAGATCCAGCCACACAATTTAGCATCATATTATATAATAGCATCTATTATATTTTTAAGAAAATGTTTCTCTCTTTAGCAAGAACATGTGTACCTTGTAGACAGGGGCTGTGCCTTCTACATCTTTCAAAGGTTAATAAATACTACCTTGTGTATTTAGTAGGTATTTAGTTTGGCAGGGCTTTATTGGCTGTATTCAGTACAAGTGGCAATAATATTAGTGTGTGTCATACATCATCTCATTTAATCTTTCCAGGAATATTTCAACATAATATTATCCTCATTTTATGGAAGAGGAAACTTAGGTTCTAAAAAGTGAAGAACTTGTAGAAGTTCACATACTTAGTAAGTGGCAGAACTTGAATTTTAATCCTAGGCCTATTTCCTTAATGATAGCTCCTGCTCTTTATTCTGTATCATGTTGCTTAAAAGCTTTGGAATCATTGCTAGAAATCTTGACAAACTGTTCTCTGCTTCTGTTTTAAGTATGAAACTCATTTATTCTTTGGTACCAGAAGAGCCCTTCATGTTTAACTCAGGATTATGGCATGCTCCTCTGAGAGTCTAAGCTAATAGGGGGCAGTATAGCATAGTGGTTAACAGTATGAGTTCTAGAGCCACACAGACCTGGGTTTGAATATTGGCTTCACATTGGTGACCTTCAGCAGGTTACTTAACTTCCTTGAGCCCCAGCTGCCTTACCTATAAAAATGAGACAGCATGGAATGGTACTCAGCAATTAGAAGGAATTAACTATTGATACACACAAGAACTTGGGTGGATCTCAAAGCCATTATGCTGAGTAAATGATTCCAGTCATATGATATTCTAGAAAAGGCAAAACTACAGAGACAGGGAACAGGTTATGATTGTCAAGTTTAGAAGTAGGGAGATGGTGCGACTATTAATATAAGGAAGGATGGTAGAGGGAGTATTTGAGGTGGTGAAAGTGTTCTGTGTCCTCATTGTCATGTTGATTATATGACTCTGTAAATATTAAGACACATAGGACAGTACACCAAAAAAAAAGTATTTACTGAGTGTTAATTTTAAAAAATAAATGTAAAAATGGGATAGTAATGAAACTTTTCTCATACAGTTATTGTGAAAATTAAAAATAAGATAACACATGTTTATCACTGTATGTGGTATGTAGTACACAATGAATAAATGGTTGTTGTTTTATCATTAAAATATAATATTTAATATAGTGACATTCATTGAAAGGAAAATGGAATAAGCTTTCACATCATCTGCATGGGTACAGTCAGTCAGTAAACAATGAGAAAAATTAGCAAGAGGGATTATGTGAGTCAAATGTGAGTCAGATGGATTATGTGTTTTCACGTGATTTGAGATCTTCTGGAAGGTAGGGGAAGGTTAGGCTTCTTTTCTGGCTGCCTGAACAGTTCCCTTGATCTTACTCTTCAACAAGATGGCTTTGGTCTCAGAGGCCACAGCTCCTTTAACTCCTCAGATTAGATCTGAAATTTTGATTTGAGCAAACTGGATCAAAGAAGAAGCTGAAAGTGATTCTCACACTTGGAAGATAGTAACTGGTCTGTATAACAGCTGTGGCTTCCAGAGCCATTTACTCCTGCCAGCCAGTCTCTGATTAGACAGTGACAGCAGCAGGGCAAACATTATTCAAGAGCTAAAAAAAGTTAAGGTCAAAGTGGCATTGTGGTTGTACTAAGCAGTGAAACGGGGTCTAAAGTGAAACCTTGACCTTTCTGTCATGTAGGTTAATTGTCTTGTACAAGAGTTCAAAACCTGAATCAAAACAACTTGAAGTGATAGTGAAAAGGAATCCAATCTTAAAAATACCTGCTGTACTATTAATAGTTACTTTACAGTCTTAATAGCTCTTACTGGTCTGTGAATTATATTTCTCTTAGCTAATACTGGAATTTAGGAAGCAGGGGGAAAAAAGGAATGTTTGGGGTTGTTGGTACAGGGCTTTGGGTTAGGAGTGGTTTGTTTTTTCCTAATTTCTTTATAGTGATGACAAATTTCAAGCAAAGCTCTGTCATTCAGTTTGCTTCTTTCATAGCTTATTTTACTGTATGTTGTTATTGTTGTTCAGTCACTTGTTGTCTGTGTCCAACTCTTTGTGACACCATGGAATACAGCATGTATTCCAGGCTTCCTTGTCCTTTACTATCTCTCAGTTTGTTCAAACTCATGTCCATTGTGTCGACGATGTCATCCAGCCTTCTTATCCTGTCACCCACTTCTCCTGCTGTCAGGATCTTCTCACTATCAGGATCTTTTCCAGTGAGTCACTTTTTCACATCAGGTGGCCAGAGTATTGGAGCTTCAGCTTTATCAGTCCTTCCAATGAATATTCAGGGTTGATTTATTTCCTTTAGGATTGACTGGTTTGATCTCCTTGAAGTCCAAAGAACTCTCAAGAGTCTTCTCCAACACCGCAGTTCGAAAGCATTAATTCTTTGGTGCTCAGCCTTCTTTATGGTCCAACTCTAACATCTGTTCATGACTACTGGAAAAACCATAGCTTTGATTATATGGACCTTTGTTGGCAAAGTGATGTCTCTGCTTTTTAATATGCTGTCTAGGTTTGTCATGGCTTTCCTTCCAATGAGCAAGTGTCTTTTAATTTCACAGCTGCAGTCACCATCAGCAGTGATTTTGGAGCTCAAGAAAATCTGTCACTGTTTCCACTTTTTTCCCCATTTGTCATGAAGTGATGGGTCTGGATGCCATGGTCTTAGTTTTTTGAATACTGAGTTTTAAGCCAGCTTTTTCACTCCCCTCTTTCACTGTCAAGAGGCTCTTTAATTCCTCTTCACTTTCTGCCTTTAGAGTGGTATCATCTGGATATCTTAGGTTGTTGCCATTTCTCCTGGCAATCTTGATTCCAGCTTCTGATTCATCCAGTCTGGCATTTCACATTATGTACTCTGCATATAAGTTAAATAAGCAGGGTAGCAATAAACCGCCTTGACGAACTCCTTTCCCAGTTTTGAACCAGTCCATTGTTCCACGTCTGGTTTTAATTGTTGCTTCTTGTCGCACTTACAGGATTCTCAAGAGACAGGTAAGGCAGTCTAGTATTTCCATCTCTTTAAGAATTTTCCACAGTTTGTTATGATCCATACAGACAAAGGTTTTAGCATAGTCAACGAAGGAGAAGTAAATGTTTTTCTGGAATTCCCTTGCTTTCTGTTGGCAATTTGATCTCTGGTTCCTCTGCCTTTTGGAAATCCAGCTTATATATCTGGACGTTCTGTGTGGCTAAATCATTGATTGGGTTTCCCAGGTGGCTAAGTGGTAGAGAATACGCTTGCCAAGTAAAAGACACAAGTTCTATCCCTGGGCTAGGAATATCCCTTGGAGAAGGAAGCAGCAACCCACTCCAATATTCTTGCCTGGGAAATCCCATAGACAGAGGAGCCTGGCAAGCTACAGTCCATGAGATTGCACAAGAGTTGTATGTGACTTAGCGACTAAACAGCAAGTCATTGATTTCTACAAGAAACATTACTCTCTTCTATCCTGTGAGGAGACAATGTCAAGGTGAATAGCCTTTTGTTTTGCTTTGGTTTTGGTTTTTAGTTCTCTGGTAGATATGCTGAGTAGGTGGTTGGGACAAAGGTATATAAAATACAAAAGGATCATCTTTTTCAAAAATCATATTTTATTACACAACTCAGAATATATTAAAAAACATTGACTTGTACACATTAAAGGGATGAATTTATATGACATGAATTATATCTCAATAAAGCTTTTACCTAAAAAATGCCATATCAAAAAAAATCATGATATGTGACCTTTTAATGGAAAGAGTTTGACTAAGAACTTTTCAAAATGGAGCTCTTGGCACTAAGGGATGGTCCTGAGATCCTTTCAAAATGATGGATTATGGAATATTAAATGACTTTTCCAGAGAGTTCTTAGAATTCATGTACTAAGCAAATAACCATTCAGATAGTCATGACATAAACATTGGTAATTTTGGAAAGGAAAAGTTTAGGGAGCATCATTTATTCTAAAATAGTGATTCTCAACCAGGCAGTTTTGCCTTCCAGGGGAAATCGGGCAATATCTTGAGGCATTTTGTGTTGTCAGTGCTAAAGAGGGAGGAGTTCTACTAGTATCTGGTGGGTAGATGCTCCAGACATCCTACCATGAGCAGAACAGCCTTCTACAACAGAGAATCATCTAGCCTAAACTGTTAGTATTGAGGTTGAGAAACCCTGGTGTAGAGATTACACACCTGTGTTTTCTTAGAGTTTTATAGTTTTAGTTTTTACATTTAGGTCTTTGATCCATTCTTTGTATATGGTGTGAGGTAGGGGTCCAACTTCATTTTTTTATATATGGATATCTAGTTGTCCCAGCGTCATTTATTAAAAAGACTAGTCTTTACCCACTGAATTGTGTTGGCATCCTTGTCAAAATCAACAGACCATACAAATCTGTGGAGATAGTGAAAAGATCAGGGGTTGCCAAGAGTTAGGGAGGAGGGAACACAGGTGAAACAGGTGGAACACAGACCATTTTTAGGGCAGTGAAAACTGCTCTGTATAATACTATAATGGTGGATACATGTCATTATACATTTTTCATAACCCATTGAAGGTACAACACCAAGTGTGAACCCTAATGAGAATATATACATGTATATGTATGACCAAGTTCCTTCACTGTTCACCTGGAACTAGCACAACATTGTTAATCGGCGATACCCCAGTTCACAATAAGCAATTTAAAAAAATAAAATTAAAAAAATGCCTTCTAGTACAGGAAAAAAAAAAGTGAACCCTAATGTAAAATATGGACTTTGGGTGATAATGATGTGTCATTGCAGTTTCATTGTAACAAATGTACCACTCTGGTGGGGGATGTTGATTGTTGGGTAGGCTGTGAATAAGTGGGGCAGAGGATATATAGAAACTCTCAACTTCTTTCTCAGTTTTGCTGCAAACCTAAAACTGCCCCCCCCAAAATAAAGTCTAACTTTAAAAAAATCAATTGACAATAAACAACCCTGGTAAAAATGAATGATATCTGTACAGATTTCTCCTAGAAAAGGCTTACATAGCTTCCCTGAGATCTTAGGTAATCTTGATGACTATATTGCTTCAGAATAACTTAGGGTGTTTCAGTATGGACACTACTATACCTGAGTGGGGACAAACACCATTGTTATGGTGTCTCTAAGCCTCCTCCTGTCATATATTAAGGCAGCTTATATTATGCAGCCTCAGGGTTTTCCCCAGGCTAAGCTGTGGCATTAAAATTGTAGAGGACCCTAATGATCATTTAGTCCAACACTCTACTAAGCTCTCTGAATTCTGTCAGTAATATGTTGTTATTGTTTATGATACTTCTTAATATGCAGGGTGAATACCCTTTCAGGACCTAACTTTTTCCAAAATTATCTTAGCTATTCTTATCTGAGTACTTTATATACATTTTTTGTTTTTGTATTTTTGTATGTATTCAGTTGCTCAGTTGTGTCTGACTCTGCGACTCCATGGACTGCAGCACACCAGGCTTCCCTGTCCTTCACCATCTCCCGGAGCTTACTCAAACTCATGTTCATTGAGTCAGTGATGCCATCCAACTGTCTCATCCTCTGTCATCCCCTTCTCCTGCCTTCAGTCTTTCTGAGCATCAGGGTCTTTTCTAATAAGTCAGTCTTTGCATCAGGTGGCCAAAGTATTGGAGCTTCAGCTTCAGCATCAGTCCCTCCAATGAATATTCAGGACTGATTTCCTTTAGGATTGACTGGTTTGATTTCCTTGCAGTCCAAGGGACTCTCAAGAGTCTTCTCCAATATCACAATTCAAAAGCATCAATTCTTCAGCACTCAGCCTTCTTTATGGTCCAACTCTCACATTCATACATGACCACTGGAAAAGGTCCATCTATGGACCTGCTGACATAGATGGACCTTTGTCATATGGACCATATGGACCGTATGTCATATGGACCATAGATGGTCCATAGATGGACCTTTGCCAGCAAAGTAACGTCTCTGCTTTTTAATATGCTGTCTAGGTTGGTCATAGCTTTTCTAAGGAGCTTCCAAGGAGCAAGCGTTTTTTAATTTGATGGCTGCAGTTACCATCTGCAGTGATTTTGGAGCCCAAGAAAATAAAGTCTGTCACTGTTTCTGTTGTTTCCCCATCTATTTGTCATGAAATGATGCAACTGGATGCCATGATCTTAGTTTTCTGAATGTTGAGTTTAAGCCAGCTTTTTCACTCTCCTCTTTCGCTTTCATCAAGAGGCTCTTTAGTTCCTTTTTGCTTTCTGCCATAAGGGTGGTGTCATCAGCATAGCTGAGGTTATTGATATTTATATATATTATTTCATTTAATTCTCAAGCTGAGCCAATGTGGTTTTTCAAGTCTCCATTTTATGGTTATGGAAACTGAGGCTTAGAGAAGTTTGCTATGGTTACACCAGAATTGAAACTTGATTCTTGGTCCTTTTTATTCCAAAGCTACTATCTTTAAATGTAATGAGGTCTCCATCTTCATGTAAAATTGAGTTCTAATAGGAATAATAACTATAAAAATGTATTCAAACAGAAAAATGGTACATGAGACTTAAGTTTAAGCCAGTATATACTTATGGGGAAATCTAAACTATATTTAAGATTCATTGACCTTTTGTAGTCTATCTTCTGACCCAGAAGGGGAATGTAGACTGCTCTCTGAATACACTGGCTTCTTATTTGCTCTATAGCCAAAAAGGTCCTTACAATGGTGGGCCTCATCCTGCAGGATTTTAAAGACAAAAATATAGCATGTCAATACCTTAAATACCATTTGTGGTTCCATTTTCATATATATATGAAAAAAATTTAGAGAAAGTAAAATGAAGAAGGGACTTCTAAGTTTTGGAATATTAGAATTCAGGAACATAATCTTCAAATTAGAATTAAGTATAAGAAAAAGTTCTACCTTGTGTGGCTATTAGTAAATTTGTAAGTTTTATATAAGAAGTTTATTCAAAAAGGATTGAGATCAGACATTCTGATCTGGGGTCTTGGAATGGAATTTAGGACATTAATAGAACTCCTGAAAATATATGCAGACTTGTATATATGCACACATGTGCATGACACGCACACACACACATTTCTGGGGAGAAGATTCATATCTCATTGGAATCTCAAAGGGAGTTCAGTTCAGTTCAGTTGCTCAGTCATGTCCAGCTCTTTGCGACCCCATGAATCACAGCACGCCAGGCCTCCCTGTCCATCACCAACTCCCGGAGTTCACCCAAACTCATGTGTATCGAGTTGGTGATGCCATCCAGCCATCTCATCCTCTGTTGTCCCCTTCTCCTCCTGCCCCCAATCCCTCCCAGCATCAGGGTCTTTTCCAGTGAGTCAGCTCTTCGCATGAGGTGGCCAAAGTATTGGAGTTTCAGCCTCAGCATCAGTCCTTCCAGTGAACACCCACAAACCTCCATAAACTTGGGCATTATAACTTTAACTTTTTGTGCTTCATTTTCTTTCACCTGTAAAATGATGGAATGCTCCTCTGATCCCTTAACACTGACTCTGGTGTTAAAACTTCCTTTTCTCTATAAGTTTGCATTCTTGGTTCCACGTGCCTGAGGAAGTGTCACCTTGGTGAAATAGTATTAAGAGGTACCACTTCTAATTCTGGACAATATTTCTCTCTCAGCTGTAGAAGTTGATGTCCTTTCAACTGTGTTTCTCTCCTGAAGAGTCATTTCAATATATTTTTATTGAATGTCTTCTGTATACCAGACACTTTAGGGTGCTTTGTGCGATACAAAAATAACCAAGTTTTATGAGTATCACGTACTGTCCTTGACAATGAAAGTATTACTTGTGTCCAACTCTTTGTGACCTCATGGACTGTAGCCCACCAGGCTCCTCTCTCCATGGAATTCTCCAGGCAAGAATACTAGAGTGAGAGCCGTTCCCTTCTCCAGAGGATCTTCCTGACCTAGGGATCAAACCCAGGTTTCCTGCATTGCAAGCAGATTCTTTCCCTCTTGAGCCATCAGGGAAGCCCAAGTAAAGAGTAATAGACCTTTCCTGCCAGAAAGATGGAGGTAGGACAATCCAAGGTTTGGAAAAAGCAAGGAATCCATTGGGAGAGAAGGATGTTAGGTAGGTTGGATTCATGTTATGGAGGGCCTTAACTGCCAACTGAGGAAGGCCATTAGGTGGTGAAAAGAACTTAACTGGCAGTCTGAATACTTGAGATATAGACTGGGCTTTGTCATAATTTTGTGTGTGATCTTGGGTGAGTTAATCTCTGTTGACTTCACTTTCATTACACATGTATACACACACATAATGGGATAGAAAATGGGCTGGTTGAGTGCTTATTTCCTTACAGCTCTAAAATCCTATGCTTCTTCTTAATTCAGTTAGAAGTGGGAAATTATCGAAGGTTTCTGAGTACAGGAGTTTTTTCATCAGCAGAATTACTGCTGTTCTGTTGCTTGGATACTCCTATTTATTAATGCTGCCTCTTCACCCTAACGTGATTGCTCTAGTGGGACTGTCACTTTAGATAATTCTTGATGTAGTCAAGGAGTTGGCCATCATTGTCATTATTAAGTTATATTATCAAGAACATAGAAACTACCAGGTGTCTGTTTTTGAATCAGGTCTAAAGCTAGTCTTATTTCCTCATGTTATCAGTCACTGACCTGAGAGTTGGATCATGTGTCCTGAGGGTGGGCAGCAGGTAAGTGCTGACATTTTGATGGGCACATCATATTTCAGGGATCTATGAGAAGGCCTGTAATGACCATGGAAAGCCAGCCAATGATCTCCTTGCCATGGACAAATGGGAGAAGTTACTAAGTTTAGCTGACATTAAGCTGTAAATTATTTGAAAGGTGGAAAAGGATTCTATTCAGAGGCTATCTAGAATTTCCGTTTACTAATCAGGTCTGTGTGCTGTAGGGGCTTCCATCCCAGGAAAAATATTGCTTTCTGGTTCCTCTTTCCCCACACTTTGTCCCTGTTATATTGGAAGATGATTTGCAGCTCTTATTGGGACCTGGCACTTTAGTGCTTCCTGCTATTCTTAGATTCCAGGGGCCTCAGGATGATAAAATCAGAGGTTGGAACCACTCGCTAAAAATTGGAATATGAGTTTCGTTGCAGTTGAGTTTTCTCCAGAGAATGAGAGACATGTATGAAATACAGTAAATTGATTTTTGAAAGGAATATTTCTAGCGATATTTACAAATCACCAAAACTAGCAAATAAAAAAGTCTCTATAAGAACTTGTATAAATCAATAAGAAGAAGGCAGATTTTGCAACAGAAAAATGGGCTAAAGACTTGAACAGACACTTCACAAAAGAGTATATCTGAATAGTCAGTAAACATAAGAATAGATATTCAACTTCATTAGTCATTAGAGAAATTCAGAGGCACTGTGGACTACTACTACACATAGAGCAGAACAACTGAAATGAGTTGATATACCCATACTCTGTTGAGCCAACAGTTTTATTTCTAGAAGTATATGCTGTGCTGTGCTAAGTCGTTTCTGTCATGTCAGACTCTTTGCAACCCCATGGACTGTAGTCTACCAGGCTCCTCTGTCCGTGGGAATCTCCAGGCAAGAAAACTGGAGTGGGTTGCTATTTCCTCCTTCAGGGGATCTTCCCAACCCAGGGATTGAACCCATGTCTCTTACATCTCCTGCATTGGCAGAGAGATTCTTTACCATTAGTGCCACCTGGGAAGCCCCATTTCTAGAGGTTTCAGTTCAGTTCAATTGCTTAATTGTGTCTGACTCTTTGCTACTCCATGGACTGCAGCACACCAGGCTTCCCTGTCCATCACCAACTCCCAGAGCTTGCTCAAACTCATGTCCATTGAGTCAGTGATGCCATTCAGCCATCTCATCCTCTGTTGTCCTCTTCTCCTCCTGCCTTCTAGAGCTATACCCAATAGAAATTCATACATGTGTTCACCAAAAGATGTGTACAAGAATACTTATAGCAGCACTATTCATAGAAGACAAAAAAGAGGGGAAAGCTACCCAGATGTCCATAATAAACAAAATGGATGAGTGATATATGTGTGGTATAGTCTTACAAAGAAATATTATACAGCAAGGAGAATTAGTGAACTACAACATACAGCAACACAGATGAATTTTTCCAATGTAATATTGAGCAAAAGAAGCCAAACACAAAGGATTTCATACTACACAATACCATTTATATATTAAAAGCTTTTACTTTGGTTTGCAGAGCAAACCAGATTTTGTTTGGTTGCAGAGCAGTCAGTGGTATTAGAAGTCAAGATAATGGCTACCTTTGGAATCATTGTGAATGGAAGAAGTGATGATAGTGGCTTCTGGGTCCTGATTATGTTCATCTGGGTGCTGGTTACTTAGGTAATTAAGTTTGTGAAAATTCATTGAGCTGTGTACTTAATGATGTTATGTACTTTAATTGAAAAGTTTTCTTAAAGGGGGAGGGAGGGCTTAAGTTTGTAGATGCTGAGCTGTTAGCCAGTCTCACTTACTAGCTAAATAATTAACTGTTACAAATTACTTAAAGCAGAATTCAAACTTTTGTCTCAGAAAAGTTATTAATTATGATGAATCTTGGATCTTTAGAGCCATTTTTAAATAGTTGAGATAGTAAGTATTAAATTTATGGATGCTATTTTGGTCATCAATACTAATAAGAAGGTCTTTGGGGAAATATGACTAAAATGAAATGGCAAGAAGAGGTCTACTCTTATAATACTGATTTTTGGTCAGTATTATATGGAACACTCCTTGGAAGAAAAGCTGTGACAAACCGAGACAGTGTATTAAAAAGCAGGGACATTACTTTGCCAACAAAGATCTGTATAATCAAAGCTATGGTTTTTCCAGTAGTCGTATATGGATGTGAGAGTTGAACCATAAAAAAGACTGAGTGCTGAATACCCAAACTGCAGTATTGGAGAAGAGTCTTGAGAGTCCCTTGGACTGCAAGGAGATCAAACCAGTCAATCCTAAAGGAAATCAACCCTGAATATTCGTTGGAGGGACTGATGCTGAAGCTGAAGCTCCAATACTTTGGCCAGTGATGTGAAGAACTGACTCATTAGAAAAGACCCTGATGCTGGGAAAGATTGAAGGCAGGAGGAGAAGGGGACGACAGAGGATGAGATGGTTGGATGGCATCGCCAACTCAATGGACATGAGTTGGAGCAATCTCCGGCAGATGGTGAAGAATAGGAAAGCCTACCGTGCTACAGTCATGGGCTCGCAAAAAGTCAGACACAACTGAGCAACTGAACAACAAGAACAATTATATGGAACACAGAATACATTGTGTTCTGTTGACCCTTATAATACTAATTTTTTCCCTCTGTCAGCGTCAGGCTCCAGAAGTTGTTTAGTGTGAAGCTTGCTTTTTCTCTCTGGGCAGCTCAGTTTATGACTTTTCTTACTTTTGGCTCAATATCTTTGTTTGTAAATATGATACTTGCTTATTTATCTTCCAAGACTGGTAAGATATCTTGTCCACTGTATTTGTTCAGATTAGGCTGCCTTTTTTTTTTTTTTTTGAGGATTTTTGGTCTTCTAGTTATGATTTTGTGTGTGTGTGTGTGTCTGGAACTCTATTCATTATTAATTGTGGAATGAAAGGCAAGGTATATTTTGTTCTCCTGAATTTTCTCCCTATTCTAGATCTGCTGTCATCAGGCTTTAGTCAGAAGCTAATATAGTGATGCTCAATTAGTCCTAGAAATTGCCTTCAATTCTAGTTTCAATTTATTCTGAGTTTCTGTGTTTTCAAAAAATCTCATTTTATGATTCTTGGTTTACATTGCATAATTTAAGAGAATATGGCCACCTGTATTTTAAATATATGTAGCTTCATCTTTTCTATTGGGCTTAAAGAGCTGTGTTGGATATCGTGAAACTGGAAGTAGGTTGTGTGGATAGGTGTGGGATTTAAGTGGATTAGTAGTTGGTAGAAGTGATGAATTGGAAAAGTGGTAGGGCACATGTGTTTCTCACTCAGGTCTGGTCTGTTCTTACTATTTGTTGTCAGAGTAAAAAGTGTCAGTAGCTCAGAAAGGCAGAAGCATCTTGACAGAGTTGAAAAAGTTATACTGATATTCTATTGACCAAGAGGAAGTTATATTTTCAAACTTGCACCCTGAGATGAAATCGAAATCGTGTATCTGCCCTGCTTATTCTTCTTAGCCTTGATTTGGTTTTCAAATCTTTTCTATTAAATATGATATATGTTATATTAGCATTGAATCTGCTGTGCCTGTATTGGTTGATATTTCTATTAATCAGTATTAGATTTCTGGTCTCTGTTAGGTACCTCATTTTTACTTTTGGTATTCCCTAGAATAGAGGCATGCCTGCATGTTTGTACTTTTATGATTATAAGCACTAGAGTGTTTTTTTTTTTTCTGGGACTGTTAGAAAATATTGCAGTGGTATTAACCTAGAAGAGATTTTGGGATTTTCAGATTTTTAGGTAAGTATGAGGGCTTGGTCAGCCTGTGGCTTCTACACCAAGACTATTCTTTAGCAGCCCCAAGCCACAGAGGTTTGTGTGGGGTTGAGGAAGGGATTGATTTTCTGTTTATTAGAGGTGACAAGAGCAGTGGGGCAGTGGCAAAGAGGCCATGTTGCTCTTGCTAAATATACATCCCTGACAGTTGGATAATAGGTTCCAGGAAGTTCAGTGGAAAATTAAAACAAAGCAACATTTATAGCTGATTGAACTTGAAAAGCCATTTTGGTGCTGAATGGCAAATATGTAGACTTCAGCATTCCTGGAGCCTGATGCATCCCGCTGGATGGCCCTATTCCTGTGTACATGATGGCCTGGGGACTCAGCATTGTGCAGGGCATTCTCCTTTAGAGAGTGTTTTGAGGAAAGAAAGCTTCCTGGTGCTTACAGAAGTCCCTTTCCCATAGACTTAGGTAACACAGATTCCTTATGTCTTGGGAGCATCTTTCCTCTGATAATTTGAGGACTTACTTATTAGAAGGACAGGAATGTCTGGCAAGAGACAGAGCAGCTCTTAAGTCCTATAAATACTCCTAATCATTCTGTATTGGAGCTGAAGCTGTAAGCAGATTGTTGTGGTATATACACCCCATCTTAGCATGGTCCTGCTTTTGATTAGTGTCCCTAGTTGTCCTGAGGCCACTGACTTGAGCCTTAATTTGAGCTGACTTGGCTATGAAGAAAAGGTTTCGGACTCCATGTGCTGGGTAGTTAATTTTTTTTAGAACCAGGAGAGGGGCTTTAGTCAAGAGATTGGAAGGTGAAGAAATGGTACAGGGAATATAGGTGGAGAGAGAATTGAGCCTTTTGCAACTATCAAGAAAAGTTGCTGTACCCATCTTTTTCTCCAAGATTATCTCATGCTTCCCTTCCTTTGTATCTCTCTTGTGGAGAACAAAGCTTTAATGTCTGATGAAAGCTTTTGAGTTTTGGTTTAGTAAGAATGATGAGAAAGTCCCTGTCACTTAACTTGATCAATCCCTTCAGAACTTCATGCTAATGAAGCTGTCAGGAAAACATGAACTGTGGATATGGGCATAATTTTATTTGGTTCCCACTCAGGTGAACTGCCTTTGTTGGCTGTAGAACCAGTCATTCCTGCACCCTGTGTATTTCCTCAAAGTTGAACTCCAGTGAAACGGAGAATTTATAGGTTCCCTAGCTTATCAGAGCATTTTCCCAACAAATAAAGAGTTTTCTTCCTTTCCACCTTAACTAGAAAACAGAGACCTACCTTAACAGTTCTCTAAGCTCCTCCTTTACTGAATGAAGCTTGAGTGGGCTCCATTTTAGACATATCTCCTATAAGAATGGTGGAATGTTAACAAACTTAGAAAATAATTAAATCTCTCTCTGTCCCCATTCTGCTGTGGGTTTGAGGCATAATGCACTTAATGGGTCTCTTCCCTTCCCAGTTGCAGCCATATCAGCTCTATGCTTATGTTGCTTAGCAAACATTTATAAACTTTGGATAACCTGGCACCAGGCCTTCAGTTCTCTTTTATTTTAATGCTTTTGAAGTTTCGCTTTTAGTTCAGTAACCTTTGTTGGTGCCTAACTATTATAGTTAGCAATCTCATCCATTGCAGGGGAATCTTGGCAGCTGATCCACTGTTGTCTGTGCAGTTTCAAGGGTCTTTGGTTGCAGTAAACCCATACTTTGAGTGTTCCCAAACTGTGAAACTGTGATGCTACAAGGTGGAAACAGCTGTTTCAGTTTGGTTTCTCCTACAGAAAGAATTCTGCTCATGAAATTTGGCTCCAGGTGTTTTCCTCAAGTGCCTGTAGAGTCAGTCACTGAAGAAGAAATTGGTTTCCAGTGAATTGAGTTTAATTTTGCCCTGTTGCTTTCTCTGTCTGCATCTCACATTGGCACCATTAGTTTGCTTTCTAAGCCACTGAAAGCAAGGATTTGCCTGTCCTATAGAGATCTGAGACTTGGCTAGGCTCATCTTTGTGGTCTCCTGGTGGTGAAATTAGGGCCAAGGCACAAGGAAATGCTGGTTCCTGTAGTGTCTTGTGGACAGTGAGTGTTCACTTTGACAGGACAAGGAAAAATAGTTCTGAATATGCACTCCAGAGTCCCGTGCAAGGGTAGCAATACTGTGAATGCTAATAAAGAATAATTGTGCTGCTGGGCAGATGGAACATTTCATGACTTGAAAGCAGGCTCCTTGTATTGTGGGGGCCAGGTTATGTTCCCAACTTCAGGGAGGTGACACTACATGTTCTTCTGCGTATACCCAAGACCAGACTGCAGTTAGTACTATTCCTTTCCTGAAATAAGAATGTGATTTACGAGGTGTGGGCCCTTACATGAAAGAAAACAAAACCGGCTGCTGTGTGGGCCTGTAAAATTCTTGTGCCATCTCGATGGTATAGGTTACAGGAGGAGAAGATGGAGAGGGCTAGCTGGCCCTGCTTTGCTGGGGCACAGCTGCCCCAAATACTTGTGATATTGTGGGTTATTTATGAGCTCGTCTGGGCTGGGATTCACTACCCCACACCCTGGTAGGTGAAGATTTGCAGGCAGAATGTAGAAGCCCTCATTAATCTTCCTGGTCTTGTTGGGGATTTCTTGCCGGCCGGAGCTCCTGTTGGACGACAGACTGGCCTTCCCACTGAATTGCAATGACTCAGATTAATATTAATCCCTTTAATGCTGCAGTTCATGATATAGTCATTAGGTGACTTGGAACTAATCCTGTCCACCTAACTACTGTGATTTATTAAATACACATGGAGATCTAGCCTGAATACAGCCAGGCAGAATCAGCAGCAAATAAATACCTCTGTGTATCTGTATTAATGCTGGTTGATTGGGACACAATTGCAGGCTGGGCTGGGGAGGAATGGGAGTAAAAGAAGGCTGAGCTCTCTAATCAACAGCACTTGCCCATCCCTAGCCTTTAATTTAAGTGACAGAAATTCTGCAAACTCTAGATGCAGGCCCAAACTAAGGAGGAAAAAGTCCCTTAAACATATCAATTATTTTATTGACTTTCTTCCTGTACTTTTTCTCCTTTAAGTTTTAAGAGTAATTATTCAGATAAAGCTTAACTGTGCCTTAACTTGCTTAGATTCTTTGAGTTCTTCATTATTAGACACCCTGGGCAGGGCATAGGGCACAGTGATCTATCTTCTCTCCTGGCCTCAGGGTTTACATTTTTCTTTTTGAAAGGGGCAAGGATGTGGAGCAGCAATACCTGCCAGATAACAGTTCTTCTTTTATATCCTTGCCCAACTTAGAAGCATAATTTCTTCTGTAAATAATTTTAAGTTTATCATTTTCCATTCTCAAACCTCCTTTTCTTTCCCCTTTTGCTCTTTTAGCAAAGATGGCATTAATATGAAAAACATCTACCTTGCTGGCTTCGTTTAATCAGGCAAGTCTGACATTTGTGAAACCTCTCATTAACATTTTCCCCAAAGAGCACAAAATGGCCTCTCTCCCATCTCCCTTCCCAATACAGCCACCTCAGAGTTTAACTGCTTTCCATCTCCATTGGCAGGCTGTTCTCAGAAATGTTACTTCTCTGAACTCTCACTCTTGGCCAACAGCCACTGGTCACATATGGAGGGACCTTCTGTTCAGGTGCTGCCCTATTCCTTATAAACCTTACTTTTCACCAATTTTTCCTGGAAATGACAAGAAATCTTTTATAGGAAAATTGGGATATGGATTTCGTTAGTATGTCCCTGTGACCTTTTTAAACTGAAAAGCATTGATTGAGCACTACTATCTTCATGAACCCTCTTTGCCTTCCAGGAGCTTACAGACTATAATTAGCTATTCCATAATGGTACTTCACATGGTAAAGAATCTGCCTGCAATGCAGGAGACCTGGATTTGTTCTCTGAGTCAAGTCCAAGGTCCGCTGGAAAAGGGAATGGCTACCCACTCCAGTATTCTTGCCTGGAGAATTCCACAGACAGAGGAGCCTGGCAGGCTGTGGTCCATAGCGTCGCAAAGAGTCAGACACAACTGAAGCTACTAACATGTTTCACCTTTCCTTTTTTTTCCCCCACAAGCCAGAATATGCTCTATATACTAAAGCAACAGCATTCTAGAAGTACCAAGAAGGGATAGATTAATTCTGGGAGCAAGAAATTAAAGGTAGTTATTTTTGCTGAAATCGAGAAAGTGAGTAATGATAGAGCCAGGCCTGAACTCTTGGGAAGATCTTGGTTTTGTTACTGCCATCAAAGTGGAGACCTCTGTGTGTGTGTGTATCTATGTGTTAGTCACTCAGTCATGTGAGAAGCCCTCAGATCTGTGTACCCTGAACCAATGGATAAGAACTGACCCAGAATAGGCATCTTAATACATCATGGTAGTAATGGTGCTTCCTACTTTTATTGCAAGGTGAGCAGTGGTAATTCTCTTTATTGCTTGTATTCAGTTTTCTTTGCTATTCTTTTTATCCACTTGATTTCAGTGTGACATACTAATTCATATCCAAATGAGGACAATAGTCTCTTGTCAGTTACCTCTGTGTTTAGATCATACTGTTGAGAGGCTCTTTGTTCTTTGACTATAGTTTAAGTTAGGACATGACCTGCTTAGAGAAAGCAAGAGAATCCAGAAAAAGAGAAAACAAGGGAATTCCAGAAAACATCTAATTCTCCTTCATTGATTATCCTAAAGCCTTTGACTTTGTGGATCACAACAAACTGTGGAAAACTCTTAAAGAGGTGGGAATACCTGACCACCTTATCTGAGAAACCTGTATGTGGATCTAGAAATAACAGTTAGAACCTTACATGGAACAACAACTGGTTCAAAATTGGGAAAGGAGTATGACAAGGCTGTATATTGTCACCCTGTTTATTTAAATTATATACAGAGCACATCATGCGAAATGCTGGGCTGAATGAATCACAAGCTGGAATCAAAATTGCTGGGAGAATTATCAGCAACTTCAGATATGCAGATGATACCACTCTAATGGCAGAAAGTGAAGCGGAACTAAAGAGCCCCTTGATGAGGTTGAAAGAGAAGAGTGAGAAAGCTGGCTTACAACTCAGCATTCAAAAACTAAGATCATGGCATCTGGTCCCATCACTTCATGGGAAATAGAAGGGGAAAAAATGGAAGCAGTGACAAATTTTCTTTTCTTGGGCTCCAGAACCACTGTGGATGGTGACTGCAGCTGTAAAATTAAGACAGTTGCTCCTTGGAAGGAAAGCTATTGACAAACCTAGACAGCATGAAAGTGAAAGTTGTTCAGTTGTGTCCGACTCTTTGTGACCCTAGAATGGGTAGCCTGTCCCTTCACCAGCAGATCTTCCAGACCCAGGAATTGAACTGGGGTCTTCTGCATTGCAGGCAGATTCTTTACCAACTGGGCTATCCTAGACAACATATTAAAAAGCAGAGACATCATTTTGCCATCAAAGGTCCATATAGTCAAAGCTGTGGTTTTTCCAGTATTCTTGTATGGATGTGAGAATTGGACCATAAAGAAGGTTAAGCACCGAAGAATTGATGCTTTCAGACTTTGGTGCTAGAGAAGATTCTTGAGAGTCCCATGGACTGCAAGGAGATCAAACCAGTAAATACTAAATGAATTTAGTCAGCCCTGAATATTCATTGGAGGGTCTGATGCTGAAGCTTCAGTACTTTGGCCACCTGATGCAAAGAGCTGAGTCATTGGAAGGGTCCTGATGCTGAGAAAGATTGAAGGGGAAAGGAAAAGAGGGCAGCAGAGGGTAAGATGGTTAAGGTAGCATCACCAACTCGATGGAGATGAATTTGAGCAAACTCAAAGATAGGGAGATAGTGAAGGACAGGGAAGCCTGGCGTGCTGTAGTCCCTGGGGTCACAAAGAGTCAGACATGACTGAACAACACAACTTTTTTTTAAAAATAGATTTTAAACATTTGAACCACTATCTGTTGACTTCCTACTCCTAGATGTAGAAATATAGCACTTCTGCAGTGCTACTTGATACCTATTTTCCTTCCCTCCATCCTCCCAATATATAATAGTTCTCTTTCCAGTTGGCTAAATCAATATTCAGTCTTTACCTTATTAAGATCTTAAGTACTATTTACTATAAGTCAGATATTACTCCCTTTTGAAAAATATACTTAATTTTCTATGTTAGTGTTACTATTTCTTCTCAAGCTCTACAATACAGTTTTTAACTCTGAATATTGTTTTCCCACATGATCAAACTCCATTCTTGTCTCTTCCATTTTTATCTTGTACTCCATTTTTCTCTCTGCTTGGAGAATCTTTATCAGTGCCTGCTAGCCTCTTCTTCCATTCTGCATCGGTTGCTGTCTAGGCATGAGGTACAGCTGTCATCCTGAAACTTCCCTTCACTTTTCTCGGGACTCCTTTTTCCTGGATTCCATGTCCATTTCCTTTTTGTTTTACTCTCTCAATTTGGGTTGAAAATCCTCCAAAGGCTCCTAGGAAAAGACACCTGCTATATAAGTTATTTTAGACTGTATATCTGAAACTATTTGTATTCTGCACTGCTCTTGAGTGAAGATTTGACAGGATATAGAATCCTAGTTTGGAAATTATTTTCTTTCAGAATGTGGTGGCTTTGCTTCTTTGTCTCTTCATTTCCAGTGTTGCTCTTGAGTAGTCTGATACCACGGATTCTCAGTCCTTTGTGTTTGAACTGGAAGTTTTTTTGCAATCTCTTTGTTTCAGTATTCTAAAACACGTGATGTAAACACTTGATGCCCCTTTCTAGTCATTGTGCTACGTTCTTAGTGAGGGTCCTTCTGATCTAGGAAAATCATTATTATTTGATTGGGAGATGATCTTATGTTAGTTCTTCAATGATTTCCTCCTCATCCATTTTATTTTCTTCTTTTTTCTCACCCTCCACCTGATGCTTCCATTTCAGAACTTGTTTCTCACTGGTGCTTCCCTCTGAAGGACCCTGGTATTCAGCCTTTTCAGCTCTACTTCCGTTTCCTTTTCTTCTGCTAAGCATATGTTGATGAATCTTATAACTACTTTTCCTTCATCTCAGGTCACTTTATTTCACCTGTTAATATGTTTCAGTTTTTACATTTAACTCTTGAACACTTTTAGCACTTATGTGAGCCCTAATGTCTTTCTCTTCTACTACATAGGAAAGGATTGCATTGCATTGTTCACCACTATATTTCTATTATCCATCCCAGTAACTGCTACACAGTTGGTGCTCATAAATATTTGTTGAGTGAATTATTATTCACAAACAAAGAAGGTAATTATTATCTTCTTTTAATCACATAGAATTTATTTTGTCAAGTGAAATGAAGCGGGAATATAACTTTTACTCCCTAATAATTAACCATGTGTTACAGCACCATTTATTGAATTTTCTTTTATCATATATTACATATTATTCTACTTGTTCTTCTGCTAGTATTATACGTGCTTATTTGTTATAGTTTTGTAACTCATTTTAAAATGATACTACTACAAACTTTCATTCAGTTCAGTTCAGTCGCTCAGTTGTGTCCGACTCTTTGCAACCCTATGAATCGCAGCACGCCAGGCCTCCCTGTCCATCACCAACTCCCGGAGTTCACTCAGACTCATGTCCGTCGAGTCGGTGATGCCATCCAACTATCTCATCCTCTGTCATCCCCTTTTCCTCCTGCCTCCAATCCCTCCCAGCATCAGTTTTTAAAAAAAATATTCTGGCTATCATTATCTGGTTATTCTTGCACATGAAGTACAGGGTCACTTACTCAAGTTCTTTTAAAAATTCCAATTGGGATTTTGATTTTAAAATGTCAATTAATATGAGGAGACTTTACATCTTTATAATATATGTTTGCCTCCCTGTCCTGAAACATGTTTTTGCTTCTGCATTTATTCAAGACTTCGTTTGTAACTCTAGTAAAATTTGTAGGTTCTTCTTTCCCCCATTTATGTACCATAAATTTCTTGTTTATTCTAAGATTTTTTTTTAAATCTTCAATTGCTAATGGAATGAGATTCCCCCCCAATATAAATTCTTTTTAACTAAAATTGGGTCGATTTTCCTTGTTTATGCAATAGAGTTTATGTTATATGCCCAGGACAAAAGAATACTAGCTTCATTTTTAACAAAAGCTAGCTGTTTCAGTTATCTGTTGCTACCTAACAAACCACTCGAAAAGTTCATGGCTTAAAGCACAACCATTTTATTATATCTCACAATTCCATGGGTTGACTAGGGCTCAGCTGGGCAGTTCTTCTAATGCTTTCATTTAGGATCTTTCTTGAAGTTGCATTCAGCTATGACTGTGGCTTAGATGTCTGGTGCCATGTGGCTTCTTTTGATGTGATGCTTCAGTCTCCAGGGCTTTCCCTCATGACCTCTCATAGAGTAGCTTAGAATTTGTACATGGCAGTTCAGATTGCCAAAATGAAAGAAATAGAAGCTTCAAAGCCTTTTTAGTGCCTGGGCACTGAAGTCCCAGATTGTCCCTTCCCCTGCATTATATCTGTCAACGCAGTCACAGACCAGATTCAAGGGGAACCTCTTGATGGGAGGAAGCCATGTGAGGGGTGGCATTGTATGGGACTGTCTTTGGAGATTATCATAATGGCATTACCTGTCCTTACCTTTCTTTTATACCAAGTAGCTACTAGCTACCCTAGGCTCTTAAATTCCCACAAGCTTCTTTCATCCAGTCAGCTTCCAGTACCAAATAACTAGACTCATTGTTATTTGGGACTGGAAATTAGAATCTGTTTGAAGAGGGTAGCAGAGAGGAAAAAATTTTTTCCACCTTCCCACTTGCTCTCCTGGGTGAGGCATAAGTCTCATGGACAGAAATTCAGCGTTCACTTGAGCATGAAATTCCAGACAAGGGGACAGGTGTACACTGGCCTTGTTCTTCTGAATTCTGCCTACTCTCCAGAAAGAACAGCCTCCCCTCTTTTCCTCCCCAGCAGAAGTCTAACCACTTTCTTCATTGTAGCTTATCATAAGAGCTCCCTCCTATGCTGGTCCAAGCAGAAATGAGAAAGTGTCATTCCTTTTCTCTTTTCACACGTAATTCTTCCTACCCTGGGTGTACTAACCTCTAGCTTAAATATGCACTAAGCAAAGATGTATAGTCTTCCTCCCTTCCTCCCTCTCAGCTTAGTCTGAAGGAAGGCAGCAGGTGATAGAATGAATAAAGAATGGGGCTGGGGTGATGGGGAAGGAATCTTTTCTCACACAGTATGGATGTTGCTCAACAGAACGGGTGTGAAATTTAGTCAGAGCCACAGCATGTGTTTCAATTTTCCAGGGAATTTCCTCTTCCTAACAGTAGGTTTAACCCTTTCTTCTGTATAGTGCCAAGAGCTACATGACATGTGTGAAATAAGTTATTTACAAGAAGGCAAAAATGCTAGGGCCCTTTGGAGATATAGGATCTCCAACTTATTTCCTGCCAAATGGTTGTGGAGAAAAGTGTAACTTTTAGAGCTGAATAGACCTGGGTTCAAATCCCGTCTCTACCATTGGGTTGTCTTGGAAGTTTGTTGTTGTTGTTCAGTAACTCAGTCATGTCCAACTCTTTGTGATCCCATGAACTGCAGCACGCCAGGCTTCCTTGTCCTTCACCATCTTCCAGAGCTTGCTCAAACTCATGTCCATTGAGTCAGTGATGCCATCCAACCATCTCGTCCTCTGTCATTCCCTTCTCCTCCTGCCTTCAGTCTTTGCCAGCATCAGGGTCTTGACAGTTACTCGACCTATTTGAACCTCCATTTTTCATCTGTAAAATGGGGATTAAAAACTTGTTTTACCAGGGTTCTCCTAAGGATTAAACAAAATGATACATGCAAGGAGTCTAGTACAATGCATACCTAGCACATAATAGGCACTCAATACATGTTTGTTTTCTTCTCCAGTCTTCCCACTGGATTTTGAGGATACCTACTCTTCTTTTATAGACTTCCCTGGTGGCTCAGACAGTAAAGAATCCGCCTGAAAGGTGGGAGACCTGGGTTGGGAAGATTCCTGAGGAGGGCATGGCCACCCACTCCAGTATTCTTGCCTGGAGAATCCCCATGGACAGAAGCCTGGCGGGCTACAGCCCATGGGGTCGCAAAGAGTTGGACCCGACTGAGAGACTCAGCACAGCACTCTTCTCTTATGCTGCACCACCTTGGGTTTGCCATGTAAGCAGCTTCTTATATTCCTAAGCTGTAAGCTATTTTCTTTGAATCTAACTCTGTGTGTTAGAGGAGTGAAATCATTTCACATGAAATGCAGACTCTTTCTGGTTGGGGAGGGGGGTGGCTCTCATTAAACTAAAGGATGAATCTATAACAATGCTGAGAAGGATTACAAGGCTTGCCTTCCCCATCTGATCCTGGAGGTCATATGAACTAATAAGAGTATTAAAATAATACAGTGGTAGAGCTAAGGTGAAGCAAAAATGTCATTCAGGCCCATTTTATTGAGAAGGAACTGTGGCTTAGAGGTCATGTTTTATATAAGGTCTCATGACAGAGTGGTGACGGCTCTAGAACTAGAGCTCTGACTTGCTTGTCTATTACTATGGTTATAATATATTTTTTAAGACTATGTGTTTTTTTTGGCCACACCACTCAGCCTGTGGAATATCAGTTCTTCAACCAGGAATTAAACCTGTGCCCTCTGCGGTGGAAGTGCAGACTCTTAACCACTAGACCACCAAGTCCCTGAATTTTAAGTAGTGAGGGCCTAACTTTTTCTTTGTGAACTTCTAAATTGAACCCTGATTATACTTTTATCAATGGAGAAGTAAACACTGGAAGACAAGTAAACACTGGAAGACATTTCAGTGACACTCCTTTGGGGAACCATAGGCCTCACTAAGGGTATATCAGTTACAACTTGAAAATCTCTTCTTTCCCCAAAGGTTGCCCAAGGGGCACTGAGGTGGCAGTTCAGCTCGCTGTTGAGCCTCTGCTCCCAGAATGGTGATGAGAAGCAAATCTGCTTCTTCTCTTCTATGTCTTCATTCTCCTAAATAATCCCAATAGGAGAGGCTGATCCCAAGCACCCCTAGTTCTCTCTTCTTTTTTTTTTTAGTTGAAATACAATTAGCATACAGTGAAGTACACTGACCTTTGGTGTTCAGTTGATAATTTTTTGAGAGTTGTAGACATTCATTAACCATCTTAAAAAAAAGATATATAACATTTTCATCACACCAGTTTCCTCTGCCGCCTTTAAGTTAACCCACACGCGCATACACAAAACCACTTTCTATATTCTATTACCAAGGCAATGGCACCCCACTCCAGTACTCTTGCCTGGAAAATCCCATGGACGGAGGCTGGGATCCCTGGTAGGCTGCAGTCCTTGGGGTCGCTAAGAGTCAGACACGACTGAGCAACTTCACTTTCACTTTTCACTTTCATGCATTGGAGAAGGAAATGGCAACCCACTCCAGTGTTCTTGCCTGGAGAATCCCAGGGACAGGGGAGCCTGGTGGGCTGCCATCTCTGGGGTCACACAGAGTCGGACACGACTGAAGCAACTTAGCAGCAGCAGCATACCTTAGTTTTGATTTTGAATTTCCTGTAAATGGAATCACATAAGATATTCTCTTTTGTATCTAGCTTCTTTTCACTTAGAATGTTTTTGGAATTCATCCATGTTGTTGCATATATCACTAGTTTTTTTTTTTTAGTTTTGATTCATTCTGTTTACTGAGTACTATGCAGTTGTATGGGTAAACCATAAGAGAATTTACTTATTTTCTTATTGAAGGATATTTGGAGTGTTTCTAGTGTTTGTCCTTCATGAATAGGTTGCTATGAACGTTCTTATACAAGTCTATTTATGAACATATATTCTAGTTTCTCTTAGACAAATACTTAAGGATGAAATTGCTGGATCATAGGGGAGATATGTGTTTGAAAGAAACATTTCTTCAAGGTGGCTATAACCCCCAGTCTATCTTTTCCTCCCCTGGGGGGCTAGGCTCTTTAAATTGAGGATTTGGCAGGAGAAGAGAACCCGTATCATCAGGGTCCCTGCTGCCAGAGCACAGTGGCCTGAATCGGACACTTAAAAAGCTGAAACAGGTGTTTGAAACCCTACTCCAGCCTCCCTATTTTATGCCAGCCCCCTGAGAGGCTGGGGCTTGGCCAGCAGAATTCAGATCTAATCTAATGGATGCTGGATTAGAAATTTTTCAGGACATGGCTAGGTAATAATGTATGTGCTGTGACTTGATACATTTGACGCAGGTAAACAAGCATCATCATGTAGGAGAGGGGCCTTTGGTGGCCCAAATGCTTCTTGATCAGGGGGTAGTTAGTCTGTGTGGCAGATGAAAGCCCCTTCCCACTCTTGCTTTTTACCCCTACCTTTTCTCCTTGAAGCTGAATGCAGTAGAAATCATTTCCCTTTGTAATGTTAATATTGCCAAGGGCCTTTAGCCAGTTAGGATTTGGCATCCTATGTATCAAATATTATGGAAAATAAAGTATGCCCTGGTAAAATTCTTTCTCTGTATTTTTAATGCCTCTATCTTACCTAGGTCTTAGGGAACAAATTCTTGGAAGCCAAAGGTTAAAGCAAGAAACAAAAGGTTAGGGTGTGAGCTTCCAAAGCCCACTTAATGTACCAAAGAGTACTCTCTACTGTTCTCAGTAGGCTTGAAATTGATGGAAGTGTGATCTGTCTCTGCAGGGCTGCTTCAGCTGAAGGTTTCGAAAGAACAAGCTCCAGTAACAATTTTTTTTCTAATATTGGTTAGAAGAGCCCAGGGAGAGAAGAAATAGGCTCCCCATGCCAGTCTAGCCTTTCCACAGAGGAAAGGGCTTTTCTGAATTCAGGTCCGTGTTCATAGGTGGCCATTCCCTTAAACCTAATCTCAGTGTCTTCAGACCTCAATCTTAGAAGGCAGGGCCTGATATTCGGCTGCATCATGTGGATGCTGTTCTTGGTGTGAACTAGGCTGAGATTTGCATGTTAAGATTGTTTCGGTACTTAAAGAAATTTTTTTAAATTTTAATTATCTTATAGTAAAATTGACTTTTTTAGTACACACACCTATGAGTTTTTACATACACATAGATCCCTGTAAGCACTGCATCAGTTGGAATACAGAACAGTCTCATCACCCCAGAAAACGCCCTCAGTTATTCCTGTGTGATCACACCCTCTCTCCTACGCCAACTCCCGTGAACCACTGATCTAGTCTGTCACCACAGTTTTACCAAAGAGGTCATATAAATGGAATCCTACAGTACATAACCTTTTCAGGCTGATTTGTATAAACTGCTACCTAAATCAATAGTCTGTTCCCTTTTTACTGCCAAGTAGTATTCCATTGCATGTTTCTACCACAATTTGCTTATCCATTCACTAGCTGAATGACACAGGGCTTTTCCATTTTTGGACAATTACGCATAGAGCCACTATAAACATTTGGGTACAGGTTTTTGTGTAAAGAACATTGGTTTTCATCTCTCTGGGATTAATATCCAGGAGTAGGATTTCTGGGTGAAAGAATAAGTGTGTGTTTGGTTTTATAAGAAACTGCCAAACTGTTTTTCCAGAGTCCTATATCATTTTGCATTCCCACTAGCAATGAGGATTCTGATTTCTCGACAGCCTCTCTAGTGCTTGGTATTTTCAGTACTTTTATTAAGTCATCCTAGTAAGTAAGCAGTGGTATCTCAATGTAGGTTAAATTTGCCTTTCCCTAATGGCCAGTGAAGATCCCCTGGAGAAGGAAATGGCAACCCACTCCAGTACTCTTGCCTGGAAAATTCCATGGATGGAGGAGCCTGGTGGCTACAGTCCATGGGGCCGCAGAGTCGGACACGACTGAGCAACTTCAGTCACTTCAGTCAGTCAGTGGCCAGTGACATCAAACACCATTTGGTGATCTGTCTGTCCAAGTCTATTGCCCATTTTTTGATGGGAATTGTTTTCCTATTGTTGAGTTTAAAGACTTAAGTCTATTCTGGATTCAAGTCCTTTATTGCAGTTTTAATTATAATTTATACAGTTATTTATAAATATTTTCTCCCAATCTGTAGCTTGTTTTCTCATTCTCTTAACAGTATCTCTCATAGAATAGATATTTTGTTTTTATTGAAGTCCAGTTTTTTCTTTCATGCATTTTGTTTTTGGTGTCCTATTGAAGTACTCTTTCTAAAAACTATGCAGATTTATGCTTTTCATTTACCCCTATGATCTATTTTGAGTTAATTTTTGTGTAACATGAGGTTTAGGTGAAAAAAAATTTTTTTTTTTTTTTGCATATGAGTGTTCAGTTGTTTCAACAGTATTTGTTGAAATTAATACCTTTTTTGATACCAAATTCTCCTTAGCACTGTGTATTCTTTAGGAATGAAGGAATTAAGAGCATTCTATTGAGTTCTTCTTGTCTTTCCAGCAATCACTTTTGTTCCTATTCCTTGTTTATTTCTGAGTCTTTCTGATTTGAGGTTTGTTTTTAATGCCATGTAATGGAAGACTCATTATTTATAAATTGATTGAGCATAAAGGTTTTCATTATAAAGTGGCCATCCATCACAAAGAGGCATGTGGGCTGTAAAAAACATTAACTGTGCACTCTGGCCTGGAATGCAACTTTACCAGAATAATGCAGCTTTTGTATTGTGTGAATTTGGAATAAAATGAGAGAGACAGATATTGTTGGGGAAACAGGTGTTGGCTGAACCCGGGTTCTGTCCCATGTTTTCTAAAAGGTTGTTTCCCAACCGTTTCAGGATTGTTCCTCTAGATTCAGCTGTCTTGAAAGTTCTCTGGGTACCTTTCAGAACAAGTAACATGTGACTTCTCAGAGTACTGCTGCTCCCATAAACTTTTATTTGTTCATTCTCCAGCTCATAGTCATGTCTTTAGAGGCAGCAATGGCAGGTGGTTAGAGTACTTGTCCTGGCCCTTGTTGATTATATTTTCAATGTCTTTGTTTTTCCCATCAGTAAAATGGAAATGTCCCTTGTCATAAAGTTCTTGAGCCCATTAACACAAAAGGTGGCTGAGGCAGAATAAGATTCCTCAGACTTATTGTCACTAAGAATTTGTGATATGCTGCTATTAAAAAAAAAAAAATTTCCAGCTGCTGGGGAAAGGTGAAAAAGTAGGATTCTGTACACGTAGAGAACAGGGAGAGTTGCTTACCAGTCCTGTGACTGATCCTCTTTAGGGATTCTCTTACTCTTCTCCAAAAGCTTTGGCTATTGACCCTTCAGTCTTTTCTATCATCTATACACTATGCTAATGTCAATTCAGAATTTAGTTCTTTAGTATTTCCTTTTACTTCCCTTCAGGGCCCCTGGAGGAGACCTGACAGAGTGGTAATCTCTGATAAACCTGTAATTGTTTTCTCTTCTTGCTGCCATTGAACAATGAAATATTTTACTAGACTGTGAGGGGAATTTGGATTGAAAAAGTTGCTCCAAGTGTAATGACTGCATAAAGCTGGGGTGAATGTCCTGTTTTAAAGTATAGCAACAGAAATTTTTAATTTCTCCTGGGCTTTCAAATTGCCTGCTTAAGTTTGGTCTTGGTCTTATACAATGAATGCAGAAAACGTCAAGGCAGAGTAAAGGACCACAGCAGCTCTGGTTTGCCTGTATGTTACAACCTAATTGCTTTCCTTTCAATATGGGCCAATTTCCTCTAGAAGGAAGAGAACTAGTGGTTAGAGTTGATACGCATTAAACTTGGGCTCTCAGTAAGACAGATGGATCAGTGTGTCCTCCGGCCTCTGCGCTATGTTTGAGGCTGCTCCCTGTGGGCCTTGTTTAGCCCTGCCAGCCTTGTTAAAGGAGCCTCACTCTTCCCTCTTGGATTAGGAATGAATGTGGGCAAACCTGAAGCTTCATTTGTATGGCAGTCATAAAATCAGTGTTAGTCACTGGTTAGGAAGAAGAAAGGTACAGGAGAAACTTCAATTCTAGGATAGTTAAGTTTTACATTTTTATTTGCCATCTGTGTTATGCAGTTAATATATCTAATAGTAAACCCATAGCAATAGCATAGTATAATGTTTAAGAACATAGTCCAGAACAGACCTGGATTTGAATTCTACCTGTTCCACTTATTGTGTGACTTTGGGCAAGTCATTTAACCTCATAGAGGCTTGGTTTTCTTATCTGTAAAATGGGAACAGTAATATTATTCCTCAGGGCTATTCAGTTCAGATCAGTTCAATTGCTCAGTCGTGTCTGACTCTGTGACCCTGTGGACTGGAGCATGCCAGGTTTCCCTGTCCATCACCAATTCCCAGAGCTTGCTCAAACTCATGTCCATTGAGTTGGTGATGCCATCCAACCATCTCATCCTCTGTCATCCTCTTCTCCTCCTGCCTTCAATCTTTCCCAGCATCAGGGTCTTTTCTAATGAGTCAGTTCTTCACATCGCTGGCCAAAGTATTGGAGCTTCAGCTTCAGCATCAGTCCCTCCAACAAATATTCAGGGTTGATTTCCTTTAGGATTGACTGGTTTGATCTCCTTGCAGTCCAAGGGACTCTCAAGAGTCTTCTCCAACACCACAGTTCAAAATGGAAAGATAAAAATTATCTACATAAGATAATTAGTTTAGTATGTAGCTGTTGCTGATGTCTGAGGCTGCTTAAGGTTGTTGTCCTGAGCAATGGAATTGGGTTCTTCTTGTATGTCGTATAGATAGCAGCTCCTAGCAGCAAGCTAAACTGGTTATTTAACAGTTTAAATAACTGTTTAACTGTAAATAATATTTAACTGGTTATTAATGTCCAAGGTGGGAAGCTCATTCTTCTTTCAATCAGTATTATGTATCATATTGAAGAAAGTCATCCAGTAAATTAAAAGAATTTTCCCATGTGTGTGCTGCCTTTTAAGTTCCTATCTTACCTTCTGAAAGTGAAGGCTAAATTTGACATCAGGCAGACCACCGTGGTCCTACTCAACAAGGAGGAGCTTATAAAAGTGAGGATTTCAGGAGCAGAGATATTTGGGAAATAGCCTGCTTTGGCTCTATATGCTGTCAAGAGATTTCAATCTGAAAAAAATAATCTTCTTTTCTATCCTCTCCCTAAGGAGAGATGGACCTGCTGTAGAGACAGAGGTGACCCAGGTCCTGACAAGGTGTTTGAGCCAGAGAACATATGTAAATACCAAAAACTCTTTTCTTTTTGATCATTTTGAACATTTGGAGGCCAGATGTCTACGGAAGAAGGAGAGTAGTTTTTATGTCATCTCTGCTAGCCTGAAAAATGAATACTTGTCAAGGGGTTTTTAAAGGGCGAAGTGTTAAACATAATTTGCCTTTCTTAGTGTAAGGTGGTTTGTACCATGTAGGCTCTAGGTAGACCCATAGACTCACCTTGTACCTGGATGTGGTAGTGATTACGCTATCACTGTACTTTAACAACAACAAAAAAACTTTTTAAATTGATTTTTGGCTGTGCTGGGTCTTCGTTGCTGGTTTTGGAGAGCAGGGGCTCCTCTCTAGTTGTACTTGGGCTCCTCACCAGGATGGCTTCTCTTGTTGTAGAGCACAGGCTCAGAAGTTGTGCACACGCTTAGTTGCTCCATGGCATATGGGATCCTTCCAGATCAGGGATGAAACCTGTGGTCTCCTGGGTTGGCAGGTGGATACTTTAGCACTAAGCCGCCAGGGAGCCTTCATACTTTGTTTCTTAAAGGGTCATAATATCAGAGATAATCTGCCTCCCACCCCCGATGCAGTCTGAAGGCACTTTGAGAAACTAAGCATTTGTTTGAAAATAGGAAACAGATCTGGGAAACTACTGGATGATATCTAGAAAAAGAGGATCCACTCTCAGGAGCTTAGACAAACAAACCAGGCTTGCTTTTCCCCCAGGCTACCTTTGTAGCAGACTGTCTACATTCATGTTTATTTATTCCCAAACTGTACTTTGTCTTTAGAATAAGCTTGGAGGGTCTAAAGGGAGCCTTAAAGAATTTCATTAAACTGTGTACTCCTACCACCATCTTCCCCGGGAAAACCCTGTGGATGAGAAAACTATGGCCCAAAGAAGTGAAGTGTTTGCCCAAGGTCACATATAGTGACAGACCAAGACTGGGCATAGCACTTTTGGTTTGTTTGTTTGTTTCTCTTGTTGTATGGGACAGGGTTGCAAACGGTTATCAGGGTTTAACCCTTAAGCCCAGACTAGGTAATTTTCTGAGAGCTGCTCTTTGGCAGCCTTCTCTCAAATCAGATCTTGAAATCAAGCCTAAATCCCCACCTAACCTTTCAAGGCTGGAAATAAAGGTGTGGCAGATATTTCAGAGGCTTCTGGCTCCACCAAAGTTTAGTTTGGCTTATCCTTTGGACCACACTACTCCTGATGTCCCCTAGTGACCAAAGAGTACAGCTCTTTCCTATGAACTTACAGTTTCTCAAAAATTCCATTTGTAGCTCATTCTCAATCTTACTTTGACTTTTACAAGAAATATTCCTAGGTATAGCTTAGTCAGAGAAGTAGAATATGAGGACCTGGACTTCCCTGGTGGTCCAGCGATTACGACTCTGCTTCCACTGCAGGGGACATCAGTTTAATCTCTGGTGGGGAAACTAAAATCCTGCATGGCACACCAAAAAAAAAAAAAAAATAGGAGGATCTAACACTTTCCCCTAAAATGGAATGTGCAGGCATAGACATAAAAGCCCAGAACCAGAGAGCTTTTTATGCTCAAATAATTCTGTCCTATGTCTCTGGATACAGAAATGTCAAGTGGGGTAAATGAACTAGACTTCTGTTTTTATCATGCTCTGATTCATTAGTCTGTTATACATGATCTACCTTGTGAATGATGATATTCTGTCTCCAGGAACATGAACCAATGTTTGCAGGATGAAGAGTTAGGATGGGAGCAGGCTGGTGACCTTCTAGAAAGCAAGAAGGGAGAAGTAGGCTCTGAGAGCAAAAGGGGTCGAGACAAGCATTTCTGAAGTCAAATGGTGTTGAAATAATATACCGCGGGAGTTTTTCCTTGTCAGCGTAATCCAATTGAGAATGCCCAACCGTCCCTGATAAGAGTCACTCAGGAGTAAAGAGCTTCACTACCAGGGAAAGCAGCTTATGTGTGCATTTTGGCTCAGGAATGTGCCAGCCCAATGCTGGCCAAATGAGAAAAGGCTGCTGCAGGCTGGAGAACATATGCCTCCTGGGAGGATGGTGACTGCTCCCTTGTATGCTGAGAAGAGATTGTTCCCTTTTGTCTAAGGGCAGTGCATAGCACCACATGTTGAGGCCTTTGACATAGATTATCAGAAAAGGTATCAGCTCTGATGTGGGAAGATAAAACAGTGTCACTATTCATCTCCTTTTGGACAGGCCCCTGCATTATCTGAGAAGACAAAAGACTTAGGAGTCATCTACAGATTCTCGACTTGACTTTAGGCCAAACTGAGACTTACCTGTTAATGCTATAATATAGGGAGGTGAGAGCCCTGTTCACTGATGTTGAGCAGAGTAAGAGCAGAACACCATCAAGAAACCTCTGGAGATTCAGTTTGCTTTGTGTTCAAGTGGCCTACAGCTTCTCCAGAAATAGTTTAATAAGTCTTGTTTGATTATTCTTACTGGGCACTGACTGACTAGAAGTTGGACCTGGACTTGATTTGAGAAGCAGGTGGCCTAGTCCTCAAAGGATCCCAAGTGTTCTTTCTCCAATGGGAGTTGAATTCCCCCTCTTCCTTGTTCAGTTCAGTTCAGTCACTCAGTCATGTCTGGCTCTTTGTGACCCCATGGACTGCAGCACACCAGGCCTTGCTGTCCATCACCAACTCCCAGAATTTACTCAAACTCATGCCCATTGAGTTGGTGATGCCATCCAACCATCTCATCCTCTGTTGTCCCCTTCTCCTCCCACCTTTGATCTTTGCCAGTATCAGGGTCTTTTCAAATGAGTCAGTTCTTCGCATCAGGTGGTCAGAGTATTGGTTTTTGAGCTTCAGCATCAGTCCTATTGAGGACTGATTTCCTTTAGGATTGACTGGCTGATGTCCTTGCAGTCCAAGGGACTCTCAAGAGTCTTCTCCAACACCACAGTTCAAAAGCATCAATTCTTTGGCGCTCAGCTTTCTTTATAGTCCCAACTCTCACATCCCTATATGACTACTGGAAAAACCATAGCTTTGACTCAACAGACCTTTGTTGGTAAAGTAATGTCTCTGCTTTTTAATATGCTGTCTAGGTTGGTCATAGCTTTTCTTCCAAGGAGCAAGCATCTTTTAATTTCATGGCTGCAGTCACCTCTTCCTTGTACCCATTCCTTTTTTATCTTCCCATCTTAGAACATGAATTAGTCACCTTCAGAGCACCCCTCTACCTGATCTGCACTCTGTTTACTGAACTGTTTGTGCCTTGAGGTTGACAGCCTTCCAGGGTGGGAATTTTGGCTACTTGGCCAGGGGTGTCAGATGTCTCCTTGGTTGTGAAATTACTCAGCCTGCTTACTATGAGCAGCATCATGGCACCTTTTCCCTGAAGGACTCAGGCAGTCTTCGTACTCTTCCAAAGAAGATCTAGACAATTGAATCTCAATTCCTGGGCAGAATGAACCAGAAGATAGAACACCAGATATTTTTCTTTTCTGGATTCATAGGAAGCAGTAGAGTTGAATCAGCAGTTCAAACTAGAGGTCAGAACTCCAGTTCTGCCTAGACCAGATTTTCTTGGGAAAGTGATTTCAATGTACCATCATTCTCTTTTTTTGGAAGAGTAGGGGAATGAAGGTGATAGTGAAGGTTCCCGGTGGGTTCTTTAAAAAGTCCAGCCCTTTTAGTTTTCCATCACTAAATTTCCATAAAGCATGACTCACAGAATGGAAATGCTGGAATGGATGTATTGTAGCAATCAGATTCCAACTATAATCTGACATATGAGCTTAGGTATCATATGCCTGGTTTTTAGTAGGAGTGAGACTAATGATTCCTTGTCCGTTGACTGGATTGTATATTTTGTGAGGGTCACATCCAGAGAGTTTTTCGTGGGACGTTGTCCAGGCCTCTGTATGGTGTCATTCCTGCCCCCTCAAAGTCTCTCAATGCCACATTGAGCTCTTTCCTCTTAAGAAGCACAAGGTTAGCAAGTCAGATCTAACAGTATATAAAAATAATTAATATACTAAGTCTGATGAGGTTAATCCTGGGAATAACAGGCTGATTCAATATCTGAAAATCAATTAATCTACCATATTAACTATCTAAAGAAAAAGAATCACCTGATCATATCAGTTGTTGAAGAAAAGGCATCTGACAATAAAACATCCATTTTTGATCATGAACATCTACAAAAACTTATGGCTAATAACATACTTCACAATGAAACACTGAATGCATTTATCCTAAAATTGGGAATAAAACAAGATAGCTACTTTTATAGTACTAGAAATCCTAACTAATAGTGAGACAAGAAGAGGAAATAAAAGGCATGTAAATTGAAAGGAAAGAAACGGGGACCTCCCTGGTGGCCCATGCTTTTAATGCAGGGGGCCTGGGTTTGATTCCTGCTCAGAGAGCTAGGTCCCACATGCCACAACTAAGACCCGGCACAGCCAAATAAATAAATATTTTTAAAAAGAAAGAAAACTGTCACTATTTGCAGAAAACATAATTGTCTATGTAGAAAACCCCAAGGAAGCTACCCCTCCCCACAAAAAAATCCTAGAATGAATAACCGAATTTAGTAAGGTCACAGGATACAAGGTCAACAGACAGGGATCAATCACATTTCTATATTCTAACAATGAACATCTGGAAACTGAAAATTAAAACACATACTACTTACAAATATGCCAAATAAAATTAAATACTTATGTATAAATCTAAAAAAACATGTATAGAACCTGTATGCTGAAAATTGCAGTACACTGATGAAAAATATCAAGAAGTAGTGACTACGCAGACACACCGTGTGCATGGATCAGTAGGCACAACATAATAAAGGGGTCATTTCATCTCCAAGTGAGACTATAGACTCAGTGCAGTTCCTGTAAAACTTCCAAGATTCTTTTTGCAAAAACAGACAAGTTTACCATGTTAAAATGGAAAGAAAGAAGAGCTAGAATACTGGAAATACTGGAAACAGTACTAAAAAAAGAAGTAAATTGGAAGAATCACACCACCTGATTTTAAGATTTAGAATATAGCTGTAGTAATCAAGAGAGTATGATATTGTCACAGAGATTGACACACAGATGAGTAGAACAGAACAGAGAACTCAGAATAGACAAACAAGTAAGGCCACCTGATTTTTTAAAAATTGTATTGAAGTATAGTCAATTTATAATGTGTTAATTTCTGCTATACAACTAAGTGATTCAGTTATACATACATATATATATATATATATATTCTCTTCATACTCTTTTCCATTATGGCTTATCACAGGATATTGAATGTAGTTCCCTATGCTATACAGTAGGAGCTTGTTGTTTATTCATCCTGTATATAATAGTTTGCATCTGCTAATCCCAAACTCTCAGTCCCTACCTCCCCCACCCACTCCCTCTTGTTAACCACAAGTCTGTTCTCCGTGTATCTGTAAGTCCAATTTTGTTTCTTAGATCTGTTCATTTGTGTAGTATTTAGATTCCATATATAAGTGATATATTATGGTATTTGTCTTTCTCTTTTTGACTTATTTCTTATGATAATTTCTAGATCCATCCATCCATAATGCCTTATATATTTACACCACAACTTCTTTTTATTTTTAACTATTTATTTTGTATTGGAGTATAGATGATTAATATGCTAGACAGCATGTTAAAAAGCAGAGACATTACTTTGCCAACAAAGGTCTGTCTAGTCAAAACTATGGTTTTTCCAGTAGTCATATAGGGATGTGAGAGTTGGACTGTAAAGAAAGCTGGGCAGTGAAGAATTGATGCTTTTGAACTGTGGTGTTGGAGAAGACTCTTGAGAGTCCCTTGGACTGCAAGGAGATCCAGCCAGTCAATCCTAAAGGAGATCAGTCCTGAATATTCATTGGAAAGGACTGATGCTGAAGCTGAAACTCCAATCTTTTGGCCACCTGATGCAAAGAACTGACTCATTTGAAAAGACCCTGATGCTCGGAAAGATTGAAGGCGGGAGGAGAAGGGGACCACAGGGGATGAGAAGGTTGGATGGCATCACCAACTCAATGGACATGGGTTTGAGTAAACTCTAGGAGTTGGTGATGGACAGGGAGGCCTGGCATGCTGCAGTCCATGGGGTTGCAAAGAGTCAGACACGACTGAGTGACTGACTGAACTGATAGATGATTAACAATGTTGTGATAGTTTCAGGTGGACAGCAAAGAGACTCAGCCATACATATACACGTATCCATTCTCTCCCAAACTCTGCTCCCATCCAAGCTGCCGCATAACATTGAGCAGCGTTTGATATGCTATACAGTAGGTCCTTGTTAGTTATCCATGTAAAATATAACAGTGTGTACATGTCTATCCCAGACTCCCTATCTCTTCCCCCATCCTTTCTCCCTGGCAACCATAAGTTCATTCTCTAAGTCTCTTGAGTTTCTTTCTGTTTTGTAAGTAAGTTCATTTGTGTCATGTCATTTTAGAGTCCACATGTAAGGGATGTTATACAATATTTTTTCTTCTCTGTCTGACTTGCTTCACTGAGTATGACAATCTCTAGGTTTATCCATGTTGCTGCAAATGGCATTATTTCATTCTTTTTAATGGCTGAGTGATATTCCAATGCATATATTTACCATATCTTCTTTATCCATTCCTCTGTGGATGGACATATAGGTTGTGTCTTGTCTTGGCTGTTGTAAATAGTGCTGCTGTGAACGTAGGGGTGTGTGTATCTTTTTAAGTTATAGTTTTATCAGGGTATATGAGGAATGGGATTGCTGGATCATAGTCTACTCTAATTTTAGTTTTTTGAGGGACTTCCATACTGTTCTCCGTAATGGCTGCACCAATTTACATTCCCACAAACAGTGTAGGAGGGTTCCCTTTTTTTCACAACCTCTCTAGTGTTTATTATTTGTAGACTTTTTAAAGGTGGCCATTTTCACTGGTATGAGGTGGTACCTCATTGTATTTTTGATTTGCATTTCTGTAACTAGCAGTGATGAACATCTTTTCCTGTGCCTATTGGCCATCTGTATGTCTTCTTTGAAAGTATCTGTTTAGGTCTCCTGCCCATTTTTCGATGGGGTTGTTTGGTTTTTTGTTATTTAATTATAGGACTTGTTTGTATAATTTGGAAATTAAGTCCTTGTCAGGTGCACCATTTGTAAATATTTCCTCCCAGTCCGTAGATTGTCTTTTCCTTCCATTTATGGTTTCCTTTGCTGTGTGAAAGCTTGTACGTTTAATTAGGACCCATTTGTTTATTTTTTCTTTTGTTTCTATTGCCTTGGGAGATGGATCTAGGAAAACATTGGTATGATTTTTGTCAGAGAATGTTTTGCCTGTGTTATCTTCTAGATGTTTTATGGTGTTTTAAGTCTTTGAGCTATTTTTTTAGTTTATTTTTGTGTATGGTGTGAGGCTGTGTTCTAGCTTCATTGATTTACATGTGGCTGTCCAACTTCTCCAACTGTTTGCTGAAGAAACTGTCTACCCATTGTATATTCTTTTTCCTTTTCAAAGATTTATTGTCCATAAGTGTATGAGTATATTTCTGGGTTTTTATGCTCTTACATTGATTCATATATCTGTATTTCTGCCAATACCAACCTATCTTGAGTACTCTTAGCTTTGTAGTCGGAGAAGGCAATGGCACCCCACTCCAGTACTCTTGCCTGGAAATCCCATGGACGGAGGAGCCTGATAGGCTGCAGTCCATGGGGTCGCAAAGAGTCGGACACTACTGAGCGACTTCATTTTCACTTTTCACTTTCACTTTTCACTTTCATGCATTGGAGAAGGAGATGGCAACCCACTCCAGTATTCTTGCCTGGAGAAACCCAGGGACGGGAGAGCCTGGTGAGCTGCCATCTATGGGGTCGCACAGAGTCATACACGACTGAAGCGACTTAGCAGCAGCAGCAGCTTTGTAGTATTCTGTGAAGTCTGAGAGGGTTATGTCTCCTGCTTTGTTCTTTACCCCCAGGACTGCTTTCACAATTCTGGATCTTTTATAATTCCATATAAATTTTAGTTCTGTGAAAAATATCATGGGTATTTTGATAGGTATTACATTTAACCTATTGATTGATAAGGCCAGTTGAATTTTGACAAAGGTGCAAAGACAACTCAATGAAGAAAGGATTTTTTTTTTTTCAACAAATGCTGTTGGGACAACAGAACATCATATGCACAAAAAAAAGAACCACTTTCATATGAAGCTCATCAGTCAGTCAGTTTAGTCACTCAGTCATGTCTGACACTTTGCCACCCCGTGAACCGAAGCACGCCAGGCCTCCCTGTCCATCACCAACTCCCGGAGTTTGCCCAAACCCATGTCCATTGAGTCGGTGATGCCATCCAACCATCTCATCCTCTGTCGTCACCTTCTCCTCCCACTTTCAATCTTTCCCAGCATCAGGGTCTTTTCAAATGAGTCAGCTCTTCGCATCAGGTAGCCAAAGTATTGGAGTTTCAGCTTCAGCATCAGTCCTTCCAATGCACACCCAGGACTGATCTCCTTTAGAATGGACTTGTTGGATCTCTTTGCAGTCCAAGGGACTCTCAAGAGTCTTCTCCAACACCACAGTTCAAAAGCATCAATTCTTCGGCGCTCAGCTTTCTTCACGGTCCAACTCTCACATCCATACATGACCACTGGAAAAACCATAGCCTTGACTAGATGGACCTTTGTTGACAAAGTAATGTCTCTGCTTTTTAATATGCTGTCTAGGTTAGTCATAACTTTCCTTCCTAGAAGTAAGTGTCTTTTAATTTCATGGCTGCAATCACCATCTGCAGTGATTTTGGAGCCCCCCAAAATAAAATCAGCCACTGTTTCCCCATCTGTTTGCCATGAAGTGATGAGACCGGATGCCGTGATCTTTGTTTTCCGAATTCATGAGCTTTAAGCCAACTTTTTCACTCTCCTCTTTCACTTTCATCAAGAGGCACTTTAGTTCTTCTTCACTGTCTGCCATAAAGGTGGTGTCATCTGCATATCTGAGGTTATTGATATTTCTCCTGGCAATCTTGATTCTAGCTTGTGCTTCCTCCAGCCCAGCATTTCTCATGATGTACTCTGCATAGAAGTTAAATAAGCAGGGTGACAATATACAGCCTTGACGTACTCCTTTTCCTATTTGGAACCAGTCTGTTGTTCCGTGTCCAGTTCTAACTGTTGCTTCCTGACCTGCATATAGGTTTCTCAAGAGGCAGGTCAGGTGGTCTGGTAGTCCCATCTCTTGAAGAATTTTCCAGTTTATTGTGATCCACATAGTCAGCGGCTTTGGCATAGTCAATAAAGCAGAAATAGATGTTTTTCTGGAACTCTCTTGCTTTTTCGATGATCCAACGGATGTTGGCAATTTGATCTCTGGTTCCTCTGCCTTTTCTAAAACCAGCTTGAACATCTGAAAGTGCGTGGTTCATGTATTGTTGAAGCCTGGCTTGGAGAATTTTGAGCATTGCTTTACTAGCGTGTGAGATGAGTGCAATTGTGGGGTCGTTTGAGCATTCTTTGAGATTGCCTTTCTTTGGGATTGGAATGAAAAGTGACCTTTTCCAGTCCCATGGCCACTGCTGAGTTTTCCAAATTTGCTGGCATATTGAGTTCAGCACTTTCCCAGCATCATCTTTCAGGATTTGAAATAGCTCCACTGGAATTCCATCACCTCCACTAGCTTTGTTTGTAGTGATGCTTTCTAAGGCCACTTGCTTCTGTTAGGTCCATACCATTTCTGTCCTTTATTGAGCCCATCTTTGCATGAAATGTTCCCTTGGTATCTCTAATTTTCTTGAAGAGATCTCTAGTTTTTCGCATTCAATTGTTTTCCTCTGTTTCTTTGCACTGATCACTGAGGAAGGCTTTCTTATCTCTCCTTGCTATTGTTTGGAACTCTGCATTCAAATGGGTATATCTTTCCTTTTCTCTTTTGCTTTTTGCTTCTCTTCTTTTCACAGCTATTTGTAAGGCCTCCTCAGACAGCCATTTTGCTTTTTTGAATTTCTTTTTCTTAGGGATGATCTTGTTCCCTGTCTCCTGTACAATGTTATGAACCTCCATCCATAGTTCATCAGGCACTCTGTCTATCAGGTCTAGTCCCTTAAATCTATTTTTCACTTCCACTGTATAATCATAAGGGATTTGACTTAGGTCATACCTGAATGGTCTAGTGGTTTCCCCTACTTTCTTCAATTTAAGTCTGAATTTGAATCCAGAGTAGGCACTTGTTTAAGTCTCTAAACTCAACAGTAAGAAAACAACTCCATCAAAAAATGGGCAGATGATTTGGACAGACAAATCACCACATGGTGTTTGATGTCACTGGCTATTAGGGAAAGGCAAATTTAACCCACATTGAGATACCACTGCTTACTTACTAGGATGACTTAATAAAAGTACTGAAAATACCAAGCACTAGAGAGGCTGTCGAGAAATCAGAATCCTCATTGCTAGTGGGAATGCAAAATGGTATAGGACTCTGGAAAAACTGTTTGGCAGTTTCTTATAAAACCAAACATACACTTATTCTTTTACCCAGAAATCCTACTCCTGGATATTTATCCCAGAGAGATGAAAACCAAAGTTCTTCACACAAAAACCTGTACCCAAATGTTTATAGGGGCTCTATGGACATGAGTTTGGGTGAACTCCGGGAGTTGGTGATGGACAGGGAGGCCTGGAGTGCTGCAGTTCATGGGATTGCAAAAAGTCAGACACAACTGAGCGACTGAACTGAACTAAACTGATGCGTAATTGTCCCAAAATGGAAAAGCCCTGTGTCATTCAGCTAGTGAATGGATAAGCAAATTGTGGTAGAAACATGCAATGGAATACTACTTGGCAGTAAAAAGGGAACAGACTATTGATTTAGGTAGCAGTTTATACAAATCAGCCTGAAAAGGTTATGTACTGTAGGATTCCATTTATATGACCTCTTTGGTAAAACTGTGGTGAGAGACTAGATCAGTGGTTCACAGGAGTTGGGGTAGGAGAGAGGGTGTGATCACACAGGAATAACTGAGGGCGTTTTCTGGGGTGATGAGACTGTTCTGTATTCCAACTGATGCAGTGCTTACAGGGATCTATGTGTATGTAAAAACTCATAGGTGTGTGTACTAAAAAAAGTCAATTTTACTATAAGATAATTAAAATTTTAAAAATTTCTTTAAGTACCAAAACAATCTTAACATGCAAATCTCAGCCTAGTTCACACCAAGAACAGCATCCACATGATGCAGCCGAATATCAGGCCCTGCCTTCTAAGACTGAGGTCTGAAGACACTGAGATTAGGTTTAAGGGAATGGCCACCTATGAACACGGACCTGAATTCAGAAAAGCCCTTTCCTCTGTGGAAAGGCTAGACTGGCATGGGGAGCCTATTTCTTCTCTCCCTGGGCTTTTCTAACCAATATTAGAAAAAATTTGTTACTGGAGCTTGTTCTTTCGAAACCTTCAGCTGAAGCAGCCCTGCAGAGACAGATCACACTTCCATCAATTTCAAGCCTACTGAGAACAGTAGAGAAACTACTCTTTGGTACATTAAGTCATTTGGCTTTGCAAGCCCACACCGTATGTGTGTGTTAAAATTTATAGGACTCAAAGAGTCAGTTTTAACGAATTAAAAAAATTTAAAAACAAACAAAAAGAAGCAGAATGTACTTGGCCCTGAAAGTGTCAAATGCTGGTTGTAAAATTGCCCACGTCTTTGACTACAAAGCAAATACAGGTATAGCAACTGGGTGAATGCTCAGAAAAACCTGTTCCCTATCCTACATCTCAAAAGATTTTTTTCCCTTTAACAGTTTCATATCTCAAATATTCCCAACCTGACTATTTTTTTTTAATGACAAACCAAATTGTATGTAATAGAGTTGTGTTCCTAAAGCAGCAGAACTAGATGACTTTAATTTTCTCAGTCTGCTTTTTAAAGGTATTTTATATGTTTCACTTTTTCCAAATATTTCTATTCCTTACATCTCAACCCTTTACCATCTTACACACACACACAAAGGTTTTTCTCTAGGCTTTTTCTGCAGATTGTATATCTCTTGGTGGGGGTAACGGGGGATGAGAAGCAGGTTTTATACAGCTGATGTGATCACTATACAGACAAGCTTGGAAAATGCTACCCAATCTGCCAATTAATTAAAGCATTAATCTGTGGAGCAGCCGGGCCAGGGAATATTTACCCTGAGAGGGGTGTGGTAGGAATTGAGTCGGAAGCTCCCTGTATTTGCATGAAAATGGAGGTGCTTAGGAAACCCAGCTTCCTTTTGTCTCTAAAGGTGGGGCAGCCCTTATCCAGTCCCTAAGTCTTTCTAGCCTATTTAGGAATCCTTTTAGGAAGCTAGTGTCTGATGTATGATAGCACCGTAGAAAAACAAAAATTAAACCCCAGGCATAGTAGGGTAGTGAGCAAGTCCAGTATAGAGTAGCTTCTTAGACCTGGGATGAAACCTAAATTCAGGAGTTTGTGCTGATAATTAAGTAGAATAGATGTAATGTTTTTGCAGGGTTTAGAACCATATGTTTGGGTTCAAATTCCAGCTCTGCTTCTTACTAGCTGTGTGATTTGGGGTCAGTCATGTCTTGTCTGAGCCTTATTTTTTTTCATCTATAAAATAAAGATCATGAATTGCCTCATCATCTCAAGGTAGTTAGCCCTCTGCTTACTGTAGACTGAAAGAAGGCTGGAGAGTGATTAGGACCTTTTGGTCCAGTTCAGTAGCTCAGTGGTGTCTGACTCTTTGTGACCCCATGGTCACGCCATGGGGTAAGCACGCCAGGCTTCCTTGTCCATTACCAACTCCCGGAGCTTGCTCAAACTCATATCCATCAAATTGGTGATGCCATCCAATCATCTCATCCTCTGTTGTCCCCTTCTCCTTCTCCTGCCTTCAATCTTTCCCAGCATCAGGGTCTTTTCCAATGAGTCAATTCTTTGCATCAGGTGAACAAAATATTGGAGTTTCAGCCTCAGCATCACTCCTTCCAATGAATATTCAAGACTGATTTCCTTTAAGATTGACTGGTTTGATCTCCTTGCATTCTAAGGGACTCTCAAGAGTCTTCTCCAACACCACAGTTCAAAAGCATCAATTCTTCGGCGCTCAGCTTTCTTCACAGTCCAACTTTCACATCCACACATGACCACTGGAAAAACCATAGCTTTGTCTAGACAGACCTCTGTCGGCAAAGTAATGTCCTGCTTTTTAATATGCTGTCTAGGTTGGCCATAGATTATAAACTGCCTCCAACACAGCCTTTTGTTCTTTTTAAAGTTATTTTTCAGCAAGGGACTATAAACCACAAGTTTCCCCCTCAACTTCCTGGGATGTGCTGCATTCTTTATCTCTGAGAGAAGTGAGCTTGATTATAACTACAAAAGACCTGAAGACAGCAGCTCATCCTGAGGTCTCTTTGGCCATGTTGGCTGTCCTCAAGATGAGGTTTACCTGTGTATCCCTGGGGAGGGTGGTGAAATGGACATGAAAAACTGACCCAGCTGTATTGATGATATTAAAGGATTACTGTTAATTTTTAAACTGTGGTTTAAAATATGTGTGTGTGTGTATATGTATATTAAAAACATAAAATTTACCGTCTTAACCATTTTATTGTTAATTTTTAAACATGGTAATGATACTATGGGTTATTTTTTTTTAAGCTTTTTAATCTTTTAGAGCTACAAACTAAAAATTTTACAGACAAAACAACATAGTGTCTGGAGTTTGATTCCAGATAATCCAGAAGGAGGATGATGGTCCCAGCAACTAAGAACTTTGCCTCACGGCATAGACAAAATGGCCTTTTTCTATGTTTAGTTTCTTGTAAGATGGCACCTCCTCATGCTCGTTTCTTTTCTTACAGAACTCTCAGAAATTGAGCCCAATGTGTTCCTTCGTCCATTTCTGGAAGTAATTCGCTCTGAAGATACCACTGGCCCTATAACTGGACTTGCACTCACCTCTGTCAACAAGTTCCTGTCCTATGCGCTCATAGGTAAGCACTCGGGCTTTTTTGAGTGACCACACCCTTTCATTTCTTTGCCTTTCCCAGAGTGGTCAGGCTTTAGGCAATGAGCTGGTGATGTTGGAAAGTTTTCCCCAGCTATCTGTTTCCTTGTAGAAAAGAAATAGGATTGTTTTGGTTACTCATCACACTAATTGATTGAGGTTGTACAAAGTGGGGAGTGAGAGGAGGTTTCCTTGGGACTACTGATTTCTTTGTGCTTTGGAGGCATAAAGGATATGATGCCCTTGGAGGTTTGGTTTTAGTTTATCTTTATTTTTCCAGTATAATGTATGATTATTTTAAGAAGATAAATAATAAAGAGGTGACTACAAGAAAAGTTAATGGTCTCTCTCAATGTTCCTCATCCTTCTTTAGGTTAAATGATGTCAACAGGAAGCTTTGAATCTATCTATACCTTTCCATACATGTATATAAATATATATAAAGTTCTACTTCTTTTTAAAAAGAAATAAAAATAGAATGTGAAAAAAAAAGAAAAAATAGAATTGTGTGCTAAACTTTTTTTCATTTAATAGTATTAAAACAGTGTATGTAATATAATTATCTGATTTATTATTTTCCTTCTAATTTTATTGATTATAATTGTCATATAACATTGTATTAGTTTAAGTTGTATGGTATAATGATTTGATACATGCATATGTTGCAAAATGATTACCATACTTACTTAAGTCCATCACCTCACATAGTAACAAATTTTTTGTATGATGAGAACTTTTAAGATCTGTTGTCTCAGCAGCTTTCAAACATACAACATAGCATTGTTAACTATAGTCATCATGCTGTACACTACATCCCCAGAACTTACTAATCGTATAACTGGAAGTTTGTATGTTCTTTTTTTATTGTAATAAAATATACATAATATAAAATTTGCCATATTAAAGTATATAATTCAGTGGTATTAACTACATTCACAGTGTTGTACAGCCATCCCCACCATCTGTTTCTCAAACTTTTTCATCATACCAGACAAGAAATTCTAACCATTAAGTAATAATACACCATTTCCCCTACCCCTCAGTCCCTGGTAAGATTTTTTTCTTTTTGGTAGCTGTATAATTTCTATAGTATAGATATAACACAGTTCACTCAATCATTCTCTTACTGGAGAATATTTAATATTTAGGTTGTTTCTGTCTTTTTTTTAGAAAAGATTTATTTCTTTTTGGCTGTGCTGGGTCTTCCTTGCTGCACGTGGGCTTTCGCCAGTTGTGGTGAGCCCAGGCTACTCTCCGTTGTGGTGCACCGGCTTCTCATTGTGATGGCTTCCCTTGTTGGGAAGCAGAGGCCCTAGACACATGGGCACGCTGGCTCAGTCGTTGTGGCATGGGCTTAGTTGCTCAGGGACATGTGGAATCTTCCCAGACCAGGGATCAAATTCATTTCTCCTGCATTGACAGGCGATTCTTAACCACTAGCCTACCAGGGAAGCTCAAATTGTTTCTTATTTTGAGCCATTATCAATAATACTGAAATAAGCTTCCTTGTTCACATAGCTTTATTATAAAATTTCCTTTTGTATGACAGATTCCTGTACTTGAAATTTGAATGTCTTCTCTTTTATTGAGTTGTCTTTGTTTTTCTTATCAGTTTGTAGAAGTTCTTTGTATAGTGAGAATATTAACCCATTATCTATTATAGTGTTACAGATTTCTCTCAATCTAGCCCAAATGTTTTATCTAGTCTATTGTTTGTCTCTGAATTTGTTTATGGTGTATTTTTAAAATTTATTTTTAGTTGATTTTGTCACTCAAAACCCTGAATTCTTTTTCTCATGTTGTCTGCCCATGTGCAGTCGTGAGGAACATAGAACACAGGCAGCTGTCCTTATTTCTAACTAGGGGGACAGGAAAAGTAGAAGCTTAGCAAGAAAGGAAAATGACCTTCAGTTCAAGGCAAGAAAACCCTTTATCTTTTCTAGAAAATTGGATTGTTTAGTTGAAGCATTCAGGATTGGGAGCAAATATGCTGGTGCAGCTAGGTTCTGAATAGGGGCATCAGCTTCTCCAGGCACCGTGGTCCTAGCTTCATACTTGTCCTAAACAAAAATCAGGCCCAGCTGCTTAGAGCCTTGCCCTGAGCACCACCTGCAGGTCATCTCTCTTCATGGCCTCCAGTAGCTGCCCTCTGTGCCTTTTCCCTCTGCTCTTTTGTCAGTGTTACTCTCTTGCCTTTCTTGGCTTGGCAGACAGGCTGGTCATTGGAGACCTCAGGCCAGCTGGTCACTGGAGTTTCCTGTGGTGGGAAAAGAGAATGCTGGAGGTGGTGATTGCAGTGGGCATGAGAAAAGGAACAGGAAGGAGTGTATGAAAGCCAGAAGGCAAAGGAGATGAGATTGGCAAATTTCCCTGCAGTCTTCTCCAGGGTGGCCGGGAAAGGAGGAGATTCTAAAGAAGAGGTTCTGGAGAAGATAAGGTCTGTTAAGTGGACCAATTTTTTGTTTAGGCTACCCCTCTTGAAGGAACTGCCCTCCATCTCTCAATCCTGTCATGAAGGTTTCTAGGATTATTTTAGATCCTACTCCAAAGACCAGCCTTTTATTTGGCCCCACACAGCTGCCAGATCAGGATTTGTGTTTCTGATTGCCTGGCTTGTGAGGCCCTGCCTGTGTGGTTCTAAGGACCTGTCACTTGCACTTGCCTTTTTAGAAAATTGTTTGCTACTTCATTCAAGCTCAGAGGATAAGGGCCACAAAAAGATCAGTAGAGCTTAAACCACTTTAACTAGGGAGGTTACTGAAAGAAGGGAAGAAATAAACCCCCAGAAGTTTGTGCAGTGAGAGCAAGGCTGCCATTCACTAGGAGCTCTGAAACACCCACACAGCACCAAGAAGGTCCTGGATTTTCTGAGCAAGGAAAGGTCCTTTTGTGGACTCTGTCCAGCAGGCCTGTGAGAGAGGATTCAGGCAACTGCCTTGAGAGTATAGGATTTTCTGTATTGATTGGGGGAAATATGGAGAGTTGGGTAATAGAAGGAGCTGGGTCACTTCCTCTACTATAGATCATCGTGAAATTGGCTTCCTTCTGCATGACCTCTAAAGTAGCCATTCATGATGCTGAGTAGAGGCATGAAGTAAATAGGACAGTGAGAGTCTTTGACCAGGTATCGGAGACTAACCAGGACGGAAGAGAAAAATGAAAACCAATCACATTGATGAAAGTGTTCTGGCTCATTGTTGGAAGAGAAATGTTCTGGTTTCTCAGCCATCCCCTGAGCTTCAAATTCAGGAACTCCATTATTGTCAGGTACAAGGAAAGAGAATGGAGAATTTCTTCTAATTCCTACACTTTCAAACTAGGAGATTCTCTTACCTTACACCATGTCACCTCTGGAGCAGTTTTCTCTGTTACTCACAAAGTTTTTGTCATAGTCCCATCTTTTTTTTCCTATTTGTGCCCCCCAAGAACAATCCAGGCTTGCCTGGAGGACCTTTGTAAGCCTTGATGGAAGTCACCTCTTTGTCTACTCCTTATGGGTATTTAAATTATGAATGGGACCAGCTTCCTCCTTGGCAACATTTGTGTTAGCTTCTACCCCTGTGCTGGTTGTCAGAGCTGGCATCTCTCCTCTTATTCACAGTTTAAGGTCTTCTTCTCTCTTGCTTCCCAGTTAGCTAGCCTCCAGTCCTCTTCAGTTTGTCCCCTGTCACTCCTTAATCTTTAGTTAGGGATTCTTGTCCATGACATACTGTTTTTAATAAGCATGAAACCAAAGCAGGAAGTGCTCTCTGATTTGCTGTAATGGGCACCCAGATCTGCATATTGGCAGCAGTGACTGTCCATTTTTTACCTCTACTCCCCTACCTCAGTTGCACCAGAAGACTGCATTCCAAAAGCAATCAGATAGATGTGTTGAAAGAGAACACATGAAAAGAGAAAGGCTACAACCTTGGCATTCAAAGCTCTGGCCCTCCCAGGCACTTGCTCTGGGCCAAAACCTCAAATTTCCAGGTCCTTCCTCTATCAAGTGAGTACCTTTACACCAGTGATTCCCAAGTGTGGTCCCCTGACCAGCAGCACTAACTTCACCTGGAATCTAGTTAGAAATGCAGATTCTCAGGCCCCATTCTAGACCTACTAAATCAAAAATTTGGGGTGTGGGCCAGCAATTTTTATTTTTTACAAGCTCTCCAGATGATTATGATATATGATTGAGAACCACTTTTACACGGTAGCGTTTGTGCTGGGATGGGCACAACATATATCAGCCAGTTACGGGCAAAAACTCTCAGGTAATTCAGGGAGCCATGGGTTAGAGAATTAAAAAGGAGAAAACTAAAGTCTCTCAAAATAGACCCTACACAGGACGTCTTGACTTTTTGTCTCTCCTCTTCATATCCTTTCTTTTTTTTTCTTTGCTGGAGCAGATCCCAGCCATGAGGGCACAGCAGAGGGCATGGAGAACATGGCAGATGCTGTCACCCATGCCCGTTTTGTGGGCACAGATCCTGCCAGCGATGAGGTTGTCCTGATGAAAATCCTTCAGGTAAACGGAGGGGAACAGCAATTAGGCTAATGGCCAGGAGCTGGTGCCTCCGGCCCTACTTACCGGAGCCTGCCAGCAATGTGAAGCTGTGTTTTGACTCCACTGAGGCTTGGAGAGCTACTGTGTTTCCAAACAAGCTGCTCCGTACCCAAAGTAAAAGCTTTTTCTAAGGAAAATAATTAAAAGCTTTAAATTTGATATTGATATCAAATAACCAGAACCCTTAATACACTTGTACCTCTGGCAGACTGTATCTGTGCCATCCATCCATTGGGTTTGTGGGCTAGGGCAGAAATGAGTGCTGAGCTATGTCGAGGTCATATAATGTAAAGACACAGCTCCTAAGATAAGCTTCTGAGAGACTGGACCACCAGCACCAAGCCGAAGCAAGGTCAGCATTCTTGCTAACCTCTTTCTCACCCCTGAGCGCTTCCATAGGAGACTAGAGAAACAGGAGGCACTTTCTCTCCCCTCATATACACCCTTCTTCACCCAGCCTGCCTTGTTTATCATAGTGTCTCCTTTTTCTTCCTGGTAGGTACTGCGGACTCTGTTGCTGACCCCAGTAGGTGCCCACCTAACCAATGAATCTGTGTGTGAGATTATGCAGTCTTGCTTCCGGATCTGCTTTGAAATGAGGCTCAGTGGTAGGTGCTTGAATACTGGGCCCTTCATCATTCCTAAGGGCAGTATCTGTGAGTATAAATATAGATGCTGTCTCTGAACCCCAGAGAGACAGAAAACTCATGACTTCTCCATCATCTACCTTGTGGAGCCATAGGGATCTTGAAGTATCTGTACTTGACAATTTGTTTTGTGGCTAGAAGAGACTTTAACTCTTTGTGCCAGGACAGGAATTGGGCTAGATCGCAGACTGACTTAGCCCAGAACCAGATCTTCCCTTGAGGTTTCTGGGATTGACACCAGCCTACAACCCCTGAGAACATATCCTTGTGCCTTTTTTTCCTGACTCAGTAGTGCCATCTAGTGGGTCAGTGAAGTTAAGGCTGCCAGGCTGAGCTGGAGCTGGTTTTAATAAGTTTGGTATAATCCTTAGTAAACAAGGTTTGGAGGGGAGTCTGCTCTGAGAAGCCTCCTGATAATAGCACGGCAAGTAATGACACCTGTGTTATTTGTTTTTGCCTGTGCAGAGTTATTGAGAAAATCCGCAGAGCACACTCTCGTAGACATGGTGCAGCTGCTCTTCACAAGGTAAACCTGCTGCTGTTTGCTTCAGCCCGGCTGCCCAGGCCTCTTGAGCCTGCCTGCTTCCACACAGCCACTTCAGGGACCTGGCCAACCCCACAGCCACATCAGAGGCTACTGAGATTGTGGATGGGAATAGTTCCCTGGGCCCAGGGTTACCATGCAAGGGAGAAGGAGGAGGGAGCTGGCTTGGCCTCAGAGGGAAGCAGAGGGTTATTTGATCTAGGCTGACAGAACTTCTGCCTCCCAGACTTGTGTCAGTTTCTGTGCAAGTAGCAGCTGGGAAAGGAAACCCAGAGAGGAAGCCAAACTCAAGGGAGCCTGGAGCAGGTTGCTGAGCTCCCAGAGCTCAGTCCAGTTTCTGTGAGGAAGGACCAAGGCTAGGGTAACCAACAATCCTGGTTTGCCTGAACTGTCTGTCCTCATTTGAACACTGAAAGTCCTGTATCCTTGCAATCCAAAACCATTGGTTATCCTCATCAAGGCCCTCATCTTAGCCCTGAGGCGAGCGCTTTACAGCTTCCCCTAAGGGATATCGATGATGGAGGAGGTTATGCATGTAGGGGAGCAAGGGTTTTATAGGAAATCAGTGTACTGTGAAACTAAGATTGCTTTTTTAAATAGTCTATTAAAACACACACACACACACACACACACACACACACACACACACACATTTCCCCCTGGGATTTATTTTTGTTCTCAAATCTATAAATAATAATCCTTATTACCCACAGACTAGATTTGCCTCTGGACCCTGCTGCTAATTGTTTCCTACTTCTCAGGTTCAAATTTACTGGTTTCAAAACTTCATCTGCCATTCACTTCTGACCCTATGCCCAGTCTCCTGGGGTTTTAATAGACTGCCCTCTCCCCATATCATGCCTTTCAGCAATATCTGCCAGGTGAATACAAGCAGGAGAGTATCAGTTTAAAGATGAAAAGAGCCTTTGCACTCCAGGGATACTTAGTCACCTTTCCCTCATGACATCTACCTTCTTTTTTAGAACGTGTCTGTGTTCCGTGTTCCTCAATTTCTGTGGCCCTTCGATGAAGCTCTGAAAAGGGTGAAATGAGCCTGTTTCTTTTTCTAGCTTTTCCTAAGAGACTCTGACCTAGAGCGTCTTTGGGCTGTGGCTGAAATGAAGGGGAATATTTGTTGTTATCCCTAATTACAGTCCATGGGATTTTCTTATCTTACAGGTTACCTCAGTTTAAAGAAGAACCCAAGAACTATATGGGGACCAACATGAAAAAGGTATGATCTGCTATCCCTCACCCAGACTTCAATCTCCCAGCTTCTGTGCTATTGGGATTTTCCTGGATACCCTTGCTTAGCAAAAGTATGCTTTTGCCTAGACAGGTTTGCTTGGAATCTAGAAATAGTTATCACTCATTTACCAAGAAATTTTCCAGGTACCTCTTTCCCAAGTACCTCTCCTTCCCCAGCCTTTCCTTTCTAGCCTATCTTTGTTGACCCACCATATAAGCTAGTGAGCCAGTCCTTCATGGAAACTGGGTGAGGCCCATCAGGCTGGGCAAAAAATGTATGCTGATAAAGGTGAAAGTCCTGCCATCCCCTCAGGGCCCAGTCTTGTCAGCAGGTAGGAGGCCTAGAGAGGCTATACCTAAAATCCCCTGATACTGGATTAGACTGGGCTTATGCTTGGGCTAGCCTCTGACAAGATAAATCAAGTCTGACTCCAGACCAGAAGGTTCTCAAACTGCTAGGAGAAGAATGGTGTTCAGAAGAATGGCCTCTTTCTATCTTAAACTGAAGCCCTGGACTTCACAGGCCTCTGATGAGGATTCTGCTTGCAGCCCTACGAGCTTCTGCCCTTGAAGCTGACCCTGGGCTATTTGGTGCATGAACCTGACCTTCCCATTTCCCCTGCCATCCATCCCCATTCCTGCCCTGTGCCCTGTTGGCTTGTGTCTGAGTTTATTTCACTCTGTTTAAATCGTTCGTTTGCCTGTCTTTCACAGATTTCTCCATGTCTCCTCAACAAACTGGAGCTAAGTAGTGGGGAGCAGACCAAAGCCCTGAACCAGTTAGAGAGGGTACTACTCTTTAAGAACCTCAAGGTCTCTCTCCCTCTCCCTCTCCTTACCCCCTTTTAATTAATTTATTTATTTAAATGTTTATTTTTTATATGTAACATCTGGGTCCCATGTCCTCTGTGTAGAGCACAATTTACCCCTCCCTAGTAATACCTCACAGCTTTGGAAGAGCTGCATGGGTTTGTAACTTTGCAGTGTTGGGAATTTTCATGGGGCATCTGGCTGCCTGGAGGCAGAAGGAAGCCTTGAACTGGTAACACATTGTGTAGTGAACCTAGATAGAGAGCCTGGGTCCTGCTGCCATCTTGTGAGGAGGCCTAATATCTACCATTTCTAGGGGAACTATGAGGGACCGTCAAATAAGACCCTTCACTTTTCTACTCTCTCTCTGTCTCAGAGCTGGCATTAAAAAGCTTAAGCGTAGTCCTTGATTCTAGCTGGATAATTGAACTTGGTTTTGAGGGAAAGGGTAGTCTGTCTGGTTGAGGTCTTTTTCTTCTTGGTTACTATTAAAGGAGTCATTCTAAAATTTAGGACTCTAGATGGATGAAAAGGAGCCAGGTCCCAGGTTAGCCCAGGACACTGGAAATACTTTGTAATCTGCCAGGGGACCCTCTGTCCTTGAGAAGTAGGGGAACTTAGAAGAGGTGCAAGCTAAAGATTACTGTAATCCCCGTATCCCTGCTTTAGGAAGGAGAAGGAAAGAAGGCAGTATGGGCTATCTAAGCTATCCCAAGAGTGTGCATGCTAGAGGTGTAGCTGTGGACATTGAGGTCACTGAAGATGGACTGTGTGTGCACTTGGCAGTCCGCAGGCCTGTGTTCTCGCTGCATGCTTCGTCTCAAAGTTTCATTTGTGTGCTTGCCTAGTCTCAAGTTGCAGCTCTCTTCAGTGGCTACCCTGTGTTTTGCCATGCTTATTAAGCTGGAACCTGCCCCCTGTTTTTAAATAAAGCTTGTATTGTCCGTTGGAAGTAAAATTATATGGAAAAGGTGATGAAGAGTTTCATGAACTGTTCACCCCAGCCCCCACTTTAGGATCTTAGAACAGGGAGCACAGCTATACTTTTAAAGGACTGAGACACTTGTAAGAACTGGCAGCCTCTCAATTCTTACTCCAGCCAAGAGGCAGAGAACACTCATTGAAATGATCAGGTTAAAGCTGCCTCTGCAGAGGATGGAGAAGGAGACAGTGATATGATCCTAGTGTGGGAAGGAATTTCAGTGACTAGCTTCTCAGTGAAAGTGGGACTACCTGGAATTCCTGAAATTGGGGAGCCACCTGGAGAGAAAAGATATCTCACACAAGTCAGCCCAGATGTGAGTGTTTTTTGGAGCTCAGTGACAGTTTCCAGTTTAAGCCAGGAGCTTCCTGTTTTCCCTCATTGATCTCTTGGACTTCTGGCCTATCTGTATGTTTGACTGATTCTTACCTCCAGAACTTTCTTTTGCCATGGACTTGACCCAGATGAGCTTCAGTGGTTCCCGGAGGGAGCATCCTGGTTCCTGCTTACCACAGGAACCGCAGTACTCAGAGCACTTGAAGCTCTATTCTAGGCATATGACTGCTGGCATTTAGGAGATGCAGGGACAAAAAGTGTAAATCCAATGCTAGGCTGTTGCTATGTTACTAAGAGCTGGAAGTGGGGCTCAGCTGTTGGGCCTCTCTCCTTTATGGGTGGAGATATGGGTAGGGAGGGAAAAAATAACGTGCTTTCTAAGCAAAACATCAAAGGTTAGCCAAATTCTGGAGGGCTTGGGGGAAGAAGGGGGGCCTATCCCTCAGATAGCAGAAGGAATTGAATAGGCCAAGGATAACATGGGTATATTCAGCCTTTAGAAAGAGGCAGGGAGAAAAATTGTTTCTACTCTCTTTTAGAGTCATGCTAATGGTTCCTAGAAGAGAATTTTTATTGCCCATCCCAGGAATGGTCCATCAGTCTAGGAATAGTTTGATAGAACTGAAGTGGGATTGGATTCAAACCATAACTGAGAAGGCATCAGGATTAAGAAAATGAAATGAGCCTAAACAAAGTAGCTGTGAACTTAGGGTAGAAAAAAATGCATGAAAATTTATACCCTAAAGTAGTCAACAGGTGATAAAAGTTTTCCTTTGTGACTAAAAAGAAGCTATAGGAGGGATAGAAATATAGCAAGAGAGAGGGAAATGGAATAGAGCAAGAGTCTAAGAAACCAGTAGTCTTAGCATCTGAAAGCATAAAGTTGCTTCTAGAAAGACCCAACAGTGAAAAGGACAGGAGGGCTCATTTATATACTGAAATTGGGAGTACCAGAGCAGCAGCCTGACATGACCTTTCATCCTTAACTCCACAAGTCAGCTGGGATACCACTCCTTCCATAATTCCAAGGAATGAACCTTTGACCTGTTTGATGTAGACAATCAAGCATGAGGGATGTGGTTAGGATCTAGGCCCAGTTCATGAAGTAATAGGAAAGCTAAGCATTTGGCTGGGAAGAAGTAGGCTCTCATAGCTGGGTAAGAACTAGGAGTCAAAGGCTTCTATGCAGGTAGTTGAGGAGGAAAGGCCAGGGATCCAGGGCCTGTAGATCTGAAGCTTCTGGCAAAGGACCCCTGCCCTTACCCTTTCTGCACAAGGGTCGGGCACCATCTACAGGGCTCAGGATGGCCACCTGGGATTCAAGGAAGCAGAGTGATGTGTGAGGATTGACCTTAGCAATGACCAGCCTAAAAACAGAATGTCACCTTGCACTTGGAGGCTCCCAGGCTGACCTTTAAAGTGGCAAATGTAGAAGGCCAGCTAGAGGACTAGGACTGTGCTCTGATGGTCTCAATTGTTACTTGGGTACAGATGTGGTGTATAGGCTATTTTCTAGGGACCAGTAGAACTAAAGAAGGGAGATTTCTAGGGATAGAATCCTAATTTGAATATCAGGGCTAATGAGGTATGATATTTCCAGCTGAAAATGAGAGCAGGAGGCATGAGTGATTCATCTAAGTGGAAGAAACAGAAGAGATCTCCCCGGGCCCCACGCCATATGACCAAAGTCATACCAGGTTCAGAGCAGCCCACCTCCAGTGGAACCACCTTATCCTCTAACCTCAGTGGTGAGTACCTTGAGCTGCTTCTTCTGATTGGAATAGGTAGAAGAAAAGCTCCTATCTCTCTCAGGAATTGTGTCAGTGAAGACCAACTAACTGAGGCACTTTGGTCCTTCTGCAGAGAGCAAAAAGGAAAAATTCCAGGTCAGGTCACACTGTGACCATTTAGCAATTCTGCAGTGACTTAAGGTTGTTCTCCTTCCAGTGGGACTATGACTACTTTAGAGACCAGCATATGCAGTCTAGGCAAAAACAAGCAAACAAACGGTACCATGGAGGGTAGGTGTTTCCCAGAGTCTCTTTTCTTTAAGCTTTACTTACTTTATTTGGCAGGTGGCATGCCCTTCATTGATGTACCCACTCCCATCTCCTCTGCAAGTTCAGAAACTGCCTCAGCAGTGGTCAGCCCCTCTACTGACAGTGGTCTGGAGTTCTCTTCCCAGACCACCTCCAAAGAGGACCTCACTGACCTGGAGCAGCCTGGCTCTCCAGGGTACAGCACAGTTGCAGAGTCTGGCAGCAGTGAGCTGGGGGTTCCCGAGCAACCTGAGCCACAGGTATGGCTTTGATTCTAAAGATCCCTGTGCAGTCTTCTGCTGTGGGAATTGGCTTGATCCCTTGGCTCCTTTATCCAGGCCTTGGTTCACAAGAAGGTTGGGGCAGTGGGGGTTCTTCCCTGTTTCCTAGAATTAGCTGTGCTGCCTAGGAAGAATACATAGCATGACTCACTGTGGTGGGTAGCTCCCGGGATTTTCAAGTTACGCATACAGGCAGTACTTGGCAAAGGTGAGGATGCTGGCCATGGCTTTTTCTGGATGTTAATGATCTAAATCCCAAGCCCCTGAGGTCCTCTGTTGGTATGGGGTTCTAGTCACCATAGGTCAGTGTTGCCTCAGGTGATGTTTTCTGAGTCCTTCGTCATACTCCTTCCCTAAACCATCTTGCAGTGATTCATAGCCCACTGAGCTGGCACTGTACCCACAGTCCATTAGAGACACTTGGAGGACAGAGACTTAAGGGAAATAAGTTCCAAGTTGCTCTTGCCTCATCCTTTTTCCTATATCCTCCCCATAACTGGTCATAGCAGGAAGGGGCCCATGTGGAAAAGGCCCAATCAACATCTGTGGAATCCATCCCTGAAGTGTTAGAGGAGTGTTCATCCCCTGCTGACCACTCTGACTCCGCCTCTGTCCACGACATGGATTACGTCAATCCCCGGGGCGTGCGCTTTACACAGTCCTCTCAGAAAGAAGGTGAGTACTCTCAGACAGGCTTTTCCCCTATCCAACTCACTAAGCTGTCTGACCCTAAACCATCCTAGATCCAGGGGGTCTTCTAGCAATCTCCTAGGCTATTTTCTAGTGAGGAAATGGAATCAAGCCAGAGGACTGTTGGATGGAGCCCTTCCCTAGCTTACACAGAGAGGGAGTTTGGTTAACAATAGGAAGTGAAAGGGAAGAATAGAAGCTTGAGACTTCTAACAGAAAGGTGGGATCATCAATTCTGATTCCCTTCAATAAGTGAGACTAGTCTCCCTACTGCCCTAGAAAAAAAAATTTTTTTTTTTTCCAGAAGAGAATCACTTATCTGAAATATTCTGTATAATACAGGGCAGGTTAGTCCTGTGATTGAGCCAGTTTCTTAGCAATCCCACTTCCCTCCTGGCCTTTCCCAGGCACAGCTTTGGTCCCGTATGGTCTTCCCTGCATCCGTGAGCTCTTCCGCTTTCTCATCTCCCTCACCAACCCACATGACCGCCACAACTCCGAGGTTATGATCCACATGGGACTGCATCTGCTCACAGTGGCTCTTGAGTCTGCCCCCATAGCCCAGTGCCAAACCCTCTTGGGCCTCATCAAGGATGAGATGTGCCGCCACTTATTCCAGGTAAGACTGGATTTCTAGAGGGGCGCCAAGCCCCTGGCTTTTTTTCAGGGTCTCTTAAGGGCCAGGGACACAGGGAGGTTTGGCTGATTCGTGTGAAGAGTATAGGACCCAGGAAAGAACCTACCTCCCCTACTGACCGCTGCTGCTGCTGCTGCTAAGTCGCTTCAGTCGTGTCCGACTCTGTGCGACCCCATAGACGGCAGCCCACCAGGCTCCCCCGTCCCTGGGATTCTCCAGGCAAGAACGCTGGAGTGGGTTGCCATTTCCTTCTCCAATGCATGAAAGTGAAAAGTGGAAGGGAAGTCGCTCAGTCGTGTCCGACTCTTAGCAACCCCATGGACTGCAGCCTATCAGGCTCCTCCATGCATGGGATTTTCCAGGCAAGAGTATTGGAGTGGGGTGCCATTGCCTTCTCCGACTGACCACTAATGATAGTCAAGAGGCCTCCGTTAATTCCCCAGGGATGCTGGCAACCAAGGGGAAACATAGGAATGGCTGGATACAGAGTTCCCTCAGAGCACAGATATAGAGTTCCCTTGGTGGCAACTTCCCACAGTTTGCTCTCCTGCTCTTCTCTTGGTTGAGCCAAAGTCAGGTTCAGAAACCTAATGGCCTGTCCTACTGTGATCTCCAGCTACTCAGCGTAGAGCGACTGAACCTTTATGCTGCTTCCCTTCGGGTATGCTTCCTACTCTTTGAGAGCATGAGGGAGCATCTCAAGTTCCAATTAGAGGTGAGTTTCTTGAACTTGGAAAAAAGAAGGAAAAAAAAATAGGAAGATGTATGACACCTTCATTTGGATCAGGTTTGTCATGCTGCAGGGGTGGGATTTAGTGGCATCTGAGGAGAGTGCTTTTAGCCTCCATAGTTTGGTTCACTGGCTAACCTCCCTCATGGTCAAATTAAAAGGAGCCCAGAGAAATCTGCCTGGCTTTAAAATAGGAGAACCCAAACGTAGAACGGGCAAGTAACCTCCCTGTGAGTGGGTACAACTCTTTTGCCTATAGTTCTTTTGCAACACAAGCAGGCAGATCAAGCTGAATTCACCAGAAAATTGCAAAAAGGAACCCTGAATAGGAGCAGATCAGGCTCACAGAGCACAAAAAGGGCAATAGGCAACTTGTTTTGGATCAGGCACGAGGTAGAGAACCAGCCCACTCCATCATGAAGGGCAAAGAGAGGAATGTCTTTAGGTATGGAATACCGTTGTCTCTTAATGCATGCTTCCTGGCTAGCATTTGCTTCCTGTCTAATTTGCCTCTTCTTATCTTGAACCCTTTCCCCATCCAAATGGCAATTACTGGATTATTGTCAGATGTACATCAAAAAGCTCATGGAGATCATCACTGTGGAGAACCCGAAGATGCCTTATGAGATGAAGGAGATGGCACTGGAGGCTATTGTGCAGCTCTGGCACATCCCCAGCTTTGTCACCGAGCTCTATATCAACTATGATTGTGACTACTACTGCTCCAACCTCTTTGAAGAGCTCACCAAGCTGCTGTCCAAGGTGCTGAGCATTGTTACTGGTCTCTAGAAAGAAAATTAAGGAAATCTCTCTGGTGGTAGTGAGGATAGTACATATAGGGAATGAAACACTTGAAAGTTGGGGAACAAAAGGAAGGGCATTTTCTCAAAGCAATGTAAAAGTTACGGGCAGTTTTAGGATTTTTTGAGAAGTATTCTAACCTCAAGTCTACTGGATCTGTTTACTTTCCAGAATGCCTTCCCTGTGTCTGGTCAGCTCTATACAACACATCTGCTGTCTCTCGATGCCCTATTGACAGTGATTGACAGCACTGAGGCCCACTGCCAGGCCAAAGTCCTCAACAACCTTATCCAGCAAGAAAGGAAAGAGGCAGCCAGACCTGGCTATGAGGCAGTAGATGGCACTCGAGAAGCCAACAGTAGTGAGAGGAATTTCTTTTCTTTGAGAATCCCAGGAGTCTATGTTTATCCCTTCTCTACTCACTGAATCCTTTCTCCTACATTTTCCTTACTTCCTCTGAAGTACTCCTAATTCTGTGTTTCTAAGATTTGGTGATGTGAATCATAGACCAGACTGGCACATTAACAGACTCATGGACTTCTCCCTTTCTCTTCTTCCGTACTTTGTCTTTTTTACCGAATTGTTATTTCTTTATGGGGAGAAAAGAGAATTTAGATTAAATGATATATAGGACCTTTTCCTACTTTCCTTTTCCTACTCCCAGTAACTGCCTCAAATCTAATTAATCTTCTCTAACTTTTCCTTGAGATTGAGGTGCAGAAGATCAAGGAAAGTGACTCAGTAATCTATTTATTAAACTATAGAATCTAATGCTTGACTAATGTGGGATAGTGAATACTTATTTGGGCTTGAGTTTATCCTGTCAGGGTTGGTGACCTATGTGGGAACTTGCAGATCTCTTTTGCCTGAGACTCGATTGTCCTGAAGCACTGCTTGACTTCCTACAGTACCTACAGTACAGTCTTCACTTAGCTTCTTCTCTCTTAACCAGCTGAGAGAGCAGCCAGTGATGGGAAGGCTACAGGCATGGCCCCAGACATCGCAGGCCTGAATCTGCCAGGTGGAGGGCGGCTGCCAGCAGAACATGGGAAACCAGGATGCAGTGATCTGGAGGAAGCTGGTGACTCCGGGGGTATGTACTGGATGTCCATCTTCCTCAGCCCCCTCAGCTTGAAGACCTGTTGGAGAACAGAGGGGACGGTTGCAGAAACCCCTGAGGGCAGTACCCAAATGAACTTGGCCGCTAACCTTGGCTTCAGACCCAGAGAGAGGAAGGAGAACATTGGGAGCCCTAGCAAATAGAACTTCTAGGGATGTGAAAGACTGATGAGCACAAGAAACTTTCTGAGGCATCCTTGTTTTCACTAGAGGGTATATCAGGATCCTTCTAAAAGTCATTATCCTGGTAAAAGAGGTCTTACTGGTGTTTCACTCTTTCCCTCCCATTCCTAGCTGACAAAAAGTTTACCCGGAAGCCACCTCGATTTTCCTGTCTCCTGCCAGATCCACGGGAGTTGATTGAAATTAAAAACAAAAAGAAGGTACATATAGATATCCCCAGAGCTCAACCTCTACCCGCTCTGACTGGGTGTTCTCTGTGGGGTTCCGTCTCAGAGAACAAGGGAGAGTTTCAGCTCACTGAACAGTTTCCTATGGCTAATTTTTGTGCTTGTTGGGACTTCAGCAGTCCCCCAGTCTCCTTTGAAGCCCTTCATTACTCCTAAGCCATGTAATCAGGACCACCTTTTGTGTGCTCCTGGGCAAATGCTTCCCTCACTGAGAGTCAAGTGTTACTTGTGGTGACAGGAGTCCTGGGAACTGGTATCCTGTGGGTCACTGAAGGTTATTGGTCATCTGGAGCTCTGGGGTGATCATTGGCAATAAAAGGGTATTGACATTTATTCTGGTGCTTTTAGTAAAGTTCAAATAACTGTGCTTTGTGGTTTTCTTAATACAAAGAAAACCTATTTAACCCTTCTTCATCTTAAGGCCAGCCTATATGACTTTGGTTTACATGTGCCCTTGATTGCAGAACTGTGGATAGACAGTCAAAAAGGTATCGTCACAGTTAGTTCGCCTTGTCTTTCAAACTCCAGGGCCTTAAGAGCTAGGAAACCAAAGAAAGAAGGGGAATCTGTAAAGAAAGACTAGAATCAGCTAGTCTGTAAACAAATACTAGGGATGGCTGTAAAACTGAAAAGAAAACCTTCTCTAGTCTCTTTCTTCTACTTTTTCCCCCTGATTCTCAGGTTGGAGGAGAGTGCTATGCATTTTTAGTACTCAGAAAAGGAGTGAGAAGGAATTCCTCAGCCAGTTCTACATAAACAATGGGGATTGGGGAAATCTAAGGGTCAATATGATTCAGCCTTAGTTCTGGAGTGAGCCGTGTCCTAGGAACCCATTAGGTGACCAGCTGTGGACCCTGATGGAGGCCTGGTCTTGTCTGCTTTAGGGGCAGAGCAGCTTTTGACACCTCCTATCTTTCTCCTGCAGCTGCTGATCACTGGCACAGAGCAGTTCAACCAGAAACCAAAGAAGGGGATCCAGTTTTTGCAGGAGAAAGGTCTCCTTACCATCCCAATGGATAACACAGAGGTAGCCCAGTGGCTGCGAGAGAACCCTCGACTGGACAAGAAAATGATTGGAGAGTTTGTGAGTGACCGCAAAAACATTGACCTGCTGGAGAGCTTTGTGAGGTGAGGAAACTATAAGAAACGTGGGATGTAGTTGGGGGACAGACAGTTCAAAACAGTACCAGTCAGTTCCTGCTGGTAACCCAGGTCACACGCTTTTCCTCTTCCCAAGATTTATATCTGTTGAGTTTAAAAGAGTCTCCAGCAAGAAAGCTGAAGGGGCCAATCCATTCTATACAGAGAACATTGCAAAGGGGTGGAGCAGGGTTCCTGAGCACAGAGCAGGTTCTGGGTTCCAGAATGAAATTTCTAGGCAGGAGCACACTGATGTGAAAAGTACTAACCAACTCACTGTTAGAGATGTCCAGAATATACCTCCCCTTTGCCAAAGCCTTCAGCTTCTGTTCCAATAGGAGAAGCTTAGGGGAACTATAGCTATAGATAACCCAACATTTGCAACTTATTATATCTTAAGTCTTTCATCCTTCTTTCTTTCCCTGTAGCACTTTCAGCTTTCAGGGTCTGCGATTAGATGAAGCTCTCCGGCTCTACCTGGAAGCCTTCCGCTTGCCCGGGGAAGCACCGGTCATCCAGAGGTTGCTAGAGGCATTCACAGAACATTGGAGGGTGAGTTTGAGTGGCAGGGGCTGACTCCAGCATCCCAAATTAATTTGACTAAGGGTTTCTGTGGCTTCAACTGAAAGACCCAGTTTCTGTCTCCTAAGAAGGCTGAGAAGAACATCAATGAGCTTTTTCCCATAGAGGGGATGCCAACTTCCATCAAGGAGTTGGCAAGAGATGGGTCATTTTCTGACTGGTACCTTCCCTCTGTCTCAGCATTGACCAGTAGGTTGGCAGTGAGGGTTTGATTGGCCAGAGAAGAGCATTGACATAGGCGGGGTCTTTGCTTTTTCAGAATTGTAATGGCTCCCCATTTGCCAATAGCGATGCCTGCTTTGCCCTGGCCTATGCTGTCATCATGCTTAATACTGACCAGCACAACCACAATGTTCGCAAACAGAATGCGCCCATGACCCTAGAGGTAAGATTGAATCCCAGCCGTGGCAGAGCAGTTCCAGCACAGCTTTGGAGGTAGCAGGAAGGATGTGGGATTTCCATTGGGCACAGTGGACACAGTTCTGTCCAAGGGAGTCAGGGAGGGCTGGGCAGTACAGAAGAGGAACTGGGGTAGGGAAGTGGATTCTTCTACTTACTGTTTCCTAAGTCCTATTTACCATAGACCCAGGAGTTCCTTGAGTGGGGCTTCAGCATTGACACATGGTAGGGTAAATCTTACTGCCCTGTCTCTAGGAGTTTCGCAAAAATCTAAAAGGTGTGAATGGAGGCAAGGACTTTGAACAAGACATCCTGGAGGACATGTACCATGCCATCAAGTGAGTATGTGTAGAGAATGCTGTAACATCTCTGCTAAGGAGAAGCACACTGCTTCCTTTTCCAAATGTTGGCATCATATCAGTCTGCAGTGACTCACATGCCCTGGATTTAGCTTCGTACTTTAGCTGGGCAGCCCCATCTCCTCCAACTCATTTATTTCTTAAAGAAGCTGAACAGTACTATAACTGAAGAACCCTGAGCCAGGATTCAAACTGCCTCTGCTGAGTGGAGGGGGCATCATTGCCCTGTTTTCTGAATCCACAGCAGCTAGATTTTCCTGTCTAGCTCACAAAATGCGTTAGGATGGGGGTAGTAGAGAACCCAAAATGAGTGCTAGAGGGTGAAGTTTGGGACACTTAGATTTTTACTATAAACCAGAAAAAGAATTGTTCATTCTCTCATACTCAGAAAGAATATGAGATCTTACTATAGAACTAAAGGGCCACTTAGAGACAGGGCTTGGAGATTATGGGATGCTTCCTTTCTTTCTCCCTGGTGCCACTGGTGGGCAGGAAAGCAGACCACTAAGCTGCAGTTTTGATGACCTCTCATTGGTGGAAGTGCCAGTTCTGGGCAAAGCCCCTTTTCCTAGGTTGTGACCAGTCAGTTCAGAGCAGTGCACCTACTCTTTTTGTTACCTCCTGACAGGAATGAGGAAATTGTGATGCCTGAGGAGCAGACAGGCTTGGTCCGGGAGAATTATGTGTGGAATGTGCTGCTTCATCGTGGTGCCACCCCAGAGGGCATATTCCTACGTGTGCCTGCTGGCAGCTATGATCTTGACCTCTTCACCATGACCTGGGGCCCCACTATTGCTGCTCTCTCTTATGTCTTCGACAAAAGCCTTGAGGAGACAATCATCCAAAAAGCCATCTCAGGCTTCAGGTAGCCAGGATTTGACTTTGGTCTTAATCTTCTTCCACCTCTCCGAGTTAACATGATTGCCTCCATGCCTCTCTGACTCCTACTCTTATTGTCCTTAGAATGGGGTTCCTCCTGAGTTTTTGGAGGGAGACTGAAGCTTGGGAAAGCTCAGTATTAAACAGACTCAAGAGTAAAAGGTTTCTTCCTGAGACTGATTAGGGAAGAATCCCAAGCAAGCCTCCTTGAGGACTTGGAAAGGCTGCCTGGCCTCTCAGTGACTGTATCTGGTATGTGACATTACAGGAAGTGCGCCATGATCTCCGCCCACTATGGCCTCAGTGATGTGTTTGACAATCTCATCATCTCTCTATGCAAATTCACAGCTCTCAGCAGTGAGGTGAGCAGCGATAGGAACTGTGTTCTTGGCATTCCAAAGGAAGACCTCTCCCTTGGCCATAGATCTACCCTTATCTGTGGAGCTGATTCCCTTCAGCATATTCTCTCACTCAGCCAGACTACAGAAGAGCTTAGGCCATTTCTGTCTGACATCCCTGTGATGAGAATAGCATTACCTCATATAATGGGGATGAGAGAGGAGACACAATAGTGGAGAAGGCCTTAGCCAGGTTAGCCCTTCTCACCAACATTACAGGGGATTGAAGCAGAAATAGCAGAAGGACCCTTAGGAACCATAGGTACAGGCCAAAGAGAATCTCCTTTCAATTCATTTGCCAGGCTCTCAGCCTCTTCTCATCTTCTTTTCCAGTCTATTGAGAACCTACCCACTGTGTTTGGAAGCAACCCTAAAGCCCACATTGCAGCCAAGACGGTGTTCCATTTGGCCCACCGTCATGGTGACATCCTGCGAGAGGGCTGGAAGAATATCATGGAGGCCATGCTGCAACTCTTCCGAGCCCAACTGCTACCCAAGGCTATGGTAGAGGTAATTCTTGGTAGGAGACTAATCGATAATAACAAGGCAAGAGGTCCAAGATTATGTACTGTTTGTTTTTAGAAATGGTTGAGAATAGCACTGGGCCTGATGCATGCTTACCAGGAACGCCTCAAATGTAAGACCACAGGTCTTCAGCCAGGGGATAGCTGTGAAGGAAGACTGGTAGAAGTCATTACCAGTCACCAATTGGAGGGGACCCTGTCTTGTGGAGGGCAGAGGGCAACAGGAAAAAAGCCAGAAAACTTTACTCAGAGGAATAGGAAATGCAAAAGGCATGTGAGAAGAAATTATTCTTGACCTGATTTTCCAGGTAGAAGACTTTGTGGATCCCAATGGCAAGATCTGTCTACAGCGGGAAGAGACACCATCAAACCGGTGAGGGCAAATCAGAGGCTAGAGACTTTGGGGAGGGAGTATTAGAACTGTAGAGCTCACTAGAGCTTGTACCCTCTTTCTCCAGAGGAGAGTCAACAGTGCTGAGCTTTGTGAGCTGGCTGACACTAAGTGGTACTGAGCAGTCTAGTGTGCGGGGCCCATCCACTGAAAACCAAGAGGCCAAGAGAATGGCTTTGGACTGTATCAAGGTAACTGACCCTGCTCACCCCTGGTGAACAAGCCTAGACCCTTCTGTACAAGATAAGACACCGCTGTATGAACTGAAGACTAGGATCACTAGCGTTTGTGACCAGAGCTGACTCCTTCTGCCCTCTCTTCCTAGCTTCTTGGGAACATTCTCTTCCCTCTAGTCCTTATCATTAACCCTTGTGCCCCTCTAGCAATGTGACCCAGAAAAGATGATCACAGAAAGCAAATTCCTCCAGCTGGAGTCACTGCAGGAGCTCATGAAGGTACAGAGTGAAGAGGAAAGAGGGATGAAAGGGCTGGGCTGGGTCTGGGAGGGGAGACAGGGACATATGCCTCAGTCACTGTCAGGGCTGGGCCAATGGCTGGCTTCTTCTCCATGCCTTCTTTCCTGCAATTATTCTCCTCCAGGCTCTGGTCTCAGTGACACCAGATGAAGAGACCTATGATGAAGAGGATGCTGCTTTCTGCCTGGAAATGCTGCTGAGGATTGTGCTAGAGAACAGGTAGCAGGCAGTCTTTAGGCAGGCCTCATACTGGACTTGTGCCAAAGGGATGGAAGCCTGGAGTCATCTTGCAGGGTGGACTCTAGGGACAAGAAGCACAGGAAGCTGCAGGCAGTGGAGGAGAAGCTTGCTCATTAGACCTGCCTTGCAGGGCCTAGCTTCAGTCAGAAAAGAAGGCTTATTGCCTACTGGCCTCTTCATCTGAGACTGTCTTCATCCCTTATGTTTCTCAGGGACCGTGTTGGCTGTGTGTGGCAGACTGTTCGAGACCATCTATACCACCTATGTGTCCAGGCCCAGGACTTCTGCTTCCTTGTGGAGCGGGCAGTGGTGGGGCTGCTGCGCCTAGCCATTCGGTTACTCCGGAGAGAAGAGATCAGTGGCCAGGTAAGCAGAGTGCAGCTGGGAGGGCAGGAAGTTATGTAAGGGGTAGAACCACAGTATTAGTTATGGATATGGCCTGAAACAGAGAGCTCATTTAATACCCTATAGCATGAGCCCAATGGCAACCCACTCCAGTACTCTTGCCTGGAAAATCCCATGGACGGGAAGGGCCTGGTGGGCTGCAGCCCATGGGGTCACTAGGGTCGGACACGACTGAAGCGACTTAGCAGCAGCAGCAGCAGCAGCAGCATGAGCCCAGTGATCTACACAGGGCTGGGGGAGTCTTAACAGGTGGCATTGGAAGTGAGTCTGGAATGGCCTCAGGCATGAAGCCTGATACTCAGCGTCTGTGCTCGGTAGGGTTGGACAGCTACTGCCCTGTGGCAGTCCCAGCCCTGTACCTGATTTCCTAGTTCTCATGCTTAGGACCTTTGCCCAATTTATAAAAAGACAACCAGCATAGAAATAATAAGTGAGTTCTGCAAGATCAGGGGATATAAGATCAATACACAAAAATTAATCACATTTTTTAATACTAACAATGATCATATAGAAAATGAAACCATTTCAAGTGTTCCAAATGAAATCAAATACTTAGCTATAGACCTAACAAAACATGTATATACTCTGTATGCTAAAAATTACAAAATGCTGATGAAAGATATTAAAGAAGACCCATATAAATGAGACATAGTATATGCATAGATTGAAAGATTCAGTGTAGTGAGGACACCATTTCTCTGTTAATTGATCTGTTTAATGCAACTCCTATGAAAATCCCAGCAAGGTTTTTTTGTAGACAAACAAGCTTATTCTAAGATTTACATGGAAAAGCACAGGCCCTAGAATAGCCAAAAAACATTTTGAGAAAAAAGGTGGGAAGGGTCACTCCATCTGATATTAAGGCTTACTATACAGCTACAGTAATCAACACTGTGGTATTTTTGGAGGGACAGACACATGAATCAATGTAACAAGCCAAAAACAGACCCACACAAAGAAACCTAACTAATTTTTAGACAAAGGTGCAAAAATAATTCAGTATAGAAAGGATAACCTTTTTAATTGCTGGAGCAATTGAAATCCACGGTGGGCGGTGAACCTAGACCTAAGCCTCATACTTTATAGAAAAGTTAACTCAAAATGAATTATAGATTTAAATGTAAAATGTAAAACTCGGAAACCTTTAGATAGAAATACATGAGGATATCTTTGGGAGCTGGGCCAAGAGTTCTTAGACTTGACACCAAAAATACAATCCATAAAAGGAAAAACTGATAAATTAGACTCATCAATATGAAAAATTCTACTCTATCAGAGCCCAATGTGGAAAGGATATAAAGACAAGGAGTGTTTGTTTTCAAATCAAATACCTGAGAAAAGACTAATATCTAAAATGTAAAAGAACACAAAACATAACAGTAAAAAAAAAAAATTAGAAAATGAGTGAAATATATGAAAAAGATACACAGATGGCAGATAAGCACATGAAAAAGATTAAGTGATGTTCAAATCATTAGCCAGCAGGGAAACACAAAACCACAGTGAAATACCACTGCACACCTCTCAGAATGACTAAAGTGAAAAATAGGGATAATACCAAATGCAGACAAGGATGTGGGTCACTCATAAATTGCTGGTGGGAATGTAAAACAATAGAGTCATTTCTTATCAAACTAAACATGCAGTTTTAACCCAGTCCAGCAATTGTGCTCTTGGGTGCTTATCCTAGAGCAATGAAAGCTAACTTTTATAAAAACCTGTGCATGAATGTTCACAGAAGCTTTATTTGTAGTAGCCAAAACTAGAATCAGCCCAGATGGTTTTCAGCATAAAAGTATAGTGTATGTATACCATGGGATACTATTCGGCAACTAAAAGCAACAGACTATTGATACACAATTTCTTGGATGGTTCTCCAAGGAATTATGCTAAATGAAAAAAGCCAATCCCAAAAGGTTATATACTGTATAATTCCATTTATATGACATTTTTGATTGACAGAGTTTTAGAAGTTGTGGACAAATGCCCAGGGGGTAAGGATCGGGGCAAGAAAGAGTTCATGGAATTCTCCAGGCCAGAATACCAAAGTGGGTAGCCTTTCCCTTCTCCAGGGGATCTTCCCAACCCAGGGATCGAACCCAGGTCTCCCGCATTGCAAATGGATTCTTTACCAGCTGAGCCACAAGGGAAGCCCAATAATACTGGAGTGGGTAACCTAGCCCTTCTCCAGGGGATCTTCCCAACCCAGGAATTGAACTGGGGTCTCCTGGATTTGCAGGCGGATTCTTTACCAACTGAGCTATCAGGGAAGCCCAAGAAAGAGGCAAGTGTGGTTATAAAAGAACAACACGAGGGATCCTGTGGTATTGAAACTATTCAGCATCTTGGCTAGTGGTGGAAACACAAACCTCCACAAGTTAAATTTAATTAAATTGTGTAGAACTTAATATACATATAAGTAAAACCGGGGAAATCTGAATAAGATTAGAGAATTCCATCAAGGAATACTATAGTTTTGCATAATGTTACTGATCTTTTCTTTTTTTCAGTTTTTTAAAACTTAAACTTTTAATATTGAGTTAAAAGTTATATATATCTATATAACTATATATCAATATAGTTATATTGATAACTATAGATTCATATGCAGTCTTTTATAATAAAGTATTGGATATCAGGTAATTTATTAGATGCTGTACTGAAAATGGCAAACAAAATGGTTGTAAGTGCATCAGGTGTTCACCTTTATGATGGCATGTCTGACTGGGAGCTGTGGCACCCTGACACTGCCCAGCATCGCAAGAGAGTATTGTACTGCATGCACATCAGTAGCCCTGGAAAAAATTAAAACTCTTAAGTATGGTTTCTACTGAATGTGTATTGCTTTTGTACCACTGTAAAGTCCCCAAAAATCTATATCAGATCACCATAAGTTGGGGGCTGTCTGTATACATTCCCCATTTTTCCCCAATGGTAGCACTATGCAAAACGATAGTATAGTATCCTAACCAGGATACTGACATTGATATAGTTTACTAATCTTACCAGATTTCCCCAGTTTTGGTTGTACTCATATGTGTACTAAGTTCTACACAATTTAATCACTTGTGTAGATTTGTGTTTCCACCACTAGCGAAGATGCTGAATAGTTCCACCACCACAGGACTCCTTGTGTTGCCCTTTTATAACTTGTCCCTTTCTTGCCCCCATCCCTCGCCCCTGGCCATCTGTCCACAGAGTACCCTAAGTTGGGTCTTAGCTGAACCATCCTCATTGGCCTAAGGAGACTGCTGGGGAAAGAGGCTAGACAGGATACTGTGTGCCCACTTTCTACTTCCTGCTCCCTACTCTTGCCCCAGGTACTGCTCTCCCTGCGCATTTTGTTACTAATGAAGCCCAGCGTGTTGTCCCGAGTCAGTCACCAGGTAGCCTATGGGCTCCATGAACTCCTTAAGACCAACGCAGCCAATATCCACTCAGGCGATGACTGGGCCACTCTCTTCACACTGCTGGAGTGCATTGGCTCAGGTGTAAAGCCTCCAGCTGCCCTGCAGGCCACAGCCAGGGCCGACGCACCTGATGCTGGTAAGCCCTTTTCCAGGGACATCTGCAGTGGCAGATAAACAATCACGGCCCCAGTGGCTGAGACAGGAAAACAAAACACAGGTTGTTGTGTTCATCAGATTAAATACCCTTGGCTCTGCCATCTGCTTCCAGGGCTTCCTGTGCCCACTGGCCTCTCACCAGTACTCACAGACTAACAGCATAAAGGCAAGCATGGAAAAGGCTATGAGCCAGGCTTCCTACTGTCCTGAGGGCTGTTTCCTCAGAGACTGTCCTCACTGCCATCTCCCTCCCCAACAGCTGCTACTAGATGCCATCCAGAGCCCAAATTAGCCTGCTGCCCCATTTGGTCAAGAGAGCAGCTCTGCAGGCCATCCTTCAGCCCTCTGGTGACAGAGCTGAAACTAATCTAGACCCAGAGAAAAGAGAGGCCAGGCTTCAGCACCTTTCTTCTGATAACTGAAATTATCCCTCATCCCAACATCCCCATTGCCACCCTGACTCTGCCCCTTTCCCTGCTGTCTCAGGGGCCCAGTCAGATAGTGAACTCCCATCCTACCATCAAAATGATGTGAGCCTGGACCGGGGGTACACTTCTGACTCAGAGGTCTACACTGACCATGGCAGACCTGGCAAGATTCATCGATCGGCCACGGATGCTGATGTGGTCAACAGCGGTTGGTTAGTGGTGAGTGAGCACATGGGCAGCGGGTGAGTCTTCCCTCCTTGGCCTGTGGAAAAGATTCCTGGTCCTTGAGAGGGCATCTAGGGGATGATCAGGGTCAAGCCTGGATTCTCAGCTCTTCTGTACTCAACAGGTGGGGAAAGATGACATCGATAACTCTAAGCCAGGGCCTGGGCCCAGCCGGCCAGGTCCTTCACCCCTGGTCAATCAGTACAGCCTAACGGTGGGGCTGGACCTCGGGCCACATGATACCAAGTCCCTGCTCAAGTGTGTGGAGTCACTGTCCTTCATCGTGCGTGATGCTGCCCACATCACACCTGACAACTTCGAGCTCTGTGTCAAGACTCTCCGCATCTTTGTGGAGGCCAGTCTAAATGGCGGTGGGTCACCTGATGAAGGGGCAGTTGGGGAGTAGCCATGTGAATTATGGGGCAAAGAGGGGGAAAGGCAGGCCATCTATGCCCATAGATGTGAAATGTGTCCTGGGTCTGGCCCTGCTTAGGGTACAAGTCCCAGGAAAAACGTGGCAAGAGTCACAAATATGACAACAAAGGGAACCGCTTCAAGAAAAAATCCAAGGAAGGCTCAGTGCTTCGGCGGCCTCGAACCTCCAGCCAACATGCCGCTAGGGGCGGGCATAGTGACGACGATGAGGATGAAGGTGTGCCAGCCAGCTACCATACGGTGTCTTTACAGGTCAGTCAGGACGTAAGTATGGCACCCTTTACTTCCTCTCCTCTCCCAGTACCTGACATCGGGAGTCTTGGTGGGGCCAGGGACAGCCAGGGCTAAGAGGAAGGGCCTGTTTTCCAGCCCAAGTCCTCGGCTAGCACCCCCAGTGTTTCCCTATCCAAGACTACTTGTAAGTCTTCATTTGCTTAATTTTAAAATTATAGTTTATTTTTTAAATAAATAATTCTAATGCACATAGTACAAAGTTCAAAAGGTACAAAGGGTAAACAGATAAAAGTCCCATTCCATTCCTGTCCCTAGCTGCTAAGTTCTCCTTACCAGAGGGAACCACTGCCACCAGTTTTTGTTTCTTTCTCGTTATTCTGTTGTCTGTTCAGAACGTACAAAGTTTATTTTATGAGCAGACTTTATATCACTAAATAAATGGAGAACTAATTGCTTTAAATAGAATAACTTTAGAAAAATACTGAAAACAAAAATTACTACATCTGTCCATACACTACTGCCTGTCAAAGCCTCTGAGCCTGAGATTTGCCATTTTTAAAATGAGATTAATGAACATGAGGCTTTATCTGTCATCAGGGTGAAAGAGAAGTGAAAAGAAAGTGCCTTTCTCACTGTGTAATTGTGTTATTAAATTCTTAGTGCACACACCTCAAGTCCCTGCTACTGGGAGTAATACCTGTCTTTGGAAAACACTGGTCAGGACTAGGACACCCAGCTCACAAAGTTGGAGAGAGTGGTGAGAGGAGTGTGGTGCGATCAGTACTAGGGGCTCCCTTGAGGACTCAGTCAGGGACAGTGGGAGCGGGCTGTTGGGGAGGGGGTCCAGCAGACCTAACCCCATTTGTGTCCTGCCCCTCCTGTGATCCCAGTTGCTAGATCTGATGCACACCCTGCACACAAGGGCAGCCTCCATCTACAGCTCATGGGCGGAGGAGCAGCGCCACCTGGAGACAGGCGGCCGGAAGATTGAAGCTGATTCACGCACCCTCTGGGCTCACTGCTGGTGCCCTTTACTGCAGGGTAAACCTCAGGGGCAGAGGTGGAGCTGGTGCTTAGGAGGTACCGAGATCAGGATGCCTGAAGGATCTGAGCCTGTTCTTGTTCTCAGGCATTGCCTGCCTGTGCTGTGATGCCCGGCGGCAGGTGAGGATGCAGGCACTGACCTATCTGCAGCGAGCACTGCTGGTACATGATCTGCAGAAGTTAGATGCTCTGGAATGGGAGTCCTGTTTTAACAAGGTAGGCCCTCCCTCTGGTCTTAAGGTAAAGCGCAAATCCTAAAGACAGGGATCCCCTGGCAGCCTGAAGAGCTGCTAATGTCAATCCTCAGCTGATTATACCTTCCCTCCTGCTCTGTACCCACCCTCCTCAACCCAGGGTCAGGTGGGCAAGGCTTCCACCTGACCCTTCTGGAGAGATGTTGACTCTACCCACCAGGTGCTGTTTCCTCTACTGACCAAGCTCTTGGAGAACATCAGCCCTGCAGATGTGGGTGGGATGGAGGAGACCCGGATGAGGGCTTCCACCCTGCTCTCTAAGGTACTGTCACCACCCTGCACCCACCCACTCTCTCCACACCTGCCACTTCAGAAGCCTGGGAGGACCCAGAGATGTAGTGTAGGTGCTTATGACCCCCAGCTGTAGAGAGAGACTCAGCAGGAACCAGGAGGATTTTGGAATTCAGAGGAGTCTCTGATCCAGGAGTCCCATGAAAGATAGAGAAGGCTTGCCTCCTACCCATGGAGAGGGGTGCAGAAGGCTCCTACCTTCCTCTCGGCTGAAAGGGGCTGGGGGCCATAGGTCTTCCTGCAGCACCTGTCTCCACTGCTGTCGCTCTCCACCTTTGCGGCCCTCTGGCTGACCATCCTGGACTTCATGGACAAGTACATGCACGCAGGCTCCAGTGACTTACTGGTATGTTCTGTCTCAGCCCAACACTGCTGCCTGCGTCCTCTCCTACCTTCTGGGAAGACCTGCTGTTTCCCCCTTGGTGGCTATCTCCTTCTTACCATATTCCCCCATATCCCTTTTCCCATTCTCATGGTCCCACTGCCATCTGCAGTCAGAGGCCATTCCAGAGTCTCTGAAGAACATGCTCCTGGTGATGGACACAGCAGAGATTTTCCACAGTGCAGATGCCCGAGGAGGCAGCCCCTCAGCCCTCTGGGAGATCACCTGGGAACGCATTGACTGTTTCCTGCCCCACCTGCGAGATGAGCTCTTCAAGCAGACTGTCATCCAGGGTAGGGGGCTCCGACCAACTTCATCAGAGAGAGTCTGGAGCTAATAATTAGTTCTCTGTGCCCTGGGTAGGTGGGAAGTCTAGTAGGCAGCCAAGACTCTACTCGAGAGAAAGCACTGAGAGCTGCCATCTGGATTCTCTGCCATCCCCAGACCCTGTGCCCATGGAGCCTCATGCCCCCAAACCGCTGGCCTCAGCACACCTGACTCCTGCTGCTGGTGACACTAGGAGCCCTGGCCATCCACCTCCCCCAGAAATGCCCTCTGAGCTGGGGACCCGTGGTGAGTCCCTCTGAGTGAGCTTGCTGGATGTCAAGGCCTAAGAGGAGGCCCAGAGTACTTTATGACTGCTGCTGAGCACCGGCAGTGAGCCAGGGGAAGAAGGAAGGAGCCATAGGATCCTGCTCACCTGCTCTTCCTGTGGGAGATTGCAGGGCCAGGTCTGATGAGCTCGCTGCCTGGGATTTCCAGGCTTCAGAAAAGAAGGCTGGATTGGGAACTTGGGATGAAGAGGCAGAGGTGCCCTTCAGGGATGCTAGTAAAAAGCAGACCAAAATTAATCTGACTGGAGGTACAACAGTGGGGGGAGTGGGTAGGTATGAGGTAACTGGACACTGGAATACGTTTCAAGCAGAGAATCTCAACTATGTAGACTGGGAGAGGTCATTTTGCTCACAGGAATGGGGAGGAGCAGAGTGTGGTAAACCAGCTGCAGACTGTAAGGGAGTTTGACTGCAGCCACCTTGCTTTCCTCTAGACTTTGAGAAGCCCGAGGGCCCCCGACCTGCTAACAGCAGTTCTTCTGGATCACCAGTGGCGTCCAGCCCCAGCAGGCTGAGCCCTACCCCAGATGGGCCTCCTCCGCTGGCTCAGTCCCCACTGATCCTGCAGCCCTTGGCCTCCCCGCTGCAGGTGGGCGTGCCCCCCATGACTCTGCCCATCATCCTCAACCCCGCTCTCATTGAGGCCACCTCACCTGTGCCCCTCTTGGCCACACCTCGCCCCACAGACCCCATGCCCACCTCTGAGGTCAACTAAGGCAGGCCCCTCAGCTATCAGGACCAGTACTTCGTAGCAGGCTGTCCTGGCCCCGCTCTCAGCTGTCCCAGGGGCCACAGACTCTTCAGTCCCAGCCCAAGCGGCTGTCACTGCTTTTTGGATGGGGATGGGAAATGGAACTTTTATGGCCCCTCCTAGGACCCACAGTTAGTCTGTGGGACCTTCCTCCTCTGCTCTCCATTCCTGGGAGTCCAACCTGAGAGCACACTCAGGTATCACCTGCAGGCTGGCAGCTCCGGGGAGGGAGGCATCACTGTGCCAGCCCTGCAGTGCCCACCCTTGGGCCCCTCCTGCCCATGTCAGGCATCGAGAGCCAAGTCAACCACTCTGCACTTTGTTTCCCTCTCCCAGCCCCACTCTCACTAGCCCTGGACCACCACCTCTAGTTTTTCCTCTTTTATTAATTGGTCAGTTTGGAGAGTTGATTTGCGCCATAGAGTGTGGGCAGGTGGGACTGGAGAAAAGGAATGCCCACAGGAGCATGTACATATGGAAAAACAGGAAAACAATGGACTTTTTATGATGTAATAAATGTCTTAGTACCAACATCATGGCCTTTTTTTCTGGTTTCCTTCTTGAGCTTGTGGGTACCATGTTCTGGGATACGTAGGCCCTCACATGAACAGAGGCCGAGCCTACCAACCATGGTCAGGATTCCTTCACCACTGCTGCTGCCCACCTCCCCACCCCCTGACCACCACCACCACCACCATCGTAGCAGTGCTCCCTTGTCACCAGGGATGTGCTGGGGATTGACAGTTCTCTTCCTAACTGCTCCAATGGAGATAACTGTGACAGCCCAGGCTGGGGTCAAAGGGAAGGTGAGCCAGGGCTGAGCTGTCATTACTCAGAAGGCTTCCCTCAGGTGTGCTTCATAGTCCAGCAGCACAGGGAGCCCATGGGCCTTAGCGGGTGGGAGGCTACCTTGCCCATAGCTGTGAGCTTGTGTTTCTGGACACAGGGCATTCATTCTGGCCCGTAACTGAGCATGGAAATGTTTTTCCTATCCCGTAGCCTCCAAACAGCCCAGCCACTGAAGTGTGATTGGAGAAACCCTTCTCTTCTTTCCCTTTGCATCAGGATAAGACAAGGAGTGTGCATGGGGCAGGCAGCATGGCTTCTGCAGGGCTGAGCTACTGTGGGTGGGTTGCAGAATGCTATTAAGCCTTCCCAAGTGAAGCATCTCCCATCATCTTGACTTCCTCCTCTACCATAGTCTCTTCCACCAAAGGGTGGAGAGTAGTACCAGTGGGCCTCCCTTTTGGAGACTTAGGAGCGCTCACCTCTTCATTGGACCCAGCTGTGTCTGTGATCATTCAGCCTCTCAGTCTTCCCTTTGCTCAGCACAACCACGTGGATGGGTCTGGATGTCTGTCAGTGCCTCCCTTGGGTGTACCGCTGTGGAAACGGAAACAGCTGGATGTGGAACAATACTAACAGGAGTCCAGCAGCTCCTGCACTAGTCTCTTCCGCTTCCCTTCCTTCTGCAAATAATCCAAACCGTGCCTGCTCGCCACACTAACCTAAAACCTTGCCCCTGGGAAAATTATGAGTAAGACTGAACGCCTCACCTGCTCTTTTCCTTATGGGTGCAGAAGAGCCTGGATCTACAATCAGGTAGACACTTGGACCATTGGCTTTGACTCTAACATCTCTGTTCTTCCTTCTGAGCCCCACAGCTCTGCCTTCAGAAGCTTCTGAAGGAAGGGAAACATGAGGTGAGGGAGACAACATAGACTAACATATAGAAATCCAAAGTCTATCCTGTGAACAAAATAATACGAAAAGTCTGTAGCCCTTGGTCTGAAATATTAGGGAAGAAGCTGGGGTGATTGCAAACTGAACCCCACCCCACTGGCAAGCAAAGGAAAACATTCGTCAAAAGTCTTATTCTGGTATAGAAAAATCAGCTGACATATAACCTGACTTGTGTTGAACAGTGTTGTCAGGTGAAGGAAACTACAAGAAGATCTAATACGCAGGCCTTAATTCTGACCAAGAAAGACTGGCTAATGACGTGGAAGTGACAAAACCTCTGGGAAAATAGTATAATCTGGAAGGAAATGCTGGTCTTAACAGTGTCTCCTATAAGAACTCTAGGATAGCAGGTTTCAAAAAGCCCGGAGGCCTGAGATCCTAACGAGGAGTGACATTGTTGGAACATGAGTGTATGTCAATATTAAATGCACTGCTTACCCAACCTTGTAGAAATATTAACTCTTCTCCTAGATGAAGCAGCAGGTTCAGAGAGGCTGTGTTCCTGGGAAGTTAGGGAGCTGAGATTCCAACCCAGGTGTGTTTCACTCTAAACTGCATGGTCTTTCCTATGACACTTCCCCAGCTCAAAAGTAGTGATGGTGGTGTGGAAACTCTCAAAAATGAGTACATTTTTCTGTAGTTTCTCATGTGGAAATAAAAGGTCGAGTACCTGAAGTAATAATTACATGGTGAGCTAAGACTTCACTAGAAAACTGGGAAAGAGGGGCAGGGATAAATGAATTTGGATTAATAGACACACACTATGTGTGTGCATGTGTGCTCGGTTGTGTCCAACTCTTTGCCACCCTGTGGACTGTATAGCCCACCAGGCTCCTCTGTGCATGGGATTTTTTGGGCAAGAATATTGGAGTGGGTTGCCATTTCTTCCTCGGGATTTTCCCAACACAGGGATCGAACTGGTGTCTCTTGCATCTCCTGCATTGGCAGGCAGATTCTTTACCACTGAGCCACCTGGGAAGCCCATAACAGATACACACTACTACATATAAAATAGATCAACTATATTCAATATCTTGTTATAAACTATAATGGAAAATAATCTGAAAAAATATATATGTATGTGTGTGTATGTTGTTATTCAGTCACTCAGTTGTGTCTGACTCTTTGTGACCCCAGGGACTGCAGCCCACCAGGCTTCTCTGTCCATGGGATTTCCCAGGCAAGGATACTGGAGTGGGTTGCTGTTTATTTCTCCGTGTGTGCGTGTATGTGTGTGTGAATCACTTGGCTATATACTTGAAACTAACACAACATTGTAAATCAACTATACATCAATAAAAGGGGACCTCCCTGGTGGTCCAGTGGCTGAGACTCTGCACTCCCAATGCAAGGGACCCCAGTTTGATCGATCCCTGGTCAGGGAACTAGATCCCATCTGCTGCAGTTAGGAATTTGCATGCCATAACTAAGGCCCAGCATAGCCAAATCATATTTTTTTAAACTATAATTAATAAAATAAAAACAGGAAAAAACCAAACATAACCAAGAATAAATGCGAATTTTCTGAGCACATAAGAATGATATCAGAACTTCCCTGGAGATCCAATGGTTAGGACTCCACACTTCCACTGTAGGGGGTAGGGGTTCCATCTCTGCTGGGGGAACTAAGATCCCACAAGCCCCATGGAGCAGCCAAAAAAAATAGATATCAGGGAGGACGAATTACAGAGTTAGTAATAATGGGCGCACACTTCCCCATCACCCCGCCCCTCCCAATAAATGCTAGGAACAGTAAAGTATGTGGCTTTTCAAGCCCTTGGGTATTCACCTGTGTTCAGGGCTCACTGGGAAACTGTGGTTGTGAGAAAACAAGAACCCTGGGCTTCAGCTGAGAAGGAGCTTTAATTCAACTAAATAGTTTACCACCCCCTCCATGAAATGCTCTCACCTGGCTGAGACACAGGTTTTTCTTGGTTCTCCTCTGGCTCACTGACCATGTCTTTTCAATTTCCTCTTTTGGTTCCTCCTCATGTCCACAGCTTCTCAACATCAGAATGTCCCAGGGTGTAGTGCTTGTCAACTCCTTTTCTCTACATTCAATCGTGGGGTAATGGTGAACACTGTCAAAACTTCAAATACCATCCATTACACTGACTTAATGTACAATTACCCCTCATCTCCTCTAGGTTCTTATATCAACACCCCTTCCCAACATCCCACACCCAATTCCTCAGCAAGTTTTATTGCCCCTGACTTTCAAATCTACCTAGAATATAACCATTTCTCCCAGTTTTACCCACTCCCACCCAAGTCTAAAGTCTCACAATGGGGTGGGAAGACCTGCTTTGCTTTATACAAATTTAAGGTGAAGAGCTTTGTGCTAGAGTTAAGAGACTGGGTTTGATTCTCACTCTGTCCCTTTCAAGCCATGTATTTGGTTGTGTTACTTCTCTCTGAGTCTTAACTTTATCAGTTTGGGCTTCCCTGGTGGCTCAGTGGTAAAGAATCCATCTGCCAATGCAGGAGATGCAAGAGACTCGGTTTCAATCCTTGGGTCTCAACCCAGGGATCCTCTGGAGAAGGAAATGGCGATCCACTCCAGTATTCTTGCCTGGAAAATTTTATGGACAGAGGCACAGTCCTGGAAGGCTACAGTCCATGGGGTCGCAAAGAGTCAGAGACGGCTGTGCAACTGAATACACATACATCTTCACATAGTATCTGGCACATTCAATTTGCAGGCAAGATGAAGAGGGGGAAGTGACAGGAAATTACCCAAATCAAGGGCCACAATAGTCTCCCTTTATGCAGAGCTCCAAGAAGGCGATGGCACCCCACTCCAATACTCTTGCCTGGAAAATCCCATGCATGGAGGAGCCTGGTGGGCTGCAGTCCATGGGGTCGCTAAGAGTCGGGCACGACTGAGCAACTTCACTTTCACTTTTCACTTGCATGCATTGGAGAAGGAAATGGCAACCCACTCCAGTGTTCTTGCCTGGAGAATCCCAGGGACAGGGGAGCCTGATGGGCTGCTGTCTATGGGGTTGCACAGAGTCGGAACACGACTGAAGCGACTTAGCAGCAGTAGCAGCAGCATGCAGAGCTACTGCAGGCCTGTAATTCTGTTATTAAGGTCAGGGGCAAGCTGCAGGCAAGGTTTGAAACAACAGCCTGTGTTCTACCATGGTGAGCCTAAGGGAGGACATCTCCCAAAATGGAGATTACTCATGGCACCTCCTGAAAAGAAATTCTACCAACCAGAAATGTCCAGCCCCAGAGGTCAGTACTTTGTGAATCTGTGCTGACCTTGCTGCTGCTAGAAGTGTCTAAGCAGGGACTTCCCTGTGGTCCAGTGGCTAAGACTTCGCACTCCAAATGCAGGGGGCCCAGATTCCATCCCTGGTCAGGGAACTAGACACAATGAAGACAGAAGATCTCAACAAAGATCTCAACTAAGACCCAGTGCAGCCAAATTATATATCTATATCTTTAAAGTAAGCGGACATTGGAAACTATATAAAAAGGTAATTTCTTACATCAAAGGCATTTGAACTAATAATTTTGGATGACTTTTCAACTCTAATATTCCAAACTTCCGTGATCGATGAGCAAGACCTGAGTTTCCCAGATAAATACCTCCTTTCCCTTATCCTCGGAAGACTTCCTGAGCTCAGGTCTGAAAGTCTGGCCAGCTGTTAAATGTTCTGTCATTTACAGAACAAGCTTCAGGTCCAGACACTTTCTTCCCGGTAAGACTGAGAGTATTACGGAGTCTCCATGAGGCTCCAGAGGGGCCACCAGATGGCACTCTAGAACCTACTGCAAGATCAACTTCCTTCCTCTTCCTCTAAGTCTTCCCGGCAGCCGGGCCCGCTCCGGGCGGGACCAGAGGGCTGAGGCATATCAGCTTCCCCCTGGGGTTCCCCGACTTCAGAGGTGGCCGAGCATTAGGCGGAGCATAGAACCGAGTAGCAGCAGGGGCTTCCAGCCGGCTTGGACAGGCCTGGGTGTGAGGAGACCGGAGCCAGGTCCCTCGGCTGGGGAATGGCGCTCGGTCAGCGGATCCCGCAGCGGGTTGGCAGAGCTAGTGCCTGTCTGAGGGTCATTCTCACTCTGGCTTCCAGAGCTACACAGATGTTTCTCCTCCAAGGGGCGCCCCAGAGTCACTCCCGATTGGTTGTGTAAGTCCAGGAGTTAAACTTTCAGCCAATGAAAAAGGGCATGGCGAGTGACGCACGGAAACGTCACGGGAATTCCCCCCTCCCGGGGGCGGTAAAGGGGCTTTCCCGGCTGCAGTCCTGGTGGTGGGAGAGGTGTCGCGACCCGTCCGAGGTGGGTCCGGCCGGGAGAGAATCCTGAACCGGAGCCGCCGCCGCGGTGAGTGGCCGGGTTCAGACCCCTGGGTGGTGGGACACCGGCAAGGGTGGGAGGAGGGTCCTTAGCTGACCGAGCCCTAGAGCTGAAGAGCGGCATCTGCGCATTCAGAGAGCGCGTATACGAACATGACACGCGGATACACATCGATATCCTTGTACAAAGACACGGGGCGTACGTCCATCTACACGTATGCCCGCAGATGCACAGGATCGTCCATGCACTCAGACTCGCACACACATGCATACGCAAAGCACACTCACCCGTGCACAAGTGCCTGGACACACACCCTCCACGCAGAAACTCAACGACAGGTTCACCTGTGCCCTCAGATACATGCTGACATGTGTCCACACTAATAAGTTTAAGGACTCTCACCTGTACACGCATGTTCACGTCATGCACACAATGTGCAAGCACATGGGCTGAAACATAGACACCTGTGATGTACCTATGTTACATACGGCCATGGGACAGGGGCGGGGGAGGTGCACCCAAAGCAGGTGCGGTGTGGGAATCAACGACTGTTGAGATTTTCGGGAAGAGAGAATGGAGGTGCCCATCCCAACACCCCCTCTGGCCCCTTGGCCTCAGAGACTGCTTCTCGGGACAGAACCCCGGGGCCCTCTACTCGGAAGAGCCCCCACCTACAGGCCTTCGGGGAGGAGGCCTTCCTACAGCAGGAATGTCCCCCCAAAACCCCCCGGGGTGAATCAGCCGTGGCCTCCCTGAGGGTAGAAAATCCCAAGGTTGCTCCAGGACGGGGGAGGGGAAGGGGGAGAGGAGGGGCCGGGCCCCGGACTAGGAGCTTCCTCCGGCCTTGAAAGACCCCCAGTCCCCGGCGCCGGCCCTGGAGAGAGGAGGGGGGGCCCCCCCAACCCCGCGGGGCCTTCCCTGGGTCTGATTGCCCCTCTGCTTGCAGAGACGCTGCCGGCGCCCTCTGGCCAGCGAGAGGACCTCGCGCCCCTCCCGCCAGGGGGCGTGGCCAGTGGCGTCATTTCCAGGCCCGCCCCCCTGGCCCCGCCTCCCCCTGGTATTTTCGGGACTTTCCTAAGCTGTTCTAACTTTCCTGCCCCTTCCCCGGCCTGGCCCAGCCCAGCTCCGGATCTCGCCCTCCACCGGATCCTGCCCGCCACACCCGGACGGGTAGCTGGAGGAGATCGGACCCTCCCCTAAATTTGGGCCCCCCTCTCCCCCCAACTCCCGTCCTGATCTGTCTCTCCCTACACCCGCCACTCCTCCCCACCTAAGGCGGGCGCCTGAAACTCTGGGAAACAGAACCCGGCCGAAGCCACCGGACAGAGCCGGGCCTAGCCCAGAGTCATGGACAGTTGCTACGACCCAGTGAGTCACGCCGCCTGGCTCCAAAGCCTGCCGGCCACCCCCCTGTGCCTGTCTGCTTGTTTGCCTGCCTGTCCTAGTCCCTTCTACTCCCTTACACCTCTAATGTCCTCAGATTATTTCACCCTGCCTGTCAGTCACTCTCTGCAAACTGCTTTCAGTAGGAGCTTTTTTATGGGCCTGCCTAGGAGAGGGGGTGATTGCTAATGCTTTAGAGAGCTGAGAGGTGGGGGGTTCTGGGGGTGGCTCAGAATCAGCTGCCATCCCAGTCTGTCTCCATACCAGGGTCTGGATGGCATCATTGAATATGATGATTTCAAATTCAACCCGTCCATTGTGGAGCCCAAGGAGCCAGCCCCAGAGACAGGTTAATAAGTCCCCTGACCTGCCCTTGTCTTGGAGGGAGGGGGAGGAAGGAGGAGGGAGGAGCATGTGGTGTGTGCCCTCTGTCTTGGGAATGGGCTCAGAGGTCCTGGCTCAGCAAGGCTCCTCTGTCCCCAGCTGATGGTCCCTACCTGGTGATCGTGGAACAGCCTAAGCAGGTGAGCAAGTAGAAGGGATGGTGTGGGATGGCTTCAGCTTTGGGGGCAAGTGGGACAGTTGTAGCTGGCTGGCCACGGGGAGGCTAACTATCACAGAGCCACTTCAGGTTGGGATCGTTAGCAGCTGCTGATCACAGTGGCATGATGGTGATTCAGGATACACACGTCTAGTCATTATGGTCACTGCTGGCTGGGGATGTGGCTGGTGAGGGGGGATGTTTCTCCTGGTCACAATGTCACTCTGCCCTGGCACCTTCAGCGAGGCTTCCGATTTCGATATGGCTGTGAAGGCCCTTCCCATGGAGGACTGCCAGGAGCCTCTAGCGAGAAGGGCCGGAAGACTTATCCCACTGTCAAGGTGAGCCAGAGTGGTGCTGGAGGGTGGGCTAGTGGACAGTGTGTCCATGGGCATTACTGACAGCCCTCACCCCTCACAGATCTGTAACTACGAGGGACCTGCCAAGATTGAGGTGGACCTGGTAACACACAGTGACCCGCCTCGTGCCCATGCCCACAGTCTGGTGGGCAAACAGTGCTCGGAGCTGGGGGTCTGCGCAGTGTCTGTGGGGCCCAAGGACATGACTGCCCAGTAGGTGTCCGGTGCCCCCTACCCTGGTCCCCACTGGTGTGCCCCTTCATCGCTTGCCAGTCCTAGGTCCCAGCCCACCTTTGTGAGCTTAGCATCTGACCAAGGGGAAAGACTCTGGTTGGCCCCAGAACCCAAGGGCCCCAAGTAAAAACTAGAAAAGCTTCCTAGAGGAAGTAGAGCAGGGCCAAGCCTTGGCAGTGGGGAGGGTGCCTCAGGAGGAAAGAACTGCCTGCAAGGCCCCTGACTTCTCCCTGCCCCCACACAGATTTAACAACCTGGGTGTCCTCCATGTGACCAAAAAGAACATGATGGAGATTATGATACAAAAACTTCAGAGGCAGCGTCTTCGCTCCAGGCCCCAGGGCCTTACGGGTATGGGGGATATGGAGGGAGTCATGGGAGGTGGTCATGGAAGGAATAGAGGAGGAGTCCAGGGGTCACATGTATGCCCACTGTCCAGAGGCTGAGCGTCGAGAGCTGGAGCAGGAGGCCAAGGAACTGAAGAAGGTGATGGATCTGAGCATTGTGCGACTGCGCTTTTCTGCCTTCCTTCGAGCCAGTGATGGCTCCTTCTCTCTGCCCCTGAAGCCAGTTATCTCCCAGCCCATACATGACAGCAGTGAGTATCCTGACCACCTGGGGTGCTGGGTCTGGGTGCCACAGGTAGTGTGGAGGGCAGCCTCGAACTGTGGATTTGAACTTGGCCCCACCATGTATGAGCTGAGTGATCTTGAGGAAGTCACGTCCCCTCTCTGAGTAAATGAAGATACTGGCAGTTCCTGTGTCTCTTGGGGTTGTTAAAATACAAAGCACCTGGCTCCCTAGTTGGGGCCATGGCTATTGTATCATCTCAAGTAACTGATATGCCATCTCCATAGAGTCTCCTGGAGCCTCAAACCTGAAGATTTCTCGAATGGACAAGACAGCTGGCTCTGTGCGGGGTGGAGATGAGGTTTATCTGCTCTGTGACAAGGTGCAGAAAGGTGAGGCTGGAACCCAGGCTGGGAGCTAGCGATGGCTATCAAGCTTGGGGAACAACACAGCTTCAGGACAAATGGCCCTATAGATTCAATTTTCCCTGTAGATGACATTGAGGTTCGGTTCTACGAGGATGATGAGAATGGATGGCAGGCCTTTGGGGACTTCTCTCCCACAGATGTTCACAAACAGGTACCCTAGGGCCAGGGCTGGGGCTGGGCTCAAATTAAGTCAAGACCTTAATGACACCTATGTCCTCCTTCCCCCTAGTATGCCATTGTGTTCCGGACACCTCCCTATCACAAGATGAAGATTGAGCGTCCTGTAACCGTGTTCCTGCAACTGAAACGCAAGCGTGGGGGGGATGTCTCTGACTCCAAACAGTTCACCTATTATCCTCTGGTAGAAGGTGGAGCTGGGCTGAAGATCCCAGGGGGGCTGGAGACGGGGGCTTGACTGGAGGGTCCCAAGAACTAGATCAGGGGACCCATGAGTGAAATCAGGAGTAGGGAATGTCCCAGAAAGAGGTGGCCCTAGGAGCCAGCCTGAGGGTTTTTGGGGGAAAGGCCATTACCAGAGTGAGACAGGGCTCTTGAGGCTGGTGCGAGTTGGGGTTTTAACATCTCATTTCCCTCTACCCCTAGACAAGGAGGAGGTGCAGCGGAAGCGGAGGAAAGCCTTGCCCACCTTCTCCCAGCCCTTTGGGGGTGGCTCCCACATGGGTGGAGGCTCTGGGGGCTCGGCTGGGGGTTATGGAGGAGCTGGAGGAGGAGGTGAGGTGGTGCTGGTGGCAGGAAGGGCAATGGAGGAGGATGGGATAAAGGGGAGAAAAGTTGTGGGGAAGAAATCTGGGAGAGTCCTCCTGGTGCCCTCTCCCCACAGTCCTGCCTGTATCCACAGGTGGCAGCCTCGGCTTTTTCCCCTCCTCCTTGGCCTACAGCCCCTACCAGTCGGGCGCGGCCCCAATGGGCTGCTACCCGGGAGGCGGGGGTGGGGCGCAGATGGCCGCCGAGACACCTAGCGTGGATGCTGGGGAGGAAGCAGCAGAGCCGAGCGCGCCCCCCGGGACGCCCCAGCGCGAACAGCAAACCCCGGAGCTGCTGCATCGAGGTATGACCTCGGGAATCCCAGCGGTCGGGACGCTGTGGGTGGGGACCTAGTCCACACCCACGCCCCCTGTCACCTCCAGCCCGGGAGTACAACGCACGCCTGTTCGGCCTGGCGCAGCGCAGCGCTCGAGCCTTGCTGGACTACGGCGTCACGGCGGACGCACGCTCGCTGCTGGCGGGACAGCGCCACCTGCTGACTGCACAGGATGAGAACGGAGACACGTAGGTGGGCGGGAGAGCGGGCGGGGACCAGGGCTCCGCGCGCCGGTGGAAGGTCGTGGGCTGTGGGGCAGGAAAGGAACCTATAGAGCCAGGATTCCGGAGTTAGGCAGACCCAGTTTCAAGTTCGGCCTCGCTACGCTCTAGCTCTGTTCAAGATACTTAAATCTCTGTAGACTTTAGTTTTGTCGATTGCTTAAGGGGCACAGTAATAGTACGCACTTACCGCAAAAGGTGCGCGGAAGGATTTACTTTCGTGGGCTGGAGAGATTATGGAGGTGGTGGTGTTTTGAGAGTAAAGCATAACGAGTTGCTGAGCTTCCTAAGCCAGAGTCTCACCCCCCTCAATCCCTAGGCCACTGCACTTGGCCATCATCCACGGGCAGACCACCGTCATTGAGCAGATAGCCCACGTCATCTACCACGCCCCACACCTCGGCGTGGTTAATATCACCAATCACTTGCACCAGGTGAGGGGCCTCTATTGGTGAGGGGGAGGGGTTGGAAGTCAGGTGGGTGAGGCAAGGAGCGGCCTGGCTCACCCTGCCTGCCTCCCCCAGACGCCCCTGCACCTGGCAGTGATCACGGGGCAGACGAAGGTGGTGAGCTTCCTGCTGCAGGTGGGCGCAGACCCAGCACTGCTGGATCGGCATGGAGACTCAGCAGTGCACCTGGCACTCCGGGCAGGTGCCAGCGCCCCCGACATGCTGTGCGCCCTGCTGCGGAGTGGGGTTCCTGCCATGCCCCAACTGCTGCATGTACCCGACTTCGAAGGTGAGTTCATCACCTCATCTGAACCAGCGGGCAAGAGTGGGCACCAGGGAGAGGATCTGGGGAGTGCCTACAGTGGACGTGAGGTGTGGAGGTCAGCTGGTCAAGGGCTCACATTAGGGGCACAGCTGCAGGCTGAATACCCTGTGTCACTAGGGCTATACCCAGTCCACCTGGCAGTCCGTGCCCGAAGCCCCGAGTGCCTCGATCTGCTGGTGGAGAGTGGGGCTGAAGTGGAGGCTGCAGAGCGGCAGGGGGGCCGGACAGCCCTGCATCTAGCCACAGAGATGGAGGAGCTGGGGTTGGTCACCCATCTCGTCACCAAGGTGGGACTGAGGACTGTGGAAGATGTGGAGCCAAGGGCTGGGGATGGTGAAGGTGTCGGGGGAGGCCCAGCGGATCAGTCAGTGCTGTGACCAACCACTCCCTCACACCCCACAGCTCCGGGCCAACGTGAATGCCCGCACCTTTGCGGGAAACACACCCCTACACTTGGCAGCTGGACTGGGATCCCCAACCCTCACCCGCCTCCTTCTGAAGGCTGGTCAGTCCCACCCTCAGGGGCTTATGAACAGGGCTGAGGGGGGAAAGGGGGTGCCTCCCAATCCCCCAATCCCCCACTTTGCAGTCCTTAATGTGGGCTCCAAGGGAGCCTCCCTGTGACTATCTCCCTGCCCCAGGTGCTGACGTCCACGCAGAGAACGAGGAGCCCCTGTGCCCACTGCCTTCGCCTCCCACCTCTGGTAGTGACTCAGATTCCGAGAGCCCTGAGAGGGACACCCGAGGCAGCTTCCGGGGCCACACACCTCTTGACCTCACTCGCAGCAGCAAGGTGAGGCCAGCCCCGGACTAGCAGTACCAGGGGATGGGGCATCTGGGCTTGTAGATGGGGTCCTGAGTAGCTGGTACTGGGGGTCAAGGACTGTGATGGGAGGTAGTCAAGGCTGAGGCTGTCTCCCCAGGTGAAGACCTTGCTGCTAAATGCTGCTCAGGACACCATGGCGCCGCCGCTGACCCCGCCCAGCCCTGCAGGTGAGGAGCTCTCCCCACCCACTGCCAGACCCCTGACCCCTGCTCACAGCGGTCTCTTGTCCTTCGGGACCACTGAAGGAGGTCTCCCTTTCTCCATCCCCGTTCTCCATCCATTGCCCCAGTGGCCCCGCCTGCACTATCAATCAGGTTGCCTTGAGATAAAGGTGACATTTGGGTGTCTTTGCCATCTCTGGGGGTAACTAACATGTTTATGTGTGTGTCCCCTTCAGGGCCAGAGATACCCCTTGAAGATACAGTCCTACAGAACCTGGAGCATCTGCTTGATGGGCCAGGAGCCCAGGGCAGCTGGGTGGAGCTGGCAGAACGGCTGGGGTTGCGCAGTCTGGTGGACACGTATCGAAGGACAGCCTCGCCCAGTGGCAGCCTCCTGCGCAGTTACCAGGTCGGTCAGGCCCCTGCCCATGCTCCATGCCCCAGTCTCAGATCTCTGGTGCTTCCTCCGGGATCCCACACCCTAACCACAACTCCTGGTTCATGCTTCCTCCTTCTCCTCAGCTGGCTGGTGGCGACTGGACGGGCCTGCTGAATGCTCTGTCTGACATGGGCCTGGAGGAGGGGGTGAGGCTGCTGAAGGGTCCAGAGACCCAGGAAAAGCTGCCCAGCACAGGTAAAGGGACCGTAACTGAGAGGTGGATCTGGGCTTGGAGGGTGGGAGGCCTAAGGCCTGACTCTTTCCTGCTCCCTTTCCTGTGTCCACTCCCCCAGCAGAGGTGAAGGAGGACAGTGCCTATGGGAGCCAGTCGGTGGAACAGGAAACAGAGAAGCTGGGCCCACCCCCTGAGCCACCAGGAGGGCTCTGCCACGGGCGCCCCCAGCCTCAGGTGCACTGAACCACTCCCCACCCACCAGCCCCTTCCAGGATCCCTCTGTACAGTGCCCCTGCCTGTTCCAGTTCTTATTTAACACCCCGTGCCCACCCTTCAGTTGGGGCAAATAAAAGATTCTCATGAGAAAGGGAGGGGGCCTGGCCTCCTCCCCAACTTACAGCAGCCCCTGATGTGTGTGATGCTTGTCCCCGGGAAGCAAATGCCTACCCTGGCCTCAGGCCAGGCACCAGAGAGAGGAGGAGGCCCAGCCAGCAAGTCGAGAGCAGTTTTAATGGAGGTGGAGGCGATACAAAGGGCAGGGCCCACTGAAGGAGGGAAGCAAGGCCGCACTGCCTGGCCTGTGCATGGGGCCTCAGCTTGGACATCCATCCTCCACCTCTGGCAAGGGAGAGGGTGAGCCCTCGGGGCAGAGGGAGGGAAACCAGCTCAACCCCAACTCCTGGCTTGTGTCTGAGCCAGGCCCCAGGATGGAGGGGGACTGCTGGTGTCAGGGGTGGGGGTGGTCTCAGCAGAAAGCAGAAACGTCAGGTCTCCCCCACAAAAAAAAAAAAAGGAGCATCAAGAGTCCAGGGGCCCTGGCCCCTCCCACCCCCATCCCCTGTACGAAAAAGTGCAAAACATTATCACAAAAAAGGGGTCTCAGAGGGGCCCTTAGCCTAAGGCTCCTGAGGCCCACGCCCTAGCCCTGCCCTGCCCCGGACACCGCGTCCGGCGCGGTCAGGCCCTGGACCAAGAGGCCCTCACAGGTGGCCCGAGGCCGGCCCGGGCTTAGGCAGGGCCGTGTCATGCAGGTGCCCGGTGGGCACCGCCCCCCCACTCCCACCCCCAGCTCACGGCTTCCACCGCCCACTGCCTGCCCCTGCCCGAGCCTCTGAGTCGGAACACTGAGCCCGGGGCTGGCTGGAGGTGTTGGCCGGCAGGGAGGGACTGGAGTGAGGAGGGGGGAGTCCATCCTCCGTGCCGCCGGCCTGGGCCACTGCTGCCTCCACCGCATCCAGCTCCTCACTGCCTGCCTTCAGCTTGACCCGAAGCAGCGCTGCGTACGTGCCGTAGCGGGATTTCTGAGGCAGAAGGGCAGCGGTGAGCCTGCTCATCCCCCTCTGCCCAGCCCACCCCATCTGGAGCAGGGAGGCAAAGAAGGCTAGGAGATGCCAGGTTCTCGCCAACCTCTGGGGCCCCCAAAGTCTCCAAGGACTGACTGTGACCACTCACACCCCTGGGTGTTCTGGTGCCGTTCTCTGGACTCTGTAGACTGCCAGCTGTAACACCTCATGTTCCTGGAGCCTTTACCAGAGTCAGCAAAATGGAGCCCTTGGCAGAAATCGGCTCCCTTCATCACCCTAGTGGGGACAGACTACTGTCCTCCCTGTCCCACTTGAGAGGAAACTGAGGCTCATGGCAAGAAAGCTGCCCACGCAGGGTCACCCAGATAGTCCCACTCTGAGCCATGCCCTTAACCACCTGTCTGAGCCTGTGCATGGGACACAGAGGCCCTGAGGGAGCAAGAGGTGCCTGGGCTGGGAGCTTACCTCAAACTCCAGATATGCCTCCTTCTGCCGCTGCTCTTCAGCCTCCTTGCCCCGGGCCTTCTTGGTCAGTTGCGTGGCCCGGTGCTCCCGCAACTCACTTGCCATGGCCTTCAGCTTGGCCTCGTGGGTCCGCACTTGCTCCTCCTAGGGGCCAGGGGAGCACGATCAGGGTTATTCTGGCAGAGACAGTGCCTTTGTGCAAGGTTTCTGAAAAGGTGCCCCTTCCTCTGGATGAACAAAGCACCCAGTGTCTGGGTTAACTGACTGGATTTCAGCCTCCACGGCCCCCCGCATCCTGGTGAGGTGGACAGCCACATCATAGGCAGCAGCCTCGAGTGTGGCCGGCCTAGGCTGGCCCCACTCCAGCGCCCCACTTGCCCCGAGGCACCAGGTGGACAGGAGGTGGGGGAGGGTACCTGGGAGAGGCGGGTGGCAGCGCTGGGTAGCAGAGGGCGGCTGAACTTCTTCTGGGAGCTGACGGCAGCTGGGAATGGGGGTGCGGAGAACATGGCAGCCACCACATTGATGCGAGTGATCCAGGACTGCATCTGCTCCAGGCTCCTGGGGAGACAGCACGGCCACCTGGGACTGGGCCAGGGATCCGTCCCGCGATGGCAGTGCTGGCTCAGGGTGTGGCCTGATAAGGAAGGAGGCAGTCCGGGGACAAGCAAGGGAAGCATGCTGGGGGTGGGGGGAAGGGGTCTGGGATGGGCCGGAGGAGGGCACTCACGGGGCCTGGAAGAGGAAGACCCGCCAGTCAGCAGTGCGCAGGTAGAAGACATGCGGCCTCTTGCTGTAGTCACTGGCCCGCGTGGCCAGCGCGTGGTGGATGCTGATGGCGTTCTTAAGCTCTGCCTCTGACAGCGCTTTCCCAGGCTGGTACTCCTCCTGTGGGGTGCCCGTCTTGTCCTGGCCACAGTCCTGTCCCAGCCCAGCCCCCCGAATCCTCTGAGCCACCCCAGCCCCACCCCTTTGGGCTGGCCTCGCACCTTCTGCAGATAGAGGATCATGCCCTTGAGGATCCCGTGGAAGTTCTTCCAGCCGCGCTTGCCCCGAGGTGCTGGCGGGTGGGCAGAGGTGGGGAGTGAGGAAGACGAGCAGGGGGGCCTGAGACAGGCCCACTCCCATCCCCCTCCCAGGCCTTCCCACCTGGCCACATACTCTTCCTGCAGTCAGGGTCCGCGTGCACCTTTCGCACCAGGGCGCCGTGCTTGTAGACTGCAGCCCCGGGCTCGGGAGTCAGGTCCAGGAAAGGGCTGGAGCCACTGCCACTGCCCCCACTGACCCTCTTGATGACCTTGGGGTTGGGGTCGGCCAGCTCAGACAGAGACCGTCTCAGCTCCTCCTCGTCTCTGCAGGTGTGATTACCTCAGAGGGGGCTGGTTGTGGAGCCACAACCCTGCCCCCACATCCAGTCCTGACCTCTGGCACCCAGGAAAGCTCTCCAGTGTCTGTGGAGAAGTGGGTGCGGGGGCTGCCCCTCTTCTCCACAGAAGGAGCCACAGAGGGTGTGGCTCTCCTCAGCCTGAGGCTCCTGGAGCCACATCTCCGGCCTCAGACTGGGTGGCCCAGGATGCTGCTGTACCTCGCCACTCAGATCAGGGCTCCTTGAGCCAGCATGTCTCTGCCCCCATACTAAAGCTCCCACGGGTAGGGCCATGTCTGTCCCTTCCTCTCTTCACATGGACCCAGTCCCATCCTCTCCATTTCTGCACACACACCCCTCACTCCCTTCTGTGCTAGGGCATAAACGTCTGACTCAGCTTCTCAACCACACCCAGCACCAGGCTTTACTCAGAGCTTGTTGGCTAAATGGTGGCAAGAGGAGCTTCCTAGTAGTTCCCTTGTACATCCTGGTCTGCAGGCTCTGTCAGATATCCTCTAAAGGATCTGATTCCATCTTGTTACTCCCTCCTCAGAAACCTGCAGTAGCTCCCTACTGCCCCCACATGGAGCCTACGCCACATCCCACCAGCACTGTCTCTCCCACTCTCCAGGCCAGTCAGGCCTGCCTCCTCTTGGTCTCCCCACCCCATACTCCTTTCAGCCACCATGCATGTGCCTCCCAAATATCAACTTCCCTCTTTCTCTCCCCAATTTTTCCTCTCCTTCAAGGCTTGCCCCAAGACCAGTCCTCACAGAAGCTTTCCCTGATCCCACCCTCGCCGTACCCCAGTCCTGAGCTTGGCCTCCTCTGAGGAGCAGAGGGAGCACCCAACTAAACTGGGCAGTGACTGGACTCTCAGCAGATACCAGCAAGTATGAGTGACCCACCGACTGTTTAGATGAGGGCTGTACTCTCAGACCTGGGGATTCAACACTAGACCTCCTCCCACAGACTAGACTTTTCCAAGACAACTCTTAAGTCTTTCTGTTTCACTGGGGCTGCCAAGAGTAGACAACTCTGGACTCCCTAGGACCCAAGAGGGGGCTCTCCCTCTATCGGTCAGAGAATTCTGACCAGAGACTTTCCCACTTAGATGGCCAAAAAGACCTCCCTGTTTTGTTTCAGTACCCCTCCTCCCAGGCCAGTTGATACTGGCCACCTACCCAACCCAGCTTGTCAAAACAACCAGCTACAGACAAGACACAGGCCCTACATCCAGGCAGGATCTCCAAAAAAGGAAGTGAGGCAGCCTCATAGCCTCTCATAGTCTCAGCCACCTCCCCTGTCTCACAGCCCCAGGGTTCACTCAGCCCACCTCAGTGCTCTCAACCCCTCCAGGCAGCCCCTTCCTGACATCTCATCCCCCCCACCCCCTCTCCAGACATCCCCAGGACTCACATGGCCCACTGCAACTTTTCATTCTTGATGGAGCTGTACAAGGCCTGGGGAGGAAGGAAGAAATCAGGGGGGTGGGGGTCGATCCAGGGGGAGGTGCACCAGTGCCAGAGCTCAGAGCCCGCCCTCCCAGTCAGGGGGAGGAGACAGGACTTCGGGTAAGGATGGGCATGGGTGTAGTGACCAACGACCCAGGCTGTAGAGCGAAGGACAGGACCCAGGCCCAGATCTCCCACTTGAGCTGCAGGCCAAGTGTCTATGGGAAGAACAAACTATTACCATGTGTTATTTTTTGGTGGGGCTGAGCCGTGAGGCATGCAGGATCTTAGTTCGTTGATAAAGGATCAAACCCACAGCCCCCATATCGTATTAGGAACTTGGAGTCTTAACCACTGGACCACCAGGCAAGCCCCAGTACCATGTGTTTAACACAGGGCAAGCAATTAACACAGACATCACAGCACATGGTTGATGTACAGTAACTGCTACTATCATCTTTGGGCTTCCCGGATGGCACTAGTGGTAAAGAACCCATCTGCCAATGCAGGAGATAAATGTGGGTTCGATCCATGGGTCAGGAAGCTCCCCTAGAGGAGGGCATGGCAACCCACTCCAGTATTGTTGCTGGAGAATCCCCTGGACAGAGGAGCCTGGCCATAGTCTACGGGCTCGAAGAGTTGGACACGACTGAAACGACTTAGCGTGCATCTTTACTGTTGATATTGTTAAGGGTCATCCTGTTCAGATTCTGGGTGGGGGGAACGCGGCTCCAGAGGGAACAGAAAGAGCAGCCTAAGAAGCTCTCCTTTCCCCAACCACATCTTTGGCCTATTTCCATGGAATAAACCCACACAGAGCATATGGAGAAACTGAGGCCCAGGAACAGGACTTTCCCTGTCACCTCCCTCCTTGGCTAATAGAGAACACGCTCTCATGGCTCCCAACCCCAGAGCAAGCTGAGCACTTCCCCCAACCCAGACAGCCCCACCAAGCCGAATGCCAGGGTGTGCCAACCCCCTGCCCATGCCCATACTTCATGTTACTGGAGAATGGACATCAGCCTAAAGGGCAATAGTTTTAACTTCCAAACCCTGTATACCACAAACTCCCTGTGAACTCCTGAACCAGTCCCTTCTCTCTGTGGAGTTGGCCTGGGGGACCTGCAGGGGCCTTAGGGTGGTGGGAAGACAGGATGAGTTCCAGGAGTGGCACAGGGGACCCCTCTTCTTGGGAGCGGCCAGCAGCATGGGCTCACACCAGTGCCTCCCACTGTGGGGGTGCCTCCACCAGCCTGTGAGTGGGTGTGTCCCCAGCATGTGCGGCTAAGTGTGTGGCGTGTGGTGGCGTGTGCTGCTGCCTGCCTGCAAGAAGCTGGGTGCAGTGGTGACGTCGGCACCTTCTCCAAGATGGGACACAGCCCCCCACACACCGCTCCCCACGCAACATGGTCTCTGACTCTTTCACTGTCCACCCGCTATGCCCAGCCCCAAATGCCAAGCATCTCACCTGTGCACACCCTGTCTAGGGTAGGTACACCCCACCACATCCACCCCACAGCACCACAACCTCCACCCCACAGCACAACCCAGACAGGTGCACACACAGCCCTCCCAGTACAAGCCCACCCCGCACTCAGCACAGCTCAGAGCCCAAGCCCTCACTCTTCAACTCTCTGGCCAGGACGCTGAAGTGGTCGCTGAGATCCGGCCTGAAATCCTGTATCCAGCCTCCCAGTTCATCCCCTACCCCCTCTCGGCACTTCCATTGGTCCACAACCACGTCTTCCTTCCAAAAGTCCTAAACTCCACGCGTGAGCCCCATATCGTGCTCTCACCTAGAAGGACCCTTTGGTCTGAGATCCCCAACTTGATCTCAGGGCCTCTGCCCTACCCTCTCCATCCATGCCCACCCCTGGCTACCCATGGGCTCTGTCCCTGTCGGGCTCCCCCGTCGGCCCCAGCGAGGCCCTCATCGGCTCGTGCCGCCTTCGACGCCTCCCTCAAGCCGCCCCCTCAGTGGCGCGCCGCCCTCAGCAACCCCCTCGGTCGCCCCCCAGCCTGGCGTGAGCTGCGGCCCCACAGCCCTCACCGCCTTTTTCTTCTTGCGGCTCTGCAGGCGGCTGACCACCAGGTCGGTGTAGAGCACGGGCTTGAGACTGCGCGAACGCTGCGGCCAGCCGTAGCACAGGGTCTCCGCGCCGCGGTGGGTGCGACCGTAGCGCACGGAGCACAGCGAGCGCGAGCGCAGCCGCCCGGCGCTGCTGTGGATGCTGTTGACACCGATCATGCTGGCCTGGCCGGCGCGCCGCGGCCCCCGGCCATGCCCCCGTCCGTCCTCGGCCCCGGACGGCCCGGACGGCCCGGACGGCCCGCGGACGGCTCCCCCGACAGCCGGCGCGAGCGGCCCGGCCCGGCCCGAGCCCGGCCCGGCTCGGCTCCCACCGACGCACACAGCGCGCGGCGGCGGCGCGGTCGGCTCTGCAGCTTGGCGAGAGCGGGAGGGGGGCGCCGACGGGGAGGGGAGGGCGAGGGCTGGGGGCGGGGACGGCGCAACATGGAGGCGTCCGACCGAGAGGAGGGCCCGCGGCGCGCCGTCACCGTCACCGGGGAGGCGCCTGGGAGAGCCAGTAGGGGGTTCTGGGCGGGGCCGGGGGGCTGCTCCAGGGGTGCTGGGAGGGTGGGGCTGTGAAGGAGGGACGCTCCTGTAGGGTCTGGAGCGCCCCCCGGGCTCGGCAGGGTTGGGTGGTGAGGAGAAAGGTCGGAACGCCTCCTGGTGGCCCTTTTTTATGGAGCCAGGAGGGGCCAAGAGGCTGGAATCACCCACCTCGCCGAGCCGCAGATACTTCAAATGCCCGTGTATATATCCCAGATCACGCTCAAACACCCCACCTTACTTACATACATCCCAAATAGCCAGATGCACCAGTTCACACTCACCTCAACTCACAGTAGAAATTCAGAGGTACACCTCAAATTTTACAGTCACATATACTCCCCTACTCATGGACAAGTCATAAACCAGATAGCCAATTCACAGATATACCCCAACACACACAAACACGCAACCTACACCCCCAACTCAGATACACTTTACATCATAAAACCTAAGGACAAACACACTCCAAGTCAGACAAACCCCTTTGGTTCACCGACATCCTAAATCACACGTATACAAGTATACAACTAAACTCAGTATATATCCCAACCATTAACCACCCCCAACTCACAAAGGACAGCCCCACTCAGATGCATCCCCAAACTCAGAAGCTCAACACACCCCAAGTTCACAGACATGCCTGTGCTGTCACACGTAGGTGGTGCCCGGGGACCCCCTTGACAACTCTAGGAGTGCAGGCCTCCTTGGATAAAGCACCACCGGATCTGGTAGAGGAGTGAAGCCACGGACCAGGACACCCACCTCCTCCTCCCGTTCTACCAGCTCCAGTGTAGCTAACCCTCAGGTTCTGGCGCCCGGGCGCAGGGCCTGCCCATTAAGGACCCAGAAGCTAAGTATGTAGTCCCAGTTTCGTGCTGACTTTGCGATCTTCTAAAGCCTTTGTCCCTCTCGCGCCCCTCTACCTCCGGGTCCCCCCGGTGCAGTGGTACCAGGGAGGCCTTTGTGGCCATACACCCTGGCGCGGGCGCCATACACCCCAACTCAGTGAACACTGTAGGAGGGGCACTAATGAAGGCAAAATACAGAGTCCAGGGCCCGCTGATCACGTGTTACCCAGACCAGCTCCGCCCTCCCCCACGGCCTGCGGGGATGACGAGAGCGCATGCTCCGGGAGAGCCAGTCCCTTGGGGGCTGGGGGAGGGGGCGGTCCCCCGGCTGAGTCACTAGAGCCCAGGCTTCCACAGCAGGAGTTGGGTGCTTGCAGGCCCCTCAGCTCACCCGCCTTGGAGGCCTGCTGTCAGGTCCCCTGCCCCTCCCCTCTGGCCACCTCTGCCCTGCCCCAACCCCCCACCTTAAGCAGCTCTCTGGGGAAGTCGCCGCCTTCGTTGAGGCCTTCCAGGTTACCGATGAAGTCTCCGCAGGTCATGCGTTTCCCGATGTTCTATTGGAGGGCACAGAGGCCTGTCAACTTGGTGGGGGGATGGGGGGGGCGGTCCTTTGCCTCCCAGGCCTTGAAGTCTCCGAACGGGGTTCTCCCATCTCCCTCCCCCCAACCCCCCACTCACGTGGCCGTGGAGATCCGTATTGAGTAGCATGAGGGCGCAGGTCAGCGTGTGCGCACCGTCTAGGGGAGAGTTAACATTTAGCCTCGGCTACCTCCCAAGGGGTCTTCCCACAGCTCCCTTCCTCTCTCTTCCAGTTCATGCCTTGCCCCTTCTCGGACCCTTTTTGGCCCACAGTCACACTTTCGGAAGTCCTGGACCCCATTGGCAAACTCCTATGGAGCAAAGACCTCTCTCCTCTAGCAAATCCCTCAGACAGGACTTCTCCCCCTTCTTAGGTCACCCTACCTAACTCCCTAAGGTTCTGGGGACAGCCCACTGCTCACACCCAACACCAAGGTTCCTCTGTGTCTATGCATTAAACACAAGCAGCTGGGCCCCACACAGTTATGCAGGCCAAACAGAATCCCTACTCAGGTCAAGCACTGTCTTGTACATATATGTGAACAACGGCATGCAAACACACCAGCCACGTGCCTCTTCACAGCACACACTAGCCTCTAGCACTGTACCTGCCCACATGCACAGTTCCTCACCCGTGCAGTCATGCCAGTATTGTCTGCATACATGCATGCTTCCATGCCTGCAAGCTCGTGCACTCATGTACTTCTGCACACACACTCATGCCGCTTTGCATAGATGCAGTACCCATTTGCCTTCATGACCAGACAGGAAAACCCTGACCCTGGCCTCCTCACCCTCTGAGGACAGGGCTCCAGGATTACACTGGAAGTATCTCTGGGAGAAGTGGGCCAGCACACGCTCCCGTTCCTGGGTCTCACCCATTAAGGCCAGCTCCTTGAGAAACACCCTGGGGAGAGGGGAAGAGGGGGCATGTCACATCTACTCAAGGTCCCCTTACCAGGCAACTCTGGCTCTTGGCCATGCCCAGTCAGCTTGGGAAGAGTGACTTCAGGGCAGTTTAGAGGAGGCACAGGGCTCAGGGGAGGCATAACTGAAGCCCTGCACACCAGGCCTAGAGAGTAGGGCCTGCTTTCAAAGGGCTGGACACCCACCTGAGAGCTTGGTCCAGAGTCATGCCCGTGAAGACAAAAAACTTCAGGTACTCGCCAGCCACAAGTTTGCTGAAGTCATTGCTGTGGGCAGGGCAGAGAGACAGGTGGAGTCTCAAGGGCAAGTGTCAAGGGGCCAGGTGGGGGTAACATAAAGACCTGGGGGTATCAGATATAGGGGATGTGGAGGTGCTGCCCACAGAATGCATTCCCTCTCCCCCCATCCTCAATCCCAGCCCAGTGTCTTTACTTCTTGCCCAGATGCCGGGCCACATCCGCCTTCCTGAAGCCATCTAGTCGGTACAGCCTCTTAGCGAGGCGCTGTGCAGCCTCCAGGTCTGCTTTCTGCCCATTGGACAAGGTGTCAGTGCTTCCCAGGGCCAGCCGCTCTGTGCTGTCCAGCTCTGAGTCCGAATCAGACACCAGTTGGTTCAGGGGTGGTTCACTGCCAGGGTAGAACACCAGCTCAGAGGTGAGACAAGCCCTCAGGGGCCATCCAGATGCTTCCTCTGCCTCCAGACCCAGTAGACAGAGAAGGAAAGATTGGGACATGGGAAAGGCATTTTTCTTTTCTCCAGAGGAGATTCTTTCCATCAGCCTAATCTATCATTACCACCTCTCTGTGGAAGTCCTGCCTTAAATCTAACGTGCATCCATCTTGCTGCTGTGGAAGTTCGGGCTGCTTTCCCCCAAACTCCCTAAGTTTGCTATTAGACATAGATTACCCTTCCCCACACTGGCCCTACTCAGGGCAGAGTCCTGTCTCTCTGAGAATAGGGCAGAGATAGGATAGATGGACTGCTAGGGAGGAACAGTGGAGGGTCAAACAAAGATGTGAGGCAGCAGGGACACTCTCCTGCTCCTACGTCTTTCCTCTTCCCGCCTTTTAGCAAGAGGAGTCTCCTCCATGGTCCTTCTCTTCCACCCACAAAGAAGTAGGCTCTGGGGTAGAGGGGATAGGGGGTCAGAGCACAACCCCTCAGCCCCTGTCTCCTCCTCCCTTCCCTTCCCACCCCAGCTGCTTTACTCACAAAGCCACCTGTCACCCCAGAGACAGAGGCCAGAAACTCCTGGTTGCTAGGCAACCCTGTCTCCCTGGCCACCCCCTCCTGTTGCCATGGCTTCAGTGACTGAGAGGGTAGCTGGCAGAGGGGAGAGCAGAAAGGTTAGACTGGTGAAAGGACTTCCTGGGGAAGGGTGAGAGACTCCAGATTGGAGCGGGTAGGCGACATGGGAGAGAGGAAATAGGAGAGGCTGGTGGCTGATTCTTTGGGAGGAACCTCCAGGCTGTGGGGTGGGGTAACAGCAAAAGAATTCTAAGCAGGTTAGAGGCTCTATGTAAGGAGGGAAGCAGCCTTCTAGAGAAAAAGGGCAGTGTTCTCTAGGGATCCTTCCATCCTGAACCATGGTTTTACAAGTCACTGGGTCTGAGACCCAGGCAGCAGGCTGTAAGGGGCTCCCACTCAGAGCCACTGGAAGTAGTCCTCCAAATGGGAAAACACATCTGTATCCCCTAACCACCCAGTCAGGAGTCAGGAATATAAACCACATTTTCACATTCAGGATCCATCCCTTGGAGCAACTGTTCCTGGGACCCTAGGGCCTGAGGTCTGAGGAACCAAAGGAATCACTCACCTGCCCAGGGGTGCTGCCCCCAGTCCGAAGCTGTCTTCTGAGTGGCAAGGACTAGGGGGATCCCTCCCTGGGGCCTGCTTGGCTCCAGCCTCTGCCTCCTCTTCCTCCCCTCTCTGTGTCCAAGGCCCATCAGCAGCAGAGCTGGTACCAGAATCCGGTTCAAGAGGAGCAAGTGGGGCAGGAGCAGGCGGATCAGGCCTTGGGGCAGGGGGTTGGGGAGGCAGCTCAAAGGTGAAAAAGGGGCTCTGGGTCGGGCCAGGTGAGGCCAGGGCCTCCAGCGAGGCGAGGCTGGTGTAGGAGGTGCCCTTGGCCCGGTGTGACTCCAAGATGGCTTCAAACACACAACTGAAAGAGTCAGGCCCATCAGCCGAGGGGCTGGTCCCAGGTAGAAAGGGCAGAGGTGACTTGAGAGGCCCGGAGTGAGGCATTCGGGTACCTGGCCTGCAGGGGCAGGGAGAATCTCTGATCAGGGGCCTAGAGGACAGCTCTCAGGTATCATTTCACTGAACTTTCACACCAACTCTGTGAAGGGGATTATCATCTCTTTTCACAGGCTCCCAGCCCCTCCCAAAAGTTACCTGGCTCAGGGCTCCCCACCACAGGTTCACCAGGCTATACAATGCCCCAGAACACCCCAGCCCTACCCATCCCCAGTGCCCAATCCCTTTCCTCTCTCACTCCCTGCTAATCTCCCTTTCTCCTCCTTCTCCCTGATCCTCTCCCCTCCTGCCATTCCATTTCTATTTCTGGCAACATCTTAGGAGAAGAAGATGAGGCTCCAAGCTGCAATGGGGTGTGAGACAGAGAGGAAAGCCCCAACACTCCACATTCTCCTGCCGGGATCCAGGATCTAAACTGATGCTCCCAAGCCCCCAGGCTTGATTCTGGCCTTTCACCCTGCCCCCCTGTCCTTCCTTAGAACCCCTTTCTTCCTCTATCCTGTGTTCCTACCCTCCTGGGTTCTTGCTGATGGTCCCCCACAACCCCAAACCCAGTACTCTGCCATGCCACAGGCTTAGGTCCAGAATTCCATGTTCCACCGCCCTGTCGGCACTCCAGCTTGGTCCTGACACTCCCAGCCCCACCCTTGTCTCTATCCCAGTCCCTTGGAGCCCAACCCTGGCTCAGGGTCAGTGGGAAAGAACAAGTCACTTTCCTCTCCCACTCCCCCACTCACTCACCGGGCCCCTTCTGAGGCCTCAAACACTTCGTCGTCCACATCCTCTTCCCCACCTGCCTCATCCTCGTCCTCATTGCCACTGCCCAGGCTGGGGTGAGGGCCAAGGCATGGGCCAGGACGTGGGGCAGGTGGGCGGGCAGTGCCAGGCAGGCCCTCAGAGCTGGGCTGACTCTCGATGGCCGAGTCAGCCTCTTCCCGCTCAGTCAGCACCTCATCGATGTCGGTCTCGCGGTAGCACCTCAGGGGCACTGTGTCCAGGTCCGTCTCGGAGTACTTGGCTGCTCGCCCCACAGCCACCCCAGAGCCCTGCCCTGAGCCCACCCCAGGTGGAGATGGGGGGGCCTGCTCTGGGGGCTTAGCACCTGCAGTGTGCATAGGCATCCGGGTCAGCAGGTTACTCAGGTCAGCTCCCTGTCCTGATTCTGTTCTCAGAAGGAGCTCTCCCCCACTGCCTCATATTGGTCCGAATTTCTTTCGCTGTCTAACCACCATTCCTTCTGCTATAGACTCAGCTTGTTCCTGGTAAGGCTCCTTTCAAATCAAGTTCTTGTCAAACAGTTTTGAGGGGCCTGAGGGAGACCAGCCTCTTTACTCCTCCAAGGAATGGCCCTTGATATCTTGCCATTCCCCTCCCTCCACTACCCAGCTGCCTCCAGGTGCCCAAACCAGCTGCCATCCCCAACTGCTATCATAACATGGATGGAAAGACTGAGGCTTAGAGAGGCATTAGCCGACTCAGAAGCCCAGGAAAGGACTGGGGGAGTTTAAAGGAAGGCTCCCTAGCATACCATGGCTCCTGTGGAAAAGGCCCTGTCCTGTTCCCCTGGCCTCAGTCCCAGGCCTTACCTGAGCTGGGGGGATCCAAAGAGCCATAGAAGAATTCCCATTTGGCTCGAGCGATTCTCTGGGCATGAGAGGAGACTTCTCGTGGTGAGGACCAGATGTCCCCCTAAGCCAAGGAGGGAGTCATAGACACAGGCACCCAGAGAGAAAACCAGAAATACAAAGACACAAGAACACAGGACAAAAGCACAGAAGGGAAAACATACAGGACAGAGGTACAGAGACATAAGGACAAACACAGAGAGCAAGAAGGAGGCAGATTTAGCACAGATTGAAGAATTCAGAGTGATAGGCCCAAGATCACCAAGGAGATAAGACAAGTCTTGGCCTTCGCTGGGTGTCTGGGGTTGCAAGGAGCCCAAGAGAGATCACATACCTGGTTCAGGAGTCCAGTGTCAGCAGGTCCTCGGAATAATGTGGCCAGGTGCTCAGAGGGTCCCCCCAGCCCATTGGGGAGAGAGGAGTAAAGACCATCTGCTCCAACCTGGGGTTGAGTTGGTGGCCCCTGTAAAAGGCCCTGGGTCCCAGGCCGAGCTGAGCCTCCTCCAGCTGGTAGCGGGTCTGATGTGGATGCTTCTAGCCTCAACTTTTGATGGGAGCCAGGCCCAAGGGCTGGGGTGGGCCTGGGAGGAGAGACCCCACCCAGGTCCCAGCTCCGACTCAAGCCTCCAGGAGCTGGCAGCCCATTCAGTGGCCTCACACTGGCCTTCTCCACAAAGCGGAATATGACCACAGAGCTCCGGGCCCCTGGTGGGGGCTGCCCAGTGGGTGAAGAGGGTGCCCAAGGTGAGGGAGCAATGCGGGGTGAAGGGGGGCCACGCAGAGGTGTACAGGGTGCTGTCACACGTCCAAGCTCCCGACTTCGGGGACCTGGACCTGCCACTCGCCGGAGTAAGGAGCCTGTGCTGCCATACATGCTGGCTGGGGGGCTCTGGGGCACTGGGCCTTCGGGGAGCCAGCGGCGTGGGCATCGTGGTGGGGAGATGGCACAGTCGCCTTCCGAGCAGAAGCGCATGGCACCCTGGGCCATGCTGGGGCCGGGGGTCAGGCTGGGGGGGCAGGGATGGCCAGGCCAGGTGGGGAGTGAGCGGGCAGCATGCTCTTCAGACAGGCCTGCAAGAGAGGAAGGGGAGCAGGGGGTGAACTTCTAGGGAGTCAGGAGGATGGGAGAGCAGAGACAGGGAGGGGAAAGCAGATGGGGCCACTGGGCACCAGGGGTCTAGCCCACCCCGGGAATATGGCAGCACTGATCCCACCCCTGGGGGTGGTAATCAGTCCTCCTGCTGGGCTATATCCATGGAGGCCTGAGAAGAAAAGAATTATGCCCCAGTGGGCCCCTGGCTGAGAAGGCAATGGCACCCCACTCCAGTACTCTTGCCTGGAAAATCCCACGGATGGAGGAGCCTGGTAGGCTGCAGTCCATGGGGTCGCTAAGAGTCAGACACGACTGAGCGACTTCACTTTCACTTTTCACTTTCATGCATTGGAGAAGGAAATGGCAACCCACTCTAGTGTTCTTGCCTGGAGAATCCCAGGGACGGGGGAGCCTGGTGGGCTGCCGTCTATGGGGTCGCACAGAGTCGGAACACGACTGAAGCGACTTAGCAGCAGCAGCAGCAGGGCCCCTGGCTCCTCTCCTTTCTGCCTGGGGGCCCTAAGCATCACCCTGGGAGAACCAAGGAAGCTATTTCAGAAGCTGAGTGAGCCCAGAGTCACTGTGGCATTTTGGAACTACTTCTGGTGGGGGAGGGGGAAGACTGCTACCCCACCCTCAGGATCAGAAGTATGAGCCAGCCATCATCATCATCATCCGGTCAGGGGCTTCCCACAGAGAGACTGTGGGAAGGGGAGGGGACTCAGGCCTCCTGGAAGGAGAGGGAGGAAGAATAGGGGTAGTATATAGGGACATGAGAGGCTCAGAGGCACAGGTGAAACTCTAATACATACGTGATGAATGGGAAAAGGATATTCTTGTTCTCCATACAGGTACACACACATGCACACACACACGTAAGGACAAATAATGTCAGTATACAGCTAACACGTTCATAGGCAACACCCTCCAGCACACACAGACACAGGCACACACACACATTGCTCAAAGACACACCCTCATACACTCAGTCATAACAAATATGTGTGTAATGGAAAGGCACATGCTTGTTTTACACACACACATGGCAATCAAACAGAAACACACAAAGAGATACCCAAATATACACACAAGGCCCTCATTCCCCAAGACACACAGAGACACAGGTATATCAGACACTCACAGAGACCTACTGGTCACAATCAGACACAAATACAGATGCCTACTCACACACATACTTAAACAGGGACATACACCCTCTCCCCTAACCCCTACCAGTCACTGGTCTCTGAGGGGAGGCGGTGGGGCTGAGCTACACCAGACCCCTCTCCCCATCTCTCTCTCCACCCCCAGGGACAGATCTTGTCCAGCCCAGGATCGACCATAAAGGGGTAAAGGGGCCCCTGACGGCAATGCAGGGTAGGGGCAAAGGTCCAGAGCAGCAGCCTTGCCAGGAAGGCTTCTGAAGCTCAATCGGGGCCCCATGTGCTCTCAGTGCTGCCCTGGACTCAGCCGCGTCAGTACTCACCGCTGCTTGCCTGGAGCTGGGGCCGAGAAGAGGCAGCGGAGAGGCTGGGCCCAGCTCAGCTGTGAAGGCAGCGCGGCTCCCGCTTGCTCCCGCTTGCTCCAGGCCCGCCCGCCTGTCAGTCCCTCCTTCTCCCCGCTACGCGCGGCTCAGAGCTAATCCCCAACCCACCCACCACCCCCCCCCCCGCCCTCTCCCCGGGCCCTGAGCCCCAGAGGCTGCCCCCACTTCTCGACACTAGGTCCCCGCTGGGCTCTCCCGCCAACCTGAGACCCGCCCCTGAAGAGGGAGAGGACGTATGGAACCTCTGGTCTGTTCTTCAGACCCTCACATGCCCCACCCCAATCGTGTCCACGTCCTTCTCGTCCACCACCCCCTGAGCCGCACGCGGGACCCAGCTGCACACGCGTGTCCCGCTCCAGACCCCACGCGTGTCCCTAGGAGGTTGCCACATGACCTGTTATATGCCACACGCGCTCCCGCCCCCACGAGCACGCGGCCGCGCCAGCACACGGTATGGGTGTAGACTGGACCTGCCCCCTACATCCAAGAGACCATCAATTTATGGAAGAAATATCCAGAGAACCCGGCCTCAACCCCGCCGGAGGTTCTGAGACTAGGACTCAGGAGACACAGCCCTGACCACTCGCCCAGGATGCAGCAGGAGGGATGTTAGTCAGACTTCAAAAAGAACTTCCTTGCTGCCTGAGTTAGGCATCTTGCCATCTGGGAGTAAGAGGTTAGACGGAATAACGCCTGGACTAGACGAAGTGGGAGACAGGCAACCCTTGTGCCCTTGGCCAAGGTAGAAGCGGGCCCGGCTATTTTAAGAAAGCGCCGCTAGAGTTACTATGGCAACTGCTCTCCTTGGGAACTCCAAGGCAGGCAAGTAGTGACCTAGGAAGGAAGAAGGGGTCTGTTCGAGCGGTCAAGGGGCGCGAGAACGTGCGAGGCGGGGGTGCGCGGGGCTCACCGCGGGGAGGGGCGGCGCGGGCTCGGCGTGGTGCTGAAGGGGACAGCGCCAGATTTGTCGCACTGCGCAGGCGCAGAAGCGCGAACAAAGCTGGAAGGGGGAGGAGGCGCGCGGCCCGAGGAGGTGCGCGCCCACTTGACTCTATCTTAGCAGAGATCTATCCTCCCAGCTACCGTTCCCCAAGCAGGCGGAGGAAAAGGGAGCAAGTCCCCCACCCAAACAGATCTTCTTTGGTCCTTCCCCGCTGCTATTTACTCTCTTCTCAGCAGCATGGGAGTGGGGGTGGGGGAGGTTGGAGGAGTGTGAAAGGAATTCGGGGAAAAACAGGATGCCTGAGTTCTCTATCCCGATTCGCTTGACCTCTGAAAAGGTGCTTCCTCTCCAGGGCCTCGGTTTCATCTTTAAAGTGGATTGACGGAACAGACCTGTCCACCTTGCAGAGGTGCCTGAAACCCTGGTAATGGATGGGAAGCAGTTTTCGTTATGAAGAGGCAGGTGAAACGGTTGCACGAAGGGAGAATGCAACCCTGCTAAGGCGGGTGTGAGGGTGGGGGAGCTCTAGGGACAGCAGTAGCCCTCTGCGTCTTTCACACCCTCCCTGACAATGGATGATGGGGAAAGCACTGCTCCAGATGTTCCCTGGAGCGGACTCTGAACTAGGATCTGGGGACGCGGTGAGAGGACGACCCACAGTCTGAACCGAGAGGTCTGAGGGGCCGCTGCCCTTGGGCGGGCCCAATCTTAGACCCCACAACTAAATCCCCAGACCAACGCCAGGCCAACCAAGAAGCAATATTCTTGGTGGGCCGACCTGAACATTTACTCTTCTCAGGATTCCAGACCTCCCGGGTAAAGGAAAGGGACCTAGCTGGAGATATAATCCTTCTCGCCTCCAACATTTCTCCCCAAAAGGCGTAAACCCGTTCCAAATCTTCTGGGAGTGGAAGGGGTTGAATAGCTCTGTACCTCACAATCAACCAGGGATGGGAGGTTTGGGCAAATTTGCTTCATTAAGGAACATAAATTCTAACTTTGCCCCTTCAATTCATTCACTAATTCTTGGATATCCACTCCGTGTCAAACAATGAGAGCCTGGACAGTTTCTCCCCATTTTTCAAACTCGCTAAACGCGACCAGAGGGCAGAGAAAGCAGGCCCAGAACCTTAGAATCTTGGCCCCGCCCCTTATACGTTTGACTTTGCCTGCTCCTCCCATCACTTCACTTAGACGCGGCCACTGGCCCAAAACGAAAAAAGTCAGTCTCTGCTGAACCATCGTATTCTTCAGCCTCCAGTCTCAAGCCCTATAGCGGAGAAAGCGAGGTCTCAGTTTACACCACCGGTCTGTTCCGCCTTCGGTTTCGGGATCCATCCGGAACGCTTTCAGATAGGAGCCTCAGTGAGCCGGCACTCGATTGAATCGGTCTGTCTCTGTAGCGCAAGAAGGCGGGTTTGCTGCGCCTGCTCCAAGGCCACAGCGAGAAGACCTTACTGCGCACGCGCAGTAGGCAGCCGATGGAGCCACCGATGGACCCGTCCGGAGGGGAGCAAGAGCCCGGAGCCGTCAGGTACCTAGCACCGGAGGGGCCGAGAGAGGGAAGAAGGGCCTGGGGGAGTGGAGCTGACCCAGGGCCGGGCCTGGGGGCCGCTTTTAGGAGCCTAGGCTCAGGAGCATAACGGAGGCGGACTCGCAGGTAACAGTGACCCGGGGACGCCGCCGCCAACGCCCTTTTACCCACAGGCTCCTGGATTTGCCCTGGGAAGACGTGCTGCTCCCACACGTCCTGAGCCGGGTGCCGCTGCGCCAGCTGCTCTGGCTGCAGCGCGTCAGTCGGGCTTTCCGGGCGCTAGTGCAACTGCACCTCGCCCGGCTGCGCCGCTTCGACGCCGCTCAGGTGAGCCTGGGGCTGGAGCCCCGCCCCTTCTGGATACTGCCCCCCCGCCCCCCGCCACCCCGCACGCGCCCCGCCCCCACCCCCCAGTCTCCAGCCCGGAACATCCAGCCCCCAGACCCCAGCCCCTCTGTCTACCCTTCCAGATCGCCCGTGGGCCTCTAGGAATGCCTGGGAAGCGATCCACCCAGCGAGAAGTACTCTCAATGGGGGAGTACCAGGGATCAACTTGAGGGCGCGTAGGGTCTCTCCTGGGAGGGCAGGTGCCAAGCCCCGAGGGCAACCTGCTGCCAGGAAAGAACTCCTCAGGGGCGAGTAGGCAGAGTCCTCCCCCGGGAACAGCTGAGAGTCGAGGTGCCTCCCCGCCCATAGGTGGGTCCGCAGATTCCACGGGCCGCATTGGCCTGGCTGCTGCGGGACGCCGAGGGGCTGCAGGAGCTGGCGCTGGCGCCGTGTCACGAATGGCTGTCGGACGAGGATCTGGTGCCGGTGTTGGCGCGGAATCCGCAGCTGCGGAGTGTGGCGCTGGCCGGCTGCGGGCAACTGAGCCGCCGCGCGCTGGGGGCGCTGGCCGAGGGCTGCCCCCGCCTGCAGCGCCTTTCGCTCGCGCACTGTGACTGGGTAGATGGGCTGGCGCTGCGCGGCCTCGCTGACCGCTGTCCGGCCCTGGAGGAGCTGGACCTCACCGCCTGCCGACAGCTCAAGGATGAGGCCATCGTATACCTGGCGCAGAGGCGCGGCGCAGGCCTTCGCAGCCTCTCCCTAGCGGTCAACGCCAATGTAGGGGATACCGCCGTCCAGGAGTTGGCTCGGAACTGCCCGGAACTCCAGCACCTCGACCTAACAGGGTGCCTCCGCGTCGGAAGCGACGGTATCAGGTACCTGGGCCTGGGGTCGGTGAGATGGGAGAAGAGCGATCGCTTAAGTCTCTGGGGATAGAGGCGGGCTGTAGTTGGCAGAACTGGGGTTTCTGGATCTTTCTACTAGCACGGAACTGCATTCTGAACAGGAAGTGCCTCCAGGAATACCTAGGCCAGAGATCCCATAGTTGAAAAACTTTACTGAACTCGTATTTACACTTTGGGAGATTTCAGAAACAAAGTCAGATTTCTGGCTATTCTTCAACAAGGGGAAAACCTTGCAATCCTGGGGCATGAAGTCTCTGGTTCACTGGAGGCATTGAGTGTACTGACCTCAAATTAGGCCCCTTCGGAGGGAAGCATGCCACAACTGGAGGAAGACTGGGCTCTGCTGGCTCCCCCACCGCGTGTGTAGCGGCTTCACGCCCTTTGCCTCCCCCTGCTCCTCCCCCAGGACTTTGGCAGAGTACTGCCCTGCGCTGCGCTCGCTGCGGGTGCGGCACTGCCACCACGTGGCCGAGCCCAGCCTAAGCCGCCTGCGGAAGCGCGGTGTGGACATCGACGTCGAGCCGCCGCTGCATCAGGCCCTGGTACTGCTGCAGGACATGGTGGGCTTTGCACCCTTTGTCAACCTGCAGGTCTGACCCGCCTGCCGATGGGCACAGCTGGACTGTGTGGCCGGGGCCTCATTGCGAACTGTAAGGAAATTGAACTGTGGGGGCCTCCGGTGAGAGGCCAGTGCCCTGCCCCACCCTAGAGCTTCAAATAAAGAGCTTTTTACCCCCTCTTGCCTGGTGCCGCTGCCCTATTGGAGATAGGGGATGTAAAGTTGGGAGAGACACAGTATTCCAGCACCCCAGCTATGAAATGACCAGAATGCACTCACATCTTCCTGGGGCTACCTTTACTGTGCCTGTGGCAGCTCCAAGAGGAGGTTAACACAGTAGAGCAAGGACGTTGGGAAGGAAGGGGGACAGGAGTTAGGGCGGGCCCTGTGTCGTGTGTAGGGCTCCTGCATCCCTCTGGGATCTGTGCCTAGATGGCTCGGGCAGAGTCTGGCAAGTGCCTCAGTGGAAGCGGTACTTTCTGGCTGGCTTGAGGTTGATGTATGTCGCCTTCATCTCCTCAGCCTCAGGGTTCCGCACATCTTTGAATCGCTCCCCTTTGGTGCTCACTATCTGGTTGTCGATGTATCGGATCAGCTTCTTGGGAGCCTGTCAGGCAATCAGGCAGTGAGCAGCAGAAGCCTGGAGACAGATGTGCCCGCTCCACGACCCTGATTGTCTCACCTCCTTAGGAGCCATAGGACGGTGAATCTTCTGATCCTCTGCACTATCCACCATCATGTACCTGCCAAAAACTGGCTGGGTGAAGCTCTTGCCACCCTGGGAAGACCCTCAAAGGTCCCAGCCCTGCCCAGCCCAGACTCACTTCTGCAGGATGAAGGATTTCAGCTCATCTTTTTGGGGGCCTCTGAGACGCCTAGGCAGGTCCTGCAGAGAGAAGCCAGGTGTAGGGCCTAGGGTACCAGCAGGGGAAGCAAATGGGGCTAGGCTAGGGGCAGGGGCTTAACACTAAGCTGGAGCATGGCTGAGGTTACATGGGGGGGTGGGGTGGTCTAGCAGAGGTTACCTGGTTGGGGCCATCCCAGGCTGGAGGCCCCTGCTTCCCCTCTACCAGCATCTGCACAGCTTCTTCCAAGTCCCCTCGAGCTTTGGCCAATACCCACTGGGCCTGCTCCACTGAACAGGTGGGGAACACCTCCAGGAGTACGTCCACCCCTGGCAGCAGCTCTTCCTCAGGGCCGGCTGCCTGTGGGCATAAATGTTGACAAAAGGCACTATTTCCTCCTTTCCAGCCCCCCGAGCTCCTTCACTGGTACCCTCCTCTACCAGTACCTCATCTTGGGTGTCCCCAGCAGAAGACATCATCTCTTCTTTGAGCTTTTCGGGCCGCTGCAGGGGCTCTGGGGAGATAGATACCTGACCTTGGACCTCGGAGCTCTGTGGCTGCACATTCTCTTAAAGGGGCAGAAAGAGCAACAGGTTTGCCAGGGCTTTGGAGGAGGCAGTTTGAGTCACCCAGGGGCCCAATTCCCAGGCTCACCTTTGTTCCTGGCACCACTCAACTGCCCTGAGAGCTTCTGGATCATGTCCCCTATTGTACCCCTGAAAAGACCAGGAGGGTGGTTAAAGGACAACTCTACCACCCTCCACCATCTGCCAGCCCCCCTCGTCCTCTTGGCCCCAGCCAGGCCCCACCTGGGGATGTGGGCGAAGCCAGGCACATAGGCCTCCATCATTTCAGTGAAGGCTTCCATGTCGAAATTCTCCTCTGATGGGCCTGAGGGGCCCAGGTCCCCAAGAACCCCGAGCACATAGGAAAAGATGACGTCATCCAAGCCGCTGCAGGAAGGGAACAGACAAGCCCTGTTAGCCTGGGACTCCAGCTCCTGGCTTCCTGGGGACGATGAGGCAGACCTCAAGCCTGAAGCCTGGAGAGTATCCCACCCTCCCCCTTCCTCAGAGATTTGGTCTCCCCTTTGTTCAACAAGGGTGACGGGAACAGGATGAGAGGCAAGGCCACACCAGCAGATCATACTCAGCCCTTCCGCATCTCAGGAACAGGGCTGAGTGCTTCCCACCCCAGTCTCTCCACTGGCCAGGGTCCAGAGTCCTGCCCAGCTACTCCAGCACTGGCCCAAGCATGACCCTTCTAGGAGAGCAGCTCCTACCTGAGGTCGGCCTCTGGGAGGTGCGTCTGGACAAAGGCAAGAAGGGCTGCACTGACAATCCTCTCCAGCTCCATGCTCTCTCCTCTGCTGAAGGGATACAAGATGGAGGCTTGTCAGGCCCTCTTCTGCCTGCCCCTGCCCACCAGGTCCGGGGGCAGCCAGCTCCTCCCTCCTGCCCTGCTGTGGAAACCATTTGTTGAAGTTGCCTGTAGCTTCCAACTCTCTGGTCCTCCCCCGCTCCCTCAAGCAGAGCCACAGCCCCCCCGCCTCCCTCTCTCTCCACCTCCTCCAGCCTGAGACAGGACACTACACTGTCTCAGGAGAAAGTTTTCAGAGTGGAGGTTTCCCTCCTCCCTCCCCCTGATCTCTCCCCATCTCCCCACCCCACTCCCCAGAAGTAGGCCCAGATCTTCTGGGAAGACGCCAAGGTCTTGAGGTCACATGCCTCCTGGCTGAGGAATCCCATCACTGAGAGGGCCACTGGGCCCCCAAGTCCAGCCACAAGGGGCCCATTGTCCAGCCCCGCAAGGAGCAGGCCTCAGGACTGAGCATAGCCATCCCCCCCACCCAGAATGGGCCACCCACCCTTCAGACAAAGGGGCTTTTCTGGCTCTGGGGCCCAGATAGAAGAGGAAGTCTTTCATGAATTCTATCTCCCTGCCTGGTCCTTGCCCTCCAGCAGCTTGGGGCTATCTACAGAGGCTGTCCATTCTCGTTCCCAAGGCCTACGACGTCCTAGAAGATCTGGCCTTTGCCTACCTTCCAACCTCACCACTCCCTCCTAGCTCACTCCACCAGCATCCTTGGGGTCCTTCAAACTTGCCCAGCTTCTTCCTGCCTATCTCTTCCAGATATCCACATGGCTCATCCCCTCACCTCTGCCAGGGCTCTGCTCAAATGCTGCCTCCAGAGAGACTGTCCCTGACTAACCTACCAAAAATAAGCATTCCCCATACTCCCCAATCTCTTTCTCTGCTTTATTTTCTACATGGCATATACTACAGTTTAATGTTATTTTTATGTTTATTTGCTTATTGTCTCTCCTCCCCCATAAAACATAAGCTTCAAGAAGAGGGAGTTGGGAGGGACTTTGTCTTATCCTTTGGTATAGCCCTAGCACTTAGAATGGAGAAGGAAATGGCAGCCCACTCCAGTGTTCTTGCCTGGAGAATCCCAAGGACGGGGGAGCCTGGTGGGCTGCCGTCTATGGGGTCGCACAGAGTCGGACACGACTGAAGTGACTTAGCATAGCACTTAGAGGGAGAAGGCAGTGGCACCCCACTCCAGTACTCTTGCCTGGAAAATCCCATGGATGGAGGAGCCTGGTAGGCTGCAGTCCATGGGGTCAATAAGAGTCAGACACGACTGAGCGACTTCACTTTCACTTTTCACTTTCATGCATTGGAGAAGGAAATGGCAACCCCCTCCAGTGTTCTTGCCTGGAGAATCCCAGGGACGGGGGAGCCTGGTGGGCTGCCATCTCTGGGGTCGCACAGAGTTGGATACAACTGAAGCAACTTAGCAGTAGCAGTAGCAGTAGCACTTAGAAAAATGCCTGCACTTAGTAGGTGCTTGATAAATACTTATTGACTTGTTTCAATCCTGCTTACATGCTTTTGACTCCATAAAGTCTGTATTTGGTAGTCAAGAACATACAGGTGGCAACAAATTGCTCCAGATCCACAGGTCCAAATGTCAGCTTATCCCAGTTAGAAGACTCAGGAGCACCTACCCCCAATTCACCATATCCTTTCCGTCTGTGTATACCTCCTCCAAACAGGTACCTCCTCCTGTTTCACTAGCTGACACAACTTGCTCAGCTGCCAAACCTGAACTTGGGGGTTACCCTGAGCCTCACCCTCTCTCAACCCCACCTGCTGCAGTCAGTCAGTCACCAGGTCCCGGTCAAGTCTGCTGCCTTATTATTCTCCATGCTAGCCACTTCTCCCCAGCTTCAGTCTGGCTTCTGCTCCAACATCTCTACCAAATCTTCTCAGGCTAAGGTCAGGAGTTACTGTTTTCAGGTTTTGGTCTAATCGTTTTTGTCGTTTAGTGGCTAAGTTGTGTTCAACTCTTACGCAACCTCATGGACTATAGCCCTCCAGGATCCTCTGTCCATGTGATTTCCCAGGCAAGAATACTGGAGTGGGTGGCCATCTCCTTCTCCAGGGGATCTTCCAACTCAGGGATTGAACCCACATCTCCTGTGTTACAGGCAGATTCTTTACTGCTGAGCTCCTGGGAAGCCCTAATTGGTCTAATTAGGTTGAACCATATGAATTTGCCAATATTATCCATTTTTTATCAAGAAAGAGAGAACGGCCATTTCTTATACTGTCACCTCATATTTGCCCTTTCAGCAGCATCAGTATTGGTCTAGGAGGCATCACGTCCTCCTGTTTCTCTTCCACCTCCCTAGCCATTACTTCTCAGGCCATCCCTGCCCCCTCTCCTCTTTTTCCCCTCTAACTGTGGCAGCAAAGCTCAGGCTCAAAGCTGCTTCTCCTCTTTCTTCAGTCTGCACCCTCTGTCTCTGGAAGATCTCATCTGGGCCCACATCTTCTTGTTCCAACTCCATGTCACCAATTCCCAAATGTCTAATTCTCTAGTCCAGCCTCCTCCTCTGAGCTACACACTTGTACATCTATCTCTCTGACACCTCCACGGGGATGACTTAACGTGTTCCAAACTGACATTCTCCCAAGTTGTCTTCTCCTCCAAGGCTGTCCCTGTCCCCTGTGTATACCTGTCCATGTACCCAGCTGTTCCTGCCACAAGTCTGAGACCAGATGCTGTGAGGATCCCTGACACCATCCTACCGTCTGCCTTCCCACATCCAATCAGTCACCAAGCCCTGACCATTATCTCTCAACATATCTACTTCTCTCCATCTCTCCTCCCACTGAGCTCCATCTCTTGCCTTAACTGCAAGTTTCCCAGTCGTTCTCCTCACCACCATCTTTCCGCCAACAACCTATTTTCCACAAACATCATGGCTGTACAATCTTTACAAAAAATCATGTTCTTCCTGCATAACATCTATCCATGATTTCCTGTTTCCAGATTAGTCCAGATTCTTTTTGTGGCCCTCAGTTCAGGGCCTTACTCCTGCCTCTGTCTCTCCAGCCGTCATGTACCACTGCCCGCCCCCCTCCCCACCCAGATCACTCCCCTCCACCCTGGCTTGCTTTCACCTTGCCAGCACTCCAGCTTTTTCACGGCAAGAGTCTCTGCATGAACTGTGTCCTCTGCCTGGGTAACCTGCTGCATCCACACCTTCACTTGCTAACTCCTCTTACCTCTCAGGTTTCATTTTACAGTATCCTTCAAGGGATGCTGTTCCTGACCCTCTAGAACTGGTTTGGTCTCTATCTTACACCATTACTGCCGACTACACTTTTCCTTATTTAGCAACACCTTTTATAGCTATAATTTAAAAAAATTACTGGGGCAATGTGTAATGATTCTTCCACTTGCTTCATGAGCGTAGAGACTACACACCTGGTTTACTGATCAATGTACACTCAATAAAGTTACTTCCCACTTCACAAATGAAGAGATTGAAGCTCAGTGGGTTTAATGACTTGCCCAGAGTCACCTGGCTTGACTGTAGTAGTCAAGAGATAAATCCAGGACTTTCTAGTTGAGTGTATATTCGAGGGGCTACTTTGGGAATGGGGGGATGTCAAGACCTCCAATTGGGTTGAGATAGGGCTGCCATCTATGATCACAGTTCCCTGGTCCCCTGACTGGTAACACAGAGTTGCTGTGACAGTACAGGGTCACTTGGGACAGCAGAACTGAGAAGCCCTATCCTACCAGGGGAGGCCAGCCTCTTGCTTCAGACCCTAGTATGGGCCTTGGCGAGGAGTGTAACTGCTCAGACCAGGCATACCAGATCCATCATGCTGCTCCCCCAAGAAGTCAGCCCCCTGTGGAGACCAACATCCACCCCAGGTTATACCACTCCTGGCTGCTAGCAGTTGTCTGCCAACCTCTGCGAGGACCAAGGTCCATGGATGCTGCATGAAAGCTTCTAGGGAAGAAGCTCTCAGGGATGTGGCTGATGCCTAGCTTCTAGCCAAGGTCCAAGAAGTTATTCATGGCAAACACCTCACTGTGCTCAAATAAAAGTCTTCCTGCCCTGAGCTTTTGCTCTGGCTTGTTTCCTAACAGAATGTCCCCCTTCCTCCTGTTCTTGGGCTGCCCAAACTTTCCCAAGCCTTCAAAGCTTGCCAGTTCTTTCTTTCACCCTTCTCCACCCCTTAGGCTTCACTGGCATTCCTTTCCTACCCAGCACCTTCTTCTAATATTTCTCCTCATAGTCCCTAAGTTGGGGAAGCTGCAGCCCAAACAGCCAGGCTTCTCCAGGGTCAGAACAGGATTTCCCCAAGACTTTTCAAATTCTGGATATAGCCCTCAGAACCCCATTACATGCTGGGGGCTCCAAATCAGGGTTCACTGGTTAGCTGCACCCATGAAATGTGACACATCCTATTGTGAGTCTTGTTTGAATACCTCTAATGAACGTAATAATATTTAGCATTTACTGACTGCTTACAGGGCTTCCCAGGTGGCACTAGTGGCCCTAGTGGCACTAAACAAACAGAGGTGGGTTCGAGCCATTGGTCTGGAAGATCCCCTGGAAGAGGGCATGGCAACCCACTCCAGTATTCTTGCCTGTAGAATCCCCTGGACAGAGAATTCTGGTGGGCTGCAGTCCATAGGGTCGTATAGGGTCACACAGAATCGGACACAACTGAAATGACTTAGCACTCATGGATGACTGCTTAAGATCTGCTAGGGATTGTTCTGTGCTCTTTACATGTATTAACTTACCTAATCCTCACAATTACCCTAACATATAGATACTAATATATCATATTATCCCATTTACCCAAAAGGAAATGGACACATTGTGAGGTTAAGTAACTTGCCCAGGGTCACAAAGGAAGTTAATGGCAGCTTTATACCCAGGCAGTCTGGCTCCAAAACCTTCACTGTTAACCACCATACTACACCACCTTTCATGATGCAAAGGGTCTGTCCCCAACCTATGTTCTGATCCTCCTCTCCTGCTTGGCTAGGCCTCTTGCCTACCTCAGAATCTTTGCTCACACCATTCTCCCCACACCAGAATGTCTTTGCCCCTTTGCCCCTCACTTTGCAGACTCACTCCCCCTTTGGAGCCAACAATGACTGCCCCATCCTCACTGGCCAGGTGGCCTGGGAGCATCTCCGGGAGCGCACAGCCCTGAACTCTCCAGATGCTCCATAATGCCTCCTCCCCTCCCCAAACAAATTTAAGTGAAACTGGGGAAAGAAGTACTATGTTGTTCCCTTCAGGTGGGGATGTGCCCCAGGTGGAGGGAGACCAGTAGGCCATGTGGGAGGAGTCCTGGGAAGCGGAGTGGAAGAAGCCCCGGGCATCGAGAGTCTAGAAACGAGGTCTTCACTGCTTCTCCCAGATTCTATGAAGCCCGGCTCCTGGGGCCCTGGTACACAACGCAGGTTCCAGAGGACATCATAGTCCCCTGACCCTCAATGCAGCTCTTAGAAGCACCAAGGGGATCGAGGGGTATACGGGACTCCGGCATCCAAAATCAGGCGGGAGTATAAATGCGGGGTGATGGGAGTACAGGAAGTGGGGCCACAATGATGGCCGACCCCTGAAGCAGCAGCTCCCTAAACGAGCTAGCGGGATACCCCTAAGCATCCAGAATAGTGGGCCCGAGGGCACATGGATGTGCTTGCGGCCCTGGGGGACACGATGAGGGAGGCCTGAGCAAGCTAAAAAGCGCCTTAATACAGGCTACGGCGAGACTCAGAGATGGGGGTCTGGCGGGCCCCGGGGGTACCGTGGGGAGACACACAGGACGGGTACCCTGGGTCAATGCTCTCCGCGACTCTTCCAGCCGTGAGTCGGGGCCTGGAGGGGGAATCACCTGCTCCGTCGGGCGCCGCCGGCGACTTGTCCCGCGCGGTGCAGCTCGCATGCCCCCAGCCCCACCAACGAGATCAAAGGCGGGGCCCAGAGCGGTTCACTTCCAGAAGCGCTGTGGTGGCCATTTTTAAGAAGGGCAATTGCCCATAAGTGGGCGGGGCTTCTGTTTCCAGTCCCATTTGTCTCAGGGTTTTGGACGGGTTCTCGCGGCGGCCATTTTTTTTTGAGGGTAGGGAGGAGTTAGGCATGAAGATTACGCCATGGGTGGAGTCTCACCGACTGACTGTATGCCCTCCTAGTTCCTTGTCTGCCCAGACCAAGGACGTTTGGCCCAACCCAGTGTATTCCCATCCACCTTATTTCTGAGCCCCCCAAATCTCGCTCAAATCCTGTATCTTCCCCTCGACTTCTCCTTGTTTTTCCCGTCTTCCCACAAACCCGTGGCTCACTGGTTAATTCTGGTGGCCCCTATACTCCCAGACCTGGTGTTCCCCAAATCCCACTGTCTCTCCTCCTACGTGTCCAGTCCAGATTCAAGCCCTGTCACCCATCAAAAATAATCAGCCTAAATTCATTCCCATGCTGAAGAGAAGCATTTGGGACAGCAAATTTTGCTCCCTATGTCAGCAAATAGGAGGAGGTCTTTGATGTTGTCATAGGGCATGGGAACTCCCCATTCTGGTCTCCCAAGTCTATTTAATTAAGGCTTCTGTTTATCAATTTTTATATAGGCCACACGTTGCCCAGATAACTCTTAAGTACTGACTTACCCGCCATGCAAGTGTGTGCATGTGTTTCGGGCTCCTTGTGACCCCATGGACTGTAGCCCCCAGGCTCCTGTGTCCATGGAATTTTCCAGGCAAAAATAGTGGAGTGGGTTGTCATTTCCTCCTCCAGGGGATTTTCCAAACCCAAGGATCGAACCTGCGTCTCCTGTATTGGCAGGAGGATTCATTACCACAAAGCCACCAGAGAAGACTATGTCTGCCCCTATGCATTCTCTTAACAGCTATGTCTCCCCAAGATTAGGGTGGCTACAGGGCCTAAGTTTGGGTGGTTTGGATGGGGAAGGGGCAGCAGGTGCTCTGAGGACCCACCTGAGCTCAGATGCAGGATGCCTGCAGGCCAGTACCTCAATGCCCATGTTGGCAGGGCTCCTCATTTAGGACAGGATGGCTGAACCCCAGTACCCAGTAAAGCCCCAGCTTCCTCTTTCTGTTCCTGCTACCTCAGCTTCCCGGTGCTATCCAGGGGGGAAGTCCAGAGCCTTCCCTTCCCAGAAGTCCTTCAATGTGTCATGATGGAAGGAGTTCCATTCAAGAATGAGCTCTCCCATTCCCAGTCACGAGGCTGAGCCTCTTTTCAGGTCTAGTCCCCCTGTAGGGTGCTGGGGGCCCAGAGATTGTCACTATGCTGAGGAGCTCATGGTCCAAGGTAGAAAGTCCCATTCTCTATTCCCTAAGGACAGAAGCAATGCCATAATAAGGAGAAAAAGAGGATCACCACTCCCTATTCCAGTCCTGTCCCTCACTTCAACCTCCCACCTCCCCACCAGGATTCTCTGGCCTCAAAGTGAGCAAGATGTGGGCTGCTGGGGAAAGAAGGAGGGAGCACTTTGGCGTCGCGTCTCCCATAAAAGCTCTGCTGCTGCCAGCCTGGTGCTGCTGGGGTTAATGAAGGGTGGGGTGACAGCCACTTTGAACTCTGGCCAAGCAGGCCCCTGGGAAGGAGGTGATGGATGGCTGCCAGGCCTCTAAAGACTAAGCCGTTGCTCCCCTCCCCCAGCCCCCAGTCTGTCCTCCTCTCCCCTCCATTGCACAATACTGATGCCTCTTCTCTCCCTACCACCCCCATTACAGGAATTTCCAGGTTTCCTCAGTAGAGCTGTCCCTGGTTCCAAGCCCAAGACCCTGGCGACCATCCCTGAGACTGTACCTTTCCCCCTTCCCAACAGCCTGTTTCTTGAATGGCAGTGGATGTAGCTACTTATCATGGGAAAGAACTTCTTGAGGTTTTGGGGAAAGACCATTTAGGGGGAGCCCCTCAATTCCCAGCTCAGATTCTGGAGGGTCTCAACTCTGTGCAGTAAGAGTTGGGTTCTGGAATCAGAGGACAGACGGTGGGCTGGGGAGAGGGCCCACCACAGACACAGGGACACATACAAACCATAATCAGGAGCTCCAGGGAACTCTAGTCCCATGTGACATTCACACTGCCTGGGCCTTAAGCCCCTGATTTTTCTGTTCCCTCAGGTCTCAGTATCTTTCCACGGAATGGGAATAAACTCCACTCATGCTTTGGATGCAGCTTGAAGCCACATGATGTAGAAGGAGGTAGACTGATACCCCCTTCCTCCCCATTCCATGAGTGAATTCTGCAGCTGATGCTGGGCCTCCTAAGCTGAAGGGGAAAGCTAGAATCTTGTGCCGAAAGCCTCCACTAGCACATCAGCTCCCCACCATTCAATCTCAGAGTGAGGAACTGGGCTTGAATTAGGCAGAAAGGGCAGATTTCCCAGACATTAAGGGCAGAGAAAGAACCCAGGCGGCTGGCTTCAAGGGGTGGGAGGGACTCGTCAGAGACTGAGGTGAGGAAGGGGATGCTTTGAAAGATTGGGGGGCGTGGAGAAGGGGGTCCCCATTCTTGCTTGAGGTCAAAAAGGGCTCTCTGGGCAGGGTGCCCGGCCCTCCCACACCTTCCTCCTTTCTCAGAAGAGCCAGGATGGGGCGGGGGCGGGAGTTGGCTGGGGCGGGGCCTATTTAAGGAGCAGTCTCTGGGAGCATCACTGTAGATCCAGCTCCAGGAGGGAGAGGAGAGGCTTCAAGGGTAAGTGCAGACCTGTTTCTTTCAACTCAAGTTGGGGGTGGTAGTGGAGGGTGGCTCTTGAGCCTGCCGGCCTGCCTTTACCTCTCCAGAGACAGGCTGCAGCTCTGCCCTGAGTGGGAATAGCACCCCCGTCCTCAGTTTAACTCTCTAGAAAGTCACAGTGTGTTTCAGGGGAGTCTTTCTCTTCCATTCCCTTATCTATACCAGGTACTTCCTGTCTTCATTTCAGGCGTGTGTGTGTGTGTAGGGGCGCGGGCAGTGGTTTCAGGGAGCTTGGACTCCTGGGCCTCTATCTTGGGGATCCACATTTTGTGGGTCTTGTTTGGCTCAGGAGGCCTGTCTCTAGAGAAATACCCTCTCAGTGTACATGCTCTAGCTCTTCCCCCAGTCCCTTGTCTATCCAGCTCCACCCCTAGGCCCATTGGAGCACATTTGGACAGGGGATGACGGGACCCATTCTGCATGGAATCTCTACCACGGCCCTGAGCCCCCACCCCTCATATCTAATATCAGTATCCTGTTGGAATTGAGAGAACCTTTGCCTCTTCTAGCAATGGACCCCTATTTTCTGCTCCAAGCTCAGACCCTTCCTGGAATAGGAGGAATCTTGAGATCTCAGGTTTCTCACCTGACCCATCCTGGGGATGAGGAAAGATTCACAGAAGAGAGTGCAGGAGGGCAGCATCAAGGTTAAGAGAACTTTGGCCACCTGGCTCTGAGAACTGAATTCCATAGGCTGTGAGCTCTAGCAAATGCCCTAGGGACTCAGTTCTGGTGCCCGGCTGTGCTACACCATCAATACTGAAGTCACGGGGCATCAGCCAGTTGCTGCCACTGGCTCAATCTTTTAATAACTTCAATTCAAGCCACTCTCTTGTCAAAGACTTCAATGGCTCCCCAAAACTCCTCACTTTGCCGTTAAAGTCTTTCAAAGTATGGCCTCCACTTAGCTTTGAAGCCTGATCTTCCACTGCTTCCTGGTTATAACCTGTCCTCCAGTGAAACCCTGCTCCTCCCTGCTCCTTCTGCCATGCTTTTACTCGTGCTGACCCTTCCTCAGTTCTTCTCGGGACACCTCCTTTCCATCACTGTCAGATTCCTACACATCCTTCAAAGTCTTTCTCAGATGCCTCTTACGAGAAGCTTCTTCAATGCCTCAATGATGCATACGATGTCCTACAAATCCTCCACACTCTGCTTCCAGTGGGGCTTGATTCATGAGCCCCGTGATGACTAGTCTAGTTTTCCTCACAGAGTGGCTGTTCAATAAATGTTCCTTGTATTTTGCTGAGCATGTCTCATGTATGAAGAGGCCTGTATGTAAAGGCCACAGTCAGATTTCCCAGGTGTACTCTGTGTATACCCTTGGGTAAGTTGTTAATTTCTATAGGCCTCAGTTTCCTCATCTGTAAACAGGGATAATAATTATATCCACATCAAGGTTTTGTGAAAATTAAATGATAGTTTCTGTACAGGGCTTAGCACAGTGCCTGCACACAGTAAGTGCTCAGTTAAGTGTGTAAGATTGTTGTGATTATTACCCTCCTTTCAGTAGAATGTGAGTTACCCAGTTGGGAGGTGGGATAGGGTTTAAAATTGGTCAGTCATGGTTTATTGGCAAAGGGCTCTAAACCAGATGCCAGGATTGGGTAAGGCTGGGGCGAAGCCAGGAGGAGAAGGCCATCAGGATGAGAGTTTGGTGGCTCAAGCCCCACTGAGGGACAGTACTACTGTGTGACCTTGGGTGAGTCACCCCTCTCTGGCCTTGGTTTCCCAACACGAGGTAACTTGAGGAGGTTGAGCCAGATAAACAGTAAAGTCTCCGGCAGCTCTGATGTTTTATGAGTTCTAAGCTTCTAAGGGTTAAGTTCAAAGAAAAGATCAAAGAAAGAAGCATCTAGGACTCCCTGCAGGGCTTCCTTACAGCCACAGGGCTGGAGCATGGGGGTTTGGAAGCAGTGGCAGGCTGGACTGAGCTGAGTGGCAGCACTTCCTTCAAAAAGTCTATAATTGGGGACCTCCTCCCTCACTGGGGCTGGGGGACAGGGGTAAATTATGTGCAGCTTCTGGACATTTCCAGGGCATAAGTGGAGGCCTTAGGGAAAGAATGTGTGTGAGCAATGTGGATTCTCAGAGATGAGGAGAGTTGAGAGACTTTAAGAGTGGGCTTGAGAGGGTAGAAGAGGAAGGGGATTCAGAACACATTTTATATGGTGGGAGATTCATGATTTACTTAACCTGCTTTGTTTCAAAAGAAAGAAAAGAAAAAGGATTTGAGGAGGCTTACCAGCATGTAGAAAATATCTCTAAGATTAAAATATAAAATCTGTGACAAATTACATTTTAAATGTGTATCCTTTTTGATCCAGAGACTCAATATCCTTATTATCACTATTTTTAGTTAGAAATTGTTTCAGACTTACAGAAAAGTTGGCAGAATAGTACAAAGAACTCTGACTTAGCCTTATACCAGATTCACCAACTGTTAACCTTTCTTTCTTTTTTTTTTTTTTCAAGTATCACAATGTTTATTGATAGATACAAGTATATAAAATCAGGGCATGAACATGACTTGATAAATTAAGTAGACTTAATTTCAATACTATAATAAGAGGGACCAATTCAAATTCTTACCATTTGTTTCACACCCACAAAGACCACTTCAAGGGCATTTACGATCTCTCAAAACTGATCAGTTTTGTGCAAGTAAACCATGTTTCTTTTAAAAAGACTTGTGCACTTGCCCAGGCTCAAGGATATTAAAATCTAGCACATAAAGCCCATTACTAGAGGTAGAAATACAGGCAATATACTATTACGGCAACAACCATCAATTACAGTTAAGAATTTTTCTGTAACAACCAAATGGATAATCAAATATTGCAACAACTCAAGTATTACTGAGCAAAGTGCATTTCTACAGTATTCAGTGTTGCTATTCAGTTTTCTAACTTAAAACAGCCTATGATAACTGGCAGCAAAGAAGGTCCTTGCAATAGACTGCCTCTGCTTGAGAACTTATGATGTAATTATTGCATGCTGCTAATATACTATCTAAACATTAAAGATACTCCTAAAATATTTGATGGTAGACTATGATTAGTCTGTCTTTCTTTTTTTTTTTTTGCCATATTGCTTTCTTTAATCTATAGTCCTCATTCAAATCTTGCTACTTGTCCCAACATTGTCCTTCATAACAATGTTCGTTCTAGGCTAGTATCCAAAAGAGGATCATGCGTTGCATTTAGTTTTCATGTCTCTTTCATCTCCTTTGACTTGAAACCTTTGTCTGTTATGACACTGACATTTTCGAACAATTTTCTCTCAATTTAGGCTTATGTTTCCTCATGATTATGCCTTACCACTGAATTTTTGATGTTGTATTTTTCAGTTTAACATATCCAAAGCACATGATGTCAATTTGTATCCATTAAAGAAAAAATTTAAAGACCCTAATTAAAGATGGTAAGAAAAAAAAGATGGTAAGGAAAAAAAAAACGATAAGAAAGATTTTGTTTAAGAGGGACTACTGCAATGGGGTTATTAACGTGTTTACCCACCACTTTTCCCTATTATACTATTAGGTTACTATTTTCTTCAGGTTACTACTTTAAAATTTGTAATTAATAAATATCTTATTGGAACATATCTGAAACTATATAAATATCAGGTTTTTCATCAAACTTTCACCCATTAGTTTTAGTATCCAGAAATGATTCTCACTTGAATCAGTCATTACTGTGATGATTGGGAATGGTAATTTTCTAGTTTCATTTTTCCTTCTTCTATAAGGAGAGCTTTCCAGTCACATGTATTTATTTAGTTAATATTAGCATGGACTTAGGAATCCTTATTTTATTCAGTAGGTTATAATCTGTTACTGTGACTGTTTTGATGCTTAAAGTGTCCTTGATTTGGTCAGTGGAAGTCCCTTCAAGTTGGCTCCTTTGTTCTTTTGATATTTTTGAGGAGTCCTTTAATTTCTGGCACAAGTTGTTCCAGGCTCATCTTGTACCTTTCCTGCCACAGCCTTGAAATCAGCCATTTTCCCAAGGGGAGTGGTTCCTTTTTTGGAGGATGGAATTTAGAATCAAAGATCTGGGCACTGGCTGTGCTTGTTGCTACTAGGGTGTCATTGTTCAATGATTCAATCTCTAATTCTAACGTTTCAGATTCCACAATTTAACACTTGTATCTGTGAACAAAGATGCATATTCAAGGACATTTATTTTCTCATCACTCTCTCAGCTTATTTCTCAAATGCCTCCTAACTGTTCTCCCTATTTCTACAGTGGCCCCTCTATAGTCTCTTTTCCACACATCATCCAGAATAATTTTTAAAAAATCTCATCACATTTCCCTGTGCTCATAATGTTCCTCTAAGGAAAAAAATCCAAAATTTTCTACATGGCTTCAAGATGCCACAGGATCCAGCTTCATCTGTAACTTCATTAACTATTCAGTTCAGTTCAGTCACTCAGTCGTGTCTGACTCTTTGTGACCCCAGGAACCACAGCATGCCAGGCCTCCTGGTCCATCACCAACTCCCGGAGTCCACCCAAACCCATGTCCACTGAGTTGGTGACGCCATCCATTAACTGTTACATTTTCACTAACTCACCGGACAAGGACACCCCAGCCAAGGGTGTTTGTACTTGCTTTTCTCCCCCAGCTATTCAAATGGCTTGTAAAGGTCTTTATTAGGTCTCCACTGAAGAGTCACCTCTTCTGAGAAGCCTTCCGTAAGTATCCTGATGAAAACAGCACCCCATCACTTATTGCTGTATGACACTGCATTGTATATTCCCCTTTGCTTATTGTCAGTCTTCATTTCCCTACATTACATCTCTAGAGTAAGCTCTATCGAGGGCAGAGAGTTGTTTTTCTCCTAGAGCCCCAGTGCCTAGAATACTGCCCAGCATATGTGGGCTTTCAAATGCCTGTCAAGTCAGTGAAGATGACTTTCATTCCTTGGGACTTTTGCATTCACCATACTTTCTGCCTGGCTTCCCCTCACCCTTCTCTTTGCACAGCTAGCTTTTTCATATTATTTAGGTCTCAGCTTAAATGTTTTCCATAAGGACAGAAACTACCATGGCTATCTCATTCACGACTATATCCTCAAGGCCTGCAATAGTTCCTGGCAAATAAAAGGCATTCAAGAAATTTGTTGGATGGATTTTTAATAGCTAAAAACTGGAAAGAATCCAAATGCTACAGACTGTTGAAGAATGAGGTAACACCATGTTCATTGGCATAAAACGATGTCCAAGATATACTTAATGTAAAAGGCAACAAGCAAAACTGTGATTCCTTTTATGTAGTTAATATTAGGTGCACAGAAAAAAATAGTAAAAAAACACTAGATTGGACCTCAGTGTTCATTTGTGGGTGTTGGGCTTCCCGGGTGTCTCTAGTGGTAAAGAACCCTCCTGCCAATGCAGGAGACATAAGAGACACAGGTTCAGTCTCTGGGTCAGGAAGATCCCCTGCAGGAGGATATGGAAACCCATTCCAGTAGCCTTGCCTGGAGAATCTCATGGACAGAGGAACCTGGGGGGCTACAGTGCATAGGGTCGCACACAGTTGGACACAACTGAAGGGACTTAGCATGCCCACACAAAATATTAGAACAGATTTTAACTCTCTATTTTATAAATTTCTGTATTGCAAACTACTTTTTAAAAACAAATACTAAAAAAATAAAAAGTAAAAACAAATACTAACCTTTGAGCACTTAGTATATGACAGTTACTGTGGTAAACATTTTGTGTGCAGGATTTCATGATATCTTCTCAATAATCTTATGAGATAGGTCCTGATACCATCATCCCCATTCGTGATGAGGAAATTGGTTCAGGGACATTAAATAGTTCACTCAAGATCACACAGCAGACCTAACACACTACAACAGCTCCCTGTGTTTCCATAATTTACAAAAAGAAAGAAAGGAAAATAAGCTGAAACTAGGGGTAATAGTTCAGGATCCAGGTTTTACACAAAAGATGCTAAGTAAATTTGGCTCCCTGGAAACCAGGGCAAAGAGAAAAATATGATCAATTATGAGATCCTTGGTGCTTCAAAGATAAAAAAAGCAAACCACTCATCAGGAGAAACATCTTTACCAAGTGCTGAGGTTTAACAGAACTTCTGCATGAACCTCATAATTATAGCAGTGTTCAATCAAGTGATCTACAGTTTCAGTAACATACCTGTATACCCAGGTATCTTCTGGCCAACTACAAATGGAAGTTCACTGAAAGCAATTCCATGAGGAACCAACTTCATACAGCCTGGGTGTCAGATCTGGTGGGATGGCTAGACCCGTAGTTAAAATCGGATGTGTGGCTTAATCCTCCAGCAAACTCCTACAATAGTGCACATTCAACCTATTAAAGACTGTTAGGCAGAAGGAGGAGACAAGATACAAATATATGTATGACTGAGTCCCTTCGATGTTCACCTGAAACTATCATAACATTGTTTATCGGCTGTCCCACAATATAAAAGTTTAAAAAGAATCGGGACACAAGATGTGACATCATCTTAGATTTCAACCCTGGTAAAATTTCCAGGTAGGCTGTGTTAGTTTTATTCTTCTTTAACAGATGAGTAAACTGAGACTCAGAGAGTCTAAAAAATGTCAGTTCAGTTCAGTCAGTCTGACTCTTTGCAACCCCAAGGACTGCAGCACAACAGGCCTCCCTGTCCATCACCAACTCCTGGAGTTTACCCAAACTCATGTCAGAGCCAGCCCTAAATCTGTGTCTTAGGGATCCCTTCCTCAGCCATGCTTGCCATCCACACCTCAATAAAATAGCTGATGCCCTCAGAATCTCTCTGTGGATGGTGGGCTGAGGACCTAGGAGAGAGTCGTCTTGCACTGGAAGGCAGCTGGTTAAGGGAAAGTGGGGCCCGGCGAGTGAGGAAGCACACGTTTCCCACTCTAATCCCTGACACCTTGTACCCCAAAAAGGGAAGTAAAGCTCACATTACATAGATGAAGAAACCCCACCTCCACCCCCAAACATAAAAACAATCTTAAAGCCTACACCTGACTTCAGTCACTTTTCTTTACAAGCTGCGAATAAGTGGGCCCTCAGCTTGGGGAGTTAGGGGAAATTTCCTGGAGAGAAGAGACGAAAAAGGGCACGTGGGGGCTCATTGCAGGGCAGGGTTGGGCAGGGAGGAAACAGAGGGTCCAGGCCCTTCCTCCACCACACGCTCAGGCTTTCCAAGTCCAAGGAGAAGGAAGGAGTAACAGGACACCCACTCAGAGATCTCTATGATCCCTTTTCGCCCTCGCCCCACCATCCTGCAAAAACCTGAAATCAAGGAAGAGCCTCAAGCCGGTGGTGGTTAAAAAAAAAAAAAAGGCAAAAGTACAGGTGACAGGTGCACCCAGCCCCAGCGCACAGCTGCGGCGGCAGGAGAACGGCGCGCGTGCTCACAGTCGCCTGCCGCCGGGCCTCGCGCGCCCCCAGCTCAAGCCTTCCTCTTCTTCAGGCGGCCGCGCTCCACCGCTTCCCCCGCGGGACTCTCGTCCCCGCTGTCGCTGCTGGCCGGCGGGCGCAGGACTCCCCTCTTGACGCGGTACTCGGGCTCTCGCAGGCGCGGCGCGCCTTGCAGCAGGAATTCGCCGCCGCGGTAGGTGACACGCACGTTGGTGCGCGGGTATGTGCCGTACACGCGGCGCAGCTCCCGGCGCACCGAGTCCGGCAGCTCGAGGCGCGGGCCAAGCGCGCGCTCCACACGGCCCCACCGCAGCTCGGCCTGCACGGTGCCGCCTTCCGGCCACTGCGCCCCGCTCTCGACTGCCGCCTGTCCTGTGGCTGCGGGCGCCTGCAGCGATGGCCCCAGGTAGCTGGGCGCGGGGAATGGCGGGCGCAGGGCCGCGGCGAAGGCCGGCGGGAAGGCCCAAAAAGGCGGCGCGACCTTCAGGGGCGCTCCGGTGGAGTGGAAGCAGTGGTATTCCTGCGGACCAGCCCACTCGCCGGCGCACAGGTCGCGGGGCCGGCTGCAGAAGTTATGGGCCTGGATAGGGGGCAGCAGCAGAGGGGCGGGCTGGTAGGTGTAGGTGAGGTGCTGCAGTAGAGGCCAGATGTCCTCCCCAGGCGCTCGGCAGTAGTATGCGTACATGGTCTGAAGTTCAGGCGGCCGGCGTGGTTCCTGGGGCCTTGTCCTGGTCCAGACCTGGAGTAGGGGAGGTGGATGCGCTTTGTTCTCAGGTCCACCGCAGATCCTGGTGACTAGTAACGCAGGCCTTGGTTCACAGCAGGAGCCCCTGCGATTGTGCCCCCGGCTTTGGGGAACTCTTCCTAAAGAGTTTGGCTACCAGGTCACCTCTTGTCCTAGGGCGGGACCCAAAGCCCAGGCTCCGAGCAGGCTAGAAGGACTCAAGGCCGTTTGAAGCCCCAGCCCTGAAATGCCCTTCCAGGTAGCTCCCCACTCACTTGTCTCCTTTAGCCTCGGGGAGCTGACCCCCAGCATTTGGAGGAACCAGAGAGATCCAGGAGCAGGGCTCCTCTCCACCGCTTTTCAGTTGATCTGCTGTTCTTCATGCCCTGACTCGGCCACACCTCCTGGTTTCCAGGCAAAGGGAAAACCTTTACCTTGCCAGAAGCCAGCCAGTCTGTGTTTACACTGGGTGAACCTGCTGGAATCATGCTGGCCCCAACTTAGACACAACATCCGTGAGGGTATCCCAGTGCCCTTTGCAATTAGGTTAGCTCTCTGTTATCCACATCCCGTTTTCCCAGTCAGATGGATTGAGTTATCCAGCATTTGAGTTAAGCTCCTCACCAGGCACTGAATCAAGTTACTTCATGGTTCAGTCGTGTCCAACTCTTTGAGACCCCATGGACTGCAGCACACCAGGCTTCCCTGTCTTTCACCATCCCTGGGAGTTTGCTCAGACTCATGTCCATTGAGTTGGCAATGCCATCCAACCATCTCATCCTTGTTCAAGTTGCTTATGAGCATCTAACTTCAAGTTTACATCAACCCTAGAAATGAGGTATTAATAGTTTCCCCACCTTACATAGCAAGAAGCTGCTTGTCTCAGATTTGGTATACAATGAATGTATTCTATGACTGGGGCTTATGTAAATATCTTGTCCAGACTCACATAGCTAGTTATGTTAAGGGTAAAATTCTCAAGACTTGTACTGTCAGTAATAGCATGATCACCAATCTATACTGGGTCTGCTTTCCCGCTATCTGACTATCCTCCCCTCTAGAATGTTACATAAGAGCTTATAACTTTTTTCAAAGAACTTCTAATTCTTATTAGCCACATGAAGAACATGGTGATATCATTCTCATGGAATAGATTAAGGAACCAGAGACTCAGGAATTTAGGCCACTTTCCCATCTTCTCACAGTCTGTAACTGTCACTGTGGGATTTGAACTCAGTCCAACTGATGCCAAAGCCCAGAAGCGACTTGGGTGAAGCCAGAAAGGTTGCTTCATTCACATGGGGTGAGGACTATCTGAGCTCCAGTCCCCATTGGTTCAGGTCATGTCCTTCCAGCTCTCTTCCCCAGTGGAGTGGGTCATAGTTGCTGGATGCTTAAAATGGATACCCTCTCCTAGTTGCTGGGCTGCCAGGCCATCATACTTTCCTTCCTCCTCTGTTAATCTAAGCAGTATTACCATTAACCCCCACAGTTTCTCATAGATTTTCAGCATCCCTCAGAGTCCAGCTACCCTCTGGGAAGTTCTCCCACACTCAGCCTGGTGATGTCATGTTTATTCCTGACTGCACCACTCTTTCAAGTCTAATTCAGGCCATTGGCCTAGTGACAGCAGCAGCTCGGACTGGTTTAGGTTATCTACCTAACACTCCCTATCCAACAGCTCCAAGAAGGGAGCCTCCCCCTCTGTTTTCTTTAAGAACTGCTCCCAGGGACTTCCTGGTGGTCCAGTGGTTAAAATTCCCTGTGCTTCCAATGCAGGGGGCACAGGTTTGATCCCTGGTTGGGGAACTAAGATCTCTCATGCTGTGTGGCAAAAAAAAAAAAAAAAAGAACTGGTCCCAGGACATAGTGGTCTTTGTTGGGGGAGGCCTCCCACCCCCATGATGTCCATGGCTTAATCCCTGGGGTCTGGTTAATATGTTACATTACATGGCAAGGGGGAATTAAGGTTGCAAATGATATTAAGGTTGTTAGTTAAAAGTCCTTAAAATAGAGAGGTTATCCTGGATTATCTCGGTTGGTCCAGAGTAATTACAGGAGTCAAATGTGGAAGATGGAAACTCAAGAGTCACTGGCTTTGAAGATGAAAGAGGGTCATGAGCCTCATGAGCCAAGGAATGCAGGCAGCCCGAAAGCTGGAAAAGACAAGGAAATGGATTCTTCCTAGAAAGGAATGCAATTCTGCCAATACCTTGATTTTAGTTAATGAGACAGAATTCCAGTCTCCAGAAGTGTAAGATAATACATTTGTATTGTTTAGAGCCTCTAAGTCTGTGGTAATTTGTTAGACCATTAGTGGAAAATTAATATACCTCCCCACTCTATTTATAACTGCCCCTTTCTCCCCCATGGGGATCTGATCACCCTGAGTGGGAGATGAGAGTGTGAGACCAAGCTCAAGTTGAAGCCTGGGACAATGAGAAGCCTGTGTTTTAATGTTCTGACATACTTGCTGAAAACTGCTGGTCTGGGGCGGAGGGTAGTTTTAAGGAAAAATGAGAAAAATAAGAACCAGGCCAAGTTTCTCAGCCTTTATTCACCCTGATTCCAGTAACAGCCTCCACATTTTTAGAGTTCCACACCTTATCTACTGTTAAGAAAGTGGTTCTGGGGGAGTTGGTTCTAGCCCATCCTTAAATTACCTAGGTGATTTAGGGCTCGATCAATCATCACTGACATCCCTTTGGCCATAGTGACTAGTTTACGCTAGCCATGTGACTCAATTTGGGCCAATGGGAACCAAGCCCAGGGCTCTGTTCTCTTATTGTGTGGAGGGAAGGGCTCTCTCCCCTGGACCGAAATCTGGAAGAATGCAGTTCTGCATCCAAAGGCGATGCTCTCTCAGCATGGAATCGCAGAAGAAGTGGAACCAAAGGTCAGAGGGAGATATTGAGTCCTGATGACATCGTTTGAATCCTGGACTTTGAAGTTATGTGAGCCATTAAATTCCTCCCCCCCCCCTCAGTTTTTTAGGATATAGTTGGTATACAGCACTGTTTAAGGTGTAGAACATAATGATTTGACTTAAATTTATTGTGAAACAATTACTACAATAGGTTTGGTTAATATCCATCATCTCATATAGATACAAAAAAAATTTTATTTTCCTTCTGATGAGAACTCTTAGGGTCTACTCTCTTAACAACTTTCAGATATACCATACAGCAGTGTTAACTTTGGTCATCATGTTATACTTTACCTCCCTAGTATATATTTATCTTATAACTGGAAATCTGTATATTTGATCAGCTTTATCCAACTTCCTTCTCCTCACCCCGCAATAAATTCCTTTCCTGCTTAATCTAGTTTGAATGGAGTCTTTTTTTGTATATGTAACCAGTTTTGTTTACTTCATATAAACTTAACTACAAAAGACACAATGAAATGGGCATTTTAAAAATTATACCAAAGCACCATCATGTTAGCCTTTGGAAGTTTAAATATTTATTATACTGTGGAGTGGGTCTTCTGTTGTTTGCATCAACAATACACCCTGAGTGTTTTCCCCCAGAATTTATGAAAAAATTCAAAATACAGAAACCTGAGTAGTTTTTGATCAGTGACCCCCATGATCAGAGGCTCTTTTTCAGGCAAAGTAGAGGATGGATTGGGGAGAGAAAGATTAGAAGCCAGTCTTGGAGGAGGTTCACATCCTAGTTTAGGAAAACTGACAACCAGAACAAGAGCAGGGATGAAAAAGACATGGAAGCAGATTCACCTGGAATCAACTGCCTGGATGGGTACAGGTGGATGCACATGTTTTTAGCTTGGTCACCTGGATGGGTAGTCAAGGTGATCCTGGAGATAAGAAACACGAAGGGGTGACAGAAGTTGAGACAGTGCCGAGTTCTGGTGGGACATTTGGGGAAGACTATCTAGCAGCAGTTTTATATTCAGGCTGGAGATAGGAGGTGAGTTGGTCATGAAGGAAAGGTAGTAAGTGAAGTTACCAAAGCCGCTGCTGCTACCCTGCCCGTATTACATACACTGTGTCATCACGGATGCCAATTTGTTGGGTTCCACTTATGCCTTTTGAGGGCAATTGAGGTATAGTTTATGTATAATATTGTAAGTTTCAGGTATACAAATAGTGATTCACAATTTTTAAAGGTTATATGCCATTTATAGTTATTATGATATTTGACTATATGTCCTGTGTTGTACTATATATTCTTGTAGCTTATTCATTTTAGATGTAGTAGTTTGTACCTCTTAATCTCTTACCCCTATCTTGCCCTTCCCCTTTTCCTTCTCCCCCACTGGTAATTTGTTCTGTATATCTGAGTCTTTATTTTTTGTATATGCATTAGTTTGTTTTATTTTTAGATTCCACATATAAATTAAATCATACAGTATTTGTCTTTTACTTATTTCACTTAGTATGATACATTCCAAGTCCATTCTTATTGTTGCAAATGGCAATATTTCATTCTTTTTTTTATGTCTGAGTAGTATTCCATTGTGTGTATGTGTGTGTATCGGAACTTTCCCAATGGCTCAATGGATAAAGAATCTGCCTGTAATGCAGGAGACACAGGAGACCGGAATTCAATCCCTGGGTCAGAAAGATCCCTTAGAGAAGGAAATGACAACCCACTCCAGTATTCTTGCCTGCAAAATCCCACGGGCTACAGTGCAAAGGGTCGCAAAGAGTAGAACATGACTGAGCAACTGAGCACACAGCATATATGTGTGTGTGTATATATATATATAGGCTCACATGTTCTTTATCCATTCATTTGTTGATGAGCACTTAGGTTGCTTCCACATCTTGGCAATTGTAAATAATGCTGCTATGAACATTGGGGTGCATGTATCTTTGCAAATTATTGTTTTCATTTTTTTCAAATAAATACCCAGGAGGGAATTGCTGGGTCATATGGTAGTTCTATTCTTAGTTTTTTTGAGAAACCTCTATACAGTTTTCCATAGTGCCTGAATGAGTTTATATTCCCATCAACAGGCAGTCTTGGTTTTGAAGTCCCTCTTACCCCATATAGTGTATGGCCTGATGAGTTTAAGTGAATACATGAAAAGAGTATTGAAAATGGAAATTTGGGGGACCCTCTCTCTGACTAAGAAAGCCCTGGAAAAATGTGTCCCAAGGAAGGGGACTGAGGAGTTGTTAGGTGGGAGGAGACTATGGTGGAACCCAAATGAAAGAGGTTGGAAGCCAAGGGAGGAAAGAATTTCAGGGAAAGTGTGTATCTCTTTCCCACCATCCAAGGACTCTGATACAAGTTGAGAGAAGGCAACATGATCTTCAGTTGTACCACATGTCCCCTCCCTGTTATCGCTGTGCTTGACAACTGGGAAGGAAATCAGATATAATCACAAGCCTGGTGCTGACACAAAAGGGCAACTGGTTACACTGTTTATAAAGTCAGAAGCTGAGGGAACACCAAGTGTAACTATGGGGCATTAAGTGCAATACAGAGGCCAAAGCTTTCCCTGTAAGACCACATCTAGTTCTCACCCCTTGGCAGCTCAGCCCATTTTTCTGTTCCCCCACTGGATACCCAGGGAGGGCTAAGCCAAGATTCAGGGTTGCTCTGAAATAAAGGTGCATGCATTCTAGAGATGGGATGCCAGAAAGACTCCTTTAGTCAATTTATGGGGGACCTAGTGTATCAGAGTCCATATTGAATGCTGGGTTTCCTGCCTTCTATTCTCACAGCCAGGAAAGCATAGACAGGGATAAGGGGTAGCAATGGGAGAGAAATGGTAGTCTTCATTCTAGTAATGAGGGCTTTCTAGAACATGAGGGGATTCAGCAATTGCTTGAAGTCTTTAGAAGAGAGATGATGCCTGTGTGGCCAAGGCGGGGAGGATACAGGTGGTAAGAAGAGAGTCTGAAGGGCAGGATTGGGGAGGAGGAAAATGAGACAGACTAGTGGGAGATGGATGCTGGGGGCAAGGTTCATGGGGCCTCTAGGACTCTCCAGGAACTGGGTGAAGAGACTCTACCCCTGGACACTTAGGCTCTTGTGCTGGACTGTTTGCAACAGGTGTGCCCTTTGCAATGGGTGCCACCCAGGTTGTCAGGATGGAAGATACGGTTAATATTCCTGTTGACAACAAAACTTTTACACCCCTATTTCTCATTTAATGCCCACAAAAATCCCTCTAAGGAGTAAAGCAGAGACTCACAAAATGACGGTTCCTGTAAAAGAAGTGGTGGAGCCAGGGAACTGAGTCCCAAGTCCCCCAGAAGTAAAAAGTCGTGATCATTGCCCCTTATCCCAGGGTAGGGAAATAGTAGGACTGGAGTCTGTGCTGTCTGACTGCCTAGAAACCTAACTAGGCTTACAGGCCTATTGAGAGAAGACATGGGACATCCTCACTGGATTGGACTAAGCAAAACAAATCTTGACTTTCACGGCCTGGGAAGGGGTAGGAAGAGGAAAGACTCCTAAGAGTCAGGAGACCTGTGTTCCAGCTTGTCTGGGCCGCTTGCTTGCTGTGTGAAAGTCACTGAATCTCTCCCCACCTCAGTTTCCTCCTCTGTAAAATGGGATAATAGGACCTACCTCCTAGGGATAACAATGTGAGGACTCAACAAGATAATGCATACAGAGTGTTTAACACAGCACAGTGCACATTCTAAGAGCTCAGTAGCTTTATAGTTTACTATTGTGTGCATGCATGCTAAGTCACTTCACTTGTGTCCAACTCTGTGAGACCCTATGGACTGTAGCCCACCAGGCTCCTCTGTTTACGGGGTTCTCCAGGCAAGAATACCGGAATGGGTTGTCATGCCCTCCTCCAGGGAACCTTCCCCACCCAGGGATCGAACCCGCGTGTCTTCAGTCTTCCGCATTGGCAGGCGGGTTCTTTACCACTAGCGCCACCCGCGGAAGCCCATACTTTACTATTAACAGTACAAGGAGGTTGGGCCGCTTGGTTGCTCTCTCAGGGTCTGGTGCGTGTGACCTGAATCCTGGTGCCCACAGCAGCTCGAGGTGGGCGTGTCCACTCTTGGCTCACAGTCCAGCTTCAGGGAGTTCCAGGTCGTGCCACCGCCCTCTCCTTATCTGTCTCAGCTGTGCATCCAGTCACATGACAAGGCTTGAAGGAGGCACTGAGCTCTCTTCATTCTCCGAATTAATAGGAAGGAGGGTGGAGAGGACGGGAAGCTCTCAGAAGAACAGTTGATTTGAACTGAAGTGACATTAAGCCTTCGTGGAGGTGAGAGTCAGGAATTCAGGCAACCTGCCCCGTTTTTTTGGCTAGCGTGCACATCCTCTGTTTGATCCTTAAGGGCAAAGGCCCATAACAAATATGGCGGCGACAGCCTCAGGCTCCAGCACCTGCCTAAACTGCGGTCCCAGGAGCCGAGCGGAGCCAATCGCTGGGTAGGGGCGGAAGAAGAGGCTGGAGAAGTTACAGGCGGCCCGCGCGCAGGCGCACTGGCTGGCAGCTGGCTCCCGGCAGCCTTGGGATTAGGCTTCGCGTGCCACAATTGCGGTGAGCGGCTGGCCGGCGGCAGGGGCTGGGGGCAGCGGGCCGGACTGGGGGCCAGTCAGACACGAAGGACACACGGAGGGGGACAGGAGTGCTGTCTGCTCTGGGAGTCCTGGGGGCTGTCTTCGGGGGTTCCTGAAGTGATCTGGTTGTGGATTGAGAAAGTGCTTGGGTCAGGGTGGGAAAAGCTTGAGCTCAAGGGGTGAGGATGGAATTCTTGCAGAGGGGACTCCCTAGAGTCGCCGGCAGCTTTAGGCCGGGATCCATTTCATTAACATAATGGCCTTTAACCCTGGTGATGTAGTAGAACCTATAGGGGAGCTTTAAAAGAACACCGATGCTGGGCCCCTTCTCTAGAGATTCCAATTTATTTAATTGGTCGGGAGTGAGGCTGGGCCTTGGTTTGATTGAGCAGCTCCTCGGGTGATTTTAATGTGCCGACAGGCTGGAGAGCCACCACATGGTTCAGCACCATGGTTGATCCCAGACTCCTCTGTGGCTTGGAACGGGTGGGTGGTCTTGGGGTGAAGTTACTGACCCTCCAAGGAAATGGTCCCAACTCCCAACAGGGTGAAATTGACTTCTAGCCTAAGAAAGAGGATGGGCCCATTAGTCACTGCATGGAAAGTGGGCACCCTTCCAGGGTGGGCCTCCCCAACAGCCCTGCCAGGGGTTGTGGGAAGACTAAACAGGGAGACAAAGGGGATGTGAAACAGGAAACTCAGCAGACAATTCAAAGGTCACCTTGTTGAAAAAAGGACACCCTTAATATTTGCATAGGGTTTTATACCTTTAAAATTCATTTAATACCCCCTGGGGACAGACAGGGAATGGAATTTTTCTCCCGCTTTGCAGATATAGGAATAAACTAGTTAGTGAATAGCTAGTTAGTGATAAGGTTCAGACTTGCAGGGCTCCCAACTCCAAATAATGCTTACTAGTAGATTTTTCCCCTCCATACTAATTGCTTCTCATACAGTCTGCAGTCCTTCGGGAGCCCCTCACCCCAGGGGGCCCTATCTGGCCCCCTTGGTTTTCTCTCCCAAGTTTATCAGCTCCCTGCCCACCATAGGCTGGTTCAAAGAGCAGGGAGCTACTCTTGTTTCCGTGCTTTTCTAGTTATTTCCCAGGAGCCCGATGGGGTGAAGAGGGGAGCATTTTTGAAAGATGCGGGGCGGGGGGATTCTTCTAAAAATCTTTTTCTGTCCCCCGGGCACCCCAGTGGCCCCCACGCCCCTTTCTGTTGTCCTCAGGAGACTTATCTTGTGTGTGGTTTCCAAGCCCTTCCTAATCTGGTGTCTTTCTGTCCTGAGCTCACTCTCCATATTGTATCAGTTTTCCTTAGCACCTGGTGAAGGCTTAATAAATGTTACATTTTGTTATTATCACTGTTCCTCTTTGTTCACCTGTTGCCTTGCTGTCCACGTTTCACATCAGGCTTTCCCAGGTTGCTTCTTTCTGACTTCCACAGTCAAGCAGAATGAAGAGCTGAGGGGGACAGTGGGATATGGGGGTGTCACTCCTCCTATGGCTGCTTTTTCCCCCCTTGGGCTGGGGATGTCCATATGAGCCTTTTAGGGGCAAGTTGACCCACTGGGTATTAATTAAAAGGCCAATATGTGGTGAAGGAGCCTGAGGGAGCCTAGAGGTAGAAATCAGGGGTAGGTCTGACCTGGCCCCGCCCATAAGGAGCTTGGAGGCTGGAGAAGGGTTAGGGAGACCTTTGGATCCTGATGGACAGAGGAGCCTGATGGGCTGCAGTCCAGGGGGTCGCTAAGAGTCGGACACGACTGAGCGACTTCACTTTCACTTTTCACTTTCATGCATTGGAGAAGGAAACGGCAACCTACTCCAGTGTTCTTGCCTGGAGAATCCCAGGGACGGGGGAGCCTGGTGGGCTGCCGTCTCTGGGGTCGCACAGAGTCGGACACGACTGAAGCGACTTAGCAGCAGCAGCAGCAGCAGCAGCAGCACAGAGGATTCAGCCAAGGAACCTGAAAAAGGGAGAGAACATCTAACTTGGTGTTCTTGAGAAGGTTTGTGCCACTGAACTGGCCCTTTCTCAGATAAGCAGGATTTGATAATGATTGTGATGGGCAAAGTGATGTGAGAAATGCTGAGGGTTTTTCCTTTTTTTTGCTCAAAAGCATCTGTTTTCAATCTTGGCTCCAGCACTTAATAGCTCTGTGATTTGGGGCCAGTTACTGATCCTTCAGAGTCTTGGTTTCTTCACTTATAAGATAAGGATAGAAATAGTAACAAATTATAAGGATACATGATGATAGGTGTAAAAACCAGGCATATCTTATATGCCTGAGAACTGGTATGTAGTTATATCTAGAGTGTTTTAGGTGGAAGGAACAACATGAACTAAGGTTGGAGGTGGCATTCAAAAAAGAATTTGAAAGATGGTAGGATATTCCAGGCAATGAGAAGCATCAGTGTTTCGTACTGAAAAGACAACTTCAATCCTCAATCTGCCAGAAGACACAGACTGAAATCCTTTAGAGATCATAAAGCCAAACTTCAGAGAAATGAAAAAAAGGAATAGTTACATTTTACTGAGGGTCTTCTAAAGGCCAGGCACTAGGCTTGGTGCTTTATATACCTTTATGCGTTTCAGCCCCACAGCAATCTAAGAGGTTGGCTTAGATCCCCACTTTATAGATGGGGAAACTGAGGCCCCGAGGGAGGGAGTGGCTGGCTCAAGGTCGCACTACTGGGACCATACCGGCTGTCGCTGTGGGGGATGGGCTGTGGAGCCTCCAGCAGTCTCTCTCTCATGGTGTCAAGGTAAGGGTGGAGCTGGTTGCAGGTTACAGGACATCTCAGTCACATTATACAGCTAGGCTAGTATGGGCCCCAAGCTGTTCCTTCCCAAGAGAGCCAGGGCTGTTGCTCTCTGTGGGGGTGGATTGGGGGTGGTGTTTTGCGGAAAGTTTTCACTTTCGTCTCAGGTTCAAAGGATTTGTTAACAAAATAATCCTCTTGTTATATATGAATAAATAATACCAGTATTTATTAGAGAATTATCTAACTTACTTTTGATATACTAACATTAAAAGAAACGAGAGAGAAACAGCAGAGGATACATCACCAAATTGAGTTTTGACCAACATCCAGACTCAGATAGCATTGGTAAGTCCCATGACACAGCACAGCTGGAGTCCCAGTTGTGAAAAGATCCCAGGCATCCCATCCGCTTTGTGGGTGAGACTTCAAAAATTGCAGTTCAGAGTTCCCGCTCATAATCCCTGGACGCAGACTGATAATCATCATCAGTCTGTGAGCAAAAGCAGCTCTGGTTTTATGTTAATGCTGTTTGTTTTGTCATGTAAAACGTGGAATGTTGTTAAGCCTGGGACTTGGTTGGTCAGAGCCGCTCTATGGGTTCAACAATTTCAAGATTTGTCCCCTATCTTATCTATGGTGCCACAAAGCTTCCACTCACAGCAGGCAGTCAAGGCACTTACAGTCAGGGCAGTATCCAGGCAGGTTAGAAGCAAGGTCAGAGACCTGGTCTGCCTTGTCTCTGAAGCCTAAACAGGACTATTTATTTAATTTCCCTAACAGGTGGGACTTCCCTGGTGGCTCAATTGGTAAAGAATCTGCCTGCAATTCAGGAGACCCATGTTTGATCCCTGGGTCTGGAAGATCTCTTGGAGAAGGAAGTGGCAACCCATTCCAGTACTCTTGCCTGGGAAATCCCATAAACAGAGGAGCTTGGTGGACTCTAGTCTATGGGGCTGCAAGAGTCAGAAACAACTTCGTGACTAAACCACCAACAGGTGGGGAGGGCTAGCAGAGGAAGAAGTTACTGATGGAGCAATACCATCTGGAATAGAGACCGTTGAGTGCCCTGCATGCTCCTCCCACAGCTCTGTTTCCTGGGCAAAGGCTTACCTGGGCAGGGTGCTTTGCCTCTAGATCTAGTCCATGGTTTACGGGTTTGTCTCTGGTACCCCCTGAACACTGTATATGCTCCTGCTTCTTGCAGGCCCTCCTCCTCTGACTTTACCTTTTGTGCTTTTTTTCCTCCTCAAACTCCCTTGCCACAAGAAGGACCTGATTACCTGCATATTCCCCTGCTCTTACTCTGATCTAAGTGAGCCTAAGTAAAAGCCAGTTTCTCCGCATATTTCTGTCGGTGCTCTAATACTCCCTTTGTTTGTTGGTGATCAGTCACTAAGTCACGTCTGACTCTTTTTGACCCCATGGACTGCAGCATGCCAGGCTTCCCTGTCCTTCACTATCTCCCGAAGTTTGCTCAAACTCATGCCCACTGAGCCTGTGATGTTATCCAACTGTCTCATCCTCTCTTGCCTCCTCCTGCCCTTAGTCTTTCCCAGCATCAAGGTCTTTACCAATGAGTCGGCTCTTGGCATCAGGTTGCCAAAGTATTGAAGCTTCAGAATCAGTCCTTCCAATAGATATTCAGGGTTTATTTCCTTTAGGATTGACTAGAATTGATACTTTCGAATTGTGATACTGGAGAAGACTCTAGAGAGTTCTTTGGACTGTAAGGAGATCAAACCAGTCAATCCTCCTTGCATTCCTGTAAAGATAGGCACTTACTTTCATTTTGCAAGTGAGGAAACCAAGGTTCAGACAGGCTCAGACCTTACCTGTGGGTACAGTTAGTAGGAAGTGCAGTTGAGATTTAAAACCAAGCTCTTTTGATGGCAAAAGTCATACTTTTTCCATCTCACCACACTTTGAGGTTTTCCTCTACTGTTGTCCCAGTGTGGGTGCAGGGAGCTGGCGGCTGGCAGCTGGGGGCCTTGCCTATAGAGTCCACCTTCTCCAGTAACCAGGGCAGGTCACTGGACATCTGGGTAGGGCACCAGGAGGCTTCACTCCCTCTGGACAAAGGCTTTCGAGGTGAGGGAGGGGAGTTCTGAAAGGCCCTGGGGAATCAGAGGAGGTGACCTGAGTTAAGGGTAAAAGCAGACGCATACACTGTGCTTTATAGGCTCAAAGCACCTTTAGGTGAATCCCCATCTCATCCTGGTGTGGTGGATATGGACGGTCTGGGAGGCTTGATAGTGATAGTCTGTGAAGTTCCGGTGCTCACTGCACTTACTGTGCTCACTATGTCGAAGTATCTTCTCATTGACTGCTGACCCTAGCCTTAGGAAGGTTGGCTTCATTGTGCAATTCAGGAAACAGGCATGGAGGGGTTAACCAAATTGCTGCAGGTCACATGGGTAGGAAATGGAGTTGGGCCTTTGGAGACCTCCACTTGTGCCTTCTTTCCACAACATTGCTTGGGAAAGTGCCAAGGAAACTTTCAGGGTGATGGATATATTCCTGATCTCAACTGTGACAGTTTCACAGGCATACACATGCCAAAACTGATCAGACTATACACTTTGAATATATGCAGAGTATTATTATCTAGGGAAGGGTTCTTTTTTCCATTCTCTCTCTCTCTTTTTTTGTTTTTTGGTTGTACCACATGGCTTGCAGGATCTCCGTTCTCCAGTCAGGGATTGAAACCAGGCCACGACAGTGAAAGCCTGGAGTCCTAACCCCTAGGCCACCAGAGACTTCTCCATTGTGCAGATTACTGTATGTCAGTTATACCTCAATAAGTCTGTGGGAAAAAACAATATTTCCCACCAAATACTTCTTCAGGGGCTTAAAGGCCCCATGGATATCGTCCTGCTTTTGGACAAGGCGGGACCCTTTTGGCCAGGGAGAGATTCTCACAGACTTAGTGGCTGCTTTCAGGAAGTTCGGGCTTCCCAAGTGGTGTTAGTGGTAAAGAACCCGCCTGCCAATGCAGGAGTTGTAAGAGACGTAGGATCAATCCCTGGGTTGGGAAGATTCCCCTGGAGGAGGGCATGGCAACCCTTTCCAGTATTCTTGCCTGGAGAATCCCCATGGACAGAGGAACCTGGCAGGCTACAGTCCAAAGGATCTCACGAGTCGGACACGACTGAAGTGACTTAGCATGCACGCCTTCAGGTAGTTTTGGCCATTCCTCCTTCTTCCTCCATCACTAAGATGTGGACTGGCACAAAGCTGGCACGGGGGTGGGAGGCTGCATACTGACCTCTTGAGTGACCACCTCAGCTTCCAGTGAGTCTGAGAGAGACCCTGTGAGAGTCCCTCCTTGTTCTCCCTGCAGAGCCTCTATCTCCTCAGCCAGTCACTCCCACAGCAAGGATGGCTGAGTCCAGAGATGGAGGTAGAGGGTGAGAACACAGGCCCCATGCTGGCGAACCCCACCGTCAGGTTGGAGTGTGGGCAGGTGGGAGAATGTGTGCAGGGCTGGAGGCACAATGAGGGACGAGGAGTTGGAGTTCTAATGGCCATGGCACCTGAGGAACAGGTGAGATGGAAACGAAGATATGTGGAGGGCGCTTCTGGTAGCAGGGGCCCTTGAGAACAAAGGCCTGGCCAGAGAAGATGGAGGCTTGAAGGTCCGTGGGAAGCTGGGCTGGACTGGCCAGGAGAGGCTGGACTATAGAGGCCCTTGAAGGCTGGGCATGGAAGCAGAGCCCTGGGGACTCATGGGGCAAGAGCAAGACCTGTCGGGGGCGGGTCACCACTTAGGGACTGAGTCTGAGTTGGTTCTCCAGGGCCTGACTCTAATAGGGAAACAGGAGTTTCTGTTCTGCATATGTGTGTGTAAGGATGCAGACATGTAAATGAGGCCTGTGGGTAGGCTTGGGTCACGAGGGCTTCAAGAGGAGATAGCCTCTGAGGAGGTGCATAAGTTTTAGGGCTGCCGAAACAAATTGCCACAAACTAGGTAGCTTAACTCCAGTACTCTTGCCTGGCAAATCCCATGGACGGAGGAGCCTGGTAGGCTGCAGTCCATGGGGTCGCTAGGAGTCAGACACGAATGAGCGACTTCACTTTCACTTTTCACTTTTGTGCATTGGGGAAGGAAATGGCAACCCACTCCAGTGTTCTTGCCTGGAGAATCCCAGGGACGGGGGAGCCTGGTGGGCTGCCATCTACGGAGTCGCACAGAGTTGGACATGACTGAAGCGATTTAGCAGCAGCAGCAGCAGGTAGCTTAAAACAACCTCACAGTTCCTGGAGGGTGGAAATCCAGCATCGGGGCACCAGCAGGGTCATGCGCCCTCTGGAGGGAGCCTCTAGGAAAGCATCCTCCCTTGCCTCCGCCTGGCTGTCTTGTGCTACCTGCAATTCTTTGTGTTCTCTGGCTCATAGCTGCATCACTCAGATTTCTGCCTTCATCTTCACATGGCTGTCTTCCCTTTCTCTGTGTCTGTGTCTGTGTCCAGATTTCCTTCTCCTTATGAGGACAGCAGTCCTTAGGTTAGGGCTCACCTCAATTCAGACCTCATCTTAATGTGTTACATCTGTAAAGCTCTTTCCAAATAAGATCACACTCACAGGTGCTGGGGGTTAGGACTTGAACCTATCTCTCTGGGGCTAATTCAACTAGCTACAGGGAGTTTGAGAGAAGAAAGCCCCTATAGCTTCCCTCTGGTGAGCGGAGAAGGCGGGTGGTCAGACAGGCACACATGGGATTATGTTTCTGAAAAGAGAACAACAACTTTGAATCTAAAAAAAGAGACAGATAGACTTAATGCCTGGCTGCTTAAAGTGTGGTCATGGCCCAGCAGCATCGGTGCCCCCTGGGAGCCTGTTAGAAATGCAGAATCTCAGATTCCACTCCACACCTGTGAAGGTAAAAACCTACATTTGAGCCAAGTCCCCAGGTGATGTGGAAGCACATTACAGTATGAGAAGCACTGCTGTAATAAGAATTGGATTTTTATTTCCTTTTAAATCCATGGTCAGTCTGGCCTGCTGGTCTCTGCACGAGCTGGCCTGGTCCGGAGCAGGCCCGTGTGTTGTCCTTTGTTCTTTCAAGTAACACGTCCTTGAGTTTCTCTCCCGTTTGTTGACGCTGCCCACGTACTTGACCTTTGTGGAGAGCATCGGGCTTGTTGAGCCAGTCCCTTTGTTGTGTTCCTGGGCTATGTCCAACTTTTGGCTGTTTTTAGATGTTGCTGCTGTGAACAACTCTGTACATGTTCTCTTGGGGTTAGTTCCTTAAGGTGGGGTTTCTGGAATCAAAGTGCATGGGCAGTTGTGGACTCTTATCATATCGTATCACTCTTATATCCCTGTGAAACCTGACATCACGGCAGGTCTCTCCATTCTACCCAGCACCCCACAGTAATCCAGTTTGGGAGGTCAAGTGGCAAAAAAAAAAAAAAAAAAAAGGCTTTGGAGCCAGACAGGCCAGGGTTCAAGTCTGCTACTTTTATGCTGTGTGACCTTGGGCAAATGACTTAACCATCTCTGAGCTTGGGGTTGCTCTCCTATAATATTGGAACAGTGCTGTAAACTTTGTATGGGTTTTATAAAGATGATAATGATACCACCAATATTTATTGAGCACTTTCTGTGAGTTACCTCATTTAATCCTTTTATTCTTCTGAGTAGCCATGATCACCCACTTTTCCCTTTTACAGAAGAGAAAACTGAGGCTGGGGTTAACTAGCTTGCCCGAGATTCTACTGTAGGCACAGTGTGTGCCCAGGCCCAGGGCTGTCAGGTTAGAATATGGATGAAAGAAGATGCCCTAGCATGCGACCTGACTCTGCACTTGCTAGCTGTCTGCCTTCTCTTCCCACGCCTTTATCAGTTTCCTTTTACTCCCTAATAGTGGTATGTAGTCCAGCATTGTTTTAGCTGGTGATTCCCACTGGCGATTCCCCAGTTTTGTGTGCAAACTTTCTCCCAGTGAGATGACTCAGAGGTCTGGGGTTAGGAGCAGGGGTGGCTCTGATCCCTGCAGCTAACTGGCTCCTTCTTCCCCAGGGACAAGTATGGCCAGAATGCCCATGGCCATGGGCGCACCTCAGTGCTCCTGGGGCTGAGGCTGGGCTGGCCGCCATGAGGCTGGGTGGGCCCTGGGCCTGGCTGCTGGGCCTGCCCACGGCTGTGGTCTATGGCTCCCTGGCCCTGTTTGTCTCTGTCCTGCACAACGTGTTCCTGCTTTACTACGTGGACACCTTTGTCTCAGTGTACAAGATCGACAAAGCTGCCTTCTGGGTTGGAGAGGTAGGCCAGCACTGGGGCAGTCAGCCCGGGTGGGAGCTGGGCAGATGGCAGGGCAGGGTCCTACCCAGGCAGGAGCAGAGGGTAAGCTGGCTTGCCCACTAAGATTCAGCAAGAAAAGGTAGAGCTGGAGGCCTCAGTGGGGATTATGCCAACTCTCCCGTCCTCTGTCCTGTGAGCCAGGCACTGTATGCACACTTATAATATATTCACATGTATTTATCAGCAGTGCCCTGGATGGTGGGAGTTTGATGGGGGCAGTGGCTGTGGGTTATGGCAGAGGGACTGACCTGAGCACCTGTTTGCAGGCAGGAAAGCTGGCATCATCTCTGAGGGGTGGCGAGCAGGCTGGGGTGGGGAAAGCCCTGGAGAGGACGCCGCCTGGAGCCCACCTACCCGTCTCCCCTCTGCCCACAGACCGTGTTTCTCCTCTGGAACAGTCTCAACGACCCCCTCTTCGGCTGGCTGAGTGACCGTCAGTTCCTCAGCTCCCAACCCCGGTTTGTTTCCTGGGGAAAGCTCAGGACTGGTCCTCTCCCACCTCCCCCTCCCCAGGGCTGGAGGACCACTACCTGTGTGTGGGGTGGGGAAAGAAAGGGAAACCACTGCCAGCCGTTGGCTGGGCCTTCTCATTTCCTGAGTTCAGGCAGGGAGTGGGGCCTGCCAGGGCTGCCAGGGCATCTCCCAACGGCCCCCCTCTCCCTGGCAGGTCAGGTGCTGGGCTCTCCTCACGGGCTGTGGTGCTGGCACGGGTGCGGGCACTGGGCTGGCATGGGCCGCTGCTGGCACTGTCGTTCCTGGCATTCTGGGTGCCCTGGGCGCCTGCTGGGCTGCAGTTCTTGCTGTGCCTGTGCCTCTACGACGGCTTCCTGACGCTCGTAGACCTGCACCATCATGCCTTGCTGGCCGACCTGGCTCTCTCAGCCCACGACCGCACCCACCTCAACTTCTACTGCTCCCTCTTCAGCGCGGCCGGCTCCCTGTCTGTCTTTGCCTCCTACGCCTTCTGGAACAAAGAGGACTTCTCTTCCTTCCGCGCCTTCTGCCTGGCGCTGGCCACTGGCTCTGGGCTGGGCTTTGTGGGGGCCGCACGGCTGCTGAGGCGGCGGGTTGAGGCGGCCGGCAGGGAGCCGGGGTGCCCAGCCATGGCTGTGAATGACGGGTGAGTGGCCAGCACTCTGCTGGGCTTGATTGCCATGCTGGGGCTCCTGGCTGATGGATGGCTGCCTGGGGTGGGGGATGTCTCTGGCCCAGCTTAAGCTGTTCTTGATTCCCCTCTGCCCCGTAGCCTATGTGAAGAAGAGCTGCTTGTGGGCGGCGAGGAGGCGGGTAGCATCACCTTGGGCCAGTACCTCCAGCAGCTGGCACGCCACCGGAACTTCCTGTGGTTCGTGGGCATGGACTTGGTGCAGGTATGGGAGCAATGCCCATTCATAGGATGGCTTCAAATGCCTCACTCAAGGGAACCACCTTCCCAGAAGCTGGAAAATCAGTTCTGGCCTTGCCTGAGGCTGAGCCGCTGAATGGCAGGAATACAAGTTGGGTAGTTAGAGACCTGGATTCTCACTGCATCTGAGCTCCTAACTCCCTATGTGCTCTTAGGCCAGTCTCTCTCTTTTGGGGCAGCCATGTTCTCACCTGCAACATGCGTATAGAAGAGAGGTGCTCCCTTGGGGACTTTTTTTTGGCCACTCTGCAGGGCATATGTGGACTTCCCTGATGGCTCAGTGGGTAAAGAATGTGCCTGCAATGCAGGAGACACGGGTTCGATCCCTGGGTCAGGAAGATCCCCTGGAGTAAGAAATGGCAACCCAACTCCAGTATTCTTGCCTGGAAAATTCCATGGACAGAGGAGCCTGATGGGCTATAGTTCATGGGGTCCCAAAGAGTCGGATGTGACTAAGCACACACAATGCTTAGAACACTTTTGTATAATTGTATTTTTGCAGGGCATGTGGGATCTTAGTTCCCCAACCAGGGATCAAAACCACATCCCCTGCATTGGAAGTAGAGAGTCTTAATCACTGGAACACCAGGGAAGTCCCTGAGGACTCTTTTTAAAACACCACAGGCCAGACCTAGAACATATGTAGTATATAAGCCAGCAAAATTTAGAAACACATTGTTTTTGTGTCATTAAGCTTGTTTTAGCATTGAAAAGTTTTACAAAAGAAAGCTTTCAGTTGTTTTAATGGTGATGTTATCATTCCTTCTAACTTTTATAGATAAGCATAGGAATTTGGTTTTAGGTTTTGTTCTGGTATGGTCCATGCTGAAGGACATGGGACTAGACGCCGCTCTGGCTCCTGCTGCTGCCCACCCCCGCCCCACCCCTGTTGGTTTTCCCTCTGTTCCTGGCTCCCCTTCACCCCGCCTCCCCAGCCTCCTTAGTGTCCCTATTGGCTGTTCCTGGCTCCCCCTTCACCCCGCCTCCCCAGTGCCTGCCCAGCCTCCTTAGTGTCCCTATTGGCTGTTCCTGGCTCCTTTCACCCCGCCTCCCCAGCCTCCTTAGTGTCCCTATTGGCTGTTCCTGGCTCCCTTCACCCCGCCTCCCCAGCCTCCTTAGTGTCCCTATTGGCTGTTCCTGGCTCCCTTCACCCCGCCTCCCCAGCCTCCTTAGTGTCCCTATTGGTTGCAGGTCTTTCACTGCCACTTCAACAGCAACTTCTTTCCCCTCTTCCTGGAGCATCTGTTGTCAGACCACATCTCCCTCTCCACGGGCTCCTTCCTGTTGGGTGAGTGGGTACCTTGTGCTGGCCAGAAGGACAGAGGCTTGCACCCCAGAACCCCTAGACTGACTGCAGATACAGCCACCTCCCAGCTGGGGCCCAGGTGGCAGAGGGCAGAATCTGTGCTGGGGTTGCACCTCCAGCCCCCAGCCCCACCCCCACTCTGTTTTCCAGAGGAAGGGAGGGAGCTTATGCGAGTTTGAGTGGGTAGGGTTGCCCTCATGGTGGTCCTCTTGATAGTCATGCCACCTAGCGGTAATGCGGCGCAGTAGCTCGTTCACAAGGACGACTACTCTCCTGACAGGCCTGGGAACGTGTCTTGACTGTGCTTCTTCCCTGTGTGGCCTTGGGTGTGTTTTATTTCATCTTTTTGGGTCTCCATTTATCTGTAAGGTAGAGATAGTACTTACCTTAAAGGGTTGCGAGGACTAAATAAAAGGATGTGGAAACTCTTAGCACACCGCCTGGACCGAGTTAGTGCTGAATCAGTGCAAACTTTGATTTCTGATGGTTAAAATGTGGGCAGTTGTGGAGGTTGTGGCAGCGCCCCTTGATAAGGCCACGTTCCCTTCCCCAGGCATCTCCTACGTCGCTCCCCACCTCAACAACCTCTACTTCCTGCCCCTGTGCCGGCGCTGGGGTGTCTACGCCGTGGTGCGGGGGCTCTTCCTGCTCAAGCTGGGCCTGAGCCTGCTTATGCTGTTGGCTGGCTCCGACCACCCCGGCCTGCTCTGCCTCTTCATTGCCAGGTAGACGCTGCCCCTCCCTCGCCCCCACACCTGTGTCCCCCCACCCCCACCCCGCTTCATTCTTATCCGTTCTCTCTCGCCGGCAGCAACCGTGTTTTCACAGAGGGCACCTGTAAGCTGTTGACCTTGGTGGTCACGGACCTGGTGGATGAGGACTTGGTGCTGAATCACCGCAAGCAGGCAGCCTCAGCGCTTCTCTTTGGCATGGTGGCCCTGGTGACCAAGCCAGGCCAGACCTTCGCTCCGCTGCTGGGCACCTGGCTGCTCTGCTTCTACACAGGTGAGGGCCCAGGGACTGGCATGGTGCTCGAGGCTCCAGGGAGCACAGCATACCTGGTGTATCTGCTGATGAGCCTGGGACCTGGGTCGAGTGAAGCAGAGAGAATGACAACCAGCCATGACAGAGGCTGGGCCTGGGTTGCCCCTGGCTGCCACCCCTCCCCTGCCTGTCCCTATGTGGGCAGAGGAACTGGGTTCCATCTTTTAGTACTTCATTCATTCATTCACCAAATATGTATGGGATACCTTCTCTGCCAGGTGGTGTTCTAGGTGCCTCTAGGGAGAGAGATAACAAAATAAGACAGATAAGGTCTTTGCCATCATGGACCTTATATTCTATGTTGGGGTGGGGTGGGGTCGACACTAAACAGCTAAACAAGAGAAGAGCAGGCAGTGATAAGTGCACTGGTAAAAGTATCATTGTGGCTAAGAAGCTACTCTGTGTGGTCCGGAAGGACCCTGAGGAGATGGCACCCAGGATGTGAAATGAATGGTGAGGATTTAGTCTAGAAAGATCTCAGCAAATCACAGGCAGGCAGAAAACAAAGTACAGGAGCCCAGGTTATCAGGAATGGTTTGGATTGGCATTTCCTCCTCCGGAGGATCTTCCTCACTCAGGGATCGAACCCCAGTCTCTTGCATCTCCTGCACTGGCAGATGAGTTCTTTACCACTGCAACATTGGGGAAGCCCAGGAGTGGTTTGGAGATGAGGCTGAAAAAGTGAAGAGGGGCTCTGTAGATCAGGGCAGGGTTTGGATTTTATTCTCAGTGAAGCTCTTAGGAAGGTTTTAAGTAGGGCAATGGCCTAGTCTGATTTACATTTTTTAAAGTTCACTCTGTCTGCTGTTTGGAGAATGGACTGTAGGGAGGCTGTGGCAAAAGCGATGGAGGCTTGGAGCAGGCGGTGCTGGGGGCTGAAAAGAAGTGTTTGGTTTGGGCTGTGTTTTCGAGTTGGGAGGTGAAGGATTGGCTCTTGAGGAGTGGTGAAGCTAATTGAGGACTCTAGGAAGACTTTGGTTATTGGGGGGATAGTGGTGCCATTCCGAAAGAAGGAACGGGGGAGAAGCAAATTTGGGTGCAGAATTGAGAGTTGGGGTTTGGACGTGTCCATGTGACATCTGAGATGAGGCGCTGTGGACTCTGGAGGCCAGGGCTGACCTGTTCTTTCTGTGGGCTCTCTTGTCCTAGGTCATGATCTCTTCCAGCAGCACCCCCCGGCCCCTGTGGGGAGTGCTCAGCCCTGGCCGGAGCCTCCGGCTCCACCCCCGGCACAGGCCCCGCCGCTCCGCCAGGGCTGCTTCTACCTGCTGGTGCTGGTGCCCATCGCCTGTGCTCTGCTGCAGCTGTTCACTTGGTCCCAGTTCACGCTGCACGGGAGGCGCCTGCACATGGTCAAAGCCCAGCGCCAGAGCCTGTCACGGGCCCAGACCCTGGACGTTAAGATGGTGTGAGGGGAATGCAAAGCCACCCTGCTGAGGACACTACCTGTAGCCCTGGGGGCGCCAGCCCTGTGTCCTGCTCTTCTGCCTCCCTGGGGTCCTGCCTGGAGGACAGATGGCAGAGTGGGAGCATTTGGGGCTGAGCCGGAGTGTCACTGGGGTCTAAGTTCCTGCATGACTGTCTGGCCCAGCTTGGGCAAAGGCTGGGCTGTGTGTGTGCTCAAGGACCTGCTTCCTCCTCTAGAGCAGAAGGAAGAAGAGGACCGAGAAGGGTGGGGCCCACACTGTGGTCACATGGGGTTGCTATGGGTATGGAGGCCATTCCTCCTACCTGGCTGGGGCTGGCGCCCTGTGGGCTCTGGAACCACTTTTGCCTGGTCAGGACTGGGAGTCCTACCTGCCCCTTCCAGTGATTTGTCTCAGAATTCTCTGCTTCAGCCGCACCTGGAGTAGCATGCCCCAGCTGCTGCAGGGCGCCCCTGAACCCCAAATGACCTCTCAGTGAGGTTCATCTCATCACAGATTGATTAAAGCCAGTCATTTCTATTTCCATTCCTGGAGTCTATGCTGTGTATGGGAATGGTGGGCTGGAGAACAGGATTTCTTAATAAGAGCAGCCTGAGAACGTTTTCAAAGATGAGTGGGGTAGGGCGGAGGGGACGCTGCATCAGGTTCACTGAGGTAGTGGGGAGAGCCTGCAGACTGTAGCCTCATGGGCCCCTGGGAGCCAAACAGCTTTCAGGCCTGTGGTCATAGCCCCATTGCGTTTCCCATTTACCACTGCTGGAGGTGGTGGGCAAGGAGTGGCCACTTCTAGGCTAGAGATCCTTGGAGTCACAGGGATCTTCCAAAGATGACTTAAAAATTTTTTTTTATTTACCGTGAGACTGGGACTAGAAACCTTGGCTTTAGGCCGGCGTTTCTGTCTGGGCTCTATAGACATTTGGGGCTGGGGAGTTCTTTATTGTGGATGGCCTCTGCCTACTAGATGTCAGTTGCATCTCTCCCGTCATGACGACCAAACACCTCCAGACAGTGCCAAATGTGTCCCGAGAGGCAAACTGACCTTAATTGGGAACCACTGCCCTAGACCAATGGTTATCTGAAGGTCTGCATCACAGTTAAGAATGTAGTCTAGTGCTATATTGCCTGGGTTCAAATTCTAGCTAACAAAGGGCAGATTTGGGAGAAATTACATAATCTCTCTGTGGCTCTATTTCGTCATCTGTAAAGTGAGTAACAAACATACTTGCATTTTAGTTGTTGCGAGAATCAAATGGTTAACACTTGTAAAGTGCCTAGCAATTCCCACCCCTAACTGCTCAAGTATACAGGTTTAAAATGGAGAAGTGATTAATCAGAATATCTGAGCATAGACCCCGGGAACTGAGTTTTAATAAGCTCCTGACTTCAGAGATATGAAGAGCTGACCTCTCATTGTGGGTGGAGTCTCATCCATGGGCTTGGGCACAGGGCATGGACTCTCAGTTCCTGGCCTGGTCTCTGGGCTTCTTTGTCAACAGCCTCTCTGCATGCTCCTGACAGGCTGGGACTTGGGTGAAGGTCTAGCCAAGTCTGGCGGGTGCAACATGCCCTCTAGAGGACAGACTAGGCCCAGTCTCAGGGCCCACAGCTCCTCCCTCCCACCCTGCACTGACTGCAGACAGAGGCCCAGCTGATGTGTCTATTAGAACGAGTTTATTTAAGTACACTGGGCCCCACCAGGCAACATGGTTTGTGCGAGGCTGTGCAGGGGACAGGCTTGGGCTAAGAGGAGGGAGGTGAGCTGGTTAAGCACACTGCAGTCCGCGGGTCGCCACATCGCTTTCACACACACCTGCTGCTGCGGCCCACACCTGGCAGGGCCTTTGGTCGTTGGACGGCATGGGGTCGAGAATACTGCCTGGAATCTGGGATCGGGCAAGTGTTGGTGTCATGGGTGAGGGTGCCGGTGAATATCTGCTAGCCCCAGCTTTGCACTTCTGGGCTGAAGAGCCTTTGGACCCCTGCCAGGCCAGCCCAGTCCAGGGTAGGCGCCTGGCCCCACTGGACCAGAGGAAGTGAGCCTGAGCCCATCAGTTCCAGGCAGCCTGGTCTGGCCCCTCCTTCCCTGACCAAACAAGTCCAAAGACAAGAATAGCACAAGTCAGCCAGAGGGGGCTGTCTGGCCTCTACAAGCTAGTCCCCTGGGGTCAGCTAGCATGGGAAAAGGCAGCTTGGTTAACTGTGGCTCTTTCTCCAGTCCTAAGGAGGCGGCATCCCCAACACCCCTCCTTTGCCGGGAGCCTTTGCCAAATGGTGATTCTACCTCCTATTTCAGAAAAATCCAACCAGCAACCAGCCTGTTGATTCCAGGGCAGTGAGCAAGTGGAAGAGGGAGAAAGAAAGAGGCCAGAGTGACTTTGAATGTAGCCTCTGATCCCAAATGGTCCTGAGGCCTATGGATACTGTCAGTTCATGTTGGCAGGGAGTGGCAGGGCCCTGAACGCTATGCTAAGCTTAGGCGCTGTAAACATTAGTGTGAACAGGGTGACTGGTGGACGGGGCAGTGAGCTCCCTCTCTCCAGTCCCCTAACTGAACAAACACTTCAATAAATAAAACTGAAGATGGCACTGCCCATGGATGGATGGAAAGCAAGTTAACAGGACCTGAGGCCAACAGGCTCCTGAAACTCTCCAGAGATCCCTGGATGGCGCTGGGGGTTGGAGCAGTAAGCCCGCCACTGATCAGAAGTAGCACTCCATGCCCTCCTCAAATGCCCAGTGTGGTCCTGGTCCCCAGGTGAAGTTGAGGGCATCCTGCCCGCTCCTGACAGGGAAGTCTCAATAATAGCTCCTGGAGTGTTTCTCCAGCTTTCTAAACCCAAACTGCAACAAGACCAGACAAGAACTCAACCCTGGACTCAAGCCTCAGTCCACGATCAAGAGGCATCGAGAGCAGAATGACGAACAAGGGGAGGCCACAGGGCCTCCTTCGGGGGTGGGGCCAGCCCAGCCTAGGATGGGCAGCAGCAAGTGTCCCCGGGGTTGGTTTACCTCCCTCTCTGTCTCCCTGTGGTAGTAAACATAGTCCCACACAGCCAGACAAAGGCCCGGCTGACAGAGCAGGGCCCTCTGCCAGCACTTTTCCCTGTCAGGGGCCAGTTAGTGGTCAACCCCAGGTCTCAGGCCGTCGCCATTATGGGTAGTTCATCGTCCTTTCCGGACCCTGAAATCCTGGGATCCCTGGGCCACACGGCACTCGCATATGTGCACACATTCATACCCACACACACACATTCATACACACAGGCAGTTCCTCGCAAACACTCCGACTCAAGAAAGCGAGTTTTAAAGTGGAGTTAACTTCAGAGAGAGGTGAAGACGATGTCCCAATATTAGAAGGTTTTCCTGTGGATGGACCGGGCACCATCTTCCTCATATTCCTTCTTAGAGACCCACATCTTCTTAAAGGTGTCCAGGGAGGCGAGGATGGAGCCCCTGGCATGGAGGGAATCCAAAGGAATCATGTCAGAGACGGGGAGTGGGTATCTGTGGAGCCAGCCAGTCCCCCTGGGGTCAAACCAGACCAGGCTTTTCTTCAAAGCCCTGGGGTGGTGAGGCGTAATCAATGCCTCTGCAATAAGAGTGCTCCACTCTTATTCCCAGAAGAGCTACTCACCCAATCCATGTGGAATACAGTCTCTCCTGTGGTGCAGATATCTGCCGGGGTGGGTGGAAAGAGGAATCTGAGATGGCCGTCCTCCCCTCTCCCTTCCCCGTCCAATACTCGTCTCTCCACCAGTGAGAGTCAGTGGATATGTTTCACACAACAACCTTTAAATTCTGTCCCTGTGGCCTCTCTGGGGGATACCATGGTCAGCCTGACACTCATCTGGAGAAACAGGCTTCTGGCAACCCGAAGTACCTATGGCTCCCAGGGAAGCAGGGGCCATCTGAAGGCAAGATCCAGCTCTGCTGGGAGCTGGTGGGGAGCAGACTGCACGGCAGGCACCACAGTCCTCCACTTAGGACCCCTCCTTCCTCAGGCAGGCCAGCTCCTCTCAGCAGTCACTGAGGTGCTGGACTGTGTCACGGGGGCAGCTGAAGTCAAGCTCCCTGACAGACTGCATGTCTAGCATCCTGCCACATCGGGGATCAGAACTGCCCCGTTTGGTGAAGCCCCATCATGAGGATGGGTCCCCCCGCTCTAGCAGGCCTCAGGGGCACAGTAGAAGCTGGGAGCCACCTGATGGTGCCTGGAAATCTTGGGCAGAGCAGGAGGGGAGGCCGCGCCACGCGGTGCCCCAGACCCTTGGTGGCCCAGTTCGCCCACCCCCTGGCATACTCCTACCCTGATCTTCACGTCTTTCGGAGCCAATTTCTTCACTTCACTCAATAGCCTGTCACCAAAACCTGAATAGGCAGGAAGGGAGAATCTCACATCAGTCCCCTGGGCCCAGCAGGACGTGGCAGCTTCCTGGGGTAGGGCCCTGAGAGTAAAGCCCAACCTTTGAAGAGGGTGGAGCCACCCGAGAGGACGATGTTGGAGAACAGCGTGCGCCGCAGGTCCATGTCAGACTTCTGGATGGCAAACACCAGCACCTCGTGGATGCCCTCGCTCTCCTCGCCGATCAGGTCCGGCCTGAACAGCAGCTCAGGTGCTCGGAATCGGGAAGGACCAATCTGCGGGGTTGGGGGGCAAGCGTCTTAGGCTCAGGTCCCTCTGCCCAGGGCTTAGTAACCAGGTGGCTCTGAAGGCCATGCTCAGGGAAGACTTTGTATGTCAAGAGCCTCAACAAACAAAGATAGAGCTCCTGGGAAACTAGAGAGAGAAAGCTCCTGTGTTTAATCCTAGCTCTGACATTTTCCAGCCAAGAGACTTGATAGATTCATTCATTTGTGGAAATTTCCTCCTATCGGTGGAGGTCCAGGAGGCTGGAATTCACTCTGTACTGTCCTGAGTGGTTAGGGATAGCACTACATATTGGCCTTCTAATCCCACAGGAGAACACCTCCTCCCCTCCACACAGGAGAAGCCAAGTCCCTGGCACCTCACCCTGCAGGAGACTCTGCAGCTCAACACTACACTGCTCCAGGCAGAGGGTGTAAAAGGACCAGTGCGCCTGATTCCAGCCTCCCCATGGGGAGTTCTCTTTGGGCTCAGTGCTTTTGGGACCTGAGGGGAGAGGCCCCGCCGCTTACCTCAATGGTGCTGCCGTCGGGCAGGTAGTATTGCGCCTTCTCCGTCTCTAGTGTCTCATCCTTCTGGGGGTTTATGGACAGGTAGCAGGCTCTCTGGAGAACCAAGCACAAGTCAGGCTGGCTGGAAAGCTGGTGCCTACCTGGTCAAAGTCCCCATCCATTGCAGTGACTGTCCTAAAGGTCATGAGAGCTGCATATCCTAAGTGCCACCCAGTGAAGCTGACCCAAACCTCCCCGACCCTTCTTAGGATATGTGTCCCCACCTGCTCCACCTTCCTGGAGGCCAAGTGTGGCAACTCGGCGTTTTGGATTTGAGTCTGAGACCACACCCTAATCTTAGTTCAGACTCAGGTGTCTTTTTCCTACTACTTGTATGGTTCTGGGCCCTGCCTACCCAGCTCAGAGGTCTCCCAGGAGCCGTAGATGACAGGAGGGTTCATTTTACTTAAAAAAAAAAAAAAAAAAGCAGTCTGACTTCTTCAAGAGTGTAAAAGAACATGTGTAATTTATACATGATGTATAAAAAACATAATGAGCATGGGTGTGCTTATCACCCAGCTTAGGAAATACAGGCAGCTCCCTTTAGCCCACAAGATGGCAGCACTTTGGAAGGTCAATCCCTCAGGGTGAGGGGACTGGCTGGAGATCATAGGGCCGCCAGGAGGCCTGGTCGGGAAGGACAGAGACCCATCTCCAGGGCAGGGGTTTAGCCACTCTTCACTCCACGTCACGGAGGTCCTGGCTGCTGTTCCCATTCCCTCTCCCAGCCCTGGGCCCATGGAGGGCAGCACTCACTTCTTTTATGGCCTTGACAATCTCAAACTCGGAGGATGAGTGGAAATCATAGCCCTCCTTGCGCAGGTAGAGGCGAAGAAAGCGAGAGACGTCTCGGCCAGCGATGTCGATGCGCATGATGGAGTGGGGCATGGCAAAGCCCTCGTAAATGGGCACGGCATGGGTGACGCCATCCCCAGAATCCAGCACCACACCCGTGGTCCTGCCGGTGGCATAACTGAAGCAAAGGGGGCACACCATCACTAACCCCTGCCTCCTCACTCTGGGAAGACTCTCACTTCTTGCTAGAGTTCAAGGTCAACTGAACTAAAGCTGGGGCCTGCCTTCTCCAGAAGCCTCCGACTGGACTGAGTATGAAGGCAGCCTGAGCACTGAAGCAAGCAAGCCTGGAATGTTTAAAGGAAAGAAGCCAAGCCTCTCCAAGCACCCCTTCTGCCACTGCTACAGAAGAATAGGCCCTCCAACCACAGGAGATGACCTGCCCTTCCACTTTCAGGGACCCAGCCTGAGGGACAGTTTTTACTCTCTAGACAAGAGAAAAAAAACTCAGGGGTCAGGCAAGAAAAGTGAATGAATTAAAGAAAACAAGAATATTTTCACTTGCATAAAAAACTAGCTTTTGGGGACTTCCCTGGTAGAGTGGCTAAGACTCTTCACTCCCAATGCAGGGGGCTCAGGTTCGATCCCTAATCAGAGAACCAAGATCCCACATGCTGTGCAATGCGGCCAAAATGTTAAAGAAGGAAAACAAACCAACCAACCAACTAGCTTTTGGCCCTCTAGGTCTGTCCTTAAGTTTTTCTCTTAGTAAGGACAAGGGTACAGAAATATATTTCTGTGATATGAAGGGGGAAAACCCATAATGTTTCATAAATAGCACCTGAAATTCAGCCTTCGTGTTGGATGACAGGCAGTGGAGAAGGCTGTGGTGAAGTCAGGTTTCCAAACCCTATCTAAAATGGCAGCTGCAATTTTCTTTCAGCTCCTGCTGATTTTTGCTCTAGAGGAATGCAGGCCCGGCATTATCAGATCTTCCCATTCTTTTTTAAGAGAAGTCAGAAATTTTGATTTTGATAGGAAATGTCCCAATTTTTAATGTCACAATTTTTCAGCGGGGTCAAACATGCCATCTGCAGGCTACCAATATATGATCTTGGCAATGGACCTAACCCTGGTGGGAGGCAGGCTGGGAGCAAGACAGGATGACAGGGGTGTTTTCATCACGAGCCTATCACCAGCCTTGCACAGCGCCTGGCTCAAGGAGGCCCTGAGAAAAACACCTGAACTCACTGCGGGGCCAACAGGGAGAGCTGTTGTAGCACGTGGCCTTCCCAGCAGGCTCAGCGGAGAGCCTTGGCACCAGACCAGCAGGGAGGGCCGAGACTGGGAGATGCTGCCTTTCCCACCATCCATTACCGTCCCTGGCAGGGGTACTGAAGGAGCTCTGCACCAACCCACAGCAGGGCCAGCCTCGCTTCTGCCAAAGGACTGCTTCCCCCCCAGGGGCCAGGCTCGCCAGCCAGCTGTTACTCACAGACTGAGCACAGCTTGCATGGAGATGAAAAGGGCTGGCACGTTGAAGGTCTCGAAGAAAACTTCAGCAGCTCGTTCCCGGTTTTTCCGTGGATTTAAAGGCGCCTCTGTCAGGAGCACAGGATGCTGGGGAAAGATGCCCAGACAGCAATCAGGTGAGGACAGATTCCCAGCCCTCATTAGCACTGAGTGGCTGGCTGGAGAGCCCACACGAACTCTGTCAGCCTCTCTCTAAAAGAGGGCTGGTGGGCTGGTCACTTGCCGCCACCCAAGCCAGTTGCTCAACTTTCCAAATTCATACCCCCTCTAAAGTGTCATTCTATCCTCACTTTCTACTACCCTCTTGTCCTCCAAGATTCTTATATAGGCCCTTGTACCTTCTGGATAGCTCCAGGTATCAAGATTTTGCTAAACTCTATATTTGGAATTACTATTATAAAAGTAATACTTAAAATTTTTTTTCCAAAATAGAAAATTAAATATCATTATTGATAATACTATTAAAAAACAGAATACATCCCTCTCCTGGAAATTCTGATAAGCCTAGTCAGCACCTTCCTTTGTGTTTCTGAGTTGAGAGTTCCTTCCTTAGAAACTAAAGAGTATATACAGCTCCGAGGTCTGAAAGGCATGGGTTGGAACCCCAGCTCTACCACTCTTCGCTGGGTGATCGCGGAAACACCATCTGGCTTCTCTGAACTTCTGTTCCCTTGTTTGTAAATGGAGATGATAATACTACCTGTGCCTCATAGGGATGCTGTGAAGATTAAATGCAAACATGTCTGAAAAGCACATGCCTGATGCCTAGAACATGAGACACAAATGCTCAAGGCGGTTATCGTAGTCATCTGCCTCATCTCTGGGGTAGGGCTTCTGTCTGCGCTGCATAGCCCACATGGCGCCCCACACACAGGACCCTTACCTCCTCTGAGAAAGTCTGCAGCTGGTCCTTAGAGTAGACGTACTGCCAGATGCGCTCCATGTCATTCCAGTCCTTGACGATGCCGTGCTCCATGGGGTAGCGGATGGAGAGCAGCCCTCGGTGCTCCTGGGGGCAGAGAGCAGTGCTTGCAGCCGCAGCCAGCCTCTCAGGACTGCCGGGTGGACCCCACAATCCGCACCCATGGCTAAGGGTGGACCCACCCATCCTTCAAGTCCCTAAACTATGCTGTGAACTGTGCTCAATGCCCAACCAGCTGGCAAAGCAGAGGGCTTCTGCCTTTCCGTGGGCCCCTGGGTGGCATTCTCCTCATTGTCTGGTCCCAGGACACAATCTCCTGGCATCTGCAGCCAAGGTTGGCAACAAAGATTCTGTTGTTCTGCTTCTAGAAGTTGCCCAAGGGTTCTGCCAAACTGTGCTAATTAACTTATCCCCAGGGTACCCCAGCCAGGATCTCCCCTCAATCACTTTTGCCAAAAAATAACCAAGCCAGTCAATTTGATCTTTGGCAAGATAGTGATAGAAGGAAGGCAAAAGCCCTTTTTTCTGGACTGGTCTCTGTTTCCCAAAGTGGGGTTCCAAGTATTTCCTTTCTAAAACCAGAGGCTGTTCCTGGGAGAAATAAACCAGTTGGGTTTATTCTCTTTAGAATGAGAGAGTGAAAGGGGAGATTTCAAGAGGAAATTATTTCTTTTACTCATGTCCCTCTGTCGGATACTGCCTGCGTGGGGAGCAGTGAAGGTCCCCTGCTGGCTTGAGGCTTCTTCAGTAGGACATGGGATTACCTCGGCTTTGGGGCCAATGAAGATGTCACCTTCGAGGGCGCCTGCCATGACACGAACGTGCTTGGGTCTGCCCACACTACAAAAGAGAGCGGGGAAGACTATCACTTCTCATTTCATGACAGAACACAGGCAAGTTATACTAATGCATGTACTTGGATGGGAAGAAATATACTCCATTCTACTGTGACTGTCACTGAGGAATGCACTTCCCACAATTCCTATAATGAACATTTTTTTGTATTTATTAGCATACTATTTCATATATTTATTATAAGTTATCAAATTCAGGATGATTCAATATCCCTAGTTCTTCTCTTTCCCCAATGTATGTACAGATCAAGAGACACAAGGAAACAAGTGTTCATTGAGAATGATTAACTCAAAAAGTTTTTGTCTCCTTAGCCTCCTGCCCAGGCCTTCTATGAAGGACAACTGTGATGCTGTAACTGAGAGATGGCCTTCCTCCTTTCTCCACTGCTTTGACCCCTTTCCCAGGTGCCTGTGCCCTTCTCCTGCCTGCAGCGCCTCTGCCTTAGTAAGAAAGTGCTGAGAAAAAGACTCATTCTCCCTAGAATGGTAGGTATGGTTTAATGTCAAATTCCATTCTGAGTGACAGGAGAATTTTAAGAAGAAGACTCCATTATGAGACTGTCATCCAAAGCAGTAAGTCACCAATGATAACATTTTTGGCATCAGATAAAAAAAAACAAAAAACTGCCTCTCAATTGTAACACGCAGGCAACAGTTTGCTCACTCCAAAAGCCAGCTCTTGTCCCTGCTTGTTGTTGTTTTGAAGACCAAGACTGACCTAAATGAGAGATCCTTTCCCCCTAAAAGACGGAGGGCTGACATCATAACAAAACTGACAAGCCTTACAAGCTTCTCACTAAGCTACAGAATGACTTACTAGTTTGGGAAGCAGTATTTAGGGATCTGATCACCAGCAAAACCAGCTTTAATCACACCGGATCCCTGAGGAGAGAAAGAGAAGTCAGAAAATCACACAAACAAGAGGAGATTCATATCACACAGTATGTATAATATGGTCCCACCTTTCTTTTAGAAAGAGAAAGGACCTTATATTTATGTGTAATATATCCACTCATGAGGATTTGTACAGTGAATACATGCCAAAGGGAGGACACTGGAGCTGGGAATGGTGAGGGGAATTTCTACTACACACTCTATTTGATTTTTATATATTCTTCGTCTTTTCTACATTGAACATGTTTACTTTTGGAATTAAAAATAATATTAATAAAGGGAAGAAAAGGAAAAGGCTTGAGGAGAGAAGAGGAAAGTACCTAGAAGCACAGAGCGGCCGAGTTTAGGAACATAACCAAGGTGGGAAGGGCACACAATTCTGCTAAACCATCAGGGAGTGCGCGTCTAAGCTACCTTCCCAGCTCAGACCTGAACTGCCCCCGCCCTCCAGGGCCTCTATGACAGACACACCCTGAGAGCACTGCCATGCTCAAAGCTAACTCCCATACGGCGTACATCGTCTGGCTCTGACTGCAGGGGCAGACTCCAGTGACTTGGGGGACTGCAGTAGGTGTTTTGCCTTTTCACTGTGCTTTGCTGCACTCATTGGTCTCTTGAGGGTCAAGAGCAGAAGAGCCCTTAAGCACTCTGAGAAGAGTCTGCCGTCTCCCACCATCATCTCTGGTACCGCGTGGGCCCAGCCAAAGTAAACATTGATTCTGGATATCAACGCCATGCAGGACAGGTGGTGAGGCTTGATGCTGCCTGCAGATCACCCTGTTCTCTTCCTTCTTAATTCTTCTACCACTACATCAGTTACCCTTGTCCTTCCACCCCCAACACAGTTGCAGCTCCAAGAGCAGCAAGCCACCTCCTGCTGCCTGTCGACTTCTCCTGGGGTGGAGTGTAATGTTTGCAGAACACACAAGCATTAAACACACCAGGAGATGCTACATAGCCAAGGTTACCTTGGTACCAAAGGCTTCCCAGCAACACCCCTGGATCCATCTGTCTTTTTTATTTCTGCTTTTTTATAAGAGCAGGGTGAGGGGGTAGGTGACTGATCCTAGCGAGGGAGGAGGTAAGAAGTGGTTGAAGGACAGGGAAAGAGGTGTTGGGGGAGAGCAGGGCAAGCCCGTTCTCTAAGACAGCAGGAACTTCTGCCAACAGAAAAAACAGGAGACAATGTGCAAACTCATCGGTCTGGGCAGAACAGCAAGGAGCCTGGAAAAGGTACAGCTGTAAACTGAGCTGAAAGACTGGGAAGGAGGGCGGACTATCCTACTGCAAACCCAAGGGCTTGGGGACAGTGGCGCAGCTAGTGAGAACATCCTACAAGAGAATTTGGGGAACTTGTTAGCTCAGGCTTCCGAATTGCCCACTGCCTTCATCTGGGTGTGGTGATGCTAACAGACTAATTAGATCTCCTGGCAGGAGTTGAAACGAGAAAAGTAAAGATGAAATCTGTGCTTCAGACTCTAGATTTTTTTTTTTTTTTTACGAGACTGATACTTTTTTTTTTTAATATTTATTTATTTGGCCGCACCAGGTCTTAGCTGCGGCATGTGGAATCTTTTAGTTGTGGAATGTGGGATCTAGTTCCCCAACCAGGGATTGAACCCAGGCCCCTTGCCTTGGGATTATGGAGTCTTAGCCAATGGACCACCAGGGATTCTCCAAGATATTTCTAAGAGATGATTTTCCTGGAGATTTGATTTTGAGTTTACTAACAAGAGGGCTAGAGTTTGAGTGACAAAGCAGATTAAGACATTAGATTCTTTTCTTTCTCCCTGTCCTTTCCAGCTAGAATATAACAGGCCCAGTTCAAATATCACTGCCTTCCTCCTGAAGGATAATCTCCAGTTGCAATTTGTTATCCTCTTCCTATTACCTTCCCCAAATCACCACTGCCTGTTTCACTAGGTAGCATGAATTTCATTCTGCTTTCTATTCTAATTTATGGTTTACACTTTTGTCTCTTTTCACTGCAAATTCCTTGAGGTCAGAGACTTTGTATATCAGCAGTATCTGACATTTGCAGGGTACTTGGCTAGATGCTGGCTAACTAAAATGAAAACCAAGCTCAAATGATTGGCAGGTGAACCTGAATGAGCAGCCGGAATGCCAGAAGCCCCAGGCAGAGGTGGTACAGGGAAGGTGATACACAAGGTCGAACTAGACCCAGCTTGTCCCTGCAGCCCCATGAGCTGGCTTGGCAGGCCAAGTGTCAGGTGAAAAATGGGTGGGGACAAGGGAAGTGGCTGAGTTGCCTCTATTCTGCTCAAGCCATACCAGGAGAGCATACAAAGGGGTCATGTCAATTTCTTTAATAGTATTTGTAACTAGGAACTGTATACTTGGCAAATGAGCTGCCACTCTTTGTTATTCACTCTGTCAAAACCAAGTAAACAAATGCCTTGTTTGAAACAAATGCCTACATTTGAAAAAGTAATCTCATTAAATATTTGATTTTGGGGACTCAAGTCTGCTGCCAGCCAACTCTGACCATTCTCCTTCTGTTACAGGCGAACAAATAGCAAATTCCTCAGCATGTTTCTAGTAGTACCTGCTGGCTATCGACCTGTGGCTTGGGCAACTTTACCCTAAGCACTGATTATTCTTAACATGCTGGGAAGAAGGCTAGTTGTCTGCCATTTAATGCTGTGAGGTGGAGCCTCAGATTCTAGGACACTGGTGAAAACATCGTACAAAAGAATTTGGGGAACTTGTTAGCTCAGGCTTCTGATTTGGACTCAGATTCTAGGACATTCTGGCCCAAAGACATATTTTGTTTGGTCCACAAAATCGTTTTTAAAAAACAACTTTATTGAGATAAAACCCACATACCACACAATTTACCCATTTAAGGTGCATCATCTAATGGTTCTTAGTATATTCACAGAGCTGAACAATCATCACTACAACCTAATTTTAGAACTTTTCATCATCCCCCCCAAGAAACCCTGTACCCATTAGCAGCCACTCTCCATCCTTACTAACCCCCACCCTGCTGCTGCTGCTGCTAAGTCACTTCAGTTGTGTCCGACTCTGTGCGACCCCATAGACAGCAGCTCACCAGGCTCCCCCGTCCCTGGGATTCTCCAGGCAAGAATTCTGGAGTGGGTTGCCATTTCCTTCTCCAATGCATGAAAGTGAAGAGTGAAAGTGAAGTCGCTCAGTCGTGTCCGACTTGTAGCGACCCCATGGACTGCAGCCCACCAGGCTCCTCCGTTCATGGGATTTTCCAGGCAAGAGGCAACCACTAACATACTTTCTGTCTCCACAGACCACAAACTACTTTTACATTAACTTCCAAAAGTTAAAAATTAGAGATTGCAGGACTTCCCTGGTGGCCCAGTTAAGACTCCATGGTTCCCTATGGGGGCGAGGCATCGATCCCTGGAATCAGGGAACTAAGATACCACATGCCACGTGGTGTGGCCAAAAAAAAAAAATTAAAAATTAAAAAACACTAGAGATTGCATATGAAATTAACACTTCTGATTTCCCTTGAAAAATGAGAAAATCTGGTAACACTTGGCCTGCATTCCTGCATGGGGACAACTTGCTGGAAACCTTGGTCAAGCATGCTCAATGCATCTCTCAGATTTCTCACTTATTAAGACTACCTTCTCCTCATCCCCCTGCCCCTCCTCCGCCTCTTTAATGTATCTGGTTGGCCTCCCCAGGCATTGAGTTTGAGACCCCTATTCTGGACATTCTTTCCAGTTTGTGAAGCACATCCATGGCTCTCAAAATACACATAATTGAGTGTAATCTATAAGCCACCTTCTCTTCCCTCTCTCCACCAAACTAGGGAAGATTCTCACTGCAGTTGTACAACCAACAGGCTGAAAGTCATACCACAAGTGATGGTGTTAAATAAATATACTGACTTCATTTCCTTAGCTAATTCTAGTGTCCCTTAAACTTAACTGAATCAATAGATCTTAAGAGCTGATGACAAACTGTTAAAAAAGAGAGAAAATTAGTGAAATTTGACAGACTAGATATTTGATGATACTAAGGAATTACTGTTAATTTTATTAGCTTTGATAATAGTATATTAGTTATGTTTTTAAATGTTTGTGAAAGAGGGAAGTGGGTGGGTATGTAGCTAAAATGATTGGTCAAGAGTTGATAACTGTTACAGTTAGATGATGGATACATGGATGTTTGTTATAACATTTCCCCTCCTTTTGTTTATATTTGAAATTTTTTACATTAAGGAAGGGTTTCCCTGGTGGCTCAGCAGTTAAGAATCAGGATGCCAGTGCAGGAGCTGTGGGTTCAGTCCCTGAATCTGGAAGATCCCCTGGAGAAGGGCATAGCAATCCACTCCAGTATTCTTGCCTGGAAAACCACATGGACAGAGGATCCTGGCAGGCTTCAGTCCATGGGGGTCACAAAGAGTCAGACACGATTTAGCAACTAAACCACCACCACCACCAGAATAAGGAGAGCTAGCAAATAAGATGATAGCAGCTAAGTAAAAATTCAAAACATAAATACTATATACACACACATTATAAAACACATGTGTCCATAAAATCAGAAAGGAGCACATTAATTTTACAATGAGGTTTGCTTCCGGGGTTATGTATGGACCAGAAAGGATGGGATTACGGATGGGTGCAAAGAGGCTTCGATTATATCTGTAATGTTTTATGTCCTAAAAAAATCTGAAGCAAATTTGGCAAATGACAACATTTATTAAATCAAGGTGGAGGACACATGCTACATAGGTGCTTGTTATATGCGTCTCTGAACTTTTCCGTGTGTTTAAAGAATCTCACTTTTCAAAAAGGGGGCTGATGAAGCATAATGTAAACTCAGTAAACAGTAAAACTCTTAGCTTGAAAAACTTGTAGAGATCTGATATTATTCCTGCATTTAGGCCCACATAATATAGCCAGAAAAGACAATTTTAAGATTGACCATAATGTTGCTTCATTTTATGGAAGTATTTAACCTTCGAGATCCTCCCAAAGATATGAGCTTCAGAATAAATATAGTATTCCAGTTAAAGTGTTGTAGTCCTGGGAGTGGCCCTTCTCATTCTTGTACTACTATCTGTGATATGACTTTGGGAAGAACAACATGTTTCATTTTTTAAAATACTCATCACTTTTTTGTTGTTGTTGTCATCATTAAATCGCGCATGCACATACGCATACACGCACCCTTCCATCTTCTTCATTAAATTCTGATGAATTGGTTTGGTCCCAGAATTCTATGAAAGGGGTGGTCAACAATTGTCTTAAGACTAGGAAAGGCTGTGAACTGGTAATGGGGCTATTCTCTCTTTTCCTTGCTTTCTTTGTTCTTCTGTCTTTTAATTACACTCTCCTTAGCCCAGAAATAAAACTGTGGCAGCACGATAAGCTATGGAGCTGTTAAATCTGCTAGAGACACGTTATTCTCATAATATAAAGCTGGCTCAAATATTTTAAATGATTTACTGGCAGATAGTAAATTCTAGTGGGAAAATTAATTTAAGTTTCTCCTACTTCAACTTTTGGTGGGATTGCTGGCATAATAAAGGAAATGTTTTCCCAGAGAAAAAACAAGTCTATTCCTTAAGTATTCAAACTGAAAAGGTACCGCTTCTTTGATGCATTTCAAATACATTATCAAGAATGAGAAAGAAGGAACTAAGAAGCATTTGCTTAAGTGACATAAAGAAAATGGTTGGAGATAGCACTGCTGCCCAACAATCCTAGAAGCAAAAGGTCTGGTGGGATGGACAGACTGCTCCTTTTGCACTGATGAAAACAGGAAATTGCTAATTTCTATTTTCCTTTCTTTTTAAAACAAAGAAAAAGGCACATGAAGCATACACAAACTGGCTGAAGATAGAAATAGTAGTCTTCTCTGAAAATTAACATCAAGAACAAAGAGTCCTGCTCAGCCTTATGCAGTAATTAGTCCTTCCTCCCATCCTTTTATTTAAGGACATCTTTATTACTGTGATAGAGATTTTCAGCCATTAATCCCCCCCACCCATAAAAATTAAAAATCCAATGTGCACCTAGTGGTGCCAGGCCCTAGACACTGTCTGTGTGTGGGGAACTGGGGAACGAGAGACTAAGGAAAAATGAAGGATACCAAGCATCTTTTCCCACCCGGATTCAATAGCCTAAGGAAGGCGATCCGCAACCCTCCCCGTCCTGCCCGCCGATCAAATCCTCCCCCAAATGAGGTGTCTCACTGAGCTCAACTTTTTTCCAGGAGAGAAGGAAAGCTAGCCAAAGAAGCACGTTTCCTTGGAAAAAGTGAGGAATTAAGAACTCAATCTCAAATTGAATTTTGGCTCTTCAATTTATAAGCCAGGTGGTTTGAATACTGTTATTTAACCTTACACGTCTCATTTTTCTGTGTATTTCGAGTCCTATCTACCTATCAGTGTTGAAACTTGAATAAGATGATGCAGACGAAAGGACCTTGCAAGTGCCAACGGTCCCAAGGACTGAATCAAGAGACCGAATCTGAGTCAGCTTAGTAGGGGAACTCAGAGGGGACTAGAAAGGTAGCAACAAATCTCCGTTGGACCAAACCTTTGAATGGAAGACAAACATCCACTTTTTAAATAACTGCCTCCTTCCGCCAAAAATAAGAGCTATATTTAGATTCTTTCCATTTGTGACTATCGTGCATTTGCGTGGGTTACTATCAGGATGAATAACGGATAAAGCACTGGATTAATGTGCGACCTTGGGCTCACTTTACCTTTTTGTGCTTGTTTTCTCATTTGTAAAACGAGGATCAAAATTCCTGCCTTAACTATTCACCTGGTTTTTGTGAAGATCCAATTGGAATGTATGCGAACCCCTCCGTGTAAGCGCTGGAGCGCCTGGCAAGTATTATGTTTAGTAATTTTTACCCCTAGCAACTAGGCGTTTCAAAGAGGAAGGTACCTCCCTGCTTGCTTTGTCATTCTCCTTTCTTCTCGACCTTTATTACCGCTGTAATTTATAATCACAGAAATAACTGAAATTCTCAGGCCATTTCTGGCATCACACTCTCAGACCCCACCCGGATACACCGCCAAGCCGCCCTGCCGGCTGGGACCGAAGGAAACTTAGCCCTGCTCCACCGCCGCCCTATCCCGTCTGCCCCCTCCACTGGAAGTCCCCGAAACCAATCACAACAGCCCTCGCGCACCGCACCGCCCTTAGAGAGGGGAAACACTATGGCGGCCCGGAAGAACGGCAGGGGAACGAGCCAATCACTGCAGAAGGCTGCCTTCATCCGGCAAGGCCCAGAGGCGGGGTCAGCGGTCAAGATGGACAGCCAGAGCAGCCAATAGAGTTATCGAACACTGGGGAGGGGCGGGCGCCGGGGGCTCAGAGAGCGGTTAAGGCCCCTCGAGTCAAGGGCCCAAGGACCCTGCTAGGACTATAACCCTTCCCTTTATCCATCCCAAGATTCTCCATCCCATGGTTGCTGGCCAGCTGGTCGCCCTATCTGCGGACTTCGGGTCGAGGGAGGAGAGAGGCGGCGGCGGCTGAACCCGCCTGACAGGCCGGGCCAGTGACAAAGAACCGGCAGCCCAGACTGAAACACGGGAAGCGATCCCTTCGGGGAGGAGAGCATAAGCCCTGCTAGGGGGATGCAACTCACGTTGTCGATCACGACAGGCTGGTTGGCGATTACATCGTAGGACTCCATGGCAGAAGAACCTCTCCTTCCGAGGAAGGAACTGCCAGCCCGGTCCGCTGCTAACGCCAATGACACGCATGCGCAGTCTGGCCGCCGGCAATGGGCAGCCGGGGAGCGGCCCGACCTCACTTTCGAAGAACTACAATACCCAACATGCCTTGCACCTGAGTTAGCAAGCCAGGCTGCTTCGGAACCCCACCTAGTTTAAGGAACGCAGCGTCGCGTTTCGACGCACTGTACCCTGGGCTTTGTAGTTTCTGTAGGTAAATAGAAGGGTACGCCTATTGATGGTTGCAATCTCACGTCTGCATCTGTAGTCCATTTGAAGGGATTCTCAGTGCATGCTGAAGTATGTAGTCTTCAGTATTGTCTGTACGGTGTGGATTGATCAGTAACTGGTGAATGTTTGGATGAGGTTGCGATGTTTTTATATGGGTCTATAAGGCATTAATAAACATCTACCACCCGTATGCAGGTCAGGAAGCAACTGTTGGAACTGGGCATGGAACAACAGGTTGGTTCCAAATAAGAAAAGGAGTACGTCAAGGCTGTATATTGTCACCCTGCTTATTTAACTTCTATGCAGAGTACATCATGAGAAACTCTGGGCTGGAAGAAGCACAAGCTGGAATCAAGATTGCCGGAAGAAATATCAATAACCTCAGATATGCAGATGACACCACCCTTATGGCAGAAAGTGAAGAAGAACTAAAGAGCCTCTTGATGAAAGTGAAAGAGGAGAGTGAAAAAGTTGGCTTAAAGCTCAACATTCAGAAAACTAAGATCATGGCATCTGGTCCCATCAATTCATGGCAAATAGATGGAGAAACAGTGAAAACAGTGGCTGACTTTATTTTGGGGGGCTCCAAAATCACTGCAGATGGTGATTGCAGCCATGAAATTAAAAGACGCTTACTCCTTGGAAGGAAAGTTATGACCAACCTAGACAGCATATGAAAAAGCAGAGACAGTACTTTGCCAACAAAGGTCCATCTAGTCAAGGCTATGGTTTTCCCAGTAGTCATGTATGGATGTGAAAGTTGAACTATAAAGAAAGCTGAGTGCCGAAGAATTGATGCTTTTGAACTGTGGTGTTGGAGAAGACTCTGAGAGTCCCTTGAACTGCAAGGAGATCCAACCAGGCCATCCTAAAGGAGATCAGTCCTGGGTGTTCATTGGTAGGACTGATTTTGAAGCTGAAACTCCAATACTTTGGCCACCTGATGCAAAGAGCTGACTCATTTGAAAAGACCCTGATGCTGGGAAAGATTGAGGGCAGGAGGAGAAGGGGATGACAGAGGATGAGATGGTTGGATGGCATCGCTGCCTCAATGGACATGAGTTTGAGTGAACTCCAGGAGTTGGTGATGGACAGGGAGGCCTGGCGTGCTGCGGTTCACGGGGTCATAAAGAGTGGGACACGACTGAGCGGCTGAACTGAACTGAACCACCTTCTTAGTCTAATAAAAGGAAATTTTAGTATACATACAGGTGAGGTACATGTTCCTAGAACAAAGGAAAGTATATTGCATAAAGCTTGCTTTAAAAAAAAAAAAGGTATATTTTTGTTCAGTTCAGCTCAGTTGTGTCCGACTCTTTGCGACCCCATGGACTGCAGCATGCCAGGCTTCCCTTTCCATCACCAACTCCTGGAGCTTACTCAAACTCATGTCCATTGAGTCAGTGAAGCCTCCAAACATCTCATCCTCTGTCGTCCCCTTCTCCTCCCGCCTTCAATCTTTCCCAGCATCAGGGTCTTTTCCAATGAGTCAGTTCTTCACATCGGGTGGCCAAAATACTGGAAATAATCAACAAAATATTTTTGGTTGATTTTCTCATTTTTTCCTGGAAAGGTGTAAACTTGGCAACATACTAGTATTGTTCTGAAGACTGACATTTGGAACTACTGGTATAGATGATCTTTTGGTCATTAAAACATAGTTCATCTAATAGCTTCAGGAACTATTCTCTCTCTCTCTCTCTTTAGTCACTAAGTCGTGACCCCATGGATTTGTAGCTTGCCAGGATCCTCTGTCCATGGGATTCTCCAAGCAAGAATACTGGAGTTGGTTGCCATTTTCTTCGCCACAGGATCTTCCCGGCCCAGGGATCAAACCCAGGTCTCCTGCACTGCAGGCAGATTCTTTACCGACTAAGCTGTGAGGGAAGCCCAGGAACTGCTCTAGTATACCTTTAATTTTCATGGGGAGCTAGAAATGACACTGATGAATGAGAAAATGGAATTGAAGAGAGATTATGTGTTACTGCTTTCTAAGGAGCCCAGTGCATTTTTCTCTAATAAATTATTTCGTCCTTTCCTTCATGTTGTGGGGACCTTTAGTTAATAGCCAGTAGTCAGGACTCTCCGCCAGTAGTCAGGACTCTCTTCTATCCCTTTCTCTTGAAATTTCAAGATTATTTGAGTGGAAGACATTACTATAAGTAAAGTTATTGCAGGCAGAAAAATAATTTCCAACCCGGTGCCTTAGAAACTAAAAAATTCCGTTTTTAATGCTACATGGACGAAGGAAGCAATCCATTGTCACATTTATGTTTAAATCCTTCTGAAATAAATTAATTAAACAAGTCCTTCTGAGCACCGTGTTAGCATAACAGTGACATGCTTTTTGTCGGCGCACTTCCCAAAGCTTTCTTGGGTCCCTAGCACCTCAGAGGATGTCCCAGTATCTCTATTTAATCCTGGGCTCCTCCTAACGCTAGGGGGAAGCGAAGAGCCTTGGAACACCCCCACAACTCTGGGAGACGGAGGAGGGACCTATTGTCAAGTCATGCCTTCCCTACCTGTGACTGGCACAGACATTAGCCAATGGAACCGGAATAGGGCGCGCCGGCACCCCGCCCCCTGAGCGCCCCGCGGCCCCCGAGGCACCCTCTGGCCGTCTCCACCGCGGCGACGGCCTGGGCGGACAGTGCGCCTTGCGCAGGCGCGGAGCCTAGACCTCGCTGCAGCCCCCATCGCCTCCGGGAGTCGCACCCAAGGAGTTCGCCTGCTGGCGCGTCAGTGCTCTCCCCCTCGTCTGCCCTCCCCGGTCCCCCCAGCACCCTACGCGCCCCAATGGCGGAGTTGCGGCCTAGCGGCGCCCCCGGCCCCACCGCGCCCCCGGCCCCTGGCCCTACTGCCCCTCCGGCCTTCGCCTCGCTCTTCCCCCCAGGACTGCACGCCATCTACGGAGAGTGCCGCCGCCTGTACCCAGACCAGCCGAACCCGCTCCAGGTTACCGCTATCGTCAAGTACTGGTACGTCTTGGGCCGCGCGGAGACCGACAGGGGCGGGCTGAGAAGGGTTAAAGCGCCGGGGGCGAAGTAATTTGCCAGGGAATTGGAGGGGAAAGGAGAATGGTTAAAGCACTTGGAAGAGGGCTTCCTGCTGTGAGGGAAGAAGTTAAGGCTCAAGTTAGGAATGGGGACAAAGGGGTTAACGAAGCCTGTGGGTAGCGAAGGGTTAGCAAGGGAGGGGAGGATGAAGGGTTAACTGGCATTAGAAGAATGGAGTGAATTGGGGGTGTCGGTAGAAGCTGAGGGGGCGACGGTCGGAGAGAGGGAACTGTAAACGTGGTGAAAGGAGGGGGCGCCTGGAGGGGGTCATAAGTGGGCGCGGGGAAGCCGAAGGGGGGCGGCTGAAGTGAGATGGGGGAGGCGAGGCGGAGCCTGAGGAGCATCTGAGAAGGCTTTGGAGCCGCGCGGCCGGAGGAGCTCGGAGGGCACGGGACTGCACAGGGTAGGGGCGGGTGTGGGTCTGTGGGTTAGGATGTGAGCGTTGAGCTTGTGAAGGGATGAGGGGGAGGTCTCATTTGATACCTTCCGGATGAGCTAAGACATTCATATCAGTGCAGTGCTTTTGCGTTTGAAGTTTGATGGAGCAGCTTCTCCCGATCAATTTTCTGCTTACTCTGCACAGTTCTCTTACTCCATGCAGAGCTTCCTCTGGCTCCGCGGCTGCTTTGGTCTAGGTCACTGGCTAGAACAGGGGCAGGCTGGGTCAGGGAGATCCATGGTTTGGCTCAGGATTGAAGGAGGCTGCCGTAAACGATGAAGATGTGGAATTTGGACAGGGAGGATCCTTCAGTGAGATATTAAGAGGAACTTTGTGGTCTGGAGCACCCAGATGTAGGCAACAGTTCCTCAGGGGAGCTGAGAGTAATCCCCAAGTAACTCTGTTAAGATCAGACCTATGTACACATCGACTGCCCCTGGGGAAGGAATGGTCTTTTCTAGTTTCCCATTCTTTTTGCAACCCGTTTCTTCGTGCCACCTCTGTTATGGGGACTCTTCTTCATGGTCTTTCTGAACTAAAAGTTGACTGAGAAACTAGTTGAATCTGTACAAAACCAGTTTCATGCAGGCACTGTATTAGATGAACCCCTTCATTGGCTCCTGAAAGACTGTTCAAGGCAGCCACTTGGGGTGTGACCAAAGGGGAGGTACCCCCGAAGGGGGAATGAGTAGAGTGGATGTCTTTACTGGTTACCTTTCTTTAGGGCTGAGTCTTTTCCCTCCATGACAACCACTTCTTCTGGAGATGGCAGGAGCTGGGTTGCCTAGGGCGGAGGCCAGTTCCCTATGTCTGTGGGAGGATGTAGAGAGGCTGACAGTGTGAAGGGCCTGGGGAGCAGCCACCTGCTCCGTGGGGAGAGCGGCAGGAGCAGCCTGCCTCTGTCTGGTAGCCAGGAGGAGGTGTGGCCAGCAGTACAGATCTCTCTGGCAGGCACGGTGTTCTTTGGTTGAGAGGAGTTTTTGAAGAGGTCTTCTGAGTAAAAAGCAGCTCTTGATAACTTAATCACCCATTTTAAACTTTTTATTTATTTTCATCTACAAATTATGGCAATTTTATTTCATTTTTGTCATTCTTTTACCATTTACTTCTTTTTCTTGACTTATTGCCATCTGGTATAATTTCCTTTCAGTACGTAAACTTTTTATTTTGTATTGGGGTATAGCCAATTAACAATGTTTGTGATAGAGTCAGGTGAACAGTGAAGGGACTCAGCCTTACATACACATATAGCCATTCTCTCCCGAGTTCCTCTCCCCTCCAGACTGCCACATAACATTGAGCAGAGTTCCATGTGCTATACAGTAGGTCTTTGTTGGTTTGTACCACTATATTTAAATATGTACAGTGATGGACTCTATTGGCATACTTCATGAGAAAAAGGGGACCTGCCTCTGCCATGCTGTTTGTTCAGGCCTTGTTTGAGTATAAGGAGAAATCCCCTCTCAGACTTGGGCCACTGTTATTATGTCACCCAAGTGGACATAAAGGATAGAGTTGTAAAAGGGATTGAACATGGGGTTCCCTGATGGTCCAGTGGTTAAGACTCTGTGCTTCCACTGCAGGGGGTATGGGTTCGATTCCTGGTTGGGGAAGTTCTACAAACCATGAGGTGTGACAAAAAAGAAAAAGGTATTGAACACATGCAAAGGACTAAGACTGGTTTGGGAGTCTAATTTTTCCTCCATCTCCCTGTGAACCTTTTTTCCCATCTTGCTGCAAGTTTGTTAGCCAGGTCAGGACTTATCTTAAAAGATGGGCCAGCATCTAATGATGAATAAAGATGATTGTACAGCACTTTGTGGAATTAGAAATGCTGCCTGGATGCAGAAATAAATGAGAAGAAACAGCCCAGGGACTGGTTCTTTCTAAGATTCAGAAGGGGTTGCATAATTAAGTCCTGAAAGTGGTTCACTGATAAACCTTCACATTTAGGATCCTATAAGCCCTCTTCAATTTTCATAGCAGGATGACTGACTGAGGCTGCCTCAGTTTGGCTGTGGCCCAGGGTATGTTGAGATTCTTTTTTCTTGTGACAGAAGGATGACTTTCTTGACTAGTAGTCCCTAGCTAACCGGGACATCGTGGCTGAAAGCTGAGGCTTTACTGGTCAGGGAGCTGAAGTAGAGCCAGTGCCTTGGGTCACTCTGGCAACTTCCCTGTGAAGTCAGGTGTTCAGGGACTTACACTGAGGGATGATCTGGGTCCTGGGATAGCATCTTTTTCCAAGTGCAAAATATGATGATTTTCCACGTACTCATCTGCTTCCTATCAGGTCTCCGAGTGAGTAGAACAGAACACTATGTACTTAGAGAAAAGGCTAATTTTGTCTGACTGTCGGTCCTTTTCTGCAGATGGAGTTTTGAGGTAAAGCCTCTCTCTTTGATGAAATGTCCTTTGGGAGACTTGGCCAGGGCTGTCAGGGATGTTGTAGATGGGGAGCACAGAAGAGTGGACACAATTTTGCCCCTTGTTTCTGGAGGGACCTAGGCTGAAGGACGGGCAGGACTGGGACTCGGCAGCAGGGAGACTAGAGCAGATATGGAGCCTGTAATCATTCCCACCTGTTCCAGGGCTCTGCAGTTATCATGAGGTCCTTGCAGGGGTAGCCACCCTTTCTTTCTTCTTTTCCCCAACAAACTTTTCTAAATCCAAATGATTGTGGAATTAGTCGAGTGATTTACCCACTCACTCCAGTATTTGTGCCTGGAGAACTCCACAGACAGAGGAGCCTGGTATGCTACATTTCATGGGGTTGCATAGAGTCAGACATGACTGAGTGACTAACTTGGCAAAAGCAGAGTTAAGGAAAGCCATGGAGATTTATCCCTTTTCCTAATCCACTCCGTTGAGATTCTAAGCTATTTGTAGCGACTTTCTTGTAAGTCCTATAAATAACTTAGCATTTCCCAGCAGAGAATAAGGACTTCTGCAAAGGCAAATAATGTCCTGGCAAAAGAGGGTGAAACCAAACCTACTGGTTTTAAAAGTGTTACTGGCATGTTTGCTGGGATCACATACGTGTAACATCTTTTATTTGGTTGGTTGTGTTCTTTCAGCATATAATCCCCAATGCCAAGTGTACCCCATCCTTGTCCCAGGGTCAAGCAAAGTTTTTGCAGTCTGTGGAACCGTCCGATGTCCAAGGCACCTCAAGTACAGGGTTTGGGGGCTAAATGCAGACTTCCTTGTGCTAATGGTTTCCATTTAGTCTGTCTCTCGACTCTACCACATTTCCCTCTCCATTCTGAAGAAAAGCAGGATTCTTTTAAAAAGATCACTAATTACTCAGCTAAAGGGACCCCTTCTTGAATTAAATCCTCAAAGTGAGCTAATGACTGAATCTCTTCCTCAGCTGCCTCTCTGTTGGAATTATGGGGAAGTCTAATGTGGTCCTCAGAGGCCCTGAATCATTTAATGTTCCAGCTCTACCTTTCAGGCAGCCGTCTCCCGGGATCATCTTGCAGTTGCAAGACCTCACAGGGCTCAGCCGGGCTCCTGCTGCAGTTCTCTGTGCAGAGCTAAGCTAGCCTAAGTTTGGCCTTTGTCACTTGCATGATAAAAGACCAGCTTTGGTCTGGGATGTTCAGGCTGGGGTCTGGAGGCATTGGGTCTGTTTAGAACAAACTATAATTAACATAGGGTACAATATGGTCTTTCAGGAATTAGCTCTCTAAGAGGCAGGAATGGAGCCGAGCCTCTGCTTCCAGTAACAATGCCCATTGGAGATGCTCAGGATGGTCTTTCAACAGAGGCGCATTGATTGACTGATGCACTTCTTGCCTTGAAGCTTGGCGTGTTTACAGGCACCATGGAAGAGAGAGAATCCCTGCCAATCCCACTTGGGGTTGGTAACTTGAAACAGAAGGAAGTCAAAGGGAGCAATCAGTCTGTTTTATTTCTAAAAGAGGTTCTACCTGAGATAGGAGAAGGGAGCCTCTTGTGCTTGTGGAGCTGGGCTACCTTCAGCTGCCCATCCTTTGGTCTTACCCTAGAGAGGTGTGGCCCTCCCTTTAGTTCTCTTTTACCCCAGATTCATCCAGGATGGGGCCTGTAGGTTTGTAAGGCAGAGCCCTTTAGCTTCACATTGTCTGCTTTAAGGTTTACGCTGACATCCCTGTGTTTTGTCTTTTGCAGGTTGGGTGGCCCAGACCCCTTGGATTATGTTAGCATGTACAGGAATGTGGGGAGCCCCTCTGCCAACATCCCTGAGCACTGGCACTACATCAGCTTTGGCCTGAGCGATCTCTATGGCGACAACAGAGTCCATGAGTGAGTGTGTACTCTTGCCTTCTAGCTCCCTCTTCCCTAGCCTTGAGCCTTATTTCTGAGTTTTGTTTTGCTGGGAGTTTTACTTTCATTTTAGGTTTGAAGGATTCGTTAACAAAAGAAACCACTCATTACATACAAATAAATAATTTCAACTTTTAATAGATTAACTTAATTTCAATATACAGTCATTAGAAGGAAAAGAAATAAAAACAATAGAGAGAAGTAACAGCAAGTACATCACCAAATTAAGCTGACAACAACATCCAGACTTGAACAGTTCTGGGAAGTCCTGAATGATAGCAATCTGGAGTCCCAATTGGGAAAGGGTACTGAGCAGTGCATCCACCCCATGGGTGAGGCTTCATATTGCACTTTTGGGGGCTCCTGCTTATAATCCCAGACCGCAAACTGATATCATCATCAGTTTGTGTGCAAAAAGGCAGCTCTGATTTAACTTTTACAGTGGTGTTTGTTTCACCTTGTGAGTCACAAGACTTCTTAGACCCCGGGGGGCTGCTAGGCCTTTAGGGGCTTACGAGATCCGAGACCCACTCCCTTTCTACCTAAAGTGCCACCTGACTGACTGTGCCTGTTGCTTGGAACCTGGGCAGTGTCCATGCAGGTCAGAAGCAGGTCAGAGGTCCACTCTCCTGTTTCCGAAGCCTGCACAAGACTTCCTCTATTTTAATTTCCCTAGCAAAGTTTTCCTGAGCAGAGAGGATCACGTCATAGTCCCTTGAGTTTGGCATTTCTCACGTGGAACATCTGGGTTTCTGCCCTCTGCCTGTAGCTACTTGTGCTGATGTGATCCAGATCAGGACCTGAGCTCTACTCATCTGGTGCAGAAGAGTGTCGATGATGAGAGAGAATTCCAAAACTGTTAGGTTTCTCCAAGCTTGTTGTGATGTTTGAGCTCAGAGTACAGGCAGCATAGCTGTGACCCAAAAGTTGAGTTGATTCCTCTAGGTCTACTTCCTTTTCCCCCCTCTAGATTATTATAAAAATTTTAAAAGAAGCAAAGTTGAAAGAGTTTTACGGTGAACAATCATATACCACTACCTGGATTCTACCATTAAGATTTTATTCTACTTGCTTTATCATGAATATGTACATCTCTGTTCCTCTGTGGATCTTACCTACTTCCTTTTTACCTCCAGTTATCTGTGCTCAGATCAGCTGCAGTACATTTTTTATCCTAGTCTATCTTCCATTTGCTGCCCTGTGACACTTCTCAATCCTACCTGCCTCCCCTACTTCCCTGTCTAATCACTGAATTTAAATACATTTTACTATTAAGTTAAACATCATCAACTGAAAAAAATAGCAGCAACAAAATAATAAAACCTAATAGTTGTTTGGGAAGGAAATGGCAATCCACTCCAGGACTATTGCCTGGAAAATCCCATGGACAGAGGAGCCTGGTAGGCTACAGGCCATGGGGTTGCAAAGAGTCGGACACGACTGAGCTACTTCACTTCACTTCACTTCACTTCACTTCAATAGTTGTTGAGCATTAACTATTAATATGAGCCAAGTACTCTTCTAATCACTTTATATGTATATATATTAACTAATTTTCACCACAACCCTAAAATACTGGTAGGTTCTGATATTTGCCCCATTTTACTGTTGAGGAAACTGAGACACAAAGAGATTCTATAATTTGCTTAAGGTCACACAGATTGGAAGTGCTGAAACCAGGATTCTAACACAGGCAGTCAGGCAGTACTCTTAATGACTATACTCCATTGCCTCTTAAACAATTATATCATGTTCCCTAATAATTTTAAAATAATGTATAATAAAAAAATGTTTCCATCTTTTGAGGGAAGGGTTCTTCAATTTTAATGTAGTTTTCCCTCCCCCTTATTAGTATGGTTAAGCAAGAGCCGATTTCTATTATATCTTTTCCTATTTTTTGCCTTGCATATTATCTTTTTATTGCCATCTTTCTGGTATCTTGGTGGTGGCTGCTTAGTGTGTATAAATTGAAAGAGTAGCCAGGCTCTTCCTGCCCTGCATCAGCATAAGAGGCTGATTCTGGAGATGATTCTGAAAAAGAAGATAATATTCTTTTTTTTTTTTTTTTGCTTTGTTTTAGTTCTTACTGTGTTTCATATCATTGTGTCGAATGCTTTACAATCTTATCAGGTCTTTTTGTTATGTCTGTTTGGTACATGAGGAAACTGAGTCCCTGGAGGGGTTGAATGAATTGTCAAAAGTCACACATCTAGGCTATAAAAGAGCTAGGATTGACTTGAGCTGTTCAGAGTCTGAGCTCTTAACCACTGGGCTATACCACCTCTCTGATCACAGGCTCAACTCAACTTCCTCTTCACTCTTGTTAAGCTTAGAGGCCCAGGCCCCATCTCCTCATTGATCACGTGTTGGGAGCAATGCCTGGGCCTGCTCTTTATAGCCTTCCAGACATATTCATTGCAGTGTCAGCAGAAGGCTTTGGGAACAGGGAATTAATCTTGCTTGAATCAAGACCCTGCATTACATTATTAATAATGGAGATAGAATAGCAAACAGATGCGGGAGTAAACGGACTGTGCTGGACTTTAATTTATATTTTTAATAAGAACCTGCAGAGGATATTTAGTGCCGCTAGCCTGTACCTTTTTGTTGACAGATTTATTCCAGTTAAAAAAAATACGGTTTTCTATGTGACCTAAATATTCTTACAGTCTACGCGCTACTGAGACATGAGTCCAAGGCCCGGGTGACATGAAGAACATAATTGAGAAGGTTCTATGTTTGAGGAAAGGCAACCTCTCAATTTGAAAAAGGGCCTTTCTTTGTTCAGCAGTACCCTTGTATATATGTGTCATTTCTATGTGATAAAACACTTTGATATTCAGATGTCATTCATGACAATGGTGAGACCTCCCTTTGGGCTTTTATCTTACCATTCAAGCTTAGGATTTTCTGGTATTAAAACCTGTCATTGGAAGGACATGGGAGGGATGTTCTTAGATATTTACTGAGTTCTGGTCTATGTTGCAGAAGTCAAAAGTACCTTTGTAATTGGTCTTGTGCTGGTGTGACTGATCTCTTCTTGATCCTGGTAAGTTTCTTGAAGAAAAGTTTGCTTTTCCAAACATTTCATGTGGAGAGCCCTCTTTAAAACTGTTTCATGAATTTTCATGTAATTTAGCGCTTAAAACTGAGTTCAGAAAGGTGAGTGTTCTCTCACCCAACTTAAGTGCTAAGAGGTGTTGAATTGGAGTTATAACAAATGAATTTCTGGCAACAGGCTTTTTACACTGTCTTTTGACTTCTCATTCAGTGAAAAAAAGGGCAGAAGCCTCGGTTCGTTTATTCAGCATTCATCACGTGCTGAAGTTCTATTTTGCACTGGACGCAGATGTCTTAGGGATAAGATGTCTTGAGGATAATATGCCAAGGCAAAATTCCTGTCTCAAGGAGTACATGCTGTAGAGGGAGGATAAATGTACAGATACTGAATAAATAAATGCTATGATCTATGATGTGGAACATGATCTGGGAGCACAGTGGAGCAAGCGACTTGTAGTCGGGCTGCTGGATTGGAAGAAGCTCCAGGGAGGAAGTGAAGTTGGAGAGGAACCTTGTAGGAAGGGACTGGGGGGGATCTGCAGTCTGACACTCTTGGGCACAAACATTCACTTTGGGAACTAAGAGGAGCTTTCAAAATCTTCTAGCCCAGTATTTCCAAAATATGCTGCCTTCGTAATTTTTGTCACCTATAGTGTATTACCTACTTTATGTTCTCTTTAAATGAATCTCCTTTTAAAAAACTGATATCTTTTTAAAAGTTAAATTACCTTGGTGGTCCAGTGGTTAGAACAGCAGAGGACATGGGTTCAGTCCCTGGTTGGGGAAAGTTCTCACACGCTGTGGCCAAAAAAAAAAAAGTTAAATCATTACCATATATGGGAAACCATTATCACTTGCTATAATTTAAAGGTACTTATTAGAGTAAACATAGTGATAGCAAAGCAATGTTATTAAATTCTAGCTCAATTCTGGCCTGTCAGAGAAGAATCTAAGCCTGAGGTCAGCTTTCTCTGTCCAAGAGATTAGTAAGTATGAGTGAAGTATTATGGCAGAAAGTGAAGAGGAGCTAAAAAGCCTCTTGATGAAAGTGAAAGAGGAGAGTGAAAAAGTTGGCTTAAAGCTCAACATTCAGAAAATGAAGATCATGGCATCTGGTCCCATCACTTCATGGGAAATAGATGTGGAAACAGTGTCAGACTTTATTTTTTGGGGCTCCAAAATCACTGCTGATGGTGATTGCAGCCATGAAATTAAAAGATGCTTACTCCTTGGAAGGAAAGTTATGACAAACTTAGATAGCACGTTAAAAAGCAGAGAGATTACTTTGCCAACAAAGGTCCGTCTAGTCAAGGCTATGGTTTTTCCTGTGGTCATGTATGGATGTGAGAGTTGGACTGTGAAGAAAGCTGAGTGCTGAAGAATTGATGCTTTTGAACTGTGGTGTTGGAGAAGACTCTTGAGAGTCCCTTGGACTGCAAGGAGATCCAACCAGTCCATCCTAAAGGAGATCAGTCCTGGGTGTTCATTGGAAGGACTGATGCTAAAGCTGAAACTCCAATACTTTGGCCACCTCATGTGAAGAGTTGACTCATTGGAAAAGACCCTGATGCTGGGAGGGATTGGGGGCAGGAGGAGAAGGGGACGGCAGAGGATGAGATGGCTGGATGGCATCACCGACTCAAGGGACATGAGTTTGAGTGAACTCCAGGAGTTGGTGATGGACAGGGAGGCCTGGCATGCTGCAATTCATGGGGTTGCAAAGAGCCAGACACGACTGAGTGACTGAACTGAACTGAACACCAAATTGAACCTGGCCATAGGTATGATTAGACAAGTTGAAAGACAATTGAGAAAAGAATTTTTTTTAAAAGTATGAGTCAGTATTATTTAGTCACAGACAAATGGGAAACACTGATTTAGTCCATCTCTCTTAATTGTGCAATTGAGAAAGTACAGTAGCCTACCAAAGGCTACAGCAAGTTAATGTCTCCTGACCTGTTAGCAGCAGGGTCTCCTTACATCTAAAATGTTCTGTGTAACAAGGTCCTGCTGTATAGCTCAGAGAACTATATTCAATATCCTGTAATAAACCATAATGAAAAAGAATGTATGTGTATGACTGAATCACTTTGCTGCCCACCAGAAACTAACACAACAATGTAAATCAACTCTACTTCAATTTTTTTACAAAAGTGTGAAAAGTAAAAAATTAAAATGTTCTGTGTGTTCTCTCCTGACTGGGGAGAAAGGAATATGCACAAGGCATTGTTTGTCTTTAAGGTAATAATATAAGCAAACTTTTTTTTCTTTTTAGTTTTGACTATATTCTAGAGTAGTGCTAAGTTCTTTGTATTATCCTTGTAGTAATTATATGACATAAGGAATTCTTATTACCTCTTGCTCATAGATATAGAAATTTACACTTAGAGAACTTATTGCACATGTAGTAAATTAGTAATCAGTTCTAGCAACCCCAAAGCCTGTGTTCTTAGCTATTGTTCTGTATTGCTTTTCCATTTTAATCAGTCAACGGCATTTATTAAATGCCTACTGTGTACCTCTTCCCATTAAGGTCTTATTTTATCCTCATAGCTTATGGAGGACAGGGACAGAATAGGCAGAAGTCCGGGGGGTGGGGGTCCCCTGGGTTTCTTCTTGCTCCTGGTAGGCTTTCTTCAGTGAGCAAGAGGGGAGCCGAACCCTGGTAGCCCTGAGAGGGGTGAATAGCAAACTGATTGGATGAGCCCTGGGTTGGCCAGTTCCCTCCAAGTTCTTTCCCCGTTCACATTCACTAAAAAAACAGGACAAGAGAGCACTTGTTTGAATTAAAAGGTTCTCAAGAGGCTGTTTCTAAAGTTGGAGAGCTGGAACAAGTTCCACCTCGGGGCAGCCACATGGGAGATGGGCGTGCTTTTCTAGGAACCCTAAGGCCACCCCCAGCTGATTTCAGTGGCCAAGACTGTCCTGGTCCCCCCACCCCCAACCCTCCCAGCTTGAGAGGTGTGAGACAGCTGAGCTTCAGCTGCCAAATGCCTGTCGGAAGCCTGCAGCTCTGGCTCTTCTTTTTGTGGCCAGGCAGCTGCGGACTGGAATGTGGGGCTTTGCAGGGCTGTGGAAGAAGTGGCTTCAGCACCCCTCTCCGTGGGAATTTCTGGCTGTCCCTGGTCCTGCCAGCAGTCCCAACAGGACCCAGGCTACAAGGGCTCTGACTGAGGCACAGGAGGCTGACTAGTTGTCCGAGTGTGTTTGTGATCTCAGGCAGACTTCCCTGGTGGGATTCCACTGGGCAGGTCATCTGCTGTTCATGCCGGGCTGGTTCCAAAGCCAGCCTTTGTGTGGTGTTGGCTTGCAGGCTGGCAGCTCCAGAGGGCAGAGCCCACACCGCGACGCTACCTCCACGGTTGGTCTGGGCTCTGCCCCACAGACCCTGGCTTCTTGGCAGATGTGTCATAAAGTAGAGAGGTGTTCTCTCACCCCAGGGGCCTGGAGCTGCTGCTTACTGGCTCCCCATGGCTGCCTCTGCTGGGCTGGTGGAGAACCTTCTCTTCCCTTTGGGTTTCTCCCATCTGGGCTCTGCACCGAATGAATTATTTATTAAAACACTGGATACAGATTAACTTTTCCACTTGTTGTTTTGTGTGGCCTTGGTCCCCTGCAGTTGGGAAATGCTCATTTTCCTCTCTCAGAACTTGGTTGGCAGGAACTTTTTAACATGCCATTTCATCCCCTGGGGTTTCCAGTGGAGATTCTGCTCATTGCCATAACATACCTGTTCTGGGAGTGCAGGTCCTCTACTAGTTGGCCTTTGCTTTCTTCCCAGGGCTCTCCAGAGGCTGACAACTGGATTGCCTCTCTAGACACCCACAGATGGCAGGCCCTCTCCCTGGCTGGGCATAGCAGGCTGAGGAAATCCTTTGCAAGTTCACTGGAAGGCAGGCCTTGTTGATGCTTTGGTTCCTCTCTCTGTCTTTCATCTCAGAGGTGGTTAGTTTCAGTATGACCGTGTGAAATGGTGATGTTCTCTGCTAAGGGCAGGGGACCTGGGCTATTGGTCTTGGCCCAGGAATGGGCAGAAGGGCCAGCAGTAGGAATAGAGCTCTCCCTGAGGCAGAAACTACTGCTCTGGGCTGAATTTCAGGCCCCGGATCTTGAATTATAAAACTTTGAGAATTCCTTTTCTTTTGTAACCACGGAAGACCTGAGGCATTGTGGGGTTCTTAGCAGATCTGTGTGGGGCTGTGGCTTTATCCTCTGTAAAGCATTTCACTTGCAACATGGATTCTCTCTGCCTTCATGGTGTAAAGATTCTAAATTTTCCAGTTCAAGGAGTCCTTCAGTAAGGGGGCAGTTGGGAAGAGATTCCTTGAGCTGGCCCAGTCAAACTGACTGAACAGTCCTAGAGGCCTGATTAATCTGGGGTGACTGCCAGGCTGGTGTGGTGCCAGGTTGGTCAGCATTGGGAAGTTTCCTCTTTCTGCAGGGAGAGGGGAAGAAACTTGGAAGCCCTTATGGGTTTGATATGATCAGATCTCAAAGTCCCAGCATTCTTCTCTGCTAGCACATGCTTTTCGACTCCCATCTTCCATGCCGCAGTTTTTCCCAACTATGCTGGTCCTCACACCTGCCATGTTCTGGGTCTGGGTTTGCCAGCATCTCCCTTGCCCAGTATTCTGACTCAGAGAGCCTGACTCAGGACTCTGGTCTTTGGCTCCTAAATTCATTCCTCTGTCCTGCCTCTTGGGTCTCCCAGTCAACTACATTTCCTGTTTTCAGTAGCTCTGTTCTGCTGTCTGGTCCTCAGATGTGTGTGGAGAGGTCTTGTCCTCACTGACCTGAGCCCCCTGGGAGTGGGCCCCCATCCCTGCACATCCCTTTGCAGCTTGCTAACCTACCTGCTGAGCTCTCCACAGAGCACCAGGCTGTGCAGCACACTCCAGCAGCAGAGCTGCACTGAGTCCCAACAATGGCAGAATGGAGCTCTCCAGGTGGCTCAGTGGTAAAGAATCCACCTGCCAATGCAGGAGACATGGGTTCCATTGCTGGGTCAGGAAGATCCCCTGGAGAAGGAAATGGTTACCCACTCCAGTATTCTTGCCTGGGAAGTCCCATGGACAGAGGATGCTGGTGGGCTACAGTCCATGGGGTCACAAGAGTTGGACACAACTGAGCGACTAAACAACAAGAACAACAGGCAGAACACTGGAGAAGGTGATGTGTTTGGGTAGTGGTGGAGATCAATGAAAAGTCATACTTAGCTCCTGTCCTTGAAATACCCAGTGTATATACTTGGTAAGAGTTGCAGAGTCCCTGGGAAAGAGGCAACAGTGAGAATTAGGGCTAGGAGGAGCTTTTGACTTTACCTGACTCTGAGGCTTTGCGACTGTCTCCCCTCACCCTGTAGTCTTCAGTGCTTCAAGAATCTTAAACCATGTAATGATAATTGTAGCTCCTACTGTGTGCAAGGCACTCTTCTAAGTGTTTTATATAAACTCGTTGAATCCTCACAATGGCTCTTTGTGGTAGGTATTATTAAGCTTATTTTACAAGGAAACTGAAGCACAGAGATGTTAGAGAACTTATCCACCCAGCAAGGGAATGCTGGAGCTGGGCCATCAACCCAGGCAATTTGGCTCCAGCAGCCCTCACCCTTTCCTTCCTCCATGTACAGGGAGTGTGGTGGAGGTCCCCCTCAGACCACTATTACTATCATGCACCGCAGTTCAAAGGTATCTTGGATTAATGGAGTGTGACTAGGGAAGCAGGAAGTGCTTTGCAGGGGAAATGTTGACCTGGGTATTGAAGCAAGTCTGTAATGAAAGAGTCCTGCCAGGGAATGGCAAGGGGGTAGGTGACAGGATCCTTTGTCAAATTTAAGTCAAGGCTTCTGCAGCCTTACTGTAACCATTTTTAGTAGGTTTCCAGCAAAGTTTGGGACTCCTAAGAACACAAAGTTGATGCTTCTGACTTGGATGTCGGGTTCACATGGTCGTGCTTCCTGTGTGGTCAGGGATGTGCCCAGCATTCCAGTAGTGCAGAGGGTATCTTGCATAGAATGTGTGGACTGTCTGATCATTCTTTCTGGGGAGAGGGTATAGAAATGAGGAACACTTCAAAGCCAGGAGTATTCATACCTTCTAGCTGAGGTATCTGTAGTGTCAACATGGGAAGGATTTTTGGTCTGAAATGAAGTATCACTCTGCAGAGGATATATTTTTCCTCTGTCATTGTATTCAATACAAACTGTCGTATTACTTTTTAAAACATCTTAATCTCTATAATTTTTTTTAATTAATAGGCTTTATATTTTAAAGCAGTTTTAGGTTTGAAGAAAATTGAATAGTCCAAAGAGTTCTCATATACCCCTTCTTGCCTCTGCATGTAATTTCCCTGTTACTAAATTTCTTTTGTTAGTGTGGGATATTTGTTACAATGGATGATCCAGTATGGATACATTATTACTAGCTAATGCCCTCTAGTTTCCATTAGGGTTCATTCTTTTTGTTATATAGTTCTGTGGGTTTTGACAAATATATATCCTGTATCCACCCTTAGAGTATCTTATACAGAATAGTTTCACTGCCCCCAAATGCCCTGTGCTTTGCCTTTCTATCCCTTCTTCCCTCCTCCCAGACCTCTGACAACCAGTGATTGTTTTCCTCTTTAGTTTTACCTTTTTTGAAAAAGCAAGAGAGTTCCAGAAAAACGTCTATTTCTGCTTTATTGACTATGCCAAAGCCTTTGACTGTGTGGATCACAATAAACTGTGGAAAATTCTGAAAGAGATGGGAATACCAGACCACCTGACCTGCCTCTTGAGAAATCTGTATGCAGGTCCAGAAGCAACAGTTAGAACTGGACATGAAACAAGAGACTGGTTCCAAATAGGAAAAGGAGTACATCAAGGCTGTATATTGTCACCCTGTTTATTTAACTTATATGCAGAGTACATCATGAGAAACGCTGGGCTGGAAGAAGTACAAGCTGAAATCAAGATTGCCGGGAGCAATATCAATAACCTCAGACATGCAGATGACACCACCCTTATGGCAGAAAGTGAAGAACTAAAGGGCCTCTTGATGAAAGTGAAAGAGGAGAGTGAAAAAGTTGGCTTAAAGCTCAACATTCAGAAAACTAAGATCATGGCATCTGGTCCCATCACTTCATGGCAAATAGATGGGGAAACAGTGGCTGACTTTATTTTTCTGGGCTCCAGAATCACTGCAGATGGTGATTACAGCCATGAAATTAAAAGATGCTTACTCCTTGGAAGGAAAGTTATGACCAACCTAGACAGCATATTAAAAAGCAGAGACATTACTTTGTCAACAAAGGTCTGTCTAGTCAAGGCTATGGTTTTTCCTGTGGTCATGTATGGATGTGAGAGTTGGACTGTGAAGAAAGCTGAGCACCAAAGAATTGATGCTTTTGAACTGTGGTGTTGGAGAAGACTCTTGAGAGTCCCTTGGACTGCAAGGAGATCCAACCAGTCCATCCTAAAGAAGATCAGTCCTGGGTGTTCACTGGAAGGACTGATGCTGAAGCTGAAACTCCAATACTTTGGCCACCTGATGCTAAGGGCTGACTTATTTGAAAAGACCCTGATGCTGGGAAAGATTGAGGGCAGGAGGAGAAGGGGATTACAGAGGATGAGATGGTTGGATGGCATCACTGACTCAATGGAAGTGAGTTTGTGTAAACTCCAGGAGTTGGTGATGGACAGGGAGGCCTGGCGTGCTGCGGTTCATGGGGTCACAAAGAGTTGGACACGACTGAGCGACTGAACTGAACTGAAATGTCATGTAGTTGGATTCATACAGCATATAGCCTTTTCAGATTGACTTCTTTCACTAAGAAGTATGCATTTAAGGGTCCTTCATGTCTTTTTGTGACTTTATAGCTTATTTGTTTTTATCACTGAACAATATTCCATTGTGTATATATACCATAGTTTATCCACTCACTTATTGAAGGACATCTTAATTGCTTCCAGTTTTTGGCAATTTTTAATAAAGCTGCCATAAACATTCATATGTGAGTTTTCTGTGGACATAAGTTTTCAACTCATTTGGGTAAAATTGCTGGATCACATGGTAAGACTATGTTTAGTTTTACAAGGAACTATGAAACTGTCTTCCAAAGTGGCTGTACCATTTTGCATTCCTGTCAGCAATGAATAAGAATTTCTCTTATTCTGTGTCCTCTCCAGCATTTGGTGTTGTCAGTTTTTTGGATCTTAGCCATTCTAACAGGGATGGTAGTGGTATCTCATTGGTATCTTAGTTTGTAATTCCCCAGTGACACATGATGTTGAGCATCTTTTTATATGCTTATCTGCCACCTGTATCTCTCTCTATGAATGTGTTAGTTGCTAAGTCGTGCCTGACTCTTTGTGATCCCATGGACCCTAGCCCACCAGGGTCCATGGAATTCTCTAGGCAAGAATACTGAGTGGATAGCCATTCCCTTCTCCAGGGGATCTTCCCCACCCAGGGATCAAACCTGGGTCTCCTGCATTTCAGGCAGATTCTTTACCATCTGAGCCACCAGGAAAGCCTGTATTTCTTCTCTGGTCATATATATTTGGTTTTGTTCTTCACCTTCTCTCCTTCCCCATTTTACCTCTGACCACAAACTCCTTTTTCTCACATCATGGGTGCAGACAGTGTTTTCTGGTATATTTTTCTTTTGGTCACTTCTCAAGCCATTAAGTGAGTTAATTCCCTTGAATAGGAGCTGGCTCCACATCTGAGGCCTTTCCAGGTGGTGCTAGTGAGTGGTAAAGAACCCGCCTGCCAATACAGGAACCACAGGAGACGGGGGTTTGATCCCTGGGTCGGGAAGATCCCCTGGAGGCGGGTGTGGCAACCCACTCCAGTGTTCTTGCCTGGCAAATCCCATGGACAGAGGAGCCTGGTGGGCTACAGTCCAAGGGTTGCAAAGAGTTGAACATGCCTGAGCAACTGAACACATACGCACACCACATCTGACTCCTCCATCTCTCTGGTTTTTAACTGGGGCTGGCCCAGTGTTCCGTACCCTCTTTTCCCTAGTGATACCTTCTTTTCCCTGGTGTCTTTTTACAAAGTCTGTAGCTGGTATTGGGTAGGCTGATAGCCTGCAACTTCAATCCCAAGGTTCAAGATTGATTTGCCCTCCGGTACAGATACTACTACAAAGACTGGAGTACAAACTTGCCCACAGCAGACCCTGGCAAACTTAATCTCACCTTAGATGAGAAATGAGTATACCAGGTTCCTTGAGGCCCCAGCCAGACCTCAAACTCTCTTAGTTGAACCAGCATCAAGAAGACTCTTTTAAAGTCCAAAACTTTCCTGTTCCATTCATTATTGTTGTCACTTTTGAGTTACAAATTCACTTTTTTTTTTCAATTGAACCATTTTACCAAAAAATGTTGGAATTAAAGAAGGAAGAAAAGAAACCGTTCATAATCCTATCACTTTTTGTTTGCAATCCTACGTCTGTCCTCATTATGACTGCTGTGAACAGTTCATTGTGAATGATGCTGTGCCCAGATAATGCAAGGATTCTGTCTTGTGTGAGTTTCTCAGTTTGAGGTTAACATCTTCCAAGGCTTGCTTGCTACTGCTACTGCTGCTAAGTCGCTTCAGTCGTGTCCGACTCTGTGCGACCCCAAAGACGGAAGCCCACCAGGCTCCCCCGTCCCTGAGATTCTCTAGGCAAGAACACTGGAGTGGGCCACCATTTCCTTCTCCAATGCGTGAGAGGGAAAAGTGAAAGTGAGGTCACTCAGTCATGTCCGACTCTTAGCGACTCCATGAACTGCAGCCTACCAGGCTCCGCCGTCCATGGGATTTTCCGGGCAAGAGTACTGGAGTGGGGTGCCATTGCCTTCTCCAAGGCTTCCGTAGTACCTGGCTTATGCTGTTTTATAAATTCACCTGGGCCATGGCTGCTTAAACTTCCAATTTCTAAAAACAACACTTTTGCTTGAGATGATGGCTCCTACCCATTGTTGGGTTACATTAACTCCGTCCATTAATTTTACTGCTTGACTTCTCACAGAAGTGAAGAGTAGAGCTGAGGTCTGTGTGTATCAACTGTGCTGGCGACCTTCTTAATGAAAATCACCCTGCATGGTGGTGGTAGTCTTGAGAGTGTGTGTTGTTCTTTTTGTTGTGTGCCCCTTTGGAAGTTGATCAGCAGTTAGATTCTATGATCATTGTCACCTGGAAATTAAGCACCACGAGCCTCCTTGTCTCTCCCTTACTTGGGTGTGTGGATACAGAAGACTGAGACTGACCTTACAGAGTACCCTAGGGTGTCAGTACCCAAGGTACTGATGACACATTCTCAGAGATAGGTAAGATCCTTTTCAGGTAATTACCTGAAATAAATGGGCTACTGTTTAGGACCCTGGAGGCTTTCTGCCATACATAGGAATCAAATCAATAACATAATAATACTCTTGTGTTGCAGTGAGATCTGATCAGTGGATCTAGGAGAAAGGATGGTCTGTTGTCCTTTCCTGGCACTGGGTTTACCAGGTGATGGCTGGGCACACTTAGTTCTCATCCAACATTAATCACTGGCCACTCTTGTTTGCTTGGAGGGTCAGCCATTCACTCATTACAGAGATAGTCACTGCTGGGATAGTTGTGGGCATGAGGTATGTAGTAATGAAAAGGATACTCCTGGTCTGGTCTTGTCTTCATGGAACCTCCAGTCTTTTGGCTGAAGCATCCTTGAGCAGGAAAAGTGTGGGAAGGTGGACTTGTTACAGCCTCAGAACCTTAGGTATCAAACAGAGCCTCCCTGCCTCCTTTTCTCGGAGAAGGCAATGGCACCACACTCCAGCACTCTTGCCTGGCAAATCCCATGGATAGAGGAGCCTGGTCGGCTGCAGTCCATGGGGTCGCTAGGAGTTGGACAGGACTGAGTGACTTCACTTTCACTTTTCACTCTCATGCATTGGAAAAGGAAATGGCAACCCCCTCCAGTGTTCTTGCCTGGAGGATCCCAGGGACAGGGGAGCCTTGTGGGCTGCCGTCTATGGGGTCGCACAGAGTCGGACACGACTGAAGCGACTTAGCAGCAGCAGCGGCCTCCTTTTCTGCAGTCTGTCCCTTGAGGCCTAGAGGGGGGCTCTTTGTGAGCAGGAGTCCTGAAGCTCAGAAATGAGGCCAGGCCTTTGTTCTTGGCTCGGCCAGTTGCTCATCTGTAAGTGAGAATGTGGATTCATAACAGTTACTCAGAGAGATGTGGTTCACTAGACTCTAGGCCCTTAACTAGCAGGTTAGTATAAATTGGTGGCCTCTAAAGATCCTTTACCTTCCTACTCCCTCCCCCATTACTCAGGCTTCTTGAGACCCGTCATAGAACCAGCTTTGCTGCAATAAGGCCAATCAAGGAGATATTTTTGTTATCCCAATGCTGACCTCCGTGTGATGCCTGGAGGTACTTGGAGGCTTGCCTCTGCTACCAGTTTCCCTGACTCTGATCTCCCCTTTCAGCATGAGGTGAGGAGCTCAGGAGCCATGCCTGTGGAGGGGGCTAATGAAGGGTAACTAGCAGAGAATGGAGCCTGGCCCAGGCTCCCAGTCCCAGGGGGTCAAGCTGGCTGGCTGCACTCTCTGACTGTGATGGATTTGACTCCTAAATGCTTCTGAAAAGCTTGTTTGGTTTGAGGAAAAAACTTAGTGAAATCCGACAGACAACACCATGGCTTGTCCTAACCCCTTCTCCTTCCTGACCTAGCTTTTTCAGTATATCAGATTGCAGACATGCTGGATTCCTGCCCTCCTAGAGCCAGTCTGGCAATTTTTCATTCCTATAGCCATGGGTTTTGCACAGAGAAAAGGCCCAGAAGGAAGACAGTGGCTGAGCAGGGAGCCTTTGAGGTTGGAGCTTTACAGGAGCTTTGCTACTGTAGAGCCCTTAGTCCGATCCCAGCTCTGTGGTTGATGGCAATGTTCATACCATATCCCTCCCTGCCATCCAATGACCTCCTGTCTCAGTAATAGCCAAAGGCTATTGCCACCAAGATTCTTTAATCCACCTCATCCCCTGCTGTTCTCCTTCCTCATTCTGTTCTTGCAAAACCAGGCATTCTGCTGCCTCAGGGCCTTTGTACCTGCTCTCCCCATGTTTAGAAAGCTCTATTCTCAGATAGCTTCATGCCCTACTCCCTCATCTCCTTAGGTCTTTCCTCAAATATCACCTTTTAGTGAGGCCTTACCTGACCTCCTTACTTAGGATGGAAACCCTGAGCCCCCTCCATGAAACACTATCACCCTTTCCTGCTTAATTTTTTTAAAGCACTTATCACCATTTACCTTATTTTATTTAATTGGCTTGTTTGTTGTCTGTCTGCCCTTCTTCCCACTAGAATGTAAGCTCCCCTAGGGTAAGGATGTACATCTGCTTTATGCATTGATGTTTCCCCAGTATATCAACAAATATTTGTTGAGTGAATGAGTAAGTGAAAAATTTAAAAACCTTGCTTTGGGGTTTCTCTGGTATTGGGAAAGCATTCTCACAGCAGAGTCAAAGAATTCTTCTGGCCCAGCACCAAGTCTGAGCATTTAGCTCATGCAGGGAGATTTCTTCAGTTTGGACCTATGTACTCATAATGGGGTTGATGCTCCATGGGAATTTTCATAAGAGTCAAAAGCCTTTCTTTGGGAGGAGGTGTGTGATTTCAGTAGAAATGCTGGAACCTTGCTTTATTGGGGTGCGGGAGAACCTCTAGCACCTGGCATGGTACTTGGTGTATAATAAGCCCATAATTGGCTTCCTGAAGTGTTTAGTGCAGTTTATGTTTTAAATGCTGGGGATATCATAGGAGCAAGACAGGTAGGGTTTCTGTTCTCATGGATTTTACATTTTAATAGGAAAAAAACCCGTTAAAAAGTTTTAGGTAATGCAAGTACTGTGTTGAAAATAAAGCAGAGAGGATGTGCTGGAGATATCCAGGTAGAAATTGGGGTTGAGGTAGCTGGAGAGGTTACATTTAGCAGGTAATCAGTAATGGCTTCCTTGAAGACACAGCATTTGAACTGAGAGCTCAGAGACAAAGTAGCAACCAGGTTGCCACCCCCTGCAACTCTAGGGGCACCATTCATATTATTCTGTGCAATTTGTGCTCCCTGGAGTTGTATGATGCTCTGGTCACTCAATTATGTGAAGATTGTAGGCAGTGAAAATTGCTATTTCAGAGGCCCTGTGTAGTAAGGACCTTGACATGTTCAGGGAACAAAAAGAAGGCCAGTATACTTGGGGCTTGGTAAGAAGAGCACAGTGGAGCCAGATGAGGTTGGAGAGTTTGAAGGCAATACAAAGAATGTGACATTCAACAGATTATCTATTATCTGTTGATGAGGGGAGCAAAGGGATGATGTGATGGGGCAGAGGTTTCAGGAAGCTTTTCCAGTAACGTAGGAAGTCAGCACTGGTGTGAAGTCAAGAGAACAGAGCTGAGTGATGGTTTTATTTCCCTAAAAAGGAAACATCTGCACATTGACTCCAAGGAAATGCCATTAAGATATTTGAGTCTGACTTTGGTAGTGACTGAGAGGAAAGCTCATTGCTTTTTAATACTGTCTTATCTTGTTTGTCATTGAATATCTCAGCCTGATTATTTCTTTGGACAGCAATGGGAATATTACTACTGTTTAACATTTGCTCAGCTGTGACACTTTGTGCCCACGTACAGAACACACAATAAGTACAGTCCTTGCTCTTGGGGAATGGAGTGCAAGAAGATTTGTTCCTTCCCATTACCCTCTTTCAGGTGTCTCGATCTGGGGTGTCTGACTTCCCAGAGTCCTGGAGGCAAGTGGGTGAATAGAAAGTCCTTGGGCAGAATGCCCTGGCTCTTTGGGTTTGCAGGAAGCCCCAGGCTGTACACCTGTGTGCAGACAGAGTCTTGCTTCCAAATCCGACTGTGGTCTTGCCGCTGTCGGCCTAGCCTTTTTTTTTTTTTCTTAATTAAAAAAAAAATCTTAGTATAGATGCTGCTTTAGCCCAAAGCCTAGAGTGGGGGCTGTCCTAGTGATGCCAAGTAACTCAAGCACCAAGCTCGTCTTTGGCCTAGAATTCCTATAGAACACCAAGTGGGCTTGGAATCCCTCTGGGGACTGACCTTTGAGTTCTTTGGTGGTGGCTGGGAGTAGAGGGGAGAAGGTATAGTTGATCTCCACTAGGGGAGGATGAACTCTTAGCTTTTGCCATCTTGCAGAGAAAGGGTCTGCTGCTCTTGGCTTGGTGCTTTTCTTAGATTCAGTTCTCAGGCTGGGAGGCTGATTGCTCACTGAAAGCCCGGGATAGAATTAAACCACCCTGAGCGTTGGGAGCCAGGTAGATTGTTTAGCTGGGTTCTCAGCTGAATCAGCCTGGGAGCTACTGTTTTTAAACCTGAGGAATGCTGTGGGAACATGCTAGTTGACTCCCAGCAAGGGATCCGAGGAAACATCTACTTGAGTGAGGCAAATGCATTCCATGAGTCTGGTTGGATGGCATGAAGCAGAAAGAGCATCTGCTACTCAGAGTTCAAGCTCAGAGGTGGCTGCCCTGCACCGTAGCCTCATTAGAATCCCAGCTCAGCATAAGGTGCAGAGTCTCGACTGATACAGTTTTTTTTTCTTTCTTTTTTACTTTCTTTAAGATTGTGCAAAATTAACATGATATAGCTGGAAGTGTTTAAAAAAAACACAGCTATGTCAGAATATTACCATATAGACATTGGAAAAGAATTTTACAAAGTTTTATTACCTCATTTAGTCCTTGTGTAGTCACCAAACACGATTTCAAAATAGATCATGATGTATCAGTACTTGTGAACTGTTCAAAATGAAAACATAATCTTTGCAAATGTTTAGTTTGTAATTGTTCACTGAATTCTGTTGTAACGGCTGTCACTCAAAGCATGGAAGCAGCCAGGAAGACTCTTGGGCATGGTTTGAGGAATCCAAGGTCAGGAACTTGGGCAAAGTTGGAAGATCCAGCACCTCTTGAAAGATGGGGCTGGTTAAGCTTCAGAGTCTAGAAGGTAGGGAAGCTGGAAGCGTCTGCTGCTATTCTCAGGAAGAAGTGATAAACGGGACTGCTTCTGCGGAGCACCAAGTAAGGGAAGGTTGACTACTAGCTTCTCTGTATGGGTATTTGCTAGTGCTGGACACTGTGCCACCCACCAAAAGCCTCCCAGCTGCCCTATGAAGTCAATATTCTTATTCCAGTTTAACAGATGAGGAAACTCCAGGGCACGTGGAAATTAACTTGCCCAAGGGTCAGCTGGAAAGTGGTGGAGCTGGGCTTTGTGTCTTGTCTATGTCACTGGACTCTTCTCTAGTATCTTATTAGGACCATAAAGTGGGATGAATTTTTGCAGTTGCTGCCCCGAGTCCACCTTGGGACCTCCAAAGGGTTCAAGGAGCCCAAGACTGAGACTGTCTTGTGTTCCCCATCCTCACTTCCCAGCCTCCCTGCCCTGCTGGCAGGCTCACTCTGCCTAAGCCCTCAGCTCATAACCTTGGGCTGGCATTTGCCCCTGTATCCCTTGCCCAGTGTTCTAAATTCTGTAAAACTTTGCCTTTTTTCTCAAATTTAGTCTCATTAGTAAATATTTTAGTCTCACTGTGTTCCATTGTTCAGCAAGCCTTCACTGAGCACTTCTTTGTCAGTCACTGGTGGTGCAAAAAGGGGGCAACTCCAATCCTAATGGGAGAACTAGGAAGGCAGTTACTGTACAGCAAGGAGGGTCCTGTGGTGGAGGCTTGCAAGGAGTAAGGAAGAGTGGTAGGTGCCCTATATTGGTCTCAACAAGACAGAGTTTGGCACCTTCAAAGTAGGATGGCTGGGGAAGGGTTTGTTTGTAAAGAAGAGACTGCAGTCACACAAGGCTAGCCATTGGCTCAGCTGCTACTCTCCTAGTGCTGAAGGGGCCAGAGGAGGGAGTGAGATTTGAGAACCCAGAAGAAAAGAGTTGTGTAAAGTGTTGTTCTTCAGAGTGACCTTAAGCGGCAACCTTCAGTTGAAGGGTCTCTCTCCTCCCTCTGATTTCCTGTTAGGGTTTCCACTGGCTGAACCCAATTGAATGCCAGAAGGTTCAGGAGCCCCACAGAGGTCAGCCTTAAAGGGCAGAGAGCAAGGTGGGTGTGTTGGTTTTCTACTGCTGCATAACAAATGACCACAAATTGAGTAGCTCAAAGCAGCACACATAATCTCACATCTCCTCTGGGTCAGGAGTCCAGGTGTGGCTTATCTGAGTGTTCTCTTTAGGGCCCACAAATCTGCTATCAGTGTCAGCTGGGCTGCATTCTCACCTGAGGCTCCACTGGGGAAAAGTATCTAGGATCTAGTACTCACCAGCTGGGGCTTCCTGGGTGGCTCTGATGGTAAAGAATCCGCCTGCAATGTAGGAGACCCAGGTTTGATCCCTGGATCGGGAAGATCCCCTGGAGAAGGGAATGGCTACCCACTTCAGTATTCTTGCCTAGAGACTCTCGTGGACAAAGGAGTCTGGTGGGCTACATTCCAGGGGTTGCCAAAAGTTGCACATGACTGAGCGACTAACACATACTTACTCAGCAGTTAGAGGCAGAAAACCCTTTGCCTCTCAAAACTCAGAGATTAGTCTTCCTGCTTTGAAGGAATCTCGTTTTTAATGACTGTGTAATGTCCCACCACACAGTGCACCAGAACTGGTAATACCCCTACTTGTAGAACATTTAGATTGTTTCTAAATGTTTGCTGTTATAAATACCACTGAATATATTTACAGAAAAGGCTTTTTCCAAATACAGGAGTGAAGAGCTGCTGCCCCTCATATATATATAAAATAAGGCATTGACTCATGTAATTATGGAGGCTGGTAAGACCAAAATCTATAGCACCAGTGTCACTAGGTCCATTGTAATCAGTATGGAGTGAATAGAGTTTTAATTAATAGGTTATAACTTGTTAATACCATTTGTTTTGATGCTCAATTGTCCTCAGTTTGGCCAGTGGGAGCCCTTAAGTTTAGGTTCTCTTTACTGTTGACTTAAATGTTCCCATCATTCTTTAAGTACTTACTTACCTTCTGGTACAACAAAAAGTTCCAGGGTCATTTTGTGCTTTCCCAACTCAAACAGCCATTTCTCCAGCAAGCTCTAGTCTTTTTTAATGGCAGATGGTATTTAGAAACCAAGATCTAAGTGCTGCGTGTTATCATTGCTTTTGAGGTGTTACTCAGTGGAGAGAGCTAGGAAATACATCTGTATCACACCCACACCTACATCTTTTATTCCACTATTAAATACCATACCAATACCTCCAATTCCAAAATCATACCTATGAGGCTCTTTCTATCCTTCTGTTTTTACATATTTTTAACTTTGATGTATGTTTACCAGTTTTTTATCATATCGTACAGTGAGAGTAACCTGGCTCTCATTATCCACAATACATTTACACAGAAAGTAGTTTCACAATTACCAACCCATAACACTGCATGCTAACCAGAGTTCAGTATTTGTTTACTGTTCTTTCTGTCTTTAGTCTGAGGACATATGATCAACAAACTGTGTACTTAAGGTAACTTGGGTGACTTTTTCCTCCCTCTTCAGTGTGGTAATATTATTTTAAATACAGTTAAGTTCATTAATTTACATTTGTATTACATTTAACATTTTCCTCCATCCTTGTTTGAGTATGTGAAAGCATTATCATTGATCCAGAAATGATAACCATATAGAAATATATATTCAGAGAAATGTCACACTCATACTTCCCCCACCCTACAGTCCTTTCCACTTGATTCCTACCTACTGCCTGTAGGTAACCAATCTTATATCCTTCCTGTGTTGCTTTTTGCAGAAATGAGCAAATACAGGTACATTTTCCTGTATTCCCTTTTCTCCTTCTCAAAAGGTGGCATGGTATAGTCCTCTTCTGCTGTTTTTACTTAACAATGTCCATTCAGTTTTTAGAGCTCTTCCTCACTCCTTCTTACAGCTGCATTGTACTCTTTGGACCACTCTCCTATGAACGGGCATTTAGTATTTTGGGATCATAAACTCTTAGATTTTGATATGCTGAGTCAAAAAGTAAACAATATGTGGGAGTTCCCTGGTGATCTAGTGGTTAGGATTCTGGGCATTCATTGCCATTGCTCTGGTTCAGTCCCTGGTCAGGGAACTGAGATTGGGCAAACTGCTGTGGTGAATCCAAAAAAAAAAAAAGTGAACAATATGTGATTTTGTTAGGTGTTACTCACTTCCCCCCAAAAAACTTGTGCTAATTTGTATTGCCACCAGCAATATATGAAAATACCTCTTTCCTCACAGGCTCATCAATGGAATATAATGTCATACTTCAAAATTTTTGCCACTCTAAGTGATAATGGTATCATCGTTTTTTTAATTTGTATTTGAGTTGCATTTCTTTTACCATGAATGAGATGGACCATCTTGTTGTTTGCTTAAGAGGAATATATCTATAGCTCGGTTTGTGAATTTTTTTACCTTTAGGTCTTTGGGGTTTCCGCCCCCAACTCAGTTTTTAAAACTGCGATAAAATTCACTTACCGTACAGTTCACTCACTTAAAGTATACAGTTTAGTGGTTTTGAATATATTCAAGAGTTATGTAACCATCACCATAAACTAATTTTAGAATTTTTTTTTAATCACCCTCAAAAGAAAGCCCACACCCATTAGCAGTGACTCTGTGTCTTTAGTCTCCCAGCCTGAGGCAATCACTGATTTGCTTTCTGTTCCTGTAGATTTGCCTATTCTTGATATTTTGCATAACATGAATATATATTATAAATTATTGTATCATATAAATGAATTCATACAACATATGGTCTTTCGTAACTTCCTTCTTTAACTTGGTGTAAGTGATACAGTGCTTACAGTGTTTCAGGCAGTTTTGAAATATTTTATCCTCCTAACAACTCTGAAATAATTACAGTTATCCTCATTTCATAGATGAGGAAGCCGAGGCATGGAGAGATAAAATTTCTTGCCTGAAGTCACACTGCAGTGAAGAAAATGGGCTTTGGAGTCAGACCTCAAGTCTGAAGTCCATCACTTGCTTACTGTGTGACTTATAGAATATTACCTAAATTCTCTCAAGTGTCTTTTTCTCATATATTAGTTAAACGAGGATAACAATGGCTGAGTCACAGGGTTGTTGGGGAATTAAATAATACAGCATCAGGAAAGTGCTTAGTGCAAGGCCTCCCACTTAATAGGTATTCAGTTAATTGTAGTGGTTATTTGTAGATAGAGCCAGGTAAAGGCCTGGCTTATTTGGCATGGTTGGCTCTGACTCCCCTAGTGTAGAGATGTATCTGAGATGCCAACTTTCTTTTTTTAAAGATGTAATCCACATAGCATGAAATTCGCCCTTTTAGTATACAGTTCAGTGCTTTTTAGTATATTCACAAGGTTGTACAATCATCACCATTATTTAATTCCAGAACATTCCAGCACTCCAGAAAGAAACGCTATACCCATTAGCAGTCATTCCCCATTCTCTCCTTCCCCAGCCCCTGGCAACCACTAATTGTTCTGTCTCTGTGAATTTGTCTATTCTGGACATTTCATATAAATGGAATCATATGATATGTGGTCTTTTGTATCTGGCTTCATTCACTTGGCATAATGTTTCCAGGGTTTACTCATGTTGTAACAAATAATCAGTACAGCATTCCTTTTTATTGCCAAGTAATATTGCATTGTATGGATATTCTATGTTTTGTTTATCCATTTATATGTCGATGACATTTGGGTTGCTTCCACCTTTTGGTTGTTATGACTAATGCTACTGTGAACATTGGGCTTCCCTGGTGGCTCAGCTGGTAAAGAATCTGCCTGCAATCTGGGAGACCTGGGTTCGATCCCTGGGTTGGGAAGACCCCCTGGAGAAGGGAAAGGCTACCCACTCCAGAATTCTGAAGAATTCCATGGACTGTTTAGTCAATGGGGTCGCAAAGAGTTGAACACGACTGAGCGACTTTCACTTCACTTCACTATGAACATTAGCGTACAAGTTTTTGTGTAAAAACTGTTTTCAGTTCTCTTGGGTATATACCTTGGAGAGGAACAATTGTATCATATGGTATATTTAAATTTTTGAAGAACTGCCACATTGTTTTTTCCAAAGCAACTCTGCTGTTTTGTGTTCCAATTTCTCCACATCTTTGTCAACACTTGTTACTGTTCATCTTTTATTTTGGGCATCCTAGAGAGTGTGAAATGGTATCTCATTGTAGTTTTGATTTGAATTTTCCTAGTAACTAATGGTGTTGAACACAAGATACCAGCTTTTAGGTCAGCTTTTTCTGCCTGCCCACATCTTGTATTTATTCTTGGAAGTCTCTCCCAAGTTCCTGTTTGTCTTCTGCCTGGAATTCGCAGTCATTTTGGTCTCTCTGAGGCTGATTGGCACCTTCTTAGTCAGGTGCTTTGGGGGGGACCTTTGGGCAGGTTTCAGTGGTTGGGATTTGAGGCACATATTTTTCCTGTTGGCAGCTTCGATGTGACTCTTGAGGCTGGCACAGCCATTGCCTGGGCTCCCCAAACTGCTGAGACAAAGCCAGCCTCTCCCTAGGGTGCCTTAGTAGGCAGGATCAGATGTTCTTGAGCTGGAAGCAATCCTGGGAGGCCATCTCATCCAGCTTTCTACAGCAAGACAGTTAGAGTCCTTCACCCCTCCCTACCAGACTGGGGAGGGGAGGACCTGTAATGCCTTCCTTTAAGAATCTCTGTAGGAAGAAACTCCACTGGGCGCCTTTGCCACCAGCCAGTGTTTTAGCAGCCTCTGTGTTAGTAAGATCCTTCGCTCTGACCCAGATCCCACCTTCTACAGCATGTGCCAGTTTCCTCTCATGCGTTCCTTTCTGAAGAGGATGCGCAAGACAGCCGCTATCTGCTTTGGCTGGAGAAGCCCTCACGTGAGGAAATGCAGACCAAGCCAGGCCCCTCCAGGGGACGTTAAAGACTGAATGACCTTGTCATTAGGCTATTGCCCGGGCAATCTGCTTTGAAGAAGAGGCCTTCTGACAGGCCCCAGGTTGTGTGTTTATCCCGAGGCTAGGCCATTCCAAACTCATGTTTCAGAGTTTAGAGGTTGCGTCCAGCTAGCCTGGTGGGTGGTAATCAAATGCAGGTGGAGACCATCTGGCCCGGACTGTCCCTCCCAGCCAGTCAAGTGAGGGCCGGCCTGCCCACCACAGAGCTGGCCCAGAAAGCAGCCTGTGTGGAGGCAGATGGTGTACACGTGCATTTATGTGCATACACACCCATGTGTGCGTGTGTGTGTGCGTGCGTGTGCATGTCCCTCCTTAGAGAGGCGGCACTGCTTGGGTGGATGTGGCTCCTCTCTGTGCATCTGAGGGTTCTCCCCTTTGCACAGTCTGAGGAGCGTGTTTCTCTTAGTCTGTTTCTCAAGTTTTTGCGGTTAGAAATCATGTATTTTTCTTGGCCCAGGATGAAAGCCCGGGAGTAATGGTCTAATACATTTTACAAAGCAACCTCTAATTGGTGGCTGCTTAAAATCTTCCCTTTGCCCTAGTGACCCATCTCCCTTTGCAGGGTTTTGACTCCAAGTCAGTCTTTACCCCGAGTTTTCACACCCCCTCGCAAGCCTACAGCCTCAGCTTGCTTAACTCTTCCCTCAGCCTCTCTGCATAGAATTGCTCCCAGCCAGGACAATTCAGCAGGGAAAGAAAATAGCTTACACTGCATCCTGCCAAGCATCTTCTAGCCTGGTCTCCCAAATTCTAGATGTATACCCCCAAGTGGAATCTGCCTCCCCATTGATACTCAAAGAAAATGGTATCTAATTAAAGATCTAAATGTAAGACCAGAAACTATAAAACTCCTGGAGGAAAGCATAGACAAAACACTCTCTGACATAAATCACAGCAGGATCCTCTGTGACCCACCTCCCAGAATAATGGAAATAAAAGCAAAAATAAACAAATGGGACCTAATTAAACTTAAAAGCTTTTGCACAATGAAGGAAACTATAAGCAAGGTAAAAGACAGCCTTCAGAATGGGAGAAAATAATAGCAAACGAAGCAACTTGACAAAGAATTAATCTCAAAAATATACAAGTAGCTCATGCAGCTTAATTCCAGAAAAATAAATGACCCAATCAAAAAATGGGCCAAAGAAATAAACAGACATTTCTCCGAAGAAGACATACAGATGGCTAACAAACACATGAAAAGATGCTCAACATCACTCATTATCAGAGAAATGCAAATCAAAACCACAATGAGGTGCCATCTCACGCCAGTCAGAATGGCTGCTATGAAAAAGTCTACAAACAATAAATGCTGGAGAGGATGTGGAGAAAAGGGAACCCTCTTACACTGTTGGTGGGAATGCAAACTAGTACAGTCACTATGGAGAACAGTGTGGAGATTCCTTAAAAAAACTGGAAATAGAACTGCCTTATGACCCAGCAATCCCACTGCTGGGCATACACATTGAGGAAACTAGAATTGAAAGAGACACACGTACCCCAGTGTTCATCACAGCACTGTTTACAATAGCTAGGATATGGAAGCAACCTAGATGTCCATCGGCAGATGAATGGATAAGAAAGCTGTGGTACATATACACAATGGAGTATTATTCAGCCATTAAAAAGAATAAATTTGAATCAGTTCTAATGAAGTGGATGAAACTGGAGCCTATTATACAGAGTGAAGTAAGTCAGAAAGAAAAACACTAATACAGTATGTTAACGCATATATATGGAATTTAGAAAGATGGTAACGATGACCCTATATCCGAGACAGCAAAAGAGACACAGATGTATAGAACAGTCTTTTGGATTCTATGGGAGAAGGTGCGGGTGGGATGATTTGAGAGAATAGCATTGAAACATGTATATTATCATATGTGAAAAAGATCGCCAGTCCAGGTTCGATGCATGAGACAGGGTGCCCAGGGCTGGTGCACTGGAATGACCCTGAGGGATGGGATAGGGAGGGAGGTAGGAGAGGGGGTTCAGGATGGGGAACACATGTACATCCATGGCTTATTCATGTCAATGTATGACAAAAACCACTACAATATTGTAAAGTAATTAGCCTCCAATTAAAATAAATAAATTAATTAAAAAAAAAGAAAATGGTATCTAAGTATTCTATGGTATTATAAGGCTTCCTTTTCAGTCCTTTAGACTCTAAAATTTAGAGAAACTTTAAGTTTAGAGAACTTAACTTATCAGAGGTGATCTCACTGCAGCAGATGCAGGTTGGCTGGACCCACCCATGTACACAAGCAGGGCTGGCCTTGGTGTCAGAGCTTCTGAGTCGCTGGAACCTCTTTATGTCCAGTCTCCTGGCCTGGCCCCTTCGAGGCGATGATGATGATGATGGAGGAACGATGTCACGTGGAATCCCAGGGTTGGGCACTGACCACCTCATTCTGGCCTTCAGCATGCTCCTCTCTGACCACCTGTTCTAGTAGCTTGGCTCCAAGAAGGTGTTGGCTGTCATCTTATTTTATAGCTTGAATTTGTATGCTCAGGAGTTTACATGTGTATAATCATTGTGGCTCATGTTTGTACAGATATAATTACTGAAAATTATATCATGAACGTATTTTAACTTTTAACCCTTTCCGGGCTGGCAGGCCTCCTATAGCTCTCAGCCACCCCTCCCTGGATGTTTCCCTCACCCCAGGAGGTGCCACCACCAACCAGCCTCCTTCTCTAATCTATGTCATTTCCCTCTCTGGCAGAAGCCCATGGACTCCTCTGGAGATTTGGGCTCCTGAGTGTTTCCAAGCAGGCACTGCTCACTTGCCTCATCTCCCTCTGATGTGTGTGACCATCATCACTCTGGGCCACTTGGGGCCAGGAAGGGAGGGCAAACTCGGCTCCCTCCAGGTGCCAGTGATTGGAGAGTGCACACGGGGTGCCAGCGTTCAGAAAGATCAGAGGCCCTCCCAGTATTTGGAGTCTACTTTGAGACTTGTCCTCAAATGCTGAGTTTGGAGGCCAGTCAGCTCAATCCAAGGATTGTCCCCTCGTGGGGCAAAGTGGAGGTGAGAGTGGAGAAAGGTCTCATCCTCCTAGGGCATACAGTAGGACGTATATTCTTAGCAAACCAAGTAGGTGCTTATTAATAGCTTGTAGGAATAAAGAATGTGAATAAGGACAATTTTCAGTATTGGAGCCTCAGTCATACAGAAAGGAATATTTCAGAGCCACAAAATTTGGAACTCGTAATTCAGAGTACCAGCAGGCGAATTCGATTGGCCAGGCTGAGGTCATACACATGTATGGAAGCTGGAGGGCAAGGCTAGAGTTCTGGTTCCTTACCCCCTTTCAGGGTCCTCCCTCCCCTCAAGGCTTATTCCCTGAGATTCTTCCAACTAGGGGGTTTGGATGCTGAGGCCACCAAGAAAGGAGAACTTTAATTAGGCAACAAAACAGTGTTTTCCCTAAGGTAGTTAAACTAAAAACATTTGCTTTTTATTCCTTCCAGATTCACAGGAACAGATGGACCTAGTGGTTTTGGCTTTGAGTTGACATTTCGTCTGAAGAGAGAAACAGGGGAGTCTGCGCCCCCAACATGGCCAGCAGAGCTAATGCAGGGCTTGGCCAGATATGTGTTCCAGTCAGGTAAGAGCCCCAGAAGCTGGCGGGTGTGGATGTCCTTTCACCATGAGCCTGCTAGGGTTGGGACCTACAGGTATATTTTGATTCCTGTGGAGGGAGCTTTCCTGGGAGTGCTGTGTACCCCATTTGCACCATGAAGGTGGTTTGTTTCCTGGCGTCTCCCAGGTGGAAAGCTGTCTGGGCCATGGGAAGGAAGGTTATGTCCTATGACCTCCAGCAGTGGGAGTCGCTAACACCCAGAACCTTGGTCGCAGTCTGCTAGCCTTGCGTCTCATTCCCAGAGAGCCAAAGGCCAGCCCTGCGTGGAGCTGACCAGTGCTTTTCCTGTTTGCCCCCTTTCCCACAGTTAGCACGGTCCTTCCTCCCTGGGGCCACACACACACATGTTAATCTTGGCTAAGGGTTAGCAGTAGAGCGTAGGCCAGAGAGAAAGAATGAATTGCCATGAGCTTGCTCCCTCACAATATGAATGAGAAGCTGGAATCAGGCAGGACCTTGACGGTCAGATATATTGTTTGATTCAGATGATTCAGGTGCCCTCTAGGGGATGGTCCAATGCCCCCGGTGCCCCTCTGGAGACCTAATATGGAACCGAGGGGGCTTTGTGCTAGGAGCCTTGGTCACATGCTCTTGACTTAGCTTGCCAATAGTCCTCCAGTGGGATGATATGTTGGAGTGGAAGTCAGTATTTTTTATGGATGGTTTCATATCATCTGAGTGTTTCTGAGTGGTTAATTAATTGCTCAGAAACTTTCCCATATGACTTCACATTTTGCTTCTTTGGTTTGGTAAGTAGCCTTGAAGTGAAAGCCAGCACGGTTTTATCCAACTCCTGCTCTTTGACCAGCAGAGCAGACCAACATCCAAGCCAGGATGTCTCAAAGTATGGTCCTTGCACCCATGCATCGGAATCATCTGAAGAGCTTGTTTCAAGCACACAGCCCTGGGCCCCAGAGATCTCTGACTCAGAATCTTAGGGGGCTGATGTTCCCAAAAGTTCTGATAGAAGCTAGATTTGGAAAACCATAGGCTTGGCAGCTTCTCTAAGTATAGTCACTTTTTTCCCCCTAGCCTTGAGTAGGCTCTAAATTGGGGGTGCAGTTGACCATCTATGTTGAAGGCCTCTGCCCTCGTTCCAAACCCCTGGCTGTCAGTTGTTGGCTGGATGGCCATCATGTAATGGGACTGATCCTTAATTACCATCTACCATTGTGTGGCCTATGGGATAATTCCCCTTTGGAGGCTAGAGTGGGTCTTCTCTAAGCAAGAGTTCCCAAACCTGGCTGCGCCTGAGATTCTCTGGGATCTCAACATACTTGAGTCCCAAATGCCCCTCTGGGCTCTGATTCAGTTGGTCAGAGGTGCGACTGGAGCATCTGTTTCTTAAGCAGCTTCCTGGGGATTCTAATGCAGTAGTCTGGGATGTCATTTGGACTTTTTTTTTTTTTTTTTTTGGACTTTAAAGGACTATTGACAGGAAGAAATGTCATTCACTGGGGCAGGGGAACCGGCTGTTGGAAGCGGACCCGTGTGGTTTGGTGCTGTCCTGGTGTCTTTTAACACTGTGCCAGGAGTCTACTGCCTGAACCCACGGTGTCCCCTTCTCTCCCTTCTTGGGATGCCTGAAACTGATGCTGATAGAGAACTGTCTTTGAGAAAATAGACATTTCTTCAGTCTCTCCCAACTGAGATATTTCAGCTCCTAGAAAATAGACATTTCCTGACATGGAATTTGATCCATTATGGGAAGGAGGGCTCTAAAGACTAGGCAGTCTCTTGCTTGTATAGACAGGTAGCTTCCTGCCCACTGCTTAAGCCAGTGCGTTTATACGTTTGTTTGCACTTAATGTACCTGTTCAGGTGGATCAAGATCAGAGAAATGTAAAACAGGTGTTATGAATCACTGTCAGGTGGAGTCAAGCAGATGAACTTCTGAAATAGTTCTGATGTTATAGTTCTGAAATAATAATGCAAGTGAGGGAGAAAATAGGATTTGATTTGCAAAGGTTCATTTCAACTGCAGAGTAACCATCACAGTGACTGTTTTGCAATACTAATGTAGTCATTGATTCAAGCTCATTTGTCAACAGATGCCAAAATCATTGGATTAAAAAAGATTGTTGGGGTACAAGATGTTCACAGGAACTCAAAGAATCCCTCCACAGATTACTTATTTGCTACAAAGAGGAAAATAATGCCTTTACAATGGTTTGAGTGGCCATCACCTTAACCAAATGACCACATGTAGTGATGCAAAATGGAACAAATGACTACCATGCACCTCCTTACATGATACACTGTGAAGTATGAAACATCACACAGGTAGCACTTTTCCAAAAAATATTTCACCTGAATTGAATCCTGGGTGTATAGTCAGGCAAGTCCAGATTGTAAGATATTTTATAAGACAACTGCCTGGACCCTTCAAAAATGTCAATGCTCTGAAAGGTAAAAGGTCTGGGACTCGCCTAGATCAAAGAAAACATGACGGTTTAAATGTACTTACAGTCCTCAAAAAGGTTATTTTTAGAGCAATTAGAAAAAATATAGACTGTATATTAGATAATAGTACTGTGCAACTGTGAAATTCCTTGGGTGTGATATGGTATTATGTTCTGGTATTATATTATGATAGTGTCCCTGTTCCTAGGAGATAGGAGCCGAATTATTTATGATCAAAATAACATGATGTCTGCAGCTTAACTTTTGAATGATTTGGCAAAACAAAGTGGGCTGGAGGAGAGACAGAAGAGAAAGCAGATGTGGCAAAATGTTAATAACCGGTGAATCTCGGTGAAGAATGTATGGAGGTGAAGGATATATTGTACTCTCCTTCTAACTTTCCTATGGGATTGAAAACTTTGAAAATAAAATGTCGTGGCTGTTTTCTTGAGTGTGCGTTGACTGGTGTCGCTCCACAGCATGGTCTGACCCGACAGGCCCTTTCGTGGTGTCTGCAGTGTGACAGCTGTGGTTGGTGTCTGCAGGTCACTTCAGGCATTTCACAGCAGCGACAGGATGACTTCACTCTCCAAAGTATAATACCTGATTTTCTGATTTTCATAATATGATGGTATTCTTGAATAATAGCTAAAACAAATCTACCTTAGATTTTTCTTGAAACATGGCAGGAAGTAGTAATTATCTAAATAATGGGGAAATGATGAAGAAAAGTATATGGCAACTGATGTTAGAGAGAAGACCACGGCCATGAGCTGAAATCGTTAAGAACAGAGCTAAAATTCATAGTGTGTTCTGTGTGCCAGGCACTATTGTAAGCACTCAGTCAATGTGCAGTAAAGCCCTGTGAGTTAGGCACTGTGTGATAGCAGCTTTTCAGCTGCAGAAAGCAAGACAACACAGAGAGGGGAAGTAGATTGTTCAGAATCACACACCTGGTAAGTCCGAGGGACAATCTGAACCCAGGTGTTGTAGTTCTTACCGCCACTCTATTAACCGTGATTGCTTAGTTGACGTTTGGGCTGCACATGTCTCAGGTCGGACAGTGAGATTTGAGAGTCGTCCACATAGATGATTGCACTTGTATGCGTAGTCTCTAAACTCCAGCGTGCCTTGCTCGGGCATTCTAGAACATTTGGAAAATAGAGGAGGGCCAAAGCCGTTTGTAATGTTATCCAAGTACTCTTAAACACATACTTTCATCTTTTAACTTTTTATTCATGAAAATATGTGTATGAAAAGTGCAGCTTGCTGAGAGTTCATACCCCACGTAACCAGCACCCAAACCAAGAAACTTCCTTTGTGCCTCCTCTCAGTCATCTTTTCTTTTCCTTTTTCTTTCCTTCTTTCTTCCTTTCTTCCCTTCCCTCCGTCCCTATCTCCCTCCTTTCCATCCTTCCTGTTTTACTGCATAGTACAGGCTCTCAGCTCCACGTGCCTGAGCTTGTTGGTAAGTTAGGTAGGTAGCTATAGACGAGGTAGCCCCCATTTCTGCTTCTTTCCCTGGCACACTTTGCCACTGGCACATTTCGCCATCTGGCACGTTACTACTAGATCAAGGGGGACAGCATAGTATGATGGTACAAGCATGGGCCCTGGGCCCATACTGCCTGCCTTTTATTTCAGCTCTGCCAGTTATTGCCTCCTGACCTTGTGCAACATAACCCATTTGCTCATCTATAAAGCAGAAATAATAATAGTAACTATGCATGAAGTTATTGAGATGATGAAATGAGTTAATACCCTCAAAGCACTTAGAATAGTGCTTCTTTCTCCCCCCACCCCCCGCTCCCTCTCTCTCTCTCTCTCTCTCTATATATATATATATAAAACCTCCAATTATTATTTGGTCTTCAAAAACTTTATATGAATAAAGAAGGTGGGTACCTTGATCTTTTTTTTTTTTTTTACAGTGTTAATAAAGACCCCATTTTACAGGAAAACCCTGGTTGTCCCATTGCCTGTTTCTGTATCAGATGCCTGCCTTAGCTGATATGGTAACAGTTTTGGTGCCATTATCCTTCTCCCACACCGAAAATCAATAATAATGATACAAATAAAATCACCTCATTTTATATGTATCACATTGTAAAATGAAAAAGCAAATTCAGTTCAACTGTGGCTCCTTGATTTATGTAGTTGGCAGTGCCTGTAAAGTCTTAAGCAAATCAAATCCTATTCTAAATGCATTAGAGCCCATGTACTTTAGTAGAACCTTGTAAGTAAATCCTTCTTTATAAGGTGAAAAATCTTTTTATAGTTTTCTCGGAGCAGGGCACACTTTCCTGATGCTGCGGAGAACCTCCCTTGTTACGTGCAGGCATTGCTCTGCCCTGACTGGTTCCACTGTATAAGGATCACACATATGCTGTTACACAGAACATGTATTTTATGTCTGATGTGTACATAGATAGATCCACGCGTGTACCTAGCAGCATAGTTCTGTGTGATGGTCTTGCCTCACTTGGCTGTCCACCTTAAACTCAGTGACTTACATGAAGCACCCTGCCTATTTGCATGTGAGAACATGTTGAGCAGTATCTAGTAAGTGGAGTGCTTAGACCTGCTTTTCCAGGTCTGAACAGCATCCACAGCATTGCCATCCAGACTTAGAAACAGCATTAGGGCGGTGGGGAGGGCAAAGGAAAGAGACAAGACTCTAGGGGGTGTGATGGGGGGTGGTGGTGCTCTCACCCTGTCGTGGGGCTGCATGGGGCAGTCTCTGAAGCTTGCTCTGAAGAATGACTTAGATGGGTTCCATAACTTAGCCCCGACCTGCTAGAGGGCAGTCATCTTCTGGTTGATTTGCTCAGAGATGGGAAGCTGAGCTGTAGAGAAAAGGAAGTAGAAATGTGAGCAGCCTGGGAAAGATAAGTATCCAGAGAAGGTGAAGAAGTCAAGGTGTGGGGGTGGGGCAGGTCAGTGTTTATTTTAGTCTGGATGGTTCTAGTCATAAACAGATGACAGAAGCCCAACACTAACTACCTGAAATAAGAACAGACTTCATCGGCTCAGGTTACTGGGATGTCCAGGGCTTCAAGCATGGATTTACCTATATGTTCAAAAAGTGTCCTCAGGGCTCCTACTTGTGTGTTGGTTTTGTACTGTAGACTGACTCTGCCCACGTGCCAGGAAAGATGAGCACCACCAACCAGAGTATCCCGTTCTCCCAGTTTGTACCCGGCAGGCAGAAGGCTTTTTTCTTCCAACATCTCTCCATCAGTCCTGGGGAAGGACTCAGATTAGTTCTGTCTAGGTAAATGGGTTCCCCCAGTTAAGGGTGGTCCAGATGGGAGCACCAGGATTTATGTTTAAAGTCTTCCCTGCTCCTCACTTCCAACTACGTGGAGTGGGAGAGAAGTCCTCTAGAGCACAGGGCAGAAAGCACTGGAGAAAACATGCAGGTCTAGCCCTTGGCTGGCAAAGTCAGCTGTCTCACAGGGCTTTAGGGGCATCTAGGACCTCAGACGTGGTGTGCAGTTAATGGAAGTTAGGTCATTAGAGGATGCAGGTGGAGCGGGCACCTTTTGTTCTTGTATCTGTTGGGATGGTTTTGACTACAAGTAATCGAACACCATGACTAAAATGGCCTAACAATAGTGCCATTATCTTACATAGTAAGTCATCTGGAGGTGGGGAGTTCCAGGGTTGGTTATTATCTGTTCAGCAATGCTGTTAAGGACCTGAGTTCTTTCTAACTTCCTGCTCTGTCTTCTTCAGTGCTTTGGATTGTCTTTTTAAACTGCGGTTCCCTGATGTTCTAGAGAGAGCTGCTGGAATCCCTACCATCCTGAAATCACACTTGACAGAGTCTACCAGCAGCAAAAAAGACACTTCTGTCCTGTGTCTCTTTTCAAGACCAATCAAAACCTTCACAGAACTGCCCTCATTGCATCTCATTGGCTAGAGTGAGTGAAAGTCGCTCAGTCATGTCTGACTCTTTGCAGCCCCTATACAGTCCATGGAGTTCTCTAGGCCACAATACTGGAGTGGGTAGCCTTTCCCTTCTCCAGAGGATCTTCCCAACCCAGGGATCAAACCCAGGTCTCCTGCATTGCAGGTGGATTCTTTACCAGCTGAGCCACAAGGGAAGCCCCAGAATAGTGGAGTGGGTAGCCTATCCCTTCTCCAGCAGATCTTCCCGACCCAGGAATTGAACCTTGGTCTCCTGCATTGCAGGCGAATTCTTTACCAACTGAGCTATCAGGCAAGCCCCTCATTGGCTAGAGTTGTCAGGAAAGTGAGACAACCCTGTTGACTTACTGATCAATATCCACCTTCTAGGGCTGGGCCAGGGAATGCACCCTGGTTCCCTGAAAGTCATAGCCAAGGAAAGGCAGAGGAGGAAAATTGGGGTTCTCTTAGTAAGAAGATGAGTGGCCAGCAGATGGGCAAAAGAGTTTTCTGTCCCCTTACCCAAGTGGTACCTGGGGTCAGAGGATCCTTGTATATTGATCAGGATGCCAGGCCAGTATTAAAGTGTCATGTGGAAAGAGAATGTGACCGGGTAGCTGCTGTTGTTTCACCTGCTACACAGATTTAGAACAAAATCCAGTCACCATCATGAACCAGAAAGTTCTGCAGTAACTTTACCAGTAGACACTTCAACTTCTTTCCCTCTTACTTTACAGCCAGTTCCTCTTACTTCCCCATTCCCTTTTATTTTTGTGATCAGTTCATTCTTTCTTCTCAGATTGCCAGTGATTGCTCCCCTGCCGCCCGCCCCCCCCACCACCCTCTGGGTTTCATTAGAAAGAAACCATTCCCCAACTCAGCAGGGCTTGATTTCTGAACTGCGCTTTAGAATTCTGCTGGAAAGGCTGTCTGTTCTCAGTTCTGCCATTGGTAGACTTTAACCACAAATTCCAAGGCAATTTCACTTGAGTTTTAGGAGAAACGTGGCCCTCCAACCTTGTAACTGACACTGGAAATTCAAGTGCCTTTGCTTGCTGCTGTTTAATGGCAACCTCATGACATGGGCTAAGTCGGCTCACTTTGTGATTCAGGCCCAAGCAGGGAGATGGGGGTAGGGGTGGGTGGCATCGATTGAGCATCCTGAGTTCTGTGGTATGGACAGACTAATGCCAACAAGAGATTTTTTTTTACTTTACATTTTTTCCTTTTCCCATTTATTAAAGAAATACTTGCTCATTATAAACCTGAAACATAGAATTATGTGACAGAGTGAAGTCCTTTGTAATTCATTCCCGCACTGAGAAAACGTTGGTGTTCTATTTTTTAATTTTCCTTTTTTCTGTGATAATTTCTTTTTAAAAAATTTTTTTGAATTGGAGGAAAATTGCTTTACAATGTTGTGTTGGTATATGTCATACAACAATGCAGATCAGCTGTAATTATATTAATACATATATCACCTCTGATTTTCTTTTCAATGCATGTATCTAGAAAGAATTGTCATTATGTTATAAAAATAGACCATGTTTTTCATAATGTTTTTCAACTTGCTTTTTTTTTAAACTTCATATCTTTTGGATATTTTTCCATGTCAGTATATTTTTTCTAACTGTATACTTTTTTAAATTATCTAGATACACTGTACTTTAACCATTTTCCTAGTGTTGAGCATTTGGGTGATTTCTAGTTTTTCCCTACCACAAACTTGCAGTGTGCATCCTTGTCTATTTGTGTCTTTGTACTCTTGCCTAAGTATTTCTGTGGGATAAATTCCTAGAAGTTGGATTGCTAGGTTAAGGGAAATGAACATTTTATATGGTAACCGCCATTGCAGATGAATGATTATATTATTTAAGAATACTCCTGTGATCATCCATAAATGTTATAATTGTTTTCAACAAACAACAGAATGATTGTTACATAAAATTACTTTCATAGCAACATTGTACTCTTCTGAGTCCTTGAGAATGGTCCCCTTCCTTAGGTTATTTGGCCTGAGGAGGCTTGTTAATACATGTTGATCGGCATGCGTTTGGGGTTAGGAAACATGCAGGCTCTTATGTGGTTCTTAAACAGTTTAGATTTAGCCCGGGAACCCATCCATCATGCTTCCTGTCTCTGAAGCTGGAAGTGGTGAGGGACACAGCCTGCTGCCTGAAGTCAGAGACTTTTCCAGGTATTGACAGTGGGTCAAGTTTTATTAAAGAATCCCAGTGAATTATGGAATTTTCTCAAGTTTTGCTTCTTCCTACCTTTCCTAAAGTTAAAAATACTCATGCAGTTAGTCTTTTCCTGTTGGGATCTTTTTTTCCCCCTCTAATAGTTAAAAGTAAGTAAATAAAATAGTAACTGTTGAGCACCAAGCTATCCTAGGCACTTGCATTCTCTTACTTAAGCTCTGCAGTAGGTGGCTTGATGAGGAAGATGCTGATATTGCCACTTTTCACATAAGGAAATGGGCTCAGAAGGGAGGTGGGCCTTGGAGAATTTCCCGCAGCTTGTGAGTGGCAGGGGCTAGTCTCCAGGGCCACCCTTACCAGCACTGGTTTGCATACTCTGGCCTTTGAGCCTCCAAGGATCCATTTTAAATGACTAGAGGCCTTGGGAGAAAGGAGCACTTTTTCTTTGGTTGTGTTTTTTATTGAAGTACCTGTTCCATGCCAAGGATGCTGTCAGATGCTGGGTAAGCCACGTGGAACAGACAGATAGGATCCCTTCCCTCAGGCAGTGGAGAGAGACACCGAAAACACAGGCCAGTAAATACTGGATTCCGTAAGATGGCAGAACAGAAAAGCTCAGGTGCCCCAGGAGAATAAGGTGGCGGGCTCCCTTCAGGTTGTGGAGTCAGGCAAGGACAGGACTGAAGGCAAAGAATGAGGATAAGAAGTTTTTTGGCAGAGGGACCTGCATGTGTAGGCCCTGGAGGAGAGAAAGAGGTTGAAGAATATGAGGAACTGAAGGGAGGGAGAGGAAGGGGCTCAGGAAAAGCTGGAGGCTTGGCAGGCTTGGAAAAGTGCTGGGTTTTGTACTTGCACTTGGACTCAAAGTCACGATCAAGAGTCTGGTTTTGATTCTAAGGGCAGTGGAGAGCTACAAAAGCATTTCGAGGAAGAAGGGGAAATGACCGGTTTGGGGAGTGAAAACAGTTTTTAAAAAAGGAGTTAAGATGCGTTTGAAACTGAGGTGTTCTGAGGTGTCCTGCCTGCATTATTAGAATGGCTCTTCCCTAGGAGGTGCTGGGGCCACTGCAGTCCTTGGAGCACAGCATCAGAGTCATGGCTGCTTCTCAGCCCAGCCTTTCTAACCCTTGGGACCTTCCTGCAGTCCAATCCTGCCGCCAGTCAGCCTCTGTTAAGGCTCTTCAGCCTTGGGAGGGGAACCCCTCCTCTCTCTGGGGATTGTCAGCAGCCTCGGCATCCTGTGCCCGGTAGCACACCACAGGGCTTTCTTTCCAGATCCGAGAAGTGGACCGGGTTTTGCTTCCTCATCCCTGCTCTGCAGTTGAGTGAAAGAAGTCAGGAAGATTGAGTGAGGCGGTTAGAGCATGTCCCCAGGTGTGAGATGTTGCTAGGCTGCAGTTCAGTTTCTCATCAGCCGCTTACCTGGCTGGCTTCTCTCTAAATATCCCAAGTGTATTTGATCTTAATATCTTTGCCTCAAGTAAAGTTTTCTGAAAGGAGATGTTCCATCATTACCAATGAGAGCTGTCGAGTTCTCGCGTTTCCTGGTTCCATTGCCCTAGTAAGTTAACTGAAGCCAAATGGAGCTGCCTGGTTATATTAATATCATTTTTCTTCCTCATACTCTTTTTGATTTTCCTGACGATTTCTTTTCCTCAGCCTGATTTATCCTCTTTTCTGGTTGCTATGGATCTGTAAAATATTTTCCCTTTCATCTGTTAGTAATACTGATCAACTATAAGGCAAAACAATTCCTGGTTTCTCTGCACTTTTCCAAGATCTTAAGATTGGTGATTGAAAGATTGTGTTTCTACTCCACTGAAATAAAACAGTCAACTCCTCAGAAATGATCTTATGGCCTAAAATTTAAGTGGTTTGCATGTAAATTGTAATTTATTCAGTATTTAAATTTAAGTGTTTTTAGGGGAGACTTAAATCCTAGAAACAAAAGTTGGCAACATATGGCCTTTATGTGGAATCCTGATGGACATCTGACTTTGTACATAAAATGTAACTGGAACACAGACATGCCTATTACGTATTATCTACGGCTTCTTTTGTGCTGCAGCAGAACTGAGTAGCTGTGACAGGGACTATATGGCCCTCAAAGCCTAAAATATTTGATATCTGGCCTTTCACTGAAAAAGTCTGCCAACCTCTGTCTGAGAGTGTTTTCCACTGCTGAATAACCACCCAAGCCGAGTGGTGGCCATCCTTCCATCTCTGTGATAGATTCAGAGGTCCTGGGAAACACCTCGCCTTAGCTGGGGCCTGTGCCTCTGCCCAACACAGAGGGATCACAGTACCAAGACGTTTGTTGGGGGAGGAGGAATTTGACGCAAACTCCTTTCTCTTCTGTGGGTCGTATCTTACTCGGAGAACTGCGTGAAATGAGCTTCTTTTCAGAAAGGAATTCTTTGATACAAGCATTAAGCTAGGCTATTCACCCTGAGATTAGCGCTCTCTTCTGTGGCCCCCCATGGAGTCTTAATTGGTTGGCTCTTCCAGCAGAATGTGGCTCCTTTGTCTCTAGCACCTGCATTTCAGGAGTGCTCCCTGAAGGGGGCAGTGAAGGCCTCTGGCAAGTAGAACAGAGCAGCTGGTACATTCGGAGCAGACCCAACACCTTGACAGTAGATAGAGCCCTTTGCTAACTTGAAATGGCTCATCACTGAGTGTTCAGTGAAAGGAGGAGAGCACGGGTAGGGGCAGGAGCGCAAGAAGCAGGCTGCCGGTTTGGCGATGTGGGACCTGTGACACCTGGGGTCAAAACTGAACATCGCCGAGACTTGGTTACTTAATCTGTGAAATGGGGTAATCAGGATATCTATAATATGGGCTTCTGTGGTAGCTCAGTTGGTAAAGAATCCGCCTGTAACACAGGAGACCCTGGTTCGATTCCTGCATTGGGAATATCTGCTGGAGAAGAGATAGGCTACCTACTCCAGTATTCTTGGGCTTCTGCAGTGGCTTAGCTGGTAAAGAATCCGTCTGCAATGTGGGACACCTGGGTTCTATCCCTGGGTTGGGAAGATCCCTTGGAGAAGGGAAACGCTAGCCTCTCCGGTATTCTGGCCTGGACAATTCCATGGACTGTATAGTCCATGGGGTTGCAAAGAGTCAGACACCTGAGCGACTGTCACTTTATAGTATAGTCAGTGTCCCTAGTACAGCACATGGAAGCAATTGATATTATTTATGTGGTCATTTAAGAACCATGTTGAAAAAAATAAAGCATATTGTTGGGGGGAAAGGTAATAAGCTTAAAAGAACAAAAATGGTGCACCTTACAACTCTACAGAGTTGGGTCCTAATCTTATGAATATATATACATCTACAAAAATGCCTGGAAGAGGTGCATGAAGATACTCACAGAGGCCATCCCAAGGTGATAGGGTTATGAGTTATTGAGATGTTCCTTTTGGAACCTTCCACTGTGATAGAATTTTTTGCAAAGAGCATGGATTTTATTATCAGAATAGAAAAACCAAAAGGACACCTGTGACTAAGTTTTTCACAGAACTTCCCAGGGGACAGGATGGTGAGCCCCGAGAAGCAGTCCCAGGCCAGTGCTACAGGACAGTCACCACCTCGGGGTGTGCCCCCTGCTGTGGTTACTGGAACAGCTCTGAATGCCACGCAAGGATGGGCCAGTGCAAGGGGTTCTGCTTTCTTGTCCAGTCTCTTCACAGCTCTTTCAGTGGGAAAAAGTGACTCGTAAGCCAGATTTAGTTCTGCTCTGGCCTCTCTAGCATTGGGTCTCCGCAGCCAGGCCTGTCTTCTTGCTTTTCAGAGCAGACATGGTGACAGGCTTGTTGTTTGGTTTCTCTCCAGGACTCAGAGGCCAGGCAACTAGCCTGCTCTTCCCCACGGAGCTCTGATGAGGTTCCAGCAGCATTTCTGACCCTTACAGAGCCCTTCTCCAGGAATATGACAGTTGAAACTAGAACCAGAGGATGAAAAGAGAAAGGAGCTGGAATACTTTTCAAGAGGGGCCTGGGGCAGGCCCAGGCCATACTGGGTGGTTGTACCATACTGTCACGGGGCCTCCAAAGTAGCCACTGGGTAGCCATCCGCGGCCTTGTGTGGCTTGGCCCAGTGGAAGCTGAAGCCATGGGCACTGCACTGGCATGGAGTGTGTGTCTCTGGGACAGGCTACAGCCCTGTCTGTGCTTTCCTGAGCCCTGGGCCCAGCTCTAACAGTCCCTCTTGGATTTGAAAATTTAGGAAGAATAGGACACGTATTGACTTCCTGGGCCAACTGGGCATGTCTGAGTCCCCACCTGGACTGCCAGCCTGGTGACCTGAGCTCGAGAAGCCTTTGTCCTATGCCTCTGTGTACTGGGCCACTTAGATCACATGTACATTGTGATCCATCTTGGCTGATGCACTGTTATTCCGCCAAACAAAAATAACTTTATGTGACTAGATGTGTGGGTTTTTTCACACCGAGTAATTCTCCAGTTTTCTGCAGACATCAATTAGGTGTCCTGCAATTCTGTTCAGTTCTGACATTTAAAACATTTTTTTAAACATCTGATTGGTTTTATTCAACGTTTCATGAATTTGGGAGCATCCCCCCGGTAAACAGAGGTGTGCTCCCAGTTCTGACACTGTTTGCCTGGAGTTAGCATCAAGTCCCACAAGTAAGGGTGCAGTCCCAGAAGATTGCTCCCACTTCAGACATCAGCCCCAGGTTGTCAACTGTCCTTCTGACCAACCATCTATAAACTGGGGTTCCCATGACCCCTTCTTAGGGTTTGATAACTTGCTAGAACAGCTCACAGAATTCAGATTACTGATTCATCATTACAGGATACAACTTAGTTGCAGCATTATTTATAATAGCCAAGACATGGAAGCAACCTAAGGGTCTATCACCAGATGAATTGATGAAGAAGGTGTGGCATGCATATATATGTATATATATATATATGTACACACACAGTGGAATATTATTATTCACCCATAAAAAATGAAGACATTCTACTATTTGCAGTAACATGGGTGAACCTTGAAGATACTATGGTAAGTGAAATAAATCAGATAGTGAAAAAGCCACTACTCATATATCTCACTTATATGTGGAACTGACCCCCTCTCCTCCCAAAAAACACTCATAGAGAATAGATTGATAGTTGCCAGAAGCAGAGGAGTGGAGAGTGGGGGAAATGGATGTAGGCGGTCAAAAGGTACAAGCTTCCAACTACAAAATAAATGTCATGGGGATATAATGTACAACATGGTTAACATAGTTAATAATACTGTAGTGTATATTTGAAAATTGCTGAGAGTATATCTTAAAAGTTCTCATCACAAGAAGACTAATTACTATGTTTGGTGAGGAATGTTAAGTTAACTAGACTTATGGTGATCCTTTTGTAATATATACACATATTGAACCATTATGTTTTATACCTGAACCGAATACAATGTTATATGTCAATTATATCTCAATAAAAAGAAAGGAAAAAGGCTACTACTCAGCAACAACCAGCTGGGAGAGAGGCAGGGGTCGTGGCTTGCAGGAAAGGGTGCAGAACTTCCCTACCTTCTTCAGGTGTGCCATGCTCCCAGCACATGCTCACCCACCCAGAAGGCCTCTGAACCTCATACTTTAGGGATCTTTATCAAGGCTTTATCACATAGACAAGACCATTTATTAACTCAATCTCCAGAGCCTCTCCCCTCCCTGGAGGAGAGGGGGTGGGGACGAGGCTGAACATTCCAAGCTTCTAACCGTGGCTCAGTCCTTTTAGAGACCAGCCCCCACCCTGCAGCCATCCTGGAGCTCAGCATTAGCATGCTTCTAGCACCTTTATCACTTAAGAAAATGACAAAGGTTTAAAGAGCTCGAAATAAGAGCCAGGGAGAAAAACCAAAATATATGTTTCTTATATTGCAGCATCACAAATAGTAAGATAACAGACCCTGACGGTATAAACAGACCCTTCTTGATGAACTTTCAGTTTCCAGCTTTCCCTCACTTTAGACAATACTCTAAGGAACATTTTTATGTATATCTTGGCGACTGTGTTCAATTATTTCAGAATAAATTTCTTTTTTTGGCATAGGTAAGTGTTTGTGTTTTGTTTTTTGTTTTTTTTTTTTTTCTGGCTAATGTACGTATTCCTCTGGTGTTTGCCATGGAAAAGACCCACCTAATCTTTAGGCTACAAGGAAATCATTCACTCATACGGAACTCACTTAAGTGTTCTCTGGGTTTTTTAAACCTTGCATTTTTAGCTTCTGTGGTGACTCTGACCTCACCTCCTTCTTTGTGGGTCATTCCTTATACATGCTTCTAGAGGCAAGACAGCGGAGAAGACAATGGCACCCCACTCCAGTACTCTTGCCTGGAAAATCCCATGGATGGAGGAGCCTGGTGGGCTGCAGTCCATGGGGTCTCGAAGAGTCAGACACGACTGAACGACTTCACTTTCACTTTTCACTTTCATTCATGCATTGGAGAAGGAAATGGCAACTCACTCCAGTGTTCTTGCCTGGAGAATCCCAGGGACAGGGGAGCCTGGTGGGCTGCTGTCTATGGGGTCGCACAGAGTCGGACACGACTGTAGAGATTTAGCAGCAGTAGCAACAGCAGAGGCAGGACAGAGGAGTGTATCAGACCCAACATCGTCAGCAGCAGAGATTTTTTTTGAACAAGTGAGATGAGAAGATAAAATAAGGGGGCCCTTTCAGAGTTGGTAAAATGGCTGCTTTTGCTGCATGTCTAGTCTGGTTTTGCCTGTGCTTCCCACTACTTGGAACTGGTTCTTCCAAACACCAAAGTTCTCCAGAGGGGCTTTTTGGGAATTTCAGAGTTCCTTCAAGTCCTGTCCTGGAGGAATTTGGACTTGTGCTCTGGAAAGGATAACATCAGTAGTAGAAGCTGTTGACACATTTGGATGTTGATTCTTGATACTGATGAACTTGATTATTTCCTGCTGGTTTTGGAGGGCCTCCTGGGGAGCTAAGGGGTCCTGGGGTCACAAAAGCTGGTAGTGGACACAGTGGAGTGTTCATCCATGTGAACTCTGGCTGGAGGCAGACATCTTGGGTCCTTGGCACCCAGAAGAAATTTCTAGAGTGGAATTTCTGGGACACAGATCTGCACATTTTGTGGTTTGGTACGTGTGAACGGCTGTCCTCCGTGAAGATGATTCCGTAAGGCTGGGTGGCCCCTGGCCATCACTACCTTGTGTTCTCTCATCTGTAGTTATGGTCAGTTGGCAGCCCAGGCACTGAGAAAGTAGCTTCCAAAGTCCCCAAAGTGAGTCACAGGAGTCTTCCCATTTTTGGTAACTTCAAGGCTGCCTTGATTCTAAAGTTAAAGAGTTCTGCGACACTGGGGCATGTGAGCTAAGCCAACTCCATGGCTCTCAGAAAGCCGAGCTAAATGCACTTCCAAGCTTACCCTCATGACTTAGTCCCTGTTCCACCACTTCAACCAGGAAGAAATGTCCTGACAAGAAGTCTGGTCTAAGTACCAAGCTGTTACCACTCATAATTTGCAGCCTCTGCCAAAAACCAGATCACACAAAATTGGTTATCCCCAACCTCCTTCCTGTGTCTGAGGGGTAGGGAACTTTGGAAGTGCTTGGGCAGACACATGAATAGCTGGAGGTCTGGTCTTTATACCTGTACCCAGAACTAAGTTTCTGTTTCATGTTCCATCTCCAACACGGTAGAACTTCCTGGGTGCCACATGCACCCAGGGGACATCGACAACTCGATGTACCCAGAGTAGTGGTTCTCAGGCTGACAGAAGTTCTCTAAACTGTGGTTTGTGAGGAATGGCTTAAAAAGTGAGGAAACTGGAAACATTTTACTTTGAAGAAGAGAAGACTTTGGGATGAGGTGTGGAGAGTGGTGAACTATGACCCACACAGGTGTTTTAAAAATATCTGAGGTCTTGCCATATGGAAGAGGGATTTGACTTTTCTTATTATCCAGAAAGGATTAGAAAGCTGTTGACTATTCTTTGAGATGTGGAAGCATTTTCTAAGGAGGCAGTAGACCTTCCATCTTTGAAGTTGTTCTAGTCAAGTCTGGCTTTAAGTAGAGAGGTTTTAAGTGCTGCATGTGGGGTTGGTTATCTGGGGGCTCAAACCACTAAACCCAAAGGCCACTTAAGACATACTTGTTTCCTTCTAATCCAGCTTCCAGCCGGTTCTGCTGTGCTCTGGTCTGGCTTCCTGCAAACAGCCTGCCTCCCCACTTCTTCATGCTTTTGTCCCAGGCCCTTCTTGATCTGACCCTGCTGGGCAGTCTCTGAGAACATCCATATGTACCGTGGCTGTGTTTCTTGATATAAGCTAAGGAAGAGGAGGCTTCATTTCCTAAGGTGAAAATTAGAATCTTGGCTCCTGAGGAAGTTGTCTGCTCTGCCACAGTGGATGGACTCTGAGGGTCTCACCTCCCACTATGCCCTTCCACCTTCATTCTTTTTCTTGTCAACGATGGCCGTGTTTTCCAGTGGTAGACTCTTTCAAACGCGTAGAAAGTGAAAATGAAGTCACTCAATCGTGTCTGACCCTTTGTGACCCCATGGACTGTAGCCTATGAGGCTTCTCTGTCCATGGGTTTTTCCAGGCAAGAATACTGGAGTGGGTTGCCATTTCCTTCTCCAGGAGATCATCCCGACCCAGGGATTGAACCCAGGTCTCCTGCATTGTAGGCAGGTGCTTTACCATCTGGGCCACCAGGGAAGATGGCTCAGATGTGTAACAGTTCAAATGTGTAACAGTTCCTTAATTTGTACCATACTTTCATCTCAAGACAATTCTTACTTATGTTAATTCTTTTATTTGGTTGTAAAAACTACCCTGCAAGGTAGACCGTATCATGTTTTGATACATAAGGAAAGGGATGCAGAGAAGTTAAGTGACTTCTTTAAGGTTGCTCAACAAAGGAAAATGTATCGGAAAATAAAGTATGATTACGCAGAGACTCCTCACTTGATGCCCTGTTTTTGCCTTGGACACGAGGGTAAACAAAATACATTTGGGCCAACTCTTTGTCTCCATGATTCGGTAGAGGAAAACTGATGAATGCCGAGTGTTGCTTGAACCTTACGCTGTGGTGGCTGGTGACAGAGCCAAGAGAAGTCAGTGTTTTATTAATTTATCTCTTTTTGGGTTGCTGGAGATGAGGCCCACCAGAAAGCTCTCTGGCTTAAAAGTTGATGTTTCAAGCAAATGGCCCATAAACACGTGAAAAGAAAGATGTTCACTTCATAATAAGAAAAACACAAATTAAAGTTAAACCACCCTGAGGTACCACTTCCCACTTGTCAGATTGGCAGAAATCCACATTTGATCACATAACCTGTTGCCAAATTGTGAGGAGGCAGGCACTTTCAGGCATTCATGGTGGGATGCAAAATGGTGCTCTCTCGGCGAAAGAGAACATATCACTGTCTAGCAAAATGCTTATCTACTTACCTTTGCTATAGCAGTTTCACTTCTAAGAATCCAAGACACAGATGCAAAAATAGGAAAAGATATTTACAAATGGCTACTAATTAAAGCATTTTTTTTACATGTTTGAAACGTTACATATTTGTCATAACTAGTGCAGGCATCTTCTCACAGCAGTAGTGGGGGGTCCATGGGAAGACAAGGAAATTTGTGCATGCTTTGTCATGCCTCTGCTTCCATTTGCTGCTGTCCCCTGGGCCAATGTAAGCCCCTGGCCAAGCCTAGAGTCAGAGAGTGAAGGGTCTACCAAGTTTTACAGATAAAATGCATATGTTAATTGGGACTACCAATGCAGTCAGTTTACCATAGGGTAAAGTACAGGTACTTGTAATTCATACAGCATGGTTTATAGATTTATTATCTTGGTTATGTAAGTAGAATACACTGTGTTAGCAAGATGTCTCTTAAAATGTATAAGTCCAACCGTTTCAGATATTTCAATATATATTAAGGAGTTATGTTTAAGAATATGTATGCTCATCATTCTATCTGTGCAATAAAAGATTTGGTGGTAATAAGGATAACACTCTTGAGGATAAGCAGTGGAACTGCCTCATGCAGAAGGCCAGGCACTGGCCTCAGAGTTGTTACTCAGAATGGCAGGCAAATGTGTCAAAGCAAAGAAATTTCTTTTTCACATAGCCTAAAAAGTTGTTGAATATTCAGGGATATAGAATCAAATATATGGTAATGTTGTGACCAAAATAAAACTACAGCCGCTGCAATCTTAAAAAAAAAAAAAAAGAAATGTGGAGAAAAATATGTATAGTAAGTTATTTATATAAGAAAACATGTTTTTCTTTATATGTTTTAAGTGGAAGGATAAACTATTATTTTTTAAATGATGATCTATGAAAAAAGGAACAGAATGTAGAGGAAGCCAGATTTCTCTAAATAGACTTTGTTTTTAGGTTTTTGACTTTGGAGTGATGTAAATTTTATTTAATTACAAAGCAAACAAAAAAGCCTATAATATTATCAAAATACTCCTTATAAGATAGAATGTGATTGATCTATATTTCGCATTGTATAAATTTGGTAGTTTATAACCAGATGTATTTGATCCTCATTCAGTTCAGTTCAGTTGAGTCACTCAGTCATGTCCTTTTTGCGACCCCATGGACTGCAGCATGCCAGGCTTCCATGTCCATCACCAACTCCTGGAGTGTGCTCAAACTCGTGTCCATCAAGTTGGTGATGCCATCCAACCATCTTATCCTCTGTCGTCCCCTTTTCCTCCTGCCTTCAATCTTTCCCAGCATCAAGGTCTTTTCCAATGAGTCACTTCTTTGCATCAGGTGGCCCAAGTATTGGAGCTTCAGCTTCAACATCAGTTCTTCCAATGAATACTCAGGACTGATTTCCTTCAGGATTGACTGGTTTGATCTCCTTGCTGTTGGTCCTCATTATATTCTACAAAAGCATTGAGGAAATTTGAGTAAGAAAGTGTAATAATACAGTGAAGATTTCTAGATAAGAAGATTGTCTTGTTTGCTTTGTTTAAAGATTGTTAATGCATATCAGTAATGGAGAAAATGACATTACTACCTAATATTGAAAAATGAAAGGTGTCTGTCTTCTGAAAAAAATTATAAAACAAAACCCAAAATGAACATTTTTCCTGTGTTGGTTTTCTGTGCTATAAAACTGATTTTCACAAAGTTAATGACTTAAAACAACACATGTTTATTATTAGTTTCTTTGGGTTAGTGGTCTAGACCTAGCTTTGACAGGTCCTCGGCTTAGGGTCTCACAAGGCTGATATGGAAATGGCTGCAGGCTGCATCCTTATTTGGAGGCTATACTGGGGAGAGATTGCTTCCAAGTTCCCTCAGGTTGTTGGCAGAATTCCTTTCCTTATGGCTGTAGGATTCAATGCAGCTTGCTTCTTCAAAGCCAGCAGTGCAGTCTCTGGTGTGTGTGTGTGTGTGTGTATCTCAACAGTCCTTTTTTTTTTTTTTAAGAGTTTTCACCTAATTCAGTCAAGTACACCAAAAATTATCTCCCCTATAATTAACTCAGAATCATTTGTTTGGGCCTCATATCCATTAGGATGGCTACTGTTAAAAAAAAAAAAGAAAAAGAAAACACCAGAAAATAATGTGTTGACGAGGATGTGGAGAAACTGGAAACCTCATGCACCACTGGTATGAATGTAAAATGGTACAGCCACTGTGGAAAATAGCACAGAGGTTTTTCGAAACATTAAACATAGAATTACTGTATGGTTAAGTAATTCCACTTCCAGGTATATATCCAAAAGAACTGAAAAGCAGAGTCTCCAAGAGTTACTCATACACCCATGTTCATAGCAGCGTTATTCACAAGAGCCAAAAAGGAGAAGCAACCCAGTGCCCGTCAACAGAAGAATGGATGGATAAAATGTAGTGCATACATACAGCCTTAAAAAGGAAGGCAATTGTGACGCTTTCTACAACATGAGTGAACCTTGAGGACATTATTCTAAGTGAACTAAGCCTGTCACAAAAGGACAAATATTGGATGGTTCCATTTACATGTGGTACCTGGAGTAGCCAGCTTCACAGAGACAAAAAGTAGACTGGTGATTGCCAGGAGCAGGAGAGAGTGGAGAATTGGGAGTTGTTGTTTAATGGGTACGAAGTTTCAGTTTTGCAAGAAAAGAGTTTTGGAGATTGTTTGCACAACAAGGTGGATGTACATAATAATATTGAATTGTTCACTTAGATTGTTCAGATGGTAAATTTTATTTTATGTGTATTTTAGTACAAGAAAAAAATTTAAAAATCAAATGATTAGAGATCTTAATAATGTGTAAAATCCCTTCACTTTCATATTCTCTTGGAAACCAACAGGTTGCAGGTCTTGCCCACACTCAAAGGGAGAGAATACAGGATATGAACACCAGGTGGTGGGGAATCATGGGGACTTCCTTAAAGTTGACCTAAAAATTCAAAGCAAAATGTAGCAAACGAAATTCACAACATATCCAACTAGAGAAAAGCCTGCGCAGCAATGAAGACCAAGCACAGCCAAAAAAAAAATCTTTTAAAAAAATCTGTGTTCATAGTAATACTTAAAAACGTAAATAAACAAGGTCCTGCTGTATAGCATAGAAGCTATATTCAACACCTCTGATCTTGAATATATCAGTGTCAATATATTTATGTATGTATATATATAATCTATATTCGATATATATACATATATGTATAACTGAATCAGCTTGCTGTACAGCAGAAATTAACATAACATTGTAAATCAACCAACTTCAGTAAAATAAATTTTTAAGAAAAGGCAATCAAACCAGAAGAACCTCATTTGATCATCTTTTTAGAAGATACGACCATTTATCATTCTGAAAACTAGCAAATAAAGGAAAAGAGCCACACATTTGATCTGCCTTTCCTGTAAAAATTACCTCAAGATAACTTTAGAGATGATTTCCAGCTAAAAAAGCTATAAAGAATGATAGAATCGTGTTTGCAACCTTCCAATGAAATACTAGATCTAGCTAGCGTCATCACTGTCTGCTAACATCACAGTCTAGCTCTAAGCTTTGGTGTTTACAAGAAACATCAAGAGACAGAGCAGCATGCTGAATAACACCATGGGGATGCAAACAGCAAAATTCTGACTGGGAAATTCTACTGGACAAAAAACCTGTTTCCTTCAACAAGGAGAAAAAAAAAAACAAACTTTGAGATTAGAAGGCTTAAAAAGTAAACCATCTAATGGGTTAGATTCCTGGGTTGGGAAGAGGAGGAGGGCATGGCAACTGGAGGAGGGCATGGCAACCCACTCCAGTATTCTTGCCTGGAGAATCCTCATGGACAGAGAGGAACCTGGTGGGCTACAGTCCATAGGGTCACAAAGAGTCAGACACGACTGAGTGACTAAGCACAGCACAGCACGTCTAAATACACTGTATGGTCCTTGTTTGAATAGTAATTTGATCAAACCAACTGTCAAAGACATTTATGGAAGATCAATTTGAACAATAACTTTGATATGTGATAATCAGAAACTACTGTCAAATTTTTTAGGTTTGATGCCTGTAATTGTGGTTATGCTTTTAAAAGTGTCCTTACCATTTAGAGATCAAAACTAAGATATTCATGGGTGAATTGATATAATATCTGAGATTTACTTCAAAGTAATCATATGAGGTTAGGGTGGAGGCTGGGGGGAGTGGTTATAGATGATTTAGAACTGCCCATGAGAGTTGATAATTAGTATAGCTAAGTGATATTTGGGAATTTATTGTATTATTTTCTCTACTTTGGTTGAAAATTCACCTTGACAAGTTGTTTGGTTTGTTTCTAAGCCTAAGTTTCAGACCAGGAGTCGCAAAAAAACATATGAAATATTTTAATGTAATTTGGAGAGATTTGAAGTACAAAGCTGTACGATGGGCTGGCCAAGTCTTAGCAGATTTAGTAAGAAAGAACTCCTTGAAAATTACGTTCTCTAATACTCAGGTCACCGCTGTACCGAAATGCTTTCCTTTCTCCTGTTTCAGTGTGGTTGGTGGTTGGGAGAAGGGTTGAAGTTCACTGTTTTGGTTTGATTGATTCACCAGTTTCCCCTGCCGCCTGACTGCATCTGGTGACTCACTCAGGAATGACTTCTTCCTGAGAGTACTAGGGTGAATGAAGCCTGAGCTCCACCCCAGGCCTGCCATTGAATAGTTCCACCTTGCTTACATCTGAACTCATAGCTGGGATGAGGGCAGACATGTTTTCTTAAATGAGGATGGCACTTGAGAGAAGACTTGCTTTTCTCACCTATGTAACTTCTTACCTGGTTCCAGAAGGTTTCTCTCTTCATATTCGTTGGAAACCAAACACTTTATGTACATAAAGCCTGGGCAGAACCAGGTTCTTCCCCTGAAAGGAACTGGAGCCACATCCTGTCTTCACCATCCTCTTTGCTGAAGGAAAAACAGAGATGGTTGTTTTATCTGCACCTTCCTAGCCTGTGCGTGCCAACGGTACACCTCTCTCCACTCCCAAAGCAAGTGCAAAATGACAACAAAGCAAAAAAGTACCTTAGAGTGTCCCTCCAGGCTTCCAGACTTCTGCAAAGGAGCAAAATGCCCTTCCTCTGGAATTTAGGCAGAATGAGGTCTGTGCTAAAGTTCTTTGACTCAGAGATACGAATGCAGCTTTGTTCCATAGTGAGAGTGCTTCTCCTCTGTTTATCCTAACAAATGTGAATAGCAGGTATGTGTGGTCGTCTTCACCTGGGCTTGTCAGGTGGCTGGTCTATAGCTGTGTATACAGATCTTAGATTTTAGACCTTTTTTCTTTTTTTTTTTTTGAAGAGAACAGCTGACTTTATTCTTAAAATGATCAAATAGCAAATGTTGATTGTCAAAGTATCATGAACAAAATCACTTAACAGATCTTGCCCTTGTCCCCAGAGATCTTGTATCTCAAAGAGCATAAAAACAGCCTATTAATAGAAATTTAAAATAATATCCTAAGATTTTAGACTTCTTAAGAGCAATGTTAACCCTGAGCTGTAAAGCAGTAAGAATGCTAGAAGTGCGGGTAAGAACCAGTGTACAGAAATAGGACTAAGAACAAAAGTTGCAAGGGAGAGAAAGGGGATTGTTTTTATGTAACTGACCATAACCACCAAGAGAAGAAAAATAAAGTAACAGGAAAAGTTTGAAATCTGTGGCAACAGGACCAGCATCATCAGTCTGGTTAATTTAGAAGGTGGAGCATTTGTTTAAGAAATTAAAAGCTTAGATGGTGAAAGTTCCACTGATGACATGTTAGATGTGAGCCAAGGGTGGCCCCCTAGCTTCCTGGCTGGGCCAGATCTGTGTCACTGCACACAGAGTTCCTGAGGCATGTCTGAGGTATCAAGGAGGAGTTCTTTCTGATTTTATTTTTTTAAGTGTATTAATAATATGTAAGTACATTTTTTGAGGCTAAAAATTCAGATTCTACAGATAAAGCCCTCCTTAACCACACAACCCAATCTCAGGCCCCTCCCTAAAAAAAGTCGTTTATCTGTATGACCATCTAGACACTTTTTTTTTCCTGTGTATTCACCTTCTTCTAGGTACCTAAAGAAATGAGATGGGTTTACTTTTTTTTTTCCTTCTTTAATGTAAGTGAAATGATGCTGTTCTTCACAGATAGATTTTTCAATTAACAGTATGTCTTGCAGATCTTTCCATGTCAATTATGTTTATCTATTTTTTTCCTTTTTACTGTTGCCTATGATTTGGTAGCATGTTTAGGCCATCATTTAACCATTTTCTTAGTGATGCACATTCAGGCTGTTTCACTTTTTCCATGATCACAAACAATGCACCAATGCTGCAACCATCCTTGTTCACTCCTCCTTGGGCACGTGTTCTGCTGTAGGGTAGATGCTAAGAAGTAGGATGATTGAGTCAAAGGGAATGTATCTTTATTAATAGTTTCTGCCATGTGGCCCTCTACAGTGACTATGCTAGTTTACATATTTGTTGTTTAGTTGCTAAGTTGTGTCCGACTCTTTTGTGACCCCATGGACTATAGCCCGCCAGTCTCCTTTGTCCATCGGATTTCCCCGACAGGAATACTGGAGTGGGTTGCCACTTCCTTCTCTAGAGGACCTTTCCGACCCAGGGATTGAACCTGCGTCTCCAGCATTGGCAGGAGGATTCTTTACCACTGAGCCACCATGGAAGCATTAGCAACTAAATGGATTTTCCTGTGGATTTAAATACTAGTCTTTTTAGGAAAGAGGCAGAAGGAGTAGAAGCATGCACTTGATTTTAAAACTTTAAAACATCTCTTGGCATTTTGAGGGGTTGAAATGTATGTAGGGGTTGCAAGTTTAAAATCTTTTTTGTTATTTTGGCTTTTGGAACAAAGGAGCTTGGAATCTGCTCTGTGTGTAGGTGGCGAGTCCTCTGCCAGTTCAGGAGAGTGAGAGGAGCACGGACAGGTTTTGCCCAGTTACTAGCCTCTGGGCAGAAGACTCCGCCTTTACATTCTGACAGATGTCTAAACACATGGAGCTGCTTTAAGAGAGAAGTGAAAGCATCTGCCAGTTTAGGACTCAGGGTTTTCTGGAAGGCCCTGAATTCCTTACAGGAGGGTATGGCCATGGTGGGTGGAGGAACAGGATTTGACTAGTGACAGCTGCTACCTGTGGCAGATAGATCCCTACGAGCTCCCACTGCAGTCAAGGGCCTCACCATCCACACGGGGAGAATGAGGGTGTCGCACTGGGACCCTGTGTGTGTGGACATGGAGTGTCCGGGATCTGTCGTCGGCCTCTGGGGTTATTCCCACTACCAGATAGAGAGCCCGTCCTGAGACTCACTTTTGGGGGAGGACCCTGGGGGCCACTGGCAGCCTGCCAGCCCCCTCCTGCACTGATTTTGCTGAGTTTCTCTGTTATGAAAGGGGTCTCCCTTCCCCTGCACCGTTTGCCTTTGTATCTGTGTCTTTGAGGAAGAGGGAAGAAGGTGGAGAGCCAGAGGTTGTTGAGAAAATACATAGGGAAACAATTTTGAGTCTCCTTGGACTGGCTTTCCAATCCTTGGCAATTCCTTTGATTCTGGACGAAACCTAGAAGAAATATCCTTTGCTTACCCCTTCAGTTTTGTAAGAACAAGCACGTCTCCTCTTGCTCTTCCTGACTTAATCAAGTGGTATGGCACGCCCACTTCCCCAGCAGTGTCTTGCAGCCACATTGAGCCAGATTAATGTCACACAGAACTAGTTGAAGGACTCTCTCTAACCAAACACTCAGATTCACTTTTCCAGTCTAGAGAAACTGCCTTCAGGAGTTCTAAAAGGTGGGAGAGGGGTTGAATTCTTGCTTCCACCCCTTGATCAGGTTGGAAAAGCTTGACACCATCCACCCAGCTATGAAGAACTTTGCCTGCTGGCCACGAAAGCCCGTTAACACACGTACAGGCAATCTGTCTCTCTCCCGCCTCCACACACTGTTTGTTTGTTTTGTGGTTATTTCCTTCTTTCTTAAAGAAAGAATCCTGTCTCGGCCTTTCTTTGGCGGAGTGTGATTTGAAGCGCTGCAGCGGGGCGATTGTGCAATCCCGCTCCTGGAATCTCCTTCCTACAGTCTGCTGTGCATGTGTGCGCAGAAGGGCAGGGGTGCCAGATTCTGTTGTTCCATACCAATCGAAGCTTCTAAACTCCCGTGTCCCCCTCATACTGTCTGCTTACAGTACTCAAGTGTTAAAGGGGAATTTCCCAGGACACAGTCAGTTTTTTGCTCCTATGTGATACACATACATATTGTTCTCAGCTGCCATCCAGACTCCCTAGGGTAGGCTAGGTCTCACCAGTGCTGCAGGGCTCCGAACTGCACTCAGCTCTGGCTTGGAGCTGGGGAGTCTGGGCAGGGGGCAGAGAAGTGTCCACTCATGACTTTATTTGGCTCCCGGGAGGAAGGAGAGTTGCCGTTGCCAGGAAAAGGTGAGCGCTGATCTTTCCCAGCAAGAAGGTCTGTTCCCTTCCTTCGGCGGGTGCTTTCACATGGATGTAGGGGAGGACTGCAGGAGGCTCTGGGTCTGAGGGTGCTAGAACAGTGAGGGCAGTGCCCTCTGCTTGATGCCTGGGGTGCCCCCTCCCCAGAATGAGCACAACATCTCATAGGTGTGTTAAGGGCTCCAGAAATGTAATCTGTGGCAGTGATACCAAGCTGTCCTACATGCTGTGACCTCAGAAAATGTTGGAGGCTCCTCATTTCTAGAAATCTACCATGACACAAATAGATGAGGCAATATACAACCCCACTTCTTTCCCTACAGCTTGGCTTAGAACAAGCAAGGAGAAAGCACCAGGGCTTAGAAATTAGGACAGGATTACATGGAGATCCAGCAGGGCAGTGGGCAGACTAAGTGGCTTCAGTTAGGAGTATCTGGGCTGGGCAGAGGCCGACAGGGCTGACTTTGAACTTCACCCCCTCCACCACCTCGGCTAGGCCTGGGTCATTCAGTAAAACCTCCAGGCTGTCTCCTCCTCCTGCTGGGGCATCTGGAGGCTGCTCAGGCCTGTGCAGACTTGTGTTTCTGCCCATTTAATGTATTGCAGTTCATGGGCCTTCAGTTGACTTGAAGGGTCTCTCTTCCAACCACAGAGGAGGCCTTCTCTGGGCCCAGCTCCAGCAGCCCACAGTGGGCCTTCTCAGGAAGGAGAGAGGGTGAGGCCATTGCCAGATTCTCCCCACCTGGAATGTTGGTTTGATCCTGGGACTTTCTGAGACAGGGGAGGCCACCTGACCTTCCCGCTCAGCCATCTGTGTCGGAACATCTGGCATTTCAGGGAAGAACTGCTTAGCTGTCCTAGGAACCAGCTCTATGTCTTCATTTGGGAAGCATGGAAGGCTTCATCGTGAAAGTGATTTGTGAGTACCAAGAAGATGAGAGGGATGGAAAGATGATGACCGCAACCCCATTGTTCAGAGCTTGACCCTAAAGTTGACAGACTCCAGTCTACCAGCCTGCTTTGGGCTGCCTTTTGTTTTCCTCCACTCCCTGAAACACCTCTTGCAGACCTGCCACCCCTTTGACACCTGCCCCAGTTCAGCTGGGTTTCCTGCCTTTGCTCTTCATGTCTGGAGCGCAGGTAACCATCCACAAGCATGAGTACTTCTGGCATCCGCCATGAGAAACCCTGTCTTTGAGGCTCCAGGAGACAACATTAACCCGTTCTCCTCAGACCAAGCTTATGGAGTCTGACCACTGAGATGGGGGGTGGGGGAGGCGGGGGGCTCCTCCTATACTTCTACACAGAATGGAAACAGATCCCACTCTTAAGAACTCTTGAAGAACGCATTTGTTTCTTAGTGTTTCAAAGGCAGCTCTCATTATTTTGCAAACAATAGCTGTTTTCTTCTGCAATCCATTTCCCTAGATTTTGCTAACTTCTTCTATCTAGCACAGTCCTACTTCAAACCACCATGACTAAAGCTGGATGTTCACGAGGTAGGGTAGGGTGACAGCCAATTCAAGGGGTCAGTTAGAATCTGCACAGCCATACGCACCGCCCCCCCCGCCCCAACCTCTTAAGAGTTCTTGCCAGGGAGTTGTTTGTTACTGGGGAGAGACATCCAGTGATGAAAGCTTTCTTTAAACTGAGCAAGGGGCAGAACTGAAGCGAGTATGTTTTGGATCCTATGCCACCCTGAAGTGGTGTAAATTTTCCAAACAGGCTGCAGCAGCGGAATGGTACTGCAACATAGTACTGGGAGGCGGAGAGGAAGAGGGAGGGAATGTGAAGTGGCCTCCAGGCCTCACCTGGAATTGCCCACCTTCACACCTCTTGGCAGCCCCTCTGCTGTGCAGTTTGGGTGGGGTTCCCAGGGATGTCTGGGTAAGAACACTTGAGGGGACCAAAGAAAGGAAGGGAGAGGGAGCGAGCTCCTCTAACCACTGGGCTGAACAGCTGGGCCTCCAACCGAGGCAGTATTAGCATTTCAAAACCCCTCTGATGGGGCTGAGGCCTTCCCAGGGTGGGCGCTGGGCCTGAGAGCAGAGGCCATGCTGGCTCCGCACAGAATGGGGCTGAGCATCCGGGGCATAAAGACCAGGCTGGACTCAAGAATGAGCCCATTGTGGCTTTGTCCCAGGCTTGAAAACTGTGACCAAGGCTCTTTCATTGTTAAGAAAGACCGTTTCTTGGCCAGAGCAGAGCTCAGAAGTCTGGTTCACCCAGCAGGCAGGTCTGGGAGGTTGTTAACTACGTGCTCTCTAAACCTTTCTGTGGGTAGTTAAGACCGTCTCACTCCGGATCACGCAGGTTGGTGTGTTGGTTCTGTAACAGCAACCCGGGTCTGTCTCCCAGCTGACTAAAGTCAACCCCTTCCCAAACTGTCTGTACAGAGTTGCTTTTCGTTATTCGTATTGCATTTAAACAGTGTAGCTTTGTAAAGCATGTATTTTTAAATTGATGTTAATTCTGGTTAATAAAGGTCGTAATTCCAAACCTCTGTAGCCTCTTCCCTGTTTCCAGCCAAAGTCTGCTTAGAGGTGGGGCGCTGGAGGGAACTGGCCACTCTTCCTTAATCCAGGAGCAATGGTGCCACCTACTGGCAGTTGCTGTTAGCTACAGGTTCTGTGGCCTGTCGTGCTATTTGATAAAGGGACTTTGACCGAGATGGAAGTAGCAGTATTCCAGTACAGAAGTAATAACATGCTCCAGTGGAACACGCACTGAGTAGGCACACTATTTCCTACTTACAGATGTGGAAGGGCTTAGAGACTGTGATTGGGCAAGTTGCCCAGGGTCACAGAGGCAAATAGGCTTCCCTGGTGGCACTTAGTGGTAAAGAACATGCCCGCCAATGCAGGTTAGATGTAAGAGACACAGGTTTGATCCCTGGGTAGGGAAGACCCCCCTGGAGAAGAGAATAGCTACCCACTCCAGTATTCTTGCCTGGAGAATGCCATGGACAGTGGAGCCTGGTGCGCTACAGTCCATAGGGTCACACAGAATTGGACACAACTAAAGTGACTTAGCACGAACATGCACGCAGCAGAGGCAAATAGGACAGAGCCTTCCCACCTGCAAAATTAGCCAGTTGGCCAGGGTTTGCCAAAGCCAGCAAGAGATTTTAGATGGTAACTGGACAAAGCACTCAATACTGTGACAAGTGAGGACTGTCTTCCCTCTTCAGTTCTGATTCAGTCCTGCTGAGTTTGTCAGTTTGATATGACTCTTTAAACCTTTAACAGTCTTTGACCCTTGTTTATTTCAGTTTTTAACAATGTTAGATAGGCAGCAGTATCAGTTATAAATTATTAACTTTTTTCATTAAATTATTTTGAAGTTATCAAAATTATCTTCCACTTTATGACAAGCAAAATTGGTTTTTTATTTTCCTTATGTAGTATAGTGATATGACATTTCCTTTAAAGTAAGTTTGTTAGATTTTAAAAAGTGAGTCAATTTTAGGGGGGAAATACAGGTAGGCAATGGGATGGGTGTACACAGATAAGTTGAAAACCCTGATGGATGTTAACGGGTGACTCAGAAGTGTGGGCGATGTTGCACTGTGCCCATCCTCACTGGCTAGCTCTACAACCTTGGGCAATCTTGAGGATCCTTTCCTTGTTTGTAGAAAATGAAAATGGAGTAGGTGATTGCATAGGTGGACTATAAAATGCTGTGAAGTCTGGGGACTATGACTCAGGTTTCTCCCGGGTCAGGCTGCTTTACCTGTGAAGGTAGTAACAGTCCAGGGCCTTGTTTCTTCCACTTTTCTTCTCCCACAAGATTCTTCCCTTTTACCTGCTGCATTTTCTTTCTTCTTCTTAAAAATCACCTTTACAGAGATATAATTCACATATTTTATAGTTCACAGCTGTGAGACCATTACCCCAAAAAGCAGCCCCAGACCAGTCACTTCCCATTCCCCCTTACCCAATCCAGCCCTGCTGCTGCTGCTAAGTCGCTTCAGTTGTGTCGGACTCTGTGCGACCCCATAGACGGCAGCCCACCAGGCTCCCCCATCCCTGCGATTCTCCAGGCAAGAATACTAGAGTGGGTTGCCATTTCCTTCTCCAATTCATGAAAGTGAAAAGTGAAAGTGAAGTCACCCAGCCCTAGGCAACCACTAATCTGTCTATCTCTGTAGATTTGCCTACTCAGGACATTATGTATAAATGGAATCACACATGGCCTTTCGTGACTGGCTTCCCACTTAGCATCATGTTTTTGCTATGTTGTTCATGTTGTGGCATGTATCAATACATCAGTATTTTGTATTGCCAAATAATATTCCATTGTGTGGATATACCACATTTTATTTATTCATTCATTAGTTGATGGACACTTGGGTTGTTTCCACCTTTGGGCTATTATGAATAATGCTGCTGTGAACACTGAAGTACAAGTCCTTGTGTGGACATGTTTTCATTTCTCTGGGGTATGTACCTACAAGTGGCATTGTTGGGTCATATGGTAATCCCATGTTTAGTATTTCATGGAATCACCAAACTTTTCCAAAGCAGTTCCACCATTTTACATGGGCTTCCTGGTAACTGAGCTGATAAAGAATTTGCCTGCAATACAGGAGACAAATACAGGTTGAATACAAATAGAATACAGGTTCAATTTCTGGGTCAGGAAATTACCCTGGAGAAGGGATAGGCTACCCACTCCAGTTTTCTTGGGCTTCCCTGATGTCTCAGGTGGTAAAGAATCTGCCTGCAATGCAGGAGACCTGGGTTCAATCCCTGGGATGGGAAGATCCCCTGGAGGAGGGCATGGCAGCCCACTCCAGTATTCTTGCCTGGAGAATCCCCATGGACAGAGGAGCCTGGCTGGCTACAATCCTTGGGGGTCAGAAAGAGTCGGACACGACCAAGTGACTAAACACAGCACAGCACCACTAATGCAGAGGGGATCCAATTTTTCCAAATCCTCACCAATACTTGTTATTTTCTGAGGTTTTTGTTTGCTTTATTTTTTTATTTTTATAATGGCCATCCTAATGTACGTATGAGGGCTTCCCCCATAGCTCAGTCGGTAAAGAATCTACCTGCGATGCAGGAGACCCAGGAAGATCCCCTGGAGAAGGAAAGAACAACCCACTCCAGTATCCTTGCCTGGAGAATCCCATGGAGAGAGGAACCTGGCAGGCTACAGTCCATGGGGTCATGAGAGTTGGATACGACTTAGCAGCTAAATCAATCAATGTGTGTAAAGTGATTATTTCCTTGTGGTTTTCATTTGCGTTTCTTTTCACTTTCTTGAATTACAACAGGTTTTAATTTTAATGAAGTCCAATTTATCTTCTCTTTGTTTGTGTGTGCTTTTGGTTATCTATCTAAGAACATTGCCTAATTCAAGGACAGAAGATTTACTCTTATGTTTCTTCTAAGAGTTTTGTAGTTCTATTATAGTTAGGTTTATGATCCATTTTGAATTAAGTTTTATTTATGGTTTAGAGAAGGAATCCAGCTTGATTCTCTTGGATGTAGATATTCAGTTGTTCCATCACTATCTGCAGAAAAGAGTATTCTTTCCTGTATTGAATTGTCTTGACTATCTTGTCAGAAATTAATTGACCATAAATTTGAGGGTTTGTTTCTGGACTCTATAAATTGTGTTACCTTGATCAAATGGTGTTCTTGTGCCAGTACCACACTGTCTTGATGACTATAGCTTTGTAGCAAGTTTTGAAAACAGAAAGATTAAATCGTCCATCTTTTTCAAGATTGTTTTGGTTATTCTGTGTCCCTTGCATTTTCAAATGAATTTTAAGATCAGGTTGTGAATTTCTGCAAAAAACAGAGGGGGGGCATTTGGCATTTTAACAGGGACTGTATTAAATCTGTAGATCACTTTGGGGAATATTGCCATCTTAACAACATTAAGTCTCCTGGTTTATGAGCAATTTCCATCTATGTAGGTCTTCTCTATTTTCTTGCAGCAGTCGTTTTATAGTTTCCAGAGTACAAATTTTACATTTCTTTTGTTAAATTTATTCCCAAGTATTGTATTCTTTTTGATTCTGTTGTGAATGGAATTATTTTATCAATTTCATTTTCAAGTTGCTCTTCTTAGTGTATAGAAATATGCACTAGCTGTTTATTATTCTTATATCCTGAAATCTTGCTGAACTTGTGTTTTTCTGATAGTTTTTTAGTAGATTCCTTAGGATTTCAATTATAAGATCATGTCATCTATAGATAGAGGTAGTTTTATTTCCTTGTCAGTCTATCCAATTTTTTATTTGTTTTTCTTACCTTATTGCGTTGGTTAGAACCTCTAATACCATAGGGTTTTTTGTTTGTTTGTTTGTTTTGTTTTTTAGAACCTAGTGAATGATTCCCTCTTGGTCCTTCTTTTCTATTTTATTGTATTCTCTTTAAGTGTTACTGATGTATTTGTTTGCTTTTGGCCGCACTGGGTCTTCACCGCTGTGCTCGGGCTTTCTCTAGTTGTGGTGAGCAGGGGCTGCCTCTAGGTGCAGTGTGCAGGCTTCTCCTTGTGGTGGCTCCTCTCGTCGTGGAGCACAGGCTCTAGACACACAGGCTTCAGTAGTTGTGGCTCAAGGGCTCCCCACAACATGTGGAATCTTTTCAAAGCGTGGATCAAACCCACGTCCCCTGCATTGTCAGGGGTATTCTTAACCGCAGGACTACCAGGGAAGTTCAGAACCCCTAATACCATGTTGAATAAAAGTGGTGAGAGCCCGTATCTCTGTTTTGTTGTTGATCTTAGAGGGAAATAATTCAGTGTTTCATCATCAGGTATGATGTTAGCTGTAGATTTTTTGTAGGTGCCCTTTAACAGATTGAGGAAGTTCTCATCTATTCCTAGTTTGAGTGTATTTGTCATAAAAAAAAAAAAAGTATTGCATTTTGATAAATGCTTTTTCTGTGTCTATGGAGAGAATCCTGTGATTTTCCAGAAAATCTGTATTCTGTTGACGTAGTATTTACATTACATTGATTGTCTTATGTTAAACTAACTTTGTATTTCTGGGATAAATCTCACTTGGTCATTGTGTCATTTTATATGTTGTTGTATTCATTTTGCTGATATTTTTGTTGATGATTTTTGTGTCCGTGCATAAGGGATATTGGTCCGTGGCTTTCTTTTCTTGTAATGCCTTTGGTTTTGGTATCAGGGCTTTATAGAATGAATTGGGAAGTGTTACCTTTTTTTTTGTTTGATTTTTGGAAAAGTTTCTGAAAAATTGGTATTAATTCTTCTCTAACTGTTGGTAGAATTTACATTGAAGTCATCGGGCCTAGACCTTTTATTGTGGGGGGAAGCTTTTAATTACTAATCCAGTCTTTTTACCTGTCGTATTGCTTCTTTCTTGCAGATCACGTATGCTGCTTGTAGACACATACTTCTGTAAAGGGGAGAAAGTCTGGGAGGAGCAGGCTGAGCAGGAATTGGGAAATTGGGGGGTTTGTAGTTGACTCTCCCTGTGCCTTACTTTAAATGTTGACTGAAAAGTGATGAGATCTTGACAATTGCAGATTCCCAGATCATAAGCAATAGACCACAATGAACCACTATACATTAGTTCTACTACTAACTGTAGTTGGTATGAACTACGACAGTTATATAAAATATGAGGTAGTTGACTATTTCAGAATGAAAAATACAAACTTACTTCATGATTATTTTAAAAAATAAGAATAAGAAATGAAGTAGTTATTGTACATAAAACTATAGTAACCAAAACTGTATGGTATTAACATTAAAAACAGACACATAAATCAGTGGAACAGGGTAAAGAACCCAGGAATAAAGCCACACATGTGGTCAATTAATTTACAAAGTCAGAAAAAGAAAGATAAGTATCATATGATATCATTGACATGTGGAATCTAAAAAAATAAATAAAAGAAAAAATGAAAACCAAGCTCATAGATACACATAACAGACAGATAGTTGCCAGAGGAGAGAGGAGGTTGCTGGGGGGGTGGGGGGGCGGGTAGGTGAAATTGGGTAAAGGGAGTTAAAAGGTACAACTTCCAGTTACAAGATAAATTCTATGGAGGTATATACAGTAGAGTGGCTATGGTCAACAGTACTGTGTTATATATGTGAAGGTTCCGAAGAGAGTAGATCCTAAAAGTTCTCATCACAAGAAAAAAAAATATCTTGTGTGGTGATTGGCTTGTTGTGATAATAATTTAATAATATATACATATAGCAAATCATTATGTTGTGTACCTTAAGCCAATATAATACAATATTATATTTATAAATAATAATTTATAATTGAGGGGAAACTATGAGGTAACTTTCTGTGTGTTGATATGAATGATCTCCAGGATACATAATTTTGAATGAAATGTGCAAAACAATGTGAAGTGGGAAGAAATGGAAAAGGACCTGTAGATGCCTTCAGTCTGGTAAATGCAGACCTGTGGAAGGATACCCAAGGTGAAAGGCAGGGGAACAGGAAACTTCATAGCATCTGGGTATTTTCCCCTTGTGGCTCTGCTCCCTCACGCATCTTTCTTTGAAGCAGTGGGCCCGTGTGAAGGGCAACAGGGAGACTGTCAGGTGGCCGTATTTGCACGTTTCTCTTAGGCAGCCTGGGCCCAAAGCCTGTGTCCTCCAGGGCAGCAGCTGCCCCTCCGGGCTGCATGTCTCTGCCGAGGTGTGTGAGGCATGGTCAGATCTCCGTCTGCTGAGGAGCTGTTCCCTGAATCTCTCTGCCTATGGGAAACTCGCCCTCCGAGGTTGGGGATTCCTATTTGAACAGTTTCAGCTGCACAGACAGAGAAGGCAATGGCACCCCACTCCAGCACTCTTGCCTGGGAAATCCCATGGACGGAGGAGCCTGGTGGGCTTCCGTCTGTGGGGTCGCACAGTTGGACACGACGGATGCGACTTAGCAGCAGCAGCAACAGCAGCTGCACAGAAATCCTAGTATGTTTTTCCAAGGTGAAGGGCTTTCACAGCCCTCCAGCCTTCCTGTGGACTTCTGGCTGAATTCTTTCATTCTTCTGTACTTCATTCTTTCTTGGCAGACCTGATTGTGGCTGCCCCTTCCCACTGAACTCCCCCAGTGAAGGTGCTGGGGAAGTGAAGATTCCAGAAGTTGTTGGGCCCCCCAAGCGAGCAGCCCCACTGGCAGCCTGTCATTTTCCATTGAAGGCTGGCAGGATTGGCAAGCAGGAATGCATTTGATTTGGGGGAAATAGCCATATTCTTTGCTCTCATCTGAGTGAATGCTTCCCCTCCTTCACTGGGGCCACCTTGGAAGGCTATGGAGCCTCCCAGCCCAGGCTTCTCAGGCCCCAGCTTGGGCTTCAGGGCTGCCTGCCAGGCCTCAAACGCTGAGGACCCTCACGTCTCTCCACAGAGAACACCTTCTGCAGTGGCGACCACGTGTCTTGGCACAGTCCTTTGGACAACAGTGAGTCAAGAATTCAGCACATGCTGCTGACAGAGGACCCGCAGATGCAGCCTGTGCAGACACCCTTTGGGGTGGTCACCTTCCTCCAGGTGAGGCCCGGGTTGGACATGGGCTCCAGCCTTCCCTGGCAGGATGGGAGGGCGGGTGGTCTTCTCCCTCTTTCTAGTCCCTCTGATGGTCTGTCAGGTGGATTCGGGTGGTCTGCTTCAATCTGCTGAGATGGGCTGAGGGGGCAGGGGCGGGGCCATTTGGGTAGGAGAGGGTGGCCATAGCTGAGTGGATAGCAGGGGAGGGTATTTCTGTGAACTTATAAGACCTGGACAGCCACAGGCCCAGGACCCCTCTGGCGGGCAGCTTGGGGCTGGACTGGACCTTACCCAGAGGAGCGTGCATCTCCCCCAGCTGTAACCAGGCTGCTTGTGGTCATGGTGGGTCTCTGTGAAGGTCTAGTTTTTTCCTCTGAGATTTACTCAAAAGTTCAGCCCCTGATAAGGAAGGGAGCTTTTCTTCGAGCTGCTGGCAGCCTCTGGTTGTCTCTCCGAGCTAGAAGGGTCTCAGAATCTCCTCTGTTTACAATTCCTGTGATCTCGCCTGGGTAGGAACCTCTCCTTGGACCTCCCCTGTTTCCAGAGACGTGGGCTGGGGACCCATCCTAAGTCTGCAGGGCCCTGATTTTCTCTTCTGCCATCTGGGGCATGGCTTTGTGTCACCCAGACACCTGAGCCATCGCAGCAGGGCAAGGGTCAGACCTTGGTGCCCCACCTGTGGACCCATCTGTCTCCTAGTCAGGCCGCTGTTCCTTTCTAAGGGAACCATCTTATTTTGGACACATCAACCCCAGAACACAGATCCTGCCTGTGGTCCCCCAGGTTTGAGGACACTGAGAGAGCCTGTGTGGCTGACCTTCCGGATGGGTGGGAGGAATGGCCATTAACACACAATGGCATCTTTGTCCTTGGGTCTCAGATCGTTGGTGTCTGCACTGAGGAGCTCCACGCAGCCCAGCAGTGGAATGGGCAGGGCATCCTGGAGCTGCTGCGGACAGTACCCGTGTGAGTGCACCCCTGCGCCAGGAGGTGGGGGCAGGCTCCCCAGGTCAGGGATTGGGAGCCCCTCCTTCCCCCTTACATTACTGCTCAGACTCTGGGTTTTCACACTGGGCCTCCCTGATCACTACCCCTGGCTGTCCCTTGGCCACTAGTACCCTGTGTTCTGGGCCTGGGGCAGTGAGCAGGGAAGGCTGTAGACCCAGCCCGTCAGCCCCAACCCCTCAGTTACCATCCTGTCCCCTTTCCTTGTCCACAGCGCTGGCGGTCCCTGGCTGATAACTGACATGCGGAGGGGAGAGACCATATTTGAGATCGACCCACACTTGCAAGTATGTCTTGAGTGAGGAAAACGTTTCTAGCACACTGTGCCTAGGCCTCTGCCACATAACCCTGGCTTTCCTGTTGGGAAAACAGAGGAGCTGTATTTGTGAGTGAGTAGAAATATGGCATGATATGTAACTTGTTCTCTGAATTCTGCAGAGTACATAACGGAGCAGAGATTTCAGTCCAGGAAAAATTGTCTAAACACATTTTCCTGAATTTTAAAAGGATTGATTTTATTGAATGCAAATTATACATCAATAAACCTGACCAAAAAATTGGATCACCAGCAAGAAAGAAAATCAGTATAATGGGTATTGCTTGTCTGGGATTCATCCTGCCATGTTCCCCTTCTTAGAAGAACACGGGCTTCCTTTCAGAAAACCTCCCTACTGCCACTGCCGCACCATGACAGACAGTGGAACAGGTGACAGTGACCCCACAGCCCAGCTGCGGGGATGAGGGCTGATTGGTCTAAAGATCCTACCCTCTTTCAGATCATTTTCATCTTGGGCAGTCAGACACCGAGTTCCTCCCGTGGGTAGGTTGGTATCCCTTGATCTATAAAAGAAAGTCTTTGTACACACAGGTCGGCCGTTCCCGCTTGCTGTGTGGCCCACCTGTACAGTGGTGTCAGTGTCATCTCTGGGATTTTTAGAAGCAGCACTCTGTTTGTATGCAGGTGAATTTTGAAAGCCGGGTAGAGCATAACTTTGTTTCTTATGAGCTTCTCATGAAACAGGAACCGCAGACAGCCAGTAATGTGCCTGGCACGTGCCTGCCTCCTTCTCTTTTGCCCTTGCCCTTTGCAAGTCATTGCCATCTCTGAACATTTTATGCCTCTGTAGAAATCTCACAGGCCACAGGCAGCCTGTGTTAGTGCCAAGAGTTGGTGTTCTTTAGGAAGGCTGGGAGGGGGTAGGGAGAGGTAGCAGGCAGACAGGCAGCCTGCGGTCCCTGGGCTCATTACTGCAGACCTGGGAGTTCTCGGGCAGAAGCCTACTCATTCACAGATGATGCTCCTCTATTTACCTATTTACCTTTTCGATCACTGCCAGGATCCTCTGTTATCTCTCCTTTAACTTGGTTTCCTAGTAGCTTCTGCTTATGCAAGAACTGGAACCACATGGCTGTGTTTCCCTAAGCCCTTGTTCTGCAGCCACACTGGGATCCAGCACAGGGCATCGTGGGCTGTTGCTTTGGCCCCTGTCCTAAGTGCCAAGTGCTAAGAAAGCACCCAGTCTTTAAGCTACTAGGATAAGCAGCCTGTCCTTGCTCTACATACCGAGAACAGTTCTCCTTTCTAGTCTTCAGGCATCCCTAAGGCCAGCCAGCAGGACCCAGAGCACTAGTGTTCTTTAAAAGCAAGCAAAGCACCTCGGTGTGCGCCCAGTGGGAGCTGCTCTGTGCTCACTTGTGTCTCTGGGGTCTACTTGCAGCTGGTTTGTTTTAGAGCTGCTCCTGGCCCTTTGCTCCACACTCTACCACTAGCCAGTTGTGTGCGGGAACAAGTCCCCAGATTCCTCGGCATCTTTACCCTTTCTTGTTTACTCATAAAGTAAGTGGGCTGAGCTCATTGAGCCAAGAGATGTCTTCAGCTTCTTGCTTAGATGAGGGGCCCCAAGGTGGCCAGTGGAGAAGGAAAAACATAGACTCTATCCTGAGCAAACCTGCACGCCCCTGCCTAGGGCACAGAGAGCCACTCCCTGTTGTCAACTCAGAATCCTCAGCTTTGCCTGGGCTGATGGGAGCCCTGGAGATGGGGAGAGGGGGGCTGATGGGAAGGAGGCATCAGGCCAGGGCCACCTGCTGACGGTGTCCAGAAACAAGGACCCTCTCTGTAGGCTTACCTTGTGCTTTCTGAACAGGCTCCCCAGCCAAGCAGCAGGCCAGTATGGGCCTGTGGAGCCATGGGGAGAAGGTCCCCAGACAGGGAGGAGCAGATTCTAATTGAGGTCCTGACTCAGGAGCTTTATTTGGCCCACATGACTGTTTATGAACGAGGTTGCAGGAGCCTCCCAGATGACCTTTCATCCAAAGCCCAACAGCACAACTGTATTTTACCGGAAATCCCAGGGTATTTGTGTTCACCTCTTCCTTGAGACCATTTGGAGAGTGTTTGGACTCCACAATATCAAGGCCTGTGCGAAGGCAGGACCTCTGGTGGAGCTTGCAGATGCTCACCGCCCTCCCGGCCGCCAGTTCAGTCTAAGAAATGGAAAAGAATCTCCATCCAGAATCGTTGGCCAAACAAGTCAGCAATGCTGCAGGGAAAGTCCTGCCCTTCTGCTCTCTGGGGGCTCGTCACCGTGTGACCACACCCTCTGCTGTTGGAAGAAGAAACTGCAGGTGTGGAGCTGGAGAGGTGGAGCTGAGTCCCAGTCTCTCCCGCCTGTGGCTGGCTTCCACACTGGCCTCTGGAGCAGGGCCGGGTGATCAGTCAGCAGAGGAAGGACTGTGCCTTTCCTCCAGGAGGTAGTTCCTGGCCCTGCTACGTCAGCTCCATAGGCCAGCACAGGGTGGGCAGAGTCAGGGCTCTGAAACAGGTGTGAAGGTCACTATACTGGAAGTCTAATGAGTGAGGAGAAGCTTCCCTTGGGATTTTCATTCTTCCCAGCTCCCCTAACTCCTGGTTCTCCTGGAGGAGCCCAGTGGCTGGCAGAGACTGTCACTCGTTAGTAACCAGGGCAGAATAGAGTCAGGAATCCTGTTCTTCTGACACCTGTCCCGTGCTTAGCTCTTACTCATGCTCGTGCTTGGTCCCTAAGTCATGTCCAGCTCTTTGTGACCCCATGGACTGTAGCCCACCAGGCTCCTCTGTCCCTGGGATTCTCCAGGCAAGAATACTGGAGTGGATTGCCATCTCCTTCTCCAAAGTATCTTCCCTACCGAGGGGTCGAGCCCACCTCTCCCACATTGGCAGGTAGATTCTTACTGCTGAGCCACCAAGGAAGCCCTTAGCTCTTATTGAAGCTCAGTAAATATGGGCAAGCAAATATGGGTGGTGACCTTGGGCCACTGGTTGGCTGAAGGAACTCTGGCTCTTTGGTTCTTTCCAAGCAGGAGCGAGTTGACAAAGGCATCGAGACAGACGGCTCCAACCTGAGTGGTGTCAGTGCCAAGTGCGCCTGGGATGACCTGAGCCGGCCCCCCGAGGATGACGAGGACAGCCGGAGCATCTGCGTGGGCGCTCAGCCCCGGCGGCTCTCCGGCAAAGGTGGGGGCTTTGCCTTCCCCTTGCCCAGGCTGGGTTTTAGCATTTCTTGGCAGTATTTAAACCGCCAGTGAGATCTCCAGCAAGGTGGAATGGAGGGAGCTTTAGTGACCCATTTCTCCTGGGTTTTGTGTGTATGTATTTCACATTGTACCTCCAGCAGGGACCATTGTGTTTTAGGTTTGCCCCTTGCAATCTGAGGTCAGGGAGGTGAGTGGAAGCCCTAGAACAGTTACAGGAAATGACCATAGTCCACCCAAGTGCAGGAGAACAAGCCCTGGCCACCCACAGAATTGACACAGGGCCCAGCTCTAGCCTGAAAGCCATGCCAAACCCGAGGATCATACTGGCCTCAGCTCTGCCCAGGCCTCTGATGGGAAAGGCCTGAGTATGAGACCAGTTTATAGACTCTACCCGCCCCCCCCCCCACATACACACTGTCTTGCAGATACAAAGTAAGGGCAGGGGCAAGCACCCTTACCTCTGAACCTAGGCGGGTGGGCCTTGGAGAAGGAGGGTATGGCTCTCCTGTTGGAAGCTCAGCATGCTAGTCTTGGCTAGAGAAGCAGTCATGGTTTTAAAGAAAGGGCATCCCTAACTATCTTCAAAAGAAAAGCAGCCATATATAAAGACATGTGCTTATAGCTGCTCTACTTCCTTTCTCTATGCTTCCCCCTTTCTTTATGTTTTGAAGAGTAAGAAACTTGGTCCTGCATAAAATACAAACACATGTGATAGCAATTATAAAAGTTTTCTTTCCATAAAGAACAACTTAAACCCCTCATGCAAATATCTGACCCTTTTCTTTCCTTCCTGCTTGTTCTAATGATGTGCCAAGCCCCAGGGAGGTTCTGAGAGACTGTACAGTTATTAGACTCATTCAGTTGCTTTTGCGAAAAAGAGCTAATTTAAGGAAGGATTCACAGCTTTGTCCAAAATTTCAACCATTATTGGCTATTTTTAAAAAATTCTTTTAAGTAAGATCCATGAGGCTGTAACAAACAGCTAGAAAAATCACTAATCATGTTCAGCATCTACCCTAAGCCCACCCTTTGATCAACCAACATTAATTTCCTTTTTAGTGTGTGTTTGCAGAAATAAGTCTTAGACCAAAATCTCAATGTAGGGGACCAGAGTAGTAAGCTTTACCCCGAAGACCAGCAAAGCATCTTGCAAAGAAATAATTCCACCAAGAGACTCTTTTCTCACCTCCTGGTCCTTGGCAGATCTGTGAAGAGGCAGGGTTCCCTGGGATGGGACCAAGGTGGGAAGATGACTCAGCATCCCACTGACCTGGCCCCAGGGGAAAGGGTGTCAAGACCAGACACCAGCTGACTACCCCGAACCCAGAAACTTGTGTCAGGGACGCCTGCCCGTTCATGGCAGAGCACTTGCAGCCGTTACTGGCATCCAGTAAGTGGGAAGAATTCCTGGGTGGTCTTGGGCAGCGGCTGTCTTGTGAGTCACTGTCTGGACCCATGTTAGGGGTAAGCCTAGGGCCTGTGACACAAGAAAAGAAGGACAGTGGAGGAGAGCCCTGCCTTGGAAGGCGCCCTTCTGTGGTCCAGGGGCCATTCCTCATCTTCTACAAGCATGGTGTTCTTCAGACCAAAAGTTTGGGGAGCACACAATGCCTCATCTGCCCCGTGTCCTCATGCTGCACTCAGATCTCACAGCTGATAGCTGGAGTGGCCTCAAGACCAACCTTCTCGGGGGCCTTTCCCCAGCACATCTGCAGAGCTAGGCTCTAAAGACGGGAATGGAGCTGCTGGGGCCCAGAGACCCATTGGGTAACTTGGTGGTGTCATTGCAGACACAGAGCAGATCCGGGAGACCTTGAGGAGAGGACTTGAGATCAACAGCAAACCCGTCCTTCCGCCAATCAACCCTCAGCGACAGAACGGCCTCACCCACGACCGGGCCCCGTAAGTTGCCCACCCACAGAGGGGGTCAGTCCAGCTTCCTGACAGCAGTGTCCCGAGACTGGGACACGGGAGCAGTTCTGTCCTTCAGATCCTGTCCCTATGCCTTGCATGAGAGAGAACAATGCCCAGAGGCCTTTCTGGATGGACTCAGGGTCTCTGGGGCACACAGATCCATGGTCATAAGGGCCTCGGAGGGGACCCAGCAGAGCAGAAATATAAACAACAGTAAATATTTACACGGGCTGTGTGAGCAGATGGGAGGCCAAGTTGGGGCGAAATCTGACTTGGGGCCTCCCAGCCTTGTGGGAGCCCATTGTGCTGAGCACCATTCCCCTCCTTATCTCGGCCTCGGCCAGAGTTGCCCTTCCTTCCTTCCTGGAGCCTGGTCTCCGGCTGATAGCTGCAACCCCAGGGGCCTCCCTGTCTGGCCAGCCCCAGACTGGACGCCTGCTGCTGAGGCCCTTCTTCCTGCCTCCTTTCCAGGGGGCCCAGGGAAGGTAAGTCCTCTCAGGCCTCTGCTATCTGTCCACGAGCTCTTCAGAGAGACTTTTGACCACCTGAGAGGTCAGATCTACTTCCTGCTGACCTCTCCTCTTCTGCTGGGGACAAATGGTAGGCAGAGCTGGAGCTGGGCACCCCCCGCCTCTGCCCTTGGTCCCAGGGCAACTCCAGGGAATAGCTGCTGGCAGGGGCAGCCTGGGAACTGGCAGCCCAGAGCAGGAACCCTGCCTGCCAGAGAGGAAGTTGCTGTGTCCTGGGCTAAAAGGGAGGCGGACCACTCCTGCAGGTCCAGGGTGATCCATTCTTCTTCTGAGAAGTCTTTATTACACATTCGCTGTGTGGCAGGCTCAGGACCCAGAGGGCCATCTGGGGTGTAGGCTCTTTTGGGAACACATGAACTGAATGAATTAATTAATTGGCATGATTCTGGCTGTGGATGTAATTTGTTGGAATTAGTTACTTTGAATTTTCTATCTTCAGTTCCTCATCCATGACCCCCAGAAGCGGTAGTGATTTAATGTGCTACAGAAGGGACAAGTCAGCATGATCTTGAGTAGTTAGGGAGGGCTTCCTGGAGGAGGAAGTACATGAGATGGGCCTTGAAGGTGCCCTAGAATTTTAACAAGCAGGAGATGGAGCTGACGGGGATGGAACAGGGAAGACCTGGCTGGTTAAAGTTGAGACTGGAACCTGGGAGCAGATTGTGGAGTAGGGAGAGTTGCTCTGGCTGCCTGAGGTGGCCCACCTGGTGAATCTGCCATCCAGAAGCCATGAGAGTGGAGCTCTTTGGCAAAAGCCTGGAGAAGCCTCCACTGTACCTCTGAGCAGCTTTTAACTCTAGCCAATGGGTTTCTGCAGCCAGCTGCCTTGAAGGAGCTGGCCGAAGGCACCATCCTCCCCTGGCAGCTGCAGAGGGCCAGGCAGAGTCATGGGGCATCTGGAAACTCTCCACCTGGGAGTCTGGCTCCCATCCCAGGGCCATACTTCTTCCCATGCCCTGAGCTGGGCCTCTTCCTCTGGGCCCTGTTGGCACTGGTGGGAGGTTGGGAGGTACTTGTAGGCTCAAAGGCTCAAACAGATTGCCCCATAACTTGCAGATGGTCTTAGTTCAGATGGCCCCTCCACCTCTGAAGGTCTAGGTTTCTGGGCAGAAGGGCAGGGGCTCCTGTGGAGGTACCCCACTTACCCCTGTTATATATCTGGAACAAGCCTGAACCCTCACGCCCTGTCTTGGGCATACTTCCAGCTGCTGCAGCCCCAGCAACCTTTTGCTGGGCTCAAGATTCTTGGGTGCTTAACTCTAGCCCAGACTCAGTCTGCTGAGCAGTAAGGATCGGACCTGGTCCATGGGCCGTCTGCAGACAAGGCAGAGCTGCAGCCTCCACTCTGGCCTGAACTGGCTGAGCTACAGAGAGATGGATGAGAGTAGAGCAGAGGTGCAACGCTCTGGGGTCCTCTCCCCTCCCTGCAGCTCAGGGACCCAGTCACATCTCTAAGGCACTGGAATCTGCAGTCTGAAGGGAGTTGGCACCGTCTCCTCTAAGGTCATTGGTCCTAGTTACCAATCTGCTAGCATTTGGTTGAGAACTGGTTTCTCCTCCTTCCCCAAGAACATTTTCCAACACCACCCCCTGCCCCCTAGTCTCCAGCTCCCTGTTATCTCAGGATCAGTGGTGGTGGACTCGATTCACATTAGCAAGCACGAGTGTAATATCTGTGCTGCCCACCCTGGGAGCTGACCCCATTTCAGATAAACCGCCTGGATCGTGACTGAGAAAGCCAACCCAAAACATGCTGGCACCAGTGTTTGCTTCTCTCCCTGCGGGGGCACAATGGGCACAGGCTGTGTTGTGTCTTTGTGTCCAGTTTTCCTTTAGTCAGGCTTTCTGGGTGGGGACTCTGAGATGTGGTCCTCATGGGGCCAAACGTGATTTGAGGAGGCTGTGGAGATAGAGCGGAGAAGCAGAAGAGCCCGTGGAGCCTGGCCATGAGCAGCGAGGCTCTGGCCTGCCTGGGGGACTCGGACACTCGCTCTTTCCCATCTCAGTAGCAGCCAGCACTACTGGTGAAGCGTGTGAGCCAGGTCATGTTCCAAGGACTTTGTATTAATACCACCCTCGTGGTCACTCTGTGAAGTAGATAATATTATTATCCCCCTTTTCTAGGTGAGGAGGCTGAGGTACAGAAAGGCTAATAAGTGATTTGGTGAGGAAAGGGTGGCACTTAGGGCTGTCCCTCAGCTGTTAACACGGTATTAACTCCTCACGCCACGCTCAGGGCCCATGTGAGGGGCACCCCAGACCTGTCTCTCCCCCTCCCAGGCCGACCCCTTCTCACGAGTCGGAGCATGAATAGAAACCTCTCCCTTGAGGCCAAGGTGCAGGCTAAAGCCCCGAGTTAGAAGCTTACTGTTTGTATTTAACTCAAGGAGGACATGCTGCCAGCCTCAGTGCTTCCAAATCCCTGAGATAATGAAATGTGTCATAATTGGCTCATTTATACCACAATTCCTTCTTGACACGAAGCCTTGTTGCCCTCATGTTCAGAAACAAAATCAGCCGTACCTCTGGCCTCTCCACCGCTTCAGGGCTAGGGGATTTCTTTCTTTCTTGAGGCCTCACTTCCTGCTTCCCAGAAAGGCAGGCCCCTCTGGGTAACCTGCTTCTCTCCCACTCGCCCCTGCCAGCCCTCCTCCCACCGCCTTCCCAGAAGGGGAGCCCTTGGCCCTCTTTGGGGCTTCTTCCAGCGTTTCACAACCCCTGCATTCCAGCCGTGAAATTTGTATCTGGCTTTTCCCAAGATGATCAGTTGAGAAAAGCCTCCTTCGGCTTGCTGGCGCCTCCTTTCCCACTGCCCGCCCGCGTGAGTTTGGGAAGCAGCTCCTCTGTGCCACTGAGGGGAGCCCAGCTTAGGCACTGTGCCTGCCAGCATTTGTAAGGACCTGGGTCAAGGAGGGGAAAAGTCACTGGCATCCCGTGTCTGAGGTGGCTGGCTTAGACGCGGACTGTGGTACGGAGCCCGGCCTTTGCTCCCCAGGCTCCGCACAGGGACTGGGAGATGAGCGTGGTCAGGTGCACTGCATGGCGAGGCTCGTCTCTCTGTAAACTTGCTCCAGTGCTGAGAAGCTGCCTCGGTGTACCAGCCCTCCTCCTTTTCCCTCTGCAGTGACTCACTGACCGAGGCTGGGGGACCTCTAGGGAGCTTTCTGGATCACATAACAACGCCCCCCACCCCTCTAAAGAGGGACAGGGCTCCTGGGTGTGTGTGCACATGTGTTGGTAGGGAAGGTTCCCGGCTGTGGGAGAAACCCTTTGTGGTGAGGTATCTTTAAAAAGCACACTAACCATCATCACTGAGCTCTTTCAGTCTTCTGGAATTGCACCAGCAGCATTTAAGGCTTTTTTTCTTGTTGCCTTAACTTTCTGAAAAATTAAAGTTTTGTAGCATGGCGTCTCCCGTCATGGCATTGTCAGCTGTACCTTCCCCCCAGCATGCCCCAGAACACAACGTGCGTTTCTCTCCACTTTAATGAGTGTCTCCGCTCCCATCTGTTTGGCCGTTTGAAGAGGGGGTCCCTACTGCCTCAGTCCTTGTCTTGAAGAGCTTGTGACCTGGCCAAGGAGTCATTCTTTAAAGAAAACTGTGTTTTGTTTTCAGGCTTCCCAGGTGGCGCTAGTGGTAAAGAACCTGCCTACCAATGCCAATGCAGGAGATGTAAGAGACGCAGGTTTGATCCCTGGGTGGGAAGATCCCCTGGAGAAGGAAATGGCAACCCACTCCAGTTTCTTGCCTGGAGAATCCCATGGACAGAGGAGCCTGGTGGGCTACAGTCCATAGGGTCGCAAAGAGTCAGACATGACTGAAGCGACTTAGCACGCATGTGTTTTGTTTTGTTCAGCCTATGAGGCCCATGAAGATTAATTAGAAGAAGACAATATCTCGTTTGCATCCAGTGAATTGGGTGAAGGAAGGTGAGTTTCCATCTGGGAAAACAGCCGGGCTGTTGACGTCACTTCCCGCACGCAGGGCAGGCCTGGATAACCCTGCTCCGGGGGCTCCATCGTGTCAGCACAGTGGCCCGCCAGGAGCCCACGTGTCACGTTGGCTCCCCTCACCCCTCCCACACTGGGGAAGTACGGTTGTTTTCACTGGAGAGAAAACCCAAAAGAAAAAGAAACAGCCCTGTTCTCAGGGCCCCTGCCAGGCCCCACAGGGCTGACGAGGGGAAGGGCCCAGGCTCTTGTGAGCCACTGTTGTCTTGCTGAGCGCTTGCCTTTACGTGCCCTTCTCAGAAATACACATTTGAAAGGGCAGAACGAGGGCTCCAAAGTGCTCCTGCCTGGGTGAATTTCTGTTTGAACTCCATTCTCTGTCCACTTCCCCAAAGAGGTGAAGCTGGGGCCATTGTTAATGCCCCAGCCTCAGAGTTCATGGCCAGCACGTCGAAATTCTCAGTCCACGCTGCATCTCCTCCTCCTCGAGTTGCACAATCAGGAGTATTTTTATCACCCATCCTTGATCCTCAGTGTCACCCAACACTTGAGCAGTGAGTCACTTCTCCAGGGAAGGGAAAAGGAAGGCTCAAAGGTGAGAGCTAGAGAGAGGAAATGACTCAGTGTCTCAGGAAACAGAAAGCCAAGGGCTCTAACTGGAGCTGGCTCATTCAGGAGCGCAGGGGTCCTCGTCCCCGACCCGAGTCAGACCACGGGGCTGCAGGGTGGAGGTCCCGGGTGCCCGGAGGAGTTAGTAGTTGATGGAGGGATCCACCAACCTTAACATGATGCTTCCTCACTCTGATTTCTTCACCTACACTCCATCCCACTCTTCTATCATCACATTTTTCTCCTTGGGATGTTCACAGTGAAAATACTGCATTTTGTCATTTGGCTGTTGGTGTTGGCCTTGTACCCCTGTGTCATCCTCATCAGAGAATTTGTCTGGACTCAGCGGTAACAGCACCTGTGGAGTTAAGCTGGGCCCTCACTCCCACCCACACCCGTCCCAGTCCTGCCCTGAAGGGAGACCTGCAAGTGCTTTTCAGCGCTTTAGTCAGCAATCTGAAAGCAAAAGGAACAATCTCCCAGGCCAGTGGGCAGAAGCCAGAGGTTGGACTGGGCTCAGCAGGCCAAACCCACTTCACTTTTGAATCGTTGCCAAGCCGGGTGCCCTGGTTCCTGTTGCCTGGCGTCCCCAAGGAGAAGGCCTCAAGTCGCATAGCCAGTGCAGACGTCATCACTGTCACAGGACTGGGATTGTGGCTAAAAGGAGTCACGGTGGCTGGGCTCCTCTCCTTTCTACACTTGCTGCCATTGATAGAATATGACCAACACCCTTAGGCTAACATGGAAAAATTAAGACTTTTCAATCTGTTGAGAGCAGAGTGCAGAGGAAACATGGCTACGGTTCTGTCAACCTGTGAAGTGTGGGTAGGGTGACCAGAAGCATGTACTGCGATCTGTGCAGCGCTAGAAACAAGGAGTCTCTCCTGCCGTTGGAAGGAGAAGGCGTGTTAGGATATATAAAAAGTCCCCTTATACAGTGGGAAGTGTAAATATAGAATGTTATATAGACAGGTGGTAAAAAAGAAAGAAATGGGAAGATTGAGATCAGTTGCTGAATTACTGAGGCGTGCCTCTGAGCCATCCCGTAAGCCATTGCTCAGTGTTCCCAGTACAGGAAGGATCCTGGGTTGGACAGGTTCTGTGGCCAAGCAGGCATTTTTACTAAGTATCACCATCTGCCAGGCCCTATATTGTGGATTACTTTTGTCCCCATTTTACAAACTAGAACACAGAGGCTTAGCTAGATTTTATAACTTATCCTGGGTCAATGAGCCAAGATTAAGAAGGTTCAGACCCAAAATTTGAACTTTGGGTTTTTTGAATCCAGATCCAGGCCTCATCACCACTAGGTGCTGCCTGTAAAAGAGGATAAAAGTAGAGGAGGTGTCTGCCCCTCCTCAGGAAAAAATAACTGGAAAGAAGGCCACAGAAGTCTCCGAACCAGTGCACAGAGTAAAGTTGATGTTAGTTTGCCTGCAAACTCCTGAAGGTGACAGATCATAGAGAAGCACACTGAAAAATAAAGTGAAATCTGCTAGAAGATATGCTCCATCAAATGAGTGAAGAAAATACTCAGGAAACAAGAAACGGGATCCCCCATGAGAAAGAGGGGAGAGGAATTGCCAGCGTGAAGGTGAAGGGTGATCCCGTGAGGACACCTATGTAGCAAGAATGGAGGGCAGTGAGTTCAGACTGGAGTCATTTGGAAGGATCCTCTGGAGAAATGTCTTTAAAAAGATAAAATTGATAAATATTTGCTCTATTTGAAAGTCTTGGGACAATCTGCAGGCCATTGGTAGTTAGTTTAGGATTGAATTATTGAAATTCATAGAAAACAATACAGTTATTAAATACAAGAAAAATAGAAAATTATGCTAAAAAGGAAAAGTAATCATAGTATATACTCCATGAAAGTGAAGTGAAAGTGAAAGTTGCTCAGTCATGTCTGACTCTTTTCAACCCCATGGACTGTAGCCTGCCAGGCTTCTCTGTCCATGGACTTCTCCAAGCAAGAATACTGGAGTGGGTAGCTGTTCCCTTCTCCAGGGGATCTTCCCAACCCAGGGACAGAACTCAGGTCTCCCACATTGCACGCGGCTTGTTTACCAGCTGAACTACCAGGGAAGCTCAGTTGTAAATAGCATTAGTATTGTATAATAACATCAACGCTTAATACTGATCCAAACAAACTTACGGCACAGTTATCTTGGGAAGGAGGGAGTATGAGATGAAAGCGAGCTAAAGGCTCATCTTCCGTAGCAGGAAGTCAATGGCTATAGCCCAAAAAGGGAATAACGGGAAGTGGAAAGTACGTTAGAGGTATAGAGGAAAGTCAAAGAAGTGATACTGTAGGAGCTGTTACAGCTTACCCTGCGTAGTGAAAAGAATGACATATTCCAGGTAGAAATCACAGAACTGGCACAGAACTGGTAATCCCTGCTCACTCAGAGGAACTTCAGCTTCCCCAGCATCAGGCCAAGAGCTCAAGGTGAGCGTTGGATAGCTGTCTGACAGGCCTCCTGAGAGCATCTTGCCGTGGGGTGAAGGAGTTGATGGAGTGCCTCACGTGCCCCTGACTGACTGGCAGAGAGGCCGGCACCATGGGCGTGACAGGTCCTTGGGACAAAGTACTTAGGCAGAGCAGGGTTTAGGAGGGAAAACCCTGGGCCCTGTCAGAACACTGCTTGGTCAGTGGTCCCCAGAGGGAGGGTCCCTACAACCTTGTAAGGGACTTTGTTGGGGATTGAGTGAGGAGGGATTCCTGTGGCTAAGCTTGGAAGATACTGGCTTACACAAAGTGAAACTGGTTGGTTTGCCCTCCATAGTCCTCCTCAGATTCCTCGAAATGCCAGCATTTTGTGAACCTCTCATCTGAGACACAGTGTGCTGCATCCAGCCCTTGCCACATCTGCTTTTCTAAAAGTGTGTCTTAAATTAAAATTCCATTGAATGCCCTTTGGGAAGCCCTGCTGTGGTTTCTAGGAAGCAATTCTTTTTAAGAGTTCAGGGGAAAAAAATAGATGTGTCTTTGTGGCCTTGGAAACCCCAGAAGGAAAGACCACTCAAAGGGATGGGAGGCTCTTAAGAATAAATATTGTGGTTATATGTTTGCTGGCATCAGGAAGACCTAGGGGTTTTGTCTCAGCCCTTTATTACCTCATTGTTCGATTTGGGTCTAGTTATTTAAGTATCTGGGTTTCCGTTTCTTCGTCTATAAAATGGGAAAAATAATACCTATTTATAAGGTTGTTATACGGTTCATGAGGTTCTCAAGGCAAGGATACTGAAGTGGTTTGCCATTCTCTTCTCTAGTGGACCACGTTTTGTCAGAACTCTCCATCGTGACCTGTCCATCTTGGGTGGCCCTGCATGGGTTGGCTCATAGCTTCATTGAGTTATGTAGGACTGTGACCCATGTGGTCATTTTGACTAGTTTTCTGTTATTGTGGTCCTGATGCTGGGAAGGACTGAGGGGAGGAGGAGAAGGGGGCGACAGAGGATGAGATGGTTGGATGGCATCACCAACGCTATGGACACGAGTTTGAGCAAGCTCCGGAAGATGGTGAAGGACAGGGAAGGCTGGTGTGCTGCAGTCCATGGGGTCACAAAGAGTCAGACGTGACTTAGTGACTGAACAGCAACAGTAGGGTTGTTACAGGAAGGAAAGGAACAGATATATACAGGGTTAGCATAGGGCCTGGCTTCATAGTTGCGCTTCCCAGGCAGTGCGATGGTAAAGAACCCGCCTGCCGATGCAGGAGGTGCAGCAGACATGGGTTCTATCCCTGGGTCTGGAAGATCCGCTGGAGTAGGAAATGACTTCATAGTTGGTACCTTTTATTATTATTGTGGATAGTCCCCTGAAAACTGAAAGGAGGTGTAATATCTCTGGGGACCAGTACAGATATGTAGAGAAGTCTTTATGTAACTCAGAATATTTTTGAAGAATTTGAACAAAAGCTAGAAGTATGTTAGACCAACAAGAAAAGCTGAAACTCAAGAAGAGCTAAGTCTTGCAAAAAAAGTGCTATGATCAGCAAAAAGGACTATTTTTTATACTTCTGTTTAGAATGAGAAGAAGAAAACCTAGGTCCTGTTGTTTGGACAGAGCGATGTTAATCAGAGACAGAGAGGCAGCAAAAATTTACTCTACTTCTGTTAGCTTCCATCTCAAATAGAATGGTTATCAGACTAGGAAGAATCACAAAGGCATTGATAAAAGAGGATTGAAGCCATGATTTCCAGTCTCCTGGTCCACATGTATTGCACCCCAGAATACCAGTCCAATTGGCAGATGAGATTCAGAAAGCTGGTGTCAGTAATCTCTGAGGGAATGGGAGAGAGGTGTTGGCAGACTGAAAGCACTCAGAAGTTCCAAGATGCGAAAAGCATCTTTCACTCTCTAGACTAGCGAGCTTAGTGTCAACTCACAGGGAAAACTCTGGGCTAGATTGTTCAGTGAGTAGGCTGTGAACACTCCCTAAGGAAAAACAGTGAGGCTTGCTTTCACAGAGAGTCAGGCCTGCCGGACCTTCCTCACTGCCTTTTTAGAAACACTTAACCTATTTCTACCTGGTAGATAAAGGAAGTGCTATAGACCTCATATAGGTGGGGGTAAGCAAGACATTTGGAGAGTGTCTTCTGACATCATCGTTGGCAAGACACAGAAATGTCTACAGACCATCCAGGAGGGTGAGGGACGACGTAGCGGTGGAATGGTTGGGTTGATTACAACCGGTAGGATGCACATACCCGAAGAGTAATGATGTCAGTCTGTCAGCCCGTCTGCCTGGCCCTGTCCTGTTCACTGTTTAATCAAAGCCTGGGGTGAGAACATGGATGGCAAGTTTATCAGTTTTGTCAGTGACGTGAAGTCGGGGGAAACGCCAATATGATGTGTGCCAGAGCCAGGTTTCAGAAATATCCGGACCGCTCGAAACCCTAGCTGAGTAACAGCAGAGTTCTGTTTCAAGCTCCAAATCATCTAGAGTACACACAGGCGGGGGAAGAAGAGGTTTAAGCTCAGTCCATGGGAGAAAGCCTGAGGGGGATTTGTTGACAGAGGGAGTGCGGTATAAGTTGGTAGCTATGACGAGGTTACAAAGAATGGACAATTTGATGACAGTTTTAATAGAAATAAAGTATCCCAAGCAAGAAAGCTCACAGTCCCTCTGTGATCTGCGCTGGTTAAACCACGTACTGTATTTCCACACATGGTACTTCACTTCTGGACATGACACTAGAGTTTGACAAGCTAGAGTGAATGCAAGGGAGAGTTACTTGGATGGATGGATGATTTAGGACCTTATCTTAAGAATATAGTTGAAAACCACAATAACAACAGCAAAGAATATCGTTGAAAGTTGGGGCCACAAATCCTGGAAGAGAAACTCTTGTTGGGCTGTGGGAGCGGCCTCGGGGATGTACAAGGCTGTCGTGGAGGATGAATTAACCTACTTCTGGCTGACTTGAGGACCAGTGGATGAGAATTGCAGGAAGGCTCATTGTGCTCATTGCGCAGGAAGGGAGCCCTGCCAGCACATCCCTCAGCAGAACAAAGGCCTCAAGGGATTTTGTTGACCTGTAGTTGGGCCTTCCCAGAATACCAGTGGTTGACCAGGGCCCACAGTGACTGCTGCCCCATCTCAGAAGTCCCCCTCCCAAGCCAAGGGTAAGGACCTTTGCTCAGAAAGGGGGACTGACTTGGCTAGAGGCACTTGGATTCTGGGCCCAGGGTAAAGGCAAATAAGTCTCTATTAAGCTATCAACATTCCTGCATGAGGAGCAGATAGACTTCTAGAGGCAGCCCGCTAACATCCTGGTAATGCCTTCCAGATACATTTTGAGTACCTACTACATCCCAGGCACTGTTTGATGCTTCACCTAAGTCATCTCATTTAATCCTTATAAGGAAAGCATATTATTATTCTTCCCACCAAGAAGATAGTAAAGCTTAGAGAGAAGTTATTTGCTCAAGGTCATATGGGACTTGAACCCCAAACCTGTGTTTATTAGCCACTCTGCCTCCCTGAGCATACTTCATCACCTGGCTCCATCTCCCCAGCAGCCCCTGGAGGTTGCCGGCCACCACGCCTTCCCTGGGAGCAGTTCTCCCCTCCAACCCCGAAGCTCTGCCTTCCCCTCCACTAGGAACTCAGAGAGAAAACAGCCCAGCTGAAAAATTAGGCCACGCTGGCGAGCACACTACTTATTTTTTTATGACTAAGATTAAGCTGACAACCGTGCAAAACATTGCAAACCTGTGTCGGCTGCAGATTTAATACCTCACCCAGCCCACACAAATAATTCATGCTTCTGCACCGATGTCCAGAAAAAACAAATCAGCAAAAAGCTGGGCTCCTGCATGTGTGCGTGCATGTGTGTGTGCGTGTGTGTGTGTGTGTGTGCGTGTGTGTGTGTGTGTGTGTATCTGCCCTGTTTCCATTGAAGCAGCAGGCCGGAAATACCCAAGCTCCAGGACTGCAGATCTAGCATTTTGCAATTTTTTTTTTTTCTCTTTAAAGATTAAAGTACGTTTTCAAATGATTGAAGGTTGGTGGGAGGTGTAAATGTGGGCACTTGTCACATTAATTCTTCAGATGATTAAGTTCTTTTCCATTTCTTTAAAGCTGTTTGCACTTGGGTTTGATGTCCTCGTTCCGGGTGAGTGTGTTGTAGCAGTTACCAAGGTGACTTTAGCTGACTTTCAACAATTTATTTTTCCCTCCAGCTTGAGACGTCTCTAGCCCTGTGTGCTGTTGATTCTGCTCTCCCAGCCCGCTGCCCCCACCCCCCAGTTGCTATTCATCCGCATTTTTGCCTGTGTCAGAGAGGCCTGCTGCCTGGCCCCATCTGGCAGCTGGGCTAGGAGCCTGGTGGTGGGTGATGTGTCTCAGAGGTGACACAGGGAAGTGATGGTGAGAGTCACACCCTGGTTCTTCCTCTTAAACTCTGACTATAGGCTTATCCCCTCTCCTGTCTGAGCCACAGTTTCCTTACCTGTACAAGAAGGGTTAACCACAGAAAAATTTACCTGGTGTAGGGTCCTACTCTGGAGCAGAGTAAGGGCTCACCAAAGAGGGCTGCTGCCTTTCCTGAGTCCTGCTCTTGTCCAAGCCCCGAGGCTGGTGTTTGGTGTTGCCTTCCTCCGAAGGGAGGCGTAGTGGCCAGGGCCTCAGGGGAAGAGAGCTGGTCAGAGGTCCGAGGCTCCCATGCTGGCCTGCCACAGCCCAGCTCTCTGACCTTGGATGCTTTACCGGGTCTCTTTCTTAAAGGAAAGAGGTAGATTAAACACCCTCAGAGTTTCCTCCCAGCCCTGAAATTCTGTGACCGGCTTGGCCAGCGTGTTTTGTCTTCTTCACAGGTCTCCTGAAAGGGCTTGTCAAAGGAGGTGCTAGGGCAAAGGGCAACTCAGAGTTGGCTTTGGGAGCCCAGAGGAAGAGACTACTTTGTGAAAGAGCAGTCACATCTGGGGGTGGATCCATGCAGCTGGTGGGAATGGTCCCTGTTACTGTGGGCTTATAAGTCGCTGCCTCAGTGGGGCCCCGTGCTGCCCCATGTCACCCTCCATCTTGCCTACAGACCTCACCTCCTCCCTCTGGGGAGCTGCTCTCTGAGTGTCGGGGTGCCTTTTGGGCCACAGGCTGCAGCCCTCAGCCCTCCAGTGTATAAGGAGGTTATCAAACCCAGACATCCTGGATGGCTTCTGCCGCTTGAATGATAAATAACTAAAGCTTCTCCCCCAGTATTTACTTATTATGTTTATTCATTTTTGGCTGTGCCGGCTCTTCGTTGTTGCATGTGGGCTTTCTCTAGTTGCTGGGGCTACTCTCTGGTTGTGTTGCACAGGTTTCTCATTGTGGTGGCTTCTCTTGTTGCAGAGCACAGGCTCTAGGCACATGCGCTTCAATAGTTGTGGCTTGACGGCTCAGTTGTGGCACACGGGCCTAGTTGCTCCTTGGCATGTGGAATCTTTCCAGACCAGGGGTTGAACCCATGTCCTCTGCGTTGGCAGGCGGATTCTTATCCACTGCGCCACCAGGGAAGCCCATCACCCAGTATTTTGATTGGACACTTGAGTAATTATTTTGAAATTCACAGTTCAAACCGGGATCTAGTCTTTTGAATGAGATCAGTGGCTAACCCTCACTTCCGGCTGGGGCAGATTTGCGAGGTCATCATTGGGGGCAGCTGAATTTGAAAGAATGAATCTTAGATTGCAAAGGGGCCCTGTGGCCCAGCTGTGGAGCAAGCTGTGGGTGGGAAGCAGGACAGGAAGGGGTGTGAGGCAGCAGTGGCAACGTGCCGTGGCGGAAGCCACAGTCAGGAGGAATCTGGTACCGCACTGCTGGGGCCTCATTGCCGAGTAGGGTGGCGGCCAGCCCCGCTGCCCAGCCAGGATCTCAGATCTGAATCCTGCGAGCCTTGCTCTCCACCCTTCGGTGAGGCCTGTGTCATTTCCTGTTGGATGAAGGGTGTGTATGTCACTGTAGCTATGGGCCGCCAGCAGGAGTGTGCATGCTCTGAGCCTGCTCTGATGTCACAGCCTTTTCAGGGTCAGCTGGAAGGAAGCTTTCAGAGCCGAGTCTCCTGAAACTTTGGCACCCCAGCATTGGAGAACTTGGGGTCTGGGGCTCCAGGGCAGCAGAAGAAGGGCTCCCAGAGACCCCTGCTGCCATCTGAGGGAAGAACAAGCCACTGTGACATAGCTTTTCTACAGTGTGTTGGCCAAAGATGAGGTTTCAGAACTAGACTCACCTGCGACCAGATCCCAGCTCCACAGCCCCCGCTGTGCAACCTGGACAAGTTACATCACTTTCTTGATCCCAGACTCCTTATCTGTTAAAGGGCCGTAAAAATCGTGCCCACCTCACAGAGGCGCTGTGCCCACCATGTGAGGGGTGCTTCGCACAGCAGCTGGCACTTGGCAAATGCGGGCTGAGTAAATGGTGGCTGTTGTTACCTTTATCATCAGTCACCATCCTTGTCATTGCACAGGAGCCCAGCCTGGGAGCCTCCTGTCCTGCTCTGCCCTGCGGTTTTCACCTTGTGCTGAACCTGTTCCTGTGCTTGCTTTGCAGGAGCCGCAAAGACAGCCTGGAAAGTGACAGCTCCACGGCCATCATTCCCCACGAGCTGGTCCGTACGCGGCAGCTGGAGAGCGTTCATCTGAAATTCAACCAGGAGTCAGGAGCCCTCATCCCTCTCTGCCTCAGGTGAGTGCCACAGAGCACAGCTTGGCTTCAAGGAGCTACCAGGACTGTGCTTGGCCCCCCCATGCCTTGGCGGAGTCTAGGACCCTGGCGGGAAGGAGAGCTAGTCAGGCAGCTCCAGCCTGGGCCTGTGGGTGGGCCTGTGGGCAGGCCTGTGGCCCCCAAGCCCACCAGTAGCCCCCATTGCACTGAAGAGCTCTCCTTTGTGCAGAGAAGTGTTCCCCCAGCCCTGCTCCCTTACAAAGGTCCAGTAACCTAGGGTGTCTCAGACCGCCCCCCTGTCATCCCACCAGCCCAGTGGCAGGGTCCCTGGTAGCACTGGGGTGGTAGGGCAGGGGCTCTAACGGGTGGGGCTCTGTTTTCTCCTGCTTTGCTGTTTTTCCAGCAAAACATTCAGTTCTCTACACCCTGTGGCCCGCACACTCCTTGAGGGACTCAGAAGCCCAGACTGTGTCCCTTCTGCTGCCATCCACAGTGCTAGAAACCCAGCCCCAGGGCCAGAATGCAGCTTCCTGCATGAGGATGCTGCCCTGGGGGAACCTGTGCAGCTGGCTTCCTCCAGAGCCCTGGGGGTTCCACCCTCAATTTTACAGCAAGGATAACTGTAAACCCGGACAACAGTGGCAGGGAAGAAGGGGGTTGTACTTGCTGGGACCATCCCCACTATCCCAGAGCCTGGGGAAAGAGCTTGGGTGGAAACCAGCCTGGCCCAACAGAGCAAAGACAGCCAGTGACCAGTGGCTGGCCGGGGCCCTGTACAACCCCCACACCTCCCCAAGGACCCCAACCACTTCCTCCCCCAGCTCCCTCTCCGGCCCAGGCTCAGGGCCTTTAGGCTGATGAAGGGTTAATCTGAGGCAGCCTGAGGAAGCCAGGAGCAGGTTTTGCTTCCTTTGCTGACTGGCATCTCTGTCCCCACAAGTTGCCCCTGCCCACCCTTCCCCCAGGTGTTATTTCCAGACTAGGGGTTAACAATAACTTCTGTGGCTCTCTCAGAGTGACCCTACTTGGCTTCAGCTTTTTTTAAAGATGTGGACTTGGTAACCATTTAAATCTCACGAGAGGCCTGGGAGTGGGTGGACCAGACACAGGGTTGTGCTGTGAGGGCCCTGTGCCATCACCCAGGGGTGTGGGAAATTTGTTTAGGGGCTTCTTCATCCCCACCCTCCAAACAAAGAGGGGCACGATCCCCCTTTTAGCTCTGGACCTGACCTTGGGCACGTTACCACCTGGCCCCTCTGGCCTCAGTTTCCTCACCAGGACACGGAAGAGGTGGACCTCTCTCCCCTTGCAGCCTCTCTGAACGCTGCTCTGGTGTCTGCCAGCCTTGAACACTTCGGAAGGATGACAGTAGAACACTCGTGAGAGGCTTCTCTTGGGAGGTGTTGAGACGAACATGTTTGGTTAAGTCCCCTGTTAGTGGGCAGCTGGTCAGTCAGGAGGGCATTTTCCAGGTACCCCATCCCGGGAGCGTAGCCCCCACAGTCCCCGAGCGCCCTGGCCAGGCCCGCTCTCACTGTCTCACGTTCCCACCCCCAGGGGCAGGCTCCTGCACGGACGGCACTTTACATATAAAAGTATCACAGGTGACATGGCCATCACCTTTGTCTCCACGGGAGTAGAAGGCGCCTTTGCCACCGAGGAGCACCCTTACGCAGCTCACGGACCCTGGTTACAAGTGAGAAGGCTCTTTCTCTTCTGCCTGCCTCCTTTCCTGTGCCCACCACCTCCCTGTCCTCCCTTGGCAAGCTCCCGGGGGTGCCTTCCTGAGGGGCCAGTGGAGAGATGCCATGTGATGTGTGGATGCTTCCACCTAGCCCACCAGCTCTAGGAGCACTTCCTGGCCTCTGCCTGTCCCCCGAGACAGGAACAGTAACCTTCCAGGCTCTGGCTGTGGATAATTCTGTTTGCCATGGAAATTCAGTTTTGAGGGATGTGCGACTTTCTGCATCTCAGGTAAACCAAGGTACAGGAAATGAGGGGTGCAGCAGGGTGGGAGGGAGTGTGGAAGCCACTCTCCACTATATGGGGAAGCCCACCAGAATACCTAGAAAGTAGGCATCTGAACCTGGACCGGGCAATGGGCTGTGATGGGCAGGTCTCGGCAGACCAAGCCTGCCCCCTCTCATCTAATGGTTCTCCTGTGTTCCTGACGGACACCCAGCTTCTCAGTGCAAACCTGCTGGCTTTTTCCAGAATACTTTGTCCTTCCTTTGCTCTTCTGGCTGGGGCACAGCCTCGAGCCATTGCCAAGCAGGGTGCCCAGACCTGACAGCCACAGGCCTCTTTCCAATCCCCACCCTGCCCAGGTCTCTAACGGGTACTTGGCCTGGTCCAACCCACTCCCAGATGTAGTAGAGGAACAACATCCTTTTTTGTCTGTTGGGGGCATGGGAGAAGGAACACGCCACCTTACCTCTCTCAGAAAGGGAATCTGACCCTAGTGTAAAAGATGACTCTGCCTTGTCTGTGGTGTATCCTGGGCAGTGGGGGGCAGCAGTGGGCAGGGGGATTACAGTAGAGAGGAAGTGGGTTTAGGCCAGTCTGGGGGCGGTCTGTGAAGTGATTTACCATTAATGTAGGCATGCTTTTAGTTTGTGTGTGTGTGTCTCCTCCTCAGGCCAGCTCCTCCCTCCCCCTCCCCACCAAAATACTAACCCTTAATTAAAACAAACAGCAAACAAAGGATACCAACCAGACTCCCAAGACTAAGCTGAGGGTAGAAATGGAAGCCAGTGCTTTAGGGATATTGTGTTCCATAAATTATCTTGCCTTTTTCCACTGTTGTTATTACATTGTTTCATAACAAAATTACTTTGAACCATAAAGTTATAAATACATTTTAAAAGTCCCACTTGGTAACATTAGATTTCTGTCCATGTGGTGTTGGTTGTTACCTTAGCAAAAGCTCTGAACTCTAGCATTTGAAATTAGCCTGGAACAAGTGGAAGGGGCCTCCTCCCACCCCCAGCATGTCCCAGGCCTCCAGGCTGCTTGTGGAGAGCAGGGGCGGGGGCGGCACAGAGCTGGGAAGGAGTGGGGGGTGGACCATGCAGGAGACCCCAGCCCTGACAGGTCAGAGGTCATCATTTCCAGCAGGTGACAGTGTGTTGACAGGTCTCAGCAGAAGTGTCCTCAGTGCTTTGCGTATTGAAGGTTAAGCACTTTTTCTTGGGAAAGTAGGAACTAGAGCCTCTCCAACTTGAGAATAAGTGCCACCCAGTTGCCTTTGACGTGCTCTACTCTGAACCTGTCCTTGGAGCCCCGCCATCCCTCCTGGAACATCTTCCTGCCTGGAGTGGGGGTAGGGGCTCAGCATCTGCAGTTCTCAGCAGCCTGGTGACCTGGGCCTCCAGAGGGCTCAGCACATGTCCCATTGATCCTCAGTCCCCTCAAAGGTCTGGGCCCAACCCTGGTTCCCAAGCCCCTGATCCCCTAGCTGCTGGGGTTTCCTTCCAGCTCTGCTCCCCCACGCCTCCCTGGCAGCCCCTCAGCCAGCTCGAGCACTCGCCCCGCTGACTCCCAGCACATGGTCCCCTCCCAGGCGCTGTTGCCCGGGGAACCGGAGCGGTGGGAACCAGCCGCTGGCCTCGGCATGTTTCAATAAAGTTGCTGTGCTGAGAGCTGCTTAATCAAAGGCCTGTGTTATGGGCTCATTAGTGTGGTCCACCACGGGGGCCAGCTCACAGGGGAGCTCCCGGGAAGGCTGGCTGGGGCCCACTCCCCAAGCACGCACCCTAATTCACCCAGGGGTTTCTCAGGCCCTGTCCAAGGAGCCTTGGGAAACCCTCTGCCCCTGCCCCCAGCCCAGCCCTCCTCATCTCCCCACCCCCAAAGCAGTCAGCACTTTCTGCATCTGACTGCCGGCATCAGCCCGCCTTCCTCTCTAGGGTCTTGCCACTGTGGTCACAGGCAGCTCCCTGGCTTGTGGGAACCTGGGCTTGTAATTACTTGTGGGCCTCTCAGTCTCCCCCTGGGGCCGCCTGTCTCGCTGGGAGTCTGAGGACCTCCTGGAGGTCTGGGGTCAGGCTCCAGGTCACCAGTGAAGGCCCAATCCACTAGCCCAGGAAAGACACTGGACCCGTCTAGAGGGAGACCCCAGCAGAGAGACTTGCTTCACCTCCTATGGGAACCTCTCCCTCATGCTTCTGGATTCCAGGATGTCTCTCTGGCCCATGTGCCCAGGCCTGTGGGGGGCAGGGAGGCAGGAAGGAACTGAATGCAGCAGCCCCAGGACTGAAGAAACCCAGACTTCTGTTCTCTTGGCTGCTGGAACACTCTGCGTTGGTCCCAGATGAATTGGGAGGGGCTAGGATGACTTTTCTTGCATCAGCCTTCAACAGCCTTGGAAGCCCTCGCTCCCAGCCTTGGCACCTTGTTCTGGCCTCCAGCCCAGGCCTGTTATCTCTTGGGGAAGTGGCATGGCAGAGACACCCCTCATGGGAGAAGATGACAAAGGAGAGCCTGAGAGAAAAAGGCAGAAAGTGAGGGAATCTGGGCCCTTTCCGGGGTTTCTGGAGTAGCCCCAGACAGGCCCCCACACCCACCAGCTCCTGGGCCTGCACCTGCCTGAGGCTGCCCCCTTTCTCCAGGTCCGCCCCCCGCCCCATCTCTCCAGCCCCAGGAACGTCAAGGCCTGGCGCACAGAAAGGCAGGGCTGCCTGCCACCCCAGAGTGAGTACAGGGGACACTCCCCGCTTCCTGGAGGAACTGGAGAGGCAGGAATCCTCCAACTCCTTAGGCTCTTCAGTTTCCGGAGGTTGACACCAGACTCCTCCGTCCGCCCTACCCTTGGCTGTTTTTATCTCTGCTGAGATGGTGAAGGCTGTCAGCCAGCTCCAGAGGAGTACAGGAGGGTCTTTGGACCTGGGGAGGCCTGCCAGCGTCCGCTCCCGCACACACCTTCCCCCAGCATTCCTCAACCCAGTGGCTTTAACAAGCCTCTCTCCCTTGAGTCTGTCAACACTGGGCTGTTAGTCTCTGAGCGGGAGCCTGGCCCAGAGCTGAGTCGTTCATCCGTCCCCAGCCAAGATTGATCTGAAGGGGGAGAAGTCGGACCCAGAGGTCACTCAGAGGTCACATCACCAAATATGAGAATATTTTTTTTAAGCCCTGCAATGCTTTCTCAGCTGTGTGGTGTCTGACGGCTCACCCAGGTGGCCCCCCTTTCCCAGCCATTCTCTGCCAGCCTTGATGGGAGGCCTGGGGCTTGGGAGAAGACGCCCAACAGCTGTTCAAGTGGGCTTCACTTCTCCAGGCCAGATCTGGGGAGTCACTGCCGGGCTCTGGTCCTCGCCCAGTGGCTGACTCACCCCCGCACCCTGTGGACAAGCCTCAGCCTTCTCCTGTCCCATGCACCCATTTGGACATTGTGTGGAAGACACTTGGTGAACCCTGGCCTTGGCCCTGCGCAGCTCCTCTTGCTTTCCTCTGCTATTTCTCCTTCCACTAGTGAACGTGGAATCTCAGAAGACCTTTGCTTGGCTGTCCGAGGGTCCTCGTTGTCACAGGTACAGCCATAGGGCTTCAATCCCAGCACTGTGCCTGGGGAGGTACAGGAGAGAACTGAGAGGGCCTGTCGTGCCCTCACCAGCTGCCAGCCAGAGCAAGAGAAGTCTGAGCCCGCTCCTGGCCACCTCAGCCAACCCCTCGCCACCCACCGAGAACAGGAAATGAATGCAGCCTCACTGTGTGGCTGCTGCAGTGGTACCTGCCGCACCCGCACCTCTGCCCCTGAGCCTGGGGGTGGGGGGGTGGTGCTCCAGGCCGTTGTCTAGCTTTTGTCCGGCCTGTTGGTGTTGGGGGGATGCAGACTGGATGGCTTCCTGGTCCCTGCCTCCTCCCTGCCATCATGGGTGCCAGAGCAGCTCCTTGGCAGGCCCTACCCTGTAAACAACACATTTCCTTCCCTGAGAGAAGGAAAGGGAGGGAAAAAGAAAGCCAAACTTGTTGGGAAGCAAGAACAACGTGTCAACACGAAGAGCAAACAAGGCCCCAGACAAAGTGAGGATTGTCACACCGAGGGGAAGGAGTGGGCATTGTCAGTGCTATTTGCAGACTCAGAAATATCACTGACCGCAGACATTTGAATCAGATCTGCAGTGGCTGGGCCCCTGCCTGCCCCACCGCCAGGCCTGCCCAGGGCAGGCATGATGAAAGATCACTTTTCAGGTTCCTTCTGGAACTTGCCAGGGCCTGGGGAATTGGGAAGATTGTTGACGATCCTCCGTCTTCATCCGCCAGCCAGGCTATCCTAAGGCACTGGGTGTGAGCACCTTGGAGTAAGTTGCTGGCCTGTGTTCCAAGTCCCCTCCTTGATCAAAGGTGGAGGCTGGGAGTGGGGGGCAGGGAGCCACTGCCCGCCTCACAGCTCTACCAGTCAGAGCTAGTGGGAGAGCTGCAGCCACTAACTCATCCCTGTTGGTTAAACCTGTGCCTAGACCCACTGCCCCTGTGAGTGTGTTTCCCCAGGGTACCCTCCACCAGGATCTTCTGCAGGGAGGGGTTGCCTTTTTAAAATGCAGATCCCTTGACCTAGCTACTCAGATTCAGAAGGTCTGGATGGTGCCTAGTATCTCCAGGTTTTCAAAATCCTCCCCAGGGAGTTTCTTCTCAGATTGCTTGGGGGGCTTCCCCGCTCACTGGAGCATCTTCTCCCTCCAAGGGCTGTTTGTGCACAGACGTAAGCCTCTTATGCCCAGTTCTTGGTGATCATGAGCATCAGTGAGTGCTGTCTCATTAGTAGTATTATTTCTACTGCTGTTTTCTGGACTGGAGCAACTGTCGCCTCATGTGCACGTTTACCAAGCTGACCTGGAAATCTGCCCCATTGGAAACTATATCAGGGCATGGTTTGCCTTCCTTTCCACTTGGCCAACCTGGTTTTGAACAGCTGCATGTCTGTGACGCCCAGGGTTCCAGCCCTCTTGAGCTGAGCAGGTGGCCAGGAGATGTGTCGCTGGTTTTCCAGGCCATTGGGTTGAAGCCAGAGTCACTTCCACCTCCCCCAGCAGAGAAGAGACGTCAGCTTTGAGTATACGAGGCTTCTAGAATTGAGGTGCCCTCCCCAGACAGAAAAAGAGCATCTTCTACCACCATGAGTTCAGGTCACTGCTCTTCTAAAGTCCAGACTTGTCTTGTCTCGACACCCGCTTGTCTGCAGAGTGGAAATGATGGTTACCTTCCTCACAGGGTGGCCCTAAGATGATACCAGTCAAGCACTTAGCCCTGGTGCCTGGCACATGGAGGAGGCACTGGTGCTTCTGCTGCTGGCGGTGTTATCCTTACTGCTGTCATTCTCATAACCCTTCTTATTATTATTTGTGGCAGAGCCAGGCAGCTCCATGGGGACCCAGGGAGCTTCGAGAGTCCCAAGTCCCAGAACTGCACAGGCTTTTCCCACAGTTGCATCACAACGGCGTGTCTGTTCCTCGTGAGAGCATCCAGGAGCTGATGCATCGCGGCTGTCTATCTCCAGTGTCCTGTTGATAGGATCTGTTAACATTCTCAGCTCCAGGTCTGAAATATACAAAGAACAGGGCCTGTTTGTTCGATCTAAGCTTCTAAGGTTTAACTCCCAAAGGAAATTAAATTAGGTGCCTGGAGCTATGACAGTCTGTCGTGTTTCTTTGTAGGGAATGTCACCCTTAATATCATGCAGATCTCGTGTACAATTTTCCCCATTCAATTCTTTTAAAATAATGCGAAGTTTCCAGCAGGAACCAGCCAATCACTAAAAGTGAAAATTGAGGAGCCACTAGGGTTTGTCCCTCCTTTTGGTCCTGCCGTCCCCTCCCCCAGCTGAGTATAAAATGAGTCCACACACAGATATTAATAGTACACATTTGGTAGTTGGTCTACCGAAAGCCACCGTAACTCACACTCTCTCCACCACCAACTCCACACCTTTGTCAGAAGAACTGGCTTAGGACTGAACTCCTGTTGGTGGGATTATTTTCCCCATTTCTCCAGCTCTTTGGAGCCTCTCTGTGTGGTCACCATTCCTGTGAACCCTCCCCCACCCCCTCTCACCCCCAGCACTAGTTACAGTCCCAGGCCTATTTACCTCTCTGGCAGAAATGTCCACCCTCCCAAGTATTTGTGGGTTAGAAATCGGTTCAGCCTGGCCCGGACTGGAGCCATTGTAATATAATTGGGTTTTAGGTATGCTTGTGTTTGTGCTCACATTTGCAGAGATGGCAACAAGCCCCGGAAATTCCCAAAATGTGAATATGACTTTTGTACTGCTCAAGCAGACTGGTGATAACTGGTCGAGAGACTCCAGGCTTTGGGGGGTGGGGGTGGTGGGGGGAACCCTAGGATAAGAGCAAGAGGAGCAGAGGCTCCGGCTGTGGGAGCTGGAATCAGTGGCATTGGGCAGCGCCACAGTAGTCCATGAGAGGAGTTACCGGGTCCCAGCTTAGGGAGCCAGGAGGAAGGTGGGAGGGAGCATCTCAGGTGGGCATTCTCACAGACCTGCTTTGCCTATCCAAACTTTGTCTCTGTCTCCACTTGAAGCCTAAGCTTCTTAAACAGAAACTGGTGAGGAGATACGGGCTGGTGGTTGGAGCTGTTTTGTCCCTGACTGTGGGCTTGTAGCCTGAGAAGGAGACGACCTTTGGCTCCCTGTTAACCCCAGGAAGGTGCTTGTCCAGCTGGGGAATGGACTGCTTTCATGGCTGTTTCCCTAGGGCTCCACCCAGGGCCAGGCCTAGCAAAGGCACCCAGGGAATGCTTCTGGAATCAAGTAGGTTGATGGGCAGGTGACCGGAAGAATCAATACATGAGTAAATGCCGTGAGGGTTAGACTTCAGGAATTGGAAGCTCTGCTTTGCACACTAACTTTAGAGTCCAGAGAAGACTGGGACATGGGGACTTCCCTGGTGGTCCAGTGGTTAAGACTCCGCCTTCCAGTGCAGGGGGCCTGGGTTAAATCTGTGGTTGGGGAACTAAGGTCTTACATGCCATGGGGCAACTAAGCCTGCACACCCCAGTGAAGACCCAGCTCAGCCAAAAAAATAAGGACCAGGAGATGATCTTTTCTCCGCTGCTCACAAGCCATGTGACACTGGGCAAATCTCATAACCTATCTGTGTCTCAGTTTCCTCATCTGAAGGAGATAAGCTCTATGAGCGCTTAGCACAGTGCCCGGTGTGGTGATATTTTGTCTGCCCACTTGGGGTAGTTTTCTCATTCCTTGCTCACACCTCCACCCAGTCAACTTCCTCCCTTCGGAAACTTCCCTCCTGTGAGGTGCCTAGTGAGCCTGCTTGCTTGCCCTCCTTCCTCTGCCATTCCACTTTGTCTGATACACTGACCTATTCCAAATGTTGAGCCATATGTTCTTATCAGAATGGACAATTCCCTGGGGAAACCTGCTGGTATTTTCTCAAGTCCTGGATCCTCCTCCTTGTCATAGGGGATTTTTCCCACACCTTGGTCTTCACCTCGTTGTTTCTCTTCCTCTGTCCCCACATCCCACCCCGGGGCATTCAGAGGCTACTGGAGAAGGCAAAATAGAGGTGGGGAGAGCCACAGCCTGGGGTTACAGAAGGGTCCACTGCAGAAGTCAGGAGGTCCCATGGACCAGCATGCGGAGGAGATGGGTGGAAGACAGGATCAGGTTGGGAAGAGGAAAGACATGCCCAGCCTGGGCCCAGTGTGGGACTGGCCTGAATAGAGGAGCCTGTTGAGAAGATGGCCCTGCAGGTTGAGGAAGTCCTGGGTATCCTTGCTGTTGACTGCATGCATGGTTGACTACACACATGGGTGAGGGTGGTGGTTGTGCCCCTGAACGAAGGGGCAAGGCTGTTCTCAACAGCAAGCGTGAAGCCTCAAGGTAGCAGACCAGAGTAGTGAAGTGGGATAGGTGGGAGGTGCCCTGGAGAAGACGTTTCTTAAAACTTGTAGGACTCAGTGGCTGAATGGGGCTGGCAAGGCAGGGCTTTGGGAGCTTGGGGCCTGAGAAAAGGTAGACACTACGCATGGGAGTTGAGGCGTCCCTTTCCCTTCGCTAAAATGAGAGAGGCTGGTGCAGCTCAGACATTCCTAGAGGTACCTTCCAGGGCATTTCCAGATTCCAGGCAAGGCTTGTATTCCAAACCTGGACAGATTCCTTTTGTCCTCCCAAGCGGGGCTCGGGGAACACACAAACCTTGTTGAACAAGGAGGATGTTGGAGTCACTCTCCTCTGCCCTGCGGCTTTTCTGTTTCCCTCTACCATACTGCAACGTGCAGGGCGCCCGGACTGCCAGACAGGCGGCCTTCCCCGCCCCTTCTCATGTCCCTCCCGGGACCAGCACTGCCGTGTCTCCTGAAGTCCTTGCCCTGCTCCCCTCTGTCCTAGACGTCCTCCCTTCTCTGCCCCAGTCCGTCTGATACTGTAGGCAGCTGGTGGTGGGAGGTGGGGGCAGGCTGGGGGTGACAGTCAGGGCTAGGCCTCAAGTACTTCCCCTGGCCCTAGAACATATCACAGTGGGCTCACCACTCCTCCACGGCCTGGACAGAGGTCCATAGCTTGGCAATTAGCAAAAAGACCATATACTTTAAACAAATAATAATAATAAAAGCCTGTCTTGTGCCTTCTTCCCAGATTCTGTTGACCGAAGAGTTTGTAGAGAAAATGTTGGAGGACTTAGAAGATTTGACTTCTCCAGAGGAAGTAAGCTGTTTGGTTCTCTCTGACAGCAGGTTCCAGTCTCCAGGAGTCTGTCTGCGTGTGTGCATGTGTCTGTCTCTGACGTGTGCAGAGAGGCTGGAAAGGAGACCCTGGAGATGTTAAACAGCTTTATTTCACTTCCCTGAACCTCCCCCTCCCCCACCCCCAACCCTTGTGAGGACACCCAGCAAATTGTCTGAATTGCCAGCTCCCAAGAAGCTCATTGAAGAGGCAGCCAGGGCCTTTGGGCTAGTACTGAGTTCTCCTCAGCCCCTGCTGTTCCCTGGCAGGTTTTGAACAGAAAGCCCACGCCTGCTGCCAGAGAACATTCCATGGAGTTCTGGTGGGCAGCAAGGGGCTCCTGCTCCAGCCTCAGGCCACCCAGGAGCCACTCTCCCTCCCGCCTCTGGCCACGAGCGCTCCCCTCTAGGCCCGCCTCTTCCAGCCCCAGCCAAGCTGTGGGCCAGGTGGGGGCCTGTGCTTGTCCTGGCTACTCCGCTGGGGTACAGGAGTGGAGCCCACAATCCCTTTTGTTTTTCTTCCTTGTTCCCGGCATCCTCATTTGTGGGGACTTACCTCATCCTGGAAAGTCCCTTCCCCTCCCCCGGCCTCCTACCAAGCAGCACCCCAGCAGGGTTGAGCCTTCCTGGCCTCAGAGTCCTGCCCAGATAGGTTAGTGGAACATTAGCACGCTGATAGTTCTAGGGCTTTTCTGGGCCCTCTCCTGTCCGGGGCAGAGACAGACCCTTCTTCTGCCCTTTCTGCCCGAAAGTGTATTTTGGGGAGAGCTCCTTCACCTCCCAGGGGCCAGGCTTCCAAGCCAGAGCGAGGCCAGGCAGGAGCCAGCTTTCAGCCAGGACCCAGTCAGCCCGGACACAGAGGCCTCCGACGGATATCCACAGGGCGGAGGACCGTCCACGGGGCAGGACTGGCCCGTCCAGGTCTCCAGGTGGACAGGAACTCCTCAGAGCCTGAGGTCACCCCTAGTGGGATAATGTCTTCTCTCTTCTCATTTATACATTCAAAAGTCACTAAGTACCCAGTCTGTGCCAGCTGGTCAAGCCCCACAAGTCACCAGGCCCTGAGGCCCAGCTCCCATTCAGTCAGACCAGAGCCGGCTGCCCAGAAGCGCTTCCGGAGAGGCCATGTCGCACAGGGATGGCACGGCGCCAGACTGCTGCTCTCAGCTCGGGTGCTGAGGGGGTGGAAGAGGGGTAGTCCAGGCAGGAGGGACAGGAGCCAGGAGGAGCTTAGGAAAGTAGGTCACTAAAAATGACTTTTTTTTTCCTTTCCTGTGCAAGGCTGTCCCCACACCCTGCCCTCCTCTCCACTTTGGTCCTGGCTTGGACAGTCCCCCATCAAGAGGGAGGGAGAGGGAACCAGCCGGGCAGTGTCAGGCCGTCCTCTTCTAGCACCAGCTCTGGGCAGGCTGAGGGCCCTGCTCTTCCCTCCTTCCCAGCTTGCTCCCAGATTAGCAGGAGACTTAAAGGCAGACCCCACTCCTAAATCAGGGAGCATCTATGAGCACCAGCTGTGTGCCTGCTGGCCCCATGCAGGGTCCTCGCATACACAGGGAACATGTCAGTCTCTTCCCCTGTCCCCCTCCAGAAGCTTGAGAAACAAAACTGTAAGCAAATCGGTGATTCCGGGGAGTCGGGTCATAAGAACTTGGGCTCTCCTTGGCCACTGCCAGCACCTCTCTCAGGCTGGTAACCCTGGGAAGCTTGTGAGGATGAACAAGGGGGAGCAGGGTGGGGAGCTCCTCTCAAGTTTGCACCAGGCCCAAGAAGTCACCTCAAACCACACTAGCTCTGCTTCTCCACTCCCACCAAGGCCAAGGCAGGGCCTCCTTCCTTTGGGGCCCTTTGGCAAAGGCTCCAGGGGGCAGGTTCCAGAGTTCTTCCCTGCCAGCCTCAGAAAGGAGCCATGGCAGGGACAGGACCGCAGAGTTCCAGACCTCAAGCCACTTCCCTGTAGCATCTGCACCCTCCCCTGCCCCCCCCATCCTCTAGCCCCCGGGCCTCAGGGAGCAGATTCCTTACATGCTTGTGGCCAAAGGCAGAACCAAGGAAGTGAGCTGGAGGGAAGGTCAGCCCAGTCAAGAAAGAGTCAGAAAACAAGCCTCCTCCAAGCCCAGTTAATTATTGGCTGGGTGTGGGGAAGGAGGGGTCAGCACTGGATCCCAGCCTCTCACCTGGTTCAACATTCGTGACTGAAGCCAGGCAACCAACCCGTGGTCTGTCTTGCCCCAGCACCCAGGAGACAGGGCCTGGGTGAGGGTCCTGGCCTCTCTAGGCAGTGTGGGAAGAAGGCAGTGGATTCTAACCGTGTATCCTCTGGTTCTGTGCTTTTTGCCCCCTCCACAGTTCAAACTTCCCAAAGAGTACAGCTGGCCAGAAAAGAAGCTCAAAGTCTCCATCCTCCCTGACGTGGTCTTCGACAGCCCGCTGCACTAGCCTGGGCTGGCCCTGCAGGGGCCAAGGGCGAGCCCAGCTGCTTCCCGGTGACTCCAGTGTAACAACTGCATAAACGAGATTCCTGCAAACACAAGGACAAGTGTGAGGATGACTGCGTAGCCCCTACACTGCAGCCTGCTGGGATGCCCCGCACAGGTCACAGGGCTCCCCCTCACCTGCAGCTTGAGGGGTCTCCGCACCTGCAGCCGGCCGAGCCACATGACCAGGCCGGGGCCCCAGGGGGCTGCAGTCGGGCAAATGTCAACCTTCTCCTCCTACTGCCACCACAGGTTCTGGTTTGAGATTTGCCTCTGGACCTCTGATATGCCCCCAGGTGGAGACAGGCCTCGTTCCCACCTACCCTCTGCTGCATAGCCCAGCGGGAGGGAGGTGTAGCAGCCAGCTACCCTGCCCAGCTCAACTCTGGGAAGCCTTCGGTAGTCAAGCTCTTCTGGCGGTGCAACGATTCCTTTGATCGTGTTTGGTTTTCTTCCTCCTTATTTTATTTTGTAGAAACCGGATGGTATTTTATTGCTCTTCAAAGATGTCCAGAAGCCATGTATATATGTTTTTTTTAAAAAAACAGAACTTTATTTCCAGATGAACTTTCTCATTCTTACAGACAAGGGCCTGGGGCCGTCTCCCCCAGAGCCGCCACCAGAAAAGGTGCTGGTGTTCGCCTGCCGGTCAAGGCCTCGGAGGAGTCAGCTTCGCACAGAGGCTTTTCTTCCAAGCCAGGCCTGGGGGAGCCGAGACACTCCCCCATGCAGCCTGGAGCCCAGTTTAGCTGGGGCAGGAAGGGCTGCTGCTGGTTCCCAGGTGGACTGGGCCCCCACAGAGTTCAAGATCAACAGGGTCTCCGAGACTTGGTGACCCCAGCCTCATCTTCTAGGCATTTTCCTCCCAACCAGGCCTGCCTGAGAGAGGGTAAAGCCCAGCACTTCATAGACCATCCCCACCTGCCACTCAGGGCCTGAGTCTCCAGCTCTTTGCCACTCCCATCCCATTTCCTCATCCACTGGGCCTCCCAGCCTCCAGGCTGCAGGACTCTGACTTATTAAAAACAGAAGAATCAACCTCTTCACATGTCTTTCACATTAGTTTTGCAAACACTGCACTCTCCCGCCTTCCATTCATTTCTGTGTTGATTCATTTCTCATCCTTCATTCTCTACCCCTTGTCCTGTCTCCTTTCTGGCATCCTGGCCTCTAGTGGTCTTTGGTTCCTCACTCCAGTACTGCAGATCTCACGGTCTTCCTGTCTCATAGCCAACCTATGAGTTCTGGGGTTGTCTCTCACTTTTGACCTGTAATCACAAGCCCCTTTCAGGCCCTCTTACCCCTAATTCTGGGGATGGCTATTATGAGACCACCCTTCTGGCTCTCCCACAACAAAGTTCTTTTGTCTGTCAGGGACCACACAGACAGACAACATGCCCTGGCCCCTGTCTGCAACCGCCACACACATGGGCACTACCAGGAGTGCCGAGGAGACCCATAGGGCGCAGGGCACCTCTGATGAGCCATCCAGCCAAAGAGCTGCCTTCAGGGGCATGAGGGTGGCCAAGCTATTAGACTTCCAAGGGGCCATTCAGGTCTGGCTCTTTCTCTGCTTACACCCTCAGGGCTACCTGGTTAGCACCATCAAACTCAGAGCTTCAAGGCAGATCCACCTGGCATCTGGGAGACACATACCACCACCACCACCCCCCACCACCACCCCCCCACCACCAACACAGCAAAGGTGGAAGCCCCTCTGGACTTGATGTTGGCCGCAGCTGTGCCTTCTGCTCTGAGGACTTTTCCGGAAGGACATTTCCTGGTCTTCACCCACCACAGCATCCCCACCTTGAAAACTCTTGTCTTTAGGTGTTTTGTGGCCAAAGAGGTGTCATTGACTTGCTTCCTTTCCTTGCCATCCTGACCTACTTCTCCACAGATTCTTTCTGGAGACCTGCCTCTACCCCGCCTGCTTTGGCTTGGGGGCAGGGGGTATTTTCTGAGCTAAGTTTTGTGGTCAGTACAGAAGGCAAAAGGGAAGCAGGTGAGCTCTGAGACAACAAGCCTGTGAAGCCTGTGGCTCCTTTCTGCCTCCCCCTGCACCCCCCCAGCCCCTCCTCTTATCGGGAACCTTCAAGGTTCAGCTGAGACCAGCCTCCATCTCATTTCCCTACAATGCTTTGGCTCCAGAGGGGTGACAGAGCATCTACCATCTCTGCCCAGACCTCTTTCCCTTGGGTGATGGTGCCTTCCAGAGGGAGTTCTTCACTGAGAGGGGACCCTCATTGAGGATAAAGCAAAACAGATTGTGGGGCACGTCCAGCACAGCACTTGGCATATGGCAGGCACTCACTAGAGGGACCCCTTCTTTCCCTCTCCGTAGCTCTTTGGAAGCCCTGACCTCATAATAAGTTGGGGAGGTTAAGAAGTCTCCCTCCCTACATCTGCCTACATAGGCTTCCCTGAAGCTTGCCCCTTCCTACTCTGTCCCTCCATGTCCCTGTGACTGAAGCTTCTGAGGGGAAGGGGCTCCTTCATGCTATTTGCTGGCAACACAAGGTGGACACAGCCGCAGCTCCTCAGGCCCAGTGTGGGCTGCAGGAGGACCACGGCCCCAGCTGCCATTCTGTGGGGGTGGAGAAGCTCACGCAGGGTCTCAGGTCTGGCTGGGGAGCTGGTGCCTCTTCCTGCCCTTCTCTTCCAAAGGCCAGGCTTCAGGGAAGAGTCTGGGAAGCCTTGGGGAGAAACTAAAGGGCTAGCATGTTTTAAAAAATAAACACAAGTTCTTGGGACTGGGTTTTGAGATTGAGAACAGGGGAAAAACCTGCAGGTCCGCCCCTGTGGGGCAGACCAGGAGAGAATTCCCTTGACTGTATTTTTTTATCTGGTTGTCTTTCCTCGTTGGCTTCCAGGTCCTTGTGTCAAGTGAGGTACCTGGGTCCCTGTTATAAGTCAGGAGCCCTGTAGAAAGAGCTCTCCTTTTGTACAAGTACCTGAATGCTGCAATGAGCAGACTTTTGTAAAATTTTATATTAGTTTCTAATGTCAATGGTGACTCGGTTCCTGGGGGCTGCAGCCAGCCTGGGACTTTTGTAAGAATTTTTGGGTGACTCACTTAGATGTCGTTTCCTTCTTGTCCCCTCTTCCTCTGTGTAATCTAAGTGCATTAAATGTATTTGCAGAAGTGCCTGGGTCTTGTGCTCCTTTCTGGCTGCCTGGAGTAGGGGGGCGGAAAGCCTGGGGCCCTGACAGAGGGGTGGGTTGGACTCAGCCTCTTAGAAGAAGCCAGGATGTGGAGAGGCCCAGAAGACTGATGTTGGGAGTGGAGGGGGTGCCAAGGAAGCAGGATCACGCAGCGGTGACTCTTCAGTCATGCAGAAATGACTTCACAGGGACAAGCTCTCTCACTGGTCCTGAACTCCTCTAAGGTCAAGGGGGTAGGAGGTGGAACAATCTGGGGTGATGAGTGAGTGGGTAAAGACCCTCTCTTCTGCCTCATTCTCCTCCCCTCCTCTCACCAAAAAAAAAAAAAAAAAACCCACCTTTTTCCCCTGGGAAGTCGGGCCTTCCTCAGGTCCAGTTTGGAGTTCTTATGCCCCTTTCAGCGAGGGCAAGAGACAGCAACAACCCCCACCCCCACCCCCACCCCCAGCCACCTACATTCAACCTAATCCAGGGCCTGGGGTAGGCTCAGAACTGGCACACCAGCCCACCCTTCCTATGAAATCTTGTGGGCCTGCGCTGGGTGAGGAGGCAGGTGGCTCTTCCTTCCCCGAATCGCCCAGCTCCTGTCTCTCCAGGGCCTGGTGTGGCAAAGCAGAGCCTAGTGCTAGAGGGGGAGAAGCCCCGAGAGGCAGGCAGGAGAGGGGTCTGCACCCAGCCCAGGTCCACAACCCTGCAGGACTGCTCTGGGTCCTCACACACTCTTTCCCTTCCTACTAGGCCTGCTTGTCCATCCTGGGGAGTAGCAGAGCCCTTTTCTTCTGGTCCTCAGGATGGAGCCATAGTACCCAGGAGGTTCTGCAGGGGTCCTGGGGGTGGCTTGAAAGGGTAGGACCTGAAGGAGTCAGCTCCTGTCTGAAGGGCTCTTAGCTCCCCTCCCTGTCCTCTTGAGAAGCAGCTGGATCTGCAGGACCTGCCTTAGGGGGAGGTCACTGCTCCTTCCTCTGTGACCTCCTGCTGAACTGTGGCTGTCCCTACCCCCACCCCAGGCAGTGGGGCAGGTCCTGTCTGGGGCCTTCAGTCTCTCTGGGAGGCAGAGCCTCCTGGAGCCAGGCTGACTACCCTGGGGTGGCCCAGGCCACACCCCTTCCCCTTTCTCCCTGGAGATTGGGGGCGGAGTGCTTATCTAATCCTCCTCATCTGACTAGCCTGGAAGGACCCAGGGTCAGGGTGACGTTCTTGCCCCAGAGAAAACAGAATAGGGAGATTCTGTGCTGAGGTGACTCTGGGGGAAGGAGTAGGCTGGGTTTGTGTCTGAAAAGAAAAGAGTTCCTGGGCGTGAAGCAGAGACTCTATCCCTAGATTTAGGGACAGAGGAATCTTCCATGTGATCTCTAATGTCTCCTCCAAAAGCCTATACATTCCTCCAGGTAGACACCCTACTTGGGGGGTCAGGGGACCCACAGGCTTCAAGCCATGGGACAGGGGATGGTGAGATTTGTCAAACTGGCCTGACCAGAAGGCGAATGCATACTGGAAATGAGTGACTCAACCCAGCCTGCCAGGCTCTGAAGTGGGGAGGCCAGAAAGGGGTGAGGAGGGTGATCAACTGGGCAGGAGAAGGAAGAGAAGCATCCCAAGACCACAGGGCAGGGAAGGATGTGGTCTGGGAGGGGAGGCCATTTGGGCCCCTTTCATGGGGGTATGAAGAGACTAACCAGCCCCTCCTCCTCCTCAGCTCAGGAAGTCTTCAGCAGAGAGGTAAGGGCAGGATGCGGGAAGGGCAGGAAGACTGCTGGTGGGCATCCACAGTTGGTGTCAATGTAGCTTTCTGAGGAACTGGAGGGGCAAGGGAGACCTTGAGGGGATTGTGATGAGAGGAGTGGCCGTATTGGGGCCAGAGAACGAGAGAAGTGACACTGTTCGTTTGTTTTTCCAATTTCACTGCGGCCACCCCCATTCCATCTCAGTACTGAAAGCACCAAAAGGAAGGAGAATGGAGCTTCTGGGGTCTCAACCTTGACAAGACAGAAGAGGGCCACCTGAGCAGTGCTGAGCTGCTATGATACCACTGTGGAAACCGTAAGAACTAGAAAATATGCTCGCTTGTCCTTTCAACTAACGTGCGGCAGGCACTCGGATATATGCTGGGAGACTCCTCACAGGCCCAGCCTGAAGGAGCTCATAGTGCAGTGGGGGGAAGACAGACGAGGAAGCAGTTGCAAGAAGGACCATAAAAGAGGAAGGCTGCTTTCCGTCCCACCCCAGCTCCACCACTTATCATCAGTTTGCCTTTAGACAAGCTGACTCAGCTCTGCCTCAGTTTCTTCATGTAAAAATGGATACTTACTTCCTAGAAATGTTTTGTTTTTAAATACTTACTTATTGATTTTGGCAGCACTGGGTTTTAGTTGCAGCATTCGGGCTCCTTAGTTGTGGCATGTGGGATCTAGTTCCCTGACTATGGATCTAACCTGGGCCTCCTGCATGGGGATCATGGAGTCTTAGCCACTGACCCACCAGGGAGGTCCCTCCCAGAGTTTTTGTAAGGATCATAGTAATTGCTTAGTTAGCGTTAACACTTTATTAAAGGGCTATGCCACTTTGTTAAAGGGCTTCCCAGGTGGTGCTAGTGGTAAAGAACCCACCTGCCAATGCAGGAGATGTAAGAGACGAGGGTTCAATCCCTGGGTTGGGAAGATCTCCTGGAGTATGAAATGGCAACCCGCTCCAGTATTTTTGTCTGGAAAATTTCATGGACAGAGGAGCCTGGCAGGCTACAGTATGTGGGGCCGCAAAGAGTCGGACACAACAGAGTGACTGATCGCACACACACACGTGCCAGGATATGAACACAGAGAAGGTGCCCAAGCCAGTCTGGGGAGACTTAAAAAGGCTTCCTGCAAGAAGTGACATCTAAGTTGAAACCTGATGCTTAAGGATAAATTGGGCAAAACGGGGTGGGGTGCTGTACTTTGAAAAGCTCTCCAGGCAAACAGAACAACAGGGGCAAAGTCCCCAAACTCTTCTCAGGAACTGTGGAGTTCAAATTGCCTAGAGTAGATTGCTTAAGTCATCCAGCTGTCACAGTAGGATCATCCCCCTACCTGCTGGATGGAGAACATATTGAAAGAGAGGTAGATTGGAGGCAAGGTGACCAGTCAAGCCTAGATTAGAATAGAAGCGGTAGGAATGGAGAGAATGGGATTCATTCATTGATACAACAAATATTTGTTGAGCATCTACTATGTGCTAGGTCCCATCAGGGATACAGTATTAAAAAAATCCTTTCACAGATCTTAAATCTTGGTGATGGAAGATTTTTAAAAGTTGGACACAGAGTACATGGAGCTATGTGCTAAGGAGAAAAAATGCAACAGAGGAAGAGAGAGAGTGAGGGCTGAAGGAGAGGCACGTTTTAAAATATGGAGGTCAGGAAAGGCCTCACGGCCTAGGCATCGCTTGAACAAAGGATCTCAGTGACAGGAAGAAGGGTGCAGTAGGGATATCTGAGGGAAGACAGATTCAGACAAAGTGAGGTGCAACTGTGAAGATCCTGGGGGCTGGGGCATGGGAGACACACCAGCTATACTTGAGGAACAGCAGGGAAGCCAGTGTGGCTGGAGCAGAGGAAGGGGACCGTAGATAACTTACACAGAGGCCAGACCTTACACAGACCTTAAGGTCCTGTGTAGGACCTTACAGGCAATTATAAAACTTTGACTTTTATTCTGGTGGAAGTAGGAAGCCACTGGATGAGTAAGCAGAAGAGTGACAAAATCTGACACATTTTTTAAAGATTACTCTGGCTCTTCAGTTGAGAATTGACTCCAGGACATAAGGGCAGGGGCTTTCCTTGTGGCTCAGCTGGTAAAGAATCTGCCTGCAATGTGGGAGACCTGGGTTCGATCCCTGGGTTGGGAAGATCCCCTGGAGAAGGGAAAGGCTACCCACTCCAGTACTCTGACCTGGAGAATTCCCAAAGAGTCGGATACCACTGAGCGACTTTCACTTTCACATAAGGGCAGAAACAGAAACCGGTTAGGATCTACTGAAATAAATAGACAAGAGTTTGTGGTAAGTTATGGAGAGGTTAAGAAGTAGTCAGGATTTGCCAACATCTTGAAGGGGGGACATCGGAGTGGACAGCACGTTGGCTACATGAATCTGCAACCAGGAGGGTGAGGATCTAAGCTGGAGACTGATTGGGGAGTCATCAGTATATAGACAGTAGTAAAGCCTTAGTAGAAAAACATCTACTTCTGCTTTATTGACTACGCCAAAGCCTTTGACTGTGTGGATCACAACAAACTGTGGAAAATTCTTAAAGAGATGGGAATACCAGACCACCTTACCTGCCTTCTGAGAAATCTATATGTAGGTCAAGAAGCAACAGTTAGAACAGGACATGGAACAACAGACTGGTTCCAAATTGGGAAAGGAGTACATCAAGGCTGTATATTGTCACCCTGCTTATTTAACTTATATGCAGAGTACATCATGAGAAATGTCCACCTGGATAAAGCACAAGCTGGAATCAAGATTGCCAGGAAAAATATCAATAACCTCAGATATGTAGATGATACCACCCTTATAGCTGAAAGCAAAGAGGAACTAAAGAGCCTCTTGATGAAAGTAAAAGAAGAGTGGAAAAGCTGGCTTAAAACTCAACATTCAAAAAATGAAGATCATGGCATCTGGTCCCACCCCTTCATGGCAAACAGATGGGGAAACAATGGAAACAGTGATAGACTTTATTTTCTTGGGCTCCAAAATCACTGTGGATGGTGACTGCAGCCATGAAATTAAAAGACGCCTGCTCTTTGGAAGAAAAGCTATGCTCAACCTAGACAGCATATGAAAAAGCAGAGATATTACTTTGCTAACAAAGGTCCATATAATCAAAGTTTGGTTTTTCCAGTAGTCATGTATGGATGTGAGAATTGGACCATAAAGAAAGGTGAGCACCAAAGAACTGATGCTTTTGCACTGTGGTGTTGGAGAAGACTCGTGAGAGTCCCTTGGACTGCAAGGAGATCCAACCAGTCAATCCTAAAGGAAATCAGTCCTGAATATTCATTGGAAGGACTGATGCTAAAGCTGAAGAATACTTTGCCCACCTGATGTGAAGAAGTGACTCATTGGAAAAGACCCTGATGCTTGGAAAGATTAAAGGCAGGAGGAGAAGGGTACAACAGAGAATGAGATGGTTGGATGGCATCACCAACTCAATGGACATGAGTTTGAGCAAGCTCCGGGAGTTAGTGATGCAAACAGAAGCCTCCTGGTGTGCTGCAGCCCATGGGGTCAGACATGACTGAGGGACTGAACTGAACTGAAAGCCTTAGGAGTAAATGAGGGAGCAGGTGTGGGTTCATAAGAGTGTGGAGGGCAGTCAATATTTATGAGATAGAAATTGGAGAAGTCTGTGGTTAGAAAGATAAGGAGACAGAACAGTATGATGTTATAGAGGTCAAGGGGAGCTGTCTAGAAAGGTGAGAAATTAGTGGAATCCTTTAGATTATCCTGAAGGTCATTGATGAGGAGGCCAGAGAAGGATGTTCCAATAGCACCAATCTAGACCTTGTTTCTTTGCACCATCTTTCAACCAAGGAATTGAAGCTTAGTGTTTGAAAGTCACTTTCTCTTTGTTTATTCACTGATATGCATGCATGCGTTCATTTACTCAGCATAAGACCTCCCGTGTAAGGGGATGCAAAGTACTAAAAGATACATGCTCTGTACTTGAAGGACCCATATTAACCACCCAATCAGGAATAAAGAAATGAAGGTCCTAACGTAGAGAGGCTCTTTGGTTTTATGAAAGGATCAGACTCATGGGTCATTTTGAACTGGGCTTAAATCTCAGGTCTACCATTTAGAACAAACTCATGAATCTCAAATGCATAATCTTCAGCACAAACCTCCCCTGAGTCTGTATATAGAACTGTTTCCTCTGGAATTTCCACTGGGATAGCTAAACCAATTCAAACATAACTTAGAACTATTCAAAAATCTCTCCACCCAAACGTAATCCTCTCCAGTTCTCTCCTTCTGGGTAAATGGCATCACCGCCCAGGCTCTTGTTAAGGCCCAAATCCTAAATTCAGAATATTCTGTATTCATACAGTGGTAAGCATATCTTGATCCTATTCTTACTCTATTACTATTATGTCTTGATTCCTCTTCACCCCATATCTAATTTGCCTCTACTTCCAAAATACATCCTAAATCTAGTAGCTTCTCACAACCAGCTTCAAGTCCAAACTCCTTACCACGACACTGTGTATTCTGGTCCCGACCTGGCTTTTCCCTCACAACAGGCCTTCTTTCTGCCCTGGAACATACTTTATTCATTGCTTTTGTATTTGTTTTTCCCTCTGATTGAAGCACTCTTTGGACTTCCCAGGTGGCACAGTGGTAAAGAATCCACCTGCCAACCAGAAGACACAATTTGATCCCTGGCTTTGGAAACTCCCCTGGAGAAGGAAATGGCAACCCACTCTAGTATTCTTGCCTGGAAAATTCCATGGACAGATGAGCCTGGCGGGCTACAGTCCATGGGGTCGCAAAGAATCGGACATGACTAAGCACACATACCACACCCAGACTGTCACTTGCCTGTGAAGTGAAGTCAAAGTCTCTCAGCCGTGTCCAACTCTTCTCAACCCCATGGACTGTATAGTCCATGGAATTCTCCAGGCCAGAATACTAGAGTGGGTAGCCTAACCCTTCTCCATTACATTTTCCTGACCCAGAATCAAACCGGGATTTCCTGCATTGCAGGCAGGTTCTTTACCAGTTGAACTACTAGGGAAGCCCTGACTCCTCCTGAATATTCAGGTCTCAGCTCAAATTTCACTTTCTGAGAATACTGTGTGAGTCCCTTACTCTCCGCCACAGAAATTATCCTACATAATTAATTAAAAAATTTTTTTCTGGGGGGTACATATTCTCCAGGGAATCCCCAGGGCCTAGAAAAATGCCTGGTGCATGAGACTTTTGTTAAACATTTGTTAACTGACAGGTTGACTCCAATTTTTTTTTTTACTCCATTTTTTTAGGCCTCCGTTTTCTTTTAAACTGAAGAGACTAATAATGCATATTTTGTTTGGTAGATTTAAGCCTCAGAAATGTAGGGAAGGGAATTCTCTAGCTGTCCAGTGGTTAAGACTCTTCACTTCCACTGCAGTGGGAACAGGTTCGATCCCTGTAGAGGCACTAGGATCTCATATGCTGCCCTGGGCAGCCGAAAATAGAGTATCAAAAAAAAAGTAGGTAAAAATATTGAGGATACCGGGGAAATTGCTGCACAGTGAACCTTTGCAATTTGCTGTTGAGTTCCATCAGAACAGATGAGCTGACTGACAAACCCTCCTTTCCCTCTCAGGTAAAAGGAGACACGAGTGAAGAGGCCTAGGAATATGTGGTCCCACTCCACAGCATTATCGTCTCCCTTTTAAGAAGCAGAGAAACTCATCCCCCATTTCCAATGTTTAATGTACCGAAGTTAGCGCAAGTCACGTGAGCCCCGGGTTGCCCCGCCTTAAAGAGGCGGAGTCTCAGTTTGGAGACCAATAGCAGGAAAAGTCTCCGGAACAGCCCCCAACTCCAGACAGGGATAAGGGGAGGAGCCGGGCGCCCAGCAACTGTTATAGCACTTCCGGACAATAAGCCCCTCCCCTCCTCCTCCTTCCCTGTCCGCTTATTTCTCCAGTGCCGGGTGGGCAGAACCAGCGGGTGCTGATTACAGGCCCCGCCGTAGTGCTGCTGCTTTCTCCTCGCCTACACCTCCCAGTCTCCCCCCGCTACCCTCGCAGAGTAGCGGGACCGGCCTTGATGTAGGGACACCACCCTCCTGCCTCCGCCTCTCTCCGCGCTAACTCGGGACCCCGGCTCACCGCAGTCCGCTCGCGTCTCCACCCTGCCCGCCGCGCTGTGCTCCGAGCTCATTGTATCCTCCCCATTCCTGGGCTCAGACTCTGAGGCCAAGCTGTGGCGGGAAGATCGGGGACCCCTGTGCACCCCTCCAGCCGGTCCCGCGAATTGGGGCCCCTGCCCCGCCTGCCGTCCTCGCAACAGCGCGGTAGTGGCTAGGGCTCTCTTTCCTCACCACTAAAGCAAAGAGGGCCGACTGGCGGGCAGCAGGGACGAAGCCCCCCACTCCCAGCCGCGAGCCCCCTCCTCCCGTCCCCTTCCTAGGGGAAGGAGAGCCTAAGCCCCAGCGAGCTGAGGCAGGAAAAAGCAGCCGTGGACTGCCCAGCCAGCAGATCATTTTTATTATCGAGATTATTATTAAAAGGGGGCGGGGAGCCCAGGATGAGGGGGAGGGGGTTAGAGACGCAGCTATTTTTATTAAACAGATTATTCCTGAAATAATAATACGCGCAAGATGGCTGAAGGTGGCTGTGATGAGAGTGTTGGGGCTTCCCCCCCCCCCCTTTTTTTTTGATCTGAGGATAAAGCTCTGAGGCGACAGCCGCTGCGGAGACCCTGCCCGGAGTGCCCTCCCCCCAGTTGAGAAGCAGCGGGCGGACAAACGGACCCACAGACGGAGCGACTGGCTCGGGCCCGCCCCGGACGCGTCGCCTGGGCAGCAGCTGGGGGCCGCGGGCGCTCGCCTTTCTGACGACTTCTTCCAATTCTAATCTTTTTTTATTTTTTGGAAAGAACCAGGGTGGGTGGAGCAGAGGTGGAGAGAAATCGGGACTTGGCATTTTCTCCCCTGTCTTCTAATCTGAGGGAGGCCAACAGCCCTCCCCTTAAAAATCCCACCAAAAAAAAAAAAAAAAAGAGAGCGAGCGATAGAAAGAACGCTGCAGGACCCTCCAGCGAGCGCGCTCGGACCCCCGGCTCCACTGCGGCGGCTGCCGGGAGCTCAAGATGGCTGGACGCTGAGAGAGGCAGCCCGGCCCGGCTGGCTCGGCCCGGCTCCGCCGCCGCGGGCTGGCTCCGACCGCAGCCCCGAAGACCGGAGCAGAGGCCGAGAAGAAAAGAAAGTGGGGGGGGAGGGGGGCCGGGGTGGCGAAGAGGGAGGGCCGGGCCGGGGCGGGGGGGAGGGGAAGGCCGGGAGCCGAGCCTCCTGTTCATTAGCAGTTGAGAAAAATTCCTTTCTAGTTTGATCAATCCTTGTTTTCCTCGGCAGAGCCGGGGCGCCCGCCCAGCGCGGAGACGGAGAGCGGGGTCTTTCCGCGGCGGGGGCGCCCGGCGCCAGGCCTCGAGGGAGCGCAGAAGTAGAGACGAGGGGGTCAGGCCGGAGCTCCGCCGGGGCTTCTCCTCCCTCCCTTTCTGGTTGGCTTTTTTTTTTTTTTTTTTTTCCACTTCTCTCCCTCCCCTTCCGTTTCTATTTGTGAAGGGAGGAGGAAGGCAGAGGCGGGCTGCTGTCTCTGGCCGGGGACTGGAATTTCATCTGAATGACTGCCCCTGCGCTCACGCAGCGCCCCGGAGTCGGCCCGCCTGCGCCCCGCAGCCCGCACCCGCAGACCGCGGGCCAGCCGGTGGGCGCCCGCGCCGCGGCCCGGGGACCGGCTCGTCTCGCCCGCCCGGTCCGGATCTAGCAGTCCTTGGCCGGGCCGCACTCGCTTCCCCGGCCTCAGACCCCGGACGAGGCTAGGGAGGCGCGGCGCCGGCGAGCCAGGAGAGAGCCACCATTGCCGCCGCCGTCTCTGGAGGAAGTGTGCGGCTCCCGGGCTCTGTCTGCCTTGGGGCGCGCCCCAATGTCAGCCGCGGGCCGGAGTGCGGGCCGCCGGCCGCCGCAGCCCTAGCCGCGCCGACCGGGAGGCGGCCTCTTATATGGAATTTGGACCCCGGCGCTCCCCTCCAGGGCTGGTGCCCCGGCCGCGGCCCTGGCGCAGTCCGCCGCCTCCCGCTAGGCGCTCGGGAGGAGGAGGAGGAGACGCAGCCGGCTGCGCGCGCTGCGTGAGGACCGAGGCTCACTCCTCTGGGGGGGCGGGCGCGCGGAAGGCGCTGGTGAACTGAGCGACTGTCGGGACCGCTCGGGGCTCGGTGGCCCTCCCGCGGCACCGGACGGACCCCCCAGGTCGGGGAGTTGGGGAGACCTGCCCGGGCCCCCTGCCCGCCGCCGCCATGGCGGAGAATTGGAAGAACTGCTTTGAGGAGGAGCTCATCTGCCCGATCTGCCTGCACGTCTTCGTGGAGCCGGTGCAGCTGCCGTGCAAACACAACTTCTGTCGGGGCTGCATCGGCGAGGCGTGGGCCAAGGACAGCGGCCTGGTGCGCTGCCCGGAGTGCAACCAGGCCTACAACCAGAAGCCGGGCCTGGAGAAGAACCTGAAGCTCACCAACATCGTGGAGAAGTTCAACGCCCTGCACGTGGAGAAGCCGCCGGCGGCGCTGCACTGCGTGTTCTGCCGCCGCGGCCCCCCGCTGCCCGCGCAGAAGGTCTGCCTGCGCTGCGAGGCGCCCTGCTGCCAGTCCCACGTGCAGACGCACCTGCAGCAGCCCTCCACCGCCCGCGGGCACCTCCTGGTGGAGGCGGACGACGTGCGGGCCTGGAGCTGCCCGCAGCACAACGCCTACCGCCTTTACCACTGCGAAGCCGAGCAGGTGGCCGTGTGCCAGTACTGCTGCTACTACAGCGGTGCGCATCAGGGACACTCGGTGTGCGACGTGGAGATCCGGAGGAATGAGATCCGGGCAAGTACCCTACACACACACACACACACACACACACTCACACACTCCCCTCCTTCCAGGCAGCCTGGGACCACCCTTCCGGACAGGCTGACTCTTGTGACATCAGCCCAGAGGCCCCCTTTCCAAACTCCTACTCTCTAAGTTTGGAGGCAAGGTCCTGGGAAGAAGGGTCCCCAATCGCTACTTGATATATTCCTGCACCTGTGCTCATAGGGGTCCATCTTGTGAGTCACTTATAGATATGAGGTGTGGGGCTGTCAGGGGTAGAGTTTGGCTGTTGCTTTTCTGTTTTGCGCGGAGCTCCCTGGCCCGGCAGTTGTTTCCGTAGGCCCTAGGGGAAGTCACTAAAGGCAGTGACCTAGGTCCTGCTTCTCCAGCTGCTGTTTATGTAATGAGTGTCCTGGTGCCGCTGCTGTGGCTGACATGATCCATGATGCTGGCATACCAATGAGGAAGTAAACAAAAGCAGCCATGTTAGTTTCAAGCCCTATTGGAAACACATTGGGGGGGTGGAGGGGGAGCTTCCGGAGGGAGAACAGAGCCCCTGGCCAAGGCCTGGGCAGCCAACGGCATCACCAGGACAGCATCTCAGCTATTGGGATTATTCCCCGTGACCCCCTCTCCATGTGTGAGAATCTCTGCCCACGGTGTGCCTGTGTGTGTTGCACGCGTCCGCATGAACACACCTTAAAGTATGTCTTCATCACCCTGAACCCTTTTCTCCCAGCCCAGCCCTCTATCACAGCCCTCCCACATTTGGGGAGGGGAAGTGGAAGACGGAAAAAGAATCCTGTGGGTTTAAGGTTGAGCCGCCTTGCAATCTGGTTTCAGGCAGCTGGCTCCCCTGGGCTGCCGGCTGGGTGATTATGGAACCGCATCCCCTCCCATTGTATACACCCTGCAGCAGCGGCCAATGTCAAAACCGCCTTCCCCCTCAGGCCTCTGGGCCTGGCCTGGCTGTGGAGCTGGACTGAAGCAATACTTCCGTCCCCTTCAGTGGAGGGGGCTCCTCCTAGGTTCCTCCCTGGTCCCCTGGCTTTCAGGGTTGAGTCATACCAGAAGGAAGGGGTTGGCCTGGGACTGTCTGAGCCATCTCAGAAGCCCCAGCTTGGGGCCTGGGTGTGATATCACGGGGGTGAGACTGGGAGTGTTGCTGGGTGGGGACCCCTGGAGGCTAGTCGAGGCCAGTGGGAGCTTGGGTATGAGGAAGCTCTGAACAGGGCACAGTTGGAGATGGGGGCTGTTTCCTGTGAGGGGGACCAGTCAGAATGAGTCACTGTTTAGCAATTAACAAACATACACATACAACTAACAAAAGGCAGGAGGGCTGCCACAGGCTGAGGGCAGGGATAACAAATAAAATTTGCTGTATAATTAGTTTCCAATTGGATGGGCTAGCTCTGGGGTTTTGTGCCAGGGCAGGGCCTCTCGATTCTTAAAGGAAGTGTGTGTGTGACGGGGGAGGATGGAGAGAAGAGCCACATCAGGACTGGAAAAGGCAGAGGCCTAGGGGAGGATATGAGCCCCTAGTGTACTCCACCCCCCACCCAGGGCAGGCAGAGCTGAGACTGTCCCTAGTATTGAGAAGCTGTTAATAAAGATAGAAGGGCTGGGAAGGAGGCTGGGAAAAGTGCAGAGAAAGAAAAACTGCCCAGTTGTCTGTCCTGGGTTTGACAGTGGAAAATGAAAGGAGGGGAAAGGTGGAGATGTGGCTGAAAGGCAGAGAAAGGGACAACCACCAGGGTGATGAGTGTAGTGTAGTGTGCACCCACGGCTTTCCGCTTAGTTGTGTCAGAGTGCTCAGGTGTCTTTCATTTCAGTGAGGGAGAAAACACCATTGTGCCTGATTTGGTAGTAGGAGGGTGTCTGTAGATGTGGGTTCGTGTTCTCGAGTGTCTTTGAGACTGTCTGCTTTGCCCTCGAAGGTGCCTGGCACACGTACCCAGTGCACCCTTGAGTTCCCACCAGCAGGTCCTTGAGCGCGTGGAAGGGCCTGAACTTTGTTAGTGGCTCCATGTGCATGTGCGGCTGTGTGTGTGTGTTCGTTCCCGTTCCTGCTGTGGGCAGGCGCAGAAGTAGTGGGTTGCATCACAGCCAGATGTGCAGTTCTGTGTGCTCAGCATCTGTGCCCCGCAGCCTGAGTCTCATTCCTTCCCAGGCTTCCCTACCCCAGGCTCTCCAGATCCTCTCTGGTGTCAGGGCACTGGCGTTGGAAGCCCTGCAGTGGTCTCAGCTCCATGCCCCTGTCACTCGTTGTGAGCTGGACTTACTGAACAGGAGGGCCTCACCCTCATGGGAGGGGGTAAGCCGCAGAGAATCTGAATGGAAGAACCCATTGCGCTCCGTCCTCACTAGGCCAGCCAGGGGGAGGGGCCTTTTCCTGGCCTCTTCCCTTTTGGGAGGGAGGTTGTCTTAAAGGGCCCCTGCTGGTGCCATGGATGAAGGCAACAGAATTCTCCCAGATACAGGAGCAGATGCATGGAAACCTGGATCACACCTTAAGATACAGACAGCTCTGCTGCTTGTGCTTCCTCTTCTGTCATCCTAGAGAAGGGGTAGGGGCTGCTGAAATGCCGTATTGGCTAGAAACAGGAAACCCTGATCAATCTCCCCCAGTGGTCCTCTGCCTCATAGTCAAAGCACCCACCTGGTTCAGGGAGCCAAGCAGGCTTCCACCTAGCAGGGGGTCTCAAAGGCAGGCCTTTGAAATCCTTGCCCCACTCTGCCCTTGTGAAGCCAGTGTGCAGGCCGTGTTGCCCTGAAGCCTGGATGCCCACTGGGTAGACTCTAGAGACCATGCTCCCGAGACACCTTTAGACCCTAGTGTGTTCTCCTTTGGGGCTATGGAAGGCTGAGGACCCAAGATTGGGGCATCCAGGTTGTCAAACCCTCTTCAGCCCCCAGGTTTAAGGGATTCATGTGAGCAACTTGGGACTGGTTTGAGCTGAGAGCACCTTTATCTTAGAACCTTCCTCAACATAGAAAGAAGACTCAAGATAAGGCCTAGATGTGTCTGTAAATGGTTACGCAGGGCGTGTGTGTGTGTTCGGGTCATAGTTGTGCCTCTGTGTCATTCCTAGTCCCCCAGACTGAGGTTGGAAATGTTCCCAGGACTCTGTACCTTGAGTTCTCAAAGGTTCAGAGTTGAGAAGAGGTTTTTCTCTGGGGGCAGGATCCCACTTCTTGGGCCAGTTTGGGGTTCGCAGCTGTTCCCATTCCTGCTGGCCAGAGGGGTTGCCCTGGGACCCGGGAGGGGACCCTAGGTCTCTGCCTCATGTGTCTGTCACCAGGCAGGCTCTGGGGGAGAGGGCTGCCCTGGCCCAGCTAGAGCCCAGCTGTGGCTGCAGCCTGCCTCAGGCAGTATCAACCCCACTGCTCCCTGCCGCCCTCCACGGACCATAATCCTCAGGTCTTAGGTGGGGTGGGAGCTAGGATGGGGAGGCTGTGTGTAAGTGTGTGTGTGACGTGTGAGGGTCAGGTAACTGCTCCTTTACCATCCTGAAGGATCGGGAAGTGGGGCAGGGCTTGGCCTTCCTCCCTGGGCCCCAGGCGGAGAGGAAGGAACCTGAGGCGGAGGCCCAGCCCCCCACCTCCACCCCAGGATCCTGCTGATACAGCCAGGCACCTGTCATGCACGCGCTGTTGATTACTCTGCCTCCCCCAGCTCTGGGTGCCTGTGCATCCATCTCCACAGATGTGCGTGTGTAACTGGTGTGTCTGGGTGTGCATCTCATGCGGAACTACTGTTTTGTATCTCACGTGTATATCTCCGAGAAGGTGCAGTGTGAATGACTGACTTAATCACAGAGTTGTCTTGTGTCTGACTGTGGGGCTGGGAAGATCCATGTGTGTGTTATTGGTGGGGGCTAGGGGTGCCCTGCTTGCTGTATACCTGTGAGTGGAAGTTGAGTGTGCACACATGTCTATCAGTGATGGCACTAGTGTGTGTGTGACTGCCTGCCTGTGTGGTTGGTTGGTAGGTGTGAGTCTTGTAACTTTCTCACCTGGTGGGGATGTTGGAGTGGAGAGGGGAGGGGACGCACCTTTGGGTGAGCTTGTTGCCCGAGGTGGGTATTGGAGGTGGAAGCCCAGATGGATCCTGCCATGCTGTGTTGGGGGCAGTCAGGGTGGTCGTAGGAAGAAGGGGAGACTGGCTGGGACCCCGGCCCCGGCCTGAGCAGGCAGGCCTGGCTGGCTGTATCCCTGGTTCTGGGAAAGCCTTCCTTCCCGGCTGGCCTGGCATTCAAACTCAGACAAAGGGGGGCTTTCTCTCTCGCCTCTTTGTTCTGCTGCCCCAGAGCGCTGCTCTCTGCATGGCAAAAGCTAATTCCACTTTGCAGCTGGGAAACCCTCTCTGGGTCTGCCGGGGCTTGCCTCCGAGGTGCCGCCTTTCTCCTTGCCCTGGCTCCTGCCCTGTAGCCACTTCACTCTGGGTCTGTGGTTGTCTGCAGCCTAGGGGTTCACACAGTAGCCCCAGGCAGGGACTGAGGCCCTGGAAGGGATGACCAGGGCAGGCAGAAGCTGCTCTGAGGCCAGGCGGGAGTGCTGTGGCCCAAGGAGAGGGGAGGCTAACTAACGTACTCCTGGGACTAGGGCTGATGCGGGAGAGTGGGGGGCGGCTTTGGCAGCTGGGGAGGAGGTTAGGAGGGGGTCACTCTGCGCAGGGGCTGCCTCCAGAGCGGGAGCTGGCATGGGGGTCATGTGAGCAGGAAGAGGTGCTCTGGCCGTCCAGCACCCTTTTCTCACCTCTAGCCCTGGCCTTCTCTGAAAAACCAGGGCCCTGGCTCCTGGGGCCCTGTTCCCTCCTGACTGCTTTTCTTCAAGGTTGACTTGAGGACTTTATTATTATCATTTATTAACTTTTATACAGCCTAGAGTCTCTATGGCCTTACCTGTCTGCCCAGTCTAGTCTGGCACCAGAAATGCCAGCTGGGCCTGGCCAGTCAGTCTCCAGAAGGCTGGGAAGCTTTCCCAGGGCAGGAATGTGAGGGGCTTATGATGGATCCCTCTCCAAGCTGGGGTTGGGCATCAGAGAGAGCAGCTCCAGGCAGTCTAGAACATTAGGCGACAGGTATGAGGGTCTTGGAAGTGTGGGAATAGTGAGCCCCCAAGTCTTCCTGATGCTTTCGGCCTCACAGGCCCAGGAGCAGACTGTGGCAGGTCTTAAGTCCTCAGGGAAGGCACAGGGGCGGGAGTGGGGCTGGGCCCACAGTGCCGCTCCTTCTGCAGGAGGTGTTGTCCCTTGAGTGCGGCTAGTCTAGACCATGGTTCTCTCCATCCTGCTTCTGCACCCTTGAGGCGTGCCACGGTCCAGGTGGCCTGCTTCGTGCTGGGAGCAGTTTGTGGAGTATGTGTCCCACTGCCTCCTGCAATAAGAGGCAGTCAAGCTGGGAAGTCTCTCACCTGTGGGTTTTTCCCAGCTAGGAAATGGAGCCTCAACTCAGTAATTTCCGGGAGGTTGAGATGGAAAGGAGGCTGCTGCTGGTAGAGGAAGGGGTCCTTGCTTCCTCTGCTCTCCATCTTCTAGCTTCTTAGCAACCTGATTCAGTCATTTGGGGGGGTCGAGGGGCAGCAAGCGGATTGCCCTTCTCCCGCCATCACTCCTAACCCCAGTTTTCCATTGTCTGAGACAGCAGTATCCCCCCAGCCTGCTGTTCCCCCAGGTGTTGACTGTGGCAGGAGTAAGATTACCTAGCCCCGAGGGAGAGTGATTCCTGCAAGGGGGAGCTGGACAAGGTAGGCCCCCTTCCCAGGCCAAGGGTGGCTCCTACCCTCTGACAGATTCCTTCCTATCCCCGGCCTCTCCCTTCCCCCTGTAATGGAGACAGAAGGCCGATGGCCTCTGGGCTGGGCTTGGGCTGATGAAACCCAGCCACCTGCTAGGGAATGTGCCCACTTGGCTGGGCTGGGCTCTGTCCCAGAGGGCTCGGGGCAGGCAGGAATTAGGACTTGGATCTGGAAGTCAAGGGAGGACAACCTCAGGGTCCCAGGGTGACAGTGCTCCCAGGAGAGGATGTGGGAAAAGCCCAGAAGAAGGAAGGGGCTGAGTCCCACCCCCTGGGACAAGACCTAAGGTGCTTCCCTGGGCTGAGGGGGGTTCAGAGGAGTGGGGTGGGGGCCTCCCACTGGTCTGTAGGATGGGAGTGAACAGGCCCACTCCAGGGCTCTGAGGAAAAGGGGGCTGGGATCCCACCTGGGGCTGCCTCTCTCCTGCCCCTCGTCTGGGACTTGGCCTATACCAGAGTAGGTATACCCCTAATCTGATACTGATGGGTTTGGCGGTGCACAGATGTGTGGGGGTGGGTGAAGCCTGGGCTCTCAGATGTCCTGGACACTGGGAAGGCCTGGAGCCTCAGAGGCATCTGGGTTGGGGGACTGTCCTCCCAATGTGGGGGTGAGGCAGCCGCCAGGCAGAAATTTGTTGCAGGGAGGTACAAAGGTCTAAAGTCCTTTGGTATTCTGGCCACCTCACCTTCACGCAGGCCTCCCTCTGTTGTCTGGGGCCTTCAGGAGGCCCTGCCCCCACCGTGCAGGGGTGTGTGTGACAGCGTGCCTAGGGCGGCCTCAGGGCCCAGGGAGCGGTGTGTGCTGGTGTGTGCCCTGCAGTTGGATACATGTCATTGGGCCGTACTCTGGGGGCTGCCTGCCCTCTTCATGTCACTGGGGGCACTTTCTACTTCCCTTCGCAGTTGAGACCCAAGGACCTTCCCAGTGGAGACCCAAGGAAGGACGTGTGACTACCTCCATTCCTGCTCTGAGCCAGCTGTGTTTCTAGACAGGCTCTGACTCCCAGGCTGGCAGCAGATCCCTGTGCACGTGGGGCTGGGGTGAGGGGCCTGCTGGAAGGATGAGGTGCTGGAGTGGGAGCAGGGCTGTATCCGTGTCATGAGGTGCTGTCCTGGGTCACTGAAAGGTCAAGTTGTTGGAGGGCGCAGTGCAGTGTGTCCCAGACTTTCCTAGCTCAGAATCTGAATGCCTCCTCCTGGCCCCAGAGATTTGGTTTTCTGTTTCCAGGGTTGCCACCAACACAAAACAGGGTCGCTGAACTCTCTTGCTGGCCTTGGTTTCCCCATATGTAAAAGGGGTTGGGGGTAAAAGGGAGGGATTGCTGGTAGCTTGTCTTGAGGAAGCCACCTGAATGTGAATGGGAGTGAGGGTCACGGGGTCAAACTTGAGGGGCACTTTGAGGTGTACACAGAGGAAGAAAAAGAACCACTTCTTGTGGAGTGGACACTTACTGTGAGCTAGGGTCTGTGTGATCTGTTTTGCAAATCTTGTTTTCTACACAAAACTCATGGGTTTATTCAGCAAACAACGTTATGCATCTGTAGGGTGCTGGGGTCCTTGGGTCTCAACTGGGAAGGGAAGTAGAAAAATACAGCAGCAAAGCCCTGTTTTCAAGAAGCCTTGAGTTTTGTTTGGAGATCAGAGTGCAGTTTGTCAGACAGACTATAGAATACTGTTGTCATAGCTCTTCCTGTGACGTGGCCACGATTTGTGTCTGTAGTGTCCAGTATAGTAGCCACTAGCTACATGGAGCTGTTGAGCACTTGAACTGAGGGCGGTACACATGAAAAACTGGTGCTTAGTGTATTTGACTTTTAATTAACTTAAAGTGAAATAGCCACATTGTGACTAGTGGCTACCATATCGGACACCACAGGTGTAGGAGTAGAGCAATGTGACAGCCCCACCATACAGCCAGGACAGGGAGAGACCTTCAGAGCCTCTGAGCAGGGGCCATGGAGAGGAGCGGAGCCTTAAGTTGGGCCTTGAAGGATAGACGGGGGATGGGAGAAGGCACCGTGGGCTACAGAAGGGCATCAGCAGGCTTCAGGGAGCTCAAATGTGCAGTGTCAGGGACAAGATACCAGCCCACCTGACTGGGAGAAGCAGGTCGTAAGAGCCTAAGGTGTTTGGAAGGAGGGGTCATTGAGGGTTCTTGGGCAGCAAAGAGATCCTGTTTCAAGAGGTGTGTCTGGTAAGGGAGGATAACAAAGTGGTTGGAACAGCCAGGATGAGCAGCGCTGGGAGGAAAGGGGTTGTGGAGTCAGATTAAGGGCTGAGAAGAGCAGCATGGTCCAGAACCTTCCAGCAAACTGGCCTCAGGTCTTCGGAGAGCCAGAGTCTCCTCTCCCTCCAGCTCCAACTAGCAAGAACTTCAGAGGCCCAGCTCTCAGTGTCAGGAGCAAGCCAGGGGTCAGCTGGCTGGCTTGATGTCCTGCAAGTGTAAGGCAAGCATAAGATCAGATCTCTGGGCTGGGCCAGAGGACTTGTGAGACCCAGAAAGGCTGTGTGAAGCTCTGCACCATTTCTAAGATGGTGCTCCCCAGAGAGAGGCCCCACGACTTGGATAAGAACAGACCCTACTGCCTGGTCATTTAGGTTTGTATTCCAGCTCTGACACTTACTAGCTGTGTGACTTCGGAGGAACTACTTAACCTTTCTGGTTTCCTCTTCTCTGAAATGTGGATAATAATAGTACTTATCTCACAGCATTACTGGAATGATTAGATAATTCTATACAGGAAAAGTGCTTAGAATGGAGGCTGGCCTGACCCTGCCCTCAGAAAGCTCATGGTTTAGATATGTGTGGGAAGCTATTCCCGGTTCTCTGTTCTGGGGACAGGCTGGCCAGGCACTTGTCACCAGGGCCCTGGGATTGCATGAGGGCCAGAAGGGATTGGGTGGCCGAAGTTTTAGATCATCTGGGTCAAAGGATCAATAGGATGAGTTTGTTCTGTACAGGGAAGAATGGTGTTCACCCATCTTAGCCCCCTCTGATGCCCTTCCCCCTACTGTCTCTGCAGAAGATGCTGATGAAGCAGCAGGACCGACTGGAGGAGCGAGAGCAGGATATTGAGGACCAGCTGTACAAACTTGAGTCAGACAAACGCCTGGTGGAGGTAGCCAAGCCCATGCCCATGGTATAGGGTGGGGATGGTTTGGGTACAAGGCCTGGGGCTAGTTCCTTGCTTGGGCTCGGACCTGTTGCATGGTCAGCTCTATATGCCAGAATCCCTTGCTCAGTCATTCAATGACCTGTTGGTGGATGAGCCCCCAACTGGTGCCAGGGTTGCTGTACTACCAGTTCAGGATTCCAGGTCCGACCTTGACCGCGGGAAGCCCTAGGCAGCCTGGGGGTTTGGGGTCCCAGACTCCCCTATCCAGGATGGGAGTCAGGCACGAGTGGCAGCCAGAGCCACCCCTACTCACCGGTCCCCCGACCCTTGCAGGAGAAGGTGAGCCAGCTGAAGGAGGAGGTGCGACTGCAGTACGAGAAGCTGCACCAGCTGCTGGACGAGGACCTGCGGCAGACAGTGGAGGTCCTGGACAAGGCCCAGGCCAAATTCTGCAGCGAGAACGCAGCGCAGGCGCTGCATCTCGGGGAGCGCATGCAGGAGGCCAAGAAGCTCCTGGGCTCCCTACAGCTGCTCTTCGACAAGACAGAGGACGTCAGCTTCATGAAGGTGGGCTGGGCCCAGGGCTGGCTGGCGGGACCCAGGGGGGCATTTCTAAGTTGGAGTCCGCGTGCTTTGCTCCCCAGCTGGCTCCCCCACCACAGGGGTTTGCAGCCAGCCTGCATGGATTCAGAACCTCCCCACCACCCCCGTTCTTCCTAGCTTTATGACCTTGGCAAGTCATATACATTCCCTAGGCCTCAGCTCCCTCACTTATAAAATAGTGTTGATAATGTTTTTGTTCAGTCACTCAGTCGTGTCCAGCTCTTTGCGACCCCATGGACTGCAGAGGCCAGGCTTCCCTGTCCTTTACTATCTCCCAGAGCTTGCTCAAACTCATGTCTGTTGAATCAGTGATGCCATCCAACCATCTCGTCCTCTGTCATCCCTGTCTCCTCCTGCCTTCAGTCTTTCCCAGCATCAGGGTCTTTTCCATACAGATCTATTATCTGTTATCCATAATTCCAGATTTTTAAAAATCTCTGAAAACCGAAAGAGAAAAGTTCAGGCAACTCATTTAACGGCAAACATTTGACCTGAACTAATGTTGGCAATTTATGGTATTTATTGGTCTTACTTGGTACAAATGTTGAAACGTTGCTGTAGAAACATTGATGTGTTAGATTATGGTGTCCTCCGTAATCACATATTATGATACAGGCATCACATGTCCCTTCCAAAATCCAAAAAATTCCATAATCCAAAACATATGCTGCCCCAAAGATTCTGGATAAAATATTGAGTGCCTGCAGAACCTTCTTCTTGGTAGTTGTTTAGATAAGATGCTGGATGTCTGGAAAGCACTCATAGTGTTGTCTGTCACACAGCAAGAGCTCAGTCTTCTGAAAACAGAGGCACCACACCCTCTGCCCCTGAACACTCTGGCCAGCCTCAAAAGTGTCAGCCCTGCGCAGGGAGAGAGAGAATGGGGCAGCTTCCATCTTCCCCTCTCCCATGCTGCCTTTCCCACTGACACCCTTTTCTCTCCCCCTAGAACACCAAGTCTGTGAAAATCCTAATGGACAGGTGAGCAGATGGCCGCTGGCCCTCAGGGGAACACACGTGGAGGAGGGCAGGAAGGGGCAGGCCCACGGCGGGGAGGTAGGGCGGGCTTACGCGTGATACCTCCTCACAGCAGACGCCCCATCCACTGCCCCCAGGACCCAGACCTGCACAGGCAGCAGCCTCTCTCCCCCTAAGATCGGCCACCTGAACTCCAAGCTCTTCCTGAACGAGGTGGCCAAGAAGGAGAAACAGCTGCGGAAGATGCTAGAAGGTGAGGGTGAGATCCTCAATCAAAGGAAGAGAAACCTTTGCATGCATGCTCAGTGCAGTTGTGTCTGATACTTTGCAACCCCATGGACTGTAGCTGGCCAGGCTCCTCTGTCCATAAGATTCTCCAGGCAAGGCTACTGGACTGGGTTGCCATGCGGTCCTCCAGGGGATCTTCCCAACCTGGGGATCAAGCCTGTGTCTCCTGCATTGCAGGAGGATTCTTTACCCACTGAGCCACTTGGGAAAGCCGAGGGAACCATCTGGGCAAGGGTAAATGCCAGAGCCTTCCCTCTGAGCGGTAGCCTGGCCTGTCATAAGCCTTGCCTCATATCCTGGCTCTGCCACTTCCAGCTGTGGGACCTTGGGCAGGCCATAGTACTTCCCTGAGCCTTGGCTTCTTCAGCTGTAAAATAGAAATGGAGTAGCCAGCATCAAGACGATGTGTGATGTACTGTGCTTGGCCCCATAGACAGAAAAGTTCCCCAGGGAGAGGAGGCTGGGGTGGCCTGGGATGGGGCTTTAGCGACTTTTGCCCAAACTTTCCACAGGCCCCTTCAGCACACCGGTGCCCTTCCTGCAGAGCGTCCCCCTGTACCCTTGTGGCGTGAGCAGCTCTGGGGCGGAAAAGCGCAAGCACTCGACGGCCTTCCCTGAGGCCAGTTTCCTAGAGACGTCGTCGGGCCCTGTGGGCGGCCAGTATGGGGCAGCGGGCACAGCCAGCGGCGAGGGCCAGTCAGGGCAGCCCCTGGGGCCCTGCAGCTCCACGCAGCACTTGGTGGCCCTGCCGGGCGGCGCCCAACCAGTGCACTCGAGTCCGGTGTTCCCCCCATCGCAGTACCCCAACGGCTCCGCCGCCCAGCAGCCCATGCTCCCCCAGTATGGCGGCCGCAAGATTCTCGTCTGTTCTGTGGACAACTGTTACTGTTCTTCCGTGGCCAACCACGGCGGCCACCAGCCCTACCCCCGCTCCGGCCACTTCCCCTGGACAGTGCCCTCGCAGGAGTACTCACACCCGCTCCCGCCCACCCCCTCCGTCCCCCAGTCCCTTCCCGGCCTGGCGGTCAGAGACTGGCTCGATGCCTCCCAGCAGCCTGGCCACCAAGATTTCTACAGGGTGTATGGGCAGCCGTCCACCAAACACTACGTGACGAGCTAACGCCACGCGGGCGGTGAGCACCGGGGAATCTGCCCCCTCAGCCCCCGGTGGCTCGGGGATGATGCATCCAGAGACCTGCCCCTCTACCTTCCTGTCCTCCCTCCCTCCCTCCCTCCTCCATTCCCCCAAGTCTTTTCCTTTTGGATTTTGTTTTGTTTAGGGCTTGTTTTGATTTTTTTTTTAATGAATCTCCTGGACGCGGAGGTGACAGTGGGAGCTGGCCTGGGCCGGGGCCGCAGGTGGCCCCGGAGTTGGGAAAGCGTCTACCTCAAGGCGCTGAGCTCTCTCTCGCTCTCTCTGTCTCACCTTTTTCCCTCCCCTCCTTCCCCTTCCCACCCCTTGGCTGGAAGGAGCCTCAGCTTCCTTTACAGCCTTGAGGGGAGGGGCAGTTTCCAACTCTCCTCACCCAGCCCTGGGAGGAGGGCCCAGGTGCCCACTGGCCTGCTTCTCCTGTTGGTTTTCTTTTGGGCAGTTTGATCACTGACTGAATAAGGACTGACCTGTAGATTGTGGGGCCTTTTTTTTTTTTTTTTTTAAACGAAGAATGATTTTTCCTGCTTCCTTCTCACCATCCTCCCAGACGGAGTTCAAAGGCCACTTCTCAAGCAGCTTTCGGCACCTTCAGCCTCAGAATGGAATCTTAAAGACAGGAACCCCATGTCCAGGAAAGGGGAAAAGGAACTTTGCCAATGATAGTGACCACAGCAAAAGCAAATAATAATAATATTAATAATAATAAAGAGAAATAAAAGAAATAATAAAATAAGAAACCATAGCACAGCCCTTGTCAAGGTCAGCGGGAGAGGAGGGGCTGCCCGGAGTTGGGTCCTTGCCTGGGTTTTGACACAGCAACTTCCTGTAGTGAGCACTTTGTATGAATCGTGGACTTCCTGTTCTCAAGGCGCAGGTATTTATTCTGTAATCTGTCTAGAGCACACACCGAAATCCAACCTTCTAATAAACATAATGGCGCAGTCCCACTCCCTGCCTCGCCTTTTACCCCCAACTCCCCCAGGCCTGGGGTCTTCAGGCATTGGTGTGAGGAGGGGCCCCTTCTAGGGACGGAAGCCCCGGCCTTGATTCTGTTCTGGGTTTAGGCTGTTCCAGGCCTGTGAATGTCAGTTCGTCAGCCACTAGCTATATCTACTCTCGGCCTTGGGTTCATTTGACAAATATTTGCTGAGGGCCTCCTAGGCCCAGCCTCCCTGCTGCATGGGCCCCGGCATCTCTTTGAGTTTCTGCCAACATGCTCTTAGCAAGGACAGACAAAGGAAAAAATACCTTTCTATGAGTCTTGCAAAGTTTACCTCCTTCACTCCACAAATATTTATTAAAGTACATGCTAAGCGCCAGGCACTGTGTAGGGCTAAGGGCACAGAGCTACAGCAGTCTCTATCTTGGAATTTAGTCTAATGGAGCCTCAGCCCCCATTGATGCGATAAGGGTGGGGGGCACTTGGCTCCATTCTTCCTTTGGTGGCTTAAGCTCTGGCCCCTGCCCCTTCCTCCAGTGAGCATGGAAGAAGAGAAGGCAGGAAAATCTTGAACGCTGGGAAGCATGGAGGTTGGGTGGCAAGGTGAAAAAGACATCCTACCCTCATCCCTTTTGGCAGAGCTTCTCAAAGTCCATTGTGTCAGGAGCTTGTTAAAAAGAGCTGATTCCTGGGGCCCTACATGGACTCAGTGGGAATCACTGAGGGCAACCTGCTTTTGTGTGTGTGTGTGTGTGTGTGTGTGTGTGTGTGTGTGTGTGTGTGTGTGTGTGTGTGTGTGTGTGTGTGTGTGTGTGTGTGTGTGTGTGTGTGTGTGTGTGTGTGTGTGTGTGTGTGTGTGTGTGTGTGTTTTGCCAAGGCACGCTTGATCTTAGTTCCCTGACCAGGAATCAAACCGAGCAGGGATTGAACTCTGCCCTTGGCAGTGGAAGCGCAGAGCCCTAACCAGACCATCAGGGGATTCCCAAGAATCGCATTTTTAACTTCCTGGTAATTCTGACACATCCTGGGGTTTGAGAAGTGCTGCCATGAGGGACTGGCCAGGGACCTGCTTGTCAGACCTGTGGGTAGGGTGGAAGGATGGGCAGGGCACACCAAGCCCTCTTGGGGAAGGAGCCAGGTTGATGGTGGGTGGGGGCTAATTTTTTAAAAAATCTTTTTAATTGAAGGATAATTGCTTTACAATATTGGGGGGCTGATCTTTTTAAAAGCTCTCTGGTTTGTTGCCTAACACTTTGCATAGATCTGCGTATGTGTAAAGTAGAAGGGGTAACCTTTCCTGGGTGCCTAGTTCTCTTTCCCCTTGTCTGGATGGAATCAGGGCCTGAATGCCTCCCACCCCAGAAAGGCTAGAACAAGACAGGGAGCTATGGGTAAGTCCTTCGCCAGGGGTCCAGACTTCACCGACAGCTAGTCACCCCTCTTCTCAGGAAAAGGATGCAAGTTGGAGGGCATTGTTAGTCCCTGTCCCCCAGCCAGTAGGGCTGGCCAGACCAAAGTCTTGGTCTTGCTAAGTTCCTCCATCCTCCAATCCTATGGGGTAGAAAATGACTCAGTCTGCAGTGAGTGGACCTTGATCACCACTCCCCCTTCCCCACTTTGGCAAGGAGCCAGAGCCAGGAGTTCAGAATGACAACAGCTGGCCTGCCCCCTTCTCTTCTGCACCTGTTTGGGACTATTGAGGGGAGGCAGATGGCTGGAGCACAGTGCTCCTCCAACCCAGGGTGGAAGGATGCCTGGGGGCAGGTGCTGCTGGACAGATAGACATTTAACTCTACTCACATCTGCTCCTGTCTCACTGTCGCTTTCTCTCGCTTTCTCCGGTTGTCAGGAACCCTGGGACATTTTCTGTGCCAGGAGTTGGGAGCCAAGACGGAAAGCTGCCCGATTTCTTTCCCACTTGGCCTAGCGGATGGAAGAGGTTCTTTCTCCATGTACATCAATGAAAGTGGGATATGGAGGAGAGACTCTGGTGGGAGTGGGAGGGTCTTGGGCCCCACCTCTGAAAGCCCACCACAGCAAACTGACACCCAGGCACAGAGGCTGTAGGCAGCCATGCAGCTAACTGTGTGTAGTATGGCCAGGGGTGCCTGGGCAGCCAGGGAAGCCTGGAGAGGCTAACCCCATCCAGCTGTCCCCAGCTACCCAGCTGTCCCTGGCTTTGTCGGAGCAGCTGTCACCCACCTCCCAAAAGTGTCAGAGGAGGGGCAGAGGAGGCCTGGAGAGCTGGAGCTGCCCCAGGAACAGGGGCCGGCGGGAGGAAGTGTGGGAGCCTTTCTCACCCTGCACACTCGAGACACCCCCACCCCCGCACCCACAGGCACACCCTGTGCCTCCCTCCGCGAAGCGCTGTCTCAGAGATACGGGCTCTGCCCCCCAGGCAGTGACTTACCGCCCTCCCCAGGGAGGCCATCGCTCCTCCCCTTTCCGGGCAGGGCAGGGCAGGGTGTCACGAGCGGAGCGCTTCTCCCCCACCCCACTGATGGCTCCTGTGGGCCAGATGTGCGGAGCCCGCAGGGAGGCGACCGCCGGGGGGTTTCCTCCGCCCGCCACCCCCGCGGGCCCGGGCTCTTTCATGTCGCCCTCCCCGGTCCCAGCCCCGGAGCTGAGCAGCTGCGCCCCGCTCTCCGCCCCCAGCCTCTCTCCCAGCTGTCTTTGGGGTGGGGCCGGGCAGCTGGGGAACAGCTGCAAGGCGTGGGGTGGGGGTGGGGGGGTTCGAGTGCCCTCCCGCAACAGCCGGAAACAGTCTCCTTGCCCAGGCCGGGTGCAGGGGGAGGGTGAGGCCTGGGGGATTGTCGGCCCTTGCGCCTCTTCCCCACCCCCTGCCCCGCCCCCAGCGCATCTGGCCCGGCCTGCCGAGAGGCCGGCAGACCCCAGATCAAAGCCCCCTCCGGGCTTCAAAGGGCACCCTGGGGGAACACCCTGAATGGGGAGGCCGCTGAGTCAGTGCACCAGGGCCCTCTCTGGAGGCTGAGACCCTGAGTTTTAACCTCCTTTCTGGGTTCTTCTAGGCCCTGTTCACATACACCCACTCCACCATGCCCTTTCCTCAGACTCCTTCATCTGCTCCCATATGAGGGTGGGGGAGAACCGGAGAACACTTTCAGGATCAGACCTGGCCCCCTGGGGGATTTCCTACCCCAGCCCATCTCTGCCCTCTGTAGATTGGGTGTGTGGTGCTGTGAGGTCTAGGAGAAGGCCTTGCCCAGCCTAGTTCTCTAGGCCTACAAGCAGAGGGTGCCGTGGGGTAAAGGGAGGAAGAAAAACGATTCCTGGATATCCCTGGACAGACCCACCACACTTTACCCCTCTTCTATAGCGAGATTCTCCCTGTAGGCTTTTGGAAAACTCTTCTTTGGAGGGGCTTTAGCAACAGTGGTCTCTAGAACTTAGGATCTTGGTACTGATTCTAGAACTCTCTGAATCCAGTTTTTTTCAGTTAAAGAGGCAAGGAAGGAAATAGAGGACACTCTTCGGTTGCTCCCTCTCTTTACTCTGCCAAAGTGCTGGGGCTAAGATTCTAGAAACTTCGTTAGAGGCTGCAAGGAATGGGAAACGGATCAGTAATAGGAGGCAGAGGCAGCTGGGGCTGGGGACTTCTGGTGAGAGGTGAGAGGCCCCCATGAAGGGGCCTGGCCTTCAGGATAGCAGCTTCTTCCTCCAGCATCTGTCTTCCTCCAACACTGTGTGCCATCCACCTGCACTCCAAAGTCTTTCTTCCCTTCCAGCGCAGGATGTATTCACTCTCTGCTTGAATTCCTCCAGTGACAGAGAACTCACAACCTCGAGACATCCCTTGCTTTATGAAAGCTCTTACAAAGAACAAACACATCTGGTGGGTAGAGCTTTGGCCTCTACCACATTCTCCAGTGTATGAGAATCACATCCCCTGAGTGAGGGAGGCCTTTACAAGCCCAGGGCTTCTTCCCTAAAATTCCCTGTCCCTGGCATTTATGATGCCAGGACTTGCCAATGGACTTCTGCACTGGGAGGCTGGATGTTTCCTCCACAGGCAACCAGTTTTCCTTAATTGCTATGTGGTTAATTCCTCTCAACTGCAGCAAACTGGGTTATTTATGACGTCTCCTTGCACTTAGATCTTCAATAATTGGGTCTTTTTTGAGAGAGAACCCATCTGCTCAATGCCATACATTATTTCTCTTGGTTTACATTGAGGCAAGAAGAGGGTGATGTGTGGGGTGGGGTGCAGCGTAGTTTGCAACAGCCTGTAGAATGTGGTGTAGAGGTGGCATAGGCAACATCTCAGAATTGCAGATAAGAAGTGGGATGAGGGAGCAGGCTTCCAAGAGCCATGCCGTAAGGGCAGGGTAGACTTCTAGCCCACTTGAAAAAAATGGCAGTGAGTCACTTGACATATGGGTGTCCTGGCTGCCTGGCTGTGAGTTGGATATTGTCCTCAGACACTCTCCATGTGTGTGCCTGCTGCAGGGCACTGAGCAAATGGGCAGCTCATGGCCTAATGCATAGGGACTCTCCCTCCACACCAAATACCATCCCTACCAGCTGCAGTTCCCTGAGCTCCACCCGTCAGGTCATAGGCTTAGAGTCAGTCCTCCAGCAGCCCATGTGGTTCCGTGCCCCAGTAACTGCTGTTCTCTCTGCCTGGATTGCCTGTCCAGCCTCAGAGTCTCATCTTCTCTGTGCATTCCTCCCCACCTCTCCAGAGGGTGTATGAAGAATAAGGAAAGATGTGTGTGAGATGCCAAGATGGGGCTGGTGTAGGACGCTTTCTAGCATTGATACTTATCATGATGTTCAAGTTCCTTTGGGCCAACCACACTCCCATGCACTTAGCACTGTCACTTGGTATTCTAACTCATTGTGATTTATGTGTCAGGTTAGAGGCTGCATAGCTTGTGTGTCCGAGTAGCCTGTGCATCCCTGGAGGACGTGAAATATTAGTCATCTTTGACTTTTCAGAGCCCAAGAAACAGTGCCTGTTTCATTCATTCACTCATTCATTTATTCAACTAATAATTATTGCTGTCCTTCTAATATTGGCCTCTATTCCAATGCTGGGGATACACTGGTGAATGGAATACACAAACTCCACTCTCTTGGAGCTAATAACTTAGTGGGAAAGAGCTGACAAACAAGAAGTCAGTAAAGGGACTTCCCTGGTGGTCCAGTGGCTAAGACTCTATGCTCCCAGTGCAGGGGGTCTGGCTTCAATCCCTGGTTGGGGAACTGGATCCTGCATGCTGCAGCTAAGTGTTCACATGCCACAACTAAAGATCCAGTGTGCTTCAACTAAGACCTGGAGCAGCCAAATGAATAAATAAATATTTTTTAAAAAGAAATCAACAACTGTGAGTTGGTGATATGTACCAAGAAGGGAAGTAAAGCAGGGACAGGGCTTGTCAGTAGAAGTAAAGAGCTATAGTAATTCTTATATATGTAGGTGGTTGCGGAAGGCTTTGCTGAGAAGGTGACATTGAGTGGAGATCTTAAGAATGTGAGGAGACAAGATCTGGGGATATTTGGAGCAAAAGAGTCCCAGGTGGAGGGAACAACCACAAAGGCTAAAAGCAGAAGATGCTTGTTTCAGAAAGAGCAAGGAGTGGCTGGAAAGGTGGGTGAGGGGCAGAGCAGGGAGTGATGAGGTCAGAAAGGCATGAGTAAACGGGGGCGGTGGGGGGCAGGTAGGAGGCGGCCAGGACATGAAGCACTGTAGGTGCGCTGCCTCCACTCAAAAGATATCTGCTGAATGAATGAATGATGGATGAATGAATGAACACCGAATGCCTGGGCTATTGGGGCTCTGAATGTTTCCCAAGGGAGCCCTGTGGGCTAGAGGCTGCCAGGCCTTCGTCCTGGGGAGGTGGGACTTGAATTGTGCCCTAAAGGAGGGGTGAGCAAAACACAGAAGAGAGGACAGACATCCCGAGAGGAGGTCTCTATGAACACAGGTGGGGAGATGAATCCCTGTCAGGGGGCAGCAAGGATTGCTCATCTGGAGCTCAGGGTGTGTGTGAGACCCCGTGATTGACAGGTCGATAAAAAAAGATTTGAGGTCAGACCAGAGGGGACTTGAACGATAGGATAAAGCTTGACCTTGCGTGTCTCAGAGCAGCGGGGCCTCCACAGGCATCTGAACAGAGGAACTGAATGTTAGAACGATGGCTCTTCTGAGCACTAAGGGGTGAGCGGCCAAGCAGTGGGGACAAGGGGACCAACTAGGAGGCAATGGGAGGTCCCAAGGAGCAAGGAGGTCGGGGGGGGGGGTGGTGGCGCAGTCAGGGTGCAGGTTGCCTCAGCCCAAGGAGCAGGAAGGACTGTGGCTGGACCTCTGGGTCCCGTTGCTCAGGCTGAGAGATGGAAGCCGGGGTCAGGCCCTGCTCCTTCCCTCCCAGCCAGTCGTGGGCCCCAGAGTCAGCAGAAAACCCCGGCCCTGGGGAGGAGGCGGGGGCGCAGAGCCAGAAGCTGCTGAGGGAGCACTGGCAGCAAGATGCCATTGTACGTCCGCAATCAAGATACTTCAGAGGAAATCAAAAGCACCAACTGGGAAATGATGTGTGCACGCTCTCGCTTTCTCTCTCTCTCAAGCACACACACAAACTTCTGCCTCCAAAATGGGTCAAGTGAAGGCTGTGGGCGTGGGCTGGAGAGGGAGGGCTGGCAGGAGAGGAGGCCCAGGGCCCCGAGCAGCCTGGGCGCTCGTGCCCACTCACCCTCCTGGCATCGGGGTTGGCAGCAGCTGCGGGGTGGGGTGGGACATGAGGATAAATATACACCTCCCCATGCATATGGATAATGCACACAGCTGCCCTGCCTGCTTTGCGCTCATTAGGACCAACTGTTTCAGGAGCGGTGGCAGGCGGGCGGGAGGGGGTGATGTGCCCATTCACAGGCTGGGGGTAGGGGGGCTGCTTGCAGCTGTGCAGACACCTCCCCCCTGCCTGGATCAGCATCCCAGCCCCTGAATTGCCCCGTCCTCCCTCTTTTCCTTCCTCCCAACCTGCTGCTCTCCAGATCTGAGGGTCTCAGGGTGGGAAGGGAGCCTGGGGAGTGAGTCAGGAGGAAATCCAGGCTGCACCCCCACCAGAGCTGGGGGAGTTGAGGGGATGGTTGGATTGTAAGGTATCCTCTGGCCCCAGGATGGGCTGCTGCTTGCAAACCCAAGCTCCTTATCTATTTCTCTCCCAGTTCCATCTGTAGCTTCCAGGCAGGAAAACTGCTTCGACCCTGTCATCTGGAAGCTCCGGGGAAGCCTCAGATCATATTCGAAAGCCCAAACCAGGCTTGCTCTGTGGCCCCAGACAGAATCAGAGGGGCTTGGGAGTGATGGTGCGATGGCACAGGCTTCTGCCTTCTCAGCAGCAAGGGAGGCTGGTGGGCTCCAGTTCACCAGAGCAGGTCGTCCAGGAGAGACTGGGGACTGCATTGGCGATGTGAGTGTTAAGAGCCTGGTCCAGGGGGAGGTCTGGCTGATGTAATAAGTATGACTGACCCCGGCTGAGGGGCCCTCAGCCAGTGCCAAGACTTGCACCCTGGTGGGGTCAGGGGGGCATCCTTTCCCAAATGGGTGTGCGGAAGCCACGTGCCAGCCTTGCCCAGTCTTAGGAATTTGCATTCCCATTCTGTTAACAAGGCAAAGAAAGGGGGAGGCAGCGTCTGTGTGTGACTCTGCAGTCGGCCCTTTCTCTTGCCCTCCAGTGATCTAAGTGGGCTCCAGGGACGTCTACCACTTTGCTGCAGCCCGTCTCTCCTCCTTCCGGGCCAGGGCACTGGGTGGGGGCTGCAGAGCCCTGGGGGAGAATCGAGGCCCAAAGGGTCACAGCCTCCCCAGCCTTTTTCCTTTGTTGTCAGGGCGGGGCCTGGCCACCGCCTGCCCCCTCTGCTGGTGGCCTTCAGAGCAGCAACCACCTCTGGGCTCTGTGAAGTTTCCTGTGGATCTTAAAGAGGTGGGTGGCAAAGTGAGAGAAAGAGACGTAGGCCTTGGCCTGGTTTCCTGGAGCCCCGCTCCCCACTGTTCTCAGCTCCTGTGTTTAGTCAAGAAGGTGCCCTGGAGAAAAATGGTCTTTCTATTTAAAGGGAACCCCAGCTAAACCATTTCCTAGCTGTGTGTTTCTAGGCCAGTGACTTACGCTCTGAGAGCCTTGGTTTCCTCAACTGGAAGAGAAGGGTGGGAATGGTTACCCTGTGGGGTACAGAAGGATCCAGTCAGTGAATGACTAACAGGAGGAGTCGTTTGTTGATCTAAATGGTAGTTCTGACCTCAACCCTTGCAGGTCTCAGCTTCAGGTATCCACCTGAGTTCTCCTGCAAACCTTGCCCCTCCTTGACTCAGCTTGCTCTCTGCCTTTCTGTCATTAATATTTCATTTCTTTACTGAAGGCTTTTTGTCCCTGGGTCACTGCTATTCACCCTGGGAAAAGAAACCTCTCCCTGCTCCTTTGTGCCGGAGTCCTCAGCTCCTTTTCTGAGTTCAGAAGCCAAAAGGGGAAAAGGTTTCATGAGACGGGCTTGGGGCCCAGCAGTCAAACAAGCCCAGGTGAAAATCGTGACCCTGCCCCATTCTCATGCTGTGATCTTGAGCAAGTGAATCCAGTTCTCTGAGCCCTAGCCTCAAACTGAGTGATAACACCTGTAGTTATTAATGTTGTTGCAAGGATTAAATGAATGATAACGGCCAAGTGCTTGGTACAAGTGGATGCCCTGGTCTGACCCTGCAGGGGCCTGGTTGTTGGCTGTATCACCACAAGCTCGTGTCTGTCTGGTTCTGGACACACACACACGCACACGCACGCACGCATGCACGCACGCACGCACGGACATGACACAGGACGCAGTGCTGGACCAGCAGGTTCACTGCAGGGAACAGGAGCTCTCTTCCCCTCCTCCCTGCCCAGCTCCCATGCTGCAGCTTCTCCGTGTTCTGCAGTGTTGGAAAAGGAAATTACTGAACAGATTGCAATTAAGGGGGAGGTGGGGGGGAGAGAGAGACAGAGGCCCTGAAATGCAGCTTGACTGAGCGCTAAACTGTGTTTTTGCCCAGAGCCAATCAGGAGCCGCTGACAAGAGCCTGTTCCCACTTACAAATCTAATTGCAGGAGGTGGGGCTGGGGTGGCCCAGGGAGCCCCCTGGAGAGAGGAGGGGGCTGCCAGCACCTCTGGGAAGGCTGCTGACCCTTGCAACACGTGGGGGGCCGTGTGGGAGGGCAGAGGTTCTTGGAGGCCTGGGAAAGCCTAGACTCCAGAATTTTTGCCTGTTATTATAATAGCTACCAATGATTTAGTACCTACTCTGCACCAGACATTCATAACTTCATTTAGTTTCTTGGAGATTCAACAAGGTAGGTGATTACCTCATGTTACAGGAAGAAACTGAGGTACAGTGTTCCTACTATGTGCTAGCTATTGCCTTCTATCTACATCTGTTGCCATTATATCTCTCTTCAATCTCCCTACCACTCTTGTCCCATTTCACAGATGAAGAGGCAGGACTCCAAGAAAGGAAGCAACTTGCCTAAGATCACAGCTGATTTATGGATGGGCAAGGATAGATTTTTGGGTCTGAGTCCCAGGGAATACAGTATAATTGTCTCACTGTCGCTGTATTGAGCAGGGCATTCTGGGTAGAATTGTCAGATTTAGCAAAACAACACAAACACAACTGGGATGGCCAGTTAAATGTGAATTTCAGGTAAACAGTGACTTTTTTTTATAAGTATTATGTCTCAGATCTATGTACTTATATTCAAAATGATTCTTTGTTTATTTGCAATTCAAGTTTAACTGAGTGTCCTGCCATTTGTCTGGCAACACTAGACTTTCTCTCTCTTCCTGCCTCCAGCTCCCCTCTATTCTGCCAACAGCTTGCCTTTAAAGGCCAGCCCTTGGGACCAGTCAGGCTGGTATGTCTCTAGGCTGCTGAAGTGAGGCTGCCGGAGGGGAAGACGAGCTCTTCTCCAGAGGGCAGAGCTCTGGACCGGAACCCACTTTGCCTCCTACTGTGTGGCTTTGGGCAAGTCTCCTCCCTTCTCTGAACCCTGTCTAAAAGGAAATAGTATTAGGTAATTGCCAGTATCCTTGCAGCCCCAATTTTCCTAATTTCTCCCTTTTTTCTGTCTGTGCAAAGGATGGCACCAAAACAAAATAATTGTGCTGCCGTGGGGACAGAGGACAACAACAGTTGGGACAGGGGACCCCCCCTTCCCTACCCACCCACCCCCACACCCCCCGCCAGCAGCACTGATCAGAGAAGACCCCTGGTGTGGACTTGGAAGGCTGGGGGCTGAGACAATGAGCCATTATTGTGTTACTGTCTTTGTCCTGGGGGGCCGGTGGCAGCTTACTGCTGCCTTCAGACCTGGGTTCCCAGCCCACTGGCACTGATGACTCTGTGATCTTGGGCAAATGCCTTAACCCAGGCCAGCACCTCATTTTCCTTAGCTGTAAAGTGGGATTAACACTGCCCCATGACATCGATGAAGGGTCTGCTTTGTGAGAAGGGCTTAATAAAGGGTTATGTTTATTGGTGGTGGTGGCGTTCATGTCACACCCTCCTGCAGAAAGCACCTTGAGAGATGCTGACCTCTGAAAGGACGAGCTCACTGCAGCCCTCTCCCCTCTCTAGCAAAGGACACGACGCTTTCCAGGCTGCCTTCGTTTCAGCTAAATTTTATTTGTCGGATTTTTGACAGACGTCTAAATTATACATTGAATTTTCCACATGACCAAATACCATGTCCCTTCCTTTGATTATCATTTTCAAAAGATACTAAAAAAAAAAAAAAAAACTTTTCGATGGAGCAGACTGAACCCTGAAACCACATGGAGTGCAGAGCTAAAAATAAAAGGAAGTAAGAACTGGCCCCTGAGAAGGAAAGAGAAATCAAAGCAAACTCTGACGGGAATCAAGGGACGAGTCCTGGCGAGGGTGACATGGTGTCACCCTCCGGGCCAGGCCGGATAAGGAGCGGCCGACAGCGAGGGTGGGGCCCAGAGTGGCGCAAAAATAGCCATGGCTTTAGCCCAGAGGGGAATAAAAGAAATTTGTTAAAAGCCAGGAAAGAGAGAAGTGAGCGGGAGGGAGGGAGGGGGCAGGACCACGTCCTTCCCGCAGTTTGGGAGCTGCGGACCTTAACCCTGGCACATCTCTACCCGCCAGCATAATCGCTGACTCTCAGCTGTGCGCCGACATGTTCCCCAGCTCAGCCCACATCAATGACACCCTTGTTTCCATAGTAACCAAGGGAGAGTGAAGGGGAAAGGGTGTGCTGCCCTGGGCTCAGGGAAGCCAGCCAGAAGGAGCCGCACGGGGGGAGGTTGGGAGGAGGGGAGGGGAAGGAGTTTTTCCCACAGCTGGTCTGAGCACACATCCTGGGGCCCCTGTCCCAGGCCTGGCCTGCCCTCTGGCCTCCACCCCTCTGCCCTCCCTCTACACATTCAGATGCAGTCTTGCCCAGAGCCAGTCTCACCACTGAGACTCCCTGGGAGTGGAAAGACCCAGCATCCCCCTTCTAGCTTCCAATTTTGTCCTCCACGGCGGGGGGCGGCAGGGGGGTACTAGGGAGAGAGGAAAGGGGACTTTTAGAAGCATTTTGTTTTTACAAATGCGAGCTGTCAAACTCTGCGATTTTCAGGCTCCTCTCATCTACCCTGTGAGCCCCGGGAGGGTTTGGTAGGGCTCAGAGGGAAGATGAAAGCCTGTGACATCCACAATGTCTCTGTGTCTTTAGCTGAAAAGCAAAGCTGAACATTCACAGAGGCTGTTATCAGACGAAGGCAAGTGGCTTCTGCCTGCTGGCCGAGGCCCTGGGCGGGGGTAGGGGGGGTGCCCTTTCAAACAGTTCCCTAAGTTGGTGGTAAAAGGACAAAAATATTTCACAGATCATCCACTGCTAGAGTCCAAGTTCCACATAGCTGTTAGCAAATCGAAGACCTCAAAGCAGGCATTTTGCCCCTCAGATAACACTCATGCTGCACTATTCGAAGGGAATCCGTGCTGCACTATTTGGAGGGAAAAAAATATTTTCATGTGCTAGAGCCATATTTGCAGCCGGATAGAAGGGGGATTTCTGGTCCCTTGTAATTCTGTTTTGCTTCCTTTCAAAGGCATCTGGGTAAGACAGACAAGCCTAAGGAGGCTGCAGGGAGCAGCAAGCTCACAGTGGTTTAAAAACACTCACCTTTTGTTTTGCAAGTCCCCACAGGTCTGTCCATAGCCACCCCAGGGCACCTTTTCATGTCTGGCCTTGTTAATGACTTTCACCCCAGACCGCCTTTGAAGCGGGCCATGCCTCAGCCTCCTGGGCACAGCTTGGTCCATAAAGGCTGGGAACTGAGGGCCAGGGGCTGGAGCAACCCCTTCAGTCTGTTCACATGCCTTGGTGGGTTTGGAAAGGGCTGCCTCCTGGGATGTGAAAAGCAGCTGGCCTGGGACCCGTCAGCTACTGGACGGTCTCTTATTCATTCTCTGAAAACCCGGGAGGCCAGGCACCAGAACAGAGCTCGGTTGGAACGCCAAGGGATGCTCTGGCCCACCTTCCCTTGTCTGAAGCTGGGGATTTCTTAAGTCTCAAGGAAACAAGCTCTTTTTGCAACACAGGGCAGGAGAAATCTCCTGCCATTCCTCTCTGATCAATCAACAGAGGACACATTTTGCTAGAGAGAGGCTGAGGGGACCAGGAGCTGGGGTGACTCTGGCTTCTCTGGGCAAGGCCCCCACAACCCTACCCACCCAAGCGCCTCCCGGCAGCAAGCCCTCTCCACCCTTGAGCAGCCCACACCACCAAGTTGCCAGCACTGTAAAAATTGATCTCTTCTGAAGATCGATCTGCCTGGCTTTTCTCAGTGGAGCAGGTTCATGGTGAAGCTGCATTTATTTTTAAAATCTGATAGCAGCGGCCTATTGTGATCATTTAAACATAGAATTCTTTGAGCTTTAGAAATCCCTTCTATGGGACGGCCGTGGAGAAGGCAGCTAATCTCGGAGTCAGCTGCTCACTGCTCCATTGAACTGGAGAAAGCCTGTTTACGCTAGCCTGAGCCCTCCATGTGAGGGCTTTTTAAGGACCTTGTAATTTTTCTGGAATTAAACCTCCCACCTCTCCTTACATTCCAGATGTCATTACAGTCAAAAGTGGTAAGAATTTGCTTCCCGTGTGGCTGGCTGGGGGGTTGGGGACGGGGTATGTTTCTGTGGTGACTTGTCTGCAGGAAAGGATTTTTTTTTTCCCCCTTTCCAAAGGGTGAGGATTACATAGTCTCTTACCTGCATGACAAGATGGTTTAATCATCTGCTGTTCCTCACCTCCCCCTCCTTTCCCTGGCCCGTGCAGCTTCCCACCCAGACAGGCTGCAGCCCTGGTAATGGGTGATGGTAGAGATCATTGACCAGCATGAGCAAACTATCTTGGCTTCAAAACCACGGGGGAAAGTAAGGACAGGTCAGGAAATAAATGACCACAGCCTAAACTGTGGTCCTCTTCCTCTCTCCCCCACTGTTTTTTTTTTTTTTTGAAAGAAAAAAGCCCACTGGAATTGTCTAAACTGCAATGCAATCTCTTGCTCATTTAAAAGATCTCATTTTCTAATCATGTGCTTTGAGATATTTAATACTATTTCAATTATGCAGAAGAAATAATATAATTCCTTTATTTGAAAAATGATACTGAGCCTCAGAGATCAGTTAAATCTACGGCTGGAATGGGGATTCTTTTTAAATGGTGTTGCTCCTTCTCTTCATACAGCTGTAGCTGTACACAGATGGAAAAACATTTGGTCAGAAAGCAGCAAATTAGTGTTTTTCAGGACAGAATTCAGCTCCCGCATCTCCATTTGTCGAGATTTTATTTCTTCTTTGCGCTGACATTTTTGCAGACCCAGTTCATGCCGTCCTTTGAGGGAAATGGGTAGAGAGGCAGTGTTAGTTGTAAGTAAGGCACCACACACTCCAGCCCTCGAGGGGAAAGAGAGAAGGTCCCGGGTCCTCCCTCCCCAGCCACGGGCTCAATGGCGCTTGCCTGCCCCAGGGGCCCACCTGGGTGACCAGGGACAGTGACCTCCTAGGGAGGAGTGGGGAGGCCTCTGAGAGGTTGAAGGGAGACGGGAGGGGGAGTGTCAAGAGCCTGAACTTGAGATGGGTCCTCAGGAACTCCCTCTGAAAAAATAAACACATCTGCCTGGATCCCAGGCCTGATTGAGGAGCTATCAGGACAGATTCCAGCCATTTTTGGCTTTTTCTAAAAGCTGACCTTTGCTAGGGCATTAAATTCAATAATCAGCCACCCTTCTGGTGCCCCGGTGTGTTTACAGTGTGACAGTGTACACTTGGGCTAAATTAAATTTCTTTTTGGAAAAACAAACCGACTGCAGTGCGCGTTACTAGACACACACTGGGGCAATGTGTATTCATTTTTCTCTGTGCAGCACCAGGGAAGGTTTAAAGGGGCCTGGCCTGGTTCTTGCAGCTTTAAGCAGTACCAAGCAGAGGGACTGGGGAGAAGGTTCCCTTAAAGGCACAGTAACCTTGAACGTGTCCTCTCTTAGAAGGCTGGAGGACAGAGGTAAAATCCACACAATGTCTATGTACAGCCACCTGGCAGGTGGCGTATCTTGTGGATCCCAGGCCCACCAGAGACGACCTCTTTTTCAACCCCCTTAGGAGCCATCCCTGAAAGCTCACTTTCCCCAGAGTCTGTGTGACCCTAAGAGTTGCGCAGAATTCTCAGAAGCCCAGAATAAAATCGAAGGAGGCTCCTGCAAGGCACCCCCTCTCTTTTCCCCTGCTTCTGTCACACACAGACGTCTCAGGGCATACATGACATTCAGAGCCCTGCATTTCCTGTGACCAGGGAGCTAGTCGTTGAACCTGAACAGCTGAGACAGCTTAAAGTAATAAATATCAGCTGACACCCTTGGCCATTCGGAGCATTAATCCCATAAACAATACATCACGGCAAAACAACCAGCAGGCATCCTATCTCCTGGCTAATCTGACCATAACCTGAATTTACAGTGATTAAAACTCCGCCAGTTGCCATCAGAGCACTTGGTTGGGAGAAGCAGAGTATCTGATGGCTGTCCCAGAGCAGACCTTAGAGGAGGCTGGCCATGGCCCACTGCACAAAACCTCACAAAGGTGGACAGCACCTGGCAGCAGCAGGGACCGCGGTGGGGTGGATGGCGAGGTGAGAGAGGGTGGACTCCGATTACAACTGGGTCAGTGGCTTACTCTGAAAAGCTGAGGCCAATTTTAAGACCATTTTTATGAAAAGGACTAATTTCAAGAGAAGGATGTTTAATTTTAGGAGCTAATTGGTTTCCAGGAAAAAAAAAAAAGATCACCTGCCAGGAGACAAAAAAGATTTTACAAATAAAAGAGAGATGAATAAGATAACCATCTTCTCTTTGCCTTCTAAGGTGAATAGCTCAGCACTTACGTGGCACTTTCCATCTGTAGGAACCCGCACAAACACCATCAAAGGTGCGTACCTCAATATTTCCTGATCTATAGAGACTTGCACTATTTTATCAAATCATCTTAGAGAAATCAAGAGCAGTGTTCCCACTGAATACTGTCTTCCCTCTTGTTTTACGGCTGATTACAGAGGGGGCTGGGCTTCTTTTATTGTATGTAACTCAACATGAATGCACTCAAAGAGATAGGAAAAATATTTACTCAGCTGCAGGAACCCAAGGCAGAACGTGGAGGGTGAGGGGCAGCTTTCTACTGGGTATCTGTTATGGAGGCAGAGGGGATTTGAATGGGGAGCCCTGCTGAGGGGCAGTGTCCTCCAGATGTGTGTGAGAGCCCCAGTCCTGCCAGCAGAGGGCGCTCAGAGGTCGGGCCCCACCAGCTGACCTGCTGGCGGGCGGGGCGGGGCGGGGGCACTTTCCATAGCTGCTGCCTGCAACCTGGAGTATGGGAAGCTGGGAAGACTTAACTCCGCTCTGGTTCAGGAAGGCTGATCTGTCTAAAGTGTTTGGAGGCTGGGGGTTTGTGCCTTTCCTGTTACTGCCCAGAGGAGGACCTGAACTGGAGCTGGGAGGTGTCAGGGAGGCAACAGTCAACAAGGATATTACCTCAAAGGTGCCCACTGGCAAGGAAAGATTCCTGAGGGGAGGGTCCATGCCAGACTGGCTTGGGGTGGTGTTTACAGAACTTCGCACGATGGCTGGCCTGCCTGCCTGCTAAGTCACTTCAGTCCTGTCTGACTCTTTGCGACCCTATGGACCATAGCCTGCCAGGCTCCTCTGTCCATGGGATTCTCCAGGCAAGAATACTGGAATGGGTTGCCATGGTCCTCCTCCAGGGGATCTTCCCAACCCAGCAGCAGACACTTAATTAATTTCTTTTAATCCTTGTAACAACCCTTTGAAGTAGGTACTTAGGTATGAGGAAATGGTGGCACAGAAGAATGCGTGGCAGAGGCGGGCTGTGAACCCAGGCAATCTAGTTCCAGCGCCCGCGCGAGTGCACCACTGACCATTTCTCAATGATTGAGAGCAAGTGCCGGGGGAGGAGCTCTGCCTCAGGCTTAGGGAGAAGCTGTGCTTACCCTCAAGTTGGCAGAGGGAGCAACTGCAGTTTTTTTTCCTTATGACTTTCAGCTGAACACAGGGGCATGAGAAGGAACAGCCCCAGACAAGCGCCTGGCGTGGCTCTGCTGCAGCTCTGAAGGTGCCAGAAGCTGTTTCCGGCCACTCACCTCTCAAGATTCCTAGGTTGCCAGGTACTGATACTTGTGGAATCCTACATTTTTATATCACAGCACGATCCCAGCATATTAACTCGCTGCAAGCCTGCCATCTCCAGCGGAATCTCTCTCTTTAGAGACAACATCATTGCAAGAGGAGGAACCTTAAATCAGCAGCCACATCACTCTGGCCTTAATTTAGCAAGGCTTTGATTTTCTTTTAAACAGATGACTGAGAAAAAGGTGATAGTTTACCTGAAGCAGGTTACTGCTCTGCTTCCAAAGAAGGAAATGAACTCGTAGGTTTGTTTAAGGGCTGAACCTTTACTGTCAACTGGTTTGACCAAATTTCTGCAAACTGGATCTTCCTCACAGGGCTGACAATCTCATGGTATAGTCCTCCCTTTCTTCCTCCACTGCCCCTCCCCCTGACCAACCTTGCTGAAACTGAATTTGAATTGATTGGCTTAGGAGAGACACTGAACCTCAAATACTAAGCTTTCTCTGGCCTCTTGCAGAGGAAATAACTGCTACCATGTCATGGGATTATTCCCTACTAACCACTGGGAAAAATGGAAGGTGGCCCCTAATCACATGGGTGGAAACCTACTTGATCACAGAGCTCTCCATTTCGGGATTAAAGGCATGATGCCCTTTCTATGGGAAGAGTGCACCCCTCATACTCTGATCTCTCTGCAATGCATCCGTCACTGCTCAGTGGTAGGAAGGAAGGGAGCAGTGGCAGCCATGGTTGGGTGGGTCTGGTTGTTTAATGCCACGAGGACTACACCGTCACATCAGTAATTGCTCAGGCCCGTGTGAGCAATGCAGCCCATTCCTTTGTGCCACTGGGCCCCCAGGGTCAAGGAGCAGCTGGAGGCAGCATACATAAAATATTGCTTGCTATTAATACTTTTTCTGGTGACAAAAGGCACTGCCCCAGAGAGGTAGCAAAATTGCATGACCCAAGCTTGCTTTCCTACTCTACAGAGAGGGTTGAAAATTTAAAAATAAACCTGAGGTCTGACTTGCAGATAAGCAGTTCCATACACCCTGGGAGTCAAAAATAACTGAACCAGGCCTAGAAAGAGGTTGTAAATGTTATTTTTTAAAAAAATATTGAAATTCTGTTGGCATATTAAAAAAAAAGTTTCCCTCGGATCAAGGAAAAAGAAACAAAAACAAGAACCTGGGCTAGTTTAGAGTTCATCTGTGAGGCACTCCGAAGGACAGCTCACACGGCAGGACTCAGATGGCTAGAGGCCCTTGCTAGAGGCCCTTTCTGTGAAGGTGAGAGCTCTCTGAGCCGGATTACGGCTCCTGCTCGGAGAAGGAAGACAGGGCATATGGGAGCGATGTGAAAAGAAGGTATGGATGTGAGGTGGGGGCATGGAGAGCAATACCCAGGAGAACCTTCTGCTAGCTTGAAGCTACTGGTGTAGGCAGATCTCTGTTATGACTAAGGTTAGAGCCCAGGTTGAAACTGCTGATCTCTGCTTTGAAAGGAAATTCTAAAGCAGTATAATTTTAATTAAACACACACACACAGTTCTGGGGAGGCAATGTCTTCAAATACCTGAAACTACCACCGCCAGGGAGAGCTGTGGTTTGGGATTCACATTCAGGTCTGCAGGTGGAAGAGGGACTGATTTCTGTACACCTTTCTCTGACTCTCAGCCAGATCCTTTGTTCACTATTTTCCAGACACCCAAGGAAAAGCAGAGAAGAGTCCCAGGGTTAGGTGTTGTTTACGAGAAACCCTGGCAACCCTGGATGCAGACGGAGGCTGCTCCGTGTTTGCAAGGGGTTCTGCTGGAGGGGGCCGTGGCTTTTCCCTCCCGGACACAGTTCAGTTTCGCTTTGCCCTGCCTTCATCTGCTTGACATAACTGGGTCTCTCTGACCACTCCTCTGGATTACGGGGCTCTCCCTGGCAGAGTTTCCAAGACTGATGCTCTCCTTCAGCTTTTAGTGCCCCTTACCTGCCTCTGCTCTCAACAGCTCCCCCTGAAAACCTGCTTTAATTATGTGATGGGCTGCCTCCTCATCAACATCAGTCAGGCAAACAAAGACCGGTTCCCAACTCTCTAGAAACCCGCAAAAGCCAATTTCCACATCCAGAGCCAGGGACTGCCTGGCTGCAGGTATTTGCCATCAGAATATCAGGTAAAACAAGAACCCGAAATCCACCTCAGGAATCACTAACTTCCACAATCTCGAATCATGTATTTAAGCTGCTTGGCTAAGGAGAAATGAGTTCCCTGCCCGAGTAGTCTCCTCACCTAGCAGATGTGTTCCCCCGACTCACCCACTCGAGGGTTATTTATCAGCACAGGACAGGCTTCGCAAATGCATTTGATCAGGCATACACATAAAACAATGTAAAAAGACAGTTGTTTTTAAATATCTGGAACAGTAACGGAAATTCCAGGTGTTTTTTTTTTTTGACTTCTGTATATTTTCTTTCAGGGTCATTAGGGCTGTGGTCCCAGTTGCTTGACCCCTATCACGACTGAGCATTTTGGTAGCTCTCCCCATTGCTGACCAGCTTTCAGGGGGCCATGGGTGGGGAGGGTAGAATGGGAAGATGAGATAGGAAGTTAAGGAATTTTAAGTAACTTTTTCACAGAATCTCTGTCTGAAAGTAAAGTCTTTCATTTTTAGGAATACTTAAAGCCTTAATTAGTACGAGTCATTAAAAGGCCTGCTCTTGAACTAAGCAATGCAGGGAAAAGAATTCTACGTAACTCTTTTTCAAATGAAAAACAAGAAATTGGCTGAGTGGGCAAGAGCTTAGGTCAAAGGTATTACCTAAGAGGGACATGGTCAATCAGTGCCTCACAATGAATGTTGTTTCCACAGAAAACTCCACGACCTTTCTCCAGTCCCCAAAGGTTGCCATTAAAGGACAATAGACAGCAGATTCCCTTCTTAATTAACATTTTTATTAAATAACCCATTTCAAATAATGGTTAAATTCTCTAAATTTATATCATTCTATTAACCATAATCTAATCTCATTAACCTTGAAATCCCAGTCTTAAGTACCCAATTCTATACACCATGGTACTATCTACTAAACTAATTAAGTGACCTTCAAACTATTTCTCCTCCACATCAGATCATTATTTTTCTTGCTCATGGTTCTTTGCTGGATCTCTCATGATCTCGCACTTCCTGTGAACCTAGTTGCTGAAGGTCCCTGATCTGGGAAGAATTTTCTAACAAAATCAAACCATACAGGACTGTCTGACTTGATTCCTGCCTGCCCCCACCCTCTGTCCGGTAGCTCAGGCCTCTGTCCCAGCCTGAAGATCCTGTGGCTTAAAGGGAACTCCCTTTCTATGGCAGATCGACAGTTGGGAGCAGGGAGTCCATTCTCATCTCTGCCTAGCCAGGGTGGTAGGGGTGTAGGCTGGGAAGACAATGACCGCCGCGTCCTCCCACCTCCTCTGAGGAAGCCCCCTTGACCTGAATACAGATCCTCTAAAGACTGATTTGAGGGGACCCTAGCTCCTCCCTTTCATATCCCTAAGGCTGGCTGAAGAAACAAGAGCCTCACTGCTAGTTCCAGCTTTGCTTTTTCTTCCTTTTGACACTCTGGCCAAGGGAAAAAAGATCACACAGCTGTCAGTTCCCACGTGCTTAGGAGTACGCATACAAAATGTATTTCTTTTCTTAAGCTCCACCTTTAGAGTCCCCAAACTCAAGATCCTCTACTTTCTACATTTGGGCTCTAAACAATTTGAGAGAGGCATAGTCCTCTTGCTGAAGTGGTCTGTATAAACACAAGAAAGCTGTTTCTTTTCCTGGGCCTTTACCCTCACCAAAATAACCCTAGGCCCAATGAGCACCATCTTATGCACAATTGAGAGAAATACTTTAGGTAAAACTTGATTTTTGTTTAAAAGTAAAAAGCTAACTAAAATGATCAGAATCTCCCTATGCAAAAACATCCTGGGCTGTAACAGACTTGTTGGACCGACTTGTAAATTAAGCTGAAAAATACCCAGTTAATTCAAAACCTGATTGACACATACAACCATATATGTGACTGTAATTTTATAGAGGAGACCTAGGAAGAATAAAACTATTAATGATCGTTTCATTGCTGAGTGGGATTAGAGGAAATGAAAGAACTTTTTAGTTTTTAATTTTATGTAGTACTTTGATGGAGAAGGCAATGGCACCCCACTCCAGTACTCTTGCCTGGAAAATCCCATGGACAGAGAAGCCTGGTGGGCTGCAGTCCGTGGTGTCGGTAAAAGTTGGACACGACTGAGCAACTTCACTTTCACTTTTCACTCTCATGCATTGGAGAAGGAAATGGCAACTCGCTCCAGTGTTCTTGCCTGGAGAATCCCAGGGACGGGGGAGCCTCGTGGGCTGCCGTCTATGGGGTCGCACAGAGTCGGACACAACTGAAGCGACTTAGCAGCAGCAGCAGCAGTACTTTGATATGATTAACAATGAGAATATATTGCCGTACATATTTATTTTTGAACACACTGTGGGGCTTGTGGGATCTTAGTTCCCTGATCAGGGATCGAACCTGGGCCCCCTATACAGAGTCCTAACCACTGGACCGCCAGGTAATTCCCAAGAATATATTGCTTTATAACCACAATCTAGTAAAGAAGAAAGGAAATAGATGAGACTTAACACTTGCCCCCTCCCCAAACCTAAACCTCACAGAGACTCACAGAGCTCCAGCTTCCCTTTTGGGGACATAGCTGAAACCACCTCTGGCTACATCACACACACACACACACACACACACCCCAAGAGCTTCTGAGAGCACGCACACACACACACACACACGCCCCAAGAGCTTCTGAGAGCAGGTATGGAAGGGTTTGGAGCAGGGGCGCTTGTCTTGTGCTAACTGGTCTGCCCTCAGATCCAGTGGCAAAGCACAGAAGGGGCCCTGGCAGTTTGTGTAACACAAAGGGAAAAAAACAGGCAGCGCACAGATGGAACAAGTGAGATAACTCTAGGAAGTGATTATTTGCTGGAGATAAAAGCGATTACATTTGTCAAATATCTGCAGGGAAAGGGAAGAAGAGTGTTAGGAGGGAAATGGAAAGAGGCTGCTGGACAACGATGGAGAACCAAACCCAACACACCAAATCATAGAAAAGCAAACTGGCCACACCACCAGACACACGCCCTACGGCAATGAGGGGAGATGCCATCTCTCTAGACGCTGTTGGCCCCTCACAGCACCCTGCAGCGGTACTGTCCCGTTCTCACGGCACTGTGTCACCACCCTGGCAGGTATACCAGATGTTGAAAATAAGGCGTAGGGGGCATGCTGGGGGCTTCAGAATCAAGAAGCGGTCCTAGAGGGCTGACTCTAAGGGTTGACTGGCTTGAGGTTGCTTGGCAGGATGCGTCAGAGCTGCAATTGTTGATCATTCTTTGAGGACACTGCCTCTCTGGTGTCTGGGTTACCATCGTGTTCTGTCCCAAATTAATATCAAATGAAGGGGAGCCTGCTCTTCCGGTACACAGTTCCTCGGTGTAAAGCGTAAGGCTTTTAGGCGGCAGAAGCCTCCCTGTGGGACACCAACCCAAAGCAGCAGGAAATAGACACCAACCCTGAGGGTAGTTGAGACAGCCAACAGAAAAAAACGAAACACTTCTAGGATAACTAGTGTGTGGTTGATGGCTCTGTTACCTTGAGAGTGCCAGGTAACAGAGCACTGGTATTAGCATCCATAATAGCAGATTCAACTCAAAACCCTCAGCCCAGTCATCAGAGAATCCTAGAGTTGGGAAAGCAGTTTTGAAATCTTCTGTTCCGACCTCCTCCCTAATGGGGCAGCTTGTTGCTTGTGTGGGGTGGTTTATCTCTGGCTTTCCTGGACCAGTTAATGATATCAGATTGGTTGCTAAGTAGGAAAGAATCAGACGCCTCCAGGCCCTCCACATCCTGGAATGGTTCATCTGTCCATCAAAGGCTATTTGTTTCATATCTTTTTCTATCTAGATCCGTGCAACCAATGAGACAGGCTACCTTGGTTGCCAGGTGACCGAGCCCTCCGGTGACCTCACCTGAACGCCCTCTCCTGTGAGAGCTGAGCAAGACTGGATCTGCCAGAATCGGTCGCGGATGGTGTGCAGGTTCAGTCCTTCTGCAATTTCAGAGGCAGGGGCTGCTGTGAGCAGATCCTGCTTATTAGCAAAGATGAGCACGGGCACGCAACTTAGCTTTTCTTCCTCCAGTAATTCAGCTAGTTCCTGGATCATTTGGGGAATAGATGGGGAAGAGGGGGACGAAATCTATGATATTTAACCATGTACTTCTAATTGAAACTAAATAAAAGTTAAGCTGATCAACTAGTAACTTTCAAGGGCAGTAGTTCTCAAACTTGAGCGTGTGGAAGAATCTCCTGGCAGATTTCAGGGCCCACCCCAAAGATGCTGACTTTGGAAAGTCTAAGCCAGGGCCCAGGAATCTGCATGTACTCCTACTAATAAAGTAGTTCTGTTATAGGGGGATTCATAAATCATACTTAGAGAAACTCAAGGGAGAACAAAAGTTGTGGTTAGACATTTAAAACTTACCCAAGGTTATTATATGCAAATAACTTTCAATGCATATATATACACATATACATATGTATATATGTACAGATACATATATATTTTTAAAAACTTGAATAAAAATGACAGTTGCTTTAGAGACTATAATTCTGGTTCATCAATCTCTATCTCCAAAACATGCATGCATGTGCATTACATTTCCTCAAACCCACATCCTAAAGTAACTGCGTTAGTCTATCTGACAAGGTCTCTGAGTTTTAGGTGATTGTTTGGGATCTAAACTGTATGTTAATTCTGTCTGCAACAAGTCCAGGAGAAGGTATATACTTACCTAAAAGCCAGGACCCACCCCTTCCTCCCTCGACCCACACTTTGGCCAGTTAAAACACTGGAGCTGTCAGAGAGAACTGGATGGTCTGACGGGCAGATCCCTGTCTGACACCTTTCAGCCCCAAGTTCATGTGTAGCGCTGGTTCACATGAGTGATGGTCCAGAAATCATCGAGGTATGGAAGGGAGAAGGGCTGTCTCCAGGCGAGTCCTCAAACTAATTTCCAGGGAAAAGGAACATGAACGTGGGGACTGCTACCTTTGGAAGGCCGTGTGTGGTAGTTTAGGTCACTGGCCAAGGGCTGTACTAAAATGTAAAAATATAAGCACGCTTCCCCAGAGACCTCCATGCTATTGCTCACTTAGTAGTCAGCCTGGGTAAAATGGTCTATATCCACTGCGTCTCTATGTAAAATTGCATTTGCTAACTGTATCATGTAATCACGCTGACACGCACCCTGCCCTGGAAGCAATATTCAAAGTATACCTATCTCTTGGCTTGGAAAGAAGAGCAGCTTAGTCATGGCTTGCATATTTCTTCCCATACCTTCTAATTTGTCCAAGTTACCCTCGGATCAATTAAGTTGGTATTGAAAAAAAATGCACACAGAAATGGTAGGTGAACTGTCCTTTGGGTTCACTTCTCTGTGGCCTGGGAAGAAACCTGGAGAGCTTTTGGGCATGGCGGTAAGTTCCATTTGCTTATATCTTGTTTATTTAATTTGATTAAAACTAAAAGCCTTTAAACGAAAAATTGTTTAAAGAATTCTCAACTAATTTCTTTTTAGGCAAGTGGTATTTTGCCTGCTTGCCAGATTGACTGTCTTGTCTAAATTGCAGAGGTTAAACAAAAAATACTTTTCCTCACTCTTATACATTTACAAAGTTGATTAATGAATACGCAGTTGTTTGGGAAATATCTCAACAGAACAATTATTTACCTGACCTGTCTCTTCAAATCTTTTTCTGTCTGCGCTGTCAATTACATATATCTGTAAAGTGAAAGAAGAAGGTTATTTCAATGAGCAGATATGGAAAAAGACAGGGCAGTTTCTAGTGAAGGAGCAGATGATTCCTCATCGGCAGAGTTCATGTTAGCACAGCATACAGAAACTGAGCTGGTCACTCGTGTCAACAATGGACACAAAATAAACTGATTAATTCATTAAGATGCCCAGAAGATACCTCCGACAAAGCTCCAAAGTAAGAAGGTGAGCCAAGTAGGATAAAAATAGCTACATTTAATGGGAATTCACTAAGCATTCTTTATCCTAGATTTACTTTATTAATCCTCATCATCACTCCATGAGACAGATTTCATTTTTTCTAATATCTATTTTATTTGTCTATGCCAGGTCTACTTGTACTGTGAAATGCGGGATCTTTAGTTGCAACATGCAAACTCTTAGTTGCAGTGTTTGGGATCTAGTTCCTTGACCAGGGAATGAACCTGAGGCCCCTGCATTGGGAGCTTGGAGTCTTAATTACTCAGCCAACCAGGGACGTCCCTAGATTTCATTTTTATCCCATTTTATACATAAATAAACATAAGCCCAAAGAAGTTAAGTAACTTGGCCCAAGTCACATCTAGTACATGACAAAAAGGAGATTCAAACTCAGGCATATGTGACAGTAAAGTACCCAGTTTTTAAAAAAATTATTTATTTGGCTGTGCCACATCTTAGTTGCGGAATTTTTAGTTGCAGCATGCAAACTCTTAGTTGCAGCAGTGAGATCTAGCTCCCTGACCAGGGATCAAACCCCAGGGCCCTCGCATTGGGAGCATGGAGTCTTTGGGACTAGACCACCAGGGAAGGCCCCTCAGTTGTTCTTAAACACTCTGCTGTTCTGTGTCCCAGAAAGGAAGGGACGGTGCTTGCAGACATTTACAAATCCTGTAGTGCTCAAACGTCATCCTTCGGGAAGTACCACTTTGATTATGAACTGTTAGCTGTCTTCAGGTTCCAGTGATGTCCCTCCCATTCCCACCTTCAGAGGCTGGGAGGTTAAGATCAAATACTGGAAACAGCAGGTGTAGAGACTTTGCCAGAGTAAGAGAAGTTTTGAGATTTACTGTAAATTACAAATCCCAAGCTTTCTCTCTCATCACTGTATTTTATTTATTGCATAAATAACATTGATATAACAATAAGGGAAATTAGGTAAGACCAAAAAAGAAAGAAAAATAGTTACAGAACCCAAGAACATTCATTATTTTAATTTCCTATGAAAGTTCTCTTCTAATTCTTCTCCATATGGAAATTTAAGAAGAAAATTAGGTATATAATTTTGTAGTCCTTTTTAAAATCAGTGTATTAAATGTTCTCCCAGTTGCTAATCTTAAAAATTATCAAAATTTCAAACTCTCTTTAAGGAAGTTAGAATTGTTATTTAACGGCATAATGGAAACATCCTTTTAAAATAACATATTCATTGAAAAACACAATGAAAACCAATCTTCAGCTCCCACCTTTAGGAGGCTTATAATTCTGTGCTACTCTGAAAACTTGCACTCTCTTGAAAGAAAAAAAAATTAAAATTCCTTTGCTTAAGTTATTGTTGTTTAGTCTCTAAGTTGTGCCCGACTCTTTGCAACCCCATGGACTGTAGCCTGCCAGGCTGCACTGTATTTAGAGTCGCTAGTGTTAAACATTATACCAGGGACCAGGTTCAGCCTTTTCTCTGAAGACCACCCTATGTTTCCAGTTGTGTTTCCTTCATGGAGAATCACAGGAAGAGGAAGGATGGATGTGTTTGGTCTCAGTACTTATTTGTAGTCTTATTATTGTTATTGTTAATATTCTTCTGACTCAATGTCATTGCATACCACAGAGATACAAAATTTGAGACTGTGTGATAACTCACTTTGCAGAACATGCTGGTAGCTTATTTTTCCACTGGTGTGTCTCATATTTTCAAAGTAGCACACCCAGTATAAACACAGATGTAGAAAGAAGGAATGCAATGGGAGAGTGAACCTCAATACAAAAGATCTGATGAGAACTACTTGGGAGTCTAGAGTGGATTAAAATGATATTCACTCAGGCAAGAGAAAAAGATGATGTCTGGGAGGGGAGAAGGGTCAGGTGATGCCTGGGAGGGAGATCTGGGCTCAGATTACAAAGCAGGAAAACATGTGTTTGGGATCAAAAGGTGTGAGTAAGACGGTAACAGTAGAAGAGGCTGAGAATACAACTAAAGATACAGGTAATGGGAATTCGCTGGTAGTCTAGGGGTTAGGATCCAAGGCTTTCACTGCCTGGGCCTAGGTTCAATTTCTGGTCAGGGAACTGAATCTCACAAGCTGTGTGGCGAGGCCATTAAAAAAAAAAAAGATACAGTTAAGAAATCGTGTTTGGAGCACCCCTGGTGGTCCAGCACCTAAGACTACACTTCTAAAGCGGGGGGTCGCGGTTCGATCCCTGGTCAGAGAACTAGATCCCACATGTTGCAACTAAGAGTTTGCATGCCAAAACCAAGACCTGATGCAGTTAAATAAATGCTGCTGCTAAGTCGCTTCAGTCGTGTCCGACTCTGTGCAACCCCATAGCTGGCAGCCCACCAGGCTCCCCTGTCCCTGGGATTCTCCAGGCAAGAACACTGGAGTGGGGTGCCATTGCCTTCTCCAAGTCAAATAAATAAATAAACTTAAAAAAAAGTCAATGTTTGATAAGATTAAAAACAGACAGATGGGAGAGAATAATCAGAAACTGAAAGAGAGTTTTAACAGTAGACAAAGAAAGATGATGAGTCAAATACCAAAGAATTCAGAGGCTTAAAGTCAATAAGAAGGAAGTTTTAACTTTTAATTACTTGCTAAATTACTTGTTGGGCTTCCCTGATAGCTCAGTTGGTAAAGAATCCACCTGAAATGCAAGAGAACCCAGTTCAATTCCTGGGTTGGGAAGATTCCCTGGAGAAGGGAAAGGCTACCCATTCCAGTATTCTGGCCAGGAGAACTCCATGGACTGTATAGTTCATGGGGTTGCAGAGTCGGAAATGACTGAGCAACTTTCACTTTCAAATTATTTGCTATTTATGGCTTTGACATGAAATTTCACAAAAACATTTTCATTAAAAGATTCAAAAGGAGGATTTTCCTAAGCTGTACATAAATTCTCCCTATCATTTAACATTTTTCTCACATAACTTTTATGAAATTTGAAAACTACCATACCATAATTCCAGGAGGAAGGCTATAAAACACTGCCCCATTTATTAAAAGGGCCAAGTGAAAAAGTCATAAGCACAAGCCAGTCTTTAGTGATCCCACAAATCTGTTTTTCTGTGGTGGCACATGCTTCTCCTGGTAACTCCCTTCCCAGCGCTGCCCAGTTTCTTCATGCAAGTGTGTTTCTGGGCAATAGCTAAGGCTAAGTGTTAGCTGTTCAGTCGTGTCCAACGCTTTTCGACCCTGTCGACAGAGGCTTCTCTGTCCCTGGGATTCTCCAGGCAAGAATACTGGAGTGGGTTGCCATTCCCTTTCCAGGGGATCTTCTCTGACCCAGGGATTGAATCCAGGTCTCCTGCACTGCAGGGAGATTCTTTACCTTCTGAGCCATCAGGGAAGCTCCCCACTATGGTTAAGAAGAGCCTCTTTTTCTTCCTTTCTTTTTCTCATTAATAACATAGGTGTTAAAAAAAAATAACATAGGTGTTAAGCTAGTGATGCAATATATATATTTAAATTTAATCCAAAAACAGATAATCAAAAAACACTCAGTATCAGAGAAAGTTAAATACAGTGCTTTTAATTGATCTTATAAAACACTATGGATCTTCAAAAATTGTCATAAACCTACTCCAAAACTTATAATCCATGGCACTCAGAATGAGAATGATGCTTTAAGCAAAGCCAATTCACATCTTCATTGGCAACAGCTTTGACATTTTTATTTGGTTGAGGGAAGATCACCTAGAGGAAAAGATTTTCTTCTGGATGGAAGTTCAGCCAACTCTGCATTATCTGGAGACTGATTATCCAGCATGTGAATGGAGGGCTCTGTGTTTCTCCTCTTGGTTCTGGGCCTCCTCCCTCCTGCTGCCACCTTTTGGCCAATTTATCGTTCCTAAGTATTTTTCCACCAGAGGGGTAGGCGGAGACAAGAAGAGACGACACTAAAAAGTGTGGCTTTTTATTGATAGCCTGAGCAAAAGTCTAAAAGGAGGGTGAACCTGACTGACAAGGAAGTTTTCTGGATAATCTGTGGCTTTCAGTTACGTGTGCTCTAGTAGTACTGATGCTCAAAGTGTGAGCACTGATAAGATGGAAATAATACAAGAGACGGTTGTGGAGCTCTATCTCACCTGATGTCATTTGGATATGGAAATGATGACAAATTTTATAAACTATGTTGTGCTTAAACATAAGACCAATAATGATAAAGTAAATGGAGTTTGGTAGTAATATTAACATACACCTTGAAAAAAAGTGATGTGCTTTTAACCTATCAAAAGGCTGTTATTTCTTGGCATGAGAGAAAGGGAAGGCATCCTATACCCTCCCTTCTGTCATACCTCAGGGTTAATTTCTTAGTCACTTCCCCCAAATTAATAAAGCTGAAGTCAGATGTTCTCAGTGTCATCATTCCTGAGAATAACTCTGTACTTTTAGGAGTTGCTCTGATTCTTTCAGACCTCTAGAGAAACATACAATGTTCGAAAGTGAGAGTTGGCACTTTCTGTAAGGGGTCAGGTAGTAAATATTTTCGGCTTTGTGGCCCAAACAACCTTTTACAACTACTGAACTTTGCTGTTGCAGTGCAAAAGCAACCATAAAAAGTATGTAAAAAAAAAAAAATGGACATGGCTGTGTTCTAAGAACTTTATTTATGGGCACTGAAATTTGAATTTCATATAATTTTCAAGTGTCATAAAATCTTATTCTTCTTTTGATTTTTTCCCCAATAATTTAAAATGTAAAAACCATTCTTAGCTCACGAGCTATACAATAACAAGAGGCAGGCTGGATCACTTTGTCGACACAGCTCTAAAGCAAGAATCTATTATGGCACTCTAGAAAGAATTGAAAAGAGTTAACCAGGCAACGAAATGTGTCAAGCCTCAACCCTGCTCTTCTAGGCAGCGTGGAGTCTAGGATAATAGGTCTTTTCAACCAACAGTGGAAGCCTATTAAATACAGACAACCAACCAATATAACCCATCACCACTGCCACTCCAAGATGCTACAAAACGAGCAGACAGGCTAAGAGTCACAGGGCCTTAGAATCTAACCCTGGGGACTCAGCTGCTCAAGACTTGTTTAATCTCAAACGACACTGGAAAATAACAAAAGGTTTGACTCTGAATCCAAAATATTGTTGGATACAGTGCAGTATAGCTGGAGAAAGCTCCTGTAGGGTTATTCTGAACTGATTTTATGATAATTCCCAGATGCTCTCTCAGCTAATGGGGAGTGCAGAATCCAGGGTCATATCACAACTCCCTTGCAGTCTATCCTCAACATGTTAGAATAATTTAAAGTTACCCTGACCTAGAAGTTTCTGAGACCTTTTCATGGAGCCTTACAGACATTAACATCCTTATATACAGCTCTTATTTGGACATTTCTTTCAAAGTACCTAATGGAGCAGGTGAACAGATAGAACTGTGATTTCTCTCAATCACTTGCTGTTCCCCTACTCTTGACTCAAAAAAGCAAAAGAGAATCTATGGCTTTTTCTTCCCTCCAGTTTTATTGTGATATGATTGGCATAGAGAACTCTTTAAGGTGTATGGTATAATGATTTGACTTGAATCTATAGCTTTTTTTTTACTAGCCTTATATCCTGCAAACTTGCTACAATCACTTATTAGTTCCAGGAGTTTCCTTGTTGATTTTTGGGATTTGAAAGACTAAATCTTTAGTTTTTCTAACATGTAGTTTCGTATCACAATTTAAAGACTGATTTCTACACTTCAGGTATTTGTAAGTGAAATAATATGATGGCTTGTATTTGCTTTAAAGTACTTAAAAAAATAAAGTGGTGGTAGGGGAGATGAAACAAGATTGTCAAAAGTGAAATTAAGGAAGCTGAATGATGGGGTTTCATTACATTACTTTTTTGACCTCTACATAAATTTGAAAATTTCTAAAATTATATTTCAAAGCCAGATACATTATTTGAGATTACAAAAGAAGTCTCTTTCTGTATTAAAGGGAAAATTTTTCTTTTCTCCCCAACATTTCTCTTCTGTTTTCCTAGAAGGTATATAATACATTTTGGAAGAATAGTTGGCTGAATAGATGGATAAATGGATGGATGGATATGTCTCATCTTCTTCTTATCCATTTAAATCTTCAACTTGGCACCAGGAATATACTGGAACTTACCTTCACCACAGACCAAAAATATGATGAGCCTTTGTGATGCCCATCTCAGTAACTCAACTGCGTTTACTGATTTGATGATAGTTCAATTTTATATTTTGGTATTATTTCCCATTTAAGAATTGTGATAAATAAATGAATTTACCATTTCTCATAAACCCTCTGTGAAGCAGATGCTCCATCCAGTTCACAGAATTAATAAGCCCCTGGACCTGACCCACAATGATACAGAACCACAGAACCTGAGAGCTGAGAAGGAATTCAGAAGTTATAGACCTCCACATTCTACCTAGTGTCGGAATCCATCTATAACGATGATCCATTTCATTTATTTGGTACTTTTCTAAGCACTGGGGATACAACAGTTGGGGCAAAAAAAAGGCAAAGTTCCTGTCTTCACGGAGCTTACATTCCAGTGGGGGAGAAAGGTAATATATAAAGATGTGCCTGAGGTGAGGGACTATACCACGAGCATATCTAAGGAAAAATAATTCTACCATTGGAAACAGTGACGACAAAGGCCCGGAGGTGGGAGCATGCCTGTCTTCTAGGAATGGCAAGGAGGCCAGTGTGGCTGGTACCAGGTGAGAGGGGAAGAGAAGCCAGCAGCTGGGGGGCTTCGTGGGCCACTGCAAGAACTTTGGCTTCTACTCTGAGCTGGGAAGCATATGTTTTGATAGGATCACTATAGCTATGGTGTTGAGGAGAGACTTCGGGGAGGCAAGGCAGAACTTAAGAAACTGGTCAGAATGAAACTGCAGCAACCATTGCATGCTAGCAGTAGAGGTGGAGAGAAGTGGGCAGATTCTACCTCCATGCTTTGAAGGTAGAACTGACAGGTTTGGCTGACAGGGCAGAGGTGGGGAGTGAGAGGAGAAGGGGCCCAGGGTAAGTTCAATGTTTTGGGATGAATGGGACTGCCATTCACTGAGAAGACTGGAGGAGAAGCAGGTTTGGGAACGGGTGGATAAAGATAGGAATTTGGCTTTCGATACACTGAGATTGAAGGGACTTACTCGCCACTGGTGTGCAGATGTCAAATAGTTAGCTGGCTGTATATGAAACTGAGTTGAGGGTTGGAGAGAACAGTTTGGGACTCACCAGCACGTAGGTGGTAATTCACACCTTGGAAGTGGATGAGGTCACTTAAGCTGAGACTTGGAGAAGAAAAGCACAGGCCTGAACTTGGGCGCTCCAACATTTGGAGGTTGGGAGATAAGGAGAAGACAGTGATGGAGATCGAGGAGAGGTAGCAGTGGGTGTCAGAGGATGAGATGGCTGGATGGCATCATCAATGAAATGGACGTGAACTTGGGCAAACTCTGGGAGGTGGTGAGGGACAGGGAGGCCTGGCGTGCTGCAGTCCATGGGGTCGAAAAGAGTCAGACACGACTGGGCAGCTGAACTACAACAAGAAGCCAGTGAGACAAGAGAAAAACCAAGACAGGATGGAATTCTGGAAGCCAAGGAAAGACAGTGCTTCAAGGACAGCATTCCAGCTCTGTTTCGTGGGCTGACAGTTCAAGTGAGGTAAGTAATGAAACCTGAACATGGGCCTCGGCACTAAGGATCCTCAGTGAGCCTGAATGGAGGGTTCCGATGCCTGCAGGGAGAGGAAGTGAAGACAGAGAGCACAGAAAACTCTTTCAAGGAGCTTGTTATAAAGAGAGGCTGAGGAATGGGACATTGTCTAGAGGGGGGATGTACAGGAAGACGAGTTCTTTGTTTTAAACAAGAGCAACTACAGGATGTGTGCACGCTGATAGGAGTGAGCCGGTAGAAAGAGACCTGTTAGGAAGTAGTCTTACAGAGGGAAGCTGTCTGAGATGCAAGGCGAGTTCTATTGGCTCTGAAGATATCAATGTGTTTTGCAGCTTATTGTCCCTCATCATAATTAAATTCAAGCTTTCAGTCAGAGGTTAATGGAAATATTATGCAACATTTTTTCCTACCCAAGCTCACGAGAGGCCCTGGTTTCAGGGTATAACCATGAAAGTGAGTGGCTGAGGTGGGGTGGGTGACAAGCTCGCTGGAGGGGAGCTGAAGGAGCTGAGACTGAAGTATCGGATAAATCATACATAGACAGTGAAATTTCCAAGAATCCTAAAACAGTAGTTCTAGAGAACTTGGCAGTGAGCGGGCAGCTCGACTCAGCCTCTGCCTGCGTGAATGCTGCCTGAGCTGGGAATCCCAGTGCGTGAGCAGCTTCTTTTACTTCTGGACAGTCACAATTACAGGAAACTTTTGTTCTTATTCTGTGTTAAACCCTAACAATCCCCAAAGTGCTCCTTGCCCGGTCCTCTAGAACTAGTCACAATGAAACTAACTGGAAACAGTTCTAAGCACTTTCTCTTCCAGGAAGGACATCTTCAGGTCTTTCAACCATTTCTTATACATCCTGGTTTCTAGGACCTTCACTATCTTGACTGCTCTCTTTGGGATATACCATGACTTAGTGATTTTCTTGGAGTGACAGAGTCAGTGGCTCACTCTTCTGACTTTTCTGTTCTTCCAATCACTATGGTAATTAGTAAATACTTTATTTGCCAGGGTGGGTGTGGGCACAACACTGTTACTGAGCGACAGCAAAATATCTTACACAAAGCTCCACAATCTGTCTGCTAGCCCTAAATTCATCGTGACAGAAAGCAATGTTGTAGCAACGGAATTATTGACAGGATAGATCATTACAGGGTAAATGTTAGTAAGACAGGGCAGAAGAGATTATGAACTGATGAATCTGAAGGAGTACTTACAAGAATATCAGTGTTTTCAAAATAATTCCTCCAGTATGGTCTGATTTTCCTCTGTCCGCCAATGTCCCAGACATTCAGTTTAAAACCTTGTGATTGTACACTTTTGATGTTAAAACCCTGAAACAAAAATACCAAGTTTTTTCAAAACGGAGGGGATATATGTATACCTATGGTTGATTCATGTTGCGGTTTGACAGAAAAAACACAATTCTGTAAAGCAATTATCCTTCAATTAAAAAAAACACACCAAGTTTTACTAGACTTCGAGATCACATTTCTGACAAAGGTACATTTACCAGCTATGTTATTTATTAATTCTGAGATACTCTGCAGGATAAGAAACAGATATTAAAAAAAGTTTGCCCTGATAGGGAAGAAAAATGTATTTACACATGTTCCCATCACTCGGGGCGGAGTCGGTGCTCATGACATCATGCTGAGTGCACACACGCATGCCACTACTGAGAATGAGAATTACTCAGATAATCAACCCAGATCAGATCAGATCAGATCAGTTGCTCAGTTGTGTCCTACTCTTTGCGACCCCATGAATCGCAGCACGCCAGGCCTCCCTGTCCATCACCAACTCCCGGAGTTCACCCAGACTCACATCCATCGAGTCAGTGATGCCATCCAGCCATCTCATCCTCTGTCGTCCCCTTCTCCTCCTGCCCACAATCCCTCCCAGCATCAGAGTCTTTTCCAGTGAGTCAACTCTTCACATGAGGTGGCCAAAGTACTGGAGTTTCAGCTTTAGCATCATTCCTTCCAAAGAAATCCCAGGGCTGATCTCCTTCAGAATGGACCGGTTGGATCTCCTTGCAGTCCAAGGGACTCTCAAGAGTCTTCTCCAACACCACAGTTCAAAAGCATCAATTCTTCGGCGCTCAGCCTTCTTCACAGTCCAACTCTCACATCCATACATGACCACAGGAAAAACCATAGCCTTGACTAGACGAACCTTTGTTGGCAAAGTAATGTCTCTGCTTTTGAATATAAACCACCTCCAATCCCCATCAACCCTCAAGATGATAACACTTAACAGGATATTACATGTAACTAACAAACAAAGCCGAATCTGCAGACTCAACAGAACAGAACTAATACAAAATTTAAAAAGAGTCAAGAGCTACAGTCTGGAAGACTGGATTCTTCAAGAGCAACTCAAAATGAAAGAAATTTTCCTCATATGAACTGATAAGGAAAAGGAAAGAGCTGAACTCAGGACACGAAGGGGGAGGCTGGTTTGTAACTGGAGTAGTTACAAACCCCTCGTGAGGGTGGTGATGAAAACAAACAAAATGAACATATGAAACTGTTCTTTAATAGGTATCTCTGATGAACTTGAAAGGATTCATTTTCAGGACAGTGATGCCAGGTGGAACTTTGGAGCAGGTGAACCAATTGGGGGCAGACAGAATGGTGAGCTGGGAGTTGGGGTGCAGAGAAACAAACTAACAAGAACTTTGGGGTTTGAAGAGAAGGCATTTTATAAGCAAGAATAAAAAAAGAAAAAGAAAAAACATCTGGCAAGAATGACATAGTGAAATCAGGATTTGAAAAACCCTATCAACAGCTTGCTCCCATAGAAGTGACGTTTCATCCAAAAGAGCTGGAGTTAGGCGGGTCTGGAGATGCCGCCACAAACATTTGCCTCTCCTGGCAGCTTGCCAGCACCGAAGGACAAGGCTCAGGCAAGGATAGGGGAACACAGCCACCCAGTTTCCACCAAGGATAGTCAGTCACTGGAGGACAACTGGGGATGATGCTGACTACAGGGCCTCGAAAATGCCAATGACTGAGTAAATTAGAAGCTTTAGAACTCTTAAGGGAAGTGGCTTATGCTTATTGTAAAAGGTAGCTTCATTCTGACTCATTTTCAAAACCACTTTTATGCATTGAAAAATCCCACACTTAACTACGTTATTAAATGTCAGACCCAGTAACAATGAATCCTTTCTGGAATGAGGGAATAAATAAGAGTAGATCCTGGAATATGACCATATGTTAACCGCCTAAAAAGTCTGTAGGTCACCAAACCTAACAAATCTACTAGAAATTATTCTAAGGAAATAATAATGAATGGGTGCAAACATTTAGAGACATGTACTGTATTAGTACTGACATACAGAACAACGTAGAAAGACATTATTTAGTGAAACAGATGATACAAAATAGTATACTCTGTATGAGCCATTTTTCACTTTTTATTTTCAACATACCCACCATGGATGGGGAAAGAAAAAACCTAAAAGCATACAGTTTCAAATGTTAACAGTGGTTATGTCTGACTGGGCATTATAGGTGATATCTAGTTTCTCGATTTTACATATTTACATATTTTAAATTTACTACCATGAGCATCTTATTATTTTTTCTAATACAAAACAAAAACACATCATAGGTGTGTTTTAAAAGACTAAATACAAAAATACATTTGTTCTAAATACAAAACCTTGGCATAATATAGTAACAGATCAAATAGAGCCTGAAAATTAGAACTGGAACTTGGGGTCCATAACTAGGACTTCATGTTCCTGCTCTCAGCGTTGACCTCCTCATTTCAGTGGTGCTCTTGAGAGAGACAGCCTATCTCTCATACTTAAAAAACAAAAAACAAAAAACTTAGTTCTTCTTTTTCTGGCAGAAATCCTGACACACTAATAGGTGTTTTCAGCTTGTCTAGGCTAGACTACTGTAATTTGCTCCTCCTCAGGCTATACATTAAATTTGTTCAGAAGCTGTAAAATTGCTCATTTGGTAGCAGCTGAAATGACTTTTCTGTAAAGAGCTGCGAATCAGTAAGACTTGCTGGCCATCAAGTATACACACCAGCACAGCCATTCAAACATGACATTGAGCTCATCGCAGGACAGTGACAGAAAACGCTAAGCAACTCTGGTTTTGCTAAAACCTCTTGTTCAAACACTTCAAAGACCAACAGGGATGTTATTAGTTAGGAAGCCCAAAGGCCTGGCCAAAGGTCAAGTGTTCTCAGGATTCCTTGTAGGAAAGAAGACCTAAAGAAGCCTACTAGGATTCTTCCAGGCAGGGCTTGTCTGCAACATCCATGCTGGGAGTACCACCAGCCTTGGCTTTTGCTTGCTTAGCCTTAGGAAAGAGGAGGGTTGATGAGACTGGATTTTAAAATATGGGTAGGGACTTCCCTGGTGGTCCACTGGCTAAGACTCTGTGCTCCCAATGCAGAGGGCCTGGGTTTGTTCCCTGATCAGGGAACTAGATCCCACATATCGCAACTAAGAACCAGAGCAGCTGAATAAATAATAAAAATAAAATAAGAAGTAAGCTTAAAAAAAATAAAATTGGGTTTTTTCTTTTAAAAATTGACATACATTTGTATTTATGAAGTCTGAAAAATATATACTAAAAGTGGTTTTTCTCAGGGTACTCTTTTTTTTTTCCCCTTTATGTGCTCTCTGTATTTTCTACATGTATTGATTTCAAAATCAGAGAAAATAGGGCTATTTCTAAAAAGGAATCACTTAGATCTCAGGGAACTGATGTGTCTTGATATGTATAGAAATATACATATAAATGATTTCTTTTTAAAAAATTGTTGTAAAATATACATAACATGAAATTTACCATTTTAACCATTTTTAAGTTTGGTTTACTGTTGTGTAACCATCACTGCCATCCATGCATCATCTTGCAACTCTGACTCTCTATGTCCATTAGACAATAACTCCCCATCCCTCCCCATCTCCAGCCCCCTAATCACCACTGTTCTCTTTCCTGTCTCTATGAATTTGACTACTTTAACTATCTCATACAAATGGAATCTCTTGATATGTTTTTGAAATATGAGATTATTTTGAAATTGCACAGACTTTTCTCAGTAACAAAACTTACAAACGGACACAACTCTATTCCCCATTTTGTCTTTCACTTGCTATTAGCATCTTCCATGTGTCACGCAAGCATGGGGGCGAGGCAGAGCTCACCTGCGTCGGTGTGATGTGGCTGATGTCTTCAGATGCCAGCTGCTTCAGAAGAGTGGTCTTGCCAGCATTATCCAAGCCCAGGAGAAGGATTCTCACCTCCTGGTCTGGTGCACTTTTCAATTTGCGCAGAATTGAGAGTAAGCCCTTGAACAACCATGAAGAACAGAGATTATTTGGGGGGCATTGACTTTGATATTACTGGGTATCTGAACGTCTTCTCCTTGACAAGAGTTCTTGGTTGTGGAGAGCTTATTGTTACCCACTTTAACATCATTTATTCCATTTGCGTATATGTTTTTGGCAGAAGCACTTTAGTGAATTCAGCAACTTAATACATAGCTTAGCTTATTCTTGTTCCTCTTATTAATCCAGCTTAGCAGTTACCCTAGATCTCCTGGGAGTGTGTACTTGTAACCAACTCATATTCCTGAAGCCCTTTATATACACTTAAGAGAACAGCACTCACCATGTCTGACTGTAGGAAACTGATTTTTGTATTTTTCTCCTTTATACTAGAGTGAAGTTTCTTGTGGGTAAGGACTACAGGTTTCATCTCCCACAACTCCTGGCACTTATTAGACACCATGATAGTTGCTGAACTAAACAGAATTATCCACCCAAGTTAATGCATGATTTTCAAGGTACTATTTCAAAAAGTCGTAGAAAATTGTACTTGGGCTTTTTAGAAAAAAGACTTTGTTTCAGTTCTTGTTTAAGCCTTCATCATTCAAAATACTCTATCATCTTCTAACTTCCACATGACCCTTACAGGATACCAGCACAGAACAGATTTATCTATGTTCTTCAGATGAAGAATCTAATATCTAATACAACAGAGACACTGAGGAATTGAAAGGTCATTTTGGAAGCAAAAAATATCAAAATGTAACCAGGATATTTTTGACTAGTAATCAAATATTTTCGTTTCTTGTTTTTGTTATTATTCTTTTAATGGATGGAAATAAGTCACGTTGCTTTTTAGCTAAAAACATAAGGAAACTCTTATAAGATAGTTATTTGTTGTGTCTTGCAGCTGACAATCATTTTCCAGTGAGGCATAGTTACATCAAGAATCAAAGAACCCCAGAGTTTAAAGGGCATATAATCTAATCTTCCAGCCCAAGTGGAAATTCCTTCAAACTGAGTCTTAAAATGATATAAAATGGTTATGTTTTTATCCACTTTGCATCAGGAAATAACTCAAACCAGTCGGTTCACTAAGATCAAATGCTAATTCTGTGAAATAATTTTCAACAGTTGAGACTTTGGACAACGATATGCAAATATGCATAAAGAATTCCTTTCTGCTTCAGATACACTTTGTTTACCACTTCTAGTCTCGTAGTCACACTGATCACATTAATCTCTCCATGCCTCAATTTTTACCAGCAATAAAATGTAAGGTTTAGTTTAAGAGACAAATTCTATCCCACAAGATTTTGAGAATAGAGAATGAACAGATTTGAAACAAACAAAAAAAGATAAGCAAGTTTTTTTTTTAATGGCATATTTTTTTCTTTTCATCTAATCCAGCCTTGAATTATTTGACACTATTCCTTTTTAAAACTCTATTTATGAGCAATCTCCCTAGCTTCTATTAGCTACATTGCAATCACTCATTTATAATACCACCTTTCAGAACAGTTAAAATTAGAATTCTGAGATCCTCAGGGGACTGGTGATATAAAAAGGCTAAGAACAGGGAAAATACATTGTACTATTCATTCTGAGTTCCTGATTAGATGTCCTCATTACCCCTTCCAATAAAATTCTAAAATAGCTGGAATTTATCACATTGGTACATTAAACAACAGTATAAGAAAAGAAAGTTCTTCTCATGCATCATTTACTAGTGAAGAAATTGTGGAAAAAGGTATGTTTTCTATAAAATATTTTCAAGGTTCAAAGTAAATGTTTTATGTTTTTCCTCATGTGTCTTTTCCCAAAAAATCACTAAATACAAATACTGCTTTCTATAGGCTGAGAGCTTTTACACACTCATTATGTTTGAAATTGAATGATTAAAATAAAAATATAATTTCTATTCATCTTGAAAGGAGAGAAGCAAAGCATGGGTGAGAAAGAAAACATTCCAACTATAGCTAAGCGTTATTAATCTAATGGTATAAAAAAATAATATCTCTACATTTCCAATGAGCAATTTTTCCTCATCAGGAGACAATAACTTCACACGTTTCACTGTTAAATGAAATTACAGAGAAATGGAAAGTTCAGCTAATATTTTCTTCCAGCAAAATGACAAATGGCATCTCAAGCATGGTCTCAGCAAGACAAATGCAAATACAATACAGCATCATATTAACCCAACTCCTGAGGACAGGGGATCACAGGATTATCAGGGTTTGCTAAATAGGGAAGAGGGTATTTATAGATATCAGGGTTCTGCCTGAAAGGGACAAAGTAAGCTGATTTAAGAGATTGGACAAAAGTGCAGAATAAGTCTACTCTGTGCTTCTATTCATATATATCTATATTTTAATGTCAAACGAAAGGAAACACAGCCATTATAAGTTAATTTTATTATGGGGCTGAGTTTCGAGGTATTCAGTTCAGTTCAGTCGCTCAGTCGTGTCCGACTCTGCGACCCCATGGACTGCAGCACGCCAGGCCTCCCTCTCCATTGCCAACTCGAAATACAAGGAAATGAATTTTTAGTGTACTTTTGGTCAATATAATCTATTCATTCATTTATGTTAAACACCCATAACGTGCCCCAAGTGCAATGGCGAGCAACAGAGATAGGATCTCTGTGTAGGATGCGTACTCCCATGACATGAAATAAAGGCAATTTAAGAAAGAGGAACTTGAGTTAATTGGGTATTGTGGGTTATCAGCAATGTATCCACACAAGTTACCCGCACCCTGGTGGACAGAAGCAGTCTGATTCAGCCACAAAACATTTGAACAGTTTTCTATAGGCAAATCATGAACAGATATGCTGTTGACGATGGATATTTTATCTGCCTCAGTTTAAACTCAGTGACTGGCAGAGGCCTGGTGTGCTGACCTAAAATGACACAAACTAGGTCATTCAAAGAAACTGGGATGATGGAGAGGGAGAGAGGTATATGTTGGTACATGGAAAATATACGTGGCTGTGAGGAGCAGCTAAAACTTAAGTATTAAAATTAGTAAGCCAACTGGCAAGTACATGCACTCCCCATAACTAGCTAAAATGGAACAGACTTCCATTTATTTTTACCTCACCAAAAAACATTGGTGCTGCCCCATGAGGCCTTGTTAATTTCCAGGAACTATAGCTTTGTTAGGGAGAACTCACCCAAATCTTGTCTTCTTTCTCCTCATCTCTCTACTAAATAAATACAATGTTCCCTGAGGAGCAAAATACTGGCATCTCCTCAGTTGGAGTGGGTTCTTACTTCATCAGAGTCTTAATGAAAAATACATTATGGGCTTTAGAGTTTCATAGACTAACATCCCGATGGGTAACCTCCAACATAGTTTTATCTAGAAAATGGGAACAATACTTATATCTCAAGAAAAATGCTATGAAGATTAAATCAGATGATGTATGAAGCATGCACATAGAGGGAACTCAAAACAGTTGTTGTGTTTATATGTTTCTACTTTTCACCAACCATTTTTGACCAGAAAACATAATCTTGGGAACAATCTTCAAATGTCAAACATGCTTGATAAATATCACTAGCTTTATATATTCAGAAATTACTCCATAAATAATTCCTGAATGGAGGACTCATCTATTAAATAACAGTGATTAGTTATGCACAAAAATTACTGTCAACTTAGTATTTCACCAAGGACTTGGTATCCTAAGGCAGGGGTAAAACAGCTGAACTTCTAGGGGTTCAGAGAAATCAATAATGGGTTTTTGTTGCTGAATTCCAAATTTTAAAAGAATAAATTTATATTAGTCGTAGCTGAAGGATTAAGACAATAAATAAACCTGGAACTCCTGTAGAGTTACTATGGGGACTCATGGGTATCAGATATGACATACTTAATCATACCACTGACCCTTTAAATTCCGTATTCCACTTAGAGTTCTAAGAATAGCGCATACTTTTGGAGATAGAAAAAAAGTGTATTTTGGAAACCAGATGAAGACTCCTGAATAATTTGCCCTAATTCCTTATTGTTTATTGTAGGAAAAAAAAATAAAAAAAGAAAAACAAAATCTGTCTTGATCACTGAATACAACAGTTGTATACAATAGTGTTGTATACACTGTCAATTTGTTGTATACAGTGTCAATCTGTACCTGGAAACATAAACAGTGGTTAATTTATTGTGGCTTGTAATTATAAATTAAACAGTCGTGAAATTACACAGTCCACTTCACTGATAAACAAACTAGGAAAAGTGAGCCAGCTCTCATGCGTTTCTCCTTTACGATGCCATCCCTTTCTCTGTTGGTTTGGCATGCCTTTTTCATTTCAATTCTAGTTATTTTCTGTGTAAATATTTATATTTGTACTCATTTGTTGAGAAAAACTTAGCCTTTAAATGGACAGCTCATGTATAAACGATTAATAAAAAGCAAACGTAAAAATCTGTTTAGCCTGAGGTTAATAAAACTGCAATGTACAAAGTGTTGAAATGTGATTGGCAACTTCAGATCCAATAATGCTACTTCTTTAACAATGTGACAATGTTAAATCAATTCAAATAAATTTTTCCTATCAAAATTTACTCACTGGATAATCTAACCAAGTGTGCATGTGTCTTTTTTTTCCTTCTGGACATCTAGCTTTTTCTTACTTCATAAATCAATAGAAGTGGTTCAACAGTTCTAAAAGTCAAAAAGGGATTGGAGTTGGGACAGGGAAGTACCTACAAGCTTGAGTGCTAGCTCTCTGCAGCTGGTAAATTTATCAGCCTGCTCCAAACACTCTAAAATAAATTTTTTCTTCCACTAGTTTTAAAACCACTCAATTTCATTTTAATACGCTCCAATTAAGTGCAGAGAAATCAATAAGGAACAGAGTGTCAAGCGTCAGATACGTCACATAATTTACGTATTTGGGAAAGCTTTATTCTGGCCTGACAGGGAAAAGGCTAGCCCCAAATTGATGGCCACTCTCCCTTTTTAATCTACTCCAAACTGAGATTAAGGCCTTTGCTTCTGGTGTGGTCATATGCAAAAGAAGGTGGCAACAGGTCCGAAGTAAATACTAAAGATCGGGCAGCAAATCTGCCTCCACCAACACGTATTGAACAGGAGACTGGCTATCACCAACAACCAGACCTTGCAGAACCCTCAGCAAATAAAAAACTCGGGACTGCAGAAGTGCGCCCGCCACGCAGACACGGAGACCGCTTAAAATACACCAGACATCCCTTCCAAGCGGCACCTCTTTGTGTCCGGGGATTTACACCCTTCCCCCCCAGAGGCCCTCACACCGCGAGGAACAGGAGAGCTAGGCTACCATCTCCCCTGGTACCGCCAGCGAGACCTCAAAGACAGCAGCGCTGGCCCTTCTCCCCTCTTCTAGCCGGGCAGTGGTGAACCCCACTTTCCTGCGGCACTGGGAGGCCGATTCCTTGGGAAGATTTAATCCTGCGTGCAGAAGCTGCTCTCCGCAGCTCCTCGGATCCGCCCTCATCCCAATCCCCAGAGTAATGATGGAGCCCTGGCTCCGTACCGCGACAACCCAGCACCCTTCCAGCCCATTCCCCTAGTTTCGGACAGGTTGCAAGCTCCGCCTTCCTCCCCAGGCCCAGATTCCCTCCAGGGCCCACACTCGGGGCTCCCTGCCGCCCCCCGAAACCAATCCAGGACCCGGACATCAGGCTGAGCGCCAGTCTGTTCCCTCCTGTCTTTAAGCGCAGTGCCCTGCCTTGGGCCAGGGGAAGGGAGGCAGGTGACCGACCAGCTCCGGAGGGACCCAGGCCCCCCACACTCACCATCCTCCCGCCGAGTCCCTCCTCCTCCTCCTCCTGCCTCCCCCGTTACCAGGGGCAACTGCGACGGCGCCGCCCCCGACGTCCCTCGTACGCACGGCAGAGGAGCAAAGCAGCAGAACGGGGCGGGGTCCAGCTCCGCTTTCCCCAATGTGCGCAAGCGCGCCAATCTGCCCTCCCACTGCGCAGGCGGGCTGCTGGAGCGGCCGGAGAAGGCGGCAGGCTGCAGAGACCTGGGGAATGGTGAAATCTCGCCCACGTGGCTGGCGGGGGCCACCAGGCTTGTGATTGGTCCAGAGGGAGGGCGTGAGGGCGGGGCGAGGGGAGGTTCCCTGGCGGAGGCCAGAAGGGCATCCTGGCCTGGCTGCCAAAGCGGGCTGCTTTTGGAAGCGGCTGTGTTAGTCCGTTTCTCCCGGATCCAGGTAAGGATCTTGAGAGGAGGCCTCCTGCAACATCTACCTGTGCCAGGTTTTATTCCCCACATCCCAGGAGGGAGTTTGCATTTCTGTCCTGACTGCCCAGGCGAGGCTGCGGCGCGGGCTGGGCTTCCACCTGCCAAAGCCACGTGGCAAGGAAAGGAGCTACCTGTGGATCTCTTTATGGCCTCCAGTACCTTCGTGTGCCAGGCTGAGGAGCGGGGGCGTCATGGGTTGCGCACCCGTCTCCACACATCCGTGTTAAAATCCGGGCTGGAGGAGTCCTGGTGGTGCGAGGCTGCCTACAGGAGGGCAAGAAGCTGCCTGAGGACTGGCCGTGAGGGCTGGGATGAGCTGATGGTTTACGGGGGTGAAAGGCGATTGGGATGGATGGTTTTGCTGAACTAAGTTGGCAGGGGTCGGTGCGCCGTCTGCAGCCCTGAAGGAGGCAAAAATGGGTCTCCACTTCTAGGCAAGAAAGAGTGAGAGAGATTCTGGGTGCTATTTCCCACCCCTTCCCAGTGCAGAGGACAGGAAGAAGAGTTACCATATTTGTGCCAGGTCCTAGTCTAAATTCTGGAGACACAGCAGGGGGCTAAATCTGCCCTCATGGAAATTACATCCTTCCTAGTGAGATGCTTTTCATACAAGATTTCATTTCATTCTCACAGCCCTAGAAATTGGTTATTTTAAGGGTTAAGAGTGGGGACTTGAATCCAGTACTTTCTGACTCTTGAGGAATTATTATTTTTGGCCGCTCCATGCTTGGCATGTGGGGATCTTTGCTCCCCAACCAGGGATTGAACCTGTGCACTTGCAGTGGAAGCAGAGTCTTAACCACTGGAATGCCTGGGAAGTCCCTGGGCTTAGCTATTGTTAATAGTTTCCTCCAGGTTTTGGCCTTTGCTGCTTTTAAGACCAGCAGGTTTTCAGCCTAGTTTAGATCGTTGGAATGAAGGCAGATTTTCCCTGAATGGTTCTTAACATTTTATGTATTCAAGTCAAGTTTCCACGTATCTCTAGCCTGCTGGTTCTTCTGTGAAAAAGGCAAAGCAGACTTCTCTTCCAAAATTGCCTGGAGCCTAACATCATGGCTGCCAGGGAGTCATTTGATTGTACATAGGCATGTATTACCAGAGCCTGCTGGTTTAATTATTAGTCTCAATCTCCAAGTTGAGCTAGGTAGCCTTGACAGCAGCCCTTGACCCATCTCAGTGGACTTTGTGTTTGAACTGCTTGAGTCTTTGACTGCCTTGATCTTCCTCTGATGGGAATACCAGCGATGATGTTTTGTTTTTTCCCCAAGTAGGGGATTCAAATAGGAGATCTTGGGTGCTTCCCCCTCCCTTGCAAAAGGATACTCTAGAAGAGTTTGGAAAGCCTGTTACCCAAACTCTGATACTCTCTGCTTGAGAAAATCAGCTCTCCCTGGAAGGACAAGCATTGCTTAAGGAGAGGTAGTAGGTTACACAATTTTTAAAATATTTTCCCTTCTTCCCTCCTTTTCTCTCTTTCTTGAGACAAACACCTTTTAGTGGATAAGAGGACCCGTCTAGGTGACTCTAAGCCTTGTGACTTTGTGGTCTCTCTTTTTTTTTGTCCACTCTGCACTGCCCCCTTGGCAGTGAAGGGTGGAGTCCTAACTGCTGGACCGTCGTGGAATTCCTGTCTAAGCCTTATAACCTTGGGAAAATATGGCCCTAGCTGTTATCAGATTTTTGGATAAATAGGACTAGATCTGTTTCCTGCTCACATTTGTATCTGCCACAGTGCAGGACCATGTGTGCCATAAACACTCACCACACTAGCTCAATGCATGGGAACCTCCTCGGCATCAGTTTCTTCATCTGTAAGCTGAGATGTTGGATCCCTAATGTTTTTAAGCTGTGACATTCTCTAACCCTAGAAGGAAAGGGAAGTATTGGTTAGTCACCTGTTTGATTTCCACCTCTCCCCCATTCCCTGTAGCAGAACCCTGGATATCATAGTCACCTTTTTAGGAGGAATTAGATATGGCTTGTGTAGGAAGAGGGAGCTTAAATGCTGAAAACTCAGCAACTAGTAGGACTCAGTATAGGAGGGGTAGACAGTTTGCAGCTTCATGAAAGAAAGCCTGTTATTACTTCTGTAACCAAGGCAGGTTCTGAGTTTGACAAAAAAAAGACAAGATTTCGGGGACATCCTTGATGCCCGGAGAACCCAAGAATAAGTTGGAATGCATTCCAGGCAGGCGGTAAGTGTTTTTAGAGGGCAGATGAGGACTATAGCATGCACCTTACAGTCTGTCAGGGGAGGCAGATTTTACACTAATAAACATCAAGAAAGTGACAATTACAAAAGCCCCATGTGCTGCAAACGAGGACAGGATACTATGGGATTATGTAACCGAAAGGCTTGAGTTTGCCCTGAAGGAATCACAGAACTGTCCCCTTTGGGGGCCAATGGAATGGGAAAAAGTGTTAAGACATAGAATTTAGATTTTTTTCCTTTTATGTTTTACATAAGACAGGACAAGGATGTGCCCTGGTAATGAAGGCAAAGATTCTTGCATGATTTAGCAAATGACTACCCCTTCATGGTAGACGTGCTTTCACTGTGAAAGAAAGAGGATTTTCCAGTGTTGGATTGTTCAGTTGAGAGTGGAGAGGGATGGCCGAGAAGTGTGTGTGTTGTGTGTTGTGTGTGTGTGTGTTGAAAGGGAGGCATAGCATTAAGACTGTCTCCATCTGGTGCAACTGTGTGGCTCTGTAAGTCAAGGCTTACTGTTTTTCCTTCCTCTAGAATAAAGGGAACTCTTTCCCCCTCCTGGCTTCAGCTGGGACTGGGTGAAATGCCTTTGGTCTTTGGACCAGCCCCCCTGCAGGAGCCACGTCAGCCTGTCCTTAAAGGACAGAGCCTGGAGCTTCTCCTGGGCTCTGGTAGGGTGTGAGAGGGGGCCGTCTCCCCCACCTTAACAAACAGTCTAAAAGTTGATGTCTGTTCTTGCTCTACCTCATCTGTTGGCTGCTTCTGCCTGCTCCCTCTCTAGTTGTTCTCAGATTTTTGATGGGTTACCTCTTAAATATAGTGGTCTTCCTAGGTATTTCCTTGGATCACTGCTCTTCCCAGTCTGCATTTTCTCTTTGGAAAACTTCATCTTAACCCACCCCCATGTTGCTCCCTCACTGTTTTACTTCTAACCCTGATCTCCGTTCGGGGTTTTAAGCCTAAATATCCAATTGTCTACTGACTGGACCTCTTCTTTAGCAAATACTCAAATTGCTATGCTAGGCATTGAGGCAACGGTGGTGAGCCATGGACACACTCCTGGCTTCAAGGAGCTTATGGCCTAGTGGGGGACGGTGGGCATTAATTCAGGTAAAACCACAGCATATCACACATGGCATGGCTCTGAAGGACAAGTACAGAGCCAGGAGCTCATAGCAGTGCATGAGAGGGAGGAAGGGGTCCTTCAGAGACTTCTCTGAGCAAAGGAGGTTTCAACCAAAATCTGAAGGATGGGTAGGTGCTTGTCATTCAGACTGTCTCTGCAGAGCAAAAGGCTACTTTTGGGGGAGGGCAGGGGAGTCCTTGAGATTATTTGCTAATGCACCTGCTTTTAAGGCTGCTATTTATTCTGAGGTGACTTTGCTGTAACTTCCCTTGCAGCTGTAATGGGTCTTTACGGAGGTAGTGTCTTGAGTGGAAGTTCCCTTTCATTCTACTATATAATATAAAACATTTATTCTTTATTAGGTCTATGGCTTCCGTCAGCCATATGTTTCCTTTCTCTAATATGAAATCCTGGCTTTGTTTGCTTGAGTCTATGAGTACCTTGGATCTACATGATTGTATAACTCAAGAAGATAGTTTTTATTTTTTAATTATTTTCTTTTGGCCACACTGCATGGCATGTGGGATCTTGGTTCTCCAACCAAGGATCGAACTCGCACCCCCTGTAGTGGAAGTGTGAAGTCTTAAACTGAACCACCAGGGAAGTCCACCTAGCTTTTTTTTAAAAACATGTTAACCACTATCATTTTCATTGTATATACTTTGGCACTGAATTATTACAAAAATTACTTCTGTATCTTAAAGTTTTCAGAATGAGAAAAAGAAATGGCCAAAAACATATGAGTAGATGCTTAATCTCATTAAGAATCAAGAAAATACAATTTAGGAGCTACTCTGATGGTCCGGTGGTTTAGATTCTGTACTTCCACTGCAGGGGGCACAGATTCGATTCCTAGTAAGGGAACTAGGATCCAACATGTTGCACAGTGCTGCCAAAAAAAATTTTTTTTAATAAATTTTAAAAAGAAATATAAATGAAAATAACAATATTGTTTCTGCTCATCATATTGGAAAGAAATGATTTATTTATCCATTTTGGTAAAAGTTTGACTAAAGGAGGATTATCATATACAACTGGTTGAAAAATCAATTTGAATTATATTTATAAAGATTTCATTTAAAACATGTACGTCCTTTGATCCAGCAATTTCACTTCTAGAAATCTATCTTAAAGGTATGGTTGTGGCACTTCCCCGATGGTCTAGTGGTTAAGACTACACCTCCAATGCAGGGGCGGAGATTTGATCCCTAGTCGGAAGCGAGCTAAGGGGTTTCCCAGGTGGCGCTAGTGGTAAAGAACCTGCCTGCCAGTGCAGGAGACATAAGAGATGTGGGTTTGATCCCTGGGTCGGGAAGACTCCCTGGAGGAGGGCATGGCAACCCACTCAGTATTCTTGCCTGGAGAATCCCACAGACAGAGGAGCTTGGTGGGCTACAGGTCATGAGGTTGCAAAGAGTTGGACAAGGCTGAAGCAACTTAGCACACACACCAGGGAACTAAGATCCCACATGATGTATAGTGCAGTCAAAAAAAAAGATATAGTTGCCATATACACAAAGTAATGTGTATAAGGATATTCTCAGCAGGGAAAAACTGAGAATAACCCAAATGTCTACCAAAGGATGAAATCAAGGCACATGGAGTAGTATGTAATAATATAAAAGAGTGAGACGGAGCTGTATATGTAAAATGGAGAATTCTCTAAGATGTGAAGCAAAAAAAGTCAGTTGTGTATTAGTGCCAGTTAGTTTATTGCTCCTTAGCTCCAAATCGACCCTTCTTCATCATGTCTTATGATCCTGGACGTTGTAAACCTTTTTCCTTTGCCCTCGGATATGATTTTAAGCTCTACCAGTAGAGGGCGCTGGAGGAGCACCGATGAGGAACGGGTAGTCTTGCTGGTGCCTGGGTGCTTGCCTCCTATCAAGTTTCAACAACACCCCACCTGGCAGCTTCCCTCAGCATCCCTGTACGCAGCTTCCCAGAATCTCAGTGGCTTCCTGGTGAGTTTCATCAGCCCTCCGACTCAGCATTCCAGCGCATCGATTCCTACCTGCCAGCCCTTCAGGGGGCAGCACCTCAGCAAACTTTGAAGTAGACTGCTTTTTAAATCTTGCTCAAGGCGTGCTTGTGAACTTGTAATTCAGTATATACGGAAGATTGTCAGGTGATTTTTTTTTCCAAGAAAAAAGACAAATGACATAGTAGAAGAAGATATAGAAGTCTCAAAAGTATTCCTTAAGGAAAAAAAAACAGATGAGCAGGTATTATTTAGTGAAGAGGGAGAGGACGAGAATCCTGGACTGGCATTTGCAAAGAAGCATGAGGACTTCCCTGGTGGCTCAGATGGTAAAATGTCTGCCTACTGAGGGAGACCCAATTTCAGTCCCTGGGTTGGGAAGATCTCTTGGAGAAGGAAATGGCCACTCACTCCAGTATTCTGGCCTGGAAAATCCCATGGATGGAGGAGGCTGGTAGGCTACAGTCCATGGGGTCACAGAGTTGGACACGACTGAGCGACTTCACTTTCTGAGACAGATGGCAGCCTCTTGCGTTTGAGGAAGTCTTGTAGCACTTGAAACTCAACATCAGGAAAGTCTAACTCAGTGTTTTCTCCCTTAAAGTCGGTTTTTCTGTATTCTCCAGATATTACTGTCCCAATCAGAAACCCTGGTATCACTCTAGGTATTTGTGATGGCCAGAGGAACTCAACAGGACTGTCTCTCTGCTCTGCTTCCCGTTTTAGGGGCTGCTGAGGGAGAAGTAGTCACTTTGTAACATCCACATGCCTTCTTTTGGTTATTAGACCAAATGCTGATTCACATACTGTGGGTGTCTTGCAAATGTAATTAAAGTCCCTAATTGGCTGGCTTTGAGTTAATGTAAAGGGAGATTATCCTGGGTGGCCTGACTTAATCAGATGGAATCCCTTTAAAACAGGGCTGGGCCCCCTCCTAGGAGAAGGCAATAGCAACCCACTCCAGTACTCTTGCCTGGAAAATCCCATGGACGGAGGAGCCTGGTAGGCTGCAGTCCATGGGGTTGCTAAGAGTCGGACAGGACTGAGCAACTTCCCTTTCACTTTTCACTTTCATGCACTGGAGGAGGAAATGGCAACCCACTCCAGTGTTCTTGCCTGGAGAATCCCAGGGACGGCGGGGCTTGGTGGGCTGCTGTCCATTGGGTCGCACAGAGTCAGACACGACTGAAGCGCCTTAGCAGCAGCAGCAGCAGCAGGGCCCCCTCCTACCTTAGGTTAGGAATTCTAAGAGGTAGGTAGACAGACAGGTAGTTCTCCTATTGATTCTGTTTCTGTGGTTGAGCTCTGACTGATAGAATTTCTGCTATACCCAGTCACTTGGCACATCCTCAGATTTGGCTACTTTAACAGCTTCTCTGCTTTTGGTCTTCCTTCCAGTTCTGATGCATTTGGGTTCACTTGAGCCCCATTTCTTCTTGTCTGGAGTGTTGGGGGTTCCCTTCTAGCTGGTCTCTGCGTCCTCTGAGGTCTTGCCACTCCCTGCTTACATCCATGGAATTGCCTAGACTGTTCTTTCTAAACTACACATCTAATCTTATCACTCTTCCTAAAGTTTTGTTAGTGGCTTCCTGAAACTCTCAGGCAGCTTTTTTACATGACTCTATTTTTTCCTCCTCTCTGGCATATAGATCATACGTCTTTTGAAAAATTTTTTTAACGGTTGCCCAAAAGTTTGCCGTATATATTTACAACTAATCCAAGTCCATTTTCAAATTATACTGTCCCACATCATGGGTAGTCCGAGTACCTTAGAGTCTTCCCAGCTTTTCCATCCCATCTATTATAGCATTGTTGTCATTCCTTCATTTTTTTTTTTTTTTTTTTAGGTAAAGATTTATTTATTTTATTTTTGGCTGCACTGGGTCTTTATTGCTGTGTACAGGCTTTCTCTGGTTGTGACAAGCAGGGGCTACTCTCTAGCTGTGGTCGCTGACTTCTTATTGCCGTGTCATTGTGGAGCGCGGGCTGTAAGGCATGGGGGCTCAGTAGTTAACAGCGCATGGGCTTAGTTGCCCCACAGCATATGGGGTCTTCCCTTAGCAGGGATCGAACCTGTATCCTCTGCATTGGCAGGGGGACTTTTAACCACCGGACCACCAGGGAAACTCCCATTCAGTTTTTCAAAATATGCATTTGTTTATTTATTCAGCTGTACTGGGTCTTCATTGTAGCATGTGGATCTTTAGTTGCATCATGTGGGATCTTTAGTTGTGGCATTCAGGACTTTTCATTGTGAAATACAAAGTCTTAGTGGCATGTGGGATCCAATTCCTGACCAGGAAACACACACAGACTCCCTGCCTTGGGGGCACAGGAGTCTTAGTCACTGGACCACCAGGGAAGACCCCATTTCTGTCATTATCTCTGACTGTTTCTACTTTCGACGTGACCCCATGCCTCTTCTCCTGCAGATAGATCTCTCCTACCTTCTGGGGCGGGCTTCACCCACATTCCACCTCTTTTGGGAAGCCCCCCTTGATTTTTGTGATCCTGCCCCCAACTCAGCCTCCTCTCATCTTGTGTTTATCGTAGCCCTCCGTGTTATCTGCTGTTCCACAGGTGGGCTCTTGTTCCCCAGTCAGACTCAGCTCCCCAAGGACAGACCCTGTATTGTCCCTTTCTCCTGAGTTGCCCCCAGCATGATCATGCCCTGGGCTGGCCACTGGCAGGCACTCAGGAAACATTTGATGTCCAGTGGCCCAGATGAGTGACAGTTCACTGGGCTCTTCCTGACCTGAGTGGGGTGATGCTAGCGGCTGGGGTGAACTGTCCATCTCCTATAGTGGGAGGTGCTCAGGGCCTCTGGAGAAGGTTTTGATTCGGGGGACAGTCCTCATTTTTCCTCTGTTCTGAAGTTCACAGTTTTGTGTATGGGCAGGATGGAGGCTGACCTGTCTGACTTTAACATCGATGCCCCCCGTTGGGACCAGTGCACTTTCCTGGGGCGGGTGAAGCACTTCTTCAATATCACAGACCCCCGCACGGTCCTGGTACCAGAGCGGGAGCTAGACTGGGCCAAAGTGATGGTGGAGCAGAGCAGGTGAGTGGCTGGGGGACGGGCCGGGTGCACTGGGGCAGCATCGGTGGGTGCCCTAGGGGAGAGGTGGAAATGGAAGATGAGGGGATAGTCAGAGAGCTCAGGGAGGCGGGGGGGCCAAGAGCAGGATGACTCAGGGTGGAGGTTGGGAGGTGACGCCGGCCTGTTGTCTTTGGGTGACAGGATGGGGACTGTGCCCCCGGGCACCCAGGTGGAGCAGCTTTTCTATGCTAAGAAGCTGTACGACTCGGCCTTCCACCCTGACACTGGCCACAAGATGAACGTCATTGGGCGGATGTCCTTCCAGGTCCCCGGTGGCATGATCATCACGGGCTTCATGCTCCAGTTCTACAGGTGTGACTGGGGAGCAAGGCAGCGCCAGGGGCACCACTTAGACCTGCTAGGGAGGGAGCCATAGTAAGATAATAGTAATAGCCATCTTTATTGATTCCTTACCAGATACCAGACACCGTGTTCAGTTGTTCGCATGTATCACCTCATTTAATCTCAGCAGCCGTACAGAGAGGCACTGTTTTCATCTTCATTTTACAGATGAAGACCTGCAGTCCTACAGAGGTTATGTAACTTGCCCAAGTGCACCAGCCAGGAAATAGTGGTGCCTGGCTACATGCACTGAGGCAGTTCTCTCTAGGACTCAATGACTGAACTCTTCTACTCCTTTAAAAAGTACTTATTCAACAATGAATTTAGTGTATTTTTATAACATAATATCCAAAAAATTAAAAAATGGGAAGACACTTTCAGTCCAGTTGGAGAGAGAACACTTTCTCTGTTCCCCTTCCTCTTTTCCCTGCCCCTCTTCCCTCCCTAACACATTCGGTTAGCCAGTTGTCGAGCCAGACCTTGGGCCAGATAAAAAATAAAAGTGTTAGTCTCTCAGTTGTGTCTGACTCTTTGTGACCCCATGAACTGTAGCTCACCAGGCTCCTCTGTCCATAGAATTCTCAAGGCAAGAATACTGGAGTGGGTTGCCATGCCCTCTTCCAGGGGATCTTCCTAACCCAGGGATAGAACCTGGGTCTCCCACATTGCAGGCAGATTCTTTACTGTCTGAGCTACCAGGGAAGCCCACCCCTCAAGGAGGACCCAGTTTTGTTGAGACCAAGAAGGAAACAGTTAGTCTAGCTTGCCAAGTGGTAGGCTGGGGGCAGAATATGGGGTGGTGGGAGCAGACATCAAAAAATGACTACCTGTGTCTCAGGAAGGACAGGGGAAGGGTCAGGAAGGTTCCAAGGAAGAAGAGGTCTCTCCAGAGAGCAGGATTCAGCCATATACCAAGAGGCTGGGGGTGTGGATATTCCAGGCAGAGGGGCAGCCAGTGCAGAAGAGCAGGTACAGGAAGCAGCACGGGAATGGCCTGGGGAGTGCAGGTTTGACTGGTGTTCCCACGCCCTCCTCCCATCCTCTTCTCTGCCTCTCCTGGCCTCTCTCCTGGTAGGACGATGCCTGCAGTGATCTTCTGGCAGTGGGTGAACCAGTCCTTCAATGCCTTAGTCAACTACACCAACAGGAATGCAGCCTCCCCCACGTCGGTCAGGTAGGAGGCCTGAACCCCTGGCTGGCTGTGTGGGCCTGGAGCTGCCTTCTTGCCTTGGGCGGAACAGCCCTTCTTAAGGGGTTCCGGGGCTGGCTGTCCTCCCTGGGTGGGGCCTGCCCTGGATGGGTAACCAGGTCTCTTTTCAGGGTTTGGAAGTATTAGGCAGACTAAGAGAGTATCTTCTTCCTAGATGAATTCAACATTCACTCATTCATTCATGCTACAAATATGTCTAGAGTGTGTATTAGGTATTGGATAGGGTTCTAGGGGCGGGGGATACGTTTGAGTAAGACATGTGTGGTCTCTGGAGTTTAAGGTCTTTTTAGGAAAATAAGCATAATGATCTCAGTCTATAATAGCTGCCATTAAGGAAATAAATATGACATGCTGGAGAACAGCAGAAGGGCGTCTGTACAGATAGGCCAGTCAGGAAAGTCCTTTCTGCAGAGCTGACATTTCAGCTGAGTTTTGAAAGGTAAGGATTTAGCCACGCAAGAGCCCGGGGAAAGATTCCCAGAAGAGGGAGTGGCAGCATGCAGAGGTTCTGAGCAGGCAGGCACTTGGTGTGCTTAACGTACTGAAAGGAGCATCTGAGTGAGTTGGAGGGAGATCCCAAGCTGAAGCTGAGGTTTTCAGGCAAGAAGCCACAATTCCAGCCTTTATCACTCAAGCTTCGGTCCTGCCCTCAGCCTCCTGGAGTCCCCACTCCCAAACATCTCTCTCCTCCACTAGGCAGATGGCTGTTTCCTACATCACAGCCACAACCACTGCAGTGGCCACTGCTGTGGGCATGAACATGTTGACAAAGGTACGGTTTGGGGCTGCTCTGGACATGGTGGTCACAAGGGGGCAGCAGAATCCGAGGGAAAACTGTTGTTTTCCAGGTATTGGTTTTTCTCGGGGCTTTGAGGGAATTTGGGTGCCCTGACTGGGTGTCAGGATATGTGGTGGTAGTGAGGTCTGATTTCTTATTTTATGGTCCTAAAGCCCCTTCCACCCCCATCTTCCAGGGACCTGACCTACTCCCCTTGTCCTCTTCCCCCACAGAGAGCTCCGCCCCTGGTGGGCCGCTGGGTGCCCTTTGCCGCCGTGGCTGCAGCTAACTGTGTCAACATCCCCATGATGCGCCAGCAGTGAGTACAGGGATCCCTTTTCCTCCCTGTAAACCGCAAGGTCAGCAGGGAAAGGGCAGGAGACCGAGGCAGTGGGTGGCGTTGGTGGCTGAGGTGGGGGTGGGGAGGGCTGCACTTCCAAAGGTTCTCCAAGGACAGGCGGCTCCAACAGTGATGGCTGCAGGAGTGGCGGGTGACCTGGGTTTCGTCTGTGATGAATGCTGTGGGAGTCATTCTCTGAATGGGTTTGGAGGTTTAGTGTGGACCTGTGGGGTTTGGCACCAGCTCACGTCCTTTCAACTACAACTGTATTTAAGTCGTGAACTTGGCCTACTTCCAGAGCCCTGGGGATGGCTCACAGAATGAAACGCCGCAGAGCAAGGTATCCAAAGATAAAACAGAACCAAGAGGCTCTGAGGGAAGCCAGAGGGGTAGATAGATGTTTTCCAGCTGCCAGGCTCTAAGCTTCACAGCAGGAAAGGGGAAAGGAGAAACCCACTGTGTCTCACAGCCTTTGTTCCTTGACTAGAGAAAGCAAAGATGTTCCCCTGCTATAAAATTTAATGATGTAATACATGTAAAGCGCTCAAAATAGCGCCTGGAATGTAATATTAAGCGCTAGCTACTGTTGCCACAGTTGCCATCGATGCCTTCCTGGTCATCACCGATGTCGTAAGGCACATTTTCTTAGGACTAGTAGTCAGTAGAAAGTGATCACGATCACCCTTGCAGAAAGCACACCACGGGAGAGCCACGCATACTCTACTTGACTCCTCTTCCCCTCCCCTATCCGGTTGCTCCTTCCAACGAATGAATGAGTCCCCACCACCCACCTGGTCTTGGATGGAGTGCTGGCTTGAATACAACAGCCAGAGCAGCTCCTGTTTGTGGGTGGGTCATGTAGTCAGGCACTGGACCAAGCACTTGGCAGGCATCATCCTGTTTAATCCTCACTGAGTCCTGTGAAGGGGCGCTATCATTATCCCCATTTTGCAGATGAGGGTAACTGTGTCTTTAGAAGGACTAGGGAACTTGCTCAAGAGCATACGCTTGCTCTGCAGCTTCCAGATCCGGCCTAGGCAGCCAGGACCTGGTGCTCGCTCTCTGAACCTCTCCCCTAGATATATGCAGTATCACTCTCTGGAGTGGGAAAGGCCGCTCCAAGGGCCAGGCTGCAGGAGGTGGCTCCCTAGAGCTGGAATGCTCGTGGTCCCCTGGTGTGTCACATCGCTGGCGGGCTTCCAACACACCCCTTTCCCCCATCCAGCACTTCCTGTCTGTGTTTAGGGAACTCATCCAGGGAATCTGTGTGAAGGACAGGAACCACAATGAGATCGGTCATTCCCGGGTGAGCAGAGGCCCGCCCTGGGGGTGGGAGGAGGGAGTTCCCTCTCAGAACCTGTCCTGTTCTTAGCGCTCAGAGCAGGCCTGGGCTAAAAACCTTTTCCCTGGCGCCATCCTCCTCCTTCATCGATTTTCCCTCCATATCTCTGCTCATGTCATTTCTGATCCTGAAGTCATAAGAACGTGGCTGGGTGGGAGAGGGTCAGGTATGGTCACTTAACCCCTGACAGGTCCATCCCTTCCCCTTTACCAGCTCAGACTTGACCGTGACTCTGACCCTGGCCAAGCCCTCTGGTGCAGCCTGTGGACTCTGCATAAAGTCATAACTGACAACTAACTTTTTTCTGTCCTTAGAGAGCTGCAGCCATAGGCATCACTCAAGTGGTTATTTCTCGGATCACCATGGCAGCTCCTGGCATGAGTAAGATGGGGAAGCCCTCCCCTCCTTCCGGACCCTGGTTCATGTGATGGAGACCTCAGCCACACTTGGGGTGGGGGATGGGACCCCAGCCTCTATAGGCATTCTTCTCAAACTGGTTTGCTTGAGTGTCGAGAACCACTGGAGAGTCACACCGTAAATCCTGGAATGTCAGTTAATCGAGATTTGGTGGAGAAAGTTGTTTTCCTTTAACAAATATTCCTTAAGTTCCTTCAATGTGTTGGGGAGATAGTGGTAGAGAAAATAAGTTCCCTGTCCTGGTTTTGCCTCCAGCAGGAACAGGTTACAGAGCAGGATACAAAACTTGCTTGAAAGATGGTTGGTTGTAAGAAGGGTGCTCTGGGCCCGTGGTACCATCCTCCTGTGGTTATAGGGCTGCAGGTTGAGGAGTCTGGGAAGCACCTTCTTCTGGGACTTGGGGGAGAAGTGGGTGTGGCCATGCCTATACATCCTTCTCCCCAGTGAAAAGTGTTTTCTGGAACTTCTGGGTAAGGAGGGGGAACCACTCAGTCTGTGATCTGACTTTAGAAGGGGAAGTGTCACAGCCTTTCCTCTGCCTCTTCCAGTTCTGCTGCCAGTCCTCATGGAAAGACTGGAGAAGCTGCGCTTCGTGCAGGTGAGTGGACTCTCCTCTGCACCTTCACTGCCCGGTGGCCCCAACCACACCCGTGCTGGGGGTCCCTGACCCTCTCACCCTTCCGTCTCATTCCCATCCCCGCACTGCACTCCGGGAAGGCCTCTCCCAGTACCCTGGCTGCCCAATTCTCAGCCTTGTCTGCTAAGAGCAAGGAGACTCCCACCTCTGCTGCAGAGCCAGGGTTTCCTGCCTGTGGGTTTCTAGCTGGCTTGCCGATGTGGGGTTCCCCTCGAAGTACGTAAGTCCCACGTGGGTCTCTCTTTTGTCTTGTTTCTGCACAGAGAGTCCGGGTTCTGCACGCGCCTTTGCAGGTTCTGCTGTCTGGATGCTTGTGAGTAACGTGTTTTCTCAGTTGGCGTCTGTGGTGGGGCACCCCAGATCTGTCTTCCTGTGTCACCCGTGTGGGAAGACATATACTCCTTTACCTGACTTCAGAAGCACCCAGGCTTGAACACCTGTGGCCCCTCTGACTTGTCCCATCTTTCCAAGGGCGCTGGGCTGGCCCTGTGCACACACCGAGGTGGAAAGCAGCACCCTTGGATGTCCTCCTATCCCTGGGGTCTCCCCTCCAGCCTTAGGTCTGCAGTAGTTGTAGAGAAGAGACAAAAATGATGAGATCATCCCACCACAAAAGAGAAATAGGGGGGTCAGCTCACACAGTGGTGAATTTAGGTGGCGCTAGTGGTAAAGAACCTGCCTGCCAGTGCAGGAGACATAAGAGACGCAGGTTCAGTCCCTGGGTCGGGAAGGTCCCCTGGAGGGGCAGGCGTGGCGACCCACTCCAGGATTCTTGCCTGGAGAATCCCATGGACAGAGGAGCCTGGTGGGCTACAGTCCATAGGATCACAAAAAGTTGTACGTGACTGAAGTGCCTTAGCATGCACGCATGCACATGTCAGTTATGTCTCAATACATCCGAGTGTGGTGAGACGTGAAAAATGACACAGCCTGGGCCCGTCACGTGTCCCAGGCTCGCACGGGCGGAAAGCACCATGACTCCCGGCAGCGGTCTCGGGTGCCTGCCCTGGACTGGACAAGTCCCAGCATTCATCGTGCTTTGTGAGGCCATGAGCCAATGACCACAGCCTAAGCTCATGTGTATTGGATGTCTCCTGTGTGCCCCCACTGTGCTGATGTTTCATGTCTATAATTTCCCTGATTCCCTGAGCCCTCGAGGTATACATCCTGTCAGTGTCTCCTTTCCCAGATGAAGAGACTTGCCCAGGCATCTCTAGTTGGTAATTTCTGGAGCTGAGATTGGATCCTTAATAAGTCTAACATTATGCCAGACTGTCTTCTTTATTTTTTTCGCTGTGCAGGCTTTTCTCTAGTTGCAGCGAGCAGGGGCTACTCTAGTTGCAGTGCACGAGCTTCTCATGGCAGTGGCTCCTCTTGTTACGGAGCACAGGCTCTAGGGTGAGCGGGCTCAGTAGTTGCGACTCCCGGGCTCTAGAGCACAGGCTCGGTAGTCAGAGGTGCCTGGGCTTAGTTGTTCCAAGGCATGTGGGATCTTCCTGGATTAAGGATCAAACCCATGTCTCCTACGTTGGCTGGCAGATTCTTTACCACTGAACCACCAGAGAAGTCCCCGCCAGAGTGTCTTCTGCAAATTGATTTGCCACTGAGGGAGCGGTTACATACCATGGGCTGAATGTGTCCCATGTTTTACCTTGTTTAACCCTCGCAGTAACCCTGCCGAGTATGCACTCTTGCTCTCCCTCCGCTGGCTCAGGGGGCTTGCCCCAGATGGCACAGCTAAGAAGTACGCAGCTGGGACTCGAGCCCAGGTCTGTTAGAATCCCAGATTCTGTAAAATACAGTCCTGGGCCCACATCCTCTGAGAACTTGTGAGAATAAAGATTCAAGCCCTTTCCTGGACCTACTGAATTAGCCCTGCGTTTAAACAAGCTCCTAGAATTCCTTGTGTGCCCCATGAAGTTCCAGAGGCTCTGCCCTCACTGTTCTCCAACAGCCTGGGGGTTCAGCAAGTACAGGAGCCTGCCCCGAGTTCACACCCCTCCTGCTTTCCCTGAACACCAGAGGGCACCTGTGGTTATGAGTGCCGCTGCTCACATTCCCTGGTGTCTCCATTCCCATCTTCATCTGTGAGAACGATGGATGGATGGGGGTGAGGGGTGCAGGGGGGCTGGTTTTATCCTGTGTTGGAGTGAGTCTCCAGGCGCCAAGAGACCAGGAACAGGGTTGGAGGGAGAGAAACTTCGGGTTCAGCTCCCCTATCCTTTGGGGACTCTCAGCCACGGGGTGTGGATGAGTCTGTGAGATGCCAGACACCCCCTAATGCTTTGGTTTCTCCTTTCTTCCAGTCTTATCTTCATGGTGCCAGTGGCGTGTGGGCTGTTCCCGCAGCAATGGTATCAGCTGTTCATTACCCACTTGTTTTCACTGAATTGCCTGTCTCTGCTCTTCCTGACCTGCCCACTCTCCTGAAGGAGAGGGAGCAGCAGGCAGGGCAGCATCTGTTTGGGGACAAGTGTGAACTCTGTCTGTGTGAACTCTGGGCCTCTTGACTCCCGTTGAATGGGAAACCGAAACAGAGCTCCAAGGGGCAGAGGGATGTTGCTCACTCCCAGTGGAGCACAGGCTGCCTTGGAAAGATGGTAGGGGAACAGTAAGAGACTTCCTGTCCCTGCTGGTTGAGTTGTTAGACCCATCTCCCCTGGCTGGATCTGGTCTTTGAAATCGAACAAGAGGGTAGGTACTCACTCTGGCTGATGTTTGCCGGAGGGTGGATGCCTTGGACCTCTCAGCTTCCCTTCCATGTCCTGGGAAGGGTGCAGGGGGTGGGTGAGAAGAGATGATGGCAAAGGGAAAGGGAAGCATTAGACGGGTGTCAGGGGCAGGGGGCAGGGTGGCGGAGAGGACTGACTCCAGGAGACCAGACGTAGCCTGAATGGATACAGGGAAGATGCCCGTCTCCCTTTTCCTAGTACTCCCAGCTCAGTAGTCACCTACACCGCTCCTGTGTTCTGATCACTGTGCTTGCAATCTTTGAGAAGGTAGATGTTTGGCACTAGGGAGAATGAAGTCAGAGCCCAACAGAAGTAAAAAGCAAAAAAAAAGTAAAAAGCAACATACTGTGCTGTGTAGAAACCATTTGTAATTCTGATGGAAAAATGGGCAAGGGCTTCTTAGAGGTGGCAACTATGTTGGATTTTACCTCAGGGTAATTTGCTGTTGGTCCAGGTGGCAGGCTCATAACACTTCTCTCTTCTCAGTGAATTGCCGGTTTCCTATCTGGAACCCGAGCTCCAGGACACCATCAAGGCCAAGTACAGAGAACCTGTGCCTCATGTCTACTTCAACAAGGGCCTCTGAGGCCTCACCCCAGCACGGACCAGTCCATACGCCAGCTCACAGAGAACCTGTGCCTCATGTCTACTTCAACAAGGGCCTCTGAAGGCCTCACCCCAGCACGGACCAGTCCATACGCCAGCTCACAGAGAACCTGTGCCTCATGTCTACTTCAACAAGGGCCTCTGAAGGCCTCACCCCAGCACGGACCAGTCCATACGCCAGCTCCTCCTCAACTGCTGTGGATCCCTGTGCCTCGTTCCTCTTTGCCAATAGGGCCTGCAGGCCAGCGTGGATTCGGGGGGCGAGGGTGTCAGGGGGAGAATGCCTCATGCTTCTACCCAGGTACCTGGGTTTATTGGACTCCAGGGGATAAAAGCGACCAAGGGGAGAGAGGCCAAGGCTTCTATCTGCTGTCCCTGAACCCCCATCTCCTGGAGACCAGGAGCTAAGACCCCCTCAGAGAGAAGGTGTTAGGTCCTGAGGGTGACACTCAAGTAAACCGTTTGGAAAAATTAGGAAACCTGGGATTCTGGTCCCAGCTGGGTTTGAGGAAGGACCCCCTTTCTCTTCCTCCTTATCTGTTCTCAGTCAAGGGTACCCTTCCCGCTGGGAGGGGGTGTGGTTCTGGCTCCCTCAGGAAGAGGGAGGGGAGAGGCTGGGCCACCTTGGACCTCCTCTTTGCTCTTGCCCACTCTCCTCCCCAGGGCGCCCTGGGCAGAAAGCTTCTTTGGGAGTCTTGCTAAACTTGAGAGTTTTTATCAGGCACCCAGGAGTTTTTAGTGCAAAGCACCGCACCGCCCCCCCTCCCCCCAAAAAAAAAACAGGACATAGTGAGGCAGCAGAGTTTCATGGTGCTTCAAACCCTATCTGTTGACACTGGCTTTGTTCTCCTAAAATCATATCTGATTCTGCTTCTCTGTGTCTGAAAGATAAAACCACTGACTGTGAGTAAAAAGGACATAGGTAAGCATTAACTTCATGTTTTAGTGGGTATAATTTCCTGGCTGCCTCCCTTCCTCAGCCCATTGGGTTAAACACCAAAGAAAGACTGGTGTGGACTGAATAGGAAAGGGAAGTTTTATTTGGACGCCTCTGAGAGGAAACCAACCAGGACCAAAGAGCCTTAAAGGACACACAGCTAAGTGCAGCCACTCACCCTTCCCCGCCAGGGTGCTCTAGGTTATTTTGGAAGCCCTTGAGGGAGAGGGGGCTGCTGTAGCCAACCTGGGGCCAATGTCTATGAGTTTTGTCTAGTAGAATTTACTGACTGATCAAAGGGTATCAATGTGAATTGAATGCATTTCTTGAAAGAGCACAATGGACTGTCTGCACACTGAGTTAATAAAACCTAGATGGAAAGCAAGAGCTGTTCTTACTTTGGCCTTGGCATGGAGGAGGGTATCACAACTCTAAGGGGAACCTGTCTGGTGCCCAGAGGCCATTGTTTGTCTCCCTTATTATGGAGGAAATATCTACCTGCCTTTGCTGGAGGCTCTAGAGTGTTCCCTGGACTGGATGTGTTGCTCGAGGGCAAGAGCTGGCAACCATGGCTTGAGGGGCCAGGTTTGCCTGTTTTTATGTTCCTGGGAACTAAGAATGGCTTTTAAATTTTTGATAGGTTGTGAAAAAAGAAGGATGTGTGAGACCCTGTCGGGGTGGCATGCAGAACCGAAAATATTTACTATTTGGGCCTCTACACAGTGTCCCCTACTCTGGAGTAATGGTTCTGAAGAAACATGTCTGAGATTCACCTGGAGGGCTTCTCAAAACATGGATTATAGGGCACCCTCCCTAGAATTTCTAATTCTGTGGGGCTGGGATGGAGCCTGTGGATTTGTGTCTCTGGTAATTGTGATGCTGATGCTGTTGGTTTGCGGACCACTTTGAAGGAGCACTGCTCTGAAGAGAAAGGGGCTCCTCCTTGAGGTCAAAGTACTGACAGCAGTTTGATTTTTTTCCCCCATTAAAAATTAAAATACAGTTCACAAAACATGAAATTCATCCTTTGAAAGATACAGTTCGGTGGTTTTTAGCATATTCCTAACGTCATGCAACTGTCATTACTCTCTAATTCTAGAATATTTTCGTTATTCCTGAAAGAAGCTCTGTACTCATTAGTAGTCGTTCATTATATCCTCATCCCCCAGCCCCTGGCAACCTCTCATCTATCTTCTGTCACTCTGGATTAACCTATTCTGGACATTTCATATAGATGGACTCATACAGTATGTGGTCTTCTGTGTCTGACTTCTTTCACTCAGAGTATTTTCAAAGTTCAGCTATTCTGTAACATGTGCAGCTTAATTTGGGCTGATATCTGAGCAGAAAAGCCTATGTCTTTGGAGCTGGCTTCTTTGGGACAGGAGATTTGCCTTCAGCTTTGCTCAGTTCCAAAGGCAAATAGGAAAAACATTACCAGAGCTGGCCAGAACTCGGCAGCAATTCTGAGCTGAGGTTCTTTCAAGAATCTACAACCGTCTTACTTTTCCAGCTCCTTAAGCCTCCTGGCATTTCTCTTTTCTTCATAGACGATTACTCTTGGAAAAGTCTGGAGTAGAGAGCAACTGCCGTTTAGAGGCAGATTAAAAAGTTCATTCAAACTGCATCTCAGTTCTATCTTATAAAAGCCTCCCATTTCTTTGAGTTGGCTCCTGTGAGGTGTGGAACGAGGTGATGAGGGTGACTAACATGCCTCAGGGTGAGAAGTTCTAGTTCAGATTGGGCAGGGTGTCATGTCCTGTCCTGGAGCTCAGTTCTTGTCCTGTCCTGGAGCTCAGTTCAAGCTCAGGTAAAGAGAGAAAAGGAAGTTGAGAAAGGACAGAATTCCTTTCTGTTTGTCAAATTGAAACCTTTGGAGTTGCCTAATGATAATGATGTCTGGCCTTTTTTTTTTTTTTGATTAAAATTTTGTTGAAGTGTAGTTGATTTATAATGTTGTGTTAGTTTCGGGTGTCCGGCAAAGTCAATCAGTTATACATGTTCAGTTCAGTTCAGTCGCTCAGTCGTGTCCAACTCTTTGCGACCCCATGAATCGCAGCACGCCAGGCCTCCCTGTCCATCACCAACTCCCGGAGTTCACCCAGACTCACATCCATCGAGTCAGTGATGCCATCCAGCCATCTCATCCTCTGTTGTCCCCTTCTCCTCCTGCCCCCCATCCCTCCCAGCATCAGAGTCTTTTCCAATGAGTCAACTCTTCGCATGAGGTGGCCAAAGTACTGGAGTTTCAGCTTCAGCATCATTCCCTCCAAAGAAATCCCAGGGCTGATCTCCTTCAGAATAGACTGGTTGGATCTCCTTGCAGTCCAAGGGACTCTCAAGAGTCTTCTCCAACACCACAGTTCAAAAGCATCAGTTCTTCGGCACTCAGCCTTCTTCACAGTCCAACTCTCACATCCATACATGACCACAGGAAAAACCATAGCCTTGACTAGATGGACCTTTGTTGGCAAAGTAATGTCTCTGCTTTTGAATATGCTATCTAGTTTGGTCATAACTTTCCTTCCAAAGAGTAAGCGTCTTTTAATTTCATGGCTACAGTCACCATCTGTAGTGATTTTGGAGCCCAGAAAAATAAAGTCTGACACTGTTCCCACTGTTTCCCCATCTATTTCCCATGAAGTGATGGGACCAGATGCCATGATCGTTTTCTGAATGTTGAGCTTTAAGCCAACTTTTTCACTCTCCACTTTCACTTTCATCAAGAGGCTTTTTAGTTCCTCTTCACTTTCTGCTATAAGGGCAGTGTCATCTGCATATCTGAGGTTATTGATATTTCTCCCGGCAATCTTGATTCCAGCTTGTGCTTCTTCCAGTCCAGCGTTTCTCATGATGTACTCTGCGTAGAAGTTAAATAAGCAGTGTGACAATATACAACCTTGACGTACTCCTTTTCCTATTTGGAACCAGTCTGTTGTTCCATGTCCAGTTCTAACTGTTGCTTCCTCACCTGCATACAGATTTCTCAAGAGGCAGGTCAGGTGGTCTGGTATTCCCATCTCTTTCATAATTTTCCACAGTTTCTTGTGATCCACACAGTCAAAGGCTTTGGCATAGTCAATAAAGCAGAAATAGATATTTTTCTGGAACTCTCTTGCTTTTTCGATGATCCAGCAGATGTTGGCAATTTGATCTCTGATTCCTCTGCCTTTTCTAAAACCAGCTTGAACATCTGGAAGTTCACGGTTCACGTATTGCTGAAGCCTGGCTTGGAGAATTTTGAGCATTACTTTACTAGCGTATGAGATGAGTGCAATTGTGCGGTAGTTTGAGTGTTCTTTGGCATTGCCTTTCTTTGGGATTGGAATGAAAACTGACCTTTTCCAGTCCTGTGGCCACTGCTGAGTTTTCCAAATGTGCTGGCATATTGAGTGCAGCACTTTCACAGCATCATCTTTCAGGATTTGAAAGAGCTCAACTGGTATTCCATCACTTCCAGTAGCTTTGTTCATAGTGATGCTTTCTAAGGCCCACTTGACTTCACATTCCAGGATGTCTGGTTCTAGATGAGTGATCACACCATCGTGATTATCTTGGTCGTGAAGATCTTTTTTGTACAGTTCTTCTGTGTATTCTTGCCACCTCTTCTTAATATCTTCTGCTTCTGTTAGGTCCATACCATTTCTGTCCTTTATCAAGCCCATCTTTGCATGAATGTCCCCTTGGAATCTCTAATTTTCTTGAAGAGAGCTCTAGTCTTTCCCATTCTGTTGTTTTCCTCTATTTCTTTGGATTGATCGCTGAGGAAGGCTTTCTTATCTCTTCTTGCTATTCTTTGGAACTCTGCATTCAGATGCTTATGTCTTTCCTTTGCTCCTTTGCTTTTCGCTTCTCTTCTTTTCACAGCTATTTGTAAGGCCTCCCCAGACAGCCATTTTGCTTTTTTGCATTTCTTTTCCATGGGGATGTATCTACTCATTTTTAAGTTTCTTTTTCCATATAGGCCATTACAGAGTTTTGAGTCAAGTTCCCTCTGCTATACAGTAGGTCCTTATTAGTTATCTGTTTTATATATACTAGTGTGTATATGTCAATCCCAGTCCCCCAATTTATCCCTTCCCTTGAATATTCCGTATTGATCATAAGTTTGTTTTCTGCATCTGTGACTCTACTTCTGTTTTGTAAATGAGTTCATTTGGACCCTTCTTTTTTTTTTTTAAGATTCTACTATAAGTGATATCATTTGGTATTTGTCTTCTGTGGCTGACTTATTTCACTGAATGTGACAGTCTCTCGATCCATCCATGTTGCTGCAAGTGGCATTATTTTGTTCTAGTTTTTTAAGGAAACTTCATGTTGTTCTCCATAACAGCTGTACAAATTTACATTCCCACCAACAGTGTAGGAGGGTTCCCTTTACTCCATATCCTCTCCATCATTTTTTGTTTGTAGATTTTTTTTTTTTTTTTGATGATCATTCTGACTGGTGTGAGAGAATACCTCATTGTATTTTTGATTTGCATTTCTCTAACAATTAGTGATGTCAGGCATCTTTTTGTGTGCTTTTTGGCCACCTGTGATAACTGACTTTTTTGTGGAGGACTTAAAACTCCTTGAGGCTGGGATTGAGACTCTGCACTAAGAGAATAATATGGCCCCTGCCTGTTATTCGATCTTTTCTTCTCCTCTAGGGAGTTTGATTGTGGAATGGATGCATTTCTAAGAAATTTAAGATTGGCAAAAATACTTGTCACTCTTTGCAGCACTTGGGAAAGTAGGATCAACATAGAGACAACCAATTTCTTCACTTACTTGTTTCCTACTTTGCCACCATTTAAGCCAAGAACAAACTCCCTTGGGCTCAGCTGTGGCTAGACCCGGCCAGGCTCTAAAATGCTTTGGCAGGCTTTTGAGAGGAAATTGTCAGCTAAAGGAAGCCGGCTTGTCTGCTGTGAGTCTTCATTTGTTTATTTTCCCAATATTGATGGAGCTCATGGTTGGGGCCTGTACATGGTTGTAGGGATTTCTTTTTAAAAAAAGAAAAACGAGTAAGATGTGGTATGGCCATACAAAAAGCTATAAATCTAGTGGGAAGGGTCAGGCAGGTAGAAACTATAGATACACGGTGTGGTGTTTTGTGAATTCAAAAGAAACAAGAGGGCGGGAACTGGGAATTTATAAAGGGGAAACTGTATGTGTATTTGGGCTTCCCTGGTGGCTCAGATGGTAAAGAATGAGCCCGCAACACAGGAGACCTGGCTTCTATCCCTGGGTTGGGAAGATGCCCTGGAGGAAGGCATGGCAACCCAGTCCAGTATTCTTGCTTGGAGAATCCTCATGGACAAAAGAGCCTAGCGGGCTACAGTCCATGGGGTCCCAAAGAGGGGGACACGACTGAGCTAATAAGCACTGCATAATGTGTAAATGAAGTTAAGTGTGCTGTCTAGCACAGTACGCTGAGGATCTCTTAACTGTGGGGAATGAGCAAAGCGTGCAGAAAACGTAGTGGCAGCAGGTGAGATAAAGAAGTATGCAGGGGCCAGGACACAGAAAGGACCGTACTGATAAGTTCGGATGATAAATTCTGTAGGTAGTTGCAGTATTTTGAGAGGGGAAGTCCTGAGACAATGATATTTGCTTTTAGGTAGTAGAGCACCCGTGTTCTGACCTGTGAAAGAAATTCGAGAGGGAAGAATTAGCAACTGGCTGGGCAGCAGGAAGCCTGTCTGTATTTAGCCAAAAAATGAGAAAACAGGTTGAAACACTGGAGCTATTTCTTAGGTAGAGTCAATAGAATTTCCTCCCTCGAGTACTTGGGTTGACAAAGCACTGTGCCTTAGGTAAAGATACTATCTGACATGGAATTCAAATTGACCCAAGCTGCTGCTTGAGCAATTTGAGACCAAGAGAGGGACCGACCTGGTACTGGGGCTGTGTTTAAAGACAAAAAAAATCAAGAGATTTTTAGATTATAGTAGCCTTCTTCTTTGAGAGCGCCCGGTTACTTTCTAAAAGTAACTTATTTTCCAACACCCTTTAGAATTACCAAACCTCTTCTCTTTGCTAAACCGTGGAAATCTAGTAGTTCCGCCACACTCAAGATGGTAAACACCAGACTTAGACTTTTCAACCCACGTTTTGGATGGTCCCGGCCCCCGTCGGAGGTACTTCCGCCACTCTCTGCGGAGCGAACGCATTTATACCGCCTCCCAGCACTCAAGATGGCCCGGCTTCCTCCTACTTTCCATTGGCTGAATTTCTCCAATTTTCCGTCTTCATAAGGAGGCGGAACTTCGATTTGATCGACAGCTTTTTTAACCAATGGACGAAGGGCAAGGGCCAATGAAGAGTAGGAACTGGAGAACCACCCCAGTGTCTGGGAGGGCGTTTGGGCTGGGGCGGGGTGAAGCGGAGCCGGAAACGGGAGGGGAGAGTGAAACAGGAAAAGAAGGGAAGAAGGAAGAACAGGGAAGAGGAGGAGAGGGAGGAGGAGGAGGGAGGTGGCGGCGCCGTGGCGGAGGAGCAGGAGCAGGAGGGGGATGGCGAGGAGAAGGCTCCTGGGTGGCATGGCGCTCCTGCTCCTCCAGGCGCTGCCCAGCCCCCTGTCAGTCAGGGCTGAACCCCCGCAGGTAAGGGGGAGGGTCGTGTGGCGGCCTGAGGGGCCAGGCTGGGGGCCTCGGGGTCGTTGAGGCGTGGCTGGAGAGGGCCTAAAGGAACGTTGTTACCAAGAGTTGTGGGCTCCTGAGACGGTCATCCATGCTTGAGTGGACAGGATCTGAGGGGGCGTCGATGTTTAGCCGAGGGACACCTGTGACGGTTTTGGTATCAGGGAGGAGGCAGAGGCATGCTGCCAAGTGAGTTGAGGGGCGTTTGAGGCGGCACTTCAGTCAGGTGGGCCGGGAATGATTGTGAATGGATAGTGGTATCAGGCGGGGCGTGTGTGGGGTGCGCATTCGTGTCCTCCAGTGGAGCAGGTCTGTGAGGCAGCGGTGCCGCGTGTTCGTCGGTGCGGGTAGGGGTACGTGGGTTATTGAGCCGGCCTGAGAGGGCGGCCGGGCTGAGAGGATACCTATTTCCAGCTGGATCGGGGTATGTTCTAGGGGCTTCTTACCCCATTTTAAGTGGTGTTGGAGGCGGGACTCTCGGAAGGCAGGTGGGATGAAGTAGCCTGGGACCCCTCAGCAGCAGCGCACACCTGAGCTGTAACAAGTTTTTACTATTAGGTTGACTGGCCTGGGGAAGCCAGTGACTGATGCTATCCTGGGCCAGCTCAGTTTTGAGCAAAGGATGGTGCTGATGCCGATACGGTCAACAAATGGAGCACCCTAGCTTTTCTTGCTAGGTGGCTTGTGCAGATTTCAGCCGCTGCTGGCATTTCGAAACTCTTAATGGGAGCGTTACCCTTGGTGCCAAGTTGGGTGGGGTGCAGTGGGGGGAATCACCCTCCTTCCCTTCTTTGCATTTGGCAAGGCTTTACTGTTCTGTTTTCTCTGTCTCTTCAGAAAGGCCTACACACACAGAGGAAGATGACAGAATCTATATAGTATAGCTTAGCACTTGAACTTGGTGTGGTCAAGAGTAGAAGCAGAATGCCAGCAAAAATACTTATCATTTTTCCTAGGAATTTATGAGCATCATGTTATGCCCATTAGTATCCTCTATTTAAAACATTAATTTTTTTTTAAGTGAGGTAAAATTTATAAAACATAAATCATTTGAAACCATTTGACCATTTTAAAGTGAACACTTAAGTGGTGTTTAGTACATTCACAGTGTTGAGCAACCACTGCCTCCATGTAGTTCCAGAATATTTTCATCACCTGGGAAGAAAACCCACTATCATTAAGCAGTTCCTCCCTGTTTCGCCTCCTCACAGCCCCTGGCAAACATCAGTCTACTTTCTGTGTCCATAGATGTATCTATTCAGGATATTCCATGTAAATGGAATCTTACAATATATGACCTTTTGTATCTGGCTTCTTTCCCTTAGCATAAAGTTTTCAAGGATTATTCACATTGTAGCATGTATTTCTTTCCTTTTTTATGGGTGAATAATATTCCATTGTGTGGCTCTTCCAGAATTTGCTGTTTCATCTGTCTGTGGAAGTATCACCTGCTCTTCTCAAAGACTGTATTTATGTATATTAGAAATTACATGTGAAAGGAGCAGAGCTCATTTTCTAGCCCAGCACATTCCCTTTTCTTGGGCTGGGACTCTTCTGTTCTAGCCTTTGTTGGGGTTCTTTCTTTTCTTAGTTAAAATCATAAACTGGCAGGAGAAATAAGTTTTCTTTATTAGAAAAGTTACTGCCCTTAGGACTGGTCAAGCTAAGAAGTGTAGATATTGAGTAAAATATAGAATAAACTGTTGCTTTTCCTTTACACCTGCACTTAAATATCTCTAAAGACTGTTCCCAATAACCAGTAATTAGCATTACTAGGGGGTTGATTTAGGAACAGTGCAGGCTTTGGAGCTGGGTTCCCTGGGCCTGTGGACTGCATCTCCCTAGTGGAGAGCAGTGATTGGCATCTGGTGGGAACCAGATCCATTTCTTTAACCGAATGGAAAATGGCGGTTCCTTCCCAGGTCATGGAAGCCTAGGAGGTGGAGAGAAGATGTGGGAGGGATCCTCAGTGTAATGCCCTCGTTGCCATTTGTGGATCACAGGCTGTTTGCTTATCATCTCTCTGGCACTTCCGATTCTTACTTGGGGGACAGGGCGGCTTTTGTACTTTGTTCCGTTTGGATGGATGCTAACACTGGACGGCAGCTATTAGGTTGTTACAGGTCCTGCAGAGAAGGGGAAGTTTCTGAAATGAGTAGTCTATCCCCCTGCCCCTTTCCCCCGAATACTCCTGCCTTCATCTTATAGACTCTCTTTCTCAGTATCTATGGTGAGAATTGTTTTGTGAATTTTGACCTTTGAAATGGAAGTTACTCTATAATAATTAACTCTGAATCCCCCACAATTTAGTTAATTTAGTTTTTGGTTTTTGTTGATTTTTTTTTTTTTTTTTGGTTTACAGAAATCAGTGAAGAAAAAAAAAAATTAGAGACCACTTGGTATAGGATGTACTTCAGGTACTTGCTGTCCTTGTTTCAACAAGTAGCTTCTGGCTAGCTCTGAATTGAGGAGGACTCTCTGTACTCTTTCCGTATTGAAAGTGGTATGGGTACCTCATTGCATTTTTTTTCTCTTGACATGGCTCTATCAGATACAATCTTTTTAATTAAAGTCCATTCTAAAGGAGATCAGTCCTGGGTGTTGGAAGGACTGATGCTAAAGCTGAAACTCCAATACTTTGGCCACCTCATGTGAATAGTTGACTCATTGGAAAAGACTCTGATGCTGGGAGGGATTGGCGGCAGGAGGAGAAGGGGATGACAGAGGATGAGATGGCTGGATGGCATTACCGACTCCATTGATGGACATGAGTTTGAGTGAACTCCAGGAGTTGGTGATGGACAGGGAGGCCTGGCGTGCTGCGATTCATGGGGTCGCAAAGAGTCGACACGACTGAGCAACTGAACTGAACTGAATTTATTTACAATGTTGTGTTAGTTTCTGGTGTACACCAAAGTGATTCAGTTATGTATATATGTGTGTGTATCTTAGCTCCCTGGTTGCTCAGACAGTAAAGAATCTGCCTGCAATGCAGAAGACCCAAGTCCCTGGATCAGGAAGATCCCTGGAGAAGGAAATGGCCACCCACTCCAGTATTCTTGCCTGGAGAATTCCATGGACAGAGGAGCCTGGTGGGCTACAGTTCATAGGATCACAAAGAGTCAGACAAGACTGAGTGATTAACACACACACATGTGTGTGTGTATAGAAACATGTGCACACACACATACATGTGTATATACATACGTGTATATAAACACACACATGCATATATGTATATACAGATAAATTCTTTTTCATAATACAATCTCTTTTAAAAACCTACATTTCATATCAGATAATATTTGGCAGCTTTCTTTCTCTGGTTCCAGTTCTGCACTGGAACAATTATTTCCTGCCATCCTGGCCCAGATAAGTTCATCAGTTTAATTCTTTCTGTGATTAGGAACTTAGACTTAATTCTCCTGTAGATCTTTGCAACTCAGATGTGATTCTGTGAATCTATAAAGAATAAAAAAGCTGTGGAGTCTCCAAACAGGAAGGCCTTGACATTTGTCTCTTTCAGTTGAATTATGATGGAGATACAGAGTTTCTTTCTTTTTCTTGTTGGTTAGATTCAACTGGAAAAATCTGACTGTAGTGTTTTAAAGCTTTAGTAGAAATGTCTTTTTCCATAAAGTGATCCAACCGATAGGTTGGGCGCAAATCTGTAGAGATGTGGTCCTTACCTTCCCTCTGCCATGCTTCAAACTTTGAGTTGGACAGGGGCCCTAGGTCATGGTTTGTTTTTTCCCACCACATCCCCCAATAGTGTATCCCTTCCCCCCACCATTACTTGTTTCTGCTGCCCTAGTTCTCAGTCCAGAAGCCCTGCTCCACTCTTCTTTCCTAACTACAGCATTATGGTGCGACCACCCTCATTCCTTCTTGTAGAATAGTGAGTTATGAGACTTTCAAATTCTTATCCTCTTTCTTTCTCTTTCTTAGCCTATTTTACACACCAAAGTGAGCAGTTGTCTAAAATCAACACCACGAGTTGCTTATGTAAATCCTTTCAGTAGACTCCAGCAAACATGTACTGAAACGTTCGTTCTTTGCAGCAGGCTATTATTATTCCTAGGCACTGCTGCTGCTGCTGCTAAGTCGCTTCAGTCATGTCTGACTCTGTGCGACCCCATGGACAGCAGCCTACCAGGCTCCCCCGTCCCTGGGATTGTCCTGGCAAGAGTACTGGAGTGGGGTGCCATTTCCTTCTCCAATGCATGAAAGTGAAAATGAAGTCGTTCAGTCGTGTCTGACTCTTAGCGACCCCATGGACTGCAGCCTACCAGGCTCCTCCACCCATGGGATTTTCCAGGCAAGAGTACTAGAGTGGGGTGCCATTAGGCACTGGGAACCCTCAAATGAGTAACCAGCTCCCTGTCCTCAAGGAGATGATAATCTTGTGAGAAAGACAGATAACAAACACTGATTTGTAATCTGGAGGGATCAGTGCTGTAATGGTTGTTCAGTTGCTCAGTGATATCTGACTCTGCGACCCCATGGACTGCAGCATGCTAGGCTTCCCTGTCCTTCGCTATCTCCCAGAGTTTGCTCCAACTCATGTCCATTGAATCAGTGATGCCATCCAACCATCTCATCCTCTGTCGTCCCCTTCTCTTCCTGCCTTCAGTTTTTCCCAGCATCAGGGTCTTCTCCAATGAATCAGCTCTTTGCATCAGGCGGCCAAAGTATTGGAGCTTCAGCATCAGTCCTTCCAGTGACTATTCAGGACTGATTTCCTTTAGGGTCAACTGGTTTGATCTCCTTGCTGTCCAAGGGTCTTAAGGATTGTAACGAGTCCCTATAATGGGAGTGCATGCAAAGGACTATGGGAACCATGGCTAGGACTGGGGGAAGGTGGGGATTTAGGGAATGCTTCATAGAGGGAGAGGCATTTGGACAGGGCTTTCTAGGTTGATAAAATTAAGTAGGATGTCTGTGGACCAGGAAGTTGGGGGTGGTGGTTGTTCCAGTATGAAAGAGTGGGAATGGAGTTTTTGGAAGAGGCACACAGTCTGTGGTGGAAGCTTTGCCTGTGGGTGTGCAGAGGACTGTGAGAGTAGGTTGAGACTTGAAAGGTGGGCTGCAGTTAGATGGTAAGGAGGCCTTTTATCCATTGTTGAAGCAGTGCTGTCCAGTAGAACTTATATGATGTTGGAAATCATCTGTATCTGTGCTGTCCATGTGTGGCTACTAAACACTTAAAATGTGACTAGGATAACTGAGAAACTGAATTTTTAATGATATTTAATTTTTCATATCAACTTTATTGAGAGATAATTCACTTGGCAAAGGATTCATACTTTTAAAGTGTACAGAAAATATATTTTTTCAGTAAGTCACAGGGTTGTGTAAGCATCTCTACTATGTAATTTTAGAACATTTTCGTCGCTCCACACAGAAACTGCATAACCATTAGCAGCCCTTCCCCATTATACCCCTTCCTCCTCCGGCCCCTGCAACTGCTAATCTACCTTCTGTCTCTTTGGATTTGCCCATTGTGGACATTCTGTATAAATAGAGTCATATACCACGTGGTCCTTTGTAACTGGCTTCTTTGACTTAGCATCATGTTTTCAAGTTTCTTCCATGTTGATCTATTGGTATTTATTTGCATGTATCAGCATTTCATTCCCTTTTTTATGGCCAATATTCGTTTGTATGAATGTACCACATTTTATTTATCCATTCATCAGTTGATGGACATTTGGGCTGTTTCCCCTTTTGGGCTATTGTGAATAATGCTGCTGTGTACATGCATGTACACGATTTTATGTAGATATGTTTTCATTTCTCTTGGGTATATACCTAATAGTGAAATTGCTGGGTCTAAGAAGTCTTTGTGTAACCTTTTGAGAAACTGCCAGACTGTTTTCCAGAAGTCTGGAATGATATGGTATGATATTGTGGCTGCTGCTGCTGCTAAGTCGCTTCAGTCGTGTCCGACTCTGTGCGACCCCATAGACGGCAACCCACCAGGCTCCCCCGTCCCTGGGATTTTCCAGGCAAGAACACTGGAGTGGGTTGCCATTTCCTTCTCCAATGCATGAAAGTGAAAAGTGAAAGTGAAGTCGCTCAGTCGTGTCCAACCCTCATCGACCCCATGGACTGCAGCCTTCCAGGCTCCTCTGTCCACGGGATTTTCCAGGCAAGAGTACTGGAGTGGGGTGCCATTGCTTTCTCCGGATATTGTGGCTACTGACCACCTATTAGATAATGCACATCTAACAGTTTTCCAGTGTGGAGCTGGAATATGGTCTAATGTAGTGGTGGAGTCATGGGTTGTGGGGGCAGACTATGTGAGTTCCAAACTTGATTCTTCCACTTACTGTCCTTGAGCAAAGTATTTAACTTTTTTGTGCCTCAGTTTCCTCATCTGTAAAATGGGGATAGTAATAGCATGTACCTTATAGATTTGTTGGGAGGTGAAAAGACATACTGTATGTAAAGCTTTTGGAGTATACTTAATGGTTATTAAATATAATAATACTTATCCCATGGACAGAGGATCCTGGTAGGCTACAGTCCATGGGGTTGCAAAGAGTTGGACATGACTGAGCGACTTCACTTCACCACTACTATTATTTTTGAGGGTCCTCAGAGTTCATTGTGATTGGTAAGTTGGTGTTACCTCTCAAACTAGGTTCAGAAACTGAGATTTGGGGAGTTTCAAGTGACTTCCTTGATCCTGTTCTATGTCTGAGTTTAAGTTCAATTCTGATCTTTTACTTGTGTAGGTAACTTTTCATGGTGAACCTATGTAGAGTGGTCTTCTCAATTGGGAACAATTTTTCCTGAGGACATTTGTCAGTGTCTGGAATCTATTTTTTTTTTTTTAAGTATTTATTTTTGGCTGCATCGAGCCCTAGTTGTGGCACTCTGGCTTTCTTGTTGAAGTACTCAGGCTCAGTTATTGTGGTGTGTGGGCTTGCTCCAGGGCACATGGGATCTTAGTTCCCTGACCAGGAATGGAACCCACATACCCAGCATTGCATGAGAGTTTCTTAACCGCTGAACCACCAGGGAAGTCCCTGGAAACATGTGATTGTCATAACTCAGGAGCATTACTGGCGTCTGTTGTGTGAAGGCCAGGGGTGCTGCTAAACGTTGAGGGTAGTCCCCCCACAACAGAGAATTGTCTGGCCCAAAATATCAGTAGTGCCAAGGTGGAGGAACCCTTGTGTGGTACCTGCTTTCCCCTTACCGGCTCCTGTTCAGCATCTTGGGATTTGCTTTCCTATAAAGAGATGTGTGTGAGATAACCTCTGACAACAAATTTCAGGTGGGACAGTTTAAAGCTTTGATGTCCTGAATCTTGATTAGTCTCTGTCGTGTTGACGTGTTACCAGTCAGCTTCGCTTTGTCAGCCAACATCAACAGTTTTGACAAAAGCACATTTTTTTCAGTCTGTGGTTCAGTAAGCAGGTGAGCCTCCCTCAGTCACCCCATCTTGAACTTTCTTTCCTCTCACTTTGGTCTACCCTTGTGATTTCACTTTAAGAACATGTTTGTTTTCGCCCCAGTGAAAGCGGGATGGCCAGTCACTTCCTTTTCTGTGTCCTCCATGGTCCCGTAATCACTCTGAACTGAGTCATGTTCTTAGAACTTTTTCCTTTGCTCGTTCCAAGTCTTCACTCTCCTCTCATTTTTAGCCTCACAAATGTTAGTTCTCACACACGCTCAGCCTGTAGAAACCATTAGATGTCCTCCTGTCGCCACGATGGAAGCTTACGGTCCTGGACCTCAGCGGGGCTGTGTCTGGAGGAGAGTCCTTTTGCCAGGCCCCAGGACGCAGCTCATCTGTGGATACTGGGCACAGGCTGACTACTCTGTGGGTGCTGTGGGAAACTTAGATGGCTTTGGATTTAAAATTCCAACTGCTGTAGAATGCCTGGCCAAGTCACGCACCTGAGGGCCTCGTTCTTTCTTGCCTAAGTAGCTGGACTGATGTTTGAGGGACCGTGAAGACCAGGTAGTCCAGTGACGCGGGTTCATTCTTTGCCCTGCAGCCTCAATGGTAGGCTTTGTTGGGGCCACTGAAGCCTACTCTGACCACACAGCGTGGCCACTGGGTGACAAGGAGTGGTGACAGTGGATCTGGGTGACCTGTTCTGCTCAGCAGCACACAGCAGACAGCCGTGGGGACCGCCCTTTTGGCCCATCCTTTACAGATCCACTAGGTGGAGCAAAGTCTGGCCAAAAACCCACATGCAATGTGGAAACCACAAACAAATACAATAAATCCAGAATACTGCAACCTGGGAGGTAAGGAAAAGGGAAACAAATTGCATTCTATTGAATTCTGCAGCTTGTTGATACATTTCTGGGCTTTCCCAGTGTGGGAATTAAAGTCCGTCATCCTTTCATACTTGTGAGTCTTGCCTGGATGGGGTTTTTTTGGATCCTCTCACTCACTCAGCTACATTCCCATAGCCGGATTTATTTACTTTTGGTTTTCATCTTTCCATACTTTCCTCTGTGGGACAGCAGATGAGCTGTGTATCTTCTATTCCTGGTGCCATCGTCACTCTCATAGTGTCACGGCTCAGTTTTGATTCACAATCTTAGGTGTTTTAAAGAATTTAAATTTGTTTTGGAAGAGATGAGAGTGAATGTAAGATGTTGTAAGAATATTTGTGGCTTGGAATCATGGATCTTAGAGTGAAGTTATAAAAAAATATCTGTTTTGATTTTTAAATATGGAGCAAGACGGATTATGTTGTAACACTATTTTATTATACATTCTTATAGATCAGAAGCATGCCATTCATGGAGAAAATAATCATATTTCTCATAACTGTTATTTGTTCCCCATTTAAAAATTATATTCCTCATCTAAGATTTCACCTGGCAATTTCACTCTGGTTGTGTTAACCAATCAAACACAGAATGAAAGCACCATAGCTTAGTTTATCGATTGGATTTACATATTTGTGGTTTATTTGGGAGAGAACGTTAATATTTGGCTTTCTGCACTGGGATGTTGGAGCACTGTAGCTCTTTGGGACTTAAATATAGAGTTGAATAGTGTAAGAAGTTCATCCTGTGTACTTCTTTCTATTTTCTTGAGCCCCTTGTTTTCAAATATGCAAATCCTCTTGCTGCTGCTGCTGTGGTGGATGGGGGTGAGGAGCAGAAAACCTGCTCTGGCCTGATTCAGAAGAAGGTCCACTCTGGCTGTCTCTCCATTGCCTTTTTTAGACCTGATTGCTGCTTTTCTTTGGGCTTTAAGTTACGTTTTCATATCAGTTTTTAATTACACAAAAATAATAATGGCTCATAACAATGATAAGTAACAGAGAAATACAAAAATAGGGGAAAAATTGAAAGTTTGTGGTTTGGTGTGTATTTTTGGTGGTTTTTCTGCTTATGCTGCATATTTATAGATACAGCAATATAACTCCTATGTATAAACTTATATACACATAAAATACATGAAATTGTTGGTATGGGTAGCATTCTTTGTTTTCTTTCATTTATTTTTTAAATTTTATTGGAGTATGTAATTTTATTGAATTTACAATATTGTGTTTCAGGTGTATAGCAGAGCAAATCAGTTATACATATACACATATCCACTATTTTTTAGGCTCTTTTCCCATGTGAGCCATTAGAGTATTGAATAGAATCTTTCATTTGTTTTTGAAACAAAAATGGATACTTTACATGTAGTATTTTAACAATATGCACTTCTTTTAAACCTTCATATATTGTAGACTTCTTTTCATATGGCGTGTATGCCTCGTGATTTTTTTTTTAATGCCTGTATGTTACTGCTTGAGATCAAAAGTTATTTAACCACCCCTCCATTAATGAACATACATTGTGTCCAAGGTTCTGCATTTTCACACTGTGCTATAGTGACCATTGTTGCACTTATTTCTGTCTGCAATTTGCTAGATTCCTAGAAGTGGAATTAGGGGTTATGGGGTTATAATGTGTGGACATTTGGAATTCAGGGCCAACAGTGCCAAGTTGCTTCCCAACACGGTTGTATCAGCTCACATTCCCATTAGTAGGGCTTACTTCCCCGCACACGTGAGTAACATTTCTTCACTGGCGCCTTCTGCTTGTCCTTGAAGATGTGTCTTCTGATTCTTAACACAGGCTTCTAGAGACCATTTCGGTTTACTTCCTCAAAGGCCTAGAGGTCTCCTCCCTGTCTGCAAACTGGTTGCTCCCTTTGCTGTGGAGCAGGATTCACCCAAGGGCAGTGGGCCTGTAGCCAGAGGAGGGTAGAAATGCCTGCCCATCTGCCAAAAGAAGTGGTTTGTGGTCCCCTCGAGAATGTCAGGCAGGTGCCTGGAGCTGTTGGCCAGTCGCTGTGAGGCACACGAGTTTAATTTCAAGCCCAAACTACCACCCTTCCATGGTAGTATCCCAGAAGAAGAGATGCTTGAAACTGGCATTGTTGCAGAGTGCAGACTCTAGAGCCAGATTACTTCCATATAACCTTGGGCTAGTTAGTTAACTCAGTATCCTCATCTGTAAAATGGGATATTAGCACCTAGCCTATAGGCAGTACCTGCCACATAGTAATTACTGGGCAAATGTTAACCTTTGTTGTTGTTATTATTAATTATTTTAGCTCTGGTGAACATTAAGGCTTCTCCATTCCCTTACTGACGCAAGACTTATTTTTGGTGGAGGGATTTAAGAATACATTTTGGTTTACTCCTTGTCCAAACTGAACATGAATCACTTTACATACCATCCCCCTTGGCAATCAGGTGAGAGGTGTTTTTTCGCCATTTTATTTTGGACAGGAAAGTAGGACTTACTGGTGGGTATGAGTAAGGAGGAGACAGCACCATGGCTGTCACGAGTGCAGGGGCTGCCATTTGTCCAGGGGGCCAATATTAGGGATGTATTTGACCCCACAGCCATCTGGGGTGAGCCACTCTTCTGTTCCCATGTTTTCATCCTCATTAAACTTAGTGAATCCCCACTTCTTGGAGACGTGGACCTTCTGATGGCCAGGGAGCTTGAACTTGGCCCCAAGGAGGGCTTCGGTCATATGCTTCTTTTTCTGCTGCTTGGTGCGGATAGACATTATAATTTGGCCAACGTGGACCCTGACCACTATGCCCTTTGGAAGGCCACTGGCCACTGAGGCCTTCCAAAGACACTGAGCCTACCTGTCTGGAACCTTGACTGGGGACAGCATGCCAGTCTTGAAGGTCCTGGAAAGGGCTGTCTCCAGGATCCCTTTGAGCAACCTTTGAGCACAGGCAACAGGCTGCATACACTACCGAGGAGGCTGCTGTTTGCAGCCTTTGCACCAGGCCCCCATGATCAGCTTAATTGGCTGCAAAACAATTGGTTTCTAATAGTAAAGTGTGAAATTATTTATTCTTAGAGCAGGTAAGTTAGGGTATATGATGTTACTCTGATATACACACCATTGTACTCTCTTGAGCAAGGAAGAGAGGGGGGGTTTTGGATCATCGTTCATTCTGTCCCCAGCGCTGCCACTTGAAGATCTGGCTGTTCTCAGCTCACAATGTACTTACTGAGCTGAGGGGCTCCCTGAGGCTTCTTGACACCAGTCCCCAACCTCCATTTGGTACTTCCTCTTCTGAGTTGAGAATGCTTTCTGAGGCTTGCTTTTATTTTATTTTTGTAATACAGCTTTTGTTGTTGAGTCACTCAGTCACATCCAACTCTTTACGACCCTATGGACTGCAGGATGCCAGACCTAATACGGCTTTACTGAGATGTAATTCACATACCATACAATTCACTCTCTTGGAATATACAATTCAGTGAGTTCTAGTATATTCACAAGTTTGGGCCACCATCACCACTATCTACTTTCAGAACATTTTCATCAATTACAAAAGAAGTGCTGTTATCAGCAGTCATTCCCACCCCTCCTTCCAAGATCCCCCAAATCCCTGGCAACCACTAATTGACTTTCTGTCTCTGTGGACTTGTCCATTTTGATCAATTCATGTAAATGGAATCATATGCCATGTGCTGTTTTATGACTGGCTTCTTTCACTTAGCATTGTGTTTTCAAGATTCATCCATGTTGTAACATGTCAGTAAGCCACTCCTTTTTAAAAAATTTTCATTGGAATATAGTTGATTTACAGTGTTGTGTTTCTCCGTGCATGTGTGCTTATTTGCTCAGTTGTGTCTGACTCTTTGTGACCCCATTGACTGCCAGGCTCCTCTGTCTATGGCATTTTTTCTAGACAAGAATACTGGAGTGGGTTGCCATTTCCTCCTCCAGGGGTGCTTCCCAATCCAGGGATTGAACCCATGTCTCCTGCATTGCAGATGGATTCTTTACTGCTGAGCCATCAGGGAAGCTGGTGTTCATTTCTGCTGTACAGCAAAGTAAATCAGTTATCAGTTCAGTTCAGTCGCTCAGTCGTGTCTGACTCTTTGCAACCCCATGAATCGCAGCACACCAGGCCTCCCTGTCCATCACCGACTCCCGGAGTTCACCCAAACTCATGTGCATCGAGTCAGTGATGCCATCCAGCCATCTCATCCTCTGTTGTCCCCTTCTCCTCCTGCCCCCAATCCCTCCCAGCATCAGAGTCTTTTCCAGTGAGTCAACTCTTCGCATGAGGTGGCCAAAGTATTGGAGTTTCAGCTTTAGCATCAGTCCTTCCAAAAAGTACATATACCTATATCCACTCCTTTTTTAGATTTTTTTCCCCATGTAGGTATTACATAATATTGAGACAATTTCCCTGTACTATACAGTAGGTCCTTATTAGTTATCTATTTTATATATAGTAGTGTGTATTTGCCAATCCTAATCTTCCAGTGTATTTCCTACTGGTAACCATAAGTTTGTTTTCTGCATCTGTGACTATTTCTGTTTTGCAAATAAGTTCATTTGTACCAATTTTTTAGATTGCGCATATAAGTGGTATATGACGTTTGTCTCTGACTTCACTCAGTATGACGGTCTTTAGGTCCATCCATGTTGCTGCCATATGTTATTCCTTTTTTATGGCCAATGAATATTCCATTGTATGTATGTAACACATTTAGTTCTTCACTGATGGATATTTGGGCTCTTTCCACTTTGGTTTATTATGAATAATGCTGCTTTGAACATGAATATACAAGTTTTGAGTGGACATATGTTTTCTTTCTCTTGGTTATATACCTAGAAGTGGAATTGCTAAGTCATATGATCACTGTTTAACTTTGGAGGAACTGTTTTTCATAGCGGCTGCACCATTATATATCCCTACTACCAATTTGTGAGGATTTTAGCTTCTCCACATACTCTTTAACACTTGCCTTTTTTTTTTTTTTTTAAATAATCATAACCATCCTGGTGGGTGCATCCCATTGTGGTTCTGTGAAGAAGGCTGAGCGCCGAAGAATTGATGCTTTTGAACTGTGGTGTTGGAGAAGACTCTTGAGAGTCCCTTGGACTGTAAGGAGATACAACCAGTCTATTCTGAAGGAGATGAGCCCTGGGATTTCTTTGGAGGGAATGATGCTGAAGCTGAAACTCCAGTACTTTGGCCACCTCATGCGAAGAGTTGACTCATTGGAAAAGACTCTGATGCTGGGAGGGATTGGGGGCAGGAGGAGCGTGCTGCGATTCACGGGGTCGCAAAGAGTTGGACACGATTGAGTGACTGAACTGAATAACTAGTGATGCTGAGCATCTGTTTGTGTTCTTATTGGTCATTTGCTTATATTCTTGGGAGAAATGCCTGTTCAATCCTTGGCTTATTTTAAAATAAGCAGTCTTATCTGACTGAAGGGACAGCAGCCTTCCCATGGAATCCCAGTGAGTGAGTGCTCAAGGAGAGATTTTCCTTTAAAACCAGACTTTGTTAGGGTTCTGGCACTCTACACCTAGCCATGCTACCTCTGATTCTCATGACCCGGGGCCAGTTACTTGAGCTGGCTTAGAGGTGGCTCTGAGACAGTCATTTCTGCTGTAAGAGGCCCACAGAGTCTGCCTTCTCTTGGCCAGAGTCTTCTACCATCTCTCGTGGAGATTCATGATACATGTGTTCTACAGTTAAGCCTCTGAAGAATCCCACAGTAAATACTTATCTGATATCATTATCTAATATCTTATCAGATAAATGGTTTGCAAATATTTTTTCCCTGTTCTCTGTTGATTTTTTCCCACTTTGTTGATGGTGTCCTTTAAAATACAGCTGTTTTTAATTTTGATCAATGTCACTTTATGTTCTTTTGTTACTCAAGCTTTTGGTGTTCCCTAGTTCTTTTAGGGCTTTCTAAACTTAATATTATTTAGGGTAAAAAATGGACATTATTCAGAATAAGATCCTTTATTTATTTTACTATGGAGCATTTTAAACATTTACAAAAATAACGCTAAAGAGAATGATATAATACAATGAAGTACCTACGTACCTACCTCCTAACTTCAGCAATTTAGCATTTTGGCCAGTCTTGTTTTTACCTATATCTACTTTCACTTTCATTCATCCCCACTGCAATTATTTTGAAGCAAGTTGCAGACTTCTATCATCTCAACCATAAATAGTTCCGTTTGAATCTCTACAAGATAAAAGAACTTTGTTCCAGAACATAACCGCTCTCCCATACCACACCCTAAAAACTTGACAATAATTCCTTAATATTACAGGAGAGGATCTTGCATGTGAAAATTTAATTTGGATCTAGAGGTAAAAATCTAACGAGAAAATTCAGCTAATTATGACAGTTCTTCTGTTTTCATAAGGAATTATCCAGAAGAGTTACACCACTTTAAAAAAGTTATACTACCCAGCGATACCCTTCAGTCCTATGAGTATCAAAAAGTGCTCTTCCAACCACAGGTCTTTCTTTTTTCACTTGAACAGCTCTAGTGGTGAAGTTTTAATCATGGCAGTCCTCTCCTTTATCCCTCTGAAATCTTTGTCTTTTTTTTAGGGGTTGGGGGATACATGCATCCATTTCTAGCCTCTGCCCAGTATATAAAGTGAAAGATTAACTTCTGATTGTGTAGGGAGAGGTTTTGGGAAAATCCTGTTCTTATCAGAGATTGCACAGAGGTTCAGAGAAACACGGGGAATAGAGGAGACCAGCCCGCATGGCTTGTCTTTCAGCTGTCCAGAGCAGTGTCCCCCATCCAGAGCCTGACTGACTACGCCTGCCCTCAGGGTACAGTATGGTGGGGGGGAGCAGTTCACAACTGATGAGTAGAGATGGAAAATAGAATTTGGAGGCTGAAAGACGCGATAAGATAATGATTCTATGAACAAATGTTCAGTAAGAAAGGCTGTGCTGTTTGAAGTGTAGGAGGCTTAGGGTTAAAGAAGCTGCTTAACTGTGGGACCCTTCCGAGGCTTAACTGTAAAGTACATGCACCGTGAATCTCTAAAAGAGACCGTAAACTTCTTCAACCATGTGAGCATCTTATCACACAAATAGCTGCCTTGGAGCGGCTTCTGGGTGATGCTGATAGAAGTAGTGCAGGCTCAGAGAGGTGAAGTAACTGGCCCAGGGTCATGAGAAGGAGTGGTAGAGTGCCAGAGCCCTGACAGAGTCTAGCTTGCAGGGAAGTCTGCCTGTAGGCAGTCACTCACTGGGATTCTACGGGAAGACCTCTGCCCCTTCAGTTAGAAACCGTCGGTCTAGCCCTAGGTCACCTAGCATTCTCAGACCTTCGGTGTACTGTCCGGCAAGTGGGAGTGGTGGTAACTGCCTGGCCCCATCATCAGCTGATGTAAGGAACAACGAAGAGAGATGTGAAAGTAGTTTATAAACCTTGAATTCTTTGCAAGAATGATGCTTTATTGTGTCTCTCAGTGGTCAGTGCCTCCTTTTCTATAATACTGAGCACGCCTTGCCAAGGATATGCATCTTGAGCAAAGTGAAGGACTTCGGAACGGTGAATATCAAATAGGATATTGGTACCTGCTGCCTTTTTTCCTGAGAGGTACAGTAGCCTGCACTGACTTCTTGCTGTGATGGGATGCTTTTTCAGAGGCCCTTCCAGCATTTTCTCCCCTAGACGTTAGGCATACAGAGTAGGGTCTGCCTGCCCACCTTTGCTTTGCTCTCATGCTTTCTTCATGATTTGGAGCCATGGTCAAAGTGTCTTTGAAGTCGGTTTACATACTGCTGTCATCCTGTGGGAGTCCACAGGGTTCAGGTGTGGCCTTGGTTGGCCATAATGTGATGAAAGGTCCAGCATCCTTGGCATCTGGTGTGATTCCCTCTCCAGTTTCACCACCTCAGTCATCATCTTACTTGGGCTATGGACGTGTGTGTTCCAGAAGTTTTCGCACTCCCTACATCTTCTGGGAAGGATAAGTTGTCTTAAAGTTTTCTGCTGGTGTTTTTGACCATGAAATCTTAGACCTGAAGAAAGTTTGGTTACCAAATATCCTAAGGAAGAAGGAGGTAATATTTAATTTACATAAGATCTAGGAAATGAGAAAAGGCTTGGTGCCAGGAGCTGTGTTTCCAGCTAGGCCTTATTAAGTCTCATAGTCCTTTAAGCAGAAAAGGAAACTTCCTGGTGTTGCTAATGGAATTTCTGGTGGATGGGAGACAAAACCAGGGCCTGCTTCATCCCATTCCCCATATCTGAAAAACTATTACTGGGGCGTTCAGTCATGTCCCAGCTGTGTACCTTGAGGAAGGGAGTTTGGCTTTTGAGATGGCTTAAGTGCTTTAAATTCCTCAGCTGAGAAAATTGGAGGTGGATAACCAGAGGGTTTCCCAATCCCTTCATCAAGCCTTATGAGCTCAGAATACCATCCAGGTACTCTCCTTATCTCTCAGCTGTTTTTCAGGTTTCTGTGACCAGGAAAAAGTCACCTGCCCTAATGTTTTGGGTTTAGTTGTATTAACTTCATTTTTACCATTTTCTCTGTAGTTGTCAATTCCCTCATCCATGTGATCGTCTTTTCTTGAAGGCCTGCTTTGTGCGATGCATTGCTTGGTACTGTGAGGGACACAGAAATGGAAGTTATGTACCTTGCCCTTAGTTGCTTATACTATACAAGAGGAGATAGGCCTGAGAATAAATGACTTTGCTGACACATAGACAAGGGAGCAGATCTTCTTATAAAGCACAACCAAGATCTTACACTGGAGAGTCTGCACACTTGCTCTTATGACTTTGCACCCGGAGAGCCCAGAGCTGCTTGCAGGTCCTCAGAGTTGAGGTGTCTTGAATAAAATGACATGATGTTGGCCCTTCCAGGGGCCTGCCACCATTTCACCAAAAGTGGGTTGAGTCTCTCTTTGTCCTGCCCCTAAGTGGAAGCTGAAATCAGATTTAGTGGAGGCCTTGAAGTCTAATTTCCCTAAATGGAGTTCTCTTTCCAGGTCACGTGTGTATCATGTATTTGGTGTGACCTAGGTTCCCCCTTTTTTCTTATTCCGATTTTTGGTTTAGAGAGCAGTTTGTGAGGAGACATGAAATCTTTCTGGGGACAGCCTTAGTTGTAGCTTGCTGATTTTCCTGTAATTCTTGGCTACTTGCCAGTTTGGTTGAGGTTGAACTGTTTTCAGGGCAGGAAGAATGAACCTAGCATTTTGGTATAAAAACAAACAAGGCTGCTGTTGTGCTTGATAAAGCTAAAACTGTAGACCCAGCAGCAGCTCATTAACCATCAGTGACAGCTCCTGGTTAGTGGTGAGTTTCAGAGACCCCTAGACTTTCCAGAGAAGGCAGTAAATATTTATCCACTAAGGTAATAAATACCAAGAGTGATTGATTGTCAACAGAAAAGGATTTTCTTGTTAAGGGGCAGATAAGCAGGAGGCAGAAACCTTGGGAAGCTGTTGTAAACCACTTTCAGCTTCTGCTACTTTGACTTCTCTCTCTATTTAAAAGATTAAGGCTGTACCATTGCATGGAGAAGGCAATGGCAACCCACTCCAGTACTCTTGCCTGGAAAATCCCATGGACGGAGGGGCCTGGTGGGCTGCAGTCCATGGGGTCGCTAGGAGTCGGACACGACTGAGCGACTTCACTTTATTTTTTCACTTTCATGCATTGGAGAAGGAAATGGCAACCCACTCCAGTGTTCTTGCCTGGAGAATCCCAGGGACGGGGGAGCCTGGTGGGCTGCCGTCTGTAGGGTTGCACAGAGTCGGACACGACTGAAGCGATTTAGCAGCAGTAGCAGCATTGCATGGATGTCTTTCTTGCACCTCCCACATCCCCCCACAAAATCAGATTCAGGATTTATCATATTTTCGGAGTAAATATAATCAAACAGCAAGAGAACCAAGATACTTAACTTACTTAACAAAATAGAAATTCCTGCCCTTGACATTTATAGTGCTACCATAGTCATTAGAAAGAAAAATTGTGCCACTTACAGGTGCTCAGTAAACAGACATATGTGCTGGCTTCTGCACTGTTCCGCCAGCTGATCTTTGCTTCATCTTCTTCAGCCTTTCTTGAATGCCCCGTGTGCCCTTGTTTTCATGCTTTTGGTCATGCTTGGCCTTGCTTAGTGCTTTCACCTTCTCCCCCAAACCCTACTTTTTTTTTTTAGTTAGCCGTCTCACGGTGACACTTTCTTTGGCCAGTCTGTCCCTCAACAGCTTCCTTTCTTCAAGCTCTTCTTACACTTCTGGCTCTACTCCTTCCCTCACTTTTATTATAGGGTGCCATTTGTTTCTGTCTGAGGTCTTTTCTCCCTCACTGTGTAATTGAGTGAGTCACTCCTTCAGGGCAAGGCCAGTTCATCCAGTAGTGATCTTTCCCATCCCCGTGGTCTATCCTGGTGGCTGGACGTGACTGTGACTATCATGTCACAGAAGAGGGGGAAGTGACGGGTGTAATATCAAAACACTGTGTCCATGCGTGTTCAAGCCATTTTGTCCAACCACACAGGTCTGGCTGAAATGCTGGCTCCAGCTGCCTACTAGGTGTGTGTTTTTGAAAGAGTTACCTAACTACACTGAAGCGCATGTTTGTCATCTGTAAAATATGAGATAGCAACATAGGTTCAGGTTCTCCCTCTCTGAAATATATCATCTGATGTTTAACAAGTGATTGTGTACTGCAGTTGTGGGCTGTTTACCCAGCCAACTTCTGGGAAGACTCAGGAAAGTAGTAGGAGAGCATCCCCGGGTTTTCACGGAGGCCTTGTAGAAGAAACAAGCCCTGTGCCTTGTAGAACTCCTTGTCCCTCTTGGAACCCAGGAGAGGTGTGTTACCTTGCCTCGGCAGGCTTGCTCCTTGTCTGCCTTTGTCCAGCCCCAGGACACAGATAAGTTAGTATTCTTGATTTCTGGCAGCTGAACAGTCCGTAACATTTCTACTTGGCAAGGTTCTGCAAATCTTTGTTCTGGGCTTGGAATTCTTCCTATGGCATTCCCCAAAATAATTACTTCAGGATCCTTTTATTGATGCCCAGCTTTGCATTCGTGACATGATGTCTTGGTTTGACTTTGATTGTGGCGCTCCTGTCAATCTGGGGTTTGGGTAAGTATTCATTTCTGCATTTTTTGAGTCAGAACTCGAAGGCATTTAAATGTGCTTGTAGACAGCCTGAGAGTGATAAGAAAGGTCTTTTATTTTTATCTTAGATGTTCTGTGTCTGCATCACAGCCTCTACTCAAAGCGTCTGGAAATAAAAGGCTTTAGGTCTGGAGATTAACTCCTGCCCTGGAAGTTGGCAGTTGCTATCCTGTTCTGACAAAACCCTCTTTCTTCAGATTCCTTGATTGCGAAATGAGAAACTCAGAGCCCTCAGCCCTAGTCTCCTTTAGCCTCTGCTGGCCAATGAACATTTCACCAGGTTACCTGAGATCCAAGGCATGGAAGACCTTCCATGCCACCTTGCTCCTTGTGTGGGGACCGGGTGCATGTTGGGAACTTTTGAGAACTTTAGGACTGTCCTAGTCTTTTACCTCATGGAGCTCAGGCCCCAGAGTCGGTCCGAATGCAAGGCCCTGACCCTGTCCTTGGGAACACCACTGTCAGATCCAGTGGTAAGTGACAGTCTACAGAGGGTTCTAGAGCACTGACTGGGAACATGAGTGTCTGCTTAGCGTTTAGCTGACCCTCAGTTCCGGTTTTTGCTTTACTGGTCACTTCTGGTTTAATATCATGACTCCTGTATTACTGTAAAGGAAAGAGTCTTCGGAGCCAGAGACGTCATTCAGATCCTTGCTCTTACTCTGCCTGCTATGTGACCTTGGGCAGGTCTCCATATGCCTCAGTTTCTACAGCTGAGCAGTAAGGATATTAATACCTACATGATGGGATCATGAGATGTTGGTTAAATAAAAGTTCTTAACATAAAGACTGGTTTCATTGTCAGTACTAGCAAATAACTTGTCTCTCCCTGCCTCTTTCCCAGAATTTTTTTTTTTTATATTTATTTTTAAAGTTTTATTTATTTAGTTTTGGCGTGCTGGGTCTTGGTTGCTGTGCAGGCATTCTAGTTGCAGTGAGCAGGGGCTGCTCTCTAGCTGCAGTACATGAGCTTCTCGTTGAGGTAACTTCTCTTGTTGATAAGCACAAGCTTTCAGCATGCAGACCTCAGTAGCTGCAGCTCATAGGTTCGATGTTTGTGGCTCCCAGGCTCTAGAGCACAGGCTCAGTAGTTGTGGTGCACAGGCTTAGTTGCCCCTTGGCATGTGGAATCTTCCTGGAGCGGGGATCGAACCTGTGTCTCCTGCATCGACAGGTGGATTCTTTACCACTGAACAACCAGGGAAGCCCTTTCTCAGAATTTAAGGATGATAAATGCATAGGCTGCCTAGGAAAATGTTGCCAAAAGATTCTTAAATCAACTATAGCGAAGGAATGAATTTCACTAGCTATGAATATATATTATGTTGCAATGAGTGAGTGAGTGAAAGTCGCTCAGTCGTGTCCAACTCTTTGTGACCCCATGGACTATACAGTCCATGGAATACTCCAGGCCAGAATACTGGAGTGGGTAGCTATTCCCTTCCATAGGGGATCCTCCCAACCCAGGGATTGAACTCAGGTCTCCCACATTGCAGGTGGATTCTTCACCAGCTGAGCCACAAGGGAAGCCAAAGAATACTGGAGTGAGTAGCCTATTCCTTCTCCAGTGGATCTTCCCTACCCATGACTCGAACCAGGGTCTCCTGCATTGCAGGCGGATTCTTGACCAACTGAGATATCAGGGAAGTATAGGTGTTGCAGTATGTCTTCTTTAATAAATTAATGCAAAGGGTTTCAGCATTACTATCTTTGTCACTACTCAGGGCCATAAACACTTATTAAACTAGAACATTTTGACAGCATAATCCTTGTCAGTTCTGGTTTAGTGTGACTTGCAGCATGTAGGATCTTAGTTCCCTGACCAGGGATGGAACCTGTACCCCTTGGCAGTGGAAGCACAGAATCCTAACCACTGGACCACCAGAGAATTCCTCCTCCCTCCCTTTTTTTAAGTTGGTGAATTCAGCATTGAATCAAATTCTACATTGTGTCAGGGAGGTGACTAAAATGGTTTGAAGATGGATTTGACTTAGCTTTGGTCCACCATGTATGAACCTGGATCACTTATATAAAAGAATCTTTTTTCAGACTAGTAGAAACTACTGATTATCATTTTGCTTCTTAAATCCCCAAATTGACTACTTTGTCCCTGGGTTGTGGTAATATTTGTAAGTCATGGAACAATGTGAACTTGCCTTCCTGGGAATGCCTGCATTTGCCATTTCAGCTGTTCTTTCTCCTCATCCCCCAAATTTTAGAGCTCAGTGAGGGTTGGTCAAGGACTAGGGGCAAGGAAAAGCAGATCAGTGAGGAAGATGCCATTCTCAGTGGTCACTTTGTCAGAGTATGTGATGTTGTTTTCGGTTTAATGCTGCCTTGTACACAGAATCTTATAATCTTGTAAGAAGAAAAAAGTTGACAAATGCTGATTAGAAACACTGTCTTGAGTAGCATCCTTAAAAGAATGATTTATTAGGTTGCGAGGAAATTGGGAGGCCTGTGTTGCAATTTTGATCATTTAGATTGAACTTTGACAAAATTATTTTTTAATTTCTAGTAATCTTGTTGCAGTTCCATTTAATCAGAGATGACTGCTGATAAACATTATTTAGAAATGTGGAAAGTTTCCTTTGTCCATTAGAGCAAGGATTCTTGACTGTCTTGCTCACAGAGGTACCTCCAGCTCCTACACCAGTGCCTGGCTGTGGGTGTTCAGTAGATGTGGAATGAATGAATTAATAGTACGCTTACGCCATGTACTCTTTCCATAGAGCTGTGGGTGTCATGCTGTCTTGTCAGGTAGGTTCAGAGCAGAGTTGCCCAGGAGGGGTTGAGGATGCCTTTTCCAGTAGTTTCATTGTCAAAGTTAATAATGCTGGGTGTGTTTGAGGATGGTCTACATTTGAGGAAATGAAAAGAGGGCATGGAAAGCTGTCTCTTCTCTCTTCGCCAGAGGGATGTGTCTGAGTGTCCAGGCCTGACTGGCTGGCTGTTCATCCTGTGTGTGAGGGTAGAAACAAGGCATGGGCTAGACTAGATGACCGCGTCTTAAGGGTACATATTCACTGAAGAATGGCTTCGTACTCCTCAAACACCTGCAGTGGCAGAAGCCACTTCACCCCTCTTCCCTTCTCCATAGCAATGAGGCTGCTGGTCATTTCTTTGTGAGACTCCAGGAAATGGCCCAGCTGGCTTGGCTTATTCATTTCCTTGTCAGGAAAGTCGATGTGACCTTGACCGTCAGTGGGAGACCTGCAGCAAGTACATTGTGTGTCTGGCTGGTTTCGCTAATGATTGAAAAGTACTTTTGGCAAGTCACCTTGCTGTAAGTGTATTGTCCTCAGTAGAAATGAAAGATAATAGAGGTGAAAAATAATTTGCAAGAATCATTTTTTATTTACCTGGGTCTGCCCAGCACAGTGCCAGTCCCACGGGGGCCTTTGCTGAGTATCACTGAAAGAAAACTGTTGCAGAAAATAAAAAGATGAGATATACTTGCTTTGAGTGATGGAAATATCATTAATCTGCAGCTTAGGAAGTTATTAGAAAGTAACTTTGCATTTACAGCGTTCCTCTGAAGATTGTTCTCCTTGTGCGTTGTTTCTGCAAGTCCAAATCCAAACACAGACCCTTGCTACTGTTGTCTTTGCTAAAGGTTTCACGGCTGGAGGGAGTGAGTGTGACCTGCTGTTTAGGGAACGCTAGCCAGTCAAGAGCTGGCTTACACTGCTGACTGGGAAAAGTCAGGTAAGGACGCCAACCCTGGGGCCTTTGCTTCCTGTACAAAAGCTTGCCTGTAGAGAGCCATTTCTCCATAAACTGCACTTAGAGAAGAAAGTCTGACAAACCTAAGGTAGTGAACTTTTCAGAAGCAAGAGTCAGTTTAAATATAGAGATCTGCTTCACTGGCAACTTGGAGGCTGCGGTGGGACTTGTTGTACCTTTTGTAAGACAAGTGAGGAAAGATGTTGGCACCTGTACATGCAGTCTGTTTATGAAACATAAACTCTCCTGTCAGAGCGAGGGCTCGAGAGGTCAGCACCCAAGGTAACATGTCCTACCTTCGCTGGGAAAGAGGTACCTCTCCCAGCCCTCTCTGAATTGCATCCATCTCTTGAGAAAGTTGGAACAGCCAGGCACGGTGCACTGTTGAGCACCGGTTCTGGCAGAGGTGGGATGGGGAAATTTCTGTGAAACTGACAGCTCCTGGGTCCTGTTTTCTTAACCAAGGAGGAGAAACAATTCCCTGGGAGCTCTTAGAATCCCGTCATTATTCAGAGAAATGTAGCTCTTCGCAGTGTTAAAACCTTGATTTATGTACAGTCCAGCCTGCTCAGAGCCGAGGGGAGTAAAGGGGAGGGGGCAGCAGCCTTGTCCCCCCTCACTGTCGGCTCCAGCCCTAGGTGGGTCCAGAGCTGGACTTCGTGGGTTTGCAGCACATCCTCCTCAGTATTCTACAGCAGCTGTCTGGAGTTTTTTCTGCCGTGCCTGAACTGATGTCATTTCCCCCTTGGCAGACAGCTTCAGCTTTGCTGCGTCTGAGATATGTCACGAGAAGGTGGGGGTGGGTCGGAGCCAGGCGGGGGGAGCAGCCAGGAGAGCAGGAGGAAGAGTGCCCGCTTGGTCCCAGGACTCTGTTTACTTTTTCTTCTTTGCTAAGGAAGGCCGGGTAACCGGGAACGCTGAGCACCAGACCCGCCAGGGGAAATGCTCCTTCCAAGACCTTAACTTTTCAAAAGCCCTTTGTTCCCAACGTTAGTGTGGACGATGCTCTTGCAGGATGCCTTTCCTTTTGGGTCTTAGACAGGTAATGGAACGGGTGGTCTGGGGATTGGGTTCGGAAAGGGAAGAGGGTGGGAGCTTACTTATCGCACTACTGCTTTGGGTGGAGGGAGCCTTTTAGAAAATGTCTCGCAGTTATAGCAGGCCAGCTCCCTTACAGAATTTTCCAGGCTTTTCTTCCTGCTTTCTAGTTGCTCCTTACTCCCCTGGCCACCGGGTTCTTAACCCCCATGTATCCCTGAGCTCTTGCTGGATTATCTGTTCTGATTTTCCATGAGACACCGTAAAACCATTGCCAAAGCCTTAGTGAGGAAACAGTTGAGGGGTGAGGCCGGGAAGGGGAGAGGCGGAGCAGGATTCCTGATCAAAACCCCTTTTATTCCTTCTCCATTTTGATTGGGTTAGTGAGCAGAGATTTCTTCACAGTTCTCTGCTTCTGAAGAGATTCTGAGTTGGGGTGGGGGGCCTTCTTTTAAAGGGAAGGGCTCCTTTTAGAGACTTTCTCCTTTTAAGCCTGTGGTCAGGGCTGTGGGTCCGAGGGACGTCCTGAATGTTTCAGAGGGGTGGGGGTGGGACTGACCACACTCTGGTCTTCCTGATGGATTTTTCCAAGCCAGCAGACCCCCGTGGCAGAGACTTGAGTACTTTGTGAGCTGCCGTTTGAAGTAGGGGCACTTGAGTTATAGCCGGTAACCTAGTGTGGAATGAGAAAAGAGTAGCGACCAACTGCGGTCTTCTGAGAACACAGCTGTTGCCAACTATTTGTTCCAGGGCTTCTGAGATCAGGCCACCCCCGCCCCCTCTTTGGTCTGAGAGGCAAGTCTGTATTGGAATGTGTAGCTGTAATCAGCAGCGGCTGTAAGCGGGGGGTGGGGACAGACACACACCCTTCTGCTGCCTGTTCCTGGATGAGAAAAAGCCACAGATGTGATCAAACCAGAGTCTTACAAAAGAAATATATATGCTTCTAGGGACTGCTGTTTAACCTCATGCTTAGAACAGGACTAGAGTGTCCCTTGGGTGGCCTGAAATTCTTCTAAAAGTAAGCTTTTCTGAAAAGCTCCACATGTTCTATTACTGCTTTTGTTACTGTTCAGAGTTCCTTTGATGCAGAGACAGGCAGAGAGAATGGGGACCCTATTGGAGCACTTCCTCTGTCCCTCAGGAAGGGCTGTCCTTTTGACTTGTGGGCAGAGTAAGCCCTGGCGAGGATTTTGAGCAGTGTTGGAAATAGGAAGCATCTCATGCTATGTCAGCAGGTGGGGAATGCTGCTGGAAACTGCCTGGTACAGTGGAAAGAGTAGGCCTGGGGAGCCAGAAAGACCTGCCTCTATATCTTGGCTCCCCCGCAGGGTCTCAGAGGCTGCATAACTGCTCTGAACCTCGTCTTGAAAATAATAAAACCTACTGGAAGAGTTATTGGGAGAATTTGACGGAAAAATGTATTTAAAACACTAGCACTTTGGCTAACTGGGAATAGGCATTTAGGAAAAACATAAGGAAACTAGAAGCTAGAGGACTGCTAGCAGAGGTGGAGGATATAATGGCAGGAGCTCTTGCCCTGGGATTTGGACATTGTTGACTGTGACTTGGGAGGCCGTTGCTTCCTGTAATCCGTACTGTAGTAATTACTATAATCTGTGCCATGTCCAGTAACCTCCGCACAGTTGAGTGAGAGGATGCAGAGCTGGGTGGCATGGCATGAAGGACTGGGTTGGTTGTGGGGAGCATCTCAGAGACTGCACAGCAGGGGTGAATCTACGTTCTTGTTTCTGAATGGGTTCCTGGTAGAGGGCTGGACTTGAGGACCTCCTGAGGCCCTTTCTGCCCCAGCCTTCTGTGATTCAAACTTTGCCTGTGAAAACCCTGAGTATCTTTGGTAACATAATTTTGTATATTTCCAGTATTTCTGTGTCTGACAGTGAAGCTGTGTTCTTTATTGGAGCTATTTGTAAACGCCAGCCTTCTAAAAATTACTTGGTGATAATTCTGTTTTTAAGAAAATGACACAAAACATATATGCTGTTAGTCTTTATCATACATTATATGTGTGTGTGTGTGTGTGTGTGTGTATTGCTGCTGCTGCTAAGTCACTTCAGTCGTGTCCGACTCTGTGCGACCCCATAGATGGCAGCCACCAGGCTCCCCCGTCCCTGGGATTCTCCAGGCAAGAACACTGGAGTGGGTTGCCATTTCCTTCTCCAGTGCATGAAAGTGAAAAGTGAAAGTGAAGTCGCTCAGTCGTATCAGACTCTTAGCGACCCCTTGGACTCCTCTGTCTATGGGATTTTCCAGGCAAGAGCACTGGAGTAGGGTGCCGTTGCCTTCTCCGAGATATATATATATATATATATGTACACACACACACACACACATATATATGCTTTCATATACTATTTCCCTCTTAATACACGTTATACACCTATCTTATGTGGATTGTGATTCTGTTTCTCTGGTAGTTGTGCTGAGGCTTACAGAGGTAAGCCACTTGTCCAAGGTTGATCAGCTCGCTAGGGAAACTAGCTAGGTCATTAACATTTATTTGTTTTTGGCTTTTTTTGTTTGGTTGGTTGATTGGTTTGTTTTGTTTTAAAATTTTGAAACCCAGGCATTTTGATTCCAAAGCCTGGTGTTTTCCTTGCTATCTACCGGTGTCTATGAAAGTGGAGTTGGATTAATGCATTGCTCCCGCCGGGGCATGTTTTCTGAAGTTTATTTCTAGGTGGCCCAGGTACCAAATGAGACGCGTGTCTCTGAGTACCCTTTTGCTCTTTACTCTGTGGAAGATTCTCATGCACATTGCATCTACTGAATAATGCCACTGAACTTAATGTGGATCTGGCACAGAGGATAAACAAAGCACTGTGCTTCTTCCTAGAAATCACACTCTAGTGCAGTAGTTCTCAAATGCATAAAAATCACCTAGGAGTGGGGTGATTAGAATATAGATTCAGTAGGTGTGGGGCCAGGGCCCAGGAATCTTCATTTCTATTAAGTTCCCCAGGTGGTTCAGACCTGGTAATATCTGGCCACACTTGGAGAGATTCCGCCTCAACTTGGCCCACACCCCTCACCCCCTTCCCTGCACTTTAGTAACTTTGGTATAATTATAAGACAGTGTGCTAAGCCTGAAACAGAGGACCCCCAGGGACTAGGACAGCAGAGGGTGGGAAAGCATCAAGCTTGGGGAGCAGGATGGGCATGGAAGGCTTTCCTAAGAAGGTGATACTTGATCTGAGTCTCGAAGGATGAGTAGGAGTTTTAACACCAGACATATGAGCTGGGGAAGGAGCATTCCAGACAGATCAGGTTGGGAGTGTTGTTTTTGTTTTCTCCTGCAGATGAGAAACGACACTGTCATCGATGAGTCTTGGTATTAGGTATTCCTGAGATAAGACAAGGACCTTGCTTCAGCAAGTACTGGTGTCCTTTATGACACAGAGAAGGAAGGAAAGCATGAGGGGCCTCAATCCAATAATGAGTGTGGCATGAATTCAGTGTCTATAAAGGGCAGCTAGGCCTTGTTGTTGTTTAGTTGCTAAGTTTTATCCTGCACCTCTGACTCTTGCAGCCCTAATGGACTGTAGCCCACTAGGCTCCTCTATCCATGGGATTTCCCAGGTGAGAATACTGGAGTGGGTAGCCATTCCCTTCTGCAGGGGATCTTCCCAACCCAGGGGATCTTCCCAACCCATGTCTCCTGCATGGCAAGTGGATTCTTGACCACTGAGCCCCCAGGGAAGCCTTAGGCTGTTTTAGTTCTTCCAGTTAAGGACAGCTAAGACAACCCCCTGGAAGCTACAGGGTTGACTAGAGAACAGTGTTTGTGCTTACTGGGGCTGAAGTTCTGAAGAGAATCACCTGCTGTACTTTTGGGCTGTGGCACTACATGGCACATTTTAGGTATAACATGTAGTTGAGCATGCCATCCCTTCCTTATCTGGCAAGATCAGAAAATGAGTTTTCTGGTTAAGAGGGAATCTATCCTGTATACCTAGCAGATGGATTACTGATTTTCAAAGAACAAGATTACAACAGAATGTTCTTGGTCTGCTGATTTGAATGAATTCTATTTCATGTTTAATTCAGAAGGTATTGATTTTATAATGCTGGAAGTTCTTGTGACCAACATCTCTATCTGAAAAGTATTGAGCACCTGTTCTACTCACAGCATGTTGTGGATACCAAGGGGTAGAAACTTTATCCCCGTGCTCACAGGTAGGGGGCGTAGAGCGAGCTCACGGATGGTGGAGCTTTACGCAGGTGGCGGCACGTGACATTAGGAGCGGAGCGGCACGGTTCACGGGTGGAAAGGTGGCTTTTGCAGGTGGTCCTTTCCACAGTCCAGTGGTCTCGGTTGTTGCACAGCAGGTGTGTGGAAGGACCAGTGCGAGTTCTAATTGCTGGAATGCAGCCTGGATCCATCAAGACGATAATTTATATTCTGCATCTCGAATGTTGCCTTTCTCTCGGAAAATTATCCCCTGAGATGTCCTCACTGAGGAAGTGTGATGATCCCTGTCTTGCATGTCATAGGAGTCTCTGCAGCAAATCTGCTGTCAGCCCGCCTCCCCACGGCCCTGTTCCTCGTCTGGGATTGAGTTCCTAGTCACCATTACCCTCCTGTGTGGGCTTTTTATCCTTGAAAGTTATGACCAACCTAGACAGCATATTAAAAAGCAGAAATATTACTTTGCCAACAAAGGTCTGTCTAGTCAAGGCTATGGTTTTTCCAGTGGTCATGTATGGATGTGAGAGTTGGACTGTGAAGAAAGCTGAGTGCTGAAGAATTCATGCTTTTGAACTGTGGTGTTGGATAAGACAGTTGAGAGTCCTTTGGACTGCAAGGAGATCCAACCAGTCCATCCTAAAGGATATCTGTCCTGGGTGTTCATTGGAAAGACTGATGCTAAAGCTGAAACTCCAATACTTTGGCCACCTCATGTGAAGAGTTGACTCATTGGAAAAGACCCTGATGCTGGGAAGGATTGGGGGCAGGAGGAAAAGGGGATGACAGAGGATGAGATGGCTGGATGTCATCACCGACTCGATGGACGTGAGTTTGAGTGAACCCAGGAGTTGGTGATGGACAGGGAGGCCTGGCGTGCTGCGATTCATGGGGTCACAAAGAGTCAGACACAACTGAGCAACTGAACTGAACCAGGTTTAGGACATAGTAAGAAAGACCCTGTTTGAGGGAACTGGCTTTATATAATGCAGCAGACACCAGGGTAGCACTTGTTTGTACTACCAGAGGTGGAAGCTAAAATTCGTATTGGAACGGATTTGTAAAAATCTGTGACTACTACAAGCGAGAGCTCCATAAACACCTCAGTTCCCTCCTGTCACCTAACAGAAAGGGTGGCTCTCATCCAAGCCTTTCAGGTGACTTTTTAAACACCCGCCCCCCACCCCCCCACCAACCGTCTCTGTTGCAAGAAGCTGCTTTTTTAGAGGAATGTGCTTGTTTTTCATCACATTCCTGTTATCAAAGCAAAGAGAAACCAGCAGACAGGATAAGTAACTCAGTGGAAAAGAAGACTGTATCTGCTGATTTTGAAACTTTTATCCAGAATGGCGCCAAAGAAAACATTCACTTCCTCCAGTAATATCCCATGAGTTTGATCCACCCCCTCCCACCCCTTTTCCTTGAAGAGGTAAATTTTAGTCTAGGAAAAGAGAAATATGGGGCTACTTGGGGGAAATAAAACCAAACTGTTATAAAATTTCTTCCCCTGCCCTGACTCCTTAACACCTGGATGACAGTTCCTCTTGGCACTAATCTTGATTCTATTTATTGATTTGTAGTGACAGTGAGTTGAAACACCCTGCAAATTTGACCTGGTTTAGCCATTTCTGCACTTGCTCTGTAGCTGTTGCTCCTCTGGGAAGGGCTCAACTGGACTTGAACCTGGACCTACCTCAGGAGAAGCATCTGTTGCGAAAATGGAGATTCAATGCAATGTCACTTGCTTGACCTGTCTTGTTCTTTTAACTAAAAGATATAGGTGGGGCAGTGGCAGAAAATACACACTCAGGAGAGAGGGAGACAGGCTTTGAAGACCAGCAGCTGGAGTGTGACACAGTGACTTCTTTACCTGAAAGTGGTGAATTGTTTGCTGGGACTGAATTGCATAGAAGACATTGGATCCCTTGGGCATTGAATAAAGAGATTCAGAATATTCTTTATTGTTTGGTTCTCTTGCTTAACACACATGTTCTCAGGAGCTTCCGCTGAACTGTGACGCGTGGTCTCATTCTTGGTTTCAAATATTGCACAGCCTATCCTATGGTTTTCTTCAAGGGTTTGGAAATCCTTGGGTTCCCCCCCACCCCAGGCAGAAGTGTAAATACCTATGACCTCCCACTCCTTGGGGTGTGGTTCTGGAGTGTGGTGAGGCAGCCTCGGATAGGCTGGAATGGACTGCCAACAAAAATAGAACGTGCAATCATTTCTCTGCCTTGGGAGTAAGTTTCTGGGTTGATGAACCAGGCTCAGATTGTGCTGGGTTCCTATAAGCCCAGGGAGCCATAGGTCGGTCTCAAAGGTCTGTCTCAAGTCATCATGTGAAATTTTGTTGCCGCAGCCCTGGCCTAACCCTTGGAGGATCCCTTCACGTGGCTGCTTGTACAGCGTAGCTAAGAGGCGTGGGGAACATGGGGGAGGAACAGCCTGTGGGGTTACTTCATTGTCAAGTCACCAGGATGAGTACTTCCTGAAGGTTTTTGTGTGTCTAATCCTTTGCTGGGTAGGTGCACTTGTGAGATTGACTTCATCCTTCTCTTAGGGAATTTACAGAGTGGTTGGGGAGCCCAAAGGACAATCAGGTGACAAAGAGTGGATGCAACACGATTCTGCACTGAGTTGTGTGGTTCAGTTTGGCTGGAATGGTGGTTCTAAACTAAGGGCAATTTGTCCCCTCCCCAGGGGACTTTTACCAGTGTTTGGACATTGTTGATTGTCGCAACAAGTAGCCAGGGGTGGAGTGGGGTGTCGATACTGGCATCTAGTGGATAGTGGCCAGGGATGCTGCTGAACATCCTATAATGCACAGGAGAGTCGCCACAGGAAAGACTCCAAATGTCAGTACAGTTGTCCCTCAGTATTCATAAGAGTTTGGTTCCACAAGCCCGGCAGATAACCAATATCTGAGGCTGCTCAAGGCCGCCATGTAAAATAACTGTATGCACTTAGCTTTCAGCATACGTAGGTTCTGTATCTGTGGATTCGGCTTGTCTGGGATCCATCCTGCAGGTACCAAGGGTGATGAGCCAAGGTGGATACAGGATGGGCGGAAAACTCCTGGTGCTTGGTGCGCGGCACTCTGCTCAGGAGGCAGTCACAAGCCACAGGCCTCAGGGCGGGCGAACGGAGATGTTTTAATAAAGAGGAAGGAAATAGGGGTACTTTTTCCTGCTGCTTTCTAAGCAATATGCATTATCTGCCCACAAGTTTAGAATCTTAACATCTTGGTTGCCCCAATCAGCAGGAACTATGCCTTCTCAAGGACAGGTTTAGAGTTCATTTTTTATGGCCAGTAGATAAAATCAAACTGTTTTGGAACTGATACTTTATCTCTGAAAAATCTGAACAACCACCCCCAGAAGGGTAGAATCTCAGAATTGCCCAAATATCAATAACTTTATACAGCTTAAAGAACAATTGTTGTTTAGTCACTCAGTCATGTCCAACTGTTGTGACCCCACTAACTATAACCCACCAGTCTCCTCTGTCCATGTGATTTTCCAGGCAAGAATACTGGTATGGGTTGCCATTTCCTTCTCCAGAAGATCTTCCCACCCCCAGGATGGAACCTGCATCTCCTGCTTGACAGGCAGATTCTTTACCATTGAGCCTCCTGGGGAGCCCTAAAGAACAATTAGGCTACAGTTATTTTAATAACAATCCATATCTCAAGCTGGATGCCTGTTGCTGTGGCCCTTTGTTGTTCAGTCACTCAGTTGTGTCCGACTCTTTGTGAACCCATGAGCTACAGCTCGGCAGGCTTCCCTGTCCTTCACCCTCTCCCAGAGTTTGCTTAAACTCTGTCCATTGCCTCTGTCTCTCTCCATTGAGTCGGTGATGCCATCCAACCGACTCATTCTCTGTTGTCCCCTTGTCCTCCTGCCTTCAATCTTTCCCAGCATCAGGGTCTTTTCAAATGAGTCCGCTCTTCCCATCAGGTGGCCAGAGTATTGGAGTTTCAGCTTCAGCGTCAGTCTTTCCAATGAATATTCAGGATTGATTTCCTTAGGATTTACTGGTTGGATATCCTTACAGTCCAGGGGACGCTCAAGTCTCCTCCAGCATCACAGTTCGAAGGCATCAATTCTTCAGCACTCAGCCTTTTTAATTGTCCAGATCTCATATCCATACATGACTACTGGTAATACCATAGCTTTGACCTTTGTAAGCAAAGTAATCTCTCTGCTTTTTAATACGCTGTCCAGGTTTGTCATTGCTTTTCTTCCAAGGAGCAAGCGTCTTTTAATTTCATGGCTGCAGGCACCATCCACAGTGATTTTGGAGCTCAAGAAAATAAAATCTGTCACTGTTTCCATTGTCTCCCCATCTGTTTGTCCTGAAGGAATGGGACTGGATGCCATGATCTTGGTTTTTTGAATGTTGAGTTTTAAGCCAGCTTTTTCACTCTCCTCTTTCACCTTCTTCAAGAGACTCTTTAGTTCCTCTTCACTTTTCTGCCATTTGGGTGGTGTCATCTGTATATCTGAGGTTGTTGATATTTCTCCCAGCACTCTTGGTTCCAGCTTGTGCTTCATCCGGGAGGGCATTTCGCATGATGTACTCTACTTAGAAGTTAAATGAGCAGGGTGACAATATTCAACTTTGATGTACTCTTTTCCCAATTTTGAACCAGTCCATTGTTCCATGTCCAGTTCTAATTATTACTTCTTGACTGCATCATAATCTATCTTTGATAACAGAAAAGGGGATGCTAAATTCCCTTCTTCTAAATCATCTGGTGTCTCTTTTAATCTTTAGATGTCAGGTCTTAAAATTCAGAAAGTTCTTTAAGGTTATTCAATCTTTTGAAGAAAGCCTCTGGATTCTGAAGATTTTAAGAAGTCTTGTATCTGTTCGCTCAGGGGTAACATTTTTAATGTAACCCTTTGTTGAGGTAGAAGCCAGTGGTTTCCTTGAACTTTCTACTGGCAATAAATCTCTGGTACTGGTCTCTAGTGGAGGAGGGCACGGTAACCTACTCCAGTATTCTTGCCTGGAGAATCCCATGGACAGAGAGCTGCAGGCTACAGTCCATAAGGTGGCAAAGAGTCAGAAGTGACTGAGTGACTGAGCACTGGTCTTTAGACAGTCAGGCACACAAGACAAGTCCCATTAATATTTCTTTTGCCCCCAACAAAAGCTTGGTGCAGTGGGGTGGAACTACTGAGGAAAAAACGAGGTTACATTTAGAATTTTGCTTAAAGTGAAGAAGGGCTCTGAGACCCCACGTGTCCTTCACTGTCCAGTGAAACCGTAGTGAATCTTTCTCAAAGTACATCAGCAACAAGTTAACATGTACCTTCAATATTTCATATCCCCTTGAAAACTGCACCTCTTTTTGGGCAAAGTGATTATTTGATTTGATCAAGACATGTTCAAGGTAAAGCAAAGACTTGATGAGCTAGGGCGCAGTCATGGAAAGAATACTGAACCGAAAGTCAGGAGATCCGAGTTTTGACAGTCTCAATTCTGTCATCTGCAGCCTTAGGCTAGGTGTCAGTTCCTCCTTTGTAAGATAAGGGTGGTAGCACTTCTCATCCCTTGTCGGGTGCTGGCTGGCAGGCTCAAAGGTGAAGCTGACTGTTCAAGAAATTTGAAAAGCTTTTGAGTCCTGTAAAAAATGTGTATTATATAAACTGACTAGGTATGTGTGTGTTGTGTATATAACCATCATTGCTTCAAATTATGACTCTGAGGCTTTGTCACATTATTGGGGGGGGTGGGGGGAAGGGGATGAATTCTGTTGATTGGACTGTATTTGAGGCACAAAATGAACCTGAATATTTTAGGAAGATTTTCAGCAATAAGAACTGAAACAGAAGCTTTTTTTTTAACCTAACAGTTTAATAATTACAACGTTCCTCAAAGGCAAAGTCCATGTCTTATCTGTCATTTTTGTGCCTGTCAGCATCCAGCATGAAAGTTTAGGATAACTGCTAATTATTCAGGGTTTTTCCCACTAAAATTCAGGCTTTAGATCCAGAAAACTTGTTCTAGCTGTGTGATCACTCTGAATCTCAGTTTCCTGGTTTCCTGTAAAAAGAGAGGAATATGTAACTTGGATAAAAACGCCCAGCCAGATGCTTGATAAACACAGGCACTGGGCAGAACTTGGTTCTCTTGTCTCATTTCCTGAGTGTTGTGGCTGGAGGTTTTCCTGACTGGCTAGAGATCTTCTCCTCAGTCAGAGAAGAGGGACCCTCCTCTTTGTCTAGGTACCTGTTTTGTGTGGCACTTGTAAGATGTAGCTGGAGCCTCGGTCTAGAGAGTTCAGATGTCTGCCATTCATATTTGGGCCTCTGAGCAGGCCTTAGCCTCAGAGTGAGAGGATGAATGGGGTATTACTGAGCTTGAGAGCAGGAGGAGCTCATGGGATGCCCACAGGGGCTAGGCAGTGACATGCTTGAGTCAAGCAGATGCAGTTTTTGGACAGTAGGGATATTTGGACAGTAGGGGTTTTGGGGAGGCCGAGGTGGAGCTCGAGGCCATGTACATCTGTAACCCTATCTAATATGGCCCCGGGATTTTCAGAAGCTGGAAATCAGAATTTCTGTATGAATCCTTTTCATTTTAAGATGTTGACAGTTAATTTCATTTTTTTTTTATTGTAAAACAAAGGTACCACGTGGACGTAGAACTCAGTAGTGGGCCCTTTGTGGCCCATGGGTGAGCAGTTTGCAATCCCTGCTTTCAAACAGGAGGGGCAGATACAGCTAATACAGAACGCAGGGACTTGCCCTCCTGACCAGCTGTGGAGACACTATAGTAGAACTGCCTTCCTGCTCTCTGAGTCCCGCTTGCTTTGTCACATGCTCCCTGCTATTTTGTCCCTCAGCTTTGCACCAGCCCTTGCTGAAGAAGGCATACTTCTCGGTGCATTTATTCTATGGCAGAAGAAGCCAGTGATGAGGGATTGCCAGGATACCTCAAGGGAGAACTTTTTTCCTCGTAAGTGTCCAGGGGTGAGAGAGTGGCAGGTTAACCCAGTGTCCTGAGCTGCTACCACCGGCCAGACCCCCCAGGCCTGCATGCACTGGGACATCAACAAGTAGCCTTTAATAAAACCATGGTCTATGTTGCAACTTCCGATCTTTGCTCTGGGATTTTCCTACCAGGATCAAGTGGCTTTTTCTGAGTTTGTTATTCAGGTTCCTAACAGCAACACAGGAAATGGGTTTTAATTTCTTTGCTAGCTGCTCTGTTTGGGGGCTGTTTAATGAGTCTCCAGTTGTAGTGCAGCTTTGGTCACAGCAGGACTGGTGTGGATAGCAGCTTACCTGACCTTTCACCTTTAAAAAAAATTATGATTATGATCTTTTTGTATTTTTTTATGAAATGAGGCAGGAGAGCATAAGTAATTTTATGTGCTATGTTTCTAAGTGACAACTCTTGAGGGTAACTGTTGGGATGTGTTTAAGATTATAGAAAGAGATATAGTGGAGGTCTATCTCTTCCACTTTTAGAGGTAAAGAAATGCATATGCTGTATGTTTGTTATAAATTTAGGACAATGGTTGTTGAATTTAAATATATGTGAGCATAACCAGGGGAGTGTGCTTTTTTTTAAACTTTTTATTGTGTAGTATATTGTAGCTGATTAACAATGTTGTGAGTTTCAGGTGGACTGCAAAGCTGTACATATACACGTATACACTCAGGAGAGTGTATTTTAAAAGGCAAATCTTCAGTCTCTACCCCCAGAGGTTCTCAGTCTACATTCTTAACAAATATCCCGAGTGATTTGGGGCCTATGGACCATACTTTGGGAAATGCGTCTCTATTTTGTTGCCTTTGTTGTCTGAATATGTTCATGGCCACTTGAGGGCAGATTCACTTATTTGTGAGATGCCTTGGTTTGTTCTCATTCACTGTGTTGTGCTACCTTAGATTCTTGGAGAGAGTCAGTCTCTTGAGAGTCCTAGAGAGAATTGTTTAGGAGACCCTCACAGGTTGACATACAGGGACCAAGTCCCTACTGCAACAGGGGTCCCAGAAACTCCTTCAGCAGCACACACTGCTGCCAAATCTTGAAGCAGCTCCCCACATTGGTTGTAGGCTTTTTCCAAGTGTGTCACTAGCTCCAGGGTTTAGCTTTACCCTTTAAAGTACTTTACAGCCAGCGTATGGGAGACTGGGTGCTCCTAAGCCAGGAAGCTGGAGCTTTGAGCCCTTAAGGGGTAAAGCACACTATCAAATCTGAGGGCTGAGGCTGAATCTTACCAGATTAGATTTACTGGCTTGATTAGAGAAGCATGCCCAGGCTGTTTGTCCTTCCGGAAAATGACTGAGCTCAACAAAATAGCATAAAAATCCATTCCTAATACCCTAGTGCATACAAAGCAGAATCTTGGTTCACATCTTAGCAGGGGCTTGACCCTTATTAGAAAGGAAGAAACCATAGCTAGCAAAGCTTAAAGGAAGAATTGTCATGTGTAGTATACCTTGGGAAGAGTACAAAAGGAGAATGTGACAGTCCCTACTGTCAAAGGGAGACCAGAGAAACACCTGGGAAACAATGGGCCAGGACTCCTGTGAATCATCCCTCTGCCTCACTTTACTTTCCTTCATCCCCAGCTCTTCTGAAATGTCCTCCCACCCTTGGGGACTTCCCTGGTGGTCCACTGATTTAGACTGCTTCCATTGCAGGGGGCATGGGTTCCATCCCTGGTTGGGGAACTAAGATCCTGCATGCTGCACAGAGCAGCTGGGAAAAAAAAGTGGGGGGGGATCTTTGAGCAGTTCCTGTTTCCTTCAGCTCTTCAAACAGCCTTAAAACTATTAGTAGGAGAAAAGTGATTTTAACTAACTTATTATAAAAATAGAGGTAAATTCACAAAACTTTATAAAGAGTGTATTTATATTTTATGACCACTTGCAAAGGATGTGAAAGTGTTTCGTTTTTAGAATTTAAAGATTCTGTCTCGGCGTGCAAGTGTGTTCAGTCACTTCAACTCTTTGTGACCCCATGGACTGTAGCCTGTGAGTCTCCATCCATGGAATTCTCTGGGCAAGAATACTGGAGTGGGTTGCCATGCCCTCCAAGAGTCTGTCTAGGATAGAACAAAAATAGCTGATTCTGAGTTAAAGGTACTTGTCTGTTGTACAAGGCATATGAGGTCTGGCCTCATTCTGAATTCTCAGTACTTTCTTTCACACCACTCTTCCTTAGATTCACTGTGCTCAGCCATGCTAGCCTTCTGTCTTTTCCTAGAGCACACCAGTTTCATTCTTGCATTGGTATCTTGGCATGTACTTTACATTCTCTCTGCCTAGAACACATTTCGCACAGATCTGCTTAAGCTGGCTCCTTCTCATCATTCAGGGCTCAACTCAGACATCACCTTCTTAAGGAGGCCTTTCCTGACTGCCTCATCTAAAGCCCTTTGTCCTATTATCCTGTTTTAGTATCTTTATGAAGCTTATTAGTATTTTAAATTCTAATTTCACTTGTTAATTTTCAGTCTTCCCTCACTGGAATATATTTAAGATCTTTTTTGTCTTGGTTGTTCTCCACTTTCAAACAGTATGCCCAGATATGAGTTTATTATTGTCTGAAAATTCCATCTTTAATCAGTTGTCTCTTTAAATATTGACTCCATTTTCTTCTTTCCTTCTTTAGTGTCTTATTTCTTATTTTCCATTTTTGTGTTTTCTCTTAATTGGTAGAAGCTGGTTGCTGGTAATTTTCTCAGATCTGCTTTCCAGTCTACTGATTCTCTTCTTTAACATGGTCTAATCTCTGTGTAAACCACCTGTTGAATTTTTAATTTTAATAACTATTTTTCTACAAGTTGTATTTTTTCCTGAAATCCATTTGGTCATTGTTTCTTTTTTAGTATGTTCTTTTCTCATGTTTTTCATTTTTTATTTTTGGCTTTAATCATTTGAAATATGTATTACAGTTTATCTGATCATTCTATTAAGGTTTCTTTGGAGAGTCTTACCCTGCTATTAATTGAATTCCCACATCTTGTTTGTATTTTTACATAGTTTTTACATTTTGCTTGCGCTCATCTTCAGCAGAGAGCTTTATTCGTGGGCATCTTTCGTGCTGTGATTGAGGGTAGGTCTCTTTAGAATTTTACATTTCCTCTGCCAGATATCTCATTCTGGGACTACTTTTTTGTGTTAAACTTTTGGCCTGGGGATTCTCAGACTATGTAGTTCAATTGAGTTCAGTCCCTCAGTCGTGTCTGACTCTTTGCAGTCCCATGGACTGCAGCACTCCAGGCTTCCCTGTCTATCACCAGCTCCTTGAGTTTGCTTAAACTCATGTCCATTGCATCGGTGATGCCATCCGACCATCTCATCCTCTTATGTCGTCCCCTTCTCCCACCTTCAATCTTTTCCAGCATCAGGTTCTTTTCCAGTGAGTCAGTTCTTCATATCAGGTGGCCAAAGGATTGGAGTTTCAGCTTCAGCATCAGTCCTTCCAATGAATATTAAGGACTGATTTCCTTTAGGATTGACTGGTTGGATCTCCTTGCAATTCAAGGGACTCTCAAAAGAGTCTTCTCCAACACCACAGTTCAAAAGCATCAATTCTTTGGCACTCAGCTCTCAATAGTTCAGATCTCAATAGCCTATGGAAAGGCTTGTAGTTACAGATTACTAGAAGAGATACTTTTTTCCTCTCAATTCAGACCTTTCTTATTCTCGCTGTGTGCCAGTGGGCTCTTTTTTCTAGTCTGCTTTCTCTCTTTGAGGGTCTTCACCTTACATTGGAACTCAGGTCCAAGTGCCTGTTTTAGGTGGACTCAAGAAAATAAAACAGCTCCTTTCCACAGCCACTGGAAAGGCCTGATCTCATTTATCACTGTAGTTTCTAGTTCCCCACCCCCAACATTTTTGGCCCTGGGGTTCTTCCTTGCTTTCAGCTATATAATTAAAATAATATTATGATATTTTTTAAGTTACCTACTCAGCTATATCATCAGAAGCAAGATCTTTCCCCCTAGAGTCTCTTGCTCAGTGCAGTAGCTGTAGCATCTAACACAATGCCTGGCTTGTGAAGAAAGTGATATCAATACATATTTGTTATTCAATTTTAGAAATGGGTGTTTCCATTAGGAAACCATTCCTCTTCCCAGTAGAGAAGGCCAGAGATGGTGCTCCAAATTCACTAGTATCCAACAGCCAAGAGATTTAGCGTTTGTGATTTAGCAACTTGTGAAGGATTTCAGTTTTCCTATTTTTCACTATTAAACGTTAATGCTTTCCTAAGGGCATGAAGATGCTGTTGCCAGTTGTTAGCAGGGTTTTCCAGCCCCATAAATCGGCAAATTAAAACCATCCCTGGGGAACTATTATTGCCCAGTGTCTCTTTTTATGCTGGCATTTTGAAAGTTCTTACACTGATTAAATTGACCTTTACAGTGGCTCAGCTAAGAATAGCAACTCAAAGACATGGAAACTCTTAAGGAAAATGATGTTAGTCCCATAGTTTATGCTGCCGCCAAAGAGATGAGATAATTTTTTGCATATGTGCAAAGACATACTATTCATCCTTTTCCATTGTAAAAAATGTTCTTTCCAGTTCATTGTTGGTCTAGCTCACTGGTTCTTCCTGCCTGTGCTTTTTGTTTGGTGACCATATATGCCCTGTTTCTTAGAGCAGCTGGTCACTGTGCTACCAGAAGTCACACCTATAACAAATGAGAATTTTGAGGGTCATCACCACAGTTATTCTGAGGTGAAAGGCCTCAGCATATGAGCATGTGTTATTCACTCAAAGTTCCTTTTTGACAAGTCTACATTTCTTGTATTTTGGGGCCAGGAGTTTGTGCAAATGGAACATTGCTGAGAAGTATCTTCAAAATGCGAATCTCATCTTACCCCCACGCACCTAACTCACTACGTACTTTTTCAAGCATCTCCAGCTGAAGGACTTTCCTTGTACTGTTTCCTTTGTTCTTCCCACCCCTCTTCCGTGGCTACTAACTTTCTAACCATCCTGGCAGTCTCAGTTCAGGCTTACCTTCCTCACAGCTGTCTGGACCTCCTTAACTAGTTTCTGTGGTAAACTCTTACCAAATGAGGTGTTTTTCCTTCCTAGTTGCAGTTTTATGTGTATGATTACTTTATCATCTTTTGTTAGACTTTAAGCTCCATGAGGGTAAAGACCTTTATTTATTTATTTTTAAGCTTGTTTTATTTTATTTTAACATTTTATTTATTTCTTTTTGCCTGTGCTGGGTCTTCATTGCTGCGTGCAGGCTTTCTCTAGTTGTAGCAAGTCGGGGCTACTCTCTAGTGGTACGCGGACTTCTCATTGCAGTGGCTTCTCTTGTTTCAGAGCACGGGCTCGGGGGTGCTCAGATTTAAGTAGTTGCAGCAGGCAGGCTCAGTAGTTGTGGCTCATAGGCTCTAGAGTGTAGACTCAGGAGTTGTAATGCATGGGCTCAGTTGCCCCACAGCATGTGAAATCCTCGGACCAAGGATTGAACCCATGTCTTCTGCATTGGGAGGTGGATTATTAACCACTTGTCCACCAGGGAAGTCGCACGTTTCACCTTTTATTTACCCATTGTGTTCCCCACTGCTGTTTCAGTGCTGGTGCAGGGTAGGTACTCAATAAATGTTGAAGGAACGGGTGAAGGCCCCATGTTCCACAATGGGATGAAACACCGTTTAACTTTTCAGAAAATTCATGTGTGAAAATAATGACCTTTCAGGCAAAGAAGGGTGGAGCCCCAAGCGTGTTGCCTCTCTTCACTGCCAAGTAGAAAATTTTCCCAAAGTCAAAGAGCTCCTTAAGGGCAGGGACCTTATCTTTTCCATCAAAGACAAAATGTTGATTGTGTTTGGGGATTTTAGTGGATTTATTTAAGCATCTAAAGTGTTAAAAGCAAGTGAAGAAGAATAACTTAAACCAAGGATGTTCTAGTTTATTAGTTAAAAGCTCAGGATCTGGAGTCAGATGAATTAGCTAGCTGCATGGCCTCAGGCAAGTTACTTAGCCTCTCTTGACTTCAGTTCTCTTTTACTACCCACTTCATCCTCTTGTAAGGAATTTAGAACAGTGCCTAGCACATAGGAGGTACTCAGTATTATTCACCCCACCTCATTCTGCCTTCATGGAGGCTGCATAGCCATTGTTTCATTCACCAAACCTTTGTGAGCCCAGCACTGTGCCCATTCTTGGAGTTGGGGATGGGGATTAAGGAGACAGAGCTCTTGCCCATAGGAAGGGCACAGTTTTTTCTCTCATTCACTCTTGAGGAGGGAAGGGGAGGGGTGGGATATTAACTTCCCACTTGAGACTTAGCCTAAACAATGTAATTTGTGTATAGTCCTTGGAGATGCTTGGAAGAAAAGCAAAGGATACTCATGAAGAGTGCTGAGAATTTTTCATATTTGAACTTTCCATTGCATTCTCTCCAGTTCCTTTTTCTATTCGTTATGTCCGAAGCAGCCCACATTGCCAGTGAGCTTTACTGTTCTGAGAAATAGTTCTAAGTGAATGCACAGTGCTCTTTATTGAATACTCTCTCACTGAATGCAAAGTGCTCCTTATCGAATGGGCTTTCATGCCCAGCGATAATGACTCAGAGAATAACATTGATATTAAGAGCTCAGAGAAGTTCAGTTACTACTGAAGTTACCACAGTTAATAAGCATAGTGTGAGAACCAAACTTTGAACCCAGATCTGACTGAATCTTAACCATTTGGATCTTGAGCTGCCTGGAGATCCCTGAGAGTCCTCTGGGTGACTTACTCCTATAGGGAAGGGTAGAAGAGCAGCAAGCAACATTTGCACACCTCTATTCTTTGCTTTGACTGAGAGGAGACACAGGTTACAGGAACTTTTGCATTGGCTGCTGCCAAAAGGCACCCCACTCCAGTACTCTTGCCTGGAAAATCCCATCCATGGACAGAGGAGCCTGGTGGCCTGCAGTCCATGGGGTCTCTAAGAGTCGGACACGACTGAGCAACTTCCCTTTCACTTTTCACTTTCATGCATTGGAGAAGGAAATGGCAACCCACTCGTGTTCTTGCCTGGAGAATCCCAGGGACGGGGGAGCCTGGTGGCTGCCGTCTCTGGGGTCGCACAGAGTCGGACACGACTGAAGTGACTTAGCAGCAGCAGTAACAGCTGCCGAAAGGAATGGGAAGTGGGTAGGCTGGTAGACTCTTCAGGATGAAGGAGACATGAGTGAGCATCTTAACTAGCTCTTGGGCCACTGAGTGAGTGACTTGCCCAGAGTCCTGTTCCTCGGTAATGGCAGAGCTAGGACCAAACCCAAGGCTTCTGGATTTTCTTCTCCTAGCAGTAGGTCTTTCTCTGGAGGAGCTCATCATGCTCACATCTCACTACCCTCTTAATCCATCATTTCTTCCTTGTAAAGGTCTATGAGTCCATGTCTCTTCTTCTTTAACTGCCCACCTACTTTCCTTCCTCCTGTAGCAGAAAATGACAGTTCCCATAACCAAGACCATCCTAGACAACTTGGGGACTCTATTTGAGGAGAGGAGAACAGGGGATGAGATATCCTAGGTAAAAAGTATTTGGGAAACTGAGTTAAATGATGCTGCCACAGTCTGCTGTCCTGGGGAAAGTGGAAGGAGAGCAGGGAAAAGAGCAGGGTTCTGTTTATACCAGGCTTCCTGTCTCGGTGAATGGGAAAGCCAAGAAAAAACCTGACACCAGTAGGTCATTAAGATGCCACATGTTTAGATTTCAAACACATTCCATTTCTTGCCTCACAGAGGACCAGTTGACCACCCTGTGTTCCAAGCCTGGACCTCATCTGATAAAATTTTTTGAAGCAGAAGTGTCACTGGATTATTTCATGTGTTGAGGTGTAGGCAACACAGCCTCTTTTCGAAACTATGTGGACAGTTTGAACTGTGCTCTTGTGAGCCAGGCCAGAAGAATGGCATTTCAGGGACTGGTAAACTTGGGAGAACTTTTTTCATGTCCTTAGGAAAGCAGTGTTTTGCTCTGAAGTCAGAGGAGGTGTGTTCTGGCAAAAGCATCGAGCGCAGATCTGCTTTCTCCACATGCGTCAGGCCTCAGAGGAGGCATCCTAGTGGACAGCCACCTTCTAGGTGTGCCATTTTCCTTACGGTGGACGTGGGGAGGCAACAATAGGGTTCTGTGTGCAGTGCTGTCACAAAACTGTCGTCAGAATCAACAGATGTCTTGCCCATGTTTCCTTCTTCCTAAACCCTTTTGCACCAGGGTGTAAGACTCTTAAAAGAGACCAGGAAACACCTGAGGATGTGGTGGAAACACGCTCTGAGCCAGGGATCTGAGTTTTAGCCATGCCCTTTCTTTTGTCTTCGCCCTGTGGCTTCAGGTCCCCAGCCTCTAGCCCTGTAGACAGTCTCTGGATTGCTTTGTTTATACCCTTGGCCAAGTAGACAGTGTAGTAGAGCAGGGCCCAGAGAACAGGAACCAACTATGTGGCTTGAATTTCCACTGGCAGGCGTCCGCCCGGATGTACACTGTGGGCAGGGTCAGCCTGAGTAGCAGCAAATACAATACTGTGGTTTTGGTTTCTTTGCTGAGCAGGGTTTTTTCCCTTCCTAACTATGCTCCTTGAGGTTAGGGAGTGTCTTATTCATCTTCATGTCTCTCATACCCAGCCCAGTGTCCGGCACAGAGACGGTGTCCAGTCAATGACTGTGTTGCTTCTTTAGGATAAAGAAATGTTGAAAGCCACATCTTAATAGGTCTCATGCACTGTGGCCCAGAGGACATTGGAGGCTGAAGTTCATTTAAGTTATTGTAAACTTATTTATGAATAAGTTATAAAGCTTATATATAAACTTATTGAAGTTTATTTAAGTTTCATATCTTAACTGTGAAATATAAAATAAACCCTTCCACCTCTATTCCCATCCACCAGTGCTGTGAATAGAATTTGGCAAAATGCTAGATGGTTACTCAGCAGTGCCCTTTCTATAGCTGTCCCTGACAAGGGAGAGTGTGAATTCTAGATCCAGTCAAGATTATTAAGGGATCATCTGATAAGCAAAAAAAGATCTAGCAAATTGAAATTGCATTAGGTCATCTAAGCAAGTCACTCTTAAGACTGAAGAATTTTAATAAATAGCAGGTTTTTTAGCCTTCTTTTGAATCATGCTGTAATTAACCTTGGAGATCATGTGTTTTAAAGGGAGGATGGACCGGCTGACCAGATGCTAATCCTAGAATATGTACTGCCTTAATTATTCCAGGAACTTTCACAGAGAAGCTGGTTTTATTTAAAATGTACAGCCAGTTACAGGAGAATCATGACTATGGTTCTTATGAATCTTATGGGCTAAATTAGCGTCAGAACATGGAGTGCTTCAGCTTGGACATAAAGCAAGGAGGACTCTGCTCTGTTTTTCTCTCTGAGAACTCTGCTCTTTACCACTTGGCTTCGTGTACTGAATCTTCTTCCCTCTTTAATAAACCATATTATTTTTCTTAAATCTGCTGTTGTTGCATGGTTCTTCTTCTTCTTCTTTTTTTTTTTTTTCCCCTCAATGGAGTAAATATTGGTACAGACTGTTTGGTGGAGGATGGATAGGCGACCAGAAAGAGGGGGATAAGAAGAAAGTGTTTGTCGCTCAGTCGTGTCCGACTCTTTGTGACTCCATGGACTGTAGCCCGCCAGGCTCCTCTGTGCATGGAATTCTCCAGGCAAAAATACTGGAGTGGGTTGCCATTTCCTTCTCCAAGGGATCTTCCTGACCTAGGGATTGAACCCGGGTCTCCTGCATTGTAGGCAGATTCTTTACCAACTGAGCCACCAAGGAAGCCCTATGAGAAGAAAAGTGATATTTAAAAGCTATAATTCAATGTGCTAAAATTTTAAATTTCTTTTAGGACAAGGAAACCTGCGTGGGTACCAACAATCAAAGCTACATCTGTGACACAGGACACTGCTGTGGACAGTCTCAGTGCTGCAACTACTACTATGAACTCTGGTGTAAGTCTTGCCTGGGGGCTTCTTGGTGTCCAGCCGCCTCAGTTCACCACCTCTGCTCATTGGGAAACTGAAAGCTGGTCAGCCTTGTTCCTCTCTCTCGGTGGCAGTGTTGGCGAGGAGACTCTGCTAGGTTCTGGAAACAATCCCTCTGTAGAGGAGGAGCGCTCCGGTGCTCTTTGGACACCATGAGCTAAAGACTGGAAAATATGGTCTGAGCCCTCCTAAGAGGCCATGGTTAGCAGATCTGCTGCAGAAGCTTCTGAGTGGAATTCTCTTGGATGCCCTCTCCAGGGTGTGCCAAGCAGTGACAACAATTTATGCCCTCTCACAGGCCAGCCCAGCTGCCCAGACCCCCTGTCTTTGCAAAGAGAGGTTTGCAGCAGCCAAGCTGCCGTGGATGCCAGGCTGCTCTCTGGATAGCTCTAACATTTTCTTGTTAAAAAAAAAACAAAACACCAGGACTTCCCAATTCCCCACAGATCCTCAAGGAGCCGCCTCTGTTTCTGAGGGTCCCTCTCAGTGGGATCTTTCCTTAGGTCGTGGCCAACAGAGCCCTCCTGGAGAGGAGGAATAGAGGTTCAGCCCCCTTTGTTCCTTCCCCAGATTGCAAACTGAAGTGTCTGGAGGCTTCTCAGTCCACCTAACCTGTTACTGTCAACCCAAAGCCATTTTGAGTTGTCAGCTCCACCACCTTGTCACTGGCTTGGTAGAGGCCAGGACCACTTGCACCTTCTTGAGTTGTACAAGGATGGGGACAATGCCCTGGGCTTCAGGGAGTGACCTACACTTAGAGAGTTCACTGAAGCACTTTGTACTCTGATCTTCCTGAAACTCAGATGAGACACTGAGGATACTGAACAAAGAAGGGGGAGGATGGGAGAGTTCTGAGGGCAGAGCGTTGCCAGGTGACCAGCACTACAGTGGTTCTCAAGCTGTCCGTTGATAGAGGAGGCAGTAGATTGTTTTCCCAGAGAATTATAAGCCCCCATCACTCCCTCCATGTGGAGACAACCTTTGCCGCTTGCTTCACATCCTTGCCATCACCTCCACCTCTGCCCTTTTCCCCCTTCTCCTTTCTGATCTCCCCATTCACCCCACATCAGGTATATGTCAGAAAGCAGCTAGAAAGGCTGTTGTTTAAAATGGAAAGGAAATTAGACTCTTGGCTGGGAAGCTTCTCCTTCTGAATGCAAACGATCTTGTAGCCAGTGGGAGTGGTTCCTACAAAAAAGACCTCTCCTCACCCTCGTACTTCCCTTTTGATGATTGGCTCTTCTGCCTCTCTGAGGAATTCCAGGGGTGGTTAAGGGAAGACTCCTTCCCAAGGAGAGAACAGGGTTCAAAACGTCCCCATCAGTCCTCCAAGTACATAAGCAGCAGCAGCACAGGCAGGCCTGGAGTTGTCGGTGCTATTTTAGGAGGGGTGGGGCTGAGAGACTCACTGGAGAAACACAACGTGCCAGGCAGGTGGACAGGCTGTTTAAATGTTTTAAGATGCAGATAGCCACGGGTTCAAATTCTCCCTCTCACCCCTTAACTAAAACAAAAGTCAAAGTTGGGCTGCCAAAAAGCCACAGAGCTGCGGTTTGTTTTTCTGGGGCCCTGCCCAGGCGGCATCAGTTGCAGAAAGGATGGAGTTGCTGATGGCCCCCATCTCAGATTGACAGAGCCTCCTGAGGTGTTGGTGGAACAGACTCAGTAGCCACCAGAATTGGGTCATGAATGCCAAGGCTAGAGGTGGGGTGATGGGGACAGGGAGATGCGAGACACAGGTGTCAGCGAGGCAGGTGGTCTGGGAACCAGGCACTTCATCCCATGGGCCTAAAGAAAGCCAGGGGAAGAGCTGCACAGTGACTAATCACTTCTCCAGTCGTGGTTAGCTGGGGAAAGAAGGAGGCCAGACAGAGACCAGTCTGGCTGGGGAGGAAAGACTCACCCCTGTACAAGATGGCCCGTGTCTGCCAAGTTCTCAAGAGACAGAGACTAAAAGCCCAACTTCCTCTTTGTGCCCAGAAATGGCTTTTTGGTCAGAAGGTGCCCAGTGAGCGTTGCGCCTCTCTCCGGAATTCTTTGGTTTTTCTCCTTCTTGAGGGCCTGGCCTCGGCCTGATATGGAGAGGAGGGAGGTCAAGTGTAGGAATGAGCCCTTTCGGTTCTCATGGGAACTGTGCTTCTGGTCACTCTGAACCCTGTTCTCTCTAATTGCCTCTGAACTCTGCCTGAAAATAATGGGCTTTGGGTTATTCTTTTTTCTTTTTCCTTTGGAAGGAAAAGATCTCAGCCAGGAAACCCTTGGCAGAGTTTTTGTCAGAGTACCTTTTTAACCATAGTTGCCTACTGGGAAGGCCTCGGGGAAAAATAAATGCCATTTCCATCAACCCTCATACCATTGCTAAGCCAAATTTTCCTGTGTGCTGAGGACTGGCGCACACACACACATGCAGAGCCCACTTTGCACAGACACACAAGCACATCATAAACACACAGAGACCTAAAACTTCAACCAGCACCCTTTCTCCACTGTCGTTTTAATCTCTTGTAACATAGGCCATTGTCATTAGTGGGTCTGCATCAGTTCAGGAATGAAAGTCCTGTTTTACCACCGCCATGGTTGAGGCTTTAAGACCTGGCCTTATCATCCCATGCGTTTTTATGGCTCTTGTAGTTTCAATCATCATTCAATCATTTATTCAGCAAACTCTTATTCCAGTGGTTTCAGACTTTGGCAAGCATCTGCATTTCCTGGAGGGCTTATTAAAGCATGGATTTCTGGGCCCAAGTCCTAGAGTTTTTGATTCAATAGGTCTGAGGTGGACCTGAGAGTTTGCAATTCTAACCAAGTTTCTACTGGATGAGGTGGCCTCTTCTGTGTTAAAGCATGGGAGAGAGAATCCTTTCCATCAAGAAGGGAGTCTCTAAGCAGAGAGAGGAGATAATACAACATGCCTCACTAGTAATGCAAGGTAGAAAGTGGAGTGTGTGTGCCAGGACCACTGTGTATGTGCTAGGAGAATTTGCTTTCGCTGGACAGGATTCAGGTAGGCTGCATGGAGGTGGTGGCATTTGAAGCAGGCCTTAAAGAAAGGGTGGATAAGATTTAAACACATGGAGAAGGATAGGATGACTTCTCAGGCAGAGGAACGCCAAACACCATAGGTCAAGGCTCCATGGGAAAGAAGAGAGCATGCATCACATTAACCTTTTCCCTGGGATCATGGGGTTCACTCAGGGGAGATGAGAGTGCTGGTGTGCATAAAACTCTGCTGTGGGCTGGGCACCCAGTAAAGTCTGCACACATGTCAGCTCAACCTGCTCTAAGGACAACCCTGCCAAATATGCATGGCCCATTTCTCAGGACCTGGGGTGTTCAGTCACCAGTCAGTCAGTTGTAGTTGAGTCGTGGGGTCAGTGTGCCTCACACAAAGCTACCCTCTTCCAGAACTCTTAAGTGCCAGGCCAGAGGGTGGTGGGCCCAGATTGTGGAGGGTCTTGAATGTGCAGGTTTGAGAACTCTGCATGTGGACATTAACTCAATTATCCTCACAGTGACCAAGTAGGTAGAAACTGTTATTCTCCCCATTTTACAGATGAGGGAAGTCAAGGCAAAATGACCAGGGTCACAAAGCTAGAATATGAAACTTGTCCAGTCTTTCTGATGAAGTTGCAAGTCCTCTGAAGCCTTCATTTCCCAAATTCAGGCCTTTTCCACAGTGGAAAAGGATCTCCTGCTAAGAGCTGTCGAGGGCTAAGGAGGATACCCACCATCGTATGGGGTAGGAGGAGAGCTAGTGGACAGTATACTTTGGCTTCCTAATGAGGAATTTCCTGCCAGTTGGGGAGTGGTGTTTTCCCAAGTTTATAGTGAACTCCAGGGCACATGACTCAGTTCCTACATTGGACTGTGATTGTTTTTAAAAACATGTTTTCCATTTTGCTTAGCATGACAAGCGTGCCCCACAATGAGGTCACAGCTTTCAGAGGTCATTGGGGAATGTAATCTGTGGGTAGATGTATGTTTGGGGAGGAGGGCATGCTTCTGTCTTTCTCTGTGTGGCTCTTTCTTTTAGGGTTTCCTTTTAAAAACTTTCCTCCTTGTTTGTGAAAACTAGTGAAAAGATCAAAAGTTTGCACAACTCCGTAGGGACTAGTCTAGATGGTCCCCTTTTTAAAGATGTGGGGACATGGCTTTGCCTAGAATCCAGTAGGATCTGTTGTGTGAGGGTCAGACAAGAAGGCCTTCTGTCTTCCCACATTAACTCCATCAAGTGGGACCAGTCCTTAGGGGCTCTTCTGGACCTGTGCTAATGCCCTGTTACTCCACTTGGCCCCTTCTGCTCCCACATCAGTTTTCCCCTAGTTTTGGTGCATACTGTCACTTTGTGATACTGTATTAGAAATGCAGAAATTGGAGCTCAGTTTGAGACTTCATGTAATATCATGCAAATGGTACATAGTAGGGAGAGTTTTTCTACCCATGCTACCACATGAAAAGAAGCAACTAATGGAATTTCAGTAGACATGAGTTTTCTGGTGCTGTTAGATATGACTGTGGTAACCCTGCCAAAGGTATGCCTTCTACTTGTTTCATTTCTTCCCCCGGTCTCCTTCCACCCTGCTTCATTTTTCCTTTAAAAAAAAAAAAAGACCTCTTTTTCTGTTAGACTTCTAGTTCAGTGGAACTTAGGCTTTTTCTGGAACAAGGATTCTCTTTAAGAATCTGATGAACATTTGCAATCTTCTCCTCCAGAAGAGCCTATAAAGGCTTAGTCTGGATAGGCTAGAGGTTATGCTCAGTAATAAACAAGTCCAAACTCCTGAAGGTCCTAAAACAACAGGTTTATTGCTCACACTCTGTGTCCATCACAGATTGGATGGTAGCTTTGTTCCTACTTCTTTATTCTCTGGGGCTGGACTGACCCTGAAGTCAGTCTAGAATGTTATGACTTGCTGTAGCAGAAGGGAATCTAACAGAGGATCTCACATTAGCAAGAAATGTTCTGGCCTTTTAGTGACATCTGTCATTTCCAGTCTCAATTTGTTAAGTTAGAAGTAGCCCCAAAATGTCACCTAATCATAAGGGGGCCAGGAAATTCAAGCCTACCCACATGCCAGGAAGGGGAAGAACCAGAAATATTTGGCCAACATGAAAACCATGAAAAAAATCTCTGCTGTAATAGCTAAGAAGTTTTGCCTTAGATCATATATAGTGCAGCATGAAGGTTTCAAGTTAATTTACCTTTAGGTAAGAAACAATTAGAAAAGTGACAGGAGGCAAAAAGTAGAGTTAGGTGCTGATTATGCCATGGGAGAATGTACTTTTAAAATTATGAGGTAACACAGAAGCATAAAGGATTGTGATATGATGCTGGGCAAGTTAATGTAGGTAATATAAAAAAGTGGTTAGCCCAGAATCTTTTAGGCTTGACTCTAAAATATTCCCTGGTGGCTCAGAGGGTAAAGCGTCTGCCTGCAATGTGGGAGACCTGGGTTCAATCCCTGCATTGGGAAGATCCCCTGAAGAAGGAAATGGCAACTCACTCTAATATTCTTCCCTGGAGAATCCCATGGACGGAGGAACCTGGTAAGCTACAGTCCACGGGGTCACAAAGAGTCAGGCACGACTGAGCAACTTCACTTTCTTTCTTTCTTTTTCTAAAATGTTCTCAGAGACAGGCTCTTCAGCAGAGTGCATTTTGCTTGCTTATGCCGCCTCCCTTGGGTGTGACCTAACCCTGCAAGGCTGGGAGCTGACCGGACCGTAGAGGCAGGAGATGTTACAGGGCAGCAGTGGGAAGCCAGTTCACTCCCAGAGCTCCTTTCCGGCTTCAAAACCCCTCCCTGAGGGCTCTACTAACAGTATCCAGTCTCCAGTCAGCCAGTATTGAAAGGAGAGAAGTGTAAGTTAAATTAAGCAAATGTCCGCTGTGACTCTGGGAAGGACCACAAGGGAGACTTCGGACTTAAACTTACATCTGTGTTCTCTGGTTAGGAATGGGGTTTTTCTGTCTGCTGATGGGAAAAGAGGAAAAGATCCTCTCCTCATTGTCCTCCGCCTGTTCTGTCACCAGACCTCAGCAGAAGTTTCTGTGGAACTGTGATATGTGCTAAAAGCAGCAAGGTGCAGCAAGTGGTGTTGCCAGCCTGCCAGGGCTGGAAGGCAGTACTGCTGTCCCAGTCTTACCCCATAGGGTAGATTCAGAGAGGACACCCCTGGGGGACAGAAAGAAACACCCTGGCTGTTGCCAGAGGCCACACCCTAAATTTCAGTGGGCTCTTTCAAAATATTGTGTCTGGTACAAACAGAAAAAAATCAGGGATTTATTCATTTGTAATTGTTTACCAGGAAAAAGAAGCTTTTTTTTTTTTTTAATATTCATTCTGATAAGAGTTATAGAAATACTTAACATGTTCTAAACACAAACTTATAGTTACAGAGCAGATGATTAAAAATAATATATAACATTTGTAATGGAAAAAATTGAAGTTCCTCAGAAATAGGGAGCAAATGAAAAATAATATAATCTAGTCTCATTTAATAAAAACTCACCTTAAAATTATTCCTCAGATTTATTTTAATTGAGAAAAAGTATTTTTTTCCCAAAGAAGTAAATGTTCATCTTAGAAAATGCAGGAATTGCAGATAAGCAAAACATAAGAACTGGTAACAGAAAATCCTGTTGTCCAGGAATAATCTCATGATTAACTTCCTGATCATCCCTCTGGATATTTATACTTTTTTTTAAAGCAAAAGTCGGGGTCATATTTTATGCTGTTTTGTAATTGCTTTTTTTTCTATTTAGTATTTGAAACATATTATTATGTCAAAAATAGTATTCTGTGGATAATTTTTTAAATGATTCATATCATTTCATTGTATGAAGACATTCCCAGAGGAATTTTTAAGCCTATTCAGAAATGTATTAATTTTTTTTTAAGCCAGAAAAAATAAAATTTAGTCACAGATATTTTTAAGTTTAACTTACTTTGTTTCTAGTTTTGTAATTTGAAAGAAGAAAATAAAAATTGGGGTAAGAAATTAAAATTTCTTCTCATAATCCCACAACTTAAAGATGTCACTATTTTTGTGTTTTTCTTTGCAATCTTTTTTTCCCCTCTAATCTCTATTTATTTTTTAAAGCAAAATTGCTCATTTATTAAACAAATTAGAAGTCTTTTCTGTATACATGTGAAGATTGGAGAGGGGTTCTTATATTAGGGTTTGCCAGGATTCTCTAAATATGATCAAAGAGAACATCAGTGGGAAATGAGAAGAAACAGTCCACCTGGGGAAAAGAGAGCTGTGGGCTTCTCCCCTGCTCCCCTGCTCCTCTCTGGAGCCAGGTGGAAGAAAGGGAGACCACTGATGCTTCCCAGTCTAAGCCAGCTGCAGGCAGAGCGAGCTGGGGGAGTTGATTGTTTGTGACGATGTGAGATGGAATTGTACCAGCTCATATCAAGAGCAGAGGAAGTTGTTTATACTCTCCAGGGAAGTAATGGGCTGAGGCAATTAGAATTTTTCCACCTCTAACTTCCGTGACTCCTGTATGATGGAGGCAAAGTGGTAGAGGAAAAAACTTTTATCAGGCAGTCCCTCCGGGGTCCTCTGCAACTGCTTGTCTGCTGAGTTGTGGGGATTCTGAGGGGCTCTTCATTCTTGGTGGGGAGCCTGGGAGCCATCCTTGTGGGCCAGGGCTGGTGAGGGGAGATGGGCACCAAGAGGGGCTGAAGCATTTTCTCAGATCTCTTAAGAGAGGAAGGGCACGTTGTCCTGAAAGGTAAGCACACTTAATGCCCACCAGACCTAAAACATAGGAGAACTTGGGTGCTAGACCAGCAGCTCAGCACTCCACCCCTCTCCCAAGAGCCTGGAGGCACCCCGGAGTGAGTAACCTCTTTTAGAGTCACTTTTCTTAACATTCCTGCCCTCTTCTGTCCCACATATCTTTCACTCTCGTACAAACATTTATGAAAATTGAATACCGGTTCTGAATGTAACTGCCGGGCAAGGCTCAACAGTGCTAGCTTCGGCTAGGTGCACACCGTCCCAGTCTCCCTGTGCTGCGAGCGGCCCCTCCAGCTGGTGTCCCACTGGCATTCATGGCGTGCCTGCCCCTCTCTGTCTCTCCTTCCCTCCCAGGGTTCTGGCTTGTGTGGACCATCATCATCATCCTGAGCTGCTGCTGCGTCTGCCACCACCGCCGAGCCAAGCATCGCCTTCAGGCCCAGCAGCGGCAGCATGAAATCAACCTGATCGCCTACCGGGAAGCCCACAATTACTCAGCGCTGCCATTTTATTTCAGTACGTACTCCAGAAGCCACCAAACCTGCTCTCCGAGGGAGTGGGGGGTGGGGTCGGGTGTGACAGACAGACTGTGGGCCTCAGGGCTTGGCCTCTTTATGCCTAGAGCAGGGTCTCAGAAGTGGGAACAAGAGGGTGTACACCTTGAGCACGGAGAGGCCAGGGCTGTGGATGTAGCCCCTGGGCCCGTTCCATTCCACACTGGCTGGGTTCTCACTGCATCTCTGCTCCTTTAGATTTTTGTTAGGCGTGTTGTTGAATGGTGTATGATATGAATGGAGATTTTGAGGTCAGTGGCCTTGAAATCTCTCCATTTTGCTTCCTGCCATGTGATATGCCTAAGCAGAGGCTGCCATAAAAAGGGCAGGAGTGGGAGGTAATATTGGGATTTCCTGAGAACCAAGAAACTTGATGATTCACTGAAGGGCACACTCACCTGACTTCCCTGGAGTTCCTTCCACTGATCTCTCAAAGGATTGGTGGAGGCCCAGTGGTGCAGCCTGTCCAAAGGCATTCTGCAGTGTGTTCTACAGAATAAAATAGTCGTAAATTTGGAATTCCTCATCTAGAAGAGTTAAGTGCTTTGCACAGTGGCCGGTGTACAGTAAGTGCTCAATAAATGCTTGTAATCACTGTTATAATTAGATCATCTGTGTCTCAAAGCAGAGGATGACTCACCTGCCATGTTCCTAATAAGCCTTGATGACAGGTCCCTCATCCTGCATTGGTAAGCCACCTGCTCTTGGTCTGAAGCAGGATGAGGTTTAGTATGTCTTTCCAGCCATACTAGGGTGAGAGGCAACACAGCTTTCCAGCCTCCCAGAGAAGGGCTGTCTTCACGATATACATCTGGAAAGTCGCTCACAGCCCTTTGTCCTGCCTGCACCTGAGAGTTGTCACTTGATGAGTATGCTGGGGGTGGGATGAGATACCTGTTTAGTGTGAGCCTGCAGTCTGTCCTGTAACAATTGCCAGTGCAGTAATTTCTCCTCCCTACCTCCCCGTTTTAGGGTTTTTGCCAAACTATTTACTACCTCCTTATGAGGAAGTGGTGAACCGACCTCCAACTCCTCCCCCACCATACAGTGCCTTCCAGCTCCAGCAGCAGCAGCAGCAGCAGCAGCTACCTGCACAGTGTGGCTCTGCAGGCAGCAGCCCCCCAGGCACCGACCCCACCAGGGGCTCCCAGGGGGCTCAGAGCAGCCCCTTGTCCGGGCCCAGCAGAAGTAGCACGCGACCCCCAAGCGTCACTGACCCTGAGCCCTCCGACATGCCAGCAGACCCAGCAGCCACCAAAACCTCTGGCATGGAGCCCGGCGGCTCTGTGGCTGGCCTGGGGGAGGTGGACCCCACGGCCTTCCTGGACAAGGATTCTGAATGTAAGGAGGAGCTTCTGAAAGAGTACAGCTCTGAGCAGGGCAGCGCCCTCCCTGACAACAAAGACAAGACACCTGGCAGACATCGCCGCTTCACGGGTGACTCAGGCATCGAGGTGTGTGTGTGCAACCGGGGCCACCATGACGACGACCTCAAAGAGTTCAATGCACTCATCGACGATGCTCTGGACGGGCCCCTGGACTTCTGCGACAGCTGCAATGTGCGGCCACCTGGCGACGAGGAGGAAGGTCTCTGCCAGCCCTCCGAGGAGCAGGCCCGGGAACCCGGGCATCCACACCTGCCAAGGCCGCCTGCCTGCCTGCTGCTGAACACCATCAACGAGCAGGACTCCCCAAACTCCCAGAGCAGCAGCTCCCCCAGCTAGAGCAGGTCCTGACTATACCTGAGATCTTGGCGATGCAACCAGGGTAGGGGAAAACCATGCGAGAAGCATTAATAACTGTGTTCCTTCCCCCTCACCCCCTGCTCCTGCATTTTCCTGCATCTCCAGGTACAGTTTGGGGTGTGGGTGGCTTGCCCCCCACAGAAACACAGTGCTGTGGAGGGCTGAGAAGTTACCCTGTGACTCATTCCTCATACCCCACCCCATTCCCCTTTACCTCTTTTAAAGTCACATCTCACTGCCTGCTTGGGTCAGAGAGATGTGTGTTCAAAAGCCCCCAAGGAGGGAATGAGACCGTGCCCTGAGGTGACTCTTGGTGATGGAATGGATGTGCTTTCCGGTGTTAGTTTATGAGAACCTCGCTGCATCTCTGTCCAGAGGAGGTGGCTGGTCTCAGCCCTGGATGAAGAAGGAAGCTCACAGAGGCCCAGGGATTGTCTCCCCTTGCTACCAGCATCTGTGGAGCCAGAACTGTGTTCTGCTGTGGTGGGGAGGAGAGTTGACTGCAGTTGTGTGGTGGATTGGTAAGGGACTTGTGCTCTCAAATTCCAGCTGATGAGCTCGCGGTGCCAGGGTGTTCTGGAGGGGCTCCTCCCTTCTCAGCAGGATCTGGCTGGCCACAGGTTGGTTTCAGGCTGGAAGATTATATACCTGCCTTTTGTTTTTTGTTTTTTTTTTTTAAGAAAACAACAACAACAAAAGCAAGCTGAAAACGAGAATTTGACCAGTGGGCAGGCAAGAATTCTGTTTTGGAAAAGGGAAGTTTGTGTCCTTTTCTCAACTTGGCCTTCAAAGAGCCTGGCTATAGTTGAGCCAGGAGATACATAATGTGCAGGCTTGGGTGGGGGCTGTCTCTGGAACTCCTGTGGATGAGCAGGAGGCCCTGCAGTGTGGCAGCGGATGGAGGTGCAACTTCCCGTTGTCTCTGCCCTTTGATCTGCACCCATGGGTGACTAGTGCCCTCCCCCCATCCCAGACACACGTCTGCCAGCCTTCACGTCTCACTGTTCTCTACGAACAAATGAGGCTGTGGGTCCTGAGGAAGGGCAGGCCCACAGTCTGGCTCTCACACAGTATTTTCTCTTGATTCTGAATAAGTTGTTTTGTTTATTTGTTTATTTTTTCAAACTGACCACTTGGAATAAGAATGCCTTGGTTATCTGTGGTTTTCATGCCCTTTGCCTGCTCCGCACCACCCCTTGAGTGGGGTATCTGATTTTTGTAGCCTATGTAAAGAGTCTCAGTGGCCCAGATAGGAGGGTGTAGGCAGCCCTCCTGAAGGACCACAGGATCCTTGATTCCTGTAGTTTTGCTTCAGAAACCAGGTGAGCTTTGATAGGAATAATCTGAATGGAGAAAGCAAACTGCCGAAACTAACATTCCCTGCCCAGCCCTGTTCACATGAAGAGCTTGGTTCTTCCCCCACTCTTGAATGATGATATTCAGAGTAGGCGTTGACGTTTTGGTTAAGAAAGGAAGGTATATATCTGTATATATATGAATACACACGTATCTATGTGTATGTGTATATATATATATGTATATGTATATAAACACATACACACAAAATAGACAAATCTGAGGCTGTGAGGTGAACAAGTGTCTGCATTTGGAGTCCACAAAACCAAAATCCATGTTGAACAAGTGCAGTCTGTATACGATGACTTTTCCAGTAACCTGTGTGTGTCTGTCCATTGTGTGTGAGCCCCCAGCCCTGTTTTCCTGTGAATATACTTTGAACGGCAGCCACTCTGTTCACATTACCCATGCGTTCGGAGCAGGCGCAGCCCTCTCAAGGTAATTTATTTTACGCATTTACTGTTTACTGAGCAAATGTCTGACTGTGCACTTGGGTGTACTCAGCAGTGCTGTTGACGGCAGTCTCCACGTTTGCCAGAGATACTGTGCTCCAAGTAGAGGTTTTACTCTACCCCTCACTGCAATTTGCACATTGCTCTATGGACACACGGAGGCCTGTGTCCTATTCCCTGTAAGCGGAAAGTGCTCTGAACCTGTCTGCTTTCCCCAGCTGCTCCCAGCCCTCGGCATCAGCCCCCAGGAGGGTCCAGACCCCCTCAGGACAGAGGGCCAAGGTGGAACCTCAGACAGAAGCTTGACTGGATCTTCAAAGTCAAGCTCAGACTGGCTTTGGCCCAGGCATCGGCCCTACCCAGAATTGCCAGGAGGCTTTGATGGCCACCACAGTGCCATAGGGCTTACCTCCCTCTGCTGAGGTCCAGCACGTGGCCGACGTGTGACCAGAGCAGGCAGGAGTGTGCCTGCAGCCCCCCTCAGATGCCTTTCCTGACGCCTTTTTTTTTTAATCCCAAACAACTCACTGAAGTGTCTCAAAGGCTATTAAGTTTTACCAAAATGAACCATGTTGGAGTTAACTGGTTAAAGGGGTGGATTCTGGCCCTCTGAAGATTCCTTCTCCAGTCAGAGTGGGGAACTGGTCTGCAGGTTTACTGCTGGGTTCACTGCAGTGTCTGACCCTAAAGGCACGAGAAGAAAACGAAAATGCGGCGGATGGAGCTGGACCCGAGTCCAGTGTCACCGCCTGGCCCCTGCTACATGAGGCTGCCCTGCACACGGAGGCACTGAAGTAGGGAGCTGAAGGACCCTTGAGGGGCCGGGCAGATTTGAGGGAGCCTGGTGTTCCAGGCAAATGAGAAGGGACGGGTCAAGGGTTTGGTGCTACAGTCGGAAGATTTGCAATTGCTAACACATTCCTGTGTGAGGCACATCACCCTTTGTCAGTTATTGTGAATATGTGTATTTTAAGCAATAAGATTCAGCTGGTCAGACTTTTCTGGGCAGTCTTGGTGACGCATTTCCTGTGCTGTGATTGTTCTGAGGACAGAGTGGCTCTAACCACTGTGAGAAGCCCAAATAAAAAATCCATCCCCAAAACCTGATTACGCTTTTTCCTTGCAATGCTTGTTCCTTTTTCCTCCTCCCCTTGAGATTCCTCACCTTCTCCACATAGAGGCCAAGAGACATCACAGCCATCAGGACAGGCACTTGGGCTGAGGGCACTTTCTGTCCTGAGGACTTCCCTCCAAACCCCTTGCTCTGCCAAGGGGATATTTCTGAGTTCTTCACACAAACAGGTTAAAAGCAGATCCCCCGCCAAAAGCAGAAACACATTTTGTTAGAGACTCCGTAGCTAAGACATTTAAAGGAAGCGAGCCCTTCTGGGGAACTCTTGTATTGGTACGGTAGAGTTGTGGGTGGGTATTTGGCCTTGGAATTTAATACACAAAATGCAGCATGGAGCCCCTATTTTGTGCTCAGCACTGTGCTGGGTCCTGAGGAGAATGTGAAAGAAATGTGTAAGACAAGGCCCCTCCTTCTGGAAGTTCAGTTACAGTGGAGAGGACGAAGCAAACTCATGTGAAATAGCTAACCAACAATGTGAGGGCAGTTGAGAGGAAGTGGGCACTACAGATTCAGAGAAGCTTGAGGAGCGTGGGGGTAGTGTAGGGCTTGCATTCCAGGCAGGGACCACAGAACTGATTTTCAGGCAGCTCAGAGCCACTGGTGTGCCAACATCTGCCATCATGGGCCAATAGACTTACTGTCACTTTACCCTTGCTAAAGACTGTTCTCTTAGCACTTTGAGTCAATGGTATTAAAGTCCCTTCTCCAAGACTGGGAAGGAACAACCTCTGTCTCTACCCAGATGGGTGGAACACCCCGACCCAGCGAGACTTCTCTGGGCCACATGCAGGTGGGCAAAGCATGATGATGAGTACCCACAGAACCCTCCTGTGAGGCCTTGCCTCCCCAGGTGGAGTGATGGGCCAGTAGGGTATGCTGGCAGAGGGCGTTGTCCTCTTTAGCCCCTGGGTTTGCCCAGCAGTCAGCCCTGTGGTTTCTGAGAGTCCAGTAAAGCCAGGCATGCTCCCGGCCCCATCTGACCCTGGGCCAGAGGATGCTGCCCTGGCCCTTCAGTAACTCCGGTGGGATGGCCGCCGCCTAGTTCCTTCTAAACTGCTGGGCTCCTCTAGGTAACCCCAGGGGAGCCATTTAGCATCTGGGGACAGTTACGTTCTGAAGGCACAGGAAGGAACTGGTGGAGCACATCATTCTTAGCTGCTTAAGCTAAGGTCTGAATGGCACAAAAACAAAGTGGTACAGCTATTGCAGGTTGCGTACCAGAGGCTGTTCATGTACTCTTACTGCCCAGGTCGTTAGCGACCCCCTCACAGTACCCCAGGCTCCTGGGTCGCTGAGTTCCTCATTTCTCAAATGAGGTGCAGCATTTGCTGTCTTTACCACTCCTGGTGACCAAGTTCAGGTGGAGACCATACCAGTCCCTTGAAAGCACAAAACTGATTTGATGAACAAGAATTTCAAGAAACACCCTCTATTGTCCAGTTTCCTATATTTTCAGCCGGGGGCAAAAATCAAGGTTTAGCTCAGGAGAAGGAGCAGGAAGTGGGTTTGGCTGACTGTTGAAACCTGCTGGAAACCTGGTTTTCATTGGAAAGGGCTGTGGGTCTTGGGAGATGTTTGGGATACAGTTCCCAGCTGGGACAGGTGACTGGCCTTAAGAGCTGAGCACTTACGAGCACCTATCATGTGCTAGGCATTGGGGATGCAAGTATGCCTTAGACCTGGCCCCTCTTTAGAAGAGCTAATAATAGTCTATCAAGGGAGAAAGCACATGAACAGTTTTAGCAGTACATGGTAAGTACCATGACGCATGTGTACACAGGATGCTGTAGAGAATGTAGCCCACCTGAGGGTTCAGGGCAGCCTTCCTGGATCCGGGACCTCTAAACTGACTTGCCAGGTGAAGAAAGGTGTAAGGGCAATTCCAGGCAATCAGTCTGCATATTACTGAATGCCTACTGTATGCCAGGTGCTGAAAAGCACCAAAAAAAGTGTGGGAAACTTAAAACAGGAGAATGTAGTGTCGTGTCTAAAACTGTGAGCAGTTTCATCCCTCTAGGTAATTGCCTTCTGGAAAGTGACAGCAGATGAAACAGGAGAGGTAAGCTGGTAATAAAAAGATTTTAGTGTGTCCTTATTTATTGACTTTATTAACACCAGGTCTTTAGTATAAGCATCTTACCTATATTTTCTATTTTAGCCTCAAAGCAGCCCTCTGAAGTATGGACTGTTAATTATTCCTGCTTTATTAATGGGCATGAAGCATTCAGAGGAGTTAATTAACTAGTCCAAGATCACACAGCTGGTGGAGTTGTGGTAGAGCCAGGATTAAAGCTCACATCTATTGATTGCCAAACTACTGCTTAATTAGTTGGCCAGAGAGTGGAGAGTTGTATCCTTTGGGCTCACAAGCCACGTGAAGAACTTTTTCTTTTCAAAGGTGATAGGCAACCAGAGAAGGATGTGTTGAGCAGGGGAGTCCATGTGGTAGCAATTGAATCAGAAACGGCTTCCTCTGGAGCTACTTTATTCCCTCTTCCTCTCCCCTTGGCTAGTTATGAGCCCCCACAGAGGCTCCACACCCAGCCAGCTTTCACCTACCAGAGCCCCTCAGTTTTGAGATGGCAGGTGGTATCTGCTTCAGTAACCCCTTGGAAACACTGTAAAAGATTCAAGAGTTATTTGGACCTTCTTTGTATCTCTTCCTTGCAAGAGTGTTTTGCTCTTCCTCGAAGATTAAAAAAAAAGCTTTTGTGGCAGTTGAGAAGAGGATTTTTGTTTGAGCTAAAATTTCTCCTCTTTCTGTATCAGGCTGCTCCTCGCCACAATTTAACCTTCCGTTGTGCATCTTCTCACTAAGGAGTCTCAAGAAACCTAATCCCACTGGAAAATGTTACAGAACACCCTGTTTTGGAACTGTGAAAAGTTGTCTTTGGGGTCTCCACCCACTTCCCAGCTGCCAGCCTGCCCTGGCTCCAGCAGGAAAGGGGGCAGTGGGCAAGGCCATCTGGAGCTGCAAGAGGGGGGCCTCCTGTGGTCCTGTCCTGCATCAGACCCATCTGGATACTGTGGTCCTGTCCTGCATCAGACCCATCTGGATACCTGCTCCCCTCCCTGACGAAGCTGGTAGCCTTTGGGAGGTTTGTGTAAAACCCTTAGAGAAGGTCTGATTTGGTGGGTCTGGACATAGGCACTGATAATAAACCCAGAATCTATTAAGGCACTGAACAGGAGATGCAGATTCATATTTGGTCCTTAGCAACCCTCTGAGGTAAGTGGTGCTATTTCTACACACCCATATTACAGATGAGAACACAGAGGTTCAGGAAGGCCTAGTCAGTGGCCTATGCTCACTGGTCCGTAAATGACTACTCTGAGAGAACTTGCTCCTGCAGCCTGACCTCTTATCTTTTGTAACTTGAAACAGTGTGGACCTTTCTTACACAGCCCTTTCTGCTTTTCTTCCTCACCAGAACCTCAGATAATGGCAGCCCAGGTGTTAAGTTACCCCACTTTCCCAACGAGAAGCCAACAGTGAGCCTTAGAGTCAGAGCCTGAGACCCCTGGGAACCAGAACCTGGGGCCTCCTCCTGCAGGCCTCCCCCCAGCCCTCTAGAGCCTCTGTGATTAGATTCCTGTCCTGAGATGGGTGTTTGTCCCCATGAGCGTCCCTGGAGAGAGGGCTCTTTATATGCTGAGGTTTAGTGGCCACCAGAGGCCGACCAGAACATTCACACACTCACCCACCCACACCCCACAGCTAGGTCACCAGCGAGGGGCTCTTCTCCTCCCCTCAGAACGGGGACTTTGGGGAACCACTCTTCTGAAGGACAGGGACAACCTGTTTCTGCTGCGAAGCCCAGCTTTTACAACGCCTAAGAACTGATCGTTAAATTTTCAGGAGTTTATGAGCTATTTAATCAGAAAACTTATATAAGCTTGCAATTGAGTAAATTATATGTAAAACAAAGGTAATAAATACACAACACTGATCATTTTCTAATTATTTTACTACATTGCTATTATCGATGCCCTTGAGGTTTATGTCTATGTAGGGTGGGAATACTGTATAATGGTATTAACTGTAATATAATGGCAAATAGTATGTTTTGCTACTGTGAGTCTCTTCCCCAGGTCCTGTGTGATATTATATTGGTGGCTGGAAATTGGTCATGATGGGAATGTTCACACCACAGTGATCAGCAAACTACAAATCAGGGCTGTTCCCTCCCACCAGCACCAAATAACTTGTGTTGTTTAATGTTTATTTGCTATCACACCACTACTCTGGTTAAGGGCAGTCTGAGGCTGAAAAGGTGGCTGTAGGGTCTTGATGAAGACCTTCGAGCTTTGCCAAAGATCTGGATTTCCTTCTGCATAAGGAGTTAGGGTTCTTTTATCACCAGACCAATTAGTTGAGTGATGTAGAGCATCTGACTCATTTCTCTTGTGTGTCTAACCTTCTGCTTGTCAGGTTGTCATTCAGCCAAAAGAACACAAGAGGGCTCAGTCTTGAATTCCAGAGATGCTGGGGCAGACAGTGTCCGTGGAGGTCTCCGCACCCATTTGCAGCTCAGGCAGGTGCTCAGATGCACATGCGATTCCACACCAAGGAACAAAAGCTGAGCACTAAAAGGATTTAGGTCAGTAGGAAAAGGCCTTCCAGGCAGGGGAAAGGCAGTTTGGGCAGGTGTCAGAGGTCACTTCCTGAAAGGACACTCAACTCTACCCTCTCTTCCCAGCCAGACAGCCAAGCCCTTCTGCACAGATGCAGAAGACCTGTGGGTAGAGCGTGCTGGCTTCTCATTCCACATCACTGAAATATCCTGGGTTCTTGCCCCAGCCCTGCTGCTGAGTCGCTGGGTGATTTAGGGCACGTCATCCCCACATGCCTGCCCCCCTGGCCCTCAGGTTTCTCCTCTTCACCTCTCATTTCACGGCCAGTCAATGGTCTGAATCAGTAGTTGGGGAGTGGTTGATTCCATCCCAGTTACACTCGCCCACCTCTTCTAAAGGGGATGTTGTTTACCTGTTCCTTTCAGAGTCTGAGCAGATTGGATCACTTCCCTCCTCCAGCTGGGACGCTCTCCACTTTCTGAGCTGAGGGTTGCTCAGCTCTGGATCAGCGACCGGCCGATGGGGTCAAGGGACCCGTGAGAAGGACGGTGCCACCTCCAGTTTAACCTCTTTCTCATCAGCTCACGGGTGGTGTCATCTCTCTCGGCTGCATGTGCTGGGGGCTGAGTCAGCCACAGCTGCCCACCGTCTCCTCTGGGCTCTTTAGCAAGGCCTCAGGGTCATGGGCCAGGGAAGGCTAGGACTGAGTTGGGGGACAGGAGTCAGGTACCCCTGGATTAGCAAAGCTCTCTGAAGGAAGAAGATGCTGCTGTGATGGAAAACTTTGACCCTCCCTCCTTGTGGGGCTCCCTTGATTTCGTCTGTCTGGAACTTGGCCAGGAGGGTCTCAATCTTGCCCTGCCAGCTGGTCTAGAGCCCTTCTCCAGTCGGAAGGATTGGGTCGCTGATGATCTGACCCTGGTCTGGCTGGCGCCAAGGAGCTGTGGTTGGGGCCTCTGTCTAGGCTAAAGAGCAAGGGCCAGTTTCTCCCAGGGCATCTCAGGACATCGTTTCCTTGCAGACTGGCGAGCAGCCAAGGTTTAAAGATGCTGGTTTTAAGGTTTGAAGAAGGTTCTGTTTTCTAGTAAGACGTTTACAGACTTCCTGGGGTTTGGGGGTGGGGAATGGGGACAGAGCCTCGGTGCTTCAGCAAAAGGCTGCTGTGGAAGCCCTTCCCTGGTCATGGTTACTCCAGTACAGAACAAGGAAAAGGAGACCTACCAGTCTTTGGGGAACAAGACAAGAGGAAGGGGTAGTGGTGGGTTGAGTTTGTGGATTACAGACACCTCTCCCAAAGACAAAGCTTTGAAGTACACACAGCAATCTCTGGATCAAAGCCAACATGACCTGCTGCTCTACTTTCAAAGTGTAAACTCAATCCCACTATGTTTTGCCATCTCCACTGCCATCCCCAGGGTGTAAGCCACCATCGTTTTGCTCTCAGGGACCAGCACAACCTCCCCCCGCAGCCCCACTCTCATCTCTCTGCAGACCAGTTTCCACTTGGATGATTTTTTAAAAATATGAGCCAGACATTTCCACCTAAATGTATAAACCCTCCTATGACTTCCTTTCATATCTGGACTAGAAACCAGAACTCCTTTCTCCTACTTGGAAACATTCCGCGGGGCCTGGCCCTGCCTGCAGTCTGACTTCATCAGGGACCATTCTTCCCCTCATTGGCTCGAGCATTGGCCTCTCCTACCTTGAGAGCCTCTTCCCTGATGCTCCCTCAGCAGTGGGCACCTCCCCCCAGTCTTCATGCCTCCCCCACCCTTTCATTCACAGCAGCCTCCCCCACCTCGGCCATTCCCCTTGCACCATCAGCACTGAATATAACTGACTCCAAATTGACTCTAAAGCACTTATGAGTCTCTAGAATGTTCATTTGTCAGCCCTCACTAGAATTTTAAGTTTCATGAAACCAAGGAGCCTGAGGGTCCAAATAGTAGGTGGCCCATAAAATACTTGTTGAAAGAAACGAGTGAACAAATGAGTGAGCTGCTCAGATGCCTTTGGAGAAAGAAACTGTTTTATGTACATCACTGCCAGGGCTGCAGGCTGGGAAAGAAGGCAGAGTGGGCGGGGAGGAAGAAGGAATGGTGGGAGAGGATGGGGGAGCTCCTCTAATTCTGTGTGGTGGGGGTCACATAGGGTGGAGTCATGAGGTGCTACCCTCAGCCTGGGCTTCCTTCCAGGCCTGGCGCACCTCGATCTTCACCTTGAAAGGTTTGATCTGCAAGACGAGACTGGCATGGCCCTCCAGAGAGGGTAGCTTCCCATCATCCGGGATCTCCAGGTTGAACCTCTGCAGCAGCCGGGACATGAAGAGGAAGAGCTCCTGGCGGGCTAGCATCTCACCTACGCAGGAGCGGGGTCCTGCTCCAAAGGGCAAGTAGCTTAATGATGGCGAGATGGGTTGCGTCCCGTGGGGGTCCAAGCGCTCTGCAGACACGGGAGGCGTCAGCCAGGGGCCAGGGTCAGTGTCAGTAGAGGAGTAGGGGGAGGACAAGCCCTGCCTGGGGAGCCCCAGTCTGAGAAGGTGGACAGCCTTATTTGGGTGGGGGCGGCAATCGTAGGAGAGATAAATGCCCTGCTCTCAGGTAGCCCTTAATCACACAGAGAAGATGGAATATTCAGGAAGGATGAAAAGGTGTATTAAACATGAAAATGGCACCATCCCACAGGAGAGGGGGCTGACTTCACAGGAGACATATGCCTATGGGCCTTCTCAGAAGAGGAGGCTGCAGTTGGTGGAAGGAGAGTGGGGAACCCAGCTGTGAAGAATCTGGGTAAGTGTAGGGTAGGCTAGGGGTGTCAACAGGTCCATGTAGTGGGAGTCAGGAGTCTTCTAGCAGGAAGCTTGGCAGAAGGGAAGCAATGCTGGAGAGGTGGGCACAGAGGGGGCTGTGTGGCTGGCGGGGCAGGACAGAACAGGGACTCACCGGGCATGAACAGGTCGGGATGCTGCCACTCCTTCTCATTGTGATGCAGTGCCCACAGGTTGACCACAACGTCTGTGCCTTTGTCAATGGTAAGGTCGCCAATGCTGCTCCAGAGAGGGAGAGGAAAAGAGGGTCTGGAGTATCGTCCTTCCCCACCTTCTCTGCCCCAAGTCTCCGTGGTCCCTACCCTGGGGAAAAGAGTCCTTTGCTCCCTCATGCCCGCTCCCTCATGCCCACTCCCTCATGCCCACTCCTGCATCTTCTCCTCAGCTTCTGCCAGATTGAATATGAATCCAGCCCTCTCTTCCTGAGTAGCACTTAGGATCAACACTTGTGGGTCTGTTAGGGCCTGTGGGTGTGCATATTGAGCTGGTGCGTGTGTGCATGAGTGCGTGTGTGTGTGTGTTGCGGCTTTTGGATTGGGTAGGAGCACGTGTCTCCCAGGCAGCGGGCAGCTTCTGAGGGAGGTCAGGTCGATGGGTCAGTGGGTGTCAGTGGGTAGGAGACACACTGGTCAGTAGGTCGTGGGTACGATGATCGGTTGTCAGTGGTTGACTGTAGGTTGACCAGCCAGCTGGAAGGGTCAGATGCTGGGGGAGGGACCAGGAAGGTTGGATGTTCCTGGGAGGGAAGGCACACCTGGAGTCAATGACAGCCTTGTGGGGGATCAGCATAGGAGCCACAGGCCGGATTCGAAGCACCTCTTGGATGGTCGCCTCCAGCAGGACAAGGCGGTTCCGGTCACTGATGGTTGGGGTGCGATTGAAACCTATAATTTGGTCAATGTCATGCTGGATCCTCTTCTTCAACTGGGGTCCAGACAGGGTGGATGTTACCAGGATGTATCAGCCCAGGAGGAGCAAGGGCTTAGAAGAACCTACTGTCACACCCAGAAGGGCAAGACCCTTCCCAGAGGTGGCTCTACAACCCTGGCTTTGCTTGCAGAAGATGAGGCAGCTCCACCCAAAGGCCAGAGCCAACCACTGTTTGGGTAAAGGGTGCAGCACAGTCATCCTGCGAATCCTGCGAAGAACCCCCGAGATACTGACTCTCCCTTTCTCTGGAGCAGAGGTGAGTGTGCCTGGGGTCAGGAGTGCTTGGGAAGGCTCGGGTAGAGAGAAACTCACCGAAGGATGGTGTAGCAGGTAGGCCACGATCCACTTTATCACAGACGTGGTGGTCTCCACACCAGCCCCGAAGATGTCCCCTATAGTAGCGAGCATGTGTCTATTTGAAAGCAGCTTTGAATCCTGGTCTGGGCCAGCATTGTTATTGTCTGCATTCACCTTGGCTTGGATCAGTATGTGCAGCAAGTTAGTGATGGAATCACTGCTGAAGTTCTCCTGGTTGGGTGAGATTGGGAGACGATGAAGAGAAAGGAGCCCCATCTGCAACCCCTGCCATACTCTCACCCAGACTGTAGACACAAAGGCTTCTCCCACTTGGAAATGAGGGAGTGGAGTGAGGCTAGTCAGGACCCATGAACTGGTGGAAGTGGAAAAAACACTGGGCCCTCTTTAAATTTGCAGGGTGGATGGGTCCCTTCAGGGTCCTCTGCAGTTCCTCACTTCTCTACTCCTATTTATTTATTTTTATATTTATTATTAAGTCAGGATTATTGAGCACCAACTCTATGGCAGGCTCGCGGCTAGGTGCTGGAGCTCCTACACTGTCCAAAATGGACCCTACCCTGCTCTCCTGCCACTTTCCACCTGACTCGTCATCTCTTCTGCTCCATCACCTACCTGACATTTTTCAAGGATTTCATTCAGCAATTCATTTCGCATTTGAACACAACCCTTCATCTTTTCCATGGCTTTGCTGGGGAAAATCTGCAAAGTGGAAATGTTAGATTCTCCCTGGTGAGTTCCCACTCTAACCTCAACCTTCAGCCAGAATGGAAAGCAGGACAGGGACCCAGAATGGGACCATCGGTGACAACCAGGACAATTCCAAACAAGGGAGAAAGGAGTCACCTCCCCTCCCCCTTCAATCAAACGTCTAGCACTGACTGAGATTTTACTCATGTAACACAGACTTGAGTCTCACGGCATGATTAAGTTCCTTAACTTTTTGAAGCCTGTATTTTCATCTGCATGGGGATAATAAACCCACTTCCAAAGGGAATGCATGATTAATGCATGTGGAGCTTTGGGACTGGCACATGGCATTTCCCAGGTGCTCAGCGGGTAAAGACTCTGCCTGCAATGCAGGAGACGTGGGTTCAATCCCTAGGTTGGGAAGGTGCCCTGTAGAAGGAAATGGCAACCCATTCCAGTATTCTTGCTTTGGAAATCCCATGGACAGAGGAGTCGGGTGGGTAACAGTTGTGGGGTCTCAAGAGTCAGACACGACTGAGTGAGTAAACAACAACACCAACAACGTTATCATGAGTATTAAAATGCATAATTTAAAAGCTAAACCTATTTCTGTAGAGAAGCAGCAAGATTTTGAAGAGTCAGAGGAGGTAGAGGTCACTGTAATTGAGGTCGTCAGAAAAAAAATGAGGTCTGGAGTGAACCGTAAGAGGAAAGAACTGGGGATACGATCAGGGTCTGCTGAGGTCTGCCCATAGGACCTGGCCCCATCCTCACCTTCAGCACAGGGAATATGTCTAACAGAACTTCCTTGCTCAGAACCTCCAGGATGCCATCATTGACATTTTGTATGGCCTTCAGGGCAGGATCCTCATTCTTGAAGGAGAAGTTGAAGCAGATAAAGCTGATTATGTTGGTCACCGCCAGAGAGAGAGGCTCGGACAGATCTATGGCCTCTCCATGCTGGGTGGCCAGGAAATCACAGAGCACATTGGCTTCCTGATTAACTGGGGAGAGAGGGGTGTGAGGGCGGGAGTTGAGTCATCCCTTCACCGCCACCTCGACCAGTTCCATCTGAATCGAAGAGAGCAGATGTCCAGCAGATGGCAGTGGTAGCCAAGAAAATGTGGAATGGAGGTACCAGAACCCTCTCCCTCCCCAACCCTCTGCAGGCTCCTTCAGCCCAGGGCCAGCCAGGCACTCACTGATCTTCTCTAACTTCAGGTTGCCATCCTTGAACAGGGCAAAGGCATTCAGTGCCAGCTTCCGATGCAGCTGCCAGTGGGCACCATGGTCGGCAAAGGCAATGCCCTTTTGGTTGTCTGACAGGATGTCTAGAGTGGCCTTTGGAAAGCAGAAAAGGACATAGGACTCAGACACCATCCACCTGCCCTCCCCGAGGGCAATGAGGCTGGTAGCTGTTGCGCAGCCTCCTTATAGAGCTCCCTGCTTCACTCCACCCTGACTGCAAGGCCTTGGCAGAACAGAACCTATGGCCTGATACTCCCAGTTCCAACAGAGAGACAGAGTAAGGCAAAAGAAGGAACCCTGAATTAGATTGTTCAGATCAATGACAGGGTGAGGCAGCTGTGATGGGATGGACTCTCTAAACTTGTAGGAGCAGAGATTGAGGACACACCAGGCCCCTACCCTTCCCTGGGTCCTCTGGGGATGGGGGCAGCTAAAGGCACAGCAGCTGAGCCCCCTTTAGATCTCCCTTCCATTGCTAGCCATGTGCCCAATACAGGCCCACATCGGGAGAGGCACATGTCTTATCCACCCAGCCTAGACATGGGCCAAGCTGCTTCTGCCCAGAAGACCCCCAAAACTATACAGGTTCCCCCAGACCTTCTGTCCTCTATCCCCATATCTGCAGGCCCCATCAGACTAGCCGCCTCCTTCTTCTTTGCCCTGGAGAGAAGAAGCCCAGCAGAGATGGGAGAGGGTAGTTGGCCCAAGAACCAGGCCGACTGGCCCAAGCAAAGAAGAGTCAAGCCTTGGTCTGATCAAAGATGAGCAGCCAGGGGGCATTGCCCAGGACATTCAGGGGAGTCCCCTCAGCCAGATGCTGTACTGGAGGCTGGCAGTGTTCCTGGTTGACTAGCTCCTACTCCCTTCTGCCCCCAGGAACAAACAGAAAGCTCGACAGGTTGAATCTTCAGCGTCCTCCCCAAAAGTGCTTGCATAGGTCAATTCCCCAGGGCTGGAGCAGCTCGAGGAAGCCCCAGGGAAATAGTGATCCCAGCCCTCCAAGAATCAGGGTACTTCCCCCTCACAACTTTTTGCGGAGGACAGGAATCACTAACCCGTTTTCCATGTGAACAGTGTTGATCAAGGCTAGTTATTGAGAACTTCCAGCACTGGGCTAAATGCTTTACAGGTACTCTTTCAGTGAATCATGAGAGCTCAGATTTCAGGCTCAGAGAGCTAGACTCTTGGGCTTTCCAAGTGGCTTAGATGATAAAGAACTTTTACACAATGGGTGAGACCTGGGTTCGATTCCCGGGTCAGGAGGCTACCCCAGAGTAGGAAATGGCAACCCACTCTAGTATGCTTGCCTGGAGAAATCTGTGGAGAGAGGAGTGTTGTGGGCTAGTCCATGGGGTTGCAAGGAGTCGGTCAAGACTCAGCAGCTCACACTTTCACTTTTTCAGCTGGGAGAGATAATGTTGTAAGGGCTCCCTGACCCCCTCAAACCACCACTCCCACCCTGTCCCACCTCCAGAAACAGCCAGAAAATAAAGTCTTCCTTTAATTCTTCCTGCCTAGCTTAGAAGCTGGGTGAAGTCTGAGGGGTCACTCCCCACCCACAGCCCCACCAGGTTGTTATTGGAAGAATCACAGGTTGCTGGAACTAGAAGGGGCATTGCAGGCATGGCCTTGGCTGAAGAGCTCAACGTGCCCAGGGGCTGGTGAGGGGAGGGGTCAGAGGCATTACTTACCACTTTGGGACGCCCAGAGAATTCCTTGCCCTTCTTGAGAAGCACCTCCCTGGCCAACTGGTGGTGTCCAATCATCACAGTAGTCTTGGAACCCAAACGAAAGGAATAGATGGGGCCATATTTTTCCTGCAGCTTGAAGAAGTTCTTGTGTTGCTGGCCACGTCTGGGGAGGAACGGCAGGCTGCCTACCAGGGGCAGGGATGGGAGGCTCCTGGGGTACTTGGCACCAGAGTGCTTGGTCTTGGGCCAAAATAAATAGGCGAGGGTGAGCAGAAAGACAGCCAGGAGCAGCCACATTGTGTCTGGGTGGCAGCAGTCAGGACAAAGAGCTGTGGAGTGGCTTCAGCCACCTTAGGGTGCAAGAAGGCCTTTTTAAGGGCTCCCCTGACCTTCTCCTTGACTTTATGTTAATGCTCACCTTGTGGAAGTTTATCCTGCAGCACAGCCAGGAGTCCTCTTCCAGAATGGGGAAGGGAGAGGAGGCTTCTTTCAAGAGCTGGCTCCACACCAGGGCAAACCCCTAGGGGAGGGGCTAGGTAAGGGCACAGATAGCTAGTCCCTGTCCCTTGCTCACTGTCCATCAACGTCTCCAGAGTGGGCAGAAGCAAATGATATCTGGATCAGGAATCATGGCTCGGGACTCTCTGTATTACGAAATCACAATCAACAGACAGCTATCCAATTTTATCAGCTGAGCAAAGTGAGGCTTCCCAGGGTAAGGCTTGAATAAAGTCACACAGATAGTGATGCATTGAATGCAGTTCTCTTCATTCCATGTTTGCTGCTTTTGCCTGGGGGAGTGAAACCCTTGTGTTGAGATCAGGGGCCCTATTGTCAGACGGGTTTAGCCTCAAATTCTAGCTTAACCCCTTTCTTGCTATATGACTTAAAAAGGTTTAGTATGTTAAAGTATACATAGCATGAAATTTGCCATTTTGAGTGTACAATTCAGTAGCATTGAATATACTTCACAGTGTTGTACAGCCATCACCACTGTCTACTTCCAAAACTGTTTTCTTAACCCCAAACATAAAGTATATCCACGAAGCAATAACTCCCCCTTCGCCTCCCCCCAGGCCCTGGTAAACTCTAATCTGTCTCTGTGAATATGCCTATTTCACTTAAGTGGAATCATATAACATTTGGTCTTTTGTGACTGGCTTGTTTCACTAGGCGTAATGTTTTCAAGGTTCATCTACTTTGTAGCATACGTCAGAACTTCATTCATTTCCTAAATATTTGTTTATTTGGTTGTGCTGGGAGTTGGCTGCAGTACTCAAGATCTTTAGTCTTCATTGCAGCATGCGGGTTTTAGTTCCCTGGCCAGGGATTGAACCTGAGCCCCCTGCATTAGAGGTGTAGAATCTTAGCCACCGGACCACAAGGGAAGGCCCCTCCACTCCTTCTTATGACTGAACAATCTTCTAGTAAGCGGGTATGCCACCTTTCGTTTGTTCATCCTCAGTTGATGGACACTTAGGTTGTTTCCACTTTCGGCTACTGTGAATAATGCTGCTATGGACAGGGGTGTACATGTCCACAGCATGTACATAGTATCTATTTGGGTCCCTGTTTTCAATTTTGGGGGTGGTAAATACGTGGAAGTGGAATCGCTGGGTCATATAGTAACTCTATGGTTACTTAACCTGTTTTACGGAAAAGGAAATGGCACCCCACTCCGGTATTCTTGCCTGGAAAATCCCATGGGCGGAGGAGCTTGGTAGGCTGCAGTCCACGCTAAAGATCGGACAGGACTGAGCGACTTCACTTTCACTTTCCACTTTCATGCACTGGAGAAGGAAATGGCAACCCACTCCAGTGTTCTTGCCTGGAGAATCCCAGGGACGGGGGAGCCTGGTGGGCTGCCGTCTCTGGGCTCGCACAGAGTCGGACATGACTGAAGTGACTTAGCAGCAACCTGTTTTAAAATTCAGTTTCCTCTCTATAATGGGAATAACAGTGGAATATACTTCTTGTTTTTTAAAGTTTAATGTTCATTTATTCATTTATTAATCAATTAATTAACTATTGGCTTCCAAGACCTTAACTTTTCAAAAGCCCTTTGTTCCCAACGTTAGTGTGGACGATGCTCTTGCAGGATGCCTTTCCTTTTGGGTCTTAGACAGGTAATGGAACGGGTGGTCTGGGGATTGGGTTCGGAAAGGGAAGAGGGTGGGAGCTTACTTATCGCACTACTGCTTTGGGTGGAGGGAGCCTTTTAGAAAATGTCTCGCAGTTATAGCAGGCCAGCTCCCTTACAGAATTTTCCAGGCTTTTCTTCCTGCTTTCTAGTTGCTCCTTACTCCCCTGGCCACCGGGTTCTTAACCCCCATGTATCCCTGAGCTCTTGCTGGATTATCTGTTCTGATTTTCCATGAGACACCGTAAAACCATTGCCAAAGCCTTAGTGAGGAAACAGTTGAGGGGTGAGGCCGGGAAGGGGAGAGGCGGAGCAGGATTCCTGATCAAAACCCCTTTTATTCCTTCTCCATTTTGATTGGGTTAGTGAGCAGAGATTTCTTCACAGTTCTCTGCTTCTGAAGAGATTCTGAGTTGGGGTGGGGGGCCTTCTTTTAAAGGGAAGGGCTCCTTTTAGAGACTTTCTCCTTTTAAGCCTGTGGTCAGGGCTGTGGGTCCGAGGGACGTCCTGAATGTTTCAGAGGGGTGGGGGTGGGACTGACCACACTCTGGTCTTCCTGATGGATTTTTCCAAGCCAGCAGACCCCCGTGGCAGAGACTTGAGTACTTTGTGAGCTGCCGTTTGAAGTAGGGGCACTTGAGTTATAGCCGGTAACCTAGTGTGGAATGAGAAAACAGTAGCGACCAACTGCGGTCTTCTGAGAACACAGCTGTTGCCAACTATTTGTTCCAGGGCTTCTGAGATCAGGCCACCCCCGCCCCCTCTTTGGTCTGAGAGGCAAGTCTGTATTGGAATGTGTAGCTGTAATCAGCAGCGGCTGTAAGCGGGGGTGGGGACAGACACACACCCTTCTGCTGCCTGTTCCTGGATGAGAAAAAGCCACAGATGTGATCAAACCAGAGTCTTACAAAAGAAATATATATGCTTCTAGGGACTGCTGTTTAACCTCATGCTTAGAACAGGACTAGAGTGTCCCTTGGGTGGCCTGAAATTCTTCTAAAAGTAAGCTTTTCTGAAAAGCTCCACATGTTCTATTACTGCTTTTGTTACTGTTCAGAGTTCCTTTGATGCAGAGACAGGCAGAGAGAGTGGGGACCCTATTGGAGCACTTCCTCTGTCCCTCAGGAAGGGCTGTCCTTTTGACTTGTGGGCAGAGTAAGCCCTGGCGAGGATTTTGAGCAGTGTTGGAAATAGGAAGCATCTCATGCTATGTCAGCAGGTGGGGAATGCTGCTGCTGCTGCTGCTGCTAAGTCGCTTTAGTTGTGTCCGACTCTGTGCGACCCGAGATGGCAGCCTACCAGGCTCCTCTGCCCATGGGATTTTCCAGGCAAGAGCACTGAAGTGGGGTAACATTGCCTTCTCCGAGATATATATATATATACATACACACACACACGCGCGCACATATATGCTTTCATATACTATTTCCCTCTTAATACACATTACACACCTATCTTACGTGGATTGTGATTCTGTTTCTCTGGTAGTTGTGCTGAGGCTTACAGAGGTAAGCCACTTGTCCAAGGTTGATCAGCTAGCTAGGGAAACTAGCTAGGTCATTAACGTTTGTTTGTTTTTGGCTTTTTTTGTTTGGTTGGTTGATTGGTTTGTTTTGTTTTAAAATTTTCAAACCCAGGCATTTTGATTCCAAAGCCTGGTGTTTTCCTTGCTATCTACCGGTGTCTATGAAAGTGGAGTTGGATTAATGCATTGCTCCCGCCGGGGCATGTTTTCTGAAGTTTATTTCTAGGTGGCCCAGGTACCAAATGAGACGCGTGTCTCTGAGTACCCTTTTGCTCTTTACTCTGTGGAAGATTCTCATGCACATCGCATCTACTGAATAATGCCACTGCACTTAATGAATGTGGATCTGGCACAGAGGATAAATAAAGCACCGTGCTTCTTCCTAGAAATCACACTCTAGTGCAGTAGTTCTCAAATGCATAAAAATCACCTAGGAGTGGGGTGATTAGAATATAGATTCAGTAGGTGTGGGGCCAGGGCCCAGGAATCTTCATTTCTATTAAGTTCCCCAGGTGGTTCAGACCTGGTAATATCTGGCCACACTTGGAGAGATTCCGCCTCAACTTGGCCCACACCCCTCACCCCCTTCCCTGCACTTTAGTAACTTTGGTATAATTATAAGACAGTGTGCTAAGCCTGAAACAGAGGACCCCCAGGGACTAGGACAGCAAAGGCTGGGAAAGCATCAGGCTTGGGGAGCAGGATGGGCATGGAAGGCTTTCCTAAGAAGGTGATACTTGATCTGAGTCTCGAAGGATGAGTAGGAGTTTACCAGACATATGAGCCAGGGAAGGAGCATTCCAGACAGATTAGGTTGGGAGTGTTGTTTTTGTTTTCTCCTGCAGATGAGAAACGACACTGTCATCGATGAGTCTTGGTATTAGGTATTCCTGAGATAAGACAAGGACCTTGCTTCAGCAAGTACTGGTGTCCTTTATGACACAGAGAAGGAAGGAAAGCATGAGGGGCCTCAATCCAATAATGAGTGTGGCATGAATTCAGTGTCTATAAAGGGCAGCTAGGCCTTGTTGTTGTTTAGTTGCTAAGTTTTATCCTGCACCTCTGACTCTTGCAGCCCTAATGGACTGTAGCCCACTAGGCTCCTCTATCCATGGGATTTCCCAGGTGAGAATACTGGAGTGGGTAGCCATTCCCTTCTGCAAGGGATCTTCCCAACCCAGGGATTGAACCCATGTCTCCTGCATGGCAAGTGGATTCCTTACCACTGAGCCCCAGGGAAGCCTTAGGCTGTTTTAGTTCTTCCAGTTAAGGACAGCTAAGACAACCCCCTGGAAGCTACAGGGTTGACTAGAGAACAGTGTTTGTGCTTATTGGGGCTGAAGTTCTGAAGAGAATCACCTGCTGTACTTTTGGGCTGTGGCACCACATGGCACATTTTAGGTATAACATGTAGTTGAGCATGCCATCCCTTCCTTATCTGGCAAGATCAGAAAATGAGTTTTCTGGTTAAGAGGGAATCTATCCTGTATACCTAGCAGATGGATTACTGATTTTCAAAGAACAAGATTACAACAGAATGTTCTTGGTCTGCGATTTGAATGAATTCTATTTCATGTTTAATTCAGAAGGTATTGATTTTATAATGCTGGAAGTTCTTGTGACCAACATCTCTATCTGAAAAGTATTGAGCACCTGTTCTACTCACAGCATGTTGTGGATACCAAGGGGTAGAAACTTTATCCCCGTGCTCACAGGTAGGGGGCGTAGAGCGAGCTCACGGATGGTGGAGCTTTACGCAGGTGGCGGCACGTGACATTAGGAGCGGAGCGGCACGGTTCACGGGTGGAAAGGTGGCTTTTGCAGGTGGTCCTTTCCACAGTCCAGTGGTCTCGGTTGTTGCACAGCAGGTGTGTGGAAGGACCAGTGCGAGTTCTAATTGCTGGAATGCAGCCTGGATCCATCAAGACGATAATTTATATTCTGCATCTCGAATGTTGCCTTTCTCTCGGAAAATTATCCCCTGAGATGTCCTCACTGAGGAAGTGTGATGATCCCTGGTACTGAAATAAGTCGTCCCCAGCGACGCTGTGGTGGGTCTGGGGCCCTTTCAGGCAGTGTGCCCTTCCCAGGTTGGAATGTATGGGGTAGAGGCACAGGGGGCTATTTACTTTTTTTTTTTTTTTTAATTTATTTGTTTATTAGCCACACTGGGTCTTCGTTGCTGCGCGGGCTTTCTCCAGTGGGGCTGAGCAGGGGCTACTCTTCGTTGTGGTGCGTGGCTTTCTAGAGCACATGCTCAGTAGCTGTGGTGCAGGGACTTAGCTGCCCCGCATCTTGTGAGATCTTCCTGGAACAGGGGTCAAACCCATGTCTTCTGCACTGGCAGGTGGATTCTTAACCACTAGACCACCTGGGAAGTTTTGTGTTAGGCCCTTGCATGGCCTAATGCTGAATACGACAGAGTAGCCAGAGTGCTGAACCCTAGTTACTCCCTGGACACAGTCAGAAATCTTCGGGACTCCCTAGGACAACACTGAAAGTGCTGTGAGGGAGCCGCAAGTGGGGAGGGCATGCCCAGGGAGAGGGCTGAGGGAATTTGCTATCTTCTAATTTAACCCCTACGCTGCCGGACATGATATTTCGATTATTTCATCGTGACAGCCACCCATGAGGTAGGAGTTCTTATCTCCTTTCTCATATGAGGCAACTGAAACTACGAAGTTAACTCTTGGAGATCACAGAGCTCCAGTGCGGCGGCGGCAACTCTGGAGGCAGACGTCCTCAGTGTCATCCCGCTCTTGCATGCCATAGGAGGAGCACATTTGCTCCTATTTGCTGCAGCAAATCTCCTGTCAGCCCGCCTCCCCGCGGCCCTGTTCCTCGTCTGGGATTGAGTTCCCGGCCACCATTACCCTCCTGTGTGGGCTTTTTATCATTGATACCAGGTTTAGGTATAGTAAAGCGAGACCCTGCTGGAAGTGAACTGGCTTTATATAATGCAGCAGACACCAGGGTAGCACTTGTTTGTACTACCAGAGGTGGAAGCTAAAATTCGTACTGGAACCGATTTGTACAAATCTGTGACTACTACGAGCGGGAGCTCCATAAACACCTCACTTCCCTCCTGTCACCTAACAGAAAGGGTGACTCTCATCCAAGCCTTTCAGGTGACTTTTTTAAACACCTGCTCCCCACCCCTCCGCCAACCGTCTCTTTTGCAAGAAGCTGTTTTTTTAGAGAAATCGTTGTTTTTTTTTTTTTTTTTTAAATCACATTCCTATTATCAAAGCAAAGAGAAACCAGCAGACTGGACAGTTACTCAGTGGAAAAGAAGACTGTATCTGCTGATTTTGAAACTTTTATCCAGAAAGGGGCCAAAGAAAACATTCATTTCCTCCATAATATCCCATGAGTTTGATCCACCCCCGCCCACCATTTTTCCCTGAAGAGGTAAATTTTAGTCTAGGAAAAGAGAAATATGGGGCTACTTGGGGGGAATAAAAACCAAACTGTGCTATAAAATTGCTTCCCCTGCCCTGACTCCCTAACACCTGGATGACAGTTCCTCTTGGCGCTATTCTTGATTCTGTTTGTTGATTTGTAGCAACAGGGAGTTGAAACGCCCTGCAAATTTGACCTGGTTTAGCCATTTCTGCGCTTGCTCTGTAGCCATTGCTCCTCTGGGAAGGGCTTAACTGGACTTAAACCTGGACTTAACCTCAGGAGAAGCATCTGTTGCCAAAAATGGAGATTCAGTCCGAAGTCAATTGCTTGACCTATCTTGTTCTTTTAACTGAAAGAGATAGGAGGGGCAGTGGCAGAAAATACACACTCAGGAGAGAGGGAGACAGGCTTTGAAGACCGGCAGCTGGAGTGTGGCACAGTGACTTCTTTTCTTGCAAGTGGTGAATTGTTTGCTGGGACTGAGTTGCACAGAAGCTGTTGGTTCCCTCAGGCATTGCCATTGCGTCAGGGATTCAGAATATTCTTTATTGTTTGGTCTCTTGGTTAACACACATGTTCTCAGGAAATTCTACTGAACTGTGACCCATGGTCTCAGTCTTGGTTTCAATTATTGCATGGTGTATTCTGTGGTTTCTTCAAGGGTTTGGAAATTCTTGGGTTACCCCCCAGGCAGTGGTGTAAATACCTATGACCTCCTACTCCTTGGGGTGTGGTTCTGGAGTGTGGTGAGGAAGCCTTGGATAGGCTGGGATGGGCTGCCCACAAAAATAGAACGTGCAATCATTTCCCTGCCTTGGGAGTAAGATTCCAGGTGGATGGCCAGGCCCAGATTGTGCTGGGTTACTGTAAGCCCAGAGAGCCGTGGATTGGTCTCCAGTCGTCATGTGAAATTATGTTGCCACAGCCCTGGCCTAACCCTTGGAGGATCCCTTCACGTGGCTGCTTGTACAGCGTAGCTAAGAGGCGTGGGGAACACGGGGGAGGAACAGCCTGTGGGGTTACTTCATCGTCAAGTCACCAGGATGAGTACTTCCTGAAGGTTTTTGTGTGTCTAATCCTTTGCTGGGTAGGTGCACTTGTGAGATTGACTTCATCCTTCTCTTAGGGAATTTACAGAGTGGTTGGGGAGCCCAAAGGACAATCAGGTGACAAAGAGTGGATGCAACACGATTCTGCACTGAGTTGTGTGGTTCAGTTTGGCTGGAATGGTGGTTCTAAACTAAGGGCAATTTGTCCCCTCCCCAGGGGACTTTTACCAGTGTTTGGACATTGTTGATTGTCGCAACAAGTAGCCAGGGGTGGAGTGGGGTGTTGATACTGGCATCTAGTGGATAGTGGCCAGGGATGCTGCTGAACATCCTATAATGCACACGAGGGTCACCGCAGCAAAGAATTCAGTTCAGTTCAGTTCAGTTGCTCAGTTGTGTCCGACTCTTTGCGACCCCATGAGCTGCAGCACACCAGGCCTCCCTGTCTAACACCAACTCCTGGAGCTCACCCAAACTCATGTCCATTGTGTTGGTGATGCCATCCAACCATCTCATCCTCTGTCGTCCCCGAATTATCTGACTTCAAATGTCAGTACAGTTGTCCCTCAGTATTCACGAGAGTTTGGTTCCACAAGCCCGGCAGATAACCAAAATCTGAGGCTGCTCAAGGCTGCCATGTAAAATAACTGTATGCACTTAGCTTTCAGCATACGTAGGTTCTGCATCTGTGGATTCGGCTTGTCTGGGATCCATCCTGCGGGTACCAAGGGTGATGAGCCAAGGTGGAGACAGGATGGGTGGAAAACTCCTGCTGCTTGGTGCGTGGCACTCTGCTCAGGAGGCAGTCACAAGCCACAGGCCTCAGGGCGGGCGAACGGAGATGTTTTAATAAAGAGGAAGGAAATAGGAACACATGTGTACCTGTGGCGGATTCATTTTGATATTTGGCAAAACTAATACAATTATGTAAAGTTTAAAAATAAAATAAAATTAGAAAAAAAAAAAAAGAGGAAGGAAATAGGGGTACTTTTTCCTGCTGCTTTCTAAGCAATATGCATTATCTGCCCACAAGTTTAGAACCTTAACATCTTGGTTGCCCCAATCAGCAGGAACTATGCCTTCTCAAGGACAGGTTTAGAGTTCACTTTTTATAGCCAGTAGATAAGATCAAACTGTTTTGGAACTGATACTTTATCTCTGAAAAATCTGAACAACCACCCCCAGAAGGGTAGAATCTCAGAATTGCCCAAATATCAATAACTTTATACAGCTTAAAGAACAGTTGTTGTTTAGTCACTCAGTCATGTCCAACTGTTGTGACCCCACTAACTATAACCCACCAGTCTCCTCTGTCCATGTGATTTTCCAGGCAAGAATACTGGTATGGGTTGCCATTTCCTTCTCCAGAAGATCTTCCCACCCCCAGGATGGAACCTGCATCTCCTGCTTGACAGGCAGATTCTTTACCATTAAGCCTCCTGGGGAGCCCTAAAGAACCATTAGGCTACAGTTATTTTAATAACAATCCATATCTCAAGCTGGATGCCTATTGCTGTGGCCCTTGTTGTTGTTGTTCATCGCTCAGTTGTATCTGCTGCTATGTGAATCCGTGGACTGCAGCACGCCAGGCTTCCCTGTCCTTCACCCTCTCCTGGAGTTTGCCCAGACTCATGTTCATTGAGTTGGTGATGCCATGCAACCATCTCATCTTCTGTTGTCCCCTTCTTCTCCTGTTTTCTATCTTTCCCAGCATCAGTGTCTTTTCCATTGAGTCGGCTCTTCGCATCATGTGGCCAAAGTATTGGAGCTTCAGCTTCAGCGTCAGTCCTTCCAATGAATATTCAGGATTGATTTCCTTAGGATTGACTGGGTGGATCTCTTTGCAGTCCAAGGGATTCTCGAATCTCCTCCAGCATCACAGTTTTGGAAGGCATCAATTCTTTGGCACTCAGCTTTTTAATTGTCCAGCTCTCATATCCATACATGACTACTGGAAAAACCATAGCTTTGACCATATGGACCTTTGTAAGCAAAGTAATCTCTCTGCTTTTTAATACGCTGTCCAGGTTTGTCATTGCTTTTCTTCCAAGGAGCAAGCGTCTTTTAATTTCATGGCTGCAGGCACCATCCACAGTGATTTTGGAGCTCAAGAAAATAAAATCTGTCACTGTTTCCATTGTCTCCCCATCTGTTTGTCCTGAAGGAATGGGACTGGATGCCATGATCTTGGTTTTTTGAATGTTGAGTTTTAAGCCAGCTTTTTCACTCTCCTCTTTCACCTTCATCAAGAGACTCTTTAGTTCCTCTTCACTTTTCTGCCATTTGGGTGGTGTCATCTGTATATCTGAGGTTGTTGATATTTCTCCCAGCACTCTTGGTTCCAGCTTGTGCTTCATCCGGGAGGGCATTTCACATGATGTACTCTACTTAGAAGTTAAATAAGCAGGGTGACAATATTCAACTTTGATGTACTCCTTTCCCAATTTTGAACCAGTCCATTGTTCCATGTCCAGTTCTAATTATTACTTCTTGACTGCATCATAATCTATCTTTGATAACAGAAAAGGGGGATGCTAAATTCCCCTTCTTCTAAATCATCTGGTGTCTCTTTTAATCTTTAGATGTCAGGTCTTAAAATTCAGAAAGTTCTTTAAGGTTATTCAATCTTTTGAAGAAAGCCTCTGGATTCTGAAGATTTTAAGAAGTCTTGTATCTGTTCGCTCAGGGGTAACATTTTTAATGTAACCCTTTGTTGAGGTAGAAGCCAGTGGTTTCCTTGAACTTTCTACTGGCAATAAATCTCTGGTACTGGTCTCTAGTGGAGGAGGGCACGGTAACCTACTCCAGTATTCTTGCCTGGAGAATCCCATGGACAGAGAGCTGCAGGCTACAGTCCATAAGGTGGCAGAGAGTCAGAAGTGACTGAGTGACTGAGCACTGGTCTTTAGACAGTCAGGCACACAAGACAAGTCCCATTAATATTTCTTTTGCCCCCAACAAAAGCTTGGTGCAGTGGGGTGGAACTACTGAGGAAAAAACGAGGTTACATTTAGAATTTTGCTTAAAGTGAAGAAGGGCTCTGAGACCCCACGTGTCCTTCACTGTCCAGTGAAACCGTAGTGAATCTTTCTCAAAGTACATCAGCAACAAGTTAACATGTACCTTCAATATTTCATATCCCCTTGAAAACTGCACCTCTTTTTGGGCAAAGTGATTATTTGATTTGATCAAGACATGTTCAAGGTAAAGCAAAGACTTGATGAGCTAGGGCGCAGTCATGGAAAGAATACTGAACCGAAAGTCAGGAGATCCGAGTTTTGACAGTCTCAATTCTGTCATCTGCAGCCTTAGGCTAGGTGTCAGTTCCTCCTTTGTAAGATAAGGGTGGTAGCACTTCTCATCCCTTGTCGGGTGCTGGCTGGCAGGCTCAAAGGTGAGGCTGACTGTTCAAGAAATTTGAAAAGCTTTTGAGTCCTGTAAAAATGTGTATTATATAAACTGACTAGGTATGTGTGTGTTGTGTATATAACCATCATTGCTTCAAATTATGACTCTGAGGCTTTGTCACATTATTGGGGGGGGGTGGGGGGAAGGGATGAATTCTGTTGATTGGACTGTATTTGAGGCACAAAATGAACCTGAATATTATAGGAAGATTTTCAGCAATAAGAACTGAAACAGAAGCTTTTTTTTTAACCTAACAGTTTAATAATTACAACGTTCCTCAAAGGCAAAGTCCATGTCTTATCTGTCATTTTTGTGCCTGTCAGCATCCAGCATGAAAGTTTAGGATAACTGCTAATTATTCAGGGTTTTTTCCACTAAAATTCAGGCTTTAGATCTAGAAAACTTGTTCTAGGTATGTGATCACTCTGAATCTCGGTTTTCTGGTTTCCCGTAAAAAGAGAGGAATATGTAACTTGGATAAAAACGCCCAGCCAGAGGCTTGATAAACACAGGCACTGGGCAGAACTTGGTTCTCTGTCTCATTTCCTGAGTGTTGTGGCTGGAGGTTTTCCTGACTGGCTAGAGATCTTCTCCTCAGTCAGAGAAGAGGGACCCTCCTCTTTGTCTAGGTACCTGTTTTGTGTGGCACTTGTAAGATGTAGCTGGAGCCTCGGTCTAGAGAGTTCAGATGTCTGCCATTCATATTTGGGCCTCTGAGCAGGTCTTAGCCTCAGAGTGAGAGGATGAATGGGGTATTACTGAGCTTGAGAGCAGGAGGAGCTCATGGGATGCCCACAGGGGCTAGGCAGTGACATGCTTGAGTCAAGCAGATGCGGTTTTTGGACAGTAGGGATTTTTGGACAGTAGGGGTTTTGGGGAGGCCGAGGTGGAGCTCGAGGCCATGTACATCTGTAACCCTATCTAATATGGCCCCGGGATTTTCAGAAGCTGGAAATCAGAATTTCTGTATGAATCCTTTTCATTTTAAGATGTTGACAGTTAATATTTTTTTTTATTGTAAAACAAAGGTACCACGTGGACGTAGAACTCAGTAGTGGGCCCTTTGTGGCCCATGGGTGAGCAGTTTGCAATCCCTGCTTTCAAACAGGAGGGGCAGATACAGCTAATACAGAACGCAGGGACTTGCCCTCCTGACCAGCTGTGGAGACACTATAGTAGAACTGCCTTCCTGCTCTCTGAGTCCCGCCTGCTTTGTCACATGCTGCCTGCTATTTTGTCCCTCAGCTTTGCACCAGCCCTTGCTGAAGAAGGCATACTTCTCGGTGCATTTATGCTATGGCAGAAGAAGCCAGTGATGAGGGATTGCCAGGATACCTCAAGGGAGAACTGTTTTTCCTCGTAAGTGTCCAGGGGTGAGAGAGTGGCAGGTTAACCCAGTGTCCTGAGCCTCTTCCCTGCTGCTCCCTCAGCGGGGGGCACCTCTGCCCAGTCTCATACTACCCCAACCTTTCATTCACAGCAGCCACCCCCACCTTGGCCATTCCCCTCACATCATCAGCAACCAGTATAACTGACTCCAAAGCACTTATGAGTCTCTGGAATGTTCATTTGTCAGCCCTCACTAGAATTTTAAGTTTCACGAGGCCAAGGAGCCTGAGGTCCAAGGACAGTGAGTGAGCGGCACATAGTAGGTGGCCCATAAAATACTTGTTGAAAGAAACGAGTGAACAAATGAATGAGCTGCTCAGATGCCTTTGGAGAAAGAAACTGTTTTATGCACATCACTGCCAGGGCTGCAGGCTGGGAAAGAAGGCAGAGTGGGCGGGGAGGAAGAAGGAATGGTGGGAGAGGGTGGGGGAGCTCCTCTAATTCTGTGCGGTGGGGGTCACATAGGGTGGAGTCATGGGGTGCTACCCTCAGCCTGGGCTTCCTTCCAGGCCTGGCGCACCTCGATCTTCACCTTGAAAGGTTTGATCTGCAAGACGAGACTGGCATGGCCCTCCAGAGAGGGTAGCTTCCCATCATCCGGGATCTCCAGGTTGAACCTCTGCAGCAGCCGGGACATGAAGAGGAAGAGCTCCTGGCGGGCTAGCATCTCACCTACGCAGGAGCGGGGTCCTGCTCCAAAGGGCAAGTAGCTTAATGATGGCGAGATGAGTTGCGTCCCCGTGGGGTCCAAGAAGCGCTCTGCGGACACAAGGAGCCATCAGCCAGGGGCCAGGGTCAGTGTCAGTAGAGGAGTAGGGGGAGGACAAGGCCCTGCCTGGGGAGCCCCAGTCTGAGAAGGTGGACAGCCTTATTTGGGTGGAGGGGGGGGACGGCAATCTTAGGAGAGATAAATGCCCTGCTCTCAGGTAGCCCTTAATCACACAGAGAAGATGGAATATTCAGGAAGGATGAAAAGGTGTATTAAACATGAAAATGGCACCATCCCACAGGAGAGGGGCTGACTTCACAGGAGACATATGCCTATGGGCCTTCTCAGAAGAGGAGGCTGCAGTTGGTGGAAGGAGAGTGGGGAACCCAGCTGTGAAGAATCTGGGTAAGTGTAGGGTAGGCTAGGGGTGTCAACAGGTCCATGTAGTGGGAGTCAGGAGTCTTCTAGCAGGAAGCTTGGCAGAAGGGAAGCAATGCTGGAGAGGTGGGCACAGAGGGGGCTGTGTGGCTGGCAGGGCAGGACAGAACAGGGACTCACCGGGCATGAACAGGTCGGGATGCTGCCACTCCTTCTCATTGTGATGCAGTGCCCACAGGTTGACCACAACGTCTGTGCCTTTGTCAATGGTAAGGTCGCCAATGCTGCTCCAGAGAGGGAGAGGAAAAGAGGGTCTGGAGTATCGTTCTTCCCCACCTTCTCTGCCCCAAGTCTCCGTGGTCACTACCCTGGGGAAAAGAGTCCTTTGCTCCCTCATGCCCGCTCCCTCATGCCCACTCCCTCATGCCCACTCCTGCATCTTCTCCTCAGCTTCTGCCAGATTGAATATGAATCCAGCCCTCTCTTCCTGAGTAGCACTTAGGATCAACACTTGTGGGTCTGTTAGGGCCTGTGGGTGTGCATATTGAGCTGGTGCGTGTGTGCATGAGTGCGTGTGTGTGTGTGTTGCGGCTTTTGGATTGGGTAGGAGCACGTGTCTCCCAGGCAGCGGGCAGCTTCTGAGGGAGGTCAGGTCGATGGGTCAGTGGGTGTCAGTGGGTAGGAGACACACTGGTCAGTAGGTCGTGGGTACGATGATCGGTTGTCAGTGGTTGACTGTAGGTTGACCAGCCAGCTGGAAGGGTCAGATGCTGGGGGAGGGACCAGGAGGGCTGGGTGTTCCTGGGAGGGAAGGCACACCTGGAGTCAATGACAGCCTTGTGGGGGATCAGCGTAGGGGCCACAGGCCGGATTCGGAGCACTTCTCTGATGGTCGCCTCCAGCAGGACAAGGCGGTTCCGGTCACTGATGGTTGGGGTGCGATTGAAACCTATAATCTGGTCAATGTCATCCTGGATCCTCTTCTTCAACTGGGGGCCAGAACAGGGTGGATGTTACCAGGATGTATCAGCCCAGGAGGAGCAAGGGCTTAGAAGAACCTACTGTCACACCCAGAAGGGCAAGACCCTTCCCAGAGGTGGCTCTACAACCCTGGCTTTGCTTGCAGAAGATGGGGCAGCTCCACCCAAAGGACAGAGCCAACCACTGTTTGGGTAAAGGGTCCAGCCCAATCATCCTGCACAGAACTCCCGAGGTATGGACTCTCCCTTTCCCTGGAGCAGAGGTGAGTGTGCCTGGGGTCAGGAGTGCTTGGGAAGGCTCGGGTAGAGAGAAACTCACCGAAGGATGGTGTAGCAAGTAGGCCACGATCCACTTTATCACAGACGTGGTGGTCTCCACACCAGCCCCGAAGATGTCCCCTATAGTAGCGAGCATGTGTCTATTTGAAAGCAGCTTTGAATCCTGGTCTGGGCCAGCATTGTTATTGTCTGCATTCACCTTGGCTTGGATCAGTATGTGCAGCAAGTTAGTGATGGAATCACTGCTGAAGTTCTCCTGGTTGGGTGAGATTGGGAGACGATGAAGAGAAAGGAGCCCCATCTGCAACCCCTGCCATACTCTCACCCAGACTGTAGACACAAAGGCTTCTCCCACTTGGAAATGAGGGAGTGGAGTGAGGCTAGTCAGGACCCATGAACTGGTGGAAGTGGAAAAAACACTGGGCCCTCTTTAAATTTGCAGGGTGGATGGGTCCCTTCAGGGTCCTCTGCAGTTCCTCACTTCTCTACTCCTATTTATTTATTTTTATATTTATTATTAAGTCAGGATTATTGAGCACCAACTCTATGGCAGGCTCGCGGCTAGGTGCTGGAGCTCCTACACTGTCCAAAATGGACCCTACCCTGCTCTCCTGCCACTTTCCACCTGACTCGTCATCTCTTCTGCTCCATCACCTACCTGACATTTTTCAAGGATTTCATTCAGCAATTCATTTCGCGTTTGAACACAACCCTTCATCTTTTCCATGGCTTTGCTGGGGAAAATCTGCAAAGTGGAAATGTTAGATTCTCCCTGGCCATCCCTGGTGAGTTCCCACTCTAACCTCAACCTTCAGCCAGAATGGAAAGCAGGACAGGGACCCAGAATGGGGCCATCGGTGACAACCAGGACAATTCCAAACAAGGGAGAAAGGAGTCACCTCCCCTCCCCCTTCAATCAAACGTCTAGCACTGACGGAGACTTCATTCAGGTAACACAGACTTGCGGAGAAGGCAATGGCTCCCCACTCCAGTACTCTTGCCTGGAGAATCTCAGGGACGGGGGAGCCTGGTAGCTGCGGTCTATGGGGTCACAGAGTTGGACACAACTGAAGTGACTTAGCATAGCATAGCATAGCATAACATAACACAGACTTGAGTCTCATGGCATGATTAAGTTCCTTAACTTTTTGAAGCCTGTATTTTCATCTGCATGGGGATAATAAACCCACTTCCAAAGGGAATGCATGATTAATGCATGTGGAGCTTTGGGACTGGCACATGGCATTTCCCAGGTGCTCAGCGGGTAAAGACTCTGCCTGCAATGCAGGAGACGTGGGTTCAATCCCTAGGTTGGGAAGTTGCCCTGTAGAAGGAAATGGCAACCCATTCCAGTATTCTTGCTTTGGAAATCCCATGGACAGAGGAGTCGGGTGGGTAACAGTTGTGGGGTCTCAAGAGTCAGACACGACTGAGTGAGTAAACAACAACACCAACAACGTTATCATGAGTATTAAAATGCATAATTTAAAAGCTAAACCTATTTCTGTAGAGAAGCAGCAAGATTTTGAAGAGTCAGAGGAGGTAGAGGTCACTGTAATTGAGGTCGTCAGAAAAAAAAATGAGGTCTGGAGTGAACCGTAAGAGGAAAGAACTGGGGATACGATCAGGGTCTGCTGAGGTCTGCCCATAGGACCTGGCCCCATCCTCACCTTCAGCACAGGGAATATGTCTAACAGAACTTCCTTGCTCAGAACCTCCAGGATGCCATCATTGACATTTTGTATGGCCTTCAGGGCAGGATCCTCATTCTTGAAGGAGAAGTTGAAGCAGATAAAGCTGATTATGTTGGTCACCGCCAGAGAGAGAGGCTCGGACAGATCTATGGCCTCTCCATGCTGGGTGGCCAGGAAATCACAGAGCACATTGGCTTCCTGATTAACTGGGGAGAGAGAGGGGTGTGAGGGCGGGAGTTGAGTCATCCCTTCACCGCCACCTCGACCAGTTCCATCTGAATCGAAGAGAGCAGATGTCCAGCAGATGGCAGTGGTAGCCAAGAAAATGTGGAATGGAGGTACCAGAACCCTCTCCCTCCCCAACCCTCTGCAGGCTCCTTCAGCCCAGGGCCAGCCAGGCACTCACTGATCTTCTCTAACTTCAGGTTGCCATCCTTGAACAGGGCAAAGGCATTCAGTGCCAGCTTCCGATGCAGCTGCCAGTGGGCACCATGGTCGGCAAAGGCAATGCCCTTTTGGTTGTCTGACAGGATGTCTAGAGTGGCCTTTGGAAAGCAGAAAAGGACATAGGACTCAGACACCATCCACCTGCCCTCCCCGAGGGCAATGAGGCTGGTAGCTGTTGCGCAGCCTCCTTATAGAGCTCCCTGCTTCACTCCACCCTGACTGCAAGGCCTTGGCAGAACAGAACCTATGGCCTGATACTCCCAGTTCCAACAGAGAGACAGAGTAAGGCAAAAGAAGGAACCCTGAATTAGATTGTTCAGATCAATGACAGGGTGAGGCAGCTGTGATGGGATGGACTCTCTAAACTTGTAGGAGCAGAGATTGAGGACACACCAGGCCCCTACCCTTCCCTGGGTCCTCTGGGGATGGGGGCAGCTAAAGGCACAGCAGCTGAGCCCCCTTTAGATCTCCCTTCCATTGCCAGCTGTGTGCCCAATACAGGCCCACATCGGGAGAGGCACATGTCTTGTCCACCCAGCCTAGACATGGGCCAAGCTGCTTCTGCCCAGAAGACCCCAAAACTTTACAGGTTCCCCCAGACCTTCTGTCTTCTATCCCGGATCTGCAGGCCCCATCAGACTAGCTGCCTCCTTCCTCTTTGCCCTGGAGAGAAGAAGCCCAGCAGAGATGGGAGAGGGTAGTTGGCCCAAGAACCAGGCCGACTGGCCCAAGCAAAGAAGAGTCAAGCCTTGGTCTGATCAAAGATGAGCAGCCAGGGGCATTGCCCAGGACATTCAGGGGAGTACCCTGCAGCCAGGTGCTGTGTTGGAGGCTGGCAGTGTTCCTGGATGAGTAGCTCCCACTCCCTTCTGCCCCAGGAACAAACAGAAAGCTCGACAGGTTGAATCTTCAGCGTCCTCCCAAAAGTGCTTGCATAGGTCAGCTCCCAGGGCTGGAGCAGCTTGAGGAAGCTCCAGGGAAATAGTGATCCCAGCCCTCCAAGAATCAGGGTACTTCCCCCTCACAACTTTTTGCGGAGGACAGGAATCACTAACCCGTTTTCCATGTGAACAGTGTTGATCAAGGCTAGTTATTGAGAACTTCCAGCACTGGGCTAAATGCTTTACAGGTACTCTTTCAGTGAATCATGAGAGCTCAGATTTCAGGCTCAGAGAGCTAGACTCTTGGGCTTTCCAAGTGGCTTAGATGATAAAGAACTTTTACACAATGGGTGAGACCTGGGTTCGATTCCCCGGTCAGGAGGATACCCCAGAGTAGGAAATGGTAACCCACTCTAGTATGCTTGCCTGGAGAAATCTGTGGAGAGAGGAGTGTTGTGGGCTAGTCCATGGGGTCACAAAGAGTTGGTCAAGACTCAACAGCTCACACTTTCACTTTTTCAGCTGGGAGAGATGATGTTGTAAGGGCTCCCTGACCCCCTCAAACCACCACTCCCACCCTGTCCCACCTCCAGAAACAGCCAGAAAATAAAGTCTTCCTTTAATTCTTCCTGCCTAGCTTAGAAGCTGGGTGAAGTCTGAGGGGTCGCTCCCCACCCACAGCCCCACCAGTCTGTTACTGGAAGAATCACAGGATTCTTCTGGAACTAGAAGGGGCATTGCAGGCATGGCCTTGGCTGAAGAGCTCAACGTGCCCAGGGGCTGGTGAGGGGAGGGGTCAGAGGCATTACTTACCACTTTGGGACGCCCAGAGAATTCCTTGCCCTTCTTGAGAAGCACCTCCCTGGCCAACTGGTGGTGTCCAATCATCACAGTAGTCTTGGAACCCAAACGAAAGGAATAGATGGGGCCATATTTTTCCTGCAGCTTGAAGAAGTTCTTGTGCTGCTGGCCACGTCTGGGGAGGAACGGCAGGCTGCCCACCAGGGGCAGGGATGGGAGGCTCCTGGGGTACTTGGCACCAGAGTGCTTGGTCTTGGGCCAAAATAAATAGGCGAGGGTGAGCAGAAAGACAGCCAGGAGCAGCCACATTGTGTCTGGGTGGCAGCAGTCAGGACAAAGAGCTGTGGAGTGGCTTCAGCCACCTTAGGGTGCAAGAAGGCCTTTTTAAGGGCTCCCCTGACCTTCTCCTTGACTTTATGTTAATGCTCGCCTTGTGGAAGTTTATCTTGGAGCACAGCCAGAAGTCCTCTCCCAGAATGGGGAGGGGAGAGGAGAGGAGGCTTCTTTCAAGAGCTGGCTCCACACCAGGGCAAACCCCTAGGGGAGGGGCTAGGTAAGGGCACAGACAGCTAGTTCCTGTCTCTTGCTCACTGTCCATCAACGTCTCCAGAGTGGGCAGAAGCAAATGATATCTGGATCAGGAATCACGGCTCGGGACTTTCTGTATTACGAAATCACAATCAACAGACAGCTATCCAACTTTATCAGTTGAGGAAAGTGAGGCCTCCCAGGGTAAGGCTTGAATAAAGTCACACAGATAGTGATGACAAGAATCTAGTTCTCTTCATTCCACGTTTGCTGCTTTTGCCCAGGGGAGTGAAAGCCTTGGGTTGAGATCAGGGGCCCTATTGTCAGACGGGTTTAGCCTCAAATTCTAGCTTAACCCCTTTCTTGCTATATGACTTAAAAAGGTTTAGTATGTTAAAGTATACATAGCATGAAGTTTACCATTTTGAGTGTACAATTCAGTAACATTGAATATACTTCACAGTGTTGTACAGCCATCACCACTGTCTACTTCCAAAACTGTTTTCATAACCCCAAACATAAAGTATATCCACGAAGCAATAACTCCCCCTTCGCCTCCCCCCAGGCCCTGGTAAACTCTAATCTGTCTCTGTGAATATGCCTATTTCACTTAAGTGGAATCATATAACATTTGGTCTTTTGTGACTGGCTTGTTTCACTAGGCATAATGTTTTCAAGGTTCATCTACTTTGTAGCATACGTCAGAACTTCATTCATTTCCTAAATATTTGTTTATTTGGTTGTGCTGGGAGTTGGCTGCAGTACTCAAGATCTTTAGTCTTCATTGCAGCATGTGGGTTCTAGTTCCCTGGCCAGGGATTGAACCTGAGCCCCCTGCATTAGAGGTGTAGAATCTTAGCCACCGGACCACAAGGGAAGGCCCCTCCACTCCTTCTTATGACTGAACAATCTTCTAGTAAGCGGGTATGCCACCTTTCGTTTGTTCATCCTCAGTTGATGGACACTTAGGTTGTTTCCACTTTCGGCTACTGTGAATAATGCTGCTATGGACAGGGGTGTACATGTCCACAGCATGTACATAGTATCTATTTGGGTCCCTGTTTTCAATTTTGGGGGTGGTAAATACGTGGAAGTGGAATCGCTGGGTCATATAGTAACTCTATGGTTACTTACCTGTTTTAAGTTTCAGTTTCCTCCTCTATAATGGGAATAACAGTGGAATATACTTTTTTTTTTTAATGTTTAATGTTTATTTATTTTTAATCAGTTTATTTACTATTGACTGGATCCTCATGGTTGTGCAGACTTTCCTCTACTTGTGGGTCGCAGGGGCTACTTAGTTGCAGCGGGGAGGCTTCTCATTGCAGTGGCTTCTCTTGTGAACACAGGGGACTCAGGCTTCAGTAGTTGCTACATAGGGTAGTGGTTGCGGCTCCCGGGCTCTAGAGCACAGGCTCAGGAGTTGTGGTGCATGGGCTTAGTTGCTCCATGGCATGTGGGATTTTCCTGGATCAGGGATCAAAAGACTGTGTCTCCTGCATTGACAGGCGGATTCTTTACCACTGAGTCACCAGGGAAGCCCTGGAATATACTTCTTAAGGCTGTTGTGACTCACTAAGATAACGCATGTAAAAGTGCTGCCTGACATGAAGTGCATGCTGATTTGGTATTTACCGGAATCATTGTTGTGTCAAAATGGCCTTCCTCATTTTTCTGAGTTCTTATTAGTATATCTTCCTAACAAACAAAATCCTCATCTTCTGCTGTACACCTTCAGTGGCTCAATCAGTACTTATCAATGGTTTGATAATACCAGGTAAAGGCACAGTCACAAGAGAGTGTCAGTCATCACCAGGGTGACTCCTGGTGTCATTCATTGTAGAGGAGGTGGGTCCTCAGGCAAGTAACTGTGACCCACTGAGTGAGACTCACAAAGGTGAGAGATGGAATTTCTGCCCCTCTCTGGGGGTGATCTGCCAGTGTCTGTACTTTAAAGAGTATGGACTTGTATAAGGGCTGCTGGAATTAAGCAGGAAGGCAGCAGGTCAGGGAGCTCAGGATAAAGATGAATCCACAAGGCCTTGTAAAGCAAACTGTCTCGTTGCCCACTACTTCAACAGTTCAAACGTTGTTCAGACTTTTAGGGCCATTTGGAGCCAGAGGTATGAGCTGGAGTAGTCTTCATGAAAGCAAGGGGATTTGAGCTAAGCCTTGAAGGAGAAATTAGGATGACTTAATAGGCAGAGGCAGGGGGAGAGGGGAGGAGGGGCACTGTTGGAAGGGAGAGCAGCGGAGTCAAACACGTGGAAGCTAGAAGAGGCACAGTGTGTGAGATGGTTTTGATTGCAGACTTGAAGAGGGTGTGCCAGGGGCTGCTGCTGCTGCTGCTAAGTCGCTTTAGTCGTGTCCGACTCTGTGCAACCCCATAGATGGCAGCCCACCAGGCTCCCCTGTCCCTGGGATTCTCCAGGCAAGAATACTGGAGTGGGTTGCCATTTCCTTCTCCAATGCAAGAAAGAGAAAAGTGAAAGTGAAGTTGCTCAGTCATGTCCGACTCTTGGCGACCCCATGGACTGCAGCCTACCAGGCTCTTCCATCCATGGGATTCTCCAGGCAAGAGTACTGGAGTGGGGTGCCATTGCCTTCTCCGAGTGCCAGGGGCAGTCCCTGAGAAATAAGATCTGACAGGTGCATTGAATCAGGCTCTGGAGGCCTGAATTGGAAAGCTAGGGAGGGTGGGGAGCTAAGGACAGTTCCATAGCAGGAAAGCAACAGGGGCACAGTGGAGGGCGAATCTGGCCTCAGTGCTAGGCAGACTGGATGAAATCTTGTATAATGTTTGATAGCTGGGTGGGAAGTGGTGAGGCCTGTGATTCAAGCAGGGCCCTGAGTGGGGTCAACCAGCTGGTAGAGAAAAATGAAAGGACTTTCTGTCCCTCAGGCGAATGCCAAGGTAATTCTCTGATATTTCACATCCAAACACAAATAAGAAACAGGAATTTTTAAAAATTGTTGCTTCACATCCTTATCACTATACTATAAAAGTTATGCATGATAACTGCAAAAAATCTGGAGAATACAGATAGCTAAAAAATAAAAATTTCAAATATATTTTTTAACTTAATGATGCTATATACATTTTTTGGCATGGATAGTTTTCTATGTTATTAAAAACTTTTCTACATCATTATTTTTAATGGCTGCATATTATTTCATGGTCATATGTATTTAATATGTAGAGCATAGCTTAACTGACCCTGTTTTGTATTATTGGACATTTTAAGTTGTTTCTATTTTTGTCTTTGTTGTTGATATAAACAACACTAAGGAATAGCCTTGTGGTGAAAACTTTGGATATAACTGTTATATCTTCTTAGGATAGAATCCAAATAAGTGGAATTGTTGGTCAAAGGCTATGTATACATATTTTTAAAGACTCTGACAATTACTGAATTATTACTAGATGCATTATATTAGTAGACTTCTTAGTATCTTGCCATTCCTAGAATGCTAAGTTTATTCAGTCGTGTCCAACTCTGTGCAACCCTATGGATTATAGCCTGCCAGCCTCTGTCCATGGGATTCTCTAGGCAAGAATAATGGAGTGGGTTGCCATGCCCTCCTCCAGGGAATCTTCCCGATCCAGAGATCGAACCCATGCCTCTTATATCACCTACACTGGCAGACAAGTTCTTTACCACTAGCACCACCTGGGAAGCCCTAGAATAATACTAACTTATCCAAAGAATTGTCTTTTAATACAAATTCTCTTTGTAATTTACTTAGGATTTTCTTTCTGTTGCATCTCTAGTCATATGAAAAAATGGGTTGTAGTTTTCTTATTTATGGATTGTCAAGTTTTAGTATTGTGATTTTGCAATCTTTTTCTATGTCCTAAAGCAGATTAAATAGCATGAGAATTATCTATTTTTTGAAGCTCTAAAGAAAGGTGACCGTGAGAACTGTTGGGCCCTACCACTTTTGGGGAGAGATAATTCTCTAACATTATTTTCCAGTTTCTTCAGTAATTATTGATCTCCTCAACTCTTTGAGACTTCCTGAGTCCCTTTGGCAATTAATATTTCTTAAATTTTTTTTTCTATTTTTTTCTTGACTTGTCAGAACTTTTATTAATCTTTTCAGTGAGTCTCTCCTTGGGTTTATTCATCAAGTCTTTGATTGTTGTGGTCTTATTTCATTCTCAGTGTGGATAAATGATCAATGCAAAACATGTATAACTTTATACTAGGATTCAGACTGAAAGCTTGTATGAATTCCGCTTCCCCTACATCCCTATTTTCCTTGTCAAAAAACATAAGACCCATTATCTACTAGAACTTATGACCTGGGAACTCTATCCTTAGGTGTATAACCACAGAATGTGTACATATAATCAAAAGGCATGTCTAAGAGTGCTAATAGCAGCACCGTTTATTATACTCCCAGACCAGGAAAAACCCAAAAATTTATGGATTGTAGAATGGATGAACTGTCATCTGTCATAAAGTGGGCTATCATATAGACATGAGAATGAATGAAGTGCAGCTCCATATACTAATATGTATGAACTGCCCAAACATAATCCTGAGTAAAGAAACCAGGCTTATAAGAATGCATCCTGTATAACTCTACTTATATAAAATTCAAAAACAGATCAAACTAGTCTATGGTTATAGGAGTCAGGATAGTGGTCATCCTTGCAGGATGGTTCATGGCTGAAAGGTGGGGATTCTGAGGGACAGGTGATGTTCTGCGTCTTGATCTGGTTTCTGGTAACACAGGGAAGTTCACTTGAAGTGGGACACCAATATTCATATGTAGCTTATACTTCAATGAAAAGTTTACTTTAAACATAACACTGTAAATCAACTATACTCCAATATAAAATAAAATTTTTTTCTTTTTTTTTAAATAAACAATTTTAAAGTAATAAAATATACATGAAGAAAAAATTTACTTTCAAAAGTTGGGGTGTCTATGGAGTTTGTGACCTCCTGAGATTGCATGCAACATTTACATGTACATAAGAGTCCCTTGGATGGCAAGGAGATCCAACCAGTCCATTCTAAAGGAGATCAGTCCTGGGATTTCTTTGGAAGGACTGATGGTAAAGCTGAAACTCCAATACTTTGGCCACCTCATGCGAAGAGTCGACTCATTGGAAAAGACTCTGATGCTGGGAGGGATTGGGGACAGGAGGAGAAGGGGACAACAGAGGATGAGATGGCTGGATGGCATCACCGACTTGATGGACATGAGTTTGGGTGAACCCCGGGAGTTGGTGATGGACAGGGAAGCCTGGCGTGCTGCGATTCATGGGGTCGCAAAGAGTCGGACACGACTGAGCAACTGAACTGAACTGAACTGATAAATATATATTTTTCTGGAGAGAGGATTCATAGTTTGCAATAATTTCTTCCAACAGTGACTTCAACACTGACTCAGGGGTTCCTATCTCCTCACTGAGTCCTACCCTAATCTTGCTTTGTCAGTCTCCTCCTTCATGTATCCTCCCATCTCTTCTCTCCCTCTCTCCAAAAATGTCCCCCTGACTGCTCTGGTATTCTCTCTTTCTAGAACAAGCATACTTCCTTACTTTCCTTATTTTGTGATTCAATGTTTATATATATTTCAAAATGATGACCATGATATCTAATTGCAATATCTATCACCATACAAAGATAATACATATTTATTACCTAAATTCCTCACATTGTACATTTCATACTCGTGACATATATTTTGCAGCTAGAAGTTTATATTTCTTAATCTACCTCATCTACTTCTTTCCTCTTCCTACCCCCTTTCCCTCTGGCAACCACCTGCTTCTTCTCTGTACCTATAATCCTGTTTCTCTTGTGTTATGCTTGTTCAATTGTTTTGTGTTTTAGGTTCCACAGATAAGTGATAATAGTACCAAATTTGTCTTTCTCTGCCTGATTATTTCACTTGGCATAATACCCACTGGGTCCATCCATTATCCATTTCATTGCAAATGGCAAGATTTCATTCATTTTTTAAATGGCTGAGTAGTACTCCTTGTGTATGTATATATATATATATGTATATATATATGTATGTGTATATATATATATATCACAACTTCTTTGTCCATTCATCTATTGTTGGGCATTAGGTTGCTTCCATATCTTGGGTACTATAATAATGCTACAATGAACATAGGGCATGTATCTTTTCTAATTAGTCCTTTTGTTTTCTACAGATAAATTCCCAGGAGTGAAATTGCTGGATCTACAAGACCTTTTAGAACTAACACCCAAAAAAGATGTCCTTTTCATTATAGGGGACTGGAATGCAAAATTAGGAAGTCAAGAAACACCTGGAGTAACAGACAAATTTGGCTTTGGAGTACAGAATGAAGCAGGGCAAAGACTAATAGAGTTTTGCCAAGAAAACGCACTGGTCATAGCAAACACCCTCTTCCAACAGCACAAGAGAAGACTCTACACATGGACATCACCAGATGGTCAACACCGAAATCAGATTGATTATATTCTTCGCAGCCAGAGATGGAGAAGCTCTATACAGTCAACAAAAACAAGACTGGGAGCTGACTGTGTCTCAGATCATGAACTCCTTATTGCCAAATTCAGACTTAAATTGAAGAAAGTAGGGAAAACCACTAGACCATTCAGGTATGACCTAAATCAAATCCCTTATAATTATACAGTGGAAGTGAGAAATAGATTTAAGGGACCAGATCTGATAGATAGAGTGCCTGATAAACTATGGATGGAGGTTCATGACATTGTATAGGTGACAGGGATCAAGACCATCCCCATGGAAAAGAAATGCAAAAAGGCAAAATGGCTGTCTGGGGAGGCCTTACAAATAGTTGTGAAAAGAAGAGAAGAGAAAAGCAAAAGAGAAAAGGAAAGATATAAGCATCTGAATGCAGAGTTCCAAAGAATAGCAAGAAAAGATAAGAAAGCCTTCCTCAGCAATCAATGCAAAGAAATAGAGGGAAACAACAGAATGGGAAAGACTAGAGATCTCTTCAAGAAAATTAGAGATACCAAGGGAACATTTCATGCAAAGATGGGCTCGATAAAGGAAAGAAATGATATGGACCTAACAGAAGCAGAAGATATTAAGAAGAGGTGGCAAGAATACACAGAACTGTACAAAAAAGATCTTCACGACCAAGATAATCACGATGATATGATCACTCACCTAGAGCCAGACATCCTGGAATGTGAAGTCAAGTGGGCTTTGGAAAGCATCACTATGAACAAAGCTAGTGGAGGTGATGGAATCCCAGTTGAGCTATTTCAAACCCTGAAAGATAATGCTGTGAAAGTGTTGCACTCAATATGCCAGCACATTTGGAAAACTCAGCAGTGGCCACAGGACTGGAAAAGGTCAGTTTTCATTCCAATCCCAAAGAAAGGCAATGCCAAAGAGTGCTCAAACTACCGCACAATCGCAGTCATCTCACAAGCTAGTAAAGTAATGCTCAAAATTCTCCAAGCCAGGCTTCAGCAGTACGTGAACCGTGAACTTCCAAATGTTCAAGCTGGTTTTAGAAAAGGCAGAGGAATCAGAGATCAAATTGCCAACATCCGCTGGATCATGGAAAAAGCAAGAGAGTTCCAGAAAAACATCTATTTCTGCTTTATTGACTATGCCAAAGCCTTTGTGTGGATCACAAGAAACTGTGGAAAATTATGAAAGAGTTGGGAATACCAGACCACCTGACCTGCCTCTTGAGAAACCTATATGCAGGTCAGGAAGCAACAGTTAGAATTGGACATGGAACAACAGACTGGTTCCAAAAAGGAAAAGGAGTTCGTCAAGACCGTATATTGTCACCCTGCTTGTTTAACTTCTATGCAGAGTACATCATGAGAAACGCTGGGCTGGAAGAAACACAAGCTGGAATCAAGATTTCCTGGAGAAATATCAATAACCTCAGATGTGCATATGACACCACCCTTATGGCAGAAAATGAAGAGGAACTAAAAAGCCTCTTGATGAAAGTGAAAGAGGAGAGTGAAAAAGTTGGCTTAAAGCTCAACATTCAGAAAACGAAGATCATGGCATCTGGTCTCATCACTTCATGGGAAATAGATGGGAAACAGTGGAAACAGTGTCAGACTTTATTTTTGGGGGCTCCAAAATCACTGAGGATGGTGATTGCAGCCATGAAATTAAAAGACACTCCTTGGAAGGAAAGTTATGACCAACCTAGGTAGCATATTGAAAAGCAGAGACATTACTTTGCCAACAAAGGTCCGTCTAGTCAAGGCTATGGTTTTTCCAGTGGTCATGTATGAATGTGAGAGTTGGAGTGTGAAGAAAGCTGAGTGCTGAAGAATTGATGCTTTTGAATTGTGGTGTTGGAGAAGACTCTTGAGAGTCCCTTGGACTGCAAGGAGATCCAACCAGTCCATTCTAAAGGAGATCAGTCTTGGGTGTTCATGGAAGGACTGATGCTGAAGCTGAAACTCCAGTACTTTGGCCACCTCATGTGAAGAGCTGACTCATTGGAACAGACTCTGATGCTCAGAGGGATTAGGGGCAAGAGCAGAAGGGGATGACAGAGGATGAGATGGTTGGATGGCATCACCGACTCAATGGTCATGAGTTTGAGTGAACTCTGGTAGTTGGTGATGGACAGGGAGGCCTGGTGTGCTGCGATGCATGGGGTCGCAAAGAGTCAGACACAACTGAGCGACTGAACTGAACTGAACTGCATGGTAGTTCTAGTTTTAATTTTTTGAGTGACCTCCATATTGTTTTCCATAGTGGCTGTACCAATTTATGTTCCCACCAAGAGTGCACAAGGGTTTCCTTTTTCCACTAATATTTGTTATTTGTTGTCTTTTTGACAACAGCCATTCTAATGGATGTGAGTTGATACCCCTGCTCTCATTTTGAATGCAGATACCTTTTGTCCGGGTTGTTGTTTGACGTTCAGTCACTAAATTGCGTCCGACTCTTTGAGACCCTATGGACTGCAGCTCATACCAGGCTTCCCTGTCCTTCACTATCTCCCAGTGTCCAGGTAAAGCAATGAAACTGATACTATCTTGACTGCCCGCAGACTCCAGATCACCACACCTCCACCTCTGAGAGCGATTTCTTGCTCCTTTGCAGTTCCCAGTCTAGATTTTGGGCATGAGGTTTACATGATTCCTCTCTTCTTGCTGTAATCATACTGGACTTTACGGTCCTTGGGGGACAATCATTCAACTTCCCATCCTTACAGTTTCTTCACTTCAAATCCAAGGATTGTCATCCTTCCTTTCATTTCAATTACTCTGAATTTCAAGTCCCAAATTCAAGTCCCATTCTCCACCCCTTTCCTTTCATGCTTGGCAGATAATCTTTCCTTTTACTTAAGGAATCGGAGAACTTTAAGTTCTATGTCTCTTAATTTCCACTTTATCACTTCCTTTCTTCCATCTTAAATAATTGCTACTTCTGTTTCTAATCAATCTCTCTAACATGTTGGCAAAATGATAATAACTTTATTGAGCATTTGCTGTGTATAATATGTGCTGTCTCATTTAATCCTTATTAAATGGTGCTATTAAATGGACTATAAAGAAAGCTGAGCACAGAAGAATTGATGCTTTTGAACTGTCATGTTAGAGAAGACCCTTGAGAGTCCCTTGGACTGCAAGGAGATCCAACCAGTCCATTCTAAAGGAGATCAGTCCTTGGTGTTCATGGAAGGACTGATGCTAAAGCTGAAACTCCAATACTTTGGCCACCTGATGTGAAGAGCTGACTCATTGGAAAAGACCCTGATGCTGGGAAAGATTGAGGGCAGGAGGAGAAGGGGACGACAGAGGATGAGATGGTTAGATGGCATCACTGACACAATGAACATGGGTTTGGGTGGACTGCGGGAGTTGGCGATGGACAGGGAGGCCTGGTGTCCTGTGATTCGTGGGGTCGCAAAGAGTTGGACACGACTGATCAACTGAGCTGAACTAAAATGGTTCTGTTATTTTCAATATCTCCAGCTGACTCATTGGAAAAGACTCTGAAGCTGGGAAAGATTGAAGGCAGGATGAGAAGGGGACAACAGAGGATGAGATGGATGGATGGCATTACCGATTCAATGGAAATGAGTTTGAGCAAGTTCTGGGAGTTGGTGATGGACAGGGAAGCCTGGCATGCAGCAATCCACGGGGTTGCAAAGAATCAGACACGACTGATCAACTGAACTGAACTAAAATGGTGCTATTATTATCAGCATCTCCATTTTACAGTTGAGACAGACATAAGGACTTGCTTGAGGGCAAATGACTAGTCAGCAGTGAAGCTGGAATTTAAGCAGTCTAGAACTCTTAGTCTTCAACTGCAGTGCTATTTTGCTTCTTATGATATTTTTCGGCTTGTTTGTTTTACAGTTGCTCAGTCATGTCCAACTCTTTGCAACCCGATGGACTAGAGCATGCCAGGCTTCCCTGTCCTTCACTATCTCCCAGAGTTTTCATCCTGTCTTCCCCTTCTCCAACTGCCTTCAGTCTTTCCTAGGACCAGGGTCTTTTCCAATGAGTTGGCTCTTCCCATCAGGTGCCCAAAGTATTGGAGCTTCAGCTTCAGCATCAATCCTTCCAATGAATATTCAGGATTGATTTCCTTTAGGTTTGACTGGTTTGATCTCCTTGCAGTCCAAGGGACTCTCAAGAGTCTTCTTCAGCACCACAATTTGAAAGCATCAGTTTTCTGGCACTCAGCCTTCTTTATGCTCTAGCTCTCACATCTATACATGACTACTGGAAAAAACATAACTTTGACTATACATACCTTTGTAGGCAAAGTGATGTCTTTGCTTTTTTTAATATGCTATCTTGATTTGTCATAGCTTTTCTTCCAAGAAGCAATTGTCTTTTAATTTCACGGCTGCAATCACCATCAACAGTGATTTTGGAGCCCAAGAAAATAGTCTGTACTGTTTCCGTTTCTTCCTCATCTATTTGCTGTGAAGGGATGGCACCAGATGTCATGATCTTCGTTTTTTGAATGTTGAGCTTTAAGCCAGCTTTTTCACTCTCCTCTTTCACCTTCGTCAAGGGACTCTTTAGTTCGTCTTCACTTTCTGCCATTTGGGTGGTGTCATTTGCATATCTGAGGTGGTTGATATTATATTTCTCCCAGCAATCTTGATTCCAGCTTGTGCTCCAGGAAGGCATTTTGCATGATATACTCTGCATATAAGTTAAATAAGCACGGTGACAATATACAGCCTTGACATATTCCTTTCCCAATTTTGAACCAGTCCATTCTATGTTCTGTGTCCATTTATAACTGTTGCTTCTTGACCTGCATACAGGTTTGTCAGGAGCCAGGTAAGGTGGTCTGGTATTCCCATCTCTTCCAGAATTCTCCACAGTTTGTTGTGATCCACAAGCTATGGTTTTTCCAGGAGTCATGTGTGGATGTGAGAGTTGGACCATAAAGAAGGCTGAGAGCCAGAAAATTGATGCTTTTGAACTGTGGTGCTGGAGAAGACTCTTGAGAGTCCCTTGGACTGCAAGGAGATCAAACCAGTCAATCCTAAAGGAAATCAACCCTGAATATTCATTGGAAGGACTGATGCTGAAGCTGAAGCTCCAATATTTTGGCCACCTGATGTGAAGAGCCGACTCATTATAAAAGACCCTGAAGCTGGGAAAGACTGAAGGCAGGAGGAGAAGAGGAAGACAGAGGATGAGACGGTTGGATGGCATCACTGACTCAATGGACATGAGTTTGAGCAAGCTCTAGGAGATGGTGAAGGACAGGGAAGACTGGTGTGCTGCAGTCCATGGGGGTCGCAAAGAGATATGACTGAGTGACTACACAATGACAACACAGTCAAAGGCTTTAGCGTAGTCAATGAATCAGAAGTAGACGTTTTCCTGGAATGCCCTTGCTTTTTCTATGATGCAGTAGATGTTGGCATTTTGATCTCTGGTTCCTCTGCCTTTTCTAAATCCAGCTTGTATATCTGGAAGTTCTCAGTTCATGTACTAGTAAAGCCCAGCTTGAAGGATTTTGAGCATTACCTTGCTAGCATGTGAAATGAGCACAATTGTGTGGTAGTTTGAACATTCCCTGGCACTGCTCTTCTTCGGGACTGGAATGAAAACTGACCTTTTCCAGTCCTGTGGCCACTGCTGAGTTTTCCAAATTTGCTGGTGTTTAGAGTGTAGCACTTTTAACAGAATCAGCTTTTAGAATTTGGAATAGCTCAGGTGGAATTCCATCACCTCCACTAGCTTTGTTCATAGTAATGCTCCCTAAGGCCCACTTCACTTCACACTCCAGGATTGGAGTCTGAAGACTCCACCTAAAGTCTGGCTCTAGGTGAGTGATCACACCATCATATAGATCTAAATTGTTTGTGTACATACATTTTGAACCAATTATTCCAACTCTAGGAATTTATACTGCAGATGGCTCATGGTTCAATGTATAAAATGAACAATGTACAGCCTCCATCAACAGGAAACTGAAATAAAATGCAGTCAGGAAAAAGAGGAAACACTTTATATACTTATTATGGAAATATCTCCCAAATATGTTGTTAGGCTTAAAAAAACAAGAATGATGTGTATTGAATTCCCCCAATTATGTGAAAAAGAAGAAGAATATATGTACTTTTTTGCTAGTATATAAGGTGTCTCTGGAAGAACACTCAAAAAGCTCATGAATTTGGTTGTCAGTGGGAAGAAGAATTAAGAACACACAAAAGCTGGGGGTATGGTGGTGGCGGGAAGAAGAGTTTTCAGTGCCTACCCTTTTATGCCTTTTAAAACTTTGGGGGTATTTACCTGGTGGTCCAGTGGTTAAGACTCTGACTTCCACTGCAGGGGACGTGGTTCCATCCCTGGTTGGGGGAACTAGGATTCTGCATGCGGTGTAGCCAAAACCAGCAACACTGAACCGTGTAAATGCATTACTATTTCAAAGTTGAGTTAAACATTAAAGCAAGAAGAAAAAGAAGAATAGAAATAGAAACTGTATTAACTGACTGTGTTAATATATTTTTTGAAAAAATTGATGCCTCCACCTACCACCCTCTTCCCTCAGACCTCCCAGAGATTCTTGTTTCATTCATCATTTTCCTCCTGCATCTTCCACTCACCCTCTTGGTTGGCCTTTTCTCCTCAGTTGACAAATACGCTTAAGACTTTTATCTCAAACAAAGTTTTAATATCCTCCACTGATGCTATGTTCCCCTCTAATTCTCCTTTAATCTCTCTCCTCCAACTTGCAATCAGGCTTATTGGTAGAATAATATGATGAACATTTGTGTTTCTATCTTATTCCCCAATCATTGTACACTTGTAGTTTGGCCTCTGACCCACTACACTGGTAGATCCATAGGATGTTTTTCAGACCTTCTATCCATCTATCTATTAATTATTGAGATATAGTTGATATAATAGTTTCAGGTGTATAACATGGTTCAAAAATTCTAAAGGCTGTATTTCATTTACAATGATGAAATATTAGCTAAATTCCCTGTGCTATACAGTGTATCCTTGTAGCTCTTTTAATACAGAGTAGTTTGCACTTCTCAATCCCTTACCCCATCTTGCCCCTCCCCTCTTTTCGCTCCCAGTGGTAACCACTAGCATGTTCTCTATACCTGTGAATCTGTTTCTTTTTTGTTATGTTCACTAGTTTGTTTTATTTTTTAGATTCCACATATAAGTGATATCATACAGTATTTATCTTTCTCTGCTTATTTCATTTACTGTAATACCATCCAAGTCAATCCATATTGTTGCAAATGGCAAAATTTCATTCCTATTTGTAGCTGAATCAAATACCATTGTGTTTGTGCGTATATATGTGTATATATCTATATCCCACATCTTCTTTATCCATTCCTCCATTGATGGACATGTAAGTTGCTTCCGTATCTGGATTATTTGTAAACAATGCTGCAGTGAACACTGGGGTGTATCTTTTTCTTTTTGACTGCACTCTTGCGGCTCATAGCACCTCAGTTCCCTGACCATGAACTGAACCCTGCCGTCCCCAGTGAAAGCACTGAGACCTAACCACTGGAGAACCAGCGACATCCCCGCAGGTATCTTTTTGAATTAGTGTTTTCCTTTTTTTTTCAGATATATTCCCAGAAGTAGAATTGCTTGTTTACATGGTATTTCTACTTTTAGTTTTTGAGAGAAACTTCCATATGTACTGTTTTTCACAGTGGCTGCACCAATTTACTTTCCCACCAACAGGGCACGGGAGTTCACTTTTATCCACAGCCTCACCAGCATTCGTTATTTGCGATCTTTTTGAGAACAGCTATTATGGATGGCATCACATTGTGGTTTTAATTTACAGTTCTCTGATGGTTAACAATGTGAGCATCTTTTCAAGTGCCTGTTGGCCATATGTCTTCTTTGGAAAAAAGGTCTATTCAGGTCTTTTGCCCATTTTTTAATCGAGTTGTTTGTGGTTTTTTTATGTTCAGTTGTATGAGCTGTTTATATATTGAAGATATTAATACCTTATCTGTCATATTGTTTTGCAAATATCTTCTCCCATTCAGTAGGTTGTCTTTCTGTTTTGTTGGTGGTTTCTTTTGCTGTGTAAAAGCTTTTAAGTTTAATTAGGTCTCATTTGTTTATTTTTGCCTTTATTTGCTTTTCCTTAGGCGACAGATCAAAAAAATAATTGCTTCAATTTATGTCAAAGAATGTTCTGCCTATGTTTTCTTCTAGGAGTTGTATGGTTTCCAGTTTTACAATTAGGTCTCCAATCCATTTTGAGTTTTTTTAATATAGTGTTAGAAAATGTTCTGTGCATGCTAAATCACTTCAGTGGTGTCTGACTCTGCGACCCTAAGGATTGTAGCTCACAGGCTCCTGTGTTCATAGGATTCTCCAGGCAAGAATACAGGAGTGGATTGCCATGCCCTGCTCCAGATCTCCCTGCCCCAGGGATGCAATTAGCATCTTCTATGGCTCCTGTGTTGCAGGTGGATTCTTTACCACTGAGCCGCTGGGGAAGCCCAACATGTGAAAGCAGCTACCTTTACATGTAGCTGCTTTCAGACATTCTCTTGTAAAGACTCTCAATTAGCATTATCAGTTATTTTCATCTTCTTTACACCTTCTAATATGAAACATCACATAGCTCTGCATTCCTGGTAATTCTTTGGTTTCTCTTCTAGTTCCCCGTGTCTTCTCATGGATGTCAGGTTTCCCTAGTCAGCTGTCTTTGGCCCTTCTCCATCTGCATTCTGCCTGAATGATCTCACACTTTCAAGGTTTTATCTATCATCAATACTCAATTTTTTTTTTAATGGTCATTTTTCTACCAATGTTCAAAGTTTAGCAAATCCTTACTGCCTTTGGCCCTCACAGAGCTTAGAGACATCTGTCATTGCCTCCCATACTCATCTGACTTCCCCCAGTTTATGCATTGTGTCTTGTGATCCTGACTGAAATAGGAGGATATGGCCAACGGGGAATCTATTCTCAGGCTGAGTTAAGCCAATCAAATTCCTTTTGGGAACTTGACCCTGCACTGTCAGGAACGATGCTGACTTAACAACCCTAGTCACAGTCTGGTCTGGCGGTACATTTTCCTTTTCACCCTTGTTAGCCGCATAGGCATGTCCAACTCTTTGCTACCCCATGGATAGTATCTGTTCATGGGATTTTCCAGGCAAGAATATTGGAGTGGATTACCATTTCCTTCTCTAGGGGATCTTCCCAACCCAGAGATCAAACCTGGGTCTCTGACACTGCAGGCAGATTCTTTACCAACTGAACAACCTGCAAAGCCCATTTCATCCGTAGGTATCAGTTATACATTTATCATCTGACTGTTGAAAAGTCTTAGTTTATGAAAACCTTTACATTTTAATTAACTTGCAAAAAATCTACCATTTCAAAATTAAAACAAAAATCCCCCCAAACAGTGGTCTATCAGTATCCATGGGGTGTCGGTTCCAGGACCCCCATGGATACGAAAATTCACAGATGCTCAAGTCCCTTACATAAATTGGCATAGTATTTGCATAGAGTTTACTCACATCCTCTTGCGTACTTTAAACTATCTCTAGATTACTTATAATACCCAATACAATGTAAATGATATGTAAATAGTCACTGGCCTACAGCAAGTTTAAGTTTTGGTTTTTAGAACTTCCTGGAATTTTTTTCCCCAGGAATGTCATCTATATGAGGTTGGTTGAATCTGTGGCTGTGGAACCGGTGGTTGCAGAGGACTGGTTGTACCTTTAGTCAAAATGGGCTTTTTCAGAAAGGCTGATTGTGTAAGTTAGATGATAAACTGATCTACTCAATAGTAAGGCAAGAATCACCTGTTTGCCAGTGTAAAAATTCCTTCCAAGAGTACATATATACCTGGTGAGGGTGTAATTATGATCTCTGTTTTCTAGATCAGGAAAATGAAGCTTGGAGAGATTAACTAGATCTGTTCAAGATTGATACCACAGCTGGAAAATGAGAGTGCCAAGGTTCAAATCCAGGGCTGACACCAAAGCCTGTGCTCTTAACTACTGTGCTTATGGTGTGCAGCAAGAGAATCATGAACAGGTGAGAAGTCACACTCCTACCTATAAGAAGGCACACTGCACAGCTCAACCTCCCAGCCTTCCTGCAACACAGCCTCCCCTCCCATTCACCAGCACCCAGACAGAAAGGCAGAAAGGAACTGGAGCTGCTTCTCATAAAGGCTGCCCCCAACTAAGATGGGCACCAAGCTAAGTCTTTGGCAGATATGTTTACACAGAAGAAGAATGCCAAGGGCCATGCTTCCTGCCCTCAGAAAGCTTGGTCTAGTTTATACCCAAAGATCATGTCCTCCAATTGCCCACAATATATGGTGTGCTCAGGGACTGTAGTACATGTGCACATATACATCAGCGTGTGTAGTGGATGTAATAGTCATGCAAATGCACATGTATATGGAGAGCACTGTAGATTTTTCTCTAAAAATACCCTAGCAGCTCCACTCTACTTAATAATTTAATACTTCATATAGCTGAGCTAAATGGACTCAACCTAGCTATGAGAAAAATAAAAATGGTTTACTAAATAAGAGTATACCTAAGCTTTAAGGGTTACTGGTTAAACTATTAAGGACTCTTTCAAAGTAACCTCAAGCACTTAGAAATTTTCCATTTACATGCAAAACCAAGACTAAGGAAATTGCAAATTCCTTAAGGATCATGCTAGGTAATATGTGATTTATGTTTTTTATATATACATATACACACAAATGAAAATATAACAGTCTTTGAAAAACACTGTATTTAAGATTTTAAGCTAGTTAGTTTAGTCTTCTCTCTACTTCCTCAAATATTGCAAGTTAGTATGGATTTATTACACATGATGAAATTTAAGAAATAATCAAAATTCTAAGAGTTAAGCAATGATGAAAAGTGGGAAATCAGCATAATGGAGATAATTAGTTGTCAGAGCTTAATTCTAAGATCATCTACCACAATTTAAATATGAAATGTGGAAATAATCCAAAAGAAATAATAAAAACAAATATCTATTTTAATCAGTGTCTTACTTTCTTCCATTAATTATTTCTATCCCATTTTAGCTACGATTTCACAAGGGAGATAAAGTGATAAAATGGGACCACTCCTGAAAAATTAGAAATATCCTAGGACCACAGTGAAAAACATAAAAATTTGGTCTATAGGGGTTCAGAACAAGCATCCCCCAAATGGGCTACTCTTCAGTTCAGTTCAGTCGCTCAGTTGTGTCCGACTCTTTGCAACCCCATGAATCCCAGCCCGCCAGGCCTCCTTGTCCATCACCAACTCCTGGAATTCACCCAAACTCAAGTCCATGAAGTCAGTGATGCCATCCAGCCATCTCATCCTCTGTCGTCCCCTTCTCCTCCTGCCCCCAATCCCTCCCAGCATCAGAGTCTTTTCCAATGAGTCAACTCTTTGCGTGAGGTGGCCAAAGTATTAGAGTTTAAGCTTTAGCATCAGTCCTTCCAAAGAAAACCCAGGGCTGATCTCCTTCAGAATGGACTGGTTGGATCTCCTTGTAGTCCAAGGGACTCTCAAGAGTCTTCTCCAACACCACAGTTCAAAAACATCAATTCTTCAGCGCTCAGCCTTCTTCACAGTCCAACTCTCACATCCATACATGACCACTGGAAAAACCATAGCCTTGTCTAGACAGACCTTTGTTGGCAAAGTAATGTCTCTGCTTTTGAATATGCTATCTAGGTTGGTCATAACTTTCCTTCCAAGGAGTAAGCATCTTTTAATTTCATGGCTGCAGCCACCATCTGCAGTGATTTTGGAGCCCCCAAAAATAAAGTCATCTATTTCCCATGAAGTGATGGGACCAGATACCATGATCTTAGTTTTCTGAATGTTGAGCTTTAGGCCAACTTTTTCACTCCCCTCTTTCACTTTCACCAAGAGGCTTTTTAGTTCCTCTTCACTTTCTGCCATAAGGGTGGTGTCATCTGCACATCTGAGGTTATTGATATTTCTCCAGGAAATCTTGATTCCAGCTTGTGTTTCTTCCAGCCCAGCGTTTCTCATGATGTACTCTGCATAGAAGTTAAATAAGCAGGGTGACAATATACGGTCTTGACGAACTCCTTTTCCTATTTGAAACCAGTCTGTTGTTTCATGTTCAGTTCTAACTGTTGCTTCCTGACCTGCATATAGGTTTCTCAAGAGGCAGGTCAAGTGGTCTGGTATTCCCATCTCTTTCAGAATTTTCCACAGTTTATTGTGATCCATACAGTCAAAGGCTTTGGCATAGTCAATAAAGCACAAGTAGATGTTTTTCTGGAACTCTCTTGCTTTTTCGATGATCCAGCGGATGTTGGCAATTTGATCTCTGGTTCCTCTGCCTTTTCTAAAACCAGCTTAAACATCTGGAAGTTCACAGTTCACGTATTGCTGAAGCCTGGCATGGAGAATTTTGAGCATTACTTTACTAGCATGTGAGATGAGTGCAATTGTGCAGTAGTTTGAGCATTCTTTGGCATGGCCTTTCTTTGGGATTGGAATGAAAACTGACCTTTTCCAGTCCTGTGGCCACTGCTGAGTTTTCCAAATGTGCTGGCATATTGAGTGCAGCACTTTCACAGCATCATCTTTCAGGATTTGGAATAGCTCAACTGGGATTCCATCACCTCCACTAGCTTTGTTCGTTGTGATGCTTTCTAAGGCCCACTTGACTTCACATTCCAGGATGTCTGGCTCTAGGTGAGTGATCATACCATCGTGATTATCTGGGTCGTGAAGATCTTTTTTGTAAAGTTCTTCTATGTATTCTTGCCACCTCTTCTTAATATCTTCTGCTTCTGTTAGGTCCATACCATTTCTGTCCTTTATCGAGCCCATCTTTGCATGAAATGTTCCCTTGGTATCTCTCATTTTCTTGAAGAGATGTCTAGTCTTTCCCATTCTGTTGTTTTCCTCTATTTCTTTGCACTGATTGCTAAGGAAGGCTTTCTTATCTCTCCTTGCTTTTCTTTGGAACTCTGGATTCAGATGCTTATATCTTTCCTTTTCTCCTTTGCTTTTTGCTTCTCTTCTTTTCACAGCTGTTTGTAAGGCCTCCCCAGACAGCCATTTTGCTTTTTCGCATTTCTTTTACATGGGGATGGTCTTGATCCCTATCTCCCGTACAATGTCACAAACCCCTGTCCATAGTTCATCAGGCACTGTATCTATCAGATCTAGTCCCTTAAATCTATTTCTCACTTCCACTGTATAATCATAAGGGATTTGATTTAGGTCATACGTGAATGGGGTACTCTTACACAAGACTTATTTTGAACTAAACTCAATTCAGATCCTATGGGTTCAGGAGAAATCCACTGCTCCTGTCTTAACTACTTAGAAGATTTTAAATTGGAGATTTTTCCTAGAAAAAGTATTTACCAGAGATAAAATTTATCTTAGTGGCCCCATCTTTATGACAGAACAAACACCTACTTATTAAATATCTGCTCTTCTTAATCTCCTGAGAATGACCCTCCTGTCCTTGGAAGACCTAGACCCCATACCTCATTCCTTAGCTCAGGATGGCATAAGTACCTCCTTTTACCTTTCTGTCTCACATATGCGGAGTCTCTGACCTCTTATGTGTGTGCATTCCTATATATATGAAGTTAAATTTGATTTTCTACTGGTAATCTGTCTCATTTAATTCTTAGACAAGCCAGAAGAACCTGGAAGGGCAGAGGATAGTTTCTTCCCTTCTGACGAAGCTCAGTCTTGAAAAGAGAGAGATCTCTTATTCTCCAACAATAATGCAAATTCTCCATTTGGTTTTAGGACATAATAAAAACAATGAGAAGGTACATTTCAGTGATTTTTAAAGTTCCACATCCTCAACAACCATTCAAAGTACTGCCCATTAAGGAGGGGACTAAGACACCTCCCTCACACCTCACAAATAAAAAAGGGGGAGGGGCTCAAGATTACACTAAAGATTGCTTCTCTACATTATAAAACTCAGTATGAAGGGTCGGTGAGAAGTTCAAGATTGGGAATTTGGCTTGTTCGTGCCTCACCTCCTTTACTGATCTTGTGCCCTGTCCACCTGAAAGCCCAATGGACTTGAAATATAAGAGGCTATGATGACTGTTATTATAAATGACACTGTTCCTACCATCACTAATTACCTTCAAAGAACCAGGTTTCCTGGAGTTTAACAAATGAATGAAGAGGACATTAAAAAAAAAAACAAACAAAAAACCAAAGTATCTCTAGTGTTTCATCTTCTTTGTGTAGTTAGCCATGACTCACTTCGAATAAGAACTCACATAAAACAAATATTTTTTCTTCTCTGGCATAACAGACAAACCTCAATTAAAAAAAAATTTTTTTTTTTTGCTAATGTATCCTCAGGAAAAAAATAGAAGAAAAAAGACCACAGCTAAGTTTTTAGGTAAGACAAAAGTTATGGACTGACGGGAGTAGTTTTCTTCAGGATCTGTTCAAGATGACCACAAGATAATGGAAGTTTCTCCCCTGCTCATCCCAAACATGTTGCCAGGGCTTCACTGATAGTGGTTTCCTTATCTACACAGAAATGACTCAGGGGAGAGGACTTGAAAAGTACTCCTGTTTACCTAATAAAACTCAATGTTCAGAATTAAAATTGGGCCCGTCACGTATCTTTGAACCTCCTTTGAAAGGACTCATTCACAGGCGGCTCCTGGAGCTACTGAGGAGAAGTTAGTCACATGTCATTAAAGCCTCCCTCCCTGGAGAACAATCTCATTGATCAAAGCACCATCATGGTTTCCATGCTGAATTCAAGAATCTTGTCGCTAACTATAGATGGAATGATTACTTTCCTTCATGCTGTTTTTGGGTTAAGCTTAAAACTGCCTGAAAGATGCAAAGAATTTTATGATGGAAGATAATTTCACTCTATTCAAGCAACCTTGGTGAGGTCAGCAAAGAATGAGCTGAATGTACTGTATGTTCTCAGTTGGTTGCAAAACCTAGATCCTCCTTACAATTGTATGTCACATTGCCTGTGTGCATATGCACATTCTTCTGGGAAAAGCACCACAATTTGGATAGAATTCTCAGAACATGTAAACAAAACTTGTTGAAGAACTGCAGACCTAGAGGTGTCCTTTGTGAGTGAACAGAAGCACTTTCATAGAATGTGTGTCATTAACTTTTGTTTGTGCTTTTGAACATCCACAGGTTTCCATCCAAAAGTATTAATACCACTGACCACAGTGAGAATTTGGGGGCCAATCTGTACAACCCTTTCCAATTTTCCAAATCAAGGAATCTAGTACACACAGTGGGTTCCTAACAACATGCCTCCAGAATGGTCTGTAGCCATAGTTCAGGCCTTCACACTGAGGCCTCACAGAGAAGCTCATGCACTCTCATCTCTGACTCCTCTGGTCTTAGTCCCTCTGGAGCTTCAGTCAGTCAGTTCAGTCGCTCAGTCGTGTCCGACTCTTTGCGACCCCATGAACTGCAGCACGCCAGGCCTCCCTGTCCATCACCAACTCCCGGAGTTCACTCAGACTCACGTCCATTGAGTCAGTGATGCCATCCAGCCATCTCATCCTCTGTCGTCCCCTTCTCCTCCTGCCCCCAATCCCTCCCAGCATCAGAGTCTTTTCCAATGAGTCAACTCTTCGCATGAGGTGGCCAAAGTACTGGAGTTTCAGCTTTAGCATCAGTCCTTCCAAAGAACACCCAGGACTGATCTCCTTTAGAATGGACTGGTTGGATCTCCTTGCAGTCTGGAGCCTCAGTGTCCTCTAATGTAGGGAAAATGATAATAGTGGCACCAAACATTGCATATAAGTCTTGGAAGTTGAACCAGTATTGAACCAAAGAAGCTAATGTTCCTAACAGACTGGGCCATCTTGATGCCAGTTTCAGCATAGCAGTAAATAACACGGTCAACACTTGTCCCTGCAAAACAAACAAAACTTCAATAACAAACCCACAAACAAACAACCCTAGCACTTTCTTCGAGGAGGATTCTTATAACAACTCAGGACACCAGTACATAGAAATGCCCTTTCTCTATCACCACCCCATGAGGACCTACCTGTCTGGGATAGAACCATGGATTTCTTCCCCCAGTTCTACCCCAACTAACCTGCCTCGTGCTGTCTCTGTCAGCCTTTGTTTTCCTAGAGGAAATCACTCATCTCACTCCTTTATCCCCCTCCTCTCCTGGTTCACTCACCGTGAACAAGAGTTGAGATCATTTCCCTGGGCAGAAGGAGGAAGAGAAAGAAGATACTACCAGATACTAGTAATCTTTTATTTTTGTTTTTCACCAAGGCACAAGTATTTAGCAATGATCTTTGCAAACTTCTAAAGTGTTATAAAACTACATTAAGGTAAATAATCACCATCAATTAACTCACCAATCCTAAACATGAATGGGCTTCCTTGACACTCTTCTTGTAACTAATGCAAAAATTTTTGCACCAAATAATCATAACCTGACTCAAATCTAATTTTCATCACATAGCTTACATGTTTTAAGGACTTAGAGTGAAGATCCTTATCATTTATCTGATAAATACATTTTGCAGGTGACTATTTTCAAGCCTCTGGACTTTCTCAGTCACGTTCATACCCCATACCCATCATTTTTTAGTGTTGTCTTCAGCTCTGTTTCAGTCACACTTCTGCCATATTTGTCTTGCTCAGTCCCATCTAAGCGTCCATCCTGAAGCCTCCATTATCCCAAGAGGACCCAGTTCTTGACTGTGACTTAGCACATGTCATGCACTGAGATGTTGGAATCCCCTTCCTCAAGGGATGCCTCTTCCTTCCCCCTCACATTTGGCGTAGGCGGCCTCAATTCATGTTGTAGAATAGTGAATAAACGTTGTCTCCCCACCTCTGAGACACTCTTTCCCCAGACTCACTGCAGCTTCTCTATTGGAGTGGCTCCACACCAATCCTTCTTCTGTTACCATCACACCAAGCAGTCCTTCCTAAGACAAATACTCCTAAGCCTCTATCAAAGCCAGGCAGTGCTGTCCAGCTGGGAATAAAATAATGAGCCAAACAGATAAAAATCCCGCATGGAGTGTGCATTCCAAAACGGGAGAAGTGGATGCCCTAGATAGCTCGCATTCAATCTGAAGTTCAGTATAATTCAGTTGTTTTGATTTTACATTGAGTCAAGCGACTGCCCAGACTCCTGTGGTAGATATTCTGCAAAGACGGTACCACCAACTCCTCCTAAACCTGCAGACACGGGACTACTCCTCCCATCGAGAGGAAGAGTCTGTTTCCTCTCTACCTGAACCTGAGCTGCCGTGTGACTCGATCAACAGTATCCTCAGAAGTTACCACTGTGCCAGTTCTGGACCTAAGAAGCCCAATAGCTTCCTCCGTCTGGGAAACCAGGTACCATGTAAAGAAGTTCAGCCTATCCTGCTAGAGAGAAGGCCATGTGGAGAGAAAGACCCCAAGGAGGAGAACCGTGGCACCCCGAGTAACAGCCAGGACAAAGGCCACAGACATGTGAGTGAGGCCACCTCCTACCTTCCAGCCACCAGGTGAATGCAGCCCCTTGAGTGAGCCCAGCAAACTTCACTGGAGCAGAGACCACTACCCATGATGAATTTCTGAACTATAGCATCACAATCAATAAAGTGGTGGTGGTTTTAAGCCACTAAATTTGGGGGTGATTGTTAGGCAGCAATAGATAATGAAGATCCGGCCTTCATGAGACAGAGTTCTTAGCCAGAGTCAGGGGTGGTATCTTCTATGTGTTTCTAGGCCTTCATTATATCCATTACAGTTAGGGATTCCCTTGTGGCTCAGGTGGCAAAGAATCCACCTGCAGTGTGGGAGACCTGGGTTCAATCCCTGGGTTGGGAAGATCCCCTGGAGAAGGGAAAGGCTGCCCACTCTGGTATTCTGGCCTGGAGAATTCCATGGACTGAACAGTCCATGGGGTCATAAAGAGTTGGACATGACTGAGCAACTTTCACTTTTCACTGTAGGCAAAAAGGAAATACCCAGTCAAGGTCTGATGAATGACTATTTTTTTGTTTGTTTTTTAAACAGCTTTATTGAGTTAAAAATTACATAAAGTTTGCACACATAAAATGTACAGTTTCAGGACTTCAAGTAACTATCACAGAATCCAATTTTAAAATCTTTTCATCACCCCTCCAAAAAGAAACCCCACACCCACTACAGTCACTTCCTATTTTCCACCAACCCCCAGCCCAGCCCTAGGCAACCACTGATCTACATTCTTTCTGTCTCCCTGGTTTTGCCTATTCTGGACATTTTGTATAAGTAGGATCATACACTATCTGGTCTTTTATGACTGCCTTCTTTCACTTTGCACTCTGATTTCCAGAGTTATCACATTATTAAACTCAAAAGTCCAGTGTTCACTAAAAAAAAATCACAAGGCATACTAAGGAACAGCAAAGTATGGTGCACTCAAAGGAATAAAATAAATCAATAGAAACTGTCCCTGAGAAAGACCTAAGGTCTGATATACTAGACAAAGACTTCAAAGTAACTGCCTTAAGGATGCCCAAAGGACTAAAGGGAGATATGGAAAAAGTCAAGAAAACAATGTGTGGACAAAATGGAAATATCAATAATGAGACAGAAAACTTAGAAAGAACCAAAAAGAAATTCTGGAGCTAAAAAGTATAATTGAAATTAAAAATTCATTAGAGAGATTCAAAGGAGATTTAAGCAGACAAAAGACTCAGTGAACTTGAACATAGGACAATGGACAGATTCTGATATCCTGGTTTGCAAAAAGGATCCCCTGAGGTAAGCTGTCATTGACTGAACATATTTCAGACAAGTTCTGATGATTTTCTATTAGTTTTCTATTGCTGCATAACAATATTACTGCACACATAGTGGCTTAAAGCAACACATGTTTATTACCTTATCATGTCTGTGGGTCAGTAATCCAAGGACAGCTTTTCTGGGCCATGCAGGGTCTTAGAATGCTGCAGTCAAGGTTGTGGCCAGGTTCTCATCTAGAGGCTTGACAGGGGAAGGATCTGCTTCTCTACCTGCCTGGTTGTTAGTACTATTCAGTTCCTTTGGGTTGTTTGACTGAGAGCCTCCTTTTTTGCTGACTGTCAGCTGGAGCTCAGCCCTTAGGCACTAGATGGTACTTACAGTTCTTTGCTGCATGGAGTTCTCCAATGGCCGCTTGCTTCCTCACAGCTCAAGAGGGAGAGACTCCAGCAAGATGAACCCTACAATCTTATGTAATGCAATCACATAATCTCATACATGTAATTACATATCTCCCATCACCTATGCATATATGAATGTTTGGAGGTCACATGTCCTGCCCACAAGTAAGAGAGGAGGATTACACAGGGCATGAACACTAGGAGAGACAGATCATAGAAGCCAGCTGTCAGTAGCCAGTTTACTTACCACAGGTGGCTACTTGTTACCATGGCTCTAGAACAACTGATCTTTTCCTAAGGTTATGGGTGTGAAGCAACTGGCATCTCCTGCACTGCTGCTGGGAATTCAGTGGTAAATAACTTTGGAAAATGGTTTGGCAGTCTTTTGAAAAGTTATAGACTTACCATATGACCCAGCCATTTCATTCCCAGATATTACCCAAGATTAATGAAAATAAACTCACATAAAGACTTGTATGTGAATGTTTATAGCAACTGTATTCATCATAACCGCCAAAAGGAAACAGCCAAAATGTCCATCAACAGGTGAGTGGATCAACAAAATAGATCTATTGATACAATGGTCTATATCTCAGCAGGAAAAAAAGGAACAGACTAGTGACACACACAACTAAGTGAATAACTCTCAAAATTGTTATGCTCAGAGAAAGAAGCCAAAAAAGTATTTCCTGTATGATTCCATTTATATAAAATTCTAGAAATCCAAACTAACCTATAGTGCTAGAAAGCAGATTTGTTGCTGGCTAGAGTGAGGGATAGATGGACTACAAAGGGGCACTTGGATACTTGTGGGAGTGATGAAAATGTTCTGTATCATAATAGTTGTAGTAATTCACAGGTGTACACATCCATCACACTCATCAAATTGTACATTACAAAAATATTTTGGGGGGCATGCTGTGTGGCCTGTGGGACCTTTGTTCACTGACCAGGGATCAACCTGCACCACCTGCATTGGAAGTTCAGAGTCTTAACCACTGAATCACCAGAGAAATCCCCAAATTGTACACTTCAAAAGAATGTAGTTATTTGAACATAAATTATACCTTAATAATGTTAAGAACAAGAATTAAATGAAAGAATCAGAGACATCTGAATATAGACACTTGGAAGATAAAGTAATGTTGATATTTAATATAGGTGATTTTAAACAAAATTTGCCAATGTACCGTTACCTCTCTCTGGTGCATTGGCCTGAAAATAAACAGCTACATGAAACATTTCAGATATTAATTCTTTTCAAGGTGATCATCAGTTTGCTTTAATAGAACAAAGGGATCATTTATCATTGAAAATTACTAGAAAGGTTAAGCATTTTCCATACCTATTGGCTATCTCATTTACCCTTATAATTGTCTGTTTTGTGAACTTTGCCACTTTTTTCTGTTGGCTTTTTCCTCCTGGATCTTCTGTTTGTTTACTTGTCTCCTCAGCCTGGGAGTTCACTGCATCTCATTTTTCTATCCTCAGTCCAACAGTGTTTGGTGTTTCGTTCACGAAATGTTTGTTAAAATTGAATTGAATGATCTTAATTCTCAGAACGCTTGGGAGATTTAATTTTATTATTTCTATTTTACAGACGAGGAACACAAGACGCAAACGCTGAAGAATCTGCAGTCACGCAACTAACCGGCAGAATTGGGACTGTAATCCATCACACCTTTTGATTTTAAACCATAGGTTTACTGAAATTGTCCTCCATCCTCTTCGTTGATGTTTCACTGAGCCGCGTCTTCTTCAGGATATCAACTGAGTATTTTAAATTTAAGTGGGCAAAGCACAACCTCCGCTAGGCGCATGCGTCCCTTCCTTTTCCCACGGTAGGAAAAAAAGACACCTCCTTTCCTTCCGCTTTGCACATCTTTTGGCCCGGGCGACTCGCCATCGCCCGTGGGGAGGTGTTCACTGGCCGAAGTGATGGCGACCGGGACCCCAGATTCGCAAGCCCGATTCGGTCAGTCCGTGAAGGGGCTTCTGACGGAGAAGGTGAACACCTGTGGTACTGACGTGATCGCTCTAACCAAGCAGGTTCTGAAGGGCTCCCGGAGCTCCGAGGTAAGCTAGGAGTGACCTCTCCGGGCCTAGCACCCTGGGAATCTCTTTTCTTCCTTGTCTGTGTGGAAGGAGGTGGGTGGCCGCATTGCATCCTGGGAATTGTAGTCCGTGAACTAGCGGAGACGAGAGGAGAGCTCGTTCGCGGAGGGCGTGCTTTGCACTCGGGTGTGTCTCTGGACAGGACTAATGGTTCTACGAGCCGAGGAGGGAGCAGAGGGGAATGGGGTGGGGAAGAAACCAAAGGATAAGAATCGGTGCTTTAAAGCATACATTGCGCTAGGAGACGGATGAGATAGTGATTCTATCGAGTTCCTCATTTTTTTCCTCAGAGTTGTCTTTAGTGAAGATCTGTCCCTTTTGGCCCCCAAATTCCGCGTGGTTTTGCCCTCAACATCCCAGATTCCTTTCAGACTTTATTTCTGCGCTGTCTTCCTTGCTGCACTGGGGGCTTTCTCTGGTTGGGACGAGTGAGGGGCCTCTCTCCTTTTGCTGTTCGCGGGCTTCTCTTTGCGGTGGCCTCTCCTGTTGCGGAGCGCAGGCTCTAGGGCGCGTGGGCTCAGCAGTTGTGGCATGGGGGCCTAGTTGCCCTGCAGCATGTGGGATCCTCTCCGACCAGGGATCCAACTGGCCTCCCCTGCATTGCAAGGCGGATTCTTAACCACTGGACCACCAGGGAAGCCCCCTTCAAGACTCTTCTATATCGTGTGTCCACAGATTCATTCTTTTCTGACTTGTCTTTCTGGTCACGTTTTTGGTTTTCTGTTAGCTTTCTCCTTTGCCATGATTTTCCTCTCATCATCCTCTGGCTAGTTCCATGAATGGGATTGTTTGATGGCTTTTCACACCAGCAAGCTTTATATGTGTATGCTTTCTCCTAAAAGAGACCTATCCATTGTACCTTGAGAATTCAACCAAGTGAAATGAAACTGTATGTCCACACAAAGACTTGTATGTGTTCATAGACATTTATCCAAAATAGCACCGAATTGGAAGCAATCCAAATGCCCATATGGCAGGTGATTGGACCAACAAAATAGGTCTAATGACCCAGCTTGTCAACTTCTAGGTTTTTACCCAGGAGAAAGGAAAACATGTCCATCGTTTTGTTACAGAGACCAGCCACGCACATGGTGTATCATGTAAGAAGTCCAGGTTTGGATTCTTTAAAATGGAAGATATCTTAAATATGCTTGCAGAATAATTTGGGGACAGAGTCTTTAGGTTTCTATAATTTCTCCTGTAGACCACTGTCTTGCTCATAATTCATCCAATAGCAGTGTATCTTAGCTATTCATTTTCAACAAGTATATTTGATTTTATAGTAATAGCAACTCTTTCTCCCCCACTCTTCTTTTCCTCATATTTCATCATTATTCCATTAAGTTATATAGTTCCTTTAGCAAGCATGATATGTCTGCAAGTCTTCACCTTCATATATGAATGTTCAAAGTATTAGTTTAGGGTCTGGTACAATTATCTTTACAAAATTAGCTTTTACCTTATGTCCTTAGTTTCTATTGATAGTGACTATAAGAAACAACTGTATAAAAAATGTGTTTACCATAACACTATTGTTGAAGTAATTGATCTGGTGATCCCAGATAGGCTTTGTATGAAGTTCCACATGGTATACTCATTTTAGGATCCAGAGGGCTTCCCAGGTGATTCGGTGGTAAAGAATCCGCCTGCTAGTGCAGGAACTGTGAGTTCGATCCTTTGGGTTAGGAAGATCCCCTGGAGAAGAAAAAGGCAGCCCACTCCAATATTCTTACCTGGAAGAGCCCATGGACCGAGGAGCCTGACAGGCTATAGTCCACAGGATCGCAAAGAGCCAGACACAACTGAGCACACCCTCAGGCATCAGAGGAAAATCTACCTGTTTTAAAGAATTGTTGTGTCGCCTTTCACCAAATAAGAATTTATGAAACTTACTGTGCTTCATGTTTTACCTTGGTAAATTACCAAGTTTTTACTAAAACTACCACAGTCAGTTTTAGTGGTAGACACATCTACTTCTCCTTTTCATGATTTTTTAGATTCTTTTTCTGTTATTTTTTTTTAATGTGTGTATTTTATGTAGCTTAATTCATAAATCTTCATAATCACTGATAAAGGAAGTGCTTTTCTTACAGAGAGGAGTTTCACTTGTCCAAGTTCATGCAGTAGCTGGGAAGAGGTAGTACTAGGATTCAAACCTAGGCAGACTGGTTCTAAACCCACACTCTTGGATGCCACTTCTCGTGGCCCCTAGCTGGATTAAGTGGTCAAAAAGCCACAGTACCACTGTTGACTGCCCTGAAGTGGCTTGCTGCTTCCAGTTCCAGCCCCTCATGTATTTTTCGCAAGAGTTTCTTCTGTAGTAGATTTAGATAGGGTGCTCAGTAAGTGGTATGGATTGAGTTAAGCTGAAACCAGTCCAGTTTTCTGGGACAGAGTTGATACACTTCTCAAGCCGGAACTTTGTCTTTATTTTAAATATTGGTTAATATTTTATTTATTTTTAAATTGGAATATACATCAGTTCAGTTCAGTTCAGTCGCTCAGTCCTGTCCGACTCTTTGCGACCCCATGAGTCCCAGCACGCCAGGCCTCCCTGTCCATCACCAACTCCCGGAGTTCACTCAGACTCACGTCCATTGAGTCAGTGATGCCATCCAGCCATCTCATCCTCTGTCGTCCCCTTCTCCTCTTGCCCCCAAACCCTCCCAGCATCAGAGTCTTTTCCAATGAGTCAACTCTTTGCATGAGGTGGCCAAAGTACTGGAGTTTCAGCTTTAGCATCATTCCTTCCAAAGAAATCCCAGGGCTGATCTCCTTCAGAATGGACTGGTTGGATCTCCTTGCAGTCCAAGGGACTCTCAAGAGTCTTCTCCAACACCACAGTTCAAAAGCATCAATTCTTCGGCGCTCAGCCTTCTTCACAGTCCAACTCTCACATCCATACATGACCACAGGAAAAACCACAGCCTTGACTAGACGGACCTTTGTTGGCAAAGTAATGTCTCTGCTTTTGAATATGCTATCTAGGTTGGTCATAACTTTCCTTCCAAGGGGTAAGCATCTTTTAATTTCATGGCTATAGTCACCATCTGCAATGATTTTGGAGCCCAGAAAAATAAAGTCTGACACTGTTTCCACTGTTTCCCCATCTATTTCCCATGAAGTGATGGGACCGGATGCCATGATCTTCGTTTTCTGAATGTTGAGCTTTAGGCCAAGTTTTTCACTCTCCACTTTCACCTTCATCAAGAGGCTTTTTAGTTCCTCTTCACTTTCTGCCATAAGGGTGGTGTCATCTGCACATCTGAGGTTATTGATATTTCTCCTGGCAATCTTGATTCCAGCTTGTGTTTCTTCCAGCCCAGCGTTTCTCATGATGTACTCTGCATAGAAGTTAAATAAGCAGGGTGACAATATACAGGCTTGACGTACTCCTTTTCCTATTTGGAACCAGTCTGTTGTTCCATGTCCAGTTCTAACTGTTGCTTCCTGACCTGCATACAGATTTCTCAAGAGGCAGATCAGGTGGTCTGGTATTCCCATCTCTTTCAGAATTTTCCACAGTTTCTTATGATCCACACAGTCAAAGGCTTTGGCATAGTCAATAAAGCAGAAATAGATGCTTTTCTGGAACTCTCTTGCTTTTTCCATGATCCAGCGGATGTTGGCAATTTGATCTCTGGTTCCTCTGCCTTTTCTAAAACCAGCTTGAACATCTGGAAGTTCACAGTTCACATATTGCTGAAGCCTGGCATGGAGAATTTTGAGCATTACTTTACGAGTGTGTGAGATGAGTGCAATTGTGCGGTAGTTTGAGCATTCTTTGGCATTGCCTTTCTTTGGGATTGGAATGAAAACTGACCTTTTCCAGTCCTGTGGCCACTGCTGAGTTTTCCAAATGTGCTGGCATATTGAGTGCAGCACTTTCACAGCATCATCTTTCAGGATTTGGAATAGCTCAACTGGAATTCCATCACCTCCACTAGCTTTGTTCATAGTGATGCTTTCCAAAGCCCACTTGACTTCACATTCCAGGATGCCAGGCTCTAGGTGAGTGATCACACCATCGTGATTATCTGGGTCGTGAAGATCTTTTTTGTACAGTTCTTCTGTGTATTCTTGCCATCTCTTCTTAATATCTTCTGCTTCTATTAGGTCCATACCATTTCTGTCCTTTATCGAGCCCATTTTTGCATGAAATGTTCCTTTGGTATCTGTGATTTTCTTGAAGAGATCCCTAGTCTTTCCCATTCTGTTGTTTTCCTCTATTTCTTTGCATTGATCGCTGAAGAAGGCTTTCTTGTTTCTTCTTGCTATTCTTTGGAACTCTGCATTCAGATGTTTATATCTTTCCTTTTCTCCTTTGCCTTTCGCTTCTCTTCTTTTCACAGCTATTTGTAAGGCCTCCCCAGACAGCCATTTTGCTTTTTTGCATTTCTTTTCCATGGGGATGGTCTTGATTCCTGTCTCCTGTACAATGTCACGAACCTCATTCCGTAGTAAGACAGTATGTGTTGCAAGAGGGCATCAGAGGGCAAACACACTGAAACCTTACCCACAGAAAACTAGTCAATCTAATCACACTAGGACCACAGCCTTGTCTAACTCAATGAAACTAAGCCATGCCCGTGGGGCAACCCATGATGGGCAGGTCATGGTGGAGAGATCTGACAGAATGTGGTCCGCTGGAGAAGGGAATGGCAAACCACTTCACTATTCTTGCCTTGAGAACCCCATGAATAGTATGAAAAGACAAAATGGTAGGATACTGAAAGAAACTCCTCAGGTCAGTAGGTGCCCAATATGCTACTGGAGATCAGTGGAGAAATAACTCTAGAAAGAATGAAGGGATGGAGCCAAAGCAAAAAGAATATCCAGCTGTGGATGTGACTGGTGATAGAAGCAAGGTCCGATGCTGTAAAGAGCAATATTGCATAGGAACCTGGAATGTCAGGTCCATGAATCAAGGCAAATTGGAAGTGGTCAAACGAGATGGCAAGAGTGAATGTCGACATTCTAGGAATCAGCGAACTGACATGGACTGGAATGGATGAATTTAACTCAGATGACCATTATATCTACTACTGCGGGCAGGAATCCCTCAGAAGAAATGGAGCGGCCATCATGGTCAACAAAAGAGTCTGAAATGCAGTACTTGGATGCAATCTCAAAAACAACAGAATGATCTCTGTTCGTTTCCAAGGCAAACCATTCAATATCACAGTAATCCAAGTCTATGCCCCAACCAGTAACGCTGAAGAAGCTGAAGTTGAACGGTTCTGTGAAGACCTACAAGACCTTTTAGAACTAACACCCAAAAAAGATGTCCTTTTCATTATAGGTGACTGGAATGCAAAAGTAGAAAGTCAAGAAAACCTGGAGTAACACGCAAATTTGGCCTTGAAATACGAAATGAAGCAGGGCAAAGACTAATAGAGTTTTGCCAAGAAAATGCACTGGTCATAACAAACACCCTCTTCCAACAACACAAGAGAAGACTCTACACATGGACATAACCAGATGGTCAACACCGAAATCAGATTGATTATATTCTTCGCAGCCAAAGATGGAGAAGCTCTATACAGTCAGCAAACACAAGACCAGGAGCTGACTGTGGCTCAGACCGTGAACTCCTTATTGCCAAATTCAGACTTAAATTGAAGAAAGTAGGGAAACCACTAGACCATTCAGGTATGACCTAATCAAATCCCTTATGATTATACGGTGGAAGTTTTATACATAGTAGTGTATATATGCCAATCCCAGTCTCCCACCTTCCTCCCTTGGTATCTTCGTCTGTGTCTCTATTTGCTGAAATGGCAACCCACTCCAGTACTCTTGCCTGGAGAATCCCAGGGACATAGGAGCCTGTTGGGTGCCGTCTATGGGGTCGCACAGAGTTGGACACGACTGACGCAACTTAGCAGCAGCAGCAGCAGCAGACTGACTGGGCTTCCCAGGTGGTACCAGTTGTAAAGAACCTGCCTGCCAATGCAGGAGACGTAATGAAAGACATAAGGAGGGCTCGATCCCCGGGCTGAGAAGATCCCCTGGAGGAGGGCATGGCACCCCACTCCAGGAGTCTTGACTGGAGAATCCCACGGACAGAGGAGCCTGGCAGGCTATAGTCCACAGGGTCTCAAAGAGTTGGACACGACTGAAGCGACTTAGCACACACGCGTGCATGCACGCATACCAACCGAGTCTTTTTACTAGATCTCCTACATGACACTTATCATGTACCATATTGCATTTTTCTATAGTTACTTAGGACTTCCCTCGTAGCTCAGTTGGTCAAGAATCCACCTACAATAAAGGAGACCTGTGTTCAATTCCTGGGTTGGGAATATCCCCTGGAGAAAGAAATGGCAACCCACTCCAGTATTCTTGCCTGGGAAATCCCATGGACAGAGGAGCCTGGCGGGCTACCGTACCTGGACTTGCAAGAGTCAGATACAACTTAGTGACTAAACCACCAACATAGTTACTTATGCATATGTTTGCCATTTTCTTTACTAGGCCCTGAGGTTATGGGAGTATTACTGATGTTCAGTCCTTCTTAGCCCACAGATCATTGCTTCCCTCTTCATCAGTCTCAACAAAGCTGTTTTGTGTGACTATAAGACAAACTGGTGTTGCGATAAGTATGAGCAAGCCTGGGGGAAAATTCATAGAAATGTACAAAGATTCTATACTCAGATCGTTTTACAGGTGAGTTTCAGATGTTGTTCCACTTTAAAGAAACCGAAACTGGAGATCTTAGGTAATATGTTATGTGTGTGGCTGGTTTCTGTAAGCAAAAAATGCAGCAATGTCAATGATTATGTCTGTCATCATAGAAAAGGCCCTGGTCCTGCATGCCCACAGCCCCGGCATTCCAGGCCATTTTAAGTCCCATCAGGTCTATCTTCTGAATAACTCTCAAGCCCCTCACCCTGCCGTTTTAAATTGTTACTTCTGTGGTTCGAGTTACTCTTATTACTTTTCTAGAATACTGCTATGTTCTCCTAACCAATCTCTCTACCTTCAGGCCTGCTCCCCCCCATCGCCCCCCCCCCATCTAATCCATCTTGTTCACCACATGCTAAAACAGTCAATCTAATCATGTCACTTTTTTGTAGTATTATACTTCTGAATTCTAAGCACCAGCCTTTAGGTCTTAGCTTAGAAGTCACTTCTTTGGACTTCCCTGGTGGCTCAGTGATAAAGAATCCACCTGCCAATGCAGGAGACATGGGTTCGATCCCTTGTCCAGGAAGATCCCATATGCCATGGAGCAACAAAGCCTGTGGCTACAACTATTGAGCCTGAGCTCTAGAGCCTGGGAGATGCAGCTACTGAAGACTGCATGCCTAGAGCCTATGCTCTGCAACAGGAGAAGCCACCACAATGAGAAGCCCACGCACCGCAACTAGAGAGCAGCCCCTGCTCGCTGCAACTAGAGAAAGCCACATGTAGCAACGAAGATCCAGCACAGCCAAGAATAATAAATAAATAATGAAATCAGGAATTAAAAAAAAAAAGTCACTTCTTTTTGGAAGCCTTCCCTGAGTGCCTACCCTGTAATGGGTTAGTCACCACTGCCCCCAAGCTCCCCCGGCATCTAGTGCGTCCCCCTCAGCACCTACCACCAGGTACATAGGACCTTTGTCCTCTCTAATTCCAGCCTGTGAGCCCTGAAAGGATGGAGGCTGTGTCTCTTACTGGCTTATAAGCACTTAATAAATATTTGTTGAATGAATGAGGAAGATACTATTAGAATGTTCAATTTGTTGGTCACCATCCCTCAGAATCTTCAATTTGTTGGTCACCATCTCTCGTCTGTAGGAGTTTGGAGTTTGCCATTTAAAAGTGGCCACAGGGAGGAAACAGGAACTCTCCTACTTGGTGGGAATGCAAAATGGTATAATCTTAATAGGGAGGGTGATTTGGCAATATGTAGTTCTTGCCTGGAGAATCCCAGGGACAGGGGAGCCTGGTGGGCTGCCGTCTATGGGGTCGCACAGAGTCAGACACGACTGAAGTGACTTAGCAGCAGCAGCAGCAAAATTAAAAGCCTCTGATCCAGCAATCAGAATCAAGATTCTGAGTCTATCCAGAGATGCTGGCAAAAAGATACAAAAAGATATGTAAGGTATTTTTTTAGCACTACTTATTAATATGATAGCAAAAGACTGGAAACAGCCCCAAAGTCTTCAGTAGAAGACTGGTTAAATAATCTTATGAGACATCTCTACAGTGGAGTGCTCGGCAGCCCTAAAAGAACAGGTGGAGATTCAATATTTATTGTTGTAGGTCTATCTCAGTATATATTATCGAGTGGACATGGCATGATGTGGAAGAGTGCATATGGTAGGGTACATTTTATGTAAGATGGGCAAAATATATACACATGTCCATTGTTTTATAAAGGAACAATGGAAAGATAAACCAAAAACTAACTTTAAAAATATGTATGCATAGAGGAGTGATACCAGGAGAGGAAGAGGCTGGATAGAAGGTCTTATTTTATTGTTTTGCCTCTAGAAGCACGTAAGATTTTACTAACTTTTGAAGTTAAAAAGAAAAATAAAAGTTGCTATAGGGAGAGAAGTCAGGAGGCTGGATCAGTGCCGATTTCTTGTTAATTGGAAGTCATCTGACCCAGGGGAACAGGGAAGATTGGTAGACACACGTAACAGGAGCTCCCTTTCATGGCTGGACTTCCTGTCTGCCGTGAACAGGGTGCCTCAGGAAGCAGAACCCCTCTGTTGATCTCTTCTTGCTGCTCAGTGCAGAGTCAGATCTGCTGACCACAGGCCACCCAGCTGAAACAGAGCTCACTCAGCCTCTCTCTCTCTCTTTCTCTCTCTCCGCCACAGGGCCCAGCTATCAGTGAATTCATTAAATTCCGCTGCCACCTTCCTCCATTCTTCTCTCTTCCCCAGCTCCATCTGACCATTCTTCACATGGTACTTTCCCACTGGTGAATCCCAAACGTCCTCCCACGTCTTTCCCCAGCGCCCTCCTCCCCTACCCACCCCCTACATCTGTGTTTCTCGTTCCATTTCTGAACAGCTACATCCCTTTGTCCTTTAAAGCCCTATCCTAACTCTTGCCCTCTCCCTCCCCCCAAACAGCTCCAAATCTCAAATTTGCCTTAGAGAGTCAGAAGTTAGGTTCTCATTGGGCTTGTGGAGCCAAAGTTTGTTTTCGCAGACTTTTCCTCTTGGCGCTTGATGAGTAAGCTCAGCATTCTGGAGGACTTGATTTCTCAGGCAGTGGCCTTTGGAACAGATGTCGAGCCCATGCCAGCACTGCCATAGTGACAATGAAATGGATTTTCAACATGAACAAATGGGAAATTATCCTCCTTTACATTCGGAGGGTTTGTATTTGTATGGAGTGGCAGAGTAGGGGGAGGAGAGAGGGCCCTGGGAGAACAGCTGCAGAGAGACGATTACAGGAAGTTTGGAAATTTTGATTATTACCATTTTATTTTTGTCTTCCAGCTGCTAGGTCAGGCAGCTCGAAACATGGTACTCCAGGAAGATGCCATTTTACACTCAGAAGATGTAAGAAACAATTTCTGTTACGATTTGAGTTTTATATGCACAGTTTATGTGGCTTCTGGGAAGTGGAGTGCTCTATTTCTCTCTCTCTCTTTTTTAATGCAGAGTTTAAGAAAAATGGCAATAATAACAACTCATCTTCAGTACCAGTGAGTATGCGCTCTCCAGTGCCTGCTGCACTCGCTACAGTCGCTCTCTGCAGGCTGCTGCTTGTGGCCTTTGTGCTTTTGCTTATTTTCCTGAAGGCGGGAACCAGGAGCAAAGTGTCAGGAGGGTGGTGGGAGTGGGTGGGGAGGGGGTTAGTCAAGGATTGTTCCCTCTGGAATAGATGCCTGAGACTGCAGAAGAAGTTGGTGTACAGGGTGCGGTCAGAGTGGCAATCACCTTTGTGAACCTCGCTCATATTTTGGGAGCTTCTTAGAGGGAGGGACTGCAAACCCCATAAGGCCAGGGCCCATCCAGGACCGCACACATGCATAGCCCTTGGCACTTGGTGGACACTTAAGTGGTATTTGCCAACTGTCTGTGCCTGAGGGTTTTCCCAGAGTGGCTGCACCTTCCCTGGGGAATGGAGTACATCAGTGACCTTTGTCTTACATTCCCACGTGCGTGCTAAGTCGCTTCAATTGTGTCACCTTAATGTATCTGACTCTTTGCAATGCTATGGACTATAGCCCTCCAGGCTCCTCCGTCCATGGGATTCTCCAGGCAAGAATACTGGAATAGATTGGCATGAGCCCTAACTACTATAAATCATCCAGCAGACTCTGAAATATAGAGACTCCCTTCTCCATTATAGTTTTGGACAAAATTACAATTTAATTAACTTTTCATCTTACTTCATTTTGCTTTTTATTTTATGCAGTTGATATTACACTTAGGTACCTATTGGAAAAATCTGACTGGGAATTTAACTCTTGATAGTTAAATAGCTAAAACATTCATTTTGGGGGTATGTATCTATCAGGTATGTGACCCCTCAGCTCCACGTACCCAAACTGAATTTGAGCCATCCTTATAGTCGGTCGGACCACGTCGCTCACTCTGATAGAGTATTATTACATCTTTAGGTGTAAAATCCATCTTTTCAGCAACTCTGTGTTCAGATAGTGAAGCGGGATTCAATAGCACAATCTTAGGATAGGATGGACAGAAATAGAAAATGTGACAAGCTGGAAATTTGTCCTTCCTATGTATATATCTGATCATAGATAACTTCTTCTAGGTTGCTACATTTTCTTATGTTTATTTTTCTCTTTCCTTCTCTGATTTAGGCAAGAAGCTATTCAGAAGAAGTAAGTAACCCCAATGGTAGAGGAGTAGGGGGCCAACTAACTGTAGCAAGCTGGGGGGAATTACACTGCTGGGCCTAGGATTAGTATAAAACTCTGGTTGACATAGACCCTTAAATTGATTTGTGTTCTAGGATAGCTCACTGAAAATATAAAGAATATTTCAGAGGCATGCAGTAAGTCAATTCACTTCTAGCACAGGTTTTCTAAAAGTTATAGGGTGTAGAGAACCAACCTTCAGGAGTAGACAACTTTTTACATTGGTAATATTTGTTAAGTAGAGTAAATGTGCTGTAGTCATTGAACAGACTTGTATGTTTGTATATGTGTATTTTTTTTAAGTGGACTAAATCAGTCCCTTGCAATATTGTTTATATAATAATTGGCTTTACAGATCTTTTCTTCATATTTTAAACATGTCTGGTCCCCCCCGCCAGTGGACCAATATAAATTTTTGATTTAGCTTCAGCAGAACTATGCATATATATTTTGTGCAAATACTCTGTGCAAATCATTTGCACAATGAAATGTCTTTTTTTTTCCCACATCGGTTGATTTTTTTTTTTTCAGTATCTAATTCTCCATTTTTCTAGGGAGAACATATGATATTGTACTTTCAGGGATAGTAAACTGTTACAAACAAAGAATGTAGAGAAATATACCCCTATCTCTGCACCCAGTCATGAATCTGACCCCATTAATAGCCCCCACATTTAAAGCCAAAAGAAAATATGATTGTATAGAGGGGTTGCTATGATGACAAGATGCCCATTGTAGATAAACTTTTTTCTCTATCCTAATTTACAGCGTTGAGCAGTCTTCAAATCTACAGGACCAGTTGAATCATCTATTGAAATAGAACGAGTTAGAAGAGGGCAAAAGCACTTCTTTGCCTGACCCTGAGGAGGAAGTATCTTACATACCATGTGCTATGGGTTTGATTTTCCATTTTCTTCTCCAAAAGTTAAGTTAGAAAAGATCTGTGATGATGAACAGTTTTTCCTGAAAGGAAATTAGATGACTAAATTTTAGAAGCACTTCTTAAATCAAACCAACCCATGTTCTTAATGAATTTTTAAGTTGTTCTGTTAGTTTGATATTAAAACAAAATTAAAAGATGTCTTAGTTTTTCCCACAGAATTTTAATATGTCAAAAGCCATGTTGTCTAAATGTGTTTCTTAAGCAAATACTGAGCAGTGTTTTAAATTCAGACTTAGAGATTCTACTGTGAATTTATAAGAATGATTAATATTTTTTAAAGACTTTTTTTTCTTTTTCTTTTAATCAGACTTTCAGGAAATATTTTAATTTCATGGTCACAGAATGATGATTAGGTAATACCAGTTGTTTTCTTTTCTAGTAACTAAGAAGAGATACTTATTTTATTTGTTGGAGCAAATTCCTTCATGAAAATTAGGCAAATGGTATCATATCTGGCCAGCTGTAACCTCCTGCCTTGACCTTCATTCCTAGGGTTTCTTTGTTGTTGTGACTCTTGATTAAGTGGCCTTGGGTTCATTTTGTAATTTTGCTAGTCGTCAGCAAATTCACTTGTATGACATTATTGCCAAGTGAGAATGCAGCTAAATTACCAAGATTGAAGTATAAGCTTGTGCCATGTAGAAAACCTTATGTTTGTAGACATATACCCGTGTTCACTGAATTTATCTTATTAAATGTCATTGCCTTTGTTCTCAAGTCTGAATGTCTATGCTTTGTTTGAATTTAAAATGGGACTCTAACCTGGTTTAGCTCCATTCTTAATTCACTAAAGTATTGGGAGAAAGCTGACTTAAGAAAATCGTGTTTTTACTGAAAGAAGAAAAGCAAATGTGAGTCCAGTTTAATTCATATTCTCTATCATCAAGTTGAGTAATCATGTTAGATTATACATATATTCCTCATTTTATATATATGCACATTAACTTAAAGTAAAAAATAGGTATGAAGGGATTCACTTATGTATTCATTCTATAAACATTTATTACAATTATTAAATGTAAAGAGGCTCAATTTACCTTAAAAAGAATGGTTGCAAACTTACATCAATTGTCATATTATGAGTAAAACATCTGAAATATTATCTGAGGATGTTACCATCAGTTTCTATTTAGCATTTTGCTGGAAGCCACACCTGGTGCAGAAATTAAAATTAAATGTAACTATTAGCAATGAAGAGACAAAATTGTTATCATATAGTAGAATTATCTTCTTAGAAAATCCAAGGACTAATTTTTTTTAAAGTCACCAGTTTAGAAAACAAAGTTTAACCATCCAAATATACACAAAGCAAAGAAATATTTAAGATGAAAAAAATTAACGTATGCTGGAACAAATATTAAAGAATCAGTAATTGCTTAGGCTTCCCAGGTGGCTCAAGTGGTAAAGAATCTGCCTGCCAATGCAGGAGACGCAGGTTGGATCCCTGGAGGGGGAAGATCGCCTGGTTGAGGAAATGCTTATTCCCGTATTCTTGCCTGGAAAATCCCATGGACAGAGGAGGCAGGCAGGTTATAGTCCATGGGGTCTCAAAGAGCGGGACACAACTTAGCGACTCAACACATACACACTATTGTTTATGTTGTATCTGATAAAATAAATTTTACAACTTAATTTTCACAATTAAAATGAAAGATGAAATTTACATTAAATAATGAAACCCTAGTTTGTTGTTGTTCAGTCAGTCATGTTGGACTCTTTGTGACCCCATGGACTGCAGTATGCCCGGCTTCCCTGTCCTTCACCATCTCCCAGAGCTTGCTCAAACTCATGTCCATTGAGTCAGTGATGCCATCCAACCATCTCCTACTCAGTCATCCCCTTCTCCTCCTGCCTTCAATCTTTCTCAGCATGAGTCTTTTCTAATGAATCAGTTCTTTGCGTCAGGTGGCCAAAGTATTGGAGCTTCAGCATCGATCCTTCTGGTGAATATTCAGGATTGATTTCCTTTAGGATTGACTGGTTTGATCTCCTTGCAGTCCAAGGCACTCTCAAGAGTCTTCTCCAACAAAGAACATAATGCCAAAATACATGAAAGAAAAGTAGACAATACGAGAATAGGCAGAAATGTATACATAATTTAATAGTTTGTTTCTTATAGAAATAGGTTATGTAGAATTAAATGGCGATCAAACATATGGAGACAAAAGATATTTCTTTAAAATAACATCTGGGTTATAGAGGATATGTTGGAGGATAATTTCAAAATAATGAAAATTCAAATTTTATGCAAGTGAATTTATGTGATGGCACCCAAGCAGTACTATAAAGGAAAAAAGTCATATTTTAAAGTCATACCGACTCAATGGACATGAGTTTGAACAAACTCCAGGAGAAGGTGAAAGACAGGGAAGCCCTCTATATTAGGGATAAAGTAGAAATAAATGCCCCCCTTCCCCCCCCCCCCCCGCCAACCCAAGGGGTTTGTGGTTAGAATTTGGAAAGAGAGCAAAAGAAATCAAAGTAGAATAAGAAAACCAAGCATGTGTTACAAAAGTTTGAAAAATATATGAAACCATTAATTAGTTCTTATAGATTAAACTGGTAAAATGTTGGCTCAGTCATAAAAGTGTAAATTTGTAATTAAACAGGAGATATATAAATCAGTTAGATTTGAAAAGAATTATCAGTTTGATTCTGTATAGACCGAGGTATGGGTTTTCCAGTAGTCGTGTGTGGTTGTGAGAATTGGACCATAAAGAAGGCTGAGCACCAAAGAATTGATGCTTTCTAATTGTGGTGCTGGAGAAGACTCTTGAGACTCCCTTGGACTGCAAGGACATCTAACCAGTCAATCCTAAAGGAAATCAACCCTGAGCTGAAGCTCCAGTACTTTGGCCACCTGATGCAAAAAGCTGATTCATTGGAAAAGACCCTGATGCTGGGAATGACTGAGGGCAGGAGGAAAAGGAACAAAGAGGATGAGATGGTTGGATAGCCTCACCGACTCAATGGACATGAGTTGAGCAAACTCTGGGAGAAAGTGAAGGACGGGGAAGCCTGGTGCATTGCAGTCCATGGGGTTGCAAAGAGTCAGACACAACTTAGTGACTGAACAACAACAAATCAGTTTGATGCTGAAAATTTAATTATTAGTATCAAATGTCTGGCTCATTATAAAGACATAGTATCATAAAACCGACATTTAAAAAAGAGTATGTCCCATCTGGTTATGAGAGATAATCCATAACTTGTCAAAAATAACCAGTTAAAATGTCATCTATTTGTAATGGCTATCCTGAGACTTTTCCAGAGTATCAAAGAACAAATCATTTCCATATGCTCCCAAAGTACAGAAAATGATAGCAAGATACCCAGTTCCTTTGCTGAAGTAAATGTAATTTTCATTAAAAAAAATAAATTGAGATAACATATAAGTATTTAGGAGATACTTATTTATGAATATAGAGGCAAAAATCCTAATAAAATCTCTGAAAAATCAAATAGAGAAATATTTAGAAGAGTTGCCAAAATAATTCCAGGATTACAAAGTTGATATAACAGCTGCAAAATACATTAGATTACCAGGAAACAATAAAAATTATACATCACTGTAATAAGCACCAAAAGGGGATTAGAAAAAATTCAACTTCTATTTCCAATTGAAAACTTAAAAAAACTCTCTAAAAGTGTGTTTTAGAGGAAAGTATTATAGGACTCCAGAATATTATAGCTGTATGGGGCCTCACAAATGATTAAATTTTGGCCCCATGTTTAACAGATGAAAACACATAGGCAGGGAGATGAAGTGACTTATCCAAAGTCTCTGAGCTTGGTAGTCTTGACTGCTAGTCTAGCTTGCTATTATCTGTTACTTTTCTTTTAAATTGAGACAAGGGTATGTGTGTGTGCTCAATAGTGGCTCTTTGTGGCTCCATTGACTGTAGCCCCCCAGACTCCTTTGTCCATGGAATTTTCCAGCAAGAATACTGGAGTGGGTTGCCATTTCCTCCTCCAGGGGATCTTCTCGATCTGGGGATTGAACCTGTGTTTCTTGTATCTCCTGCACTGGCAGGCGGATTCTTTACCACTGCACCACTTGGGAAGCCCCAGAAACAAGGATGCTTCCTGTCATTTCTAGTATTTAGCATCATACAAAGGAAAGATTTTTGGAACTGAATTTTAACCCATTTACCCCTGCTGCTTCATCTCTGATAGGTAAACAACCGGTTGGTATTTCTATTAATAGCTTCTGTTTAAATGCTTCTAATGTTTGGAGAATCTTTTACTTGGGGATGCTGGCCATTTGGGAAGCTCTACTTGAAAGGTGGCTCTGTGTATTGAACCAAAATCTGGCTTTCTGGACCATGCTGGAATTGTCAGACCAGTAACTTTAAGTTACACCTTTTAAAGGTTAGATGTGTGGAGTTCTACACAAGGCCATCCTTGGAGGTAAGGAAAGAAAACATGAAAATATCTGTGTACGTTTATGTTTTATTTTTAAAAGAGAAAATTAGGGACTTTCCTGGTGGTCCAGTGGTTAGGGCTCTGTGCTCCCAGTGTCGGAGGCCTGGGTTCGATCCCGGGTCAGGAAACTCGATCTCACATGTAGCAACTAAAAGGGTCCTGCACAGCACAAGAAGGACCCACGTGCTGCAACTGGGATCCAGCTCAGCCAAATAAATAAATAAATATTAAAAAAGAGAAAATTAGCTTTTGCTAGTATTTTAAATATGGCTTGATTTGAGAGCTCTACCTCAGTCTACCTAGCACGTGTACCATTCAGGAGGAGTGATGGTGGTAGTGGTGGTGGTGTAGTCACTAAGTCGTGTCCAACTCTTACAACCCCATGGACTATAGCCTGCCAGGCTCCTCTGTCCATGGCATTCTCTAGGTAAGAATACCGGGGTGGGTTGCCATTTCCTTCTCTAAGGAGTGATACTGAAAACAAAAAAATTCTGTGACTGAGGCCCTGACCAATCAGGATGAGTGACGTTCACAAGCCATCTGGTCCAAAACCAGCCCTGCACACTAGATACTTCAGGGAAAACTGGGAATAGCCCGGTGTAAGTTGATGGTGGTTTGTTTAATTGTAGCATATCTGTGTGTGGTTAAGCGGATTTAAGGCTTATCAAATGGTTCTTGTGAATAACCGCAAATTGAAGATAATATAATAAAACAAGCACAAGTGGACAAGTAGAAAATGATAAATTTCTTTCCTTAACCTCCCACTCATCTGTCCTTTCAAGATAAAGTTACCATTTTAACAATGAGTGAGAAAGTGACTACTTTTCTAAACGAACTAATTTTAAATGGAGAGAGTGTTTTTAAAAACTTAATATTTAGAAGTTCAGTTCAGTTTAGTCTCTCAGTCGTATCTGACTCTGTGAACCCATAGACTGCAGCATTTCAGGCTTCCCTGTCCATCACCAACTCCCGGAGCGTGCTCAAACTCATGTCCATCGAGTCGGTGATGCCATCCAACCATCTCATCCTCTGTTGTCCCCTTCTCCTGCCTTCAATCTTTCCCAGTATCAGGGTCTTTTCAAGTGAGTCAGTTCTTTGCATCAGGTGGCCAAAGTATTAGAGTTTCAGCTTCAGCATCAGTCCTTCCAATGAATATTCAGGGTTGATTTCTTTTAGGATTGACTGGTTGATCTCCTTGCAGTCCAAGGACTTGCAGTTCCATATTCAGGAGTGTTTTCACCATTAAATGATTGCCCAAAACTAGGTGTCTATAAAACTTTACTTTTTAAAAAACTCATTTTTACATATTTAATAGTTAGAAATATTCTGGCCTATAAGAATATTCCAACAAGGATCATTTCCATGGGTTTAGTTTGTTAAAAATACAAAAATACAACAACTTCCTCTTAATATTTAAAAACTAACTGACATCTGGGAAAATTGTTATTATCAGATGAGATTGAAAAGTAAGTAAAATTTGGTAAATTTTCCATTCAGATATCCTTTTAATTGAAACCCCGTATCTCCTTACTATCCTAATGAATAGGAATTCTTGTTACCACAAAATAAAATGTATTAGTGGAGGAAAAACTAAATTAAAAAAAATTTCTGCAAGATGAGATGACAATACCTAGAAAACAAGTGAATTGTTTTAACCTCTAGTAAAAATACTAGAGGTTAAAAATGAACCTAGCCAAGTTGCTTTCCTAAATACCATTCAATATAGATTGTGACCAACTACATAATGTGTGAGTCTATCGCTGTGACATTCTGGGAAAGTTGGGACAACAGATCTATGGTTGTTTAGAAGTTGGAGGTGGGGAGATTTACTATACAAAGAGGAACGAGGAAACTTTGGGGTGAGAGAGTCTCCATTATAGTGATGTGTACTTTGTTAGAAGTCACAAAACTGTACACTTTATAAAAAAAGGTGAATGTTACTGAATGTAAATTATATCTCAATACACTTTAAAAACTAGATTGAGAAAAGGTGATTTCATTCCCTAAAGAGGCAAAAATCAATGTATGTATGGATGTTAATATGAGCGTTATAAAATGAAAATTACAGTCGAGCAGTAAAGGAAGGTACTAATTAACAGTAATAGCCTTTTCCTGGTTGGAAAGCCCGAAAGCCGAGCTGACATTAGGCCCAGTAGGGCCAGAGCAGCACGTGGGGACACGTGGTCCCTCCCACTGCACAGGTGGGTTCCTGCCCCGGGGCGGGGGCGGGGAATCAGGCCTGCCTGTCTGGGGGTGGGGCCTCGGGAGCGCTGGGCTTTGAGAGCGGTCTGCGGGTGCTCAAGCCCTGGAGTCCGGAGACGGTGGAGACAGTGAGTGTGGTCCTTCTCCTCTCCGCCCGCCCCCAGACCAGGCCCTGTGCCCGAAACTCTGCTCCCTCTACCTCCCACAGTCGCCGCCACCACCAGGGAGCTCCGGCTCTAGGCCACCCCTCTGCCCCGGTGCTCCCCCACCTCCACGCTGGGCTCAGCGCCCTGGCTTTCAGCTGCCTTTTCTCCCTCCCGGCAGTGGCCACCCCGCGCGACGCTGAGATCCGGAAGGACGTGCAGGTGCCAGCAGCAGGGCCAGTGGTGGCGGTGGAGCATCGGCTGAGTGGGGACATTAGGCCTTTGGAAGCCCGGCCTGGCCTGCCAGGATTCCTGGGGTGGGGGCAGGGCCACTTCCGGGCTTGGAGCTTTACAGGGAGCAAAGGCCGACCAGGCCTCAGTGGGTTGGAGTGGGGTTGGTGGGGTGCAGGGGGCCTTACCCCAATGGACACCAGCTCTTCTTTCCCCACCTCTCACCCCACCTTTGGCCCCTGGGTCAGACCTACTATGGGCAGGTGCTGAAGAAATCAGCAGACTTGCAGACCAATGCCTGTGTCACTGCAGCCAGGCCGGTCCCTCAGCACATCCGGGAAGCCCTGCAGAATGTACACGAGGAAGTATCCTTGAGGTAAAGTGCTCTGTGCTGCCTCCATGAAGACCCCAGACAGCAGCTTTCTCAAAAGATAGTGATGCCAGGTCACTAGAATTAACCTGCCTCCTCCAGTCCATGCGGCTTGCCTTATCTGTCATAAAATCGGTAAAGCTCGTACTGATTATCTTACTGCTCTGTTGAAGAACATCCAGTGACACCCCCTGACCTCCCAGCTCCAAACATCCCCCCTCACCCCCCACAATGCACAACCCTTTACTCACAGGATACATTCACACTCCTTTGACCTGACTTTCCAACCTGTTCAGTTTGGCCCTACCTTCCTAACCAGTCTTGGCTCCCTCCGATGCCCTGGACTACTCTAGGCCCACCTTTCCTTTCCTCTTACCATCAACGCAGCCAAGATGATTTCTGCCTGCCCGGCATGCTGTTATCAATCTGGAATGCTTTCTGAATCCCGCCTGTCCAACACCTCACTGATGTCCTACCTACTTTGTGAATCTGTCTTCAGTCCTTGAGCACTGCTTCCCCAAACCACTATAGCACTTACTTCCTGTACCACTGTTTTTCAGTAAATCATAGAAAATGTTTTCTGTGTCTGTGTTTTACCTCCCCCATTAAATACACTTGTCTTACCTTTCTTCTTCAGTAATGAGCTTGTCCTGGACCTGCATTAGATGCTCAGTTAGTGCCTTAACAAATATTTTAGTTGGTTTATTTGTTACTACCTGGAACAGTGCCCGTCAATTCAGTGGTAACAAAGCAGTGATAGTCAGCCTTCATGGAGCTTCCAGTGTATTGGGGGAGACTAAACACCGGAAGAGAAATTGAATGAGTGATGGAAGGAAAGGAGGGAGGGAAGGAGGAAGGATTTATATGATTTAGTGGTTCCATGTCTTCTAGTTTCTAGAGGGAAAATAATAGACACATGTATGTATTTTCTATTTTCCAGGTATTATGGCTGTGGTCTGGTCATCCCTGAGTGTCTGGAAAACTGCTGGATTTTGGACCTGGGTAGTGGAAGTGGCAGAGATTGCTATGCTCTTAGTCAGCTGGTTGGTGAGAAGGGACATGTCACTGGAATAGACATGACAGAAGGTCAGGTGAGGCGATTTCAGGGATACTGCTGCTGCTAAGTCACTTCAGTCGTCCAATCTGTGTGACCCCAGAGACGGCAGCCCTCCAGGCTCCCCCGTCCCTGGGATTCTCCAGGCAAGAACACTGGAGTGGGTTGCCATTTTTAGAGATGAAGTTGTTTCCTTGTTACGTGTCAAGGATAATTTAAGAGAGATGCTAAATGCAATGCTCATTTCTGCCATTATTGCTTCCTGACTTGGAAGCTGAGAACTTTGAGGTTTAGGGGCCTCTCTGGGAGAAGGGAGTCAGAGGTTTGATCTGATATATGAGTCTCATGATGTCTGAATGGAGTTTGATCTTTTCCTTCTTTCTACCATTTATCCTGAAAGATTTTCTTCGTTCAAATCAAACCCATGTATCAGACAGGGGGTTTATGCTTCATTGAATTGTCCTATGTTGTAGTAAATTCTCCTTGCCCAGATGAACCTTGTTTACTTACTTAAAATAGTCTGGGGGGAGTATATTCCATTAGTAATAGGAAATGTTAGGAAAATATTAGTGCATTCAAAAATGTTGATTATCAAATCTATTTTTTTCCTTCCTGTAGGTGGAAGTAGCTAACAAGTACATTGAATATCACATGGAAAAATATGGGTTCCAGGCACCCAATGTGACTTTTATTCATGGCTACATAGAAAAGTTGGAAGAGGCTGGAATCAAGAATGAGAGTTATGATATTGTTATGTAGGTCTGCATCCTTGATTGAACACACAAACATCACCACTTTTTGTTGAATGGATTCTCATTTAGGGGCTTAAAGTCAACTTAGGCTGGCTTAACAGAAGGATGGAGCTAGCCTGAAGCGCTTTAGTCCAGCCACCTAACACACTAGCCTAAGAGAGAACAGATTTTAAGTTGAACTGCGGTTTATGAATGTGCCCAAAAGACCAGCAAGACTCCTGAGCCTGCTTGTATAATGTACATTGATCTGTTATTTTTAATATTATTTTCATGGGAAATGATAAGATTCTGTGTTTCTGTTTTTCCTCCGAGTTGTCAAATCATGCCCAAGTGACAGCCTTAACAAAGCTGCCTTTGAGGAGCTCAACCTATTTACATGCGGTGTAAGAAATGCCTTGTGCAGTAGGCGTCTGGTCCCAGGTCATTTTGTTGCATGGCCAACATCATGCCTCAGAATTTTTTCTGCACACTCAAACTTGCTAACAGTTTATTGAGATTCTAAACACTCTATCTCCCTTATCTTGGGACAAGGTTGAGTGTGGGGAAGAGAGGAGGGAGGTGGGAAAAATGGTGTAGCTTTGAGAAAATGGTGGGAACCACCTTTAGGGACTAAAAGGATTTGAGGGTGTCTTAGTAGTCTGAAGGTGTGCTTGACATTCTCTCTGTTCTTTTTTAGATCCAATTGTGCCATTAACCTTGTACCTGATAAACAGCAAGTGCTGCAGGAGGTATATCGAGTGTTAAAGGTGAGGAGAAGAGGGAGACAGGCTGTCTTTGAACATCAGTGAGAACACATGGAATCTATCCTGTCCTTGTCCCCTTGAGCTGAGAGCTCCAACTCTTAATTTATCCATTAAATTAGAAAGAGTGGCAGAAAGAGGGGGTGACTGGAATACCTGAGATATGAATTTGTTTTCCTTCTCAGGTTGCAAACGGTGATAAATCTGAGAGTCACGATTGTGACTGAATATGTTAAAATTTGCTTTTTTGACTGTTTTTCCTCCTGCTTGCTGCTGTAGAGGAGCCTAGAATAGCATCTGCAGAGCTGCCGGGACCTTTGGACTGACTCCTAAGGTTATTTTGAATATACTCTCCTAGTATGGACAGTGTTTCTCAGTGCTCCTTATTTTGTACCCATCAGTATTCCATTATCGTTGGGAAGTTACAGAAGGTGAATCTTTTACACTAACTACTCTCTTAAAGTAGCAGGCACTCCACACCCTCTGTATGTATCATGAGATGTATCTCTTCATGATAGAAGATTCTGAGATTCTTGGTTTATATTACTGTTGCAGAGATCAAGGGCTTTTGTCTGCAATTCAGGAGACCCAGGTTTAAACGATCCCTGGATTGGGAAGATCCCCTGGAAAAGGGAATGGATACCCAATTCAGTATTCTTGCCTGGAGAATTCCATGGACAGAGGAGTCTGGCAGGCTACAGTCCATGGGGTTGAAAAGAGTTGGACACTATGCAGAAATGATTTAACAGTGTCTTAATTAATATGCCATTCTATAGACCAGTTCATGACTTTCCCCAGGGTATACTTGTAGAAGGTAGAGACGTTACTGTAGAATCTAGACCTCCATGCTCTTGAAATTAGCTAAATAAAATCTTAAAATTCCTGATAACGCATATGCCTGAAATTTTAAGGATGTTTTAAAAAGATAATGTGTTATTACAAAAATAAATAACAGTGTTACAAAAGTTATATAATTTTTAAGGAAGGAGACTTTATGAGTACTGTTTACGTCTGTTCTGTGAAAGCCTGGTCTGCTTTGCTTCAGATTGATTAAGTTTGTAAAGTTATTTTATTAGCTATTAGCTGACCAATCCCAAAGAAAGGCAGTGCCAAAGAATGCTCAAACTACCGCACAACTGCACTCATCTCACACACTAGTAAAGTAATTAATGCTCAAAATTCTCCATGCCAGGCTTCAGCAATACGTGAACCGTGAACTTCCAGATGTTCAAGCTGGTTTTAGAAAAGGCAGAGGAACCAGAGATCAAATTGCCAACATCCGCTGGATCATCAAAAAAGCAATAGAGTTCCAGAAAAACATCTCTTTCTGCTTTATTGACTATGCCAAAACCTTTGACTGTGTGGATCACAATAAACTGTGAAAAATTCTGAAAGAGATGGGAATACCAGACCACCTGACCTGCCTCTTGAGAAACCTATATGCAGGTCAGGAAGCAACAGTTAGAACTGGACATGGAACAACAGACTGGTTCCAAATAGGAGAAGGAGTACGTCAAGGCTGTATATTGTCACCCTGCTTATTTAACTTCTATGCAGAGTACATCATGAGAAACGCTGGGCTGGGCTGGAAGAAGCACAAGCTGGAATCAAGATTGCCGGAAGAAATATCAATAACCTCAGATGTGCAGATGACACCACCCTTATGGCAGAAAGTGAAGAGGAACTAAAAAGCCTCTTGTTGAAAGTGAAAGTGGAGAGTGAAAAAGTTGGCTTAAAGCTCAACATTCAGAAAACAAAGATCATGGCATCTGGTTCCATCACTTCATGGGAAATAGATGGGGAAACAGTGGAAACAGTGGCTGACTTTATTTTTGGGGTCTCCAAAATCACGGCAGATGGTGACTATAGCCATGAAATTAAAAGACGCTTACTCCTTGGAAGGAAAGTTATGACCAACCTAGATAGCATATTCAAAAGCAGAGACATTACTTTGCCAGAAAGGTCTGTCCTGTCAAGGCTGTGGTTTTTCCAGTGGTCATGTATGGATGTGAGAGTTGGACTGTGAAGAAAGCTGAGCGCCAAAGAATTGATGCTTTTGAGCTGTGGTGTTGGAGAATACTCTTGAGAGTCCCTTGGACTGCAAGGAGGTCCAACTAGTCCATCCTAAAGATATCAGTCCTGGGTGTTCATTGGAAGGAATGATGCTAGAGCTGAAACTCCAATACCTTGGCCACCTCATGCGAAGAGTTGACTCACTGGAAAAGACCCTGATGCTGGGAGGGATTGGGGGCAGGAGGAGAAGGGGACAACAGAGGAAGAGATGGCTGGATGGCATCACTGACTCAATGGACATGAGTTTGGGTGAACTGCGGGAGTTGGTGATGGACAGGGAGGTCTGGCGTGCTGCGATTCATGGGGTCTCAAAGAGTTGGACACTGAGTGACTGAACTGACTGACTGAGGCACTAAAAAAAAATCTTGGCAGTTTGCTATTGATTGTAACTAGAGAGGGAGCCAAGTAGTTATTTGTTCAAAAAGGGTCAACTCAGGAACTTCTGTTGTTTTTTTAAAACTTGATTTTATCCCCTCATGCCTTTCTTTGCTATCAGGGACTAATGTAATCTTTAACCTTGTTTGGATTAATTCTGTTTCAGCATGGTGGGGAGCTGTATTTCAGTGACGTCTATGCTAGCCTTGAATTGCCAGAAGAAATCAGGACACACAAGGTTTTATGGGGTAGGTGTTTGTGTTTTGTTTTGTTTTGTTTTGAGGCAGATACTCGTTCAAGTACAGCATTCCATCCTGCTGATGTCCAGGGTGAGGCTTTGTGCTGTGGGAACACATGCCTTTAGGTAACAGGCGTAGGTTCTTTTCCTCCTCTGACACTCAACTCTGATAAGACCTTGGGCAATTTAATTATGCTCTTTGAGTCATGACTTCCTAACTATAAAATGTAGGTAATAATTCAGTCTGCCTCATAGGGCTGTCATGAAGATTGAATGGAATAATGTGTGTGAAAAATTCTTTTAAAAGCTCTAGTGTGGAAATGACGCCAGTTGCTCCAGAGATGATGCGTCCTTAATTCCCTGTATTTTCATCATTATTCTGTTGCTGATCTGTTGAGTGTCATTTTCATGGAGTTTCTGGACATTGAGGAGATAAATGGCATGTGTTTGGTCGGTTTGGCTATGAAATCAAAAGTTCTTTTAAAATAAATTATGTTAACTTTTTTCTTATTATACAGTAAGAAATAGATATTGTTGGGACTTCCCTGGAAATCCAGTGGTTAAGACTCTGTGCTGTCAATGCAGTGGGTGCAGGGTTGATCCCCCATCAGGGAACTGAGATCCCAAAAGCTGAGTGGAGTGGCCAAAAAAAATGTCAGAAAATACAAAAAGAAAAAATTACTACTAAACATGTAACTCTTTTAATAGTTTAGTATATACACTTTTAGGTTTGCTTTTTTCCTGTGGGTGAGTGTAAAAATTTTGGGAATATGCTGCATATAGACTTTAGTATTCCAATTTTGTTTAGCATATTTCCTAAGCCTAAAATTTTTAAAAATATTTAAAAGTGTATCATACAATTATATTGTACAGCTGAACCATATTTTATTTGGCCATTTCTTTCTTGGTAATGATTTAGTTTGTTTCTAATTTGTTGATGTAATGAACTTGAAAACTGTAAATGCCTTATGAACGTTAATAGTAATTACTGTTCTAATAGCAGATTGTTATAAGGTTAATCTGGAACTAAACGGCAGTTTTGTAATTTTTCTTGTATATTTTTACTCACATAACAGTGTTTTTTCAGAATGTGACCTAATATATGCATGAATATTATGATTGATAGAACCATTTAGCTAGCATATCCAGCCTTCACTTGGATTTTCTAGACCTTGGGGGACTCTCAGCTTCTTCTATTTTTCTAGGACCTGTGTTCTAAGTAATACCATAGCCTAATCAATTATACCAGAAGAATAACTCCCTAATATCTAGTTGTATTGGTTGATCTGTGATTTTTCTTTTTTTAGGTGAGTGCCTGGGTGGTGCTTTGTACTGGAAGGACCTTTCTATCCTTGCCAAAAAAGTTGGGTTCTGCCCTCCACGTTTGGTCACTGCCAATTTCATTACAATTCAAAACAAGGAGCTGGAAAACATGATCGGTAAGAAACAGTGGCAGGGACTGTTGTAACTCCAACCTGAATGGTTCTGATTTGGTGATTAGCAAGTATCTCCTCAGTGAGTCTCACTGAAGGAGACTGTGTCATCTGGAAATCTCCGTCTTATCTCCCCTTTAATGGCAGCTTCCCAAAGTTTGGTGTTTAATAAAGCACTTTGAAGTTATTCAGTAAATAGAGTCATGTGCCCAGAAAGATGATTGATGGCATGCAAAGAAGATACCATTTTTATAATATTTAAGTCTTCATCTATGGAGCAGAGCAATAACCACTGCAGTGCTGGGACAAACCATGAGTATATTCTGTTTTTAGGCGACTGCCGTTTTGTTTCTGCAACATTTCGCCTCTTCAAACTCCCTAAGACAGGACCAACCCAAAAATGCCAAGTTATTTACAATGGAGGAATCAGAGGACATGAAAAAGAACTAATATTTGATGCAAATTTCACATTTAAGGTAACTAAAGATTTCCATGACTTCCAGCATTCTTCCTCTTCTTACTTTTGCTCCACAAACCTTTTCTTAATCTTGCATTGCTTCTCACTTTTCTGGTCTTGGTATATGTGTATGTGTCTGTGTGTCTGTCTATATACACACACACAAACACACACACATACTTGTGGGCTCCCCTGGTGACTGAGTGGTAAGAATCTGCCTGCAACGTAGGAGGCCCAGGTTCGAGCCCTGGGTCAAGAAGATCCCCTGGAGAAGAAAATGCCAACTGACTCCAGTATTCTTGCCTGGGAAATCCCATGGACAGAGGAGCCTGGCGGGCTACAGCCCACGGTGTCGAAAAAGAGTCAGACACGACTTAGTGACTAAATAACAACAAATATATATATATATATATATATATATATACACTTGCTAAACCATTAAAATGTAAGTTGCAGATATCATGACATTTTACCTTTAAATATTTCAGCATACATCTCCTAAGAATAGAATGTTCTCTTACGTAACCAAATATCATTACCTTAAAAACTTTTCTATGAAATGTCATTCATACATCAGAGTCATGGTATTATAAAGATGGAAAACTGTGAGAGTACTGAGCAACAATATTTCAGTTGTTTAATTGTTATTTTGGGATTAAGGAATTGTTCGTGTTTAATGATGACGCTGATATTGCTATTCCTCTTTTTAGAGTAGGTTTTGTTTTTTCAAAACAGGTAAGTACAGGCTTTGGATCTAGATAGCTGGTTTCAAATTCTAGTTCTGTCATTTATTTATTACTTGAGCAAACTTGAATATGCCACCAAAATTGTTTGAGAAACAGTTTGCTCCACTGTAAAAGTAGGGATAATAATAATACTATGTGGCAGATTTTCTATAAGGATTAGCAATACTGTAATAAAACATTGGTACTGGGAACTCAGTAAATAGAAGATACAGTCATTATTTGTTTCAAAGGTGGAAGAACTTAACTGTTTCCCTACTCTGATGTTTTGGTCTAGATAGCATTTTCAGATTTCTTAAATACTCCTGGTGCCACAGAGCCGTTAATGCTTTTTCACTGACACACTGCCACCTGCCTGCTCAGTAGAGCCACAGAATCAGTAAAATCATCACTCTGGTCTAGTGGCTTTCAAAAAAACATTTCTAATGGCAGAATTATTTTTTATTGAGACATAGTTGGCACATAACACTATATTAACTTTAGGTATAAAACAGTGATTTAAAATCTGTATATATTGCAAAATGATCATCCAGTAAGTCTACAGTTAATGTCCATTACCATACGTAGTTACAAATTTTTTTTTTCTTATGATGAGAAATTTTGGAATCTTTCTCAGCTACTTTCAGATATATAAAACAGTATCATTAACTACAGTCACTATGCTATACATTACAGCCTCATGAGGTATTTATTTTATAACTGAGAGTTTGTATCTTTTGATCCCCGTCAGACAATCTGCCCACCCTCTACTTGCCCCCAGAATTTTTTTTTTTTTTCAGCAAAAGCACGCAGATTCTTTACCAGCTGAGCTATCAGGGAGGCCCACAATTTTATTTAAAAGACCAATACTTAACTATGTGTAGGTCCTTGCCTTATGTAACCCCAGTATCTGAAGGGATACAAGCAGAATTTATCGGACAGGAGCAGAGACTGGACAGCTCAGAATCTCCTGTGCTAACTCCTGGTTCCCAAGGCGTGGACCCTTCACGCATGTCCCAGGCACACTGGGACTCAAGGAAACACACCAGAAAAGCCATTAGTCCAAAGACCTTATTTTAGCAACAAATAAGGTGAAACTCGGAGAGCAGTGGTTTTCTACATTTGCTTCTGAGCAGAAACTAGACACTGGAGCAATGAGTGTCCTTTTTTTTTTTTTGGTGTTGCCACCAAAGGAAAACTAATAATGACACTGGTCAATTCCATGGAGAAATAAGCATGAAGCTACTAGCAGCAGGGTCTGAACGTGAGAAAATACTGTGTCAAAAGGTGTGGTGTTTTATCTTGAGATACTTCTTGATAGTAGTAGATAGAAGAACCCTTCAGGGTGTTTTTCTTCTATTCAGACGAAAGTGGCATCTCTAAGAATGTCTTTCATGCTTCCCTTCAGAAAGATGAAGTTGTTGAAGTAGATGAAGAAACAGTGGCTATCTTGAAGAATTCACGATTTGCCCAAGATTTTCTGATCGGGCCAGATGGAGAGAAGTTCCCAACATGTGGAGCCTATACTGCTTTAGAAGTAAAGGTTGGCTTGGCTTTTAATTCCCTAACCTCAAACGGAGAACCATTTAAAAAATTGTTAAGATCACCACAGACTGCTAAAGAAACAAATCATTATTCTTTTAGTTGGCCATCATAACTTATTTCTAGTATTTTTGTACCTATAAAATGATTTAACTTCATAACTTCATTTTTCCAATGCTGACTTGGTATTTCCATCAATGGACTTTGAAGCATCCACAAACCCCTTAAAATTGTATGTGTATTTTCTTGGCAAAGAGTCTGTTACTTTCATCAGGTTTCCAAAGAGGTACAGATACAAAAAAGATTAAGAGCTACCTTGGGAAGAAATTATGCAAAGTATACATATATACACACACCTTTTAATGTGGGCTTCTGTGGTGGCTCAGCGGTAAAGAATCCACTGCCAATGCAGGAGATACAAGAGGCGTGGGTTCGATCCCTGGGTCAGGAAGATCCCCTGGAGAAGGAAATGGCAACCCACTCCAGCATTCTTGCCTGGGGAATCTCACCAACAGAGGAGCCTGGAGGGCTACGGTCCACGGGGTCGCAAGGAATTGGACACAACTTAGTGACAAAACAGCAACAACAGACCTTTTTATATGAATAGTCAGAAAGATGGTACCAGCCTACATGCCTGCTGCTATGTATGAGAATACCTTTTCCCTGTATTCTTACTAATATGGTTATTACTTTTTTAAAAAGATGATGGTTGGATGGCATCATCGACTCAATGGACATGAGTTTGAGCAAACTCCAGGAGATAGTGAAGGACAGGGAAGCCTGGCATGCTACAGTTCATGGGATCACAAGGAGTCAGACATGACTGAGTGACTGAACAACAACTTAAAAAAAATCTTTGTTTGTCTGATAAGCAGAATATAATTTGTTTATTTTATGTACATTGAACTTTTTGGTTATGTTTATTGACCATTTACATTTCATCTGTTGTGAACTTCCTATGTAATATAAGACTTTGTTTATTACTATGTTGCAAATTTTTGCTCATTTACCTTTTCATTTGCTTTTTTTGTTGTTGTGCCACATGGCATGTTGGACCTTCGTTCCCTGGGCAGGGATTGAACCCATGCCCCTTGCAGTGGAAGCATAGAGTCTTAACAACTGGACCACAGGGGAATTCCCCTTTTTATTTGCTTTTTGTCCTGAATAGATGTTTTCAGTTTTTATGCAGTTTTTATTTCCTTTATGGTATCTGGCTCTGGTGTTACCATTAGAAAGATCTGCTCTTTGTGAACATTATAAATTTACTTGTTTTCTTTTAGTGCTTTTTAAAACTTGAGGTAAACCTGGCATAACATAAAATTCACTATTTTAACCAATTTTTTTAACCATTTTAATCTGTACAATTTAGTAGCTTTTAGTTTGTTTACAATGTCGTACAACCATTACCACTGTCTAGTGCCAGAAAGCTTTCATCATCCCCCAGAGTAAATCCTGTTCCCATTAAGCGCTAATCCCCAGTCCTCCCCTCCCTGATCCCTGGCAGTAACTAATCTGTTTTCTTGTCTCTGGATTTGCTTTTTCTGGACATTTCGTAAAAGTGGAATCATAAAATACTTTGTGACCTTCTCTGTCTGGCTTCTTTTACTTAATGTAATGTTTTCAGGGTTTATCCATTATAGCAGTATTTCATCCCTTTTCATAGCTGGATAATAGTCCCTTATATGGCTATACCACAGTTTTTTCTTTTTAGTCCATTCATCAGTTGAGAGACGTTTAGGTTGTTTCCACTTTTTGGCTATTGTAATGTTGCTGTGACTATGCATGTCTATGTGCCTCATGTACTTGTTTGAGTGGTTGTTTTGAATCCTTTTGGGTCTGTATCTGGGAGTGGAATTGTTGGGTCATGTGGTAATTCTCCATTTAACTTTCTGAAGTCACCAAACTGTGTCCTACAGTGGCTCTGCCAGTTTACAATCCTCCCAGCAATGTGCAAGGGTTCCCATTTCTCTGCATCCTTGCCAACAGTTGTTATTTTCTGTTTTGATTGTAGCCATTCTTCATTAGTGTGAAGTATTTGAGCCAGTATTCCAGCATATTCTAAAATGAATATTTTCTAAAATATCTTAGATTCTTATTTAAAAATTATTCTAGTAACTGAAATTTTGGTGTTGCATTTTAAAAAGCATTTTATCACAAGTTATCTTCAGTCACCTCTCACAACCTCCCTATGAAGAAGGTGGATAGGGTGTGGTAACAGATAGTGGCATCTTTCTCTTATTTATTTGTACCTTTCCCCCATTCATGCTCTTATAATTATTAATCCATTTGTTAATTTATAATATTCTATTATTTAGAACAGGCTTAGTGATGGATTTCAAGTCTTTTTTGTCTGACAGAACTTCTAACCTGCACCAGAGTCCTGCCCAGCAAAATAAGCTACTGCTCTTTCTGGGGCAGGATGGTGGTATATGTACACGATAGACTAAGTACACATCTCGGCTCTGCCACCTGTGTGTAATCTTGGATTCCTTACCTAAACTCCTCAAACCCTCTGTTTCCTCATGTTTAATGGCAAGATAATAATCCCTTTTCCCCTCAGATTATAAAAGTCAAATGGAATGATACATGTAAATGTTAGGCAATGCCTGGCAAGTAATAAATACCCAAGAAACAGAGGTGGTTATGGTTATGGATTTGTATTTGCTAAGATTCTTGGTCCAACTAAAGACTAAGATCCAACCAGTCCATCCTAAAGGAGATCAGTCCTGGGTGTTCATTGGAAGATCTGATGTTGAAGCTGAAACTCCAGTACTTTGGCCACCTGATGTGAAGAGCTGACTCACTGGAAAAGACCCTGATGCTGGGAAGGATTGAGGGCAGGAGGAGAAGGGGACAACAGAGGATGAGATGATTGGATGGCATCACCGACTCGATGGACATGGGTTTGGGTGGACTCCGGGAGTTGGCGATGGACAGGGAGGCCTGGCGTGCTGTGGTTCTTGAGGTCGCAAAGAGTCGGACACGACTGAGTGACTGAACTGAACTGAACTGAAGTTTCTGGGTATCTTGGAACTGTGTTCTGTGTGTTTGAATTCTGACCCTCTTTGCAGGATTCTTTCATCATTCTCTCATGTACCCTTTCTCCTGGCTCAGAATTTCTATAATCTTCAAAAATTTTACTTTTCTGCTGTTTATATTTTGTAGAAATTTTAGATGCATGGGGCAAAAACATTGATACACAAGTAACTCTTGTGCCTTTTCCTCCACCTTTTGTTACCTCGCAGTCTTTTTTTTTTTTCTTCCCTCAGTGCTTGTGGGATCTTAGTTCCGGAACCAGAAATTGAACCCCGGGCTCCAGCAGTGAGCACTGAGTCCTGACTGCTGGACTGCCAGGGAATTCCCAAGCAGTCTTTCTTTATTTGGCCTTGCTGGGTCTTTGTTGCTCTGCACAGGCTTTCTTTAGCTGCGGCGAGGGGGGCTACTCTGGTTTGGTGCGTGGTCTTCTCGTGTTGTGGAGCACAGGCTGGAAGGTACATGGGCTTCAGCAGTTGCAGCTCCCAGGCTCTAGAGTGTGGGCCCAGTAGTTGTGGCGCATGGGCATAGTTGCTCCGAGGCATGTGGGATCTTCCTGGATCAGGGATCAAACCCATGGCCCTGCAGTGGCGGGTGGACTCTTATCCACCAGGGAAGTCCCCAGGCAGTCTTTTAAGAGTGAAGCCTATTAGGGAATTCCCTGGTGGCATAATCTGAGCTAAGTGTAGAAGCCATCTCTAGAGGTAAAAAGTGATTTTATTCATTTATTTTTTTTTGCTTTATTTGATTCTTGAGCACTCTACTTTTGAGGGAAAAAGAACTTTAGAGGGAAAAGTAGAGAAATTTGAATTCTGACTTATCAGTCCATTGCATTTCATGAATGTGTTACTGGTCTTTTGAAATTCTTGGTCGTTCACTGATAACAAAATCTTGCTGATCAAGATCAGTGTTTATCTGGAAATACTTTCATCATTCTATTCTCCTTTACTTGGCTTCCTGAATCGTAGTTCTGAAGGCTGTCAGAGAATTAGTTACAAGTAAACAGAATCTTTCCCCCAGCCCAGTCTGGCTGGGAAACCGTAGTTAGATGCGTTTGCTTCTGCAGGAGAGAATTTTTTGGCAGCAGAGCTCTCCAGCACCTCATGTGCAGGAGGATGCCTGACCTCTGGCAGGAATGCAGCTTTCTACATGTTTGAACTGGTTTGTCAGAACCATCTCCCATCTCTCTCGCCGTACTTCTTTCAGCTTGCGGGTGTGCCGTCAGTTCCATGTCTGAAATGGGACTAATTGACACTGAAGGAAGATTTGAAGAATGAAGCAGCTGTGTGTCCTAGAAATACAACCTTGGGCTTTCGGAGGAGGACATTCTTATCTTTTTTATGGAAGACCTTTGTGATAGATTCCTGAGAACCACAGGCAGGAGGCATGTGGGGAATTGCTCGTATTTCTGTCATCCTATCAGTTGGCTCAGTAGAAGAATCAAAGTACTGCTTCTTTCTGGGACTTGACTCCATAATGACTGGTTTGTTTGTTTTTTTTTCATAATGACTGTTTTTGAGAGTCCTAGTTTTTCTTTTTTCTTCTCCTCCTCCTCCTTCTTTAATCCTGACAAGCAAAGTGTATTTTGCTATTTAAAAGAACTATTAAAACCCTGCAGCATCTATAGTGATGCAGATAGGATGTGTGCTATGTCCTGTCTTGCTCTAGTTAATAGTCGTGGGAGTAATCACATGACAACAGTCATTGCTGTTGTTCAGTCACTGAGTTGTGTCTGACTCTTTGCCACCCCATGGACTGCAGCACGCCAGGCTTCCATGTCTTTCACTATCTCCCGGAGTTTGCTCAAACTCATGTCCATTGAGTCAGTGATGCCATCCAGCCATCTCACCCTCTCTTGCCCCCTTCTCCTCCTGTCCTCAGTCTTTCCCAGTATCAGGGTCTTTCTCCATGAATTGGCTCTTCAAATCAGGTAGCCAAAGAATTGGAGCTTCAGCTTCAGCATCCATCCTTCCAATGAATATTCAGGATTGACTACCTTTAGGATTGACTTGTTTGATCTTGCTGTCCTGGGAACTCTCAAGAGTTTCTCCAGCACCACAATTTGAAAGCATCAGCACTTCAGCGCTCAGCCTTCTTTATGGTCCAACTCTCACATCCATACATGACTATTGGAAAAACTATAACTTGGACTGTACAGACCACTGTTGGCAAAGTGCTGTCTCTGCTTTTTAATACACTGTCTAGATTTGTCATAGCTTTTCTCCTAAGGAGCAAGTGTCTTCTAATTTCATGGCTGCAATCACCGTCTACAGTGATTTTGGTTGTAGTCTAGAGGACCTCATCTTTATCAAACAGTTAATATGTTGAAAGCACCTCATCATTTAGTCCTCATAATACTCCTTTTCTTCATTTTACAAATGAAGAAACAGGCTCAGAGAGATTAATTTGCTGATCCAAGGTCACACAGCTAGAAAGGAGTAAATCTGAACCCACATCTGTTTCTGGAGCTGACATTCTTAACCAGTATGCTGCACTAGCTCTCCATATCTATACTGTTCACACAAGCACAGTTAGTGCTGGAAAGGACTGCTTGTCAGGGTGTCCCACCTTCTAGTTGCTTCAAGTTTTGAGAGCTTTTCGGGCTGGTTGCAGACATTTGGAAGTGGTACTGATATTACTTGTACATCTTTCTGTTTGCCGCCGCAGCCACTGCCGCTAAGTTGCTTCAGCCATGTCCGACTCTGTGCGACCCCAGAGACGACAGCCCACCAGGCTCCCCCATCCCTGGGGTTCCCCAGGCAAGAACACTATAGTGGGTTGCCATTTCCTTCTCCAATCTTTCTGTTTGTAGTTATAAGCAAATAACTTGTAGGTTGCAACCCACCAACAAATAATAAGAGTGTAAGATCAATGGCACCCCATTCCAGTACTTCTGCCTAGAAAATCCCATGGACGGAGGAGCCTGGTAGGCTGCAGTCCATGGGGTTGCTAGAGTCGGACACGACTGACCGAATTCACTTTCACTTTTCACCTTCATGCATTGGAGAAGGAAATGGCAACCCACTCCAGTGTTCTTGCCTGGAGAATCCCAGGAGCCTGGTGGGCTACCATCTATGGGGTCGCACAGAGTCGGACACGACTGAAGTGACTTAGCAGCAGTAGCAGCAAGATCATGTTTAATGAATTCACTTTCATTAATAAGGTGGCTTGTGCATATTCTTGATGTGCAGTCTTGTGCCTGTTTTTTCTCTGACTGTTGGGACTGCTGGTAGAGGTATCTCATTAGAAGGTGAAAGGAGGAAAAATAAAGACTGCTGTCTTGTCTTTTGAAAGTTCCATTTACTCTGCCCTGAAATCTTACTGGTTGTGGTTGGCAATCTCAACATCTGAATATCAGCAGTTGCCAACGAGGGCCCTAGTATCTGGGACTTCCCTTCTTCTCTTGCACACGTTTCTAGAGATTAGAGTAAGAGAAGAGAAGAAGATCCAGCATGTCAGTAGCTCAGTTCTAAAAAGGTAAAAGGCACAAACAAACGGGAATCCCATGGAATAAAGCAAAATCAACTCTTCTGGCCCAAAAGGGACCTTTCAGAAGCTTTAAATGAAGTCTACCTTGAAAATAGTGATAACTTGATTAGAAACTTCAGGAAAAGACAGCCACCTTGATAAGTGAGTCCCGGACCCCACAGAACTGTACAATTTTGTCCTCCTTGTAGGAAATAAGCGTTAAGTCCAGCTGAAATGTTAGTGTCTGTCAAAACATCTTTAACGTATCCTTTCGTCTTGGTTTGTCTTTTGACAGGATGTGATCACAGATCCATTTGAGCTTGCAGGGAGGTTTGACAGTGCGGAGTCCAGAAGTTTCCCTGCTGTTGGTGGCTGCTGCAGTACAAAGAAATGCTCCTAAAACAACAGCTGACCAGACGACAGTGGGCAGGAGGTGAAAGAATGAGTTATACATGTCTTAACGCACCCTTTCCCATAGCCCATACCACACGAAAGAACAAGTGGCAGAAGTCCACTGATTTCTAGATAAAAATAAATGAGTTATCTTTACAAAGTATTAAAGGTTTACATCAAAGTCACGTAAAGACCCGTTAAGCCGGTTTCCTCTTACCTGATTCTGGTGCCACCTGGTGGCCAGAAATGGAACTGAGCAGCAGTCTGAAAGCTTGGCCCATGGGCAAGAAAGGCTTTAGAAAAGAGAGTTGGCTGAGTCTCAGGGAAAACATCTTCCTTCTGACCCACATAGAACCTTTTCGACTTTTCACCGTGTGTGCTCATTAAACAAAGCTCCTACTGAAATCATTCGAATCATGCCAAAAGATTGCCAAATCAAATTTGGTAGGAGCGCTCTGGAGATAATGGTCTTTTATATCAGTTTTTTTCCTCCAGTGTGCAGTTGAATGAAGAAAAAACCCAAGTGTTAATTTTTTTGACTTCAGTTTACCCTAACATAAGACAACATGGTAACCATATGCAGTAAATCTTAACCAGATCAGGAAAACAGTTTGATACTTTTTAAAAGACAAACTAGATGTAAAAATGGTGGGTTTTCTTTTTCTTTATAAAATGCCGTAGTTAAACCTGTAGGAAAGTATTAGGTTTAGTCCTAGTTTCCATAGTTAAAGAAGATTGAGGGATTCTTCTCTCCTCAATCTTCAAGGATGGTTGAAGATTTCAAGGATGGTTGTGTCACGCGAGTGTATGTTCCTCGGTTCTTTGTCTCGTCACAACAAAGATTTGGAGCGACAGACATTAAAGCCCTCGGCGCCACAGCTCTCGGGTCTTGGACAAACCGTGTTATAGCTCTTAGGCAAATTAGTGTTACAGCTCTATTTTATTTAGAAGATAGCAGGAGAATCCATCCTCAAAGTGTGAGGGCATGCCAACCCAAAGACTTGAAGAGAAGAAAGTGGAGGAGTGCGCAGGGGGGTGGGGGGGAGAGAGAGAGGGAGAGAGGGAGAGACAGAAAGAGCGCACGCACGTAGGAGAGAGAGAGTCCGTGAGAAAGCGCTTTGGCTCCTCCTCTTATATGTTTTTTCCTCCACCTGGGCCTGCCCTATGCAAATTGGGCTTAGCCAGAAGTGCTATTTGTTCTGCCTGAAGTCTTCACTCTGGTCCTCGGACCTTCCTTGTCTTTTAGCCACCGCCATTTTGGACTCCTTTTCCCTATTCTACCTACCTAACATTCCCCCCCCAAGAGATGGGAGGCCCAATTCTTTGGGAATAGGGGCATCGAGGTCTTTCTGGCTACTTCCTGTTGAACTGGGATGGTGAGGGGTATTGGGCCTCCCCCTCTTGCTAGTCTCAATCCTCAGAGTCCTTATAGCGGTGTCCAAGGGTGTGTGATATTTTCTGTGGTCGGCTGTAGTTTTATATCTTTGTTGAACTGGCACTGCATGTTGTAGCTGGTTGACCTGGGCAGAGACAGAACAGGTTAGACAATTGACAGTACATGGAATAATCATAAGTATCATCAATATAGCATAACAAGGACTAGTAGGGACATTGGTCAATTTTAAATTCACATGGCCAGGATGGCTCAAGTCCCTCCTTGTTCAGGGATCAGAAGATCTATCTTCTGTCTGTTTTGGAGTACAGTCTCTGTCAGGCTGTGTTGGCTCTTTAGAGTTATCCTGAGAAATGTTGTCCCCAGAAATCAGATTTTGGGGGTGTTCATTAGAATGACACTCATTGGTAGTTCTAAATAGGTATCTGAGATCTCCCAGGGGCTCACAGGTGTATCGAGTGTCCTCTTCTGTTGTCTTCCATGGCTTGACTCGTGAGTAGTGAATCCAGGAGTCATGTCCTGGTACCTTGACTGCTGTGGGGGTAGAAAGTATTACAGGGTAGGGGCCCTTCCATGTGGGCTGGAGTTGAGCCTTTGGGGACCCATCTTTCCAGACTTTAATTAGCACTTGAGTTCCTGGAGCATATAGTGGTGACTCCTTAGAATCTTTTGGGTCCTGGTTCATACCCCACAAGCGTATATCCTGTTGGAATTGCCCAATGGTCATGGTATAAGACTGGAGGGTCTGAACCTCTGGATCTAGGAAGAGGGCATTGACATAAACAAAAGGTCTCCCACATAGCATCTCATAAGGACTAAGACCAACCTGTCCCTTAGGGGCAGTGCGGGTGCAGAGGAGAGCTATTGTTGGTAAAACCTCCTTCCATCCCAGGGAGGTCTCTTGGGTTGCTTTTTTATCACTGATTTTAAGAATTGATTGGCTCTTTCTACTTTTCCTGAAGATTGAGGCCTCCAGGCACAATGGAGATAATAAGTAATGCCCAATGCTTTCAAGACTCCTTGGGTGACCTTAGAAGTAAGTAATGTCCCATTGTCACTCTGTAATGACCTGGGCAGACCAAGTCTTGGAATGATTTCATGGAGCAGTTTTTTTACCACCTCCTCAGCCTTCTCAGTCCAGATGGGAAAGCCTTCAATCTATCCTGTGACTGTATCTATCAAAGCTAATAGGTATTTATACCCTTGAGAAACTGGCATCTGGGTGAAGTCCATCTGCCAGTCCTCTCCTGGGTAGGCCCCACGTCATTGGATGGGCTGGGCCAGCTGCGGTCTTCGAGCTCCTTGGGGGTTGTTTCATTGGCAAGTGGGACAAGAGGAGACCACCTGTCTTATAGCTGTTTGGAGGCCTGTTCCTCTGAAGGACCTTTCTAGTAATCTTTGGAGGGCCTTTTCTCCTAAATGAGTAGTGGCATGTAAGGAGTTAACCAACTTCCATTGGAGGTTCCCAGGCAGAAAAAGGAGTCCCTCCTTTTGGAACCACCCCATATGATCTTCTTGAAAGCCCTCACTCTTAGCTTTAAGAGTCTCACCTTCAGTATATGAAGGAGTTTCTGGCAAATGAGTCTGTGGAACTAAGGTGGCAATCCCTATTAGGTCATGGTTCTGTAATGCTGCTCTCCTAGCTGCCTGATCAGCTGCTTGGTTCCCTCGTGCCACTTCCATGTTCCTTTTTTGGTGTCCTTTACAGTGGGAGACTGAAACCTCAGTGGGCAGATGGACTGCCTCCAAGAGTTGAAGAATCTGATCACCATATTTGATTGGGGACCCTCGGGTGGTCAAGTAGCCCCTTTCTTTCCAAATATCCGCATGTGCATGTAGCACCAGAAAGGCATACTTGGAGTCAGTGTAAATGGCTACTCTTTTTCCTTTTCCCAGCTCTAAAGCTCGAGTCAGGGCTATGAGCTCAGCTAATTGGGCTGAAGTACCTGGTGGCAGAGGCTTAGCCTCTGTGGTCTCAAAATTGGAGACTACTGCATACCCAGCTCTTTGTCCATCCAAGACAAAGCTGTTTCCATCAATGTACCAGATTTCCTCAGGATTGGTCAGAGGATCTTCTGACAATCCCTCTCGGGGTTTTGTCCAGTGGTCCAAGGTTTCTAGACAAGAGTGAAAGGGGAGAGAGCCCTCAAGGGTAGGTAGGAGGGTGGCTGGGTTAAGAACCTCACAAGGGGATATAGTGAGGCCTGGATTTTCCATCAGCATTACTTGATATCTGAGGATTCTTTGATCAGACATCCATAAATGGCTTCTCCTGTTTAGGAGTTGTTTTACTTGGTGGCTGGTAAAAATAGTTAGTTTGCCCCCAAAGGAGAGTTTTAAAGCATCTTCTATCATGATTGCAATAGCTGCAAGATTTCAAAGGCAGGGGGGCCAACCTCAGGTAGTTGGATCGAGCCTCTTGGATAAGTAAGCCACAGGCTGGGGCTCAGACCCCAACCTTTGAGTTAACACTCCCAAGACTATTCCCTCTCTTTCATGGACATAAAGTTGGAATGCTTTTTCTGGGTCTGGCAACCTCAAGGCAGGTGCCTGAGTTAAGGCCTGTTTTAGTGTAGCCTCTGCCTTCTTTTGAGGAGTTCCCCACATCAGTGGGATTGAATCATCTCATCCCTGTAAGTTTTCATATAAGGGCTGGGCAATTAGACCGTAGTTGGGTATACAGATTCTACAGTAACCAGTTAGCCCCAGGAAAGCTCACAATTGTTTTCGAGTCGTGGGGGAGGGAAACTGGAGGATTCCTTGTACCCGATCAGAGGACAGCCTCCTGGACCCGTGTGTAATCTGAACTCCCAGGTAAGTGACCTTTGTCTTGACCATCTGTGCCTTAGCACGGGAGACCATATCACCTTTCTGCCAAGATGTTTAGAACCTGAATTTCATGTTCTTGGGCACTTTTCTCATCTGGAGAGCAGATTAGTAGGTCATCTACGTATTGTAATATTTTCCCATTAGGTCCCAGGTCCAGATCTAGGAGATCCTGGCTAAGGGCCTGTTCAAACAGGTGGGGGCTATCTCTGAACTCCTGAGGTAATACTGTCCAAGTCATCTGTTGGTGTTTTTCTCCTGGGGCCTCCCGCTCAAAGGCAAAAAGGTATTGGGATTCTTTAGCCAGTGGTGTGCAAAAAAAATGCATCTTTGAGATCCAAGACTGTAAACCACTTGGCACTGGGTGGGATTTTTTTTTTTTTAATTGCTGGGTTTTATTAAGATATTGGCAAAATTTCAACATACTTCTTACCTGAATGAACAGTTTTAAATAAAATATGAAGGATCACTCATAATTACAACTGAACTCAAAAGTGAGCTTTAGAGAAGATTTATAAATTGATAAATTTGCTTGGTAAGAAATGATTCACTTCTCTTGCTCGACTCCATAGAGAATTCTTTGCAGAGAAATATCATGAACAAGAGAACAAAGCATGTCTCTCACCAAAGAGCACCTAGAGTAAGAGTTAGCAATGATGTATCTATAGCTTAGTTACTACATCAAAGTTTATTAGAGTATTTTCCTTTTCCAGAACAATTGCTGTGTCAGTCTGGAGTTCCCTATCTTATTTCATATTTTCTAATTAGTACAACAAATAGTCTTTACAATAGAAGATAAAATGCTGCTAGAGGAAGTAACAATTTTTTTGAACACAGTACCATTTGTCTCAGAAAATAGTCATAATACTGGCAGTACTTTGTTTTTTTGGGGAAAAAAACCATTTAAGTTATTCACAGGTCAGAAGGGCAGAGTGGGCACTTGTCCTTTAACATCACGTGATTTTAAAAGGTGAAAAAAAAAGTATGTTCTTTAGCTAGCTGACAATCCAAAGAGTAATTCTCCTCAATTGTAGGGTCAAAGCTGCAGTATTCCTTTTTATGGCCTTGCTTCCATGAGAATGATCACTGAGTGAACAAATTATGTTTAAACATTAAAATAATAATTTAGATCACTTTCTCACAAAGCCTCAGCAAGCCTTTGCTGGGAAAGGAAGTACCTGAACCACAGCAGTTTTATCTGTGAACACGTAACTTCTTTATGCATCATCTGCCCAGCGGACGTTGCGCTTCTTCCTGGCACAGTGTTCCAACAAAGGAGTGCTGTTGTCATGAGATGCAGTGACACTATGCATATGGGTGGGATTTCTCCCAAGATTACATAGGGATTGGGTACTGTGGGATGGAGGGGGACTACAGCTTCATTTATGATCTGTAGATCCTGAACCATTCGCCAGGTTCCGTCTTTTTTCATTACTGAGAGGATTGGGGTGTTACATGGCGAACTGGTGGGGACCAACAGCCCACAAGCAAGGAGTTTATTTATTAAAGGCTGTAGTCCCTCACGAGCCTCTCTTTCGAGAGGATATTGTTTCCGGTTAGGAAACTGAGTGGGATCTCGGAGGACAGTGATGACGGGTTCAGCTTGGTGGGCTCGTCCCGGAATCCCCTGGTCCCACACCTGGGGGTTAATTTTGTCTGCCCATAGTTTTTGGTCCCTCTCTATTGAAGGTGTAATGGGTTCTTCAGTAGTAACCAGGAGCTGTAGAGCTCTAGGGGCTGAAAAACTTCCCATCACAAGGGTGGTCCCCAGTTTAGTGAGTATATCTCTTCCCAATAAGGGAGTAGGACACTCAGGGACCACCAGAAACTGGTTGGAAGATATCTGTCCATCCCAGCAACAAAGAAGTGCTCAGGTGAATCTTTTAGTAGTTGCTTTTCCTGCAGCACCCAAAATGGTACAGGTTTGGGAGGAGAAGGCTCCGGAGTAGGAGAGCAAGGCAGAGTAGGTAGCCCCCGTGTCAACTAAGAAATTCTTAGCCCTACCTGCCACATCCAGTTGCACCCTTGGCTCCAGCCCAGTAATGGTTATCTGTGACAGGCGGGCTGGCTGGAGCGGGCCGCTTCAGTTCTCTTGAACCATTGTGAGGGTAGGCTTGGCCCTTGACCTTGAGGCTCTTGGGTCCCGAAGGCAGGGTGCCGCCCAATGTCCCAGTTGATGGCATTTGTGGCAAGCCGTTCTAAGAGACTTGTCACGGTTTGGACACTCTGGCCCAATGCCCCACCTGTCTACAGATCAGGCATTTGTCTCATGCCTTGTCCCTCAAGGACTCAGGGTTTGCCATAGGGCTTCTCTGGAGGGCGGCCAGCATCTGGGCATGCCTTGTCTCTTTCTCTCTTCCTGGGCCTTGGCCTCCTTCTCCTGTTCTCTGTTATAAAAGGTATTGGTGGCTGTCTGGACCATCTCATCTAAAGAGGCAGCAGGGTCCTGCTGTTGTAGCTGCTGTAACTTAATTCTGATATCTGATGCACATTGGGACAGGAATTTGTCCTTTAAAATCACCTGTCCCTCTTTAGAGTCTAAGTCCAGGTTGGTAAACTTTTGGAGGGCCTCTTTTAGCCTTTCCAGAAAGGCAATGGGGTTCTCACTGGGCTCCTGAGTTATTGCTGAGACCCAGACATAGCTAATTACTTTTTGCTGGGCTGCTTTCAGTCCTGCCTTCACACCGATTAGAAAATGATCTCTTTCCCAGATGTGCTCAGGGTCATTATAATTCCAATTAGGATCGGAGGAGGGGACTGCAGTTTCCCCTACTGGGTATCTATCACTGGACATGTGGAGCCCTGTTGCATACCTCCGGGCTTCCTTTAAGACCCTGGTATGTTCAGGATCAGATAAAGTTTGACTAAATATGACCATGATGTCTTTCCACGTCAAGTCAAAGGCCAAGGTAATATGTTGGAATGTATCTATATATTTGCCTGGGTCATCTGTATAGCTTCCCAGGTCTTGTTTGATCTGCCTTAGTTCTAAGAGGGAGAAGGGCTTATGGACCCGGGTTGGTCCAAATTCTCCAGTTTCAACTAAGGGACATACTTGAACTGGCTTTTGTGGAGGAGGTGCTCCCGGATATGGGGGCAGGTTTGGGTACGAGGAAGGAGCACCAGGCAACTTGGGAGCTGTGAGAGGTGAGCCTTCACGAGGGGGTTCCTTTTCTTGGTTGCCTGTGCCTAACACCATTTGCCTAGTGGGCTCACTTTTAGGGTGTACTACAACCCCATACTTAAGACAGAGTTCCTTCATATCTCTTAGTCGGAAGAAAATTTGGACATAGGGGATCTCTGTCCATTTCCCTTGTCTTTTGCAGAATAATTCTAATTGCATGATGGGGCTCCAGCCCTATCAGCCTGAAGGCGCCTGATCTCGTCTAATTGCATGATGGTATTGTAATTTAAAGTTCCATCCTCAGGCCAGTGTTCCTCGTCCCCCAGTGGATACTGTGGCCACTCAGTGGCACAAAAGAATTTCAAACGACTTCTCCTTAGAGCTAGAGGGTTGAACAGCTTCCAGTTATCAAAGATACATCTCAAGGGCGTCTGCCGGGAAGTGGATTGGTCATTTCCCATCTGAAAGACAGTCGTGACAGGGAGAAAAGAAAAAGACCTCTTTGGATTTTTATGGGTGGACTTCCTTAGGGGTGAGCCTTTCTGAAGCTTATCCTACCCAGAACTGTTGCAACCTGAGAGCCAGGTGTCCCGGGTCAGGGTGCAGATCCCCAGGCAGGCTGAGGCGTGACAGCCTCCTAGAGATCGAATCCCCGGGCAGGTCGAGGCGTGACGACCTCCTGGGACCCCTGGGACTAGAGGATCCCCAAACAGATTGAGGCGTGACAACCTTTCAAAGACCAATCCCTAGGGAGGTCAAGGCGTGATGACCTCCTGGGACCCCCCCGGACTGGAGTTTGGGCATCCCCAAGATCTCCAGTGTGACCAGTGCTGGGTAGAATTAAGAGGTTTGTAACTCATTGCTAGTTTGCCTACCGTGGACAGGAATAGATATGATATAAGTTCATCCTACCTAGTACTGTTGCAACCTGAGAGCCAGGCGTCTCCGGGTCAGGGTGCAGATACCCAGGCAGGCTGAGGCGTGACAGCCTCCTAGAGAGCGAATCCCCAGGCAGGTCGAGGCGTGACAGCCTCCCGAGAATTGGGTCCCTGGGCAGGTCAAGGCGTGATGACCTCCTGGGATCCCCAGGACTGGAGTTTGGGCATCCCCAAGATCTCCAGTGTGACCAGTATTGGGTAGGATTAGGGGGCTGGATATTATAGAGTATTTCCCTCCCAAGGCCAGCTATTTTCTGGTTGTCTCTCCAGAAGATTGTAGAGGCAACCTTATGGGTCTGGATGGGGCTCAGGAAAAGAGCATGAAACAGGAGGGAAGGGGGCAGAGCACAACCTTTGAAAGAATGACATAGCATAAGGGTATAATGTAAACCAATTAAAATCAGTTGGGTCTAAGATGACAAGTCAAATTCAAGTAAACCTTAATCCCCAATCTATAAGCCAACAGACACACCCAGAGGTGGCAGGGCAGCTCCAAGGCACAAGGACAAAAGAGGGAGGAGTGGGTGGTTCCCCAATGGCTGGGATGATCCTCTCACTCATTAGCATATGAATCCCACCCCCTCACAAAACCTGGAGAAGGCAATGGCACCCCACTCCAGTACTCTTGCCTAGACAATCCCATGAACGGAGGAGCCTGGAGGGCTGCAGGCCATGGGGTCGCTGGGAGTCAGACACGACTGAGCGACTTCACTTTCACTTTTCAGTTTCATGCACTGGAGAAGGAAATGGCAACCCACTCCAGTGTTCTTGCCTGGAGAATCCCAGGACGGGGGAGCCTGGTGGGCTGACATCTACAGGGTCGCACAGAGTCGGACACAACTGACACAACTTAGCAGCAGTAGCAGCACAAAACCTAGCCAGGCCTAATACCATGGCCCCAGCCCTTGCCCTCGGCAATGGTTCACACCATGAAGAGTGGCTTCTCTCCAGATCCTAACAAATCCACCTCTTATCGCTTTGTCTCTCAAAGAATTTTTGCAATGAGACATCGGAACCTGAGTTTCATTAGTTTAGGCTGGGCTTGAGTCCCGGGAGAGAGCTGAAGGACAGGAGGAAAAAGCAGTGGGAAAAACGTGCCAAGGAATCCCCTTCATAGCCCAAATTTCATGGAAAATTTGCTAAGTATCTGACTGGTGCTCACAGTTTCATTGGTCTGATGCTTGGCACAGAGAAGAGAAAGGACAGAAGAACCCCCACCGGCTTGTGTAACAGCTACTGGGGCTCAGCAGATAGCGCCTTTGGGACATGCTGAGGAGTAGCCTCTCCAGAGTCCCTCAGTTGTGCCCCCTGCTGCCTGCCTGTTCTCGGGAGGTTTGAGGAAACAAGAAACGGGAGATTATAAAGGTCCCTCCAGCCATAGGAGCAAGGACCTCTTACCTTAACCGGAGGTCTTCTGGAATCTGAGACTGGGCCACATGAGCTTTCTGTGAGTTCGTTTTTCACTGTCGTGGTTTCCAGCACCAAGGGCCTTCCCCTGCCATGGGTTTCTTCGCCTTCCACTTCTAGCGCGGGAGCTTCGCAGAGTTGGGCTCCTGCTGTGCTTGGCCTCTTCTGCGCGGAGGTTGTTTCAGCCAGGTTAAACCCGAGTCACGGCACCATAGATGTCACGCGAGTGTATGTTTCTCGATTCTTTGTCTCATCACAACAAAGATTTGGAGTGATGGACATTAAAGCCCTCGGCGCGTCACAGCTCTCGGGTCCTGGACAAACCATGTTATAGCTCTTAGGCAAATCAAGTGTTACAGCTCTATTTTATTTAGATGATAGCCCGAGAATCCATCCTCGAAGTGTGAGGGCATGCCAACCCAAAGACTCGAAGAGAAGAGAGTGGAGGAGCGCGCGGGGAGGGGTGGGGGGGGTGGGGGTGGGGAGAGAGAGAGGGATAGAGGGAGAGAGAAAGAGCGAATGCTCGTAGGAGAGAGTCCGTGAGAAAGCACTTTGGCTCCTCCTTTTATAGGGCTTAGCCAGGAGTGCTGTTTGTTCTGCCTGAAGTCTTCACTCTGGTCCTCGGACCTTCCTTTGACCTTCCTTGTCTTTTAGCCACCGCCATTTTGGACTCCTTTTCCATATTCTACCTACTTAACAGTTGCATCATTAGAAATTAAGAACCTTAAGGAAGTTTCAAGAATGATTAGATCAATTGAAGACCAGTTTTACTTGAAGACTTTGTTAGGGGCAGAACGTGTAAGTCATGTATAAGCCATGGCCCTGGTCATCAGCTGATGGTTCAGTTTTTAAATAACAACCTTCAAGCAATGAAGAATTTTGACAAGCAAATATCAACTAGTTGCTCTGAGTTCAGTGCAAAAAGAATAAGGGGGGAACACGCATGACTGAAGAGTTTTTTTTGTTAGAGGTAGAAAGTTTTTAGGTCTTCTAAAACATTGGAATGAATTTATAGGACATGAACCCTCTTTTAATAGAGCTGAACAAAATGGAAAAACTCTCATATTTCTGAATGGGTTCAGGTATAGACATTAACTTACTACTACAAACTGAGGAAAGGACTGGTGGTATACTTCAAGGCTGATGCATCTGTGTGACCTTGATTCTAAACAGTGCTTTCTTGGTTGTAGAGTTCAATATCTATTCAATCATAACCTACTTCAGTGACAGTATTACTTAAAATGGTACAGCTGGGATTAAGCCTACTTTGCTATCAGTGCTCGGTGGTCCTGCAACAGTAAATGATGAAAAGATATGGTGTTCTGATTATTTGGTTTATTCAGTTTAGTTCAGTCACTCAGTCGTGTCCGACTCTTTGCGACCCCATGAACTGCAGCACGCCAGGCCTCCCTGTCCATCACCAACCCCCAGAGTTTGCCCAAACTCATGTCCATTGAGTCGGTGATGCCATCCAACCATCTCATCCTCTGTTGTCCCCTTCTCCTCCTGCCCTCAATCTTTCCCAGCATCAGGGTCTTTTCCAATGAGTCAGCTCTCTGCATCAGGTGGCCACGACTGAGTGACTGAACAACAAAATATGATCCAGCTATTTCACTCTTAGGTATCTATTCAAGAGAAATGAAAATATATGTCCACACAGACAATTATGCAAATGTACATAGGAGTATTATTCATAATAGCTCCAAACTTAAAAGCAATACAACTGCAATCAACTAGCAAATAAATGTAGTTTATCCACACAATAGAATAAAATTTATCTTTAAAAGGAACAAGTTGCTGACACATGAACAACACGGCTGAACAAAATACTATGCTAAGGGAAAGAAGCCAGACATAGGACTACATAATATACAGTATTCAGTATCCAATTTCAGTGCATGGGTTTCCCCCACGTACACACCAAGCTACTCTTTGACACCAGTTGTTCAGTTCAGTCGCTCAGTCGTGTCTGACTCTTTGCGACCCCATGAACCGCAGCACGCCAGGCCTCCCTGTCCAACACCAACTCTTGGAGCCTGCCCAAACTCATGTCCATTGAGTCGGTGATGCCATCCAACCATCTCATCTTCTGTTGTCCCCTTCTCCTCCTGACCTCAATCTTTCCCAACATCAGGGTCTTTTCAAATGAATCAGCTCTTTGCATCAGGTGGCCAAAGTATTGGAGTTTCAGCTTCAACATCAGACCTTCCAGTGAACACCCAGGAATGATCTCCTTTAGGATGGACTGGTTGGATCTCCTTGCAGTCCAAGGGACTCTCAAGAGTCTTCTCCAACACCACAGTTCAAAAGCATCAATTCTTCGGTGCTCAGCTTTCTTTACAGTCCAACTCTCACATCTATACATGACTACTAGAAAAACCATAGGCTTGACGAGACGGACCTTTGTTGGCAAAGTAATGTCTCTGCTTTTGAATATGCTATCTAGGCTGGTCGTAACTTTCCTTCCAAGGAGTAAGCATCTGTTAATTTCATGGCTGCAGTCACCATCTGCAATGATTTTGGAGCCCCCCAAAATAAAGTCAGCCACTGTTTCCACTGTTTCCCCATCTATTTGCCGTGAAGTGATGGGACTGGATGCCATGGTCTTAGTTTTCTGAATGTTGAGCTTTAAGCCAACTTTTCCATTCTCCACTTTCACTTTATCAAGAGGCTTTTCAGTTTCTCTTCACTTTCTGCCATAAGGGTGGTGTCATCTGCATATCTGAGGTTATTGATATTTCTTCCGGCAATCTTGATTCCAGCTTGTGCTTCTTCCAGTCCAGCGTTTCTCATGATGTACTCTGCATAGAAGTTAAATAAGCAGGGTGACAATATACAGCCTTGAAGGACTCCTTTTCCTATTTGGAACCAGTCTGTTGTTCCATATCCAGTTCTAACTGTTGCTTCCTGGCCTGCATAAGAGGTTGAGTAATGAGATTAGGCTAGAAATTCACATTTTTCTTTTCCAAAGAATAACATACTTTATGCATGTTAAGAATTGTATTTGGTCTAGAACCTAGAAGAGATATATATTAGACAATATAAAATTAGATGCGTTTTACCCAGAAAAATGCCATAAACAGTTACATAAATATTCAAAAATAGGTGAAATAGACAGCTAGGAATATTTGACCCTTATGAGAGTGAGACGCAGTATGGAATGATAATTAAGGGCCAAAGTTGATGCCAGACGCTTTAGTATTTTTCCCTCTCAACTCTGCCGTTTAGCATTTTGGCCTTGAGAAAATCATTTCACATCTCCACGCCTTTGTTTATTGATTTGTATGAAGTTCTTTGAGAGAGCACATGTTTAGATCCACATGGTTGCTGCAAGCATGTGATGTCAGGACAAGTGCTCCTTTTGCTGCCAGAACATGGTTTATGAAGCTGCCTGCAGGTCTTTTGACTGTGGGCAGCTTTACTTCCAACATTTTACTGTAACCATTTTCAAACATACAGAAAGATTTAAAGAATTGTAGGGATGACCCATTTACCCACCACCATCAAAAAAAAAAAAAAAAAGACTTGTTAACCATCTGCAATCATTCAATACATTTTAACATTATATTTACTGACAATAGAAGCACAGAAACATTCTCCCCTCACTGCAAATCCTTTTCAAAAGATATTGGACTTAAAAATTTAAGGAGCAGATTTTTCCTTAATTGATTATTGTATCAAATACAGTATTTTCAGTCCTTCATTATCACAGAGGAAGATTTATTTACCAGACCACCTGACCTGCATCTTGAGGAATTTATATGCAGATCAGGAAGCAACAGTTAGAACTGGACATGGAACAACAGATCATATCAGATCAGATCAGTCGCTCAGTCGTGTCCGACTCTTTGCGACCCCATGAATCGCAGCACGCCAGGCCTCCCTGTCCATCACCATTCCCGGCGTTCACTCAGACTCACGTCCATCGAGTCAGTGATGCCATCCAGCCATCTCATCCTCTGTCCTCCCCTTCTCCTCTTGCACCCAATCCCTCCCAGCATCAGAGTCTTTTCCAATGAGTCAACTCTTCACATGAGGTGGCCAAAGTACTGGAGTTTCAGCTTTAGCATCATTCCTTCCAAAGAAATCCCACGGCTGATCTCCTTCAGAATGGACTGGTTGGATCTCCTTGCAGTCCAAGGGACTCTCAAGAGTCTTCTCCAACACCACAGTTCAAAAGCATCAATTCTTTGGTGCTCAGCTTTCTTCACAGTCCAACTCTCACATCCATACATGACCACAGGGAAAACCATAGCCTTGACTAGACGAACCTTTGTTGGCAAAGTAATGTCTCTGCTTTTCAATATGCTATCTAGGTTGGTCATAACTTTCCTTCCAAGGAGTAAGCGTCTTTTAATTTCATGGCTGCAGTCACCATCTGCAGTGATTTTGGAGCCCCCCAAAATAAAGTCTGACACTGTTTCCACTGTTTCCCCATCTATTTCCCATGAAGTGATGGGACCGGATGCCATGATCTTCGTTTTCTGAATGTTGAGCTTTAAGCCAACTTCTTCACTCTCCACTTTCACCTTCATCAAGAGGCTTTTTAGTTTCTCTTCACTTTCTGCCATAAGGGTGGTGTCATCTGCATATCTGAGGTTATTGATATTTCTCCCAGCAATCTTGATTCCAGCTTGTGTTTCTTCCAGTCCAGCGTTTCTCATGATGTACTCTGCATAGAAGTTAAATAAACAGGGTGACAATATACAGCCTTGACGTACTCCTTTTCCTATTTGGAACCAGTCTGTTGTTCCATGTCCAGTTCTAACTGTTGCTTCCTGACCTGCATACAAATTTCTCAAGAGGCAGGTCAAGTGGTCTGGTATTCCCATCTCTTTCATAATTTTCCACAGTTTATTGTGATCCACACAGTCAAAGGCTTTGGCATAGTCAATAAAGCAGAAATAGATGTTTTTCTGGAACTCTCTTGCTTTTTCGATGATCCAGCGGATGTTGGCAATTTGATCTCTGGTTCCTCTGCCTTTTCTAAAACCAGCTTCAACATCAGGAAGTTCACAGTTCACATATTGCTGAAGCCTGGCTTGGAGAACTTTGAGCATTACTTTACTAGCGTGTGAGATGAGTGCAATTGTGCGGTAGTTTGAGCATTCTTTGGCATTGTCTTTCTTTGGGATTGGAATGAAAACTGACCTTTTCCAGTCCTGTGGCCACTGCTGAGTTTTCCAAATTTGCTGGCAGATTGAATGCGGCACTTTCACAGCATCATCTTTCAGGATTTGGAATAGCTCAACTGGAATTCCATCACCTCCACTAGCTTTGTTCGTAGTGATGCTTTCTAAGGCCCACTTGACTTCACATTCCAGGATGTCTGGCTCTAGGTCAGTGATCACACCATTGTGATTTTCTGGGTCGTGAAGATCTTTTTTGTACAGTTCTTCTGTGTATTCTTGCCATCTCTTCTTAATATCTTCTGCTTCTGTTAGGTTCATACCATTTCTGTCCTTTATTGAGCTTATCTTTGCATGAAAATAGGAAAAGGAGTACATCAAGGCTGTATATTGTCACCCTGCTTATTTAACTTCTATGCAGAGTACATCATGAGAAACGCTGGGCTGGAAGAAGCACAAGCTGGAATCAAGATCGCTGGGAGAAATATCAATAACCTCAGATATGCAGATGACACCACCCTTATGGCAGAAAGTGAAGAGGAACAAAAAGCCTCTTGATGAAAGTGAAAGAGGAGAGTGGAAAAGTTGGCTTAAAGCTCAACATTCAGAAAACGAAGATCATGGCATCTGGTCCCATCACTTCATGGGAAATAGATGGGGAAACAGTGGAAACAGTGTCAGACTTTATTTTGGGGGGCTCCAAAATCACTGCAGATGGTGACTGCAGCCATGAAATTAAAAGACGCTTACTCCTTGGAAGGAAAGTTATGACCAACCTAGATAGCATATTCAAAAGCAGAGACATTACTTTGGCAACAAAGGTACATCTAGTCAAGGCTATGAGTCAAGGCTATGGTTTTTCCTGTGGTCATGTATGGATGTGAGAGTTGGACTGTGAAGAAAGCTGAGCGCTGAAGAATTGATGTTTTTGAAAGGTGGTGTTGGAGAAGACTCTTGAGAGTCCCTTGGACTGCAAGGAGACCCAACCAGTCCATTCTAAAGGAGATCAATCCTGGGTGTTCTTTGGAAGGACTGATGCTAAAACTGAAACTCCAGTACTTTGGCCACCTCGTGCGAAGAGTTGACTCATTGGAAAAGACCCTGATGCTGGGAGGGATTGGGCACAGGAGGAGAAGGGGAGGACAGAGGAGGAGATGGCTGGATGGCATCACCGACTTGATGGACTTCAGTTTGGGTGAACGCCAGGAGTTGGTGATGGACAGGGAGGCCTGGCATGCTGCAATTCATGGGGCCGCAAAGTGTTGGACAAGACTGAGTTACTGAACTGAAGAGTAGCCCATTTGGGGGATGCTTGTTCTGAACCCGTATAGACCAAATTTTTATGTTTTTCACTCTGGTCCTGGGATATTTCTAATTTTTCAGGAGTGGTCCCTTTTTATCTCTTTGTCTCCCTTGTGAAATCGTAGCTAAAATGGGATAGAAATAATTAATGGAAGAAAGTAAGACACTGATTAAAATAGATATTTGTTTTTATTATTTCTTTTGGATTATTTCCACATTTCATATTTAAATTGTGGTATATGATCTTAGAATTAAGCTCTGACAACTAATTATCTCCATTATGCTGATCTCCCACTTTTCATCATTGCTTACCTCTTAGAATTCTGATTATTTCTTAAATTTCATCATGTGTAATAAATCCATACTAACTTGCAATATTTGAGGAAGTAGAGAGAAGACTAAACTAACTAGCTTAAAATCTTAAATACAGTGTTTTTCAAAGACTGTTATATTTTCATTTGTGTGTATATGTATATATAAAAAACATAAATCACATATTACCTAGCATGATCCTTAAGGAATTTGCAATTTCTTTAGTCTTGGTTTTACATGTAAATGGAAAATTTCTAAGTGCTTGAGGTTACTTTGAAAGAGTCCTTAATAGTTTAACCAGTAACCCTTAAAGCTTAGGTATACTCTTATTTAGTAAACCTTTTTTATTTTTCTCATAGCTAGGTTGAGTCCATTTAGCTCAGCTATATGAAGTATTAAATTATTAAGTAGAGTGGAGCTGCTAGGATATTTTTAGAGAAAAATCTACAGTGCTCTCCATATACATGTGCATTTGCATGACTGTTACATCCACTACACACGCTGATGTATATGTGCACGTGTACTACAGTCCCTGAGCACACCATGTATTGTGGGCAATTGGAGGACATGATCTTTGGGTATAAACTAGACCAAGCTTTCTGAGGGCAGGAAGCATGGCCCTTGACATTCTTCTTCTGTGTAAACATATCTGCCAAAGACTTAGCTTGGTGCCCGTCTTAGTTGGGGGCAGCCTTTATGAGAAGCAGCTCCAGTTCCTTTCTGCCTTTCCGTCTGGGTGCTGGTGAATGGGAGGGGAGGCTGTGTTGGGGGAAAGCTGGGAGGTTGAGCTGTGCAGTGTGCCTTCTTATAGGTAGGAGTGTGACTTCTCACCTGTTCATGATTCTCTTGCTGCACACCATAAGCACAGTAGTTAAGAGCACAGGCTTTGGTGTCAGCCCTGGATTTGAACCTTGGCACTCTCATTTTCCAGCTGTGGTATCAATCTTGAACAGATCTAGTTAATCTCTCCAAGCTTCATTTTCCTGATCTAGAAAACAGATCATAATTACACCCTCACCAGGTATATATGTACTCTTGGAAGGAATTTTTACACTGGCAAACAGGTGATTCTTGCCTTACTATTGAGTAGATCAGTTTATCATCAACTTTACATAATCAGCCTTTCTGAAAAAGCCCATTTTGACTAAAGGTACAACCAGTCCTCTGCAACCACCGGTTCCACAGCCACAGATTCAACCAACCTCATATAGATGACATTCCTCGGGAAAAAAATTCCAGAAAATTCTAAAAACCAAAACTTAAACTTGCTGTACGCCAGTGACTATTTACATAGCATTTACATTGTATTGGGTATTATAAGTAATCTAGAGATATTTCGGAGAAGGCAATGGAACCCCACTCCAGTACTCTTGCCTGGAAAATCCCATGGATGGAGGAGCCTGGTGGACTGCAGTCCATGGGGTCGCTAAGAGTTGGACATGACTGAGTGACTTCACTTTCACGCATTGCAGAAGGAAATGGCAACCCACTCCAGTGTTCTTGCCTGGAGAATCCCAGGGACGGGGGAGCCTGGTGGGCTGCCGTCTGTGGGGTCGCACAGAGTTGGACACGACTGAAGCGACTTAGCAGCAGTAGCAGCAGCAGAGATATTTTAAAGTGTACAAGAGGATGTGAGTAGATTCTATGCAAATACTATGCCAATTTATGTAAGGGACTTGAGCATCTGTGAATTTTCGCATCCATGGGGGTCCTGGAACCGACACCCCATGGATACTGATAGACCACTGTTTGGAGGGATTTTTGTTTTAATTTTGAAATGGTAGATTTTTTGCAAGTTAATTAAAATGTAAAGGTTTTCATAAACTAAGACTTTTCAACAGTCAGATGATAAATGTATAACTGATACCTACGGATGAAATGGGCTTTGCAGGTTGTTCAGTTGGTAAAGAATCTGCCTGCAGTGTCGGAGACCCAGGTTTGATCTCTGGGTTGGGAAGATCCCCTAGAGAAGGAAATGGTAATCCACTCCAATATTCTTGCCTGGAAATCCCATGAACAGATACTATCCATGGGGTAGCAAAGAGTTGGACATGCCTATGCGGCTAACAAGGATGAAAAGGAAAATGTACCGCCAGACCAGACTGTGACTAGGGTTGTTAAGTCAGCATCGTTCCTGACAGTGCAGGGTCAAATTCCCAAAAGGAATTTGATTGGCTTAACTCAGCCTGAGAATAGATTCCCCGTTGGCCATATCCTCCTATTTCAGTCAGGGTCACAAGACACAAACACACAAACTGGGGGAAGTCAGATGAGTATGGGAGGCAATGACAGACGTCTCTAAGCTCTGTGAGGGTCAAAAGCAGTAAGGATTTGCTAAACTTTGAACATTGGTAGAAAAATGACCATTAAAAAAAAAAAAGATTGAGTATTGATGATAGATAAAACCTTGAAAGTGTGAGATCATTCAGGCAGAATGCAGATGGAGAAGGGCCAAACACAGCTGACTAGGGAAACCTGACATCCATGAGAAGACACGGGGAACTAGAAGAGAAACCAATTACCAGGAATCCAGAGCTATGTGATGTTTCATATTAGAATGTGTAAAGAAGATGAAAATAACTGATAATGCTAATTGAGAGTCTTTACAAGAGAATGTCTGAAAGCAGCTACATGTAAAGGGATGATGTTGGGCTTCCCCAGAAGCTCAGTGGTAAAGTATCCACCTACAACACAGGAGCCATAAGAGATGTTAGTTGCATCCCTGGGGTGGGAAGATCTCCTAGAGCAGGGCATGGCAACCCACTCCTGTTTTCTTGCCTGGAGAATCCCATGAACGCAGGAGCCTGTTGGGTTACAATCCATAGGGTCGCAGAGTCAGACACCACTGAAGTGATTTAGCATGCACAGAACATTTTCTAACACTATATTAAAAAAACTCAAAATGGATTGGAGACCTAATTGTAATACTGGAAACCATACAACTCCTAGAAGAAAACATAGGCAGAACATTCTTTGACATAAATTGAAGCAATTTTTTTTTTGATCTGTCTCCTAAGGAAAAGCAAATAAAGGCAAAAATAAACAAATGAGACCTAATTAAACTTAAAAGCTTTTACACAGCAAAAGAAACCACCGACAAAACAGAAAGACAACCTACTGAATGGGAGAAAATATTTGCAAAACAATATGACAGATAAGGTATTAATATCTTAAATATATAAACAGCTCATACAACTGAACATAAAAAACCCCACAAACTTGATTAAAAAATGGGCAAAAGACCTGAATAGACCTTTTTTCCAAAGAAGACATATGGCCAACAGGCACTTGAAAAGATGCTCACATTGTTAACCATCAGAGAACTGTAAATTAAAACAACAATGTGATGCCATCCATAATAGCTGTTCTCAAAAAGATCGCAAATAACGAACGCTGGTGAGGCTGCGGATAAAAGTGAACTCCCGTGCCCTGTTGGTGGGAAAGTAAATTGGTGCAGCCACTGTGAAAAACAGTACATATGGAAGTTTCTCTCAAAAACTAAAAGTAGAAATACCATGTAAACAAGCAATTCTACTTCTGGGAATATATCTGAAAAAAAAAGGAAAACACTAATTCAAAAAGATACCTGCGGGGATGTCGCTGGTTCTCCAGTGGTTAGGTCTCAGTGCTTTCACTGGGGACGGCAGGGTTCAGTTCATGGTCAGGGAACTGAGGTGCTATGAGCCGCAAGAGTGCAGTCAAAAAGAAAAAGATACACCCCAGTGTTCACTGCAGCATTGTTTACAAATAATCCAGATACGGAAGCAACTTACATGTCCATCAATGGAGGAATGGATAAAGAAGATGTGGGATATAGATATATACACATATATACGCACAAACACAATGGTATTTGATTCAGCTACAAATAGGAATGAAATTTTGCCATTTGCAACAATATGGATTGACTTGGATGGTATTACAGTAAATGAAATAAGCAGAGAAAGATAAATCCTGTAAGATACCACTTATATGTAGAATCTAAAAAATAAAACAAACTAGTGAACATAACAAAAAAGAAACAGATTCACAGGTATAGAGAACATGCTAGTGGTTACCACTGGGAGCGAAAAGAGGGGAGGGGCAAGATGGGGTAAGGGATTGAGAAGTGCAAACTACTCTGTATTAAAAGAGCTACAAGGATATATTGTATAACAGGGAATTTAGCTAATATTTCATCATTGCAAATGAAATATAGCCTTTAGAATTTTTGAACCATGTTATACACCTGAAACTATTATAATATCAACTATATCTCAATAATTAATAGATAGATAGATGGATAGAAGGTCTGAAAGACATCCTATGGATCTCCAAGTGTAGTGGGTCAGAGGCCAAACTACAACTGTACAATGATTGGGGAATAAGATAGAAACACAAATGTTCATCATATTATTCTACCAAGAAGCCTGATTGCAAGTTGGAGAAGAGAAATTAAAGGAAAATTAGAGGGGAACATAGCATCAGTGGAGGATATTAAAACTTTGTTTGAGATAAAAGTCTTAAGTGTATTTGTCAACTGAGGAGAAAAGGCCAACCAAGAGGGTGAGTGGAAGATGCAGGAGGAAAATGATGAATGAAACAAGAATCTCTGGGAGGTCTGAGGGAACAGGGTGGTAGGTGGAGGCATCAAATTTTTCAAAAAATATATTAACACGGTCAGTTAATACAGAAAGTGAAGAGGAACTAAAAAGCCTCTTGATGAACGTGAAAGAGGAGAGTGAAAAAGTTGGCTTAAAGCTCAACATTCAGAAAACGAAGATCATGGCATCCGGTCCCATCACTTCATGGCAAATAGATGGGGAAACAGTGGAAACAGTGTCAGACTTTATTTTTCTGGGCTCCAAAATCACTGCAGATGGTGACTGCAGCCATGAAATTAAAAGATGCTTACTCCTTGGAAGGAAGGTTATGACCAACCTAGATACCATACTGAAAAGCAGAGACATTACTTTGCCAACAAAGGTCCATCTAGTTGAGGCTATGGTTTTCCCTGTGGTCATATATGGATGTGAGAGTTGGACTGTGAAGAAGGCTGAGCACCAAAGAATTGATGCCTTGAACCGTGGTGTTGGAGAAGACTCTTGAGAGTCCCTTGGACTGCAAGGAGATCCAACCAGTCCATTCTGAAGGAGATCAGCCCTGGGATTTCTTTGGAAGTAACGATGCTAAAACTGAAACTCCAGTACTTTGGCCACCTCATGTGAAGGATTGACTCATTGCAAAAGACTGATGCTGGGAGGGATTGGGGGCAGGAGAAGAAGGGGACGACAGAGGATGAGATGGCTGGATGGCATCACTGACTTGATGCACATGAGTCTGAGTGAACTCCGGGAGTTGGTGATGGACAGGAAGGCCTGGCGTGCTGCGATTCATGGGGTCACAAAGAGTCGGACATGACTGAGTGACTGAACTGAACTGAACTGAACTGAGAGGCTTTTCCGTTTACCTACTGGGGGAGGCCCAGCTGCAGCCAGAACTGGGCCCCTACTCCCACACTGCCTTGAGCCACACACAGCTTTAAAGGTCATGGTTTTGTGTCAGGACAGCAGCAGAACCCTCTCCTCCTATAGATTCTTGGCCTTTCTTCGATGGCTCCCAAGAAGCAGCCAACGTAGTGGCTAGTTCTGTCCTATTAGGCTGAGAGGCCTGTTACATGAGTCCAGCAGGAAATGTGAACCTGTCTATCCTTTTTTTTTTTCTTTTTGTAAGTCAAAGAATGTTGCTTGCTGTCAGGTTCTGCAAGGATCAAGTCTTCAGCTACTTCAGTCACTGATGACAGTACACCCTGGAAAGAATTAAGGATGAAAAACAGGATGAAGCACTCTATATTTTGGCAAAACAGTTCCCTTAGACAGTTACATAGATTTCAAGAAAAACTTTTATGAACCCAGATTCTTGTATCTTCATATATATAGAGAAGCACTAAAATCATTAACTGAGATATCTGTTCCTCTGGATTAACAGTAACCTTTTACTGAGATGCATGCTTTCCTGCACCAATTCCCTAGTCAAAGTCATCTTTATACTGACTTTCCTCCTGTCTCTTTGGAGCAGGCCCCCCCAAGCTATGGAGGGGATGATTCCCAAGCTAGAGTCTTTAGTAAGACCCTGAATAAAACTCAGCTCAACTCTGCATTTTTCTTTCAGTCTACACTTTCATTTGGCCACTAAATATTAATTAAGTACCTGCTGTTTCCCAGGCACCATCCCAGGCTCCGATTCCTCACACTGGAATATTATGCACCTTAGAGGCTGACAGGACAAAACCAGCTAGGCGTATTTTCTAAACTTTGTTGGCATCTGTCCTTACTTCTCTGATTTGCCAAGTTTCTTCAACTGTACACACACCACCATTTGGATCTAAACCAGGGTTCTTTTGTAGACCCTGCCTTAAGAGTCAGCAGAGGGAGATCTCCCTAGATAGTGAACTCTTCTATAAATTGGAAGCTGGAATTCTACAGTCCTAATCATGACCTATGGCTTGAGCTTTCCTGCTTCATTCCAGTTTCTGTTTAACTGCTGATGCTGCAGTTCCCGTAAGCACAGCTCCCACTGAGGTTAGTGGGAGTGTTATGTGAACATAAGTTTTATTCTTCATTTTCTCCTGCTGGGTGAGTCTTGCTTGTCTTGGACTGTCGACCATCGCAGTCCCCTTCCCCAATAGGCGTGGGAGTGCTAGCCCGTCCTTTCATGACGCCGAGCCCTACCACAGTGACAGGTGAGGGGAAAATCAACTGGGAACAGAAGCATTCTGCTTCTTGCCTCATATAACAACAGAGAATGCTTCCTGTACACTGTCCAGAAGCCAGAGAGAGTAAGTAGAATGGCAAATGGATGATGTTCTGGGTGCTCTGTAAGCCAGACTTGGGTCTGCTCACTTTGCCTAAAGCCATTAACCTCATTGATGGAAGGAAAAGGGATGCAGGAGACAGAAAACAGTGTTCTTTCTAGTTCTGGTTCTGCTGCTGAATTTGTCACTTTCCCCTTGGAAAATCATTTGTCCACTTTGGGATTCACTTTGCTCAGCTGTAAAATGAGGTTTTGAACTCTGCATAATTCCCTTCCATCTCAGAAACAGATTTAACAGGTCTAGATTCTGGGGAAGCCACAGAGTTTTGAACAATTGAACTAGTTACCCACATTTATAAATCAGAAGGTTTTCCAAAAAATACGAATTACTGGCTTCTCTTGAAAAATTGGCAACCTGACCCTGCATTTCTGCACAGCTGCCATGGTCCCAGTGAATACTGGTTTCCCTGTTACACAGAGCATGTCTCTTTAGGCATCGTTTCTACCTGGTCAACTTTGCTGACCCCTGTAGGCAAAGGGTCCCATTTTAGGACTGGAATTTAGCACAGTTTCATCATAATTAAAAGTGAGGGTGTGTCCCCCCATTATAATTCAAATGATGGCTGGCCTCTGGCTTAATCTATGACTCTGACTTATATATTTAATTCATTACAAGCAGAAGCTAAGAAGGGCACTTGGAGCTGGGCAGGGGTGCTCACAGCGGGGAACCGAAGAGCGCTGGGGCTGCTTATGGTAATTTGACATATAACTCGGAGCCTGATTGTGTCAGGTGAGGCGACCTGGATGGTTTATTCTCTGTTCCGAGTTAACAGGCTCCCATCACATCAGTGTCTCTGTGAATATGAGATGAGCATCCCCAGGAAAGCAAAGCCTCAAAATGTCAAGTTGCTCGGGAGGAAAGGTTTTGCACAGTGAGCGCAGAAGGATTTGTGTGGCTTCTAGGCTTAATAGTTAATCTTTTATTAACTGTCTTTCTTTTCTTTTTCTTATTAACCTTATTATTCCTTTCAGTCGGATCTAACTAGGGAAATGATGTAAAGGAGGTGTTTTTATTTCTGCTTTTCAATAATGTAACAGGACCCCACCGAGGCAGCCCTTCACAAATGGTGATTTCTCCTGGGGAGGAGGGAAATTCACTGCTTTGTGTGCATATAAAGCATGCCAAATATCCCAAGTTGTTTCTCTTCTGAAAAGAACTCCCTTACACCTCCCTCATAATGCTGATTTTTCTAATTTTACAGAGGAGAAAACTGAGGCTGCAGGTATTTAAATGACTTTCTTAGTGGGAGTGCAGTCTAAGAAATGTTAGAATCAAGGCTACACCGGCTCTTCTGACTGGCACCACTGCCTCGGAAGGTCTGTCCGTGCTCTCCTTTCAGTTCAGTTCAGTCGCTCAGGCGTGTCCGACTCTTTGTGACCCCATGAATCGCAGCACGCCAGGCCTCCCTGTCCATCACCAACTCCCGGAGTTCACTCAGACTCACGTCCATCGAGTCGGTGATGCCATCCAGCCATCTCATCCTCTGTCGTCCCCTTCTCCTCCTGCCCCCAATCCCTCCCAGCATCAGAGTCTTTTCCAATGACTCAACTCTTCGGAAGAAGCACAAGCTGGAATCAAGATTGCTGGGAGAAATATCAATAACCTCAGATGTGCAGATGACACCACCCTTATGGCAGAAAGTGAAGAGGAACTAAAAAGCCTCTTGATGAAGGTGAAAGAGGAGAGTAAAAAAGTTGGCTTAAAACTCAACATTCAGAAAATGAAGATCATGGCATCTGGTCCCATCACTTCATGGGGAATAGATGGGAAAGCAGTGGAAACAGTGTCAGACTTTATTTTCTTAAGCTCCAAAATCACTGCAGATGGTGACTGCAGCCATGAAATTAAAAGACGCTGACTACTTGGAAGGAAAGTTATGACCAACCTAGATAGCATATTGAAAAGCAGAGACATTACTTTGTCAACAAAGGTCTGTCTAGTCAAGGCTATGGTTTTTCCAGTGGTCATGTATGGATGTGAGAGTTGGACTGTGAAGAAAGCTGAGCACCGAAGAATTGATTCTTATAGCTGTGAAAAGAAGAGAAGTGAAAAGCAAAGGAGAAAAGGAAAGATATAAGCATCTGAATGCAGAGTTCCAAAGAATAGTAAGAAGAGATAAGAAAGCCTTCCTCAGCGATCAATGTAAAGAAATAGAGGAAAACAACAAAATGGGAAAGACTAGAGATCTCTTCAGGAAAATCAGAGATACTAAGGGAACATTTCATGCAAAGATGGGCTCGATAAAGGACAGAAATGGTATGGACCTAACAGAAGCAGAAGATATTAAGAAGAAGTGGCAAGAATACACAGAAGAACTGTACAAAAAAGATCTTCACGACCCAGATAATCACGATGGTATGATCACTCACCTAGAGCCAGACATCCTGGAATGTGAAGTCAAGTGGGCCTTAGAAAGCATCACTATGAACAAAGCTAGTGGAGGTGATGGAATTCCAGTTGAGCTATTTCAAATCCTGAAAGATGATGCTGTGAAAGTGCTGCACTCAATATGCCAGCACATTTGGAAAACTCAGCAGTGGCCACAGGACTGGAAAAGGTCAGTTTTCATTCCAATCCCAAAGAAAGGCAATGCCAAAGAATGCTCTCCTTTAGGTGATCCCAAAATTTTAAAATATAGAATTAAGACGGGAAATGATTAGTACAAAAGCAAGCATCACTATAGTAGTGCAGACAGTAAGCAATCTTCCTGCCTAAACGAAAGAATCTGGCTGCAATGCAGGAGACCTGGGTTCAATCCCTGGGTTGTGAAGATTCCCCTGGAGAAGGAAATGGCAACCCACTCCGGTATTCTTGCCTAGAGAATTCCATGGACAGACCGTGAGGTTGCAAAGAGTTGGAGACGACTGAGCGACTAATACACACACACAAGGATCACTATGTAGGGTAAAGAACGTGTGCGATCCAGAAGTGATAGATAGGAGTTTTCTCAATGAGGGGGTGGTTCCTGTTACCATTATAAAAGATTACAAAGTCAACATAATCTTTGCCTGGGACTGTCCCAGTTAGCCTCAAACTAGGTTATTTATTAATAGTACCTTTATTTTTTACTCTAAAACAGGTTCTGTTTTAAACAATAAATTATGTGGTCAGCTACTATACATTTATGCACCTTTATGATGTTTATTTGGAGAAGGCAATGGCACCCCACTCCAGTACTCTTGCCTGGCAAATCCCATGGATGGAGGAGCCTGGTGGGCTGCAGTCCATGGGGTCGTGAAGAGTCGGACACGACTGAGCGACTTCCCTTTCACTTTTCACTTTCATGCTTTGGAGAAGGAAATGGCAACCCACTCCAGTGTTCTTGCCTAGAGAATCCCAGGGATGGGGGAGCCTTGTGGGCTGCCGTCTATGGAGTGACACAGAGTCAGACACGACTGAAGCGACTTAGCAGCAACAGCAACAGCAATGATGTTTATTATGAGGCTTTCCAGGTGGTGCTAGTGGTAAAGAACCCACCTGCCAGTGCTGGAGATGTAAGAGACATGGGTTCGATCCCTGGGTCGGGAAGATCCCCTTGAGTAGGGCATGGGAACCCACTCTAGTATTCTTGCCTGGAGAATTCCACGGATAGAGGAGTGTGGTGGGTTCCATGGGGTCGCAAAGAGTCGGACATGGACTGAGCGACTGACACATGAAGTTCCTTGACTGACCGTGAAGCTCCCTTCAATTCCTCCGTTTTATTTGTATTTCTTTTAAAGACATTCGATATTCCACCCTGCATTATGTAGTTACTTAGTGCATGTTTCCTGATGTTCTTACTAGTAAGTTTTCTGGGGTAACCTCTAGGTCCGCAATGCCTAGTGCTTATTTAGAAATGCAATCTCTATGGGTTGAATGAGGGAAAAAATGAATGAAAGAGAAAAAAAGAAATGGGGTGAGAAATAAGACACACACTTAAAGTTTAAAGAGAAAGCAGAGAATTGAGATGTGGTATTAATAAATGGGAAGAAGTACATTAAATCTTCAGTGTAGTGGTGTTTCAAATAAAACAAATATCTCAGAGGAACTAAAAATAGGAGCAGAATTTTTTCCCACTGATGGCTGGCCTATTATTTGTCTATATGTGGAGATTTGACTAATTACCAGAGTAGAGTTTTTGCTGCAACTTCAAATGATTTGCAAAGAAGACCATACAAATGAACTCAGTTGATATGGAAAAACTAGCATTTTATGTCTAGAGGCATAATCGAAGATCAGAGCTTGGGTATCAGATCCAGGGCTCAGAATTGGACTCGAGGGACCTGCTCCTTTTCCTGCAGTCCTGTGGTCTCATAGTTACCTTCCTCCTGTCAGAGTCTGCCTTACCTCCCACATCTTCCTCACTCCCCAAGTGTGGCTTTTACGTTTAGATTTTTGAATCAGCAGTATTCATAGGGAGCAACATTTTAAAACCTAAAATTGCAACCTGGGTTGAATGTTTTGGTCACAATGATAAAGATAGTGGAGCACAGAACATCTCTTACAACTTTGTCCAAGACTGAGCTGGAGATTGGAACTGAGGTGATACAGAAGTCAGAAAGAACATGTAGAAGACTCTAGAAAGTCCCACAGTTGTAGGGTCTGGCAGTCTGGAGGACTGGGGGCAGGGCAAATAGTGGACTTAGTGCAGAAGAAGGACACCATGGGAGGTTTAGGAGGGGCAAACTCCCTGGGAGAAGGGGAGTAGGTAGGGTGCTGTCCAATGCACCATGGGGCCGGGGCCAGGAGGAGGGCAGTGAGGAGGGAGGAGGCAGCAGAATTTTAAGTGGCAGGGGGCCATCCACCATTGGCAGGGATTCTCTCCTGAGGAGCTTGGGTCCTTCTCAAAGGAGGAAGATTTTCTCACAACTCTGTCAAAAAGTCATGTTTTCCCTTCTCTTTTACCCCAGTGACTATGTCCAGAAAGTATCCAGAAAAGGAGGGAAATAGGAAAGCCTGAAACAAAACCTGAAAAGCCCTCTATAGAAGGTAGACTGCATTGCTGATCTTATTTTGTTTGTCCTCTGTTGTGAAGAGTTCTCATTTGAGCTAAAAGAGTTCTGTCTTTAAACAAGTGGACAGCGTTGCTTCAGGGGGAGCTGATTTGATTGGAGGCAAAGTTTGGACAACACCAGCATCACCCAGTTCCTAATTTTCCTCAAAAGACCCAGTGCTTCAGTGACATTAAAATGTCATTTTGAATATTTTTCTACAGCTAGGCATTTTTCTGGGGGAAAAAGTTTCTCTATAAAACTGGAGCTTTATGTTGAGAAACCAAATGCAGAGAGAGCCATTTGGTGTTCTACTTGCTATCTTTAAAATCAAACTTGAAAAGACTTCTAGGTCTGGATACAGTGCCTTCCTGTCTCTGAACCTGCAGACAGGGGAGCATATTGCTGGCAGATGAGAGAACTGAACAGGCGCCTGACCCCTGGAGGACCCAGTGATGGATTCTAGCAAGAGAGGGTAAGTTAGGGAAGTTATCTGCTGGAGGTTCTGCTTTACCTAAGGAGGTGTGGAAGGTCAGAGTCAGAGCCTACCTAGGATTAGACATCCGTAGCAACCAGTAAGCAGTCTTGAGCCTTTTGTAGCTCTTTGTGGAGATTAAACATGTTCAGAATTCAGGGTTTTGTTTTATTTTTTTCTGCCAGATTTTTAAAAAAGAGATCCTGAGAAATAGGTGCTGCCCCTGCCCTCAATTCATCCAGATGGACAGACTGGGAAGCTCCTGAAGGTCAAGTCTGTATTAGTAGGCCCCCACTAAAGAGAGGGTAGGCCAGCTAAAAAGCCTCCAAACTTGAAGCAGGATCCCACTTGCTATGGAAAAATTACTCGGCTGGGGTGTCTAGATTGCTCTGTGTCTTGGGTGTACATGGAGAATGTATTTTTGTTTGTTTGCTTTTTGGCCACACAGCACCTCCTGTGGGATCCTAGTTCCCTGACCAAGGATCAAACCTGGGCCCTCAACAGTGAAAGCACAGCAGAATCCTAACCACTGGACCGCCAGGGAATTCCTTCATGGAGAATATGATCCCCACTCGCCACATTCACATCTAGATGAACATTAAATTCACACAGGGAATTGTTGAACTTGTGTGTAAATTTGAGCTTGCTTTGTTTTTATATTGTAAATTGTCTTGCTGGGTGTTTTCTGACATTTTGCTATGAACTTCTAACTTGCTTCTAAATTGCTGAATGCCACACTTTCCTGACTGTTCTAGTTTTCTCTGAAATGCACAGGAGATGTCTGTAGGTTTGGCAAGCCTCTCCTCACCCTCTTCTCTGCACTCTTATTCCAAAGGTATGCGCTCAGCATTTAAAAGCCTTTAATCAACTTCCCTCTTAGCTCCCCTAAGCAGACTTGTGCTCACACTTTTAATGAAGGTAAAACAGTTGTAGTTTTAATCAGCTCATTTAGAAGACCATATCTATCCTTAACCTTTGTCATATATTCCCCCAAAGCTCAACATTTCTTCCAAACTTTGATAATGTTATTTTTGTAAATGCATGCCAAGTCTGTGAATCAGGGCTTTTTTAAAAATCTAAACTTGTTTTTCAGATGTACCAGTATGAGAATTGTGGGTGCGGGAAGCAGTGTCAGAAACTGAAGGGTTGGAAGGACTTCCCTGGTGGTCCAGTGGTTAAAACTGTGTTACCATTGCAGGAGGCCTGGGTTTGATTCCTGGTCAGGGAACTAAGATCCCACATGCCACACAGTCAACCCCCCAAAACAACAAAAAACACCAAAATGAACCAATAATACCTGATGACCAAGGAACCTTCATCAGTTCAGTATGAGTTCAGTCACTCAGTCGTGTCTGATTCTTTGCGACCCCATGAACCGCAGCATGCCAGGCTTCCCTGTCCACCACCAACTCCTGGAGTTCACCCAAGCTCATGTCCATTGAGTCGGTGATGCCATCCAACCATCTCATCCTCTGTCGTCCCCTTCTCCTGCCCTCAATCCCTCCCAGCATCAAGGTCTTTTCAAATGAGTCGGCTCTTCACATCAGGTGGCCAAAGTATTGGTGTTTCAGCATCAGTCCTTCCAATGAACACCCAGGACTGATCTCCTTTAGGATGGACTGGTTGGATCTCCTTGCAGTCTAAGGGACTCTCAAGAGTCTTCTCCAACACCACAGTTCAAAAGCATCAATTCTTCGGTGCTCAGCTTTCTTTATAGTCCAACTCTCACATCCATACGTGACTACTGGAAAAACCATAGCCTTGATGAGATGGACCTTTGTTGGCAAACTAATGTCTCTGCTTTTTAATATGCTGTCTAGGTTGGTCATAATTTTCCTTCCAAGGAGTAAGCGTCTTTTAATTTCATGGCTGCAATCACCTTCATAGCAGCTCTGAATGCAGACCTTTAGTCCTCTTCCATATAAGAGAGAAGTCAACTTTATTAAAAAAAAAAAGACTGAAGGACTGGAAACTAGAGTTGAGGACATTATTTGGAACACTCAGAATAAAAAGTCTTTCATTTTTTAAAAATACAAGTACTGTTCTGAGCATCTACTATTCTTCTAGGCCCTGATGATACAGCAGTGAATAAAACAGACAAAATCGTTGCCCTCAGGAAGTTTAAGTTCTAGTAGGAGACAGATATAAACCAAATTAAGGAAAATACAGCAAGGATGGAGTATAGGGAGTGTTTGGTCACTGGTTTATAAAGATGGACTTGAAACAGTTTTGAAGGAGGTAGACTAGGGTTCTGTGCTGACATCTGGGGGAAAGAGAGTCCCAGGCACAGGTAACAGCAGCAGGTGTACAGGCTCCCTGAGGGAGCATCCCTAGAGAGAATGAATAACCAAGAGAATCTGGCGGGAGCGGGGGGGACAGTAGGTCTTTTAGACCCTTGTCAATACTATAGCTGCCAGTGGCTTTTACTGTGATGAGTTGGAAAGCCAGAGTAGGGTTTCAAACAAAGAAGGGACAGTGGCTTATTTAACAAAACTACTCTGGCTGGTGGGTTGAGAAGGGAAGGGGACAGGTGTAGAAGAGGATAGAACAGTGAGGAGGCCCTTGCAGTTATGTCTATTAGAAATTAATAAAAATTTTACAGAAAGGAAAATGTGCTTGCAGCATAGAAAAAACGGAAATAATTATTTTTTGGATGTTTAAGTTCCAAGAAAAAAAAGCAATTTGGCTACTCTGTTTCCTCCAGATCCAGAGGGGCTTGGGAGTCCTTGGTCTTCAGATTTTTTTTCCTCCTGAGCCACCAATGAACCTAGCAGGGTTTGGTCAGTGTGTTTAAGAATGAGCCTTTATGGGTCTGCTTAGGATGTCCGCCCCGTCCCATTTCCCAGATTTACCCAAGTGCCTACTAGGAATAGATTCGTAAGTCCTACCCATCCAATAAGTATGGAATGGGGCCAGGGAATATATATTTTCAGTAAGAAAGTGAAGGGATTCTTAAAACTTGGAAGATGGGGAACTGCCCCACCTCCTGAACACCTTTTTGGGTTTGCAGCGTACCTGGAAAGCATTGCAGGGAGCCTGTGCTACCGGCAGGTGGCGCTACCTGACCGTGAGCTGCAGAGGGCGTCTGTCCCTTACGGATAAGTGAGCGGCTCCAGCGGAGCGCGTAGGTGTGGTGTTGGGGCCCACCGGCCACTGCTCATCCCGAGCGGAGAGGCGCACAGGAGTAAAGAAGCGGGGCGCAGCCGGTGGCTCAGCTTCATTTTAGGCTAATGTGCATCTTGAGTCAGGAAGGCGCAGCCTTCTCTGAGCGGGCACTGAGCACGCGGGAGCCGGCAGCGTGGCCCGGCGAGAACCGGTCGCCTCGGGCCACAGGTCATTAGTCTAGCGAGCCAACCTAGGGACAGGGGTACTACCGAGGCCCCTCCGGGACGTCAGACTCACAGAAGGCCCCTGTGCATTGGCCGCCGGGACGGGGGACTCCGCCCCTTTTCGTACGGCTCTCATCTGTGACTGGCTCTTGGGCCCGGGCTGGCCACACCTCCTCCCCTCGCACATACACAAGAGTCACGCGCCTTTCAGTTGGAAACTTGGAGTGCAGAGGAGGACGCTGTCCCTCGTCTCCCCACCCACTTATCTTGCCATTGGCTCGCGGCACCGCTCACGGCCACGCCCCCATTCCAGCCCCCTGGCTGGGAGGGCGGGCATCTGCTGGTGATTGGCTGATCGGCCTGCCTCTCGCAGGAGCCGCTGGCACTCCCCCCACCCTCTCCCCCCTCCCGCTAGCCTCGAGGTCTCGGTGCTGGCCCAGGCCGAGTCAGTGTCAGTCAGGGAGGCGGGCTGCTGAGCAGAGGGTTCGAACACTGCGTTGCAATCTCGCCCCAGGGCCGGTCCCTGCGCTCGTGCCGCCGGCTGAGAAGCATGAAGCCGCAGCTGGAGCAGCCACCCTATGATTGGCTGTGGCGCTTGTGAACCCGAAGTAAAGATGGCGGGCGGGCAGGCAGCCGCCGCACTGCCCTCTTGGAAGATGGCGGCGCGCCGCAGCCTCAGCGCCCGCGGCCGGGGGGTCCTGCAGGCGGCGGCGGGGCGGCTGCTGCCATTGCTACTGCTGAGCTGCTGCTGCGGCGCGGGCGGCTGCACGGCGGTGGGCGAGAACGAAGAGACGGTGATCATCGGGTTGCGGCTGGAGGACACGAACGACGTGTCTTTCATGGAAGGGGGGGCGCTGCGGGTGAGCGAGCGGACCCGGGTCAAGCTGCGGGTGTACGGGCAGAACATCAACAACGAGACATGGTCCCGCATTGCTTTCACAGAGCACGAGCGGCAGCGCCACAGCCCCGGCGAGCGCGGGCTGGGGGGCCCCGCGCCGCCGGAGCCGGACAGCGGCCCCCAGCGCTGCGGCATCCGCACATCAGATATCATCATCTTGCCCCATATCATTCTCAACCGCCGTACATCCGGCATCATTGAGATAGAGATCAAACCGCTGCGCAAGATGGAGAAGAGCAAGTCCTATTACCTGTGCACGTCGCTCTCCACGCCAGCCCTAGGCGCCGGCGGCTCGGGGTCCGCGGGTAGCGCCGTCGGGGGCAAGGGCGGCTCCGGGGTGGCCGGGCTCCCGCCGCCCCCATGGGCCGAGACCACCTGGATTTATCACGATGGCGAGGATACCAAGATGATCGTGGGGGAGGAAAAGAAGTTCCTGCTGCCCTTCTGGCTGCAGGTGATCTTCATTTCGCTGCTCCTGTGCCTGTCGGGCATGTTCAGCGGCCTCAACCTTGGACTCATGGCCCTAGACCCGATGGAGCTGCGCATTGTGCAGAACTGCGGCACCGAGAAGGAGAAGAATTACGCCAAGCGCATCGAGCCCGTGCGCAGGCAGGGCAACTACCTGCTGTGCTCGCTGCTGCTGGGCAACGTGCTGGTCAACACCACGCTCACCATCCTGCTCGACGACATCGCTGGCTCAGGCCTGGTGGCGGTGGTGGTCTCCACCATCGGCATCGTCATCTTCGGGGAGATCGTGCCCCAGGCCATCTGCTCCCGGCACGGCCTGGCTGTGGGAGCCAACACCATCTTCCTCACCAAGTTTTTCATGATGATGACCTTTCCCGCTTCTTACCCGGTCAGCAAGCTGCTGGACTGCGTTCTGGGCCAGGAGATAGGCACCGTCTATAACCGGGAAAAGCTGCTGGAGATGCTCCGGGTCACAGACCCCTACAACGACCTCGTAAAGGAGGAACTGAATATCATCCAAGGGGCGCTGGAGCTCCGCACCAAGACGGTGGAGGACGTGATGACTCCCCTCCGGGACTGTTTCATGATCACCGGCGAAGCCATTCTGGACTTCAACACCATGTCGGAGATCATGGAGAGCGGCTACACTCGCATTCCAGTATTTGAGGGGGAACGCTCCAACATCGTGGACCTCCTCTTCGTCAAAGACTTGGCCTTCGTGGATCCAGATGACTGTACTCCCCTGAAAACCATCACGAAATTTTATAACCACCCCTTGCACTTTGTTTTCAATGACACCAAGTTGGACGCTATGCTGGAAGAATTTAAGAAAGGTGGGAAAATTTTGGTACCCTTTCATTGGCTTGCTCTTTCTCACTCCATCCTCCTCCCTACTTGAGTCCTCTACCCTTAGACCAACCCCCCAAGGCGAGTTGACCGGAATTTCTCCTCTCTTTTAATTGTAAAGTTGAAAGGGTGGCATGGATTTGGGGGTGGATTGAACTAGTAAGCCCTTCTAGGTTCTTTAAAACCACAAGACTGCCCTGGCTTGCTTCCCTCCCTGTCAAAGCAGGCTTCCTATTTTCTGTGCATGGTACTCTTACCCCCTGCACTCTGGCCTTGAGAGATCTGCTGCATTCATTGAGGGATTCTGACTGGGTAGATGAAAAAAGGGACCCGCTGATGCCATGCTGTGCCATTTGGTTGCCATGTACTAATCTCAGGCATTTGGAGAACGTTTAAATGGCTTTTCTAAACCCAGAGCAATCAGTTGATATTTCCAAGATTGGAAGTGCATTTTCAGTTGCCTCAGTTCCTGGTTGTCTGGTGACCTGTGGGAGAGATTAGGGTCTGCTTTTGAGAATAGGGTATGGGATAAGCCAGGTATCACTAAAGAAAATCACTCATTTGGTTGACTTGCCTTAGCTGGAAAAGAGGTGTGTTGTTGTTGTTGTTGTTTTTAAACTAAAGCTATTTGTTAATATATAACTTGGAAAGACTTTTTATGAGGCTCTATATTGCTTAGCTTTCTTCACTGTTTGTTTACATTTACCTAACAACAAATAAAATTTCCCAAACTGAGTGTGGTTTTGGCAGAAAGCTTGGATCTTTAACAATGGGATTACTTCCTCTATATGGTTTGTCTATTTCTTGAGACTTTCTGGTTTAAAAGTGTTCTTTTTAACCTTGATCACCTGGTATGTTCAATGGAAGTATGTCTGCGAGTCATTGTTCGCTGTTCCAGGGAGTTTGACCAGGAAAGAGAAGTACAGAGGGTGGTGTGCTCACCTTTCTTGCATAGTGGTGTTTTCTGTTTGTTTTACCATGTAACAAACCGGCAACTCATACTGTTATCACTGAAATTCTGACTTTAAAAATGTTTCCAGTAAGTAGCTAGCTTTGTTAGTTGAAAGCCAAGATTTTGATACTGAGTTTTTAAATTGTTATGGTGTGGGTGCCTTGTTCCTGTGTTAGAATGTGCACTAACCTTTTAATGAGTCAATAGTCCTCAAAACTAACTTTTCCTTCTTCCAGTAGAATTTTGATCACTGAGAGTGGTCTCTCCACTGAAAAAGGCCATGTGTAAGTGATGACAGCCCAATGGCTGTGATGATATGAACATAGAGTATGCAGTTGTCCTAATTCCATTTTCCTCCCTGAACGCTGTCCTCTCTGGAACAGGATCACACTGCAGTAATTTTCAGATAGAGCAGAATGCGCTTCAGAGATGGGGTAATTTGCATTTAAAAGCAGAAGGAGATTCTTCTGGATTCTTAAACAGTAAAAAGAAAATGTCCATTATCTCTAAGTGACAGAGCTTCTTTGGAGATGGCATTATTCTTTCACTACTAAATTGTTAATTAGAGCATCTAACCAGTCTCTTTTTTCATTTTGCAGTAGAATGTGGAATACAGAAAACTGTCTTGAAATGCTTGAAAATGGCTTTGAAATACTTTATTTTCCTTTTGTTGCTAAATTTCCCAATATTGATAGAGATAATATATTCTTTTTTTTATTATTCAGAATTTTTGCATATCTGCTGATGGTAGCACTGGTGTGTACTCCCTGCTGAAATCTTCTCTTCACTTCTGTATCTTTTATTTTCTTTGAGAATTTAGTTCTGCCCCTTGCAACTCATTAATCCTGCCCCTCTCTCAAAATCTCAAGATTTGCATTATTTTGAAATTTGGTTTTGATTGTCCTTGAGCAGTTTTCCTCTGAATGATTTATTTTTACTAGGAACTTTTCCTTTCCCCAAATTACCTCTCACAGTCCTTTCTTTGAAGTGTATCCTTTAAATTGATTGAATTGATAATATTTTCCTGTGAATTCTAAAAAAAAAAAAAGATAATGCACAAGATTTTATTTTTGTCTGTAACCAGAATAATGTATTCAGTTAAGAAGACAGTATGATTTAAAGGTGCATTCATGCTAGAAGCTTATTTGGAAGAGTGGGCAATGACAGTTGGTTGCAAATGGGAAATTTAAGCCATGATCTTAAAAGGCTACAGTGGGTGCTTGTTGCTTAAACTGTCGAAATGATTTTTCACCTTCCTTTCCTTGATTTTTTTTTTTTTAAAGAGTGTGGCCGTTTTAACCTTACTAATAGCTGCATTATTTCTTTTTTCTGCGTTAGTTAAAATATTTCACCTGATTTTTCTTTCCTTCATTTTCTGATTCAGTTATGAAGTAATGTGAACAGTCAACCTGCTACTGTTTTTCTCAATTGAATAATGCTTTATGGGATGGTTTGAAGACTTTTACTTCTTCTCTTTTCCTCTTTCTCCTAACACCACCAACTATAACTCCCCCACACAGGTTAGACCCTTAATCCATGTCTCATTAAAAATTATCCTTCCTAATTAGAAATGTCTGCATTGAAGCCTTTCCTGGGTATAGGTCTGCATCATTAGTCTCAGTTGTTCATTACTAAGGAAGGGCAAAGTTTCTGTAATGTGCAAAGAAAAGCTACCTTATGTAGTGGCTTCCCAGGCGGCTCAGTGGTAAAGAACCCACCTGCCAATGCAAGAGATGTGGGTTCAGTTCCTGGGTCGGGAAGAGCCCATGGAGAAGGAAATGGCAATCCATTCCAGTATTCTTGTTTGGGAAATCCCATGGACAGAGAAGCCTGGTGGGCTATAGTCCATGGGGTCGCAAAAGAGTCAGACATGACTAAGCGACTAAAACAACAATGACCTTTCTGTGTTATGTAGTATATGTAAATAATCTTCTTTCTAATGATTAAAAGTTTTTGCCTGGCTTTGGTGCTAGTGATGAAGAACCCGCGTGCCAATGCAGGAGACATAGGAGACATGGGTTCGATCCGTGGGTGGAGAAGATCCCCTGGAGGAGGGCATGGCAACCCACTCCAGTATTCTTGTGTGGAGAATCCTATGGACAGAGGAGCCTGGCAGGCTACACTCCATAGGGTTGCAAAGAGTTGGACAGGACTGAAGCAACTCAGCATGCATGCAGCCCTGGCTACCAGGAAACTCATGGCTTTCCTTGAAGTTAGAAGACAGTAATTATGCTAATTTTGCAGTTAGCTCATTATTATTACTTATTTGCTCTCTGCAAGGTGCAGGGCTTAGTGGTTTACATGAATCACCTTGTTTAAATCTTCTGATAACTGATTGAGGCGCCATCTCCATTGTACAGATGACGAAATTGAGGCATAGGTGAAGTGATGTGTTCAAGGTCATTGAGTAATTTCTTGTTTTGAGGTTGGTGTGACAACCAGACCTGTACTCTTAACCATTCTATTATGCTGATCCCTTGATCCCGATTTTACATTTTTATTTTAAGTGAGTGTGAGGTTTGATCAAAACATTGCCTCAGGGCTTGTTGAAAGCAACAGACACAGAAATGTATTTAAACATTAAACACGGTCTTAAACCAGTGCTTTTGTGATCTGGTACCTAACAGTTGGTGTCCCCACTTTTGCCATTAAAATAAGTCAGTTTCTGATGTGTATGATCCTAAATCTAAACAATTCTGTTTCCAGTATTGTGGGTCAAGATTCACTTTGATACTGTTTTGAGCTAACACTGTGTTGTAGTCCGCTGCCGCTGTAGCGGCTTACTGTATCCACTGAGTAGTAGCTAACGTATGGCATCCTGTTTCACTCTTAGTCTCACGTCTGTTTGTGTTGCAGGGCTAACTCAAACCCAGTTTTGTGTTTTAACCCTGATTTTATTTACATTTTTTGTAGCCACTTTTGTGATAATTGGTTGCCACCGAGCCTCCTGTACAGCCCTGCCCCTCCCCACCCCCCAGTGTGCCACCATCAGCCTTTCTCTTTGTAAGCGTTTATAGTTACTTATAAACCTAAAAAAGAGAATAAAAGTAAATCCCACTAGTGGATTATGAGAATTTTAGAAAAATCACCTAAAGCAAAGTAGTGTAGAGGAAGGGAAAGCTAAATTAAAGCTTGCTACCTTTGTGTGCAGAAAGTGCCCTGGAGGCTCCTACTATACCTGGCGAAACCTAACCAAAGTCTGTGGGCTCCGAGCTTCCTAGTTTGTTTTGCTTCCTTTTGTTTCTTTTAGCTTTGTAACAATCGTATTCCAGGATTGCGGAGCAGGCTGTTATATAGCTGCTGCAGACTTTGCCGGACTATTTCTTTAATTTTTTTTAAAACTTGAAACAGGTAAACTTATCAGATAATGTTCTTTAAGGGAAGAATGCAGTGTGTAATTTTCACTTAAACATTAGGTATACAAGTTCTCCCTTCCTGTAACACAAGTCTTTCTGTATTAATGTGCTGAGAGCTTAATATTGAAAACTTTTTTCCTCACCAAATACAGTGTTCCATTTGTCTAGAATCTAGGAGGATGTTTTTATTGATATTTAAAGGTGTGACTGGTGTCGGGGTGAAGGGGTGGGGGTGGATATATTTGTTTTTTTCATCTTGCAAATTAATGTGCAAACATGTGATACTAGTATGATTTTGCACGTTTTTAGAACATAATTTTGAAATATCCAGATAGTATAGAATCAGAGCTGGAAGACAGGCAACAGCTCATGGATCATGTGGTCCAGTTTGTGAAGCTTACCAAATGATGAGACTGACTTGGATCACTTACTAAGAATTACTTCCTAAGCCTCACTAAGAGACCCCCTGAACTAGACTCTCTAGGGAAGGGGCTTTGGACTCTACACTGTTAACAGTTACTGTGAGGTAGTTCTTGTGATGAGGTGAGTTTAGGAAACTTTGGTCTAGTCAACCTCTTAATCATTGGTCTAGACAGCCTTTCTCGAGCAGGAGAGAATGAGGAGAGAAAGCTAAGTGACTTGTGTAGGGCCACCCACCTAACTAGTAGCATCAGTAGCCTTAGAACCTGACTTGGAATGGAATGGAGGTCTTTCCATTCCAACAAGCAGGTCTTCTGGTTCCAAGTTCAGGGTACCTTTAAACAAATATTCAGCTTTGCCATTGGTTTTTATTTGCTTTGTGATTTTGATATCTATATTTTTGATATCTGGCATTCAAGTCATCTTTGACAGGCATTTTGTTACGTAGAAAACGAGTCTGAATATGTGACCTCATTTTCTTTTAGTTTTTTTTTTTTTTTTTTAGTTTTTCTCCTCTGCTAAGATTAGACAGAATGGGAAAGACTAGAGATCTCTTCAAGAAAATCAGAGATACCAAGGGAACATTTCATGCAAAGATGGGCTCGATAAAGGACAGAAATGGTATGGACCTAACAGAAGCAGAAGATATTCAGAAGAGGTGGCAAGAATACACAGAAGAACTGTACAAAAAAGATCTTCACGACCCAGATAATCACGATGGTGTCATCACTGACCTAGAGCCAGACATCCTGGAATGTGAAGTCAAGTGGGCCTTAGAAAGCATCACTATGAACAAAGCTAGTGGAGGTGATGGAATTCCAGTTGAGCTATTTCAAATCCTGAAAGATGATGCTGTGAAAGTGCTGCACTCAATATGCCAGCACATTTGGAAAACTCAGCAGTGGCCACAGGACTGGAAAAGGTCAGTTTTCATTCCAATCCCAAAGAAAGGCAATGCCAAAGAATGCTCAAACTACTGCACAATTGCACTCATCTCACATGCTAGTATAGTAATGCTCAAAATTCTCCAAGCCAGGCTTCAGCAATATGTGAACCGTGAACTTCCTGACGTTCAAGCTGGTTTTAGAAAAGGCAGAGGAACCAGAGATCAAATTGCCAACATCCACTGGATCATGGAAAAAGCAAGAGAGTTCCAGAAAAACATCTATTTCTGCTTTATTGACTATGCCAAAGCCTTTGACTGTGTGGATCACAATAAACTGTGGAAAATTATGAAAGAGATGGGAATACCAGACTACCTGACGTGCCTCTTGAGAAATCTGTATGCAGGTCAGGAAGCAACAGTTAGAACTGGACATGGAACAACAGACTGGTTCCAAATAGGAAAAGGAATACGTCAGGGCTGTATATTGTCACACTGTTTATTTAACTTCTGTGCAGAGTACATCATGAGAAACGCTGGACTGGAAGAAACACAAGCTGGAATCAAGATTGCTGGGAGAAATATTAACCTCAGATATGCAGATGACACCACTCTTATGGCAGAAAGTAAAGAGGAACTAAAAAGCCTCTTGATGAAAGTGAAAGTGGAGAGTGAAGAAGTTGGCTTAAAGCTCAACATTCAGAAAACGAAGATCATGGCATCCGGTCCCATCACTTCATGGCAAATAGATGGGGAAACAGTGGAAACAGTGTCAGACTTTATTTTTCTGGGCTCCAGAATCACTGCAGATGGTGACTGCAGCCATGAAATTAAAAGACGCTTACTCCTTGGAAGGAAAGTTATGACCAACCTAGATAGCATATTCAAAAGCAGAGACATTACTTTGCCAACAAAGGTCTGTCTAGTCAAGGCTATGGTTTTTCCTGTGGTCATGTATGGAAGTGAGAGTTGGACTGTGAAGAAGGCTGAGCGCCGAAGAATTGATGCTTTTGAACTGTGGTGTTGGAGAAGACTCTTGAGAGTCCCCTGGACTGCAAGGAGATCCAACCAGTCTATTCTGAAGGAGATCAGCCCTGGGATTTCTTTGGAAGGAATGATGCTAAAGCTGAAACTCTAGTACTTTGGCCACCTCATGCGAAGAGTTGTCTCATTGGAAAAGACTGTGATGCTGGGAGGGATTGGGGGCAGGAGGCGAAGGGGACGACAGAGGATGAGATGGCTGGATGGCATCACTGACTCGATGGACGTGAGTCTGAGTGAACTCCAGGAGTTGGTGATGGACAGGGAGGCCTGGTGTGCTGCGATTCATGGGGTCGCAAAGAGTCGGACACGACTGAGCGACTGAACTGAACTGAAGATTAGACTATGAGCGTGTTTTATGAAATGGGTGTTGATATCTAGATTGAAGCCTTAGGTAAAGTGTAAACTATTTCTTTTTCTTTTGAGTTAACTAACTTGTTTTAGATATCCCTGAATGATTTTGTTGTTACTGTTTCTTCTGTGAGAGTAGTGAAGATTGGATTTGGGACTAAGGGGTGAATCTTCTTTGATTGTTTTAATTTTTGTTCAAGGTGCAGGTCTGTGACATTTCCATTGAAATAGTCATTAAAGCATTTGAAGCGTGTGTCCCATTCATGCATCTGTGTGTTCCCCTTTTCAGGTTTTTTATCGTGTAAACAAAATTCTTACAGAGGATCCAGTCTGAATTTTGAAGGTTATTTGTGTTAGTATCACTGAAGCTTTTTAGGTCAAGACATGCCATAGATGAATACCAGGTCTGACTTAGTATTACCTGGATGAAATAGGAAAGGATCTTGTTCTGCTTTTTCTCTTGGTCTTTATCATTCCAAACCAGTACCATACTATGAGGTAGTGGTTAATTTTAATTATTAGCAGCCCTAAACACAAGTTAAAATCTTATTAACCAGGAAAATGCACAAAATAGACTGAGCCAACATAATATTTTATGATTTTATTTGCTCTTGAACTACTTCAACTTTTAAGAGCAAACCTCTGGACTTGAATTAGATGTTTACAGTACTTTAGTTACATATAAATTAGTATATTTCTTTCTAAGGAGCCCTTTCCTCTAAATACACATTTTATTGGTAGTAAGCATCAATTCCAGTAAGATTTGCTTGGCACGTAAAGGACATTTATTAAACTAAATACATAGACATGGATGACTGGGATTGAATACAATTTTAGTATTGTCTTTTCATCTTCTTTTTCTCAGAACACAAACAAGAAACCCGAAATCCTACCAACACTGCAAAGGAGAGACAATAGGAAGCATTCTTTCAACATCACATCACTGGCACCTCTAGGATGTCTGCATAGAGGGATGTTCAGGGAGGCAGGCTGCGGAAGGGGGAGAAAGGGGACTAAGAACAAGCACCCTCTGAAGATGATGTGTTTATTAGACTGGCTGAGGGCTTGATGGACATAATGGGGGTGCTGACTCTTCCCCACTTTGACATCAGTGCGACCATTGATCATAAATATTGATATAGTGATGATGAGATGCTCATTTCTTCATACTTAACCCTCTCTTGCTGTCAGACGTAGATGGGAATGTTTCTTTCTTTGAATTCACATCCTGTGGGGAGGCTACTACCTGCTAGCATAAAGGTTAAAAAATACGTGGTCTTCCCGAATCTACTTTGGACAAGTAACTTAGCCTCTTTAAGCTTCAGTTTTTTCATAGTAAAATGGGATATTTTCTAACTCATACTGTACTTAGTAAGGATTCATGTGATAATGAATGTGAAAATGCTTCTACACCAGTACCAGTCACTCTGCTGCTTGCTCTTCAGGTGCTGGGTTGTGTCTGACTCCATGATCCTGTGGCCTGCCGCCCTCAGGCTCCCGTCCTTCACTGTGTCCAGGAGTTTGCTCAGATTCATGTCCTTTGAGTCCGTGATGCTATCTAACCATCCATCCTCTGCTGCCTCCTTCTCCTTTTGCCTTCAATCTTTTCCAGCGTCACTGTCTTTTCCAATGAGTTGGCTCTTTGCATCAGAGTACTGGAGCTTCAGCTTCCAGCATCGGTCCTTCCAATGAATATTCAGGGTTGATTTCCTTTAGGATTGACTGGCTTGATCTCCTTGCAATCCAAGGGACTCTCAAGAGTCGTCTCTAGCACCACAGTTCTAAAGCATCAGTTCTTCAGTGCTCAGCCTTCTCTCTGGTCCAGCTCTCACATCTGTACATGACTACTGGAAAAACCATAGCTTTGACTATACCAGCCTTTGTAGGCAAAGTGATGTCTCTGCTTTTTAATATGCTGTTTAGGTTTGTCATAGTTTTCCTTCCAAGGAGCAAGTGTCTTTTAATTTCATGGCTGTAGTCACCATCTGCAGTGATTTTGGAGCCCAGGAAAATAAAATCTGTCACTGCTTCTACTTTTTCCCCTTATATTTGCCATGAAGTGATGGAAGTGAATGCCATGAGTTTTTTGAATGCTGGGTTTTAAGCCAGCTTTCTCACTCTCCTCTTTCACCTTCATCAAAAGGCTCTTTATTTCCTCTTCACTTTGTCCTGTTAGAGCAGTATTATTTGCATATCTGAGGTTGTTGATATTTCTCCTGGCAGTCTTGATTCCAGCTTGTGATTTATCCAGCCCAAGATTTCGAATGATGTACTCTGCACATATGTTAAATAAGCAGAGTAACAATATATAGCCTTGTTGTACTCCTTTCCCAATTGTGAACTCCTTTTCTAGTTGTTCCGTGTCCGGTTCTAATTGTTGCTTCTTGACCTTGTATACAGGTTTCTCAGGAGACAGGTAGGGTGCTCTGGTCTTCCTATCTCTTTAAGAATTTTCCACAGAGCTCAGTTAACCATTATTTTTATGTAATGATTCTGTAGACTCTTTGGTGGTGGTCTTGGTATTTCTCTAGACTAATGATTGCAAGTCAAGAGAGACACCTTGGGTCATGTGTGCACCTAGTTATTAATGGAAGTTGCAATTTTTTTTTTTTGGTGGGCCCGTGTGGCTTGCAGAATCTTAACTCCCTGACCAGAGATTGAACTGGGGCCCCTACAGGGAAGTGCTGAGTCTGGAATTCCCCTGGATGTCGAAACTTTGAAAAGTGGCTAATCATAGTAGGTTGTCTTTTGTGTGTGTGTGATTGAATTCTAGGCTTTTCTAGCCAATGCTGTTACTTACGAGATGTCCACATGTGTATATGTTTTTAAGGAAAACAGTGCAATTGATTACATGTTCTATCCTCTTTAGAGTAAGAATGCTGAATTTAAAAAAAACTTCATTCTCTTTAACTGTAAGAGACTGAAAAAGACAGTGAAGTTTAAAAGAAATAGAACAAATTCTCATGGATTTTGGAAAGCCTTGAATAATCAAAGTTAGAAGATTAAAGGAAGATGTCAAATTACTTGGATAAAATTTTTTAGCATTGCTATTTTTTATGCTTTTGACATAATCAGTGTCTAATATAGCAAGTTTTTGTTGCTAATAGCAATGTAACTTTGTAATACTTGGACGGCAACCAGGAATCATAGAAATATCCTTCAAAGGGTTTAGTAATTTTTTTCCCCTGGAAATCTTAATTCAGTGATACAATTCCAGAGGAGAAAAGAGCTATGTTGGCTTTTCATGTTGCATGTATATTGCAAAAATACCTATAAATAGTGAAAAATTAGAGATGACTTAAATATATCTAACACTTTAAGATAGGACATGGAAGAAAGGAGTTAAGAAAATGATAGGTGTCAATTAATCACAATCAGTTAATCACAACCATTTAATGATCATATGGTCATTAAAGGCCATGTAGCAATATGGAAGATTTATACCGACTATTTTGTATAGATTATAGATATGTGAAAATATACATGTGTATAGACTGGAAGGGAACATGGACAAATTAATAGTTGATGTGTTAGGATAGGGTGATCATAGATCATCTTTTCAAAGATCCCTTTGTTAACTTTGCAGAATAACATACCTGGCAAAAATTCAAATCTGCTGAGAACATTATGAGTCCTGTTCTTGGGAAAACTGACCTTTACTAATGGAGAACTCATATTATTCCATTTCTCCTTAGGAACATTTTGCTGTTGAGACAAATGGTTCCTTTACATTTTTGAAAAATTGAGATATAATTAACATACCACAAAAATCACCCATTTTATGTGTACAACTTGGTTTTTAGTGTATTCACAAGGTTGTGTAGTTATCACTATTGTCTACTTCTAGAGCAGTTTCTACTCCAGAAAGAATCATGTTAGTAGTCACTCTCCATTCCCCTCTTCCCTGGAGACTATTAATCTACTTTCTGTCTCTGTGGATTTGCTTGTTCTGGACAGTTCATGTAAATTATATCATACACTACGTGGCCTTTTATGTCTGGCTTCTTTTACTTAGTGTAATGTTTTCAAGGTTCATGCAGGTACATCCATGTAACATGTATCAGTGTTTCATTCATTCATTTTTATGGTCAAATAGTATTCCATATTACGGATATACCACGTTTTGTTTTTTCACCCATCAGTAGATGGACATTCAGACTGTTTCTAGTTTTTGGTTATTATAAATATGAGTATACGTGTTTTTGTGTGGATGTAAGTTTTCAATTCTCATGGGTAGATGCCTAGGAGTAGAACTGCTGGGTCTGTGGTAACTCTATATTTAACCCTGAGGAACTGCCAAACTGTTTTCCAAAATGGCTGCACCATTTTATATTCTCACTGAAAATGTATGAACATTCCAATTTCTCCATATCCTTACCAACTCTTCTTATTGTTGATTGTTTAATTACAGCCATCCTAGTAGGTGTGAAGTGGTGTCTCACTGTGGTTTTGATTGGTATTTTCCTGGTGCGTAATGATGTTGAGCCTCATTTCATCTTCTTGGCCATTTGTTTATCCTCTTTGGAGAAAAGTCTATTCCAATCTCTTTTGTCCATTTTAAAAATTGCATTGTCTTTTTATTATTTAATGGTAAGAGTTCTTTATGTATTCCATATACTACTTTCTTCAGTTCAGTTCAGTCGCTCAGTCGTGTCTGACTCTTCGCGACCCCATGAATCGCAGCATGCCAGGCCTCCCTGTCCATCACCAACTCCCGGAGTTCACTCAGACTCATGTCCATCGAGTCAGTGATGCCATCCAGCCATCTCATCCTCTGTCGTCCCCTTCTCCTCCTGCCCCCAATCCCTCCCAGCATCAGAGTCTTTTCCAATGAGTCAGCTCTTCACATGAGGTGGCCGAAGTACTGGAGTTTCAGCTTTAGCATCATTCCTTCCAAAGAAATCCCACGGCTGATCTCCTTCAGAATGGACTGGTTGGATCTCCTTGGAGTCCAAGGGACTCTGAAGAGTCTTCTCCAACACCACAGTTCAAAAGTATCAATTCTTGGGCGCTCAGCCTTCTTCACAGTCCAACTCTCACATCCATACATGACCACAGGAAAAACCATAGCCTTGACTAGATGGACTTTTGTTTTCAAAGTAATGTCTCTGCTTTTGAATATGCTATCTAGGTTGGTCATAACTTTCCTTCCAAGGAGTAAGCATCTTTTAATATCATGGCTGCAGTCACCATCTGCAGTGATTTTGGAGCCCAAAAAAAGTCTGACACTGTTTCCACTGTTTCCCCATCTATTTCCCATGAAGTGATGGGACCGGATGCCATGATCTTCGTTTTCTGAATGTTGAGCTTTAAGCCAACTTTTTCACTCTCCACTTTCACTTTCATCAAGAGGCTTTTTAGTTCCTCTTCACTTTCTGCCATAAGGGTGGTGTCATCTGCATATCTGAGGTTATTGATATTTCTCCCGGCAATCTTGATTCCAGCTTGTGTTTCCTCCAGTCCAGCGTTTCTCATGATGTACTCTGCATATAAGTTAAATAAGCAGGGTGACAGTATACAGCCTTGACGGACTCCTTTTCCTATTTGGAACCAGTCTGTTGTTCCATGTCCAGTTCTAACTGTTGCTTCCTGACCTGCATACAGATTTCTCAAGAGGCAGGTCAGGTGGTCTGGTATTCCCATCTCTTTCATAATTTTCCACAGTTTATTGTGATCCACACAGTCAAAGGCTTTGGCATAGTCAATAAAGCAGAAATAGATGTTTTTCTGGGACTCTTGCTTTTCCCATGATCCAGTGGATGTTGGCAATTTGATCTCTGGTTCCTCTGCCTTTTCTAAAACTAGCTTGAACATCAGGAAGTTTCTTACCAGATGTATAATTTGCAAATATTTTTTCCTATTCTGTCGGTTGTCTTTTCACTTTCTTGATAATAACCTTTGAAACAGGAAAGTTTTAATTTTGATGAAGTCCAATTCCTTTTTTTTTTTTTGCTTTGTCTTTATTGTCATTTCTAGGAAACCATTGTCCAGTCCTAGGTCACAAACTTTTTTGCCTATGTTATCTTCAAAGACATTCATAGGTTACCTTCTACATTTAAGTCTTTAATCTTTTTTGAGTTTGTTTTTGTATATGGTATGTAATAGCAGTCTAACTTTATCCTTTTGCATGTGAATATCTCATTGTTCAAGCACAGTTTGTTGAAAAGACTAGTCTTTCTTCATTGACTTGTCTTGGCATTCTTATCACAAGTCAATTAACCATAAACATGAGGGTTTATTTCTGGACTCTAAATTCTCTTCCACTGATACATGTCTTCATATGTCAGTACCATGCCCTTTTGGTTCTTATAGCTTTATAGTAAGTTTTGAAATTGGGACAAATGAATTATCTAACTTTGTTCTTTTTCATGATGATTTTGATGAAATCGATCCCTTGCATTTCCATATGAATTCATGGATATTCTTCTTCATTTCTGCAAAGGCAGTTGAAATTTTGATAGAGATTGCATTGAATCTGTCAATTTGGGGAGTATTACAGTCTTAACAATATTAAATCTTTCACCCATGAAATGGGATGTCTTCCCATTTATTTAGGTCTTTTAAAATTTCTTTCAACAGTGTTTTGTATTTTTCAGTGCATTTGCAATCTTTTTGTTAAATAAAATACTTGGAATAAAAGTTTTTTTGATGCTGTTGTAAATGGAATCATTTTATTAATTTCATAGGTAGTATATAGAATATAATTTATTTTTGTATAATGATCTTGTAGCCTGCAGCCTTACTGAACTCATTTATTACATAACACATGGTAAAATAGGAAAGTGCTTTTCAAAAACATGTGAATTTGGGGGATTTTAAGGCAATGCCAAAGAATGTTCAAACTACCACACAGTTGCACTCATCTCACACGCTAGTAAAGTAATGCTTAAAATTCTCCAAGCCAGGCTTTAGCAATATGTGAACCGTGAAATTCCTTATGTTCAAGCTGGTTTTAGAAAAGGCAGAGGAACCAGAGATCAAATTGCCAACATCCACTGGATCATGGGAAAAGCAAGAGAGTTCCAGAAAAACATCTATTTCTGCTTTATTGACTATGCCAAAGCCTTTGACTGTGTGGATCACAATAAACTGTGGAAAATTATGAAAGAGATGGGAATACCAGACCACCTGACCTGCCTCTTGAGAAATCTGTATGCAGGTCAGGAAGCAACAGTTAGAATTGGACATGGAACAACAGACTGGTTCCAAATAGGAAAAGGAGTCCGTCAAGGCTGTATACTGTCACCCTGCTTATTTAACTTCTATGCAGAGTACATCATGAGAAACGCTGGACTGGAAGAAGCACAAGCTGGAATCAAGATTGCCGGGAGAAATATCAATAACCTCAGATATGCAGATGACACCACCCTTATGGCAGAAAGTGAAGAGGAACTAAAAAGCCTCTTGATGAAAGTGAAAGTGGAGAGTGAAGAAGTTGGCTTAAAGCTCAACATTCAGAAAACTAAGATCATGGCATCTGGTCCCATCACTTCATGGGAAATAGATGGGGAAACAGTGGAAACAGTGTCAGACTTTATTTTTTGGGGCTCCAAAATCACTGCAGATGGTGACTGCAGCCATGAAATTAAAAGACGCTGACTCCTTGGAAGGAAAGTTATGACCAACCTAGATAGCATATTCAAAAGCAGAGACATTACTTTGCCAACAAAGGTTCATCTAGTCAAGGCTGTGGTTTTTCCTGTGGTCATGTATGGATGTGAGAGTTGGACTGTGAATAAGGCTGAGCGCCCAAGAATTGATGCTTTTGAACTGTGGTGTTGGAGAAGACTCTTGAGAGTCCCTTGGACTCCAAGGAGATCCAACCAGTCCATTCTGAAGGAGATCAGCCCTGGGATTTCTTTGGAAGGAATGATGCTAAAGCTGAAACTCTAGTACTTCGGCCACCTCATGCGAAGAGTTGACTCATTGGAAAAGACTCTGATGCTGGGAGGGATTGGGGGCAGGAGGAGAAGGGGACGACAGAGGATGAGATGGCTGGATGGCATCACTGACTCAATGGACGTGAGTGTGAGTGAACTCTGGGAGTTGGTGATGGACAGGGAAGCCTGGCATGCTGCGATTCATGGGGTCGCAAAGAATTGGACACAACTGAGCGACTGAACTGAACTGATCCTATGTTTCATTTGATTGTAGTGGACTTAATTTTTTCTTTAAAAAATTTAGGCATTTTTACTTACCACTTTCATGTATATAGAGTGAAGCTCTATCTATGACTGACATTGTCATTCTTCGGCAAAGATGATAGGAAAGAATAAAATTTCTTTCTCAGATTAGATGTAGGAAAAAAAGAAATAGGCTATGTGAAATGTTTTAGAGAGACCAAAAATACAGCTGGCTGGAGCTTGGGAGTTTAAAAGTTAATCTGTATTTAATGTTTAGAGTGACTTTGTATAAGACTTGGGATTTGGCTAGGAGATGAGCACAGATGTGTTTGGTTGCTATCTAAATGTGCCTTTCTTCTCCAGGCCATTTTACCAAAGGTTTTCTTTGGGTCGTTTTTACAGAGACTAGAAAAAACCCTGACTTTTAGTCACTCTGCATTTCATACGGCCATTGTCAATGTAATCCTTAAGGTTTTTAGGTACGAGGTAACCGGAAGAGACAAAATGAAACTCTTTGCTCTGTTTTCTTTTTTTGTGTAGGGGGTGGGGGCTGGTAATCTGAGATGTTTTCCCATTAGCAAAGACATATCGAGGGCATCATCTGATCTTTATGGGGGTGTGCAAAGCCTCAGTTTTTCCATTTGCCCATCTGCAATCATAAAAACCATGTTCTGACTCAACATGGAGCCTCTGCAGAATGGCATTTGGGGCTGAGGCAGTTGGGAAGACCATGCAAGAGATGGAAATATTTGAGCAGGTTTTTAGAGGTAACACTAAAAACAGCTAAAATGAGACTGTGTTCTCATCTCCTTCAAGTTTTGTTTCTTGAGTAGTTACTAGTAGTAGTAATGTCACTGGTAGGAGTAATAGTCACTAGTCTACATCCTTGATTTAAGGCATGGCAGAAATAATTTGGTCTCTGTAGAGCTGATAACTGAGCAGAGATTTTCCCTGTTCCTGTGGTTATACTTTAGGGGTATGGGATTGTTTGGTGGAGGGAGTGAGATTCTGCTGCAAGCAAATCATTTGGGTAAAATACTATAATGATCATACTCGGTGGGCCATCTGCTAAGTTTTTTCTTTAAAATTTTTATTTCTTTGTTCCTGTGTATCTACATTTACCCACAAAGGCTAGAAGAACATTTACCAACATACAATATAATGTAACATTCAAGTGTACAGCACAGTGATTCAGTTATATTCTTTTTCAGATTATTTTCCTTGTGGGTTATTATATAATGTTGAGTATAGTTCCCTGAGCTACGTATCAACAGCTATCCTTGTTGGTCATCTATTTTATGCATCAAGATCAAGATCTGTCGCTCAGTCGTGTCCGCCTCTTTGCGACCCCACGAATCGCAGCATGCCAGGCCTCCCTGTCCATCACCAACTCCCGGAGTTCACTCAGACTCACGTCCATCGAGTCAGTGATGCCATCCAGCCATCTCATCCTCTGTCGTCCCCTTCTCCTCTTTCCCCCAATCCCTCCCAGCATCAGAGTCTTTTCCAGTGAGTCAACTCTTCACATGAGGTGGCCAAAGTACTAGAGTTTCAGCTTTAGCATCATTCCTTCCAAAGAAATCCCAGGGCTGATCTCCTTCAGAATGGACTGGTTGGATCTCCTTGGAGTCCAAGGGACTCTCAAGAGTCTTCTCCAACACCACAGTTCAAAAGCATCAATTCTTCGGCGCTCAGCCTTCTTCACAGTCCAGTTCTCACATCCATACGTGACCACAGGAAAAACCATAGCCTTGTCTAGACAGACCTTTGTTGGCAAAGTAATGTCTCTGCTTTTGAATATGCTATCTAGGTTGGTCATAACTTTCCTTCCAAGGAGTCAGCGTCTTTTAATTTCATGGCTATAGTCACCATCTGCAGTGATTTTGGAGCCCCAAAAAATAAAGTCTGACACTGTTTCCACTGTTTCCCCATCTATTTCCCATGAAGTGATGGGACCGGATGCCATGATCTTCATTTTTTGAATGTTGAGCTTTAAGCCAACTTTTTCACTCTCCTCTTTCACTTTCATCAAGAGGCTTTTTAGTTCCTCTTCATGTTCTGCCATAAGGGTGGTGTCATCTGCATATCTGAGGTTATTGATATTTTCCCCGGCAATCTTGATTCCAGCTTGTGCTTCTTCCAGTCCAGCATTTCTCATGATGTACTCTGCATAGAAGTTAAATAAGCAGGGTGACAGTATACAGCCTTGAAGGACTCCTTTTCCTATTTGGAACCAGTCTGTTGTTCCATGTCCAGTTCTAACTGTTGCTTCCTGACCTGCATACAGATTTCTCAAGAGGCAGGTCAGGTGGTCTGGTATTCCCATCTCTTTCATAATTTTCCACAGTTTATTGTGATCCACACAGTCAAAGGCTTTGGCATAGTCAATAAAGCAGAAATAGATGTTTTTCTGGAACTCTCTTGCTTTTCCCATGATCCAGCGGATGTTGGCAATTTGATCTGTGGTTCCTCTACACTGAAACTCATCAGTTGACACAGAACCTTCAGCCAGCGTTTATGCATAAGCTTCTTCAATATGAATGGACAGCTAAACATCTCTGGATATTTGAGGAGAGCTTCTAATAGTGAGACGAAACAAACAGAAAAAAGAATCTTAATTGACTAAAGCTGGTTTAGCACACATTAACTAAAGTCCAACAAACCAAGTCACTTTCAGGTATTACTTTCTTTGACCTCTTAAGGGCACTTAACGAAACCAGCTGTTAGTAGCAACTGTGAAGATTTGCTGTCTCTTCATACATAATATAGATGGAATCTTTCCTGTGTTCATTCAGCCTACCTGGTTGGTTGAGGCTCCCAACTAGGACGAATGTTGTTAAGTAAGTCCTTACAGCTTCCCTAGCCTCACTGCATGTGCAGAGGCCAGTGTAAGCATTTCTGGCAGTTATGTGTGTTAAGGAATTGTTACCTATTTTCCCTTTTTCCTTTTACTATAAGATTAAAAACAAAAAGTTCTTTCTGTGCTGGATCTTCCTTACGGTGCACAGGCTTTCTCTGGTTGTGGTGCCTGGGCTTCTCTAGCTCTGGCAAGTGGGCCTCGTTGCCCTGCTGCATGTGGGATCTTAGTTCCCTGGCCAGGGATCAAACCCGTGTCTCCTACATTGAAAGGTGAATTCTTAACCACTGGCCAGCTGGGATGTCTCAAGGTTTCTTAAGGAATAGGTAGTTGCTTCCCTTTCCTTGACTCCTTTCATCTTCAATCCTCTACAGTCTGGCTTCAAACTGATCAGGACTCCCTTTATTGCCAGACGTATGTCTTAGTTATTATCCTTCCTCACTCCCTTGACTCCTTAGCTGCTTGTCACATCCAGCTTAGCTCTTCACAGTCTTGTTTCTCCTCCTGTTTCTCTTGACTGTTTCCTTTTTCCTTTTAAATTACTGATTTCTTCCTTCCGTCCATAATTGAGCGTTCCCCAAGATTTTGTTTTTATATTCCATGGTCTTTTTCCATGTTTAGGAAGTTTTCTTTGACTCACTTTTAATCCATAAGCATTTATTCAGTATCATAATAAAAAAGAACTGTGTAGGATGCAAAAATGATTTAGGTATATTTCCTGTTCTTGAGTAACCTGTAAGACATAGGACATAGACATTTTTGCCCCCTGTGTCTTGTTACCAAAGTTAATTGATATTTTTGAAAATGCCTCTTATATACTTGTTTTCTTTTCATTCCAGCTTCGACTACCGCAGCATATAGTCATCTCTATGTAATTTATAAATAGGTTAGAAATTGACATGGATCTCTTTAATACAACATCGAGGTTCTCATAGCGTCTGCTCTTTCATTCTTGCATACTTAGAAAATCCACTTGAAAGTGGTAAAAACAAAAAAAAAGGCCAAGTAATATGTTAGTGTCATTATGACAAGTTTTCACCTCATAGGAAATCTGGCAGGATCTCTAGGCCTCCCAGGTCAAAAGACAGACCTGCTCACACTCCAGTGTCTTCTGGAATTCCTTATAAATTTCAGTGGGCACTTAAGCTGTAGAACATTTTATTTACTGTACTGGTTTTAAGGTGGAATTCCAGAATTAAACATTGTGCCCAAACGTAACATTTTCAAACTGTCTAGGCTTATCTTCCAAAAATAGTATATTACTGCACCAACTCTCCCTGCCCAATAAAGGACCTGAAGCATCAAGTGTTAACTGCAAAGAAGTTAGATGAGGCTCCTCTTCTCTCCCCAAGTCATTTGGAATCTGAGTGAATGCAAGTAACACAGACACATGACAATAATCTGTCCCCCAAAGCAAGCAGGCATTACCTTATTATTTAGGGGAAAATACAAAAAACTTCCAGGAGTTCCCTGTATCTCCTGTATAAAATCCAAACCCTTCTAGAGTTTTCAGAACTCTTTATGCTCTGACTCTCACCCATATTTGTACCTTCTGTCCAAAAGGGCATCTCATAACTGCATATATGTAATATATGTATATATACATATGTCTATATGTTTACATGTGTATGTGTTTCTGCATACACATACTGTGGCTTGCACACTTCTACTCATGTTATCCTAATAGACACTTAGTTCTGCCCATCAAAGCTCTGCTGTGCCTTTAGTACCTTGTTAAAATGCTGGTTTTTTTTTTCCCTGAAATCTCTGCTGATCTCTAACTCTTACACTACTTACATTTATGTCCTATATAATTAACCCTCTATTTCTTAATTTTCTTCAGTCTTTAAATTGCTACTTTTGTGTCTGTCATACTGCCTGTCTCCAGATCGACCTTATTCTTCTCTGCCTAATTTTCACTCATCCTCCTCTTATACAACTTTTTATTTTGAAAAAAATTCCAGCACAGAAAAGTTTAAATAATAGTACAATGAATTCCTGTATACCTCTCATCTAGATTTATTAACTGTTAATATTTTGATACCACGTTTGTCTCTTTTTCCATATATATTGTGTGTGTACATATATGTGTGTTTTTTTTCTAAACCCTTGATCATTTGAATGTAGGTTGCAGATATCATGATATTTCACTCCTAAATACTTCATCATGGATCTCTTAAGTATAATGATGTTCTCCCAAATAATCACAGTAACATTATTACACTCAAGAAATTTGATGTCAATACAAACATATTGTCTAATATTCAGTCCATATTCATTGGATTATCTGATCTATTTGGTGTCCTTTATTTTTTATGTGTATTTTATTATTTGTATACAAGTTATTACAAAATATTAACTCTGTTCTCCATGTTGTACAATATATCCTAGAGCCTGTGTTTCAGCAAATAGTATATATCTCTCACTCCCCCATCTTTATATTGCACCTTTCCCTGACTTCCGTGGTGGCTCAGTTGGTGAAGAATCCGCCTGCAATGCAGGAGACCTGGGTTTGATTCCTGGGTTGGAAAGATCCCCTGGAGAAAGAAATGGCGATCCACTCCAGTATTCTTGCCTGGGAAATCCCATGGACAGAAGAGCCTGGTGGGCTACAGTCCATGGGGTCGCAAGAGTTGGACACGACTTAGCGACTAAACCACAACCATCACCGCCACCCTCTCCCTACTGGTGAACACTAGTTTGTTCTCTGAATCTGTGAGTCTACTTCTTTGTTATATTCACTAGATTGTTGTATTTTTTAGATTCCACATATAAGTGATTTTATACAGTATTTGTTTTTCTCTGTCTAGCTTATTTCACTTTAGCATAATGCTCTCCAAGTCCATTCATGTTACCAAAAATGGCAAAATTTCATTCTTTGTTATGGCTGAGTAGTATTCCATTGTATGTGTGATATGCACACATGCTAGGGGCGGTGGGCGGGAGGAGCTACCCCACGCCTCCATGTCTGAGGCCAGGGGCGGCGGCTGGGAGGAGCAACCCCACGCCCGAGGCCAGGGGCGGTGGCCGGGAGGACCAACCCAACATCCAAGGAGCCTTGGCTGTGGGGCGCAGGAGGGCCTAGAGGAGCTATCCCACGTTGAAGGTCAGGAAGGGTGGCGGTGAGGAGATACCTTTCCTCCAAGGTAAGGAGCAATGGCTGCGCTTTGCTGGAGCAGCCGTGAAGATACCCCACACCCAAGGTTAGAGAAACTCAAGTAAGATGGTAGGTGTTGCAAGAGGGCATCAGAGGGCAAACACACTGAAACCATACTCACAGAAAACTAGTCTAATCACACTAGGACCACAGCCTTGTCTAACTCAATGAAACTAAGCCATGCCTGTGGGGCAACCCAATATGGGCAGGTCATGGTGGAGAGATCTGACAGAATGTGGTCCACTGGAGAAGGGAATGGCAAACCACTTCAGTATTCTTGCCCTGAGAACCCCATGAACAGTATGAAAAGGCAAAATGATAGGATACTGACAGAGAAACTCCCCAGGTCAGTAGGTGCCCAATATGCTACTGGAGATCAGTGGAGAAATAACTCCAGAAAGAATGAAGGGATGGAGCCAAAGCAAAAAGAATACCCAGCTGTGGATGTGACTGGTGATAGAAGCAAGGTCCGATGCTATAAAGAGCAATATTGCATAGGAACCTGGAATGTCAGGTCCATGAATCAAGGCAAGTTGGAAGTGGTCAAACAAGAGATGGCAAGAGTGAATGTCAACATTCTAGGAATCAGCGAACTGAAATGGACTGGAATGGGTGAATTGAACTCAGATGACCATTATATCTACTACTGCGGGCAGGAATCCGTCAGAAGAAATAGAGTAGCCATCATGGTCAACAAAAGAGTCCGAAATGCAGTACTTGGATGCAATCTCAAAAACGACAGAATGATCTCTGTTCGTTTCCAAGGCAAACCATTCAATATCACAGTAATCCAAGTCTATGCCCCAACCAGTAACGCTGAAGAAGCTGAAGTTGAACGGTTCTATGAAGACCTACAAGACCTTTTAGAACTAACACCCAAAAAAGATGTTTTTTTCATTATAGGTGACTGGAATGCAAAAGTAGGAAGTCAAGAAACACCTGGAGTAATAGGCAAATTTGGCCTTGGAATTCGGATTGAAGCAGGGCAAAGACTAATAGAGTTTTGCCAAGAAAATGCACTGGTCATAACAAACACCCTCTTCCAACAACACAAGAGAAGACTGTATACATGGACATCACCAGATGGTCAACACCGAAATCAGATTGATTATATTCTTTGCAGCCAAAGATGGAGAAGCTCTATACAGTCAGCAACAACAAGACCAGGAGCTGACTGTGGCTCAGACCATGAACTCCTTATTGCCAAATTCAGACTGAAATTGAAGAAAGTAGGGAAAACCACTAGACCATTCATGTATGACCTAAATCAAATCCCTTATGATTATACAGAGGAAGTGAGAAATAGATTTAAGGGCCTAGATCTGATAGACAGAGTGCCTGATGAACTATGGAATGAGGTTCGTGACATTGTACAGGAGACAGGGATCAAGAAAAAGAAATGCATTTCTCTGATAATGAGTGATGTTGAGCATCTTTTCATGTGTTTGTTAGCTATCTGTATGTCTTCTTTGGAGAAATGTCTATTTAGTTCTTTGGCCCATTTTTTGATTGGGTCATTTATTTTTCTAGAGTTGCTTGTATATTTTTGAGATTAGTTGTTTGTCAGTTGCTTCATTTGCTATTATTTTCTCCCATTCTGAAGGCTGTCTTTTCCAGGTTCGATGCACGATACTGGATGCTTGGGGCTAATGCACTGGGACAACCCAGAGGGATAGTATGGGGAGGGAGGAGGGAGGAGGGTTCAGGATGGGGAACACATGTATACCTGTGGTGGATTCATTTTGATATTTGGAAAAACTAATACAATTATGTAAAGTTTAAAAATAAAATAAAATTTAAAAAAAAAACCTAAAAAAAAAAAGAAAAAGAAATGCAAAAAAGAAAAATGGCTGTCTGGGGAGGCCTTACAAATAGCTGTGAAAAGAAGAGAAGTGAAAAGCAAAGGAGAAAAGGAAAGATATAAACATCTGAATGCAGAGTTCCAAAGAATAGCAAGAAGAGATAAGAAAGCCTTCTTCAGCGATCAAAGCAAAGAAACAGAATGGGAAAGACTAGAGATCTCTTCAAGAAAATCAGAGATACCAAAGGAACATTTCATGCAAAGATGGGCTTGATAAAGGACAGAAATGGTATAGACCTAACAGAAGCAGAAGATATTAAGAAGAGATGGCAAGAATACACAGAAGAACTGTACAAAAAAGATCTTCACGACCCAGATAATCACGATGGTGTGATCACTGACCTAGAGCCAGACATCCTGGAATGTGAAGTCAAGTGGGCTTTGGAAAGCATCACTACGAACAAAGCTAGTGGAGGTGATGGAATTCCAGTTGAGCTATTCCAAATCCTGAAAGATGATGCTGTGAAAGTGCTGCACTCAATATGTCAGCACATTTGGAAAACTCAGCAGTGGCCACAGGACTGGAAAAGGTCAGTTTTCATTCCAATCCCAAAGAAAGACAATGCCAAAGAATGCTCAAACTACTGCACAATTGCACTCATCTCACACGCTAGTAAAGTAATGCTCAAAATTCTCCATGCCAGGCTTCAGCAATATGTGAACTGTGAATTTCCTGATGTTCAAGCTGGTTTTAGAAAAGGCAGAGGAACCAGAGATCAAATTGCCAACATCCGCTGGATCATGGGAAAAGCAAGAGAGTTCGAGAGAAACATCTATTTCTGCTTTATTGACTACGCCAAAGCCTTTGACTGTGTGGATCATAAGAAACTGTGGAAAATTCTGAAAGAGATGGGAATACCAGACCACTTGACCTGCCTCTTGAGAAATCTGTATGCAGGTCAGGAAGCAACAGTTAGACCTGGACATGGAACAACAGACTGGTTCCAAATAGGAAAAGGAGTACGTCAAGGCTGTATATTGTCACTCTGTTTATTTAACTTAAATGCAGAGTACATCATGAGAAACACTGACTGGAAGAAACACAAGCTGGAATCAAGATTGCCAGGAGAAATATCAATAACCTCAGGTATGCAGATGACACCACCCTTACGGCAGAAAGTGAAGAGGAACTAAAAAGCCGCTTGATGAAAGTGAAAGTGGAGAGTGAAAAAGTTGGCTTAAAACTCAACATTCAGAAAACGAAGATCATGGCATCCGGCCCCATCACTTCATGGGAAATAGATGGGGAAACAGTGTCAGACTTTATTTTTCTGGGCTCCAAAATCACTGCAGATGGTGACTGCAGCCATGAAATTAAAAGACGCTTACTCCTTGGAAGGAAAGTTATGACCAACCTAGATAGCATATTCAAAAGCAGAGACATTCCTTTGCCAACAAAGGTCTGTCTAGTCAAGGCTATGGTTTTTCCTGTGGTCATGTATGGATGTGAGAGTTGGACTGTGGAGAAAGCTGAGCACTGAAGAATTGATGCTTTTGAACTGTGGTGTTGGAGAAGACACTTGAGAGTCCCTTGGACTGCAAGGACATCCAACCAGTCCATTCTGAAGGAGATCAGCCCTGGGATTTCTTTGGAGGGAATGATGCTCAAGCTGAAACTCCAGTACTTTGGCCACCTCATGCGAAGAGTTGTCTCATTGGAAAAGACTCTGATGCTGGGAGGGATTGGGTGCAAGAGGAGAAGGGGATGACAGAGGATGAGATGGCTGGATGGCATCACTGACTCGATGGACGTGAGTCTGAGTGAACTCCAGGAGTTGGTGATGGACAGGGAGGCCTGGCGTGCTGCAATTCGTGGGGTCGCAAAGAGTCGGACATGCCTGAGTGACTGATCTGATCTGATCTCTGATATGTATATATAGTTATCCACTCTTGTTGATGGGCACTTAGGTTGCTTCTGTACCCTTGCAATTATAAATAATGCCTCCATGAACATTGGGATGAATGTATCTTTTCTATTCAGTGTTTTTGTTTTTTTTGAATATATACCCAGTAGTGGAATTTCTGGGTCATATGGTAGTTTTATTTTTATTTTTTTGAGAAAGCTCCATACTGTTTTCCATGGTGACTGCACCAGTTTATATTCCCATCAACTGTGCACAAGGGTTTCCTTGTCTCCACATTCTCACCAATATTTTTTAGTTGTGTTCTTTTTGATGATAACCATTCTGACAAATTGGAGAAGGCAATGGCACCCCACTCCAGTACTCTTGCCTGGAAAATCCATGGATGGAGGAGCCTGGTAGGCTGCAGTCCGTGGGGTCGCAAAGAGTCAGACACGACTGAGCGACTTCACTTTCACTTTTCACTTTCATTCACTGGAGAAGGAAATGGCAACCCACTCCAGCGTTCTTGCCTGGAGAATGCCAGGGATGGGGGAGCCTGGTGGGCTGCCATCTGTGGGGTCACACAGAGTTGGACACGACTGAAGCGACTTAGCAGCAGCAGCAGCATTCTGACAGATGAGAGGTAATATCTCATTGTGGTTTTGATTTGCATTTCTTTGATGATTACTCTTGTTGAGCATTCTTTTCATTTTCTTTAATCTGAAATAGTTCTCTTTCCTTTTTTTTTTTTCATGACATTAACATGTTTGGAGTCCAGGCTAGTTGTTGTGTAGAATGTTCCACAATCTGGATTTGTCTGATTTTTTCCTCTCATAATTAGAATCAGTTTAAAACTTTTTTTTTTTCTGGCAAGAATACTACATTGTAGACAACCTTTCTCCCTTGTAGTGAGTAAGCTGTGGGATGATACTTTGAGATCGTATATACCCTGGACTCTCCGGACAGTTTTTATCCAATGGTTCTGATATCTTACTCCTTTTAAAAGTATCATTCTGCAAGTCTGTCTCATCAATCTTTTCTGTATTAATCTGGTTTTTCTTCCATTTGAGCATGAAAATAGACATTTGAGATAGGAAGAGAGAGTAGTAAATCTGTTTGAAACATCTTATTTTCTAGATGAGCAGTTAATGTTTCGCCCAAGAGCAGTCATGTGCATGCATGTGTGCGCTTAGCTTCTCAGTCGACCCATGGACTGTAGCCCACCAGGCTCCTCTAGCAGTGGGATGTTCTCCAGGCAAGAATACTGGAGTGGGTTGCCATTTCCTCCTCCAGGGGATCACCCCAACCCCAGAGCAGTCCTGTAGCTAGTAACAAAGTTACTGACCAGAACCTGGATTTCCTGGTTCTTAATCCAGTGCTACTTCCAGCCAACCAATAATGCAAAACCCAAAGCATATATGTATTACCTCACATAGAGTATACTTTTTTTGCAAGTAGAAAGCATATATTCATTTTCCTTCTGCATGCATTCCTTTATTCACTTATTCAAAAGAGGCAAATCAAGCTCTTCTACCCATCCCTCCCATATCCTTCATGGTGCAGCCCAGCTAAACCTGCGCTCCATGCTTTCCAGCTCTCTTGTCTTCCTAGGTGCTGTTCCTTTGGCTTGTTACATTTATCTTTCCTTTCTCTTTTTTAATTAATTTTTATTTTTTAAATAAAAATTTTTATTATTTTAAAAATATTTAGTTATTTATTTATCTGGCTGCATCAGGTCTTAGTTGCAGCGTGTGGGCTCCAGAGGACGTGGGCTCAGTAGTTGTGCTGCTTGGGCTTAGTTGCTCCTCAGCATGGGGATCTTAGTTCCCTAACTAGGAATCAGACCTGTGTTTGATCAGATTCTTAGCCACTGGACCAAGAGGGAAGTCCTTTAATTATTATTTTTAATGAGTAAAAAGTGTGTATGTTTAGGGTACACAGTGTGATGTTTTGATATATGTATACATTGTGAAATGATCGCCATAATCAGGTTAATTAGCTTATCCATCACCTCCCATACTTATCTTTCTTGTGTTGAGAACGCTTGAGATTTACTCTCAGCAAATTTCAGTATACAATACATTGCTATTAACGGTAATCACCGTTCACTAGTTCTCCAGAACTTACTTACCTTATAAACTGAAAATTTGTACTCTTGGATCAATATCTCCCTTGTTCTCTCATGATAACCCCCCAGCCTCTGGTAACCACTATTTTACTTTCTGTTACTATGAGTTCCAGTGTTCAGATTTCATAACCGTGAGATCATGCAATATTTGTCCTTCTGTATAATGTCCTCTAGGTTCATCCATGTTGTTGCAAATGGTAGGATTTCCTTATTTATTAAGGCTGAATAATATTCCTCTCTGTGGGATGTGTGTCTGTGTGTGTGTGTACATGCACGTGTGACATTTAAAAAAATTTATTTATTTGGCTGTGTTGGGTCTCAGTTTTGGTACGTGGGATCTTTAGTTGCCACACGTGAACTCTTACTTGCGACATGAGGGATTCTGTTCGCTGGCCAAGAATCAAAACCAGGCTCACTGCATTGGGAGCTTGAAATCTTAGCCACTGGACCATCAGGGAAATCCCACCGTGTAACATTTTTAAAATCTATTCATCTGTTGATGGATACTTAGGTTATTTCCATATCTTGGTGACTGTGAAAAATGCTGCAGTGAACATACAGATGACACCACCCTTATGGCAGAAAGTGAAGAAGAACTAAAGAGCCTCTTGATGAAAGTGAAAGAGGAGAGTGAAAAAGTTGGCTTAAAGCTCAACATTCAGAAAACTAAGATCATGGCATCTGGTCCCATCACTTCATGGGAAATAGGTAGGAAAACAGTGGAAACAATGGCTGACTTTATTCTTTTGGGCTCCAAAATCACAGAAGATGGTGATTGTAGCCATGAAATTAAAAGACGCTTGCTCCCTGGAAGGAAAGTTACGACCAGCCTAAACAGCATGTTAAAAAGCGGAGACATTACTTTGTCAACAAAGGTCCATCTAGTCAAGGCTATGGTGTTTCCTGTGGTCATGTATGGATGTGAGAGTTGGACTGTAAAGAAAGCTGAGCGCCCAAGAATTGATGCTTTTGAACTGTGGTGTTGGAGAAGACTCTTGAAAGTCCCTTGGACTGCAAGGAGATCCAACCAGTCCATCCTAAAGGAGATCAGTTCTGGGTGTTCATTGGAAGGACTGATGCTGAAGCTGAAACTCCAATCCTTTGGCCACCTGATGTGAAGAGCTGACTCATTTGAAAAGACTCTGATCCTGGGAAAGATTGGGGGTGGGAAGAGAAGGGGCCGACAGAGGATGAGGTGGCTAGATGGCATCATCGACTCAATGGACATGAGTTTGGGTAAACTCCAAGAGTTGGTGATGGACAGGGAGGCCTGGCGTGCTGCGGTTGATGGGGTCGCAAAGAGTCAGACACGACGGAGCGATTGAACTAAAACATGGGAGTGCACATATCTCTTCAAGATCATGATTTTATTTCCTTTGGTTTATACCCAAAAGTGAGATGGCTGGTTCACATGGTAGTTTTATTTTCTAATTTTTAGAGGAACTTCTAGACTGTTTTTCATAGTGGTTCTATCAATTTACATTCCCACGGATTGTGTACAAGGCTTCCCTTTTATCCGCATTCTCACCAATACTTGTTATCTTTTGACTTTTTGGTAATAGCCATTCTACCAGGTGTAAGGTGATACCTTATTGTGGTTTTGATTTTCATTTCCCTGATGATTAGTGATGTTGAGTGTCTTTACATCTACCTATTGGCCATTTGTATGTCTTCTTAGAAAAATGTCTATTTAGATCCTTTGCCCATTTTTAAAGTCGAGTTATTTGTGTGTTGTTGATTTTTTTTTTTTCTTTGCTATTGAGTTGTATTAGTCCCTTATATATTTTGGATATTAACCCCTTATTAGATGCATGGTTTGCAAATACATTTTTCCTGTTCCATAGGCTGCCTTTTCATTTTGTTGATTGTTTACTGTGCAGAAGCTTTTCAGTTTGCTGTAGTCCTCCTTGTTTATTTTTGCTTTTGTTGCCTGTGCTGTTGGTGTCAATTCCAAAAAATCATTGCCTTTCACCTACTTCCCTTCACTCTTTAACTATTAATGAGCTGAGTTCTGCTGAGAAGGCCTCTGACTACCCACCTTCTGGCTGAGTTAGGTGCCCTCCTTTGTTATTATAGGACCTTATTCATATATCATGTATCACTGTGTGGATTTTTTTTTCCTTTTGCTAATAATTGTTTGCAGTTATCATCTCTTTTATTGGACTGTGAGCTCATCGAGGTCAGGAATTTCTGTTTAGTTCATCTCTGGGCCTGCCACTTAGAATGCTCAATCAATATGTGCTCTAATAGTGAAGCCATTTCAGCTCTGTGGTCATTGATTGCTTTATCATAAAGATGTGGTTGAGATTCAGAACTCCACGTCCCTCCAGTTCTGATAGCTTCCATAAATATTTGATCTAGAATGTGCAGGGCAGTATGGAAAATGGAAAGCTATTTAATGTGCTATACAAGTCCTCAAGGAACGTGGAGGGGAAAGTCTTGACTATAGTTATAAAAAAAGACAGAATGAATTAATTGATGCTATAGGAAGTCTTCTGTGTTGCTCCAGCACTGGGAGGGTAGAGTGTCCTCAGGGCAGGCCCAAAGGAGGCCAGAGGCTGAGGGGATTGTCAGAGCATTTCAGTTGGAGAGAATAATTTGGGGAAGGCTTAGAATCAGAAAAGTTGTGTTTGGAAGAATTTGAGCAGTTGAGTTGACTGGTTTTTAGGCTTCTTTGCCTTATAAATCGGAGAAGGCAATGGCACCCCACTCCAGTACCCTTGCCTGGAAAATCCTATGGACAGAGGAGCCTGGTGGGCTGCAGTCCATGAGGTCGCTAAGAGTCAGACACGACTGAGCGACTTCACTTTCACTTTTCACTTTCATGCATTGGAGAAGGAAATGGCAACCCACTCCAGTGTTCTTGCTTGGAGAATCCTAGGGACAGAGGAGCCTGGTAGGAGACTGTCTATGGGGTCACACAGAGTTGGACATGACTGAAGCGACTTAGCAGCAGCAGCAGCCTTATAAATAGCATACACGTAGATGGTTCTTTGTACGAATTGGTTGCTATCCTGAGTCTTTTCCATTTTGCTTTTAGAGAAGAGTAGGATATATTTACTGGTCAGTTAATCGAACACCTGTATTGCCAGAAAAGGACATCTTTTTGGGTGTTAGTTCTAAAAGGTCTTGTAGGTCTTCACAGAACCGTTCAACTTCAGCTTCTTCAGTGTTACTGGTTGGGGCATAGGCTTGGATTACTGTGATACTGAATGGTTTGCCTTGGAAACGAACAGAGGTCATTCTGTCATTTTTGAGATTGTATCCAAGTACTGCATTTCGGACTCTTTTGTTGACCATGATGGCTACTCCATTTCTTCTAAGGGATTCCTGCCCACAGTAGTAGATATAATGGTCATCTGAGTTAAATTCACCCATTCCAACTTCCAGATGTTCAAGCTGGTTTTAGAAAAGGCAGAGGAACCAGAGATCAAATTGCCAGCATCCGCTGGATCATCGAAAAAGCAAGAGAGTTCCAGAAAAACATCTATTTCTGCTTTATTGACTTTGCCAAAGCTTTTGACTGTGTGGATCACAATAAACTGTGGAAAATTCTGAAAGAGATGGGAATACCAGACCACCTGACCTGCCTCTTGAGAAATCTGTATGCAGGTCAGGAAGCAACAGTTAGAACTGGACATGGAACAACAGACTGGTTCCAAATAGGAAAAGGAGTACAAGGCTGTATATCGTCACCCTGCTTATTTAACTTCTATGCAGAGTACATCATGAGAAACGCTGGACTGGAAGAAACACAAGATGGAATCAAGATTGCCAGGAGAAATATCAATAACCTCAGATATGCAGGTGACACCACCCTTATGGCAGAAAGTGAAGAGGAACTAAAAAGCCTCTTGATGAAAGTGAAAGTGGAGAGTGAAAAAGTTGGCTTAAAGCTCAACATTCAGAAAACTAAGATCATGGCATCTGGTCCCATCACTTCATGGGAAATAGATGGGAAAACGGTGGAAACAGTGTCAGACTTTATTTTTCTGGGCTCCAAAATCACTGCAGATGGTGACTGCAGCCATGAAATTAAAAGACGCTGACTCCTTGGAAGGAAAGTTATGACCAACCTAGATAGCATATTCAAAAGCAGAGACATTACTTTGCCAACAAAGGTCTATCTAGTCAAGACTGTGGTTTTTCTAGTGGTCATGTATGGATGTGAGAGTTGGACTGGTGAAGAAAGCTGAGCACTGAAGAATTGATGCTTTTGAACTGTGGTGTTGGAGAAGACTCTTGAGAGTCCCTTGGACTGCAAGGAGGTCCAACCAGTCCATCCTAAAGGAGATCAGTCCTGGGTGTTCATTGGAAGGACTGATGTTGAAGCTGAAACTCCAATACTTTGCCCACCTCATGCGAAGAGCTGACTCATTGGAAAAGACCCTGATGCTGGGAGGGATTGCGAGTGGGAGGAGAAGGGGACGACAGAGGATGAGATGGCTGGATGGCATCACCGACTCGATTGACATGAGTTTGGGTGACATGAGTTTCTGTAAACTCTGGGAGTTGGTGATGGACAGGGAGGCCTGGCGTGCTGCGGTTCATGGGGTTGCAAAGAGTTGGACATGACTGAATGACTGAACTGAACTGATTGCCAGAAAAATCTTTTGTTGCACTAATTTCTACCATGGAGGACTTTTCAAGCAAGCAGTGGGTAGCTGTTGTTCCAACGCAAGTATTTTTTTAAAGATCTGTTCACTGCTTGTGTAACACCTGTGAGCCCAGATTCTTCACTCTTTTAGGTTAGATAGGTAAAGTTCATTAATGATTGAAAACCTATGAAGCATTACTGCTTCAATTCTGAACTTTCAGTGTTTTCTGTTACCTGAAAACTTTATTTAACGTAATTTACATCCAGAATATTGAGATGTAAGCACATTGAGAATGGCCTGGAGCCTTCACCATGATACTTATTTTCTAGCTATTTTCTTTTCAGATGAGAAAACCCTGAAACTTACTAATAGGAGGTACCAACTTGAAGAACGCGATGTTGTTTTCTGAGAAAGAGCTGGACGTGTGCCTTTTTAATACATTAGTGTCTGGTTTTTTTTCCCCTCTGAAATATACTTCTGCTTATATTTTGAATAACTCTTCACCAAATGCCAGAACTTTTTGCTTATAGTAAGTGTTGGTAAGGTGGGAAGTGTGAGCCATTTAAGAATGGATTTTTTTTCCCCTTATAAATACTGGCTTACTCTAAAGAGGTTTTTAGTTACTAACCTTGTTACCATAAATTCCCCAGTCATATGTTCTGTAATCTCTTCTCTGGCATACATTTTAATTGTTTTCTTACTGCTTCATAGGTGCTATAATCCTTTTATAGCTTCCTGGGTTTTAAAATAAACCTATAAAAGGTTCAGTTTTATATTTAATAGCTATGCTTCACGGAGTTCTAAAGCTGGGAATAAGTTCAGGCAGGCAAAAGCTTTTGATGTGGAATGCCTTTGTTTCCATGTTTTTAAAAAATGTATTAGTCCTCCAGGGTTTCACATCGTGATTTTAGACACTGACTGGGTTTTTTAAAAATATTCAGAAATAGTTATAAAGAAGAAATGTAGAAGAACACTGAAATTCCACAGGTTAAAAACACTGCTGCTGCTACTGCTGCTAAGTCGCTTCAGTCGTGTCCGACTCTGTGCAAGCCCATAGACGGCAGCCCACCAGGCTCCGCTGTCCCTGGGATTCTCCAGTCAAGAATACTGGAGTGGGTTGCCATTTCCTTCTCCAAAAACACTGGTCTCATAATTTTCTGTTTCCAAGTTTCGGAAAAATCACTTCTTTTTTAAACAGTTCTGTTGACAAGTAAGTGTGTCACTGGCCTCTTGGAGCTTGCAGTTAAGTGCGGGAGATGGACGTGGACTGGATAATCACACAGATACACTCACCATCATGGGATGTGCCTTGGAGAAAAAGTGCTTGGTGCCCTGAGAGAATATCAGCTGAGGAAGGAAGTGACTTTTGAGTGACTTGAGATCTGACACTTAAGTCGGAGACAACTAGGGGAAATTTGGTTGTGGAAAAGAGACTATTACAAGGAGATATATTGAGGAGGTGGGAGCTAACATTGTGTATTCAAGGAACTGAAAGGTTAGTGTGGTGATTTATCCGACTGTATAGATACTGATTTCAATACTTTTTTAAAAAAAGTGTTAAATAAGTACCATTTCAGATAAGCCTGTTGGGATTTATTAGTGGAGTGGAGTACGGGGTAACGTGAGGCTTGTTTCCTGAGGCGCCTCAGTGTTAGGGCAGCACAGTATTCCCCACCTCCTGGTAGAAGCCCACGAGACATGTTCTGTACATCTGTGAAATAGTAATATATCAGTGAAGCTGTAACTGAAAAGTAGTTTTCCTTTGTTACTTGAACAAAAGGCCTTGATGGTTCTGTGCTGGAAACATATAGAATGTGCTAATAGGGTTAGTTGGTGATCTCATTGTAAGATGAGTGGGTATATTACAGGGAAACTTTGAATTATTTCCTACTGATGAGTATACAGAAGAAGAAAATATGACTTTGGTATGTATTAATTATTGAGTCAGATTAATAAACTTAAATAAGTTAGTATCCTACCAGTTATATAGTATGGAATTTTATGGACAGTGACTTATGATTTCTCAGGGAAGACTTATGTGAAATAAAGTTCTAAAAAGTAAAAATTGCTGGTTTCAGGTTTTATTCAGCTTGCTACTTAAAACTTACCTAGCAAAAAGGAAGAGTTTTCATGTAATAGTGACTGTAGCTCCATTTACTGAGCATTTACTATAAGCCAGGTACCGTGTGTGCTATTTAATTTTACCTGACAACAGCCCAATGAAATCGGTATTATTATTCCTAATATACAAGTCAGGAAGCTGAAGCTCAGAAAGGCCAAGTAACTGTTCAGAATTTCTCCATGAGAAAGTGGCTGAGTGGGAGTGAATCTCAAACTGCTCAAAAACACTTAGTCAAGTTCAGTTCAGTTGCTCAGTTATGTCTGACTCTTTGCAACCCCATGGACTGCAGCATGCCAGGCTTCCTTTCTTGTCCATCACCAACTCCTGGAGCTTGCTCAAATTCATGTCCATCAGGTTGGTGATGCCATCCAACCATCTCATCCTCTGTCGTCCCTTTCTCCTCCTGCCTTCAGTCTTTACCAGGTTCAGGGTCTTTTCCAGTGAGTCAGGTCTTTGCATCAGGTGGCCCAAGTATTGGACCTTCAGCTTCAACATCAGTCCTTCCAATGAATATTCAGGGCTGATCTCCTTTAGAATGGACTGGTTGGATCTCTTTGCAGCCCAATGGACTCTTAAGAGTCTTCTCCAGCACCACGGTTTGAAAGCATCAATTCTTTGGCGCTCAGCTTTCTTCACAGTCCAACTCTAACATCCATACATGACTCCTGGAAAAACCATAGCTTTAACTAGATGGACCTTTGTTGGCAAAGTAATGTCTCTGCTTTTTAATATGCTGTCTAGATTGGTCATAGCTTTTCTTCCAAGGAGCAAGTGTCTTTTTTAATTTCATTGCTTCAGTCGCCATCTGCAGTGATTTTGGAGCCCAACAAGATAAACTCTGTCACTGTTTCCATTGTTTCCCCATCTATTTGCCATGAAGTGATGGGACCGGATACCATGATCTTCACTTTTTGAATGTTGAGTTTTAAGCCAGTCTTTTCACTCTCTTCTTTCAGTTTCATCAAGAGACTCTTTAGTTCCTCTTCAGTTTCTGCTATAAGGATAGTGTCATCTGCATATCTGAGGTTATTGATATTTCTCCCAGCAGTCTTGATTCCAGCTTGTCCTTCATCCAGCCTGGCATTTTGCATGATGTACTCTGCATATAAGTTAAATAAGCAGGGTGACAATATACAGCCTTGATATACTCCTTTCCCAATTTGGAATTAGTCTGTTGTTCCATGTCTGGTTCTGACTGTTGCTTCTTGTCCATGCTATTCTGTATGTAAATTTTTAAAAAATAATTTAGTTTTTGTAAATTTATCAATCAGTTAATAATTACTTATAAGACAGTGAAGGCCCTGATATCAATCAACCTTTAATGTCTCCTCTCCAGGTAAAGCGTCTGCCTTCAATGCAGGAGACTGGGGTTCAATCCCTGGGTTGGGAAGATCTCCTGGAGAAGGAAATAGCAACCCACTTTGGTATTCTTACATGGAAAATCCCATGGACAGAGGAGCCTGTAGGCTACAGTCCATGGGGTCACAAAGAGTTGGACACGACTGAGCGACTTCACTTTTCTTTCTTACACCTATTAAAAAGTATTTATTGAGCTGACTGTGTGAGAGTCACAAAACTGCTAGGCTTAGGTGGACCGTGCAAAGATGAAGAAGTCTTAGCTCCCTGTTTGGTTCATGGCTTTGCAGCAGTGTCTTGGCAGTGAAGAAAGACATTGCTGGTAGTTATTGGATAAACTGGCGCTTTGAGACAGATGGGGGAATGTTGTTAACAACCAGTTGTGGGAGGGGGAGACTTCAAGTAGAAGTGGGCTTTTGAAGAAGACCTTGAGAGATAAGTAGGATTTCCACTGGTAGAGAGAGGGGTAGGTCAGGAGGGTGGAAGGCAGGCAAGGAAGAGAGAGTAGTGGGGGTGTGGGCTGGAAAGGAAAACTGATCTAGAAAGAAGAGTGTGTGAGTGCAAGGTTGAGTGATTTAAACTTTATGTACTAGTTGATTATATGTTCATTGACATTTATCAAGCATCTCTTATGCTCAGTCACTGCTTTCAATTTAGGAAATCAACAAACTGTTGCTTTTAAGGTTGTGTGGCTTTTCTTCTCACAAAGAAGGCTCTTTTGATAGCCTTTATTTAGGTCAGGATTTCTTTCATTCTTAAGGTCTTGACTTTTGTCCCTGGAATTAAGCACTAATGGAGGAAAAACATCTTTTAAAGACAGGGACGGATTTCTCTGTTTAATTCTGATACAGTTTCAGGTGCCATATAGTAATTAATCCGGCATTTTGAGGTGTGAGACTGGAGGAGAACTGCTCACTCTGGCATTACTTTTGCTTCTCTGTAATAAGCGCCTACACCTACTGCAATCTAGAATACTGCCATAGTAAGTAGCAATTGCTCTGGGAGAGAAAGTTGAATTGTGTGATATTTTAGAAGGTCCAATTTTCATTTTTTTCTTCCCATGTTGCACAATTTGAGACTCTTCAATATATTTAGTTTCAAAAAGTAATATTGTATGGACAGCAAACGAATTAAAGTGAATATAATTTGAAGTTGGATAGTTTTTGGCATGGCCTCCTCTTAATGCTATTCCCTTTTCCTGTATAGACTGTTGAGTCTAAATTGACTTATTCTAAATTCTAGGAACTTGTGTTTGTTTTTTACAATTTGGACTTTGTGCTTTGGCTTGTGATGGCTATTTCAGATTGGTGCTTTAAAAACCCCTTTTAAACGATAGCCAGAATTCAGTGTGTGCTTTCAGAGGCAGAGATGGTTATCCTGGTTTTGGAAGGTCTGAGTGAGTTTATTGTTGCACATTTGCCAGTATAACTACACATGAAAAGTGAATTAAACATTGTTCTTTAGGAGGGATTCGCCAGCTTTCTGCAGAAGATCTGAGTTGTGATTATAATCCAGGAAGCTATAATCTGGATCTGGGGTGTTGGATGTGTGCTTATTAATGAAGAAATGCCAGCATCTCATTCTCAATAAAAGCATGAGCTTTGCCATTAAACATCTTGTCTTTGAACCCTGGCTTCTCCACTTGATCGTATGACATGGGCTAGTTATTTCAGTTTACCTGTAAGCCTCAGCACCTCAGCTTTAAAACGAGAACAGTGATAGTATCGTTTAGCTTTGTGAGAGGGTTAAATGAACTAATCCACGTGAAGACTCAGCAACGCACCCGACACATTGAGTGCTCAATAATTTTTAAAAAGCATTTTGGTCTTTTTTTTTTAAAAAATTATATATTATTTTTATTTGGCTTCGCCAGGTCTTAGAGGATGTGGGATCTAGTTCCCTGACCAGGGATGGAACCCAAGGGCCCCCTGCATTGGGAGTGTAGAGTTTCAGCCATTGGACCACCGAGGAGGTCCCCACTTTGATTTATTACTTACATTTCATTTAAAGCTTGGCCAGTGCTTTGTAATGATCATACTAGCGTGTACAAGTATGTACATACTCTGCAGATCATGACTGAAGAGTTATTGAAGGGGCAGTAACTAAATAATTATGGAATCTTTTGTTGTTGTTACATGAATTGTTGTTCAGTCACTCAGTCATTTCTGACTCTTTGCAACCCCATGGAATGCAGCATGCTACACTTCTCTGTCTTTCACTATTTCCCAGAGTTTGCTCAGACTCATGTCCATTGAGTTGATGATGCCATCCAACCGTCTCATCCTCTGTTGTCCCCTTCTCCTCGTGCCCTAAGTCTTTACCAGCATCAGGATCTTTTCCAGTGAGTTAGCTCTTCACAATTGGAGAAGGAAATGGCAACCCACTCCAGTGTTCTTGCCTGGAGAATCCCAGGGATGGGAGAGCCTGGTGGGTTACCATTTATGGGGTTGCACAGAGTTGGACATGACTGAAGCGACTTAGCAGCAGCAGCAGCAGCTCTTCACAAGTGGCCAAAATATTGGAGCTTCAACTTCAGCATCAGTCCTTCCAATGAATATTCAGGACTGATTTCCTGTAGGATTGACTGGTTTGGTCTTCTTACAGTCTAAGGGACTCTCAAGAGTCTTCTCCATCACCACAGTTCAAAAGCATCAGTTCTTTGGTGCTCAGCCTTCTTTATGGTCCAACTCTCACATCCATACATGACTACTGGAAAAACCATTGCTTTGACTAGACGGACCTTTGTCAACAGAGTGATGTCTCTGCTTTTTAATATGCTGCTTAGGTTTGTCATAGCTTTTCTTCCAAGGAGCAAGTGTCTTAATTTCATGGCTGTAGTCACCATTGTGATTTTGGAGCCCAGGAAAATAAAGTCTGTCACTGTTATGTAAATGGATAATGTGATTGCAATAAAACAACCAATATTCAACTATTGAAAACAATGTCTTAAAAATATGCTTTTTTTGTTTTGCTGCGCTGGGTCTTAGTTGCAGCATATAGAATCTTTAGTTGCATCCTGCGGGATCTAGTTCCTTGACCAGGGATCCAGCCTGGGTCCCCTGCACTGGATCCTGGACATTCAACCACTGGACCACCAGGGGAGTCCTTGTTGTCTGTTTTTCTTCATCATTTTGGCATATCTTTTTTCTTCCCAGTGCATATTTATCTTTTATTTATTTATCTTTAACATAATTATAGTGGGATTATGTGCTATGATTTTAACATAATTATAGGGATTATAGTGTTGTATCTGTTCCCCTCAATTGATGTTATGTTTTAAACTCAACACCATTTTAAATGGCTACACAGAAACATCCCACCAGATGGAGCAGGCCATTCTTAACCTTCATGTTGTTCTTTCTCCATCAAATACTGTAGCAGGCAACACCAGGCTATCGAAATAGATAACTGAGTAATTTTATTCTGCAGTTTTAACTGATATTTAAATGTTCTTGATAAGTCAAGAAATCTCTCTCATTTATAAGAAGCTGATATTATAAAAAGAAAGAACATTTACTTAAACTGAAGGGTTAATGGTATTTTTTTGCGATGCTGAGGCTATTTCTCTAGTAACTCATTTTGAGCATGTCTTATAAAAAGAAATATTTACATTTTTAGCAAAGGAAACATTCATGAAATGCTTTTCTTCCTGTAAAATGAGGAATTTTACATTGTTTTTAACTCCTGGATTTAATGCAGTATAACTACCTTAGCTTTTTAATCATAAAATTCAATGGTAAAATTTTACAATTAAATTCGATAAAGATATGATATGAAATTTTGTTTTAAAGATATTACTCCTTTTTTTAATTTTGCAGTAGTTAATTTATCTTAAGAATAGCCAAATCTGTTGTGGTGTAGAATAAAGCCTTTTAGAGCCAATTTTACAGAGTTTTAAAGAAGACTGTGCAATCATGCTAATGAAAAATAGACTTCTGACTTGAAATAAGCCACTTAAATTTTAAAAAGTGAAGATAATTTCCATTTGGTGATAAAAGAATATTGAAACAGCCAGATACTGGTTTTTATCTAATTAGCCAAACCACCCCCCTGCCACAAAACATTTGGGGTAATGAGGGTATGAGGACATGGGCATCCTCACCGCCAGTGGGATTGGACACACCCTTTCCAGTGAACATTTTTGTTTGAAATTCATGTGGTTATTCTTTCAGTCATTTTTCCTGAGGACATGGTCTAACTCAGACATAGAAATGTGCACAGAGATGTTTATCAAAGTAGTATTCAACCAGAAAAATACTGGAAACAGTTCAAATGTCCAACAAGATATATCCAAATGATGAAATATTATATAGCTATTAAAATGATGTGCTTAAAAAGCATAATTAATAACATGGGGAAATTCTCACAATGTGGTTGGTATACTTTCTATATTACGGTATTATGTCAGTTTTGTAAGAGTCAATTTATTTGCACAGAAAAATTTTTTAAGACTATATAGAAACAAACAAACATTTTTAAAATTTCCCAAATTTTTTTCATGAGCTTTTTATTCTATAACCAAAAAATGAATAAACATTAGTATGAAATAATGATTTGGACAAATGGCCCTATGTGATTCACTTTAGATGGCCAGAGTTTTACTACATAGATCACAGTACGTTACCTTAATGGAAAACTATTTGGTAGCATTTAATAATTAATGTTTACTTTTATCTTGGGACCATTTACTTAAAAAAAAATGGAGGACTTCACATTTAGATAAGCTTTAATCAGAAATCAAATGACAACTTAGTGTAAAGTGAAAGTGAAGTTGCTCAGTTGTGTCCAACTCTTTGCGACCCCATGGACTGTAGCCTACCAGGCTCCTCTGTCCATGGGATTTTCCAGGCAATAGTACTGGAGTGGATTGCCATTTCCTTCTCCAGGGGATCTTCCTGACCCAGGGATCGAACCCAGGTCTCCCACATTGTAGACGGACGCTTTACCGTCTGAGCCACCAGGGAGCCCTAAATTTCTTTGATGAGAAGTTTGGCAAAATTTTATCAGTTCTCTGAAAATACTTCTACATTGCTGAGTAAATGACATGAGCAAGTAAAATGGGAAGAGGACTAAGTATGTAGTTCCAAAAGGAGAAACCTTTTTAAAATAGGGGGAAAAAAATCCCCCCTGTCCTTCATTTTTTCCCCATTACCACCACCCCCGTTCTTTGGCCTCGCTGGAGTACATAGTAACATTAAGTAGTCCTTTTCCCGTGGACCAGCTCTCTTGGTTAAAGTTCAGATAGCCATCTAGTGGAAAGAAGACTCTTGAAGAATGACTTTCCTCTAGACATCCAATATCATGTTTGTTCAGTTGGCTTGTCCAAACAATTTTTCTGTGTTTTCACCAGAGAAGGATCAACTTAGCATGAAGATTAAAGCTGTTCTCCATCTGCTTTATCTGCCGTTCTTAATTAGAACCTGATGACAGAAATCAACTTGGACTCAAGACTGATTGTTTCAGGAGAATCTCATTTATTATTGTATAAATCTTTTTTTAATAAAAAACATTTATTCTGAGTATCTATATGACAGAAATGTAGGGAAAAAAAGAGAAGTAATTTCCTTCATTTAAACATTTATTCAGCATCTGCTATTCCAGGTGCTGGGGGGTATATTAAAGTTGTTTACAGTCTGGTCGAGAAGGTAAAGAATGCACGGAAATAATTTTAATCCACATAGAAGATGATCAGGGCTCAAAAAGACAAACATGAAGTGTGTGGGAATTCAAATAAGGCAATTATTTCTGGTCATGGAATCATATATTTTGAGTTTTCTTTTAGAAATTAAACAAACAGACCATTGTTTATTGCTTTTCTTTACTTTAGGATAAATGAAGGGAAGGTGAAAATGTTTGGATGCTATTCTTTTAGGTAAGGAGCCTAAAAGTGGCTTAATGATTTTTAAAAATATTCTACAAATATTTATCAAGCCTTTTTTCAAGGAGTTTGTAGTCTACCAACTGTAATGAAATGTAAGTTTATGCATAAAGTAATATTGAAAGTTACAGAAAATGTTCACTTGGGACTTCCCTGGTGGTCCAGCGGTTAAGACTCTGCCTTGTAATATTAGGGGGTATGGGTTAGATCCTTGGTTGGGGAACTAAAAATCCCACATGCTGCAGGGTGTTGCCAGAAAGAAAAAAAAAGTTCACTTAATTGGCTAATTAGATGTTCTTAATGTAGAAATCAAGAGAGGAGGATTGGTGTCAGATGTCCTGTAATTAATTAACTGACAGTGAGAGCTAGTTAACTAGACAAACTATTCAGCTTAGGGAGGCGAGGTAAGATGGTAAGACAGACAGAAACTTTGGCTCTGCTGTTTCCCAGTGCTGTTAAGTTTTATTTTGCCTTTCTGTTCCTCAGTCTTCTCCTCTTTAAAACTCTTCATAGGAGTCTGGTGAGGATCACATGAGATATTATATGTAATGCACCTGACCCATGGCTGTCAATAACTGGGGTTCTTCCTCACCCTGCCTGATCTTATTTGAAGCATCAGCCATTAAAAGATGGAAAGTTAAAAATGCTTTCAGTATTTCTCCTCCCTCTTAGTCACATATTGGGATGGCTTGTGTTTATTTAATAAAAGCACAGATATTTAATAGCAGAAGGTTTACACTTACTCCAGTCATAGATGTTTAAAATAGGTGTCTAATTATTTGCAGGTCTGAGTGAAAAGACACGTGGCAAATCTTTTTCACTAGCTACAGATGTGTGCCTCTGTCCCAGTGGTATCTTCAGACGTCTTCATAGTTAATTCTTGCTATTTGACTGGAGATAGAAGTTCTTAGACTCTCAGACTCCTTCCTTGAAGATGACCAGTAGATGGTTTTTAATCCCTCATAGTGTCAGTTTCACTGTTTTAAAGCTTGTTTTTCTTAAGTGTTGAGTCAGCGCTTTGTCTTTATCAGTGTTTGGCCTTTATGTCCTCTATCTCAGTGCATCATTTTTGGGAGAGTTAAATTCCATCTGACGCAAATTGTAATTTTAAAAAGAACTTGCTTTGCCTTACCTTCTTTGAAAGTAAGAGCAAATAGTTTCCAGAAGTTACTTATATATGAAGTTTAAAAAACCTATGGCCAACATTTGAGAAGCCACAAAGCTGCCTGAAGCTTTAGGGTTTCTGTATTGTCCATTTCAGGCAAGAGTGACCAGTGAAATCAGGTCCCCCTAAAGCTGAGTTCCTCTGCCGAGTTTATGATTAACTTTTCTCTTCAAAACTTTATTTATTCAAAACTGTATACTTATGGTTGATTCATGCTGCGGTTTGACAGAAAACAGCAAAATTCTGTAAAGCAATTATCCTTCAATTAAAAAATGAATTAATTAAAAAAACACTTTATTCTCTTTTCCCTTCCCTTCTGTATTGAAGAGTATCAAAGAAAAGGAGAGATTGAAACCAAGCAGGACCCAGTAGGGCCCTCCTGGGTGCAGAAGCCCCTCTGTGTCACCCATTTCTTGTAGAAAAAGACTTTAGTCTCTTTAGCCTTCCCTGAGTTCCAAAGAGCAGACTCCAGCAGTTGCTAATTAGGGAAGGGAGTCACAGAAACGAAGGGAAAGCAGTCAAGAAATAATAGTGGCCTAAAAACCAGCCCTAGCTCCTCCTCAAGGGATGTGCATAGCAATCTGACACATGTCTTTGAATTGTTCTACTGGAACTAAGACCCTAACCCAGGTGATGATGGCAACTCTGTGATGGGCAGCACTTAGACCCCAGACTGACTGAAACCAGTTTAGGCTGATTCCTAAGAACGCCACTTGTTACCTGACCTGCAACCAATCAGAAGAAAGTCATGCAGCCTGCCGTGCTCACCCCTATCATTGCCTTTAAAAACCATCCACTGGAGGCCATTGGGTCTTTTGAGCAGTGAGCTGCCAGATCTCCTTGCTGGGTGCAGACGTTCCTTCCTTCACCACAACCCAATGTCAGTAAGTTGGCTTTGCTGCGAGGCTGGCAAGTATACCCATGTTCAGTTGGTACCACCAGCACTAACACTTCTTACAATAAAAGGTAGCCTCTATCACAGCAAAGGAGCTTCATTTCAACCAGGCTTTTACCAGAAAGGTTTCTAAAGATGATGTTTTTACTAGTTTGGAAATTTCTTACGGGTTGAAATCTGGCTTTGGTTGAAGTGTATGAAGCCATATTTTCTAGTCTCCCTTAGTTTCCACTCACTCGCAGATTTAGTAACTGGCTGTCAGGTTTGCTTGTGCTCAGCATTGAAATGGGTTTTGTGATTCCTGTATTTGTGTGATTAAAATGGAAATGTCTGGAATGAGCATACTAAAAATGTTGAACAATTGGAAGGCATTTAGATAATGGTTTTTTGGAGGAGAGTGGGGGATGTAGGGTTGGATGAGTGAGTCTTCAAGGTTTAGATTTTTGCCACTTTTCATGCTGCAAGAAGGTTTTTAAGATAGCACCTAATCCTGTCGATTTTGTTAACTATTACAAATAGTCACTGAGTGCCTGCTGTATGTAGAGCATAATAAAGAACAGATAGGTGAATGACACACAGTTCTTTGCTCAAGGAATTTATCACAGGTAAGAGGTTAGGACTAAAGGCGATGATAAAAAGTTCGAGCAGAAGTGCTGGGATGGTTCCGAGAAGAAGCCAACTCCTCGGGAGCGAAGTCGGGGTGGAGTGAAGCTTACAGAGGAGGTTCTTGGTTAAGGAGGCTTTCCAGGACCTTCCAGAGCAAAGGCATAGAATCAAGAGAGTGCCTGGGCATGCTGACTGTGAGCCACCGATGGGTCCACAGGGCTGTTTGGGGTCTCTCTCCCCCTTTTAAAACAGTCTCTTTAGGTATAGTTTGCATATAATAAAATCTACCCGTCGTGAGTATAAAAGTCATATTTGTAAAGTCAGTTTGTAGAGTTGTGCAGCCATCACCCAGTCTAGCTGTGTCCGCTTGCTTTCCTCCTACAGAGCACCCTCCTGATTTACTAGATCTCTGCTTTCACCTCTGAGGCAACCACTGATCTGCTTTCTGTCTGGATAGATTTGCCATTTCTAGAAATTGCATAAAAGTAGGAATCATATAATGTAACACTGTGATGTATCATAGGAAATAAATAGATGATCTTTGTCCCTTGTTTCTAGCTCAGAACTCCTAAAACTCTTGGGCTTTCCCAAGTGACAAGCGTGCTAAAGATGCCTGGATATTCCTAACAAATCCCTTTCAACACACCTGAGTTTGTTAATAAGGTGACTTCTGGAAGGCACTTAAGGATGGGGGCTGGTTCCCAGGGAGAACCACCACATGATCACAAGACTGGAATTTTCAGTTTGCCCCTCTCTCACCTCCCTCTGGAGATTGAATTGGTTGGAGAGTGAATGTAGTCGCCAGCTGTCACTGATTTAATCAATCATGCCTATGTAATGAAGCCCCCAAGAATCCAAAAGAATTGGGTTTGGAAAGCTCTCAGGTTGGTGAACCAGGACTCAGGCAAGCTTGTGCTTCGCCTTGAACCCCACAGGTACGGAGGCTCTTTATGTATCTCTTATGTATCTCTTCATTGGGCTGTTGTTCGTTTGTAGCCTTTAACGTTGTTTGTGATAAACAAATCTGTGAGTAAACTGCTTCTCAGAGTTCTCTGAATCGAACCCATGGGCGATGGGAACCTCTGATTCCTGTCAGTTGGTCAGAAACACAGACAACAACCTGGGCTTGTGATTGGCATCTGAAGTGGGGTGCTGTCTGGTAGGACTGAGCCCTGAACCTGTGGAATCTGATACTATCTCTGGATAGTGTCAGAACTGATGAATTGTAGGGCACCCAACTGGTGTCAAAGAATAGCTTGGTGTGTATGTGGGGGAAACCCATGCACTGAAACTGGGCACTGAATACTGTGTATTATGTAGTCCGTCTGGCTTCTTTCACTTAGCATAGTATTTTGTTCAGCCATGTTCATATGTCAGCAACTTGTTCCTTTTAAAGGTAAATTTTATTTTATTGTGTGGATAAACTACATTTATTTGCTAGTTGATTGCAGTTGTATTGCTTCTAAGTTTGGGGCTGTTATGAATAATACTCCTGTGTACACTTGCATAATTGTCTGTGTGGACATATGTTTTCATTTCTCTTGAATAGATACCTAAGAGTGAAATAGCTGGATCATATTTTGTTGTTCAGTCACTCAGTCATGTCCGGATCATATAGTAAATATATATTTAACTTTATAAGAAACCACCAAGCTGTTCTCCAAAGTGGCTGTACTATTTTACAAACCAGCAATGTTTGAGGATTCTGGTTTTTCCAGATCTTCAACATTTGTTGTTGCCAGTCTTTTGCATTGAAATTACTCTAGTGGAAATGTAGTGATACCTTATTGTGGCTTTCATTTGCATTTCTGTAGTGACTAAGAGAGCTTCCCCGGTGGCTCAGACAGTAAAGCGTCTGCCCGCAATGCGGGAGACATGGGTTCCACGATCCCCTGGAGAAGGAAATGGCAACCCACTCCAGTACTCTGGCCTGGAAAATCCCATGGACAGAGGAGCCTGGTAGGCTACAGTCCATGGGGTCACAAAGAGTCGGAGACTGAGCTACTTCACTTTTATTAGTGACTAGGAACCCCTTTTTTAAAAAAATATATTTATTTTTATTTATTTGTCTGCGATGAGTCTCAGTTGCGACATGCAGGATTTTTAGTTGTTGCATGTGGGATCTAGTTCCCTGACCAGGGATCAAACCCAGGCCCCCAGCATTGGGAGCGTAGTGTCTTAGCCACTGGACTATGAGGGAAATCTCAGGAACCCCTTTTAATATCATAAATTCTGCCAGTCATTTGAGAGAAAGCTCATTTTATAATAGTGATAATTGGTACTGTGGTTCACTATATAATTATAGACCTCTTGAAAGAAATTTTCTATGTAAAGAATCCGGACAGTATTTTACTAGAGACTTCCTGTTTATTTGCTTGTTTTTACTCTGAGATTTGTAAGATTATCTTCTAATGCAAACTACCGCATGTGGCCTACCACCTGCTTTCATATGCCTGCAGAGTAACGAATTTTTTTCCCCACTTTTAAATGGTTGAAAATCAGAAGAATAGAAAATCAAAAGAATAATATTTCATGACATGTGAAAACTATGTGAAGCTAAGATTTCCGTGTCAAACTTTGATGGGAACGTAATGAAGCTTACCCTTACGTGTGATCTTTGGTTGCTTAGGTGCTATGATGGCAAGAGTTAAGTTGTGATGACAGAAACTATGGCTTGTGAAGCCTAAAACATTTACTCTGGTCCTTTACAGAAAATGCTTACGAACTTTTCTAATTTCTCACTCACCTGTTCCATCTCTTGCCTAGATTCAGAAAAGATTTTATTCTGGCCTTTTTATTCAGTTCTCGCATTGGTTCTCCAGTTTGTTACTGAAAAACCCAAATCCATTTGCCGACTGGCGCCCTGCAAGAGAAGAGACTGGAACGTTAAAAGACTCGTTTGGTAATGATCTCTTTTCTGGCTGGTGGCTCTAGTTAGGAGGGTTAAGTTAGAAAAAGCTCTCAGAAGACTAAGGGGGAAAGGACCGGAGCTTTTGTAGAGGAAGGTATCATGTTAACTGTTTGTATTAAGTTTGGAAAGTGATGATGTGCAACTTTTTCATCAATTGGGAAATTCAAAAAAATTGCTTACTGTAAAAAAAAATCAAGACAATAGAGAAGTGTGTAAAGTAAGAGTTACATTTCTCCATCATCCACCCCCTTCCTATACTCTTAGTGGTCATTACTGTTAGGAATTAAGTCTGTTTACTTTTAGACCTCTTTCTGGATTTTGTGGTTTTTATAACAATGAAATTATAATATACATACTGTTTTAATGTCAAAGTTTTTTTTAACTTGGCACAGTCTGTGATGGCCGTTTCTTCCACATGCATACATTTAGAGGTGCCTGATTTTAGCAGCTGCATACCATTTGTATGATTCTACTATAATTTACTGAACCGTTGGTGAATTTTTGGTTCTTAATTAGATATGCTCATATGTTTCAGGTAGCCTTACCAAAGACTGCCTGTTATTAATCTTTTAAAATTTTTGCCTATTTGATAAGTGAAAAATAGCTCATTGTCATAATTTGCACTTCTTTAGTGAAACTGAACGTATTTTTTTCTTGTAATTACTAGCCACTTGTACTTTGAATTGCCAGTTGCTTTGCTTATTTTTCTTTTGGGTTTATCTTCTAATTAATAGGAAGAAGTCTTTATATATTTTGGCATCTGCAAGTATTTTCTCACAACTTATTTTTCTTTATGGTGCAGTGTTTCCTTACAGAAGTTTTATATTTTTTGTGTCAGATTTGCCAAGCAGTCATTGCTTTTAAGTTTGGAGTTAAGCTTAGAAAGAGTTTCTGTGCTTGAGTATTTTAAGTGTAGTTATCTTTTAATTTAATGTTTCCTAATTAGAGAAGCATCAGAATAACTTAGGCGAGTTTTTCCAGTACATATGCTGTGATTTCCTGCTAAGATGTTCTTTCTTGGTAGATCAGCTTTGGGGTCCAGTTCTGTGTTTTGTTTTATTTTGAAGGGAGAGGAAGAAGCTCTCCTTTGTGATGTCAAACCCTGGTTATAAATCTCAATATGTAAATAAAGTAGATGTCTTTTCTTAAAATGGAGTGATGCTGGTTGAAGTTCATGCAGGGTATTTTCACCTGCATCCATCCACTGAATTCCTGTGACAGGTCTGGAGAATTAGTAAGGAGAGACTTCATGTACTTGATAAAAAGAAAAACTGTTGTATACTGTATCCTGAAAATAATTAAATTTCTTGATCTTGAGCCAATTGTGTGCTAAAACAAACTCAAAACTGTAGGCTATATCTCATTGATTGTAAAGGTACATTTTTTTTTCACATTTTAACGTTTATGAAATTGGGATGATAGCATGTCCGTAGTTTATTTGGCAAAGCTTATTTCTTGCATGCTAAGTTGCTTCAGTCGTGCCCAACTCTGTGTGACCCCATGGACTGTAGCCTGCCAGGTTTCTCTGAATTCCAGGTGAAACTGTGTTTGAAATGATTTTTTGGCTTGAAATGGAGGGATTGGAAGGGATGTTTAGGTTAGTATGTATAAGCCTGAAGCTAGATCATCCAGTCAGGCCTTTACTTTGAATGAAGAGGGAGAGAAAACACAAACAGATCTAAGATCCGAGGATGTGTACATGTCCAAACTGGAATTGTATTTTTGTCAAACTAAGATGATGGAGGGTTGAATACAGATGGAGTTTAACTATTTTTGGTCCATGAAACCAACTGCATAAGTAAGCACTGGAAGATGTAGAAGAATATGTGGATGATAGAGGCACTTTGGGGCAGTGGTCAGCAGCTGAGTGTGAGTCTGGGAGATGTGGCAACAAAAAAGCCAGTCTCAGATGCTTTCTTTAAAAAGGAATTAAAAATCTAGAAATCTAGATTTGGGGGAGAGGATGGTTATATCTACTCTAGAACAGAATAAAATAAAACCATGGAATCCAGGTCTATTCTTGAACATGTTCAAAAGTGGTAGACAAGGTGATGAAGGGACTGGAAAGCCACATATGGAAGCATGACTGAAAGAATATTTGCTTTGGAGGTGAGAGAACTTGGTGCCTGGGGAAGGAGGCCGCAGTCAAATATTGTAAAGGAAGAGGGTTTGTACCTTGTGTTTCCAGGGAATAGAACTAAGGCCAGTGGATGGAAGCTACGGGAAGAAAGACATAGTTCAGTTTAAGGAATAATTTACAGTGAAAGCTGTCTAATGATTGAGTAGAAGATAAATTTGCTGTTGCTGGAGGCGTGAGGGCATTGGTTGCCCAGACATTTGGCAGCCATGTTTTAGGGGAATTTTAAGTTGAATTGTTAGCAGCTGCTCCCATATCCTTATTGTAAATTGAAAAGGCAATAAACATCCAAAGTTGACCGTGCTCAAATTTTAATAGACTTCTTGATATAACATTACCAAGTTTGATTATTTTGCAAGCGATAGTAATGCCTTTAGCATGAACCAGCAGATGGACTTCAGCCTTCTTTGCTGCTCTGCTCAGTTCAGCGTCAGTAATGGATAGTGGACCTACCTGAGCAGGTTTCCCTAGGTGAACTGTGTGAGCTGGAATCTTTTTAAAACAGATATAGCCTTTTCTCATCACTGACACGGTTATAAGAACCTGCAAATATATGTGCATTGAGTCGAGTGGGGAGCTATATAAAACTGAAGGAGTGTACTCTTCATGTTAAAATGTGAGTGTCTGTGTTGGCAGGGCCTGTGAAGCACTTCTCTGGGACAGTGTGCAAACCTTGGCACTAACTGATCTCTAAGGACTCCTTCCAGTTGTAAGATTCTTGGGTATATGATCTTCTAATAAATGTTAAGCAGCAGTTTAGAGTTAGAGTAATAGAACCATAGCCAGTTAAAATTGAAAGTTTCAATGGACTGTAATTGTTCCCTCTGAAATTGACCACAGCTTTGGGAATCACAGTTATAATGAAGTCAGCAGTTTGAAATATGTTCTTAACATAGGGGGAGGAGGAGGAGGTGTCCTCATGGTAAAGAGCCACTTCCAGTCTGAAGTGAAATTCTGCTCCCTTCTCATGAAAGAACCTTACTGGGTCCTTTCTGTTGAGGAAACCTCGACACGCTTAAGGAGAGAGAGATTTGGATGGTTAATGAAAATAACATTTGTTGAGTCTGAGCTCATTGAGCTGACTGAAGGGATTAGAAGCTGAGAAAGAAAACTTAGAGCAGTCTGAGCCTCAAATAGTCTAAAACATACCTCCTTATGCTAATTTTCTTTCAAGTTCACAAACTTTTTGGAAGGGTGGTGGATTTATTTTATTTTTAAAATTTTATTATTATTATTATTTTTTTTTTTTTGCTTTACAATATTGTATTGGTTTTGCCATACATCAACATGCATCCGTCACGGGTGCCCTCCCACCTCCCTCCCCATACCATCCCTCTGGGTCATCCCAGTGCACCAGCCCCAAGCTTCCTGTATCCTGCATTGAACCTGGACCGGCGATTCGTTTCTTATATGAGGGGGTGGTGGATTTAAAAAGAGAAGAAGACACAGTGCATGGAATCTTATGACTAGTTAAAGAAGAATGTAGTCAAGAGTGATGCCGACTTCTCTGCCCTCAGCAAATTCCTACTCATCCTTCACGCTGTAGCCTCCCCCAGCCTCTGATTCTGGGTTAGGCACCCGCCTGGTACTTTACTTAGCCTGTTATAACATCTTTTACACTGCTTTGTTATTGGCTGGTGGTTTTCCAAGCCCCTAGACTATACGCATCAAGAAGACAGGGACCAGTTTTGTGTCTGGGCTTTCAGGGTTGGTTGGATGCATGGTAAGGGTTTTATAAATGTTTGTTGACTGAATAAATAGGAGCCCCTTTACCTTCTCTGGCTTCCCTTGTGGCTCAGCTGGTAAAAAATCCGCCTGCAATGCAGGTGACCTGGGTTGGAAAGATCCTCTGGAGAAGGGAAAGGCTACCCACTCCAGTATTCTGGCCTGGAGAATTCCATGGACTGTATACTCCATGGGGTTGCAAAAGTCGGATATGACCGAGCGACTTTCACTTCACTTCCCTTCTCTTTCATTGTACTACTTACTTGTCTTGGCATTTCTCTGAGATGTTGGTGATGTCTTCATCATGCACTTGTCTTATTAAAACAACTTTTGCAGGCTGGTTATTGGTCATGCTGGGTATTGGGTACAGGGAGGCTCGTTGTATTAATCTCTTCCTAATAAAAATATTAAGGAGAGATTAATCCTAAAGGAAATCCACCCTGAATATTCATTGGAAGGACTGATGCTAAAGCTCCAATAATGTGAAGAACTGACTCGTTGGAAAAAGGTGCTGATGCTGGGAAAGATTGAAGGCAGGAGGAGAAGGGGACGACAGAGGATGAGATGGTTGGATGGCATCACTGACTCAATGGATGTGAGTCTGAGTAAACTCTGAGAGATAGTAAATAAAGGATAGGGAGACCTGGCGCATTGCAGTCTTTTGGGGTCTCACAGAGTTGGACACGACTTAGTGATTGAACTAAGTGAATCACTTAGTTCACTAAGTGAACAGATGAAAATGTTAAAAGAACAAAAGAACTTTGACCTCTGTGGAAGTAATTTTCTGAAGAGCTGTTCTCATCTGACTGCAGAGAGGAAAGCATCTGATAGCTAAACTATAACAAGCTCTTATTACTCTCTCATGGCTGTTGGCATTTTCAGCTGGGGATAGTTTGTTTCTCAAGCTACAGTTCTTTGGGAATTTACTCTCTGAATCCTTGTTCTCCATAAAATTTTTAAAAATTGCCTTTATTTCAATTATCTTTCAAAACTAGCATAAATAAAGTCTGGATCTTCTGGATGATGAGATTATTGCTGAGCTTGGGCACTTCACTTTGAATCTATACCAGATTATGTTCTTTAGTCGCTGAATTGTGTCCTCTTTGTGACCCCATGGACTGTAGCCCACCAGGCTCCTCTGTCCATGGGATTTCCTAGGCAAGAATACTGGAGTGGATTGCCATTTCCTTCTCCAGTGGATCTTCCTGACCTAGGGATCAAACTTGCTTGTCCTGCATTGGTGGGCATATTCTTTACTGCTGAGCCATCAAGGAAGCCCCCATACCAGATTATGCTGCCATAATTATTGTATATTCACGAGAAAATGTCTTAATAGAATTGTCTTCCTACCTAATAGCTGTAAAGACACTGTACAAATGAGGATTTTACACTGGAGGAAAGTGCCGAGAGTATGTGCTGTGTAAGCTGGTACCATACATTGTGAATAGTGGTTTAGTTTTAGGAGGAGAGTATTCCTTAACTCACTGAGTTGATGTCATTAATCTGAGTATTATTTTCTATTTGTAAAAGTTTATTTTTGGTTTTATTTATTAAAATTTTATTAAAGTTTTATTTTTTTACACCATAAACGTTTTGTATTGGGGTATAGCCAATTAACAATGTGATAGTTTCAAGTGAACAGTGAAGGGACTCAACCATAGATATACGTGTATCCATTCTCCCCCAGACTCTCCTCCCATCCAGGCTAGCACGTGACACTGAGCAGAGTTCCATGTGCTATACAATAGGTTTTTGTTGGTTATACATTTTAAATATAGCAGTGTGTACATGACCTTCCCAAAGTCCTTAACTGTCCCTTCCCTCCAGCAACCATGAGTTTGTTTTCTAAGTTTCTGAGTCTCTAAAAGAGTTTTTTTCTTATATCTAGTTTATCATTAACACTTGGAGTCTTTTTTTTTCTTTTTTTTTTTTTTAATTCACATTTGAGAAATCTTTCCTTGAATTCACAGGCATCAATCTCTGAGGCCTAACTTAACAGGCAGATTAGGGAGGGAGCTTGTTTGGCCCAGGAGGCTTCTGTCCTTTTCCAGGTGTGCTGTGTAGGTATAGAAAGATAGGAGCAAAGGCCAAGTGAAATCTGACTTCAGATGTTCTTTAAGGATTGACTATGGCCAGGATAATCAAGTATGGAGAAGTATCAGGGTTTATAAAAGGTCAAGAAAAGAAAGGATCGAATAAGAGGTCATGAACTCAGAGCTGTGCTGTCCAAATAGTAACTGGTAGCCACACGTGCCTATTTAAATTTAAATTAAAATTACATAAAACTAAAAACTCAGTGCCTCAGGCACTATAGACTCGGTGCAAGTGCTCAGTAGATAAATGTGCCTTGGGGCTACTGTGTGAGTCGGCCATATAGAACGCTTGTTTTCATTATCGCGTAAACCTCTGTCGGACATGCTGCCCTCGAGGGAGCAACAGTGGGAGCAAGGGCAGCGTGAAGGTGATAGGGAAGAAGTGAGAACCAGGTCACGCGAGCAACAGTGCTAACGGGATCCCCAGTTCTCGGTGTCCCACACTTCGCTTGTTTCTGAGGATCTTGACAGTTTTAAGGAGTACTAGTCAGGTATTTTGTAGAAGGACTTGTTGGGAGTTAAGGGTTTGAGGAGAGGGCCGCCAAGTGTCTCTCTCGTCGTCTTGTGTCAGGGGTACGTGACTTCATGAGTGTTGATAGTAACCTTGGCACTTGGCACAGGTAGGCAGTCCCTTGGTTTTAAAGCTGTGCTTTTGCTCTCAACTCCCAGATTTATTTTGCAATCCAGATTTTCTTGCACTCCGGATTTATGCATCCAACTACAGGTTTTAACAGCTCTATTTGGACCCCTCACAAACATAGGGTTCTCAAAACTAGACATTCCCCCGCCCCATGCTCTCCAAATCTGCATTTTCTATAGTCTTTTCCACTTCAGCTAAGGCACTTCTGTTTTCTAGTTGTCCAGGCAAAAAAAAAGAAAACAAAATCACTTCATGTTATCCTTGTTGCTTTTACTATTTGGTGTAGTCTATTAGGAAATCATGCTTACTTTAGCTTCAAAATATTCCAGGATGTGGCCATTCAGCAGTCTCTGCCTCTCCTGCCTGAGCCACCATCGTCTTATTTTGAAGAATTACACCAGCTTCCTAACTGCTCTCCATGGTGTTTTGCCTCCTTAGAATCCATTTTCCACCCAGCAGATTCATCTTTTAAAAAGAACCTTACATTTACATGCAGAAAATTGCACATATTATGGGTTTGTGGTGAATTTTCACAACTTAATCACATCTATGTATGCCGTACCCAGAGCTGAAATCGGCATGTGACTAGCTACTCCTCACATCCACCTGCAGACACTGATCCCCCAAGGATGACCACTGTCTAAGAGCACAGGTTAGTCTAGTCTGTTGTTAAACTTCATGTAAATGGAATCATACAATGTGTAAGTTGAGTCTGTCCTTTATGCAACATTATGTGTGTGAGATCCATCCACAATGGTGCGTGAAATTTGGTTTCTTCTCATTGCTGGGAACTATTCAGTTGTGTTCAGTTCAGTCGCTCAGTTGTGTCCGACTCTTGGCAACCCCATGGACTGCAGCATGCCGGGCTTCCCTGTCCATCACCAATTCCCGGAGCTTGCTCAAACGCATGTCCATCGAGTTGGTGATGCCATCCAACCATCTCATCATCTGTCGTCCCCTTTGTGTTAATATACCACAATTTATTAGGGCTTTCTTGGTGGTGCAGACAGTAAAGAACCTGCCTGCAGTGTGGGAGACCCAGGTTTGATCCCTGGGTTAGGAAGATCCCTGGAGAAGGAAATGGCAACCCACTCCCATATTCTTGCCTGGAGAATCCCATGGAAGGAGAGGAGCCTGGTGGGTTACAGTCCATGGGCTTGCAAAGAGTCAGACACGACTAAGCGACTAACACATACACACCACAATTTATTGATCTGTTCTACTGTTGATGGACTTTCAGATAGTTCCCAGTGTTTGGCTGTTATAAATCATGCTGCTATGAATGTTCTAGTACCTGGCTTTTGAGAAATACATGTATACATTTATGTATAAATTTATGATGGGGATATACCTAGGAGTGAGATTTTTGATTCAGTATGTACTAGCCTCATGGTGTGTATGCTCAGTCATGTCTGACTCTTTGCGACCCCACGGACTGTAGCCCACCAGGCTCTTCTGTCCATGGGATTTCCCAGGCAAGAAGACTGGAGTGGGTTACCATTTCCTTTTCCAGGGGATCTTCCCGACCCAGGGATTGAACCGGGGTCTCCTGCATTGCAGGCAGATTCTTTGCCACGCCACCTGGAAAGTCCAGTGTTAGTGTATATTGTCTCAGTCTTAACATATAGTGTATATATATATATCTATAAGCCTTAGCATATATTGCCAGTTTTTTTTTTTGGCAAGTGATTATACACCAGCAAGTGATCTTTTAAAGAGTAAAAGTTAACTCCTATTGCTGTAACTCATTTGAAGACCCATGGTTCATTAGCTCATGCAGAGTAATAGCAAAAGTACTTAAATGCACATAAGGCCCTAAATAGCTGGTTTTCAACTTGTCTTTGAACATGCTAAGCGCATGTACATCTTAGGGCCTTTGCATTAGCTGCTTTCCCACCTCCTCCGTTCTTTTGCCACATATCTGCATGGACTTCTCCCTTATTAACTCCAGATGTCTGCTTAAATGCCACCAACATATATAAATGCTGGAAAAATTTCATGGACAGGAGCCTGGGGAGCTACAGTACATAGAGTTGTGGAGAGTCAGACGTGACTGAGCATGCACACATCCATCTGTGTATTTTGCATTACTTTTCTTCTTACCACTTAATTCTTGGCCTATCTGTATGTTTAATACATCTAAAATATTTTGTGTGTCCCCACTAGACTTAGTTTTTTGTTAATTGCTTATCAGAAACAGTGGACATTAATAGCTTCCCAGTAAATAGTTGAATGAATAAATGAATTCAGGAAATAGTTATAGTTGTAATAGACATAAGGCATCTAGAAATAGAAATTTGGGGAGAATGGAAGTAAGGCAAATGAGGTTAAAAATTGGTGAAAATTTTAATTTTTATTAAAATAATAGCTTCAAAAGACACTGGGCTTATGATTCAAAAATAGCAGCCTTCTGTCTCCTCCCAACTCCCCAGATTTGACTACTTTCTAGCTGTTTCTTATGCTATTAAATTTGATATTTAAAAAATCTATGGTTAAATCGCTGTCTTTTATATTTCAGTTTTAGATCTTATTTGAGGGCTTTCTACACTGGAAGATACAGATCTACTTTTCTTAAACTTCTTTCTCCCTCCAGCACACACACCCTTTACCCCTATCCTCCCAGTATAATTGTCCAAAATTTAAAAATGTTTTTAAGTTGTTAAAACATGCTTTCAGTTGTCTTCACAAATGTCACTTTCTCGGGGAATTGTTCTCTAGCTTCTCATGTCAAATGTTTAGTGTATACATTATTGTAAACATGAAAGTTTTTCTGTATGAGCCAGGTTATATGTTATGATCACATCTTAGGTTTTTTTTTTCCTGGAATTTGCCATAATTCTCATTTTTTTTGTTTGCTTATTCTTCTTCACATAACTAACTTCCTATCCTCATACTCCTTGCCAGGATTCTAACACACATTGGGTTATATATTAGTTCTTTAGGTTGTTTTGGAAGCATTTGTCCTAGAATTGCCAACAGTAACTATAGAACTGTAGCAGCCTGTTGCTCTGAATCTTCCCTTCACAAATTAACCTAAAAATTATCTTTTTTCCTATGTTTAAATCCTTCACTTCTGGATCCCAAATCAGAGTCTTTCTTGGTTTACTCATTTCTCTTGGGAGGACATATCCTTCAGTAGTTTCCAGAGAAAAGATACAGGAATAGTAATTTTTAAAGATCTTGTGTATAAGTTATCTGTTGCCATAGTAATGCTGCATGGCAGATGACTGAGAAACATCAGTTGCTCACAATAAGTATTTGTTCAAAACATTTCTAGGGTGGTTGGTTTGGGGGCTCTGCTGACTTCGGGAGTTTGGCTATCTTTTGGTTTTGGCTGGGACAATTGCTGTGACCTAGCTCTGTTTCAGGAGTCTCATCCTCCCTGGGGACAGGCAGTCTAGCCAAGGTGTGATATTTACCTGGTGATGGCAGAAGGCAACCAGGTAAGCTTACGTGCCTTTCTTGTATTTTAAATATACCAGCCGACTATAGTTTCAAAATAGGATGTTTTTAAATGTGTAACTTATTTGACCAAAAATAAATATCTGTGCAAATATGCAGAGAAAAAATTTAAGATAAGCAGCGTCCTTCAGATACCGGATTAAATGTTACTTTCTCAAGAGGTGGTGTTCTTTCCCTTCTTGTATTAGGTAAAATTCTCCTCTAAGTCTTTTAACATTGTTACTGTTCTTTCACAGTATTTATCACACTAGTTATTTGTTCATACTGCTCTATCCCTCTAGAACTTAACTTTCCTGGAAGACAGGGGCCATGTCTTTCAGAGGGTTAGCCTAGAGCCTGCCATAGTGAAGTATACAATACATGTTAGCTAAATGAGTCTGGTTACATGTCAGGAACAGGAAATATTAGGATTCTTTTTATTGAATCTTTGTATGTGCAGTGTGTCCCTTCTTCAAGAATTTGGCAGAAAAGAGGAAAAACATTACCAATTTGTGGGAAAGATAAGCTCGCTTCTCTTTGGGCTTTTTGGTGGGTGGCTGCACTCCCCTGAGTAATCAAGGCTGTGAAGCTTTGATTAGTAGTGTATTGTTTGTGGCTTTAGATTACAAGGAATTGTTTTCAACAGTGTGTTAGTTACGACTCTGGGACTTGTAAACAGCTGGAAACAAGCGTGTTTCTACTGGTATATATGAATGTTTATTATTCTGAATTAGATGACAGTACTTTGATATTTCAGATGAGTGTTTGAAGAACATGTGTTTAAACTCAGCGACTGAGTTGCAGTACACTTCTGTGATTGGTACTGTATTCTGTAAACTTCTACTGTAGTGTGAACTTTTGAATGTATGAAAAATTAACCTTAAACTAACCTAAGTTATAGAAGATCTTCTCTAAATGAACTCAAAAACTAACTGTAAAAAAACCGTTCCTCAAACATGAGCTTTGTAGGTTTAAATAACTATCCAATTTACAATGTACTATTTAATCATTTCCCAGCTTTTTCATAATTTGCAAAGATCATATATTTGTGACCCACTGTTTGATCAACACAGACATTGACTTTGTTTAGACAGGAACTTGTGATAGAGCTAGAAATTTGTACCCAGGATTGAAGCAGACCTTGCTTGGGTGTGGTCTAAATATTTCTATTTCTTATTAATGCCAAGTTTTTGTCTTCTGCTTTTTTGATCAATTAAAATGGTAAATGTAGGTGATCTTTTATATAATGAAATTTTAGATCTTAAAGGGACAATAACATCTCAGTCTAACCTTTCCATTTTATATAGCACTTGGGTTGTAAGTTTTATGAGAATGCTGTTGACTGGCAGTAGTTGTTCAGTAAATATTTGTTGAATGAGTAAATAAACAAATGTAAATTATAGGTAAAGAATGAAGACAAGAGATTTTAGAGATTCAGTTCAGTTGCTCAGTGGTGTCCGACTCTGGGCGACTCCATGGACTGCAGCACGCCAGGCCTCCCTGTCCCTCACCAATTCCCTGAGTTTACCCAAACTCAGGTCCACTGAATCGGTGATGCCATCCAACCATCTTATCCTCTCGTCCCCTTCTCCTCCTGCCCTCAATCTTTCCCAGCATCAGGGTCTTTTCAAATGAGTCAGCTCTTTGCATCAGGTGGCCAAAGTACTGGAGTTTCAGCTTCAACATCAGTCATTCCAATGAATACTCAGGACTGATCTCCTTTAGGATAGACTGGTTTGATCTTGCAGTCCAAAGGACTCTCAAGAGTCTTCTCCAACACCACAGTTCAAACGCATCAATTCTTCAGTGCTCAGCTTTCTTTATAGTCCAACTCTCACATCCATACGTGACTACTGGAAAAACCAAAACTTTTAGTAGATGGACCTTTGTCGGCAAAGCAATGTCTCTGATTTTTAATATGCTGTCTACGTTGGTCATAACTTTCCTTCCAAGAAGTAAGCATCTTTTAATTTCATGGCTGCAGTCACCATCTGCAGTGATTTTGGAGCCCAAAAAAATAAAGTCAGGATTCAAAAAGCTTATATAATTAGTGGGACAGCCAAGGCTAAATGGGCCAATTTAAGAAAGCTGAAGAGTAGCATGACTATAGAAAGTGTTATAAATGAATAGAATTCAGAGAAACACTAGTAAAAATAATTTCTATTATCATAGTTCCCAGTAACCATTAACGGAATTCCAATATTTTAAGCTATAGCAGTGGCTCCAAATATGTGTTCAAAATTTTTGCAGGGAAAAAAAAATTGATGTTATTAGTGATTTTAAAGAAGTATGTATAAAAAGTTCACGAAATAGTCTTTCTTTGACAGTTCAAGTCCACAATATAACTTAAATGTAATTGTGTGACTACATTTTAGTCATTGTTAAGGACTGAAAGACTGAATTTTGCTAACATTTTCTAACACGTAAAAATGTAAAAGAGAAAGATCTTTCTTTTCTACAGCAAGTGGACAAAATTCTTGCTTTGTGTAGGAAATCTTGGCAGACCTTGAGAATTCTGAATTGCTCTAATTGTTTTGTCTTTTTTTTCCCCTCAGAAGAATTTTAATAGTTTGTTGTGTTTTTTTTTTTTTCTTTCTACATGATTTTCCTCTTCTCACCCTCATGTTTAACTTATTTAGGACTCCTCTTCTGTATTTACATAGTTTGTCTGATACAGTCAATTCTTCTTAAAACATTATGGAGAACACACAAGTTATTTTTCCTCCCAGTTCTCATCATCAGAGTTAGATATCAGAAGTCTTTCTGGTCCCTTGCTTCTGTGTGAATGACCCAAGACAGGCTGGAAGACCAGTCTCATGTGTGTTCTCTTTGGTATTCTCTGGGTATATTCTTGGCTAATGTGCCACTCTGTACCACTTCAGATTCTTCCTTGGGTTCTCACTGACTACTCTTAGTCATATTCCTTCTAGTCATCAATTCCTCCAATGTCATGACCAAGTCATCAGTACCCAGAAGCGCCTAGTGTTTAAGTAAGCACTTAATGGCTTATTCCACAATAGTGTCTTTGTTTTGGTTTTAAATTACTAGATCAGATTGATGAAAAAGCTTTTTAAGCTACAGTGTTATCAGTTCACAACATGTCGTGACTGAACATGACTGAACAAGGGACAGTCGTAAAAGCAGAATTGGGAGCATGGAGGACTTGCCTGGTTCTCTAAGCAGAGAATAAGCATGGAAAGTTATGACCAACCTAGATAGCATATTCAAAAGCAGAGACATTACTTTGCCAACAAGGGTCCATCTAGTCAAGGCTATGGTTTTTCCAGTGGTCATGTATGGATGTGAGAGTTGGACTGTGAAGAAGGCTGAGCGCCAAAGAATTGATGCCTTTGAACTGTGGTGTTGGAGAAGACTCTTGAGAGTCCCTTGGACTGCAAGGAGATCCAACCAGTCCATTCTGAAGGAGATCAGCCCTGGGATTTCTTTGGAGGGAATGATGCTCAAGCTGAAACTCCAGTACTTTGGCCACCTCACGCAAAGAGTTGACTCATTGGAAAAGACTCTGATGCTGGGAGGGATTGGGGGCAGGAGGAGAAGGGGACGACAGAGGATGAGATGGCTGGATGGCATCACTGACTCGATGGACGTGAGTCTGAGTGAACTCCAGGAGTTGGTGATGGACAGGGAGGCCTTGTGTGCTGCGATTCATGGGGTCGCAAAGAGTCGGACATGACTGAGGGACTGAACTGAACTGAACCAACTGATGAGAGGCCTCAGACTTTGTATCATCCGTCACCTTGGAAACCCATAGTTTCTTATGCCTGCTGAACTGGGTCTGAGTCCTGGACGTTATTCTGCGCTTGTCCTGATTCACTCACCTGAAGTGTTCAGTGCCTGTTTTGGTTTATAGGACACAGATTAGCTGTGAGGTTCCAGCTGCCCTGTTTTACTTGGAAAAAGTCCTCATGTCTTGCCACTGAAACCTAAAGATGACAAAAATGGTGCATTTGCTTTAGATTTGAGTGTGGGTAGCTCAGATGGTAAAGCGTCTGTCTACAATGTGGGAGACCCGGGTTTGAGCCCTAGGTTGGGAAGATCCCCTGGAGAAGGAAATGGCAATCCACTCCAGTACTATTGCCTGGAAAATCCCATTGACAGAGGAGCCTGGTAGGCTACAGTCTATGGGGTCGCAAAGAGTCAGACACGACTGAGTGACTTCACTTCACTTTGAGTGTGGGTAGTCCCCGTTGGCTTAGTGGATAAAAAATCTGCCTGCAGTGCTAGAGACACAGAAGACGCGGATTCGATCCCTGAGTCGGAACCACAGGGTCACAAAGACACAACTGAGTGGCTAAGCACGCATGCATGCAGTGATGGTATTTTGTGAGACCTCAGAAGCCCAAACTGGACCCAATGTGAAAGTTACAAGGAAGTCAGTTTTAGCCTAATTCCAGCAGAATTTCTAAGTAGAGCTGTTAGAAAGTGTTTTGAGTTGGCTCCAGATGTATAGTTACATTGGGTGATTCAGCAGAAGGCAGATAAGCAAATTGGAGAGTTTTGTTGGGCAGTGTGGGTGAGGGGCTAGACGATACACTAGTGGTGAGATTTTTGACTCAGGTGTAAATGTTCAGGTTGCAGACTAATTCAGAGAGCAGACAAGTTGACAAACCTGGCGATTTGTTAGTAAGGTGAATTTGCCAAGGGAGGGTGTACTTGAAAGAGCAGAAGCCCAGACACCAAAGCCCGTATTTAAAAGGTGAAAGCAGAAAGTGGAACTGCTGAAGGAAAACATTGAGAGGAAGAAAACTGAAATAGTTTAGAGTACAAAGGCCAAGGGGAGAGAGTTGGAAGAAGAAATAAGAGAATAACATAGAAACTGGTTTACCCTGAAGCAGTTGTCCCCGAGGTGAGTTGCATGCATAGCTAACAGATTGCAGTAGGACTCGCATGTTTATTCAAACATAAGTATATAAACACTTAAGTGAAGTCGCTCAGTCACATCCGACTCTTTTCGACCCCATAGACTGCAGCCTACCAGGCTCCTCTGTCCATGGGATTTTCCAGGCAATAGTACTGGAGTGGATTGCCATTTCCTTCTCCAGGGGATCTTCCCAACCCAGGGCTCGAACCCGGGTCTCCCGCATTGTAGACAGACGCCTTTACTGTCTGAGCCACCAGGGAAGTTACTTAAGCTTATTATTGAAGGTGTTTCTTAATGTACATAATGCATTAATTTAGTAATATTTGTGTATAATTAATAATATAGAAGAGACATGGTCAACATTTAACTAACAGAATATGCAGTAAAAAATGATTTGAGTCCTCTCTCCAAAAAATAAAATGCTCTAGGTCTCTTCCATGCTTGCTGCTGCTGCTAAGTCGCTTCAGTCGTGTCCGACTCTGTGCAACCCCAGAGATGGTAGCCCACCAGGCTCCCCTGTCCCTGGGATTCTCCAGGTAAGAACACTGGAATGGGTTGCCATTTCCTCCTCCAATGCATGAAAGTAAAAAGTGATAGTGAAGTCGTTCAGTCGTGTTCGACTCTTAGCGACCCCATGGACTGCAGCCTACCAGACTCCTCTGTCCATGGAATTTTCCAGGCAAGAGTACTGGAGTGGGGTGCCATTGCCTTCTCTGCTTCCATGCTTATAGATATCCAATTTAAGTTAAATTTTTTTTTTGTTTTAAAACAATAAAATTTGCCATATTAGCCATCTTTAAACACACAGTTCTGTGGTATTAAATATATTCACATTGTTGTGTAATCATGACCTCTTTCTATCTCCATAATTCTTTTCATCTTATAAAACTGCAACTCTATACCCACTAAACAGTAACTCTCATTTTCCCCCTACCCACATCCCCTGGTAACCACCGTTCTACCTTCTTTCCTCATGATTTTTTGACTACCTGAAGTACCTCATATAAGTGGAATCAGACACTATTTGCCTTTTGGTATTTTTGGCAAATACAAAAAGGCTTAATTAGCAGAATGTCCTCAAGATTATTGCAGTGTATTGCAGAATTTCCTTCCTTTTTAGGATATTCCATTATGTATACATGCCACATTTTCTTTATCTAGTTTTCAGTCCGTGGACACTGGCTTGCTTCTTTGTTTTGGTTATTGTGAATAACACTGCTATGAATATGGGAATGAAGCCAGCTCCCCCACACCCTCCTCTGGGTTTTTCTTTTTAGTACAGACCTGGAAGTGGAATTGCTGGATCATATCGCAATTCTATTGCTAATTTTTGGAGGGACTACCAGCAGTTTTCTATAGCGCCTGGACAATTTTACTTTCTCCATGTCTTTGTCTATATTTATTTTCTGGTTTTTCAATAGTAGCCATCCCACTGGGTATGAGGTGGCATCTCATGGTAGTTTCAATTTGCTTTTCCTGAATGACTAGTAGTGTTGAACATCTTTTTGTGTACTTCATGGCCATTCATAGATCTTTAGAGAAATGTCTATTCAAGTCCTTTGCCCATTTTTAAATGGGTTGTTTTATTGTTCGAGCTTTAGGAGTTATATATGCTGGATATTATTCCTTTATTAGATAATTTGTAAATATTTTCTCCCATACTGTGGGTTGCTGTTTTACTCTTATAGTATCTTTTGATGTACAACATTTAAAATTTTCCCAGCAACCTATTTGTCTATTTTTTTCCTTTTGTTTACTATGCCATTGGTATCATATCTAAGAAATCATTGCCCAATCCACTGTTGGGAGGCTTTTGTCCTATATTTTCTTCTAAGAGTTTTATACTTTTAGGGCTCATATTTAGGTCCTTGATCCATTTTTTGAGTTAATTGTTGTATATGGTGTTAGATAAAGATACAGCTTCATTCTCATGCATGTGGATATCCATTTTTCCCAGAAATATTTGTTGAAAAGAATATCCTTTCCCCACTGAAGTTTTGGCACCCTTATCAAAAATTATTTGTCCATATATGCAAGGATTTTATTTCTGGGCCCTCTAGTAGATTGCATTGTGTATATGTCTGTCTGTTTACTAATGCCACACTTCTTTGATTATTGTAACTTTGTGGTAAATTTTGAATTCAGGAAGTATGTCTTCCAGTTTTATTTTTCAAGATTGTTTTGGCTACTTGGGGTCATTTTGAGATTCCATATGAATTTTAGGATGGGTTTTTTTGTTTTGTTTTTCCTATTTCTGCAAAAATCATGATTGGGATTTTGGTAGGGATTGCATTGAATCTATAGTAGCTTTGGGTAGTATGGACATCATAATAGTGTTAAGATTTCCAATTAATGATCTTGGGATGTTTCTATTTATGGCCTTAATTTCTTTTTATCAATATTTGTAATTATCATTGTACAAATCTTTCTATTGGCTGACCCCTAAGTATTTTATTCTTTTTGATACTATTGTGTATAGAATTGTTTCTGTGAACAGAATTGTCTTTGTAATTTTTTACCTTTTTAAATTGTTCATTGTTATATACAGAGAAATGAAACTGAATTTTTTTTTGTGTTGGCTTTTGTGTTTTGCCACTTTAATGAATTTGTTTTAATAGTTTTTTGGTATGTCTGGAATCTTTAGGATTTTCTACATATAAGATCATATCATCTGCAAAGAGAATTTTACTTCTTTTCCAATTTGGATGCCTTTCTTTTTCTAGCCTAATTGCTCTGAGTGAACCTCAAATACTGTGTTGAGCTGAAATGCTGAAAGTGGGTATCCTTGCCTTGGTCCCGATATTAGAGGAAATGCTTTCAGCCTTGAACCATTGAAGATGATGATCTCCATGGGTTTTCACATACAGCTTTTATTATGTTGAAGTAGTTTCCTTCTGTTTGTAGTTTGAATGTTCTTATCATGAAAGGGTGTTGAATTTCTGTCAAATTCTTTTTCTGCTCAATTAAGATGATCATGTGGATATTCTTCCTTCATTCTGTTGATAAGGTGTACTACCTTTTTGGTCTGTTAAACTATCCTTACATTTCAGGAATAAATCCTACTTGTTCATGGTGTATAATCGTTTTAATATGCTGCTGACTTCTGTTGCATTTTGTTGAAGGTTTTGTCATCAGTGTTCATAAGGAATATTGGGCTGCAGTTTTCTTACCGTGTCCTTATCCAGCTTTGGTATCAAAGTCATGCTGGCCTCTGAGTGAGTCTGAAAATATCCCCTCCTCTTCAGTCTTTTAGAAAAGTTTGAGAACTTTTGGAGTTAGTTCTTTAAATGTTTAGTAGAATTCATCAGCCAAGCCATCAGGTCCAAGGCTTTTCTTTGGGGATTTTTGATTATTGATTCAGTCTCCTTATTGGCTATAGAAATAACCAGATTTTTTAGTTCTTCATAATTTAATCTTTGTAGCTTTTGTGGTTCTAGCAATTTGTCCCTTTCATCTAGATATGATTTGTTGGCATCCAGTTGTTCACATCTATCCCTTTTATATCTGTAGAACCAGTGCTACTGTCCCTATTTTCATTTCTGATTTTAGTAATGTGAATCTTTACAGCTTTGTCCCCACCCTCTTTGGTTGTTGATGTCACAAAACTAATGTCTTTATACATAATACACTCTAAAATGAACTTATAATTCCTTAAAAATGCACTGATCTAAAATTATACAGAAAAGAAGATTTGGAGTGAGAAACCCAAATTACAGTAATACTAGCTTTTGTACTGTTTGTTTTTCTTTAAATGTTTTAGTCTCTTAAATCATGTAGAAGAATGTAGTTACAGACCACTGTTACAATAATGCTAGGCTTCTGTAATTGTGGATACACTCAGCTTTATTGAGATTTGTATTTCTCTATAGGCTTCAAAACACTGTCTGGTGTCCTTTCATTTCACCCTGTAGGACTACTTGAGCATTTCTTGCAGGGCAGATCTGGTGGTTACATACTTTCTCAACTATTGTTTGGGGAAGTCTTGCTTTCTCCCTCACTCTTAAAGGACAGTTTTGCCAGAAACAGAGTTCTCATTTGATAATTTGTTTTCTTCACTTTGCAGTATCAGCCCATTGCTGTTATTTCTGAACTTTCTGGCAAGAAGTCTGGTAATCTTATTGAGGATCCCTTTATGTGATGGGTCACTTGTGTCTTGTGCTTTCAAGACTCTCTTGTCTTTTGAAAGTTTGATTATAATGTGTTTTGGTGTGGGTTTCTTTATGTTCTTATTTGGAGTCTACAGAGCTCCTTGGATGTTTGTAGTCTGTATTTCATTAAATCTGGGACGTTTTCAGCCATTATTTCTTCAAGTATTCTCTCTTCCCTTTCTCTCTTTTCCCTCTGTGACTTCCTCTATACTTATGTTGATCTTCTTAATGGTGTCCCACAGTTCCCTTAGGCTCTGTTGGCTTTTCCTCCATCTTTTTTCTTTTCTTTAGACTCAGTAATTTCTATTGTCTTATCTTCAAGTTCACGGAGTCTTCTGTCTACTGAAATCTGCTTTTGAATCCTTCTAAGGAACTTTTCATTTCAGCTATATACTTTTGAGCTCCATCCAGAACTTCCTTTTGGTTCTGTCATTTTATTGATATTTCCTTTCATTCACACTTTGTTTTCTTGGCTTTTTCCATATCTTTCTTTAGTCTGTTGGGCATCTTTAAGACATTTCCTTTGAAGTCTTTGTCTAGTGTATTAGCCATTATGTCTTTTTTAGGGACAGCATCTATTGATTTTTTTTTTTTCTCTGAATGAGCCGTACTTTGCTGTTCCTTTGCATGCCTTATGATTTATTTTAATGGACTCTTGAGTATAATAATGTGGTAACTCTGGAAATCAGATTTCCCCTTTCCCTAGGGCTTGCTTGTTTTTCTTATTGTTTGTTTTTGATTTTAATTGTTGTACACAGTCCCTTTGCTGAGGATCAGCCTGAGATGGGAACCAAAGGTCTTCCCAGGTCTTTTCTGAGCCTTTCTCAGGGCACACATAGTCACTTTCTAATTTTTTTCATATATGCAGTTGTTTTTAAATGTCCTAGTCTTTAATGTCTGGCTCCAAAGGGGAAAAAAGTGAAGAATGAAGGGGGAGAAGGGACCTGGCCTTTCATATCCCCTGGAAGTCTTCTCAGGTACAAGGGAAGGGAACTGCAACAGGGTAGGGGAGGCACAGTGGCTGCTCACCTCTGTGATCAGAAGCAGTTATTGGCAGTCACAGCAGGGACCCCCGGTGTTTGGAGCACAGGGTCCTTCATGCCCACCCTAGTTCCCACAGGCTGTGGGCAGTGGTTCCAGGAACACATGTGCAGTTGTCTGCTAAGGGTCTGGGAGTGATGAACGGGTGGCTCCTACTGTGCTAAGAGCCAAGATTGACTGCAGTTCATCACAGTTTATCATCTTACCTTCCCCTGGAAGGTGTAAGCATTCAAGGTTCCAAAATAGTTAAATAGATTCCACCAGTGCAGTTGGCTAGGTGGGAAGACACGTTCTGGTGTGTTATACGTTGGCGACTTCTCCAGAATCCTCTCCCCCATTTAGTTTTATAATATTCACTCATCATTAGAGCAACTATACTCCAATTAAAAAAAAAATCATGCTAAGCAAAAGAAGGCAGTCATAAAAGACCATATAACGTATGATCCCATTTATACAGAATGTCTAGAATACGTAAATCCGTGGAGACAGAAAGAATGTAGATCAGTGGTTGCCTAGGACTGAGCTGGGGGTTGGTGGAAAATAGGGAGCGACTGCTAGCGATTGTGGGGTTTCTTTTTGGGGGGCAATGAAAAGATTTTAAAGCTAGATTCTGTGATGGTTACTTGAAGCCCTTAAACTGTACGCTTCATGTGGATGAACTTTAGGGTATGTAATTTCTAACCCAATAAAGCTGTTTTAAAAAACAAAAAAATAGTCACTTGTCAGATCTTGGCTGCGTATTTCCTTTTTGCCTAACTGTAATGGTTTATGTAATGAAGGTCTAGAAACACGTAGAAGATACCATCCTGACTCTGGCTAAGAACTCTGTCTCGTGAAGGCAGGATCTCCCTTATCTACTGCTGCCTAACAACCACTCCCAAATTTAGTGGCTTAAAACCACCACCACTTTACTGATTGCGATGCTGTAGTTCAGAAATTCATCATAGGTGGTGGTCTCTGCTCCAGTGATGTTTGCTGGGCTCACTCAAGGGGCTGCATTCACCTGGTGGCTGGAAGGTAGGAGGTGGCCTCACTCACGTGTGGCCTTTGTCCTGGTTGTCACCTGGGCCCTTCTGTCTGCATGGCCTTCTCTCCAGCAGGATAGGCTGAGCTTCTTCACGTGGTGTCTGGTTTCCTGGACGGTGGAAACTGTCAGCTTTCTTAGGCTCAGAGTTGACACAGCCGTCACTTCTGATAATTCTGTTGATTGAGTCACAGGGCAGCTCAAGTTCAGGTAGAGAGGAAACAGATTCTACCTCTTAATGGGAGGAGTAGTCCTGTGTCTGCAGGTTTAGGAGGAGTTGGGGGTACCTGTCTTTGCAGAATATCTACCACAGGAATCTTGGTAGATAGACCACCCGCAGTCACTTGACTCAATGTAGAATCAAAACAACTGAATTATACTGAAGTTCTAATTGAATGTGAGCTGTCCAGGGCATCACTTCTCCCCTTTTCGAATGCATGCTCCATGTAGGCAGGGTTTTTTATGTTTGGTTCATTGCTTTATTCCAGCTGGACAGCAGCACCTGGCTTTGACAGAGGCTCAGTAAGCATCTGTTTTGTGGTGGTGGTAACAGAAGAAGGATTGGTGTGGAGCCACTCCAATAGAGAAGCTGCTCCAAGTCTGGGAAAAGAGTAGTGGGTATGAATCAGTGTCTCAGAGGTGGGGAGACAACATTTATTCACTATTCTGCAACATGAATTGAGGCCGCCTACGCCCGATGTGAGGGGGAAGGAAGAGCCCCTCCCTTGAGGAAGGGGATCCCAATATCTCAGTGTCTGACATGCGCTAAGTCATAGACAAGAGTGGGGTCCTCCGGGGGTGATGGTGGAGGCTTCAGCATGGGTGCTTGGATGGGACTGAGCAAGGTGAGTGTGATGGAAGTGTGACTGAAACAGAGCTGAAGACAATGATAAAAAATGATGGGTATGGGATATGAGTGTGACTGAGAAAGTCCAGAGGCTTGAAAATAGTCACCTACAAGATGTATTTTTCAGATAAATGGTAAGAATCTCCCCCTCTAAGTCCTTAAACATGGGTGTTATGTGATGGAAACTAGATTTGAGTTTCTGAATTTTGGTGCAGAAATTTTTTGTCAAAGAAGGCAGGCCATTCATTATTAGGATTGGTGAATTCACTGATGGTGGTTATTCACCTTATGTAGTTTTAGAATGCTTTAGATGTTTGCAAAGAGCATTGCCAAATACATGTGCTTGGGTGAAAGGGAAAAATAAGAGCACTGGTATGTGGCAGTGTCTTGCTCCCCTTCTTCCTGAGCAAGTGATCTCGGCTCCTGTTTGTGGTGAGTGAACCAGGAAAGAAGAGAGACGAGCGTTCCGAACACTGAGTTCCATTAGGTAAACAGAAGTATTTTTAAAGTCCTCTCCCTGAATCACTTCTGTCCATTCAGACAAGCAAACCCCGGTCGCTGAAGCCCAGGCAACATGTTCGGATGAACCGGGGAACTGTTCGTTATCTTTTCGGTCATCTTGAAAAACTCCTGAAGAAAAGTACTCTTCCTTCAGTGAGTAAGTTCTGTCTTATCTAAAAACGTAGCTGTGGTCTTTTTTCCTTGCCTCTTCCCCTGAGGCTGCTTCAGCAAATAATTTTTTTAAATTGAGGCTGGCCTGTTGTGCCAGGGAAGAAAAAACTCTTTTGTGAGTTCCTAGTTGAAGTGAGTGATGTCTAACTACACTAAGAAGATGAAACACTTAAATGTACTTTGGGTTTTTTAAAATGTCCTCTTCACTCATTTGTTGAACTCTAGGGCTCCTCGTTCTTTGAAGGTAATTAGTATGGTAGGAAGAGTATCTTTTTTTTAAAAAAATTTGATTTGTGGTCATGCTGCACAGCATGCTGGATCCTAGTTCCCCAAACCAGGGATCGAACCTCTGTCCCCTGCAGTGAAAGCACAGTCTTAACCACTGGACCACCAGGGACGTCCCTCGTGTCATTGCAGTCCCTTACATTTCCAGTCCCTTGGGCTTTCAGGTGGACCGGGCATAAGGCCGGTGATAGCAGTGAGGAGAGAACAAGCCCAGTTCCTAATCTAGAACGCTCGTCACCAACCCTGCATACTGCGTTTCTTTTGTGTAATCTTTTTTTTAGCCTGTTAGTTCATGTCTTTTGTTAACCAGTGTAAAATTACTTGTTTTCTGGTTTCTTGAAACAGCAGATCAGACCACATAGGCCACAATAGCATCTGTCAAAGTGACTGGCCATAAAAGCCAGCACCCACATTCATCTGAAGGGCACTCCCTCGGAAGGTGGCTTATTTTTACCATTCTCATCTACCTTACGGTATTTTGGGACAGCCAGCTTAACCTTCTTTCTCTCATTCTTTTCGGAGTGGTGTAAGATTCTCTCTTAGCACCACCACACAAGATGAAGAGTGGCCTCCTTTGGATGTTGAAGTCAGAGTCCGTCTTCCAGTTGCTTGCCAGCAAAGAGAAGTCTTTGATCAGAAGGAAATTCCTTATCCTGGATCCTGGTCTTTACATTTTCTGTTGTATCCGGGGGTTCAACCTCCAGAGTGATGGTCATCACGGTAACCTGCATCTTGGCTGCTGTTCCTTGGTGGATGGTGGATTTAGTGTAACCTCGATCCTCTTTCTGACCTGTCCACTTTTTGAATTGTGAGGTGTGAGAGGAGTGTCTTCATCCCTTCCTTAATGTGCAGTGCCTTGATTGGTTGTTTGAGGGGGTGGACTTTTGAAGATCTTTGCAGAAATATACTATATTGTTTCTTTTACCCCATCCTCCAACCAAACGGAGAGGTTTCCTTATTGTTGGAGAGTGAGAAGAGATCTCTAAGACTGAGACCTGTCAGGAAGGAAGAACTCTCCCTCTACCCTTTTAGGTTCTTCTGGCTAGGCTAGGAATTAAATTGACATGAGTCAGATCAACAAAAGAAACTAAAACTTTTAAAATTTATTTTTAAAATTAAAGGATAATTGTTTTACAGAATTGTCTTGGTTTCTTCTAAACATCAACATGAATCAGTCATAGGCATACATATGTATATGTATCCCCTCCCTCTTGAACACCCCTCCCACCTTCCTTCCCACGCCTCTAGGTTGCTATGGATCCCCAGTTTGAGTTCCTTGAGTTGTGCAGCAAATTCCCACTGGCTATCTATTTTACACATGATAATGTAAATTTCCATGTTTGGAAAAACTAAAATTTAATTTTGGATTGCCAGATGGGTTGAGGATATGGAGGGGAGAGAAATAGGTAAGGGATATTAACAGGTACAAACTTTCAGTTGCAAAATAAATGAGTCACAGTCATGAAATGTATGATATGGGATATAATCAATAATTATGTAGTATCTTTGTATGGTGATAGGTCATAATGACTTATTGTAGTAATCCTTTTGAAATGTTTAGAATTATCAAATCACTGTTGTGTAATAGGAACTAACATTTAATAATAGGTTAACTATATTTCAAGAATAAACCACAGATCAAATTTGTGGTTACTGGAGGTGGAGGGGAGAAGGAAGAGGAATTGGATGAAGGCAATGAAAAAGTAGAAACTTCCAGTTATCAGAAAAAGAAGTCCTAAGGAACCTGATTAAACTTAAAAGCTTTTTGCACAGCAAAGGAAACTATAAGCAAGATGAAAAGACAACCCTCAGAATGGGAGGAAATAGCAAATGAGATAACTGACAAAGGATTAATTTCCAAAATATACAAGCAGCTCAGACAACTCAATACCAGAAAAACAAACAACTCAATCAAAAAGTGGGGAGAAGACCTAAAGAAGACATTTCTCCAAAAAAGGCATATAGATGGCTAACAAGCACATGAAAAGATGCTCAACATCACTCATTATTAGAGAAATGCAAATCAAAACTACAATGAGATACTACCTTACACCGGTCAGAATGGCCATCATCTAAAGGTATATAAACAATAAATGCTGGAGAGGGTGTGGAGAAAGGGGAATGCTTTTTCACTGTTGGTGGGAATGTAAATTGATACAGCTACTATGGAAGATGATATGGAGATTCCTTAAAAAAACGAGGAATAAAACTACCATATGACCCAGCAATCCCAGTGCTAGGCATATACCCTGAGAAAACCAAAATTGAAAGAGACACATGTATCCCATTGTTCATTGCAGGACTATTATTCATAATAGCTAGATACATGGGAAAGAGACATGTATCCCATTGTTCATTGCAGGACTATTATTTATAATAGCTAGAACATGGAAGCAACCTAGATGTCCATTGACAGATGAATGGATAAAGAAGTTGTGGTACATATTTCACAATGGAACAGTACTCAGCCATAAAAAGGAATGCCTTTAGTTCAGTTCTAATGAGGTGAATGAACCTAGAACCTATTAAACAGAGTGAAGTAAGTCAGAAAGAGAAAGATAAATACATATTCTAACGCATATGTACGGAATCTAGAAAAATGGTACTGAAGAATTTATTTACAGGGCAGCAGCAGTGGAGAAACAGACATAGAGAATGAACTTCTGGACGTGGAGAGAGGGGAGGAGAGGGTGAGATGTATGGAAAGAGTAACATGGAAACTTACATTACCATATGTAAACTAGATAGCCAATGGGAATTTGCTGTATGGCTCAGGAAACTCAAACAGTGGCTCCGTATCAACCTAGAAGGGTGGGATGGGGAGGGAGGTTCAAAAGGGAGGGGCCATATGTATACCTATGGCTGATTCATGTTGAAGTTTGACAGAAAACAGCAAAATTCTGTAAAGTAATTATCCTTCAATTAAAAAAAGTCCTAGGGATGTGACAGTTAATACTGTGTTACATATGAAAGTTGTTAGGATTTACTACCAAGAATTTTCATCATAAGGAAAAACTTTTTGTATCTATATGAGATGTATCTATATGGATGTTTACTAATTATAACAAGATTAGTAAACATTCATCATCTCATGGATATTTTGTGATGATCATTTCATGATGTCAAATTATAATACTATACATCTTAAACTTATGCACTGCTGATGTATGTCAAGTATATATCATAAAATTGGAAGAAAAGTATTTGTTACATATGAAAATTGCATATATGTGAGAGGGTCAGCGTCCCTATATATGTGAGCGGTTGAGAGACAGAAAGGTAAAATGAAGTACACATGCCATCCTGAACTAAGAAATGGGGTAAGGTGCTGGGCTGGGGCCTCAAAAATTGTGGTCCTAGGAAATTTGTCATTTTCAATGAGTGTGTTCTCTCTATTCTTCTCTCTCATGAAATCCTTTCTAGCTAAAATGAGATAGAGATAATTGGAGGAAATAAGACATTGATTAAAATGGATACTTTTATTAATTATTTTGGATTGCCTTCTTTTTAAATTGTGGTATATGATCTCAGGATTTGAACTGTGACGTCTGATTTTCTCCCATTATGGTGATCTCCCACTTTTCGTCATTGATTTGCTTAGCTCTTAGAATTTTGATTACTTTGCTTCTTAGTTTCCATCATATGTTAAAAAGCCATACTAACTTTAAAAATATTTGAGGGAGTAGAGGGAAGGCCAGTCTAAACTAACTAGCTTAAAATTATAAACACAGTATTTTTCTCTTTTTAACTGCTTTAAAATTTTTTACATATCCAGTATATTTTACTCTTTTAAGGTTCTCATTAATTATCTATTTTATAATAGTGTCAACAGTGTATATATGTCAATCTCAGTCTCCCAATTTGCCTCGCCCCACCCTCCCCTTACCCCTTGGTATCCATACGTTTGTTTTTTGTCTCTATCTCTATTTCTGCTTTGTAAATTGTCTATACATGTTTTCAGATTCCACATATATGCATGGGATAATATGTGATATTTGTTTTTCTCTTTCTGACTTCACTCTGTATTAGTCTCTCTTTTCAACTGTGTCTCTACAAATGACCCAGTTCCGTTCCTTTTTCTGACTAGTGTTCCACTGTGTTTATGGACCACATCTTCTTTATCCATTCCTCTGTTGATGGACATTTAGATTGTTTCCATGTCCTGGCTCTTGTAAATGGTGCGGCAGTGAATGTTGGAGTGCGTGTGTCTTTTTGAATTAGGCTTTTCTCTGGGAATATGCCCAGTAGTGGGATTGCTGGGTCGCATGGCAGTTCCATTTTTAGTTCTATAAGGAGCCTCCATAGTGTTCTGCATAGTGGATTTATCAGTTTATGTTCCCACTAGCAGTAGGAAGATTCCGTTTCCTCCACACCCTCTCCATCATTTACCGTGTGTGGACTTTGGGATGATGGCCATTCTGACCAGTGTGAGCTGATACTTCATTGTAGTTTTGATTTACATTTCTCTAATAATGAATGATGTTGAGTGTCTTTCCATGTGTTTGGCCATCTGTATGTCTTCTTTGGAGAAATGTCTGTTTAGGTCTTCCACCCATTTTTTGATTAGGCTGTTTTTTTGATATGGAGATGCATGAGCTGTTTGTTTATTTGGAGATTAATCCTTTGTCACTTGCTTTGCTAAACAGTATTTTTCAAGGAATGTATATTATCATTTGTGTGTATATGTGTATATCAGTTCAGTTGCTCAGTCGTGTCCGACTCTTTGTGACCCCATGGACTGTAGCACGCCAGGCTTTCCTGTCCATCACCAACTCCCGGAGCCTACTCAAACTCATATCCATTGCATTGGTGATGCTGTCCAACCAGCTTATCCTCTGTTGTCCCCTTCTCCCACCTTCAATCTTTCCCAGCATCAGGGTCTTTTCAAATGAGTCAGATCTTCGCATCAGGTGACCAAAGGATTGGAGTTTCAGCTTCAGCATGAGTCCTTCCAATGAATATGCAGGACCGATCTCCTTTAGGATGGACTGGTTGGATCTCCTTGCTGTCCAAGGGACTCTCAAGAGTCTTCTCCAACACCACAGTTCAAAAGCATCAATTTTTCGGTACTCAGCTTCCTTTATAGTCCAACTCTCAAATCCGTACATGACTACTGGAAAAACCATAACTTTGACTAGATGGACCTTTGTTGGTAAAGTAGTGTCTCTGCTTTTTAATATTCTGTCTAGGTTGGTCATAGCTTTTCCTCCAAGGAGTAAGCATCTTTTAATTTCATATAAATAATTATTTATATATGTATGTATAAAATGTAAACCACATGTTACCTTGCATGATCTTTAAGGAATTTTCAGTTACCTGAGTCTTAATTTTGCATGTATATAGATATGTTTAAGTGCTTGAGGCTACTTTGAAAGAGTTCTTAGTAGTTTAACCAGTAGTAACCCTTAAGGTCTTGGATGTGCTCTTAGTAAACTTTTTTTTTTTAATTCTCATAGCCAGGGTGAGAGTCCATTTAGCTCAGTTGTATGAGTGATTATATTATTAAGTAGAGTGGCACTACTAGGGCTTCAGGAGACTCTCTAGTGCTCTCCATATACATGTGCATTTGCATGACTATTACATCCACTACACACGCTGATGTATATGTGCACATGTATTACAGTCCCTGAGCACACCATGTATTGTGGGCAATTGGAGGACATGATCTTTGGGTATAAACTGAGGGCAGGAAGCATGGCCCTTGGCATTCTTCTTCTGTGTAAACGTATCTGCCAAAGACTTTGCTTGGTGCCCGTCTTAGTTGGGGGTAGCCTTTACGAGAAGCAGCTCCAGTCCTTTCTGCCTTCTGTCTGGGTGCTGATGAATGGGAGGGGAGGCTGTGCTGGGGGAAGGCTGGGAGGCTGAGCTGTGCAGAGTCGGCCTTCTTGTGAGTGGGGGTGTGACTCCTTGCCTGTTCCTGATTCTCTTGCTGCCACAGCATAAGCTCAGTATTTAAGAGCACAGGTTTTGGTGTCAGCCCTAGATTTGAACCTTGGCACTCTCATTTTCCAGCTGTGGGATCTGTCTTGAACAAATCTAGTTAATCTCTCCAAGCTTCATTTTCCTGATCTAGAAAACGGGAATCATAATTAAACCCTCACCAGTACATTTACTCAAGGATGGATTTTCAATAGTGGAAGATGGGGAATCTACGTGTCCCCCATCCTTGTATGCAGCCAACTGGTAGATACAAAGTGTTCAAACAATTTCTGGAAAGTTCTGAAAACCAAACCTTGAATTTGCTGTATATGCCAGCAACTATTTACATAGTATTTATATTGTATTTACATCTGTTTGCATAGCATTTACATGTTGTGTGTTTGTGTGAAAGTTGCTCAGTTGTGTCCAGCTCTTTGTGACCCCATGGACTGTAGCCTGTCAGGCTCCTCTGTCCATGGAATTCTCCAGGCAAGGATACTGGAGAAGGCTCTTCCCAATCCAGGGATTGAACTCAGGTCTCTGGTATTGCTGGCAGATTCTTTACCATCTGAGCCACCAATGTTATATAAGTAGTTGTAAATATAATGCAAATACTGTGTAAATAGTTGCCTATGAGGGAGATTGAAGTTTTGTTATTTTATTTTGCCATTTTTTCCCCTGAAATCTTTGATCCACAGTTAGTTTAATTCAGATGTGGAACCCACAGATGGAGAGGACTAGCTGTATTATATTGAGGAATTTTGAGTATATAGGTTTGTTAGGAAAGGATATTGGTCTATAGTTTTCCTTCAGTGTTTCTCTTTGGAATCGCATTAGTGCTGGTCTCATAGAATGGGAAGTGTGCCTTCCTCTTATATTTTCTGTAGTGAAAAGTGAAAGTGAAAGTTATTCAGTTGTGTCCAACTCTTTGTGACCCCATGGACTATACAGGAATTCTCCAGGCCAGAATGCTGGAGTGGGTAGCCTTTCCCTTCTCCAAAGGATCTTCCCAACCCAGGGATCGAATCCAGGTCTCCCACATTGCAGGGAGATTCTTTACCAGCTCAGCCACAAGGGAAGCCCATTTTCTGTAGAGACTATATATATTTAGCATTACTTCTTTTTTAGATGTTTGGTAGAAGGAAATGGCAACCCACTCCAGTATTCTTGCCTAGAGAATCCCATGGACAGAGGAGCCTGGCAGGCTACGTACAGTCCATGGGGTCGCAAGAGTCAGACACTTCACGACTTCACGACTAAAGAGGGAGAGAGAATTTACCAGTGAAATCATAGGGGCCTGGAGAATTTTTCCCCAGAAGATTTTTTTTTTTTAAACTGAAGTATAGTTGCTCTACAATATTTTATGAGTTACAGATGTATACCACAGTGATTCACAGTTTGTAAAGGTTATACTGCATTTATAGTTACTGTAAAATAGTGGCTCTAATCCCTGTGTTGTACAGTATATCCTTGTAACTCACCTAATAGTTCGTACTCTTAATTCCCTCCTCCGTTATTGGCCCTTCTCTCCTACCCTCTCCCACTGTTAACCACTCGTTTGTTCTCTGCATCTGTGAAATGATAGGCAAAAGGTTTTTGTCTATAGTTAAATTTTGTTAAATGTTTGAGTTCTCCCTTTCACCTTGGATAAGTCTTGATGGCTTGGAGTTTTTAAGGAATTGGCCCATTTACCTAAATTGTTGAATTTGTGTTGTAGCATTGTTTGCAGTCTTCTCTTCTTTTAATGCCTGTATTGAAATTCCCTCCTTTCATTCCTGACAAAAATTCGTGTTGTCTGTTTTTTTCTGTGTTATTCTTGCTAGAGATTTATCAATTTTGTAGACTTAAAAAACACACCAAAAAACAGAAGTTTGGTTTTACCTGTTTAAGTGGTTAGAACAGTAGTGCCTTTACCTTTTTTTCATCTTCCCTCTTATAATTCCAACTTGTGGTATCTTTTTACTTTTTGTTTTTAAAAGTAAAGGACTTCATCAAAGCTGGTGAGATTTTTATTCCATTCTGTAATGTAACTGCAATTTAGATGTCTTTGCTTTGTATATAGGTTGAATCTATAAATCACTTACATTATTATGAAAACATAAATACTGTTCACTTCTCATCCTAGCACTGTATCCTGATTACCTTTCCTTTCTTATGTGGTCTTTTTTCTAAAATGTCATTCTTTCTTGACATACTCTCTGATTATGATGGAACATATCCTTAAGAACCACCTTATTGAAAAATGTGAAGGAAGTACACTTTTTGAGTCCTTTTATTCCCTCTGTACATATAATGGCTGGTTGGGTTGGGTGTTTTCCCTGAGAATTCTGATGGATTGTTATACTATCTGTTAGCGTCCAGTCTCAGTGATGAGGAGGCCAGTCCAATCCCAATGCTTGTTCCTGTGTAGAGGTCTGATTTTATATGTGATCTTTGAGAGATTGCAATGATACATCTTGACATAAACCTTTTAAAATTTGTTGTATTGGCCATTGGTAGGCCATTTTAGTTTGAAGATGCATGTTCTTTGCAAATACTACTTGGCTAGTTTTTCTTGTTTTCTTGATTTTCTTTCTGAAATTCGTAACTGGAGACTTATTGATTGCCATGTAGCAAACTACCCCAAATGTTAGTGGTTTAACGTTTAAAAAGTCATTTTATCACACGCACAGATAGATTCTGTGGATCTCAGACAGGGCATAACAGGGATGGCTTGCTCTGTTCTCTGAAATCTAGGGTTTCAGCTAAGAAGCAGCAGCTGGCGGGCAGAATCAGCTGGAGACTTCTTCACTCCCATGTCTAGTGCTCACACTTGAAGATGCTGCTCAGCTGAAACTCCTGGCCAGAGCATTTCTGCATGGCTTTTCTATTGACTTGAATGTGTATGCATGATGGCTGTGTTCTGAGAGGAAGAGTTTGCCCAGGGAACTTTTTGGAGATGACCTGTCCAGAGATGAAATATCCCAATAGAACATGAGGACGCTACTGGGTTGCTTCTGACCTGGTTCCAGAAATTGCTTCACTTCTCATTTTTTGGTTTCCGATGAGTCAGAGCCAACCAGACCCAAGGGGAGGGGAATTAGACCCCATATTACTCCACTACAAAAGAGATAAATATGGTAAAGTGCTGGATTTCTAATCTAAATATATGGGAAAATAATGCCTTTGTCTGAATATTGAAACATTTAAATTTCGATAATACCTCCTGCTGAGTCCTTGTTCCTGAGGAGTATTTTCTAGTTGTAGAGCTCTCTCGTGAAAACAACAGTTAGTTAAGTATAAAGAAACAGAATGACCAAATGATCTATTTAGAATAAGTGTCAAAGTAAGGTAGTAGGAGACCTGGGTTTGATCTCTGGGTTGGGAAGATCCTGTGGAGAAGGAAAGGTTACCCACTCTGGTATTCTGGCCTGGAGAATTCCATGGGCTATATAGTCCATGGGGTGGCAAAGAGTCAGACACAACTGAATGACTTTCACTTCAAGGTAGTAGGAAGAAAGAGAAAGTAGAAGTAAAAATGAGGCTGAGCATTTGCTAAGGAATGCTGTAGGGGAAGTGATCTGGAGGGCTGCAGTAGCAGTAGGCGCGCAGATCAAAGGGAAGCAGGTTGTGCTCACAAACCCTGCTAGGAACCTGGAGAGCTGATGCTTCAGCTAAGGAACATTGTACCATATTCTCCCAGTAGCTTGTTATTACCAAGGCAAATCCAGGTTACTTCATGCCAGTGGAGGTCCAGGGGAAAGGAATGACTAGATCTCAGGTTACTTTGATATATGTTTGTTCATTTTAAAGCCAAATACTTGAGTAGCTCAAATGGTAAAGAATCTACTTGCAATGTGGGAGACCCAGGTTTGATCCCTGGGTTGGGAGGATCCCCTGGAGAAGGGCATGGCAGCTCACTCCAGTATTCTTGCGTGGAAAACCCACGGACAGAGGAGCCTGGCAGACTACAGTCCATGGTGTTGCAAAATGTCGGACATGCCTGAGCGACTAACGTAATATTGCTTAAAGAGAGAAGTCTTTGTCGCCCGCGTAAAAAAACCTCACTGAACAGTGGGAAATGTAGATGAAATAAATCCTTTTTTCAAAGTAAGGAGAATGAGTGTATTCATTATAGTAAATAGTTTATCTGATCATTTACAATTAATCCATTGATATTTTCTATATACCCAAGTAGAAGGTAAAGAGTTTTCTGTTTGAATTTGAAATACCATTGAAGAAATATGTACAGACACTCTGAAATACAGCAAGTGCATGACTTGAATGCCATGTGTGAACATTCCTATGCTGTGCTGATGGGCAGTCTTCAGTTTTGTTATTTTCTTGCCACATGGTCACAGTCACCAGAAGGGTTAAAGAAGAAAAGTTGCATTCCTAAAGTTTCAACTTCCTTTCCTTTTTCCTGTGAAGGAAATATTATTTCTGTCTTTTCTCTAATCAACTGCTATTGTATTTCTTTACTTCTTCTTTCTATGTTTTTCTTTCAATTGACATTATAGACTTTGAGGACCTTAAAGAATTAATTTAAATGACTGTGAAGGGGGACAAAAGTCACAGTATTTTTAAAAGACCTTGAAAAATGCCTTTGCTTAGTATTAAAAATAATGTTCTGTGTTATCACGGTTAGGTAACTAGAATATCATAGTTCAGTTCACTTCAGTCACTCAGTTGTGTCCAACTCTTTGTGACCCCATGGACCTCAGCATGCAGGCCTCCTTGTCCATCACCAATTCCCAGAGTTCACCCAAACTCATGTCCATTGAGTCGGTGATGCCATCCAACCATCTCATCCTCTGTCATCCCCTTCTGCCTGCCTGCCTGCAATCTTTCTCAGCATCAGGGTCTTTTCAGATGAGTCAGCTCTTCACACCAGGTGGCCAAAGTATTGGAGTTTCAGCATCAGTCCTTCCAATGAAAACTCAGGGCTGATCTCCTTTAGGATGGACTGGTTGGATCTCCTTGCAGTCCAAAGGACTCTCAAGAGTCTTCTCCAACACCACAGTTCAAAAGCATCAATTCTTCGGCGCTCAGCTTTCTTCACAGTCCAACTCTCACATCCATATGTGACTACTGGAAAAACCATAGCCTTGACTAGATGGACCTTTGTTGGCAAAGTAATGTCTCTGCTTTTTAATATGCTGTCTAGGTTGGTCATAACTTTCCTTCCAAGGAGTAAGCATCTTTTAATTTCATGGCTGCAGTCATCATCTGCAGTGATTTTGGAGCCCCCAAAAATAAAGTCAGCCACTGTTTCCACTATTTCCCCATCTATTTCCCATGAAGTGATGGGACTGGATGCCATGATCTTAGTTTTCTGAATGTTGAGCTGTAAGCCAACTTTTTCACTCTCCTCTTTCACTTTCATCAAGAGGCTCTTTAGTTCTTCTTTCCTTTCTGCCGTAAGTGTGGTATCATCTGCGTATCTGAGGTTATTGCTCTCTTTCCCAGCAATCTTGATTCCAGCTTGTGCTTCATCCAGGCCAGCGTTTCTCATGATGTATGCTGCATATATGTTAAGTAAGCAGGGTGACAGTTCCTGTTTGGAACCAGATTTTCCATGTCCAGTTCTAACTGTTGCTTCCTGGCCTGCATACAGATATCTCAAGAGGCAGGTCAGGTAGTCTGATATTCCCATCTCTTTAAGAATTTTCCACAGATTGTGGTGATCCACAGTCAAAAGCTTTGGCATAGTCAATAAAGCAGAAATAGGTGTTTTTCTGGAACTCTCTTGCTTTTTCAATGATCCAGCAGATGTTGGCAATTTGATCTCTGGTTCCTCTGCCTTTTCTAAAACCAGCTTGAACATCTGTAAGTTCATGGTTCATGTATTGCTGAAGCCTGGCTTGGAGAATTTTGAGCATCACTTTATTAGCGTGTGAGATGAGTGCAATTGTGCGGTAGTTTGAGCATTCTTTGGCATTGCCTTTCTTTGGGATTGGAATGAAAACTGACCTTTTCCAGTCCTGTGGCCACTGCTGAGTTTTCCAAATTTGCTGGCATATTGAGTGCAGCACTTTCACAGCATCATCTTTTAGGATTTGAAATAGCTCAGCTGGAATGCCATCACTTCCACTAGCTTTGTTTGTTGTGATGCTTCCTAAGGCCCACTTGACTTCACATTTCAGGATTTCTGGCCCTATCTGAGTGATCACACCATCATGGTTATCTGGGTCAGGAAGATCTTTTTTGTATAGTTCTTCTGTGTATTCTTGCCACCTCTTCTTAATATCTTCTGCTTCTGTTAGGTCCATACCAATTCTGTCCTTTATTGAGCCCATCATAGTTAGGTAGCTAGAATAGTCCACAAAAGTTTGTTGACTGTATTATTGCTGAGTCCAATACTGTATTTAAGTGGTAGATTTTAGCAACTCTTTAATTTTTAAATAGGTTTTTTTTTAAGTTTTTTTTTTTTTTTTTGCCACATGACATGTGGATCTTAGCTCCCTAAACAGGGATCTAACCTGTGTCCCCTATAGTGGGAGTACAGAGTTCTAACCACTGGACCACCAGGGAAGCCTCTCCCATAAACAGCTTTCTATGAAAAAAATCTTACAACAACTTACGACCTTATTTCTATGGGAGATTTTATTTCTGATTTAGAAACATAATACAACCTGCTATAATTTAGATATTGAGTGTATGTAAAAGTTTGTTTCAAATTCTGATGAATAAATATACTGGAAACACAGATGTAAAGTCTAGTGTTTTGGTTTTAATATTTATGTATACAGCAGCATTCTAAAGTGTTAAGTTCCACAGGCTATAGACCAGCTATATTTAAGTTGTCTGTTTAAATATTTATAAAGTGTAATTTCTATGGAAAAGCAGTTCAGGAAAAAGACCCATAGAGTATAGGTTAAAAGTACTGTTATGTGATAGAATATGAAGGTTCTAATCAATGTAATGTATTTTATTCAGAGATAAAACTGCAATGGATATATCTACTTCTATCTTCTTGGCAGTCCCATTAGATTTCTAACGTGATTTCATTTCCTCCCTCTTAATAAATGACCAAGTATGTAGTAATATATAGCAACTCAAGGAATGAAAACACTGAAAGGATAAAAGGATAAACTGATGTTACCTCTGGACTTATGAAGGTTTAGAACAGATATCTCCTTGAGCATAAAAAGTCATACATTTAGCATGACTTGCACTACACAGGACATATCCCATGTTGATAGCCTTATGTCAGCATTCACGTTTTATTTCTTCCCCCTGTTTCTGGATATCTTTAAGTTAGAGAGTTTGTAAAATCTATTTTGATGCTGCATAAAATGGTACCTACCTAGGTGGCTTTTATAGAAACATTTTCATGAGTAATTATCTCCTGCTTTGTAAAAGCGGGATGAGTTACTTATTTATACTGGCTTTCTTATTCACAGTGCAAATATGACTTCAGGTGGGGTGGGAACTCATGAGATGCATACTTCTTATATTTGCAGAGTAGATTTACCAGCCTCTAGAGGAAGGAAGTCCCTCAGGACTCTCTTTAGTGTAATAGCAAAGGAAATTAGAATGGCCTGGCTAACCACATCAATATGCATAATTGACAAGTTACTCAATACTCCTAAAGATAAGTACTTTCCACTCTTTTCTTTTCGCTATCAAATGTAACCGTATGTATTATTCCTAGGCTACTGTTTTGTTCTAGAAATTAACATGTATCCTTAATGTGTATATGCTAATTAAGAGTGGACAGCTTCATGGAACTTGAAAAAATACTGTGGTGCCTCTAGGCAGGATGGTCTTTAAAATATCAATGTGTTGGTGATAGGTGATATATATAATCTCCAGCCCCTACAAGGATAAGGTAGGTGCCCAGGTTGGAAAGGAAGAAGTAAAACTATGTTTGCAGATGACATGATCTTGTATATATTTATAGAAATTCCTAAGGTATCCAGTATAGAACTATAAGAATTAGTGAGTGAGTTCACCTGGATATCAGGGAGGGTAGCAATAGTATAGGAAAGTCATTTGTATTTTTATGCATTTACAATGAACAACAATGAGATTAAGACATTTCTATTTATAGTCAGAATACTTAGGAATCTATTTACAAAACAATTGCAAAACTTGTTCTGTGCAAACGACAAAAAGTTGTTGAATGTCCAGAATAGGAAAATCTGTAGAGACAGAAAGTGACTTAGTGCTTGCCTAATGGTGAGGGTACCGCAGATGGTGACTGCAGCCATGAAATTAAAAGATGCTTACTCCTTGGAAGGAAAGTTATGACCAACCTAGATTGCATATTCAAAAGCAGAGACATTACTTTGCCAACAAAGGTCTGTCTAGTCAAGGCTATGGTTTTTCCTGTGGTCATGTATGGATGTGAGAGTTGGACTGTGAAGAAAGCTGAGCGCCGAAGAATTGATGCTTTTGAACTGTGGTGTTGGAGAAGACTCATGAGAGTCCCTTGGACTACAAGGAGATCCAACCAGTCCATTCTAAAAGAGATCAGCCCTGGGTGTTCTTTGGAAGGAATGATGCTAAAGCTGAAACTCCAGTACTTTGGCCACCTCATGCAAAGAGTTGACTCATTGGAAAAGACTCTGATGCTGGGAGGGATTGGGGGCAGGAGAAGAAGGGGACGACAGAGGATGAGATGGCTGGATGGCATCACTGACTCGATGGACGTGAGTCTGAGTGAACTCCAGGAGTTGGTGATGGACAGGGAGGCCTGGTGTGCTGCGATTCATGGGGTCGCAAAGAGTCGGACACGACTGAGCGACTGAACTGAACTGAAGGGATTGGGAGACTTGAGAGTGACTGCTGGTTGGAATGGATTTCTTCTGGGAGTGATGAAAAGGTTCTGCCATTTTAGATATTGGTGCATGCATGCTGTTTCTTCAGCTGTGTCTGACTCTTTGTGATGCCATGCAATGCAGCTCCCCGGGCTCCTCTGTCCATGGGATTCTCCAGGCAGGAATACTGGAGTGGGTTGCCACACTCTCTTCCAGGGGATCTTCCCGAGCCAGGGATTGAACCTGTATCTCCTCTGTCTCCTGCATTGGCAGGCAGGTTCTTTACCTCTAGCACCACCTGAGATAGTGGTGATGGTCATACAACTCTCGAATATCCTGAAAACCATTGAATTGTATACTTTGGGTGAAAGATACGGCCCGTGAATTATATGTTATAGAAGTTTTTAAACAAAGGGGAGGGAGATAAAGTAAACTTTAAAATATTGACACGAAAAGGTATCTATAGCTTGACAATGTAAAAGTAATATATACTCCTAGTTAAAAAATTTTTCCAACACCACAGAGCTTAACTTGAGGCATTGAAATTTTGCCTGTATTTATCTTCTTTGCCTAAAGTAGCTGGATTCCTGTTTTCTTTAGAACTCTGATGCTGGGAGGGATTGGGGGCAGGAGGAGAAGGGGGTGACAGAGGATGAGACGGCTGGATGGCATCACCGACTCAATGGACGTGAGTCTGAGTGAACTCTGGGAGTTGGTGATGGACAGGGAGGCCTGGCGTGCTGCAATTCATGGGATTGTGAAGACTCAGACACGACTGAGTGCCTGAACTGAACTGAACTGAACTGTGTGTAAGCGCCATAAATTAGCTTTTAGAACTACAACATTTTTGTTCACTTATAGTAAGAATTATTTAATTTTTGAATGGTTTCTCAGAGTCACTGAAACCCTTGGGAAGTCATTGCTAGGAATAATCTCCCCATCTTCCTCCAAAAAATTTGTAAAATAATTTACTAAATTAGTGTCCTTAGTGGTAGAAAATAAGAAATAAGAAGCTCAGAAGAGTAAACAAAAGAATGCAACCATTGTAAGCCTCTCCCAGAGGAAAAAATTTTTTAAATTTTGGTGTCTGTCCTTTCAGAACTTAAAAAAACAAAAGGCAGACTTATTGAGAGAGAATTCATTTTCTATATAGGTGACCCATTTAATCTTCTGGCACTTTTTAAAGAACTTTTTAAAAAGTACAATATATATACAGAAAGTATACAAAATGCATGTATATATACAGTTTGATGGATTTTCCCATCCATGTAAAACTGCATCTCATGAAATAGTAACTAAGAGAGAGTAATGTTCCCGGGTCACCTAAAGGTAATAACTGCTGCCTTCAGAATGCATAGTTTTTCCTGTTTTTGTACATCATGTAAATTAAAACATACAGGATGTATTCTCTTGGTCTGCTTTGTTTATATAGCTATATATTTGTGAATTATAGTTAGAGTGTTTCTTCTCATTTTTTGGTGATTATCCCACAACTGATTCTTTCCATTGTCTGGCCTTGGGGTAATTTTTGGTTTTGGCTATTAATATTATTAATACTTTTTGTAATGTCTGTTGGTGGACATCTGTCTGCATTTCTGATCAGTTCAGTCACTCAGTCATGTCTAACTCTTTGCGACCTCATGGACTGCAGCACGCCAGGCTTCCCTGTCCTTCACCATCTCCAGCGCTTGCTCAGACTCATGTCTGAGTGATTGAACAGGTGATGCCATCCAACCATCTCATCCTCTGTTGTCCCCTTCTACTCTTGCCTTCAATCTTTCCCAGCATCAGTGTGTTTTCAGTGAGTCAGCTCTTCTCATTAGGTGGCCAAAGTATTGGAGTTTTCAGCTTCAGCATCAGTCCTTGCAATGAATATTCAGGGTTAATTTCCTTTAGGATTGACTGGTTTGATCTTGCAGTCCAAGGGACTCTCAAGAGTCTCCTCCAACACCACAGTTCAAAAGCATCAATTCTTTGGTGCTCAGCTTTCTTTGTGGTCCAACTCTCACATCCATACATGACTACTGGAAAAAACATAGCTTTGACTAGTCGGACCTTTGTTGGCAAAGTAATGTCTCTGCTTTTTAATGTTCTGTCTAGGTTGGTCATAGCTTTTCTTCCAACGAGCAAGCGTCTTTTAATTTCATGGCTGCAGTCACCATCTGCAGTGATTTTGGAGCCCAAAATAATAAAGTCTGTCACTGTTTCCATCATTTCCCCATCTATTTGCCATGAAGTGATGGGACTGGATGCCATGATCTTAGTTTTCTGAATGCTTAGTTTTAAGCCAACTTTTTCACTCTCCTCTTTCACTTTCATCAAGAGTTCCTTGATGAAAAGTGCTTTGCATTTTTCTTTTAAAAAGAGCTTTGTAGTTCCTCTTCACTTTCTGCCATAAGGGTGGTGTCATCTGCATATCTGAGGTTACTGATATTTCTCCTGGCAATCTTGATTCCAGCTTGTGTTTCTTCCAGCCCAGCATTTCTCATGATGTACTCTGCATATAAGTTAAATAAGCAGGATGACAATATACAGCCTTGACGTACTCCTTTTCCTCATTTGGAGGCAGTCTGTTGTTCCATGTCCAGTTGTAACTGTTGCTTCCTGACCTGCATACAGACTTCTCAGGAGGCATGTAAGGTGGTCTGGTATTCCCATCTCGTGAAGAGTTTTCCACAGTGTATTGTGATTCACACAGTCAAAGGCTTTGGCATAGTCAATAAAGCAGAAGTAGATGTTTTTCTGGAATTCTCTTGCTTTATAGATGATCCAACAAATGTTGGCAATTTGATCTCTGGTTCCTCTGCCTTTTCTAAATCCAGCTTGAACATCTGGAAGTTCATGGTTCATGTACTGTTGAAGCCTGGCTTGGAGAAGTTTGAGAATTATTTTGCTAGTGTGTGAGATGAGAGCACTTGTGCGGTAGTTTGATTATTCTTTGGCATTGCCTTTCTTTGGGATTGGAATGAAAACTGACCTTTTCCAGTCCTGTGGCCACTGCTGAGTTTTCCAAATTTGCTGGCATACTGAGTGCAGCACTTTCACAGCATCATCTTTTAGGATTTGAAATAGCTCAGCTGGAATTCCATCACCTCCACTAGCTTTGTTCGTAGTGATGCTTTCTAAGGCCCACTTGACTTCACATTCCAGGATGTCTGGCCCTAGCTGAGTGATCACACCATCATGGTTATCTGGGTCATGAAGATCTTCTTTGTACAGTTCTTCTGTGTATTCTTGCCACCTCTTCTTAATATCTTCTGCTTCTGTTAGGTCCATACCATTTCTGTCCTTTATTGAGCCCATCTTTGCATGAAATGTTCCCTTGGTATCTCTAATTTTCTTGAAGAGATCTCTAGTCTTTCCCATTCTGTTGTTTTCCTCTATTTCCTTGCATTGATCACTGAGGAAGGCTTTCTTATTTTTCCTTGCTGTTCTTTGGAACTCTGCATTCAAATGGGTATATCTTTCCTTTTCCCCTTTGCCTTTCAGTTGTCTTCTTTTCACAGCTATTTGCAAGGCCTCCTCAGACAACCATTTTGCCTTTTTGCATTTCTTTTTCTTGGGGATGGTCTTAATCCCTGTCTCCTGTACAATGTCATGAACCTCTGCCCATAGTTCTTCAGGCACTCTATCAGATCTAATTCCTTGAATCTATTTCTCACTTCCACTGTATAATGATAAGGGATTTGATTTAGGTCATACCTGAATGATCTAGTGGTTTTCCCTACTTTCTTCAATTTAAGTCTGAATTTGGCAATAAGGAGTTCATGATCTGAGCCACAGTCAGCTTCCGGTCTTGTTTTTGCTGACTGTATAGAGCTTCTCCATCTTTGGCTGCAGAGAATATAATCAGTCTGATGTTATCAGATGGTATCAACCATCTGGTGATGTCCATGTATAGAGTCTTCTCTTGTATTCTTCGTGGAGAGTTCTGACAAAATGTGGTCCACTGGAGAAGGGAATTGCAGACTACTTCAGTATTCTTGCCTTGAGAACCCCATGAACAGTATGAAAAGACAAAAAGATAGGATACTGAAAGAGGAACTCCACAGGTCAGTAGGTGCCCAATAATGCTAGTTACTGGAGAAGAGTGTAGAAATAACTCCAGAACGAATGAAGATACAGCCAAAGCAAAAACAACGCCCAGTTGTGGATGTGACTGGTAAAGGAAGTAAAGTCCGATTACGTAAAGAACAATATTGCATATGAACCTGGAATGTTAGGTCCATGAATCAAGGTAAATTGAAAGTGGTTAAACAGGAGATGGCAAGAGTGAACATCGACACTTTAGGAATCAGTGAATTAAAATGGACTGAAATGGGCGAATTTAACTCAGATGACCATTATATGTGCTACTGTGGGCAAGAATCCCTTAGAAGAAATGGAGTAGCCCTCATAGTCAACAAAGAGTCCTAATGCAGTTCTAGGGTGCATTCTCAAAAACAACAGAATCATCTCTTTTGGTTTCCAAGGCACACCATTCAGTGTCACAGTAATCCAAGTCTATGCCCCAACCAGCAATGCTGAAGAAGCTGAAGTTGAATGGTTCTGGGAAGACCTGTAGAAGACCTTCTAGAACTAACAGCCAACAAAGATGTCCTTTTCATTATAGGGGACTGGAATGTAAAAGTAGGAAGTCAAGATACACATTAAGTAACAGGCAGATTTGGCCTTGGAGTATAAAATGAAGCAGGGCAAAGGCTAACAAGGGTTTTGCCAAGAGACTGGACTTCTGATGGGCGTATGTGTACCGGGGAGTGAAATTGCTGGATCCTAGGGCATTGCTGCCTAAACTATCTTGTCCATATCAGTCACTGGGGGTCTTCTTAACATGCAGTCTACTTCAGCAGATCTGGGATAGGCCCTGAGAGTCTGTGTGTCTAACAAGCTTAAGGGAATTCCAGATGTACTGGTTCTGGACTACACTTTGAATTAGCAAGGTTATAGTATCCTGTGATACTTATATATCTACTCATAACTGATACACTTATATTCAGTTTTAGTAAATAACACCAAGTAGTTTTCAGAGTAGTTGAGTCAGTTTACATTCTTATTGGCATTTTATAAGATTCCTTTGTTTACATTTATTTGTTCTGTTGCATTGATTGGTTTTTCTATTTGTGCATGTACTACATTCCTGATTACTTCAGTTTTATGTGAGACTTGGTATCTGCTAATATAAGTCCTGTCCTTGAACTCTGCATTTCTTCAAGATTGTTTCAGCTTTTCTTGGACCTTTGTATTTTAATCTACATTTTATGATTAGGATCAGTTTCCATGTGCATAAACCTGCTGGAATTTTGATTGGGATTGTATTGATTCTAGAGATCAATTTGAGAAAGAATTGATGTCTTTCCAACATTCAGATCTCTGAATGTGGTATATCACCCTCCATTATTGACTTAGCCTTTTGTTTGTTTCAACAACACTTACAGCTTTCTGCGTCAAGGTTTTATTTTGTTAGTTTATTCTTAAGTATCTCATTTGTTAATGCTGTTGTAAATAGTTCTATTCTTAAATTATTTCTAAATGTCAAGCCTGATGCATAGAACAATTGACTTTCATCTGTTACTTTTAATCAAGTATATTGGTAAATTCTCTTGATTTTAAGTGTTTATATATAGATTCTTTTGGGGGTTTTTTTGTGTGTGAACTCAATCATGTCATGCAAATAACAAGTGATATTTCTTTCCTTTTCAAACTGTATACCATTGGTTTTTTTCACCTAAATGCTTCGCTTAGTATCTCCAATTTAGTGTTGAATACTAAAAGAAATAGTGGGTATTCTTGTATTTCCCATTTCAGGGGGAAAGCTTTCAGTACTTCACCATTAAGGATGATGTTTGCTTTAGATTTTGTGTAGATCAGATCAGTCGCTCAGTCGTGTCCGACTCTTTGAGACCCCATGAATCGCAGCACACCAGGCCTCTCTGTCTATCACCAACTCCCGGAGTTCTCCCAGACTCACGTCCATCGAGTCAGTGATGCCATCCAGCCATCTCATCCTCTGTCGTCCCCTTCTCCTCCTGCCCCCAATCCCTCCCAGCATCAGAGTCTTTTCCAATGAGTCAACTCTTCGCATGAGGTGGCCAAAGTACTGGGGTTTCAGCTTTAGCATCATTCCTTCCAAAGAAATCCCAGGGCTGATTTCCTTCAGAATGGACTGGTTGGACCTCCTTGGAGTCCAGGGGAGTCTCAAGAGTCTTCTCCAACACCACAGTTCAAAAGCATCAATTCTTTGGCACTCAGCCTTCTTCACAGTCCAACTCTCACATCCATACATGACCACAGGAAAAACCATAGCCTTGACTAGACGAACCTTTGTTGGCAAAGTAATGTCTCTGCTTCTGAATATGCTATCTAGGTTGGTCATAAGTTTCCTTCCAAGGAGTAAGTGTCTTTTAATTTCATGGCTGCAGTCACCATCTGCAGTGATTTTGGAGCCCAGAAAAATAAAGTCTGACACTGTTTCCACTGTTTCCCCATCTATTTCCCATGAAGTGGTGGGACCGGATGCCATGATCTTCGTTTTCTGAATGTTGAGCTTTAAGCCAACTTTTTCACTCTCCACTTTCACTTTCATCGAGGCTTTTTAGTTCCTCTTCACTTTCTGCCATAAGGGTGGTGTCATCTGCATATCTGAGGTTATTGATATTTCTCCCAGCAATCTTGATTCCAGCTTGTGTTTCTTCCAGTCCAGCGTTTGTGTAGATACCCTTCATCAAATCAAAAAAGGTTCCGTATAACCCTAACTTTGCCAAGAGTTTTGGGGGGTTTTTTGAAGTCATGCTTGATACTGAATTTGGTCATATGCTATTTCTTCTTTTATTGAGGTGATTATATGTGACTTTTCTCCTCTCCTCTGATAATGTGATGAATTACACTGAGTTTTTTAAATGTCAAAGCATCCTCTTTTCTTGGAGTTTGAAATGTATTGCTCCTTTTTTATGTGTGTTTGGATTGGCTGATACTTTGGTAAGAATTATTACATCTGTGTTAAAGAGGGAGATTAGCATAGAATCTTCCTTGTTGTTTTTGCCATATTTTGTGCTTGCCTCATCAAATGAATTGGGAAGTATTCCACTTCTTCTGTCTCTGGAAGAGTTCATATAAAATAGTTGTTTCCTCTCTGAATGTTTTGAAGAGTTTACTGGCGAAGCAACTGGGCCTCGAGTTGTCTTTCTAGGGAAGGTTTTTAGTTCTGGATTTAATACATTTTGTAGATTTAGAACTATATACTATCTCTTAGTTTTGGTGTTTTACTAGGAATTTTTCTGTTTTTAGAATTTTACAAATATATTTAAAAAAATATTCTGATATATGTACTTGAATTGTTCAAAACAAGCGCTTAAGTATCTTTTTAACATCTACCGGACCCTAGTTATGGCCCTTTTACTTTCCTATCATTGATAATTTGCATTTTCTTTTTTTCCCCTTGACTTGCCAAATTCTTATCAATTTCATTGTCTTTTCAAAGAACCAACTTTGTTATTTTATTTTTTTAACTGTCTATTGCATGTTGTCTATCTCATTTTTTGCTTTATTGTTTCCTTTCTTCTCATTTCTTTGGGCTTAAACCTTTCTGATTTATTGAGATACATACTTGAATTACTGAATTTTTCAGCTTTCTTTTTAGGATCCCTTTAAAGCACAGCTTTAGCTGCATTCTGCAACATTTTATGCCTTATTTTTAATATTAGCTGAAAATATTTTCTAATTTCCTTATTTCTTATAGTTAATTCAGAACTATCTTTCTAGTTACCTTTTTGTTATTAGTTTGTAGGTTCACGCTATTGTGATCAGAGAAAATTAAGTTTTAATCTTTTGAAATTTATTGAAACCTATGGCATATCTTGCTTTTTTAATTAGGTATTTCTATGATTTTGATTCTCAAGGCCTTACACTCTTATAGCCCAGTGACTCATCAGTGATAGGGATATATGAGGTGTGGATATTTTTGCTCAGGAACAATTCATGGCTAGATAGTATAACTTAACCTCTTTGTTTTTTCTCTCTCATCTTTAACGGGTTGCCTTTCCAGCTATGTTTGTGAAGCTGGATATAATATACTTAAATTTCTTTTCACTAAAATAATACGTGCATTACTTCTCTCTTTTTCTCAGATTGTTCCTAAACCCTGCCAAGTGGAGTTGTGTGTGTTACAGATCTTTTTCCAGATACATTTGCACTTTCTTGTGTTAGAGAACTGCTAGTGTGTTTTTGTTATTTTTACCAGTTTTTGTGTTTAATTCTAGAGAGAAACCTTATTCATCTTGGCTTCAAATTATTGGGGGGGGTTACCTCATTGGTTACTCGCAAGGTGCAAGATGAATGAAAATGTGAGGTATCTTGCTCAAAAATTAAGAATTTCAAGACAGCAGTAGCAGAACAATACACCAAGTATGGGGTCCTCCTGACCATTGCTCACATGCTCATGACCAGCTCTGCTGTCACCACTGTGTATAGATTGGTGTTAAATAGTTGTATTAAGACAGAAATAAATTTTCTTAAAATTTTTCAGATGTTCTGTATTTTCATAAATTTGAACTCTGAAATGCATATTCCCAAGCATTTGAAAAATCAGATTTTTCAATTTCTACTGTAATTATAAAATTTTATAGTATTAGCTAAATGCCTGTCAGCTTAGACAACCTGATACACTCAACTATGAGAACATTTTGTGTGTTCTTAAAAATATGATCAGTTTATAAAAATAAGAGAAATTCTGTGTTGATTTATGACATTTTCGTAGACTTTTAAAAAACCAATTGAATCAGGAAAGTGTTGTTCAGTATTAGATTTTGGAGACAAAATTTAAAGGAAAAATACACTTGAGGAAAGTCTAGGTATTGTTAGCCTCAAAAAAAGGTGCATGGCCTCATTAGGGGGGTGTGTGTGTATAAAATGTGTCTTCAAACTAGTTGATCAATTTTGAAATTTAGAGAAGTATGAAATTTGCTTATATAATAATACCTTTTATAAGAAATTATGATTTATGTTTAAAAGCCAGTTTTGGGACTTCCTTCAAGATGCCGTGGATGAGACTCCATGCTTCCATCGCAGTTGATGGGGAACTAACAGTGCAATAAAAAAAAAGTTGCCAAATCAACTGGCAAAAACATCAGCTTATGAATATGTAAATATACCCAGCCATTTTATTTTGTTTTCAGAATATAATAGAAATATGCAAATGCATACTTATGTAAATGAATGATTTGTTGTATGACACTTAATGAGAACCAGACCTTCCAATAAAATTCAGTTTTGGGAAAAAAAAATGGAAGTATGAACATTCAGAGATGATCATTTTTCTAATCAATTTCAAAGCCTGTAAATCTTTTTGCAAGGTAGTTTGGCCTTAATAAGGTTCTTTTCACTCAGAAAGCTCCACTTCTAAGAATTTACCTTAAAGAAAAAACTGAACAAGTGTATAAGGTGCATATAAGATGTTTGTTCAGCATTGTTTTTAAGAGTGAAAATGGGGAACATGTTATTCAGTAGAGGTTTCATCATGTGAACTATGGTGTATTCATACAATGGAAAGTAGTACAACCGTTAGACTTGATAGTGGTTGCTTGATTGTACAAAAGAGTAGACTTAGAATGGTACACGTTGAGAGGGAAGTGGAGGTGAAGAGAACTAAATGAAAAAGAGTGCCAGCATCATTACCTTAAAAGTGGTGAGGCAGTGGCTACTGTCTTAAAATAGAAAAAGAAAATGAAGGTAACGATTATATTATCCAAGGCTATGAAGGTAGTGATAAAGAATATATCACTAAAAAAAGTATATAGGGAGCACAGAGGACTCGATATGGGCAGTGATAAAAATGATGCACAGTGAGCTGATCTCCATAGACCATGACCAGAAGGCCTAAGTCAGGGAATAGTGAATGGAGCAGTTTGCCACTTTGGAAGCTTTACAGCCCTTCATCGTGAGGTGTTTGTTGTGTCATCAATGCAGCACCCCCATATCAATCTGGATTTCATAGCTTTTGCATGTAAACAAAGGAGATGTAAGCCCCTCCCCCTTAAAGAACAGTTAGTTAAGACTTACAATGCAAGGATCTCGTTGGACTTCACTACTTCAGGTTATTTTATTAAAATGTTATAAATTTTCAAAAAAGAAATAATGGTAGAAACATCAGAGCTGGGAATAATTACAAAAGAAACTGCTAAAAAGTTGAACATTTTAGAACATTTAAGTAGGAGGATGTTTAATCATAAACACATTGATTTAAAACAAAATTTGGAACATTTAAATATAATCTTAATAACATAGGAGGATGTTTATCTGTGTTCTTCAAATGGAAATATGCATTGCCAAATAATATAATATGATCCCCATTTTTTAAAAAGATATATCTTAAGTGAGAAACTTTAGAAAGATGCATGAAATGTTAAAAATCATTGTCTCTTGATAGTGGGATTAAACGTGATTTTCATGTTTTTCTGTTGCCTATTTTAAAAAGCTATAAGCCTACGTGATTTTTTTGTAATACGGGGGAAATACTTCCTCTTGGGGAAAAGAAATTATAATAGTGATATAACTTAAGCAGAGACTGTATATGTCTTAACATCCAGCACAGTGCTTGGCACATGGGAGACACCTAATATTTGCTCATACTATCTCGTCTTTGGGCTTCCCAGATGGAGCTAGTGGTAAAGAACCTGCCTGCCAATGCAGGCAGATGTAAGAGATGTGGGTTCCATCCCTGGGCTGGGAAGATCCCCTGGAGGGGAGGGTATGGCAACCTAGTCCAGTATTCTTGCCTAGAGAATTTCATGGACAGAGGATCGATCCATAGGTTCGCAAAGAGTAATAAAGCATTTTGTAACCATTGGCAAAGTAAAGTAAGCTATTTTTAAGCAAAGCATATGTTATGAAGAGTGTGAGAATTAACGGAAAAGACTACAAAGTGTTACTGTCAGGTAAAAAGTTTAAAAACATTCAGAAAGCAACTGGTAAATGTTATGCTGGTTTGTTTTGCAAAAGTAGTGTACTTACAGTACCCTCGATCTTGAATAAGGTGGGGGGTTAGCAATAACAAGCCTCCATGCAGTTGAAAATCTTCATATAACTTTATGGTCTGCCCTCTGTATCCCTGGTTCCACATCTGCAGATTCAACCAACTCTGGCTTTTTGTAATAGATGTTTAGTGGAAAAAAATCCACATATAATGGGACCCGTGTTGTTTATGGGTCCACTGTACATAAAATCTTTAGAGTGCAAAAACATATCATGAAGTCCCTTCATCTTGCTACCAGGACTCTCCCCTGGAGGCAACATTGAAATTTTTGTGTATCATTCTAGAAATACACAAAATGCATGTCGTCCCCTTTGTTATTATATATGATATCATGTTGTATGCACAATTCTTTACCTTCCCCCTGTCCCCACTGTATGTCTTAGAGATAATTTTATATTGTTGTGTATAAGTTTTATATTGTTGTATGGAAGAATTTATATTTTTATTTTTTATGGCTACACAGTATTCATTGTGTGGATATATAATTGATTTAACTGTCTCTTGTTAATGGATACTTAAGTTGTTGGCAAACTTTACCACTATTAACAATGCAATAGAATATTTCCTTGTTTATACATAATTTTACACGTGTATAAGTTTCCCTGTGAGATTAATTCCTTGAAATAGAAGTGATAAATCAAGGAATGTCTGCATTTGCAGTTTTGGTAGATTTGGCCAAAGTGCCCTTCAGTGAAGTTAAAGTAGTTAACACTTTTACCAGCAGTATCTGAGAGATTTTGTTATAGTTTCCAGGTATCACTGATATGTTGAAAAATGTGCCTACATGAGTAATCAGACTCTTGACAAATGAGATTCATTGTGGACAAGGATAAAGTATATACTTTTTGTTAGAGGAATATGAGCTAAGACTTATAAACCATGTTCTAAAAACAGTGGTTCAGTACAGTTTGGATAAAGTACTGGGCATTGTTAAGAAATTGGAAACCTAACAGAGGCACACCATCATGGTCATGTATTGAAATATTAGACTTACAAACCATGTTCTAAAAACAGTGGTTCAGTACAGTTTGGATAAAGTACTGGGCATTGTTAAGAAATCTGAAACCTAACAGAGGCACATCATCATGGTCATGTATTGGAATATTTTTATTTCATCTGAAGTATTGGTTTCAGTTTTGGATGCAGTGATATGGGAAGAACATGACTGAGTTGGAGAAGGATAACTAATGATTAGGATGTGTGCATGCTCAGTCATAGCCAGCTCTTTGCAACCCCATGGACTATAACCTGCCAGGCTCCTCTGTCCATGGGACTTTTCAGGCAAGAATACTGGAATGGGTAGCCATTTCCTTCTGCAGGGAGTCTTTCCGACCTGCATCTCCTGCAGTGGCAGGCTGAGTCTTTAACGCTGCGCACCTGGGAAGCCCAGTTAAGAGGATGACTGGGGTTAAAAAGTATTGTTCAGAAAAAGAAGTAACAACTAGTGGGGTGGGATGCCTTCCCAGGTGGCTCTTGTGGTAAAGACCTGCCTGCCAGTGCAGGACACATAAGAGACGTGGGTTCGATCCCTGGGTTGGGAAGATCCCCTGGAGGAGGGCATGGCAACCCACTCCAGTATTCTTGCCTGGAGAAATCCCATGGACAGAGGAGCCTGGTGGGCTACAGTCCACAGGGTCTCACAGAGTCAGACAGGACTAAAGTGACTTAGCACATACACTAGGGTGGAATACATCTAAATTTTTGAGTCATGAAAAATATGAATGTGCACACACTTTTTGATTAATCCGTCTTAGAGTTTTAGAAGCTAGGAGTATATAGGACTCTCAAAAGAAGAAGTGACCACCTCTAGTGCCAGAACAAATTTTGGATGGATAAACTGTAGGAGAATACATTATTTTTATACTTCTGGTTGGATGGCCTTTCTAAAAACCCAGAATTCATGAAGGAAAAGATTGATAGTTTATGCTGCTGCTGCTGCTAAGTCGCTTCAGTCGTATCCGACTCTGTGCGAGCCCATGGATGGCAGCCCACCGGGCTCCCCCGTCCCTGGGATTCTCCAGGCAAGAACACTGGAGTGGGGTGCCATTTCCTTCTCCAATGCATGAAAGTGAAAAGTGAAAGTGAAGTCGCTCAGTCGTGTCCGACTCTTAGCGACCCCATGGATTGCAGCCTAACAGGCTCCTCCGTCCATGGGACTTTCCAGGCAAGAGTACTGGAGTGGGGTGCCATTGCCTTCTCTGTGGTAGTTTATGGGTTGTAGCCAAATCTGTTAAAAGGCAACCACAGATCGGGGTAAATATTTGCCAGACAAATGATAGGACAAAATATGTAATTTATGAAAAGCTTTTAAATCTCTAGAAGGATAAATATGCTAGGATAAAAACAGAGAATATGAAAAAAAGAAATAGTGGTCAACAACGTGAAACTATGTTAAATCTAACCTAGTAATCAATAAGACATTTTATACATTTCATTAAATACAAAGATTGACAATCCATCATTAAGGGTATAAAAGAATAATAGGCTTTCTTTCTGGAAAGCAGTTTCATGAAATATTTATCAAACTAAAATAAACCTCTCGTCTATTTTAAACATTGTCTAATAGAATTGTAGTCAGTTTATACTATTAATGTAGAATAAACTGTTTAGTAAATTATCTTTACTTAATTAAGGAGATGATAATTTATGTGATTTGGGCTCAATTTTGTGAACACACTTAAGCTGTGAAATTGATACTTTTGTGTAAGATTAGATTGCAGCATATAGCTGTGGGTTTCAGGTCAGTTCAGTTCAGTTGCTCAGTCGTGTCCGACTCTTTGCAGCCCCATGAATTGCAGCATGCCAGGCCTCCCTGTCCATCACCAACTCCCGGAGTTCACCCAAACTCATGTCTGTTGTGTCGGTGATGCCATCCAACCATCTCATCCTCTATCATCCACTTCTCCTCCCACCTTCAATCTTTCCCAGCATCAGGGTCTTTTCAAATGAGTCAGCTCTTCGCATGAGGTGGCCAAAGTATTGGAGTTTCAGCTTCAACATCAGTCCTACCAATGAACACCCAGGACTGATTGTCAATGAACATCCAGGGTTTCAGGTCAGGAGTATTTAATAAAACAATTTTCTAGTTGGAGACCTAAAGTATTTAGCTCAGTGAAAGTTTGATACTTTGTAAATACTGCATGAGTGTTCTTTGAATTCCCACTTTAAATTCTAAGCTCATTTGAAAACACAAATACTTAAAACCAGAAAAACCCACCACCAACAACAAAACTTGCTGGAGATTCCGTTAGTAATAAATAATGTGATACAACTGAATTTTTTAAATTGAACATTCAATACTAGATTGAATTTAAAAATACTTATCAGTAAGAATTATAGAATGAGAGCTTCTAAAAATGAGTGCTAATTGATCAGTCAACACTGAGCTGAGCAGACCACTGTATGATTAATACATGTTACAGAATAACCTGCTATAATTGAGTTTTGAGAGACTTGACACATCTATTAAAAATAAAATCTTGAGTTGAATTGCAAAAAATGGTTAAATTTATTTACCTGGAAACTAAGCAGTTTACTGAAGTTCTGAAGACATTGAAGAGTGTTAAAGGGTTCAGAACTTAATGATATTTCACTGTGATCCTCACCAGTTTGGTATAGTCTACTTTTTTAAATAAGAGTTTAAGACCCTTTGGAGATAGAAGTTGCCATAGCCTTTCCTTCCTTTTTCCTTCTTTTATAATAGTTCAGTCGCTCAGTCATGTCCGACTCTGCAACCCCATGAACTGCAGCATGCCAGGCCTCCCTGTCCATCACCAACTCCCGGAGTCCACCCAAACCCATGTCCATCGAGTCGGTGACGTCATCCAACCATCTCATCCTCTGTTGTCTCCTCCTCCTCTTGCCCTCAATCTTTCCCAGCATCAGGGTCTTTTCCAATGAGTCAGCTCTTCGCATCAGGTGGCCAAAGTATTGGAGTTTCAGCTTCAACATCAGTCCTTCCAATGAACACCCAGGACTGATCTCCTTTAGGATAGACTGGTTGGATCTCCTTGCAGTCCAAGGGACAACAGACTGGTTCCAAATAGGTAAAGGAGTACATCAAGGCTGTATATTGTCACCCTGCTTATTTAATTTATATGCAGAGTACATCACTTCATGGGAAATAGATGGGGAAACAGTGGAAACAGTGTCAGACTTTATTTTTTGGGGCTCCAAAATCACTGCAGATGGTGACTGCAGCCATGAAATTAAAAGATGCTTACTCTTTGGAGGAAAGTTATGACCAACCTAGATAGCGTATTGAAAAGCAGAGACATTACTTTGCCAACAAAGGTTCGTCTAGTCAAGGCGATGGTTTTTCCTGTGGTCTTGTATGGATGTGAGAGTTGGACTGTGAAGAAAACTGAGCACCGAAGAATTGATGCTTTTGAACTGTGGTGTTGGAGAAGACTCTTGAGAGTCCCTTGGATTGCAAGGAGATCCAACCAGTCCATTCTGAAGGAGATCAGCCCTGGGATTTCTTTGGAAGGAATGATGCTCAAGCTGAAACTCCAGTACTTTGGCCACCTCATGCGAAGAGTTGACTCACTGGAAAAGACTCTGATGCTGGGAGGGATTGGGGGCAGGAGGAGAAGGGGACGACAGAGGATGAGATGGCTGGATGGCATCACTGACTTGATGGACGTGAGTCTGAGTGAACTCCGGGAGTTGGTGATGGACAGGGAGGCCTGGCGTGCTGCGATTCATGGGGTCGCAAAGAGTCGGACACGACTGAGTGACTGAACTGAACTGAGTACATTATGAGAAACACTGGGCTAGAAGAAGCACAAGCTGGAATCAAGATTGCCAGGAGAAATATCAATAACCTCAGATATGCAGATGACACCACCCTTATGGCAGAAAGTGAAGAGGAACTAAAAAGCCTCTTGATGAAAGTGAAAGTGGAGAGTGAAAAAGTTGGCTTAAAGCCCAACATTCAGAAAATGAAGATCATGGCATCTGGTCCCATCACTTCATGGAAGCAGTGGAAACAGTAGCTGACTTTATTTTTCTGGGCTCCAAAATCACTGCAGATGGTGACTGCAGCCATGAAATTAAAAGACTCTTACTCCTTGGAAGGAAAGTTATGACCAACCTAGGCAGCATATTAAAAAGCAGAGATATTACTTTGCCAACAAAGGTCCATATAGTCAAGGCTATGGTTTTTCCAGTGGTAATAGAGCCTTTTCAGGCAATTTTTTTTTTATTCCTTAGCTGAGAGTGGAAGGAAGTTCTATGAAAGGACTTATTTAGTTGTATAGATTGCATAGCAAAATAATTAACTATGGATTTTGTAATCAACTAGAATTCACATTTATCTATATTTTGTTTAATCATTCAGTGTGTCCAACTCTTTGTGATCCCATGGACTGCAGCATGCCAGGTTTCCCTGTCTTTCACTTGTCTCCTGGAGTTTGCTTAAGCTCATTTACCATTGAGTCAGTGATGCCATCCAGCCCCTCAGTCATCCCCTTCTCCCGCCTTTAATCTTTCCCAGCATCAGTGTCTTTTCCAATGAGTTAGTTCTTTGCATTAGGTGGCCAAAGTATTGGAGTTTCAGCATCAGTCCTTCCAGTGAATATTGAGGGTTGATTTCCTTTAGGGTTGATGGTTTGATCTCCTTACTGTCCCAGGGACTCTCAAGAGTCTTCTCCAACACCACAGTTCAAAAACATCAATTCTTCAGTGCCTAGCCTTCTTTATGGTCCGTCCAGCTCTCACATCTGTTTGACTGTACGGACCTTTGTCAGCAAAGTGATGTCTCAGCTTTTTAATATGCTGTCCAGGTTTGTCGTCGCTTTTCTCCAAAGGAGCGAGCGTCTTTTAATTTCGTGGCTGCTGTCCCTGTCCACAGTGATTTTGGAGCCCAAGAAAATAAAGTCTCACTATTTCCATTGTTTCCCCATCTATTGGTCATGAAGTGATGGGACCAGATGCCTTGATCTTAGTTTTTTGAATATACTTTTTATATACTTCTTAGTTATAAGACCTTTGATCTTCAGTTTCTTATAACATGAGGACAGTAGTTCACTGGGCTTGTCTGAGGAAACTGTTTTGAGCAATCTACTTGGAGTCCTTTGAAACAAGGACAGAAACCCAGGGAATGTTAGGCTTTTTAAGTCTCAGTTTTGTGATCTATAAAATGGAATTAATATCTTCTTCTTGGGGTTCTTGGATAATTAAATGAGATATACAAGCCTAGTGGCTGGTATACACAGGCCCTCAATAATTGTGAATTATTATTACTAGTACTGCAGTCATGTGATGTCTGTTGATGGAATTATAGCCTCTCTGGCCTTAATCAGTGCTCTAAGGAAAGGTAAATCTGCAACTTGGTGGGTTAGATAAAGCATTTTGCTCTGAGAGGTCATTAGTGGAAGGCAAGCACAGGGTGTACTCAATGAAGTGTGACTGCTGGACGCCAAGAAAAATTGGGGTTTGCAGTAACAGCCCCCTTTATTCAAGCAGAAAACAGTCTGACGCAAGCAGTGCTTTCTAAATGGCTATGAATGGAACAATCTGCTGGGAGAATTTTCCATCTAGAGTACTGGCAATTAATCCAAATGAGACTAAACTGCTGGAAAATCCGAGAGCAATGGAAAATCAAAAGGGTGCCCCGAATTGAATGGGTTAAGGCTGTATTGTACTTTAATTCAGAAACAAGTTTTGTGGTTGGAAAAAGCTAAAGTAATTAATTTGACCATGAACTCTTAGATTAAATTTATTGGGAGAGGAATCTCGTTTTCTAGTGAATCTGTGTAATTCTAGACTGAGAGTCTAGACTTTGATCAACTATTACTTTCCGATCCCAATTGAACTCCCTTACTAATGAGTTGAACCTTGAGAAACCCGGAATAAATTTTTTAAAAACCCTGCTAAGAAACAATATTTTTTGACCATATAAGATTTGGGGTCTTGTTTTTATTGGCCCTTTTATCTTTGCTATTGCCATTTATGATGGTAGTTCTCTTATGTATTACTGATTGCAACCTACAACCTAATAGCTAGAATTTCAGATTAAATTCAGGTAGTATTTACTGGGTACCTGTTGGGTACCAGGCGGTGTGCTAAATGCTAGAAATATAGAGACAAATAAGACGTTGTTCTTGTCCTCAAGGCATTTGTAGCCTTGTCAGGTTCTATCAATAATGATGACTATAGTAAGAACACCAAACATTTGTAGAGGACTTAGTTTTCTAGGCAAGTGCTTTGTACGTGTTGACTCAATCCTCACAAGGACTTTGGTGCAAGTGCTTTTATTTTGTTTTACAAATGAAGACCTTAAGGCACAAAAATTCAAGTAGCTTGCCTAAAGAGGAGTAGAGAGCAGGAATTTGAATGTAGGCTGTCTGGTTCTACTATGGCTGGCAGCCACTGAGTACCCACAGTATGTTTTGGTCAGAGTTTAGCTTATTAAAATTTTAACTTTTTTTAATTAAAAAAAAATTTAGATTTTTAAAAAAATGTGGACCATTTTAAAAGTCTTTGTTGAATTTGTTACAATACTGCTTCTGTTTATGTTTTGGTTTTTGGCCATGAGGCATGTGGGTTCTTAGTTTCCCAACCAGGGTTGGAACCTGCACCCCTGCATTGGAAGGTGAAGTCTTAACCACTGGACCCCCAGGGAAGTCCTTAAATTTATGATTTTTTAAAACCTATTTTCTTTAAACCTTTAAAACCCAACAAAAAAATAATAAATCCAGTAAAATAGAATTCTAATAAGTCCATGAAACTTGTAATAAAAACACATCTGAGGCTTCTCTGGTGGCTCAGTGGTAAAGAATCCACCTGCCAATTCAGGAGACGTGGGTTCAGTCCCTGGGCCAAGAAGATCCTACATGTTGAGGAGCACCTCAGCCACAACTCCTGAGCCCTTGAGCCCTAGAGCCTATGCTCCAAAACAAGAGAAACCACCGCAGTGAGAAGTCTGCGTGCTGCAACGAAAGAGTAGCCTCTGCTTGCTGCAACTAGAGAAAAGCTTGTGCAGCAACGAAGACCCAGCACAGCCACAAATAATAAACAAAAAAGTAAAAACACATTTGCTAGTTTTTTGATGCTCAGATGCTTTTAAATAGATGAAATTCTCATATTAATACTATTTACAAACTTGGTTAGAGTTCCTTAAACATTTCAAGCCATACTTACAAATTTAATGTCTGATTTCCTCAAGTACTTCAAACTTCCAGTAAAGACAGATAAGTCATCATCTCTTAAGAATTTTAAACATTTTAACATTACAACCACTGATGGTTGTAATGGTAATAAAAGTTATTGCTACACTGTATAAATACAACTTAAAATTATCACTACTACTGTGTCTTCATTCAGAGACTACAAATGTACCCAACCAAAGTGGACAGAATTACCATTCTGAAGCTACTATAGCGTCCAGGTTGGAGATACATGTCTGGGTCAGTAATTCTAGGCTTGTTCTTCTTGGCCTAAATGCCTTATAGTAATGGGACTGCCCAAGCCTCTGCCTCTTTCTGTATCTTGTACTTATCTAATTAAAAAGAATTATTGGAGTAAGGCTGATTTACAGTGTTGTTAGTTCCCACTGTACAGTAAAGTGAATCTGTCACGCATATACGTGTTAGTTGCTTAGTCATGTCCGACTCTTTGCAACCGTAGCCTGCTAGGTTTCTCTGTCCGTGGAATTCTCCAGACAAGAATACTGAAGTTGGTAGCCATTCTCTTCTCCAAAGGATCTTCCTGACCCAGGGATCAAACCTGGGTCTCCTGCATTGTAAGCAGATTATTTACCACCTGAACCAGCGGGGAAGCCCATGCATATACGTATATCCACTCTTTTTAGATTCTTTTCTCATACAGATCATTACAGAGTATTGAGTAGAGTTTCCTGTACTATACAGTAATTTCTTATTAGTTGCCTATTTTATATAGAGTAGTGTGTATGTATGTTCTTGCCTGGAGAATCCCAGGGATGGGGGAACCTGGTGGGCTGCCGTCTCTGGGGTCGCACAGAGTCGGACACGACTGAAGTGACTTAGCAGCAGCAGCAGTGTATGTATCAATCCCAATTTCCCAATTTATCCCCCCCCACCATACATTTGTTTTCTATATCTGACTCTTTCTGTTATGTAACTAAGTTCATTTTGTACTTATCTAATTTTTAAAAAACTATTTATTTGGCTGTGCTTGGTCTTGGTTGCAGCATGTGGGATCTGGTTCCCTGACCAGGGATTGAACCCAGGCTCCCTCCATTGGGCTCAAGGAGTGTTAGCCCACTGGACCACCAGGGGAGTCCCTGTACTTATCTAATTTTTGACCATAGTCTCTTAATCTACGTTAGAGATGACAGGATTCTGTAGACCCTGCCTGGATGGTATCTTTCCTGTTGAGTTTGCATCAACAGGACCTTGTCCAGTAGTCAGAGGTAGTCATTTCAGCAGATTGGCACATAACATTTTAAAGTAAGTACTATTGGAACTTCACATACACCGTAATCCCATACCCAGGACGATCTCTAGCACAAACAGTACTTTCTGTGTGAATTACAGGTGCCAATCTAGGTAGATGAAATAATTACAGAAGGCCTCAGGTCACGACTCAAGGTACAGCTAGCTAAGCCTGGCTAGACTTTTACTCCGGCTTGCCCTGTTCGCCACAGATCCCCTATAGCTCAAAAACTCCCTTTTTGAGTACCATTAAGACTCGTGAATTTTCACAGAATTAATGATCAGATTGCCATTTGATCTTTTAAACTGGCTCCTTTCTAGACTTTCTGGCAAAAACAAGATATTCTAGCCCCATCCTGATGTATCCCTTCCCCCACTCCTGCCCAAGACTAGAGTCAGATATTATCTGCCGAGCCAGTAGCTTTTGTGGCAGAATAGTGTTAGATGCTATTAGATATGTTTGAAATTTGATTATGTATGAAATTGTTCCGTTGGATTACTGATAACTGCTCCTTAGTGACAAAGATCTGAAAGATCTATTTTTAATGGATCACAGAGTTTCCGATTTAACTCTATTAACCCTTAAAGTATTCTTCTAATTAAAAAAAATTTCCATCTCTCTTCACCTTTGCTTTGAGCCACCAGCTTGTTTGCCCTCTCTGTATACAGCAACGTTCGCTTCCCAACTTCAGTATGTGGTGTGTGCCAAACTGTGATGACCTTCGTGTTGTCTAAGCCTTCTGTGATACGTGCCTCCTTAGATCCTGGTGCTTAGCCGGCCTTCGTCTGTAATCGCTCTGTAGCCATATGTTCAGTAGGGAAGACAGATGACCAGCACCTGGTTCCTGATGTTACCTTGTTCTGGCCTTGCTCCTCCCAGTTCGTGCCATGCATACCCCGCCAGCCCTCTGCTTCCTTCTGTATTCCTTCCTAGTATTTCTTCTCCTGTTTCTTTTGTTTTCTCCTTCAAAACCCCCAGTCTTTCTGTGACATGGAGTTTTTTTTCCCTTTTTTGGGGTGGGGGAGGAAGGGATACTTATAGTACTTTGTTAAATTTTGTGTGTGTGTGTGTTTTTTTTTCCCATCTCCCAAACTCCTTTTATTGGAAAACTACTGGAGAATATGTGAAATAGTTTTATTTTAATTTTTTAAAAAAGCAGGTGAGAAAAAGATGATTCAAAAAACACACTTCTCTCCTTTATTTTTCTTCAAATCTGATATTAAGCTGGCTTAGTGGAGTGAGTCGGTATTCATGGGATTATATTTATGTTTTTTTTTACTTAAACTGGGTAGTAGGCACATGGGTATTTGTTTCTTTATACTGTTTTTATGTCTGAAATATTTTATAATAACACATATTTTCTTTATTTAAAATTTTGGTCTGACTCTCTTGATTTTTGTAGGGATAGGAAGAGGTGCGTCATTAGCCCTGAATAGACAAATGCGTGAAGATGCGTGGCTGAGGATATGCAGTCAGTGTTACTCAGATGTGGTGCCTGTTATGTCCCAGACCGTGTTCCAGGCACAGAGGATATAGTGTTACTAGGAGAGTGTTCTGCCTTTGTGCGTTCTATAGCTAGGTGGGGAGCACACTAAGCAAATAAATATGGAATATAATATCAGCTACTAATAAGTGCTACATGTAGCATAGAAGGAGGAGCTTTGACTGGGTCGAGGGAAGCTAGTTTAGATGGATGGTCAGGGAAGACCACATAAGGGGGTGACATTTGAGCAGAGACATGAATGGAGGGGGGGAGTAAGAAGCACGGGAATGGAGAGAAGGGTGGTCCACAGCTGGGAACAGGGAGAGCATAGATCCTTAGGCCAGAGAACATTTGGCATATTTAAGGAAGACCAGGAAGTGTCTAAAGAGCAGAAGTGTCTTTAGTCTTTTCTAAAGAAAAGTAAGCCAGAAGTGATGGGGGATGAAGCCACAGAGATCAGCGGGGATCAGTAAGGCCTTGCAGGTCATAGTGAGGGGTTTGTGTTTACTCTAAGTATGGTGGAGGGTGGGTTGGTTGGTTTTTTTAACTGCATCATTCAGCACATGGGATCTTAGTTCCCCAACCAGTGATCGAACCCATGCCCCCTGCCTTGGGACCGTGGAGTCTTTACCACTGGGCCACCAGGGTAGTCCCACAATGGGGAATTTTTGAACAGGAGAGTGACAGAATCTTAGTGAACTCTAAAAAATTACTTTGGTTATTCTGCAAAGAGTTTATTATAGAGAGAGAGAGTAAGGCAGAGAGGCCACAGTTAGCTGGCTGTTGTTGCAGTTCAGGTGAAAGATGACAGTGGCTTGGACTGGTTGGGGTCACTGGTGAGAGAAGATCAAATTCTGGATATTTTTTCAGAGGATTAGAAGTAAGGAGAAAGTTAAGGATGAAACCTGGGGTTTTAGCTTGAGCCACTAATTTTGGTGAATGTTGATAACATCTTTTCCCCCTTTAAAGGAAGAACAGATTTAGAGAAAGAAAGTTTCATATTCTTGGTACACAGTCTGATGGAGATGTCAAGTGGACAATAGTATATATAAATCTGGGATGGGGGAATGATCTGGATGGAACTATATGGAGGGATGATCGACTTAGAGATATTTAAAACTTTGAGATTAAATGAGATAATTACTCAAGTGAATAAGTGTCCGTGGAGAAGAGATCCAAGAATGAAGAGCAAGAGTACTCTGTCTTCTAGAGGTCAGGGGAATGAGAGGAACCAACAAGGAGATTGAGATGGAGTGGCTGTCAAGGAAGGGAAAACCCAGAGAGGTGTGGTGTAAGCCAGGTGAAGAGATGGTTTCAGGAAAGGAGCGATAAAAAATGGACTAAGATGAGGGCTAAGAATTGATCTTTGTATCCAAATAAGAGTTTATTGGAGATCTTTACAAGAGTAGTTTTATTGGACAAGAGTGGTTTGCAGCATATTGAATAGAACATGAAAGATGAGGAAATAGAGATAGTGAACAGAGATAGTTCTGTTAAGGGCTTTGCTATAAGGAGCAGTAGAGAAATGGAATGATAGCAGGAAAGCGATAAAGAAGCTGGAGAGGTTTTTTGGTTTTAAAGATGGGAAATATTCTGGGCTTCGAATGTACTGATAAGAATTATCTCGTAAAAAAAAAAAAAAAAAAGAATTATCTCGTAGAGAAGGAGAGCCAAGTGATGGAGGAGACAGTCTTCCTACATAAAACCCTTGGGCCTTTTCTAAACCTGTGGAGGTGGCAGTCAGGGCAGGGTAGTTTTCCCGTGAGGAAGTATCAAACGTTACATGAAAGATGACAGACCGGAAACTATTGAAATGTCTAACCTAGAGGAAATGAAATACATTGGCTGTGTAACAATTATGGTGATACAGTGCAGAACTACAGTTTACCCAGTAAAAATCATGAAGTTTTGTGTTGATTGATATGGAAAGATTTTCAGATTTAAGTGCAGAAAAGTATTTTTCATGAAAAATGATTAATACACAGTAGAGAAAAATGTCGGTGATTTTATTGGTGATTTTTAATTTCTTCATTTGACTGTTTTCCAGACTATTTCCTCATGGTTTTTGTACACTGAGCATATATTACCTGGATCTTTCAAAAAGTTATTCTGAGAATGTCAGTGAGCTGAACTGATTTATATCAATCATAAAATATTTATTTTGATTTTTTATATTATTGCATGTTTTCTATTTGCTTATTTTTGTTATCCTCTTTTCCTACCATCTATTATTGGCTACATATAATACTCCTCCTGTTTGAAAGTTATCCATTCTGTTTTTATTCTTTGGCAGTTGTCCTTAACTCTTTTTTTTTCCTTTTTAATTAATTTATTTTTTATTGAAGGATAATTGCTTTACAGAATTTTGTTGTTTTCTGTTAAATCTCAACATGAATCAGCCATAGGTGTGCATACATCCCCTCCCTTTTGAACCTTCCTCCAATCTCCCTCCCCATCCCACCCCTCTAGGTTGATACAGAGCCCCTGTTTGAGTTTCCTGAGCCATACAGCAAATTCCCGTTGGCTGTCTATTTTACTTATGGTAATGTAAGTTTCCATGTTACTCTTCCCATACATCTCATCCTCTCCTCCCCTCTCCCCTTGTTCATAAGTCTATTCTCTATGTCTTTTTCTCCATTGCTGCCCTGTAAATAAATTCTTGAGTACCATTTTTCTAGATTCCATATATATGTGTTAGAATATGATATTTATCTTTCTCTTCTGACTTACTTCACTCTGTATAATAGGTTCTAGGTTCATCCACCTCATTAGAACTGACTTGAATGTGTTCCTTTTTATGGCTGAGTAATATTCCATTGTGTATATGCACCACAGCTTCTTTATCCATTCATCTGTCGATGGACATCTAGGTTGCTTTCATGTTCTAGCTATTGTACATAGTCCTGCAATGAAAAATGGGATACTTGTGTCTTTTTCAATTTTGGTTTCCTCAGGGTATATATATATGGAAAAGGCAATGGCACCCCACTCCAGTGCTCTTGCCTGGAAAATCCGTGGATGGAGGAGCCTGGTGCGCTGCAGTCCGTGGGGTCGCTAGGAGTCAGACACGACTGAGCGACTTCACTTGCACTTTTCACTTTCACGCATTGGAGAAGGAAATGGCAACCTACTCCGGTGTTCTTGCCTGGAGAATCCCAGGGACGGGGAGCCTGGTGGGCTGCCGTCTATGGGGTCGCACAGAGTCGGACACGACTGACGCGACTTAGCAGCAGCAGCAAGGTATATGCCTAGGAGTGGGATTGCTGGGTCATATGGTAGTTGCGTTCCTAGTTTTTTGAGGAATCTCCATACCGTCTTCCACAGTGGCTGTATCAGTTTACATTCCCACCAACAGTGCAAGAGCATTCCCTTTTCTCCACACCCTCTCCAGCATTTATTGTTTGTAGACCTTTAGATGATGGCCATTCTGACCGGTGATATCACTACAAGGTGATACCACATTGTAGTTTTGATTTGCATTTCTCTAGTAATGAGTGATGTTGAGCATCTTTTCATGTATTTATTAGCCATCTGTACGTCGTCTTTGGAGAAATGTCTGTTTAGGTCTTTTTCCCACTTTTTGATTGGGTTATTTGTTTTTCTGGCATTGAGTTGTATGAGCTGCTTCTATATTTTGAAAATTAATCTTCTGTCAGTTGATTCATTTGCTATTATTTTCTCCCATTCTGAGGGTTGTCTTTTCACCTTGCTTATAGTTTCCTTTGCTGTACTAAAGCTTTTAAGTTTAATCAGGTCCCACTTGTTTAGTTTTGTTTTTATTTCCGTTACTCTAGGAGGTGGGTCATAAAGGATCTTGCTTTGATTTATGTCATTGGGTGTTCTGCCTATGTTTTCCTCTAAGAGTTTTATAGTTTCTGGTTTTACATTTAGGTCTTTAATCCATTTTGAGTTTATCTTTGTGTATGGTGTTGGGAAGTGTTCTAATTTCATTCTTTTACATGTAGCTGTCTAGTTTTCCCAGCACCATTTATTGAAGAGGCTGTCTTTGTCCCATTGTATATTCTTGCCTCGTTTGTCAAAGATAAAGTACCCATAGGTGCATGGGTTTATTTCTGGGCTATCTGTCTTGTTCCATTGGTCAATATTTCTGTTTTTGTGCCAGTACCATACTGTCTTGATGACTGTCACTTTGTAGTATAAGCTGAAGTCAGGAAGGTTGATTCTTCCAGCTCCATTCTTCTTTCTCAAAACTGCTTTGGCTATTCAGGGTCTTTTGTGTTTCCATATGAATTATGAAATTTTTTGTTCTAGTCCTGTGAAAAATGCCGTTGGTAATTTGATAGGGATTGCATTGAATCTGTAGATTGCGTTTGATAGTCATTTGGTAGACTATTTGGTAGTGAAAATAGTCATTTTCACAATATTGATTCTTCCTACCTAGGAACATGGAATATCTCTCCATCTCTTTATGTCATCTTTGATTTCTTTCATTAATGTCTTATAATTTTCTGTGTACAAATCTTTTGTCTCCTTAGGTAAGGTTATTCCTAGATACTTAATTATTTTTGTTGCAGTGGTGAATGGGACTGATTCCTTGATTTCTCTTTCTGATTTTTCATTGTTAGTATATAGAAATGCAAGTGATTTCTGTGTATTGATTTTGTATCCTGAAACTTTGCTAAATTCACTAATTAGCTCTAATAATTTTCTGATACCATCTTTAGGGTTTTCTATGTACAGTATCATGTCATCTGCAAACAGTGAGAGCTTTACTTCTTTTTTTCCAGTCTGGATTCCTTTTATTTCTTTTTCTTCTCTGATTGCTGTAGCTAGGACTTCCAGAACTATGTTGAATAATAGTGGTGAAAGTGGACACCCTTGTCTTGTTCTTTATCTTGGGGCAAATGCTTTCAGTTTCTCACCATTGAGAATAATATTTGCCGTTGGCTTGTTATATGTTAAGGTAGGTTCCTTCTGTGCCCATTTTTTGAAGAGTTTTAATCATAAATGGGTGCTGAATTTTGTCAAAGGCTTTTTCTACATCTATTGAGATGATCATATGGTTTTTATCTTTCAGTTTGTTAATATGGTGTATCATGTTGATTGATTTGCGTATATTGAAGAATCCTTGCATCCCTGGAATAAACCCAACTTGATCATGGTGTATGAGCTTTTTGATGTGTTGCTGAATTCTGTTTGCTAAAATTGTGTTGAGGATTTTTGCTTCTATGTTCATCAGTGATATTGGCCTGTAGTTTTCTTTTTTTGTGTTGTCTTTGTCTGGTTTTGGTATCATGGTTATGGTAGCCTTGAAGAATGAGTTTGGAAAGTGTTCCTTCCTCTGTAGTTTTTTGAAAGAGGTTTAGAAGGATAGGCATTCAGTTCAGTTCAGTCGCTCAGTCGTGTCCGACTCTTTGCGACCCCATGAATCACAGCACGCCAGGCCTCCCTGTCCATCACCAACTCCCGGAATTCACCCAGACTCACGTCCATCGAGTCAGTGATGCCATCCAGCCATCTCATCCTCTGTCATCCCCTTCTCCTCCTGCCCACAATCCCTCCCAGCATCAGAGTCTTTTCCAATGAGTCAACTCTTCGCATGAGGTGGCCAAAGTACTGGAGTTTCAGCTTGAGCATCATTCCTTCCAAAGAAATCCCAGGGCTGATCTCCTACAGAATGGACTGGTTGGACCTCCTTGCAGTCCAAGGGACTCTCAAGAGTCTTCTCCAACACCACAGTTCAAAAGCATCAATTCTTCGGCACTCAGCCTTCTTCACAGTCCAGCTCTCACATCCATACATGACCACAGGAAAAACCATAGCCTTGACTAGGTGGACATTTGTTGGCAAAGTAATGTCTCTGCTTTTCAGTATGCTATCTAGGTTGGTCATAACTTTCCTTCCGAGGAGTAAGCGTCTTTTAATTTCATGGCTGCAGTCACCATCTGCAGTGATTTTGGAGCCCCAAAAAATAAAGTCTGACATTGTTTCCCCATCTATTTCCCATGAAGTGATGGGACCAGATGCCATGATCTTTGTTTTCTGAATGTTGAGCTTTAAGCCAACTTTTTCACTCTCCACTTTCACTTTCATCAAGAGGCTTTTTAGTTCCTCTTCACTTTCTGCCATAAGGGTGGTGTCATCTGCATATCTGAGGTTATTGATATTTCTCCTGGCAATCTTGATTCCAGCTTGTGCTTCTTCCAGTCCAGCATTTCTCATGATGTACTCTGCATATAAGTTAAATAAGCAGGGTGACAATATACAGCCTTGACGTACTCCTTTCCCTATTTGGAACCAGTCTGTTGTTCCATGTCCAGTTCTAACTGTTGCTTCCTGACCTGCATACGGATTTCTCAAGAGGCAGGTCAGGTGGTCTGGTATTCCCATCTCTTTCAGAATTTTGCACAGTTTATTGTGATCCACACCGTCAAAGGCTTTGGCATAGTCAATAAAGCAGAAATAGATGTTTTTCTGGAACTCTCTTGCTTTTCCCATGATCCAGCGGATGTTGGCAATTTGATCTCTGGTTCCTCTGCCTTTTCTAAAACCAGCTTCAACATCAGGAAGTTCACGGTTCACATATTGCTGAAGCCTGGCTTGGAGAATTTTGAGCATTACTTTACTAGCGTGTGATATGAGTGCAATTGTGCGGTAGTTTGATTGTTCTTTGGCATTGCCTTTCTTTGGGATTGATAGGCATTAGCTCTTCTCTAAAAGTTTGATAGAATTTTCCTGTGAAGCTGTCTGGTCCTGGGCTTTTGTTTTTTGGGAGATTTTTGATCACAGCTTCAATTTCAGTGCTTGTAACTCTTACTCTTAATTTGATAATATATGTACTTGTGTTTGTTCCTATTGAAAAAATTTCTCTATTTTAAACCTTTAAGTGTATGTATTCCCCACACATACTTAAAAAAAGACTAGTATGTTAGAAGCTTTCATCTTCCTCTCTACCCTCCAGCCATGCCCCACCTTAAAAAAAAAAGTGCTTTGATTTTTAAAGAACACTAGTTCTGGAATTGCTGTGGATTTACTTTTTTGTTTTGTTTTGTACCTTGTTTAGACAATAGTTAATAAGTTATTTACTTATTACCCTTCCCATTTTTTATAGTGTATTCCAGAATATGTATTTCTTATTTTTAAGTTTCAAGTTTTTTTCTTTCACACCTTTGCACATATCACTTCCTTGACCTCTTAGAACCAGTGTTGCCTTTGAGAATTATGGAGTCAATCTGATTCTTGTTTTTCCTTTATAAATGATTTACTTTTCCTCTAAACTTTAGACAACTTTTTCTTTTTTTCTTTCATTTCATTATACTGTGAGGTGAAAGTCGCTTGGTCGTTTTTGACTCTTTGCAACCCCATGGACTATACAGTCCATGGACTTCTCCAGGCCAGAATACTGGAGCGGGTAGCTTTTCCCTTCTCCAGGGGATCTTCCCAACCCAGGGATTGAACCCAGGTTTCCCACATTGCAGGTGGATTCTTTACCAGCTGAGTCACAAGGAAAGCATTATAATGAGTTCCCACAAGGGAAGTCATTATACTGTGACTGGTGATAAATCCCACCCCCCGCCCCCCTTATCCTTTTTATGTTTTTTTGTTTGTTTGTTTTTTGTTTTTCAGTCTGAGGTCTCACATCTTTTATTAGAGCTGGGAACCCTGAGTTATTTCTTATTCAAAATTTTGCCCTTCTGTTTTGCTAGGAGAAACAGCTTTCCTTTCCTCTGGGCCTCATTATATAGATATATTGACACTTCCACTTCCGTCCTGTACCTCTCGCTATTTATTTTCCTCTTTTTTTCCCCTTCCTAATATCTTCTAAGAGTTTCTTAACCTGATCTTTGGCTCTTGAGCCCAGCTGTTGGGTTCTTTATTATCCTGGCTCTTAAATTTTCACACCATTAACTTTAGTTGGTGTTTATTTTAAAACTTCTTGTTCTTACTGGTGGCTTAGACAGTAAAGAATCTGCCTACAATGCCGGAGACCTGGCTTCAGTCCCTGGGTTGGGAAGATCCCTGGAGTAGGAAATGGCAACCCACTCCAGTATGCTTGTCTGGAGAATTCTGTGGACAGGGGAGCTTGGCGAGCTACAGTCCTTGGGGTTGCAAAGAGTCGGACACAACTGAGCAACTAACGCTTCCACTTTGTTCTTACTGCACATTTCCAGTTATGTATGGTCCTTCTTGGAAGATATTTACTAATTTATTTTTTTACATACTGATCTATTAACTTGCTTTTATTTGATATAACTGCTTTAATTTTGTTCTTCTCTGTGGCAGCTGTGCCCCTGAGATGAGCTCATCTGTCTTCTCTGTGAGTCCTTTTTTTCTGGCTGTCATCTCTTGATGGGTCGCTGGACTGTGAACAACACAGAGGCACTGGCTTATGCCTCTGAGAGCTTCCTTTGATGACAGTCCTTATCTCACTCTGGCTGGGAAGGAGGGTAAAAGAGGAAGATATACTTAGGGCTTTACAGCTGCTTGTACCTCTATTTAACCCAGCCTACTTAAGCATACCACCCTGATCCTGCTGTCAGACCAGCTGGGCAAGAGCGTTGTGAGCAGTGGGGGCCAAGAGGCATGAACAACACAGAGAAACACACGTGGAGAAGCTTGTCCCCTTCCAGTGTTTTCTATGCCACTTGCTTAGGACCTACCATAGGCATCTCTTTCCAGCTGAAACATGGCTGTTTTCTGTTGCCTGCGGTTTTTGTCACAGCTTTTGTGTTAGTGTGAGTTTCATTAACATGTCTGTGAGATCTCCAAGTTTCTTTTGGGAGCCTACTATAGTTTTCCATCTTATTAGAACCATGTATATAACATTACAAAAAAATCATTAAAGAGGTTATAAAAAAAGGACTGAAAGTATATACACATTACCTGCTTCTTTTTTAATGATCTGTTTTACAGCAGGAAGCAGTTAGACATTCTAGACAGTGTTGCTTTTCACTTTTGGTGTTTTCACTTGAATACTTACTTTGAACATTGGATTTTATTATTTAAACCAGTCAAGAAATAATTGAGTATCATCCATTTACTGGGGACTGTTTTCAGCTCTGGGAATACAAAAGTAGTAAAAAAGCAAATGAGAGTCCCTGCCTTCACGGAGCTGTCCTTCTATGGAATAGAAGACAATAAATAAGATAAAAACAGAAAATGTGTACTATTCCTTAGATAATTAGTTGGATTTAAATTGGGTTGTTATGTAGCCAAGCAAATAAGATGAAGTGAGAGGGCCCAGGGAATTGAGGATCTAGTTAAAATGATTGACAGTGAAATGATGTAGAGCTTGATTAGGAGGAGAAAAAGGACAAGTGAAGGTGGTGGAAACAGTGGATTAAAAGTGAGGCAAAGGATTGCTGGGATTGTACTAGCAGGACTGTCCTAAAAAAAAGAGAGAGAGAGGTGGTGGTGGTTGGGGAGTAGATGTTTGGAATTGGGATAATGAGGGGTTGCAGTAATTGTAAATGACAAGGTCAAGGGAGTGACCGTGGAAGAAAGTGACTAAGTTAGGATGGAAAATAAACAGAGAAGAGGCTTCCATTTGTGCCCCTGTGGAGTAATAGGGGCCAGATTTACCCTCCTTCCTTAAATAAGTAAACAGATATGCAACCTAGACAGCATATTAAAAAACAGAGACATTACTTTGCCAACAAAGGTCCGTCTAGTCAAGGCTATGGTTTTCCCAGTAGTCATGTATGGATGTAAGAGGTGGCCTATAAAGAAAGCTGAGTGCCAAAGAATTTATGCTTTTGAACTATGGTGTTGGAGAAGACTCTTGAGAGTCCCTTGGACTGCAAGGAGATCCAACCAGTCCATGCTAAAGGAAATCAGTCCTGAATATTCACTGGAAGGACTGAAGTTGAAACTCCAGTACTTTGGCTACCTGATGAGAAGAGCTGACTCATTTGAAAAGACCCTGATGCTGAGAAAGATTGAAGGCGGGAGGAGAAGGGGATGACAGAGGATGAGTTGGTTGGATGGCATCACCGACTCAATGGACGAGTTTGAGTGAATTCCGGGAGTTGGTGATGGACAGGGAGGCCTGGCATGCTGCAGTCAATGGGTCGCAAAGAGCTGGACATGACTGAGCTGAACTGATACATATAGTGGTTTTCAGATGTTGGACAACAGGCAGTACCGGAAGACGATCTTGACAGAAGATGAGCCCTTATGATTGCACCAGCTTTCTTCCTATATGGAGGTTATGATTCAAGAAGGGCCAACCTAAACAGAGCCTGCGGTCTCCTTGAGTTGAGACAATGGTGAGAATTCAAGGAGGTTAAAGAGCCTGGAATTCAGAGAATACTGGAGAAGAGAGAGTTGCACAGATCTGCAAGGGGTTCTCCTGAGTCTTTAGTAGAGTTCTATTGAATACATGCCTGTAAGGAAACCACTTGAGGCTGGCAAAAAATAAGGAAGGCCTGGCAGTCCTGGCTTCTTGTGAATGGTGTCAAGGGCATGATGAAATTAGTCATGATTATCCCAAGGTAGACATTGGCAGAGAAGCTATGGGTTTTGAAGGGGAGACCTGGTATGGTCTTGTCAGAATTACAGAGTTCTGGGGCTCCCGCTTGACTTTGGCCTGCTGGGGGGTTATTTTACTTCAGGATTGCAATTCTCTTTTGACTTCTGCTACTTCATTTGGCTCCTGCCAGGGGACGCATGGAGTCCTACAAGAGAGTTAGATTAAGTGGTTAAGTCCAGGGATCACATTAATGTACTCCTTTTCCTGTGGCCTTTTCCCCTGAGAAGAATACACCTCTAATTTATGGTTTAAAAACCAGGATTCATTTAACAAAATGTGTTTTCTAGCAAATTTATGAGAAAATATTTGTCCTCTAAGTAAGAGTTGCTTCTGCTGTTCATAATTATAAATAGTAATTTCGGCCTAAAGATAGTTGCCTAAGATTAGATAAATTCCTCGCAAAGGAAATTTTCCAAAGCCAAATTAGAACTCCTTAGAGTTGGAGAGAATTCTGTTCATGTGTGTTCCCAGACCCAAAGACATAGAAAGTGCTCAGTGAATATTTGTTGCATGACTGTATTTTGGAGTGAAGTGTGGCATTCTGAGTGACTGAAGGCTTCGTGTGAATCTTATCATGGGTACTGAGGCAGCCAAGATTCTAACTTTTCCGCATGTGAATAAACTTGTTAAACTACAACCTCTACCCTGTCAGCCGGGCATGATGATTTGGAACTTTTTTTTTTGGTACTAGTTTATTGTCGTTGATTCTTTATTTTTATTTTCTGACCATGTTGGGATCTTACTTCCCCGACCAGGGATAAAACCCATGCCCTTTGCACTGGGAGCGCCAAGGAGGTCCCTGTTGGCTGTTGATTTTTAAATTCTTGTATTAGGAATGATGGGAATAAATGCATGACTGCATAGATGTCAGATTAGGAGGTTATGGTGAGAAAAGAGCTCTTTCAAGAGACCCATGTCCTAAGATTTAGAAATTTTAATTTCATTTATATTTTGAATATTTATAGTACATTCACATTTTTGAAAATTCAAAAGGCTGAGAGCAGTGAAGTGGCTTCTTCCCACTCCTGATGGCGAGTTGCCCAGCCATTCAGTTCCCTTCCTTAGAAGCAACCGTCAAATGCCGTCTTAAAAGGATAAGATGACCTTTTAGATTATGAATCAGGCTAGAAAATGGTAATAGTCAGTCCAGTTGCTCAGTCATGTCCGACTTTTGTGACCTCATGGGCTGCAGCATACCAGGCCTCCCTGTCCATCACCAGCTCTTGGAATTTACTCAAATTCATGTCCATTGAGTCAGTGATGCCATCCAACCATCTCATCCTCTGTCATCCCCTTCTCCTCCCACCTTCAGTCTTTCCCAGCATCAAGGTCTTTTCAAATGAGTCAACTCTTCATATCAGGTGGCCAAAGTATTGGAGTTTCAGCTTCAGCATCAGTCCTTCCAATGAACTTCCAGGACTGATCTCCCTTAGGATGGACTGGTTGGATCTCCTTGCAGTCCAAGGGACTCTCAAGAGTCTTCTCCAACACCACAATTCAAAAGCATCAAGTCTTTGGTGCTCAGCTTTCTGTATAGTCCAATTGTAGGAAGTGCTTAGTAAGTTAGTGATTACTGTATACCAAGCACTGTGCTAAATATTTATAGATAATTTAATACTTTGTCTTCTGTGTTCAAACCCTTCTCCCCTGCCTCACCCCTTGTCAGCTAATGACCTTTGGTTCTTTGTTTTCTGCAAACCATCTTTTCTCTCTCTCCTATTACAGCTGGCATCCTTCTGTTATGATATGGATTCAGTGATGTGTTCAAACTGGCTGTGTCTTGAAAGACCAGTTGTACTCATGTCACTGAACACAGAGTTGGGAAGAGATGTTAGTAATTTGAAATCGGTCATGGTAGGGATATTCATACCATGAAAACTGGTGAATGCTACAAACCAGGGCTGCATTCCCCAGAGAACTTGTTAAACATGTATCAGTGCCCCACTGTCTGGATCCTCTCCCTCTTTCAGTTCACTGAATAACAAAATTAGCTGAAGTGTAGAATTTAAAAAATTATATATGCATCTTAAATATATTATTTTGAAAAAAACATTTGCAAGTGTTTGACAAACTGCTAAAACCTTATTATGAAGATGTTCAAAAATACAGAAGTTGAACAACTAGTATAATTAACGTTCATATACCTGTCTTCTAGATTTGATAGTTCTTAATGATTTTCCCTGAACCATTTGAAAGTAAATTGCAGCTGTCGTGAGAGCTGACCCAGCATTACTTCTTGTACATCATCCGCATTCCATTATAACTAAGAAAATTTATTGTTCCCCAAATCATTTACTCCCTGTCCATATTCAGATTTTCTATTTTCCCAAAATGTCATATACAGTTGTTTTTTTCTAACATGGATTCAGTCAAGGTTTGTGCATTGTGTTTGGTTGTTATGTATCTTTTAAACCAGAATAATCCCCTCCTCAGTTTTTTCATGACATTGAATGTTTTCTGTTTTTGGTGTTTGGAAGTGAAGTGAAGTCGCTCAGTCGTGTCCGACCCTCAGCGACCCCATGGACTGCAGCCCACCAGGCTCCTCCATCCATGGGATTCTCCAGGCAGGAGTACTGGAGTGGGGTGCCATTGCCTTCTCCGAACATACATACGAAAGTAGTGAAAATAGGCAATAAACCCCAGTATGTCCATTGATTCAGTAATTGTCGACATGTTTCCATATTTACCTTTCCTCATCTTTTTTCTTTTCTGGCATATTTTAAAAACAAATTCAAGACATGTCATTTTATCCCCTTGAACTCTAAAAAATAACATTTTCTTAGGTAACCAAACTGGTGTTGTAATGATACCAAACAAAATTAATAATGGCATTGACTTTTTAAAGAAACCAAGCTGGTTCTTTCATGGAGTATTCTATATTTGGGGCTTCTATGGTTTTCTCATTATCATTTAACTAATTTTTTTGATCTCCTATAGTGCCTATATACTGGAAATTAAATTCAAATTCTTAAGCAACCTTTGGCAATAATATTTTAATGAGCTGTATGTACTTAACAACACATCACATCAGGGGGCACCTAGTCTGATCTTCACTGTTACTGATGTTGAGTCACTTGATTAAGGTGGCAACTACCAGTTGTCTCCATTGTAAACATGTGTTCTCCCCTTCCACGAATTACCACAGTAGTTCATGGAGTGATACTTCAGCACCATGTGAAAATTATTTTCTCCACCACCCTTTGCTCTAGTGTTTAGCAGTCATTTATGTTCTTTGCTTGAGTCAGTATGATATCAACAGGCAATGGAAAATATTATTGTCATTCTTCTTGTACAGAATCAAGGCCCTTTCTTTGAATGTGGGCTGATTTGTGTTCCCTGTAATAATTGAATGAACTCATCCAACATCTATATTTTCTCTCTGTTCTCTAAATTGGAGTTTTCTGTTTAAGTGGAACAAACAATACAAAGGATTTTTTCCATTTAATTATGGCTTTTAAAGGGCTTCTCTCATAGCTCAGTTACTAAAGAATCTGCCTGCAGTGTGGGAGACCTGGGTTCGATCCCTGGGTTGGGAAGATCCCCTGGAGAAGGGAAAGGCTACCCACTCCAGTATTCTGGCCTGGAGAATTCCATGGACTGTCCGTGGGGTCACAAAGAGTTGACTGCGACTGAGCAACTTTTATTATATTATGTTATGGCTTAAAAAAAAAGTTATTATTGGCTGCTCTGGGTCTTCCCTGCTGTGTGTGGGCTTTTCTCTAGTTGCAGAGAGTGGGGGCTCCTCTCTAGTGGCAGTGGCTTCTCTCGTTGTATAGCATGGGCTCTGGGGTGTGTGGGCTCCACAGCACAGGCTCAGCAGTTGTGGTGCACGGGCATGTGGAATCTTCCCAGATCAGGGATCAAACCGGTGTCCTTTGCATTGCAAGGTGGGTTCTTAACCACTGGACCGCCAGGGAAATCCCTACAAAGGATTTTTAAACAAATAGTACAAATTAAAGAGTTGTTAAAGATTTTTCCCCCTCACTTTTTGTGATTCTCTTGCCCACTTCTAATTCAGTATCAGTTTTTGACGTGCCTGTGTGTGTGTGTGTGTTTAAGCAACTTGCTTTTGCTGATTCCTTCCAGAGGCTTCATCATAGTTTCCATCAGATCAGATCAGTCGCTCAGTCGTGTCCGACTCTTTGAGACCCCATGAATCACAGCACGCCAGGCCTCCCTGTCCATCACCAACTCCCGGAGTTCACTCAGACTCACGTCCATTGAGTCAGTGATGCCATCCAGCCATCTCATCCTCTGTCGTCCCCTTCTCCTCCTGCCCGCAGTCCCTCCCAGCATCAGAGTCTTTTCCAATGAGTCAGTTCTTCGAAAGAGGTGGCCAAAGTACTGGAGTTTCAGCTTCAGCATCAGTCCTTCCAAAGAAATCTCAGGGCTGATATCCTTCAGAATGGACTGGTTGGATCTCCTTGCAGTCCAAGGGACTCTCAAGAGTCTTCTCCAGCACCACAGTTCAAAAGCATCAATTCTTCGGCGCTCAGCCTTCTTCACAGTCCAACTCTCACATCCATACAAGACCACAGGAAAAACCACAGCCTTGACTAGACGGACCTTTGTTGGCAAAGTAATGTCTCTGCTTCTGAATATGCTATCTAGGTTGGTCATAACTTTCCTTCCAAGGAGTAAGCATCTTTTAATTTCATGGCTGCAGTCACCATCTGTAGTGATTTTGGAGCCCAGAAAAATAAAGTCTGACACTGTTTCCACTGTTTCCGCATCTATTCCCCATGAAGTGATGGGACCGGATGCCATGATCTTCGTTTTCTGAATGTTGAGCTTTAAGCCAACTTCTCCACTCTCCACTTTCACTTTCATGATGAGGCTTTTGAGTTCCTCTTCACTTTCTGCCATAAGGGTGGTGTCATCTGCATATCTGAGGTTATTGATATTTCTCCTGGTAATCTTGATTCCAGCTTGTGTTTCTTCCAGTCCAGCATTTCTCATGATGTAGTCTGCATATAAGTTAAATAAACAGGGTGATGATATACAGCCTTGATGTACTCCTTTTCCTATTTGGAACCAGTCTGTTGTTTCCATAGAAACAGCAATTTCTTTTTATTATCATCCGTTTCTATAACATTTAATTTGTAGCATCAAGCACAGATGGTATAACTAGGTTTGAAAACAAAACTAACCAATTCTTGATAAACATTCTACTTAATATATGGGAGTAGATTATGCAGAGTACTGGATAGTAGTTTTACTAGCCAAAAGCTTCCAGTGTCCTATAGACCTCAGTCAGTGTGTTCCACAGGGAGAATGAACATGTCAGTTAATCAGCACGCTGTCACATGGATGTCCCTTGAGAGAGTCTACCATGTTATAATCTTTACTTGTCTTTTACACTAGATTTCTAGCTCCTTGACAGTGAAGACTAGTCTTATTTTCATGTGTTTATTTTAACCCTAAAGCTTAGTCCAGCAGGTAATGAGTGCGCGATAAAAATATTTGTCGAATGAATCCTTAACCAGCGCCAGAGGAGACCACATTGACCTCAAGTCAACGCTGATCTTAAATATAGCAACCTTCACAGTGTTTTGCAAACGTCAGGCTTGGCATGGTCGTTGTGTATAATTTATTCTTTCACTGGCTTTTCCTCTTCACATTCCCTCAGTCTTTGAGTCTTTCTCTGCTCTGTGCCAGCTTCCATTTATGGTGTACGGCAGGCTACCTGTGTTCATTTTCATTCCAGTTTCCTGATCAAGATGCAAAAATGTGTAACAATTCTGCTTCTATGGCGCTATACACAAAGAGATGAGATTCGTAGGAGAATACAAAGTAGTTCCTTAGTTCTCTGTTCTAGGGCTTAACCAATCCCAGGAACTGAAGTCTTCTGTTTCTTCACAGAGGAAATATGACAAAGGCAATGGCTGTACAAGCTTCCTTCATGGGCCGCCCTCCCCACTGCCCCATCCAGTAAGCGGGAGCAACCACTTCTAGAGGTGAGAGGGGATGGAGGACGATCTCCACAATCCATTTGAATCCACTCAGAGGCAAAGTTTTGGTTTTGAGAAACAGAGTGAACAATATGTGGAGTTGCTGTGCTGAAGAACTTTAAAACAAGGCTGCCTAGGACTGAATGCTCACAGGATGTTAATTATGCTTTTTCATAGAAGCCCATAGCCTCTATTTTAAAAGCAGCAGCTTGTAGCTGAATTTTCCCAATGATTCCAAGATCTTGCTTCTATAGATACTAAACGTATTATACATATTCCTTTGAGATGATTATTAGGTTTCAGAACCAACAGAAAGTTCATCAAGAATATACTCATTGTCGTTTATTGCATTACTTGCTATGTGCCAGGCCCTGTGTTAAATTCTGAACTTCTTCAGTTTTCATAGGAAGCCTAGGATTTATCTCTGTTTCACAGATGATTAAAGTCAGAGGCCAAGAGAGGGTAAATGACTTGTCTTTGGTCATACAGCTAAGTGTGTAGCAGAACCAGAGTGTTCAAACCCAGATTTGTCTAATTTTAGTTTAAGCCCTTAGTCATCACTGACAGTATTCTCTGGGGTCCCAGCACACATATTTGAGCTCTAAAACTGACTTTTTTGGTGAGGGATTAGTGGCGATGGATGACCTAGATTTTCTGAATGTTGTCAGGAACCAAGGTGATGTTCTTTTCAGGCAGTTGTAGTACCTACTCCCAGAGAACTTAAGACAGGTTGTTGTCTTGACTGAGGGGCAGATACCTCAAAAGGTGTTTGAGGATTTTTACGTAAATGAATGATCGTTGACCTCTTTTGAACATTCATTCATTCATTTGGTAAGCTAAGTGCCTTTCTCTCTCTCTCTCTTATTTGACAAACCATCATGTTTCAAAATTTGGAGTCTCAGTTTCCAGGCTGAATTCATGTTGTGTGTTTAAGAAGACAATGAAAATTCTTTGAAGATATTCTCAAACTCAACAGGAAGGAGCACAGGGTTTGATTTGTACTTGTTTTTCAAGCTGGCTTCAACTGGGGACAAACTCTATTGTAACTTTTCTCGAAGTTGGTGCCAATAGGAGCTGAAATAATAAAATCAGTACAATTAAATTAAATAGGAAACGAGAGTCTTCTATGTCCCAGGCCTTGGATTAGGTAACAATAGTTGGTCACTCTTCTGGGAAATCGTTGCTAAAATTACAATCAACCGGCAGTCACTGATTGGCCCCATTTACTGTATTGTGTCCCAGGAAGAAAAACAATCTCTTCTTATAACACGAGCTTGCAAGGATGATACTGTTCCCCCCGCCCCAATCTTCATCTTCCTTCTTATTTTCTTATGATTAATTTGAGCCATGTATTCCGCATTTATTGACAGTGCTATATACCTAGTACCGTGCTAGCCTCCGAGACTTTAGATATAAAAGAGAGCGCTTGCCTTCAAGAATCTCACAGTCTAGTAGAGAAGGGAGCAAATCATAATACAGGATAAGAAATCTCTGATGGAACTAATGAAGGCTCTGTGGAAGTGCAGAGACAGGACATCAAACCCAACTGGCATAGGTGACGTGACGAAGACTTCTAGGATGAGGGATACTTGGGTTGCATCCTTGAGGAGAATAAGAACAAAGGGGAGGAGGGTGTTCTTGCCAGTTGTTGTTCGGTCACTAAGTTGTGCCCAACTCTTTGTGACCCCATGGACTGCAGCACATCACGCTCCCCTGTCCTTCACTGTTTCCCAGAGTTTGCTCAAACCCATGTCCATTGGGTCGGTGATGCCATCCAGCCATCTCATCCTCTGGCATCCCCTTCTCCTCCTACCCTCAATCTTTCCCAGCATCAGGGTCTTTTCTAACAAGTCAGCTCTTCCCATCAGGTGGCCAAAGTATTGGAGCTTCACCTGTCCTTCCAGTGAATATTCAGGGGTGATTTCCTTTAGGATTGACTTGTTTGATCTCCTTGCTGTCCAAGGGACTCTCGGGAGTCTTGTCCAACACCACAGTTTGAAAGCATCAATTCTTCGGTGCTCAGCCATCTTTATGGGCCAGCTCTCGCATCCGTACATGACTACTGGAAAAACTATAACTTTGACTATATGGACTTTTGTCAGCAAAGTGATGTCTCTGCTTTTTAATATGCTGTCTAGGTTCTTGGCAGAAGAAACTGTAAAATAGCATGTCTAGTTTGGAGAGTGGCAGAATGTGTTCTAACATTGAATGACCAAAGAAATAGGAGATGAGACTAAAGAAAGAGCTAGGGATCATGTCATGATAGCTTTGTAGGTCATACTGAAGCATTTAGATTATCCCAAGTGAAGGCAATGGCACCCCACCTCAGTACTCTTGCCTGGAAAATCCCATGGACGGAGGAGCCTGGTAGGCTGCAGTCCATGGGGTTGCTAAGAGTCGGACACGACTGAGCGACTTCACTTTGACTTTTCACTTTCATGCATTGGAGAAGGAAATGGCAACCCACTCCAGTGTTCTTGCCTGGAGAATCCCAGGGACGGGGGAGCCAGGAGGCTGCCGTCTATGGGGTCGCACAGAGTCAGACATGACTGAAGCGACTTAGCAGCAATGGGAAGCTATTAGAGAGTTTTAAGCAGTAGTATAACATGTTCAGATTTGCTTTTTAGAAAGATTACTATGGCATCAGGGAGATGGGGAGATTACAGTAAAATTAGAAAGAGAAGTTAGAAGGTTGTTACAGTTCAGAACAGAAATATTGAGGACCTGTAACTAAAAGTGAGCTGATGATAGGAATGGAGAATATGGGGCAGATCCAATGGCTATTAGATCCAATAGATATTTAGGAGGTGGTCTTCAGTTTACAGCTTGACACAGTGTTTGGTGACCAGTTTGTCATAGCAGGGTCACCTGCTATGAAACTAGAGAAAAAGGAGGAATCTAAGATGACTCCCACAATTCCACACATGATACATACTGGTACCATTAGTCAGCAAGAGGAGTAAAAGTGGAGGAACAGGTTTGGTAGAAAAAATGATAGTGTGGGGCGTGTTGAGCCTTGAGATGCTCATGGGACAAGTGAAGAGGACCAGGTTGGCAGTTGGAATATTTTTATGCCTGAAGTTTAGGAGAGAAGATTAGACTGGGGATGGTGGTAGGGCATAGATTTGATCCTTTTCAGTCTTTGTGTTCTGTCTACTTTTGTTACACTTACTTGATTAGTACATAGTGAAGGTAGATTTACCATAAAGCTAATTAAACGTATATGCTTCTCATATGCACAGGCTTCAGGAAGGGCTCTAGCAAATGTGTTTACATAGTCATGTGTTTTTGTGAAATTTGAAAAATCCAGATATTACTGCAGTTGGTCTAAAATCCTCTCTTGGCATTTTTAATTACCCTCTTTCACTCTTTCTATCTCTGGTAATGTTGGAATGTTGCGGGTGTTTTTTGGATTCTAGCTGTGGAGAAGCTGAGCCTGAAATGCATTTAATTTGGGTTTGCAGGCACTTCAGTGTGTAGTTATTGCTGGCCATCCCAATGTAGGAATGACTTTGAGAAGTTCTCCTGCACTGTGCCAGCTCACCTGGTATTGTGATACAAAGCTGCATAACCAGCTTTGTAACTATATTGAGATATGAATGTATCTTTACACCTCTGGCACTGGAATCATGGAAATAGAAGAGGATGAAATGTACAAAGCCAGAAACTGATTAGTAGAAAAACTTCTGATGAAGTTGTAGCCTGCACATCTGCCTGATACAAAGGCTTGCATGCTGGGAGGTGTATTTGGAATGGGATCCCAGGGTGCAGGAGTTCAGAACAAGGGAAGTGAAATGGGAAGAAAGGATGTGATAGTCTGTTGGCTTTTGACTACAGGTAGCAGGTGTTCTGTCCTACCTGGGACTTATAAAGGAGCATTGTGAGATGCTCTCAGGACTGTGCTTGAGTACAGAGGGGGACGTATTCTCCCATGGGCATGAATTCCTTCTCTGTACAGAAGTCCCAAAGCAGAGGTGAGAGACGCAATGAGCTATGCTGTGAGCTGTATATGAGGTGACGTCTGCTTGTACTGGGCTGCCCCAGTGGCTCAGTGGTAAAGAATGCCCCTGCCAATGCAGAGGCCACAGGTTCCATCCCTGAGTCAGAAAGATCCCCTGGAGAAGGAAATGGCAATCCACTCCAGTATTCTTGCCTGGGAAATCCCATGGACAGAGGAGCGTTGGCAGGCTACAGTCCACTGGGTCACAAAAGAGTCCAACACGACCTCGCACCTGAAAACTGCTTGCACTGGTTACATGGGTGTGAAACCAGTCTGAGCCTGTGTGGAACTGGTCACTGTGGCAGTGGAAGGGATGGAAGGGGTAAGCAGTGGGCCAAGAGGATTTTGAAGTGATGCTTAAGAGCCATCTAACGTTGACAGAGGATTCTGTTCTCATTCATTCATGGTCAAACTTTCTCTGTTGTTAGAATTACATATGCTAATACAGGGCATGTCGTTATAAATCTCCATTCTGTTTTACTTCTTGATGACAATCACACAAAATAGACTTTATCAGAATTTCTACTTGTAGAACTCAACCTTGTCGTGGCTATTAAAAATTTCCCCCAACGTGCTACTGTGAACTAGTTCCCTTGCAGGACATTTGGTCCTGTCCAAAATGTCCTGAGCATTTTTGGACCATGACACGTGATTTGGGACAAGACTGAATTTCAAGGGAATCTCATAGACATTTTGGATAAGACTAAGTATCCACTAACCAACTATTCCTTGCCAGAATTTTCCTATACATATATAATTTATACAAATAAGATTATACTATGAAAAATAGTCCTGTTTTTTCCTGTTTTTATTTTCCTTTATTTTGGGTAACTTTTCTTTAACAGTTAAGTAGACCTATTTAATCTTGTTTAATGATTGCGTAGTAGTCCATTATATGGATTTATGAGAATTTATTTAATCAGGGTTGGTTCTCTGTTGTTGGATGTTTTTCCTTATAGAAATACAAAAACTTCTTTTATCTCTGATGTATTTTTAAGAGATACTTGGTGGGGAAGATAGATAATGGAAATGGTGAGAGGAATTGTGAAAGAATTTTAGAAAAGGTTTGGTTTTTAAAGTCGTCTAGTTTTATCTCTTTTCTGTGATGATGATGAATCACCAAGAAAAATACGCAGTATTTTTGCCCCCTTTTGTATTTTTTTAAGTTTATTGTTTGCACAAAATTTGCAGATGAGCTTAATGGCACTGGATGAGAATTTGAACTCGACTTTTCATTTTTCCTTGCAACATCAGGACTCGGTGATATTTTGACAGTTTTGCTAGGCCTTTTCCTTCATATCGTGATTATTAATGATATGATAATACATAATTAGCAAATTTATAATAGCAATTCCATTTCCTCATTACAATTCGAGGTCATCAGAAAGGACTTCTGAAAAGAGGAGACTTGAATAAGAAAAGGGGATAAGGTTTTTCTGAATAAAACCAGCCTTTAGTTTTCCCTTTAAGCAGGTTTTAAAAGAAGTGATGACCTCACCTCTCTCCTTAAAATGCCTGCTTCTAAGGCAAATGTATGAGGTAGTTGGGTCTGTAGTATTTTTTAGCACATCATCTGGACTTAGGTAATTTTTATTCACTGTATCACAAAAGAACCATGTTTTTATGTCTTTTATATAACTACTGATCTTGCCTCCTTATGTTGTAAAAGTCATCCAAGAAATTAGTTCAGTCAATATTGAGAGTTCTGCACTGCAGCACAAAGTTCTGAATGTTGCTGATCCAAAGACTAAGTCACAAGGAAGAGAAGAATTAAAGCACCGATAGTTGGTCTTACCTTAGCAACGGAAATATATTTCTGGTTTTTGAATCTCCTATTATTGGATATGTTGGGCAATTACTCATCTTTTGGGCTGTTAACTCACTAACACAGTCATTCCTCATTTATCATCCTTAGGAAAGCTACAAGTCTGAAGGAAACGACAGAAATAGACTCATTGATTCTAAAATAAGCCCCTTGGTTCTATAGAAGAACTGCTTATCTCTTGGGAAAGACGGGAAGGTTCCCATCATCTCATCCCGAAAGCCATCCTTTGTCTTAGCCACGTTTTCCATTGCTGATCACTTACTAGGAAAACATTCCAGTGAGTGTCCAGTGAGTGGTACAGACCACCAAAAAAGATGAAGTGGAGATGCCCGGCATGCCTCACTATTTATAAGAAAATATTTCCCCTAAAGATGGGAAAGTCCAAGTCTTTAAATACTCTGGGAGAGGAGAATAATGGAAAAAACTCTACAGTTTCTGTTCTGTTGGTTCATAAGATTTTTCTCACAAATCATTTGGACGGGCCTTTAAGCAAGTCACAGAGTAACCGAAATCTTATATTAATTGCCCCACTTTGGGTTTCTGGCTAATGTATCTGGCAGCAAGACTGAAGAACAAGCAAAAGAGAGCGAACAGCTGATGGTGGTGTGGGAATGCAAGGCCATCCATTATTTGTGGCCTGGAACCCTAAGTTAGGTGGGAGAACCACAGGGCTCTCCTTAATAGGGCAGTCCACGCAGATGATTTGAAACAAATGATTTGGCTTTTTTTTTTTAATGTATGTGTTTTTAATTGAAGGATAATTGCATTACAGTATTGTTTTCATAATGATTTGGTTTCTTGTCTTTTGAATACAACTTCAGTTTAAGTTAATATTTTGTTTCTAGTGGTTACTTCACTTGCTATTCTACCAGGAAGTTCATTCAGAAAATCTCTCTGGTGTTTAGTATATATATAAGTACATATTATCTTCCTAGATAATTAGTCATTCATTGTCTTGGGTTTGGGAAATACAATTTAGTCTATAATCCTAGTTTTCTTTTGGTATCTGCTTTCTAAATCCCTCGGTGGGTCCTGAGTAGGTCGATCATGGTTCAACAGGCAGAACCAGTAGAAGACAGACACCCACATGCGTTAAGGAATTTCTTATAAGGAGCAGGCTTATGGAATTGTGGAGGCTGTCTAAGAAAGTCTAGAGTTGGTAGGGCAGGCTGTCAGGAAGGGAGGATCCCAGCAGGTGGAAACCCCACGGGCACGGTCTGCAGCGGCTTTCAGCAGGTGGAAGGTCATCTCTCCCTCAGAAAGCCTTCGCCCTGCTTCTAAGGCTGTCAGCACATTGAGTCAGTCCCACCGAGGACGGCAACCCTTAAAGAGACTTTGACTGCATCTGCAAAATCCCTTCACATCAGCGCCTGGATTCATGTTTAAGTGAATTGTTGAGGGCAGTTACCTAGCCAAATGGACACAGCAAAAATCCATCCCATTCAGAGAAGCCAGAGGAGCTGCCTGAGAAATAACTGCCACACAGGTGCTTCTGCAGCATTCATGAAATCAGGGCTGGTGTCCGCTGCTCTCTACAAGCAGTCCTCTCTGAGCACCCACAGCTGTAGCACTGCCTGCCAAGTACCTCCACCATCGGGAGCCTGGTTAGTTAATCTTGTCGACACCAAACCCCACTCTTGAGTTTTCAAAAGTTGCACATAAAACAGGGTTTTGTTGACTGAAAAATGTTTCCCTACTGATTGCTATTTTGTGAGTTTTTAAATATTTGTTTAAACTTAAAAGCTAAAGCTCAAGAGCCAACTGCCAGTGGAAAACCAAGCACTGACTTTATCAGAGAAGCTATTAAAATGATCTGTTCTGGGGAGTGGGAAGAGCAGTGAATGAGGCCGTGAAAGGACAACGCGGGGTCCTGGTGCTGATAGAAATGCTCTGTATGTGTATCAGGGTCAGTGTCCTGGTCGTAATGTTGTGCTGCCACACAGCTTGGCTTCACAAGATATTCTTGGTGGCGGAAACTGATGGGCAAGAGTGTATGTGGTGTCCTGGGTGAAAACACATGAGATCTTTCACCGCTGTATAAGAATGCACAGTTATTTCAAACTAAAATTCTAATTGAAAAATCATCCATTCTAGAGACCTCGCATGTGGTCTGGTGGCTAAGACCCCACATTCCTAATGCAGGGAACCCGGGTTTGACCCCTAGTCAGGAGAGCTGGGTCCTATGTGCCACAACCAAGACTTGGCACAGCCAAAAATAAATTAAAAAAAAAAACCATTTTATAAAGCAATCCTTTTATAATATGATTAATTATTTTTTAATCCATTTTAAAAAAATAGTCATGTTTTCTTCAGGAGGTAATCATCTATATATCTTAGTCCTATGCTTGAATAAATTACATATGGCTCAGTGGTAAAGAATCTGCCTGCCAGTGCGTAAGTGGGTATGATCTCTGGGTTGGGAAGATCCCCTGGAGAAGGAAATGGCAATCTACTCCAGTATTCTTGCCTGAAAAACCCCATGGACAGAGGAGCTTGGTGGGCTACAGCCCATGGGGTCGAGAAGGAGTTGGACATGACTTGGCAACCGAACAATAACAAACTTAAAGTGTAAATCAAGAGGAAACATTGGAAATGTGCAGGAGGGAGGTAGTTGTGGGACAAATACCATCTTAGCCCAGAAAGTTGTATAGATTGAAAATAAAACTGTTTGAAGGATTTAGGTAAATGTGTGGATTCACTCATTTAGTGAATATTTGTGTGCCTCTCTGCCAGGCAACTATCTATAGTTTTCATGTATTTCAGAAACTTTTCTAGATGTAGATATTGATGTCCTTGATGGCAGCCACACCTTCCCCAAATCTCAACTGATACAGCGGTCAAAATCTGAGAATCATGTGGATTGGAATTTCTCAGTGTATATTTCTGATCCAACTATATCAGATTTTTGTGGAGAAGTGAAATTCCATCAGTCAAAAATAATTCAATAGTAACTTATAAAGATAACTACAAATGTAATTCATGGATTGTCTTAAAAGATATTTTCTACTTGAAATGTCTTTCAGGTATTTCTATTTTAGGGATATAGAATAGGAAACTACAGTTAAGAAATGGGAAGGTGGGGACCAAACTCAGTTTAAATGTTAAGAAACAGGTATTTATAGCAAACAGAAAGAAGGCTCAGACAATCAGGTAACCTCCAGGGACCAGCATTGGGGCGGTTGTTGTTCTTTAGTCTCTAAGTCGTGTCCAACTCATGACTTTTGTAAGATTCATAACTTACAACTTACGTAGGACATGACTTACATGTCCGACTCACGTAGCCTAGCAGACTCTTGTCCATGGGATTTCTTAGGCAGGAATACTGGAGTGGGCTGCCATTTCCTTCTCCAGGGGATCTTCCCAACCCAGAGATGGAACTCATATCTCCTGCCTTGGCAGGCCGATTCTTTACCACTGAACCACCAAGAAAGCCCTTATCATTGGGCCAGGCCCTGGTAACAGGCCTAAGTGATCTGACTCCTGGGGGCTCCGTGCGCTCTGCCCAGGACTCTCTGGTCACCTTTAGTGAAGGTGTAGGCTTTGCTTTTTTTTTTTTAAGTGCCTTAGAGGCTGAGCACCTCAGCAAGTGATTGCCATCTTTCTTTCAGAGTTTGGCCTATGAACAGCAGGATCTGTTCCCTGAAAGCTGTTATAATCTAAGTTAGTAGATAAATTTAGGGTTCTACCCAGGAAACAGCCCGATTAAGAAATACTGTCTGCATCAAATCAACTCCTGCCCTCACCCCCATAAATTCAAGTGTTTAGGAAACCATGATTCCATATTTCACCCCAGTCAGCTCCTGGCAGACGTGACCTAACTGGGAGTGAGATTGTCGGGGGTGGAGGGACCCCAACACACCTGCGGTGGAGAAGCTGTCCTGCTAGGGAGAGCTCAGCCAGCCACTTAACTGGGTGGATACTGGAATTTTTAAAAGTAGTTGAACTTTTGGTGAAAGGGAGCTTTTGTCTCCTGGAATAGCAACAGTTATCATCACTTAAAACCAGTGATTTCTATATACAGCAAGTGCTTCTATATATATATTCCTGTATTATTTATATAGGACTATTTTAAGATCTGTGTCACATTTTTTCTGGTGTATTTTACGGTGGGAAAATTCAGTTGGAAAAAATGCACTTAGCTCTGGTGGGGATGGTAAGGTAAAGTAAGACTTTAAAAAGAAATGAAGTTTTGGGGTTTTTTTCTTCATTTTGTCTTTAAAGAGGACAGAACTAGCAAGGTAGTAGCTCCCTAAGTGAAATTGTGTTGCTTCTTTCTCCTTAAACAAATCTTACCATTTTACTCATGTTATAATAATAGATCTGTCACCGTATAAGTCAGTAGAAGATCTACAAGGCATGTGTAAGAATTCATCCATGCATTCATTATGAAAATCTGTGAGAAATTAGCTGTTTTGTGTAATATAGCTTGTAATTCAGGGTTTCTTTTTCTTTTGATTTTGTGCTGGTTGAGGGAGAGGGGTAGGATAAGGACGTATCTACTGTTAAGACCAATATGAGTGTGGCAGCCTGGATGGGAGGGGAGTTTGGGGGAGAATGGATACATGTATATGTTTGGCTGAGTTGCTTTGCTGGGCATCTGAAACTACCCATAGCATTGTTAATTGGCTACACTCCAAAATAAAATAAAAAGTTTTTAAAAAAAATGTACTCCGGGTGTAGAGACACAGGTGTTCCCACAGCCCAGGTGTGGCTTTGGCGGGAGTGAGGTGCGGCTGTGATATGACACAGCATGGCCCAGGTCGGGCAGTCCCGGGGGGTTGTGCGTGCAGGGGTTGGCCCACTGTGATCTTTGGTCCCTTCCCCTGAGGGGAGAGAGATTCCTTGCTACTTGTTCTGTGGGATGAATAAAACCATGGAGGTTACGGTTGGAGAAAATCAAGTCATTTGATCGGCTGGGGAAGAAGAACATAAGAGGAGTATGTGTGCTTAGTCACTCAGTCGTGTCCGACTCTGCAACCCCATGGACTGTAGCCCGCCAGGCTCTTCTGTCCATGGGATTCTCCAGGCAAGAACACTAGAGTGGGCTGCCATGCCCTCCTCCAGAGGATCTTCCCAACCCAGGGGTCGAATCCAGGTCTCCCACACTGCAGGTGGACTCTTTACCATCTGAGCCACCAGGGAAGCCCTAAGAGGCGTATGTTGGAGACCAAAAGAGGGAAAGACAGGGCAGTTAAGGACCAGGTTCTTGATGGCCTTTGAACCCTACTCGAAGCCATTTTCTTTTAAATTCAGTCATTGAAGGGAAGTGAGCACTTTTGAGTTGTAGAATGATAGGGTTTAGTAAGTATTACCTTTGTGTCTTGGTGGGAGGGGTGGTGGGGGGTGTTAGGTATTGTGCTAGATTTGGTGGGGCCTGTGGATGAAGAATGATACAAAGATGAGAAACACAGAGGTCCCTGTCATCTAGGCGTTGCTGATGATCTCCTAGCCTTGTGGTGAGTAAGGTGTGAGTTGGTTGAGGAGGTGCTCAGGTGAGGAGGCACAGAACCAAAGGCTTGCTTTCCATTTCAGAGATTTGAAGGCCTCTGTCCTGCTCACCCTGGCCCAGGTTTCTCTTCTGGCTCAACATCTCTAGCCTCCATTTCCTCCTCATGTGCCATAGTTTATACATCTTACAAGATCTTGGTAGTTCTCTTCTCAGTTTGCCTCATAAAATAAGAGACCCAAACATGAACACAGTATTCTGCATAGGCTAACCGTAGTAGGAGCATTGCTTTCCTTGTTCTGAGAGTGTATTGGCACTCAGTCACCAGGTAATAATATGTTCCTGGACCACCAGGACATCTATTCTGGGGAGACCTGCCGTTAACAAAGAGAAGGGGTTCTGGGAAGGAGGTCCTAGTGAAGAGGACACAAGTGGGCCTGTGTTCCCCCTGGAAACCTGCCTAAGTCTGCTCACCTTCCTTAGCGACTTCTCCTATCACTTTCTGTTCCCCATTCCTGCTCCTGCCTCCTGCCTCATACACCCTGAGGTCCACTGTTAGGCCCTGACCCCTTTAGTCCTTTGTGGGTGGTAGTTCTTTAAGTACTTGTTGAACTGTGCATCTCATACATTTTATTGTTCAGTTCAGTTCAGTGGCTTAGTCGTGTCCGACTCTTTGTGACCCCATGGACTGCAGCACACCAGGCCTCCCTGTCCATCACCAACTCCTGGAGTGTACTCAAATTCATGTCCATTGAGTTGGTGATGCCATCCAATCATCTCATCCTCTGTCGTCCCCTTCTCCTCCCTCCTTCAGTCTTTCCCAGCATCGGAGTCTTTTCCAATGAGTCAGTTCTTCTCATCAGCTAGCCAGAGTATTGGAGTTTCAGCTTCAGCATCAGTCCTTCCAATGAATATTCAAGACTGATTTCCCACTGGTTGGATCTCCTTGCAGTCCAAGGACCTCTCAAGAGTCTTCTCCAACACCACAGTTCAAAAGCATCAATTCTTCAGCGCTCAACTTTCTTCATAGTCCAACTCTCACATCTATATGTGACTACTCTATTTATATAGCTTTGATTAGACGAGACTTTGTTGGCAAAGTAATGTCTCTGCTTTTTAATATGCTGTCTAGGTTGGTCATAACTTTTCTTCCAAGGAGCAAGTGTCTCTTAATTTCATGGCTGCAGTCACCATCTGCAGTGATTTTGGAGCCCCAAAAAATAAAGTCTGTCACTGTTTCCCCATCTATTTGCCATGAAGTGATGGGACCGGATGCCATGATCTTCGTTTTCTGAATGTTGAGTTTTAAGCCAACTTTTTCACTCTCTTTCACTTTCATCCAGAGGTTCTTTAGTTCTTTGCTTTCTGCCATAAGGGTGGTGTCATCTGCATATCTGAGGTTATTGATATTTCTCCCAGCAGTCTTAATTCTAGCTTGTGCTTCATCTAGTCCAGCATTTCTCATGATGTACTCTGCATATAAGTTAAATAAGCAGGGTGACAATATATAGCCTTGACATACTCCTTTTCCTATTTGGAACCAGTCTGTTGTTCCATGTCCAGTTCTGTTGCTTCTTGACCTGCATACAGTTTTCTCAGGAGGCAGGTAAGGTGCTCTGGTATTCCCATCTCTTTAAGAATTTCCCACAGTTTGTTGGTGATCCACACAGTCAAAGGCTTTGGTGTAGTCAATAAAGCAGAAGTAGATGTTTTTCTGGAACTCTCTTGCTTTTTCAGTGATCCAACGGATGTTGGCAATTTGATCTCTGATTTCTCTACCTTTTCTAAAACCAGCTTGAACATCTGGAAGTTCATGGTTCATATACTGTTGAAGCCTGGCTTGGAGAATTTTGAGTGTTACTTTGCTATCATGTGAGATAAGTGCAATTGTGCAGTTTTGTGCATTCTTTGGCATTGCCTTTCTTTGGGATTGGAATGAAAACTGACCTTTTCCAGTCCTGTGGCCACTGCTGAGTTTTCCAAATTTGGGGGCGTATGACTGCAGCACTTTCACAGCATCATCTTTTAGGATTTGAAATAGCTCCACTGGAATTCCATCACCTCCACTAGCTTTGTTCGTAGTGATGCTTTCTAAGGCCCACTTGACTTCACATTCCAGGATGTCTGGCTCTAGGTGAGTGATCACACCATCGTGATTATCTGGGTCATGAATATCTCTTTTGTATAGTTCTTCTGTGTATTCTTGCCACCTCTTCTTTATATCTTCTGCTTCTGTTAGGTCCATACCATTTCTGTCCCTTATTGTGCCCATCTTTGCATGAAATGTTCCCTTGGTATCTCTGATTTTCCTGAAGCGATCTCTAGTCTTTTCCATTCTATTGTTTTCCTCTATTTCTTTGCACTGATCACTGAGGAAGGCTTTGTTATCTCTCCTTGCTATTCTTTGGAACTCTGCATTCAAATGGGTATATCTTTCCTTTTCTCTTTTGCCTTTCCCTTCTCTTCTTTTCACAGCTATTTGCAAGGCCTCCTCAGACAACCGTTTTGCCTTTTTGCATTTCTTTTTCTTGGGAATGGTCTTGATCACTGCCCCCTGTACACTGTCATGAACCTCTGTCTATAGTTCTTCAGGCACTCTATCAGATCTAATTCCTTGAATCTATTTCTCACTTCCACTGTATAATCATAAGGGATTTAATTTAGGTCATACCTGAATAGTCTAGTGATTTTCCCTACTTTCTTCAATTTAAGTCTGAATGTGGCAATAAGGAGTTCATGATCTGAGCCACAGTCAGCTCCCGGTCTTGTTTTTGCTGACTGTATAGAGCTTTTCCATCTTTGGCTGCAGAGAATATAATCAATCTGATTTCAGTATTGAACATCTGGTGATGTCCATGTGTAGAGTCTCCTCTTGTGTTGTTGGAAGAGGGTGTTTGCTATGACCAGTGCATTCTCTTGGCAAAACTCTGTTAGCCTTTGCCCTGCTTCATTTTGTACTCCAAGGCCAAATTTGCCTGTTACTCCAGGTATCTCTTGACTTCCTACTTCTGCATTCCAGTCCCCTATAATGAAAAGGACATCTTTTTGGGGTGTTAGTTCTAGAAGGTCTTCTAGGTCTTCATAGAGCTGTTCAACTTCAGCTTCTTCAGCATTACTCGTCAGGGCATAGACTTGGATTGCTGTGATATTGAATGGTTTGCCTTGGAAACAAACAGAGGTCATTTTGTCGTTTTTGAGATTGCATCCAAGGACTGCATTTTGGACTCTTGTTGACTGTGATGGCTACTCCATTTCTTCTAAGGGATTCTTGCCCACAGTAGTAGATATAATGGTCATCGGGGTTAAATTCACCCATTCCAGTCCATTTTAGTTCTCTGATTCCTAAAATGTTGATGTTCACTCTTGCCATCTCTAGTTTGACCACTTCCAATTTTCCTTGATCCATGGGCCTAACATTCCAGGTTCCTATGCAATATCGCTCTTTATAGCATCGGATTTTACTTCCATCACTAGTCGCATCCACAACTGGGTGGTGTTTTTGCTTTTGCTCCGTCTCTTCATTTTTTCCGGAGTTATTTCTCCACTGATCTCCAGTAGTATACTGGGGAATTCCTCTTTCAGTGTCCTATCTTTTTGCTTTTTCATACTGTTCATGGGGTTCTCAAGGCAAGAATACTGAAGTGGTTTGCCATTCCCTTCTCCAGTGGACCACGTTTTGTCAGAACTCTCCACCGTGACCTGTCCATCTTGTGTGGCCCTACGCGGCATGGCTCATAGTTTCTTTGAGTTAGACAAGGCTGTGGTCAGTGTGATCAGATAGGTTAGTTTTCTGTGATTGTGGTTTTCATTCTGTCTGCCCTCTAATGGAGAAGGATAAGAGGCTTATAGAAGCTTCCTGATGGGAGAGACTGACTGAGAGGGAAACTGGGTCTTGTTCTGAGGGTCGGGGCCATGCTCAGCAAATCTGTAATCCAATTTTCTATTGATGGATGGGGCTGTGTTCCCTCCCTGTCATTTGACCTGAGGCCAAACTACGGTGGAGATAACAAAGATAATGACCTCCTTCAAAAGGTCCCGTGCACACACTGCTGCACTCGGTGCCCCTACATGTTATTGTAAGTAGGTTTATATTCATTCACTCTTCATTCAAAAAGAAAGAAGAAAAGATCTGGAGAAAAGAGGCAAAGGTGATTCAGAGTTTTAAGGCTGGGTGATTGGAACTCCAATGGCCCTATTGCCAGAGGTGGCACTTAGAAGAGGGAGGTGTTACTAAGGAAGGACAAAGACTGCCTAAAGATACAGGTCTTTGCTCTCAGGCGAAGGCGCCCTGGCAGAAGCAGGCCAGTGTGTTTGTTCTTGTTAGAAGAAGGAAGGATGTTGTGGGAATCGCATGGATCGCACACTGAGATGGTGAGCCTTGGATTCTTCATCTGTGACCTTTCTTATCTTGAGCATCTTTTGTTCCCAAAGTCACCTTTCATGATCTTTTGGCCACATTTGATACGTTGGCCACTTTTCTGCTTCTTGAAGTAGTTTTTTAAAAATTTGGCTTCCAAACACCAATCTCTCTTTTCTCTGCTCATGCCACCAGCCCCTCCTTCTCAGTCTCCATTTTGACAGTTATCTCCACTTCCTGCCCTGGGCTCAGGCTGCACACACCACCTCTCTTGGTGATCTCCACTGGTGTCTGGCTTCACTAGCCTTTCTTCTCTGGGAGTTCTCACTCTTCATCTGTAACCCCCATGGCTCACACTCTGTTGAATTCTGCACTTAGGTATGTAACTGCCGGTTTGATATTTCCGCTGCTGCTAAGTCGCATCAGTCGTGTCCGACTCTGTGCGACCCCATAGACGGCAGCCCACCAGGCTCCCCCGTCCCTTTGATTGTCATGCAAGAACACTGGAGTGGGTTGCCATTTCCTTCTCCAATGCATGAAAGTGAAAAGTGAAAGTGAAGTCGCTCAGTTGCGTCTGACTCTAGCGACCCCATGGACGATAGCCTACCAGGCTCCTCCGTCCATGGGATTTTCCAGGCAAAAGTACTGGAGTGGGGTGCCATTGCCTTCTCCGGATATTTCCACTGGGAAGTCTAATAGGCATCTTGAACTTAACCTAACACTGAACTGATTTCTTCTTTCCAGGCGAGTACCTTCCACAGTCCTCTTCTATAAATGGCAACTCCGTCCTTCCCGTTGCTCAGGCCCCCAAATCCTATAGTCAGCCCTGGTTTGTCTCCTCCTCTCCCACCTACATTCAGTCGATCAGCAAAACCTGTTGACTCTAATCTAAAATATAAACCCAGATTCTAAGTACTTCCCACCCCCTCCATTGTTGCCATCTGGTCCAGGCCACCATCCTTGTCACTGAGATCACTGAAATAACTTTTGTTTTTTTCAAATTTTGATCGGAGTATAGTTGCTTTGCAATGTTGTGTTTCTGCTCTACAGCAAGGTGAATTAGCTATACATACACGTATCAGTTCAGTTCAGTTGCTCAGTCCTGTCTGACACTTTGTGACCCTATGGACTACAGCATGCCAGGCTTCCTTGTCCATCACCAACTCCCAGAACTTGCTTAAACTCATGTCCATCAAGTCGGTGATGTCATCCAACCGTCTCATCTTCTGTCTCCTCCTCCTCCTTCCTTCAGTCTTTGCCAGCATCAGAGTCTTTTCCAATGAGTAAAAGTTCTTTGTATCAAGTGGCCAGAGTATTGGAGCTTCAGCTTCAGCATCAGCCCTTCCAGTGAATATTCAGGACCAATTTCCTTTAGGATTGACTGGTTGGATCTCCTTGCAGTCCAAGGGACTCTCAAGAATTTTCTCCAACACCATGGTTCAGAAGTGTCAGTTCTCCAGTGCTCAGCTTTCTTTCGGGTCCGACTCTCACATCCATACATGACTACTGGAAAAACCATACCTTTGACTATATGGACTTTTGTTGACAAAGTAATGTCTCTGCTTTTTAATATGCTGTCTAAATTGGTCATAGCTTTTCTTCCAAGGAGGAAATGTCTTTTAATTTCATGGCTGCGGTGATTTTGGAGCCCCAAATCACTGAAAATAAAGAAAATAAAGTCTGTCTGAAAATAAAGTTTCCGTTGTTACCCCATCTATTTGCCATGAAGTGATGGGACCGGATGCCATGATCTTAGTTTTTTGGATGTTGAGTTTTAGGCCAGCTTTTTCACTCTCCTCTTTCATTGTCATCAAGAGGCTCTTGAGTTCTTCTTCGCTTTCTGCCATAAGGGTGGTTTCATCTGCATATCTGAGATTATTGATATTTCTCTCAGCAATCTTGATTCCAACTACTTTTTGAATTTCCTTCCCATTTAGGTCACCACAGAGCACTGAGTAAAGTTCCCTGTGGTATACAGTAGGTTCTCATTAGTTAGCTATTTTATACACACGATCCCTGGGTCTGGAAAATCCATTGACAGAAGAGCCTGGTGGGCTACAGTCCATGGGGTCGCAGAGTCAGATAGGACTGAGCAACTGCACACACGGCGTGCGCGCACACACAGACACACACACACACTTCAGTAAAAGCTAAGGTCTTGGTGATGGAGATGTGATCTGCACTACCCCCATCCCCAACTACCCCGGCCTCCCCCCCAACCCCCATCTCATCTTTGCTTTTTTCTCTCCTGCTTACTCTGCTCCAGCCACACTGCTTGCTTTCCCTCAAGCACGCCAGGCCTCTCCTCTCCAGGGCTCCGTCGTTCCCTCCACCTGAAACATCTTCCCCAACCCCTTACTTACTTCATTTGGCTCCTTAACGCCTTCCAGCATTGTTCAACTGTCCCCTTACTAGGAAGGCCCTTCCCTGGCCAGCCTAAGCTAAATAATTTGGCCTCTGCTTTTTTGTTCTGCACTGCACATTTTATACAGTCTGACATGCATTTATACTGTTTCCCTGAGTGTTTGTCTCCCCTGCTAGAATGTTCCTTGAAAGCCAGAGCTTTGTTTTGTGCCCTGAGGTATAAGCCTGGCATATATAGTAGACATCAGTACATATTTACTGAGTGAATGAATGAGTTTGTGACTATAGTTCATGACACTTACATAGCATTGTACCTTATGGATTATACGTTATGTTCAAAAACGTTAGATCATTGGTCAGTGTGTTCAATTTTTGTACATCAGACTAAATCTAATGCTACTTAAAGTGTATTGACTTCCTTGACGGCCTATACGCAAACTGGTTTCCTTGGGAGATCTTAAGTATGGCCTTCAAATCTATCCTCCATCTTGTTTTATTTGAGTGAAGGGGGACCTGACTTCTAACTTACAGAGCATTTCTTTATTTTATCACTGGTTTCATTCTTAGGAACTTTATTGATTCCTACTTGTTGAATTATTATAATTCTTATGTTAGGTAAACTGGGAAATGTTTAAAAACAGAGGCATATCAAATGCCTCCTTTGCCCTAATGCCCTTGTTTAGTGGGGGGGCTACAACACTGCATGGGCTTCCCTGGTAGCCAAGTGGTAAAGAATCCACCTGTGGTGTAAGAGACACAGAAGATGGGGTTTCGATCCCTGGGTCAGGAAGATCCTATGGAGGAGGACATGGCAGCCCACTCCAGCATTCTTGAGGGGAGAATTCCATGGACAGAGGAGCCAGGTGGGGTACAGTCCATGGGGTCGCAGAGTTGGAAATGACTGAAGCAACTTATGGCACCCCACTGCAGCACTCTTGCCTGGAAAATCCCATGGATGGAGGAGCCTGGTGGGCCGCAGTCCATGGGGTCACTAAGAGTCGGACACGACTGAGCGACTTCACTTTCACTTTTCACTTTCATGCATTGGAGAAGGAAATGGCACCCCACTCCAGTGTTCTTGCCTGGAGAATCCCAGGGACGGAGGAGCCTGGTGGGCTGCCATCTATGGGGTCGCACAGAGTCGGACACGACTGAAGCGACTTAGCAGCAGCAGCAGAAGCAACTTAGCATGCACGCATGACGCTGCACAACTCCTACAATTGTGGGACACAGCAGCCATGGCAGACGTAAAATGTTTGGCTTTAGTTTCTCATCGTTGAATCTTCTGTTTGTTTTCTTCCTGCTGTTCAAAACAAGTGGCGTTTTAAGACCCTGTCTGCTTTGCGCTCACATTGTTCGGTCGTTTGGACTACTGCTTGTCGCTCGTTATTAGCTCAGCTGTGTCAAGTTTTTCCTGATTCCATTCTACTTCATCTGCTCACTTGGCTTTCTTCCTTAGGTGTTTCAGATACTCTGCCTACTGTTCCATTTCACTTGATTGACATCAAACTTGTATGAGAGCAAATGAGTCCATATTTTCATCAGGCGGTTACGGTACCCTTTGTCAGCCTAATCATTACCTAGTTAATTATCCCTATCAAAATACAAATGGTATCTGTCATTCAGAATCTGAGCCTAGCATTGTGGTAAGGTTAAAAGATTCGAGCGTGGCAACCGACAACAATTCTGAGCCGATTCTCCAGAGAGAGGATGCAGTACTTTGATTTGGGGAGCAGTGGAAGCAGGCGGAGGCAGAAATTTGATCCTAATTTTATTGCATATAGATGATTTTACTTAGCCTACCTCACAGTGAAGACGTGTTATTATAATTTCATCTGTGTAAGTGCCCTGTTTTGAACACATAGCAGTTAAAATCTAGGTGATTATTTCACAGTGAACTTAACAATTCTGAATTTGACTGGAAATGTGTTTATGGAGCCCTATACTCTGAAGAGAGGCCTGCATAGATTCTCCTAGGTCTGACTTAAGTATTCCATTAGTCATCTGGGACCAGACTAGTCGAGAGGCTGTAGGTATAAGTTTCAGGACAGTTTGAAATGACATGAATACTGCAAGACCCCTTATAGCTAGCCACAAAGGGCTGTCTCCAAGCCCTAATTGTACCAGCAATGTCTGCTTTATTCTATATATAATTAATCAAGTTTATATAATCTAGCTATATTAAAAAGCTTTAGTGCTATTTCATGCCTGTAATCGCATATTGTGCTGATTGCTGTGTTTTTATTCTTCTCTTTGGAAGTTAAGAATCCATCAGTTCATAATCTTTTCCAGTTTTTGGTTTATAAATATCTTTTATTAGTTTCCCCAAAATTGCTTTGCTGCTTTCAATCCTGGCTTAATCCCTCCAACGCTCAGGTTAAGAATGATGTTATTTGAGCTCAGTTCTTTAAATTTCTGTTTTGATAAGTTTATATTTTCCCTTTGATGGTTCCATTGATGAGGCCAAAGGCTGAACTCCCTGCAGTGAATGGTTAAGTAGGGGAAGAGGTACCTTATATTGCTGTCTTCCAAAAGCATGATTAGAGAAGAGGGATATCTTTTTTTTTTTTTGGTACTGCTTACTGGGAAGAAGGTTAGAAAACAAGACTTCTCACCAGGAATTCCAAAGCTAAAAATATGTGACTCTGGGGCAGATGAAGAAGTTTCAACATTGGAGGTGGGGGTGTGAAAGGGAACACTGAGCTAGGAAGGAAACCTAATTTTCCATCTAAGAAGCCTAGCTTACATGAATAATTTCTAGAGTAAGGCCTTTTCCAGTCAGATCTGTTGGTGCTGTCGAGCTGGTATTTCAAGTATGTCCATCTGCATTTAAACGAATTGCTCCAAGACAATCTGATTATGCGGTAGTTACTTTGGTGAGAATAGCGCCTCAGTGGAATGGAAACTTCATTTTGAGTCTAATATTAGACCTTGCTTTGGAAAATTCCTTTTAAATGATCACAAGCTGGGAATAGCAAAAGAATTTAACTTTCGACAGACAGCATTCACCAAGAATTTTTAACTGCTTATGTTTGGGTCCTTGGGAAAGCAGATGGGAGAAACTGACCTAACCAAACTGACTAGACTGGAATTGACTTGACCTGATGCGGTGTTTATATATCTGTTGCTGATAAGTTTCCCTTGTAGTCTCATTTGCTCAAAATATTTTCATTCTTTGAGTGTGAGCACGCTAAGGATGCAGATTGTTAGGATGCCTAGTTGTCTTAACAATCTTAACTTCTCAGTCTCCAGACAGCGTTGCCTGCAAAGGGGTCTGAGGCAGAGCAGAAAGGGCAGATGAACCCACAGACCCAAAGCCAGCCTCTGAGTAAGTAGGTGCTGGGAACTTCATCAGAACTGGTCTTCAGGAAATTTTTAGTTTGGCTGGTTGTGTCTGAGCAAACTCACCCAGTTTGAAGTAAAGTTTATTTAAATGACGTGCCCTCACTCCCACCGCCTCCAAAAAAACCTCACCCTGTCATTTAAAAATATAATTATATTGGGTAGGGGGAGGCTCAAGAGGGGGAAGATATATGAATACGTATAGCTGATTCATGTTGTCCTGAAGCAGAAATTAACATTGTAAAACAGTTATGCTCCAATTAAAGAAAATAATATAATGTTAAAATGATCATGAAGTTTCCAGATATCATGTCTCCTTGGCTTAGCTTAAGGATACGTTTCAGCTGCCCTCATGGCTTGGTTTAGGAAAACCAATGATTGGTGTATGAGATAAATTTAATGTTTTTAAAAGATCTTTCTGAAATTGAGATGCATCCTTTTTTAATTTTCAAATTTTTAATTGGAGGACAATTGCTTTACAATATTGTGTTGGTTTCTGCCATACCTCACCATGAATCAGCCATAGATATACACGTGTCCCCTCTCTCTTAAACTCCCTCCCCCCTCCCACCCCTCTAGGTTGTCACAGAGCACCTGATTTGAGTTCTCTGCGTCATAGAGCAAATTTCACTGGCTATCTATTTTACATATGGTAATTTATGTTTCTGTCACAGTGCACATTTAATGTAGTAGACTTTTTCTTTCTGACTAAGCTGGTAATAGTTGATAGTGCCTTAGAATTGAGGAAGAATATTGATAAATTAATATAAGCTACCATTTATTGATTGCCCAGTTGATCCCAGTTCCTGCCTTTGCTAGGTACATTATCCCTGATTCTAACAATAATCCTGCATGGCAGCAGTTATCATGAGCCTGGGTTTAGAGAAGAGGAGACTGAGGCTCAGAAAAGTTACACAGGCCTTGGTCCTGATCACACAGCTGGTGGTAGCTAAAGTGGTGATACTAGAGTTCGCATCCAGAAGTGGTCGGTTTCACAGCATGTGTTCTTACAGGATATCTTTTTGATGTTTACTATATTTGAAATTAAACCTGAGGAATTTTAAACATTTACTTATTTTTAAGGGACAACCATGAATCCATTAAGTGGTAACGTACCATTTTTAGTAAAAATAACTTTTTCCAAAACTTGAATAGTAAAGAGAGTAGTGGTTGCCTTTCTGTGTATTGTTTATTATCAAGCTAAATGGAGGGCAGCTAGATCCTCTTCTGCATTCAGTCTGTGCTATACACTTTTTATTGAGGCGTGTGAAGAAACTCTGTCCTCACACAGATATGTATTTGAAAAGGGAGGGGTATTTTAATAACCTTTATGAATATTTAGATGTTCTTTGATAATAACCCCAACCCCCCCAAGTGATCGCTTCTTTAAGGTTAGTTGCAGTGTAGCATCTGAAACTATGCCAGTGGACTTGTGGTGCCCTGTTCCATTAAGATCTTTTGGTCTGGAATCTTCCTTACAAAAGAATTCTGAGTAATGTGTGTAGCTATTCCCTGACTCCAACAAGTAGAGCTTAATTCCTGCCACTCGCCCTCCCTGGGGGTGGGGCTAGACCAAATGACTTGCTTCCAAAGAGTAGAATGAGGACAAAGGGAAAATGGGTAACTTCTGCGGTGGAGAAGCCTGAGGATCACTGCCCTGGCCACACAGTGACCGTGGACGTCGCCTGTGATGATGTGAGCCCTGATGTCCTGTAACGAAAAAACTCACATCGGAAAAGTGTGTCCAAATCAGAAGATATTCTACAGAGTACCTGACCAGAACTCCTTGATTGTCAAGCTCGTGAAAAACAAGGGCAGACTGGGAAACCGTCATAGACCAGAGGAAACTGGGAAGACACGACAGCTAAGTGCAGTGTGGTCCTCAAGATTGGACACTTGAACAGAAAGAGGACATTAATGGAAAAACTGGTGAAATCCAAATAAAATCTAGAATGTCCTTACTGTTACCATATCAGTGTCAACTTCTAGTTTTGATGAATATATCATGGTAAAGTAAGGTGTTAATAGTGGAAGGGGGAAGTTGAGTAAAGGGTATACAAGAACTCTGTCACTTTTCTGTAAATCTAAAATTACTGCAAAATAAAAGGTTTTTAAAAATGCACTGTTATGCATTGCATTTTGAATAACTCGTTTACCCATGCATGATTTGGTAACATCATGGCCATGGTCATTTGGAGAATACTGGTTCACAGAGTTAGGCAGATCTTTGAACTGTTGACACATTTTATTGTTCAGTACTTTACAAATCACATTTGTTAATAGCGCCACGTGTCTCCATCAGGTAAGTCTTCACTGAGAAGCTCTCAAGTTTCACGGTGGTGGATCCAAGTTTCCAGAAATCCTAATTTTCCCTTGAAAGCTCAGATGTTCTGTTTGGCAATGAACACTGCTGTTGTTTTCCTGAATGTAATAGGCTCATCGTGTTCATTTTCAAGAAAATGTCTGCCAAATATCCAGGTCTAAATAACCATAGCTTGGTAGTTATTCTTTAAAATGTTTGGTGAAAAAATTGATCCAACTTGCAACTCAGTTTGCATGAGTCCTTTTCCTCAAAACAACTATCACACTTCAGAATGCAACAGAAATGTTTTATGGTACTTTTCAATTTGTCATGTACAATATTGAAAGACAAGTCCCAGGAATCAAGATGTAATTAAGCTGATTACTTCTACTGTGTCATCAAGGATATTTTTTTCCCTCTGGAAAAGAATTATTTTTACAATTTTTAATTGAAATACAGTTGATTTACAGTGTTCTGTTAATTCCAGGTGTATAGCAAAGTGATTCAGTTTTATATACTTTTAAAAATTCTCTTCCATTGTAGGTTCTCACAAGATGTTGAGTATAGTTCCCTGTACTATAGGGAACATTTCATGAAGTTCTATACAGTAGGTCCATGATGGCTATAGATTTTATCCATAGTAATTTGTATGTTTTAATCCCAAACTCCTAATTTAAAGGATACTTGAACAGATTTTCCCCATTTTACTGTGTGTGTGTGTGTGTGTTGGAGAAGACAGTGACCACTAGTAGTGACCTACTACTACCGCTGCCTTGACTTGTGCTGAGGCACTTTTATACCATTGGTGCAAATACCAACACAGTAGAAAACTCCAGGAACATTTCAGTAATCTAAATGAAAAGGATTTGGCCTTTCTGACTTTCCTAAAATGGTCCTGGGTGCCCCTAGGGGTCCACAGACCATACCTTGAGAGCTGCTGTCCTCAGGTAAAGCAGCAGTTGCTAAATGGTCACAAAAGAACAGCTGACATAACCAAGACCAACTCCATTAAGAAGCACATGGCGCCATGGTGGTGCCCGGGGTGTAGATGATGATGCTGTTTTGGCTTAACTGGTCTTACTTTTGATGGCCCATGAAGCTTTGCCATTTGTTTGTGGACAAACATTTCTAAACCATTTTTAAATGCTGAAAGGTAGACTTTGATAATCTGGTATCTGTGTTTGCTGCTGTTTTTAACATAATCCTTTATAAGATTTCATTCAGGAAATTGAGAAAATCGCCTCTGAAAATTACCTCTTTGCTTTCTTTCCTTTAAAGGTAAATCTCACCTGGCTATTGTGCAGCGAGTAAACAATGAGGGAGAGGGGGATCCATTTTATGAAGTTCTGGGAATTGTCACATTAGAGGATGTGATTGAAGAAATCATCAAATCTGAGATTCTAGATGAAACAGATTTATACAGTGAGTACCGTCGCCTGAGTATAACTTTGCAAAACCTTTGCTTTTATTTGCCATGTTGTTTGTGAGTCATCTGACATCTCTCCAGCTGTTGTCTGTCTATTTCTAATAACACACAGTGTGTGTAGGCTGGGTACCACCTACAAGTATACACCAGTCTTTCCACCACAGAGGAAGAAGAGTGCAGGTCCTGTAATATCAACTGGCCATGGTTTTTTATTTTTGAAAAGCCAACTGCTTCTGAGCTGGGCATTATTTGCCCTGAACAGAGAACTCCATTCTTGGCTTTCATTTTACACAGTTAGGCAAATTGTTTCAGTTAAGTTTCTGCCTCTACTTAAAGTCATAATTCAAATGCTTAAAAACTGAAAAGGGTTTGTGGATAGCAACTGTTGAAATTTCCTCGTTCTAGTACCCATGGGTCGGGATAGAGGTGAATTTTGCAGGCGTAGTTTTGCTGGGTAGTGTTGTCACTGCGGAGTATATAGCAAGAGCAGGACAGGTTAGGGTACACAGTCAAAGCGTGTCTTTCTCGTTCTGTTTCTCTGCCTTCTGGGAGGTGGGCTTGGATTGGGGACGGTGGGTATCCACACCTGTTTGCCCAGGAGTAGGGTTGGTCCTGGGGCTTCCCAGGTGGTGCTAGTGGTAAAGAACCCACCTGCCAGTGTAGGAGATGTTTTAAGAGACACAGGTTCCATCCCTGGATTGGGAAGATCCCCTGGAGGAGGGCATGGCAACCCACCCCAGGATTCTCTTGCCTGGGGAATCCCATGGACTGGTGCACTGCAGTCCTTAGGGTCACGCAGAGCCAAACACGACTGAAGTGACTTAGCACACACACACAGGCCGGATCCTGGGCTGGGCAATGAACCTGCATTCTGTCCTATTAAATCCACAACTGTTGGATTTCCTCAGCCTCACTCTTAGCAAAGTAATACTCTTTAAAGAGTTTCTTAATGCCAAAGATGGCCTGAGGCCTGAGATGTTAGGGGCTGTCAAAGGTGGTATAGAGAAGGAGAATTTGGGCTCTTTGTATCCTGTTGAGCTTTTCAAGCTTGAATTGGAGGGGAAAAGGGACGGTTCAGGTGGCCTGGAGCACCAAGGACAAAACCAGCCTTGCTCAAAGCAGAGTCATTTTATTCAGGCCTATTGGAAAGGGAATGTCCCTCATTTTAAAACTGAAGTCTTCCGTCCACCCTTAAAAAAAAAAAAATTAATATTTATTTCTTGACCTGCTTCCCAAATGGATCTTATTTTTTCCCTCACATCTGTATAGTGTTCTTTAAACAACCCCGGTCCCTATGTGTTTTATCCTTTTGACTCTTGGAAAATAATCAGAGCTTTCATAATAGAGAATATTGTTAATTGTGTGTTTACATTCTTTTCATCCTTCCTCACAGAGACTGTTTAATACCAAGTGTGTCTCTGCATATTTATGTGTTTCCCCAGGGGTAATCCTCAGTGTAAGAAAGATAATCTAGACATTTATGCGCCTTTATGTTTACACTTCAGCTCACTTCTTTTAAACCTTGATGAGACTGATTTCATACATGGCTTCCTGAGATGAGATACTGAACTGTGTTTCAAGGATAGTCTTGATTCAGTTCAGGGATGATGATGACCTTTGACATTAGAAAATGATTCAGAATGCTTGCCTTGATTTTTGCTGCCTGACTTTAAAGAGAATTTGGGACAGAGGAAAATTCCAGGTTGTGATTGCCTTCTCCCCAGGACAAGCCTGATTAGTCGTCAGTGTTTTGCCTTAGGCATGAAATGGTAATGTAAAGACTCATGATTCTTGAGGGCGGAAAGCAAGCAATTAGGAAAAGCAAGCAAATTGTCTCTAACCTAGTTTTTTCTTGATCATTACTTTGTCCAGAAAAATACTCAGAAGTTTTGCATTTGACACGTTCAAGATCAAGGATTGGCAAACTACACTTAGAAGCTAAAAAAAATTTTTTTAACATTTTTTCAGTTGTTAAAAAGTCAAAAGAATATTATTTTGTGACACGTAAAAATGATACAGAATTAAAATGTCCTATCCAGAATACAGTTTTACTGCAGCACAGCCCTGCTAATTCATTTTCACATGGCTTCTTTTTGCTCAACAGCAGAGTTGTAGTTGCAACAGAGTGTACATGGCCCGCAAGCCTGAAATATTTACTGTCCAGCCCTTTGCAGAGGAAATGTGCTGACCTCTATTCTGAATCACTCCTTCGTATTTGCTTGACCTTGAGGGTCTCATGGTCTGGGGATCAACAGATAATATTATTAAAATCAATCACAAATAATCACTGTTCTGTGAAAGTGTTCTTGTTCATTTCTCGAGGGTGGGGGTGTGTGTGTGTGTGTGTGTGCTCTTAGAGCAGAGGCTGGCAGGGACACGCTTCTCTGTGTCTTCTGTAGTGTGATTGTTCTTCCTGCTGTGTGGCAGCCTGAGTAGCAGGAGCCTGTGTGCGCCCTGGGCTCATGTCCTGTCGCTGCGTGGTTATGTAAAGGCTCTACGAGGGGAGGATTTTTGTCCACAGCTGCCCATTAATAATACTTAGAAGGGCCCTGTAGATCTTCCCAGTGTGTGTCCACGGTCATCCCTAATCATGTTACCTGTGATTTCGTACTCTGGATTGTGTCATAGCCACGCCTGTGCTGCACTGATCCGATGAGTGTCCCTCCCCTCTCCACGTGCTGTTTGTATGTAGCGTGCCCACCATCTGGAGAGCGAGCTTAGCCTTTCCAATATATCGTGTCATTTTTTGTTCAAAAAGAGCCCTGATCTAATGGAATGTGTTTCCTTACTTTTTCCTTTTCTTGTTCCTCCCTCAGCTGATAACAGAACGAAAAAGAAAGTGGCCCATCGAGAAAGAAAGCAAGATTTTTCTGCCTTTAAGCAAACAGACAGCGAGATGAAGGTTAAAATATCACCACAGCTTCTCTTGGCCATGCACCGTTTCCTAGCAACAGGCAAGTGCGCTTATCACAGTTTGAAATCTCTGCCAACCCTGGAGCAAGTTTCTCGCCCACGCTGACTGGGGTGGGCTGGGGGTGGAGCCTGGGACCTGGGGTGATAAGTAATGCCACTTTTGTGTTTTGTTTTTTTTGTTTTGTTTGTTTTGTTTTGTTTTTTTCTTTTTAAATTCTCTCCTCTCCTATGTTCAGTGTCGGCATGAACCCTCTGAGACATTTACCAGGGGGTGGACCAGTAACTTAAAATTGGTCTGAAAGGTAAGGATGAATGTTAGTGCCACACTGCATGTGAACGGTAGGCCAGGCCATCCGCTTCAGCTCAGTCCAGGGGAGAGCCAGCTGGCGGAGCAGGCGGACAGTGCATACCAGACCCCATCTCGGTGTGTCAGGCATTGAGTAGCTCTCTCTTCAGCTTGCCTCAGAAGAACAGTTGGACATCAGTGGTGGCACAGGTGCTATGATTTGCAGTGAAGAACAATAAATTCTCAAAATTAAATCTTTACCCTTTCTGGTTGTAATGAAATCAGAAATCCTCAGAACTCTGACATAGATTTCCTGATGGCCTCTTCAAAGCAGATTGTTAACTCAGGCCCATTCCAGGAGGCAAGTGTTCACATTATTAAAACCACCGACCCAGCCGGCAGTGACTGCTCCAGGGAGGTCAAGGTCGAACGGATTTGAGAGACTGACTGACCCTGCTCACATCCCCAGATGGCTCTCTAGGCGAAGGGTGAGCTCTGTTGGCCAGGGGGAAGTGTGAGAGAATCTGAGAGTGCCCAGTGGCCTATAGAAGACGTCTGTGTCCAAGATGGGCAGCCAGTGCCTTTCAACTGAATGCAGTGTACTTGAGATATTTTGAAAAGAAGGCTAACAGCAACCACGTGATGGAATGTTATACACTCTTTAAGATCATTTTTTCAGATACCTCGAAAGGCTCATCATATAATACTTATCACATGTGAAAATACTTAGTGTAAAGTAAGAAGAAACAGTATAAAACCATGTGTACACAAGATTATCCTTGTATTTTTTAGTGTACACACACACGTATGTACATGGTACTCATGCCTAGGTGAGGTATGGGAAAGAAATACTCACCAATTGCTCAGAATGGTTATGAGTGGTTGGTTTATAGGTTTATTTTCTTCTTTCTCTTTTTCTGTATTTTCCAAAACTTCTGTGATGTACTATCTTATTTTGTTATTACAAAAAAGTCACTGAACTAATGCAGAATCTATAGGTCTCACATATAACATAATTAAAAACCTTTTAAGACATATGAACAATATCTTTAACTTATTTTTTTTATTTCTGATAATATTGTTCTTCATCATTTAAGAACCACAATTTAGATGTTATCTTATTCTGCCTCAGAGATACCATAAAGTTCACTTTCAGTATAGCACCCTTAAGTCAGTAACTTGGGGTTTTGTTATTTTAAATGAAATCACTATCTTTATCAATTCAGATCAACATTACTTTTTTTAATAGCAAGCTGGAGTGCATGTTGTTGTGTGCACGTGCCTTGCTTTTATTCTGAATCTCTACCTTCCTCTGTTTCCAGACTTTCTCAGGGTAGTCGATGGGAGAATGAGATGTGAGCACTGCGTCTGAGCACCTGGTACTAACCCACGCTTAGACGCTTCCTGACCTCTGCTTCTTCCTTTGGCTGTTGTTGGACAGTCAGTCTTTTGTGGCCTGTTGCAGGGTGTCCTGGCAGTCATGGAGCCTGCTTCTGGTTGATTTTCCTTTGTGTCAGTCAGAAAATGAGGGTATTTTTTTTTTTTTTTTATGATACCTGATACCAATGACAGGTTGAAAAAGAAAAATTCTAAAGCAACAAACATGAGAATTCAGCATTTTCTAATTTCTCCCAGGTTATCTGCCCCCAGTGGATCACGAAACGGAAGTCTCATTAATCCATGCTGTATTGCTCCGATTCCAAGTATTCTTTAAACACTTTAATCACTAGCATCATTTTTTCCATCCATTTGAAGTGTAATATCGAGTTGTGTTTATATCTATAGAAGTAGAAGCATTTAGCCCATCCCAGATGTCAGAGAAGATCCTTCTAAGGCTGCTAAAGCACCCCAATGTCATCCAGGAACTGAAGTATGATGAGAAGAACAAGAAAGCTCCAGAATACTACCTCTACCAGCGAAACAAACCTGTAGACTACTTCGTTCTCATTTTGCAGGTCAGAAGTATTAATCAATAGTTGTTTGATCTCATTGAGTACCCACCCTTCCAGCTCTGAGGAGACTTGGTGTAGGTGAATGGGTGTCAAGGATTGCACACTTAACTTCTGGGGTGGCCTTATATGTGGGAGAATTTCATCTCCCTGTTTTCATATCTGCAAAAGCAGTGTCGTTAGTTACTTTAATTTCCAGTACTGATAGGCACTTGGTGATTGCTGAGGCATCGAGGCATTCCTTTGAAGAAGGGTGAATTCAGGTGTTTGTTTGTTTTTTGGAAGAGTTTGGGGAATTAACTGTGTGTGTCTAAATCTTGGCTGGACATTTGAAATGTCAGTGTTGTGAGTTCCTTGGGTCTTCTTTTCATTGTCTTTTCTTTCTTCCATCCCTCATTAAGACTTGGCCTTACACAGCTTCTTAGAGATTCCTTATTATCTCTTCTCTTAATGTTGTCAGAATAATCCATTTATTGGGTTGGCCCAAAAGTTCGTTTGGGTTTTCCCATAAGGTGTTATGGAAAAACCCGAATGTATTGCTTTTATTCCTGGTTACTAACCAGATTCTGTTTTAATGAGCAACTGATGGGTAATCACAGCCTCTCACGGCAGTGGTTACTTACCTCCTTCTTTACTATAACATGATCCACTATATAAGGTGAGAAGGTCCCTCCATTCTGAGTCCTCTTAGAGGGGCTTCTGTGCTTGAGTTGACAGGAGGCCCTTGTTATCTCACAGTTTCACCTGGTAGAGCACAGTTCTTGGCATGGAGACCAACATGCATAGTACAAAGAACAGTGTGCTCGTTTTATTGATTTCTTATACCTATTTAGTGAACAATTACTTTTATGGGAATTCTGAGTGTATTTCAGTACGAGAATACTAGCCCTTTTAGCATTCTCCTGTTTCTTGGTTACTTCCTAATAAGAATTGGAAGGATCTTTGTAAGAGTATAATTAGCACTTGGTAGGCCCATCTATAGGAGAAGGCAATGGCACCCCACTCCAGTATTCTTGCCTGGAGACTCCCAGGGACGGGGGAGCCTGGTGGGCTGCCGTCTATTGGGTCACACAGAGTCGGACACGACTGAAGCGACTTAGCAGCAGCAGAGGGCCATCTACAGTTTGCATCTAGCAAGTCTTAGTTATCTAAATGAACTAAAGTTCTTTTATTTGAAAGTAACATTTATCAAATGTCTAGATGTTGGAGACTCTGGGAAGTGTTGTGTTCATGCCCTATGTTTGGCCTGTACAGTGAATTCTGGATGCAGAAGTCAGGAGCTGTAGAAAAGTCTGGATTAACTGGGTATATGCTGCTTTCATAGGGTGTTCCCTTGGAAACTTCTGTTTGCAGGTTTTCTAAGTCAGTACCCTGATGCTTCTACTAAACTTAGTCTCATTCAGTCCTGTGCTGTGTTTTTTGTTTCTCTGGGGATAGATGAGCTTGAAACTCTGAGGGGGCTATTGAGAATTAACTTTATTTACCACAGTGAAGGAAAAGCATTCATGTTTCTCATAAAAGGTCGATATGAATATTCCTTAAACCTAGGGAAGCTAAATGACATTAAAGACAGTTTATTTCGGAGAACTCTGAGGGTTGACATTGTGAATTTCAGTAATAGTAGAAACTCTATGGCTTTCAATTGTTGATTTTTATATAGTTAGCATTTATGAATTCTGATTCATTAATGCTCTATTGGTATGTAAGAAAGCCATTTCCTGGCTGATAGATCTAAAAGTAGATTTTATGGAAGAGGGACTTCATAATCTTTGTTCTTTTATAAGTAAATCTTTAAAGATATTTTTCAGAAGACTTTTAGGTCTATGTAACTATATTTGAATACCTGTGTCATGTTAAATATTTTTGTAAATGTGACAAGTTCTTGGAACTGATGATGTCATGAGGGTTTTATAAAGATGTACAGGATTTATGGAGGTGTTCAAATTATAGAGTTTGGTGAAAGTCATGTTCTTGTGAGCCAGCCAGTTACTTGAGGTACGCAGAGTATGACAAAATGAAATCTAATACCCTGTCAGTCTAACATATGCCTAGTCGCTCAGTCATGTCTGACTGTTTGTGACCCCATGGACTGTAGCCCTCCACACTCCTCTGTCCGTGGGATTTCCCGCAAGAATCCTGGAGTGGGTTGCCATTTCCTCCTCTGGGGATTCTTTCAGACCCAGGGATCAAACCTGTGTCTCCTGCCTTGGCAGGCAGATTCTTTACCACTGAGCCACCTGGGAAGCCCCATACAGAGTATAGTCCAAGCTAAAATATCACTAATCCATCATTGGAAATTCATGCCAGATTATTGAATATGTTCCACTGTATTTTAAGAGCATTAAATTAGTAGAAAGCAGCAGTAGCTGCCTTCCCTTCCTGTCCCAGGGCTAGCGAGCTGCCCTCTTCTGAAGATACTTGAAAACTCTTATCAAATGATTGATGTCTGGAATATAATTATAAATAGAAACATCATTTTGAGTTTAAACCCTAGATGAAATAAATTTATTCAAAGGGCAAACCACTCAAGTAAGCTTAATTAAAAGAATATCCTATAGGTTATGGGGCACATACATCCCACTACAGATGAATAAAAAGGCACTTTCAAGTTTTATCTGAGAAAATAGTTTTTTAAATAAAATGTATTTTGATAAAAACACAGTAGATAGTGAAAGAAAACTTTATTGCCTCTACATACCTTAAATAACTTAATAAAATAATGGAAATGGATAGGAACATAATTTTGATGGAAAATTTTTTTCTACCATCATAAAAACAGAAGGAAAAATATTAGTTTTAAATTGTGTACATAATAAAACAAAATTAACCAGGTTGAAGAAAATTAAATATAAAGCTAGGGAAGTACACTTTTAAAAACATTTTATATGACTTCATAAAAATTGGTCATTTGCTGTCACATGTAATGTCTAGTAAATTCAGAAAGAAATTTCATAAAAACAATCTGCACAGATCATAATGAAATAAAATTAAACATAAAAATGCATAATTGAAAAGTACAGAGCTATTTTAAAATTGTGGTCAGTTCTCTTACAAAGATGTGTATATAACAGACAGTATAAGATGTTCTCATTTGTGTTAAAGGAACCTACGTTCTTCCTTTACACACACATAATAATCATTGCCTCTGAGGAGGAGGTTTGGAGAACTAGCAATAGGGTGGAAGGGAAACTTACTGCTCTTTTTGAATTTCCATGTGTATGTACTACCTGTTTAAATATGTTAAAAATTGTGAATTAATGGCAAACTAAAAACCCTAAGTAGCAACTGAATTAGGGAGAAAATATATAGATTATCATAAAATACCATAAGACTATTAAATAATATAAATACTGTATACATAATATGGCAAATTTTAAACTGTTATTTCTATAAGTATTTGCATAAGAAAAAAGATACCTATAATTTTCTGTAATAGAAAAAGAGCAAAGCAACAAACTCAAAAGAACAAATTAAATAATAGATTATCATGAAAATAACTTTTAAAGTGAAAAAACTCTACATATATACAAAATCAAGATTGGGTCTTTTAAAAGATGAACAAACTTAGTATTCTCATGCCATAATTAATGTGATAAGAGAAAAAGCAAAACTAGAAGTTCTCCCTTGCCCCCCTGAAAAGCAGCTAGAATCAAAAGAATCACTTGGAAAAGTTGAGACTTTAAAGAATTCAATTTCTATATTACACACATAGAAAAAAAAATGATTGACTGTCATATGCATTCTTTAGGACAACATGGCCTTATCTAATTAAGTCTGAGTAAATACTACTGTGGCCCAGTCTCACTTATCCACATTGATGGAGAAGTCCTAAATAAAAAGATAGCAGTTAGAAACCAACAGTAGACCCAAAGAGTTATTCACTGTGACTGAATTAGGATTATTTTAGAAATTTAGGGCCAGTTTAATAAAAGGACAACAAAACTAAAATATGCCATGTTAATTAAGAAAGCAGTAAAAGAAAAAATCCTTATACTATCGATAGTTATCAAAAAGGCAACTGACAGAGGTAAACATCCATTCTTGATTTTAGAAAACAAACCCTCTACCCCCACCAAAAAAAATCTCTGTAAAAATCCATGATGAACAGTGAACAAAAAACACAATACTTAACATCATTTCACCTGCTATTTGGGAAAGGAATTTTAAGCCTTCAATATCAAACCTTCTCATGGAGTTTTGAGTTGCAGGATCTTCTGTGTCTCAGTGGATAATATTTCCTCACTCTTGACTCATGTCCTGATAACACAGTCACGTTAATGAAAAAAATTAGCTACCTAGCGTCAACCCTATTTTTTTTTTAAAAAGTATGTATAAATATTGGGTTGGCTAAAGAGTTCATTTGAGTTTTTCCATAACACCTTACAGAAAAACCTCAAAAAACTCTTTGGCCAACCCAATATGAAACCAATATAAGTTCCTTTTGAACCCTTTGAGCGGAGAACTCTTGTATAGAACAATAAAGAGAACAAGTTTGTAATTAGCACTTTGAATGTGTAAATGATGATGTTCGGCTGACAGGAAAGTGCCAGTGGGCCCAGACTGTTGCTCTTGCATCCAGCGCACTAGGCTCCCCTGCACCTGGCGAGGAAGGCACCCTCCAGCCCTGTGCTCAGTTTGAGCTACTTTGTATGTTTGTACAGTATGTTGTGCTGTTAGTTGGCCTCTGCTGGGTGTGACCGGATTATTTCTATGTTTAGTCCTCCTCGCTGCTTTCTCTTTGGCTCAGTGCTTCTCACACTTCAGTGTGCTTGGGAATCTCTTGAGGATTCATTACATCTAGGGTGGAGTCTTAACAAACTCCCATTTGGATGAGTAGAAGGCTTAGCCACAATGATTTATGTAGTAAGAACAGCTTCCTAACAGAGAGATTTGAGCAGTAAAGGCAAGTGCTGGCACTGACATCTGGTGGTAGCACTTGGTTAGATGATGGTCAACGAGATAGCCTGAAATATGTGTACATTAATTTTTGACCATCAAAAAAAATTTTTTTTTAATTTAAGCATTTATGAACTTGCTGAGTCCCAGGACAACATCTGCGGACTCCAGATTGAAAAATATTGCTTTAGAATGGATGGGTGGTGTTCCTTTTCCTATTGGGTAGTGCTGGTGACCTGGTATTTAATGGTATCTCCTGTACGTGTCAAAGCCTACTTGTGATGATGATTTGAAAAACAGGAAATAAAAAGAGAACTCAATTCCAGAGTGAGCAGGAGACCAAGTAGCTGCTCAGCGTATGGGATCTGAGGGTCTTCAGCCATGAGCCCATGGCCTCCACTGATCGCTTGACCTTGTTCATGCCAGCGAGGACAGCTGAGCCTTCTCCCTAGAGGCCAGGTCCATGTGATCACTGAGCACTTTGTGGATGCTTAGAAACTTTGAAAGGAGTTACACCTTTTTCCAAGGAAAGGTGGGATCCTGTGGGAGTCACTGTACTCGAGGAGCCAGCAGCTTTGCTTGGGGCAGTGAAGCCTTCTTCCTGTTGGTTAGTTTACCCATGTGATGCCCCTTCTTCCTTTGGGAGTCTGTCCTGCCCTGTCCCAGTTTTTTTTTGGTGACAGGCTAGAGCAAAGCCATGAATGTTTCAAAAGTAAAATTGATACATAGCCCCTTCCGTATATAGAAAGTCGTTATCTGAGAAGTTCCCTGATTGTTTTGAGCCCAGTAAGATACTTATTTCCTCAAAGGGCAGCGCTGTTTTGTGTACTTAATGGCACCCCACTCCAGTACTTTTGCCTAGAGAATCCCATGGACGGAGGAGCCTGGTGGGCTGCAGTCCATGGGGTCACTAGAGTTGGACACAACTGAGCGAGTTCACTTTCACTTTTCACTTTCATGCATTGGAGAAGGAAATGGCAACCCACTCCAGTGTTCTTGCCTGGAGAATCCCAGGGACGGGGGAGCCTGGTGGGCTGCCTCTAGGGGATCGCACAGAGTCGGACACGACTGAAGCGACTTAGCAGCAGCAGCAGCAGGTTTACTTGAAAATGGTCACTTTTCTGAGTCATTGACACACACAGATGAATAAAAATGTGTTCACTGGATGTTTTTAAAACTTGCCGGTCAGGAAAGCCTCACTCTAGAGAAGGAGGTCTGGGTAGTTTTGGGGGTTGTAGAATCACAGAATGTTAGAACTGAAAGAACCATAGGGTTCGTCTTCTCTACTAACGTTTTATAAATGAAGCAAGATTAGCCTAGGGCAGCAGTTCCTAAATGCTTGATACTTGACAAAGTTTTCTCCAGTTTGAGGCAAAATGAGGGGAAAAAAGGACAGTGGCAATGAGTTCTTCATGCAGCTATGTGTATTCAGTTTGTTTCCCTGGTGGCTCAGCTGGTAAAGAATCTGCCTGCAATTCAGACCTGGGTTCGATCCCTGGGTTGGGAAGATCCCTTGGAGGAGGACATGGCAACCCATTCCAGTATTCTTGCCTGGCAGTCCCCATGAATAGAAGAGCCTAGTGGGCTACCGTCCATGGGGTCACAGAGTCCGACACGACGGAGCGACTAAGCACACATTCTGAAATTATGTATTTTCTATATTGGGGATTAAAATATCTGGGCTTCTGTGAAATCATGGTCTCACACAGATAGCTGTGTGTTTAAAAAAAATCTCTTATGAAATAAAAATGTGGCAACCCTCTCTTTGTTCCTGAGGAGGAAGATGGATTTTCCTAGTTCTTGGGATCCAAGCTGGGAACCACTGACCTAGTATACCTGCCTTTAATCTGATGGATCTAGACTCGGTAGACTCCACAAGGAAGGTAGCTGATCTTCCTCTGCCTGCCAGCCAGTCTTAGGGAGCAGGGAGAGATCACCTGAGGGGACTGAGAATTTTTGAGCAGCCGTCCTGGTCTAACTGACAGCTGTGGGGAGTCTTTCGAGAGGCTAGAATGCCCAGAGTTTCCAGAGCTGATACCCATTTGCAGGGACACGGAACACGGAAGGCCCTGTCACTTGTTCTTTAAAAAAAAAAAAAATTAAAAGATCCAGATCAACGGGTGGTTCATACAGATGGACGTCATTTAGAGTCTTTACGGCATTTGATCCTGCCTCCTGATTTTCTGCATAGAAATGCAGGTTAGGAGATGGTCTTGCAGCCACTTTTGAGTTTACAATCACCAAGGCAGACATTTTCAAATAGCATCTATGTGCATCCTAGCTCCCTGATACAAAATCAAGGATTAGTCCATGACGAAATGGACATATAACTGAAGGTATCCACCAACGGGCACTTCCATTTCTGTTGCTTACCATTTCTGAATATTGTCCTTCCCTACCTCTCTTAGGGACCCTGCCTCCTATTCTTTCCCGCCAGCTTTTGGCTTTTGCTCCCTAAGTTCCCACCTCTTCTCCCTCCACTAACTGTCCTCCCTTTCTGCCTGGAAATGGCAACAACCCACTCCAGTATTCTTGCCCGGGAAATCACATGGACAGAGGAGCCTGGCGGGCTGCAGTCCATGGTGTTGCTGCTGCTGCTAAGTCGCTTCAGTCGTGTCCGACTCTGTGCGACCCCATAGATGGCAGCCCACCAGGCCCCGCCGTCCCTGGGATTCTCCAGGCAAGAACACTGGAGTGGGTTGCCATTTCCTTCTCCAATGCATGAAAGTGAAAAGTGAAAGTGAAGTCGCTCAGTCGTGTCCGACTCTTTGCGACCCCATGGACTGCAGCCTACTAGGCTCCTCCGTCCATGGGATTTTCCAGGCAAGGGTGTTAGAGTCAGACATAACTTAGCAACTAAACAACAAAAACAACAGAATAGCCCTCATTAACCCCACAGCACCCTCCTCACCCTGCTGCCATCTCCCCTCTGTGGCCCTGCCTCCTGTGCTTTGTCCCGCCTGCCCTCCCTTTCCATCCATTGTCTGATTTCTTCGGGAAAAGACCCCCTCAGGCCACAGTGCCTTCCTCGGTGAGGTGACCGTCCCTTCACTCTGAGGTCCTTCTGCTCCTCCTCTCTGCAGTGACGCAGTGGTCCGTCCCTTCACTCTGAGGTTCTTACTCTCTGCGGTGACGCGGTCGTCTGTCCCTTCACTGAGGTTCTTCCCCTCCTCCTCTCTGCGGTGATGCAGTCGTCCCTCCCTTTTCTCTGAGGTTCTTTCCCTCGTCCTCTCGGCGTTGATGCGGTCGTCCGTCCCTTCACTCTGAGGTTCTTCAGCTCCTCTGCGGTGATGCGGCCGTCTGGTTCTACTTCTGTTTGTTTTTCCTCCTGCTCTCAGTCACAGTCTGCAGTTGCTCCTTTTCTCTTCCCACCCACTTTCTCTTCTCTCTCACATCCCCATCTCCAATGCTGACCTTTTCCCTGACCTTTGTTCTTCCATTTCAGCCTTTTTGATGGGCTCTTCGAAAGGTCTTGTTTTCTTGAAGGGCGTTCGTCCTCTTTTCCCAGCTCCCATCACCGCCCTTCCTAGTGTTTCCACCTCCACGCATGGAGTCCCCGTTCTTCAAGTCACTAAAAGCAAACTTTTCTTGGAATTTTCGACACCCCTCCTTTCTCTCCTTATGCTTTTCTCCCTTACGGTTTCACTAAATTATGTTCATTCTTTATCCATGGCTCCTCTCATGGCGATCTTTTTCCAGTCCTGTGGTTACTGCCTTTGTGTATATCTAGACTTGATCTTCCTGAAACCTTTTCAAGAACCTTACTGAGCTGGCCCATCCTTCAAGGAGCTCCACAGTCCGACCTGCTCACCAAACTCTCTTCAAACCCCTCTCCCCTTCTTCCCTGGTAAACCCACTGAGCCTGCTGTTGCCCACCTCTGACCTTCCTTGACACTGTTCCCTTCTCTTGGCTCAAATCCTACTCCTCCTTAGATTTTCCTTCCTGTGTAAAATTTGTCTTTATACAAGAACAGAAAGTAATTTTTTTTCTCTCTCCCTGAAGTCCTTGTGTTCTTGTCTTTTTCCTCATGTGGAATTTTTGTTCACTGCCTTGTATCATGGCGTTTCATGTGCTCTCCCCTTACCTGAACTGTGTGCTCTTGGAGCACAAAGGCTGTCTTCTCACAAGGCTGCACAGCCTCTCCTATAGGACCCTGTGTGGTCAGGGTTTTAGCACCTTTTGGTTTGCAGGTTGATTTTGTATAATAGCAAGAGAATTGGTTGGAGATTGATAAAACTAGTATTTACCATCGAGTGAAGGAAAACCTAAAAGAGACAACAGATGGCTTTCTGAGGAAGGGATTCGAGAAAAGATTTCCATAAATGGGAATTTAGTGTAGAATAAAAGGGAGTGATCACAGTGGTGAGAGTTTGGATTCGTGGGTGACAGTGTAGCATACTGATTAAGAGCTTGTTCTTGGTCACTTCATCTTTCTGAGCCCCGTTCTCCTGATTTATATGAGGGTGATGATTGTGTCTGCTTCATAGAATTGTGAGCATTAAGTGAATTAATAAAGCAGTATGATTGTTGGCACAGTTCCTCTTCAATAAATGGTAGCTTAAGTTTTGTTTATGCATGGTAAAGGATATACCATGAAGGTACACTCTTACCAGAGAGGCAAGAATTACAGGTAAGATGAGCAAGGACTTTCCTGATCCTTGGCTTAGGAATCTAGAATACAACTTGCTTCTGAGGGTTTTCCGGTAGCCCAGAAAAATGCATGTTGATATCACCTACCATGAAAAGATTATGGTGAACCCTAAGGCTGGGGGAATAAGTAAAGCACAGCCTGTCCCAGAAGAAATGGTGAGAGTGAAGAAGTTGTGATCAAGTTAGAGGAAGGAAAGAAGGAAGAACCTTAGAAGAGGTCTTGTCCTAATGGAAAGACATTTCTTAGGTGCTTTTCCAAGACAAGAGGAGCACCGCAGTGTCGCGGCGCCTCTTGGGTGTCTGGATGACCAGGGACTGGCCTGCGGGCTGTTTGCTCAATTGGTCACGACTATGATAGGGAGAGAAGAGTAAGTTCTGCCCTCAGGAACTGGTTTAGTCCTCCTTGTTTCATGGTCACAAACCATGTTGGCCCTTGACCCTGACTCTGCTCCGACTCAGGCTCCCATGGGACTGCCTGGATGACGGTCACAGAGCGCTTTCTCAGTGTTGCCCCGTGGATGGGGCAAGAGCCCTATCCTTCTGTTCCTGGGAGGGCTCTTGAATCCATGAACAGGGGTGCTGGGGACTACTAAGTGAACTCATGGAAATTAAACATCACACTACCATCCCCAGTTCACCTCCAGCTAAATCCAGTTTCTCATGGATTAACCCTCTCCTCTGTCCAAGTAGGAAAGGGCTACCTGAGGCTTTTTACTTCCTTGGTATTGTTGGGAAAGGAATTTGGACCAAAATCTGAGGAAGGACTAAATCTTGCATAGAATTTACAAAGAGGTTCATATAAGTAGGCTGAAAATGCTCCCTTTTTCCTTTTCACAGGGGAAAGTGGAAGTAGAAGCTGGAAAAGAAGGTATGAAGTTTGAAGCCAGTGCTTTTTCATACTATGGTGTGATGGCCCTCACAGCCTCCCCAGGTGAGTGTCCTGGTCAGCCTCAGGGCAGGGCTAGGTGTCAGGAAATAACGCCCTGTACTGTCACTCTTATCTCTGTACCTGCTGGCTAAACACAACGCTTGTTTCTTTACTTTATGAACTTTTTATTGAAGTTGCATACAAAAAATACTGCTCACCTTGTACATATATACCTCTGAAGTTTTCACAAACTCAGCTCTCCTGTGTAGACCAACTCCCAAATCAGGAGACAGAAAGGGCATCACCAACCCTCAGAGGAAACCACCCCCCGACACCCCACCCTCCCTTTTAGTTACTGTCTCCCCACAGTAACCACTGTCTTGACTTCTGAGCCTTAATAAGTTTTGCCTCTTTTTGAACTTCAGGTCAGTGGAATTATTACACTGAATCTGGCTTCTCCCACCCAGGGTTGTCCTGGTCATCTTCATCTGTACTGCTGTGCGAGCTTACAGTCTTCCTTCTCATGGCCGTATAGTGTTCCACAGTGTGAATATACACCAGTGCGTTTGTTCTTTTCGGTGCTGGTGGACACGGGTAGCTTCACGTTGGAGGCAACTGTGAATTGTGTGGCAGTAACACTGCACATGTCCCTTGGTGAAGACACTTCTGTCAGGTCTACATGTAAGAGCGGAACACTGGGGCCCGTGTTAATAGCTCTTGCCAGTTTCCCAGAGTGCTGAGGAGTTTCCACACGCCTGCCCCTGCTAACGAGGGTTCCAGTTGCCTCACGTCCACCTGGCCACCACTAGATACTGTTGAATCTTTTAGGTGTTAACTATTCTGGACTTTTTAAATTTTCACTTTTCTGAGGATAAGTGTTGATACATATCCATTGCCTGTAGTTCTTCTTAACTAGAGAGCTGGCCAATTAAGTCTGCCAAGTAAGGTTGGGTATACCTTCAGGGTATCAATCCAGTTCTCTGACACAAAATGCCAGAAAGCGGGGTCTGTGCTAATGGGAATGTGGCTGCAGAGACTTGGCTCACCTCTGGGATGGGACTTGAATAGTTTCTCTGTAGCTTCCTTTGCTTTAACTGGGCAGGCCGGTGGGCTTCCCTGGTAGCTCAGCTAGTAAAGAATCCACCTGCAGTGCAGGAGACCCCGGTTCCTGGGTCAGGAAGATCCCCTGGAGAAGGGATAGGCTATCCACTCCAGTCTTCTTGCCTGGAGAAACCCCATTGACAGAGGAGTCTGGTGGGCTACAGTCCATGGGGTCAAAAAGAGTTGAACAGGAGTCAGCACAGCACAGCAGGGCAGGCAGGTAAACAGGGCTTGGAGTACCACCTTGTGGTCAGAATGCCTAATGACATGCTGTGTTGCTAGGAAATACCTTCCTTATAAACCTCAAACTTAAAAATCACCCATGAAGGGGAGGGGACGTCTCCAGACAAGTCTGTGTTGTGACTTTGGTCCTCATTTACTGCGTCACATGGTGTCTCAGGCACCCAGAGATGTAACAGAAAGCAAGAGAAGGTCAAGAATTCTGAGGTTTGAAGCCTCCCCTGCCCCCATGCATCTTCTCACTGCCCTGGTGCAGGTTACTGAGTTCCATGGGCCAGCATCTCCATTGTCAAGTGCCAACTGACACCTAGTGTGAGCACAAGCCTGTTGAACCCCATACAATTAGTAGGTATCTGCTGTAAACCTGAAGATGATCTGTTTTCACTGCTAGTGAGAGGACAGGGACATTCTTAACTAGGTCGAGAAGACCTGGGTGACGGCCTGAGTTCCATCATTTATGGGTCTCCCAACTGAGAAAGGCCCTTGGCTTCCTCACTATTAAAAGGATATAAGATCATCTCCTGTGATTGTTAGAGTAGAATGTGGTGATACTCATACAAGGGCTTTGTAACCTTTAAGGAACAAGAGGAAATGTTTATATTAACACAAGGTGTTGAGATTGTGACTCTTGCTTGGCAACCATCCTCATGTTAGCCCAGGTTAGCAGAATCAGTGTATAAGGTGGCTTTGAAAAGAAAGCTAGTCCTCTTTGTAAAAATGTAAGTTGTACATTTTTATTGGTTACTAGTTCTTGAAACCTAAATATTAGCCCAGTTCATACTGAACTATGGATTCATATAGGGGTAAATCGCATTCAGAAAAGGAAGAGCAGGCCTTCCATACAGAAAGCATGTGGAGCTGCAATAGCCTTACCTAGTATGCAAATGTCCAGAAGGATGAGAATTAGCATCCTGCTTACTACAAAAGCCCAGTATTTTACTTGACTTTACAATTAGGATTCAGGGTTTTGTATATCCATTGAGAGATGCATTAGTATTGTAATCTCAAGATAATGTTTCTGTTTGTTATTGTTGATTGCCTAGAAAACCCTGTGGTAATCAGTTATCAAGTCCTGCCCAGTTACTTGTCAAATTATATCTCAATTAAAAAAAAAACAACCTGCCCAGGAAATATGACCCCTGCCTGGTAGGGCATTTTGTTTGACTTTGGTCTGCCACTCCCAGGAAATCTGCATATGATGTTTGTTTATTGGGCTACCCAAAAAATTTTTTGGGTGAGCGCTTATGGAAAACAAACGAACTTTTTGGCCAACCCAGGACCTTCCTCTGATACTTTGAATTGCTTTGGAATACTTGGCAATTTCAAACAATCCAGTCAAAGTTACAATCAGACTAATTAAGAGTGTAAATGAATTGAATAACTAATTGCTTGGCAGAGATGGGGATGCTGTAGGCTGTGCACTGAACGAACATCGCGGTGTTTTGGCAAAAGCGTCTTGGGTCATGCTCCTGGGGCAGATGACGGGTCGAGCTCCCAGTCTGTGTGGCTAGCTGTGTTTGAAGTCCTTAAGAGCACATTTTGAGCTATAAACCGCAATTGGGTATTAATGGCTTAAGAGGTTTCTAGGTTAGTAAAGAAGCATGTGAGTGGAATTTCTCCCGATTTCAGCCTCCCTATATTCCTCTTCCTGGAAAGCAGTGTGTGTTCTCTTGGTTTATATAATATCATATAGGCTTCTGCATATCTGGAACCGAATACTCATATGAGTAGAACAGGTATCCACTCCTGTCCCTTGATTACAGAGAGCTCCTGTCTTGCCTTTTGAAACCGTCTCACCCTGTTTTTCTCCATTTTTCAGTTCCTTTGTCCCTGTCTCGTACCTTTGTTGTCAGCAGAACAGAGTTGTTAGCAGCAGGTTCTCCAGGTAATTCTGCATGTTTCCTTTTCATAATTCTTCTGATCGCCTCCCTTGACCCCGCCAAAGCCTGGCTGGCCAGGTCTGCTCCTTCTATTCAGTTAAGGCCATTTTCAGTTTTTCTTTGAGCTCTTAAAAGTCCATGGTTCTATGACCTAAGAGTGAGCTACCCAGGAAAGCATTAGCCCTCAACAGATGGCAGAGGGTTTGGGAGCTGGGAAGGGAATCTTGAAACATGAGCAGCGATGACACTGGGAAAAGGAGAGTGGTTCTAACGTGAGTCACCAGTGTTCTCTGTAGGTCCCACCCACACCGCTGACCTTGGATTTTCGTTGCTGCCCTTTGGTTCTTTGGGTGACCTCAGCAGAGTCATGGTGTGTGGAATCTGCAGAGGCCCCAAACCCAAGGATTCTTCTGCAGAACACATTCAGCCAAAAGGCTGGAGGACTGTGAACTTTCCTTGGTTCTCCATCCTTGGAGGCCCCAGCATTTCTGTTTCTTTGGTCCTTTTTTCAGATGTCCACGTGAATGAGGTGCATGTATTTCCACCCTCCGTCAGGCAGGTGGCCCCACTTTCCTGTCTCGCTTTCTTCTTTTTGAAACTAGTACAGTGTACATTCTTAAGGAGCTGCTGGTTCTTGCCCCGCAGGAGAATGTGGTCATGCCTTCCTAATATGTCCAGCTGCTAAAGAGAACGGCAAAGGTTTAATCTCTCTTTAATTAAAATTGCTGGGCTTTCCTACTTGGTAGTCCAATTTTTCTGTATTTTGTTCAATACAGCTTATATTTTAAAATCTGACTGAAATTTGTATCTCCTCATCCAGTTTCAGCAAAAGTCTAAAATGCCAATACTTGGTAAAGAAGGCAATACTTACTTGTCTTAGAAGGAACGTTATATTTTTCAGGTCTTTGTTCTTAAAAGATTTGAGGGTGTTTGGCCGTAAGATACTAATCAGGCTGCTTGAATCCTACCAGCTGACAGAATATATGTATGTACATATACGTATATACATATATACGTATATACATACATATACGTATATACATACATGTGTATACATAAACGTATATTTATTTATATGTATGTTGGTATTTTTTTCTCCCCTTTTATTTGCTGGCATCTACTACTGATTTAAAATGTCCTAGATACTGAAGTAAAGTGACTTTTGGATGGAGCTCCTGGAAATGTCGTTTGTGTTTCACTTTTTCTTAGAACTTAGCGATTTCATAGTTCAGCCTGTTCCATCTGATCTAGTCATAAGAAAATCCATTTTGAGGGTCCAGGCCTTTGGGCTGCTGGCATTACAATAATAAGATACCTGATGAATGGAGGTTGAACTACACCAGTGATTTGCAAACAGTTCCACACAGGGCCTCACGGCTCTAAGGGAGGAGGCTGGGATGTTTCTTGATTGTGTCTTTATAGCTTACTAGCTAATGAAAGGATTCCTGGGTGGGATGAATAAAATATAAGCCAAGACCAAAAAAAAAAAAACCAAACAGAAAATTCTGAGAAGGCACAAGAGCAATTAAAATAGATTTTTTTTTTTTTGTAATTATCATCATAAAACCTTGGCACATAAATTTGGCAACAAAACCTGCCCTACGGGGTGGGAACTTGAAGTCTTTGTTATCTTTGGGTGTGAAGACTTGCACGTCTTACCACATGCTGATAAAAGGTGAGCGTGCTGGTTTCTGTTAAGTTGCAGAAAAGGTCCTGGAAAACGGTCGATGCTCTGGACTGTGGCTGTGATGCCAGGCAGTGGTTTCCTGGCAAAGGGGAGGGTTTATCTCTCAAAAAACAGAGGTCTGTGGGCTGAGAGGAAGCTAACTGGGAGTCTATAGATACCTTGGGAGACCAGAGAAATTGCCCTGTAATCCTCCTCAGGAGAAAAGTAACAAGAGACTGAGAAGCCGAAGGCCTCCTGACAGTGATCGGGCAACGCACAGGGTCTGATCAAATAAGAAAAGTGCTCTTAAAATGTTTTTATGTATTTATAATTTATTTTTTGGCTGTGCCGTACGGTTTGCGGGATCTTAGTTTCCTGAACCTGGGCCCCCAGCAGTGAAAGCGCTGAGTCCTAACCACTGGACAGCCAGAACATTCCCAAATGTCTTGTTTTCATAACATTAAATTGAAACTCAAAGAAGTAAACACCATTTCAGAAGTATCTGTAGATCTGGGGCTAAAGCCTGGGGATAGAGTGGGATCCCTTATTTCACAGATGGTTGCATCTGTCAGCCTGTGCAAAGTTACCAGGAGTGCAGAGAAGCTTGATCCTGAGAGTAGGAGAGTGGTGGAGAGGTCTGGGGTGGGGCTTCAGGGGAAGACTATAATAATGTTAACGAGGCTCATTACTGGGTGTCAGACACCATGCTAAGTGCTTTACCTTATCTCATGTTGACTCATCATCAGACCTTATAAGCTGGGTGCTATTACTATTTGCTTTTTATAGATAGGGAATCTGAGGCTTAGCAAAGTTGGGCCATCTGATGAAAGTTGCTGCTGCTGCTAAGTCACGTCAGTCATGTCCGACTCTGTGTGACCCCAGAGACGGCAGCCCACCAGGCTCCCCCGTCCTTGGGATTCTCCAGGCAAGAACACTGGAGTGGGTTGCCATTGCCTTCTCCAATGCATGAAAGTGAAAAGTGAAAGTGAAGTCGTTCAGTCGTTGGTCACCTGCTAAATAGAAGATATCTGATAAATTATTAATTTGCCATGTTCTCTTAAGTGGAAGCAACAAGAGGAAGTGCTGTTGAGTTTAATTTTGACCAACAATGGAAAATTGGCTCCTGACATGAAAAGAGTAGAGAAAGTTGTGACATGAAAATTTTAGGAGACAATGAACCCATCATAGGAGCTTCCTTGGGTACTTGCCATGTTTTGTTCTGCTTGTCATATTTAAACAGGGACTTTTGCTCAATGGTCTCTCAGATGGTGGTCCAGATAGGCTAAGGAAAGATAAAATGCAAGGTGAATGGTTGAATTATTTGGCCCAGAGAAGAAGAGACAGACTTCAGAGAATTATCTTCAGACTCCTCAGGGCTATTCCAAGTAGCGGAGGAGTGGAAGTTATTCAATAGAGCTCCATAGAGTGGAGAGGCTGTCACTTGAAGTTGAGGAAGCAGATTTTGATGGCTCTGATGACAGACTTTCCAGTCGTTGAAGGGTGGGACCAGCTGAGAGCCAGTCAGAACCACATTGGAAAGAGGAGCCAGCCATCAGATGGGAGAGTACGTCCCCTTCCATCCTGTGACGTTGTGCAATCCAGTGCGGGCACTCGGTTGATATTTGTGCAATAGTTGACTAGCAAAGCGAAAACGGAAGAAGCCTTGGTGAGCGGAGGTGGGTTTTATTTTTAATGAAATGTGTTAGAAGCCATGGTGAATGTGCCTTTAAAAGCAGCAACATTTAGAGTCACCTGGATTTCCTTTCACTTTGTTTTAATGAAAGTTCTTTGAAGAATGCCCCAGCACCTAAGCTAACCTAATCAAACCTTCTAAAGGGGTTTGGTGTCTCCCAGGGTGCTTAAGTATTCTTGCCTTGAGAACCCCATGAACAGTATGAAAAGGCAAAATGATAGGATACTGAAAGAGGAACTCCCCAGGTAGGTAGGTGCCCAATATGCTACTGGAGATCAGTGGAGAAATAACTCCAGAAAGAATGAAGGGATGGAGCCAAAGCAAAAACAATACCCAGTTGTGGATGTGACTGGTGATAGAAGCAAGGTCCGATGCTGTAAAGAGCAATATTGTATAGGAACCTGGAATGTCAGGTCCATGAATCAAGGCAAATTGGAAGTGGTCAAACGGAGATGGCAAGACTGAACGTCGACATTCTAGGAATCAGCGAACTAAAATGGACTGGAATGGGTGAATTTAACTCAGATGACCATTATATCTACTACTGTGGGCAGGAATCCCTTAGAAGAAATGGAGTAGCCATCATGGTCAACAAGAGAGTCCGAAATGCAGTACTTGGATGCAATCTCAAAACGACAGAATGATCTCTGTTCGTTTCCAAGGCAAACCATTCATTATCACAGTAATCTAAGTCTATGCCCCAACCAGTAACGCTGAAGAAGCTGAAGTTGAACAATTCTATGAAGACCTACAAGACCTTTTAGAACTAACACCCAAAAAAGATGTCCTTTTCATTATAGGGGACTGGAATGCAAAAGTAGGAAGTCAAGAAACACCTGGGATATCAGGCAAATTTGGCCTTAGAATACGGAATGAAGCAGGGCAAAGGCTAATAGAGTTTTGCCAAGAGAGTGCACTGGTCATAGCAAACACCCTCATCCTACAACACAAGAGGAGACTCTACACATGGACATCACTAGATGGTCAATACCAAAATCAGATTGATTATATTCTCTGCAGCCAAAGATGGAGACGCTCTATACAGTCAGCAAAAACAAGACCAGGAGCTGACTATGGCTCAGATCATGAACTCCTTATTGCCACATTCAGACTTAAATTTAAGAAAGTGGGGAAAACCAATAGACCATTCAGGTATGACCTAAATCAAATCCCTCCCTTATGATTATACTGTGGAAGTGAGAAATAGATTTAAGGGACTAGATCTGATAGATAGAGTGCCTGATGAACTATGGATGGAGGTTCGTGACATTGTACAGGAGAGAGGGATCAAGACCATCCCCATGGAAAAGAAATGCAAAAAAGCAAAATGGCTGTCTGAGGAGGCCTTACAAATAGCTGTGAAAAGAAAACAAGTGAAAAGCAAAAGAGAAAAGGAAAGATATACCCATTTGAATGCAGAGTTCCAAAGAATAGCAAGGAGAGATAACAAAGCCTTCCTCAGCGATCAGTGCAAAAAAATAGAGGAAAACAATAGAATGGGAAAGACTAGAGATCTTTTCAAGAAAATTTGAGATACTAAGGGAACATTTCATGCAAAGATGGGCTCAATAAAGGACAGAAATGGTATGGACCTAACAGCAGCAGAAGATATTAAGAGGTGGCAAGAATACATAGAAGAACTGTACAAAAAAGATCTTCGTGACCAAGATAATCATGATGGTGTGATCACTCACCTAGAGCCAGACATCCTGGAACGTGAAGTCAAGTGGGCCTTAGAAAGCATCACTATGAACAAAGCTAGTGGAGGTGATGGGATCCCAGTTGAGCTATTTCAAATCCTGAAAGATGATGCTGTGGAAGTGCTGCACTCAATATGCCAGCAAATTTGGAAAACTCAGCAGTGGCCACAGGACTGGAAAAGGTCAGTTTTCATTCCAATCCCAAAGAAAGGCAATGCCAAAGAATGCTCAAACTACCGCACAATTGCACTCATCTCACACACTAGTGACGTAATGCTCAAAATTCTCCAAGCCAGGCTTCAGCAATACGTGAACTGTGAACTTCTGATGTTCAAGCTGGTTTTAGAAAAGGCAGAGGAACCAGAGATCAAATTGCCAACATCTGCTGGATCATGGGAAAAGCAAGAGAGTTCCAGAAAAACATCTATTTCTGCTTTATTGACTATGCCAGAGCCTTTGACTGTGTGGATCACAATAAACTGTGGAAAACTCTGAAAGAGATGGGAATACCAGACCACCTGACCTGCCTCTTGAGAAACCTATATGCAGGTCAGGAAGCAACAGTTAGAACTGGACATGGAACAACAGACTGGTTCCAAATAGGAAAAGGAGTCCGTCAAGGCTGTATATTGTCACCCTGCTTATTTAACTTCTACGCAGAGTACATCATGAGAAATGCTGGACTGGAAGAAGCACAAGCTGGAATCAAGATTGCCGGGAGAAATATCAATAACCTCAGATATGCAGATGACACCACCCTTATGGCAGAAAGTGAAGAGGAACTAAAAAGCCTCTTGATGAAAGTGAAAGTGGAGAGTGAAAAAGTTGGCTTAAAGCTCAACATTCAGAAAACGAAGATCATGGCATCTGGTCCCATCACTTCATGGGCAGTAGATGAGGAAACAGTGGAAACAGTGTCAGACTTTATTTTGGGGGGCTCCAAAATCACTGCAGATGGTGATTGCAGCCATGAAATTAAAAGACACTTACTCCTTGGAAGGAAAGTTACGACCAACCTAGATAGCATATTCAAAAGCAGAGACATTACTTTGCCAACAAAGGTTCGTCTAGTCAAGGCTATGGTTTTTCCTGTGGTCATGTATGGATGTGAGAGTTGGACTGTGAAGAAGGCTGAGCGCCCAAGAATTGATGCTTTTGAACTGTGGTGTTGGAGAAGACTCTTGAGAGTCCCTTGGACTGCAAGGAGATCCAACCAGTCCATTCTGAAGGAGATCAGTCCTGGGTGTTCACTGGAAAGACTGATGCTAAAGCTGAAACTCCAATACTTTGGCCACTTCATGCGAAGTGTTGACTCATTGGAAAAGACTCTGATGCTGGAAGGGGTTGGGGGCAGGAGGAGAAGGGGACGACAGAGGATGAGATGGCTGGATGGCATCACCGACTCGATGGACATGAGTTTGAGTGAATTCCCGGAGTTGGTGATGGACAGGGAGGCCTGGAGTGCTGCTATTCATGCAGTCGCAAAGAGTCGGACACGACTGAGCGACTGAACTAAACTGCTGCTGCTGCTGCTGCTGCTAAGTCGCTTCAGTCGTGTCCGACTCTGTGTGACCCCATAGATGGCAGCCCACCAGGCTCCCCCGTCCCTGGGATTCTCCAGGCAAGAACACCGGAGTGGGTTGCCATTTCCTTCTCCAATGCACAAAAGTGAAAAGTGAAAGTGAAGTTGCTCAGTCGTGTCTGACTCCTAGGGACCCCGTGGACTGCAGCCTACCAGGCTCCTCCGTCCATGGGATTTGCCAGGCAAGAGTACTGGAGTGGGTTGCCATTGCCTTCTCCGGAACTGAACTGAGGGTGCTTAAAATCCCGAGATGTCCTGAGGCTCCCTTTCAGGGATTTTACTGGGGTCAGAGGCAAAAATAACGGGTTTGGCTGGGAAGTATGAACAGATAGACCTATTTTGATCCTTTAAAAACACGTACTGACTTAGGAACATTCTCAAGCGTTTTTGCTCCTGGCAAAATGATGCTGTGCTGCCTTCCTGCAGCCCAGGCCTTTATCAAGTAGCTTTTGTGTCTGGGGCCTCGCCTCCCCTGACATAGCATGCGGCCACGGGTCTTTGCTTATTGGAGACTCGGTGTGTTCATGTGGATGGGGCTGGGAATCTGTTGCAGGAGAAGCCGTAAGCACGCTGTCAGAGACCCTGAAGCTGAGCTTGTTTATTACTTTACTTGGAAAATAAAGAGCTGACTTTGAGTGACATCTGACCTCACTTAAAAGGCAGCTGGGTTTTTTTTTTTCCTCCTTTTCCAGGTGAAAACAAGTCACCTCCTCGCCCGTGTGGCTTGAATCACTCAGACTCTCTCAGTCGCAGCGACCGAATTGATGCGGTAACGCCGACGCTGGGGAGTAGCAACAATCAGCTCAACTCTGCATTCCTCCAGGTCTACATCCCTGACTACTCAGTGCGAGCCCTCTCCGATCTGCAGTTTGTTAAGGTGAGAGGGAAGGGTGGCCCGGCTGGGCCTAGCAGGGGAAGGTCTGCTTCCCTTGTGAGCAGGTGGCTCCCTGGCCCCTGCGTGGAGCCTTCCTTGGTCATTTTGCGGGGGCCCTGCCTCCAGCTCCTGTGACTCCGCCTCCGCCAGGGAAGACCATTGATCTCCCTGGCTCTGTCCAGTGAGCTGCCAAATCAGATGTAGCTTTCTCTTTCAGGGAACGAGAGCTGGAGATGGTAAGAAAAAGAGGAAACCTTTTCAGCCAGTCTTCACGGACTTCTGAGAAACTTGGAGGATTTGCTAGGGAGAACCCTCAACTTACTTCCTCCCCCGAGACAGAGCTTTTTTCTCAGTCTGGAATAAAGATGGCTTTGAGGGGATGAGCCAGCTCTAGCTGATGGAAGCCTATCTCCATTTTCTAGTCTGGGTGGAATTTTGAGACAGACTTTGGATATAGCTTATGCCAGTATAAACTAACCTGTTCGTAGAGTCAATGTGAACTGTACAAAGTGACTGAAGGATGGTTTTCACCTAGGGCAGCTACTTGGGGCCCTTCAGGGGATATAAGGTATAATAAATATAATGCCATGTGGAGAAAAGATAGCCTAAAAATATTATCTTGGTTTGTTTTCTGTACCATCTCCTGGCCCCAGATCTCAAGACAGCAATACCAAAATGCCTTGATGGCATCCCGGATGGACAAGACTCCTCAGTCTTCAGACAGTGAAAACACTAAAATTGAATTGACTCTTACGGAGCTGCACGATGGGTTGCCGGATGAGACGGCCAACCTGCTCAACGAACAGAACTGTGTGACGCACACCAAGGCCAACCACAGCCTGCACAGCGAAGGCGCCATCTAGGGCGCCTGGCCCCACAACCAGGCCGCCGGCCTCCCGCCGTCCGACCGTGAATCCCACTAGTGTGAGCTTGTGTGCCATGCTGCATCCTGCAACGTCCTGACACCAAAGACTCTGTCCCCTTCCTGGAAGCAGCAGAGGAGGCCGGGGAGGGCAGGCATGGAAACCGGAGACAGGAAGTCGACAGCCAGGGCGTGGCATTTCGAGATTATGGAGATGAACTTCTTCCGCCCAAATAGAATCATGTTTATTTTTTCAGCTGTACCTTTTATCATTATTCACTCTCCTCCTCCCTCGATTTGCATGAAGTTGAAAATTGTCGCGATTTATTTTTTTCCGAGAGATCATGTTTTTAAAAAGTGTCTTTTGCAGAGTTGTAAGTTGTTCTGTCTGAACTCTGCTGTGACCCCATGATGTGACCGTTAGAGGATGGACTTGTCCCTCCAGTGGCCTCCCTTGGGCCCTCCCTCCCCACCGCCCCAGGGAGGGGCACCCTTCCTCTGTGCCCCAGTGGGTGTCGCTGTCGAACCTGAAGGATGAATGACACAGACCTGCAAAGGCTGTCAGCCCTGCGGTGGAGCCTGAACAGGGACCCGCAGTTGCCTCTCTGAGCTCAGTGTTGTTTTAAGTTAATGTTTAACCGTGTCCCTTCCCCTCAGAAAGGTTTAACATTTGCTTGGAATGTGATTTTGCTCCCACTCTAAGGAATTTTTTTTATCACCAAAATGAATGTTAATGAATTTTAAACTGATGGTTTATCTTTGCAAGAGGCCAGGGTGGATCCCCCCAACATTCCCCCAGCCTGGGACCTCTGGCTCAGCCAAGCCTCTTCCCCGTCTGAACCTCCAGAGCGCCGTCATCCCATCCCACCCCCGGCCTTGCTCTTGTTAACCCAAGATGCTGCTACACAGATGCCAAATGGAAATCTTCCACAGGGCCCTCAAGTAAACTCGAGGTGTGTCGTCCACGCTCCTGCCCTTCCTGCTGGGTCGGTATGTGGTTGTTAGAAAAGCAGTCAGACCTTCCAGCTGTGCTCTGTGCCCCGCCGAGAAGGCGCGTCCAGACCCATGTGTCTCACGGAGGGAACTCTGGGGACTGCCAGCCCCTGCCCCCCCGTCCAGGGAGCCAACTGTCCCTCTTCCCCTCAGCCCTGGGCCCACGGGGCCCAGCAGGGTTGGGCTCTGTGCCTCTGCCTCGGACTCGGCCCATGCCAGAGAGGCTGCCTGTAACAGCCAGGGTCAGTTTGGCCCCAAACAGGGATTCAGAAACCAAATGTGTGTCATGGCCATTTCATGTGTGTCTCTGTCTTATTTTAATACCAGATTCATCATGTGTAGTGAGATTAATGTCAGGAGGTATTTCTTGAATGACTGAATTCTTAACTCTTAGCTGTGTTTTAAGTGTTAACCCAAGGGATATGTGCATTTTGGGGGCAACATTCATACACTGAAGTGACTTCCTACTGACCACAGTTTTTAAGGTAGACCCGTCAGTCCACGCTGTGTCCAGTCTCTAGGCAAGAAGATAGCGTTTCCTCCATTGGGTCTTACTGCACGAAGGGAAGCCCTGGGGCTAAGCAGCAGTTTCTTCTCCTTCCTCCAGGTAGGACTGTGCACCCCAGGCTGGGTGCTGGTGGGTGGGAGCTGTGGTCGGGGAAGAACCAGAAGCACGCTGGGCCTGCCTCCCAGGGAGCAGCTCGGCGGCCCCAGTGTCGTATGTGTGCCCGGCACATGGCTTCCCCTGGTGCGGCGGTCCTGGAGCATCTTCCCAGAAGGTGCCATGTCCCTTGGTGAGGGAAGTACTGCCTCACTTGGTAGAAGTCACTGGGGTGCCCCTTTAGGGGCTGAGTGGCCTGTTGCCAGCACCCAAGACACCACCAATGGGATGGCACTGCCGCCGTCAGGCTCGACATAAAGTTTAAAGGTCTTGCTTTCTTAAGATGCGTTGAGCTGAGCACACTGCCAGCGTGATGTGACTCGGAAACTGGGATTGTCTGTGTAGGGGGGCGTGCAGGAATGAGAGTTCCCTGTAATAAGGGAAACTTGGGCCTTGCTGGGGAAGGTTTCTGAGCCAGCCCCCGGGCCACACTCCGGGCCAGGACAGTACTTGCCGTCCCTGGTGGAGCCAGGCTGCCAAGCCGTGGTACCTCTGGCCTCCAGGATCTCCGCCTGTCAGCTTCCCCTGGCCGATCTGCTCCGACCTGCCTCCCCACACAGTGCATCTCCAGCATGTCGCCACTGGAAGCAGCCTCTGGAACCACTGTTAGCGTGCTGGATCTTCTGGAGTCCACCTGCTCCTCTGAGAATCGTAAAGCCCTGCTGAGAGGATTCCAGCTGCTGGCTCCTTGGCTTCAGGGAGAAATGGATAACTTTTCCACATTGCCATACCTGCTCAGTGTGGCTCTGTGAAAAGTCCTCTCTAAAGGAGCTGGTGGCAAGAGGGCTTTGCTGTGGGGCTCCTGGAGGATGAAATTTTAGTCTCCCAAGTTCGTATTTATTTTCTATAAACTACTCTTTACCTTTGATTTTTCACACTGTTTTATAGCAACAGGGAATCCCAAGTAGGTCCTGTCTGGTCCCTGAAGGAATGAAAGCTAACATTTGGCAACAGTTACATCTCCTTTGAGGAAAGCTTAGGACCCTTCAGATGTAACACTCAACATCTGAGAGAGAGAGATCTCTTCCAGGCCCCACTTTCCTTCTGGAAACTAAATTCAGGCTGTGGAAGGAGAGATGCTGGCTCATTGCTTCTGTGAGGCAGGCGAGCAGGAGAATGACTTGGGCTTAGAAGGTCTGTGCAATTTGTGTCTGTAAAGTAAACGGGAGCAGGGCAGAGAAAGATCTCAGATAGTTGAGATCTTGATGTGTGGTGGCTAGTCCTTAGCACCACCGGTGGATCGTCCTCTCCTTGGGCTGCTGGGTTTGTAAGCGTGGGTGAGGAAGTGGTTCAAGGAGCAGACACAGGCCCCAGGGTTCCGAAGCGTGTGGGAGCCCTACCATCCGGCCCAGGGCCTCGCTGTCCTCTTCAGGGTCCTCGGGGCCCCTGCTGCGAGCCCTGGCTCTGAGGGACCAGACAGGGCCACCTCCTGCTCCTGAGCAGCCATTCCGGCATCCCGAATGTTCCTCCTGGAACTAGATTCTGGTATCCAGGTGTTGCCAGGACAATCTGCTTTTTCTTCATAAATGAGACTTGCTAGTGCTTTAGAGGTTCCCTCTCTTAATTCTCTGTTCATCCAATATCAAGTGTTTAAACTTATAGGAAAACAGAACCTTAAGATTTGTGCATGGAAATTGGGATGTTAGTCAACTTACAGTTAGCTTAAGCCTTGGTTCTTACATAATTTGAATTTGAAAGGGCACCCTGTGTAACTTTCCTCTCCTCCCTCCCTCACCTCACTTCTGGAAGAGAGCTCAGTGCCCATGCTGACAGGACTGTCTTCCCTCGGTGGGAAGAATAGGGCATCTTGCCATTTCCTAATAATATTTCAAGGAACTTTTGTGCACGTGTTGAATGTAAAACTTCACACTATTATGGAACATTAACTGTGAATATATTGACCTGTGCTGTCCCCGGTACCATACAGTTAAAGGACCAGCTTTTCCATGTCTTGGAAAACAGTGCTAGATACAAGAAGTGCATTTCCCTTAGGAAATGAAGCAACAGGAATTTGGGCTAAGCAGGGGCCATGAACTTCTGTCCTCAGATTACCTCAAGTCGAGGAGCAGACCTAAGTAGGCCCTGGCCCACTGAGCCTGTGTCATGGCTGGTCAGAAACAAAACCCAACCCTGTCACCTTCTGAAAACCAGCCAGGGATCTGACCACTTTCTCCTTTCCTGGGCCAGGAGACCAGTATCCCTCCAGTGTTCGCCAGGGCCCAGTCCAGGTAGAGGACTCACCTGGGCTGCACAGGAAGGTGCTCACCTTGTTCCCTGGGATTCTAAGCAGGAGGCCACCAGGGAGGATTGGCCTGGGACATGTCACATGACACAAGCTTCGTGTTAGCACGAGGGCGGGATACAACGCCCCTCTCCACTTTGATCCTGGAGATGGTTTTTCTTGCATAGTGGTGGGGACTGCCAGACTGAGCTGGGCAGTTCAGGGCGTGGAGCTTTCTGAAGTGCCACTGCGCACTTTCTTACTTGAGGACATGGGCTCTGGTCCCAGGTCAGGTGTGGTTCTGTTATGGCCTCCAGACTAGTGGTGCTTCAGGCTAGCAAGGGCATCTTGGAGGGTTGGCAGGTTAATGCAGAATTAGAGGGGATTTAAGGAGTTCAATATGAAAGTGATTTGGGAATTCAGAAACTTTTCCCATGTAAACGTTATCAGTGAGGAACCTACTCAGTGGATTTTTATACCTCAGGGCCATTTGCAGATTTTTATCTTTCAACATTTCTTTTGTATTTGAGTGGGCTGTTAGAAGAGATGAGTTTGGGGAATGTTGTTCATTTGCTGTTCGTTGCCTCTGTTTTTGGATGTGCAAAGCACCCAAGCCAAGCTTGCTCAAGGCTGTGATGGTGGGCCTTCCACCTCCACCACGTGCGGGCATCCTTCCTACAGGGAGCGCTTACAAGCTGGCTTTCCTCCTGCCCTGTCTGGAGATGCCAGGAGTCCGTGGTCCGCCCTGAGAACAGGAGGGAAGAGGGCAGTTCACAGCAGCTGCAGCACCTGAGGCAGCTTTCCATCCCACCATCTTGGGCTGGGAACCTTCTTTGCGGACTTCTGTGGTTGACTTGGCTCAAGTGAGCTTTCTCTCTGTATATGCTAGAGCCACTGACATCATCTCAGAGGAATTGTTTTAAATATCGGGCTGTACTTGAAGCAACATGGAAACAAAAGGTTCCAAGTGGCAGGAGAGTAAAGTTCTAGGAGTTTGCATGCCAAGGTTTATATGTACACACATCCAACACGCACTGTAAAACTTGAGTTGAGTACTCATTTTCAAGTTTGAATACCCACTGGGTATCAGACATGAACGACTTGGAAGAATGACTGAGAGTACTGTCTTCATTGGCAGCATATCTTCTGGCATTTGCCCACATCTGACCAACAAGGATTCCTTTGAGAAGTGGGCCCAGATTCCTCTTCAGACTTACCCTGGAGAGAACTGTCAAGTGTGGACCTGGAGGACCTTGGGTGCCTGCCCTTAAGTTGGAGGCCCAGGCCCCTTGGGTGTAAACAGCTGGTTGCAGGCTCACAGAGCAGAAGGGAGAGGGAGAAAAAAGGAAGGCCTCAGGCCTCTCATTGCCCAGAGCCCAGCCTCACTCCTGGTTCATTACTCCCCGTGTCTAAAGTCTACTGTGAAGGTGGAGTGTGTCAGTCCATTGACTTTTCATTTCCGGAGTCCTTTAAGTCCACAAATGTATATGCTTTATTTTATATTATTATTTATTATGTACATACGCCTCTACTGTTAGTGCATCGTCTGTGACTAAGATGAGATCTGTTCCCGAGCCCCTCATCCATGGAGCCTAGGCTTCTGTTGTCTTTCAGAGTGGATGAGAAGGAGCAGTTTTGTTTATTTTCGTCTTAAACACGTTGCTGCTCTTATGTTGGTCCTAGTGTGCCAGGCCCTTTACTGGACCCGCCTCTGTTCCTGACAGCAAGTGTTTTGAGATGAGGATGGAGGCAGGTCTCCTACTTCATGGCAGGGCCTCTTCAGGGACCTCCGTGAAATACTTTAGAGGTGGTTTCATGGTGACTGGGTCTGTTCTCTAGGCAGTGGTACAGCATGGCTTTGAGGCCAGGGCCTCCACTCCCACAATCCGAAGCCAGGTTGGTGGCCTGGCCCCACAACAGGGATGGTCTCCAGTTCCCACCTTGGATCACGGGGTCCATCTCTGTGCACCAGGGAAGCTGCCTACCCACCTGGGCTTCTGAGATGCCTTTTGGTTTTGAGGTCCAATGCCAGCACTGCCTTGGCGCCTCACAGAAGACCTGCTTTGAGTCTGATTTCCACCCTCCTTAGTCTTAACTCACTGTATCATAGTGTACATTTCATGCTTTGCGCAGCGAAGTTTTCTGAACACAGTTATCTAGAGCTGTGTCCATAAACCTAAATAAGCACAAACGACATGTATAGGTTTCATGAGCTGATTGTCATAATGAATGCATTTTATAATTCAAACGATGTTGTAGATTTACAATCTATTTATTTTGTATCAATTTATTTGTAAATTTTGTGATTGTTTTAAAAGGTTTTTGTTCATTTCTATTATTCTATTTAGATAAATGATGATTTCTGTTCACCCTTCTAGCGAATGTGTCTTCCCTCTCTCCCCTATCACCTCTGCCAACACAGGCCTCGTCCCCTGCTTAGTGGGAAAGCTGAGATTGATTGTCACCAAGGCAACACAGCGGGGCATTTCCTTTGGATGTACACTACCAAGTCTTACATTAAAAGAGAAGCAGGTGCTAGAACTTGAGCCTCCAACTTCCAGCCTCGTACTCCAACTTCCAGCCAACAGCAGGGCTGTCTTCTCTTTTTCAAGGATCATAATCTGTTCCCCATCAGTTCATTTTAGATAAAGATGCTGGGGGTACCCATTGAAACTGCCCCAGACATTTGCAGCTCCATCACTAAAAACACATTTCAGCTGGCAAATGCCTTGACTGTTTTTTCCCTAGGCAAGCCCAGAGGCCTCATTCAAGCCTCTCAGTTGGCTCTTAAAGATGAAAATGGCTCTGCAGATCTTTCTCTGTGATGGGAAGCCTAATACAATGGTTGCAAGAGGCACAGATGGTCTACCAAGTTAAAATCAAGGGCATGAGTGTGGTGAGTCATGGTCGGATGCTCTTCAGGATTCCGTGGGCCTGCCTGATTCCTGTGTGAGCCCCATCCTCTCCCACTGCCACTTCTATTCCAGGCTTCTGCTCCTCCTTACCCTCCTCACTCACATGACCAGATCCTGAAGATCTTCCAGTCGAGGTTCACAGCCCCTCTGTGATCTATTCCTAGACCACATCCTCTTGGATTCCTTTTTACCTCCCCTCTGTCTCAGTTCTGCATTCTTCTGAGAATTGAGCTGCTTAATGACTAGTCCCTTGTTTTTCCTACCATGTTGTTTTAACCGTGATGTTCTTGATCTATTTTACTTACACTAGTCCTGTGGATTGGAGACATTTTAGTGAAGAACTGCTGACAAAGCTGGCTAAGACACCACCTGACCTAACCACCTCTCCCACCTCCCCAGTCATCACCCCCAATTTCTTGAAAGTGGAAAAAGGTAGAGCTACATCCCAGTTAAGTGCTGTCTTCTTGGGAGCCTGTTTGCTCTCCTTAGAAGAGCAGAAAGCAGGGCCAGGGAAGGAATTCTCTCTAGCATGTCTGCTCCCAGTTCACTCCTTTGCTTAGTTTTTCCTGCTTTACTCACTTTGCCTAGGTGAGTCCTGAGCTCAAATCAGGAAATTCTCAAAGGAAAATGTGATTTTTCCTCCAGTGAAGATGAGGTTTGCCTAAGCCTTCCCTCTGCATCCATGGGGTTGCCTGCACGTTGGTTCATTCCCGAGCTGTATCGTGATAAAAACTCTGGGGTTTTTATTTCATCTCATGCATCATGCTCCCCAGTGCCTCTTGTTAACCCAGCACTTCTGAAGACAAAGATAGTGATCAGATGGTCTTGTAGAGAAAGTGACCAGTACAAATGACCTTTTTGTAGCCTGGAGTTGATTTCTGGAAACACACTTTTTGAAGGTAATTTAATAGATAATTCCTTATTAAAGCCAAAATGTTTCATTATATGAGATGGCTAATAAATGTTTGGCTTCTTTGTATGATTGTTTTATCGTTTTCCCTCCAAGATCCTCACATCTCTGCTCTTTCAAAAAGTCCCAGAACAAAGCCGTGGTTATAGTGCCTCTCTGTGACATTCTGGTGGCAGGACATCTCCCCTAGGGGATGACTGTGAGGCCTAAAGATGCAGGGGGATTTGGGTACCAGAATTCTTTGTCAGAGTGCTTTTCCTGCTAGGATATGAGCGACTATGAAGCCCTCAAACAGTAGGCTTACACATGGCAGGAATTTTAGGTGAAGCCAGCTTCCCTGCGACAACTCTGCTACATCACTGACCTGAGGGCAGTGGGTCCAAAAACAAAGTTACTTGCTTCAAAATTCCCACACCCACAAGCTAAACATTATCTTTGGTGCAAACCCTCTGGCAAACACTGAACACTTAATATTTTTCAGTGCTGGGAAGGTGTGCATGACAAATCCTCTTTCCAGTTATCTCAGGAACTTGTGAGCCTTGGAAGGACTAATACTGTCCTTCACGTGAAGACCGTGTGATGAGGTTTCCATTGGCCTAGACTCTTCAGCCTCATCTATAGCCCCGGCCAAACACAGCTTTGGGAAGAGCACAGTGGGAGACCAGAGCATTTCGGTGAATATATATGTGCCTAATTTGATTCATGAACCAATCTGTCTCATCCATAAAGTGGAGCAAAGGTATTTTATGGGCAGTGACCAGACCAAAAATTTCTGTCATTTTAAATTAGAAAATAGAATTACATTTATAGTTAAGAGTTGATGAGCTTGAGAGGAAGTGTTCTGTGCTCACTTGGGAGTACTTTTTGGGGTTAAAGCTCTTTAAAGGCACTTAAACTATTGTTTATATTTTAATTTTTATCTACCTTTATGGGAACAAGTCAGATAGTTGTGGCCTTGGGAGGAAGACATGATGTCTGAGGGCAGGGGAGAAATGCTTGAAATTGCCAGGCTAAACAGAAAATCAGCCTTGTTCGTTCTGCAAGTGAACGCTCTCCGTAGATGACTCGCTCTCTGCGGTGCCTCCACGCTCAGCAGTGAGAACACCGTGTACTGCTCTCCTGCTCCGGGAGGCGTGGGCTGGGACTGTGTGGGTTCCGGGAAGTCAGCTGGCTGCTGTGCCATGTGCATGTCCTCCCTGGGGGCCGTGCACCAAGTCTTTTTTCAAGGCTTCTCAGGTAGCCCCATGGTTGAGGTTTCATTTTCAGGGCCTCCCAAAGCTGTGTATCGTTTGAAATTGTTCCATTTGAGGAAAAACTTTAAGAATAGCTCTATGCTCTAGTCACCAAGAAAGAATGTCATGAGAAACCTAAGTGTTGAGACAAAAGCTACTGAACTGAGGAGTCGGGATTAAGTGTATGGCAATAGTTAGATCATAGTTATCATTTTTCCCACCATCAAAGAAAGGTTAAATAGTTTCCATAACGTGGAATGTGGACAAGGCTCCTACCCTTAATGTAGACTTAGATATGCCGTTGTTTGTCTCAGGCTATTTGTGGTGAATAAGTGGAGTATTTTTAAATGCTGTGGCAGCCTTGGAAAAATTGCAGGGCTTTAAAGTTGCTGACAAAATATTTCTTAAACAAATAAATCTGATTTAGGAATATCTAAACATGGAGAAAGTACTTTTAAATCTGACATGTCACTGCAAGTGGCTTTTTAAAGTGGTTGCTTAAAAACAACACTAACATGTCAAAAGGATTTGTAGCTCTTAGTTGTTCTGTTAAGACCTGCTTTTCCTAAAAGCACCTTAGAAAGGTTATTTTAGGTCTCAAAGGATCTTATGGTAGAAAACTTAATGTCTGAACAGAACACTAAACTTTTTGGCTCTAAGTAACTTCTCTGAAGTACACCATTCGAGTTTTGCCTGACCACCTCTGTGGAGATGTGCGTGCAGGTGCGTCCTTCTGCAGAGGCTGGGCTGGGCTGTGTTCTGACCAGCTGCTGGATATGCTGGGGTGCCTAGGGCCTTAAGAGTCTGAAAGTAAGTGGTGTTCACCATATACCCAGGAAAGAAATTCTGAAGAGTTGGCAGAGTTCCTCTCAGCCTAAACACCTTAAGTTTTTTGTTTTTTTCTAAAAGAAAATTATAGTTTTATGTTTAACTTCCTTAATTATTAACAGAGAGATGCTCACGTTTTAACAAGTCCAGTTACAGCTACTCTGAGTAGCCAGCTGCCCATGGGCCACTTACTCACCAGCACTCCCCCAGTAGGAATGAATAATATGCAGAGAGACAACAGCTCTGCTCTGGGTCTCAGACTCATGGAATCCTGGGTCTTTAAAATATATTTTGGTGGTCCTGAAGCAAGCTGTGACCAATAGTGGAATTCTTATTTCAGGAGTGTGCTTTTCACTTCTCAGTCTTTGGACCCACTACCAGAGACTCATCTCGCTGAAAAGAAATTCTTAGGTAAGATCTTATGTGAATAAAATGATACAAAATGGGTGGCAGCTTAAAGCAACGTGAGCTTGTTGGTCCTTACTCTAACAGGGAGAATATTTAAAGGTACTAAGTCAGCCAGATACTATCTAGCTTTGGGATCACTAAAGACATTGTCATATTGAGCAACATCTTCATCTTGAATGAGAATAATTAATATCTGGGGTGACCACATTTGCTACCATTTAAAACAGGAGCAGTATGTAATTGCTATCTGCAATAGCATTTCCAACCTAATACTTTAAAAGCGGCATTCAATTCCTAATAGATAACAGATGTACATGCCTTGATGTGACGATGTAAAGCCATATATATCGAAAGTGGTGAAGTAATATGGCCTTGGCTAAGTTACTGAGCTGTGTTCCCCACCTATAAAATGACTTTCGGAAAAAAGCCCCACGTTATAGTCATGTACCAAAATAGTTTCATTAAAAACTCAGGCCCATTTAAGTGCTATAAATTTGGTCATTAATCATACTAGACTATGTTTCCTTTAAGAGAAAGTCAAATTGATATCACTTAGTCAAACCTACAGAGAAGGCGATGGCACCTCACTCCAGTACTCTTGCCTGGAAAATCCCATGGGCGGAGGAGCCTGGTGGGCTGCAGTCCATGGGGTCTCTAGGAGTCGGACACGACTGAGCCACTTCACTTTCACTTTTCACTTTCATGCATTGGAGAAGGAAATGGCAACCCACTCCAGTGTTCTTGCCTGGAGAATCCCAGGGACGGGGGAGCCTGGTGGGCTGCCGTCTATGGGGTCGCACAGAGTCGGACACGACTGAAGCAACTTAGCAGTCAAACCTAAACCCACCTGAACTAGCAGTCTATAGTTGTGCTAAGGAAGGGCTCAAAGTCAGTATTAGAAATATTATACTTTATTGATTCTAGAGCAGCTAATCTACCATCCCGTGTTGACAAATAACAGTAAGAATGGAAGAAACATATGAAGGTTAAAGTGAGCATCTACACCACTGTGGAAAATGTTGTAACAAGGTTCACTGTTCTGAAGAGGCAGTTGTAATACCTTAAAGTGTACAGTAATGAGCCATTCTTGTTCCAAGCAACAAGAAGTGATTTCACTTGGGAGTCTGAAGTGAATTTATTCGCACTGATTGTGCCCTCTGTTTTTGTAAATGGTTCTGACTCACAAAAAAGCCCTCTTCCCACCCTCTAATGCTTGAGTTTAAAAGACAAAGAGGATAGAGAAGGCTGGAATGGGGTGGCATGAACTACCTGTATGGCCCACATTAATGAATTTTACTCACTTATGGTAAAGAAGGAGGCTCTGTTCTTTTCGGGTGGCTTGCTCCTTTGTCCTCTTTCAGCTAAATTCTTTCCACAGATTTACCTCAGATGGGAAAAAGACCATTTTGGGGGGGAAAAAAAACAATTTTTTTTTTCACTTTTTGCTATCAATCTAAATACTGTTGATGTGGATGAAGACTTTTGCCTCAAAATGCAAGCACTACAGTCCATTCCAGACCAGGCCTACAGCAAGTAGAGAACACTCCTGCAAAGCCACTGACAGCAGCCTTACCAGAGTCATGGAAAACACCTGAAAGCTTGTAAAGAAACCCTGACCTTAACAGAAGACTACATTTGATAATGGAAATAATATATTTCTCCACTGATATACAATACTTATGCAATGCTGAAAAAGATGGGATTTCGGAGTAAGAGCACAATTTGTACCATCACATGTTTGGATCGCATCTTCCCACGGGCGTCCTTGCTCCACTCTGAGACCCTTTGCCACCCTTAGTGTATCTGGATAATACACCACCACACACCGATGATGAAACAAGACAAGGAAACCGCGTCACAAAGCCACGATGGAGCCAGTTGCATGCAGTTCAGCCCAGCTTTACCCTTACTTTCCTCCAATACAGACTCCAATTTTGAACCGTCTGCAAAGAGTGCAGACACACAGAACTAAAACAAGTATCTCCCTATGATTAGAATATTTTAGCCTTCAGAAACTTTCCAGATGTACCTTTGATGGAGCCCCCCCACCCCCCACTAGGACCCACACAGGGACATCCTTTGCTCCTGTGAGTCCTGCCAGAACTTGTGTAATGAGTGCTCAGCATCTTCCTCCTCACTCCTCCTCTTCTTCCTCCTCATCATCATCTTCGTCATGGCAGTGTGTAATTTCCTGGGGGGCCAGTGGGAAGAGGTTGGGGGGCTTAATCTCACTAATCGACCGTGTCAGTTGGTGCCGCTTGTAGTCGGTATCTTTGAAATCCACTGATGTGCGGTTCCGGGTGGCGAGAGGGGACTCCATCTCATTGATATCTACATGTGTGTGTTCCACTGTTGACTCATGAGGCATCTACAACAAAGCCAGAAGTTCAGAAAGCAGGTGGAATAGACACAGCTGTCTCCCAGGTCCTAAGCCCTCTGCCTGTGTTAGATGGCCGCACAGAAACTCCCAAGCCCTCAGAACTGTGCCCAGATCAGATGCTCTAGTCTAAAACTGGTAAGATGGGAGAGAAATTACTATTTCACAGCTAAAAAGTGTTGAAATCTAGATGAGTATTATTAACAGAATATAGGAATATAAAATTACACGTCTCTCATTTAGTACTAAATAGAGGAAAGCCTTCACCATTCAAACAACTTCTAAATCTAATAGTGTCAAAGTTAAACTCTGTAACATTCTATCTTGATTGATCTTTCTCAGACTCCTTTTTGTGCAACCATGTAGGCTGGCCATGGGCTCTGCACATTAGAAAGAAATGATCTAAACTTTCCTGTGTCATGCAGATAGCTAACTGCAGAACTTGCCTTAACAGGGTATCTTAACTGTAAATAGTGGCCTTGGGCTGTATTAACTCACCAAGACGTGGGCCGCTCTGAAGAGGTAGCTGAATGGGTAGTACAGCAGGTTGATGAAAGATGCTGCGTAGAGATCAGCATAGCGCATCACCTGACTGGCAAAAAGGGTCTGCCGGGAGCCACTGCGGAACAGGCTCCCCATCATCCCATAGCACATGTCCATGTCGTGAGTTACTTTCTAAAACAGAAAACAAGGTTAACGCTCAGCTCGTTCAGCAGACGTTTACTGAACACTGGCTATGTGCCACTGCCTGTATAAAATCAGAAATACAGAAATCACTTCAAGTTTATTGTCCAAATTTTCTCCCAAATCCCATTTGGTGGATACCTTAATACGTCTTTGGATGGAGCTGATATCTGGGCGCTCATTGCTGCTGCTGTCAAGGTGCCTGGAGACAAGAAAAATCCAGTGAAAATCTCTAGAAAGGATGTCTCATATATCTAGGTGACTCCTGAAGAGGTAGATGGTTTTTAGGGAAGAAATTTTTGATACGAGGAAACTTACTTGTAGAGTTCAGCCAAGAAAATATCCAAGCTCTGAAGCTCTTCGAAAAGTGCTAAAGTTTGGAAGAAAAAGGAAAATGTTTTAAGTAAATCAAAAACCATGTAGTTTTTAACTATTACTAAAAACTAAATTAAAAGGTTTCAGATATGGCTGAAGAGTAAAGCTGTAGGTGAATGTATAAAATGACTTGCCTCACCTTCAGGAAAACCCATTATTAACACTGCTTGGAATCTGGCAGCAGATGACACCAGAATTTCCTCTTTAACTGCCCTTCCTCCTCCTCAAAACCACTAACTATACAACTTTCCCAACTGGATGCTGATTCTGAGCTTAGGAAGTGCCAATTCATACCCCATTTTGGGTATGTCAGCAAAGCAAGTGTTAACAGTTTCACTTTTGGGTAAGAAAATGAGTCACAAGTTCAGAAAACAGAACCAGATCAACTAAATTTCTGAGGTTCCATAGGTAGAAAGCTGAAAAGAAAGGGAAAGTGTTAGTCGCTCAGTTGTGTCCGAATCTTTGTGACCCCATGGAGCCTGCCAGGCTCCTCTGTTCATGGGATTTTCCAGGCAAGAATACTGGAGTGGGTTGCCATGGCTAGCCACAAAGTCCCACCAAGAACTACAAGCAGTAGCAACAGCCAAATATGTTGTAAGCATTCCAGCCTTTCTCAGCCTGGGTTCCCCAAAGAGAATTAAGCAGTGATGCATCCACTTATATAACAAATATTCTTGATCTACTATCTGTGGGAGAACTGAGAGTCATATCAAATCATCTTTGTTTTGAGGTTCAAACAAGGAGCCTCAGTTGAGAAAGGTTGTTACTTCTATCTCCTTTATAAACACAGTCTCAGTTAAATCTCAGCAACTTTATGATAGTAGGTATTATCTGCATTTTCACATCTGAGGATACTAAGGCACAGGGTGTCTCAGCATCTGCCTAAGGGCATGAAGATATTAAGTGGTAGAGCCAGGGTTACTACCTGAGGCAGGCTGAGTTTTCAGAGCAGTAACATTCTGTATTTTAAAAGAATTCAAGAAAAAGGGGAAACAAGATAATCTCTCCAAATTCTGGACCTGTGTGGAGTATGTGGCTATATGAGAAAGAGGTGCTTAAATATTAGGACCCGCCTCTGACCTCCTCTGACTCCCTGCATACAAAGTAATGGTTCATCAAAGAGGACTGATTCACAGCTAGCCGTCAAGATATAAACTAGCAATAGAAGAGACTTATAAAGTAAGAATACTGGTTCCTTACAACTCTTATCGGTCCAGACATGCAGTTCCTGTGCGAGTTCAGGAATCACCAAGAAAGTTCGCCACCCTTGCCGTTTCTTTGATTTTAAAATGTCCCCAAAAATGTGATCTCCAATATACAAAATATCTTTGCCCTTGGCTCCCAACAGATCACAAACTGTATCAGATGAACCTGAAACAATGCAATGAGAAAATAAAAACCAGCATTCCAAGTACCGTAACCATTAAATAGTATATAGATTAATTTTATTCTTTTAAGTATGTGAGGAATAGACTGGAAAAAGGGCTCACCTTTCTTAAGACAAAGACTCACCATTGTTTTTTTCATCATTCTTTTTACTGCCTCTATGACAAGGCCTTTAGCTCCACTGTGCTGACCAGAGCTCTCAATCCCCAAATCCAAGAGCAATAAAACCACGTCTCAGCTTGAGGGACCATAACCCTCCAAAGTACCACTACTATTTCTCCTCACAGGTCTGCCAGTAGGGTGGCTTTGTTCAATTGCTTCTCATTCCAATAAAATATGCATCTATGTCTGCAGGGACTCCTAAAACCCCCTTGAGGCCTTGGGAACCACCCACATGATTCCAACACTGAGAAAATGCCTCTAATGTGCAGAGGAGGAGGACAGGAAAAACTGGTCCTTTTAGTGAAAATCAAATTAGGACATGCTGACTTCTCAAACCCATCCTCCCAACTCTTTAGTAGATGACTGAAGTGTTTACCTTCAGGAGACGCTATCTTTAGAATACTAAAGAACATCAGTAGCATGGTGTCAGGAGGACACCAAAGCTTTCACAGTGAGATTCAAGCACAGACTTACATAAAGGAAAGTGCGTGACTCACCCCCAGAGTAGACGATGCCATGCTGTAAGGGGCCCGTGTAGGTACCAATTTTCAGCTTGCCAGTTTTCTGTGAGAAAAGAAATTGGATTTTGTAAAGCTATCACGATCTCCACCAAAAATGCTACTTGGCTAGGCTGCCAAATGAATGTCACTTTTGAATTATATTCATTTGAATTATTCAGCTGTATTAATTGAGACCAAAACTCTAACTTCAAAAGAGGAGATAAAGCTAGTAAGTTAAAAATACCTGTTTCCTGGGGGAAGAATAGGAGTGGGGGAAGGAAGAACATGAAGGATAACCGCTCGTGGACAGGCCATCCTCTCAACTTACAGTATCCACCTGACGCAGTACTGTGCCTTCTCCGAAGAACAGTGGTTTCCGTGCGTCCACCAAGATCAGGTCAAAGTAGGACTGCCACGGCCGATGAGAGCTCCCAGGCTGATAAGGAAGAAACAGCAAAAGCTGAAACGTCACTCCTAATCTAAAAGCGCTACTGTTGCATCTCAAGTCGGATGAAAGCAACATATAAACACTAAGTAAACCAGAAAACGCCACTATTAAAAGCATACTGTGGCTTATAAGCCACATCCTCTTGAGAGCAGGCAAAGTGAAAATATAAACAATGACTCTAATAATCTGATTTTAAATTGTTTCACCTACTTATTAATTTATTTCAAGCAATTTAATGTATGACAGAGTGTGCTCATACTCTAAAAATGGGCTTAAGAGGCTCAAAGAGGCTAAGGAGAGATGCAAAAAGACAAATATGTAAGAGGTGGACTAAGAAAAAGGCAGTTTAGCATCAGAACTGAAGTATACAGCTAACACAGAACTATTATTAGCAAATTTTATGGGTTATGCTTTCAGAATGGTGGTTCCAGGTACACACTGGTCTTTGGCTCATACTGCAGGCTAATCAGCACGAATGTGGAAGGTATGCCCATTAACATTACTTTATCCTGAACTGGAACCATGGCTTTTAATCTTTTAAGGTCAAGACAAAGAGCACTAAATACTGTGCTTCTGGGTGATCTCAAAAGTCATTAACGAACATTTATTCAGAGAAGCCTAGTGACTAGAAACCTAGTGACTAAACCTGGGTCTCTTGCATCGCAGGCAGATTCTTTACCATTTGAGCCACCAGGGAAGGCCCCTAAATTGTGATTAGTATTCATTAAATCTAAGTATGGCCATACAGAAGGAATGAAGAGAAGACTTCTCTGCTAAGTATCAAAGTTAGCTGTTCTTTTGACACACATCTCAGCAATTACTAACAGCAGAATATAGAAGTTGCTAAGAATATATACATTTTCTCTTTCTTTTAATAAGATTATCTCCTTCAACCTGAAAATTCCTTTTTGCCACACAAATTTAGCAATTCTGTATAATTCCTGGGCATAAAATTCTGATCCCATCCTACTAAATACCACACGAATCTCTTATTTCTGTCTACCAAGTTTTCAAGTTGCTAGCAACCTTAAATTATACTAGCTCCTGCATTACTTCTAATATTAATGAAGTTTTCTGGATGGCTCCTGACCAATTCCTTATGCTCAGTATTCCAGAATATTAAATGCATTCATTATTACTAAACCAACAGTCTGTTATATTACAGAGAGTACCTTGGGGCCATGTGGGAAATCAAACAGGTAAGTCATAATTTTCTGGAAAAAAGAAAATCCAACATAAGATCCATTTACTACTTCTGCAAGAGATATAGGACACCTAAGTAAAGCACACACAAGCTTTTAATAAGACGTGTCTTTTTCAATACAAGCTTTGTTACATTCTTGTTTCCTCTAAAGTTTATGAAATCATGGGAGTTGAAGCTAGAAATTAATGCTTCATCACAGCAAACAAATGCAAGCCTTCTGACATTCTCAGTAGAACACAGGGTTCCTCTAGGAGATATTTTTATACAGATTCATCCACATATTCCTATCAAGTTCTCCAAGTGGACCGGAACATGTATTTGGAGGTAAGGGGTATCTGAGATAAGGGTGTACAGAAAACTGATGACTCACATGGAAATAACACACTGTGGCCCTCTTGCTACTGTTCCCAGGACAATCAAGCCAACTTACTCCAAATCACCAGATTTCTAAATCAGCATTTTACATAAAGAGGGTTAGCGAGCACTAAGCTTGCTAGGACTATGAACTTGTAACCAGCTTAGCAAAAGTAACATGAGGTTAAGGAATTAAATCAGCTTTTCTATATGCTTTAATCATGGCAAAAATTTTAAGAGGTAGTAAATTCTGATGGCTAAGAGTCAAAACATCTTTTTACCATTTATTGCTGTCTGGCTCCCAACGGCAGGGAGGGAACGTATGTACACATGTAATAAAGGGTGTAACTTTTCAAGTTGTAGAATGACACATGAAGACACAGAAGACATTTTAATCAGCACAAATGTTTTAAATAACCTCAAAATGAAAACCTTTAAGTAGCAAATTGTAATCAGGGAAAATTGTCAAAAGAAACGTTCATAAAAATTTGAGAACCACTATGATGTGTGCCATTTATTTTTGCTTTTTTCATTCTGTTTTCAAAATGAAATGGCAAAAAACTACTCTCACTTAATAAACTACCTTCTTCATTATAGTCACAGTTCTTTAGTCCAAAATAATTCCTTTGTATAAAGAAACAAATATATTAAGCACTTACATCTGTATATTTATAGTCACTGTTGGTGGCAAGAAATACTTTTCCTACTTCCTTCATCCGGCTCAGAAGCAAAGGCAGTTTTCCCTGAAATGTAATTATGATGATGAGCAAAACAGTAAAACACAAACACAGATCTTCCGCATGTGATGGGGTTATGTCCCGATAATACACTGAACATGGCAGCGAGCCTCGTCTACCTAAAATGTGCTGAGAACATACATTACCCTACAGTTGGGCAAAATCATCTAACACAAAGTCTACTGTAACTTCTAGAACACTGTACTTAGAGTGAAAAGCAGAATGGATGTTCCAGTTGTTTACCCTTGTGACCTCTTAGCTGATTAGGAGCTATGGCTCCCTGCTGCTGCCCAGCATCTCAGGAGAGGGCATATCACTAGGCCAGGAAAAGATTCAAAATTCAACACACAGTTTATACTGAAATGTATCACCAAATATATATATATATATGGTTCCTGTGAGAGTGAAAATATATATATATATTCACCTACACTGTGGAGTGGTCAGATACTGGACTTTTTTTTTTTTTTTTTTGTCTACGGAAACAGGAACAGGTGATGCTCTTTAAGGGACAGTTGGTTGGTTTCAGAATTTTGCATTTAGAAGACCACATGTTGAATTATTATATATGTAGAATATATATGGTGTATATAATAGACATATATAAAATATATAATTATATGCCTATTAAAAACATAACTCTAACTTCCTCTTTATGTCTGTCTCAGGAAAGAGTTTAAATTACCTTGTAATCTCTTAAAGTAAGTAAATTAAGTGTGTTATAGATTAGGAGAAGCCAATTAAAAAAAATCAGCTAAGTACTCTATGGAGAGCATCAGCTATGGTCTCAGTATGTACACTTTCATTTTATGAAACACCTTGCAGAAATGGCATGATGTGTATAGAATGCAACTTGCAAGTACCCAGACTCATCTGCAGCTCCATGAAGAAATTCTGACTCCTGATGTGACCAGAAAGAAAACAGCCTTTCCTTCTCTCACAGTAAATAGGTTCCTTCACTCAAATCCTCTTGTACCTCTCCTGAACCCCTCAGTGTTCTTTCTTGAAACAATCATGGATGTGGGAGTGGATGGGAAATAGGAGGTACAAAGTCTGAAAATAAGACATCTTTACCAAAGAACTTTGAGGAAATAATTGTATTTACTACTATTACTCCGTAAGAAAGGAAGAAGTTATCTCATCTCAGTGCTGTGTGTGTGTGTTTGTGTATTTTTTATTTTGAAATAATTTCAGACTTAACAGAAAAGTTGTAAAAATAGTACAGAGGGTTCCCATGTATTCGTCATCCAGCTTCCCTTAATCTTAACCCCACTACAATGATCAAAACTAAGAAATTGACACAATGCTATTAACTATAGACATTTACAATTTTTATTATGTTTACCACTAATGTCTTTTGAAGTATTTTAAAGCTTTCCTCATTATTCCCAGTTGATAGGTTAAAGACAATTTAAATAACAGTCACACATGTATATTTTTTTTAGATGATCTAGCGCCATGGTTATGATTCAGAGTACACTAAGGTGTGACTTTTGGCTTTCTACTTACTAACTGTATGAACTTGGGCAAATTACTTAATCCTGAGTCCCCAGTTTCTTCATCTCGAAACAGGAGGTAAGAAAAACTAACTCAGGGTTTTATGGAAGGTTAAATGGGATAATGAATGTAAACACTTAGCACAGTGATGTGTACACATTAACCACTCTAGCTGCTATTACTATAATTCGAGCTAAAAGGATAAATGAAATACTGGTCCTCTTTTCCTAATAAAAAAATAGGAAAAACAAACCCCATGCTCCACCTGAGAATACTTGGTGATTATACTTGGCATGTGTTAAACTGCCAAGACAAAGAAATATCTTCTTTTGTCCATTTCATTATAAATAAGCTTGTTAATTTCCCTAATAGGTAAAGGAAACTATCATGCAGATCTACTTTTCCCTTTACTACTTACATCTTTGACTACATATTTCTCAAGATTTTCAACTGTCTTTTCCTTAAGGGAACCCTAGAGAAAGAAAGGAAAAAAAAAGCAAGCAAGAAAAGAACAAAATCAATTTTTAAGTTTATTATAAAAACTGTGTCTACTACTAGCTTAAATGCACTTCTTAAATATTTCTAAAATTAAAATGGCAGATGTGATTTGCTGCAACTCTGCCTCCAAAGTGTATTTAAAATATAAATCAAAAGGAATTTCATATTTAATTCAGCACAATTTATAATAAATGTAAACATATTATTAATCAGTTAATGTTATCAGCCAAGCGGGAGGTATTTGGAAAAAACAAATGGACCATAATCATCCTGAAAGGATATGTCAAGTATAACCCTAACATTAAAATCTCTTCTAGTAAGTCTGGAAAATGCAAACTGAAATAAGATCTAGAAGCCAAGCACCACCACTGAGGAAAGACCAGCATTACCTCTGTAAGCCAGCCAGCCAAAGACAAGGACAAAAGTACTCTAGAGAGCTATCACTAGAGGCAAATCCCCCTTTTTTAACAGGTGAAAAACTCTGCTCTGTTTGCACTTGGAAAGTTAATGTCAGAGCATAAAAGACACATGCCAGGCAGTAAGCAGGTAAAGAAGCAGCTCCTAGGTACCTTGTAATGAACCCAGTCAACTGCGTCTCTTACATCCTGGAACATACTCCGGTAAGACATGAAGAGGTCCCCATCTTTAAATCCTGTTTCACAGCTACAGAAAGATGAAAAGAACATGACAGGGAATCCAAAGGAGGGTAAATAAAGGGAATACCAAACACTGCCCAGGGGACCCAAAGGTTCCTTTGTCACATAATAAAGGCTGTGTGGCTAATTCAGAAAATAATCACTCCCTAATGAAAATCCATTCTGACCATCAGAGATGACTATAGTGTTCAATGGAATATAGTAACTGTGAACAGATACAAAATGGTAGAAGAGTATGATGGAGGCTAAAAGGCTAGTGTTCCAAAAATAACAGGTTGTTTTATTCATCACTTGTAAGAAACAGGTTCCCATCAAAGAAACAAATTAAAATTGGTAATTTAGGTTCTCTCCACCCTGACTTTCTTGACACTGTTTCTAGGTACTAAGGTATTGTCTATTTTTTATATATCTTAGTGACTTAGTGCTCAACCAAATGTAGTGCCTTGAAGTGGGTAAGGCCTAAAGAGGATAAGAAGTTAGCAAACTCTGGCACATATGGCCAAACTTACAATTCCCCCTAGAAAGGAAAGGAAATCTTTTTCAAGACTTAAGCACATTTTTACTTCAGGGAGGATAAATAGTATCTTCCTCAATCAAATATTGCTGGGCCTGGGAATGAAACGAAATTACTACCCCTGAATGGCTCCTGGGTAGCTGCTGTGAAATGAGTTGGGGGGTTTTAGTGCAATTCTGCTTGGACAGATAATCATCACACAAACCTCCCACTCAGTTGTCACAATTAGCACCTCTGCTGGCCGTCTTCATTCCCAGGAGAAGCCAATCAGAAGTGGTCCCTTCCAAACATGGCTGCAGCACACTGGCAAGGAGAGGGCCGTGTGGGAGGTGAGAGCCTGCATGGAGCTGCTGGTGCTGTCCCATCTCTCAGGCTGGCAATGTAGCATCTCTCACTAGCACTAAATTCACTTCAGAAAAGCAGAAAAGACCTACAATGGCCAGTTCTCTAAAACCCTGTACATTAATTTTAAAAAATCAATTGGAAAAAGAAAATTATAGTACACACATACCTGGTATATCTGGGACAATTAGTAAAAAAATCTACTAGGCAGGCCAACAGGTAGGTCTCTGAAAAATGAAGAATAGATATTCATAAGCTATAAGTGAGATAATTAAAATCTGTTTATCTCCCTTGAGCAAAGACAAATGATCATGGAAAGAAGGGGAGACATCAGTATATGTAAGCATAGAATGAATCTACCTGGTAGGTTGAATAGTGTGTTCAGAATGTAAAATCTTTCAGTGTCATCTCGTTGAATAAATTTATTTGGATACTGCTCTCTAGTTTCTGGTCTGAAAGAAAAAAAAAATTAACTGACATTCAAAAATAATATAACTCATTCCAAAATTAATTCAAATATTTTGGTGGCTATATGCAAGGTGGGGTTCCAAATAAAACACATGGGAAACTCTGAAAATGAAGAGGCTCACTCACTGTTTCAGCCCCTAAAACATTCTCAGTCTGGCTAAGGGAGGGAGTCGCACACACAGACAACTGTACAGGTCCAAAACAGAACTGCCGCAAGAAAGGTGCAAAGAGCTATGAGAAAAAAGAGGAAGGGGAGACAGACCATTTCAACTTAATGGGTAGAGAAAACGGAATGCAGAGAGGAAAACCTAGGAAGAATCCATGAAAGTCATGGCATATGAGCTGATCCTTAAAACCTAAACAGCCCAATCCAGAAACTAGTCAGATTCAAGTGGAGAAAGGGGAACAGAAAAATAAAGCTAGAAAGATGAATTGAGGCAATCATGCTATTGTTTTTATACATTTTTCACCTGAGCTAAATTATAAAAGTATTAAATTAGTAGGAGTATTAGGATAAAATGGAAAAAGAAATGTGATGTGTTGCAAAAAACGGCTACAAATCTTTCCTATCCCTTAGTAGTGTGACTTTGCAGTTTCTCCAATTAAGAGGCACAGTCTCTCTCTCTATCCTTGAATACAGGCTTGAGTAACAGAAAACGGGATCCAAGAAGACTTGGAAAACACTTGTGCATTAGAGCCAGTGTACTCCTGCTGGAGAATCAAAGGCCCCATGCAGAAATGAGGTGCCCCTGCCAACAGGCTGCTCACTGTCAGACATGTGCATGAGGCCATTCAGAATTTTGACCTAAATCAAATGGCTGCTAGTTTAAGCCACTAAGTTTTGAAGTCATTTATTATACAGCAAGAACTAACCCCAGTCCATGGGGTTGCAAAGAGTCGCACATGACTGAGCGGCTGAACTGAAGAACTAACTGACACAGACACAGAGGCCTGGGAAACCAGTTAGGGGTTCCTGCAGGAGGCCAGCTGAAAGCATGAGGGGCATGGGCACATCCTAGAGTGGGCGCAAAGGAAACTAAAGAGAAGAATTACTCAAGAGGGACTGCCAAGGTACAAAGAACAGGCAACTGAACAGATGTGGTAGACGAGGGACACAGGGCCAAAGATGATAATTCTTACACTAAGGTGTCTCTGAGAGGGTGGTGGTAACATTAACTGAAACATAAAAACTAGATAAAATACAAGAGGAGTTTTATTTTGGATATGTTAATCTGGAAGTAAACATTTTTATAGGCAATTAGAAACAAAGGTCAAGAACTTAAAACAGAGATTCAAATTTGAGAGGTTGCTGTGATCATCTACACACAGGTTAACAGGTGCAGTCAGGTGGACTATTAGAGCAGAAGAGGCCACCTGAGTGTAGAGAAAAAAGAGAAGACTGTGTCGAGGGCCACAGCGAACATTCAGAGTTTAAAAGAAAAAGCCAGTGAAACAAACAGAAATTGTTAAAGATGCATGAGAACCTTAAAGAGTGAAATAAAACACTGCAAGAAGAGGAAGGGGATAGTACTAATTATTACAGAGAAAACAAAAAGGAGAAAAACGAAAATATAAAAATGCACAGTCCTCACAATGAATATATGAAGATTAACCAATTTAAATAAAGGACATCAAATTTAAATTTCATACTCAGGATAACTTGGGTAATGTTTGTTAACTACAAATGTCATACACTCTACTTAGGAATATAAAATCACATTGGTTCCCTGTCCTAGTCAGCATTCTGAAGTAAGAGTTCCCAATGAAGAATAACTTTGTGGAATATCGTATCTTCTAGCCTTCCAAGATTTTCTGTAATGAAAATTAAAGCAGAAAGGAATAGTAATGATATACTTTCCTCAGTTAGGTTAGGTAAGATGACATTGTCCTCTTAAATATCTTTCCCTATTCCCTTCATCATTTAAGAGTAATTCCTTTACATAGGAAACTTAATCATTAGGCAATTAGAACCCAAACTGACTTATAAATACAGTTAGCAATTACATTTTGTTTAAGTGTCAAGTTATGCTAGTATACCTTTAAAATGAAAACTGACTCACGGAGAGGTAATATATTATAAAAGAAGGGATGCTAGACTTAGAGTTAGGAAGAAAACAGAGTTCAGTATTGCTAACTATCTGTGACCCACAGAATAAAGATTTGACCTCAACATTATCCTAACCTAAAACTTTAAAAGCCTTTATTTTACTATTGCCTGAAAAGAGGTTCCAACTCACAGGCAAGGCATGTAAGGTGATGTTTGGTGGAGCCATAATTTTTCTTCCAACTTTGTTTACCACTGTATTTCAATAATTATCTCCGCTTCCCTCCATCTTCATTCTGGCCTTCTCCATGGGCTTTCTAAAGACTGTACAGTGCTAAGTACTGTTTGAATGATTCTGCATGTAACTCATAAATGATTTATTTCTGAAACAATATTAAATACATTTCCAAAGAAAATTTTATTGGCTTCTCTGGGGGGAAGAAAGGTCTGTAGATCTTGAGTTAGTAAATCTAATTGTAATTCTAACATATGGAACTGCTTCTCTTTCTTTTCTTCTCTATCTCCCACCCAATAACACAAAAATCCCTCTTCAGGAATTCATAAATAGAACCTTGGTTCATCATCATTGGGATTCTGCATTATAGTGACAATATCCATACATAAAAGAGTCTGGGTTTCTAGTACTATCTGCAGTCACTTCACCTTCTAAATCCTGCCTTTTGATATTCATGAACTTGAACAAATCCCTCAGAGAGAAATGGTGAAAGAAAGGTAGATATAACTACTGGTCTAATCAGATGTGTCAAAGTAGGATGTTTATTTCATACTGTTCTCATAGTGTATACCTGGAAATCACTGAGCCTGTATAATGCCAGCTGAAGACTTAACGGATGATTCAATTCCAAACAGGGCATGATGGTTACCTCAGATTTAAAGGAGACTCTGGCACAGTTTCAGTTAGTGTCTCGTATCACAAAAAAGTATTTACCAAAAAGACATTGTTTATTTAACAAATTTCAGTGTAGACTGTGTGGTTTTTACTACTTTGCTATTGAAAATAAATAATAGACTGATACTTAACCCATATTGGTTTTAAGAGTTGTTCTGACCCTAATAGTGTCAATGGTAAATTAAGTGGTATAATAGTAGAGAAAATGTATAACTGTAAAGCCACAATTACAGAAATTGTCAAACTGGGGTATTGTGATTTTCAAAGAAAAAATTTGAGATGTTTCACAAACGACACTAGACACTAAATTTTATCTGCTGTTTATTACTAGGGTGGAGAGTCCAAATTAGTAAGAATAGTGGAAATATGCTAATTATGAAAATAAAACTTATCCTTATTTGTTTCAAATAGTACCACTCTGTATTCATTTTAACCCCATGTTTAAAAAATTTAACCACATGATCAAATACCTGAAGGTATATATTAGAATTTAAAAATTAATGTATTAGCTATTAAAAATCTTACTCATTTACATTGCTGTAGTTTTAAATTTTTTAAAGCACTTTATGTACATACCTCTTTTGAGCAGCTACCTGAGAACTGTATTAAAAAGGAGAAAATAAAAATCTTAGAATTTCAAATAAGTCAAAGCCACTACAATTTTTTGGGCAAGTTTCAAGATTAGCTTTGTTGGATGCTATATAATTTTAGAAGGCACTTAATTTAAACAAAATGTAACTATATTTATACATCAGTTTGGGTCCTAGCTGTCAAAAAAATAAGTATTCTTATGTAAAGGAATTGCTCTTTAATAATGAGGAAATAAGAAAGTATATTATACTGGGGAAGATAATGTCATCTTCATATTGTTTGACTATAAAAACACTAGAGAAAAAAAAAAAAAAACACTAGAAAGAGGTTAAAGGTTCTTTGTACTCACCCCCTTATGAAGTTAAATCCATGTGCACAGACCAAGAGGTTTCCATAGGCATCAACTTTCAAAAGATTTCCATACAGTGTATCAAATACTAGTCCCCTATGTGAAAATGAAGATATCACCAATCATACAAAGTAATAAAGGCAATGATCTAATGTAGTATTTACTCAATCACCACAAACCAACCTTTATCTTATTCAAGTTTTATGGTGGCTCAAGTATGTACCCAAAAATACAACCCTAGAGGGTAAAGTAAGTGAATAAAATCTTAATAACGAATCCCAGAGCAACTAACAAATACTTAACTCTGTCCAGATGAATAATCACAACTGTTTTGTGTGAGAGAGCTTAATCAAACAAGGTGTAAACAATAATTTCTCTGAATACAGCTGGTTCTGCTCTAAAACAGAGCTTATTTTTATTCCCTTGGACAACTGAGCTGGCTTCTATTTCCCTCTATTAGACATTTCTCGCACCGCCTGAGGTGGCCTGCGGTTCCCCTCGGACGGAAGTGCGTTCCGCTGCCCGGTGAGAAGTGAAGAATCCTTCCCAAGCCCACCTGTCCAGTCCGTCGTATCTCGCCCCAGGACTTTTGTGAGAAATGCTGTGAGCCTGGCGGGCTACAGTCCATGGGGTTGCAAAGAGTCAGACACGACTAAGCACCTAAGCACACATGGGACATATATGACGGCATCTCAAAATAAGCCTCAGTTTAACCTCAAATCTTTCTTATCAAATCCAGAATGCAAACTGCCAATAAGGCTCCTGATTACCAAGTTAAATATATTAGTGAAACATGCTATTAGCAAAACAAAATATATTAGCAAAACTCCAACAGCGTAAGGGAGGAGCATCTGCAATTACTGACCATCAGTTTTAATAATCCCTTTTCTCATAAATTTGTTGTTGTTGTTTAGTTACTACATTGAGTCCAACTCTTTCGCAACCCCATGGACTGCAGCCCACCAGGCTCCTGGGCTCATGAGATTTTCCAAGCAAGAATACTTGAGTGGATTGCCATTTCCTTCTACAGGGGATGTTCCCAACCCAGGGATGGTACCTGAGTCTCCCGCATTGGCAGGCGGATTCTTTACCACTGAGCCACCAGGGAGGCCCTTCTCATAAATGGACCTTCTTTAACAGCAATGAACTAAGTTCAAAGTTCCAATCAGGAACACAAAAGATATGGTGTACATAAAAGGTTCATGGTAATTTCAGAAAACCAACCAAAAAGCCCCAAAGACCTTTTGATGTTTTGTTGCATCTTTTTGTTTGTTTGTCCGGGGGATGGCATTGGTTAGGGACACATTTGGAATTATTAATTTGGGGGACAAAATGATGGGTTTTAATCCAAAAATAATCTTGAAAAATTACCTGGTAGGGAATGTAGAGTCATATGCAAAGCTGAGAAGTTCCTGAGGATAGCCAATAGAAACTAATCTCTCCACAGTAAGCTCAAAGCCAAGGGACTCATACTCCGGGGACTTGTACACTGCACAAAGAGGAGGTTCTCATTAAAACACAGCCAATTAAAATGGAAGGCAAACGAGCGAATTTCTACTTTCCCAATTCCTCTCTCCTACTAATTTGCCATTTTTCTTCTTTTCCTTCAAACTCCATGTTTTGTACTGCCCCAAGTAATCGCAGAACTGTTAGTCCGTGGAAACAGGTCATGTTATGATAGGAGAAGCAGCAACAAGATGAATTATCGGCATTTCAGGTTTTTTCATTCTTAGGAAACCTAATCCAATCATTTTTTCCTTTTTATTCTCTTATGCCCACAATCTAAAGGTGGGGGGCGGGGAACGTAATACGCACAGCTGTGGTATTAACCATGGGAGTGTAATTAATATAAAACTAGATAGAGAGGTCTATATAAGTTGAAGTCCTCACTGATGTACATGACTGGTATAGGAATCCTTTGAAACTATATTTTTTAAAAAAGACTAGTCTATTTTTAGAATTACTATCTGTTTTAGGAGTTGCCTTAAACTCCAACCAGCATAATTCTATTTGTTAGGACTTACGTGTTTTCTTTATCAGTCCTAACAATGTCATAGCCATCAAAATTGCATTTTACAAATTATTAGTGCTAAGACAACCAAAAAAGATATGTCTAAGACAGGGATGTCTGAATATGAATTGGGAATCAGACATTGAAGAATTATAACTCATTTTATGAGACCTGATTATGGAAGAATGAATATGTGCATGTATATATAAAAATATATATTAATGTTATATATATACACTCCTTATCTGCTAGAGAACAATGAGTTTTTTATAGGTGAAGTAAAATAGGAATATGGGAGTTTCTCTCAAATATAATGTATGTCTGAAGTTTTCTATAATGAAAAACCTTTTCAGAATCATCACAGTTCAGTATAAAGAAAATGTTGCTCCTTTAAACAGCTTTCTTCCAAAATAAAAGATGTAGGTAGACATTCTTCCATCAGTTTTCTAGGAGCAGGTAAGCCATTTTAAAAATTTAAAAATAAAAAACACCTGTGATCTTGCTAACTGCCAAATTAGGCCCAAAAAGCTCCCCAAACATCCTATTCTTATGTCTTATAACAATGAAGCTATTACTATAGTTCTTCTATCTACAATTAACATATAGCCTATGGCTCAAATGGACTCTTCACTGTAATTAGTCTGCCTATCCAAGTTAGAGCTAATATTTTAATGAGTATGATTCAACTTTCCCTTTCCGAAAACAATCCTTTAGAATATTTCCGGAAATACATAAAATGGTAATACTGGTTGCCTCCAGAAGGGAGCTGAGCAGCTAAGAGGAGAGGAAAGAAGACTTTCGTGTACCTTCTTCTATACCTTTAAAACTTGCAATATGTTAATATATTTATCTATCCTTTTTAAATTGAAATTTTTAAAAACAAGGTGAGCTTTCAATAAACATTTGTCATATTAAAAAGCCTACAAATTTTAAGGTCCTTTAGGAGATGCTTAAGCCTCAGCTCACCAGAAAAATGCCAAAAGAAGCTGTCATTTCTTCTGTGGAATGATGATTTCATGCTAATGCTAACTCTGGCTAACACTTTCAAAACTGGCTGCATTTTTCTCCTCCTCTCAATTCCAGCGCCATCCTCACCCATCCCTCCCACAAAAAACTTTTTAAATCCTCAGGCATCGAAGATGCACACTGTTGTAAAGGAAGTGCTATGTATATATACATGCAAGCAGAACCAGAGCTGGTGTATTATCATAAAAACTAGGAAAGCATGGTATCCATTGATGTCAATTGGAATTACTTTGAGAATATAAAATAAAATCTCACCCCTCGTGCTTCCGCCTCAACTGAAAGTAAATTTCATTTTAACAAAATTTTCACAAAACAAAGATTACTTCTCAATCCTATCAAAGCCCCACTTACTTCAAACAACATTTTATTTAATGGAACAAAATTCCTGAATAGCAAAGTCATTTGGATAATCCACTGACACTTATTCTCATAGGATTTGGCCCATATAAAATGCTTTCAATTATTAAATTTTCATAAAGATAATTTGCTGGATATACCTTAAGAATGAGAGACAGAAACAAAAGTTAATCATCCCCACTGATTACCTCTAAATGAACAATTTTCCTTAGTTAGAGAAGTGATGAATAAGTAATATTCATTAAAATCTATTTCTATGAGGCAATTTGGACTGAAACCCAAATCAATTTATTGAGAATTTCTACTGAAAAAAAATGTGGGAGGCTAGAGAACACAATTTCCCATTTTGCCACCATAATGAACAGAATAGCAGAAACTAAACACTATACTCCTGTCACATCTGTGTTTATTCCAGGCAGAACTTCCAAATGATTGTCTAGAAATTCCACCTACTAAAGTAAATACTTCAAATTTCCTTTCTCTCAATGAGTTTAGGATGCTTCCAAAAAATACACTGTGTTTTCCCCAATTGCTTTTAAAGTTGCATGACAAGTACAAACATCAGCTGAAGCCAGAATTTAGGTTTTCCTGAGTCTCATCCAAAGCTTTTCATGGTGGCATATAGTGCCACTGTTAAAAATGAATTTCTAGACTGCGCAGGCCATGGAAGTTTAGGCTTGGGTGTTGAAACACACTACTCTCCCTCCAGTTTCTTTCAACTAGTCCAAAAAAAAAACGGTTCTACTCACAGATGGGAATGGATTTAGCAAAGAGAGTCCAAGTTCCACTCTGACAACACTATCTATTTCACTAAGCTCTATGTTAATCAGTAAGACCTACAAGCTATTGACATTTTCTCATAAGCTTCCTGGATAATCATTTCAGTAATACGAACTCCCGGGTCATTAAATCATCTGCTAGAGAACTATACACTACAACCAGGGCTGGAGAAGCAGAACTGCAGCTGCACAGAGCATGAAATCCAGATGTTTGGTTCTAAGTGTCCCCAGAGGATAATTACAATCTGTTCTGACCTGGTGGCAAAAATTACTACTCTTGAAGCCTACATAGTACCATCATGCCTCAAATGAATAAATAAATGAAAAGCAAAATTCCTTTTTCAGTCAACCAGGCACTTCAAAGCCAGCCTTGACATCTGTGGGTAACCATGTGTATCACCTCAGCCTTAGAGCTCTATATGCCTCTCCACAGCTGCAAAGGCTCTAATTTCAATTCCTCTGGCAAAACTGGCAAGTAAATGATGCACAGCTTCAAACTCAGTTCTTATAACTTGACTTTCCAAAACACAGCCAATAGCTTCAGGCGTAAACACAGCCTTACACATGCATTGCTTATTTCTTCTTCAAGAAGGTCCTCAGGCCTATCCTAATTTACCCAATATCCAGAGACAAAGGAAGAGGTTATTTTAAGGGCCAGAGTCCAAAAAAGAGGCCTGCTTCAGGCACCAGGGCAGCACACAGTGTTCTCAGGTTACGTAACCAGACTATAAAGAGAACAACCAAAGCTTTGAGAGCTGAAGCTACTGAGAACATTTGAAGATATTCTTTACTCCATAATCTGCGAGAGAGAAAAACAGTTCTTCCAAAAGTATCAACTGCCTGTTGTGGGGATGAAAGCTGCGGGCTCTCTTTTGAGTAGATTTTGTTCATATTTTAAGATACAATGAGGAGACAGTCCCTTTGGATGAGCCGAAAACTTTCTGCAGGGAAGTCGGGAACTCTCATGCACTCTTTACCTTTGCCACCAAGACACACTGTGTGACAGTTTAGAGATTTTAGAAAAAAGGAAGGGCAAACCTCTACAGAGGTTCCAGCCTAGCAGAATGCTGCTGCCAAAATGAGAACTCACATGAGGCAGACGCAGACGCAGAGTGTGTCACTCCAGTCTTGAAGGAGTTACACTGGCTCTCCTGTTAAAAAACAAAACAAAGCAACAAAACAAAACAAAAACAAAAACTGGTTTTAAAACTGTTGTGATGGGCTGGAACAGAGAGATACCATTTGGAAATTGGTATTAATAGGAGTTACTACCTCCTATTTAGAAGCCTCTGACCATCACTAAAATTCATCTAATTAGCTATAACAAGAGAATTGAAGATAAGCTTAAGTATTATACATTATTTAACTTTTCTTATACCCTAAGCCTAGAATACAAGCCTGATCCTGAAATGTTAAAGTCAAAAGACAAATAGAAAAATAAATTTCTGTTGTCTTAGTTTATTTTTCTGCTACATTTCAGGTTTATATGCCAAAACTGAATGCAACTGGTAAACAGTTTAAAATTGAACTACAGTAGGTGAAACAGACTAATAAACAATACAAGAATAAACCAGAGCAGTCTCATCTCACTTTTAAGTGCTCATTTAAACAAAGTCTACTTGTACCTAACATCCCACTTTTCTACCCTTCCAGCACCTAAATTTGTAATCTTGATACAGGTAAGAACCAACTTCCCCTATTAAAAATCTAACTTGATGTCCAAATATGGAACAGAAGGGAAATTTTTTTGGATTCTGTGAATGGATATTTGCCATTGGTAAATGGAGTCATATTATTCTATTTTTTAAAAGTTAAAGAAACTACCTAGTCTAGTAAAATAACTGACTTGAAGATATGTAAATCCTTTCAAGATATTGATAAATTTAGGATATGAATTATGTTTAAGTTATAGGGTGTCATCTTCCCTAGAGACATCTAGGTTTTTGAAAACATATGGTTAGATTCCTCCAACTTCTGTATTTTTTGTAAAAGGGAGACGGTACTAATTGGAAGAGCAAAATGACCAAATACAATGTTGAAAATTTCTAAAACTATTACAACTAGGAGAAACAAATACTACCAATCATACTATGAAAAGCAAAAATCCAACACAACTACTCAAGAACAGTTATTTGCTTTTATACTATAAATGTGATCAACATCAACATTCTTTATTTAGGCTACAAGAACTTGGTTCTCTGAGCTAACTAGGAAAGGTAATAATTTACATTTTCATTAAGGAAACTTTAAATTAAATCTATCCATTCTCATATAAACAAATACCAGAGCCTTTTCTATTTTTCACAACTATCTGAAAACCCCAACACGCTATCATAGACAGTCAAAAATTTTCTAACCTATGAGATCACAAATGATCTTAAAAAAAATGAAAAATTATAAAAACTACCTCAATTTTAAAGTACCTAAAATCCAAAAGCTAGGTACCATTCAACATTTTCAGTAATACAAAATAAAACCAACTCCGACATGGCTAAATATGTAAGTAAGTGAACAAGTAGAGTCTGAAAGACTGTCAATCTCAATTCATTGCCAATGCAAAATTAAATGGTAATTAAAAGATTTATTTGTTTAAAAAGTTATTAAGAAATTAAAAGACTATTTATTTTAAAATTAAATGAAAAAAATTACCTAACTCAAATTTTCCCCTCTGAGAACCTATATGCTTAGTATGAATGTGTACTTAGACTATATTTTTCATTTTAAAACAGGAAAACTGGCATTTTTTGAAATAATAACTTTAAACACCCTCTTTAACCAAAGAAGATGCTTGTTAATTTTTTTAAAAAAGAGAGAAATAGCTAGTATATAATTTTTCCCTCAAGTAAGAATAGATCATCACACTCAAATGCCTGTACCTGAAGTTAGAAGAATGTAACAGACATCTGTATGCTTACTGTATACAGCTATTAGATGCTGTGAACAGAAAACAAAAGAATTCATAATCTTAGGCCTGAAGGAGATCACAGTGTACCACAATTGGATTTTTATAATGAATTTTAGAAGATCTACAACACAATGTGACTAAGGAGGTACAGAAGGACAGAAACGGAGCCAATCAGCCCAGTCCAGGAAGTCTTCTTTAAAAAAATACGTGTGATTTACTCAGGCTTATATGGATAATTCATTTTTATAACCAGTACCTCAGTTCAGTTCAGTTCAGTCGCTCAGTCGTGTCCGACTCTTTGCGGACCCATGAATCGCAGCACGCCAGGCCTCCCTGTCCATCACCAACTCCTGGAGTTCACTCAAACTCACGTCCATCGAGTCAGTGATGCCATCCAGCCATCTCATCCTCTGTTGTCCCCTTCTCCTCCTGCCCCCAATTCCTCCCAGCATCCGAGTCTTTTCCAATGAGTCAACTCTTCGCATGAGGTGGCCCAAGTACTGGAGTTTCAGCTTTAGCATCATTCCTTCCAAAGGACACCCAGGACTGATCTCCTTTAGAGTATCTCAAGGTACTACAAAATTTACCAAACTTTCTGAGACTCACATAACATGTTTCAAATACCTCTGTCAGGGTCAGGCAAGTCAATTAATGTGCAAAATGGTCTAAGTGCTGGTGTAGGTCTTGGCATAAAGGGTGAAGGAGCTGTCAGCTATAGCTGACTTCCCTGTGGGAATGAAAGTTAAATGCTGCCATTTATGTGGTAACAACCAGCCTAGATTTTCACTTGGAATCTGCCAATTTTTAGCTATGGACTCAATTTAGAAAACCAATAAACTTTATTTGAGCCAAACTATGGTCTGTGGTTTCAGTTGTGCCCATGTGCCACTGGTGTGCAACCTCCAGTGTACACTTAGATCAGATACTTTCATGTAAGTTCTCTCATCTAACTGAAATGTTTCAACTGTCCTCTTCAAAGAGTTGTCGTCTTTTTTTTTTTTGGCTGCACCACACAGCTTGTGGGATCTTACTTTCCTGATGAGGGACTGAACTTGTGAATCGGCTCTTGGCAGTGAAAGCTCAGAGTCCTAATCACTGGACCACCAGAGAATTCCCCTCTTCAAAGAGTCTTAAAGAAATAGAACTTAGGTACTTAATGAACTGGAAATCCAGGTGGAAATAAATTCATTCTTCAACAACCACAGAATATCCTAGATAATGTTCTATTCATCTCAGGAAAAACTGAGTGAAAGTCGCTCAGTGGTGTCCGACTCTTTGCGATCCCATGGACTATACAGTCCATGGAATTCTCGAGGCTAGAATACTGGAGTGGGTAGCCATTCCCTTCTCCAGGGGATCTTTCCAACCCAGGGATTGAACCCAGGTCTCCTGCACTGCAGGTGGGTTCTTTACCGTCTAAGCCACAGGAAAAATTGAGGGGTGGATTAAAAAAACTTAGGAAATAAAGGAACCTTTACTGTAGTCACTTGATTTGGTCCCCCACCACAATGCTGAACAATTATGTCGTTAACAGCTGGAATTATCTGAATCTGATTCCTTCACATGACTGTGAAATCAAACAAATGTTCCCAGTGATTGAAAGAAACAGTCATCTCATGGTCTGCCTAGGTAACCAACTTTCAGAGTTCCCTGACCCAGCAGGTTTTATCTATAAGGTTTAACCTAAATCTTCCCTACACAGCTTAACTCTATTATCATTTGTCCTATTCTCAGTGGTCATTATCCCTATAATAAAGTAAACATTCAGAGAATGTGTAAGCAGAAAAGAGATAATGAATCAAAGAGAGCTATTATGTTAGGAATACTTTAAAAACAAACTTCTCCATGTTGAAAATGGCATGTGATGACTTTTTTTAAAATTCATTTTAGTAATTTTACTGATGCAGCTAGAAATATATGATGTTTATTCACACAGAAAAATCTGACTTACATTTGAATGTCTTTATGCTTGGCAATGGAAAACAAAGATCATGGACACTGAAAATGAATTATTTCTACACTATGTAATATAAAGATGAAATTGGGTTTTATTAAGCAATCTTTTCAATTCCTTAATGATCCAGGGAATTGGTCCATAGGGTCGCAAAGAGTTGGACATAACTGCGCAAACTGAATTGAGCTGAACTGAATGATCTAGGAACAAACCACATATTACTGCAATTCAGAGATGAATCTAAAATTAGTGAAAACTCTACTGGGATATAGAAATGACAGGAAATCAAACAAAGCTTAGAAATGACGTGTAGTCACAGATATATTTTTATTGATATCTATCTATCTACAAAAGGGCTGCCTAAAAGTAATGTGGGCTTCCCTGGTGGCTCAGTAGTAAAGAATCCACCTACCAATGCAGGAGACGCAGGTTTGATGCCTGGGTAGGGAAGAGAAGGAAATGGCAACCCACTCCAATATTCTTGCCTGGGAAATCCCATGGACAGGAGGGCCTGGTGGGTTACAGTCCACGGGGTCGAAAAAGAGTTGAATACGACTTTAAACAATAACAGAAGTAATGTATAAGCTTAACACAGGTTAATATACATGTAATATAAATCTATATCTAAAAATCATAGTTTTCAGAGTATATATCTCAATTAATAAAAAGAACTGTAATCCACAAGAAGAAAATGCACTGGAGTATTAAATAGTATTTCTTTTTTAATTCTTTCCTAATATACAGAGACCACCTCAAAAGTATGCTTAGCTGGAGAAATAGTATTTCATTTCCTGAGGGAGGTAGTGTAAGAAATTCTTAAGTTTAAGAAAAAAGCAGTAAGAGGAGCTCAAATAAAGATTATATTCTCAAATAGAAATAAAAAGACTAAAAAAGACGTTTAAATTTAAAGGCTGTTTTAAATATAAAGTCACTTTGTCTGTATTTTGCCAGTTTCTTCCACCTGATTTTTAAATTTAACTTTACTAAGGATATTTTTTAATCATACATAAAAGTAGAGAGAAAATTAAATGAACTACTTTAAACCCGTCACCCAAGCTTTAACAATTATCACTATTTTGTATTCTTGTTTCATCTATCCTCCCTAATTTATTCTACCCCAATTGAGTTAACTTTTATTAGATGTAAAATTTTTTAAACTGATCTTTAACAGAACATTTAAATAGCACAAATGTACACAAGTATCAAGGGCTTCCTGGGTAACTCAAATGGTAAAGAATCTGCCCACAAAGAGGAAGACCAGGGTTCAATCCTTGGGTCAGGAAGATCCCCTGTAGAAGGGCATGGAAGCCCACTCCAGTATTTTTGCCTGGAGAATTCCATGGACAGAAGAGCCTGGCGGGCTACAGTCCATAAATTCACAAAGAGTCAGACACGACTAAGCGACTAACACACACACAAGTATCATACGTATGCACCTACAGAATTATTCCATTACCTAGGTCAGGTGATCCTTTAATTACAGTTTAAATCTCCTTTCCATTTAGAGGCCAATGAAGAATAGTCTTTTTATTAGCAGTAAGTTATAATAAAACCCTTCCAAATTAAGGATTGCTCAGGAATATTTTAACTATACTATGGTTATCAATTTTATAGTCTTGATGAGAAAATCATTCTACCAAAAGCACTAATCTTTTAGTATGATAGGACTGGCTTAGTATTACCATGCATTAATACTCTAAGGAAATCAGAGTTAACATACAGGTTGGTATGTTGGGTGGAACAAAATAAAACAGTGTAAACGTGTGAGAAAAATTTTAAACTAGGGATGCCATCAACAATAGCTCAGTTTAAGAAAAGAATAGCTTAAATCAATTAAAGAAACAAACTAATAAAGTATTTCTACTTAAGGATCAATGAATCTATTCCAAAGTAGTTCTCCCTAAAACACAACTACCCCCAAAGAAAAGAAAAACCAAAAAATCTCCAAAACAATCCTGAAATGAAAACAATCAAACTGTATTATGCCTTTCCCCTATTCTTTCCCCAAATAATGCCTTTTAAAAGCAAATGTAGTAAAACTTACTCATCAAAATGAGACTTTTCTCATTCAAAATAACCACTCCACAGCAATATATACTTACTCCAATAATGCATTACTCAAAACATATCTGAAATTGTTTCAAAATTACTTTCAGAGCTGACAGCACATTGTTCTAGATATATATCTCCCTGGTGATATGTTTTCATCAACAAATGATGAATTTAATTTAAGGTGGTGGGGAGGCAGTTATTGAGAGCAACCAGTGATTAAAAGGGAAATTCAAGCTGGGTTAAAAAAAAACAGGTTGGTGCGGAGAGCTTCTCTGGTGGTCTTGTGGTTAAGAATCCACCTTGCAATGCAGGGGACACCGGTTTGATTCCTAGTCTGGGCAGATCCCACAAGCCTCAGCAGCTAACTTGAGCGCCACAACTACTGAGCCCATGCACCACAACTACCGAAGCCTCCATGCCTGGAGCCCACGCTTTCCAACAAGAAAAGACACTGCAATGAGAAGTCCACGGACCATAACTAGAGAACAGCTCCCACTCACAGCAGCTAGAGAAAGCCCAGGCACAGCAATAAGACCCAGCACAGCCAAAAATTCTAAAAAATAAATATTAAAAAGCAAAACAGGTGTGACTACTTGAAGCAATGAAGTACATTTTCTTGTGGGTTTATAAACTGGCTATGGAAACAATTCCAAAAGAATCCTAAAATTCTAAGAAATAGCCATATTACAGTAATTTTTCTCTAATCAGGTGACTTTATGAAGGATAATATGTATTTGGAAGCATATCTTCTTATGGACATTCTTTTATAAAAATTAGTCTTTTGACCCATTTTATATGTGTTTAATTTTGCAAGTCACTTCAAATCTCTTCTGGGGGTTTACATAAAAGTAAAAGTTATTGCTTTGTACATAACAAACCTTCCAGCTATGTAAACCGATTCAACCACAGGCCCTGTCAAGTACAGCTTATTCTTTGACACAAATCACTGATTGTACTTGAGTACTAAATTATCACTTCTCATCTTCACAATTCTTTTTTGGGGTTGAGTCCTCATAATATATTCTAATTAGATTTTTATTTTGCTTGTTTTTATGAGGGTGTTTTCCAACTTACTTTTACTGATAAATTTATCAACTAGCATCCTTGTTTTTTTCTTTTATGGAAAGGGATCATCTCTTTTTGGAGAAAGGTTTCCCTCTCTCCTTTTATCTGCTACCCTAGTTTCTCTATTCACTCAGTTTATCCCCCTTTTCTACTGTTTCAGAAGAAACAAGGAACAGAAAACCACCTTCAAAAGTTCTTTTGAGAAAAAAAAATTTATCAGGGGAGAAATGAATGCACTTTACTTATCAAACTACATCCCTGGTTTATAAAAATAAAACTTTTTTTTTCAGGTCTCTTTAAGAGACCCTGTTGTCACACTAAGAACTTCAGATTCATCCAGTTTATACCTATCCACAATTAAGTTCAACTCAGCTGATGTTTCATATTAATTTCATTCAGCACTGTTGCAAAGAACCTCATCCTTCTTTAAGGAGAGGTGCTGAAGCACAGACAAGTTTACACTGTCATATGCTTCACTTTTTAAAAAAGTGCTCTCCCTGCAAATATGGACAAGAATGTTAAGTCCATTTAGCGAGGAAACAGCAGTCTTCAATGGTGTTAAAACTAGATGTCCACATGTGAAAGAATGAAGTTGGACCCTTACCTTATACCACACACAAAAAATTAACTCAAAATGGATCAAAGATCTAAATGTTAAGAGCTAAAAATATAAAACATTTAGGACATTTTCATTATATTGTATTTGGCAATGATTTTTGGATGTGAAAGCAGCAAAGTCACAGGCAACAGAAGAAAAAACAGGTAAGTTAATCTTCACCAAAATTAAAAACTTTCTGTTTCAAAAGACACTCTCAAGAGAGTGAAAAAACAACACACAGAATGAGAGACAACATTTGCAGATCATATACCTGCAAAGGGATTAACATCCAGAATATTTAAACAGCTCCTACAACTCAACCACAAAACAAACAACCCATTTAAAAATCGGACAAAGAACTCTAGATAGTTCTCCAAATAAGGTATACAAATAAATGGCCAATAAGCACATGAAAGATGCTCAACATTACCAATCATTAGGAAAATGCATATTAAAAGCACACCGAGATACCAACTCACACCCATTAAGAGAGCTATTATCAAAATAAAAACAATAGAAACTTGAAAACAATAGGTTTTGGTAAGGATGCAGAGAAACTGGAACCCTCTTGCACGGCTGATGGCAATGTAGAATGGTGCAATCACTGTGAAAAATAGTGTGGCAGTTTCCCCAAAAGTTATACATAGAATTACCATATGATTCGGCAATTCCATCCCAGGGTATAGACTGAGAATAACTGAAGGCAAGGACTTAAGCAGATCCTTGTACACCACTGCTCATAGCCGCATTAGTCACAGATGCCAAAGGTGGAAGCAATCAAAGTATCCACTGACAGATAGTGGATAACAAATGTGGTATATAAAAATAAAGTAACACTATTCAGCCTCAAAAAGGAACGAAAATCTGAGATATGATAAAACATGGATGAAATTTGAAAACATTATGCTAGGAGATATAAGCCAGACATAAAAAGACAAATATTCTATGACTCTACTATTTATATTAAATATCTAGAATAGGTAAGTTCACAGATACAGAAAGTAAATTAGAGGTTATAGGGCTTGAAGGGAGGAGGGAATGAAAAATTATTGCCTAATGGGTACAGGGCTTCCCTGATAGCTCAGTTCATAAAGAATCCACCTGCAATGCAGGAGACCCTGATTCAATTCCTGGGTTGGGAAGATGCACTGGAGAAGAGATAAGCTACCCACTCCAGTTTTCTTGGGCTTCCCTTGTGGCTCAGCTGGTAAAGAATCCACCTGCAATGGGGGAGACCTGGATTCGATCCCTGGGTTGGGAAGATCCCCTGGAGAAGGGAAAGGCTATCCACTCCAGTATTCTAGCCTGGAGAATCCCATGGACTAGTCCATGGGGTCGCAAAGAGTCAGACACAACTGAGTGACTTTCACAATGGGTACAGAATTTCTGTTTGGGATGATGAAAAAGTTCTGGAAATGGATAGTAGTGAAGGTTGCACAACACTGTGGATGTATTTAATGCCACTCAATCACATGATTAGAAATGAAAAAACAGCAGTTATGAATATTTTACAATTTAAACAAAGGGAGGGAAAATGTGCTTTACCTTGTTTGAGATGTCTTCAGGGACAGTCCACCAGTACTATATAATACTTCTTACTTTAGAATTCTTTTCCTCACCCCTTTAAATTCTTATAATGCCAATAAGCTTGGTAAGAATACACAACTGCTGACAGAAACATGATCTGAGTGCCCCTGACTTTAGTCCAAGCAAATACACCATGCAAAAAATGTTCATTTAAATGTCAAGTGAGTTGAGTCAACTCTAGTAACAATAAAACAAGATAAGAGAGCATCTACTATGCCTGAAAGGATAGGATAAGAAACCAAAAGTCCTGAGATGCTTCTGCAAGTAGCAAGATAATCTTCTGATTTACCAAGACCAAGAACTAGTTTCTCTTTATTTCTTCCCTGATGCTCCTAGTAGCTTTTTATTCTATCTTCCTTCCCCACTTTAGGCTTGTTAATGCAAAGTGCTTAGGAATATGGGATTATTAAATTTCACCCCCAGCAGTTCATGATATGGTGTAGATAGGAGAGGAGGTCAGAAAAATTCAAAAGGAAAGAGTCATATTTTAAAATTCAAAAGGAAAACATATTTTCAATTTCTGCCAAGATTTTTTAATTGAAAAAAAAAAAGCACAATTTTAGAATTCTAACAATAGAATATTTGTATAGTACTCTGAAGCTTCATTCCCTTAAGATTACTTCTATTAATAAAAATTAAAGAAAAATTGGATAAAACTATAGAACTCACCCTTATCTTCTATGGATTCATTCCAAGACCTCAACTGGATGTCTAAAACTGCTGCTGCTGCTGCTAAGTCACTTCAGTCATGTCCGACTCTGTGTGACCCCATAGACGGCAGCCCACCAGGCTCCCCTGTCCCTGGGATTCTCCAGGCAAGAACACTGGAGTGGGTTGCCATTTTCTTCTCCAATGCATGAAAATGAAAAGTGAAAGTGAAGTTGCTCAGTCCTGTCCGACCCTTAGCAACCCCATGGACTGTGGCCTACCAGGCTCCTCCATCCATGAGATTTTCCAGGCAAGAGTACTGGAGTGGGTTGCCATTTCCTTCTCCGGCCTGAAACTGCAGACAGTATCAAAGCTTACACATACTATTTTTTCCCTATACATACATACCTCTGATAAAGTTTATAGATTAGCCACAGTAAGACATGAACAATTATCACACAACTGCACTCATCTCATACGCTAGTAAAGTAATGCTCAAAATTCTCCAAGCCAGGCTTCAGCAATACATGAACCGTGAAATTCCAGATGTTCAAACTGGTTTTAGAAAAGGCAGAGGAACCAGAGATCAAACTGCCAACATCTGCTGGATCATGGGAAAAGCAAGAGAGCTCCAGAAAAACATCTATTTCTGCTTTATTGACTATGCCGAAGTCTTTGACTGTGTGGATCACAATAAACTGGAAAATTCTGAAAGAGATGGGAATACCAGACCACCTGACTTGCCTCATGAGAAACCTGTATGTAGGTCAGGAAGCAACAGATAAAACTGGACATGGAACAACAGACTGGTTCCAGATAGGAAAAGGAATACGTCAAGGCCGTATATTGTCACCCTGCTTATTTAACTTATATGCAGGGTACATCATGAGAAACGCTGGGCTGGAAGCACAGGCTGGAATCAAGATTGCTGGAAGAAATATCAATAACCTCAGATATGTGGATGACACCACCCTTATGGCAGAAAGTAAAGAAGAACTAAAGAGCCTCTTGATGAAAGTGAAAAAGAGTGAAAAAGTTGGCTTAATGCTCAACATTCAGAAAACGAAGATCATGGCATCCGGTCCCATCACTTCATGGCAAATAGATGGGGAAACAGTGGAAACAGTGGCAGACTTTATTTTTGGGGGCTCCAAAATCACTGCAGATGGTGACTGCAGCCATGAAATTAAAAGACGCTTACTCCTTGGAAGGAAAGTTATAACCAACCTAGACAGCATATTGAAAAGCAGAGACATTACTTTGCCAACAAAGGTCCGTCTAGTCAAGGCTATGGTTTTTCCTGTGGTCATGTATGGATGTGAGAGTTGGACTGTGAAGAAAGCTGAGGGCCAAAGAATGGATGCTTTTGAACTGTGGTGTTGGAGAAGACTCTTGAGAGTCCCTTGGACAGCAAGGAGATCCAACCAGTCCATTCTGAAGGAGATCAGCCCTGGGATTTCTTTGGAAGGAATGATGCTGAAGCTGAAACTCCAGTACTTTGGCCACCTCATGCGAAGAGAAAAGACTCTGATGCTGGGAGGGAATAGGGGCAGGAGGAGAAGGGGATGCCAGAGGATGAGATGGCTGGTCGGCATCACTGACTCGATGGACGTGAGTCTGAGTGAACTCCGGGAGTTGGTGATGGACAGGGAGGCCTGGCGTGCTGCGATTCATGGGATCGAGAAGAGTCAGACATGACTGAGCGACTCAACTCAACTGAACCTTGGCATATGATTTTTTTTTCCCTTTATTGAGAACTTTTTCATTTAAAGGCTTCTCTTCAGCATGTACACTCTGCCAGCATCATTACTCTTGCTCTTTGGGGCCACTAAAAAAAGTAAAGGTCACTTGAACACAAGCACTGTGATATCACGACAGCTGATCCAATAACTGAGAGGGCTACTAAGTGACTAACAGGGAGGACACCCTGGACAGAGGGATGATTCATATTCTGGGTGGGACGAAACAGGAAGGTACAAGATTCCATTAAGCTACTCAGAATAATGTGCAATTTAAAACTTATGAATTGTTTACTTCTGCAATTTTCCACTTAAATATTTTCACACCACAGTTGACTGGGTAAATGAAACCATCAAAAATGAAACTGTTGATAAAGGGGTGACTACTATTTCTGTAGTTTAAGGATGACGACTACATTGAGACGCCAGAGCAAGATGGGATTTTGCTTTAGGGAGAATTCCCATTTTGGGGAAAAAAAGAAGGGTTATCTTTTATGTTTATGAATTTTTTTCTATTATTAAGTTCTTATCAAGAGATGAGTAAATACTTTCCGTACCTCTGATAGCTGGGAGCAGCAAGAGAAATGCAAACTGACTTGGTTTTAAATTTTAGCTAGGAGGTGCAATGGTAAAGAATCACCTGCCAATGCAAGAGCCGAGGGTTCATTCCCTGGGTTGGTAAGACCCCTTGGAATAGAAAATGGCAACCCCCTCCAGTATTCTTGCCTGGAAAATTCCATGGACAGAGGAATTTAGTGGGCTACAGTCCATGGGGTAATAAAGAGTCAGACACAACTGAGCACCTGAGTGTATACACGTGTGAGTCTTAAGTCAATGTACAAGCTATATACAAGGCATCTTACCTGCTGACTCTGGGGCCTTACTCGTAAAACGGAGCTTTGCTATTGCTGTTTAGTCACTAAGTCAAGTCCAGCTCTTTAGCGACCCCCTGGACTGTAGCCACCAGGCTCCTCTGTCCATGGGATTTTCCAGGCAAGAATACTGGAATGGATTACCATTTCCTTCTCCAGGGGATCTTCCAGACTAAGGGACTGGACCTGCAGCTCCTGCACTAGTAGGGAGATTCTTTACCTAGTGATTCCTATCTCAGAGGGCTGATGTGAGAACTAAAAGGTACACTGTGCGTAAAGTACATTTCATAGCTCCTAATGAAAGTATTAGCAGCTGAGTCATGTTTGACTCTTTGCGACGCTATGGACTACAGCCCACCAGGCCCCTCTGTCCATGGAATTCTCCAGGCAAGAATACTATAGTGGGTTGCCATGCCCTTCTGCAGGGAATCCTTCTGACCCAGGGATCAAACCTGGGTCTCCTGCATTGCAGGCAGATTCTTTACCGTCTGAGACACCAGGGAAGTCCAAGGGTGACTTTATATTTGTGAAGGGCATTAAGTAAATATTAGTGAAACTTCCCCCACACCCCACTCCTACCCAAAAATGTTGTGCTACTCTCCCTTGGGATAAATTTCTGAAAACAATTCTACATATATAATTTTGATGTTAATTCTATGGAACTTACTGTATGTTTCAGTTTTTCATGCAACCCAAAAGTCAACTAGTTCTTTCCACTTAAAAGAGTTACTGTTTCAAAAAAAGCAAATAACTCCCCTTGTACTTATTACAAGCATATCAGTGATACCTCTGTCTTAAAGTAAAAATTTTAAATTTAAGTAAGAACCTTTTCACAGAAACCTATTTCTTCAGAGGATCATGCTGAAATAACCCTTCACTGAAAACACTGCTTAATTTCTATGGAAACATAATCTGATGCCAAATACTTTGTCAGTAAGAATCTACTCAGAAAAGAACTTTAACTTTCTGTTTTTTGTGATCATTGGCAATACTTAAGAAGAAAATTCAAAAGAGTGATTAAATATTCCACTGTCAACTGTTCAGCATTCCAGGTTTCCCCACAATTAAGAGGAATACAAATGAGTTTAATTAATATTGATACTTTTCTCCTTAGAGTCTCCCTTATGCTCAAGTTCAGTATATTAACATTTTGGTATCACCAGTCAAAGCAAGAAAACCACTTTCCCTGCATTTATCATTTTACATATATTCATTATTCCACTCAAACCTTATACCAATAGTTCATCCCTATAACCCTGCCCTGTTTTTGGATTAAATGAAGAGGTTAAGTAACATGCTAGTAGCCAAGAGCTAGTACAAGGCAGAGCTGGGATCCAGATCCAGGTCTACCACTCTTCTTTCTCTCCAACCACAGAGCCTCTAAGGCAAAGATGAAAAACAAGACTGGGTCTGAACTCAAAGTATATGGAACCTATCCTTCAAAACAGAAAAAGAGCTATCCTGGCTTTTTTTTTTTTTAATCACTTTTTTATATCAAGATTACACTGGTTTTTCCAGTGGTCATGTATGGATGTGAGAGCTGGACTGTGAAGAAAGCTGAGCACCAAAGAATTGATGCTTTTGAACTGTGGTGTTGGAGAAGACTCTTGAGAGTCCCTTGGACTGCAAGGAGATCCAACCAGTCCATTCTGAAGGAGATCATCAGTCCTGAGTGTTGAATGGAAGGACTGATGCTAAAGCTGAAACTCCAATACTTTGGCCACCTCATGCGAAGAGTTGACTCATTGGAAAAGACCCTGATGCTGGGAGGGATTGGGGGCAGGAGGAGAAGGGGACGACAGAGGATGAGATGGATGGATGGCATCACTGACTCGATGAACATGAGTCTGAGTAAACTCCTGGCGTTGGTGAGGGACAGGGAGGCCTGGTGTGCTGCGATTCACGGGGTCGTGAAGAGTCGGACACGACTGAGGGACTGAACTGAACTGAACCGACACTCACTTAACAGCTAGTGACTAGCATTTTGCTTGTTAAAGAAACCACGTTTTGGAGATTAGCAGTCTGTCAGAAAGTGATGATCTATTACCATGAGGAGGTAATCTTAAGCACATTATGTGACTCAGTTAATCATAAAAGATTTTCTCCTTTGAAACCTCAGCAATAAATTTCTAGGTATAATATTATAAAACTAAGTAACAAAATACTAACAGTAATGGAAACCCCAGGTCTGTTTATGCCTATATGCCACTTGAAAAATGAACAAGAACTAAACCTTAAAAACTCAAATCCTCCTTTTATTTTCTATTTTCACTCTTCTGTCCACTGTTAGTAACAAAAAATTCTGCAACATAACATTTTTAGAAGTCCTGTATGCAAACAAAATCAAAGAAACAAAACTAACAAATAGTACAGATTGGTCCCTTCATTCTATGGAGAGGGAGTAATGTGGTTAAAAACAACTTTCTTGCTCTCTCACAAGTTCAAAAACCTAATTTTAGGTCAACTATCAAGATCTTTTTGGGCTTGGTTTGTCCTGGAGAATGCACTTACAAGTCTGATCCATCTGTCTGTCTCACTGAGGCACAAAAAGGCTAAACATTACTCTCAGAAGAAGACCACAAACACAAATTCCGAGGTCTAGAAAGGACCTACACTAGACAACTTAATAAAACAGGAAATCAGAACACAGTCCACCACTTGTTGGTAACAAAGCTAATATACAAGACTAAGCATGACGGTTGCTCCTTGGAAGAAAAGCTATGACCAACCTAGACAGCATATTAAAAAGCAGAGAGACATTATTTTGCTAACAAAGGTCCGTCTAGTCAAAGCTATGGTTTTTCCAGTAGTCATGTATGGATGTGAGAGTTGGACCGTAAAGAAAGCTGAGCACCAAAGAATTGATGCTTTTGAACTGTGGTGTGGAGAAGACTCTTGAGAGTCCCATGGACTGCAAGGAGATCAAACCAGTCAATCCTAAAGGAAATCAGTTGCAAATATTCATTGGAAGGACTGATGCTGAAGCTGAAGCTCCAATACTTTGGCCACCTGATGAGAAAAACTGACTCATTTGAAAAGACACTGATGCTTGGAAAGATTGAAGGCAGGAGGAGAAGGGGACAACAGAGGATGAGATGGTTGGATGGCATCACTGACTCGATGGCTCTGAATTTGAGCAAGCTCTGGAAGTTGGTGATGGACAGGGAAGCCTGGTATGCAGCAGTCCATGGGGTTGCAAAGAGTCAGACGTGACTAAGAAACTGAACTGCAGTATGACTTAGATTCTAAACACTGACTTTTGTATGTATTTAATCTGTATTTAGTAGACAAACTGGTTATACTATAATTAATGTACATAATTCCATTAGAGAAATAAAGTGTTAACCTACAGTACTGCAGAGATGAAGCTTTAAATAAATACCAATACTGGCATTAATTCTATAGGCAGGTTTCAGGATTAAAACTGATTCAGGTCCAAAAGTTCTCTGTTTGCAAGTTTTAATTTTTATCTATACAAAAATGTCAATCTTAAACAGAAATCCTGCAAATAAACTAATAACCAAAAAAATGTATAGCTTGATTTAATCACAAGGATAGCTGATGATAAAGCAATCTTCTAGTAAAAAAAAAAAAAAAAAAAACTATGTGAGGTATGAGGCTGACATTGAGAGAAGATGAAGACAGTGAAGCGCCCATCAAAATGGATTGTTACTGAACACTGTGTTTCACTTCACTCAATGAATAAATGTACCAAACTCTAAGCAAAATCATGAAATTTTTGAAAATTAATATAAGGCCATCTGGCCACCTGATGCGAAGAGCCAACTCATTGGAAAAGATCCTGATGCTGGGAAAGATGGAAGGCAAAAGGAGAAGTGGGCAGAAAAGGAGGAGATGGTTAGACAGTATCACTAACTCAACAGACATGAATTTGAGCAAACTCTGGGAGGTAGGGGAGGAGAGAGAAAGCCTGGTGTACTGCAGTCCACAGGGTCACGGAGAGTCGGACACAACTTAGCAATACAACAAAAACAAAATCAATTTCTCTTTTAATAAACTAAAAGAACAAAAATCCCACAACTTGATTTTTATTCTATCACGGGTTCGTATAATTCACTTATGGAAAACTGCAAGTTTGGAATAATTACATACACAGCTTAACATGCTTAGAGTCCATGTATGCATTCTTGCCTCAGTTATCCTCTTTCTTATTTATTAGTGATAAACCAAAGTTTTAAGTGATTATTTACCACTAATTCTATCAACCCTGACATCTGACATGAAGATGAAGATTATCAAAGCTTCACCGATCAATATGGACTAAAAGTGACCCAAAGTTAACCCAATCCATGACACCTCTGCTCCCAAAGAAGGTCTCCTATGGTCATTTTCTAGACCCAAGCAGAACTGTTTTCTTATGAAAATAGCTTAACTCCCCAAAGTTAGATTCCATCCCAAACTCTTTTCATGGAAAGGTCATACATATTTCAAACATGTGTAAACACAGGAAGAGAAACTTTGAGAAAACCTATGTAGTTGCTTTCTCTGAAGAAACTTAGGCAAGGTTTACAGTGTGATAAAGTAGGCCCTGAAACCATAAGCACCTTCTCTTACTGAATGAACCATTCCAAAACAAGACTGCCACTTGAGATGTAATGTCCTATCCAGACTCTTCAGAAACACCAATCCTCGCCTTACTATCAATCTCACTGCATTCTAACTCTGAAAACCAGTAATCCATCTATGCTGTAAATGATAACCCTGTATCACTCAAAATATCACTTGCCAGAATAGCCAATTCATTGATTATGCTAGATACCAATTTTACAGCCTATCTAACCATTTCATTCCAGATAAAATGAATGTTTATTAGCTTGTTCCTTCTCCCAACTAAAAAAAAAAAAAAGCAAATGGTTATTGAATGTATTCTCTTTAGGAATAGAGTTACACAAAGAAGGTAGCCATTTACTTTAACAGCTACTATTTATTAAGCACTTAATATATACCGAGCTATTGATAAGACTGGCTTCCCTGATAGCTCAGTTGGTAAAGAATCCGCCTGCAATGAAGGAGGCCCCAGTTCAATTCCAGGGTCAGGAAGATGCCCTGGAGGAGGGATAGGGTACCCACTCCAGTATTCTGGCCTGGAGTGCCAAGGACTATATAGTCCATGGGGTTGCAAAGAGTCAGACACGACTGAGCGACTTTCACTAGTTCTAGTTATTGATAATACTAAAATAAAAAACAAGCTAAAATAACCAAGCCCTTAACCCCCAAACTCTAAAGTCAATACAAGGGGAAAAATGAAACAAAGTGTATTGTGCAACATTTCATTCAACATAGAGAACTGACATATTTCATTAATGCTTGAAGCAAGAAAGTAGGTCAACAACATCAAAGATACTAATGGTGCTAAGAGACTACAGAAGCAAAACAATCAAACTTAAAAATTATAATCAGAAATAAAAGTTATTATTGCCTGCGGCTGCTGCTGCTAAGTCACTTCAGTCGTGTCTGACTTCTAGCGACCCCATGGACTGTAGCCTACCAGGCTCCTCTGTCCATGGGATTTTCCAGGCAAGAGTACTGACATGGGGTGCCATATTATTGCCTAGATCCTAATAAAAAATATAAACCAAATGAAGAAAATGCCTGGAATATTTGGATAGTACTTTAATAATTTTATAAGTACTGTTTTTATAGTTAACAATTATCACAAAAGCAGGTTGCAAACTCAAAGTCATAATTAATTTAAAATCATCACTAAATTTAATTCTTCCTCATTCTCAAGCACTCATTGAAACCAAAAGGTGGTTCTTTTTTTCTTGGCAGAGGTTAAGGGGTAGAGGATTAATAACAAAGATAAACCCCTAGCTAGACTGATGAAGGAAAAAAAAGGTACAAATTACCAGTATCAGGGATGAAAACGACATTACTACAGATCCTACAGACATCAAAAGAATAATTTTAAAACATTATGAATTATTTGATGTCAGTAAATTTGAAACTTAGATGAAAAGGCACAAATTATCAAAATTGATACAGAAGAAACAGAAGCTGACTAGCCCCATATTTTTGTTTAAAAGTTGAATGTATAATTTGAAGTGAAAGTAGTTCAGTCATGTCCAACTCTCTGCGACCACCATGGACTATACAGTCCATGGAATTCTCCAGGCCAGAATACTGAAGTGGGTAGCCTTTCCCTTCTCCAGGGGATCTTCCCAACCCAGGGATCAAACTCAGGTCTCTCGCACTGCAGGCAGATTCTTTACCAGGTGAGCCATAAGGGAAGGCCAAGAATACTGGAGTGGGTAGCCTATCCCTTCTCCAGCAGATCTTCCTGACCCAGGAATCAAACCGGGGTCTCCTGCATTGCAGGTGGATTCTTTACCAACTGAGCTATCAGGGAAGTCCAATAATTTGGAACCTTCTCACAAAAAGATAATTCCTGGCCTACATGGCTTCACTAGTTAATCCTATCAAATATTTAAAGAACATGTACATGACCAAGCAGGATTTATTCCAGGAATGCAAAACTGGTTTAATATTCAGAAATCAGTCAGTGCAATTCACCCTTTTAATAGACTAAAAAAGAAAAAACATATAATCATCTCAACTGAGACAGAACATCTGATGAAATTTAGCACCCATTCACGTTAAAAAACAAAGCAAAACAGAACTCTCAGAAAATTAAGAATAAAAGGGAACTTCTTCAACCTGATAAAAATTATCTACATAAAACCAACACCTTATTTAACAGTGAAAAACTGAACATTCTCTCCCTAAGATCAAGAACACTCAGGAAGTTAATTCAACATGGTACAAAGGTTTTAGTCAGCACAATGAAGTCAAAAAAAATTTTTAATAAAATAAATTATAAAGTTATATGGGCTCCCCTGGTGGCTCAGTTGGTAAAGAATCTGCCTGCAGTACAGGGAACCTGGTTTTGATCCCTGGGTTGGGAAGATCCCATGGAGAAGAAAATGGCAACCCTCTCCAGTATTCTTGCAGGGAAATCCCATGGACAGAGGAGACTAGTGGACTACATACAGTCCACAGGGTTGCAAAAATCACACACAACTTAGCGACCAAACCACAATAAAGATATATAGATTGGAAAGGAAAAATTAAATCATTTGCAGATGATATGATCATAGAGGTAGATAATTCTAAGGAATCTACAAAAGAGTTACTAGAACTAATAAGCAAATTAAGCAGGTCACAGGACACAAAAACACACTGCATTTCCAAATGCTAATGACAAAAAAAATAGAAAATGGAATGTAAAACACCACTTAAAACTACATTAAAATATGAAATATTTACCAGACAAATGTAACAAAATATGTATGAAACCTTTATACCAAAAATCACAAAAAATTGTTAAGATACTAAAGAAGATTAGGTAAATCAAATGATGTATCATGTTCATGGACTGGAAGATTCTGCATAGTTAGGACAGTTAAGGTGTCAAATAGAATAAGGGATGAAGACAATCATAATGAAAACCCCATCCAGGCTTTTTTGAAAAACTGACAAGTTTATTCTAAAATTTATACAGAAATATGAAGGACCTAAAATATCAAAATAATTTGAGAAAAGAATAAAGTTAAAGGACTTAACACTACCTTACTTTAAGACTAACTATAAACCTACAATAACCAGTCAAGACCATGTGACATTCACTGAGATCAATGGAATAGAATGTCAATAGATAGACTAACATGTATTGGTCAATATGGTCACAAGATACATATCTGACAGAGGGTCAGCATTCAGAATATATACAGAACTTCTATAATTGACAATAAAAAGATAAACCCAATTAAAACGTAAGCATTTGAATAGGCACGTCACAAAACACATATACCCAGTAAGTACATGAAGATTTTCAACATCACTAGCTATCAGAGAAATACAAAATAAAGTCACAGTGAAATAACACTACATATTCACTAGAATGGCTAAAATTCAAAGGACTGACAATATCAAGTGTAGATAGGAGTGGAGCAACTAGAATTTGCATGTTTTCTGGGTACGAATTTAAAATAGTATCACTACTTTGAAAAACCATTTGTCAGTTTCCCACAAGGTAAACATTATCTGGCAATTACACTCCTAAATGTTTTCCCAGAAAAAAATAAAAATATACATTCACAAAAGACTCCTACACATATGTTAACAGTTTTACTCACAATAGCCCCAAACTGGAAACAACCCAAATGCCCATCAATAGATAAATGGACACACAAACTGCAGCATAGTAACAAAGGACTGCTGCTACCTGGTCTCCCGACCCAAACAAGTAAAGTTTAAAGAGAAAAGAGAATTTCATAATTTTCACTGGTTGCTAAGTCACTTCAGTCGTGTCCGACTCTGTGCAACCCCATAGACGGCAGCCCACCAGGTTCCCCCATCCCTGGGATTCTCCAGGCAAGAACACTGGAGTGGGTTGCCATTTCCTTCTCCAATGCATGAAAGTGAAAAGTGAAAAGTGAAGTCACTCAGTCGTATCCAACTCTTAGCGACCCCATGGACTGCAGCCTACCAGGCTCCTCCGCCCATGGGATTTTCCAGGCAAGAGTACTGGAGTGGGGTGCCATTGCCTTCTCCGTTTCACTGGTTAGCATCACTAGTAATAAGACCTATTATGGGCCCCTGGTATCATGCTCTAAGAAGGGCATATACTTCTGGGGTATTCTTCCCAAATATGCACAATACTTCAATCTATTCATGGAAAAAAAAAAAATCAGACAAATACAAATTGTGAAACATTCTACAAAAACATCTAACCAGGACTCTTCAAAAGTGTCAAAGCAATGAAAGATATGAAAGATTCAGGAAGTATCACAGAAGAGACAAAGGAAATATGACAACTAAACCCAATGTGAAATTCTGGTTTGGATCTTGAATTAGAATAAAGGATATTAGTGTAAAAACTGAATAAAGTCTGTAGTTCAATTAACAGTATTGTACTAATGTTAATTTCTTAGTTTTTATAATTGTCCTACAGTCAACCATGGGTCAAGTAAGACGTTACCATAGGAGAGAGTAAAGGCAAACTATTACTTTTGCAACTTTTCCACAAATCTAAAAATTTTTCAAAATAAAAAGTTTAAAAAGTTAGGGGTCAAAAAAAGAATGAACTACCTACTGACAGACACAACATGAATGAATCACAAAAACATTATGCTAAGCAGAAGAAGGTAGAAACAGAGTATATCAGTGTATGATTCCATTTACATGAAATTCTGGAAAGGTAAAATTAATCTGTAGTGACAAAAAGCCAGGGGAAAGAGAGAGGAAGGAGCAGAACTAATTTCACAAAGGCAGTGAGGGAACTTTCTGTAGTGGTAGAAAAATTCTCTATCTTGATTGTGGTGATGATGGTTGCTGGTTACACAGGCATACACATTTTGTCAAAGCCAATCTATATAATTAAAATGCATGTATTTCATTGCATGTAACTTATTCTTCAATATAAAGTTTATTAAAATTTTTAAAATAAGTCCACACTTAAAAGTATTTAGCTTGAATAATTAGTGTATATTTTATATTGGGTAAACATAAAATACCATGATTGATTCTTAAACTGATATATTAAAACTTATGCACCCAAATTGTTCATTCAATGAATATCCACTGAGCATCTACTATACTCCAGATTTTAGGCCACACATAGGACATAAATGTGAAAAAGAAACTCCTTACCCTTGAGGAACTAGCAGGCCAAAGGGGAGACAAGCAAGTGAACAAAGACTGCAAGTGAATTACAATTGCTCTGGGGAGTGATACACCAAGTGTCAGGATTGCAGAGAAGACAATGTCTCAGGAACGGCTTCAGAGAGAATACAAGCCCTTTCCAAGAATTCACCCTGTGAGGCTATTCCACTTATTTCAGGGATATTTATCCCAAATACTCAAAGCTTTCAAAAAAACACTTCTTTTAGTCTTGTCACTGTACTTTATGGCACATTTTTCTCATGAACAGTCCTTAGTACTTCAAGGGTGTGGTGTGTTTGTTTAAAAACCAAAAGTTATTCAGGTAAGTTTTATGAATATTTATTACGGCAAACAGGTGGCAGTATAAAATCAGTAAGGTTTTTTCCCTACATGCTTTATGAAGTGAAGGCAATACCACAAGGATAGTAACAGTGTTTTTCATCCAAAATAGAACTGCTGGAATAATATATAGTCTCTCAAGGGGGCTACTTTAAAGAGCTTTGTCTTTTTGAGTGCTTAAGTCTTGGCTGGTTTGTCTGCAGGGGAGGAGGAAGTGTGTATCACTTTCAAATTATACCCTGCTATAAACTGTCATTATTCAAAATATAATGTAAACTTATATTCACATCCATTATATACATATATATACATGCATGCTTAAGTCTGAATCTTAGTTCAGCTATATCACAACTGAATGTCTTTAGACAAAGCCCTCAAAATCTTAGTGTCCTCTATAAAATGAAAACAATAATAGTAGAATCTGCCTCATAGGATTCTGTAAATATTAAATAAGTAATGCGAATGAGATAATCTGCATATTAAATGAAATAACCTATGTAAAACACTTAGAACAGGGCTTGGCATATAATAAGTACCTAATAAATGATAATAATCACTATTATATATAGCAAAGTATAGTGTCTAAATTAAGAATAAACATTAAAATATAAAGTAAGATTACCAAAAAAAAAAGCATATAAAAAGAAGAAACCATTAGGTAGCTTTAAACTTTAGAAACCAAGATTCAGTGACTTTTTTGTTAAACGAGAGAATTCCTTTTTTTAATTATTCTATAGAATATACAGTTATCTCAATGCTCAGTAACAAAAGGCACCAGGGACATTACAAGTTTCCAACGAATACTTATTGAACTACTTCAATACAGTAAGATGGTCTTAGTAACCAAGAAAAAAAAGTTTGCCACTTTCCAGCCCCATTAACTTCTATCTCTGCTTTAGCTAATACCCCTTTCAGCTGCCAAATGATCTTCTTTTCCCTGGACAGCAGAATTCTAGAAAGGAGAGACTGCAGGATTTTCTTCCAATTTGGAAAACAAGATCTACACTGAGAAAGCATAGTGTTTCTAACTGCTTTCTGGTAAGAATATCTGAAAGCGCCTGTGTCCAACTGGGAAAATATAAAAGAATCTACTGCAAAAACAGCTTGAAGGTTAAAGAAAACTAAATAAATAACGAAGACTATAGAGAGAAGAAAGAGAAATGAAAATCAAGTCAGTGCATATTTTCAATATATAATTTGTTTGGTAAAATATACCCATATCCCTGTAACAAGTACCTATAAACTACATGTGCTCATTTTTGTACATTTTTAACATTCACTTATAGTTGCCTAAATTGAACATCAAATTGAGATTTATCTAATTGGAGATGGAAGTCCATTTTCTAACACTGTTATATAGCGTTTCTGAAGGTAAGTGAATTAATGCATTTTAACGTTTTGTGTACTGAAAGACAACAGTTCTAGAGAAAGTTTCTGAAAGACTCTTTGAGTTGTACACACGTGCAGGTACAAACATATAAACATGTGCTCAACTCAGTTCTTCACCCCCTTTTTTTTTAGTTTATTTTTTTTATTTGAAGTAAAACTGATTTGCTATGTTGGTATTAGCTTCAGGTGTACAGCAAAGTGATTCAGTTATGTATATATATATTCTTTTTCAGATTCTTTTCCATTATAGATTATAAGATATTGAATATATAGTTCCCTGTGCTGTACGGTAGATCTTGTTGTTCATCCCTACTACCTCTTAAATTAAATGACATTTTTGCCAGATTGCAAATATTTTAATAAAAACTTCATAAGTTCTCAAAATATGTTGCAACTATTGGCTAATACATTAAGTATTTCAAATATATCCCATAGACAGAATAGCAAAAACAACAATGCTGGTGTCTAAGGTCTATTTGATAATGAAAAAAGTAATAGCTCTAGCTTTTAAAGGCTTTACATAGTATATGCGTAATCATTTCAAAAGAAAACCAACATATTTTCCATTTGTCTTTAAGAATAACATTGAAATTTTTAACTGATAAAAGTTTACCTGTGGTACACAGACACAAAATTCCATCCTTGAAGAACAGCTTAATAAAGTAAAAGCCAAAAGTGCACAAATATACATATTAATGCATACTTTCATTGTATCATTTCTTACCAGGGTCTCTAATTTAGCACTTGTTCTACCTGTACAATCTAAATCTCAAGGAAATATGGTAATTTCAATATTCACAAATGTCAATGAAAGCAGCCTGGTAACAAGAGCTTCTGGCAGCTAAATATGTGACTACATCAACAAGTGTTTATTGAAAGTTCTAGTGTGTTGTATCCAAAGTAGTAGTTCTTAAGCAACCAGAAAGTGCTACTCACCAGCAAGTGTATAATCCATGTCAAACCCAAAACACTTTATTTTTTCCATGGCTAAACTCCGGTTCACAAACACCCTAAAGAAAAAAAAAAAAGAGTAAAAACTGATAATACTGTAGCCAAAAAAAAATTAAGTTCAATGGAATTATCTGGCTACCTTTCTAGATACCATTTAAATACCAATATTAAGATTCACAGGATGGGGAACGCGGGTATACCTGTGGCGGATTCATTTCGATATTTGGCAAAACTAATACAATATTGTAAAGTTTAAAAATAAAATAAAATTTAAAAAAAAAAAAAAAAAAAAGATTCGCAATATAAATTATTCAAGTCCTCCTTATACCATAGGTGGCATCAGATACTACACAAAAATTTGTGAATTTTCTTATTGTGTCTTTATTTTAACAATGCTATGTACTCAAGATTTCAGAGAATCAATTCTCCTTTTCTAAGTCTGACCCCATAAAATAGCTTATTTCTGAGATTTTATAATTCATTCACTCATTTATAATTTATTTAATGAATAGAGGTTCACTTAAAGCCCATGATATGCCATACACTAAAGACATAAATATAAACAGATTTATTCAACAAATACTTACCAAATGCCTACTACATACCAGGCACTGTGACATGGCAGAGAACAAAAGAGTACCTGCCCTAATGCTATTTACATTTTAACCAATCTCTATCCTTGAGGAATTCAGCAGTAGCAGGAGAGAGGCTTAAGCAACTAATTAAAGTGTTTCAATAAATGCTATACAATAACATGCAGGAGAGAGCACAAGTTGTTTGAGCTGATCTTAAACAATCAGTAGAAGTTTTCCAGTAGGACAAAGCAAGAAAGGCACTCCACACAGAATGAAAAAGTAAAGATAAGGTTTGCAGTGAACCAAAAAACATTTACTGGAGCTGGAACTGAGTTTTCTTTGGTTTTACTTTTCTGTTTTTGCAAATGGAAGTTCTTCAGAGAAGGGAAAGAAGCAATAAAGGTTATGAAGCTAAAAAAGGGTAGCAAGGGTCAGATTAATGAAGACTGTGTGCCACACTAGAGAGATGGGACTTTATCCTGCAGGCAAGAACAAATTATCAGATTTTGATGAAGTGCAATAAGCAGATTCAAACTCCAGAAAGATAACTACGAGACACAAGGAAAACTAAACACAACAGTGTGGAGGGTCAACATCATGACGGTGCTCTGGGCTGAGGTTCAAGCATCTCTGAAAATAAGGGTACCCCCTCAATCTGATCCCAAAGTTTGGAGGCCAAAATTACTGAATGGTTTATCCTCTTATTACCAAACCTTTTCTTTGCCTTCATCTCATAAGTAACTATGAGAAATGAGAATGCTACAAATCACCCAGGAAACTTGATAAAAATAAAGATACCTGGGCTAGGTTTCTCCCACTGACAATATAGGTCAGTAGTCTCCAAAGAGGAGTGACTGCATCTGAGAATATGAAAGACTCCCCTGGAATACAGAACAAAGGGTTACAGCTTCTACTCAAAATTATTTCATATTTTTAAAATGTCTAATTTGTGTATGTTTTCTACTACACCCAAGTAATGATAGTAGTATATGTAATTTAAGCATGCATCCAGAGGGATGACTGTTTCATACTTTAACTGATGAAATACTCAAGTTTAGAAATCATTAATCTAGATAACGACTTAAAAAAAAAAACTCTTCACCAACTCAAAAACTATTGTTTGAAACTTTAATAGAAAGCTTTTCCTCTCATCTCAGAATGCATGCACCAATTTTATATGCAAATAATCAAATATTTGCTTACAACATTTTAACTGGGGGACTTAATAGGTCCTTGAATTCAGAAATGTTATTCCCTAAAAAATATGAATTTATTTCTCTCATAGTGTGCTATGCACACTAGATAAGCTTTATAAAACTCTTAGTTCCTGAGAGAGATGTTATGTAAAACATTTATACTTTCTTTCCCTAAGAAAACCTGTTATTCTGGAAAAATCAACCCTTATTTTGATTGGGTTAATAATGGATGGGAGAGGAAGAGCAGTGAATAGCTGAAAGATACAGGGAACTAGAGGACAAATGACACCTACTCAAATCTTTTTTAAAATACCCCCAAACTCCAAATATATCACCATGACCCTTCTGCCACTTCATCAAATTTCACTGCATTACTACCGACTGCAGCATCTACTTTATTATCACCTTTTTCAGTTACATAAAGGCAACAAGAGAAGGTAAAGACACTGAGTAATGGTTTTAACTCTGGAAACACTGAAGCTGAGACTTTTCTTTTTTTTTTTTTTTTGAACGTGCTGGTAACGTTTATTTACATTACATTCTCTCAAGAATCTGTATTTATACACACAATCCAGTGCCTCCCTGCGAGAACTTTTTAAACAAAACAAGACACAATGAATATGATAGTTGGTAGCTTAATGAGCACCTTGCTCTTGGGGGGTCTTGTCTGGGATTTCTGAGTACACTGTATCGAGAGGCTGCCAGTGGCAATTCATGAGAGATTGGTAGAGCTCTTCACTTTTCACCATAAATTCTTTGTTGAGTTCCTCAATATTCAAGTGGAGATTTGGATCTTCTAGTGAATCTTCATCTTGGTTTTCAGCTAGAGATGTGGTTTCCTTGGGTGGAAGCGAAGTCTCAGAGGGGTGTCCAGAGGTCTCACACGCAGAATAAAGGTTGGGTCCATTTCTACCCGCCCCGCGGCCAGAGCTGTAGCCAGGAGGGTAACCGCCCTGCTGTGGCTCGTACCGGCTGCCGAAGGGGTGAGCCTGGCAGGACGGGAAGTCTGGCTTCACTCTGTGCCAGTACTGTCCAACAGTGAACACAGTTTTCAAGCGACTGAGAATGAGCTGGACTTCAGTATTTCAGTGCCTGAGGAGTCCCAACATGTACAGACGCCAAAGCGCGCAGAAGGCTTTCCTTGTGCAAGGATGACTAGATCTGTCATCTTCCAAGTACTGTCTTTACCCCCCTCGGGTAAAGGGTCCTTGTCCTTCTCAGGAATGTGCCACAACGTTGGCCGACGAGTCCTTAAGGGTTCGTCAAGCCATAACCAAGAAGGAAGAAAAGGTGCTGGGCGAGATTATGTGGCCCAGGTGGGAGCGCGGGAACCGGACCCCTCCGATCAAGGCGAACCCTAAAGGTCACCCCTCCTCACCCAGTTACAGAGAATGAGTGCGAGAAACGGCTTCCTGCACAAGTAGGAGACATAACTCCCTACTCGCCATCGCAGCCCGGAATCCACTGAAGCTGAGACTTTTCAAACACACTCTCAATTCAGGCTAGGGGGCCAACTGGATCAAATCCTTGATTAAAGCCCAAACAGCTGACATGCCTAAAATATTCTGTGGGAATTCAGCAGAAACAGACTGGGAAGATTTTCCTATCAAGGAGAGAGATACATGGGACCACATAATAAAAGGAACAGCTTTGATTCTGACATAAGAATGATGCAAGCTGGTTTTAGACACAGCTAGAATCATAGACAAAAAGACACTTTGCTGGTATCAGTCACTGCTAAAGGTAGAAAGAAACAGACCCAGCTAGATAATCCACCCACTTCTTTCTCGTCCAGAAGAGAGATTAACCTGTATTCCTTATCACATTTTTAAGGATACAGAGATCATACTATTATCCTTAGGCATTGTCCATAGAAACTCTGGGAATGATATATATCAGGAATAAAAAAATCTGTTGTTTCTGCAAAAATAATCATTGCTAAATATCCATTAAATCACACTCTTTCCTTTGACTAACTGGTCACTTTATTCAATCAACATGTTTGTCAAATGCCTATTACGAAGCAGGTACCATTTTATGACATACATCCTAGAAGCTGTCCTTTAGGGAGTAGCTAAAACTAGTAAGATTTTTTAGATGTCTAAAATTAGAAAAGATGCTTTTCTATGAAACCAAATATCCTTTATCTTTTCATTTTCATTTAAAGTAAGTACCCTCACCTACAGAAGCAACTCCTGAGCTTAAAAAAACAATCACTCCTGTCTCCCCTATAACTTATGAAACAAAAGAAAAACCTCACATATATTCTCACCGCTCCTTTTCCTTCCCTAATTTAAGCTACAACATGGCAGATGGGGGCAAAAGGGAATTAAATCTAATTCATGCATGAATACCTAAAGTGCATAAGCAAAGCTGTGATGACAAAAGGGAACAGCTGCATTATAGATAACTGCAGTAGTATACATGCCATGATTTATAAAGATAATAAACATCCAAATGCTGAAAGTATGCACTGACTTCAGCTGAGAGGCAGCCTTGAGCCAGAAATACCACGTCTCCAGAATATAGCCTTAAAGCGAAACTGATCTCCTGGCGTCAAACTAATAAATACTTTTTACTATTATTATATAAAAGAAAGTGCTAGGTGCTCTATCAATTCAAAGGCTGATTCATCGTCTCACCACACTTTTAAAACAAAAATATCATTATCTGCCTTGGGGAATCCAAAATTTTCTCTTGGTCCCAGAACCTTGACTGTATCTTCATTAATGCCTGTTAACTTGTGTCACTTTTCTAAATTATTAACCAGTGGAACATACTCCACATCTCTATCTTCAAGAGCCTGCATATATTTGTGAAATTTTCCAAAGCTTACTTTAAATAAAGCACAAAGCTGCCACCCTAGAAAGCATGACTGAACTAAGCAACCAACATTAAAATGTAATTATCAGCCCAAAATTCCTATTCCTATGTACTAAGTCATTTGCAAGATATAGATTTGAGCATTAAAACAACAGGCACAATCTTCAGCAGAAAGACCCAGAAACACTATAAAACTGAGCACAGACGTCAACACAAAGACAAATGTAACAGCTTTTACTATCGTACGGCACTGCAGTAAGGCATAAAACTTGAAGAAATGCTATCCAAATAAATACAGACGTTAAACAAAAGAAATACGACTATTAATGTGCTTTAAGAACAGGAATCTAGTATTCTCACACTAAAGGAACATGAACATGCAATTTACTAAATTTGGAATTTTGTAAATAGCAAACTCTTAATGGTTTTGCGATTTAACTTGTAATTCAAAGCAGCGTTACCTCATCTGTCACTGGTTGCCGTTCTGCAAAGTGTGAAACTATTTGAGTCAACTAGTTCTTGAAGTCACATAACAGAATTCTTCTTCAAATCCCTAGTATAATTTTTGTGTGTGTGACTTTAACCTTACTTCAAAAAGACCGTTTTAGTCGGAACCAGGCCCCTCCACAGTATGTCTCTTCTGAGACAGTGCTGGAGAAAACACCTCTGTGTCTAATTTAACTTGTCATTGGATATCACTGTTGCTCCACATGAATCCATTTGGAATAGAATTTCTCTGGCACTGGTGAACTTTATCCCTAGCTCCTCCTCCTGCCCAGCAGTCACAATTTCCTGGCCAAAGGCCCAACAAGAGTTACTGCAACAAAAAATGAGACTAAGGATACAAGCAAAAAATCTCAGGCATGTTTTGGTTATGGGTTTGTGTAATTATATACTCAAAGTTTGTTACAGTTACAAGTGCCTGTTGGAGAGTGCAAATTTAGATTATCAACCAAATGATGTATGTGAGTGTCTGTTAATTAACAGAAAAATGCTATGGCGAATTTTTGTTGAAAACCTAATTTGTATCTCTTTCCCCAAACTAGTCTCTATTTCCGCCAGGGCACTCTCATTTTCCCCTTAAGTCGAAAACCTAGTTATTAAAATCTTTTGATTCTTTCCTCTCCCTCAAATCCACAACATCTCACTTGCCTTCATTTAAATTTCCAAATGTCTCTAATCCAGATCTTCCATTCCATTCAAACTGCTAACAACCTGTCCAGGTCCCTCATTAACTCTCCAGCAATCATCTCTCAATGGCTCTGCCTGCGCACTAATGCCAAATTAACTGCTTTGAAGTGGTGCCACTCAGAAGTGGGGTCCACAGGCCAATGCGGATTTGTGAAGTGCTGTTACTGATTTAAGAGACTGCAAGTATTTAGAAACTTTTATAACCATTTGTCAGAAAAGTTTTGTTTGTTGAACATAATAACAAAAAAGATATACTTCCATTTTATGTCTCTTCATTTTTCAAGTAATTCATTTTTATTCTAAGTATCAATTTCTAACAGAAGAGAAGTCTTTTAGAAGAAAATGGTTCTCCAACATAGATGAGAAGCACTGTCCTAAGGCCCAGCTCTAATCATGTTGCTCTCCCTCTTAATAACCTTTAGACATTCCTCACTACCTACTACCAAATACATTACAATTTTTTTAAAAATCTTCGAGGAGTTCAACGCTTTCATTATCTTTCCAAAATCAGTTTTCTCTCACGTCACTCCACATCACACACCTTTAGCTCTAGTAATTAAAATGAACTACTTGTTATTTCCTAAAAGTTCTCTGAAGCTTTGTTACACTGTGCTCCATCCATGAAACGTCCTTCCTAGTTATCTCTACCTTATTTTTCAAGACCCAGAAATTTCTTTAAGAAACTCTTCTGGCCATGCCAGAGAACTTCTGTAACAATGATGCCCTTGGGTCTCAGATTACTTTTTTAAATTAAAGACATTGTCACCCTGCTTATTTAACTTATATGCAGAGTACATCATGAGAAACGCTGGGCTGGATGAAGCACAAGCTGGAATCAAGATTGCCAGGAGAAATATCAGTAACCTCAGATATGCAGATGATACCACCTTTATGGCAGAAAGTGAAGAGGAACTAAAGACCCTCTTGATGAAAGTGAAAGTCGAGAGTGAAAAAGTTGGCTTAAAGCTCAACATTCAGAAAACAAAGATCATGGCATCCGGTCCCACCACTTCATGGGAAATAGATGGGGAAACAGTGGAAACAGTGTCAGACTTTATTTTTTTGGGCTCCAAAATCACTGCAGATGGTGACTGCAGCCATGAAATGAAAAGACGCTTACTCCTTAGAAGGAAAGTTATGACCAACCTAGACAGCATATTCAAAAGCAGAGACATTACTTTGCTAACAAAGGTCTGTCTAGTCAAGGCTATGATTTTTCCAGTGGTCAAGTATGGATGTGAGAGTTGGACTGTGAAGAAGGCTGAGCGCCAAAGAATTGATGCTTTTGAACTGTGGTGTTGGAGAAGACTCTTGAGAGTCCCTTGGACTGCAAGGAGATCCGACCAGTCCATTCTAAAGGAGATCAGCCCCGGGATTTCTTTGGAGGGAATGATGCTAAAGCTGAAACTCCAGTACTTTGGCCACCTTATACGAAGAGTTAACTCATTGGAAAAGACTCTGATGCTGGGAAGGATTGGGGGCAGGAGGAGAAGGGGACAACACAGGATGAGATGGTTGGATGGCATCACTGACTCGATGGATGTGAGTTTGAGTGAACTCCGGGTGTTGGTGATGGACAGGGAGGCCTGGCGTGCTGCAACTCATGGGGTCGCAAAGAGTCAGACACGACTGAGAGATTGAATTGAACTGAACTGAAAGATATTTCACCAGCAACTAAAGTCCTATAATGTGATACATGTGAGCAGTTCTGGCACTTATGTATATTTTATCATAAACTGTTTAATTCCCTTATTCTTTACTGGATTATAATCTTGGAGACAAGGATTTATTGCCTTCCCAACGATAGCATAGGGCCTAGTAACAACTAGACACAATATTCAACTGAATTAAAAATTAAACTAAAAAAAATTTAAACTAAAAACTTAATAGTAATTAGTGACTGCTGGAGCTGTGGAGAAGAAGGAATGGGCAATTTGCTTTGGGGGATAAAAAAAATATTCTGAAATTAGTGCTGTTGTATACACACCTCTCGAGAGGTAACCTCTTAAAACCACTGAACTGTACTCTTTAAAGGGTGAAATGAATGGTATGTGAACTAGATCTCAATAATGCTGTTATTTAAAAAACATAATGACAACACCTTAGTCTGCCTTTATGCTCCCATTCTTCAGTAAAAGAATGCTGCTGCTGCTGCTAAGTTGCATCAGTTGTGTCCGACTCTGTGTGACCCCATAGATGGCAGCCCACCAGGCTCCCCCGTCCCTGGGATTCTCCAGGCAAGAACACTGGAGTGGGTTGCCATTTCCTTCTCCAATGCATGAAAGTGAAAAGTGAAAGTGAAGTCGCTCAGTCGTGTCCGACTCTTCGAGACCCCGTGGACTGCAGCCTACCAGGCTCCTCCATCCATGGGATTTTCCAGGCAAGAGTACTAGTGATCTTAAAAAAAAAAAAATCTAATTTATGAAAATGGATCCTTAAAAACTGAAAGTTTAAATACCTCAAATATACAGACACAACAAGAAATTGTGGCCTAGATTATAAAAGTAAAGTCACTGAAGCATCAGTTTTTTCATAAATGTCCAGCCAACAGTTTCTTACTAATTTGTCTGAATATTTTCTCTGAGGAACATCCTCAGGAAGGATACATTATCAGATTATGCCATGAGAACAGCACCCTGTGCTTCAAAAGTCTGAATAAGCATGCTATCACTCCTAAAATAATACATGAATTATCATAATTTTTCTTATTCAAATACTCAATATAAAAAAGTCCCAGTGAAGAGAATGTGGAGGGAACAAAATTAAAGATGGTTAAAACTGAAGATGCATCAACTGTAGAACTCACCCATATCACATGCCACTAAAAAAGGGCCAGGAGGGGTGCCCAAGAAAAGTCAGAGTCTTGTAAAGCTAGGATTATCAAAGGACTATATCCATAGTACAAGGAAAAGGGAGAACTAAATCTGCAATATAGAAGAAACACACAAGGACATTTGTGCATCTTGACCCTGACACCAAGTCCAAGAAACGGGAAAAAACTCCCCCTGAGAATTTGAACAATAAATCTGGTAGGTTTGTGGTTTAAATTTACCCTACTAGCATGGTTGATGTTGCCCCTACGTGACTGACAGAAATGAAATTCTCTCTAGAAGATCTCAACTTAATTCTAAGTTGAATTAAGTGGTATATTACTAGATGTAGCCCAAATTCAGAGATGTCTAAATGTGAAAAAAATGCATATCTTAAAAAGTGATAAACAAAGACTAATAAGAGTAGTGATTATGCTATCTTTCCCCAAAGATTTCAAAACATACTTTAAGGAGAAGCTCTTCAAAAGACATTAAAATTCCCTTCACTTTCAACCTCAAATGAAGAAACTGCAGTAATGAGAGCAGAATGGTGGGGAATAAGAAAGAGGACTAATGAAGAATACATAAATTAAGGGAGAAACCGGGAACAATGGCAGTACTTCTGAAAATTACTGTTCAAAAATCTCAGTCTAATTAAAAACACGTTTTTTCCAATCTTTTTTTCCTACTTTCCCCTAAATTATTTACTTTTTCTCCCCAATTTTTAAAAGTGAAAACCAATGTATAGAAGATAATTTATAAAATACATCAAAATATTAAGGTTGAATTCTGTGGAATGAAAATTAGAGAAGAAAATATTTACCCATGTTATCATTAGGCCAAATTAACAAGTGTGCTGTTTGTGCCCGTAATGGAAAACAGAGGTCAAAATCTAGAACTTAAAATAAAAGCAAATGACAAAACTGATTTTGGCTTCTCACCTAAAAGACAGCAGGCTCTGGTAATAAAAGGCATTCTGAACAGCTCCAGAAGACGAGGGATCGATCATTACAATGAAAGAAGAATGTATTTTTTTCCCCCCTTGCACTACACATCCTAGAGTACCTATATTTTTCCAAATATATTCCTTTGACTATGCTATGCTTTGACAATAATCATTTTATTTATAAGATTTTAAATAAGCAAGTTGAGTTTCTCAAGTCTCATTCCCCCTCCAACTTCACTGAGGTATAATTTACCTCAAGTGAAATTCACCCATTTTAAGTGTGAAGATTGGTGAGTTTTGGCAATTGTATACACCCATGTAATAACTACCACAATCAACCCAAAATGTTCCTTCATGTCCTTTTGCAATACTCTCCCAAACCCACGGCCACAAAACACCACTGATCTATGCTGTTTTCCACTAGTTTTCATGTAGATGGAATCAAACACCATGTAGTCTATGTCTGGTTATTTTTCTTAACACAATAGTTCTGAGACTCATTCATGTTATTACATGTATCAAAAATTAGTTCCTTTATTCCCAAGTAGTATTCCATTGTATGGATATACCACAATTTATTTACCTATTCAATTACTGGATACTTTGAGTTGTTCCCAGTTTTTGGCTATCACAAATAATGATGCTATGAACGCTCACACACAAATCTGTATGGACATAATGCTTTCATTTCTCTTGGAGTAAATACCCAGAAGTGGAAATATTAGTCCATTTAATAAGTGTATGTTTAACTTTAAAAGACACTGCCAAAATGTTTTTATTTTGCATTTTCATCAACAATGCATGAGAGTTCCATTCGCTCCACATTGTCAGTGTTTAGTCATTCTAGTGGGTCTGCAGTGATACACTACTGTGGTTTTAATTTGTATTTCCCTAATGGCGCTAGTGGTAAAGAAACTGCCTGACAATGCAGGAGACAAGAGATACAGATTCGATCCCTAGGTCAGGAAGATCCCCTGGAGGATGGCATAGCAACCCACTCCAGCATTCCTGCCTGGAGAAGCCCATGGATAGAGGAGCCTAGCAGGCTACAGTCCATACGGTGGCAAAGAGTCAGATACAACTGAAGCGACTGAGCACGCAATGACTAATGATGCAGAGCATCTTTTCAAATGTTTACTGGCCATGTTTTTTTGTGTGAAGAATCATTTATAAACTGGGTTATTTGTCTGTGTTACAAGAATTCTTCAGGTATTTTGGATATAAGTTCTTTATCAGATATATATATTGAGAATATTTTCTCCCAGTCTATGGCTTACCTTTTTATTTTCTTAATGTTGTCTTTTTAAAAGTAGAGGGTTTTTTTTTTTTTTTTGATGAAGCCCAATTTATCAATTTTATCTTCCATGTTTTTTTTTTTATGTATTTAAAGAGAAATCTTTACCTAATTCAAAGTCACAATCATTTTCACCTACACTTTGCTTTAAACTTTTATATTTAAGTCTATGATCATTTCTGTGTTTTCTTAAATATATATACGATTGAGGCAAAGGTTGAGGTTCACTTTTTTTCTTTATGAATGTTTAGTTGTTTCAGCACATCTGTTACATAGACTAACCACTGACTTAGCATGGCGTCATTACTGAAAATCAACTGCCTGTATGTGTGGGTCTACAAACTTCCTATTAGGTTTCATGATCTCTCTATAGATCTATCCTTACACTGATAACACTGTCTCGACTACTATAGGTTTACATAAGGCTCAAGTATAATTTTTGATGATTTAACTCTACTAATAATCCTTTTCTATTACTTACTTGGGAAATATTTCATAGATATAAAAATAATCACATATACCAACATTCTGAGTATAAGAATCATTTCATCCCAAAGTAGAAACTTTATCCATTTATTTCTAAAGATAGCAAAGGAGAATAAAAGCTAACTGATTTCATTTATAGTCTCCATGCAATTCAAATGCACTTGTTCATTACCCATTCAGAAAGTACAAGAATTGCTTCATGGATCCCTAGAAATAACCTAAAAGAATACTCCAGGCTTTATAGTGTCCTCTGACTTACACAGATCTTTTTTTAAACAACCAATTCTAACATATGTTTTACCTCCCCCCTCTATATGGGGGGCGGGAGGAGGTACTAATTACTTCCCAAGAACTTTGACTGCATCTAGAAATATAGTTCTTCTTAGATCTATAAACCAGCTTTATAAATAACCACTGTACAAGCCTGACAAATATTACCAGCATCCATAATAATATGTATCATAAAAATTGTTTAATAAAAACTGCAAGCTTAGAGCTAGAGCTAGAAGGAAAGAAAATACATAAACCTGAAGAGGCAGTCCTCTTATAATTTTCACATTTAAAGAAACCTCAAAATTCCAGTGATGTCATGAGAGGTCTAAAAATAATGCAGAATTATTTACACCCATGGCTGCTCTTTTTAACTAATAATGAGGCTTTATAAAATAGCAGTAAAATGGGCCAATTTTATTTTGCTCATAATCAATACATGACCAGATTAAAATAAATTATAAACACAAGACTCTGAAACTACTTCAAAATTTCTACTAGAAAAAAATTAAGAACTTCAAAAAAATCAAAATTTAAATTGCACTGTATTTTTAAAGGTTTTTTTTTTTTTTTTTGAGGGAATCTGTGTCCTATTTGATCAAAGGGGATGTTTCTCTGGAATTAACCAGGTCAAGTTATGCTTGAAGGTTAGAAATGAGATTGTTAACAGGATGTAGCTATTAACTTGCACGTCACCTATGATAGTGATCATAAAAAGAATACCAATAATAATTCAAATTCTGAAACATAAGAGAAAAAACTATAAAGACAATTAAAAAACCCTACAGAACTATTTTATATCGCAAAATAAAGAGGAACGGGGCATTCCACTTGAAATTATTTTTGTCTACAAGTGACCAGAAAGAAACAAAATCACAGGTTGCTTTTCAATCTTTCACACCATTTTCTAAAGGTACAAATTATTTTCAAATTCACTTGAATTTTTAAATTTCACTCATTTCTATGTAAAACTCTTTGGTAAGACACTACAGTTTGCTTCCAATCTTCATAAACACTTTCTACTGAAAAACAAATGAGAGTTTACCACAAGGTAAACGGTGCTTATCTCTCACTGAATTTCTATGACGATTATCCACCCTCAATGCAGTCCTTCCAAATAGCAACTGTAACTTTACAGCAGATTACATGTGAAACACTAGCAATGTAAACTTTCGGCTGAATTTCTTTCAATCTCTCCCCATCTCCACTCAGACTGGTAGCACTGCTTATTAATCTTCCAATTTACTCAGATGACTAGAACATCTCTTTGCTGAGAAAAATGAGGGGAAAAGAATAATAAACTCACTTACCCTTCCTTAGACATTCTCAAAGATCTACTTCCTCTGGAAGAGAATACAGGATCAACAAACAAGCTTCACTGATCTCTTGAGAACTGTAGCTCATTTGTTAAAGCACAGAGAACTCAGGCCCTGAGAGGCCCAACAAATTCGGGCAAGATGCCGAACCCTAAGCAGGCAATATCTCAGAGACCAATATCCTCAGCTTTAAATACTTAAAAACCAAAGAATAATAAGAAAAAATTGAAGAGCAGGAAAAACAACTGATGGTCTGAACTGTGTAAGACTGGCCAGTGTAGGAAGGAGACTATCCAAATGGCAAGTTCCCATAGGAGACAGGAATCGTTACTGGCAAACACTCAGAAAAAGCAAATTTACCCCCTAATGAGGCCCGCCAACAGTACGCAAACAATGTGAGTTTCACAGAATGGAGAGGCCCTAGTCAGTTCAAATCATTTAGTTTACTCTCGGAGGAAAAAAAAAAAAAACACCATAATACACAGAAGTATGTTTTAATTATCAGTTTAGTTATTTCCTCCCTTAGAAAATGAACAATGCGAACTACAAGAAAAATAATAATTTATGTGCCGATCATATTACAGGAGTAACCTAAAGTATTTCCACACTGTGGTCTCTTTTCTGATCATTCACTACTTTTAAGGAAAACATCTGTGTTCACAAATATTTTACTCATATGCCTGAAAATGTCAGCCCATGTGAAAAGAAATTTACAGATCTTTGGCACGTGGAGGATACACCCAGAACATTCTAAAAGTTAATTCCAAATTTCAGAGCAAGCTGCAGTTTGAAAGAAAAACATTTGCAACATTCCTGCCTCCTGACCAATATAATGCATAGGGATTATGCAACAGGGGAAGAAATAAACAAGTGTGCTAAAGTCTAAGAACATTGATAAGGCAAATAAATCCTCCTACTGATGGTTTGATTTAAAAATAAAATATACATACCTTAAAGAAACACTAGTTGGATTTAAATTTTTAAAAACTTTATCTTTAAACAGTATCTAACTATCTTACCATAAAGATTTCTATTAGTTACTATAAAATGTCTAAACAGTCACCAAGTAACTAAAATCACTACCAAATACTACAAATTCAAACTAAAATTATTTTCAGTTTATTTAGAAAAGCAGTATGGTCAAAGAGAATGAGCACCAGAGCAACTAGGTTTAAATTCAGCTTTCTGGCTGAATAAGTTAATTAACCTAAGCCTGAGATTTTTCATCTATAGAAGACAGATAACATCTGTCTGTCATTTGTAAGCACTCAAAGAACTATTGGAACTTGGTGGGTAACAGGGAAAACATTATCTCACCAAAATATCTCTTGGGAGATACACTGTAAAAATCCAATTCTCAAATTATACATGAATATGAAGGACTTTCACTATCCTCAAACCAAATTCCATAAATACAAGAATACAAACTGAATATGGAAAAATGATCTAATCCCTAAGAGTGCCAACTTCCCATGGCTTCCCTGGATTTCCAGTTGTGGCATCACAGCTCAGTGTGGTGGAAATAAATGTAATTACTATTTTAAGACTTTCTACTTGTAAAGAGAAAGGAAAACAAAAATCTCACTGGAACAGAAGGTAAACACACTTATACGAGTTTCCCGTGCAAAAGAAACTGCATTGACCAGCTATTTCAAACTCAGTTCATATATTTAAGAAATGTTTACTAAATGTCTACCTGCCAGTACCTAGTACCAGTAATACAAAGACAAACGTGACAGCTCCTGATTTTAAGGAGTCTCTAGTGGAGGAGGGCCATCAAAAACACTGAACAGTTATATGTGATTGTAGTATTAGACAAATGCTTAACAGAGAGCTGCAGCTCTCTGTCTTACTGAAAGACAAGATGCCCAAATTGTTGTTGTTAAACTGACACTATGCTAAGCACTTTTACAGGTATTATCTCATTTAATCTCAATAACTCTATGAGGTAGAAATGATTCATATTTCATAGATGACAGAACAAAGTTTACAGCAGTTAAATACTGTGATTCTAAAGAAATTAAAATGAAATAATCCAAAATACTAACCCAAGGTCCAGGTTCCTAACCACCACACTAAAAAGGATTAGCAAGTGTTAATCAGATTAAGAGGAAAAGAGGAGTGGAGAACATTCCAACAGAAGAGAAATTATGAATGAAAAGCCGAGTGACACAGATACTATGGTGTGTGGAAAAAAAATTAGATGCAATCCAGCACTGACAGAATACAAGCATTTGAGGAAGGGAGCTGCTCAAGATGAAAGTGGAAAGCAAAAGATCCAGTCCCCACAGGGTCTTAAATGCTATGTTAATGGGTTTAGGATTTATCCTATAGCATTCTTGATATGATGCCACTCAAGGTCTTAAGTTGGGTGATAAACATGATTTACAAAACAGATCTGAAGATGACAAGGCTAAAAACAGGCAGACATAAGCGGGCTTATAGTTACTTTTGCAATGCAGGACAGTGATGACCAGAGCCTGGACTAGCACCATCAGGAATGAAAAGAACAGGCCAGAATCTAGAAAGATTAGGAGGCTGTATTAAAATGCACACATGCTCACGTGTGTAAATGCACTGAAAGAGGACTAGAAGAATGCTCTCCAAACTGACAGTGTTTACCTATGACAAAGAGGAGTGGGAGTGAAAATGTAAATGAAGGGGAATTTTCATACTTTACTGTATATATTTCTGAATTCCTGAATACTGCACAATAAGAATTTAATTATGTATTACCTAAATAATTTCAAGCACTTTTAAAAAATAATTACAAGATTAAAATTTGCAATTGATAACTGTATTACTCTCTATTTCTTGGATTTATGGTAGTCACACACACAGATGGGCTGAATTCCTAATGAGAATAGTAACAATTATTTTTAAAAAGCTTTGAAAAGGGAAGTAGTTGGAAACAGAGATAGGAATGTACTTCAGATCGTTTTGATTCTTAAACCAAAATTCATTAAGATTTAAATGTTTGAGGGACTTTCCAGGTGGTACAGTGGATAAGAATCCGCCTGCCAACGAGGGGGACATGGGTTTGATCCCTGGTCCAGGAAGATTCCACATGCTGTGGGGCAATTAAGCCTGTGTGCCACAACTCCTGAGCCCATGCTCCTCAACAAGAGCAGCCACTGTAACGAGGAGCCCATGCACTGCAACCACAGAAAGCCCCTTGCACAGCAATGAAGATGCAGCACAACCAAAAATAAAATTATTTTTTAAAAACCTAAGAAAGGGACTTCTTTTATTAAAAAAATATTTAAATGCTTAATATATAACTGGAAATCATAAAAAGAAAGTTAACAGTATATTTGAAAAAAGATTCCAAAATGAAATGCTGAAGAAACTAAAAATTAATTAAAATAAAAAATGTAATGAACAGATTCAGGTCAGACCCAACCAAAAACAGAATTAGTGAACTGGAAGGTAGGTCAGGAAAAACATTCCAGAATTTAACACAGAGACAAAAAAGGATGAAAAATACAAAAGAATGGAAATAGAACTGCCATATGACCCAGCAATTCCACTGCTGGGCATACATACACACTGAGGAAACCAGAATTGAAAGAGACACGTGTACCCCAATGTTCATCGCAGCACTGTTTATAATAGCCAGGACATGGAAGCAACCTAGATGTCCATCAGCAGATGAATGGATAAGAAAGCTGTGGTACATATACACAATGGAGTATTACTCAGCCATTAAAAAGAATACATTTGAATCAGTTCTAATGAGGTGGATGAAACTGGAGCCTATTATACAGAGTGAAGTAAGCCAGAAAGAAAAACACCAATACAGTATACTAACACATATATATGGAATTTCGAAAGATGGTAACGACAACCCTGTATGCAAGACAGCAAAAGAGACACAAATGTATAGAACAGTCTTTTGGACTCTGTGGGAGAGGGAGGGGGGATGATTTGGGAGAATGGCATTAAAACATGTATAATATCATATAAGAAACAAATTGCCAGTCCAGGTTCAATGCAGGATACAGGAGGCCTGGGGCTGGTGCACTGGGATGACCTGGAGGGATGGTATGGGGAGGCAGGGGGGTTCAGGATGGGAACATGTGTACACCCGTGGCGGATGCATGTTGATGTATGGCAAAACCAATACAATATTGTAAAGTAAAAAAAATAATATTAAAAAAATTTTAAAAAGAGAAAGTTTCACAGAAACTTGACATTTCAAGAGTATGAAAAACATCTATTTGGGATTAATGCAGTTGTTAAATGAGGAAAAAAGACTGTTCATAAATCCATTTTTACTCAGCCTTTGCTTCAAAGTGTTAAGACTATTCTTTATTCTTTGACTTTTAAGTGACTTATAAGTCAAATTGATTTATGAAACTTAAAAACACATCTATACATCTTATAACTACAGCTTAGGAGAGGAAAAGTCTATAACTGAACTCTCAATCACATGAATAAATCCATAATCAAAAGAAAAAAAAAAAGAAAGGATATGAGAAGGGAGGAAAACAGTGCCAAAGTCTAACATACACTTATCAGAGTTCTTTCTCCAAAGAGAACAGAGCAAGGACAACCCATGAAAAGATAACAGCTGAAAATTTATAAACCATAAAGGCATGCATAGAATTAAGAACTCCAATGATTCCCAAGTATGATAAATAAAAAGAAATCCAAAGTTTATTACCTACCAATTTGGGAGGAACATTAGTGGGAGTGACATTTCTGACAGTCTTTTTGCATAGTTTTGATTTTTGAAACCATGTTACTATTATATATAATATAGTTGACCCTTGAACAAGGAGAGGGTTGGGGCACCAAACCCCACACAACTGAAAATCCACATGTAACTCTACAGTCAACCCTCTATTTCCTTGGTTCTGAAAACCAGGAATAGAAAGGAATCTCAAACTAAGATCAGAAAGGAACAGCCTCAAACTGATAAAGGGCAGCTGTGAAAAACCTACAGCTACCATCATACTCAATCATTAAAGACTGCAACCTTTCTTCCTAATTTAACAACTGGAAGAGTATTGGAAACGGAACTCTTTTTCAGCAAACAGAACTAAGACAACTGGATATTCACATGCAAAAGAAGGAATTTAAACCCTCACCTTGCACCGTATACAAAGTTAACTCAAAATGTATGTAAAACCTAAACATAAAATTATATAACTCTCAGAAGAAAATACAGGTGTAAATCTTTGTCCGTAGATTAGCAATTTCTTAAACATGAAAACAAAAGCATGAGAAACAGAAATCATATACAGATTGAACTTCATCGGTAAAAACATTTGTCCTTCAAACGACACTACCAAGAAAGTGAAAACACAACTCACGGCATGAGAAAAAATATCTGAATATCATATATCAGACAAAGGTTTAGTACCTAGAAAAATGAATAACTTATACAAGTCAACAATAAAAAGACAAACTCAGTTAAGAAATGGGCAAAGGATCTGAAGAGATATTTCCTGAAAGAAGTTATATAAATGGTCAATAAGAACATAAAAGATGCTTAACGCTATTAATCATAAGAGAAATGCATATCAAAACCATGATACCACCACATAAACACTAGGATGGATACAGTAATTTTTAAAAACCCACTGACAATAATAAGTGTTATTTTGAGAATGTAGAGAAATTGGAAGCCACATACATTGCTGAAGGGAATGTAAAAAGATGCATGTGCATGGCAAAAGTTTGGTTATTCTTCAATAAATTAAATCAAAAGTTACCATACCACTCAGCAAATTCCACTGCTATATATATAACCCCAACACTGAAAACATATTCACACAAGATGTACACACGAATGTTTGCAGTAGCATTATTCATACCAGCCAAATGTAGAAACAATCCAAGTATTAAGCAACAGATGAATATATAAACAAAATGTGGCATATTCATACAATGCAATATTATTCAGCCATTAAAGGAATTAAGTATTGACTCATGTTAAGCAATGGCAACCCACTCCAGTACTCTCGCCTGGAAAAGCCCATGGACGGAGGAGCCTGGTGGGCTGCAGTCCATGGGGTTGCTAAGAGTCGGACACGACTGAGCGACTTCACTTTCACTTTTCACTTTCATGCCTTGGAGAAGGAAATGGCAACCCACTCCAGTGTTCTTGCCTGGAGAATCTCAGGGACGGGGGAGCCTGGTGGGCTGCCGTCTATGGGGCTGCACAGAGTCAGACATGACTGAAGCGACTTAGCAGCAGCAGCATGCTAAAGTATGGATGAATCCTGAAAACATCACGTGAAAAAGATAGAAAAAAAGCCACATATTTTATGATTCCATTTATATGAAATGTCCAGAATAGGCAATTCTATAGAGACAAAGTAGGTAAGAGACTGACAGGGACTGGGGAGAGAAGAGAATGAGGAACTAACATGTGTAGACTTTCTTGGGAGGGTGATGAAAATGTTCTGCAATTAGACAATGGAGATGTTTACACAACTCCCAATAAACTAATATACTGAATTATATATTACTATTTTATGTTCTATGAATTAATCTCAATACATCTTTTTTTTAAATCTGTATTAAGACAAATCAATAAGAAAAAGAGACAACTCAGTTAGCGAATGACTGGAAGAGTCAAGTCACAAGACAGCATCCAAACGGCTAGTTAACATATGAAAAAGGTGCGCAACCTAACAATCCGCCAGAAAATACAAATTAAAACCAAACCGATATGTCACTACATAACCAACAAAATTACTTTTAAATTAGACATACTGTTCAAGAGATTGATATTAAAGTGCTGGTTACACTGCTTTCACACATTGCAGGTAAAACTGTAAATCAGAGTAACCACTTGGGAAATCGATGTTTCCTCTGTACTAAAGCTAAATGTATGCTTTAAGCGTTGGCCCAGAATACTACTTCTTGCTATTCTTTTATTTTTTTCAAAATTTAAATACAGCAAAATCAAACTTTTGGGGTGTGCCATGTCTATGAATTTTAATACATTTATAGATTGGTATAATAACCATCACAATCTGGAATCAAAATGGTTCCATCACCCCCTCAAAACTCTGCTGCTTTCCTCCTGTAGTCATGCTACTCCCCCTCTGACAACTTCAAGAATCCACTTATCAGTTCTCCATCACTAAGTGTGCTCAGTCACTTCACTTGTATCCGACTCTTTGCAACCCCACGGACTGTAGCCCGCCAGGCTCCTCCGTCCATGGGATTCGCCACGCAAGAACACTGGAGTGGGTTGCCGTGCCCTCCTCAAGAAGATCTTCCTGACCCAGGGATTGAACCTGTGTCTCCTGCATTGCAGGCAGATTCTTTACCACTGAGCCACTGGGAAGCCCGTCCATCACTATAGTTTTGTCCTTGAGAGTACCATATAAACAGAATCACACAGTATGAAACTTCTTAAGACCAGCTTCTTTGACCCAGGACTGTCTTTGAGGGTTAAAGTGCTGTATCTTATCAATAGTGTGGTTCCTTCTTCCTGAGTTATATTTCATTGTGTGGATGTACTGCATTTTATTTAGGCATTTACTCACTAAAGGATATTTGGGTTGTCTCCTGTTTGAGGCAAAACCAGTCAAAAACATGGCTGACATTATGCTGACTAAAAGAAGCCATATCCAAAAGAATCCTTGAGGGAGTTCCCTGGTAGCCTCGTGGTTAGGGTTCTGGCTTTCACCGCTGGGCAATCCCTGATCAGGGAACTGGGATACTGTAAGCCGCATGGCACACAAAAGAATCCTTGAAGGTGAAATAGACTATGTCTAAATATGAATAACATTTCCTCAGCCAAAGTTTCTTACTATAGGGTTTCATTAAATCAAAGATTTGCTATCTTTTGTTCTTTCTCTTCCTTGCCACTGCCATGACCACCACTACTTTCCTTTTTTTAATTTTACTTTTTGTTTGGGGAAAAAGCACAGAGGGAATGGTGGCAGAGAAACTCAGAATGTTTTAGGATCTAGCATCTTCTTTTGAACAATAAAGTTTAGAGAATTTGTATTCCATAAAGTAGCATCACTGCACGTTTTAAAGAGAACTTGTATCTAGAACCCACAATACCCATGATACAAGAAGTTATGTCACTGAGAGAATTTTATAAATTAAACTTGTTATGTTGAGATAATTATAGATTCACATGTAATAGTAAGAAATAATAGAGATTCTTATACTCTTCATCCCCAATGGGAACATCTTGCATAAATATAATACAATATCATAATCAGGAAACTGACACTGATACAGTTCACCAGCCTTATTCAAATTTCACCAGTTTTACATGCACTCATTTGTGTCTGTGTAGATTCATGTAATCACCACCAGAGTCAAGATACAAAACAGTTCCATCACAAGGATTCCTTGTGCCACTTCCTACAGCTACACCCACCTCCCTCCACCCAAGCCAATCCCTAACACCTGGCAACCACTACTCTGTCCCCAGTCTCCATTATTTCCATTTCAGGCATGCTATGGAGCCATACAGTAAGTAACTCTGTGAGCTTTATTAACTCAGCATGGTTTTCTTGAGCTGCATTAAAGTTGTGTGCATCAATAGTTCACTCCTTGTTACTGCTGAATAGTATTCCATCACTCAAATGTTTCAAAATCTTACCAATCCCTGAGTCCTCATTTGTCATTCCTTAGGAATATGAAACACTAACCAAAGCATTAGAATGATATAACAAAAAAATTAATATAGTTCTGATGCTCTACCCCATTCTTCTTATTCTGATAGTACATCTGTACATTATTTAAGGATGGCTTCTTGGCATTCCTGAGGAACTATATTTCCATTTGACTTTCAATCTATAATATGGCTACTGAAATTTTAACAATTTATCCACTTGAATATTAGAAACTATGCTAAAATGGCAGGTTAACTCAAAATGATACAAAATGGTAATTAATGACAGATAAGTGTCTCTAACTTTATAAGAAACTACCAAACTGTTCTGCAGAGTAGCTGGAGCATTTTGCCTTTCTACCAACAATGAAACAGAGTTCTAAATGCTCCACATTCTTATCAACATTTGGTATTGCCAGTATTTTTTTATTTTAGCCACTGTAATATGTATATACAATGTGGTTTTAATTGGCATTCCCTATTCCCTAAAAGCACATTCCTAACATGGTTGGTGATGAGACAAAATGGTATCATTTTGATAATACAAGAAGCTGAATGACATTCATGGATATCTGTAGGTAATTGAGGAAAAAATTAAACTTTACTTACCTGTAGTCCTTGTCTGCATACAATCTGACACTTGTCTTTAATCTGAGGTTAAAACATCATTAACATCTCTAATTCTATTAATGTGCTAAGGAGTAGGTACTAAAAATTAAATTCCTTTTATTCCTTAGACATATACAATAAACTTATGTTGACTGAAAAATAAACTATTATTCAACAGATCTAAGTAAATACTGATATAAAGGCCAAAATTTCAATTAAAAAATAATTTCAGGCAACTATACAAAGAACTTTAAAGACAAAGTGACTACAATGTCTTTCAAGAATAAGACAAAAGTTTGGATAACCAAAAATTCACAAGCCCAGTTACTTATCTAATTTCAGTTAGACAAGATAAAAACAACCGATGAATTCACAAGCTATGTTCATGAAGAGCAAATTCACTTACAAAAATTCATTTGTACTGTAATCATTGAAACTTTAAAAGGATAAAACCAAATACCTGACTTCAGCATCCTGGGTACTGTCAACAGGAAGAGCAAATGAAAGTTCTAACAGTTTCACTCCTGGATTTGGTGGACACAAACTGTGATCGGTACTCATCATTATCAAATTCTAGATATCCAACAGGGTACTATTCCAAAGGTAATTGTTTAACCTGCCTCCTTCAAGCCACAATAAGATCTGAACAGCTCAGCCTGTCTTCTGACCATATACAGAAACATATTCCAGTGAAGGGTTTGGCCTGATGATTAACCCCAGCACAGACAACTCAACAATCATAATAAGGAAATGGAAGAAGAACACGTCATACATTCTAAAGGCCAGTTTCTTAATAATGACACATGAACATCATTTCCATATTGAAATTTAGAAGACTAATATTAAGCAAGAAAAAAAGTTGGGAGTTAGGTATTTATTTACTTAATTAAAAATATTTAGCTTCTTTCAAAAGGGAATTCTGAAGCATCACATACAATGTACAATTATGATAAATCATCATAGCTTGCCTGTTTTAACCAATGATAAATTACCAACTCCAATAAATGTCTTTAATATAAAGCCCTGAAATAGAATACTCTATAAATTGACAACTAAAAAACTAAATTTCTTTTCAATGCTTTCTATTTAAAAATTTTAATTAACAAGAGCAAATACCTGCAAGAGTTCAAAAACTTAATTCTCTATATTAAAAGGAAATTCTGGAATATGCTACAACATAGATGAATCTTGTTGACATCATGCTAAGTGAAATAAGCCAGTCACAAAAGACAAACCCTGGATGATTCTATTTACAAGAGGTACTTAGGGTGGTCAAAACCATCAAGACAGAAAGATAATGGTGACTGGTTGCCAAGGGCTGGAGTGAGGGGAGACTGGGAAAGTTACTGCTCAATAGATATAGGTTTTAATTTTACAAAAGAGTGGTGGGAATGGACAGTGGTGATGACTACCTAACAATGTGTATGTACTCAATACCACTGAACTATATACTTAAAAACAGTTAAGATGACAAATTTTAGGTCATGTATACTTTAACTAAGGGCTTCCCTGGTAGCTCAGAAGTTAAAGCGTCTGCCTGTAATGTGGGAGACCAAGGTTCGATCCCTGGGTTGGGAAGATCCCCTGGAGAAGGAAATGGCAACCCACTCCAGTACTCTTGCCTGGAAAATCCCATGGATGGTGGAGCCTGGTAGGCTACAGTCCATGGGGTCGCAAACAGCTGGACACAACTGAGCGACTTCACTTTCACACTTTACTAAAATAGAAAAAAGGGGAAAAAAGTTTTAAATGATCTAAAAATTCAGGATGCTTTTTCTAGTCTTCCTATTACTCTACTATATGAAGTACATAGGGTGTCAGAGCCTGTCTAAAATCTTCCAGGCTTCTATGATCCCAGAGTGCTCTCAGGCTGTGACATATTAAATACAATTAGGATGCTTGATGTTTCCTAGATGACCTCTCTTCACTACCTAATTCTAAGCCCCTGTTTTCAGTGATGTTACATCATAACCAAATGTATACTTTATGAATATAAAGACACACAAAAAACTGAATAAAAAGTACAAAACACCTCTCTCTGGATTTTATTTCTTCCAAATGCATAGAAAGTGAAAGTGAAGTTGCTCAGTCATGTCCGACTCTTGGCAACCCAATGGTCTGTAGCCTACCAGGCTCCTCAGTCCATGGGATTTTCCAGGCAAGAATACTGGAGTGGGTTGCCATTTCCCTCTCCAGGGGATCTTCCCGACCCAGGGATGGAACCCAGGTCTCCCGCACTGCAGGCAGATGCTTTACCCTCTGAGCCACCAGGGAAGTCCATATCCAAATGCGTATGTTATGCCTTTTATTTTTACACACACACATAAACAGTCTGTTTTACAGTTTAATTCCCACATACATCAAGCAACATGTCTCATTGCTGCAGAGGATCACTGATACCCACTGACCAATTTTGAGTTTTCCTATCTTGATGGGAATTCAGTTCTGTTCAGTTGCTCAGTCGTGTCCAACTCTTTGCGACCCCATGAACCGCAGCACACCAGGCCTCCCTGTCCATCACCAACCCCCGGAGTCCACCCAGACCCATGTCCATCAAGACGGTGATGCCATCCAACCATCTCATCCTCTGTCGTCCCCTTCTCCTGCCCTCAATCTTTCCCAGCATCAGGGTCTTTTCCAATGAGTCAGCTCTTCGCATCAGGTGGCCAAAGTACTGGAGTTTCAGCTTCAACATCAGTCCCTCCAATGAACACCCAGGACTGATCTCCTTTAGGATGGACTGGTTAGATCTCCTTGCAGTCCAAGGGACTCTCAAGAGTCTTCTCCAACACCAATTAATAGAGTCAAATCAATTTGTTATGAAATACTTTGTTTCCTTCATATAAACACATTCATCAGAGAATTTCCATGAAGATGAAATCAGGACCTGATGGGCCAGTGACTGGGAGTTCATTCAGTAAATGCTCAGCTTGTTTTCACTTGTGGATCAGTTAACCAAAGACTCACATGCAGTGTGTATCGTAAGCTCCCCAGTAGGCAATTATTAACTAGCATTAGTAAGTTTAAAAAAACAAACATTTACTGAGCATAAAATTTTTATAGAAGAAGCATTAGAGATCTTTAATCTCATCATTTTACAGCTAAAGAAACCACCACCCAGAGAGGCTAACTGGACTCCCCAGTATCACAACAAAATCTGAACTCAGCTCTTCCAACTCTGACTCCACCTGTTTTAATCCTTTTCCATTGTTTAGAACTAATTTCAGAGACAGCATTATAAGCTTGTATTTTGTCATCTTCACTGTTTCTAGGTTCAATGTATCATAAACAAACAATATATATGATTTCTAGACACTTACATTTTTAAAGTAGATTAGTTGTGTGCATTTCTTTTTGACCTTGGTTATTAAAATTATGTATAAATATTCAATATAAATGTTTTGGTTCCTTGAAGTATACTACCAGTATAATTATGGCTTATTTTTCTTTCTGATAGATTTGTACCAGTAAGTGATCAAAACAGAAAACTTATGGGGGTCTAAAGTAAGTTCTACTGTCTACAGTGGGATGGACTGAAGATTACACCTTGCCAAGACAGATTTGTTGTCAGCTCATGGAGAAGGAAATGGCAACCCACTCCAGTGTTCTTGCCTGGAGAATCCCAGGGACAGGGGAACCTGGTGGGCTTCCGTCTATGGGGTCGCACAGAGTCGGACACGATTGAAGCGACTTAGCAGCAGCAGCATGTGTTTAATTTATGTCATATTGAGCTCTAGGACTATGTGAAATATAAATATGCATTAAATGAAACTGATAAGAAAGGACAGTTTACACTGCATGAAGCTGTTCAACAAACTGGATGATCATTAAAACCCCTTTGTCGAAACCAAATCAAGAATGTAGAAGGAACTGGTGTTCTCAACGAACATAACAAGCAAACAGAAAAAGCAGAATGAAAGATTTGGAATTTGGAAAAGGCAGTCAGTACCCATGTTTTAAACTCAAGAATACAAAAATCAACACATTTTGTGAGGTTCAAGGTTCATCCTTTGCATCCTTCTAGAATGTGACAGTAGTTGGCAGGAAGGTGTGGTTTTCACCTAAAGTGATAACAATTTGTGTACATCATAAATTAAATGATTCAAACATACAGTTTTTTGCTTTGGGAATTCAGTTTTTAATTTTTCATCTTTTACTCTCTAAGTTTTGTTCTATAGTACAAACAGTACTCATAATTTGTTCCTTTTTTTTCATAATGTAAACAACAAATTGGAAAAAAAAAATGCTACCTAGTGACCTACTATCAGAAAAGTATCACCAACCTACTTAAAAACCAACTACTGATACGATAATTAACTTTCAAAATACTCAATATTCAGTATCAATCTTCTTCAAAATATTAATGCTTACTGAACCACTGAAATGTTACCTAATCTGGATTAGCTTTCCTACACAGGAAAGAATGGAACCAGAATAATTCTTTCATCTGCTTTACAAAAACTTATCTGTAGAAACTAATTTAACCATCTCAGAACAGATGAGTAATTGAGCTGTCACAGATTTCCTGGAGTTCCTATGCAATTTTTTAGCACTACCAGTAAACCAGCATTTCTACTAATTCCTGGCTTTCCCAAGACGGAAGCAGAGATGGTTCTAGTGCAGCCCAGATGTTTCTATCCTGTAAGTATAAATTTCTAATTTCTGTCTAAAACCAAATGATTCCTAATTACAATACCTACTTCCAAGTATCTCAGCTACTTAAGGTTCAGATAGCCATTAAAATTTAGAAACAGCCATTTAACTGAATCTATTAAAAGTGGCAAATAAATTGAGAATACTTTACACTTTAAACTTTTAAAGGAAAAATGATTTAAAGGAAATTTTAAAGTCTTAATATAAGAAAATGCTGTTAATATCCAGAATTATTTACATTCAAGTCTAACACAGTAATCAGTAGGCACAATTCCAAAACTCTATTTAAAAATTATAATCAGTTTCTGGTAAATTATAATTAAGAATTGTATTATCAATAACTAAGGCCCAATCTTTTGGCAGCTGAAGACTTTCTGCTCTTGAGGACTTTTATAAGTAGATATAAGAAGATGTAAGTAGATATAAGAAGCAGTAAAACAAATTTTATTTTAAAGCAGCAACAGCAATGTGGTTAGAAGTCTGGCAATTAGAAGTCTGGACTTTGGACTGAGTTTGAACCATGAACTAGCTATGTGATCTAGGGTAAATTACCTAACCACTCTGTACACTAATTTCATAATCTGTAAAATGAAGATATTATATGCCCATTGTATACAGCTGTTTTGAGAATTAAGTTGATAAAACAGGACTTCCCTGGTGGGCCAGAGGTTAGGAATCCGCCAATGCAGGGGACACAGGTTCGATCTCTGGTCTGTGAAGATCCCATATGCCACACAGCAACTAGTTCCATGCGCCTCTACTGAGCCCAAGAGCCCTTGAGCTTGTGCTTCACAAAAAAAGCTACCAAATGACAAGGAAGAGTAGCCCCTGCTTGCCGCAACTAGAGAAAGCCCAGATGCAAGGCAAAGAAAAGCCAGTGCAGCCAAAAATGAAAAAAGAATAAATTAAAAAAATAGATCAAATACTTACCGATGATAGGCTTCTCGCCGATACTTTTTCAGGGCATGTTTATCCATGTTAGCAGGCATATCTGCTGCATTTTGTAACCGATCACTCCAGGAGGTTGTCATTTTGTTTTAATTGTACGCTCAATTCTAGAAAAGAAAAATCAGTAATTTAGCATATTAACGCTGTCATCCATATATTGATATTAGGTTTTTAAAAAAATTAGTAAAATTGTAGATTGCAAACCAACTGATATAACTATCTATTTAAATATACTGAGGGACTTCCCTGCTGGTCCAGTGGTTAAGATCAGCCTCCCAAATGCAGGAGACACGGGTTCAATCCTTGGTCAGGGACTAAGATCCCACCTGCTGCGGGCGCGACTAGGTGCACAGTGCCACATGGCTGCGACAGTGCACAGCAGCTGCGCCACGGGGCAACCACTGAGCCTGCGCCACAATGCGGACCCTGCACGCCACAACTAAGACTCAGTGCAGGCTAAATAAAGGGACATTCTGAAAAAATAAAATAAAATGTACTGAATATGGAAATAAACTGAAAATTAAATCAACACTTCTAAACTACGTAAATTTAGGAAAATAATTTCATATAGTAATTTCTATCCAGAAAGATCACATATATCACTTTCAAATAATTAAGCATGATAGCCAGTAATAATTTACTTTAACCCCAGATTCTAGAAGAGGCGCTGAGACCACAGAGATTTGAGAAAATATATAATGTTCAGTTAACATATATTCAAAATATGCAAAGTAAGAAATTTTTAAATTCTGATAAACACAGTAAATTCACTCAGATCAGATCAGATCAGATCAGTCGCTCAGTCGTGTCCAACTCTTTGTGACCCCATGAATCCCAGCACGCCAGGCCTCCCTGTCCATCACCAACTCCTGGAGTTCACTCAGACTCACGTCCATCGAGTCAGTGATGCCATCCAGCCATCTCATCCTCTGTCGTCCCCTTCTCCTCCTGCCCACAATCCCTCCCAGCATCACAGTCTTTTCCAATGAGTCAACTCTTCGCACAAGGTAGCCAAAGTACTGGAGTTTCAGCTTTAGCATCATTCCTTCCAAAGAAATCCCAGGGCTGATCTCCTTCAGAATGGACTGGTTGGATCTCCTTGCTGTCCAAGGGACTCTCAAGAGTCTTCTCCAACACCACAGTTCAAAAGCATCAATTCTTCGGCGCTCAGCCTTCTTCACAGTCCAACTCTCACATCCATACATGACCACAGGAAAAACCATAGCCTTGACTAGACGAACCTTTGTTGGCAAAGTAATGTCTCTGCTTTTGAATATGCTGTCTAGGTTGGTCATAACTTTCCTTCCAAGGAGTAAGTGCCTTTTAATTTCATGGCTGCAGTCACCATCTGCAGTGATTCTGGAGCCCAGAAAAATAAAGTCTGCCACTGTTTCCACTGTTTCCCCATCTATTTGCCATGAAGTGATGGGACCGGATGCCATGATCTTAGTTTTCTGAATGTTGAGCTTTAAGTCAACTTTTCACTCTCCTCTTTCACCTTCATCAAGAAGCTTTTAGTTCCTCTTCACTTTCTGCCGTAAGGGTGGTGTCATCTGCATATCTGAGGTTATTGATATTTCTCCCAGCAATCTTGATTCCAGCTTGTGTTTCTTCCAGTCCAGTGTTTCTCATGATGTACTCTGCATAGAAGTTAAATAAGCAGGGAGACAATATACAGCCTTGACGTACTCCTTTTCCTATTTGGAACCAGTCTATTGTTCCATGTCCAGTTCTAACTGTTGCTTCCTGACCTGCATACAAATTTCTCAAGAGGCAGATCAGGTGGTCAATGGTACTACAAATATAAGTCACGTGCATTTGACTTCTAATTAGATTATGCTTTTATATTTTTCTACAATAAATTATCTTCCAGATAGGATTAAAGACTGAACTAGAAGAAGAAATACTCTAAAAGATTTAATCTCATTAGAATAAACATTTAAAGCTAGGTAAGCAGGTAAATGTCTTTACTGTATTTTAACTATAGGCCCTGTTATAGGTTTCGCTTCACTTTTCAAAAGTTTTCATCTGTAAATAGTTTTAAATAAGGATGAAAAATAACCTTTTTTAGAGTTAAATCTTTATTAACATTTTATTAAAGTACCAATAGGGCTTCCCTGGTGGCTCGGAGGGTAAAGCATCTGCCTGCAACGCAGGAGACCTGGGTTGACCCCAGGAGACCTGGGTTTGACCTTCTCCAGGGAAGATCCCCTGGAGAAGGAAATGGCAACCCACTCCAGTAGTCTTGCCTGGAAAATCCCATGGACGGAGAAACCTGGTGGCTATGGTCCATGGGGTCACAAAGAGTCAGACACGACTGAGCGACCTCATTTTCACCTTTCTTTCTTTCAAAGTACCAATATTTGTGAAAACATCTGCATTCTAACTTATTGCCCATTTTGAAAATGCTAACACTGTTTACATTAAGTCAATTTTTAAATAGGTCATCTTTGTAGCTTTTGAAAATAATTTATTGAAGCGAAATTCACATAAGAAAACAGTTTATAGTGACTAAGTCAATACTATGAGCATTTGGTATGCTCATAGTATAGTTCAACCACCACCTCTACCGAGTTTCAAAATATTTTTATCATTCTAGAGTAAAACCCCTTACTCAGGGATTCCCTGGTGGTCCAGTGGCTAAGACTCCACATGCCCAATGCAGGGGACCTGGGTTCAATCCCTGGTCATGGAATTAGATATCCCACATGCCACAACTAAAGATCCCACATGCTACACACAACAAAGATGTAAGATCCCACGCGCCACAACTAAGACCTGGTGCAGCCAAATAAATATTAAAAAAATTTTTTTTTACCTAGTAAGCAGTTTCTCCCCATTCCCCCTACCCCCTGGCCACTACCAATTCCAGTTCTGTCTCTTTGGGTTTATCTATTATGGATGTATCATATAAGCAGAATCATATAATACGTGAGTTTTTGTGTCTGGCTTCCTTCACTTAGCATGTTTTCTAGATTCATCCATGTTGTACCATGTTTCAGATACTTCATTCCTTTTTATGGCTGAATAAGAAATACTCCACCGTTTGTATGTACCACAATTTGTTTATCCATTCATCCATTAATGGACATTTGGACTCTTTCCACCTTTTAGCTACTGTAAACAGTACTGCTATGAACATGTATGAACAATGCATTTACTTGAGTACTACTTTTCAGTTCTCTTGGCTATATATTTAGGTCTGTAATGTTTCTGAAGTAATCAGAATTTCCAAACCCTTTAGGTAACTGTGGTACTGGCTAATACTAGTTAGGTAACTGTGATACTGGCTAGTACTAGTCAAGGGACTTCCATGGCAGTCCAGTGGTTAAGACTCCACGCTTTCACTGCAGGGTTCACAGGTTCGATCCCTGGTTGGGGAACTAAGATTCTGCATACCACAGGTGTGGCCAAAAAAAAAAAGACTCTATTTAAAACTAGAGTTAAAAACTAGTTTTAAAAACTAGTTTAAAACTATATTTTAAGACTCCTCTATTCCAAAGCCTTTGACGGTGTGGATCACAATAAACTGTGGAAAATTCTGAAGGAGACGGGAATACCAGACCATCTGACCTGCCTCTTGAGAAACCTGTATGCAGGTCAGGAAGCAACAATGAGAACTGGACATGGAACAACAGACTGGTTCCAAATAGGAAAAGGAGTACGTCAGGCTGTATATTGTCACCCTGTTTATTTAACTTATATGCAGAGTACATCATGAGAAACGCTGGGCTGGAAGAAGCACAAGCTGGAATCAAGACTGCCAGGAGAAATATCAATAACCTCAGATATGCAGGTGATACCACCCTTATGGCAGAAAGTGAAGAACTAAAGAGCCTCTTGATGAAAGTGAAAGAGGAGAGTGAAAAAGTTGGCTTAAAACTAAACATTCAGAAAACTAAGATCATGGCATCCGGTCCCATCACTTCATGGCAAATAGATGGGCAAACAGTGGAAACAGTGGCTGACTTTATTTTTGGGGGCTCCAAAATCACTGCAGATGGTGACTGTAGCCATGAAATTAAAAGACACTTACTCCTTGGAAGGAAAGTTACGACCAACCTAGACAGCATATTCAAAAGCAGAGACATTACTTTGCCAACAAAGGTCTGTCTAGTCAAGGCTGTGGTTTTTCCTGTGGTCACGTATGGATGTGAGAGTTGGACTATAAAGAAAGCTAAGCGCCAAAGAATTGATGCTTTTGAACTGTGGTGTTGGAGAAGACTCTTGAGAGTCCCTTGGACAGCAAGGAGATCCAACCAGTCCATCCTAAAGGAGATTGGTCCTGGGTGTTCATTGGAGGGACTGATGTTGAAGCTGAAATTCCAGTACTTTGGCCACCTGATGCGAAGAGCTGACTCATTGGAAAAGACCCTGATGCTGGGAAAGATTGAGGGCAAGAGGAGAAGGGGACGACAGAGGATGAGATGGTTGGATGGCATCACCGCCTCAATGGACATGGGTTTGGGTGGACTCCGGGAGTTGGTGATGGACAGGGAGGCCTGGTGTGCTGCAGTTCATGGAGTCGCAAAGAGTCGGACACGACTGAGCGACTGAACTGAACTGAACAAGGTAAAATGTATACTGTATGGCATCCAATAAAAAATTAGCAGCATTCTAAGAAAAAGGAAAATATGATACATAATGAGGAGAAAAATTAACTGAAGCAAACACACAAATGACACAGATGATAAAAGACACTAAGTTGTTGTTATTAGTCTGTGTGGTAAGTCGCTTCATTCCAAGTCTTTGCAACCCTAAGGACTGTAGTCCACCAGGCTCCTCTGTCCATGGGGATTCTCCAGGCAAGAAAACTGGAGTGGGTTGCCATTTCCTTCTCCAATGCATGAAAGTCCTCACACCAGTCAGAATGGCCATCCTTTAAAAGTATACAAATAACAAATGTTGGAGAGGGTGTGGAGAAAAGGGAGCCCTCCTACACTGTTGGGAGGAATGTAAACTAGTGCAGCCAGTATGGAAAACAGTATGCAGGTTCCTTAAAAACTAAAAATAGAGTATTCCCTGGTAGTCCAATGGTTGGGACTCCAACCTTTCAATGTCAAGGGCACAGACAGGTTCAGTCCCTGGCTGGGGAGCTAAGATCCTACGCCACGTGGCACAGCCAAAAAATTAAATAATTAAAAGGTTCATTTAAAGAAAGAAAGTCCATCCTCTAGCCTGAGGTTTAAAAAAAAAACAACTAAAAACAGAGTTGCCATAAGATCCAGCTCCCACTCCTGGGCACATATCCAGAGAAAACTATGTAATTTGAAAAGATACATGCACCCTGATGTTCATAGCACAGTATTCAAAATAGCCAAAACATAGAAGCAACCTAAATGTGCATCGACAAATGACTAGATAAAGAAGATGTTGTGTGTGTGTGTGTGTGTGTGTGTGTGTGTGTAAAATGGGACATTGTTGTTGCCGTTTAGTTGCTAAGATCTGTACAACTCTTTTGCAACCCCATGGGCTGTAGCCCACCAGGCTCCTCTATCCATGGGATTTTCTAGGCAAGATACTGGAGTGGGTTGCCATTTCCTTCTTCAAGAAATCTCCACAATCCAGTGACCGAACCCACATCTCTTGCATTGGCAGGAGGATTCTTTATCACTGAGGCACCAGGGAAGCCCATTTCACATGCTAGCAAGGTTATGCTCAGAGTCTTTCAAGGCAGGCTTCAGCAACATGTGAACCAAGAACTTTCAGATATACAAGCTGGGTTTCGAAGGGACAGAGGAACCAGGGATCAAACTGGCAACATTTGTTGGATCACAAGGGAGTTCCAGAAAAACATCCACTTCTGTTTCACTGACTATGCTAAAGCCTTTGACTGTGTGGATCACAACAAACTGTGGAAAATTCTTAAAGAGATGGGAGTACCAGACCTCCTTACCTGTCTCCTGAGAAACCTGTATGTGGGTCAAGAAGCAACTTGAAAACAGGACACGGAACAACAGACTGGTTCAAAATTGGAAAGGTGTACGACAGGCTGTATATTGTCACCCTGCTTGTTTAACTTCTAAGAAGAGTACATCATGCAAAATGCCAGGCTGGGTGAATCAAAAGCTGGAATCAAAATTGCCGGGAGAAATATCAACAACCTCAGATATGCAGATGATAACCCTACTGGCAGAAAGTGAAGAGGAACTAAAGAGCCTCTTGATGAAGGTGAAAGGAGACTGAAAAAGCTGGCTTGAAACTGAACAGTCAAATCTATAAGGAAATAGCATTTGTTCACAGACCTCAGTAAAGTGAGGATATGATAGATAAACAATAAATCAACTTATTATTAGGTTGGCATTACATGTCATGTTCTGCACATTATGGTTTATATATATATGAGTGACACAAAAATATTTCATTTCCTTTGGAAGTTTAAATATTGACTCTTTGTTTATATATTCCACTTGTCTCTTTTCATGGCTAACAGAGGACATAAATGAAACAAAACTATATTTTCATGTTGTGTTTCCATTAAAGTGTTTTCTATCACTCTTTAGGTGGGAAGGGGGAGATAAGCTACAGTCAGGGGGAAAACATTTGCAGTTCAGTTCAGTCGCTCAGTCATGTCTGACTCTTTGCGACCCCATGGACTACCACATGCCAGGCTTCACTGTCCATCACCAACTTTGTGCTCAAAGTCATGTCCATTGAGTCAGTGATGCCATCCAACAATCTCATCTTCTGTCGTCCCCTTCTCCTTCTGCCTTCAATCTTTTCAGCATCAGAGTCTTTTCCAATGAGTCAGTTCTTCTCATCAAGTGGCTAAAGTATTGGAGTTTCAACTTCAGCATTAGTCCTTCCAATGAATATTCAGGACTGATTTCCTTTAGGATTGACTGGTTTGATCTCCTTGCAGTCCAAGGGACTCTGAAGAGTCTTCTCCAGCACCACAGTTCAACAGCATCAATTCTTCAGCACTCAGCCTTCTTTATGGTCCACCTCTCACAGCATGAGCCCTCATGCTGCAACTACTGAAGCCCAAGTGCCCTAGGGCCCACTGCTCCACAGCAAGAGAAGCCATCGTAACGAGAAGCCCATGATCGCACCTGGAGAGCAGCCCCGGCTCTGCAACAAGAGAAACCCCGAGCAACAACAAGACCCAGCACAGCCAAAAAAATAAATAAATTAAATCATTAAAAACAACAACACACAATAAGACAAAGAATCTAATTATCAAAATACAGGTAAAATACCTGAACAGACACTTCATCATAAAAGATATACAGATGTCAAATAAGCACAAGAAATGATACTCAACATCATTTATCATCAAGGAAATGCAAATTATAACCATAATGAGATTCTACTACATGCCTATTACAACATCTAAAATTAAAAAGACAGACCAGGGACTTCCCTCGTGATCCAGGGGTTAGGACTCTGTGATTCCACTGCAAGGGGCACAGGGTTCAATCCCTGGTCAGGGAACTAAGATCCTGCATGCCATACAGTGCGGCCAAAACAAACAAAAAAAAGATTAACCATGCCAAATTTGATGAGGATATAGAGCAACTAGAACTCTAATACATGACTGGTGAGAATTTAAAAAAAAAAAAAAAAATGGGACAAGCACTTTGGAAACAATTTGCCGTTTCTTTTTTGTTGTTTTTCTTTTTTGGCCATGCGGCACAGCTGGTAGGATCTCAGTCCCCTGACCAGGGACTCAACAAGACCCACAGCAGGTAAAGCCCAGAATCTTAATCTCTAGGCCACCAGGGAACTCCCAGCATTTCTTTTAAACATACCTACTCTAGGTTGCAATCTTTCTACTCCCAAGTAACTGTCCAAGAGAAATGAAAGCATATATCCATATAGACTTGTACATGAATATTCATAGCAGCCTTGTTGTAATAGTCAGAAGGTGAAAACAATCCAAACGTCTATGAACAGGTGAACGGATACATATGGTCTTTTATCCACATAATGGAATACAATTAGGCAATAAAAAAGAAAGAACTATTGATACACAACATGAATAAATCTCAAAATTATGCTGAGTGAAAGAAGATAAAAAATTGAGTGCACACTATATGGTTTTGTTTATATAAAATTCTAGGAAATGCCAACTAATCTACAGTGATAGAAAGCAGATCAGTGGTTGCCTGGAGTGAGGAATGAGGTGGAAGGGCCCGAGGAAACTTTGGGTGCGATATGTTCATTACCTCAGTTATGGTGACTGCCTCATGGCTATACACATATGTCAAATTTATTGTATACTCTAAATATATATAGTTTGTTGTATTTATACCTCAATAAAACTTTTTTAAAAAGGCAGGCTTTTCTTTCCCTCTTTCCTTACAAATTAGAAGTAGTAATTATACTAACAAAAGAGTTCCTCTATATATTTTAATTTCTTTTTCTATTACTTTCTTCATATTATTTGTAGGAAAAATTCAAAGCACCTTCTTGGATCATTCATGGACTAAACAAAACACATTTCATTTTAAAAATTCAAGTTACAGAGTCTCAGCAAAGGTAACATAAAAATTTATTCAACGAAAAAACATAAAAATAAATGATTAACTATATAATCATTAATATGAAATAAAATCTGCCATGAAGTCTATACAGTTTTGTGAAGGTTAAGGGGTAAGATTTTCTTAGATCATCTTCAAAAAGTTCCTTACTTGACAGTTTTCCTATGATCTTATCTAACACACATAAGTGTTACTATGACAGACTTTTGGACTCTATTCACAGAGCCAGCCTATCTAATGCTGAACTATTTTTCATAGCAACAATAAAATTACAGATGATTATCATATGGCAAAAAAAAGAGTGCTCCATAAGTAAGTAAGCATTTCGTTTGTCACCTGTTTACAGCGTAAAGCTTAAGAGTAGTTTTTTCAGTAAGGTACAGCAGTGCCTAATGCTGAATAAAAGGCTCAAATTTTAATTCCTTTCAAGCTATAGTGGTACAGCTTATACTGAAACAGTGAGTTAAAGTGAAGTGAAGTCGCTCAGTCGTGTCCGACTCTTTGCGACCCGTGGACTGTAGCCCACCAAGCTCCTCTGTCCATGGGATTCTCCAGGCAAGAATACTGGAGTGGGTTGCCATTTCCTTCTCCAGAAACAGTACTTTGCTTCAATATAAAATATCCAGCCTGCAAAGTAGTTGTATCTGAAGAGTAACAACTGAAATGAACTCTCAGGCATTCAAAATACTTTAGTTTCACACTTTAAAAATATTTCCTAGGCAAAATACACATATTTATAGCTCCCTTCACCACCGGTATCACCCTCCCCCAAAGGGAAACCAGCTGCCCCCAAAGCTCTAGGCAACTTCTGAGAACAGGAAGCAGAGTAACTGAAATGGCAGGGTAAGCCTTGTGAGTAATCTGCAGCCTGGTTAGCAAGGCCATTTTAATGTCTGTTTCAGGTCACGTCAGTAGCTCACTTGGAAAGAAGTGAGTAGCACTTCAATACAGTATATAGCACAGATCCATCAGGCAAACTGTTTAATTCACACAGCAGTTTGAACCAAATATTCATTTTTCAATGGAATTAGTGTGTCACTACAGGCAATATATAATAAGAGTAATACGAACACTTAGTGTTCTACTAAATTTCACTGCAAATTATTTTTGTGTTTGCAATATAAAACTAGGAATTTATAAGTTTTATAATCAACCATTCTCATTCTAAGAACAATGAACACTGCTCTGAGACTTGAATGGAAAGGATACTTTTAAATGGCTTTTTCAAATTTCCTCACTTTAGCCTGAAATTTATTTTCAAAAATACAACTTTCACTGCATATTACGCTTTGCTCAGTTGTGTTCAATTCTTTGCAGCCCCATGGACTGTAGCCAGCTGGGCTCCTCTGTCCATGGAATTTTCCAGGCAAGAATATTGGAGTGGGGTGCATTTCCTACTCCAGGGGATCTTTCCGATCTAGGAATCGAACCTGCGTCTCTTGTGTCGCCTGCTCACCTGCACTGGCAGGCGGACTCTTTATCATTAGTAACTGAATATTACACATATTAAACTATTATAGTTTACTATAATAAACTGAAAAAGAAAAGTTAAAGCTATATTGCTCATATGTACACCTGGTATCACACTAACATTTTACACATAACTCTTGATAATCCTAATCCTTGACAGATGAGCAGTAAAACCAAGAAAGTGTAGAGGTACATTAGTTGGTTACATCATTATGTTGCCATCAAGGGACCCTTCTGTAACAAGACCACAAACCAATCAGTCCCTGGAAAACAAGGGAAGCCAGATCCAAATTCAGATTAACTTGTCTAATAATACTGCTAAAAATCTAAATCATTGTTTATGTAGTTAATAGGGCCACCCCTAAATCAAAGAACAGCACTTTGAAATAAAATACAGCTTTGCAAGTATTTTTGTAACCTTTGTTTCTTCTAATCATAAAACACATGAAAGAAAATAATCACATAAATTATTTTAAGATGAAGGAATATTAATTTCTTCCCAAAAGTAAGACTCCTTGGGTGGTGGTGGTGGTTTAGTTGCTAAGCTGTGTCTGACTCTTGTGACCCCATGGACTGTAGCCTGCCAGATTCCTCTGTCCATGGGATTCTCCAGGCAAGAATATTGGAGTGGGTTGCCATCTCCTTCTCCAGTCAGACTCCTTAAAAGTGTGTTATGTATAAACTGTTAATTGTTTCATTAACTCCTACCTTTTTAGTTTATAAGCAAGAGTTTTTTGCTCATTTTTCATTCACAGTTCTTTATATCATTTGCCCATATTTTACATTTGTGTAAAAGACTAAGTTTACACAAGTGATACAGATGGCTAACAAATTCCAACTAACAAAATCTCATTTACCTATCCACACATATCACTAGCTATTCTCTTACCCTACTTTATTTTTCTTTTTTGAACACTGACACTTCTAGATTTAACATATTTGACAGTTTTGTACTGCCAAGTCATTTTCTCTAAAATGCAAGCTCCACTAGGCTAAGACTTGTTTTGTTCACTGCTATAGCCTCAGTTCCCTGAAATGCAGACTTGAAATACAGGCAGAAATAAACTCTTACACCTCTACATTTGGAGCATTTCGCTTTCAGAAGCTAACTTCTGTGTTCATCTGAAAATGCAAGAATATTACACAGGTTCTTTTTAATGCTCTAAATCAATCTTCATGAAATCTTACTCTTGGTTCAGAAACACATAAGATTCTTAGTTTGATTACAATAGTCTTTTGCTAACATTTCGACACCAGGCCTTGGAACAAAAGGTTCCCTGTTCTCTGATGGAAAACAACAAAACTGAGACAAGATCTTGTCAAATGAGAAATGTACTACCTGTTGCCAGGACAATTTGTTTTTCTTCTTCAAGCAACAACATGCTCCAATCTCTAGTTTGAAACCATAACTAGAAAATGTGCATGTGTTGCGTATGTTCCTAAACTTCCAAAAACAGATCAAAAAAGACCCGAATTTTACGTTCTCCTGAACACTTTACAGCTGCTACTCGTAGAATTCCATTACCTCTGCCACATCACACAGAACTCATCCATATATGAAGGTTGCTTTCAACTGAATGTTCTGAGTAATACCAGACCTTCAACAATAACATAGTTGTTGACAGAAAGGAACGAGAGCATGTAAAGAAAGCATTTTAAATGACTGTGCCTGAGAATATGTGGTACAGCAGTCCCCCTAACCCTTATCCAAGAGGGGATACGTTGCGAGACCTCCAGTGGATGCCTGAAACTGGATAGTATGGAATGCCATATAAGCTATATTTCCCCCTATACATATATACCTACAATAAAGTTTAACTTAAAAATTAGGCACACAAGAGGCACGTTAACCACAATAATAATAAAACAATTCCAACCATACAACTGTAACAAAAGTTATGTGAACGTGGTCTCTCACTCAGTATCTTACTCCACGTACTCATACTTCTGTTGATGACATAAGATGATAAAACGAATTGAAAGTGAGTGATGTAGGCACTGTGACACAGTGTTAGTTAGGCTACTCTTGATCTTCTGATGATATGTCAGGAGGAGGATTATTTGCTTTGGGTGATTCTGAATTACTGGGCCAAAAGGAGGTCAATGATTGGGGATCCCAGACAGGACGGTGCAAGATTTCACCACATTACTCAGAATGGCACACTCACATGACACAATCTAAAATTTATGAATTGTTAATCTCTGGAACGTAATATTTTCTGGCTGTGACTGCAGGTAACTGAAACTGTGGAAAGCAAAACTGTGGATAAGGGGGACCACCATATGACTTTTATTTCAAAACACTGCTGTAATTAGCTAAGGTCAAAAGCATAAAGGTAACAGAGCTGAACTGTTTTTGCATTCAGCTAACATACAATACTTTGCAATGGATGATTTAGTAATGATTCATGAATATCCTTTTAAAAAGCTCATAGGGACTTTCCTGATGGTCCAGTGGTCAGGAATCTGCCTTGTGCTGCAGGGGGTACAGGTTCAATCCCTGTTCAGGGAATGAAGATCCCATGTGCTGCAGAGCAACTAGGCCTAAGAGGAGCAGCTACTAAGCCCGAGCACTCTGGAGCCTGGGTGCCACAATAATCACCATGATAGTTCTACTTTTTTATTATATATATTCATATGTATGGCTTAGTTTACTTATTTGATGAAAATTCGGAGATATGGGACTTCCCTGGTAGTCTAGTGGTTAAGGATCAGCCTTCCAATGCAGGGGACTCAGATTCAATCGCTAGTCTGTGAAGACCCCACATGCAGCAGAGCAACTGAGCCCATGCGCCACAATTACTGAAGCCCACACCTCAGATATGCAGATGACACCACCCTTACGGCAGAAAGTGAAGAGGAACTAAAAAGCCTCTTGATGAAAGTGAAAAGTGGAGAGTGAAAAAGTTGGCTTAAAGCTCAACATTCAGAAAACGAAGATCATGGCATCCGGTCCCATCACTTCATGGCAAATAGATGGGGAAACAGTGGAAACAATGGCAGACTTTATTTTTCTGGGCTCCAAAATCACTGCAGATGGTGACTGCAGCCATGAAATTAAAAGACGCTTACTCCTTGGAAGCAAAGTTATGACCAACCTAGACAGCATATTCAAAAGCAGAGACATTACTTTGCCAACAAAGGTCCATCTAGTCAAGGCTATGGTTTTTCCTGTGATCATGTATGGATGTGAGAGCTGGACTGTGAAGAAGGCTGAGCGCCGAAGAATTGATGCTTTTGAACTGTGGTGTTGGAGAAGACTCTTGAGAGTCCCTTGGACGACAAGAAGATCCAATCAGTCCATTCTGAAGGAGATCAGCCCTGGGATTTCTTTGGAAGGAATGATGCTGAAGCTGAAACTCCAGTACTTTGGCCACCTCATGCAAAGAGTTGACTCATTTGAAAAGACTCTGATGCTGGGAGGGGTTGGGGGCAGGAGGAGAAGGGGATGACAGAGGATGAGATGGCTGGATGGCATCACTGACTCGATAGACGTGAGTCTGAGTGAACTCCGGGAGTTGGTGATGGACAGGGAGGCCTGGAGTGCTGCGATTCATGGGGTGGCAAAGAGTCAGACACAACTGAGCGACTGAACTAAACTGATGTTCCCTAGAGCTGGTGCTCTGCAACAAGTGAAGCCACCACAATGAGTAGCCCTCGGGCAGCAATGAAGACCCAATGCAGCCCAAAAAAATAAATAATTTTTTTAAAATTCAGAGATATGTATAAATTCAATGTCTTAGTAATGTTAGCATAATAATAGCTAACTTCCCTAGTGGCTCAGAAGTAAAGAATTCACCTGCCAATGCAGGAGACATGGGTTCGATCCCTGAGTGGGGAAGATCCTTAGAAGAAAGAAATGGCAACCCATTCCTGTATTCTTGCCTGGGAAATCCCACAGACAGAGGAGCCTGGCGGGCTACAGTCCGTGAAGTCGCAAAAGAGTTGGACACGACTTCGCGACTAAACAACAATAAAACATTTATTTAGCGCTCACTTTTTTTTCATGTATTATTCTAAGCTCTATACATATTTTATCTGACTTCTCACAACGACCATATGAATTAGGTACCATTATCTTCATTATACAAAGAAGAAAAGAGCATAGAGAAGTTAAATAATTTGACCAAGATTATAGAAACAAACTTGTAGTAAAGAGTGCAGATTCTGGAGCCATTCTGACCCAGTTTAAAACTTGGTTCAAATGCTAATTAGTTCTGTAACTGACCAAATTATACAATCATCTCAGCTTCTTCTACTCCAAAATGGTTAGTTGGAACAAGGATTTAATGTATCAGTAAGTGCAACATACTAAGAACAGTGGCTGGCACACAGTGCATAATAAATTACAATATTTATAATACTAGAGACCACAGTGTTTCATACTTATGACTTCTGCACAATGTAGTAAATACTTTATGTCTGAAGGAATGTTATAGTAGGTTTCTACTTTTAGAGTCCAAACTTCAGAATGTCAATTAAATGCCAAAGGCTATACAATTTCACATGTTTTTTCACGTCAATCTAAGTATCCTAAATATAATCTACTATCTATAGGTTTCTTTCTTTCCTGAAAGCTCTCAGTTCCTCCTAGGATTACTTCATCATACCTACTGCAAAAGTCAATAATTTAAGGCTAAGAATACAGCATTCACTGATTTCAGATTTGTGAAAGATCCCAATGTTACATTTTGGTGTTATTTACATCAAGATACCATGCTGAAACTCTTCCAAATACATCTTAAAATGTTCACAATTTTCATACAGAATAATTGAGGTGTTTCAACCTCTACACATTTAGCACAGTTCAGATAACGCAAAACTTTCACAATTTAGTGCATAACAAAAGCCATGCAGTCTTTAGAACTTGCAGAGTAATTTCAGAACAAACACAATGGCAGAAAAAGAATGTGTAGCACAAATGCTCATTGAACACCATATTAAAGATAGACTACGCAGAAAAAACATCTAAGCCTAAATGTAAAAAAAGCAAAACCATAAAACTTTTAGAAAATAAAAAAATGATGAAAAGCCTTATGACATCAAGGCAGAGAAGACTTTCTTGGATAATAAACACAAACCATAAAGGAAAAGATGGACAAATTTGACTAAGTTAAAATTTATAGTTTATACCTGCCAAAAACATTTGGTCTGAATTTAAATACCCTGCCAAAAAACATTTAGTTTGAATTTAAATACAAAAGGAAATGATCAGACAAATCCAAACTGAGGGACGTTCTATAAAACGACTAACCTGGACTCTTCAAATATCATCAATATTATGAAAACAAACAAAAATCTGGGGCTCTGTTGTGGATTAAAGGTAACTAAAGGGACATGGCAACTAAATGCAACTCTTCATCCTGAACCAGGGATGGGGCTGAAGAAGAACTATAAAGGTCATTATTGGGACAACTGAGAAATTTTTAATACGCACTGTGTATTAGACAATAATGTTGTATTCATATTTTTTTTTTTTGTAATTTCCTCTGCCAGGAACTCCATTGCACATATTCTGCCTGGCTAACCTCTAGAGGAAGCCTTAGTTATGGACAGATGGGGTCACTGGCCATCCTACGTAAGTCTATAAAACATCTTGTCTATCCAACTTTATCACTTAATCCATTCTATTCTAATTTGTGAGTTTTTCACTTATCTCCTCTATCAGACTGTGAGTTTCTTATGAATAGGGACCATCTCACTTTTTTGTTACATCTTGTAAGTCCTTGAATAGATGATATTAAATATCATATCGCTCTTAAGTTCCCACTGTTCCTAAGCAACAGTCCTTTTTCTCCCTCTCCAATCCCATGGAATAGCTTTTGGATCCATCCCAACACATCTGTCCTTTTGACCCTCTGAGACCATTGTAACTCTTCACCTTCCCAGGCTTAATCAATATGGAGCATTTCTAATCCTGCTATCAACTTTGAATATCCTTCACGCTTCTTCTTTCATTTTCATGTATGTATGGCATTCTCTTTCTGCTAAATATACATGTTAATGCTTTTTGGGGTGTATTAATTCAGTCAGTCAGTAAGCATGTGTAGAGCTACTAATATATGCACCAGCTGTGAGGGAAGGTACGGCGGATTTCATTATTCAAAGCTCAGCTCAAGGTTATTACTTTTGGAAAATGTCTTTCTAGGTTTGTTATTTTGGGGGATGGTAGTGCTCCTTTACCCAGAGTTCATGGCCTGGTTGGAAAAGTGAAATGACCCCATCCTTCCACTTTGAAAGAGATGAAGAGTGCTTCCTGCATTACACTAGCTATTTAGCTAACTGATGAAAGTGTTACCATATTGGAATTTTTCTAGATATATATTGGGAGAATGGGGGGAGGGGGATCAAAACTTGCTGATTCATATTAAATGTGATAATTATACTGTAGGTTTATAGGCCATCCTTGCTTTTAGGATATTTAAGTATTAATATATCTTTTGAGAGACGAAGTGCCATGATGTCTACAACTTACTTTTAAACAGTTTAGAGAAAAAAATCTATATATGAAAGAAAACAAACATGGCAGTGTTAACAACTGGTGAATCCGGGTGAGAGGTGTAAGTGTATTCACTGAACTACCACTGCACTTTTCTGTAGGACTGAAATTTTTCAAATAAAAAGTTGGAATAAAAATGTAAAGCTTAAAAATAAAACAAAAAACTAAAACTTGGGCTTCCCAGGTGTCTCAGTGGTGAAGAATCTGCCTGCCAATGCAGGACATACGGGTTCCACCCCTGATCAGGGAAGATCCCACACACGGCAGAGTGACTGAGTCAGCGCGCCACAACTACTGCGTCAGAACTGTAGAGCCCAGAAGCCCTGCGCAGCTACCGAGCCCAGGGCAGGCAACACTGAAGCCTGCAAGCCCTAGAGCCTGTGCTCTGCGACGAGAAGCCTGTGTACCACAGCTAGAGAGTGGGCGCTGCTCTCCACAACTAGAGGAAGTCCAGGCAGTAACAAAGACCTAGCACAGTCAAAAATAAATAAATAAATAAATTTTTTTAATGTAAAACTTGGGACTTCCCTGGTGGTCGTGGCTAAGACTCCAAGTTCCCAATGCAGGGGCCCTGGATTCGATCCCTGGTCAGGGCAAAAACAATGTTAAACACCATCACTAGTCATTAGGGAAATGTAAATTAAAACCACAGAGAGAGATCACCGCTCACCTGGCAGAAAAGTTATTCTCAAAAAAAAAAAAAAATAACAAGTGCTGGTGAGGATGTGGAAAGAAAGCAACCCTCCGGGGCCCTGGATATGATCCCTGGTCAAATTCTTCACCACTGAGCCACCTGGGAAGCCCAAGTTTACAGGCTTTTTTTTTTTTTTTTAAGTTTTACATTTTTATTCCAACTTTTTATTTGAAAAATTTCAGTCCTACAGAAAAGTACAGTGGTAGTTCAATGAATATACTTATACCTTTCACCCGGATTCACCAGTTGTTAACACTTTGCCACAACTAAGACCCAGTGTAGCCAAATAAATAAATCAAATAAACAAATATTTTTTAAAAAATGTAAAACTCATGCACAACAAAAAGTAAAGAGCAATCAAACACTGAGAAGACATTGCAATATCATACCTAGTATAAAGTAGAGATAAAGAGCTGCAAACTAACGATGGAAAAGAAAATAAGCCAACAGAAAAAAAAAAGAATGAAGGATACGAACAGCAATTACAGAGAAGAAAAATCTTACAATAAATGGATGCAAACAGAATAAATCATTACAATAAACAGAATAGCAAATTAAAATGAATTGAGCTTGATTTTAAAATTGAAGAGTCTGACAATATCCATGTTTGCAGGGATATGGCAAAATGGGAACTCTCACAACCTGCTGATAGGTTTAGTACTTTGGAAAATAATTCGGCCTTATCTAATAAAGGTGAAGATCCTTATACTCTACAACCTAAGAATTCCCCAGGCTTAGAATTCTCTCTCACACCTGTAAATAACATGACACATTGAAGAATGTTTATTACAGCACTGTTAACAATAGCAAAAAAGGCAGAAACCCCTACATATTCATAAACAAACTGGATTATTCACATAATGCAATATTATAGAGCAATTAAGACGAACGAACTAAAGATATATCAACATGGATATGCAGCAAAAACAATGTTAAACAACATCACTAATCATTAGGGAAATGCAAATTAAAACCACAAAGAGATATCACTGCTCACCTGGCAGAAAAGTTATTATCAAAAAAAAAAAAAAACCAAGAAATAACAAGTGCTGGTGAGGATGTGGAGAGAAAGAACCCTCATATGCTGTTGGTGGAAACATAAACTGGTGCAGCCACTATGGAAGACAGTATAAACATCCCTCAAAAAATTAAGAACAGAACTACCATATGATCCAGCTTCCAAGGATATTTATCCAAAGAATATGAAAACACTAATCTGAAAAAAGATACATGCACACACCTATGTTCATTCTGGTATTATTCACAATAGTCAGGATTGGAATCAAGGGATGAAAAGATGTGGCGTATATATACATATATACACAATGGAATAGTACTCAGTCATCAGACAATGAAATCTTGACACGTGCAGTAACACTGATGGACATTAAGGACATTATGCTAAGTGAAACACGCCAGATGGAGAAAAACAAATACTGTATGATTTCATTCATATGTGGAATATAAAAAACTAATAAACAAACAATAAATAAACCAACTCAAACAAAAACATAGATAGAAAAGAGTACTAGTGACCACAGGGGCACCGGTAGAGGAAAAGGGAAATGGGTAAAGGAGATCAACTATATGGTGATCAATGGACACTACATTTTTGGCGGTGAGCAAAGGGTATACAGAATCAGAAATACTATATTCGTGAAACTTTTATAATGCTATAAATCAATGCACATCAATAAAATAAATTTTAAAAAGAACAGCCTCAATATCGGGATAGACCTGGAAACACAGGCTGGGCTAGAAATCAAACATAGCCCCCTCCAAAAAACATACTCCCCCCAAAATCTTCATATGGGGACTTCCCTGGTGGTCCAGTGATTAAGAATTCGCCTGCCTATGAAGGGGACACCATCTCGATCCCTGGCCCGGGAGGTTTCCATATGCCATGGGGCAACTAAGCCAGTGTGCCACAACTACTGAGCGTGCTCTCTGCAGCAAAAGAGGCCACCGCAACAAGAAGCACTTGTACCACAGCTAGAGCATAGCCCCGGCTGGCCACAGCTAGAGAAAGCCCAAGCGCAGCAATGAAGACCCAGCACTACCAAATAAACCAATCAAAAAATTTAAAAAATCTTCATATGAGCTTCTTTCATCAATGCTTTATCATGAAATATCTTCAAAAATATAAAATCAAAATGAATCAAAAGCAAGTTGTTTATTGTGCATAGTACCTTAAACAAGAGAATCATGTGCGTAACACATTAAACAAGAGCGTATACCCTTTTATGGATATACACATATTAGTAAAAGTATACAAATATAATGGGAATAATTACTGAATTCATGAAAGGGCAAAAGAGAGGAACAGTATCAGCAAGGGTTCATACAGGCCTTAACTGCATTGGTAATTTTATCCCTTTGAAAAATACAGTAAATTGAAGAGAGAGACTACACAATTAGAACATGGACTAATATGGGGGGAAAAAAGACACAAAATAAATATGAACTGTACTTAAGATGATTACATTATATTCTTTTAAAATATTTCATATTTTTAAATAAATTTAAAGTATTAAAGAAATCACATTAAATTGAACCAAGAAGCATTAAAAAACATGTACTCCATGGACATCTGAAAGGGAAACATACAAACACAGTGGTCCCTCCAAATCCATGGGGGCACTGGTTCTAGGACACACACCCCCTCATCACAGATACCAAAATTCCCAGATGCTCAAGCTCCTTATATAAAATGGCACAGTACAGCCGTCCTTCCGATTTTTCCCCATTTTGCAGCCAGATATGACAGGCCTACTATATCCAACACATTTGCTGATATGTATATTTTTGTTGCTCTCTGTGACTACCTCATGGATGCCAGGCTTCTCTGTCCTCCACTATCCTCTGGAACCTGCATGTATATTTTATATGTATATATATGTATTTTATATAGACACATATAAAATATACAGGGAATTCCCTGGCAGTCCAGGGGTTAGGATTTTGCACTTCCACTGCAGGGGGCACGGAGTCAGTCCTTGGTCCGGGAACAAGGAACCTACAGTACATATTCAACCATTAAACTTCAGGCACCAGATTTCAATCTTCTCTTTCTAAGGAGACCTGACACAGCAGGTTTTTTCATCTCACACTCTTGATAATGCTTCCCAACCAAAAGAAACACATGAACAAATAGTTCAACACTGAGTCAATTTAATTCTGATTCTGTATTTCACCAAAATGGGCGGGGGGGTCATTTTGCTGCTCTGCTTGCCATTTTGCTGGCAGGGGGCGGTGGGGTGAGCGGTACTGCTGAAGTTGTTTTTCATGAAAAGGAAAACAGCCACTGCAAACTTTGGTAACCAATCATAGGACACAAGTTTCAAATAATATTTGCTTTAAGGTAATTGCTTCAAATGGTAAAAAGTCGTTAAAACATTTATTCTATTCAAGCGACAAGGACTCAACACTGCATAACAATTTGCTATCAATTTCCTTAAAACAAGTAACTTTTTCAGGGCTAAACTTTAAAAATGAAACAAACACCAGCTACTTGTAAATAAGGGCTGTCTTGCTTCATTAATTCTGCTCTATCTGCAAGAAACCCATGTAGCCTATCTTGTGAATAGTTTACTCGAATTTCTCGCTCCAGTTTTATTTCATACTATTGATCTACCAAATTCTTTGTTTTAGTGAGAGCAATCTATTCAGCAAACCCTCAATATAATTTTTTCCATACTCTCAGGTGTCATTTTCCATTTTCCCTGATTCCACCAACCTACAGTAATCTCTCCATTTTGAACCAAAAAAAAAAAACAACAACCACACACAAATAGCTAACATTTATAGAGAATTTAATGGGTGCTAGAATTATCTCATTGAACCCACACAACTCTGTGAAATGTGTTCTATTTTTCCCTTTTTCATGGTGAGAGAAACTGAGTGAGGTTCTCTTAAGGTTAATTCTCCAAGGGTGCATGAATGGTATGGCAAGCCAGGTCTCAAACACAGACTCCAAAACCCAGGCCCTTAAACATATGTGATGCCATCTCCTGGCTCAGGGCCTTTGTATTGATCACCTTTACTGCTCACACATCATTTACTATATGCCCTGCGATATTTAACATTTTGTGTTCCGAGATGTTGCCTAAGCAGTTCAAAATATTACATTCATTCAACAAAAATTTACTGAGAGCCTATATGCCAGGCACTAGTGACTACTAGGCATAAAATCATGTTATGGAACCTCCACAAAAAAAAAAAAAGTAGATGAATTCTCTAGCTACATGGACGACATCCAGATACGTGGGGAAGTGCAAATTTTAAAATATGAAAAAGGAATATAATATAATGTAACTAAATAAAAATTATATTTACATAAGAACTAGAAAAGGGGCATCCTTGGTGGTCCAGTGGTTAAGAACCTGCCCTTCAATGCAAGGGACACTGGTTTGCTCCCTGGTCCCGTGGGAAGATCCCTCATGCTTCAGTGTAACTAAGCCCTGTTCACCACAACTACTGAGCCCACGTTCTACAACTAGTGAAGTCCACTGTGGCTGTGCTCCACAACAAGAGAAGCTGCTCATCAGGACTAGAGAGCAGCCCCTGTTCGCCACAACTAGAGAAAAGCCCACACAACGAAGACCCACCACAGCCAAAAAATAAATAAATTGTAAAAAAAAATAAAAGAACTAGAAAAGATATTTGTCACAAATAATGTGATAAAGTTGGGGGATTTTTTTAACTATTAAATTTTGCTTTTGGGTAAGAAAGGCAAGCAATAAAAAGATGTACTTTAAAAACAAGTTTTATGCCCTCTCTTTACTCCATTAAGCAGTAGAAATTAGAAATAGCCTAGAGGCAGAAGATGAACGTTCTGCCAACATTCCACTTACTCTGGCTTTCTTTAGGAAGCTACACCTGAAATAACTAATCAGGCTTGCAGATACCCTTTGTAAATATCTATATAAATCTTCCTACAATTATAAACTTTTGGAAACCTGTAGCCAATTATAAAGAGGAGCCTGGTAGGAGGCTGTCTACGGGGTGGCACAGAGTCGGAGAGGACTGAAGCGACTTAGCAGCAGCAGCAGCCAATTATAAATTTTCAAACAATGGAATGAACCCTTGCCGAGCATCTCCTTGGGCTCTCTCACTTTACAGATTAGTTGATCATTAAATTCTAAAATATAAATTCTGGGTTGATGAGAACAATGCAGCAAGCTATACCGAAACGTAGGGGCTTATACTGCAATAGAAAAGCATTTCCAAAATAAAGTTTATGCGCACTAGCATCAGCCCAGCATGTGGAGTTCTGCTTTTAATTACAAGCTGTGTCTTCTTGAACTTAACCTCTTCAGGCTTGGATGCCTTCATCTGGAAAAATTCTAATCATGTTGAAAAGTGTCGAGGTAAATATCTGAAAGGACCTCAGTAACATTACGGTTCCACGATAAATGGCGTGGGTTTGGGTGAACTCCGGGAGTTGGTGATGAACAGGGAGGCCTGGCGTGCTGCGGTTCATGGGGTCGCAAAGAGTCGGACACGACTGAGCAACTGAACTGCACTGATAAATGGCACTCTTTCACATTACAGTTACCAGAGTTTGCATCTACTGCTTTAAGAAGCAAAATGAACAGTATATAAACAATACGAAACAAGTTCAATCATGAAGAATCTGGACACGCACACGCACGCACAAAAACAACCCTATAATGGTGACTAGTCACTGCAGAGCACTGCACTTACAATGCATCCTCAAAACAAGGGCCGGAAGTCAAGGGAAAACGCTACATCTAACACCCAACTCTACCTACTTGCCTTTAAAAGCTAAGGCCTACCAGAGTCAAAGCCCCCCAAACGTCATGCTTATAACTACAGCTTCAGGCCTCAGATTCGCATCTCACTCTCTGCTCTCAAGGGCTTCAGGGGTCCCCAGGAAAAAAATGCTCTGCCACTAGACAGTTGGCCATTGGGAAAGAACTAGCACGTTTTTCTCGTGGTGGCTTGCAATTCGAAGTGAGCTTTCCAAGGAAGTGCTGCAAACGACCACAGTGTTCTGTGGGGTTTCAGTTGGCAATTTCTGGTGGTTCTTGCTACAACGCAGTCAACCTTGCATCCTAACACATAGCTGCCGGCTACTTCCTCGGGCGGTCGACCGGGAACGCGCACGGGGAGGGGAGGCCCATTAACTTGGCGGAAAGGCAGGCATCGGGTGCGGACGGGAGGAAGCCAGGCGTCGGCAGGAAAAAATAAGCTGAACAGAGTAAAGGGATGTCTGCCAGAGGTGGGATAGGGGCTACCACCAGCGAGAGGGAAAAGCTGGGTAACGGGCCGGAACGCGGCAAGACTGACTGCTGAGGCTAGGGGCCGCGCTGAGAGAGTAAGGCGGGTCCCGGAGAGCCCAAGGCCGGGAAACAATGGCGCGAGCGTGACGTGGGGCCGGGGGCGTCGCCGCGGCGCGGAGGAAGGGGCTGCTCTGAGGCAGGGGGCGACCTGGGGTTGGGGGCGTGCGGAATCTGGGGTGCGGGGTCCGCGGGCGCGCACTCAGACCAGAGGGGCCTGAGGGGCGCAGCAGCCGAGTAGGACTAGTGCGGGGTGGCCCAAGTCGCGCGCTCTGCCGCGCATCCTACCTCGCTCCCTCGCCCGCCCGCTCCTTCCCCGCCCGCCCGCGGGTACCGCCGCACTCACCGGCCCCGCCGCACGGCAGCAATCCCAGCGCGCAACTGCCGCAGCCTCCTGGGCGCGCGCTCTCCCCGCCCCCGCCGCCCCGGCACCGCCCCCCCCGCTAGCGCCCTGCCAGGGACCGGCGCGCTGTTCCGTCCCCCAGCTCCGCCGCAGAACCCGGCCGCCGCGACGCTCCCTGGCCACGCTGCGGGAGTGCGGGCGCAAGGCGCGCCACCGTCCGGGTCCCTGGCGCGGGTCTGGGGATCGTCAAATAACAGAATATCGCCTGTTGCTGAGCTGTCGGGTGACGCACGTTGACAACACTTCCATGTCCCTTAGGTCTCCATCCCTGGGCCTTCTGCAGGGCCCTGGACTACTTCACTGACACTCCGACGCTTACCCTTAGCGGGGTGGAGGCATCCGTTTTTCCCAGTCACAGAATCTTCCAGACGAAAGGACCTCAAAAAGTCCTCTGGCCCAAACTACGCCTGAGTTCCAATAATAAAATACGATAAAATAAAAGTAATAAATAAAATAAAATAATAAAAGTACGACTTTGAGGTTTGTCAGAAAGGATTGGAGTCTCGGTTCCACAGCTCGCCAACTGTGTGACCTTGTGCGATATACCTGAGTTCATCATACCACCTCCCTCATCCTTAATACGGGTGTTAATACATCCTTAACAACAGTGCCTACCTCTTAGGATGACGACAGAATGAAATAAGATAATAGAGGAAATGTTCTTGGCACAGGCCTGGCACATAGTCCTCAAAAAAAGGTGAATTATATCAACTCCTACCCCAACCAACTCGCGTCTGAAAAAAAGCTGCTCAATGACAGAAAGCCTTCGCCTCAGCAGCTCTGACCAGCCAGAAGGTGTTTCTTCAGCGTCCACTCTCTGGCCCAAGTCCTGTCCTTTGGAGCCTCAGAGAACAAACAGGTCTAATCTCTCTCCCACCTTCTACTTTTCAGATACTTGAAGACTTCTGCCCATGATCTTGTCTTTTCCGAACTAGTATCTCCCATTGCTTCCATTGTTTCTTCCTTTGTCCTGATTTTGAGGGTCTCTGTCTTCATTCTTCTCACACATGTGGTCAGTTTGACTGTGGCTCCTTCAGAGTATGTTGCCCAAGAGTGAATCAAATATTTGTGATACCATCAGAGCAAAGTAGGCCTCGTAGGGCTTATTGCCTTGCAGTCAAGAAATAAAATTCTTGGCACCTGCACTATTGACTCATTGAGCTTGCAGTCAACTAAAACTTCCAAGACTTTTTAATAAGTGCTCTGCTGGAATATTTCTACCCTCTCTTGTGTTTTTGAGCCAACTTCAGTACAGGTCGGCTGAGGACAGGCCCTGACCTCTTACCTGTTGGATTTTTCAGGATGTGTGGGGAAAAGAAATAGGAGTTTGAAGGTAGTCTGACACTACTTTTAAACCAAGTGCACATGGAAAAAGGCCAAAGTTTGTGTCTAAAGATCATGACACTAAGCAAATAAATATATAAATGCAATGTGATGAAAATGAAGTGCATGCACACAAACACACACACACAAAGACTAGAAGGAAATATGTAATTGAGTATGGTTTTCATAGGGGTTTTCTCTCAGTAAAAAGACTTAGGGTGGTTTCTTCTTTATACTTTTTTGTAAACTTCCCAGATTTTCTACACTGTTTATATTACTTTCGTAATCAAGAACTTTGTTTCCAAAAGAAAAAAAATCAGAAAAAAATTTTAAATTAGATGAAATAAAGAAAAAAAATGCGAAACAAAGGGATAACATACTACGAGAAAACATTTGTAATATATAAAACAGGATGTGTATCTGCAACATATAAAGGGTGCAATAAATCAAAAAGAAAAAAATTCACTAGAAAAATGGGCAAATGTAAATAGGCAGTTCACAGAAAGAAAGTTATAAATTGCCAGTAATAATACAAAGAGATGCCCAATCTCTAACCAGAGAAATGGAATTAAAACTCAAACTGGCAACAATTTTCAAGCTTCATAATATCAGAATGTAAATTGGCACAGCCACTTTAGAGGGCAATCAGACAACATCTATTAAATCCATGTCTCAGCAATGCCGCTTCTAGTTATCTACTATAATCCGATGTTATGGAGATATGAATGAGGATAATTGCTATGATACTGCAAATAAAGAAAATTTGGTATCAGCCAATGCCCACCAATCGGGCAATAGCTAAATAAAATATAGAAAATTCTTACAGTAAAAGAATTCTGTACAGAACTTTAAATAAGTGAGCTTGATCTATATGCTAATTTAGATCTATCTCAAAATCATGAAATGGCAACCCACTCCAGTGTTCTTGCCTGGAGAATCCCAGGGACGGGGGAGCCTGCTGGGCTGCCGTCTATGGGGTCGCACAGAGTCGGACACGACTGAAGTGACTTAGCAGCTTAGCAGCAAAATCATAGTTTTGAATGAAAACAGCAAGTTGCAGCATGAGATTGATTGATTTCATATAGACACTCTCCTCAAAATGCATAATTTCAGTCTAATCATGAAAAATCATCAAATAAGCCCAAATTGAGGGATATTCTACAAAATACCTGACCTGGATTCCTTGAAATTGTTAAGGTTATGAAAGCCAGGAAAAGACTTGAGAATTATCACAGATTGAAGGAGACTCAGGAGTCAAGACAATTAAATACAATTTGGGATCCTAGATTGGATCCTGGAACAGAAAAGGGACATTAGGGGGAAAACTGTTGAAACTCTAATAAAGTCTATAGTTTATAGTATTGTACCAATATTAACCTCTGAGTTTTGGTCACTGAACCAGAGTTATATAAGCCATTAACATTAGGACAGGCTGAGTGAAGGGCACACTGAAACTTTCTGTACTATCTTTGTAACTCTTCTGTCAATCTAAACTTATTTCAAAGTCAAAAGTTAATATAAAACACAAACATACATACCATAATTTCTTATCATCCTGCTATAGACAATGTATGTGTACCCATCAAATTCATATGCTGAAACCTCAGCCCCAATGTAATGGCATTTGAAGGTGGGCCTTTGGGAAGTAATTAGATTGTGAGGATAGTAAACAGAATTAGTGCCTTTATAAAAGAGATCCCTGAGAGCTGCCTACTCCCTTCTGCCCTGTGAGACACAGCAAGAAGAGTAGACCGCTGTCTCTGAACCAGGAAGTGGGCCTTTACCAAACACTGAACCTAATAATACCTTGATCTTGGGCTTCCCAGACCCTAGAACTATAAGAAATAAATTTCTATCATTTAGAGACCACCCAGTCTCAGGTATCCCGTTACATCAGCCCAAACTAAGACTTTTAAAACAGATTGTAAGGCTATAGGCCAAATTCTTAATCAGAGGTTATCTTTAAAGATAAGGGTAAAAGACGAAGATTCTGGGTAATGTTCAAAGGGGGTATTAGCTTTAGTTGTAATGTTTTAGAAGATAAAAGCACTCATGCATTGCTTTTTAAATCAAATATTAAGCTAAAAAAAAAACGCAAAAGTACAAGATTCTTGGTCTCATGACTTTCAGGAGTAAGACAAGCCATGCCAACTATGAAACAACCTTCTAACAGAAGGTTGGAGAGCCTATAGAAGCAAAGAAGAGCCTTAAGTGGCTTGCTTGGTGTCTCTATCTTGACACTGGCTGAAGGGCTCAGGCAGTACTTGGCAAGAAAGACCATCCCACTGTGGCCTTGGATGGCTTCTCACCAAAATTCCTGCCTAAGAACCTACATGGCTGCCCTACCCTTCTGATTAACACAATTTTCCCCTAGAATACCATAAACTCTGGATCACCCAGAATGTGAGATGCATTCATAGGTCATTCATCAGTTTTCTGCTTCTTGGCAGAATCCCTCAGAGAAATGAAAGCATTGCCCAACATCCTGGCCTACGGCCTAGAAAGAGTCTACCCCCAAAGCTTTCTCCCAGGAAGTGTTCAGTCAGAGATCCAATCAGCCAGCTTGCAAGTCTCCTTTCTTTTTCATCTATCTTTCTCTAACAGCACAGTGTCAGCACTTAACTGTAATAATGCCAGTACAGGTATTATGTGAGGAGACAATTAACTAGAAAACATTTAGTCCAACTAGAAACATCTAGTTCAACTTGAGAGAAGGACGTCCATGTAGGACTTAGGAGCACCTACATGAGTTCAAAAATATGCACTGAGCTCCTACCATGTGCCTCACACTGACCAATAGAGACATGAGTTGCTGCCCTCATGCACATTTCTGACTGCCTAGAAAGATGGACTTTAAATAAGCAAATAATTTTACTACAATTCTGGTAACTGCTATGCAGGAAAAGTAAAAGATGCTTTGAGGGAGAACAAAATAGGGGGTCAGCTTTGGGGCAGGGAGAGGGTCAGGAAGCATTTCTCTGAGGAAATCACATCTTAGCTGGGACTTGAATAGATGAATCAAAGTGAAAGTTGCTCAGTCGTGTCCGACTCTGCGTGTAGTCCATGGAATTCTCCAGACCAGAATACTGGAGTGGGTAGCCTTTCCCTTCTCCGGGGGATCTTCCCAACCCAGGGGTTGAATAGAACTTTCTAAAGTAAAAAAAAGTGAGAGAGGGGCTTACTTGGAGGAGTAGAGAAATCGTTAAAGAGGGACCTGTGGGCATAAAGGTCCTGAAGTAGGGCTGGACCTTATATATCTGCAGAATATACAGCGGCCTAAGAAAAAGGGAGAAAGTGGCCAAAAAATGATCCAGAAGGAGGTGGAACCAGACTTCGCAGGGCACTGTAGATCAGATAAATGATCTGCAGCCTTATCATAAGTACCTGATGGCATAAAGCAGAGGAGTGACAGAGGTCACGTCTGCAGTTTCAATGAATGGGATGTAACCAACCGATCAATTGCCTCATACACTCACGAAAATTAACTCATTTGAATCAAGCAAAGAACTCCTAGATGCCTGTTGGAAACTTCTGTTGGGTGTATACAACATGAGAGAGACAAGATCTGCAACATTTATCACAATCCTATTTATCGAACATCCTCCATACTTAACCCCAGAGTTGCTGAACATCTATTTAAGAAATTAGACACTTAGGTAAAACATGAAATCAGGTCATTAGAAGACCCACGCTACATCAGTGGCCCCGAAGAACTTTAGAGTTTCGCGATAGATGGATTCCTGAGGAGACAGAAGAGTAAGAACCAAATACATAGAGATACTACTTCATACCTACTTTAAGGAAGAAAAGAAAAAGGAGGTAAGTGTTGGTAAGGATGTAGAGAAACTGGAACCCGCCCACATTGCTGGTAGGAAAGTAAAATGGTGCAGCCTTGGTTGGTGGTTCCTCCTAAAGCTAAACATGTGTATGCTTTCGTGCTCAGTCACTTCAGTCATGTTCAGCTCTTTGTGACCCTATGGACTGTAGCCAGCCAGGCTCTTCAGTCCATGGGATTCTCCAGGCAAGAATACTGGAGTGGGTTGCCATGCCCTTCTCCAGGGGATCTTCCAGACTCAGGGACTGAACCCGCAGCTCCTACACTGGCAGGCAGATTCTTTACCTAGTGAGTCCTATCTCAGAGGGCTGATGTGAGAATTAAAAGGTACACTGTATGTAAAGTACATTTCATAGCTCCTAATAATATATGCTTAATATTTGTTCTCTCCCTCCTGACAATTTCTCAGAAAAGATGGAGACTAGATATTGCCCATGGTATCAACTAGTTCTGAAATAGTAACTGAAATAACAAACTTATTGCTGGACTTAATTAAATGGCTCAGAATCTAAAGTTGATGAAGCTGGTAAAACATTAAAATGTGTTTCTTTCAGATCTTTGAGCCCAAGAGGATTTTAAAAAAACAAAACAGATGCTTGAAAAAAATAAAAATCATCCTCTAAAGTCAGGAACAAGACAAGGGTGCCCACTTTCACCATTACTATTCAACATAGTTTTGGAAGTTTTGGCCACAGCAATCAGAGCAGAAAAAGAAATAAAAGGAATCCAAATTGGAAAAGAGAAGTAAAACTCTCACTGTTTGCAGATGACATGATCCTCTACATAGAAAACCCTAAAGACTCCACCAGAAAATTACTAGAACTAATCAATGATTATAGTAAAGTTGCAGGATATAAAATCAACACACAGAGATCCCTTGCATTCCTATACACTAATAATGAGAAAACAGAAAGAGAAATTAAGGAAACAATTCCATTCACCATTGCAACGGAAAGAATAAAATACTTAGGAATATATCTACCTAAAGAAACTAAAGACCTATATATAGAAAACCATAAAACACTGGTGAAAGAAATCAAAGAGGACACTAATAGATGGAGAAATATACCATGTTCATGTATTGGAAGAATCAATATAGTGAAAATGAGTATACTACCCAAAGCAATTTATAGATTCAATGCAATCCCTATCAAGCTACCAACACTATTCTTCACAGAGCTAGAACAAATAATTTCACAATTTGTATGGAAATACAAAAAACCTCGAATAGCCAAAGCTATCTTGAGAAAGAAGAATGGAACTGGAGGAATCAACCTACCTGACTTCAGGCTCTACTACAAAGCCACAGTCATCAAGACAGTATGGTACTGGCACAAAGACAGAAATACAGACCAATGGAACAAAATAGAAAGCCCAGAGATAAATCCACGCACATATGGACACCTTATCTTTGACAAAGGAGGCAAGAATATACAATGGATTAAAGACAATCTCTTTAACAAGTGGTGCTGGGAAAACTGATCAACCACTTGTAAAAGAATGAAACTAGAGCACTTTCTAACACCATACACAAAAATAAACTCAAAATGGATTAAAGATCTAAATGTAAGACCAGAAACTATAAAACTCCTAGAGGAGATCATAGGCAAAACACTCTCCGACATACATCACAGCAGGATCCTCTGTGACCCACCTCCCAGAATATTGGAAATAAAAGCAAAAATAAACAAATGGGACCTAATTAAACTTAAAAGCTTCTGCACAACAAAGGAAACTATAAGCAAGGTGAAAAGACAGCCTTCAGAATGGGAGAAAATAATAGCAAATGAAAAAACTGACAAACAACTAATCTCAAAAATATATAAGCAACTTCTACAGCTCAATTCCAGAAAAATAAATGACCCAATCAAAAAATGGGCCAAAGAACTAAACAGACATTTCTCCAAAGAAGACATACAGATGGCTAACAAACACATGAAAAGATGCTCAACATCACTCATTATCAGAGAAATGCAAATCAAAACCACTATGAGGTACCATTTCACGCCAGTCAGAATGGCTGCGATCCAAAAGTCTATAAGCAATAAATGCTGGAGAGGGTGTGGAGAAAAGGGAACCCTCTTACACTGTTGGTGGGAATGCAGACTAGTACAGCCACTATGGAGAACAGTGTGGAGATTCCTTTAAAAACTGGAAATAGAACTGCCTTATGATCCAGCAATCCCACCGCTGGGCATACACACTGAGGAAACCAGAATTGAAAGAGACACGTGTACCCCAATGTTTATCGCAGCACTGTTTATAATAGCCAGGACATGGAAGCAACCTAGATGCCCATCAACAGATGAATGGATAAGAAAGCTGTGGTACATATACACAATGGAGTATTACTCAGCCATTAAAAAGAATACATTTGAATCAGTTCTAATGAGGTGGATGAAACTGGAGCCTATTATACAGAGTGAAGTAAGCCAGAAAGAAAAACACCAATACAGTATACTAATGCATATATATGGAATTTAGAAAGATGGTAACAATAACCCTGTATATGAGACAGCAAAAGAGACACTGATGTATAGAACAGTCTTTTGGACTCTGTGGGAGAGGGAGAGGGTGGGATGATTTGGGAGAATGGCATTGAAATACATATAATATTATATATGGAACGAGTCGCCAGTCCAGGTTCGATGCACGACACTGGATGCTTGGGGCTGGTGCACTGGGATGACCCAGAGGGATGGTATGGGGAGGGAGGAGGGAGGAGAGTTCAGGATGGGCAACACATGTATACCTGTGGCAGATTCATTTTGATATTTGGCAAAACCAATACAATATTGTAAAGTTTAAAAATAAAATAAAATTTTAAAAAAATAAAATAAAAAGGTGATTTTCTAAATGAACCAAGTTTGAAATAGTAATATATTTTCATAATCCTAAACCAAGTGTGTGAAAATTATTACTTTCTCAGTCGTGTCCGACTCTGTACCTCATGGACTGTGGGCCACCAGGCTCCTCTGTCCATGGAATTCTCCAGGCAAGAATACTGGAGTGGGTTGTCATTGCAGGCCTATTCTTTACAACTGAGCCACCAGGGAAGCCCCTAGAATTACCATAATTCTACTTTTGGGTATATACCCAAAAGAACTGAAAACAGGGATTCTAATGGATACACACATACACACACCAATGTTCATAGTAGCTAAAAGGTGGAATGAACCCAAATGTCCATCAACACATGAATGGATAAACAAAACATGGTACATCCATACAACAGACCAGCCATACAAATAAATGAAGTTCTGGTACATGCTACATCACAGATAACCTTAAAAACATTATGCCAAGAAAATATTATACCAAGTAAAATAAGCCAGGCACAAAAGGAAAACATTATATACCACTTCTGTGAAATATTTAAAATAGGCAAATTCATAAAGACAGACAGTAGATTAGAGGTTAGCAGCGACTGGGGCAGCGGGGAGGAATGGGAAGCTATTGCTTAATGGATCCGGAACATCTGTTAGTGATGATGAAAAAGTGTTGAAAACAGGCAGTGGTAATGGTTGCATAACACTGCGAAAGTACTAATGCCACTGAATTGTACACTTAAATATGGTTAAAATGACAGCTTTCATGTTATATATATTTTACCATAGTAAAAAGTATTCAAAGGAGGGATGGATTGGGAGTTTGGGATTAGCAGATGCAAACCATTACACACAGACTAGATAAACAACAAGATCCTACTGTATAGCACAAGGAGCTATATTAAATATCCTGAAATAAACCATAATGGAAAAGAAAAAACACATGTTTATTACACAGATAAAAATATTAAAAAATAAAGTGGAAAAGAAATTTTTTAAGAAGAAATCAAATATATAAGTAAGACCGTTTCCTCTATGTTCACTGAGCTCATTTCAAATTGTCACTTTTCAGTTGCTGGTCCCCACAACCCTTCATAAAGCACTATTTACGTTGTGAACTCTATTCATGGCCTTAGCTTAAATGTAACTCAGAAAGGCCTTCCCAATCTCACTACCCCAGCATTTTCTTTCATGCTTTCCCTCCACTTCCCACAATGGCAGTTAAATATTTGTGTGTTTGTGTCTCTAACATCTGCCTTCTCATTAGGCTGTAAGCTCCAGAGATGCAAGGACAGTCTTGTCCACTGTGTTTTATCTCATCCCCCGAGAGTGAGTTCAGCACCTAGCCCAGGGTCTGGTACATTGTGGATTCCATATATATTTTTACATAAATAAATTAGTAACTAAATGTGTTGTAGGATTGTGAGTGGATTTTATTTTAATGTCTTTCACAATGCGTTGAGTTTGATTAAATTATTTAAAAAACAAAGCATATTAGGGCTCTCATTCTTACATCCCCGTGTTCTTCCTTGTGAAGTCATCAGCAGTCTCTTAGAGCGGGAACTTGAATGAGACACTAGTACAATTTGTTTCCACGTAGATCTGTTCCATCACCAACCATTCAGATTTTGCTTCCTAAATAACAAGTTGTTGGGCTTAATTAAGATGGAACACTCTTCACTGTGGGACCAGAACTGCTAGCCCCCTAGCATTTCACAAGTTCAGGTTAAGCAGCATCTATATTAAGAACACACTCTCATCAGCAACAGTGACTCATTAACAGCAATGATTCTTAGAAAAATCAGGAAGCCTTTGTAGTGTTCTTTATGTACGTGCTATAGTCCCACCTTCCTAGGCAAAGAATGGTGCCTCTTGGTCACATCAGAGACTCAGGCCTGCATCTTAGCCATTCTCTCCAGTCCTGGGTTCATATCGAACCCTGCTTGAGTCCCACCCTACTCCTTCCCAGTGATATTGAACAGTATTTCCCTTGTCTTGCTGATCCTGTTCGTGAGACCAATTGTCTTGCTGTACCTCACTGTGCACACTGTTCGCTGAACCCACGGTAGGCAAGACACCAGCTGAGAGACAGGAAGAAAATGTGAGAAGCCACAAGAATCGCAGACTTACTTATTCTCTCCTGTCTGGCCCAGCAGCCGTAGCAGCAGACTAACATAACTTAACAACGTAACATAACATAACCACACAGCCATAACGTAACCTCTCTCCTGCTGCTGCTGCTACTGCTGCTAAGTCACTTCAGTCGTGTCCAACTCTGCGACCCCATAGACGGCAGCCCACCAGGCTCCCCCGTCCCTGGGATTCTCCAGGCAAGAACACTGGAGGGGGTTGCCATTTCCTTCTCCAATGCATGAAAGTGAAAAGTGAAAGGGAAGTCGCTCAGTTGTGTCCGACTCTTCATGACCCCATGGACTGCAGCTCACCGGGCTCCTCCGTCCATGGGATTTTCCAGGCAAGAGTACTGGAGTGGGGGTGCCATCGCCTCCTCCGAACCTCTCTCCTGGCAACAGCAAAAAGGGTCCCCCCAGGTGGAGCTTATATATGCTTACGGAACAAAACTAGCCTATGGCCAAATACATACCTCCTGACGGGCATGCCCAGTGCTGGAAGTGCTCTCAGCTGCTACATAATCATTATTTACAAAACGTGGGGCAAGAGCAAGAGGCCGTGGGCTGAGAGAGACTGACCGCTCCATCTTGGCTAATTTGCTTTTTCCTTAAATTCCCCATTTGGGAAATTTATTTGGGGAGTTCCAAAGTATATTTTGACATGACTAGTTCTGTGAGATGTTATTAGATATTCCTTGAAAAAAAAAGTTCCATTCTTACAGAAATCATGAAATGCCTATTTAAACTCTCAGCACTTTCTTGAGCACTTATAAATGCCTGGGACAGCACATCTACTTAGTCTTTTGAAGACTGGGCCTTCGTAAGCAAGAAAATGGCTCTAGTTTTCACAGCGAAGAGGTGAGGCCTCATCCAAGGATATACAACAAGGGTTTGTACAGGGATTTTTAACAGGGATGCTTTATTTTCTTCAGTCAATGATTCTCAAACAACCAAGAATAAGGGTTGCTTTTCAAAAAAGCCAGTTCCAGACCCCTTCCCAGTCTATGGCTGTGTGGCCTGGGAATTAATATTTCAACTAGTTCCCCAGGTAATTCTGATGCAGGTGGTCCACATGTTCTCTGAAATTGCTATCTACCGCAGGCCTGCCCAGGGGGACAGGAATCGATGTTGCCATGGCAACAGCCAATCTGTGCCACCTCCTGCTGCCTGCTGCCTGGGCAACAACTGACTTTTTGGGTCTCTTCCTTCTTTACGAGTCCAAGGAGCCACTGTGAACAGCAGTCTTTCAATACTGTGGAAACTATTCAGTTGAGCCACACAAAAGAAACTGACTCATAACTGTAAGATCTCGGATTATAAATTATGTCACCACAACTTCAGAGCTGCTGCTGCTAAGTCACTTCAGTCGTGTCCGACTCTGTGCAACCCCAGAGACGGCAGCCCACCAGGCTCCCCAGTCCCTGGGATTCTCCAGGCAAGAACTCTGGAGTGGGTTGCCGTTTCCTTCTCCAATGCATGAAAGTGAAAACTGAAAGTGAAGGCGCTTAGTCCTGTCTGACCCTCATCGACCCCATGGACTGCAGCCTTCCAGGCTCCTCCATCCATGGGATTTTCCAGGCAAGAGTACTGGAGTGGGGTGCCATTGCTTTCTCCGACAACTTCAGAGCACCCGTCTTTTGATCTGCTTTCTTGGCTTCTCTACAGATGTCAGATACTATCCCTGGATGCTTGCGTTTCACTGGAAAAGGGTGTAGTCCCTGAGACACACATTGCTTTCCAAGCCTGCCACGAGCTGGGGTCCTCCCTTCTCAGTATCTGTAGCACTGTTGTAACGAGGGTCCTATTAGTTAAAAGTAAATAAATCTCTCATTTGAGCAATGCAGAGTTGAGTTCATTGCTTCTTCCTTACATCCAAACAATTATTTTGAACTATTTTTGGGGTCCAATGCTAACTGTCTGAAAGAAAATCCATGCTAATTGAAAAGAGAATAGGTTAAGTACTAGGATTGTATCTAAACCCTTAGATAGAAGAGAATAATGGCCTAAACCCCAGAACCTGTGACACTGTTGCAATTACAGAGCACAGGAGAATTAAGGTAGCCGATGAAATTAAGTTTGCTAATCAGCTGACCTTAAAAAGGGAGTGTAGTCTGAATTTTCCAGGTGGAATCAATGGAATCACAGGATCTTTCAATGTAAAAGAGGGAAAGACAAGAATCAGTGTCAGTGATGTGATGTGAGAAAGAGTTGGCTGGCTGTTGCTGGCTATGAAGATGGAAGTGGGCCATGAGCTGAGGAATACCGCAGCTTCTAAAAGCTGAAAGCAAGGGGATTGATTGTTCCCTGAAGCCTCTGGAAGGAACATAGGAACATGGCCAAATAAGACTTTGACTTTAGGCTTCCCTGGTGGTCCAGTGGTTAAGAATCTGCCTTGCAATGTGAGAAATATGGGTTCAATCCCTGGTTCCAGAAGATTCCATAACCATGGAGCAACTAAGCCCTGTGTGCCACAGCTACTGAGCCTGCACGCTGGAGCCCTCAAGCTGCAACTACTGAAGTCCAGGCATCCTAAAGCCTGTGCTCCGCAACAAGAGAAACCACCTCATAAGAAGCCCATGCACCACAACTAGAGAAAGCCTGGGCACAGCAACCCAGACCCAGCACAGCCAAAGAAAAAAGACCCTGACTTTAATCCACTGAAACCCACTTCGGACTTCTGGCCTCCAGAACTAAGATAATGCTTTGGTGTTGCGTTAAGCCATGAATTTGTGATAACTAGTTACACCAGCAATGGGAAACTAATATACAAGGAATTAGGAATGGAGATCGGAGAAGGCAATGGCACCCCATTCCAGTACTCTTGCCTGGAAAATCCCATGGATGGGGAAGCCTGGTAGGCTGCAGTCCATGGGGTCTCGAAGAGTCCGACACGACTGAGCGACTTCACTTTCACTTTTCATTTTCATGCATTGGAGAAGGAAATGGCAACCCACTCCAGTGTTCTTGCATGACAATCAAAGGGACGGGGGAGCCTGGTGGGCTGCCGTCTCTGGGGTCGCACAGAGTCGGACACGACTGAAGTGACTTAGCAGCAGCAGGAATGGAGATCAGAAACAGATACAGACTAGAGAATTAAACAAATGTGGGTCTCCTTGCTCAGAGCTTACTATCTTATCTCTAATAGTGGTCCAGGGGAAACTCTTCATTCTGAGTTTTCCAGGAGGAAAATTCTGCAGTATTAAAAAAAAGAGAGAGAGAGCAATTATATTTTTTATGAGTTAAATTCATGCACATTTCTTTTTTGGTCCCTTCAGTGGTATTTTGTTTGCTTCTCCCTTTTTATTTTTCCTGTCATATAACACCAATGTACATGTATACAGAGAAATGCATAAAAATCCACAAAGTAAACACATCTATGTAACCACCACCCAAATCAAGATACATAACCAGAAGCTTCAAAACTCATCTCATGCCCCCTCCCAGGCACTACTTCACCTCCCACTGATAATCACTACTCTGACTTTCAATCTATAGATGAATTTTTGCCTGTTTTTGAACCTTACATAAATGGACTCTTACATATGCATGCCTTTGTGTCTAGCTACTTCCATTTCACATTATAGTTATAAGATGCATCTGTATGTAGCAACTGTTCATTTTTATTGCTCTATAGTATTTCACTGTGTAAATATAAAGTAACTCACTCACTTTTTAAAAAGAAAAATTGTGCATTAAAAGCGGTTTCACGCCCTTCCAGGGCTTTTCAGATTCTTTATCTGCTAATGCTGCTGCTGCTAAGTCGCTTCAGTCGTGTTCGACTCTGTGGGACCCCAGAGACGGAAGCCCACCAGGCTCCCCCGTCCTTGGGATTCTCCAGGCAAGAACACTGGAGTGGGTTGCCATTTCCTTCTCCAATGAATGAAAGTGAAAAGTGAAAGGGAATTTGCTCAGTCGTGTCTGACTCTTAGCGACCCCATGGCCTACAGCCTACCAGGCTCCTCCATCCATGGGATTTTTCAGGCAAGAGTAACTGTAAATCCCAAAGCAAGGATAAAACACCCAGTTTCTCAAACATATTTGACCATGAAACTTTTTTTTCCTACAATGCATCTTACAAGGCTAATATTTTGTAGGACATGCTCCAGGAAACCCTAGTCTGGAGCAATGGTTTTCAAACTGTGCTCTTCAAAGCTCTTGGGTCCCAGATAGTGACTCAATAGTGTTGCTGCTGCTGCTAAGCCGCTTCAGTCGTGTCCGACTCTGTGCAACTCCATAGATGGCAGCCCATCAGGTTCCCCTATCCCTGGGATTTTCCAGGCAAGAACACTGGAGTGGGTTGCCATTTCCTTCTCCAATGCATGAAAGTGAAAAGTGAAAGTGAAGTCGCTCAGTCGTGTCCAACTCTTAGCAACCCCATGGACTGCAGCCCACCAGGCTCCTCCATCCATGGGATTTTCCAGGCAAGAGTACTGGAGTGGGGTGCCATTGCCTTCTCCAGACTCAATACTGCTTAATGGATAAGAGTTAGGTCAATTAGATCCCCATTTCTGCTTAAACACACCCTCCACTTGTATCTGTTTTAAGAAGGGATTTCACATATATGGGGTGTATGTATGTATTAACTGCCCATGTGTCTATGATTGAAAAAAAAAAGGGTTTGGCTGCTTTAAAACCTGTGTATGAAAAACCACATGTTTTCATGTGGCGGACCTCCCAGAAGGCCTCTGTACAGACTCCAGTTCCAAGCTACAAGGACTTGCTGACCTTATCCAAAGTTCATTGCTTTTGCCATTACTGACTTGCCAGGTTCTGTCCAAGGGCCATCCACTGATTCTCTTAGTGGTGGTGTGGAAAGGGCTCAAAAAAGATCATTGACAGCTGTTCAACACAGATCAAGCAGATTAGTCCATAGGCAGCTTCTGTCCATGGAGTCAGAGGCTGAAAATAGATCATTACATGCCATAAAAGTCTGAAATTGCTTCCAACCAGGCACCATGGTTTAAGGATTAAGAGCATGGACTCCAGAGCCAGACTCCCTGGCTTCAGCTTCTGGCTCTGTCGCTAACTAGCTGTGACCTTGGGCAAGGTTTTCAATACCTTCACATCCTAGTTTCCTCATCTTTAGCACAGAAGCAAAGATAATAATAGCATGTACCTCATAGGTTTGATGAGGATGAAATGAGATCATGTTTGCACAGCAATTGCTACCGGGCTGGGCATCTAGAAAGCACCATATAAGGTTTGTTCAATAAAACCAAAGTGGTTCTATGAACTCATGGGTGGCAAAGCCTAACTCCATGCATTTTAATTATTTTACTGTTCAATTATTTTACTGTTTTACCACTGCTCTTGAGTGAGGCTCTCTCTATGGCCATCCATGCCCCTTATGAGTTAGGATCACATGGCCCTCCAAAATGGTGAGGGTTACCAGACTCAGGATTCCTTGGATTAATAACATTTCAAAAGCCATTTGGGGAATTCACTCAGGGTAACCATTTTAACTATGTCATTCAGGACATGAAAATAAACTACTGTCTACCGTCACTACTATTTCACAAAAGGCAATTTCAACACGAAAGAAAGTAGGAAATACATAATCTCAGAATAAAAACAGGGCTTTAGATTAAACTGACCTTAGTTAAAAAAAAAAATCACACCCCTGTTCTGGTTTTTCCATTTCATCTTGACCCAGTGGCCAAGGGCCAACCCCTGTCTGTGACTCAGCATCTGGCTAACAGTGCTCTTGTGTGTCCCAGGACACATGGGCCATTATAACTTAAACACATCCCTGAATGTCCAAATCTCAAAGCTAGCAGGGAACACCTCAAACTGTGCAAAACCAGAAGACATTGGCTAATGATCCCAGGTAGCACTGCTATGCTCAGAGGCAACAGATCACAGGGGAACTGGGTAGAGTTTAGTTGTTCATGATAGCATTTGAGGTGCCTCTTAGAACCATGGCTCGATTGCAAGGAGCCAAGAAAGAGTGAGCTACCTGGGTGTTCTAGGAAAAACCTCAGTCTTTCCACCTGTGTTTTTCCTTTACTCTCACACCACCACCACACTTACAACACTTCTGACACCAGATCTGTGGGGTTTTCCCCCACACCAAGCGATTCTCTGTGACACAGCGAGGTGTTCTACAATTAAACTCAATTTCGACACTATCTACTAAAGACTGCATCAGATCCCACAGGTTAAAGACTCAGTCCCATGAGCCTGCCTCCCCTTCCCACAAACCAAGTTTCAGATGCCAATCACAAGTAGTAGGCCCCTAGATTATCCACAATGTCTGTCTATTTGCTGTTCAGTTGCTAAGTCATGTTTGACTCTTTGTAACCCCATGGACTGCAGCACACCAGGCTCCTCTGTCCTCACTGGTTTGAGCAAACCAAGAGTTTGTTCAAATTCATGTCCATTGAGTTGGTGATGCTATCTAATCATTTCATCCTCCGCCATCCCATCTGTCAAACTTGACTACAAACTGGAGGTTCCCATGACCTCTTCCTCCTTGGATTTGATTATTTGCTCAGAGACACATTTACTTAAACTTACCAGTTTATTAAAGGATACCACTCTAATGGCAGAAAGTAAAAATGAACTAAAGAGCCTCTTGATGAAGGTGAAAGAAGAGAGTGAAAAAGCTGGCTTAAAACTCAACATTCAAAAAACTAAGATCGTGGCGTTGAGCCTCATCACTTAATAGCAAATAGATGGGAAAAAAGTAGAAACAGTGACAGATCTAATTTTCTGGGACTCCAAAATCACTGTGGACAGTGGTTGTAGCCACAAAATTAAAAGACGCTTGCTCCCTGGAAGAAAAGCTATGACAAACCTAGACAGCATATTAAAAAGCAGAGCTATCACTTTTCCAAAAAATGTCTGTATAGTCAAAGCTATGGTTTTTCCAGGAGTCATGTATGGATGTGAGAGGTGGACCAAAAACAAGGCTGAGCACTAAAGAATTAATGCTTTTGAACTGTGGTGCTGGAGAAGACTCTTCAGAGTCCCTTGGACAGCAAGGAGATCCAACCAGTCCATCCTAAAGGAGATCAGTCCTGGGTGTTCACTGGAAGGAATGATGCTGAAGCTGAAGCCCCAGTATTATTGTCACCTGATGTGAAGAGCCGATTCATTGGAAAGGACCCTGATGCTGGGAAAGATTGAGGGCAGGAGGAGAAGGGGGCGACAGAGGACGAGATGGTTGGATGGCATCACCGACTACTCAATGGACATGAATTTGAGCAAACTCTGGGAGACGGTGAAGGACAGAAAAGCCTGGTATGCTGCAGTTCATGGGATCGCAAAGAGCTGGATAGGACTTAGCAACTGAACAACAATGATAAAGGACACAGATGACCAGCCAAATGAAAAGACACTTAAAGCGAGGTCTGGGAGAGTCTGAGTACAAAAGTTTTTGTCCCAGTGAACTTGGAGTGTATTAGCCGCCTAGCACGTGGATGTGTTCACCAACCTGGACGCTCCCTCAGCTCCAAACCTTTGAGATTTTTATGAAGGCTTCATCATGTAGGCACGATTGATCATTAACTCCATTTCCAGCCCTTCTCCCTTCTTTAAGAAAACTGGAGGCAGGGATGAAAATTCCAAGCTTCTAATCCTGGCTTGGTCTCTCCAGTTAGGTCATCCAGGAGCCATCCAGGCCCCACCAAGAGTCTCATCATTAGAACAAAAAACACTCCCATCTCCAAGGAAACTACAAGAGTTTGGGGAGTTCCATGCCAGGAACCAGGGAGAGAGACCAATATATGTTTTGTATTACCTCACTCTGGATGCACAGACACAGTGAGAGAGACCAGGATGGGGAGTCAGGACTCAGGGGCTGTCATGCTGGCCCTGCTGCCGACCCAACTGTGTAATTTTCAGTGCGGTTCTCAACCATCCAGAGGCTTGTTTTTCTCTTCTACAAAATGGGAGCTGTAATGCCTGCCTTGTATTTCTCAAGGTTGTTTTGGGACTCATATGAGTAAAGGCTGTGAATATGGTGCTGAAGCACCAGAAAGGAATGCATATTTGTGGCTCTCAGTCCCCACCCACTTCTAGTCAGGGCCCCAAGCTTCCCCACCAAGTCTATACCAAGGATCCTTCCCTCCACCCTCTCCTCCAGACCAAGTAGGACTCCACAGTACAACACCCTAGGGTTGCCTCCAAGGCCTTGGGTTAGAGCAGTGGGGTAAGGAGAAACCAATTTTTTCTTACTCAGAGTCCTGGTCCCCCAGGTCCTTCCTGGGAAAGAGGAAGCTGCCAAGTATTAAACATTCAGGAATCCACAGTCACTCTTGGAATTCCAGCTTAGTGAGCCTGTTCAAATAATGCTTCCTGCTAAACTAACAGTGATAGCAGAAGAATGCTAGGAGACATTCCATCCCTCTGGTTCCAGACAGTCCCGGCAGCTCAACTTGTTATATCCATGTGTTATATCTGGAAGAAACTTTAGATCTGTGGTTCTTACTTCTGGCTGAACATTAGAATCACCAGGGGAGCTTTTAAAAAATACCCGTGTCTGGCTGTTCCTCACACTAATGAAATCAGAATCTTTGGGAGAGGGACCTAGACATCCGTATTTTTAAAGCTCCCCAGATGACTGCAAGGTGCAACCTAGTTTGAGAACTACTACTATAGAGGTTCCAGGTCAAACACCTCACTTTACAGAAGGAAAAACTGCCGCTGTGGGAGTTTAAGATTTTTGTCCCTATTTAAGATAGGGATAGAAAAGGGTCGTTATACAGGTAGTTGCAGAAGTCCCAGTAAGGGACTATAGAGAGGGAAACCTAGGAAACGACGGGAGACGACTGTAGGTTCATGATCGCTCAAGAATGCTATTGGCACATGGTAGAATGAAGCAGGCTCACCCATAAAGCCATAAAGAAAACCACGAGATATGCCCCAGGTTATTAGGTGAAAGAAAAATATCACCACCCTTCTACTGATTTAAAAAGGACTATGACAGTCCTAGTTTGATCTCATCGGGTCAGACAACCTCCTGACCAATATAAAGGAGGAGCTAGTGAAGTAAGTTTGACATCTACTTGAAGAAGGCGGTCTTTTACCCCTCCCCCACTTTCCTTTGATTATAAAACTGTAGCGCACTTAATCCTCGGGGCAGAGCCCCGTCGCCTGCCCACTTGTCTCTCTCTCACAAGCGTCTTGTATTAACAAATCTACTTCTTGCCTATCACTCTGCCTCTTGCTGAATTCCTTCTGCACTGAGACACAAAGAGCATCAGCCTCAGTAAATCCAGACATCAGACGAGTGATTCTAATTAAAAGACTGTGGGTTCAAGTCCCAATCTGAGGTACACAGTTTGAGCACAACTGATTAGAGTTTGTGATATCAATCCAACAAGTTGATGATAATTACACTTCATTATTGAGCATTTATTCGGAGCCAAAGTAAGCACCAATCACTTTACAAACATAATCTCAATACACCATAATAATTTCATGAGAAAGTTGAGGCCTAGGGAGTTTTAACTAGTTCTCCTAAGGTTAAAACAACTGAACAGTGGCAGAGATTCCAGTTCAATAGTTCAACTAAGTTTGAGCTGTGTACAGATGACAAGACAGAGATAGGGTCCTGCCCTTAGGAAATTTACCATCTACCTGGAGGGACAGGACACAGGCGAGGCAACACTTACAACACGCTTTGTTAACTGTTCTAGAAAAAGTCAATAATGAAGCACAAGGAAATCACCTAACTCTGGGAAAGGTCAAAGAAGTCTTCTTAGAGGAGGAAGTATTGAAGAAGTCTTAAAGGTGAATAAAAGTTTAGTGAAAAGCAAAGAGGGACAGAAAGTGGGACTGGCCAGTGTAAAGAATGGTGAATGCTCAGAGCTATGCAGTAATTCATAATGACTTGATAAGTACATTTGGGTGGAGCTATCACCAAGAGGTGAGACTGAGGAAGTACAGAGACTAGATCATTAAGGAGTCTGAAAAAGGGAACCCTAGCAGGATTATAAACAGATAGTGGAAGGATATAAATGCATGTGTGTAAAAGGTTATTGCAGGATATGATATCAAGAGCACAGGCAACAAAAGAAAAAACAGATAAAGTAGATTATATCAAAATTAAAAACTTTTGTGCATCAAAGTATACTCTTAACAGAGAAAAAGGACAACTCATGCAATGAGACAACAACAACAACAAAATCCAATTCAAAAATAGGCAAAGGAGTTGAACTGATTTTTCTTCAAAAAAGATACATAAATGCCTAATAAGCATATGAAAAGATGTTTAATAACGCTAATCATTAGGGTAATTCAAACCAAAACCAAAATGAGATATCACCTCACAGTCAGTAGGATGGCTATAATTAAAAAAAAAAAAAAGGAAAATGACAAGTATTGGTGAGAAAGTGGAAAAATTGGAACACTTCTATATTTCGGTGGGAGTGTAAAATGGTGCAGCTGCTGTGGAAAACAGTAGGGCGGTTCCTCAAAAAATTAAAAATAGAATTACCATATGGTCCAGCAATTCCACTTCTGGGTATGTACCCAAAAGAATTGAAAGCAGGATCTCAAGAGCTATCTGTCCACTCATGTTCATAGCAACATTATTCATAATAGCTGAAAGGTAAAAGCAACCCAAGGTCCATCTAGTCAAAGCTATGGTTTTTCCAGTGGATATGTATGGATGTGAGAGTTGGACTATAAAGGAAGCCAAGCGCCGAAGAACTGATGCTTTTGAACTGTGGTGTTGGAGAAGACTCTTCAGAGTCCCTTGGACGGCAAGGAGATCCAGCCAGTCCATCCTAAAGGAAATCAGTCCTGAATATTCATTAGAAGGACTGATACTGAAGCTGAAGCTCCAATACTTTGGCTACCTGATGCAAAGAACTGACTCATTAGAAAGGACCCTGATGCTGGGAAAGATTGAAGGCGGGATGAGAAGGGAATGACAGAGGATGAGATGGTTGGATGACATCACTGACTCAATGGACATGAGTTTGAGTAAGCTCCGGGAATTGGTGATGGACAGGGAGGCCTGGCGTGCTGCACCACAGGATCACAGAGTCGGACACAACTGAGTGACTGAACTGAACTGAACTGAAAAGCAACCCAAGTGATGAGTGAATAAATAAAATGTGGTATACATATGTACAAGAGACCATTATTCATCATTAAAAAGGAAAAAAAATCCTGGTACATGTTACATTATGGATGAACCTTGAACCTCACTGTGTTAAGTGAAATAGCTGTGCTGTGTGCTCAGTTGCCAGGCTCCTCTGTCCACGAAAGGACAAATACTGTATGAAGTACCTAGAGTAGTCATATTCATAGAGACAGAAGATAGAGTGATGGCTACCAGGAGCCAGGGGGATGGGTCAGTTCAGTTCAGTCCCTCAGTCGTGTCCAAATCTTTGCAACCCCATGGACTGCAGCACACCAGGCTTCCCTGTCCATCATCAACTCCTGGAGCTTGCTCAAACTCCAGGTGATGTCCATCGAGTCAGTGATGCCATCCAACCATCTCATCCTCTGTCATCCCCTTCACCTCCTGCCTTCAATCTTTCCCAGTATCAGGGTCTTTTCGAATGAGTCAGCTCTTCACATCAAGTGGCCAAAGTACTGGAGCTTCAGCTTCAGCATCAGTTCTTCCAGTGAATATTCAAGACTGATTTCCTTTAGGATTGACTGGTTTGATTTCCTTACTGCCCAAGGGACTCTCAAAAGTCTTTTCCAATATAACAGTTCAAAAGCATCAATTCTTCGGCACTCAGCTTTCTTTTTAGTCCACCTCTCACATCTGTAGATGACTACTGGAAAAACTTTTGACTAGTCAAAAAATCTTTGACTAGACGGACTTTGTTGGCAAAGTAATGTCTCTGCTTTTTAATATGCTGTCTAGATTGGTCATAGCTTTTCTTCCAAAGAGCAAGTATCTTTTAATTTCATGGCTGCAGTCATGATCTGCAGTGATTTTGGAGCCCCAAAATAATAAAGTCTGTCACTGTTTCCATTGTTTCCCCATCTACTTGTCATGAAGTGATGGAACCGGATGCCATGACCTTTGTTTTTTGAACATCAAGTTTTAAGCCAGTTTTTTCACTCTTCTTTTTCATTTTCATCAAGAGGCTCTTTAGTTCCTCTTCTATTTCTGCCATAAGAATGTTGCCATCTGCATATCTGAGGCTATTGATATTTTTCCCGGCAATCTTGATCCCAGCTTGTGCTTCATCCAGCCTGGCATTTCGCATGATGTACTCTGCAAATAAGTTAAATAAGCAGGGTGACAACATACAGTCTTAATGTACTCCTTTCCCAATTAGGAACCAGTCTGTTGTTCCGTTTCTAGTTCTAATTGTTGCTTCTTGACCTGCATACAGGTTTCTCATGAGGTAGGTAAGATGGTCTGGTATTCCCATCTCTTTAAGAATTTTCTACAGTTTGCTATGATCCACTCAGTCAAAGGCTTTAGAGTAGTCAATGAAGCAGAAGTAGATGCTTTTCTAGAATTCTCTTGCTTTTCCTATGATCCAGTGGATGTTGGCAATTTGATCTCTGGTTCCTCTGCCTTTTCTAAAACCAGCTTGAACATCTGGAAGTGCTCAGTTCACGTACTGTTGAAGCCTCACTTGGATAATTTTGAGCATTACTTCGCTAGCGTGTGAAATGAGTGCAGTTGTGTGGTAGTTTGAGCATTCTTTGGCATTACCTTTCTTTCGGACTGGAATGAAAACTGACCTTTTGCAGTCTTGTGGCCACTGCTGAGTTTTTCAAATTTGTTGGCATATTGAGTGCAGCACTTTCACAGCATCATCTTTTAGGATTTGAAATAGTTCAGGGGAATTCCATCACCTCCACTAGCTTTATTCCTAGTGAGACTTCCTAAGGTCCACTTGACTTTGCATTCCAGGATGTCTGGCTCTAGGCAAATGATCACACCATCGTGGTTATCTGGGTCATTAAAATCTCTTTTGTATACTTCTTCTGTGTATTCTTGCCACCCCTTCTTAATATCTTCTGCTTCTGTTAGGTCCATACCGTTTCTATCCTTTATTGTGCCCATTTTTGCATGAAATGTTCCCTTGGTATCTCTAATTTTCTTGATATCTCTAGTCTTTCCCACTCTATTGTTTGCCTCTATTTCTTTGCATTGATCACTGGGGAAGGCTTTCTTATCTCTCCTTGCTGTTCTTTGGAACTCTGCATTCAGATGGGTATATCTTTCCTTTTCTCCTTTGCCTTTCACTTCTGTTTTCTCAGCTATTTGTAAGGCCTTCTCAGACAACCATTTTGCCTTTATGAATTTCTTTTTCTTGGGGATGGTTTTGATCACCACCTCCTATACAATGTTATGAATCTCCATACATAGTTCTTCAGGCACTCTGTCTATCAGATTTAAACCCTTGAATCTATTTGTCACTTCCACTGTATAATTGTAAGGAATTTGATTTAGGTCATACCTTAATGGTCTAGTGGTGTTCCCTACTTTCTTCAATTTAAGTCTGAATTTGGCAATAAGGAGTTCATGATCTGGGCCACGGTCAGCTCCCGGTTTTGTTTTTGAGATGGATGGTGGTAGTGATTTCACAACGTGAATGTACTTGATGCCACTTAACCATACAGATTAAAATGGTGAATTTTATGTTATGTGGATTTTACCACAAAAAAATTAGGACAATAGCATTAATATGGAAATGCAAAGAGGAGATCACTTAAAAAGCTGATGCCCATGGGCAAAGAATCCAGTAAGAGCCTGCTAATGTAAGACAGTGCCAGCAGAGATGCAGGGGACATACACTAGAGATCTCTAGGGGGTGAATGGCTGGATGGGGTGTCAGGAAGAATGAGGAGCTGAAAGGCTACTCCCAAAGTCCTGATATGAAGGAATGATGAACAGTGGTATCCATCACCAAGACAGGGCCCACAAAGTTGATGGGAGAGGAACAGGCTTCTGAGAAGATGCTGAGTTCAGCTTTGGACAAGCTGAATTTGAAGTACCTAAAGAATGTGTGCTGTGCTTAGTTGCTCAGTCATGTCCGACTCTTTGCAACCCCATGGACTGTAGCCTGCAAGGCTCCTCTGTCCATGGGGATTCTTCAGGCAAGAATACTGGCGTGGGTTGCCCCGCCCTCCTCCAGGGGATCTTCCTAACCCTGGGATCAAACCCAGATCTCCCAAATTGCAGGCAGATTCTTTACCATCTGAGCCACTAGGAAAGCCCACCTGGAGAATATCCAGTGGCACTATCTTAAAGAAATCAGATATACTACAAATTGATCTCAGAAGGTTTGATATTTTATGTATGATAATAGTATTATGGTTATTTTTTTAAGTTTGTATCTTTTGTAGAAAATAGGGGTGAGTGGGGCAGGGCTGGCCATGGGGTGATGGTTCTTAGGGCTGAGTTATGGAACACAGAGATTCATTAAGCAATTCTATCTATTCTGGGGACTGATCAAAAATCACCATAATACAAAGTTTAGAAAACAACAATAAAGAGAGATGTAAAACTGTAGGGCGGAAATAAGGACATTATTTTATTATCAACAATAATAATACAAAGGACTACCACTTGGGGGGTCTCTGTGGCAGGCACCTTGCTGGGCCCTTGACATGTACTTTTCAGGAGAACTCTCATTTTACTAAAGTTCAGAGAGGTCAAGTGTCTTGCATAACAAGTAGCAAACTTTAGATTATATGAGGTATAATCAGAGGGAGAAAATACAACAGGAAGCTAAAAGGGCTAAACAAGGAAAAGTACGGAGTACTGACACTTGAGAACAGGAAGAGAACCTATACCTACCACTTATAAAGAAGGTGGTGGGTGGAGTACTTTGCAAACCAAGAAGGAACAGAGATTCACAAAGAAAGGAGTGGCTCTTACTGTCAAATACCACACAAAGTGCAGGCAAGATAGCAACTAAAAACTGCTCACTGTTTTTTTACATTTAGGAGGCTGGGAGTACCTCAAGCTTTGGGCAGAACTGCCATAGTGGTGGGGCTAGAAACCAAGTTGGCAGCAAGTGGGTAGCAAATCGGGCCTACTCTTTTGATAAGATACACTGTGAAGGGAACTTGAAAAATTGGTGTGATATTGTGATTTATAATAAGAAATACATATTTGGTCTTCATGCATTTCTAGCAGAGCTTCTAAAACCCTTGGCATTTCCTAAGTGATGAAAGTGATAAAGATGTCTTTTGTTAATGAGGTAACTCTTGGACCACTCCTGAAGGATGGGGTTGGCTGCCAGGAGAATCAACCATGTTTTTAGAGGGGTGGAACTCTTCCACACCTCTGACCTCTAGGGATGGGAGAGGGGGCCAGAGATCAAATCAGTTACCAATGGCCAATGATTTAATCATTCATGCTTATATAATGAAGCCTCCATAAAACCCCAAAAGGATGGGGTTTATAGCACTTTCAAGTTGGTGAACATCTCTTTCCATGTGGCTGTCTCTGAGTTATATCTTTTTAAAATAAAAACAGTTTAAAAAAAGAACCTCCCTAGTGGTCCAGAGTTAAGACAGTGCTTCTACTGCAGGGGGTGCAGGTTCAATCCCTGGTCAGGAACTAAGATCCCTCATGCTAGCAGGGCCAAAATTTTTTTAAATAAATAGATAGAGATCTCAAAGAACACAAAACTAAACCAGTGATTTAATAAGTAAATGTGTCTCTGAGTTCTGTAAGCCACTCTAGCCAATTAATCAAACCCAAGGAAGGAGGGAAAGAGGAGAGCAAAAAAGTTGGCTTAAAACTCAACATTCAGAAAACTAAGATCATGGCATCTAGTCCCATCACTTCGTGGCAAATATAAGGGGAAAAGTAGAAACAGTGGCAGATTTTATTTCCTTGGGCTCCAAAATCACTTTGGACAGTCAATGCAGCCATAAAATTAAAAGACGCATGCTCCTTGGAAGAAAAGCTATGACAAACACAGATAGCATATTAAAAAGCAGAGATATCACTCTGCTGACAAAGGTCCACATAGTTAAAGCTATGGTTTTTCCAGGAGTCATGTATGGATGTGAAAGTTGGACCATAAAGAAGGCTGAGCACTTTATGAATTGATACTTTTGAATTGTGGTGCTGGAGAAGACTCTTGAGAGTCTCTTGGACAGCAGGGAGATCAAACCAGTCAATCCTAACGGAAATCAACCCTAAATATTCATTGGAAGGACTGATGCTGAAGCTGAAACTCCAATACTTTGGCCACCTGATGAGAAGAACCGACTCACTGGAAAAGACCCTGAATGTGGGAAAGACTGAGAGCAGGAGGAGAAGGGGGTGACAGAGCCATCTCATCATGGTTGGGTGGCATCACCAACTCAGTGGACATGCATTTGAGCAAACTCTGGGAGACAGTGAAGGACAGGGAAGCCTGGTGTGCTGCGTTCATGGAATCTCAAAGAGTCGGACACAACTGAGAGACTGAACAAGAACAAGGACAGAGGGAGTGTGGGAACCTCTGACTTATAGCCAGTTGGTCAGAAGCACAGATCACACCTGGGATTTCAATTGGCATCTGAAGGCAGTTGGGCAGTCTTGTGGGATTGAGCCCTTAACCTGTGGGATCTGATGCTATCTCTGGGTAGTTCTCGTCAGAACTGAATTGAGTTTCAGGACACCCAGCTGGTATCCAAGGATGGTTTGGTAGTGTGGGGAAACCTCCACACATCAGAATTGGTCCCAAACTATAATTAGCTAATAACTAGAGGAAGGTAGCCCCAAAGGTGAGAGAAGCTTGACTGTGTTGGTGTGGGGGAGGGAAACAGCCAGAGGAGAGACTGAAGACAGAAGAAAGGGAGGTGACTGTGATGGCGCAGTGCCAAGGGATCGGGAAGGGGGGGATCCAGTGCCCAGGTGACAGACTGCCTTGGACGGGAGGAGAGGCACCTCCCTGGGGAAGGGGAAGAAGAAAGGAGGCTATTTGTGGGCTGGGGCTTAGAAAAGGAACGAGGGAGTCATGACATCAGAGAGCAGGTGAACTGGAAGTGGGGGCAGTGAGTAAGACGAAGGCAAGGAGGGGTTCTGGCCAGAGACCGGCATGTTGGATTTCTGAGCTGGAGCAGTCATGACAAGGTCCAGGGTGTGCCGGGCTGAGGTGGCAGTTGTGGCACCAGAGTTAAAAGGTCAAGAATTATGACATGGATGATCCTGAGGAAGAGATATGAGGGGGAGAAAAAAGTCTGATGTGTTCCATCCTCAGAGAGATCAGGGGAAAGCAGTTCCCTGGTTTAAGACAGAATCACATTTTGAGATTTTGAAAAATAATTCTAAGTCCTAACTCATGGCTAGTCTAAACACCTCTTGCCAAAATGTAAATCTGTAGCTTCCTCAAGAGTAGACCAAATATTTAGATCCCGTAACAGACCGAAACCATGGAGCAGGAAACCTCCACGATTAACCCTGGCTCTGTCAGTTACCAAATGGGTTAAATCTATTTGAGTTAACCTTTCTGAGTTAGACTGGGGCCTGCTCTCCATTCATTCACTCCGCAAACATGCCTTCTCTCTGCCAGGTCCCAGAGATTCAACAACAAATGATGTTTATGGAGCTCACAAACAAGCAGAGGAACCAATCCTGACAATGTGAAGATTCTAGGGCAGAGGTAGGTTAGAAAGTGCAGTATGGCTGTGTGAACACAAAGATAGGAACCTAGAAGGGGGAAGGAGCACAGAAGAGTTAACGTGAGATGAATCTTACAGGAGGAGCAGAGAGCACCAGTCTGGGAATTGCAAGAAGGGCATTCTTGGAAGAGGAACAACATGTGAAAGGGTACCAAGGGCCAGCATAGTCATGAACTATAACAATCTGGCTTGGTAGAACTGCAGTTCTTAAATGGTAGTCTGCACGAGAATTGGCCTCAAGTATTCCAGCCCCTGAGAGCAATGGATTTGATAGGGCTAGGAATCTGCATTTTTATTATTTTTTATTATTTTTTCTAAATTTCAGCTCCCCATGACAATCCTTATTCTTTTATTTTAAAAAAATAGTCTCTTATTTAAAAATTTTTTATTTAGTATTTATTTATTTTTGACTGCCTTGGTCTTCATTGCTGCGTGGGCATTCTCTAGTTGCAGCGAGCAGGGGCTACTCTCTAGCTGCAGTGAGCAGGCTTCTCGCTGCAGTGGCTTCCTGCTGTGGAGCACAGGCTCTAAGGTGCATGAGCTTCAGTAGCTGTGGCACATGGACTCCACAGCTGTGGCTCCCAGGCTTAGTTGCCCCGTGGCATGTGGGATCTTCCCAAAGCAGGGATCAAACCGTGTCCCCTGCACTGGCAGGTGGATTCTTAAATCAAACTGGACCACCAGGGAAGTCCTAGAACCTGCATTTTTAAAACAAATGTCCTCTGTGCTTCTGAGGACAGTTCACACAGCAAAACCCTGGGGGAGAACATAGGGTAGCTGGTAGGAAGGAGTGAAGGTTAGGATAAGGCAGAAATTTTGGTCAGGACCACAGTGCTCAGTCTATAAGCAGTGAGGCACCTTTGGGGAGTGCCCTGATGACCTCTGTCCTAGAAATCCTAGTCTGGAGGTGGTACTGGCAAGACCCTGGAGAAAAGGAGGGTTGCTACATTCAAGCAAGACATGAAGGGTTTCTTCAAGGGAAAGTGTGTTATTTAGAGATCAAACTACAACGAGGACCTGATCCTAAAAATCTCCTCTGAGGGAACACATAGTGACAGCCACGCTGGCCCACACAGTGCACACAAGCCTACACAGAATCCAGGCCGGGGGCCACTCCCTGCGGTTCTGAGGCCTGTGCTGAGTCACCTCTCACCGGAACAAGTGACTCAGAGACCCTGGGATTGCTTCACATGCTGCTGCTTGGATTCCCCTTGGTTTCCAGGCCAAGGAAGGAGAAAGAATAAACTCTAACCAAAGGTGCCCAGCCCCAACCCCTTCCCCTTCTCTCTTCACTCCTCACCCTAGAAGGGATAAACAACTGATTTCCCAGTTTCACAGTCCTCTTGGCCGCTCCTGCAGAATAAGGGCAGAGGTAAGCACCTCTCAGAACCAATCCAAGGCTGGAAGGGACTTGATGTTAACCTGGGAGGGGCCTCAGGGAGGGGGCCAGGCTGGCTAACCTGAAGCCCGCATCACCACCCAGTTCTGGCTCCAGGGGAGGGGCACTCACCACAAGTTACTCACGACTGCCTGGTAACTTCCTGGTCGACTGACACAAGGGTGACCTCGCACAGAACTACACCGTTTCCTGGGCTTTGGCTTCCTCTATAAAATGATGGAGCTGGACTCAAAGAAACTTATCCAGTCCTGCCATTCCTGGACTGCCTGGGCTAAAGTGATTGGGGCCGAATATCCTCCTTCAAACGTGCCCAGGAGCTTCGATGGTGGCTCAGATGGTGAGGAGTCTGCCTGCAATGCAGGAGACCCAGGTTCAAACCCTGGGTCAGGAAGATGCCCTGAATAAGGAAATGGCAACCTACTACAGTATGCTTGCCTGGAGAATCGCATGGACAGAAGAGCCTGGCTAGCCCCAGTTCATTGGGTTGCAGAGTCGGACACGACTGAGCAACTAACATTTCATTCAAGGTGCCCAGGAGGTCCAGGAGCTATTTCAGGTACTCTCAAGACACAAAGATCCATTTATTTATTATTTTCTGAACACTGCTATGTGCAAATAACCAGTCAATCCTAAAGGAAATCAGTCCTGAATATTCATTGGAAGGACTGACGCTGAAGCTGAAACTCCAATGTTTTGGCCACTTGATGCAAAGAACTGACTCACTGGAAAAGACCCTGATGCAGGGAAAGATTGAAGGCAGGAGGAGAACACTAGAGAGGATGAGATAGTTGGATGGCATCACCAACTCAATGGACATGAGTTTGAGAAAGCTCCAGGAGTTAGTGACGGACAGGGAAGCCCGACGTGCTGCAGTCCATGGGGTCTCAAAGAGTCAGACACGACTGAGTGACTGAACTGAACTGAACTGCTATGTGCAAATATAAGAACAGCCATTGTTTTCAAGTGCTTTCTATGTACCAGCATTATGCTAAGCATTTTACATTAATTTGCCCATCACAACAACCCAACAAAGTGGGAACTATTATTATATTTCATAAATGTAAAAATTGAGGCTCAGAGAGACTAAGTATCTTGTCTAAGAACATTCAGCTGGTAAAACAGCAGAACGCATATCAGCTCCAGGTCGGTGAGCTTCAAAGACCAGGGTCTTTCCATTCCATCACACTTTACAATGCTGGTCAGCAAGGATTAATTTGTTGTTGTTGCCGTTGTTTAGTTGCTAAGTCGTGGACTCTTGTGACCCCATGGACTGTAGCACACCAGGCTCCTCTGTCCATGGGATTTCCCAGGTAAGAATATTGGAGTGGGTTGCCATTTCCTTTCCCAGGGGAATATTCTCAACCCAGGGATCAAACCCGTGTCTCCTGCATTGGCAGGTGGATTCGTTACCACTGAGCCACCTGGGAAGCCCTAAGGATTAGTTAGATGCAGATCTTGGCCTATACTGAAGTGGATGCAGGGGAGAGAAAGAGGAAGGACAGATCAAGTGATTATTGAAATTATTTTATTTTATTTTCTGGCAGCACCTCAAGGCTTATGGGATCCTAGTTACCCAACCAGAGATCAAACCCATGCCGTTGGCAATGAAAGCATGGAGTCCTAACCAGTGGACCACCGGGGAATTCCTGAAATTACTTACTAAATGAGAATAAGAACAGTACCTACCTCAACTGGTGGTTGTGAGAATTAAATGATTAATACATTTATAAGTGCTTTAAAAAGACAGCTACTAATATATACCATTAACTATTGTTATTAACGAATGTTTTATATATATAGATATATAGTAAATTGCCATTTTAAAATGTGGCAATGTATACATACCATAAAATTTACCGTTTTAATCATTTTTAAGTGAACAGTTCGGTGGCATTAAACACAAACATATTGTTGTGCAACCGTCACCACTATCTATCTCCGGAATTTTTTCATCTTCTCCAACTGAAATTCTGCCATTGGTCTTTAAATAATTATTAATGCAACTCATTATGATGCTAAATATTTGCATGCTCCTATCCCCTTGACCGGAGAAGGCAATGGCACCCCACTCCAGTACTCTTGCCTGGAAAATCCCGTGGACGGAGGAGCCTGGTAGGCTGCAGTCCATGGGGTCGCTAAGAGTCGGACATGACTGAGCGACTTCACTGTCACTTTTCACTTTCATGCATTGGAGAAGGAGATGGCAACCCACTCCAGTGTTCTTGCCTGGAGAATCCCAGGGATGGGGGAGCCTGGTGAGCTGCCGTCTATGGGGTCGCACAGAGTAGGACACGACTAAAGCGACTTAGCAGCAGCAGCAGCAGCATCCCCTTGACAAAATGCTATAGGCTGCAGAGCAGGGCACGGGGTTGGAGATCATAATCCTGGGTTCAAATTCAGATTCCTTCAAAGTCTATTTGAACTTTAAAATTCTCAACATCTATTTCTCCATGAGGATGAGACTAATACACGGAGACCACACAAGGTTGTGATTAGTACTAAATGAGATCTCTGAGGAAAAAGCACATTGCAACAGCCATACAAAGAGCTCCAACCCTTTGATTGGTGGATGGATTCTTTTAAGCCCCCAGCTCAGCACCTGGCACAAAAAAGGAACTCAGAAATCTACACCAACTGGAGAAGCTCAAAGCTGTTGGGCCATACTGACCCCTGGTGGTAGCCTAAAACTCTGCACCATGGCTGGCCTCCCAGGTACACTTAGGGGCTAACTGGGGAATGGCTCCTGGAGGAGGGCGTGGCTACCCACTCCAGTATTCTTGCCTGTAGAATCCCATGGACAGAGGAACTTGGCGGGCTACAGCCCATAGGGCCGCACAGAGTTGAACACGACTGAAGCGACTTAGCACGCACAAATGGATAAGACCACGGGCCAGTTGGGAACAAGAGGGAAACCAAAGGTCACTGCTTTCCCTTCTCACCTGATTCTCTCATTGACCCAGGACGTTCTCCAAGCTCAACCCTATGTTCCAAATGGGCCAGTCTCCTTTCTGTACTCTTGACTTTCTCTTACCACTTTTACTCCTGTTGGAACACACCCCCAACAACACTCTGGGGACTCCATCAGAGATTCAGAACACTCTGAACCTCCATCAGACCTGCTCCCATCCACCTCATTCAGAAGGCCACCCTGGAGCGTTCCAGCCATGGTCTCCTTCACTCCTTTTTTAACCTCTACAGAACTCACAGCCCGTACTTAACTATGTGCTGTGTATATTTCTCTCCCAGGTTTGCTTCCTTGATAATTTCCTTGTTTTCTTACAGTTTCCCAGGGTCTACAGAGCAAGAACTGAAGTGACAGACAAGGCTCCTTAAAAGTCATACTTTTTGTTTTTGAAGTATCGTTGATTTACAGTACTAGTTTCAGGTATCAGATCAGATCAGATCAGATCAGTCGCTCAGTCGTGTCTGACTCTTCTCGACCCCATGAATCGCAGCACGCCAGGCCTCCCTGTCCATCACCAACTCCTGGAGTTCACCAAGACTCACGTGCATCGATTCAGTGATGCCATCTAGCCATCTCATCCTCTGTCGTCCCCTTCTCCTCCTGCCCCCCAATGTAATTCAAAATTTTTATAGATTATACTCCATGTAAGGTTATAAAATATTGGCTATATATATCCTTGTATGTTACTCATTTTATACATAGTACTCTTAAGCCCTTACCCCTGTCTTGCCCCCACCTCCCCACAGATAACCACTAGTTTTTCTCTATATTTGTGAGTCTGTTTCTGTTTTGTTATATTCGTTCATTTGTTTTATTCTTTAGATTTCACATAGAAGTTATAACATACAGTATTTGTTTTTCTCTGTCTGCCTTGTCTCATAACACTCTCCGGGTCCATCCATGCTCTTGTGAATGGCAAAATTTCATTCTTTTTTATGGCTGAGTAGTATTCCTGTTTGTGTGTGTGTGTGTGTGTGTGTGTGTGTGTGAGAGAGAGAGAGAGAGAGAGACATGTTTATCCATTCATCTGTTGGTGGACACTGAGGTTGCCTCAGTATCTTGGCTATTGTAAATGATGTTGCTGTGAATATTGGGGGGCATGTATTTTTCAAATGAGTGTTTTTCAGTTTGGGGAGATATATATATATAAGATGTCACACACAAAGGGATACTACTTAGCCATACAAAAGAATGAAGGCCTATATATGTATATCTAGGGCTTCCCAGGTGGTTCAAGTGGTGAAGAATCCAGTTGCCAATGCAGGAGACACAAGAGACATGGGTTCAATCCCTGGGTGGGAAGATCCCCTGGAGGAGGTAATGGCAACCTACCCCCTACCCTAATATTTTTGCCTGGAAATCTGATGGGTTACAGTCCATGGGGTCACAGAGTCAGACATGACTGAGCACACACTCTTCATATATATATATATATATTCACACCCAGGAGTGGTATTGCTGGATCACTAGTAGTTCTATTTTTAGTCTTTTGAGAAACCTTTATACTGTCCTCCACAGTGGCTGTACCAATTTACACTCCCACCAAGTGTGCATGAGGGTTCCCTTTTCTCCACATACTCACCAACATTTCTTGTTTATCGTCTTTTTGATGATACCCTTTCTGGCAGGTGTGAGGTGATAGCTCTTTTCGGTTTTGATCTGCATTTCTCTGAGGATTAGCAATGTTGAGCATCAAAAATGACACATTTTTTAATTCAAAATATGAGCCAAGTATAGCGTTTTGGGTACTTTTAAAACATGCCAATCCTCTTAATAATTCTAATGGAACTCTAGTGCAAATTACATATTATTTCAACTTATAGATAACAAAACTGAGCCTCAGAAATGTTGTGACTTTCCCAAAGTCATAGCTAGTAAGCGGTTTGAACCTGTGTGTGCCTGCTTACAAATCCACAGAGTACACTTTCTCTCCCCTGTCCACTGCTCTCAGTTGTTAGCACCTGCCTGTAATAGTGACTTGGGAAAGAATTCAAAACACCTGCGCTTGGAGGGTTACGTGATGGGTTTGATTAGCAATGTCTGCGGTGAGTGAGGAAGGTGAATGGTGATGCATGCGCCTCGCACTTGCCATCCTTCCATCATCCCGTGCGGGATGGGCCTATGTGAGGATACTCCACATTGTTGTGAACATGGTTTCCAGAAGGCAGAATATGCTGAATAAGCATGAGCTTTAAAGGAAGACTGACCTGTATTAAAACTAAGCTCCATCAATTTTTGGAACTTTGAAATGTTGCTTGGCCCTTTCTTTAAGCTTTGGATTTCATATATGTGAATGTGCATAATAACCCCTGGGTTGTTATAAGGGTTTAATGGTATTAATTTTGCAAACACCCTAGGTATGGCGTCTGGAACAAAGTAAGTGTTCACCCGGTGTTACCTCCCTCTCTCTTTCTATTAGAAACAGAGAGCCCGATTCCTCTCAGGAAGTAGTTTGGAGGGTATTATCCTTCCTGTTGTTCAGTCGCTGAGTCATCGTGTCCGACTCTTGGTGACCCCATGGACTGCAGCATGTCAGGCCTCCCTGTCCCTCACTCTCTTTCCTAGGAAATAATAATTGTATGTCAATACTATCACAAAATAAAAGCTTTAACATGATAAAACCATCTGATATCAGTAGCCCCCAAATGTGATGTGCCAGGAAGGACACAACATTGTCCATGTAGTACTCCTGCCAAAAGTGTCTAACTTGAATCTAAACACAAGGTAAGAATCTGACAAAGACAAAGCAACTGGCCTGGTGCTTCAGCAAGACCAGTGTTTAAAACAACAACAAAAACCCTGTTCTAGATTAAAGAAAATAGAAGAGATACATAAACCAAATGCAGCCTTGTATCAATGTTAAATTTCCCAAGGGTGATGATTATGTTGCAGCTACGTAGGAGAACATCCATTTTCTTGGGAGACACTTGCTAAAGTATTTTGGAGTGACGTGTCATGACGCCTACAACTAACTCAGTGGTTTAGGGAAAGCTGTGTGTGTATATGCATCTGTATACAGAGTTAAAGCGAATATGGCAAAACGTTAATTCAGTCTAAGGAAAGGGAACGCAGCGTTCATTGTGTCACTCATAGCTTTTCTGAAGATTTGAAATATTTCAAAATAAGAAGTCAGGAATAAGATATATATTCTAGTTAGCAAAGTTTTAAAACTATCATGCTTCATGTTGGTGAGAGTATAGTCAAATAAACACACTAATAAATTCCAAAAGATAAACTGACACAACTATTTCAGAAAACAACTTTGCAATGCATGTCTGTGGACCTTAAAACAGTGCTTCTGTTTCTGGCAGCTTGCCTTAAGTAAACAACGGAAGAAGAAAATAATGGAAAAAAGTACTCACTGCGATGTTTTCTCCAGTGGTAAAAACCGAAGGGAAAAAACCTAAATGTCCAGCTATTGAGGAATGACTAAGTAAACTACACCAACTTGATGGGCTATAAGGTGGCTATTAAAATCGAAAATTATGAATAATAATTCTTAAAATATTTGAAGGCTGTATAGCAACATGAGAAACAGGAAGTATAAGTTAAATTTTTTAAAAAGCAAAAGAATTAGCACAAAGAAGTGGGAAGAAAAAATAAGCCTTTTTTCTTTTCACAAGGCTGGGTAGAAGTTCAGTTTGAGACATTTCTCTAAGAGCCCTGGGAGTTCCCTGGTGGCCTAGCAGTCAGGATTCTGGGCTTTCACTGCTGTGGCCTGGGTTCAATCCTTGGTCAAGAAACAGATCGCACAAGCCATGCATCACAGCCAAAAAAAAAAAAAAAAAAAGCCCCAATTCTTAGAGAATCTTTGAAGGAGTAGTTACAATCTATCTACAATATATCTAAGACTTTAAAGCTATTTTTATGAGAGAGGGAATACATCATTCTAAATGAAACAAAGGAGAGAAAAAGCCTTTGAATTGGGGCCTGACACTGCCTGCATATCTGGGACTTTAAATGCTTCAAATCATTAATCATGAGATCCTAGAGAATAATAATCCATCCTAATTATAATATTTTTTTAAATGAATGTATTTGAGCAATAGAAATGATGGACCATTAAACATTCATTCAGACCACTCAGCGTGTGTCCCTGGTGCTCAGTTAGTAAAGAATCCGCCTGCCAGTGCAGGAGAAGCGGGTTCCATCCCTGGGTCAGGAAGATCCCCTGGACAAGGAAATGGCTACCAATTCCAGTATTCTCACCTAGAGAATCCCATGGGCAGAGGAGCCTGGCGGGCTACAGTCCATGGGGCTGTAAATGAGTTGGACATGACTTAGCTACTAAACCATGACATCAGCATGTGTCCACCTATGGGGACTGAGAGGAAGTAATGAGGATGAAAAGGTTGAGAAGCAAACTGTCTCAAATGATGAGAAAATCACATATCTGTGGGGAGCGGGGAGAGGGTATGGTCACATTTTACAAGATACTAAGATACACAGGAGCAGTCCTCTCTGAAGGATAAGGGACCTTCTAGTTACCTTAAAATTCTGGTTTTCCACTATCCTAACCCTGCTCTCCAAAGAAACAAAAAAGACAGACAGACAGACAGAAATAGTGACAAAAGACATAAAGCAATCTTGTCTCAGAAGCCCAGCTTGAATTTATGTAACCAGCAAGACCAGAATCACCAGCCTAGAAGACACATAAAGTCACATCTCTTCTACTTTTCAAAAGAAACCAAGCTTGATCACCCACATGCCAGATGAACAGAAAGCCCAATAGCCCTTTCTCCCCTTGAGTTATCGTGTATCCCTGGTTTTATACAAACCAAAGGGGGCAGTGTTGTTCTAAGTGATTTAAGGACAGAGAATGGAAGAAATATTTCCACTCACCAGACAACCTGATTAGGGGAGCAGCTGCCTCTATCACTGTTACATGTGTGGTTGATGAAAACCCTTCATGCACAGCCCGACACATGCCTGCCTCTTGCTGCTGCAGGAAGCTCACTGCTCTGCATCTCTGCAGTGCTCTGTGCTAGGCTTCCAAGGTCACTCTCACATACTGAAGTGTGTACCCGCCTCCCCTCTCAATTCATGTGTTAAAAGTCCTAACCCCCAGTACCTTATATGTGTAGTATCTCTGTATCATTATATAATGTCCTTCTTTGTCTCTTATAACAATGTTTGTCTTAAGGGCTATTAGGATAGCCATTCCAGCTCCCTTTTAATTACTATTAGCATGGAATATCTTTCCCATTCTTTTACTTTCTACCTAGTCCTGTCTTTGAATCTAAAGTGAGTCTCTTTTAAATAGCATATAGTTGGATCATATTTTTCAAAAATCCACTATAGCATTCTCTGCCCTTTAATTGGAATGTTCAATCCAGTTACATTTAATGTAATTGATCATAAGATAGGAATTTTATCTGTTTTTTATATGTTGTATATATTTTCTGTTCCTCTTATTTTTCCACTACTGTCTTCTATGTTGATTAGCTATGCTCTCTAGGGCACCATTTTAATTCTCTTATTTACTATATTTTTTTAGTTAATTTCTTTTTGTCCTTGGACTATGAACAACATACAATTGGACAGTTATAACTGAAATTACAATGAGTTTCTTAACTATAACAATTTGGTTCTGATGGAGAAGGCAGTGGCACCCCACTCCAGTACTCTTGCCTGGAAAGTCCCATGGATGGAGGAGCCTGGAAGGCTGCAGTCCATGGGATCGCTGAGGGTCGGACATGACTGAGCGACTTCACTTTCACTTTTCACTTTCATGCATTGGAGAAGGAAATGGCAACCCACTCCAGTGTTCTTGCCTGGAGAATCCCAGGGACGGGGGAGCCTGGTGGGCTGCCGTCTATGGGGTCACACAGAGTCGGACACGACTGAAGTGACTTAGCAGCAATGCCAACTAGTTTCACTATAATACAAAAAATTTGCCCCCATATACCTCTGTTCCTTCTCCCCTTCTTTGTACTATAATGTTATTATCATACATTTTAATACATTGTGTGCCCATCAATGCAAATTTATTATTATTGCTTTATATAGTTATCTTTTAAGTAAGAGGAGAAAACAAAGAGTTGCAATAAGTGCATTTATACTGTCTTTTGTATCTACCTATGGAGTTACCTTAAATGGTATTCTTTTTCATGTGGTTTTAAATGAAGACATATCCTTTAAGCCAGTCCTTGAGGGAGCCATCTAATAGTTCAAAACAATCACAATTTCTTGTAAATAAAATCCACTCTGTTCCCTTTGTCCCCAGCACCCATACAGGGAATGCAGCTATTTTCTTCAAGGCTACTTCCAACCCTGGATGGGACCAGGATAAATAAAAACATCACAAAGCCTTGCTGTTCTCACTGAAATACAGTTGGTGTTCCTTGAAAGCATTCCCCTGGTTGTTGGAGGCTTTTAGTTAGTGTCCAGTGTTCTGAAAAAGTTGACCCTGACAGTTTTTGTTGCATTTTTTTTGTTACTATAATGAAGGGATCAACTTTTGGTGTTCTTTCCTTTGTTGCTCCGCTGACATCACTTCAATATGACATTACTAGCAATGTTAACCTTAATCAGTTGGTTAAGGCGGTATGTGCCGGGTTTCTCCATTGCAAAGGTACTATTTTTTCCTTTCTATATGCTATTCCAGGGAGTTTCCCCAGGGGCGCAGTGATAAAGAATCCAACCAGTAATGCAGGAAATGCGGGTTCAATCCTTGGGTTGGGAAGCTCCCCATGAAGGAGGGAATAGCAACCCACTCCAGTATTCTTGCTGGGAAAATCCCATGGTCAGAGGAGTGTGGCAGGCTATAGTCTGTGGGGGTCACAAACAGTCTGATCATGTATGCATCCATGCTATTCAGCAAATCCAGGAAGGCCAAATCCAGCCCATTGCTTGTTTTTATAAATAAAGTTTTATTGGTACAAAGTCACACTCATTATTTTACATATTATCTGTGGCTGCTTTCATGCTACAACAGCAGAGGTGAGTTGCTGTGAAAGAGACTTTGGCTCACAGAGACTAATAGAGTTCCTATTTGGTTCCTGGCTGGCTCTTCTTGCTCTGTTAGAAGCATATCACTAATTCTAGCCCACATATAAGGGGAGAGAAATTAAGCTTTACCTGTGGATGGAGAAGTCTCCAAGCATTTGTGGATATATGTTAAAAATAAAGCTAATTAAATATTTGGGAGCCGATACCTTAAGGCCATGCAAATATCAGGTTTCTCCTTAAATTTTTGCTCACTAATATTACCTTTATTAGTAGATCTTAGCTTAGCAATTATTCCTGTGGTGCTCTAAACGTGATTTGCTGGTTCTCTCATTCCTTTCACATGTATTAATTAGAATTCTTCTATAAGGGAGATTTCTTCTTTCTTCCTTCTTCCCCACTGTTTACTTATTCAACCTTTTAATTACATCAGTATGGGCTCACAGATATTAATTTTAGTCTCTGGGTCATAATCCCAAATAGTCATAATTTACCTCACGGCACAGGAGCTGAGGTACTTTCTCTCGTTGGTTCGACATTAGAAGCCTAAATTTGTGACTGAGTCACTTGTTCTCTCCTTTTTTATCATCAGCAGAATAAAAATTTGATAGCCACTTCACAGGGTTCTCGTGAAAATGCTGTTGAACTAGGAGGTAGGATATAAGTGTTAAGACTCTGTGGTAATGTACTTCCTCTACACTCATTTTCTTCATCACGTCCCTTCTCCCCCTCTTTCCTTCCCCCTTTCCAATTCCTCCTTTCTCCCCCTCTCCCTGTGTGTTGTGCCCACTAGGGGTCCCCTGTGGCACTGGGGGTGAAGCCAGCGGGGTCTGAGTCACAGCATTTCTTTGAGGGAGGGCTGTACCAGGGCCAGCCCTAATAACCAGTATTCCTTTGCTGAGTCCCCAGGAGCCACTTCAAGGACTCCTCTTCTCTTCTAAGCAGACCTCTTCCTGTACACAAGTCCCCCACACCCCTCATCCCCTGGAGGGCAGGGACCTTGCCTTACATCTTTTGTTACTCCCTCACCTCCCTTACTGCACAAAGCCTTTCAGACAGTCTATAATCGACCTTGGATGCAGATTTTATCACACCCCTATTCAGCACTTTCCACTGTGCACAACACAGTCATGCCATGGCCAAACACCATCACTGAAATTCATCGGGGGGCTTCTATCACTTTCTTAAGGTTTCATTCCTAGTTTGAAGATATTTGATGTTCCATGTCAACAGTCATTAACTGTGTGGGAGGCTATACACTGAGTCAGACATGCATGGTTCTGAAACTCAAGGAGCCCACAGGACACTTGGGACGAAAGAGCTCTGCACAAATAACCAACCACATGCTCTCAACCTCCTCTTGAGAGAAGCAGGCCTTTACCATCAAGAGCCATATTTAATAGCATGTAACTTATTATCCTGGCCACAAGTGATCAGAGCAGGGGAAGATGCTTGACTCAAGGGCAGCTAATTTCTGGGCGGGTAAGTGGCTTATGATGTGGTATGGTATGAGATGATTGGAGACTAACTAGGCCAATCAGAAACTGAATTTGTGGAATTCCTGTGTTTGCATCATCTGTTCCTGGACGTTCTGCCCTGGCTCTGTGTCATCTAACTCAGAAAGTGCCCTTCGAAGGACCCTGTTCACTGCTGCACTTTTCAATGAATTAAATTTTATTTCTGTTCTACTGGGGGAAAAAAAGAAAAGAGAATCAGATTTTTGGAGGAAGACTTGTCAGTTGACAGTGGGCACAGGAGATGAAGCACATGGAGGGATAAAAGACAGCATATCACTGAAATGGTAGAAATCTGGAATCAGCAAAAGCCTGAGCATTGCTTTTCAGAGAGTAAGAAGTAGGTGGTTTTCAGAGAGTAAGAAGTAAGAAGTAGTGCCAGACCATACAGGAGCTAAGGAAGCAGATTACTAACAAGGCAAAATGGCCAAGTATCAGAAAACAGCAAATTCCTGCCACTACAGGGGCAATGAAATATTTTGGTCCCTAGAGCTGTGCTGATCAGATTCTAAACTGTATTTAAGTCCCCAGTAAGCCCAACCATATGGCTATTCCTGAACTTCTAGCCTTGTAGCTGAGATTTCTGTCTTCCTTAATTCTATAAGGTTGCTTACAGTAACCCCTCATTACTTCTGGTGAATCTGTCCTTTGCAACCATAAGACCCTATTAGGCTCTAAGAAGAAATGGAGCTCTGGTGCCTGCTACAACACTGATGGTCTTCAAAAACATTACACTAAATAAAATAAGCCAGGCACAAAAGAACAAATATTCTATCATTCCAATCATATAAAGTACCTAGAAGAGGCAAAATCAAAGAGACAGAACATAGAATGGAAGTTACCAGAGGTCAGAGTCTGGGGGGATGGGAGGAGTTACTATTTAATGGTTACAGAATTTCTATTTCAGGTGATGAAAAAGTTTTAGAAATGGATAGTTGGGATGATCACACAACATTGTGAACATAATTAATGCCTCTGAATTGTACACTTTAAAATGGCGAAAGCAGTAAAATCCATGATATATGTATTTTACCACACACTCACAAGACTCTATTAGGGGTGCCGTGATAGAAAGAACACCAGCTTAGAGTCACAGAAACTGAGTTCAAGACCCAGCTCTGTCATCTTCCAGCTGTGTCACTTTGGGCAACCTCTCAGTGTCTCAGTTTATTCATTTGAAAAATGAAAATAATAAAACCCTTTCTGGGATTTCCTGGTGGTCCAGTGGTTAAGACTGTGCTTCCACTGCAGGGGGCACAGGTTTCATCCCTAGTTGGGAAATTAGGATCTTGCATGTCAGGCAATGTGGACAAAAAAGAAAAAAAATCCCCCCCAAACCTGACCTTTCCAAGTTTATTGTGAGGAACAATGAAGACAAAAGACATTAAGTCATTACATACATGTCTTTTGAAAATGAATCTAGTGACTCGTGCTATATGTATTGAGAAGAGGAGACAACAGGCCTCTATTCTTTGCAAGAAAGTGGAAGATTTCTTGACTGTGTGTTCCGAGTACACTGGTGTCAACAGTGTGAAGCTCACCACATTTGCCTTCAGAGACCCAGACTTCTCTGAATGCTCCTTTACTTCTTTTGCCATTTCCTGCTTTCTCAATGCATCACGCTCTCTTCCTCTAGTCCTCTTCAAGACAAGCCCTCGGGAGGAATTATTTTCCTCATTCAAATTGGAGTCCCTTTATTCCCCTTCACACAGCATACCTGTATTTAGGTCATATCTCTTTCCAGGGAGGAAAAAATTTGATCCATATAAGCTTGCTGAGTTGAACTGAAGGCTTCTCTTTTGGCATCAGCAGACATGTAGATACAAGAAATGCTGTGGGAGGGGAAGCTCTCCAAGCCCTTTGCATCTCCCACAGCCAGGCGGTTAATAATTCTGAAATACTTGCTAAGTGGGATTCTTTCTCTAGGCATCATCAAAAGGCAGGAGGTGAACCAAAGGGCTTTTCAAATTTGATTCCATTCTGACATTCTATGAGGTCTAGAAAGTAGGCGTGCACACCAAGATCGCTGAGGAGCTGTCCCAGGTCCTGAAGTGTAACTGAGAGGCAAGCCTCCCTGTTTCTCCTGTCCTTGCATACTTGCATGCTAAAGTCTCTTCAGTTGTGTCCGATTCTTTGCCACCCTACAGTCAGTAGCCCGCCAGGATCTTCTGTCCATGGGATTCTTCAGGCAAGAATACTGGAGTGGGTTGTCATTTCCTCCTGCAGGGGAATCCTGACGACCCAGAGATCAAACCTGTGTCTCTTACATCTCCTGCATTGGCAGGTGGGTTCCTTACCACTAGCACCACCTGGGAAGCCCTTCTCCTATCCCTGGGGCCCTGGCAACTCTGGTTCAGCCTATACTTGGATTTAGAAGAGGTAAACGAAGAGCTAATTCTGGGAAGAGGGAAAGGATGAGAGAGAAAATTACACAAACACACAGTCTTCTGAATCAGCTTAGTCACCAGGAGACTGCTAAGGCCAAAACATAGAAACTTTGGTTTTATTTTATTTTTTAAATAAGAAAGGTCACCAAGAAACCCCTTATCAAAAATATAGAAGAAATGCAAGGGGACAAAAAAACTGTGCATCAAACAATGCAATGCAAATCTGCGTAAATACCAATTTGTGAGCAAAACTACATCCACACAGATTGATGTGTCACATCCACTGAGCCACACCAAAGGACTCACAGCTGTTTTTTGTCTTTTCCTGTAGATAGAAACAGTTTAATTTTTATAGATAGAGGACAAATAGGCGTATGACTTAGCTTGATGTCATGTTCTTTCACATGTCTTTGTTATTAAAAAAAATAATAATCACGCCTCTCCAGAAAGTTTGAGGCATAATCCTCCCTACCTGTCTTAGTGATATGCTCATGCAATCATCTTTTCACGGAGGCTAAAGAAACTCAGCTGAACAAATATGACTGTATAAAGTCACATACAGAAAGGAGACGGGCTGAAGTACACAGCACATATGGCCTGCAGTCAAGTACATAGTGCCTTATGTATTTATGTCTGTAAGTTATGCCCTCGAATTAGCCATAACTCCTCAACTAATTGCAAGCTCCTTAGAGGTAGTGACCACATCTCATGTCTTCTCCTACACAAACAGCACAAACATGTAGCTGGACACACAACAAGTGTTCAATAAATATTGGATGGCTGACTGTTTAAGGAAAGTAGAGGTGGAGGCCGGATTTCACTCAGGTAATATATTTTTTTCTCTTTCAGGTAATGTATTTTCATTTTTAAAAAATTAGTGTATTTTTAACCTGGGAAAAACTAAAAACAATGTAAAAGTCCAACAAGAGACTAATGAAACAACTTATGGCACATCTATATAACCAAACACCACACTGAATTGTAAAAAGAAGTAAACAGATCTATATAACCAATGTTGGTAAATGGCTACAATTTACGAAGTAAAAAATTAAAGGTATATATAAAATGCATACGATTCTATATTTACTTTAAAAATTAATCTGAGAAAAGGATACTTTTTATCACTTGTAGTTATATTCTTTGCTCTAATTCCAGCAGCTGGCACACAGCCAGGGTTCAGTAAATATTTAATTGTCTATGGTAACACCTGGCTTCCCTGGTGGCTCAGATGGTAAAGAATCTGCCTGCAATGAGAGAGACCGGGGTTTGATCCCTGGTCCGGAAGATGCCCTGGAGAAGGACATGGCAACCCACTCCTGTATTCCTGCCTGGAAATTTCATGGACAGAGGAGCCTGGAGGGCTACAGTCCATGGGGTCACAAAAGAGTTGAATAGGACTTAGTGACTAAGCACACACATGGTAACACCAAGGATTCAGTATAACACTTAAAATACTCCCAACAGAATGCAAATTCTGACTTTTTTTTGTTGTCGTTGTTGTTACTTCAGAATACGCAGGATTTTCCTACTGTTGAGCAGGAGGGCGGGGGGCAGGGAAGAGCACTCAGTAATTAAATGAAGTTGGTAGAGTATTAGAGTGAAGGTCATTGGTTCAATCTCAGATTTGGATAATACATTCTTTTTTGCTTACTTTATCTTTCTACATATCTATATATTAATAAATATTCACAACTTTTTATTTTGAAAATTTCCAAACCTACAGAAAAATTGCATGACTAATACGATAAACATCTGCTTTCACCAATTGCTAACTTCTTGCCATATTTGCTTTACTTCCCCTGCATCTGTGTGTGTGTGTACTATTTTTGCCAAACCATCTAAGAGTAAGTTATATAAATCATGACAATGCAAACCTAAATACTTCATCATATATCTCCAAAGAACATTTGCCTATTTTTTATATATTAATTATCTTCAAAGAACTATTTCTTATTTTGAAGTAGCTTAAGACCCACAAGAAGTTGCAAAGACAGTTTGGAAAGTTCCCAGGTACCATGCATCCAGCCAGCTCACTCTTTAAGACTCTTCAAGATAACATCTTACATAACCTTAGTACATTATTAAAATCCAGGAAAGTGAAACTGATGCAACAAATTATTTCAACCACAGACTTTATTTGGATTTCACAGGGTTTCTCTCTCTCTCCTCTTTCATTCTATGAATTTTTATCATGCATATAACCTTGAGTGACAAAACTGTTCCCCCACCACAAAACAACCTTCACCTTACCCCTTTAACAGCCGCATCCTCCCCACAACCCTAATCCATCAACCACTGATTTGTTCTCCACCATTACAAGTTTGTCATTTCAAGAATGTTATAGAAATGAGTCAGGTAATACACAGCACTTTTTTACTCAGCATAATGCTCCTATGATTCATCCAAGTTGCTGAGAATTATTTATCAAGAGTTGATTCTTTTTAATACTGAATAGCACTCCACTGGATAGATGTATCATAGTTTATCTATTCACCTGTTGAAGGACATTTGGGTTGTGTTCTGGTTTTGTATATTATAAAGAGACCTGCTGTGAACATTCATATACAAATTTTTCTGTGAACACAGGTTTTCATTTTTCTAGGCTAAATACTCAGGAGTGAGATTGCTGAGTCATACAGTCAATGTATTTTTAACTTCATAAGAAACTGCCAAAGTGTGTTCCAGAATGGCTGTACCATTTAACAGCCCCATCAGCAGTGAAGAAGAGAGCCAGATGCTCTGATCTTTGCAGGCCCTTGATATTGTCAGTATTTGGTCTCAGCCACTTTAGTAAGTATGTATCATTGTGGTTTCAATTTGCATTTCCCCAAAGGCTAGTGATGCTGAACTCATTTTTCATGTGCTTATTTGCCATCTGAATACTTCCTTTGGTAAAACGTCTGCTCAAGTCTTTTGTCCATTTTCCAAATGGAATGTTCATTTTCTTACTGCTGTATTTAGAGTTCCTTATATACTATGGATACAAATTCTTTATTGGATATATGATTTGCAAATACTTTCTTCCAATTGTGGTTTGTCTTTTTATCTTCTTAAATGGGTCTTTTGCAAAACAAATGATTTTTTTTTTATTTTTATGAAGCCAAGTTTATTTCTTTTATGAATTGCACCCTTGGTATTATGCCAGAGTTTTCCCAAGTGGTTGTACAGGAGAAAAAAAAAATCAACAATTGTTTCCTCCTCACATGTGTTTAATACTGTGAGAGATGCTGAGAGATACATAGATATAGAAGAGTTGTGTTCAAGAAGCTTCTAGTTCAGTTTAGACAAACACACAAATAATTACAGCAGAAGATGGGAGGTGACTGTGAGTCATGTGAGTATTGCAGACTGAGTAGCTGGAGGAGGGTTCGTGAGAAGGAAGGATCATTTTATATTGGAAATATTAGGAAAGTCTTCATGGAGGAGGCAGTATTTGAGCCCTAAGGATTTCAACAGTTGAAGACAGGGCAAGAACTGCACAAGCAGTGGAACAGATGATCAAAAAGTGGTCTGAGGGGGAGAAGCTAGAGGGAAAGAATAAGTTCACTTCTAAATAACAGCACTTAATCTTAAGGATTTCAACAGTGGAAGTCAGGGCAAGAATTGCACAAGCAGAGGAATAGATGGGACAGAAAAGTTAAGATCAAGAAGTGGTCTGCGGGGGAGAGGCTAGAGGGAAAGAAAAAGTTGACTTTTAAATTGGAGAAGGAAATGGCAACCCACTCCAGTGTTCTTGCAAATAACAGCACTTAAAGGGCAACAAGCATTCATGAAGAGATGCCCAAAAGGCAGTTGGATATGCGAGTTTGGAGTTGGAAACTGGAAATAGGGATTTGAGAATCAACAACATAGGTCAGGTCTTTTATTAATACATGCCCCACAGCATCGTGTATTCTTCTCTAGATCACCAGTCACAGTTTAGAGCACCAGTCACAGTTATAATTAACAATTAACTGTGTAATCAGTTGCTTAATCTCTATCTCTCTTGCTAAAATTCCAGTCCCATGGAAGCAGAGTCCCAGCACCTAGTCCAGTGCCTTGTACTCAGTAAATATTGCTGAATAAAGGAACGAAAGAAGTCGCTACTTCTAATAGCCATCATTTATTGAGCGTGCACATGGAGGCGCTGTGATGCACACTTGTACATACAACCTCATGTAAGCCTCACAGTCATCTCAGGAAAAGGAGGTCAAGGATTCTCCAACCTAAATTCAATGGATTGGAGGCAATGCCTAGGAATCTGAATTTAAGTACTTCTAAAGAGTAGTCAGGTCTGGAGACTCCTCAGGTCGATGGTTTTGTTGAAATTTTATAAATGAAGAGACTAAGGTTCAGCAAATTTTGTTGTTCAACAAAATTTTGCTGTTGTGTCTCACTCTCTGTGACCCCATGAACTGTAGCACGCCAGGCTTCCCTGTCCTTCACTATCTTCCAGAGTTTGCTCAAACTCATGTCCATTGAGTCAGTGATGACATCCAATCATCTTATCCTCTGTCACCCCCTTCTCCTCTTGCTCTCAATCATTCCCAGCATCAGGGTCTTTTCCAATGAGTACGCTCTTCTCATCAGGTGGCCAAAGTATTGGAGCTTCAGCACCAGTCCTTCCAATGAATATTCAGGACTGATTTCCTTTAGGATTGACTGGTTTGATCTCCTTGCAGTCCAAGGGACTCTCAAGAGTCCCCTCCAGCACCACAGTTTGAAAGCACCAGTGACTTGTTCAAAGTCCCATGGCTAGGAAGAACCATGATGCAAAACTAGAGCTCTTTACCACAAGCCTCCCTGCCTCTGGGAGATATCATACTTAAAAATGAGTTTATGAGGGAACAGCAGAAGGCCAAAGACTGAGTCCTTGAAATCTGAGAGAGTAGTGAGCACTGCCAAATGCCACAGAGAGGCCACGGAGGATGTGGCAGGAGGGAGAATCTGGGGATAATTGAATGATGTGTCTACAGTGCTTGAGTCTGCCATTATAGTAAAATAAATACACACCCCCTGGCATAGGGCAAGGCACTCACTTAGGAGACCTGGCCAGCTGGAAGGAGATGTGGCTTGTGACTCAGCCAAGATTACTCTTTGGTAGTACAACTCTGTGCTAAAATAATTAAAGCCAAATATTTGGGCCTATGGAGTGGTATGCCAAAAAAGAGGAGGCAGGGAGGCACAAGTCTCATGGGGGCATTTAAGTATGGAATCTCTGAAATGCTAAGCTATTCAGCAATTGCAAAACGCAGCTCACTTTAGATTTTCCAGGGCCACTACCCCTTTGATGGGTGATTCAGGTTTTTGCCTCACCCTCTTCTGCTCAATCGGAGAAGGCGGTGGCACCCCACTCCAGTACTGCTGCCTGGAAAATCCCATGGACGGAGGAGCCTGGTGGGCTGCAGTCCATGGGGTCGCGAAGAGTCAGACACGACTGAGCGACTTCACTTTCGCTTTTCACTTTCATGCATTGGAGAAGGAAATGGCAACCCACTCCAGTGTTCTTGCCTGGAGAATCCCAGGGCCGGGGGAGCCTGGTGGGCTGCCGTCTATGGGGTCACACAGAGTCGGACACGACTGAAGTGACTTAGCAGCTTCTGCTATATGTGTGTTTGCCTTTGGATTACTGCTTCTTTTGGAGACTGCAAAAGAAAGGCAAGGACCTCCCTGGTGGTCCAGTGGTTAAAAATCAGGTTAAAATTGCCTGCCAATGCAGGGGATATGGGTTTGATCCCTGCTCCTGGGATCTTCCACATGCCATGGAGGAATGAAGCCTGTGCAACACAACTATTGAAACCCACATTCTCTGGAGTCTGTGCTTTGTAACAAAAGAAGCCACTGCAATGAGAAGCTCATGCACTGCAATGAAAACCCAGCAAAGCCAAAAATAAATAAATAAAAATTTTTAAAAGAAAGGTGATTTTGCTTTTGGTAGTACAGTTAAAGTGAGATTGGAGCCACAGCCCAGAAAAGCTTCTAATTATATGTGCTTGTTTCCACTTAGCCACACTCATGTTAACCTGTGGTAGCACAAACAGTCAAGAGGGCTATACTCTCACTCCCAAGGGGCAGCCTAGAGGCCTGTGCAAGGATACTGTGGGCAGTCTCATCACAAAACCTGACTCATTTGCTGTTGATCGTAGATGCAAAGCAATATGTATCTGAAAGAAGCCAATGATGACATTAACCCCTTACATCTGTACAAAGCACCTTCACATGCACCAACTCAGTCTTTTATGACCTTGGTGTAAGTGTTGCTATCCCCTCATGCTTAGTAAGTGGCAGGAGACACAATTCAAACCCATCACCTCTGATTCTTTGAATTACAAACCAGCCTGCTATTTTGTTATTGGCCAAAACCTTTCTGAAGCCCACTTAGCTTTATTCTGGCTACATAGAAATTAATAAGACTTTGAGAGTCTCATTGCTTTAAGTAGAATTATGCAGTGAGGAGAGAAAGTGTGTTTGCTTGCTAGGAATCTTATGCAGGGTGCTGCAGCTAAGCCTGCTTCTTATCAGTAAGATGGGGATAAAGGTCACCTTGAGGAGTAGCCAGAAGGAAGTAAACCTACGCAAACTTCTTGCCACCATAGCTGGCAGAAAACATTCATTCAGTGACGTCAGCACTCTTCCATCCTTCACATTACCAGGTATTTCTGAGTCCACTGAACTCAGAATTGAGTCCCTGCCGCTCAGGTCTTGGTTTCTGAGGAGGAACCAAGGACCAGGCTGTGGTAGGGCCCAGTTATCTTACAAGACATAAAGCACAAAGACAAGAATATGCTCCAAAGTCCCACAGGACTCTATTCCCTGTCCCCTTTTTAGAGGCCTGTCTCAGGTAATATTTCTCCCATGAAAGTAAAATTTATCACAGAATTACATCCTTGAGATTCCAAGATCAAAAAAGGCCTTCAGTTTGGAATTCTGGAATCTACTAAAAAGTTCCTCCCCTTCCCTCCTCAAAGTCATAGCCACATCCTGAGAGATTACAAGTTTGAAGACCCCACGCTGCTTCCTCCCAGCCCTCATCTTTACAGATCCCATTCTTGGAAATCACCCCTGTACAGATAGGGAGGCCAGCTCAGTCAACAGCACTCTTCTGCACTTTCGGAACTTAATGTTTGCAGGGACCTCTTTTGTCCAAATGGAGAAGGCAATTGCCCACTCCAGTACTTCTGCCTGGAAAATCCCATGGACGGAGGAGCCTGGTAGGCTGCAGTCCATGGGGTCGCTAGGAGTCGGACACGACTAAGCGACTTCACTTGCACTTTTCACTTTCATGCATTGAAGGAAATGGCAACCCACTCCAGTGTTCTTGCCTGGAGAATCCCAGGGACGGGGGAGCCTGGTGGGCTGCCATCTATGGGGTCGCACAGAGTCGGACACGACTGAAGCGACTTAGCAGCAGCAGCAGCAGCTTTTGTCCAAAGACAGATCTTCTAAACCAGATAAAAATATTCACAGACTGAAATCTCAAACGCCTACAGGGCCAGACAGGTAAAGTAGATGAATTAAGAAGGCGGACATTAATTAGTGGAGAGTGGTGGGGGACAGCGGTGAACAGGAACGCACACTTAACACATAAGTGGCAGGGGCACCTCAGCTCCGCCCATCATGGCCATCCCAGCTTTTCCCTCGGCTTCTCTCCATTCCCTGCAACTCAGGCTCTCGCGCCGCACCTCCCTCTCCTCTCTTCCCCGGGGCGTTGCAGGCTTTCGGTGCAGCCACCCAACCCGGGCGCCCCCGAGAGCCGCAGAGGAGAAGCTGATGCGGTGCTCTCTGACGGAGACCCACTTTTCCCCTGGGAACCCCGAGCGGGCTGAAGGACGGGACAAAGCCGCGCCCTGAGGGTCTACACTCTAACTGGAAAAACAGGGCCTCACGCCCGGGAGCTCCGGGGTGGGTGTGAGAGTACAGCACACCTCGCAGAAAACACTAATCTCCCAGTGGATTAAAGCGGGCGAGGGCAGGGTCAAGGGACGCGATAGAACCGCGCAGTTTGCAGATGGGAAACAACCCCCATCGCTCAGGAACCCCTCCACACAAGTCACTTCCAAACCAGACGATTCTCGGCGAGGGGCTCATCAGACAGGCGGTGGCTCCTACACAAATGGCTCTGTCCCCTCGCCCTCGGTCCGGGGCGCGCGCAGCTGCAGGAGTCACTGCGCTTCCCCGCCCCCGCTCCTGGAGGCCCCCCTCTCCCCTCTCCCCTCTCCGCCCGACCCGAGCAGGAGCTCCGCCCCCAACGCGCCGCCCCAGTCGTCCCCCCACCCCCCACGCCTTAAAACCCCGTGCACGCCGCCCCACCGCGCCCCGCCCGGCGCACCTCTCCTCTCCTCGCCAGCGCCAGCCGCAGCCGCAGCCGCTCTCCCGGCCCTGGTCTCGGCACCATGAGCTTCGGCTCGGAGCACTACCTGTGCGCCTCCTCCTCTTACCGCAAGGTGTTCGGGGACGGCTCGCGCCTGTCCTCGCGCCTCTCCGGGGCTGGCGGCTCGGGAGCTTCCGCTCGCAGTCGCTGTCCCGCAGCAATGTGGCCTCCTCGGCCGCCTGCTCCTCGGCCTCGTCGCTCGGCCTGGGCCTGGCCTACCGCCGGTCCCCGGCGTCCGACGGGCTGGACCTGAGTCAGGCGGCGGCGCGCACCAATGAGTACAAGATCATCCGCACTAACGAGAAGGAGCAGCTGCAGGGTCTCAACGACCGCTTCGCCGTGTTCATCGAGAAGGTGCACCAGCTGGAGACGCAGAACCGAGCGCTCGAGGCCGAGCTGGCCGCGCTGCGGCAGCGCCACGCCGAGCCGTCGCGTGTCGGCGAGCTCTTCCAGCGCGAGCTGCGCGATCTGCGCGCGCAGCTGGAGGAGGCGAGTTCGGCGCGCGCGCAGGCCCTGCTGGAGCGCGACGGGCTGGCCGAGGAGGTGCAGCGGCTGCGGGCGCGCTGCGAGGAGGAGAGCCGGGGGCGCGAAGGGGCCGAGCGCGCCCTGAAGGCGCAGCAGCGCGACGTGGACGGCGCCACGCTTGCCCGCCTGGATCTGGAGAAGAAGGTAGAGTCACTGCTGGACGAGCTGGCCTTCGTGCGCCAGGTGCACGACGAGGAGGTGGCCGAGCTGCTGGCCACGCTGCAGGCGTCTTCGCAGGCCGCGGCCGAGGTGGACGTGGCTGTGGCTAAACCAGATCTGAGTTCGGCGCTGAGGGAGATCCGCGCCCAGTATGAGTCACTGGCCGCCAAGAACTTGCAGTCGGCCGAGGAGTGGTACAAGTCCAAGTTTGCCAACCTGAACGAGCAGGCGGCGCGCAGCACCGAGGCCATCCGGGCCAGCCGCGAGGAGATTCACGAGTACCGGCGCCAGCTGCAGGCACGCACCATCGAGATCGAGGGCCTGCGCGGGGCCAATGAGTCCCTGGAGAGGCAGATCCTGGAGCTGGAGGAGCGACACAGTGCCGAGGTGGCCAGCTACCAGGTAAAGGTTGGAGCGCTGCGTAGAGAAGGGAGCCCTCTGCTCTCCAGCGCGTATTTCTCGCACGGTTGGGGCCCTCGAAATCAAGGGGCGGATAAAGGAGGGGACGGAAAGCGCCCCGCCCAGAGGCACTGGCAAACAAAAGCCCTGGAGCCTCTCTCGCTAATTTTAGGGGCCTGGACGCCCTCTTTCCCTGCCCCTCACTTGCGTCTCTGTCTGAGCCCTTCTAACAAAGAAGCCCTCAAGCTTCAGCAGGTGGGCATAAACACGCTGGCGACCTGAAGAACAACCCCTCCCAAAGAGGGAGTGAGCGCAATAGGGGTAGGTCGCAGCCTCTCCGTGGTTGGCTGTGCTGTTTCCGCTGTCTGGCTTGTTTGATTGACTTTGAAATGCTTTCTGTGCGTCCTGGGAATATTTCTGCACTTGGGTGGGGGAAGAATGCGAGACTATACTGGCAAGAGTTCTATCCCGTTGTCTTGACTTTTGCCCTCAAAGGAGTAGAGACTGGCAGTCAAGGAGATGAGTGATTGGGCTAGTAATAACCGCCCTGCTCTGTTCTCCCCCAGCATACACTCAGTTCCCTCGGCCACTGACTAACGGTATTTCTTCCTAAAGAAAGCATTACAGACGTTAGGAAAGGAGGATGGTCGGGCGCTGTCCTCGGTGCTGATCTAGAGTTTTTCCCATCTCAGAATTTTCCTCCTGTCTCTTGTCCCAGTTATGACTCTCTAGACAATTAACTGCTTCGATTTTTTTTTTTCTCAACACAAACACATCAGTCTCGGCTACCTGCAATCAAGGGTCACCTCGTGGACAGCATCAATTTTCACGTTCATGGATGGCTTAGCATTTAACAAAAACCACTTAGTCTGCCCCGCAGCAGTGAAGTCCCACTCGAAAATTCCCATTTCCTTAACATTTTTCCATCCTAAGTGCATGTGATAAATCACAGAGATGAGTGCATCTTTGTTATAGGTCACTTATTTTTTTCCCGTCTTTGCCTGTCCTCTAAGCTCCTGTGAAGGTATCGATTGGCTCTTTCCTCCTTTTCTCTCCAAACAAAGGCCACTGCACCTTCAGTTTTACTACATGGAACATTCTGGGCTTATGACCACAAAGGACACAGAGGCAGGTGAAAAGTGTGGAAAAGAATCTAAATAGTGTGGTTCAGTTTCAAGGTGCAATAAAAGTTCCATTGGATAGAATGCTAATAGTTCAGAAACTTGCAATAATTCATTCTACCAAGCTCAAAGTTTCCATTTGATAAAATTAATTATGTTTAGGAACATTAAGAAAATCAATCAAGAAAGCAGTGAATCCTCAATGTGCTATTTTTGTCTGGAGCCAGAGAATTATTATGGGTGTGCAGTATTTGCTGTTCATTATAAATAGCTCCCTTTGATAAATGAAGAAAGCTTGCTTGGGCTATTTATTTTGGTATTTATAATTACAGTAATATTCAAATAAATACTTTTATTCCACTTCAAAATGTTTAACTTGAACTTTTCACTATGTGGCCTAGCTCTCAATGGCCTGAACTAATTACATTTAGTTAATTGAGACTTCGTATTTTCTTCTAGAAGCTTCAAAGGATGGGCTACGTGGTCTTCTGCTGGGCTAGCCCAGTATTTCTCTAAAAAGGATAACTTACCCATAATCACCATCTGAATTGGGCTTTGCCATGTCCTCTGGTTGCTTGGTGTAGCCCCTATATTCTAAGAAATAGTGACAGTATTGTCTGGTTTGTTTTGTTTGCTTTAAAAGGCTTTCAATGTTAGACAATAGTAGGGTCATCCAGACTAGCCTGCAGAAAACAAAAAACAACAGAAACTGCGGCATCTGCAGCTCTGCAGTGCTGCCCCCATCAGCCGTAGCCTCAGTGGACCTGCTGTGAATGGAAGAGGAGCTCAGACAACAGATATATATATCTATATAAAAGCTGAGGAGGGGTGCACATCTTCACCTGCGGGTCCTGAAGCCACAAGGGTGTCATCAGGCTGTTCTGACAATCTTAGCAGCGCTGATTGAGATGAAAAGCCTCCTTCCCCACAGTGAGATTCAGCCATTGTTTTCTTGCCCTCTAACCCCTCCCCCTCCCCTTTCACTGCAGTGATGGGAGGCTGTTCTCTTTCTTCTGCTTCAGAGATTAGTGGTAGGCCCATTTTCCTTTGCAGGTTTGCCACCCTCTTAAAGGCAGAGGAAGGCCCCATTAAAGTCACGTTTTCCCTGCCCCAGAGAGCTGACAGCCTATTTGAGGAAAGAAAGCTTATCACACTTTTGAAAGGGTGAAGAATGATTCAAGGTGACATATTAATAGTGAGTATACCGTGGTGTATGCAAGGGTTGAATCAGGCGACACGAAAAATTAAGAGGTGCTAGGACTATTGTCCTCAGAAGCCAAACAGAGCCATCCTCTTTAACTAAAGGCTTTCCATTTCTGACACAGGGTGATTCTGGTTCCTGCTTCACCACCATTAGAGTCCCTGTTCTGCCAAAGATGCCTAAGGACATTTTTGGACGGTACTGGGGGCCCTGGCCCTGTATGATGGTCAATCTTGGAAAGCTGAAGCTTTCCTTGAAAGACCTTGCGGAACAATCAGGATCACACCATCAGTTAATGCTCTCCAGGGAGATGAGCCAAGTCTGCCCTCTTCTCTCCAGTATGAGATTGAAATGTAGCCTAATTAAACAGCAGGAAGGGGCTGGCCCCTTGGAGATTGGGGGTGGCAGTGGCTGCATATACATCTATAACCTGATAGATCCATTTCTGAAATTAGAATTCAAGAAAAAGGTCTTCATTTGGTCCCCTTCTCTCTCTTTTTTTTCAACTCTTCCATATGTTTTTTGCTTTCTTTTGTTCTGTTTTTGTCCCCTCTACCTCAGTATATTAGGGCTTCCCTGGTGGCTCAGTGGTAAAGAATCTGCCTGCCAATGCAGGAGATGCAGGTTTGATCCCTGGGGATCAGGAAGATTCCCCTGGAGGAGGAAATGGTAACCCTGTCTAGTATTCTTGCCTGGGAAATCCCATGGACAAAGGAGCCTGGTGGGCTAAAGTCCATGGGATCACAAAGAGACATGACTTAGCAACTAAACACCAAACATACCACCTCACTGTATTATTGCCACCTGGCCCACCCTGATAGAGCCCTTACAGAAAAACTAGTGGTTCCTAAACCCATTGACCCGCCAAGGTTACTTGGGAGCTTAACAGAAAGAGTCTCAGGCTTACTCCCAAAGATATGGATTCAGTAGTTTGCAGGTGGGGCCCAAGAATATGCAGTTTCAATAAAAGCACTGCAGCCTATCAATTCCTCAGACTGATTTGGGGGTGCACTGACTTAAACCACCTTTCCCAGTGTAAACCAGCCTATAGAAATACTTATAGTGCAACATTTTTAAAGTATTGTAGAAAAAATCATGGGAAGAAACAAAGATAGGAGTGAGAAAAGGCAGCAGAGTGACCTGTGAGTGTACCACGTACAGAAATCCTCTCTCTCCACCTTTGTTATCAGACAGAGTAGTAATTCTGAACAGCCTTCTTCAATCAGATGGGGCCGCACTCACTACTGTTCCCCTGGGTGAGGGCCCCTAAAAGTGATGAACCCACAGCTCTGTCTGTTAACCTGTGCGCCACTGCAGATGTTCTGGTGGCCTGTTCTCTCTCTTACTCCCAGTCCACATCCTTCGAGCCCCGAGGAGGATGCTCAGCACTCTGGTTAGCCATTCCAGGAGAGACCCTTGGAATGGGAGTGCCTCTCTCCTGTTCCCTCAGTCTAAGTCAGCAGCTGCTGCGTGGTTGGGGGAGGGGGCAGACTGCAGCGCTTTGCTCAGATTTCCAGCTGGAGGCCATCTTTGGCAGGGCTTTTGAAGGGCAATGCAAGACTGCCTAGGGTGGGGAAGAAAGCGCAGACAAAGAGCCTAGATGTTGAAGAGCAGGGGTCAGCAGTCAGCATAGTTTCTTCTAAAAAGAGCAAAGTCATGCTTTATGTCTACACTGATCCATAAAATAGACCTGTGAAATGTGTGGCAGAAAAGTTCAAGGAAATCTCATCTATCTAGAACTCAGGTCCCCAGCAACCTCTCATTCAGAAAACAGCTGTGAAACAAAAATAATTTTTTTAAAAGAAACTAATTAACCTGCTGATGTGACACATCTGTCTCTAAATCACATATTCGGAAGTTGGCCCCTCTGTTGCCCCCCAGCTTATTTGTTACTTTACTTTGTGATTCTAAAGCACTTTGCTATTTGGATTTCAAGCCTGCAGCAAGATAGAGAAGAGGAACCACCGGAGTCAGGCATTGTCAGGAGTGAGTAGCAGATTAGTTCAACTTTCAGGACAAAGAAAACCACTAGTAGCAAACACTAGTTCAAATACTGCTCTCAGGGGCCATTTAGGGAAAATACACAGCCTTATATATACCTTAGTTGACCTAAAAGATAAAACACATCACAGAATTCTAGAGAAATAATTGATCATTATCTTAATCCTTAGTTGCTGAGAAAGGTTGCATTTTGTTTAGTATCCTAGGAAAGAGTAGTACAAAGCACTTTAGAAAAGTTTTTATTTAGATTTGTTATTAAAACCTGTTATGGAAACCTGGGTGTCCAGAGCTGAAAAGCCTGTGGCTGTTTTGAAGAATGAAGTATTATATTAAATTCTGGAATTTAAGGTTTTAACTTTGTACCTTCCTATCTGGAGAAAGAAAATAATATCCTTTAAATGGAAAAAAAAAAAAAATCCAACTGTTATGGAGATGTACATCTTCGTGAAAAACAAAAAATAATCCAGTGCTTTATGGGATTTGCCTCCAACTCTCCAATGTTAAAGTTTTATTATACGTTGCTTTCTTTAGTTATCTAAGCCAGGGGTTGCCTATTTCTGGGATCTAATCCCTGATGATCCAAGGTGGAGCCGATGTAATAATAGAAATAAAGTGCACAACAAATGCAGTGTGATTGAATCATTCCAAAACCATCCCCTCCCCTCAATCCGTGGAAAAATTGTTTTCCACGAAACCAGTCCCCAGTGCCACAAAGGGTTGGGACCACTGATCTAAGGGGTTGTAGGGAGGGCTCGTGATCAATTTGTCCATATCATTAAAAGGGTAGAGTCACATGGTATGATATTAACAATAATAAAAATTACTAACATTTAGTAAGCAGTTCCTAGGTACCAAATGTTGTTCTAATGACTATTATCTAATTGACCAGATAATGAACTCATCACATCATAATGTGAGGTGCATTAAATTGAAATCCTCACTTGAGGATCTCAGAATACCTCAGAAAAGAAGAAACATTATAATTTCCCATATACAGAAATGGAAGTTTCAAAGAAAGTAGAGTATAGAAAACTGAGGTATGTTAGATGTTGGTGTCAGGGCAAGAAATGCAATCCAAAGATCTTGATGCAATCCTCTTTTTTTCCTCCTGTAACATTTCTCCTGCCCCTCTGCATAATGAGAATACTTGCTCCCCTTTCTCCTTTTCCTTCACCTTAGACTCTTTTCCCCTTACCACAGTATATTGATTCTCTTACTCCTAGGGCGTCACTAGATTTGCTTGTAGCTCAGATGGTAGAGTCTGCCTGCAATGCAGGACAACTGGGTTCAATCCCTGGGACAGGAAGATCCCCTGGAGAAGGAAATGGCAACCCACTCCAATATTCTTGTCTGGAAAATCCCATGAATGGAGGAGACTTGTGGGCTGCGGTCCATGGGGTTGCAAAGAGTTGGACACAACTGAGCAACTAACACTATTTAACCTCAAATATAGCAACTATCAAGTAAAATTTCTTGACAAAAATCCCTTTAAACTCTTATGATCTCTTAACACACTTTGGAATATTTCCACCATTGTTCAGTGTATTATATATTTTCCTCACTGCTTATCATTCCTTGCTCTGAACCCATCATTCCTTGCTCTGAACCCATCAGTTAATTGGGTTTTTTTTTGCAGTATTCCTGTCAATATTTATAGAACAGGTAGGTGGTATGAATTTTAATTCTTTCTGCAGATTCTTTTGATTTGGAAGTTTGCACCCCCTGATCTATCAGCCCTGGCTTTCACCAGCATTTTATCATCCCTACAAGGGAAGTTCAAAGGGTTCCTCAGCACTTTCTTGGGGTTTCTGATATATTTATCTGCATGACTGTTTCATAAAAATAACTGTCAGCCACTGTACTCACCATGTTGAGAATTGCAACTGAATTATATGAGTTATTTGCTCAGAATAAGAAAAGAAATTCATTCAACAATCATTCATTGAGCATCTCCAGTGTTCATTGTGCTAGGCTATGGGCTTCCAGGGGTGAACTAGACAGACGGCTTCCATGTAAATTACATCCCAGTACAATAGTTTTCTAACAGTGGATTTACCCTCCCAGGGCCATTTAGCAATGTCTGGAGACATTGCTGGTTATCACAGCTGGGAGAGAAGGTGCTGCTGGCATCTAGTCGATAGAGGTCGGGAATGCTGCTAAAAATCCTACATTCACAGCGACAGCTCCCCTCAACAAAGAATTATCCATATAATAAGAGCTAAAAAGCAGAGTGGCCACTTTCAGGTAGGGGCTTTTTTCTGAAGATACTTTTTTTAAAGTTTTCACAAATTTCCTTCATGGGCTAGCAGTTTCCCCGGCTTAAGGTAAAAGTACATGCTAGATCAGTGTGGAGAGGGTACTTAAATTGGATGCTGAAGACCTGAGTAAAGGACATTTGAACTGAATCTTATATAACATGAAGTCAGCCATGTGAAGACCCACCACAGAGCATTCCAAACAGAGGAAAGAGCTAGTCTAATGGGCCTGCTATAGCAGTGAACTTGGTAAGTTTAAGGAGCAAAAGAGAAGGCCACGGTAACTAAAACATACTGAGCAAGGTGAAAAGTATAGGCTGTGCTGAGAAGTTTGCACTTAATTCCAAAGCTGTTGGAGGGTGTTAAGTAGATGAGGAATAGGATCTGCTGTGTTTTTAAAAGATCCTCTCGTTTCTCAAGAATCACAGATTTAAACCTTTTTTTCTTCTGTGCCTGGTTTTGTACCTGGAGGAACTTAAAGCACAAGTATTATATGAACTTAAGTTTCTTTTTTTAAAAAATTATAATTTCAATCTGCCATTTGGATTAAAAAAAAAAAATTCCTTGAAGTGTCTATGCTTCCTATCTGTCATGTAAAGTTCGGTCAGTGAAGTGATTGACTAGCAGACTTCATGAAACCATCACAATGAATGGAGGCAGAGACTTGCCATCCTCTCTGGGCTCTCCACAGTTGGCATTTTCTGAATCTAAGCTCCTGACCTGAGCCTTTGGTTTCGAAAAGGACATTCAACAACTGAGTGATTCAGCAGTAATACAATAGCAAGGGAGGGACAGTAAGTGAGTAAAACATAAATATCTTCCCGGTGTTTAGTTGAGAACCCTGTGACCCCTGATAGAAATGTATCCAGATCTCCTGGGAACTTTATGGAAAAATTAAGATGTTGGGACCCCATCCTGGAACAGTTGGATCAGAATCTGGGCTGAGGGACAGGTATGGATTTTTAATGTGTAGGCAGAGTTGAGAATCCTTGCTTTCTCAATCTCAATGAATGTCGACCAGTTTGGCCTACATATATTGGATTTGTGTTGCTGCTTTTCAGGATAACATTGGGCAGCTGGAGAATGATCTGAGGAACACCAAGAGTGAGATGGCGCGCCACCTTCGGGAATACCAGGACTTGCTCAATGTCAAAATGGCTCTTGACATTGAGATAGCAGCTTACAGGTACATCACAGGGCATGCTCACCTAGGCAGATCCTATCACCTGGGGCATCGCTACCCACATAAGTGGTTTTAGGCTCCAGTTTATGGGTGAAGCAGGGGATGAGGAAAGGCATCACTGCCTCCTTTCAGGTAAGCTGACCCTTACGTCCCTCAACTTGGTTAGGTCCCAGCTCCACCCCACTAGTGCCTGGAGGCCTGGAGCAGTCTACCTGCCTCTGCAGAGATTTAAGGCAATAATGTGAGTGCACAGAGGTTGAAGTAAAACCCACCAGACTCTAACTTTAAAAACAGGGTTCATACAACATAGAAAGTCCTCACAGATGAAGTATGCCCCTGGATACCTGTGTAAGTAAACATTTACCTTAAAAAAAAATGACAGCAGCTACTACTTTTTGGATGACTACTGTGTGCTAGGCACTATATTAGATTCTGCATATAAATTATCTAGGTATCAGGTTATATCATCATTTTGCAGATGAGGAAACTTGAACGATAGACTGTGTAACTTGCTGAAAATCACAGTATTGGTAAATGAAAGAGTTCAGATTCAACCTCAGATCTGTCTGAGAATTTTTTCTTTTATTCTGACACTTTGTATACTACTTTAAAGCTCCCAGAGGATTTGATAGTGTTTTGGGTTTCTGTTTTTTTTTTTTTTTTAAATGATAAAAGTTACCAGAATTATGAGAGGAAAAGAAAGATACTGGAGCCATTCTATTATGATGCTGTTTAGGCCAGGCTGGGAAAAAGCTTGGTATCTGAAACAGGTTACTTCCTTGGTTTCTGTTATTGCTGATTCCATTTCCTTTGTACCCTGACATGCTGAAAAAATACAGATCTCAAGTTCAGGCTGAATTAGGCAGTTTCTTTGTGGACTTCTTACCTTCTTATCCCTGTTGCACTTAAGGTATTAATTAGTAAATTACTTCTCCGTAGATCTTTGTAGACTCTTAAGTGCCAAAACTGGGTGTGATGAAACCAAGGGGGAGTTGAAGGTTTTTTTTTTTTAATGTATTTGCAAATAAGATAGGTTTCCCCTTGACAGTGCTTTAAACATAGCTGGTGCTAAAGGCATGTGTGTGTGTGTGCGTGCGCTGGATGAAAAGGTGTGTGTGTATGCTGGATAAAGTCCAAGTCTTTGGCCTTGAAATTCAATATTTATTGGTCTCAATGTCATGAAGAAACTGTGAAATCTGGAATCTGAAGTCTTTCTGAAATGAATAGGGGATGGATGGTTAAATTCTTTCAGAAGTTGCAAGTTGACTTCCTAAGAGTTTTTCTCTGTTGGATTTACAGGAAGCTGCTGGAAGGCGAAGAGACACGTTTCAGCACCAGTGGATTAAGCATTTCGGGGCTGAATCCACTTCCCAACCCAAGCTATCTGCTCCCACCTAGAATCCTCAGTTCTGCCACCTCCAAAGGGTCAGCCACTGGGCTGTCTCTTAAGAAAGAGGAGGAGGAAGAGGAGGCTTCTAAGATAGCCTCAAAGAAAACCTCCCAGATAGGGGAAAGTTTTGAAGAAATATTGGAGGAGACAGTGATATCTACTAAGAAAACCGAGAAATCAAATATAGAAGAAACCACCATTTCAAGCCAAAAAATATAATTCTCTTGCTTAAAAAAAGTTAATGCTTAGGAGGGGATAATATACACTTGACTTGTCAAACAGCCTATTCCTGATCCAAAACACCTGTCGCCACTTCACATTGTCTTCAAGGCTTCAGTCTCATATTTAGCATCGAATACTTACTTTCTCTAATAAGAAGTCCACACCTTAGATTGGAGCAAACCACAGTCCTAGAGCAATCACAGAGGAGTTATCTAAGAATGCAGCTTTCTCACCTAAAGCTCAGGCTTCACAGCTATAGATGATTCAGGTACAGAGGAAGTACAAACGAAGGTGCTAAATCTGTGATCATCACCATCTTGCTGTGAACTGAAATTAAAACCTATATTCACTCACCATACCCAGCCGTTACCCAGCTATGTAATCTCACTCTAGATACCTAAAACATAAAATCACTGCCAGAGATAAACCCACAGTCCACACCCGACACCACTCGATAGAATTGTTTCACAAATGATAGGTGTTTGTTTAATGGGTATTTTCCCTCTCACCCCGCTGCAATTCCATATATCCTTTCTTCCATTCAGGAAAAAAAAAAAAAAGGATAGTGTAGTATTTGTCCTTTTAAAACACATTTAGGTTCTTCTCAAAAGAACTTAACCCCTTTAGCTCTCTCTGCTCAGTAAGTAGAATTAGATGCATGTTGACCATTTCTATGATTCATGTAATGACTTCTCCCTGTCCATTTCATGTCCTTTTAATTATATACTTAAAAAAAAAAGGCAGTGATAAGTTTTGTGGGTTACCCCTTAGCTTATTCAAATCCATTTAATTAGGAAAAAGGAATAGTTTATTAAGAATGTAGCTTTTCACCTTAACTTTAGAAGCACACTCATAGTTAATCCCAAACTGTGATTAAGCTGACCTTAGATTTAGAAGTGTAAGCTAGAAGAGGTGAGTATTTGTATGAAGGGGTAAAGACAAGGTCTCATTTATCCGTGGCAGTTCATTTGTGGTGATAGAGAATTAGCTGTTCATGCCTTTAACCTTAAAATCCTCGTATTTCCCTCCCCACTGGTCTAGGTCCTAAAAAGGCCTTGTCTTCACACTTATGCCTTTTAAGAATGCTAAATGTAGATTATCTTATCACCAGGACACAATGCTCCTGCCCAAAAGTAAAGAGTCCCTTCTGGTCAATCAACACCACAGCAAATAAATATAAAAAAGAAATCTTGATCTTCTAACAGTCTTGCCCAACAGATTTCCTGTTGCTGCATAGTTGGTGGGGTCTTGCTCCCCTGCTGGAGAGGAAGAGACTCTCAGACCAGAGAAGGGGCACAGATGTCCTGCTCGCACGCTAGGAAATAGGTTCTGGGAAGTCCAGTTTTCATTTGCCCAGCTGTGTAGCACCTGCATTGCCCAGTCTTCCACATGTGCCAAGTTTGATGCAGAATTAATTATCTGTCAGAGTCACTTCCACAGATCTGAAGAGTTGCCATATCTGTGTCACACATCTCCATTTCCATGGTGAAAAGGACATGATGCTTTTACTCAACTTTCTGATCCTAGCACGTGCTTCAGCCGTTCAAGGAACTTGAAAGAATACGTTTCTCTTCTTCCTTTCCCTCACTCCATTCCTGTCTTTACTCCTTACACTTACTGTAAAACGTTAGTAAAATAAGAATTAAAAGTCACACGAATCCCATCAACATAACTTGTGTTTTGTGGTTTCTGCTGCTTTAACTGAGAGAAGAACTGTTTTGGTTCAGTGAACAGTTGCACCCCCTGATAATTCAGAAATCATATGTTCTCTGTTCTGTGCATCCTTGTTTAGTGTTTCATTTTTTTTTTTTTCCCCTGTCAAAGCCTCAGGGTTATAGTCTGCACACTGTCTGGTCTGAAACATAATGCACTAAGTGGGCAGTTCATGGCAGGAAATGGGGAAATCAAATCAATCAAATGATGAAAGACAATGTATTCCATGCCTGGATAATGATTTAACTAGCTTAGCTTGCTGAAGATTTCTGAGAATGAACTGGCAGAAGGCACATGATTAAAAAGTTCTTCAAAACAGTAAGAATCTTTTCCTTCTTTGAAAATGAGGTTCTGCTTCTGCAGAACCCACATGCCTAGGTAGAACATGGGCAGCAGTAATAGCATCTTCCTCTAGTGTAGTGATTCTTAACCTTTTTTGGGGATTAAAAAGGCTTCTCCCCCTTGGAGAAAGCTATGGGTCCTTTCCCCCAAGAAAATACATGCATAAAACTATACAGGTCGAGGGACCTGTGACTCCTTAGAACTATCTACTCCTGGTATACAGAAGGCTATGGATGCCAAGTTGAGATCTCCTAATGCTAGGCCAGGTTCCAGGATGGAGACTGCCAATGAGGGGTATTTGGATGCAACTCACAGCTGATGGTTGAAGCTGGAGCTTGCAGAATCCTGAACAATATTGTCATTCTCAGTCCATCTGTCTAAAGGCACTTCCAGGCTACTTGAAGATACATTAGTGGTACTGCTAGTGAAAGATGTTAGTTGCACACTAACAATGAGAGTTTTGTAATAAAACATCTTTTAGCAACTTCCATGGTGATCCAGTGGTTAACACTCCTCACTTCAAACACAAAGGATGCAGGTACAGTCCCTGGTCAGGGAACTATAATCCCATATACTGAGTGGCACGACCAGAAAGTAAAACACACACACACCTCTTTTAGGGCCCAATGAAGAACAGTAGACTCATCAGAACATGGGCTTGCAATGCAGACATTTGTTGCCACTTCTAAGAATAGTATGTGGTTACTAGATCCTTCTCTATGCAAGGCCAGAATCCTTTCCTTAATTTATAGACTTTCTGGCTCTTACTAGTCTGTATCTCCTATTTTCAGTGAGTCACCACTAGTTGCCATGAGCTCGTTTATAAAAGAAACACACTAAACGCATATTATGAAGTTGACAAATTATTAAACCAGAACAATTATAGTAACGGGGAAACATGGCATTCAGCATCTCCAGGCAGGGAGGAGAAGGAAAGGGGAGCAGCAGTATCGACTGTCAGGACAGGACCACAGAGTGAATCTGTGAGACTGTGGGGAAGCCTGTCCATGAAGCATACTAGTGATAGACTTTCAGCCACTAGGCAATGAGATCCTCCACATCCTGAAATGCATTAGTAACAGCTCTTGTTTATTCAGTACCTACTTACTATATGCCAGTCACTGTACTAGGCAGTAAACGTAGAATGATCTCAGCTAAGCCTCACAACCCTCGCTAGGTATAGTATTTGTATACCCATTCGACAAATGAAGGAACAGAGTCTCGGAATGACAAAGTTAAACCCTGTCTGATGCCCCATTGTGAGTAACAGAGCTGGTCTGCTGACTCTTCGGTGCCTGCTTTTCTTTCTATGTTGCCTTTCTACGTAAAAGAAAGCCCCCCTGCCCCACCACTTGAGGGAATAAGCATCTTTCTTTTTTTGTGTGTGTGTGTTTCCTACGGTACTTTAATAAAACTTTGTATTCTGAAATTATAAAACCTGGACGGCAACAGACGCCACGAGCCCTCCACCCAGCCTCCCTACACACTCACAGCAGAAACACGGGAGATACAGATATTTCAGTTACCCCTAAAAATACAAAATGCTGGTACAAACCGTTGGGTTCTTTACGGGCTCATTCCCCCAAAGCATGATGCTGAGTGACCTTTGCTGATTCAGAAAGTGCTGTTTGCCCTTCTTTTATTTGCAGTGCCCTGGTTAAAACAATTCCAAACAACTTTAGGAAGCACAGGACGCAGGGCTGCCGTGGGTCCTGGCCCTGCAGAGGCGCTGGTGCTGGCGGGAAGCAGACGCAGCATCTTTCTTTTCATCTTCTTTTTCACTCCTTCCTCCCAGGGTTTAACTTAAGGTTTCTCTGCTCCAGAAACCCTTGGCAACATCAAGTCCCAAAGGCAAACTGGTACACATTGCAGATTTCCTGAGCCTACTGCCTTCCTGCACTGCAGTGAGGTGGTGGCAGCCCAAACCTGGGCCCGGGCCCATCTAACCATGAGTCTCTGCATGCTCCCGCTAAACGTTATAGAGGAGTGGATGCTACTAACCTATTTTTTAAAAAGGAGCTTTAAAAATATTTTTGTAAAGGAATGCTATAGTTCGGTATCAAAGAGCTGGAATTAAAGGAATGTTACAGAGGGGCCCTTTCCTCAAGAGGTAGTAAATCCAAGATATTTGTAATTCATTTTACTGGACTGGCTAAAGAGGGGGACAAAATTTGAACAATAGTCTGGAAACTAGAGTCCAAATTTTATCTCCAGAAATAATGCAAGTTATGCAGTCGTGGGGATAACCTTTAAGAACTTACCTGTGAACATAAGCAGGGAGACCAGATCACCACTCATGGATCTAAAGGCAAACATGAGATAGTTTTTTAAATGTATTTAAAATCCATTAGAACAGAAAGCACATTGGCAGTTGCTAGGTCTGGAAAAGAGGGGCATAGAAGTGGGGCTCTATTGTGGAAGGATGGAAACGTTTTGGAACTAGATATGGATGGTGACTGCACAATGCTGCAAATGCACTAAATGCCACTGAACTAATCACTTTAAAATGACTCATTTTATGTCATCTACATTCACCTCATTTTACGAACCCACTGATAGAGAATTTATGAGACTATCAGAAAAATAATTATGACGTCTACCATACCTTCTGCTCCAACTGAGACCATTATGTACAGCCACCTGGGTCAACCCAGTAGAAGGAATTCCATTTGGACAACATTAAGCCAGATCTAATAAGAGTAGTATTGATTTCAAAACAGAGCCTGGAGAAAAAGCCAGAAATCTCCCTGGATGTAAATGAAAGAATAGCTAGAAACGTTGCTTGCTTATGAGAAGTTATCACTGATTTCCAGCTAATTTTACTTTTATTATTATATCATCAGAAATCTGTAAGTTCCTTAAATATATCCAAATTGTAAGAACACATTTTGTTTTTTAGAACCAAATAAATTTATATACCTGAAAGCACAGTGCTAATTTAAAATGGAAATAACTGAGGGGAGCTTTGTAAACATAGTTACTATGTGAAATTTTATTTTTCTTTCTAGACAGTACATTACTGGCTTTGCTGCATGTTCAGATTTAAATGTACAGGTTAGTTGCTGTCATCATGCCTTTTGCTATTTTCAAGTATCTCACATGGCTATACCATTTGCAAATGGGGTGAGTGCTCCTGAATCCAGTCAAACAAAGGGCTGTTTTTATTACATTACCAACCCTTGCTGCATACATTTAAAGGGAGAAAAGAATGGTTACTATGTGGATCAAAAGGCTGCTCTCCTCCTCTATCGATCTCTTAAAAGTTGATTGGATTGCCTTCATGTTTTATGCTATTTCACAAGCTTACTAAATGGGGGTGGGAACTAGCTAAAATTTATCAATTCTTTCTTAAAATCCCTTGAAACACACACACACACACACCCCAAGATGTAATAAAACAGAGTGAGTCACACCACAGATATTTAAAGAATTATGTTTCTACAGTGCTTCAGTGATTCTGAATAAAACAAAACAGAGAGAGCTCAGGCTACAAAGAAAATGAAGACCGATCCTGGAAGGGTCTCCAGGCTTGCTTCCTCATTGATTAATTACTGTAGATCGCCACATGGCTACCCTGTTCCCTGATGAGACAAGTGGTCTCTGTTCTGAGACTTTTCATTCCAGTTTTATCACATTCTTCTAGGGGTTACAGAATGCTCAGCAGACTGTAACCAAAATCATTAGTATAAGGGCTGGAATTTTAGACTATAATCAGTAGCAGTCTGGTTAATTGCTGATTATTACACAGGGCAAAAAAGCAGCTCTTTCCTTAGAAGTGCTTATTAAAACAAACTTAACTCAGGTTTGTCTGCTATGCCATATCTGTGAATAAATGAGAGGGGTAAATTCCATCCCTCATGATTTCCAGGCATAAGGATTTATACATGACATATAGAATTCCTGATGTCCTTTAGGACTAGACAATTTTTCATCTTCATCTTAAATCAGACATAAGCTCAGCAAAAGGAACCCATCTCTGGCAACTGAAACTGTCTGTCCATGGCCTAACCTAGTCTGTAAAGTAGAAACAGCAGACTTAAGATTAGAACCAAGGTGAAAGCAGAATTCAGGTCCAACTCCAGGGCCTGTATCCCCACACTTGGTCCAGTTATTCATAGAAGGAAGTGAATATAGAAAATATACAGGACAGAAAATGGGGAGGGGGAACATGGTTTAACTTTGATCTTTTAATATTAACGGGCCTACTTATTCATTGGAAACTAATTCAGCAAAGTAATCTAAAAAGTGACTACCAAGGGACCATAACTGAATTTGAAAACAGACTATCTGACAACCACTATTCTGAGTGCTTAACACATTGAGTAATTATTGTAACAAGTCTTTGCGTTAGGTACCACTGTCCCCAATTTACTGATATGGAAAATTAAAGCTCAGAGAAATTATATAGAAGTTCAAGATCACACAGCTTGCTAATAGCAAAGCTGGAGGTCAAATCTGTGAGTCTGGGCTTCAAAATTGATGTCCTTAAACCAATGTGAAATACTGCCTCTAGGCCTACTGGGGGGAAAAAATCTATTCCTGGCAAACATCTTCATCTTCTGATTTAAAATGTTGTTCAACCAGCTTTGCTTTTGGAAAAGCATTTTCTTAGAAACATTAGAAGAAAAAACTTTTCTCAAAGAAAAAACAGTATCACTATAATAACCTGTGTAAAACCACTCAGTCATGTCTGACTCTTTGCAACCCCATGGACTATAGCCTGCCAGGCTCCTCTGTCCATGGGGATACTCCATGCAAGAATACTAGAGTGGGTTGCTACGCCCTCCTCCATGAGAGCTTACCAACCTAGGGATCAAACCCAGGTCTCCCACATTGCCTGTGCATTCTTTTACCATCTGAGCCACCAGGGAAGCCCTGTAAAACCACAGGTACCATCAAAATGAAACAAATATGCATTAAAGATCAAACCATAATATCCATTGTATGTAAATAAATACTTGTCAACCTTTCAGAAGGTCAATATGGTATTTCATTTATGCATGGACTATTAATCTCAATAGATAACAAAAATTTAGATATCTGTCCAGTTTTGAAGAGAGGCCAATAATCAAACTCACGTACACAACATTATTGAAAAAGGTTTAAAGTGAGGACCTACCCTTTGACCATGATATACTGAAGACAGCAAAAGTGAACATTCAGAGTCGGCTTGATCCTTCTCTTTTAACAGAGCCCTCCAAGATAACAAAATACACCAGAGAGGCTGCCAACTATTAGAACTTGAAAAGGAAAAAATAAATTTTTTTAATTAGTCATATATACATCTAATAAGAAATTATGATCTGGTCATCTTAGAAGAATATTCATCTAGGATTGAATCACTGAGATTATACTTTGTGTAGGCTGAACAGGAAAAGTAAACTGGTCGGTGGCATCACTTTCAACAATTCAAAGCCACAGTTGCTGTAGAAGAGTCACCGTGTGTGTGCAAGAAGTTTGAATCCAGAGGAGAGATTGTCAGGAATTAGATAAGAATGTATCTGACTCAAACAAGAAGGAAGGGCAATGCACTGGAAGCAGAGGGAAGCTCAGTGAAGCCCAAGGTCAGAGGAAATGATGATACCAGAGAGAAAAGACTTGGGATGGCATTTAGGGAGGAATTCTGTCAGACTACTATTATCACAAATTAGCCCCCTGGATATCTTTGCTTAGAAAGGGCTTAAGCGAAAACAGAGAACCTAACAGCTGTGCCAAACAAATCTTTCTCTAGCCACTGAATCTAGACTCTGGAATCTGTACTTCATGTAGTCTCATTTGTGCAGATTTGAGGATTTAGTTTTGTTTCTGCTTTGTTCCTAGCAAATATCCCTCTTGAAACAGTAAGGCTAACCCAAGGCTACAAGATAGGACATTTGTCTTGTTTTTGCTCGAGCTTTTTCCTCATCCGTCTTTGACCCCCTTTGACCTTATTTGAAGACAGTTACCATATATGGCCTCTCACCGCTAAGTTTTTTGCTTCTCCAAGATAGAAGCAATTGGTCAATGCTTGCTCTTGTTTTCTGAGTCTCTCCTTCTGAATGTTTCCTATCCCACTGCCTTCCCATCTGTCAATATTTCTAAGGTATGCTGGATAAAAGATGCATTGGAGATTAGAAGTATTAACTCCCTTGATCTAAAACTGTGTTTCTACTGATATAGCCCAAGGTCACATTGCCTTTGGAAGTACCGATTTTTAAACCAGTTTTTTTAAACTGATTTTTAAATCGGTTGTTCTTACTTAGTTTACTGTCTGGTAGTAACAACAAGTCAAATAAAAATAACCAGATAAAATTCATTCTTTGGGATGCCTGGAGGTCAAGTTCAAGAGGGAGGGAAAAAAGAAAGGGTGGAACTCTTTGTGACTCTCATAGTATTTACTAGTATCTGCCTTTGGTAAGATTCTGAGATGTGAGTAATCCATAGGCTGCAAGTTCCTTAAAGGCAGACCACTTTCCTCTAATTTTAATTTTGTTGTCCACACAAGTGATATTCTTTTGACTTACTGCAGAAATATCTATCAAATAATTACATTTAATGTTGTTGTTCAGTCGCTCTGTCGTGTCCGACTCAGTGCAACCCCAAGAACTGTAGCACGTCAGGCTTCTGTCCTTCACCTCCCGGAGCTTGCTCAAACTCACGTCCATGGAGTCGGTGATGCCATCCAACCATTTTGTCCTCTGTTGTCCCCTTCTCCTTCTGCCTTCAATTTTTCCCAGCATCAAAGTCTTTTCCAATGAGTCGGCTCTTTGCAACAGGTGGCCAAAGAACTGGCGCTTCAGCTTCAGCATCATGATGTCCTTCCAATTAATATTCAGGGCAGATTTCCTTTAGGATTGACTGGTTTGATCTCCTTGTAGTCCAAGAGACTCTCGGGAATCTTCTCCAACACCACAGTTCGAAAGTATCAATTCTTTGGCGCTTAGACTTCTTTATGGTCCAACTCTCACATTCATACGTGACTACTGGAAAAACCATAGCTTTGACAAGATGGACTTTAATTAATTACATATAATACTCTGCTTTAAAAAAATAAGTGTCTTCCCATGTTACTGTAAATCATAATTTCTGAGCCCTTGGAATAACCTTAGTATGCCTGAGAACTTGGTCACACCAGATAGTTTATGCTGACAATGTGATTTATGGTGAACGCCTATTTTTATATACCTGGGACATGCCATATCAGGCTGTCTACCGGGAAGGTGCTGGGGTATCAAGGCTGCATGCCTATGTGACTGAATTCCAGTAAAAACTCTGCACTCAAGGCTCAGGTGAGCTTCCCTGGTTGGCAACACTTCACATATCATGTTGGGAAAATTAAACACTCTCCTTGCATTGCCAATGGAAGAGGACAAATGCAAGCTTGTGCCTGGTTTCTCCTGGACTCTACCCTATACATCTTTTCCTGTTGCTCATTTTAATCTGTATCCTTTCGTAGTAATAAGCTATAACCAAGAGCATAATAACTTTTTGGGTCCCATGAGTCTTTCTTGTGAACTATTAAACTTGAGAGTGGTCTTGGAGATCCCCAACACAGATGTTAACACGGGACAGGAACAAAAATAGTAAGTAATTTGTGCAAGAGACATTGACGAGGCAGTGAACTCCATAGCTGTTACTTTGTCCACTGTCAAATAAAGGCATCTGGTATAACCAGGGAAGGTAAAGACGTTTATAAAATATTTATTTGATGGCACAATTTAACTTTGCTTTGGATGTCCTGTTCCTTAAAGAGTTTTACTTAGTTTTTAAAAATCCTCAAGAAACACAAGCATTTCAAAATAGGTTAAAATAAATTTTTATTAAAAAATTGTATTAAATGTTAGAAGAAATTTATACAGAATTCATAAATTCTTTATAAAACAATTACCAATCGTTCTCCAATTATAATTGTTTTTATGCAGACTTGGAAATTTTGCAGTGAAATAAGGTTTACAAAATATTTCTTTTAAAGTATTACAATGCTAATTTTAGGCAAAATAATCTTTAAAATGGAAATTTTTGTATGCAAGTGAGTGAGCCCTCAAACACCCGTATTCTTTATCCCAGCAACAAATGGGAAAATGAACATTAAACTGACTTACTGAGGAAACAATGAACAAGTATTCTGTAAACCTTAAATTCATTCAAAATTTTAAATTACTTTCAAAAGCAATATCATTACAAGGTACTGACAATCACACTGTGTACTAAAAATTAATGTTAATCCAACTAATATTCAAAAAAATGTTGCCAAGAGGCACCCCTTGTTGTAAGATGTGTTAAAGGTGCCTTTAATACACTGAAGACCTAAACCCTACAGGGGACAGTATCCTCACACACACAAAAATAGAATTCATCCCTTTTAGAAGTGGATAATATCTCTTTAGTAGTGTTGCTGGTTTTAAAAAAAAGACATAAGTTCAAAATAATGCGGCAACATACAAAAGTGGCCCATGGTTTTGGTCTTTGTCTGAGAAGTACATTCTGTAATTTAACAAAGTCTGGTTTTAAATTTTCAGTTCAAAAGCATACTTCTTTTCCAATTGGATGACTGCCCAACTGATGCCATTCCAAAGAGCAGAATCCCAATCACCAACTTGAAAGGGGTATGGCTCAATGAAGACAAAAACAGTGACTGATTTACCTCAAAGATTAGGAAACAAAATCTATATCAAAGTATCTGAAATCATAAAAAGTAAATGCTTTTAAAAATTTTCCCCCTGAGCTATGGATGCTTTTTATATAGTCACTTACTAGAGAGACTTTTTACTAAACAGATCTTTCACTAAACAGATGCATTCTATCATTCCAAGTTATACTTAAAAATCCTATGATTTATAAGACTCCTACGATTCTTCGTGCTGAAAATAGGTAAGTTATGTCTCAAACAGCACAAAATGATAGCAATTACATGTTTCATGGAAATCTTTGGTGAGAATGCAATCCTGCAGAAGCCGCCTTATTTTGTTCACTCACTCATAACAGTCTTACAATCTTCAAGTAATTTTCAAAGGAGAAACCACAAGTCCATAATGAAGGACCAGCAGACCATCCTGAAAAAAATAAAAGTGTTTTGCAGTTACTTGAAAACCACTTACATATATGATCAAGTCAAAGATAGTTTATTTTTCATAACCCAACACTAATGTGAAATTCCTTGATTTAAAGAGAATGAAAGTCCAAGATAAAGAAACTTGCTTATCTACTCAGCTCATAACCAGACACTCCCTGTTAGTGTGCCTTTTTAATGACTCTTAGAAGAAAATCCTGAAACTACCAGTATCCACAGTTTGTCAAGGTTGTTTATGGCTAAACAGTTCTCCAAAAAGAACTAAAACTTCTCATTTTGCAGATTATTTAATATATCACCCAACTCTGGGCTTCTCTAAGAAAGACTCAATTATCATAGAGTATCATGGATCTGCTAGGAAATAAAACATTTATTTCCCATACAAATGCAGCTTACAACTAAAATAAGTGAGAAAACTTCAGAACTCTTACCCATTTAATACAGGATGCATTTTACTTCCTCCTTGAAGACTGTTCAGTACAATTCACCCTTTCTTTGCTACCCAGAGTCATCATTATGAACTGTAACTGTACTGCGCTATATAACACAGTGATGTCCTCTGGGGCTGTCAGGAAACTTAACACTAAATGACTCCAGATATCATGTTTATGAGTCTCTTTATGTCTCCTTTCTTGATATGAGGTCTTAATTCTTTGTGCTCTCACCAAGGCTGCACCCAGCAAGCAACCTACCTTTTTAAGATGCTATTTGTAATTTACTATGAACTGAAAAACTAGCTTAAAAAGAAGACTCATTGAGAAAGTATGCCATGGGCAATGAGCCTACTTTAAGCAACATTTAGAGGGAGTGGTGGCATACACGCCTTGCATTTCCAACTCTGGTCTAGCTATCACCCTTTCTTTCTTCTTTATTAAGCTTTTTCATGGCTCCACTTCCTCATTGCTCATTCACTGTTCAACTCACTGCAATCTGGCTTCTGTTACTGGCAACTCCAGTGAAAACTCATCAGCATTCTAGAAAGGGGTTCACAAATTCAAATACCCACAAAAGCCAGAGAAGTACCATAAATGAATATGTGAGTCAGTTAAGCAGTCAAATAGGGTATGTTGAGACCAGTGATAAACCATATAGCAGATGCTTAGCTAAAGGAATTTAAACTCAAAAAATATTTAAAACACAGAATAAGCCAAATAAAGTACAACCACACCATGTTTGGCCTACAGATCATCAGATCTCTTCTAGGCTAATTAGTCTAATCAAAGTAAATGAATTTGTATTCTAACACACAGAAGGACCCTATTAACATATTTACATGAATACAAATTACATTTTACAGAATGTCAATTTTTTGCATATAGTTATGTTTCAGAATTACAAGCTGTTTAAAATCTCAAAACAACTTCAATACATGTATAAAATTACACTTTATGAAATGAGATAATCTTTACATTTCAAATTTATATCTATGCTTATTTTGTTTATATTCTGATAAATATATAGGAATATATAAATTTATTTATATTTTATATTTAGATGTTTCCATTCATGGTCTTCTTAAACAATCTAATCAGAGTAAATCCTCTAAAAGACAAGTCAGATTATGTCTCTTCTGTCCTTGGCTCAAATCTCTCCAATCAATAGTTTCCCACCTCACTCAGTTAAAATCCAAAGTTCATACTACAGTCTATAAAGTCCTTCATGGTTTTATTCTGTCAGATCTGAGCTCCTCCCACTCTCTCCCTCACTTGCTACATCCTAGCCTTCCTACTGCAGAGATGTATTATTCATTTAGCTAAGAGGTCCTGAGATTACATGACACTTACATAGTTATCAATGAGGACTTTAATTATAAATATTCTTTAAATTGAAGTCATACTTCCTACCTACTCCATTGACTTTGGGATTTTACGCCTAGCTTTTTACATTTCTAATCAAGCTTAACTTTAAAAAAGACAATATTTTCTAAGATTTCTAAAGTATGATTTTATAAAAATCTTAGGAAATGTCTTATTTATACCTCTAAGTATGCTTTACTTAGCTAAGAAACAATTTTACTTTTGTATTTTATGAAGATCTTTTGAATTATTTGTTTCTAAAATATAAACAATTAGTACAGTATATTTCTAAAAACATGTAAGAATAATCAAATAATTACCCAAAAAAGTATTCAGCTGCCCTTTTGCTAAGATCCTAAGCTTTAAGTTCAACTTTTTCAACAGCTGAACCTTGATTCCACTGCTAACTAACCAACTCATCTTGGGCAAGGTACTTAATCTTCATACACCAGTTTTGTCATCTATCAGATTCCCCAATGGATTTCAGAATTAGAGGGCAAAATTCCAAAAGAAATTGGATTTTTCTCTTCATTAAAATTGTAGGTCTTATCTTGCTTTCATTTATCCTTATTAGATTTCACACTATACTTCCCACTCACATTATAGGCTACTTAAAATATCGTTTAACAGTTACCATGGCTTCTTACCAACTGAGCTAGGAGTGGTATGTGAAATCTCTACAGACTAATGAGTATCCGCAAATTTTTCTTAAAGACACGTCCTCGCAGATACATTTGCCCAGTAGTCTTCAAAGCTCTACTGCAGTATGAGACAGAGAAGAAAAAAGGCCTCTAGAATCAAACTGCCTGGAGTTTGAGCCCTGGCTCACACACTTACTGCTACTGCTGCTAAGTCACATCAGTCGTGTCCAACTCTGTGCGACCCCATAAATGGCAGCCCACCAGGCTCCCCTATCCCTGGGATTCTCCAGGCAAGAACAATGGAGTGGGTTGCCATTTCCTTCTCCAATGCATGAAAGTGAAAAGTTAAAGTGAAGTCACATCAGTCGTGTCCTAGTCTTTGCGACCCCATAAATGGCAGCCCACCAGGCTCCTCTGTCCGTGGGATTTTCCAGGCAAGAGTACTGGAGTGGGTTGCCATTTCCTTCTCCACACACACTTACTAACTGTGGTTAAGTTACATGTCCTTTCTGTACCTTACCTGTGCGTGCGTGCTCAGTTACTTCAGTCACGTCCGACTCTGTGCTACCCTATGGACTGCAGCCTGCCAGGCTCCTCTGTCCATGGGATTCTCCAGGCAAGAATACTAGAGTGGGTTGCCATGCCCTCCTCCCGGGGATCTTCCCCACCCAGGGATCAAACCCAGGTCTCCTGCACTGCAGGCAGATTCTTCACCATCTGAGCTCCAGGGAAATCCACCTTACCTGTACCTTTCCTTATCTTTAAAACTGGAGATAAAAGAATACCTACCTCATAAAACTATGATGAGTAAGAGAGCTCATCATTACAAATCATTTAGAAAAGTACCTGACACACAGTAAGCATCCAGTAAACATTAGCTTTATTATTTATAGTCCAAATAATTTTAATTATAGAATGTTTATTAAAACCCTAATAACACGGAACACTCTTCTTTCATTAATTAACTTGCCCGTTAGACATAAATATGGTAGACCTACCTGCATTGCTGCATCGCCTATTGCACGTCGAATTTCCCTTAGAGTTTGATACCGTTCTAACAAGTGATCACCACAGATGATGTCTACCTACAGGCAAATAAGAGTATAAGTCTGCTGTCCTGCTTCAAAAAACCACATTAAAAAAGAGGAAGATCAACATAATTATTTTTAGACTAGACTTTGCTATTTTGTTTTTTATTTATTTATTTTGGCCATGGCATGTGGGATCTTAGTTCACCAACCAGGGATTGATCCCGTATCTCTCGCATTGGAAGTGCAGAGTCTTAACCACAGGACAGCCAGGGAGGTTCTGACTTAACTATTTTAGACTGATTAAACATTCTTACGAAACAGTTTAGAAACTATTTACAAATAAAATGGAATGAGCACTAGAGGACAAGGCAGAACACAGAACACTACAGCAGATATTCCAAATGGTTTCCTTGAATCTCTCAGAACAAGTTAAATCATACTTGATATGTTCAGCATAAGATGGCTCAGAAAATTATATTTTTAAACAGTTCATGACACAATGATTAAGGGCTTATAATGCTTCAAAATGCAATCTTTGGTTGTTTGATCTTCTTATTAAAGAATATCTCATTTTCCAACAATGAAAAGTCTAATACTGATATAAAGTACATAATAAGGCATTGTGTTTTACAGGTAGAACAATCTTAACAAGGTCTTTTCAGCCCTTTTAGTGATGTCAAAGCTCTACTATAAATCTACTTCTATACCGAATGCGCTAGACAGAACAATATGGCTGTATAGTTATATACTGTATTGTATATGATTCCAGTATATTCACTTGCTAGAAACAGAAATGAAGTCCTTACATGCTCTTTCACTGAGTACTCCTTTTCCACTGCTTTAAAATGGGAACAGGTCCTCAACATCTTATTAACACATATCACTTAATAGACTCCATCTCCTAAGACTCCTATTTAGCTTATGGCATGAAATTCTTCCTTGCTCCAAACCAGAGTTATCACCTCTTAACTCCTATTTCTCCTTTTCCTTTCTTCTCACATGCAATCAGCTACACCTGTTGCTTCTTTCTTCATAATACCTTTTAAGTTCATATCATTCTTTCAAGTGCTGCCTTCAGGTTTAAACCACTGAAATCATCTCCTAACCAGATTCCTAACTTCAAATTTTGTTTACTCTAAAAATCCTACACAATGCCAACATGTTAATCCCCCTAAAACCTTTAGCATGCTTGGGTAAGAATAAAAAGTACCTGCATTTAACTGAGCAGCCACTATGCACAGCATACATTACACTTATATATTTTACATATATTATCTCATATCATTTTCACATTCCTATGAGTTAGGTATTATAATTCCCACTTTGCAGATAGGGATGCTTAAGAAGTAAAGACACTAAATTTTCCTAAAATCACAAAGCCGGTAAGCAGCAAAGTTCAGATCTGAAGCCAGGTCTATTTCCAGGTCTATCTTTCTCCAAAAATCAGTGCATGTCAGGGATTGGCAAACTTTCTATAAAGGGCTACATAATAAATATTTTAGGCTTGTAGGCCACAAGATCACTGTTACATGTGCTCAATTCTGTCACTTTAGTATAAAAGCAGCCACAGGACGGCTGTTAAAATAAAACACCGTTTATGAAAAGATGGCAGGCTAGATTTGGCCTGTGGGTCAGTTTGTCAAGCCCTGTGCTCTCTCACAATGAATAACCTCCAATTTCACTTTTCACTTTCATGCACTGGAGAAGGAAATGGCAACCCACTCCAGTGTTCTTGCCTGGAGAATCCCAGGGACCAGTGGGGCCTGGTGGGCTGCCGTCTATGGGGTCACACAGAGTCGGACATGACTGAAGTGACTTAGCAGCAGCAGCAGTAACAACTCTTGTTTAATGCTTACCAGTTTTAAAGTTGGTAGAGCAATATCTGTTTGCAAAAGGACTTGAAGGCAGTAACAGCTGATCTTGAGCACAGAACTTAGATCCAAGAAAAATTATAGACCTTGGAAACTAACACTATATTTTAATTAAGTATCCAGCAAGTCAGAGACCACCACTCTTAGTGGGCTGGACCATGTGGTATACATTTATGACTTGGTTACTACAAATTTTTAACTTAATCCCAAGAGGTTAGCCAGTTACTAACAGTTTGATGCATATGGTCCTAGTTGCTGTGTGTGCACACATGGATTTTATTTTTATAGAAATGGGATCGTGTCACATATTTTGTTCTACATATTCTTAAAACATACACACACACACAAACACCAAAACCTTAATACACGGACATCTTTTGGAATGCATAGTTAACTCTGTCTTTAATAGCTGCATAGTGTTCCATTTTATGAAATATATCATAAATTATATATCCATTTTCCTCAGAAACATTTAACTGCTTCTCACTTTACCTGTTGATTAACTTAGTTCATTCAAACAGAGTCACATTTTTGAGGATGTAACAAACATGACCCCCATTATTTGACAATTAGCTAGAAGGACTCAGCATATTCACAGCTATGATTTACTACAGCAACACAGCAAGGATACAGTCAGATCATCAGTAAGGTAAAAAGATGTAGGGAGAGTCTGGAGAAATCCATTCACAGGCTTCCTTTGCTCCTCCCTCCCAGTCCAGGAAGCAATACTCCCACAATACTCTTTTCTCTAGCAGTAGAAATGCAGCCAATTTGTGCACTCTCTGCCAGGGAAGCCCACTTGAGGCTCAGAGTTTAGGGGTTGTACTGAAGCCTGGTCATGTCGGCATTCTCTGCCTAGCAACTAGCAAATTCCAGACTCCCAGAAGCAAAGCAGGTATTCAGTTTTCAGTCCGTGCACGGGGAAACACACATTCAATACTGCAGTCTTAAGCCAGCTCCCTAGATGCTAGGCAAGGGCCAACCTTGTAAGCCAGTCCTTCTGGAGACAGCAGCCTCGGGTCTGCTTTGTTAACTCTTTTCTGCATAATCTTTCTAACCTCCTGAGTATTAAGTCTTAGACAGGCAGGATAACTACAATATATCTGAATCTCAGAGCAGAAATCAGAATGTGAAGATAGTCTTAAGGCAAGAAAAACCCTTAACTTTTTAAAAGCAAGATCACACTAAAGCTTCCAAGACAGAATTTTTCACTGAATGAGCCAGTGCCACACTCATCCCTCTTTGTTCATACATACTCTTTTCTTTGACAGAAAGTTCTTTTCCTCCTTATCTGGCCAAAAAAAAAAATCCATTCTGCAAATCCTTTGACAAATTCAGAGCTAAATCATTCACTCTGTGCTCCTGTTGCACTCATCATAGCCTACTGTCATTTTATATCTTTCCCACACAGTTCTGAGTTGCCTGACAGCATGAATTTTCTGTCTCATGTTTGTAGTGGATGCCAAGCACACAGATTGCTCAATTTAATATTAATAAATAGAAAATGAATGGTAGGGATATACCATATGACACATTAGAATCTCCGTAAATGATTTGGAAACAATTCAGTGGTATGGTTAAGGGTTAAGGTAATATACTAAATAAATAATAATAAAAAGGAACTTATCGGGACTTCCCTACTGGTCCAGTGACTAAGAATCCTCCTGCCAATGCAGGGGACACAGGTTCTATCCCTGGTCCAGGAAGATCCCACATACCTGAGGCAACTAAGCCTGTGTACAGCCTCAATTACTGAGCCCGTCTGTCACAATTACTGAGTCCATGTGCCTAGAGCCCATGCTCTGCAACAAGAGAAGCCAACACATTGAGAAGCCAGAGCACCTCAAGGAAGAGTAGCCCCTGCTCAGGGCAGCTAGAGAAAGTTTGCGCACAGTAACAAAGACCAGCACAGACAAAAAGTAAAATAAATACATAAATTACAAGGAAAAAAACCTGTCTTATAAGACGGAACTCAAAATTTATTACTACATCTTTTATATACAAGATATTTAGTGATAAATGTGATAAGCATTTTATAAAACCAAAAATAAGATTAAATGATGTACAAAGGAAAATACTACAAGAGTTGGTTAACAAAAAAAAGAAAAGAAGATACGGTAAGACATCAATAAATTCACAACACCACTAAATCAACCATGATAATTCAAAGACACTGGGATCTCTATATGAAAAAAATCCACTCAGATAATTATTGATTTCTGATTTGAATTGACTTAAATCTCTTAAGAACACGTGATCTATATATTTTTTATCCTTCAAAACTATCTTCTTTTTTTATTTTTATCTGCTACAAATAAATAATATCTTAAAGGTATTTTATCATTTAACAATCCCTTAGTAATCATGCTTCTTCCAGCCCAGCGTTTCTCATGATGTACTCTGTATAGAAGTTAAATAAGCAGGGTGACAATATACAGCCTTGACATACTCCTTTTCCTATTTGGAACCAGCCTGTTGTTCCATGTCTAGTTCTAACTGTTGCTTCCTGACCTGCATACAGATTTCTCAAGAGGCAGGTCAGGTGGTCTGGTATTCCCATCTCTTTCATAATTTTCCACAGTTTCTTGTGATCCACACAGTCAAAGGCTTTGGCATAGTCAATAAAGCAGAAATAGATGTTTTTCTGGAACTCTCTTGCTTTTTCCATGATCCAGCGGATGTTGACAATTTGATCTCTGGTTCCTCTGCCTTTTCTAAAACCAGCTTGAACATCAGGAAGTTCACAGTTCATGTATTGCTGAAGCCTGGCTTGGAGAATTTTGAGCATTATGTTACTAGCATGTAAGATGAGTGCAATTGTGCGGTAGTTTGAGCATTCTTTGGCATTGCCTTTCTTTGGGAGTGGAATGAAAACTGACCTTTTCCAGTCCTGTGGCCACTGCTGAGTTTTCCAAATTTGCTGGCATATTGAGTGCAGCACTTTCACAGCATCATCTTTCAGGATTTGGAATAGCTCAACTGGAATCCCATCACCTCCACTAGCTTTGTTCGTAGTGATGCTTTCTAAGGCCCACTCGACTTCACATTCCAGGATGTTTGGCTGTAGGTCAGTGATCACACCATCGTGATTATCTGGGTCATGAAGATCTTTTTTGTACAGTTTTTCTGTGTATTCTTGCCACCTCTTCTTAATATCTTCTGTTTCTGTTAGGTCCATACCATTTCTGTCCTTTATTGAGCCCATCTTTGTATGAAATGTTCCTTTGGTATCTCTGATTTTCTTGAAGAGATCCCTAGTCTTTCCCATTCTGTTGTTTTCCTCTATTTCTTTGCATTGATTGCTGAAGAAGGCTTTCTTAGGTCTTCTTGCTATTCTTTGAAACTCTGCATTCAGATGTTTATATCTTTCCTTTTCTCCTTTGCTTTTCGCCTTCTCTTCACAGCTATTTGTAAGGCCTCCCCAGACAGCCATTTTGCTTTTTTGCATTTCTTTTCCATGGAATGGTCTTGATCCCTGTCTCCTGTACAATGTCACGAACCTCATTCCATAGTTCATCAGGCACTCTATCTATCAGATCTAGGCTCTTAAATCTATTTCTCACTTCCACTGTATAATCATATGCTTATTTAACTTATATGCAGAGTACATCATGAGAAACGCTGGGCTGGAAGAAGCACAAGTTGGAATCAAGATTGCCAGGAGAAATATCAATAACCTCAGATATGCAGTAGCATATTGGGCATCTACTGACCTGGGGAGTTTCTCTTTCAGTATCCTATCATTTTGCCTTTTCATACTGTTCATGGGGTTCTCAAGGCAAGAATACTGAAGTGGTTTGCCATTCCCTTCTCCAGTGAAAGAGAAACTCCCCAGGTCAGTAGGTGCCCAATATGCTACTGGAGATCACTGGAGAAATAACTCCAGAAAGAATGAAGGGATGGAGCCAAAGCAAAAAGAATACCCAGCTGTGCATGTGACTGGTGATAGAAGCAAGGTCCAAGCTGTAAAGAGCAATATTGCATAGGAACCTGGAATGTCAGGTCCATGAATCAAGGCAAATTGGAAGTGGTCAAACAAGAGATGGCAAGAGTGAATGTTGACATTCTAGGAATCAGCGAACTGAAATGGACTGGAATGGGTGAATTGAACTCAGATGACCATTATATCTACTACTGCGGGCAGGAATCCCTCAGAAGAAATGGAGTAGCCATCATGGTCAACAAAAGAGTCCAAAATGCAGTACTTGGATGCAATCTCAAAAACGACAGAATCATCTCTGTTCTTTTCCAAGGCAAACCATTCAATATCACAGTAATCCAAGTCTATACCCCAACCAGTAACGCTGAAGAAGCTGAAGTTGAACGGTTCTATGAAGACCTACAAGACCTTTTAGAACTAACACCCAAAAAAGATGTCCTTCTCATTATAGGGGACTGGAATGCAAAAGGAGGAAGTCAAGAAACACCTGGAGTAACAGGCAAATTTGGCCTTGGAATACGGAATGAAGCAGAGCAAAGACTAATAGAGTTTTGCCAAGAAAATGCACTGGTCATAACAAACACCCTCTTCCAACAACACAAGGAAGACTCTATACATGGACATCACCAGATGGTCAACACCAAAATCAGATTGATTATATTCTTTGCAGCCAAAGATGGAGAAGCTCTATACAGTCAGCAAACACATGACCAGGAGCTGACTGTGGCTCAGACCATGAACTCCTTATTGCCAAATTCATACTTAAATTGAAGAAAGTAGGGAAAACCACTAGACCATTCAGGTATGACCTAAATCAAATCCCTTATGATTATACAGTGGAAGTGAGAAATAGATTTAAGAGCCTACATCTGATAGATAGAGTGCCTGATGAACTATGGAATGAGATTCGTGACATTGTACAGGAGACAGGGATCAAGACCATCCCCATGGAAAAGAAATGCAAAAAAGCAAAATGGCTGTCTGGGGAGGCCTTACAAATAGCTGTGAAGAGAAGCGAAAAGCAAAGGAGAAAAGGAAAGATATAAACATCTGAATGCAGAGTTTCAAAGAATAGCAAGAAGACCTAAGAAAGCCTTCTTCAGCAATCAATGCAAAGAAATAGAGGAAAACAACAGAATGGGAAAGACTAGGGATCTCTTCAAGAAAATCAGAGATACCAAAGGAACATTTCATACAAAGATGGGCTCAATAAAGGACAGAAATGGTATGGACCTAACAGAAACAGAAGATATTAAGAAGAGGTGGCAAGAATACACAGAAAAACTGTACAAAAAAGATCTTCATGACCCAGATAATCACGATGGTGTGATCACTGACCTACAGCCAAACATCCTGGAATGTGAAGTCGAGTGGGCCTTAGAAAGCATCACTACGAACAAAGCTAGTGGAGGTGATGGGATTCCAGTTGAGCTATTCCAAATCCTGAAAGATGATGCTGTGAAAGTGCTGCACTCAATATGCCAGCAAATTTGGAAAACTCAGCAGTGGCCACAGGACTGGAAAAGGTCAGTTTTCATTCCACTCCCAAAGAAAGGCAATGCCAAAGAATGCTCAAACTACCGCAATTGCACTCATCTTACATGCTAGTAACATAATGCTCAAAATTCTCCAAGCCAGGCTTCAGCAATACATGAACTGTGAACTTCCTGATGTTCAAGCTGGTTTTAGAAAAGGCAGAGGAACCAGAGATCAAATTGTCAACATCCGCTGGATCATGGAAAAAGCAAGAGAGTTCCAGAAAAACATCTATTTCTGCTTTATTGACTATGCCAAAGCCTTTGACTGTGTGGATCACAAGAAACTGTGGAAAATTATGAAAGAGATGGGAATACCAGACCACCTGATCTGCCTCTTGAGAAATCTGTATGCAGGTCAGGAAGCAACAGTTAGAACTAGACATGGAACAACAGGCTGGTTCCAAATAGGAAAAGGAGTATGTCAAGGCTGTATATTGTCACCCTGTTTATTTAACTTATATGCAGAGTACATCATGAGAAATGCTGGACTGGATGAAGCACAAGCTGGAATCAAGATTGCCAGGAGAAATATCAATAACCTCAGATATGCAGATGACACCACCCTTATGGCAGAAAGTGAAGAGGAACTCAAAAGCCTCTTGATGAAGGTGAAAGTCGAGAGTGAAAAAGTTGGCTTAAAGCTCAACATTCAGAAAACGAAGATCATGGCATCTGGTCCCATCACTTCATGGGAAATAGATGGGGAAACAGTGGAAACAATGTCAGACTTTATTTTTCTGGGCTCCAAAATCACTGCAGATGGTGACTGCAGCCATGAAATTAAAAGACACTTACTCTTTGGAAGGAAAGTTATGACCAACCTAGATAGCATATTCAAAAGCAGAGACATTCCTTTGCCAACAAAGGTTCGTCTAGTCAAGGCTATGGTTTTTCCTGTGGTCATGTATGGATGTGAGAGTTGGACTGTGAAGAAGGCTGAGCGCCGAAGAATTGATGCTTTTGAACTGTGGTGTTGGAGAAGACTCTTGAGAGTCCCTTGGACTGCAAGGAGATCCAACCAGTCCATTCTGAAGGAGATCAGCCCTGGGATTTCTTTGGAAGGAATGATGCTAAAGCTGAAACTCCAGTACTTTGGCCACCTCATGTGAAGAGTTGACTCATTGGAAAAGACTCTGATGCTGGGAGGGATTGTGGGCAGGAGGAGAAGGGGACAGAGGATGAGATGGCTGGATGGCATCACTGACTCGATGGACGTGAATCTGAGTGAACTCCAGGAGTTGGTGATAGACAGGGAGGCCTGGTGTGCTGCGATTCACGGGGTCGCAAAGAGTCGGACACGAATGAGCAACTGAACTGAACTGAAACTGAACTAGTAATCATGCATTCCTGCTAGTAAATAACCATTCATGAAGGTCACATATCTGTAAACAAAGCATACATTTTCCATTTGGAACTAAATGGTTTTAAAGAAGGTCAGCACAGAAGACTCCAGTGACTGGGTTGATCAAGAATTGTTTAATGGCTAACTATTTTGTTTAATGGTTAACTATTAACCATTGGCATGCTCAGGCCATGGGGTTGCAAAGAATCGGACATGACTGAATGACTGAACAGAACTGAATGGTTAACTAGCTCAATGTTTCATTCATATTAGAAGTAACTCTTGCTTATTTTCCCTTGGATTTAGAAAGCTTCAACAATTTTAGTCACAAATAGGCCTGCATAAGTGATAATTACTGTTCTATTATTTTAACATTTTGGTGAAATAGTAATTTATGAATGTTACCAGCTATAAAGTACCTGAATTAGAAAAAAATATTTACCTAGAGAACCAAGAGCTGAGAAAGAAAATTAAAGACTGAAACAAATTTCAAAATGTTAAAAGCCTTGAATTCTATGAAATGAGGAAAAAAATAAACCCACATTTTTATACAATAGAGTCAATTTAGAGTTTTGGCAACCAAATTTCTTAAAATACCAAATGTGAAATTTATCAATGGCTCTGATCAATATCTAGCCACAGAGAAAGTAATCTATACCCTAAAGAAAGCCTCTTGGGTGCCACTTCTTATTCTATATAATCAGGTACAACTCTTCTGATTTCTGCTCTTAGAAATAATAGACTATTATGGGGTCACTCACAATTCTTTGTTCAGGAATCTGTAAACAGCTATCTATTTCTCACCAAAAGCCAGAATAAAGGTAATAAATAAGTCATTTCCAGTTTTCAGTTGCCATGAGATATAGCTAGTATGATGTCAAAGTCAGTAAGGGAAGTCACATCTAACTGCATTTAATATATATATTTGGAGGAGGGCATGGCAACCCACTCCAGTATTTTTGCCTGGAGAATCCCTATGGACTGAGGAGCCTGGCGGGCTACAGTCCATGGGGTTGCAAAGAGTTGGACACGACTGAACAATATATATTTAGTACCAACAGATATTGATACTAAAAGCATAGCAAAATTTCATCTAGTTTTAAAATATTTACTAACTTAATCTATAGTAAATAGATATTTTAGAAAAAAATTATTCTGTGAAATTTTACACATGATGAAAAATAACAAAAAATCCCTTTTAAATTTGACTAATGAAACAGCAAAACTATATAAATGTGCATTTTCATTGGCCCACATTACTAAACTATGAGTATATTCACATTTTATATTCAATAATACATGGCGTTTGAGATTTTCATCTTACAAAAGAAAGTATTATACAACTAGAATGGAAGATCTTTTTCAATCCTTAGAAAAATAACAGTCTATACTAGATAGATATTTCACTTTTCTAGGTGTCCTGAGCTAGATACTGATATAAGGATGGCCTCTGAAGAGACTGAATGGATAGAAAAGTATACTTTTGCTCTACTATCAAAAAGAAAAGAGCTGGAGCTGAGGCTCTAGAAGCTCTTTAATCATTCTCATATCCTCAGCTTTTCTCTGACACCCAGAGATGGTAATCAACGGCAGCAAGAAACAGCCAGTAAGTCAAATATGATTAAAACTTGGGGGTAGGGATCACTGTGTACCAATATTCAGTAACTATTTATAATATCTACAATGTCATAAAACAAAAGCCACTGCACGAAATCCTAGAGATAGTTCTTCAATATGCTAAAGGTAATCTCACAACTTCCCATTTTTTAATATTTATTTTTATTTGGCTGTGCCAGGTCTTAGTTGTAGCATGTGGGATCTAGTTCCCAGACCAAGGACTGAACCCAAGCCTTATGCACTGGGAGTGTGAAGTCCCAGCCACTGGACCACCGGGAAGTCAGTCCCTTCCCCTGACTTTTAACATACATATACTCTACCTGACAAGCTGGATCAAGACCCATTTTTCTTCTGAGGAATTTTTCTACATGTCCAATAGTCGCTTCTCCTGAAACTCGGACAAACTTCTTTTCCAATGGCTATAAGAGTAAATAAACAAACCAATTTCAGGTAAAAAATACATAAAATGCATAAACCTTAAAACATATTTTATAGCAAAGATGATTCAAAAGATTTACAAAAGAAAAAATATCATGAAATTTGAGTTAATTTATCTATCCCATACAAAAAAAGAATTTTTGCTTAGCTTCTCCTCTCTAAAAAATGTCAACAATTTTTTTTTAATAGAAAGGCTTTAAAACTTAGAGCAAAATTTATTGACAGTGAATACCCAAGATTCAATATCTAAAAGAACCTAGCTTCCTCAACAAAAAAACTGCAAGAAAAAAAAAAAACACACAACCAATCAAAGAGTAGGAGGAATCCATAGATTAAAAAAGATATAAGGCCTATAAATAAGAGATATCAACCAATTACAATATATGGATCTTATTTGGATCCTGATTTTAAAAAATCTATAAAACAACTTTCATAGGAAACTGAAATAGCATGTGGATATTTGACTAAGGAATTACTGTTAATTTTTAAAACTATAGCATCATTATTATATTTTTATAAAAAGTCCTCATCTTTCAGAAGCAAACTGAATTATTTACTGATAAAACTATAGTCTTGGATTTGCTTGAAGATTATATAGGAGAAGTGATAAAGGTAAAGATGAACTGAGATTGGCCATGATTTTATAATTATCGACATTAAGTAATACATGTACACAGGCATTCATTTTACTATTGTCTACTTTTGTATGAGTTTGAAATTTCTTGCAATAGTGGAAAATAAAAAGATTAACATATAAACATAAATGCCTGGAATCTGATCCAATGGTCTAAGGTGATGGGTAGAGAGACCATAGGGTTTTAAAGTAGACTCAAACTAAATGCTTTCCCTGCTATTCTATCTCTGAGGCAATTAAAAGGATATTACTATTAACAAAAATGAAAAGCTAGGGTAATAAGAATTAAAAAGTACCTTTTAGGAAAACATAAAGTATTTTTCTAGAACTAGCAGAAAGAAATCCTAGAATTGTTACCAAAATGACGCAGGCAGGTTAAGCATGTATTTGTCCCATGTAACAGCACTCAGTTCTCTTCTCTGTAATTTGGTTTCTTAAGAACTTTCCTAACGATAGCTTTATCCCTAAATACCATAGTGCAACAGATAGCAGATTAAGTGCAAATATTCCAGAGACAGACTGCCTGGGTTTAAACCCTGGTTTTGTAATTTTCTAGCTGCAAGTCTTTGGACAACTTGCCAAAGCTTTCTGTGTTTCCATTTCCCCATTTGTAAAGCAGAGATACTAGCAGCACCTACCTCACAGAATTATCATGAGGAAAGGGTGTTAAAAAAGTATGTGTGTGTATGTGTGCATGTGTTAGTTGCTCAGTTGTGTCCAACTCTTTGTGAGTCTGCCAGGCTCCCCAGTCCATGGAATTCCCTAGGCAAGGATACTGAAGTGGGTTGCCAATTCCTCCTCCAGAGGATCTTCCTGACCCAGGGATTGAACCTAGGTCTCCTGCATTGCAGGTGGATTCTTTACCATCTGAGCCACCAGAGAAGCCCTAATATATGTAATAACTATAATTCCTGGCACACAGTACGTACTTAGTTATTACTAGTGCATTGATTTATTGTGCTCCTTTATGTGAAGGAATGTAATTAGAGGACCTAGTTGTCATCATGGATACTGATAATAATGCAGACAAAAATGGCAAAGGTTCGTGTTTTTTTAACACAGATATAAAAATCATCTCGAAAATCTATGGCAGTCTTTCTCACTAAGGAGCAAAACAGCAGTGCTCCAAGTGCAGTCTTGATGAAGGCACTGCACTGTAGGTACCATTGCCTGAATAGCCTGAATCCTATCAAGTGCCTTGAGAAGCACAAAAATCTTCCCTACCACCTGTTAACACAGAAGGTCAATTTGATAAGAAAGCTGGAATAATAAGATAGAATCTATAGGGAGATTTAAGAGACATTCAGCTATTTTCTGGCTATAGAAAATACATACTACTAAAAATATCTTTTAAAAAGATCAACTCATTTTACCTTGAAAAAATTCCTGCCTCTGTCAACTGAAAATAGTTACCAACCCAGTAGCAAGGTAAATTCCTAGCAACCAGATTTTAATTCTGAAATACCACCCAAGGATACCTTGGAGAAATGACCGATTCTGTGTCTGGGGCAAGAGATTTAAGAGTTGGAGTATGAAATATCTTGTTATTACAGCCATGATTATCTTAAGATATGACAATCTGAACATTAAAATAGATCATTAAAGAGGATTTAAACCACAAATATATTTAAATGCAAAGTAAAACAAAAACACTGATTATGACTGGAGCATGCTAAAGAATCAACTCATTATTTTGAACCTGGGAAGTAAAGACAAAGAATCAGCATTTATCCTTTCTTTCCTATATGAATGGTATTGCTGGCTAACCAAACAGAAGTTTCTCTTATAGAAGTATTTCAATAAACGGAGGAGGAATAACATCATTTTCCAAACCCTATTAAGTTAATGGACTTGACATTGAGTACCAATACTTGTTAGCATTACAAAGACACACACACAAACAGAGACAAAAACACACACACAAAAACAAAGAGACACAAACAACCAGACATTATGTGCCTCCAGTGGACAAAACGCCACCACCTATAAAGTATTCTTAGTTCCCTCAAGTCAAACCTGTATGACCAATACTCAGACGTAACTACCAGTTTACGAGCAAGACAGAACTTGTTAAATCACAGAGATGCAACATCAAAACCCAGTCTGTAGGAAACCATATAGCACAAATGACTCAGTTTTGTCAACAATGAACTGCAAGAAAAAAGAAACAGAAATGAACTGCGAGAAAAAAAACAGAAAACTTACAGATTTAAAGATCTATCAACCAATCACAATGTATGAACATTATTTGGACCTTGATTTAAAATAAAACACTCACCGGGACTAAGATAAAAATTTGTACACTGACTAGATACCTGGTAAGAAACATCTTTTTTTGTTCCCCACTTCCAATCTTTTGAAAAATCACAAACTTACAAAGAGGTTATAAGACTAGTAAAATGAAGATCCAGATAGACTTAATCTACTTTATGAACTAGAATATTAACATATTGCTATATTTGCTTTATCTCTTCCAACATATATGTATATGTGTGTGCATACATAGACACTTATTATTTCTTAAGTTGCTGCTGCTTAGTCACTCAGTCTGAATCTTTGCAACCACATGGACTATTGCCCACCAGGCTCCTCTGTCCATGGGGATTCTCCAGGCAAGAATACTGGTGTGGATTGCCATACCCTCCTCGACGGGATCTTCCCAACCCAGGGATCGAACCCAGGCCTCCTGCATCGCAGATGGATTCTTTTCCTGTCTGAGCCACTAGGGAAGCCCATTTCTTAAGTTACTTGCAGACATTGAGATATCTTACCCCAAAATATACCTGTAGTTATCTTCTCAGAATAAAGGTATTCTCCCTCATAACTACAATATAATTATGAGGAAATATTCAGGAAATTTATAACAATACAATGCAATTATCTAAATGGGTCCAAATTCAAATTTTTCCAATGTCCTAATAATGTCCTTTGTATGTTGTTCTTATTTCAATCCAGAATCTAATGAAAGAACGCACACTGTATTTTGTTGTCGTGCTTCTCTAATTTCCTTTCATCTAAAATAGGTCTGTCACTTTATTTTTATCTTTCACTACACTGACATTTTTGTAACTTGTTTTTTTGGTATGATACATGTTCACTAAAAAAAGCAACTCATCTTTTAAGATTACTGAAATACTTTACAGAGGAAGTGGCAAAATGCCAGGAATTGTTTCAGAAAAACATTAGAAAGAAGGGAAGTGTGGGAGTCCCTGGTGGCCTAGTGGTTAGGATTCAGAGCTTTCGTTGCTATGGCACAGGTTCAATCTCTGCTTGGGAAACTGAGATCCCACAAGCCCTGTGGCAAAGTCCCCCAAAAAATAAGGGAAGTGGATGGAATTATAAAAGAAATTCAATTGTCATTAGTTAACTGGTAAAACTGTGTGATGGCTGCATGGAGGTTCTATTCTGTCTACTTTTCAGTATGTTCAAACATTTTCATAAATAAAAGTTAAAGAAAATAAGATTCCTGGGAAATTTTTTCTGACATGTACTACTGCTTGGTGAAATATTTTTAAATTGAATGCAGCAAACAGACTTTATGATTGTCATGCCATAAGTTATGTGGTGAAAAGTTTAACTAGGCACTATTCAAATAGGAAAAGGAGTACGTCAAGGCTGTATATTGTCACCCTGCTTATTTAACTTCTATGCAGAGTACATCATGAGAAACACTGGACTGGAAGAAACACAAGCTGGAATCAAGATTGCCGGGAGAAATATCAATAACCTTAGATATGCAGATGACACCACCCTTATGGCAGAAAGTGAAGAGGAACTCAAAAGCCTCTTGATGAAAGTGAAAGTGGAGAGTAAAAAAGTTGGCTTAAAGCTCATCATTCAGAAAACGAAGATCATGGCATCTGGTCCCATCACTTCATGGGAAATAGATGGGGAAACAGTGGAAACAGTGTCAGACTTTATTTTTCTGGGCTCCAAAATCACTGCAGATGGTGACTGCAGCCATGAAATTAAAAGACACTTACTCTTTGGAAGGAAAGTTATGACCAACCTAGATAGCATATTCAAAAGCAGAGACGTTCCTTTGCCAACAAAGGTTCGTCTAGTCAAAGCTATGGTTTTTCTTGTGGTCATGTATGGATGTGAGAGTTGGACTGTGAAGAAGGCTGAGCGCCGAAGAATTGATGCTTTTGAACTGTGGTGTTGGAGAAGACTCTTGAGAGTCCCTTGGACTGCAAGGAGATCCAACCAGTCCATTCTGAAGGAGATCAGCCCTGGGATTTCTTTGGAAGGAATGATGCTAAAGCTGAAACTCCAGTACTTTGGCCACCTCATGCGAAGAGTTGACTCATTGGAAAAGACTCTCATACTGGAGGGACTGGGGGCAAGAGGAGAAGGGGACGACAGACGATGAGTTGGCTGGATGGCATCACTAACTCGATGGACGTGAGTCTCAGTGAACTCCAGGAGTTGGTGATGGACAGGGAGGCCTGGTGTGCTGTGATTCATGGGGTCGCAAAGAGTTGGACACGACTGAGTGACTGATCCAATCCTAGTCAGACATATTTATTTGAACTCCAAGATAAAAAATAAAAGCAGCTTTTTAAGCAGTAGATTATAACTAGAACTCCCCTATAAATGCAGAATTAAAAGAAAAATGATAAGATTGCCAAAGTGTTAGCTAAGAAAGTATTTTTTAAAAACACTGTTTTAGCAAAGTAAAAATAGTCAAAAAATGCAAAAATAGGATCATTTGTTTCTAAAACAATACATTCATTACCTCATACAGACATAAGCCTGCAAATTAACACGGGAATGTTTAGTTAATACTGAAAACGTAATGCTTCAAAACTTTAACAATAGTATAAATAAACTCCTATAAACTTATCTTTATCAACTCAAAGTCAATCTTGTTTTAAATAAATCCCACCCTTTTCCTATCCCAACTGCTTCCTGGCCCCCATTCCCCAGGCTTGTTTTGAAACAAACCCCTTACATGATCATTTCCTTTGTAAATACTTCAGCATGCATCTCTAAAAAATAAGAACTCCTTTAAAAAACATAATACTGCCACCATACTCTAAAATTTCTTAATATCAGAAAATAGACAGTAAGTGTACAAATTTCACCAACTGTCTAAATTTTTTTACCTAGTAGAAAATGATTTTATTTTTAGGGTTGTCATTACAAAGAGAATAAAAATTTTAATTTATGTATATATTATTTTTATCAGATATATTTTTGTTTTCTCAAAATGCATGCGCTAAATTTATTATAAACAATGCTTCTATTTGAAGTTTTCTTGGCCTTGGCTTGTTTTTTAACAGCTTTACTGAGATATTCACTTATCATTAAATTCACCACATTTTAAAGTATACAATTCAATGGGTTTTAGTGTATTTATATAGTTGTGCATCTATCACCATTACCTAACTTTAGAACATTTTCATCACCCAAAAAGAAACACATGCCAATTAGCAGTCACTCCCAACTTCCTCTCACCCCCAAGTGTCTGGCAACCACTAATCTACTCCGTATCTCTATGCTTTTGCCTATACTGGACATTTCATGTAAGTGGAATCAAATAACACATGGTCTTTTGGGCCTGGCTTCTTTCACTTAAATGTCTTCAAGGTTCATCCATGTTGTAGCATGTATCGATACTTCATTCCTTTGTACAGCCAAATACTGTTCCATTACATGGATATATCATACTTGGTTTATCCATTCATCAGTTGATGGATATTTATGTTACTTACAACTGGGGGCTAGCGTCTCATAAAGTTTTTAGTTTTCAAATCCTATCCAAATAAACACCATACACTGATGTCCCTTGAGTCTCTTCTAATCAATATATTCTATCTATATGTTCCCTCTTTATGTCTTTCCCTTTTATTTGCTGAAGAAACAGAACTGTTTGTCTTTGTCCTGCAGTTTTCCATTATCTAGATCTGGCTTATTATATTCCTACAGAGTAATTAAATAAGTTCCTGTGTCCCCTGGATTTCCTGTAAATTAGTAATCCAGGGGTATGATCAGCTTCACATTTGTTTGGGCAAGAACACTTCATAGGTGGCAGGCAATGTCGTATTTCTTTGATGTGTGAGGCTCCGAATTACATACATATTCTCCGTGCCCATGTGCTTCTGTGGAAGTAATAGGCTAATATTCCAACTTAATTTTTAGTTCTTTCTTCATGAGATTTTTATACTCTGTTGGCTCACCTGGCTACTACAGGTCACTACACAGATGTCTTCAGTGACCTCTAGGAGCCTATGACTGTACTTGTCCCATACAGAAACTGTTATGCTGCTTTCCCACCCACCACACTATGAAAGGACTTCCTAAAGTTTATCACTGTAAGTTTGGTATTTTACAACTTAGAAGAGGTTAAAAGAGGCAAACCTAACACTGCATCCCCTCCATCACAATGATCTCTGGGAAAAACCTATAGTATACTTTGTCCAAAAAAGTACTCATCTATTCCTATGCATCAACTCATGTCCCTTAAGCCACTAGAGTCACAAAACAAAACACTATGCCCAACCAGGTATAATTCACCCATATTTTCGTGTAGACTTTGACAAAGTCACTGAAAATCTAAGCAGATCAAAGTCAGTTATTTCTTTATATTTTTATAATCCCAAGTAACTCTACGGCCTGATTTACCCCCTTTAAAAAAGTCTCCTTTTCCTGAGTGACTCATACTACAGGAGCTGCACAGTGTGCAATGGCACCTGTGAAACCGAAGCCTTTAAGACAACTCTGAACTTAAGAATTCATTCTTACTGCTAAAGTTTCACTAAATGATTGAAGCGAAAAGTTGAGGCAAGTTAATCTGAACCAAAGATGTTACATGAAAATGAAATTATAAGTTCATATTTAACTCTAAATGCCAACTATGCAAAAAATGCTTTGAAATATTTTTTAGTCACCAAATCAGTACAGCATTTGGCTTCACTTTTAAAAATTGCTCACTTATTTTTCTTTAAACCATTGTTGTGAAATAATAATAAATCCCTACTTAATAACTCTTTTCTCAAAAATCTATTATAGGAGAGCATTATTGAATATACTCCAAATTTCAACAAGTTTTATTTCTAAAATACTTTTTATTGTTACCAAAGACAGTCTCCACACGATTGTTAATCTTAAATTTGTGTCTTATAGGGCCCTCTTGTAAAGCAAATGAAAAATAAAAGTAAAATACCTTAAAATGTCCTGTGCCTTCATTAGCACTGAAAAATGAAAGCAAAATTAATCAATTTTAAACTACATATTTAATCATATAACACAGAAAAATAACATAATATAAATATTTGAGAAACATCAATTTAATCTTAAAACACAGTCACCTAATCCTTTATGAAATGAACAGATACAGTTAATTGTCATATCTGCCACCTAGTGGTAAGGTAAAGGCAGTTTTATACCACAGTTTATTTTGCTTTATATATTTTCTTCCAGGAATCAAAAGCATAGTCTTAATATTTAGATTTCCCCCACATATAGCATTCTAACATTTTCCAGTTTAAAGTAAAACGTCTTTTTCTTTATCATAATTAATGTGCTTTTTTCTCAACAGTAACATTTACAAGATAGAGTCCTTACAAGAAAGCTGCTACTTTTCCTCTTGTTTTACTTGTAGCATAATCACCTGGGCATGATTTACTCAATTTGTCTTTCCCCTACAAGGACAAAGACTTTTGATTAAATCAATTACTCATATCATGAAGAGACAAGGAACAAACTATTTTGAGCATGTACTATGCACCAGGAGTTATATTAAGTCTTCATATATTACGAATGTTTTTCATTCAGTCCTCACAGTAGCCCTGTAAATCAGGCACTAGAATCTCCAGGATATGGATAAGGAAAACTAAGCTCAGAGATGATGAATAACTTACTTAGGGTTACAGAGCCAGGAAGTAATAAAGCTGGGTTTCAAACACAGGTGTACATATCAAGGCCCACATTCCTTTTTTTTTTTTTGCCACGCTGCCCAGGATCATAGCTCCCTGAACAGAGATCAAACTTGGGCCATGGGCTGTGGCAGTGAGAGTTGCAGAGTCCTAACCACTGGACCACCAGGGAATTCTTAAAGCCCACATTCTTTCTTTCCCATCATGTGAAGAATAGGCAAAATCACAATAGCATCATCTAGAGTATTCTTATAATACAAATATAAAGACATTAAAATATACAAGTTTTAACTATAAAGTATGTTATATTGACATAAATATAAAACATCATTTATGTATACATATTATATATAGAATTTAAACCTAAGATTATAACATAATCTTAAGAGTTATAAAATATTCTCAGGAATTCCCTGGTGGTCCAGTGGTTAGGACTCTGCTTTCACTGCCAAGGGTGTGGGTTCAATCCCTGGCTGAAGAACTATGATCCAGCAAGCCATACAGCCAAAAAATAAGTAACATCAAATAAAGTAAAACAGCCTCTTCTTCATCATAAGAATTATCTCTATAGAATCCATGATGCATGGGCACGTGGCTTCTGGTTAAACGTCTAAAGAGATAGCTTCTTAGTGACAAGTCAGTTCATTCCATTTGTGGGCAACTTTGGAAAAGACTCTGATGCTGGGAGGGATTCGGGGCAGGAGGAGAAGGGGACAACAGAGGATGAGATGGCTGGATGGCATCACTGACTCGATGGACGTGAGTCTCAGTGAACTCCGGGAGTTGGTGATGGACAGGGAGGCCTGGCGTGCTGTGATTCATGGGGTCGCAAAGACTCCGACACGACTGAGCGACTGATCTGATCTGATCTGATCTCAGAAACCACTTGCTTGCACTGAATCAAATGTTTCTTCCCGTAACATACCTACTGGTCCTAGTTTCACCTTTTGGTGCTCTTGAGAATTAGATTCAGTTTTTCTGCCACCGCACATGACATGGTTTTCACACCTTTTACTGTTCTGATTACACCTCCATTTACCAACCACTCTCTTAAAATGTAGTGCCCGGAGCTGAACATAAGACCCTAGTTGGCTAGCATAGCATACAGTGAAATAGCAAGTCTCTGGTTTACTAAACACCACCGAGCTTAAGATTACATTAAATTTTTGCCATGTCTTCTATCATATACTCTCATGTGAGTCTATTTTCTTTACCAGGCAGATGCTGTACATATTATAGCACCAGACTAACCTTTATTTCTGAATGAGACTGCATTATTTCAATATGCATATATTATAGTAGTTTAGACATGTGAGGAATACCGCATGTAGATTCTTATGACAATCCTGTGAGTTGGTATTATAATCTCTAACTTAGAAATATGGAAACCGATGACCAGAGGAGTTAAGCTACATCCTAAGGGTTACATACCTTGAGTTATGTTTTTTCTGTATACACTATACTGCCTAAGATTATTTCTTTTTATAATTTCCTACCTTACACATAGAAACTGGAAAACAAAAAGAAGTACTGTACAAGACTATCTTAAGATCACAAAAGATGCACACCAAATTTGGAGGTGGAGTGGGGAATCTCACTTGATGCTCATTCCAGCGGTTGAAAAACCACTGTCGATAGGCTGAACCCAGCTCAGTATTTTTGCTCCTCCAATTCAAGCAGGGTCATTAGCTGGATCAAATTTACCCTTATACTTGCATCAGGTTAAAAATCTCACCCGCAATTTGTCCTACCATGAAAGAGCTTCCTATGGCTTACCCTCAGTAGCCTGACTTCAGGGGTAACACCACGCTTTTCAATGTAATAAACATGTGGGGATTTAACTCTGAGGACTGGTGACTTCAAAAGGACTTCTTGCCACATTGGAAGCTTTCTTCCCCATAACCATTTGAAAACAGATAAAAGACTATTTTCTGATGTAGACAGATTACCCATCATAATCAACAACATACAAAGGTCAGTTCTCTCATTTTACAGACAGGGAAGCTGAAGAAGCTAAAAACTACAAGTTACATGAGGGCAAGGGCCATGGCTGACTTATCCAAATTACATTCCCAACAGTTAGCAGATTGCTGTGCTGGTACACAGCAGCACCTTAATAAGCATCTAATGCATTAACAGAAAGTGGTTAGTTCAATTTTACAAAGCTATATAACAAAGGAGTTAGGACTTAAATAGAGATCTTATTCCAAGTGAGGGCTTCTTTTTTTCTACAGCAGGGAATGTGTTAAAAATGGAACAGCCCTGGTAAATGGTAATGACTACTTTGAATACTGTGGTCAAGCATGTCATGATTAAGTACTGATTTGTGCTGCTGGCAGAGGCAGAGATAATGTAGCACACTTGGCACATATTTGCCATCTTTACGTTACTGCCACTTTTCAAAAAAGGTTTAAAAGAAGTTCCTATTGTGCATTAGTGGAAAAGGTTACATTTCTTCAAAATAATGTTTCAGAAATACAAATTCCCTTCAATTTTCAATTTTAATTAACTAGACTTATTAAAAATCAAGTTACATGGTAAAAAGTCAAACACAATGAAAAGTAAGACTTTTTCTGATCCTAGATTCATAAACTCCAATGCCCTTTTATAGAAGTGACTGCTATCAACATTTTCTTAAATGTCCTTTCAGAAATGGTTTATCCTTGTTGTGGGGGGAAATATATACATACACACACATATGTCCACCACCCCCTTTCTTAAAAGACATCAATGAGCACATCCTATATATTCTCTTCTACATCTTATTTTTTTCACTTAAGAAAGTGAATTTTGGCAATTGTTCCATACTAGCACGTATGTTACTAGCACATGCTCATGTTCCACATACCATTAATTTACTAGTTCCTTTTTGGACATTTAGGCTGGAACACATTCTTTACAGAAAGTGCTGTTTTAAAGTTTGGTATTATATGATTTCTTATTCTTCTAAAGAGATCTTTATTTCATTTATCACAAAACACTACTATGTGGGCTCAGTGGAGGCATAAGAAAGGTTTCTCACCTCTCAGGGATCCATAATATTTGAGAACACAGAATGAGTACATAAAGAGATAAATACAACATAGTACAAGCTAGATACTAAATAAATAATACAGGCAACCTAGAGTTATAAGGAGGAAGTGACTGAGAAGTCAAATAGTCATCAGGGACATAAAATAGAAGATCCAGATTTTCCAAGAAAAGCATTTTAGTTTATCCCGCAAACCATGTAATTATTTCAAAAACTACAGTTTGATACAGGCCAACTCTATGATGACAGTTGGTCTAACACTGCTGCAATATAATGGAGTACACTATATGTTACAGTGTTGGAAAGAAGCAATTTATATGAATTAGAGAGAGATTCAATTTTTGGAAAATAATTTGGCAAAACCAAGTAAAGTTGAAGTTGAACATATCCTGCTGCTGCTGCTAAGTCACTTCAGTCGTGTCCGACTCTGTGTGACCCCATAGACGGCAGCCACCAGGCTCTCCCGTCCCTGGGATTCTCCAGGAAAGAACACTGGAGTGGGGTGCCATTTCCTTCTCCAATGCATGAAAGTGAAAAGTGAAAGTGAAGTCGCTCAGTTGTGTCCGACTCTTAGCGACCCCATGGACTGCAGCCTACCAGGCTCCTCCATCCATGGGCTTTTCCAGGCAAAGTACTGGAGTGGGGTGCCATTGCCTTCTCCGGAACATATCCTAAGACTCAACAAATCTACACTCTTAGAGAACTATCTCACAAAGACACAAGGAGATCTGTAAAAAATGTTTAAAGTGACACTGTGTACAATAGCAAAAAAATTTAGAAACAACCTAAGTGCTCCAAAGTACAAGCAAAGATAAATTATGGTATGTTTATTTTAAGGGAACACCCAGTGAAAATGAGTGAACTAGTTATACATTTTAACATGGATGAATCACAGTGCTAAGTGAAAAAAGTTGGAAAACAGTATGACACCATTTAAGGTTTTTAAATGGACAAAAACAATTCTACATATTGTTTAGGAATACATACACATGTGGTAAACACATAAAAAATGCATGGGAATGATAATCATTACTTTTAGGAGAGCAGTTATTAACCTCTAAGGGAAGCAGGGAATGAATAGGGAGAGGTAGCCAAGTGCCTTCTGCCATAATAGCAAGGTTGATTTTGAAAGCCAGATGATAGAGATATAAGTAGTTATTGTGCTACTCTCTAGTACCTTAGCTCAGGATGATTTTGTAACTGTTGGGACTTTAAAATTTCTTTATTTTAAAGTTTAGAGGTAGAGGTTTAGGGTACTCACCCAATAAACTCTAGTAATAAAGACATGTCAAGTTCAGGCGGAATACGAAACACTGATTCTAAGACTTTCTTAGTTCTTCCTTTGCTTGAAGGGACTGGCTGTGGAACAGCTATTTGATAGCCAAACAAAAAAGTTGAGTTAGAATAAAAACTTCATAAATTGAGATTTCTGAAAAATAATTACACAGATTTAACTATGATGACTATTTAAAAGATCATAAAGCACTCACTCTCCCTTTTTCAAATAACATTAGCTAAACTGTCAAAGCCAGTGAAATTAGTGACAAGCCTGGGGAGTGCTCCACAGTGGAAGGCAGACATATGTGGCTGGTTTATCAGGGCCACAAAGAAAGCTCAGCATAAAAGCAACAATAGCTGTGGGTAATCCTTAATAAGCACTACTATGGGCCAGGGCTCATGCTCAGCACTTTTTATATGCACTATTGTATTTAACCCTGATTATGATTCCATGGCATAGGTACTACTGCTTTTTTTTTTTTTAATTGAAGTACTTTACGTACTTTAACTGTAAAGAAAATGAGATTCAATTTAATGAGATTAGGCAATTTGCCTAAAGTCACCCACATAGTAAGTGGAAGAATGAGGATTTAAACTCAAATCTAACTTCCATACTGTGACATTACCATCACCATAAAAGCTAGTTTTTGAGCAGTTACTATGTTCCAGGCACTGTTTTAAGTGCTTCACATTACTAGTGAGTCCTTACAACAACTTTATAAAGTGCTACAATTATCCCTGCTTTATAGAAGAAGAAGCTGAAACACTGAAGTCATCTGTCCAAGTTATAGACCTAATAAGGTGGCAGAGCCAGAATCACAATCCAGCTCCAGAGCCTCTACTCGTCAAGCCTTACAAATTGGGTTACAGTAAGTCACTGCCTTCAAAATCTTTCTCTCTCTTTGATCAAAAAATAACCAGCTATCACCAAAAAAGAACCTCAAAGGGAGTGAATTTTATTAAGTTAGTATTTTTTAATCTATAAATACATTATGATATACACCCAAACTTACCAGGTTTAGGTACTTCTAGACCTCTTTCTTTATAGAAATCATGCATTTGCTTTTTTTCTCCTAAAAAATGATAAAACACAGACTAAATTACACTTAAAATATAACTAGTAGAGTCAGAAGAGATTCGGGGATTTACAACTAGGTAATAAAATAAACTTACTTTCCTCTAGATTGATCACTAATTTGTACACTATGTCTTGTAACTGTCGGTCCAACCTAATAAAAGGAAAGGATGGAGAATACCTCAGAATTCAGAAAAAGCATTTGGTAAAGTGAATGATGCTCTTTGTGTGTAACTGTTTTCTGTTAGGAGTGAATATCTCCTTTCTCAGAGGTGAGTTACTTTTAGGTAGCACTAACGGTTCTCTTCTAAGAGAAACTCAAGTAATTACACATTGTCATAATTACAAGTAATTATAGACTCTTGAACAGTTTGCTAAATTGTTCCATGTGAACTGGTCTTATTTCCCAAATAAGAATGTGAGTTTGAGGGCAGAGACAGTACTTAAAAATTCTGTGTATCATCTGCAAAATACTCTCCTGTGAAGTAATAAAAACATAATAGTATTTACTAAACAAATGAAAGCAGTCCACTTTTAGTGTTTTTCTTTCCTTAGCAAACTGAGCATGAAATGAAAATTTGATTAATAAGCCACAATGACTTATGACAGATAGGTTTTTCTAAAGAGGCCAGTTATTTCAGTTATTTTAAAAACAGAATTCTAGATACACAGAAAATGACAAGTCTAAATTAGCATCATCAACTTCAGTGATGGAATTTAAATCCTCAAGAAAAGAGGTCTGTACCTTTTTTTTTTTCTTTTAAGGTTTACAGCAGACGTCACAGTGCCTGGTATACAGTAAGTGCTCTGTATGTATTTCTTTAAAGAATATGCATTTCCCTTTCTCGTCATTTTGAGATAGGTCAAGAATTTACTACCAACTACACAATTTCAATCTTTCAGAAAAAGTATACCTATTATATAAATGTTACTTATTTTTCTTACCTTATGTTGTAAAGAGGTTGTGTCTGATGTACTACAATGTTGCATTTTGGACATCTGTTGCTATAGTAAAAGTGTCTGACAATGCAGCTTTTACAAACTGTTGGGAAAAAAATATTGGAATTAGAATGTTTTCAAGACATTTCAAAAACTTAATATATTATTTGGAAATGTAATGAACTATACGCTTACATGTATGAAGACATTCTGTAATGGTAGTTGCATCTATTAAATAACCTTTGCAAATGGAACACAAGATGTACGGAGTCAGCTCAGAGAGATTGATCAGGCGCTGCAAATGCAATGGAAATAGGTTACAAATCCTTGCCAAGTCATACGTCCTAAATTTTTTTTGTCAACAATGTGTAGTTTACTTTGCAACATGGAAACATGTTCTAATACTTCAGACCCTTCAAATACTCTCAAAGTTACAATAATACAATATGAACCAATGTTTCAAAAAGATCTCATTCTTTTTGGAGCTACTGTATATTGCCAGATGAAGGACATCTTACTTTATGAATTATCACAAAATGGACAAACTTTCCAGATACTGGTGTTTAATACACAAATTCTGACTGGCTGGGTATACTGTCTGAATTAATGAAGTACGCGCTGCCCCAATTAAAAAAAAAAATCTTCCCAATTAGAGATTGACTAGGTGGGGAAGGGTTTCCCCCACACTCTCAACATTCTGTAGAACTGGACTGTACTCCCAGCCACTGTAAGCTTCTAGAAGGCAGGAGAACAGTACCCTTGGCGCCTACATCCCTGGCACGCAGTAGCTTCAATAATGAGTGAGTCGGACCCAGAGAGCTTAAGTGACTGCCGGAATCTTACAAAATGAGTTGGCAGGGACAGAAGGCCAGTCCGCGCCACGAGCAGGCAGCGCAAGGAGAGGCGAGGGTGGACTCCAATGCCAAAGGATGCAGCGGCGAGCGGGGACATCCGGCCCGGCCCTAACGGCGGAGGGCCGGCGTGGTCAAACAGGGGCTATCAATACCTCCTCTTCGTCCTCGGAGTCCGGCCGGCCCCCCTCCAGCCTCAGCGAGAAGTGGCTCATCTCTTCCTCCTCTTCCTCCTCTTCTTCTTCCTCCAGGTCCTCATCTTCTTCCAACTCCTCGTCCTCGTCCTCGAAGCGGCCCCTCAAGCGGCCCAGGCTGCGCTCCGGCTCCAGCTCAGGGGGCCGGGAGCCCGAGCAGCCGGGATCCCCCGCCTCGGGTAGGGGCGGCGGGCCCTCCTCACCCGCTGCGGGTGCCGGAGTGAGGGCAGGCGGGGAGACGGGAGGCGGCGGCGGCATGGTTGCGGCTCCCTCGGCCTTGGCAGCGCCCGCGTTGCCTGCGGTTACCGCCGGGAGCCCCTCCATGCCGTAGGTAGAGAACAGATGAGGCGAGACCAGGTGGCTGGATAGCGCGGGAGTTCCGTCCGCCTGCCTGAGCTGCCAACGCGCAGGCGCTAAAGGCCTGCAGGGCCCGCTGGGAAATGTGGTTCACCGCCCCTCACCTAAGCCGGGCAGTAGGCGGAGCCACTCAGGTATATGGGGCGGGGCTTGCAGACCACAACTTAGAATAACCTCACCCATTTTATACTTCGAAAGACTGATGCGCTCTACACTGCTTCTAAAAATGACGGAATTGGTTCCTTGGAGAAGGCAAAGGCACCCCACTCCAGTACTCTTGCCTGGAAAATCCCATGGATGGAGGAGCCTGGTGGGCTGGCGTCTATGGGGTCGCACAGAGTCGGACACGACTGAAGCGACTTAGCAGCAGCAGCAGCAGCAGACAACAATATTCTGTTTGCATCAGATGCGCGGAGCCCTGAAATAATTGGTATAACGATGTTCCATTATGAATAATAATGATTTCAACTTGAGTACCAGTGATGTTGTTCTGTGCAAGAATATTTCCATTAGGAAGTATGAAGTTTCTACTTTGAAATATGTAAGTTTATTTGGAGGAATTAATGCTTGTATTGCCACACGGTGGAAATTTAATCATAATTCAAAGGCCATTTGTGATTCCCCATCACATAAAGGAAAGTTCATTCTATTTAATTCAGCAAATATTTATTGAGGGCCTGCTGAAGAAGGAACTGAGACCTACCAATGCGTCCCAATCCCCCAATCTTATTAGAAGAGAGATTTGGAGCTGGTGTACTTTATTCTTGGAAAGATATTGGCGACTAATGTCGTGAAGTTTGGGAGCCATATTCAGAGAGGACTCAAATGTCCCTTAACGAAATAATGCTGTGGGAAGTGACATCTGTGACAGAATGTGTTGTCACCGAGTAAAATTAATGCTGACTTGGGAGTGGTGTACATACTTCTCAGGGAACTGGTGAAGATATCAAATTCCTATGCTCATTTGGGTAAAACTGAGCTGGATTTGGTGCTGAAACCAAAAAACTTACATTGGGACTCAAACCCCTAGGTTAGAACTTTAAATGCTGCCAAAACTCAGACTGAGACTTGAATCCATGGTGTTTTAACTGAGATCACACATCTGGTCTCAGGACTTAGTGAAGCTCAGTTTCTTCTTTTTTAAAAAAATGTATTTATTTATTTTTGGCTGTGCTGGGTTTTTGTTGCTACACCGACTTTTCTCTAGGTGTGGCAAGCAGGTCTACTCTTTAGTTAGGGGGTGCAGGCTTCTCATTGCAGTAGCTGCTCTTGTTGCAGAGCATGGGCTATAGGGTGAGGGTTTCAATTGTTGTGGCACATGGGCTCAGTAATTGTGGCGTACAGGCTTGGTTGCTCCATGGTGTGGGGGGTCTTCCTGGACCAGGGATTGAACCTGTGTCTCCTGCATTGGCAGGTGAATTCTTTACCACTGAGCCAAAAAGGAAGCCCTGAAGCTCAGGTTCTTTATGTCTTATGCAGAAAGAATTAAGTGAAAGACAAAGTGATAGGTAAGAGATGAGTTTATTTAGAGAGAAACGCACTCTATAACCAGACTATGGGCCATCTCAGACAGCAAAATATGGGGTGGTTGTTTTTATGGACTGAGTAATTTCATAGGCTAACAAATAGGAGGATTATTCCAACTATCAATATTTTGGAGAAGGGGTAGAGATTTCCAGGAATTGGGCCACCACCCAGTTACAGTCAACCTGGAAACAGACATGGTGTGTGTGGGTTTGTCATTTAGCATGCTAATGTATTGCGATGAGTGTGTGATGAGGCTCAAGGCCTACTGGAAGTCTAATCTACTCTCTTGGACCTAGTTGGTTCTAACCACTTCTGGTTATATCTTCAAGGGCTGTGTCATTCCTTTAGAGGTTGTGCCTTGCCCCCTTCCATCCTGTTTCAGTCCCCATCCATGGCTCCTGAACTGGGCCTCACCTCTCTCTTTGAAGTCCCCAAAGTCTAATCAAGCCTGAGATATGGAGGTTTGCAAGATCCAAGAAGACATGGAAGGAAGGAAGAAAATGTCTCCTCCTGTAAGGAGTGTAGAGTCTCGAGGAAGAAGGATGGGAACTGGACTATAACACTGAAAGAGGATGGTTGAAGAAACTGAAAGAGACAGACCCAGATACCCAAGGTGCTCTCCTTAAAAGGCCTAAAACTGCAAAAGCCTCCACGTAATTATGTTAAAAGCCGTAGTGTTTAACCCTGATTGACATTGTAAAAGCTATCTGACAAAAGAATTGCTTGTACTGTGCATTTCACTAATATAATTTTAAATTAGTATTGTATAAAATATTAATAACAATGTTAATAAAGTTTTACTTTATGTAAAGAATATGAAATATTGAAAACCCTAAAATTTTTAAAAATACAGTCAAGAATTGCAGTATTTTCAAAGCTGATAAGCTGAGTAAATTATGAGCTTGCATTACTGCCACAGGGGCGTGTCAGTATAGTTGGTAAACTAAAATATCTGCAGCCTTTGTCAGTTCTTTGGTATGATAGCTATTTTTTTTTTATTTAAATCACTTATTTATTTGTTGTCCACACCATGTGGCATGTGGGATCTTATTCCCATACCAGGGGTTGAAGCAGCGTCCCTTGCAGTGGAGTGGCAGAGTCTTAACCACTGGACCATCATGGAGGTCCCATGATGGCTCGTTTTATGTGTCAACTTGGCTAGGCTATAGTACAGTTATTCAAAAGCTTATGTAGGTGTTACTATGAAAGTATTTTGTACATGTGATTAACATTACAATCAGTAACTAAGTAAAAGATACTATCCTTTATAATTTGAATGGACTGTATCCAATAAGTTAAAGAGCCATAGAAGCAAAACCAAGATTTCTCTGAGGAAGAAATTCTTTCTATAGACTGCATCATCAGCCCATGCACAGGAGTTTCCATTCTGTTGGCCTGGTATGGGAATTTCAGACCCTGCTTAGCAAGCACTCACAATCATATAAGGGAATTCCTTGTAATAATAAATCTCATATATATATATATTTATCTCCTACTGATTATGTCTCTTTGGTAGAACCCTGACTTATACATATGGCAAATGGCCTAATTATGTGATGTTTATAATATGCAGGCCTTCCACAATGTATCTCTTTTGTCAAATGAGAATTTCTTGTACTCCATTGTGATCATGTGTGTTACCACATCCAAGTTATATCTGGAGCACTTATCTGGGATCTTTACATTTTGATAAGGCAACACAACTGAGTCATGCCCTAGACTGAACCAGAACTTCACTCTCACCCTGGATGCTATCTTGTTAGAATGGTATAAATGTAAACAGCAAAAATGGATCTAGTACAACTAGTAATTCTAGTCCATATATCATGATTAGTTGTAGACAATGTAAAATATCAATATTAGAAGGTTTTTTTGTTTGTTTGTTTTGTCAGGGGAGAGAGGTTTGCTTTGATATTTCAAACAGACATATCTAGGGGCTTCCCCGGTGGCTCAGTGGTTAAGAATCCACCTGCCAATGCAGGAGACACAGGTTCAGTCCCTAATTCGGGAAGATCCCACATGCCATAGAGCAACTAAACCCATGCATCACAACTGTTGAGCCTGTGCCCTAGAGCCTGGGAGCCACAGCTACTGAGTCCATATGCCACAGCTACTGAAGCTCGGGCACTCCAGAGCCTGTGCTCCACAATAAGAGAAGCCACTGCAAGGACAGGCCCTCACATCACGACTAGAAAGGAGCCCTTGCTCTCCACAACTAGAGAAAAGCCCGTGCAGCAACAGAGACCCAACACAACCAAAAACAAATAAATCAAAGCAAAGACATATCTAAAAATCATTGGGAATTCCCGAGTGGCCCAGGGGTTAGGATTCCCGGCTTTAATTGCTGAGGGTCAGGATTCAATCCCTGGTTGAGAAACTAAGATCCTGCAAACCACTTCACTACGTCCTTTATGAGATAGCAGAATCTGGTGGACTGTAAAGAATAGGGGGTCTCTGGGAACCAATTTTTTTTCTTGTGAATTTGTTTTTATTGGGATAAGAAGGGTGGATTGGGAAATATCTCCGTGGGCTAAGGCCCATCTGGGAAATGTCCATTCTAATCTTCCTGGTACAGCTTTTGGAACACTCTGTTGGAGCTGCTGCTCTTGCTGCCAGATGCCTTCAGGTCCACTCCTTCTGAGCACCAAAATTTTAAAGCAGATCCATGACCAACATGGTAGGACTGCTTGGGGGGTCAAGGAATCCATAAATGCTCCTTGGAACTTGGAGTGATTTCTTTTGTTTGTAAGTAAATAATTCACCAAAGACTTTAATCAGCCTGACTGTTCTCAAAAGGCTAAACTAAGAGTTACCATACAGGGAATTCCCTGGCAGTCCAGTAGTTAGGACTCCACACTTCCATTTTAGGGAGCATAGTTTCGATCTCTGGCCAGGCAACTAAAATCCCTCATGCCTGCATGACTAAAAAATAAAGTTATTCTATAACCCAGCAATTCCACTCCTAGGTATATATTCAAGAGAAATGAAAATATATGTCCACTCAACAGCCCTTACACGAATGTTCATAGCAGCATAATTTATAGTAGCAAGAAAGAATTCCAATAGTCATCAAGATAATGGATAAACAAAATGTTGCCTGTCTATTCTGTGGGATATTATTTAACCACAAAGTGAAATGAAGTACTGAAACATGCTACATGAGTGAACTTTGAAAACACTTTTCTAAGTGAAAGAAGCCAGTCATAAAGGATCACATTTAGTATGGCTTTATTTATATGAAATGTTCAGAAGAAGCAAATCCATAGAGACAGGAAATAGAAGTGATTGCCTTTGACTGACGTGTCTGGGGTGAATGGGGTATGTATGTTTAACAGGTACAGAGTTTCTTCTGGGAGTGATGAAAGGCATGAAAATTTAATGTGGTGATGATTGCAAAAACCCACTGGACTGTACACTATAAATGAGTGAATTGTATGATATGTGAATGATTCTCAATAAAGATAGCTAAAAGTAAAATGGCAAATATGAAAATAGTATATTATGATTACATTAAACTTTCTCTTCAAAATTATATTCAAAGACTTTGAAGACAAAAAAGAGTTCATAAAAATCATGTAATAGAAATAATTCTTGAATTAAAAAAAAAAGTCCTCAAACTTTTGTTCATCAAAAATTTTGCCCCCCCAAAAATATTGTCCATCAAAAATAAGATGAAACTGGACCAAAGAAGCCAACTAAATAAGATTAAACAGTTTTTCTAACATGCTTTCATAAACCCACAGATATATGTCAGGTACACATCATCATGTGTTAAGGAATGTTAGATAGCTCCTTCCTGTCCTTAAAAAATAGTTTACAAGGGGTTTGTGTGCGTGTGTGTGTGTGTGTGTGTGTGTGTGTGCGTTCATCCGAGTGAGCTAACGAAATGTCTCCAACTGATAGTTTGAGATCCAAATATTTTAAAGTGTATAAGGCAGAGCTTTGTCATTTGGGGTGGGAGTATGGCTACATTGGTAAACACTCGATGTAGGTTTAGCTTAATTTAGACCGGATATTCTGCAAGATAAGGCAACCCATGGCTTCTTGGGCTTCCCTGGTAGCTCAGCTGGTAAAGAATCCACCTGCAATGCAGGAGACCCAGGTTTGATTCCTGGATTGGGAAGATCCACTGGAGAAGGGATAAGCTACCCACTCTAGTATTCTTGGGCTTCCCTGGTGGCTCAGATGGTCAAGAAGCCACCTGCAATGTGGGAAATCTGGGTTCAATCCCTGGGTTAGGAAGATCCCCTGGAGAAGGGAACGGCTACCCACTCCAGTGTTCTGGCCTGGAGAAACCCATGGACTGTATAGTCCACGGGGTTGCAAAGAGTCAGATACAATTGAGCAACTTTCATTTTCACTTCTCACATGGTTTCTTGGTTGAGACTACAATCAGAAGGGCCCATTGAGGAAAGAAAAGGAACCACTTTGTGGCAAACCACTGGAAGATATTTAAACAAAGCAACAATCTCCTTCAGATCACTTTAGGTCCAGATAGGTAGAGAATGCTTTAACTAAGCAATTGAGAGTGAATACTTTTGTATATTCACTGTATAAATCATCCAGCAGCCATTTCTTGGGTTTGGGAGTTTGTTTTTTCTTTATTTTCCCCTTGTAAGAGGATACAATGCTCTTCCACTAGAAATATTGGAATTCTAAGGCAAAACCTCTACTCAGCAGTAGTCAGAAAAGACTGGAAAAGCTGATAGCCTCCTTTCAGACAGGACTTTAGCCAAATCCTATGAATGTTTGTAAGTGACAGAAGAGCTTGCAATTTGGAGGATAGTGGTTCATGCCCTGCAGGATATTCAGGCAGGAGTGGACAAAGCATCAGTCAGTCACACACTCCAGTAAGAACGGACTCCCACAGTAGAGCCAGGTCAGGACTCCAGTGTTATAGGAGAACTGGGTCACGCTCATCTTGCTCCATGAAGAACAGTGTATTTGAACAGAGATAGAAACAGTTTGATGTAATAAGGCATAGGCACCTGCTGCATGCATGCATGCTCAGTCGCTTCAGTAATGTCTGACTCTTTGTGACCCTATGGACTGTAGCCCACCAGGCTCCTATATGTCCATGGAATTTCCCAGGCAATCTTCCCAACCCAGGGAGCAGACCTGGGTCTGCTGCATTGCAGGTGGATTCTTTACCACTGAGCTACGGGGGAAGCCCGTGCACCTGCTGGGCATAGTAAATAAGCACATTCCCATTTGTAAGTCAGAGCCTGTTACAGACCCAAGCACAGGAGCTGGGGAAGTGAAATGGCCACTCCTTTATAAAACAAAAGTGTGCTAGTAATTTAAATTCCCTCAAGATGGGCAAGATCACTCCTTCTCTTCACTAGGAAGGGCTCAGTTGGCGTGGACAAAGATCAGTGGTTGCCTGATGTCACCTGCCTGTTCCACCATGTACTGTTAATAGACCAAGCAACACAGTCTACAATAAAACAAGTTATTGAAAATTCAGAGAATTTACTAGAGGAGGCAGCAATAGCACCTGGAAAGTAGTTAAATATTTGGAGAAAAGAAGAAACCAAATAATGGACCTGAGAGCACTAAATAGGAAACCAATATCCTAGAACAGAGACTGGGAAAAATTTTTTCTCTAAAGGTCCGTATAATAAATATGTTTGGCTTTGTCGGCCACATAGTCCCTGTGGCAGCCACTCAACTCTGCTGCTGTAGCTCAGAAGCAGCCATAAATAATATGTAAGCAAAGAATTACATATGCCTATAAAACTTTATTTATAAAGAAAGACAGGTTTGAGAATTCCCAGGCTGTCCAGTGGTTAAGTTAGGACTCCACACCTTTCTACACCCCCTCACCCCACCACAACAGCACAGGTTCAAGCCCTGATCAGGGAACTAGGGTCCTGCAAGCTATGTGGTACAGCTAAGAAAAAAAAGAAAGAGGTATGTTTTCTGACCCCTACTGTACCAGATAGTCTCTGTAACAGGAGACTCAGTGGTAAAGAAGCCACCTGCCAATGCAGGAGATATGGGTTTGATCCCTGTGTTGGGAAGATCCCCTAGAGGAGGAAATGTCAACCCACTCTAGTATTCTTGCCTGAAAAATCCCACAGACAGAGGAGCCTGGTGGGCTACAGTTCATGGGGTCACAAAGAGTCGGATATGACTGAGCACATTAAGCACTGTAGAACAACTAATATCCTAGAATTAGGTGTGGACTCCCACACCAGTTGATAGGCTACCCTGTGGAGAGAGAAGATATAATAAGAGTTAACTGTATGAAAATGGGCATAGTGAAGGGGAGAGCTGCCTAGGTGACATGGGGAGCAGATGAATGGAAGATGAGTTTGGAGAGAGAGGCTTTAGATCAGACAGGAAGGAGCCTGGGGATCAGGGGAAAGAATTTGTATATTATTAAAACTGGGGTGGGAGACATTGAAGGGCTATAGACATGTAAAATTTTAAATAAAATTACATTTCAAAAAATCACTCTAGTTACTAGGTGAAAAAGAAGGGATGTGGTTAGCTGAAAAAAGGCCCACAAGAAGATATCCACATTGAATCCCATGAACCTGTGACTGTTATCTTATTTGCAAAAAGGATCTTTGCAGATGCAGTTAAAATCTTGAGATGAGGATCTAACCCTGGATTATCCAGGTGGGCACTAAATCCGATGACATGTGTTCTTATAAGGGAAAGGTAGAATGAGATTTGAGAAACAGAAGGTGAAAAGAGACGGACAGAGAGAAAGTGATGTGAAAACAGAGAGAGACATTGGAGTAGCGCGATCACAACTCAAGGAACATCAAGGAAAGCCGGTAAACACCAGGAGTTAGAAGAATTCAGGATTGAATACATTCCACAGAGCCTCGAAAGGGAACGGGGCCCTGACCACACCTTGATTTCAGACTTCTGGCATCCAGAGTCATGAGAGAATAAATTTCTGTTGTTTAAAAGGACCAAGTTGTGATAATTTGGGTTTCTCTCATCATACTGTGTGGCTTGTGGGATCTTAGTTTCCTGACAAGGGATCAACCTGGGGCCCCAGCAGTGATAGCTCTGAGTCCTAACCACTGGACTGCCAGGGAATTCCCCTGTGATAATTTGTTATAGAAACCTCAGGAAAACTATTGCAGAGGGTAAGAAAAGTAAAGAGATCCTTTAGGAGCCTCCTGGAGTAATCCACATGACAGCTGCCAATTAATGGCCTGGTCTAGGATGACGACAGTGAAGAGGGAAATACATTGTCAGAACAGAGATCTATTTCAAACTAGGACTTGGAGAAGATTGATATGGGTTAATGAGCACAAGCCTGAGAAACCTGGATGATGGCCATGCCAATTACTGACATAGGGAGGGAGCAGGTGTGCAGCTCACTTTTGAATATATTGCGTTTAAAATGCTGGATAGTCATCAAGAAGATATATAGAACAAAGTATTAGAGATACAGGAGAGAGGTATGGGCTAGAGATAAAAACTAGATAGTCCTGGGTATTTATATTTCATGCAAATCAGTGAGATAACGTAAGGGGAAAACAGAGAGAGAGAAGAGCATCTCAAATCTAGCCCTGAAGAACATCAAAGTGTAAGAGCCAGATAAACCCAGCAATTCCACGTGTGGGTAAAAAAAAAAAAAAAAGGAAGTCACTCAGTTGTGTCCAACTCTTCATGACCCCATGGATTGCAGCCTACCAGGCTCCTCCGTCCGTGGGATTTTCCAGGCAAGAGTACTGGACTGGGGTGCCATCGCCTTCTCTGATGAATGAGTCTACCTATTTGTAAAAACGTGACTGATGAAAACAGTGCAATTGAAAGTAGGATCTTGAAGAGACATTTGTAGGTCCCTATTCTTAACAGCATTATTCACAAATCCAAAAGATGGAAGCAACCCAAGTGTCCTTTGATAGATGATGGATGAAGAAAATGTAGTATATACATACAATGGAGCAGTATTTAACCTCAAAAAGGAAAGAATATTTTTTAAACATTTCTTCAATGTGCTCCATGCCGCAACAAGATGAACTCTGAGAACATTATACTAAGTGGAAATAGCTAGACACAAAAGGACAAATATTAAAGGAGTCTACTAATATGAGGTATCTAGAGTGGTCACATTGCTAGATACAGAAAGCAGAAGGGTGTTTCAAGGAACTGAGGAGGAGGGAATAATGGGCAACTACCATTTAATTGGTACAGAGCTTCATTTTGGGAAGATGAAAAAAGTCATGGCGATGGTTGCACAACAGTGTGAATGAACTAAATGCCACTGTACCGTGCACTTAAAAATAGTTAAAATGGGAGATTTCATGTTAGGTATATTATCACAAATTTTTAAAAAGTAATACATTCTCATTGTGAAGAATTAAAACAACATGAAAGTTTATAAAGCAAAATACGGAAGTCTTTCCCCGTGATCACCCTCTACATGGACTTTAACACACTTGTGTTTGTAAGATACCTGATATCACACTGACATCCTTGCACCTGCATATCAGATGGCTATTTCCATAATTCTAGAGGTGGAATTGGTGGGTCAGAAGGTCTAAACCATTGCGTTTTGGCCAAACATCGAAATGGATATGTTTTTATTATATTTTAAGCCAGGGTTTACAGTGAAAGGTAAGAATGCAGTGAAAGTAGGTAGTAGTAGTTTAATTAGTACAACCATAAAGAAAGCAATTTATTAACATTTGTCAGGAAGCTTAAAGATGCGCACACCTTTTACCTTACAGCAATTCCACTCTAGGAGTCTATACCTCAAAGAAATAAATGGATACATAATATTTAGCATTGTTTATAATAGTCAAAATTTGGGCAGAATGAATACTTTTTAATAAGCGAATAATCAAATAGGTTATGAAAAAAATTATGACTATCTCCTTGTTTAAATACTACAGTCATTAAAAATGATGGTTATAAGATTCTAACAACATGATTTAAGTTGTGTAAAAAGAAATAATAACAAAGTGATATCAATGTTATGTTTGGGATTAATGTGGTTTTTCTTTGTCATTTTTGCTGTAATATGGCTTATTTTTGCAGAAAAAATATTTGTTTAAAGATTGGAAAATAGGGACTTCCCTGGTAGTCCAGTGGCTAAGACTCCAGCTCCAAATGCAGGGAGGCATGGGTTTGATTCCTAGTTAGGGAATGAGATCCCACATGCTGCAAGTAAGAGTTTGCATGCCACAACTAAAACCTGGCACAACCAATAAATAAATATAAACTTTTTAAAAATAAAATAAAGATTGGAAAATAGATAAAAATGAACAAAAGACGCCAGGTAGAAACAAGTTTCTTCATGGAAATAGATATGCTGATGCTATACTTCATATGGAAAAACAAACACACAAGAACAACCAGGAAAACACTAGGAATGGACAATTTCTATAAACATTAAACATGCTATAAAGCCTTTCTAATGAAAACATTGGAGAAGGCAACGGCACCCCACTCCAGTTCTCTTGCCTGGAAAATCCCATGGACGGAGGAGCCTGATAGGCTGCAGTCCATGGGGTCGCTAAGAGTTGGACATGACTGAGCGACTTCATTTTCACTTTTCACTTTCATGCATTGGAGAAGGAAATGGCAACCCACTCCAGTGTTCTTGCCTGGAGAATCCCAGGGATGGGGGAGCCTGGTGGGCTGATGTCTATGGGGTCGCACAGAGTCGGACATGACTGAAGTGACTTAGCAGTAGCAGTAGCAATGAAAACACTGTGAGGAATCCCATGGTGGTCCAGTGGTTAGGACTCTGCACTTTCATTGCCTAGGACGTGAGTTCAATTCCTGATCTGGGAACTAAAAACCCGAGTCGGACACTACTGAACGACTTCACGTTCACTTTTCACTTTCATGCATTGGAGAAGGAAATGGCAACCCACTCCAGTGTTCTTGCCTGGAGAATCCAGGGGACAGGGGAGCCTGGTGGGCTGCCGTCTATGGGGTCGCACAGAGTCGGACACGACTAAAGCGACTTAGCAGCAGCAGTGCAAGTTACCTTACAGACAAAAGTGTTTGAGTTTTATTACTGATTGTTTTAAACTGGTTTGTCATTTTTGAGTTTCAGCCTCCATTGGAATAGCCATGACTTTTCCCCTTCAGAAATTTCAACTCCTAGAAGAACGCCCTGCTCAGGAGAAGTGGTCAGAAGTACCAGGAAAGACACCAACAGACTAGGGGTTCCCTCAGAGTTGGCAAAGCTGCTTACGCTAGAAGGTACACAGTATCGATAAACTTTCCCCAGGCTCCCTCTTCACAATCTTCTCTTGTTGCACTTACCTCATCCACCTTGCTGCTGCTAAGTCACTTCAGTCGTGTCCGACTCTGTGTGACCCCATAGATGGCAGCCCACCAGGCTCCCCCGTCCCTGGGATTCTCCAGGCAAGAACACTGGAGTGGGTTGCCATTTCCTTCTCCAATGCATGAAAGTGAAAAGTGAAAGTGAAGTCGCTCAGTCGTGTCCGACTCTTCGAGACCCCATGGACTGCAGCCTATGAGGTGGGGCCAAAACCAAACAAATGAAAAATACATTATGTGTACTGTTGTGTGAGTGAACAGACAAGACAGAAACAGAACAGAAAATCCAGAAATAGATGTCAGTACATATAGAACTTCATTATATGATAAAAGTGGCATCTCAAAACACTAGGGTTAGCCATTTTGCAAGGAAAGAGTTAAAATAGCAGATCTGGTTGCCTATGCCTACCTGTCTTCAAGGGAACCTAGAACCACAATTGACCTTTGACAAACCTCTTGGCATATGGCCTTCAGAGTGTTTGTGTCAGTAATTGATGGTCTTGCTATGTACACCTGGAGCAATGGACCATGCCGTCCCAGCTTGTCAGATTGCTTTGCACAAACATCAAGATTGATGATTTACATGCACCTGATTTCATTGCTGGGGTCCAGCCTGTTGCCATGGCTGGTTGTGTAGCAGGATATGCCTACTATATGACCAACTGCCCTCCACAAAAGACTCAGACTAAAACTCAAACAAGATTCCCTGGGCAGAGATATACCACATATGTCTGTAGTTTGATGTGTGTGGATATGAGAAAGAGCATGTCCTGTGTAGTTGTGGAAGGAATAGATGCAGAAGCCAGCATTTGTCCTTTGGCCTCTGCCAATGTACATCTTTTTCCTGCTTGCTTTTGCCCTGCATACTTTACTGTCATAAACCTTAGCCTTAACTAGAAATTGCAACTGAATCTTGTGACTATGATTTATGAGTTGCCAAACTTGAGGAGGTTGCAGGACTTCTGAAACACTATTAAAAATTTTTTATTCAGGTGTGAAGGGTCTTCGTTGTGGCACCTTCGATTTTCCTTGCGGCATGTGGGATCTCTAGTTGTGGCATGTAGGATCTAGTTCCCTGACCAGGAATTGGGAGCATGGAGTCTTAGCCACTGGACCATTAGGAAAGTCCCATGGAACACTTTTGAAAATGATAAAGTTAGATCTATATCTCACACCATATATAAGATTCAGTCTCAAACTGATTAGAGAACTACTTGGAAACTATACAGGCTCTAGAGAAAAACATAGGTGAGTTCTTCTTTAACTTAGATGAAAGAAAAGGATTTCTATCTTGATTTAAAATCCAGATGCAATAAAATATTGTAATTATGACTTTATTAAAAACAAAACTTCTGCATGGCCCCCAAAATATAAATAGTATCAGAAGACAATGGACAAACTGGGAGAAAATATTTGCAACCCTTCTTGGATAAAGATCTAATAAATCTAACAGATTAAAAAAAAATTTTTTTTAATTAGAGAAAAAAAGAAAACTTCATTCCCCAAAGTAATGTAAAAACAGCTCCCCAAACATAGAAATATGTTCAAACTCTCTAAAGAGAGAAGAGAAAACATAAATTAAAATGGTACTGAGATTATTGGGTTCTGGTCAGGACAATAAGAACTTTATTTACACTGTATTTCCACATTAAATACAGGTAAAACCTCTAGACAGAATACATGGAACAGCTATCTCAAATGTCAACAAACAGGTTAGGGAAGGAAACAAGAACTCAAAGTACCACTGAACCATCACTGCATTTTCCATTTTGTTTTTCCTCTGGTATCTCCTGGCCTGAATTCAAACACAAGCTAAAACTCAGAACTGTGCAGCAGGAACAAACAGCTAGAACTCTAAGAGAAATTCTTTAGTACAGTCTGAGTGTCAGGAAAAGGGGCCTCCATAGGTCACAGAGAGTGAGGGGAATCCAAAGTGTCCTTTGTTTTTGCTTTCCCATTCTGTCCCACACCAGTCCTAGGCAAATCCACAGTGGCAATGGAGCAGTGCACAGAGGAGGCCAAGCCAGCACCTTAAACTCTGAGACAACTCAACCCCAAGAGCAAGGGAGCACTCCTAGCGCTCTTCTCACTATTTATTCTCTTGCTGGGACCCAATGCAGTTTCAGTTGCAAGGAGAGCACAGACAGCAAGGAAGCCAAAGGACCAGGGAGATTAAGGCAGTCAATAAAATGTTCTCATAGAGTTGTATATGTTCTCCTGGGCTCACCTTCAAGCTGCATATGTGAAAATAAGCAGGACACTGTGGGGTTCCTAAAACTGAGCTAGACCCTGTGGGGCTGTTACTGAGTCCAAGCTAGCTCTGCTTGCCCCATGACAGGCCAGTGAATCCAAGAGACAAGGAGTAGAGTTAAGGAATATGACTTTATTGAGAAAGCCAGCCGACCAAGAAGATGGCAGACTAATGTCCCAAAATAACCATCTTGTCAGGGTCTGCATGCCAGGTTCTTTTATAGAGTCAGAGAGAGAATCAATGAGGAACTAAAGTCAAAAGGCAGGAAAGAGAGGGAGATGCGGTGAGGAAATAAAGTAAAAAGGGTCTTTGGTCTTGCAAAACATCTCCTGAAGGGCGAGCCTTTGGAAGTGGTGTGTTAAACTCTTCTTTTTGTTGTAGCTATTCACATATTCTGTGGAAAAGGTCGGTATTAATTCCAATTGCAAAGAAAGGCAATGCCAAAGAATGTTCCAACTACCGCACAATTGCAGTCAACTCACACACTAGTAAAGTAATTCTAAAATTATCCAAGTGAGGCTTCAACAGTACATGAACTGAGAACTTCCAGATGTTCAAGTTGGTTTTAGAAAAGGCAGAGGAACCAGAGATCAAATTGCCAACATCTGTCAGATCTTAGAAAAAGCAAGAGAGTTCCAGAAAAACATCTACTTCTGCTTCATTGACAATGCAAAAGCCTTTGACTTTGTGGATCATAACAAAATGTCGAAAATTCTTAAGAGATGGGAATACCAGACCACCTTACCTACCTCCTGGGAAATCTGTATGCAGATCAAGAAGCAACAGTTAGAACCGGACATGGAACAATGGACTGGTTCCAAATTGGGAAAGAAGTAAGTCAACGCTGTATATTGTCACCCTGCTTATTTAGCTTGTATGCAGAGGACGTCATGTGAAATGCCAGGCTGGATGAAACACAAGCTGGAATCAAGACTGCCAGGAGAAATAGCAATAACCTCAGATATGCAGATGACACCACCTTTAAGGCAGAAAGCGAAGAAGAACTGAAGAGCTTCTTGATTAAAGTGAAAGAGAAGAGTGAAAAAGCTGGCTTAATACTCAACATTCAAAAGATTAAGATCATGGCATCCAGTCCCATCACTCAATGGCAAATAGATGTGGAAACAATGGAAACACTGACAGAATTAATTTGTTTGGGCTCCAAGATCTCTGCAGATGGTGACTGCAGCCATGAAATTAAAAGATGCTTGTTTCTTGGAAGAAAAGCTATGACAAACCTAGATAGCTTATTAAAAAGCAGAGACATTACTTTGCCAACAAAGGTCCATTTAGTCAAAGCTATGGTTTTTCTAGTAGTCATGTATGGATGTGGGAGCTGGACTATAAAGAAAGCTGAGCACCAAAGAATTGATGCTTTTGACCTCTGGTGTTGGAGAAGACTCTTGAGAGTCCCTTGGACAGCAAGCAGATCAAACCAGTCAATCGTAAAGGAAATCAGTGCTGAACATTCACTGGAAGGACAGATGCTGAAGCTGAAACGCCAATACTTTGGCCACCTGATGTGAAGAACTGACTCATTGGAAAAGACCCTGATGATGGGAACAATTGAAAGCAGGAGGAGAAGGGGATGACAGAGGATGAGATGGTTGGATGGCATCACTGACTCAATGGACATGAGTTTGAGCAAACTCCAGGAATTGGTAATGGACAGGTAAGCCTGGAATGCTGCAGTCCATGGGGTCACAGAGTCAGACACAACTGAGTGATTGAACCAACTGATTCACAGATTATCTCTATATGAGCTGAACAAAGCGTCTTTAACAGTTAGGCAGAGAGGGCAGGGTCCTCTGGGGGCAGGCCATTTTGTATGATTGTAATAAGAAAAGCAATATAAAGTAAGCCAAAGAAAGTTTCCCATATGAAGTCAAAATTTTCTTCTCCCTGCAACACCTGGGCACAGAAGCCTTTCTGTGTCCCCGTTTCTTATTTATAGGAAACAGACTCAAGGCCCTGTGAACTTCTCTGAGTTCAAAAGAAAAGATTCAAACAGTTGCTAATCAGGGAAGGAGTGGGATGCAGAGACAAGGGAGGAACAGCTAAGAAAAACAGTGCAGCCTTGAGGCAGGGTCCTGTTTTGCCTCAGTTCAGTTCAGTCCAGTCACTCAGTGTCCAAATCTTTGTGACCCCACGGACTGCAGCATGCCAGGCTTCCCTGTCCATCAGCAACTCCCAGAGTTTGCTCAAACTGATGCCCATTGACTCAGAGATGCCACCCAATCATCTCATCCTCTGTCGTCCCCTTCTCCTCCTGCCTTCAATCTTTTGTAGCATCAGGGTCTTTTCCAATGAGTCACTTCAATGCATCAAGTGGCCAAAGTATTGGAGATTCACCTTCAGCATCAGCCATTCCAGTGAAAATTCAGAACTGATTCCTTTAGAATGGACTGGTTTAATCCCCTTGAAGTCCAAGGGACTCTCGAGAATCTTCTCCAACACCACAGCTCAAAAGCATCAATTCTTCAGCGTTCAGCTTTCTTTATGGTCCAACTCTCACATCCATACATGACTACTAGAAAAACCATAGCTTTGACGAGATTACATTGTTGGCAAAGTAATGTCTCTGCTCTTTAAAATGTTGTCTAGGTTGGTCATAGTTTTCTTCTAAGGAACAAACATCTTTTAATTTCATGGCTCCAGTCACCATCTGCAGTGATTCTGGAGCCTAAAAAGTCTGTCATTGTTTCCATTTCTTCCCCATCTATTTGCAATGAAGTGGTGGGACCAGATGCCATGATCTTATTTCTTGAATGTTGAGTATTAAGCCAGCTTTTTCACTCTCCTCTTTCACTTTCATCAAGAGGCTCTTTAGTTCTTCTTCACTTTCTGCCATAAGGGTGATATCATCTGCATATCTGAGGCTATCTATATTTCTTCCAGCAATCTTGATTCCAGCTTGTGCTTCATCCAGCCTGGTAATTTGCATGATGTACTCTGCATATAAGTTAAATAAGCAGGGTGACAATATACAGCCTTGACATACTCCTCACAATTTAGAATCAGTCTGTTGTTCCATGTCTGGTTCTAACTGCTGCTTCTTCATCTGCATACAGATTTCTCAGGAGGCAGGTAAAGTGGTTTGGTATTCCCATCTCTTCAAGAATTTTCCACATTTTGTTGTGATCCACACAAAGTCTTTGGTATAGTCAATTAAGCAGAAGTAGATGTTCTTCTGGAACTCTCTTGCTTTTTCGATGAGCCAACAGATGTTGGCAATTTGATCTGCTTCCTCTGCCTTTTCTAAATCCAGCTTGAATATCTGGAAGTTCTCAGTTCACGTACTGTTGAAACCTGGCTTGGAGAATTTTGAGCACACTTTTTGCCAAAGTATGAGGTGAGTGCAATTGTGTGGTAGTTTGAACACTCTTTGGTGTTGCCTTCTTTGGGATTGGAACGAAAACTGACCTTTTCCGGTCCTGTGGCCATTGCTGAGTTTTCCAAATTGCTGACATATTGAGTGCAGCACTTTGACAGCAGCATCTTCTAGGATTTGAAATAGCTCAACTGGAATTCCATCACCTTCACTAGCTTTGTTCGTAGTGATGCTTCCCAAGGCCCACTTGACTTCACATTCCAGGATATCTGGCTCTAGATAAGTGATCATACCATCATGGTTATCTGGGTCATGAAGATATTTTTTGTATAGTTCTTCTGTGTATTCTTGCCATCTCTTCTTAATATCTTCTGCTTCTGTTAGGTAAATACCATTTCTGTCCCTTATTGTGTCTATCTTTGCATGAAATGTTCCCTTGATATCTCTAATTTTCTTGAAGAGATCTCTAGTCTTTCCCATTCTATTGTTTTTCTCTATTTCTTCACATTGCACACTTAGGAAGGCTTTCTTCTCTCTCCTTGCTATTCTTTGGAACTCTGCATTCAGATGGGTATATCTTTCGTTTTCTCCTTTGCCTTTAGCTTCTCTTCTTTTCTCAGTTATTTGTAAGGCCTCCTCAGACAACCATTTAGCCTTTGGCATTTCTTTTTCTTGGGGATGGTCTTGATCACTGCCTCCTGTACAATGTCACAAACCATCATTCATAGTTCTTCAGGCACTCTGTCTATCAGATCAAATCCCTTGAACCCATTTGTCACTTTCACTGTATAATCATAAGGGATTTGATTTAGGTCATACCTGAATGGTCTAGTGGTTTTCCCTACTTCCTTCAATTTAAGTCTGAATTTGGCAATAAGGAGTTCATGATGTGAGCCACAGTCAGCTCCTGGTCTTGTTTTTGCTGACTGTATAGAGCTTCTCCATCTTTGGCTGCAAAGAATATAATCAATCTGATTTTGATATTGACCATCTGGTGATGTCCATGCGCAGAGTCTTCTCTTGTGTTGTTGGAAGAGGGTGTTTGCTATGACCAGTGCGTTCTCTTGGCAAACTCTGTTAGCCTTTGCCCTGCTTCATTTTGTACTCCAAGGCCAAATTTGCCTGTTACTCCAGGTATCTCTTGACTTCCTACTTTTGCATTCCAGTCCCCTATGATGAAAAGGACATCTTTTTGGGGTGTTGTTTCTGGAAGGTCTTGTAAGTCTTCATAGAACTGTTTAACTTCACCTTCTTCAGCGTTACTAGTTGGGGCATAGACTTGGATTACTGTAAAATTGAATGGTTTGCCTTGGAAATGAACAAAGATCATTCTGTCATTTTTGAGATTGCATCCAAGTACGGCATTTTGGACTCTTTTGTTGACTATGAGGGCTACTCCATTTCTTCTAATGGATTCTTGCCTACAATAGTAGATATAATGGTCATCTGAGTTAAATTCACCCATTCCAGTCCATTTTAGTTCACTGATTCGCAAAATATCAATGTTCACTCTTGCCATCTCCTGTTTGACCACTTCCAATTTACCTTGATTCATGTACCGAACATTCTAGGTTCCTATGCAATATTGCTCTATACAGCATCAGACTTGACTTCCATCACCAGTCACATCCACAATTGGGTGCTGTTTTTGCTTTGGCTCCATCTCTTCATTTTTTATGGAGTTATTTCTTCACTGTTCTCCAGTTGCATATTGGGCACGTACTGACCTGAGGAGTTCATCTTTCAGTATTCTATCTTTTTGCCTTTTCATACCGTTCATGGGGTTCTCAAGGCAAGAATACTGAAGTGGTTTGTCATTCCCTTCTCCAGTGGACCATGTTTTGTCAGAACTCTCCACCATGATGCATCCATCTTGGCTGGCCCTACATGGTATGGCTCATAGTTTCATTGAGTTAGACAAAGCTGTGGTCCATATGATCAGATTGGTTAGTTTTCTGTGATTGTGGTTTTCAGTCTGTCTGCCCTGTTATGGAGAAGGATAAGAGGCTTATGGAAGCTTCCTGATGGAGAGACTGACTAAGGGGGAAACTGGGTCTTGTTCTGATGGGCAGGGTCATGCTTAGTAAATCTTTAATCCAATTTTCTATTGATAGGTGGTGGGGCTATGTTCCCTCTCTGTTATTTGACCTGAGGCCAAACTATGGTGGAGGTAATGAAGATAATGACCTCCTTCAAAAGGTCCCCTGCAGGCACTGAACTCAGTGCCCCATGACCTTGCAGCAGGCCACCACTGACCCACATCTCTATCAAATACTCCTCGACACTCACAGGGAAGTCTGGGCCAGTCTCTTGCGGGGTCACTGCTTCTTTCTCCTGGGTCCTGGTGCACACAAGGTTTTGTATGTGCCCTCCAAGAGTCTGTTTCCCCAGTCCTTTGTAAGTTCTGGCCATTCTCCGGCAGAGTTAATGGCAATCTCCTCTATGAGGGCTTATGCCATACCCAGGTTTGCCGCACCCAGAGCCCTGCCCCTGCAGCAGGCCACTGCTGACCCATACCCCTGCAGGAGACACTCAAACACTCAACGGCAGGTCCTTCTCAATCTCTGTGGGGTCTCCTGGTGCTCACAAAGGTTTTGTTTGTGCCCTCCGAGCATCTCTGGCGGGTATGGGGCTTGATTCTAAACGTGATTTCACCCCTCCTACCATCTTTCTGGGGCTTCTCTTTTGCCCTTGGATGTGGGTTATCTTTTTTTTGGTAGAATCCAACATTCTCCTGTCAACGATTGTTCAGCAGCAAGTTGTAATTTTGGAGTTCTCGCAGGACAAGATGAGCGTACATCAGGCCCTGCACACACCTTATTCTTATAAGCAACCCCACTCCTGAACTATTGTTATAAAACTCCTCACCATATCCTCCTGGGTTGGGACACACAGCTTTTGAGGGTAGCAGTTTCTGTGTCCCCCTTTGCCTGGCAAAGAAATAAAGCGATTCTTTTCTACTTCAACCAAAATTCCGTCTCTGAAATTCGATTCAGCACTGGTGCCCAGAGGCCGAGCTTTCAGCATCACTCCTGGGAATTGAAGCCTTTCTGTGTCCCTGTTTCTTGTTTGCAGGAAACAGGCTTCAGCTTCCATGACTTCCTCTGAGCTTCACAGGGAAGGTTCTAACAGTTGTTAATCATGGAGGGGAAGGGATGCAGAAACAAGGGAGGGGCAGACAAGAAACAATACTGCAGGCTTGGGCAGGGTTCTTCCTGGTTCTACCTCAAGGGATATACATAACAGTATTTTTTAGCATATGGAAGATGTTAACAATTGATGAAGCTTTCTTTATTCCAGAGAGAAGGTCACAGTTTGATAACCTCAGGAATCACCAGAGCTCATCAGAAGACCACCTGAGGCCGGATTAAAGGAATGCAGGCCCTGCACACACCCTGATCCCTATCAGCAACCCCTGCCCTTGAAAGACTGCTCACCGAATGACCCCTAGGTTGGGACACACAGTTTTTGAGGGCATGACCCTACCATGTCCCCCTTTGCCCAGCAAAGCAATAGAGCTATTCTTTTCTACTTCACTCTAAACTCTGTCTCTGAGATTCAATTTGACACTAGTGCACAGAGGCAGTTTTGGGCATCATACACATGAATCTGAATCTAATCAATGTTTCACAGGTTTTGAGAACTAATATACAAGGTATAGCACTATCCAGGTATTTCCTTAATTTGATTAAGGGCATTTACAATAACCCTACAGTAAACATCATATTTAATAGTAAACAACTAAGTATGTCCACTTCCAGTCTCCACTCATATTCAACACAATATTGTAAATTCTAGCCAGTGCAATAGAACAAGAAAAAGAAATAATGAGGCAAATAGATTGGAAAGGATATAATAAAAACTGTGACATAGTAAGAAATATATATTTGGTTTCTACTTACCCCTCCTCATTTCCTGGCATGTAACTCCTAAACACTTTGGAATCCCTGAAGTAATAAGTGTCTTTTTGTATGCCAATAAGATGACTAAGGACTGAGGACTCCTGGATAGCTTCAGGATGAGGTCTAGTTGCCAAAAATGCCAACCATGTGATTAGAAGGTTGGAAATTTCAGCCCCACCCTCCTGACTTCTGGGAAGGGTAGATGGGCTGGAAGCTGAGTCATCACTAACAGCCAAAGGTTTAAAAAATCATGTCTACATAATTCAGGATTGCAGGCAGATTCTTTATCATCTGAACCACCAGAGAAGCCCCCTACATAATGAAACCTCCACTAAAAGTGCTAAATGAAAGGGTTCAGAGAGCTTCTGGGTTGCTGAACACATGGAGGTGCTGGGATGGTGTTGCACCTGGTTAGGGCATGGAAGCTCAATTCTCCTTTACCCAAACCTCGCCCTGTGTACCTTTTCCATCTGAATGTTCCTGAGTTGAATTCTTTAATAATAAACTAGTGATCTAGCAAGTAAACTATTTGAATCCTGTGAACTGTTCCAGCAAATTATCAAACAGGAGGAGAGGGTTATAAGGACCTCAATTTATAGCAGGTTGGTTAGAAACACAGAAGGGCCATACTTATGACTGGCATTTGATGGGGGGTGGGGGTGGGGACATATACTAACTACAGATTGATAGTATCAGAACTATCTGATATTGATACTATCTGATATAGTATCAGAACTATGTAGAACACCTAAGCTAGTGTCAGATAATTGGGAAGTATGGGAAGCAACCGGAGAAGGCGATGGCACCCCACTCCAGTACTCTTGCCTGGAAAATCCCATGGATGGAGGAGCCTGGTGGGCTGCAGTCCATGGGGTGGCTAAGAGTCGGACATGACTGAGCGACTTCACTTTCACTCTTCACTTTCGTGCATTGGAGAAGGAAATGGCAACCCACTCCAGTGTTCTTGCCTGGAGAATCCCAGGGATGGGGGAGCCTGGTGGGCTGCAATCTCTGGGGTCGCACAGAGTCGGACACGACTGAAGTGACTCAGTAGCAGCAGCAGCAGCATGGGAAGCAACCCACACACCTGGTGCCACAAGTATTGAGATTAGAGATGAATGAAACAGGTGAGTGAAAGTATGCTTTCCCTTTTATTTTCTCTATTCACAGAGGACACAATTGTCACTACTGAATACACACAAAACTTCTACAACAATGAAATGATTTAAGTGAAGTCACAGGATCCCAGGTCAACATGTCAAAATCACTACTATTCTTATATGCGAGCAATGAATACAGTGTTATATCCATGGTGTCCATAAGAAAATACAAGAAAAACTCTTAACTGAAAATCACTCACAAATTAACTGGCCCGTAGTCTTCATAAATGTCAAAGTTACGAAATATAACCAAACATTCAAATTAAATGAGGCTATAGAGATAAGACAACTGCATGCAATAAATAATCTTGGATTTTCTTTTGCTAGAAAGGATGTTATTTGGACAACAGGAAAAATCAAAATAAGATGTACAGACAATTATTGAGTAGTATTGTAGGAATGTTTATTTATTAATTTTGGTAATTGTCCTGTGGTTATGTAAGAGAATGCCTCATTTTGAGGAAATATATGTGGACATATTTAAAGGGCAAAAGGACATGTCTACAGCTTTTTTGTGTATATATTATATATATAGAGAGAGAGAGAGAGAGAGAGAATCATAAAAGAGTACATTGAACTGAACCACTCTATATTTGTATATAGAGAGACCTATCTATCTATCTACCTACCCACCTACTGAAGGACAAAGTATTTGTAGGAAATGTTAATATTTGGGGAATGTGGGTGGAAGATAATTGGGAATTATTTGTACTACTTTTGAATTTTTCTGTAAATCTGAAATTACTTGTTTTAAAAGTTTAAAAAATAAATCTGGAAAAAAAAGTAAAGTGAAGTAGAAGAGGAGGCAGTGAATGACAAGGAAAAAGTCAACGAGTGGTCAGAAGAAGGAGGAAAACATATAAAGCTTTGGGTTTCTAAACACAGAAAACAGTTTCAAGAACATGTGAGTTGGGGGTGGGTAGGAGGGAGGTTCAAGAAGGAGGGGATATATGTATAGAATCCCAGGGACAGGGGAGCCTGGTGGGCTGCTGTCTCTGGGGTCGCACAGAGTCAGACATGACTGGAGCGACTTAGCAGCAGCAGCAGCATATATGTGATTTACACTGTTGTACAGCAGAAACCAACAAACATTTTAAAGCAATTATCATCCAATTAAAAATTAAAAAGAACATGTGACTGAGTGGTCCCGGGATTTGTCTTTAAGTATGAGTGTTCCTCTCTCATTCTCCTGTCAGGAGTTAGATGTTGAAGAGGGAACGGAGTGCAATTCCTGATAATTAGGTCCCCCTCCCTCTTCTTCCCTTGGGGCTTCCCTGGTAGCTCAGTTGGTAAATATACCTGCAATGCAGGAGACCCTCATTTGATTCCTGGCTCGGGAAGATCCCCTGGAGAATGGATAGGCTACCCACTCCAGTGTTCTTGGACTTCCCTGGTGACTCAGACCGCAAAGATTCTGACTGAAATGTGGGAGACCTGGGTTCGATCCCTGGGTTGGGAAGATACCCTGGAAGGGGCCATGGCAACCTACTCCAGTATTCTTGCCTGGAGAATCCCCATGGACAGAGGAGCCTGGCGGGCTACAGTCCATGGGGTCGCAATCAGACACAAGTGAGCGACTAAGCACACATAGGTGTTCCTCAGAATTCCTTTCTGGATCTTCATTTCTTGCTCTATACACTATTTGGGGTAATTTTATTCACTCATATGACTTCAATTACCACCTATTTGCTGGTTTCTAAATCTGTATCTCTTGTCCAGGCTTTTTTTCTTCCTTACCTCTAAATCGTATGTGCTTCTATCTACTGGCTAGTTTCCATGTACACCTCCAGTAATCTCAAATTCAGCAAGTTAAATATTGAGTTCATAATCTTCCTCCCCAATCAGGTCAGTTCTCAGGGAATTATATCTCCATCCTTTTAGACACCCAAGCCAAATGCCAGGATGTTTGCCATGGATTTCTTTGCCCTCATCTCCCAAATCCAACTATGAAGTCCTGTGTCTACAAAATCTCTATATTTTATGAATTTATTCACATCTCCTCCAATATTTTTACTTTTAATAATAACTAGTCTGTATGGAGAAGGAAATGGCGGCCCACTCCAGTGTTCTTGCCTGGAGACTCCCAGGGATGGGGGAGCCTGGTGGGCTGCCATCTCTGGGGTTGCACAGAGTCGGACACGACTGAAGCAACTTAGCAGCAGCAGCAGCAGCAGCAGCAGTCTGTCTGGAAGAGGGTGTTTGCTATGACCAGTGCGTTCTCTTGGCAAACTCTGTTAGCCTTTGCCCTGCTTCATTTTGTACTCCAAGGCCAAATTTGCCTGTTACTCCAGGTATCTCTTGACTTCCTACTTTTGCATTCCAGTCCCCTATAATGAAAAGGACATCTTTTTTGGGTGTTAGTTCTAGGTCTTATAGGTCTTCATAGAACTGTTTAAGTTCAGCTTCTTCAGCATTACTGATTGGGGCATAGACTTGGATTACTGTGATATTGAATGGTTTGCCTTGGAAACGAACAGAGATCATGCTGTCATTTTTGAGACTGCACCCAAGAACTGCATTTTGTACTCTTTTGTTGACTATGAGGGCTACTCCATTTCTTCTAAGGGATTCTTGCCCACAATAGTAGATATGGTAGTATAGTAGATATAATGGTCATCTGAATTAAATTCGCCTATTTCAGTCCATCTGAATGGAATTCACACATTTCAGTCCACAGAAGAACTATACAAAAAAGATGTTCATGACCCAGATAACCATTATCGTGTGATCACTCACCACAAAGCTAGTGGAGGTGATGGAATTCCAGCTGAACTATTTCAAATCCTAAAAGATGATGTTGTGAAAGTGCTGCACTCAATATGCCAGCGAATTTGGAAAACTCAGCCAAGGTCACAGGACTGGACAATGTCAGTTTTCATTCCGATCACAAAGAAGGGCAATGCCAAAGAACGTTCACACTACTGCACAATTGCACTCATCTCACATGCTGGCAAAGTAATGCTCAACATTCTCCAAGCTGGGCTTCAACAGTATTTGAACCATGAATTTCCAGATGTTCAAGCTGGATTTAGAAAAGGCAGAGGAACCAGAGATCAAATTGCCAATATCCGTTGGATCATGGAAAAAGCAAGAGAATTCCAGAAAAACATCTACTTCAGCTTTATTGATTATGCCAAAGCCTTTTGACTGTGTAGATGACAACAAAATGTGGAAAATTCTTAAAGAGATGGGAATACCAGACCACTTTACCTGCCTCCTGAGAAATCTGTATGCAGGTCAAGAAGCAACATTTAGAACTGGACAGGGAACAACAGACTGGTTACAAATTGGGAAAGGAGTATGTCAAGGCTGCATATTGTCACCCTGTGTATTTAACTTATATGCAGAGTACACCATGCAAAATGCCAGGCTGGATGAAGCACAAGCTGGAATCAAGATTGCTGGGAGAAATATCAATAACCTCAGATGACAGGTTACAGATGACACCACCATTAAGGCAGAAAGGAAGAGGAACTAAAGAGCCTCTTGATGAAAGTGAAAGAGGAGAGTGGAAAAGCTGGCTTAATACTCAACATTCGAAAAACTAAGATCATGGCATCCAGTCCCATCACTCCATAGAAAATAGATGGAGAAACAATGGAAACAGTGACAGACTTAATTTTCTTGGGCTCCAAAATCACTGCAGAAGGTGACTGCAACCCTGAAATTAAAAGACACTTGCTCCTTGGAAGAAAAGCTATGACCAACCTGGACAGCATATTAAAAAGCAGAGACATTGCCAACAAAGGTTCATCTAGTCAAAGCTATGGTTTTTCCAGTAGTCATGTATGGATATGAGAGTTGGACTATAAAGAAAGCTGAGCACTGAAGAATTGATGCTTTTGAACTGTGATGTTGGAGAAGATTCTTGAGAGTCCCTTGGAATGCAAGGAGATCAAAGCAGTCCATCTTAAAGGAAATCAGTGCTAAATAGTCATTGGAAGGACTGATGCTGAAGCTGAAACTCCAATACTTTGGCCATCTGATGCGAAGAACTGACTCACTGGAAAAGACCCTGATGCTGGGAAAGACTGAAGGCAGGAAGAGAAGGGGACGAGATAGGATGAGATGGTATCCTCTGGGTGGTATCATTGGATGCCATCATTGACTCTATGGACATGAGTTTGGGTAAGCTCTGGGAGTTGGTGATGGACAGGGAAGCCTGGAGTGCTGCAGTCCATGGGGTCACAAAGAGTTGCATACAAATGAGTGAATGAACTGAAATGAACTGAGTCTAATTTTTAAAATGAAATTTTAAAATAAATTTAATCAGTCATACTGAACATTTTATTTAAAGAACACAATATCAAATATCAGAGTGTATTTCATGTGATATTTATACATATCATTGTTAAAAGTTGTCACACTTATAAATATCCACATATATATGTGAGTCTTGGGTTCTGGTGTTAAACATATTTTTATTGTGAATCATGGCCAAAAAAATTGAAAACTCCTGGTCTAGATCAGTGCTGTCCAACAGAAATATAAGGTGAGCCACATACGTAAATAAAAATTTCCAGAAGCCACAAAAAAAAGTAATAGGAAATAAATTTTAATATTTAACTCATATAAAAATACCTTTCAACATGTTACCAATAAAAAAATTATTGAGCCATTTTATATTCTTTTTGTCTTTAAAATCCAGCGCATATCTCACACTTAGAGAACACCTTAGCTCAGACTAGGTACATTCAGTGGCAGTAGTCAATAGCCACTCCTGTAGTAGTGCAGGTCAGTTTTGCAATTACCTACCTTAGGAGGCAAACTCTAAATTCACTCTTAGCTGTGTGAATTTAAACTTAGGAACTGAACAAGATTGTAAACTCACACTAGTGGCTACCTCTCCCATCACACTCAACCCTAGAGATGGCACTGAAATTGATAGATCAGTAAAAACTGAAAACTCTGAGGATGTGTGTGTGTGCACATGTGCACGTATGTTGATAAATAGGGAGTGATGGGGCTAATGGGGCCAACACCTCACAGGTTTTCTTGTTTTGGGTGCATCCTTCGCCTTTTACCAATGCTGGGCTTTAGCCTCTCCCTCTGGGTATATAAGGTAGCTGATACCTTCCGGGAAATACAAATTCATAGAGAAAAGTAATGGGATGCAGAGGGAGGTGCAACTGCTAGTAAAGCAAGAAACTGAACAACTTAAACTAGATGAAATAGATTAAATGCATCAGATGCTACCCAGTTCTCGCTCATCTCCTCCCCACTCTCTGCCCTTGCCCCTCCCTACCCATGTTTCATAATCTTACATTAAGTCAAATTCCATTAGTTTTATATTTCAGTGTTGGGATCACCATGAACGTCATGAAAAATAGCTGGTCTGCAATAAACGTAACTATTATCCAATGCAAATGCAAGAGGCTGTCTCCACGTCCCACTTCCTGCCTTTTTGCCACTCACTTTTGAAAGTTGCTCTTGCTGCGATTCCTTTTTCTCATTCTTTATCGCCCCTCCTACTGCCGTAAATTGCCCCCCAGAGATGTCGTAAAATGCTCCTCCCCGCCCTCCATGTGGCGAAAACGCAATCACGCTTGACGGCGCGAGGTGGCTCAGCCGCAAGATGGCGGCGCTGGCAGAGGAGCAGACGGAGGTGGCGGTGAAGTTAGAGCCTGAGGGACCGCCGACGCTACTACCTCCGCAGGCGGGGGACGGCGCTGGCGAGGGTGGCGGCGGCACAACCAACAGCGGCCCCAACGGCGGCGGCGGGAACGTTGCGGCGGCGTCGTCGGCCGGCGGAGATGGTGGGACCCCCAAACCCTCGGTGGCTGTCTCCGCCGTTGCACCGGCGGGGGCGGCCCCGGTCCCCGCCACTGCTCCGGAGGCCAGCGCTCCCCACGACCGACAGACTCTGCTCGCCGTGCTGCAGTTTCTACGTCAGAGCAACCTCCGCGAGGCCGAAGAAGCGCTGCGCCGTGAGGCCCGGCTGCTGGAGGAGGCAGTGGCGGGCTCCGGAGCCCCGGGAGAGGCAGACAGCGCCGGCGCTGAGACGGCTAGCGCGCTTCTTAGTCGGGTCACCGCCTCGGCGCCCGGCCCTTCGGCCCCGGATCCTCCGGTCAGCGGCGCTTCGGGGTCCGCCGCCGTCTCGGGCTTAGCGACAGGTTCTGTGGCTCCGGGTAAAGGTGAGCCTCTGGGTCCCTGGTAGGCAGGACCGGCACGGCGGGGAATGAGCCGGGAAGGCAGAGGCTGGCAGGCCTGCACCTCTGCGGGCTTGTTTTGAATTTCCTGGGCCCGCCTCTAGGGCCACATGCCCGCCCCTTTCCCTAGTGCGCCGGCTGCGCAGTCAAACCCTCTTCCGAGCTGTCAGTTCCAGCGAGAGGCTGTGGAGAGCTGTTGAGCCGAAGGATGTATGGGGACGGTGGGCGCGGAGAGGCGGGAACTTTCAGGCTTTTGGTTCTTCTTATTTGGGCTCTTGAGCTTTGGGCAGGGATGCAGCAACATTATTTGTACTAGCGTACTTTTACTATAAATATTTTATGTTGTTTATCTTAATTTTCACAGTTCCACTGTGAAGTAGACAGTACTTCTATTTTAGAGATGAGAAACCAGACCGAGAAAGGCCAAGGTATTTGCTTTGGACCACACAGCCAGAGAGTGATGGTACATAGTGTAGCCAGTCTTTCTCAAAATATAGGCTAAATACCATTGGTGTTAAATTTTTTAGAAAAATGCAGATTCCTGGGCATCACTTCAGACTTAGTGAATCAGATCCTGTGCAGGTGGAGTCTGGGAATCTGCATTTTCAAATAAATGCTTCAGGGACTTCCCTGGTGGTCCAGTGGTTAAGAATCTGCCCTCCAACGCAGGGGACGTGGGAACGTGGTAGGGAACGAAGATCCCTCAAGCATGGGGCGACTAGGCCCGCGCTCTGCAGCTACTGAGCCCGCGTGCGGCAAGGAAAAATCTTCGGAGCCGCTAGTAAGATCCAATGCAGCCAAAAATAAATATTCTAAGGATTTAAAAAAAATGCTTCCAAGAGATGTTGCTCTATGGCAAGGTTTGAGAACCATTCATTTAGGAACAGGTATTGGACTTCAGTTTCTGTCTCTGTTGTTTTTACTTGTGTGATGCTGACTTACTCTTCCTAAGCTTGAGAGTTTTTTTCCTTCTATTAAATGGGTTATTGTGAGATTCATATGTCAAATGTCTGCCACTGACAAGTTTATGCCAAGTACCTATACCTGACACTTGAGGCTCCCCCTTCCCCTTTTTCTTCAGCAACTGTTGTCACAAAGTCCATGCAGTAAAAGCCATACACAACATAAAGTTTCAAAGATGATCCTGAGCCAGTAAAAAATGTTTATTGAATTAAATTACCCATTGTAGAGCCTCTTGCCAAATTAACCTGTGTTTATGAGACCTAATCTTGGCAGCATTGCCAGGAGTGAAGTATGAATAGGAAGCACTGTAACCCATAAGTAGAAATGTGTACAAATGTGATTGAGAGGAATCTTTTTAAAATCTGAATTTGGGGATGAACTATAAGATGGATGAATTATGTTGTTGATTATTTTGCTATAATCTCTCATCTCTTTAGAAACTTGACCTTCAGATTGTAACTCAGAAACCGGTACAAAGAAAAAGAGGCCATCATAGTAACCAAAAACACTGAAAATTTGTGCAGTAAAGAGCATAACAGTACTGTAATTACAACTTAAAAATTTTTCCCACAAACCCTCATTTGATTGACAGATGTATGGTTGTTTGGTATTGAAATATTACAAATAAATACTCATGCTTCTTGCCTTGAAATGGTGGTTGTTTTAAGCATATAAAATAGATTTATCTTTTGGAAATATAAAAGGCAAGTTTTTCCCACCAGTAACATGGTTGTATTTTATAGGGAGTGATAGATGTACATACATGAAGTTAACACGGGATAGGATGTGTTGCTGAAAAGTTATAAAATACTCAGGTAGCTCAGAAAGCTGGGAATGTTACTCCAGGCCATGGCTTGGTAGTGGTGAGTGCCATTTGCATTGAGCCTTGAGAGAAGAGTAATACCGTTGTTTGATTTGCACATACCATGTTTTATAAAATTTGTTTTTAAAATAGGGTAGCTCTAGGAAAAATGCTGAATCTTTTTGCTGTTGATTTGAAAATTTTTAAGATGTGGACAAACCAAAGGAGTGTTGGATGGGTAACTGAACCAAACTGAATCCCATTAAAAGATTTTGTGATTGTGTCAGGGAAGAGTGTTTGAGAGGAGAGGGACAAACATCTGTGAAACAGTTCACCTCTGGACCTTAACAAAACAGCCTTAGTCTCTTGGTGCTTGTCAGGTCATTTTCTTGAAGTTATTTTTCATTTTTTAAACAGTTGGAAGTGTATCTGTGGAAGACCAGCCAGATGTCAGTGCCGTGCTGTCAGCCTACAGCCAACAGGGAGACCCCACGATGTATGAAGAATACTATAGCGGACTGAAACACTTCATTGAATGTTCCTTGGACTGCCATCGGGCAGAACTATCCCAACTCTTTTATCCCCTATTTGTACACATGTATTTGGAACTAGTCTACAATCAACATGAGAATGAAGCAAAATCATTCTTTGAGAAGTATGTGAATTTATAAAAAATATGTATATATAGCTATATATATATATATATATACACACACACACGCAGAATGTATATACACGTCTGTAACTACACAAATGTCAGATTGCAACTCGAAAAATACTTTATGAAGGAGAGGTACCTGGTGCCTCTCCTAAACTTAAAATAGAGGGTTTGATCTTGTTGAAGTCAGGAAAGGCTCCTAGAGGTGATGTTTGAGGTGGGATCTGAAGATTGGAGAGGAGTTAACCAGAGGAAGAGAAAAGGGAAAAACTTGTGTGACAGCCCTGTGGCAGGAAGGATCATGGTAGGCCCCGAGATGAAAGAAGGCTAGTGTGGCTGGAGCAGAGTATGGGGAGTGGGGTTTGGTACTACATGAAGCTTGATGGTTAGTTAGTAACTGGAACAGGCAGGTTCTTAGGCCATGTTGAAGGTCTTTGTTTACTCTAAGATCAATAGGTAGTCATATTGGGTAGGATTAGATTTGGCTGAGATTCACTGAAAAACAATAGCTGCCTAAATAAAAATTTATTTTTGCTTTTATTTTAAGAGCAGTAAAGAATTCACCTGCAGTGCAGGAGACACAGGAGACACGGGTTTAATCCCTGGGTCGGGAGGATCTCCTGGAGGAGGAAATGGCAACCCACTCCAGTATTCTTGCCTGGAAAAACATATGGACAGAGGTCCTGGTGTGCTACAGTCCATGGGGGTGCAAAACGTTGGACATGGCTGAGCATGCACGCACTGCTGCTACTACTAAGAGCAGTGTGAAGCTGTGTTAGGATTAGATTACATGGAGAGTGACTAGAACCCCAAACAGTAGAGGCTTGAGTATAGTAAAAGTCTATTTCTCTCTCTCATGATGGAAGGCATTCTAGGACTGGTATGGAGTCCTTGATTATCTGTTGATCATGTAGCACTAACATCCTTGTCATGCAGTTTCCACTGTGGTACAAGGTGACTCTCCAGCTCCAAGAAATCAGATCAGTGTTCAAGTCAGCAGGGAGGGCACACACCCTTCCTGAAAGTTGCAAGTATTTCTCCCTTTTTTATGTCATTAGTCATTGGCCAAGAAAGGTAGGAAATATGGTCTTTGCCTAGATGTCTGTGTGCTCAGCTAGTATTCCGGTGTTTTATTGTGGAGGGAGAAAGAAAAAAATGAATATCTGGGGACAGACATCTCTGCTACAGAAGTTGTGGAAGGACCATGCTTTATTAGATTTTATGTTTTGAACGGACCTTTATGCAGGGGGAAACAGATGATTGGGAGGATAAAGTGATTAGACTGATCATTTTGGAAGTTATTGTGTGATTCTCAACTGAGTGTAATATTATTCCTCCTTCCTGGCTCTTTGAAACTGGAGGTATTTTTGGTTGTTGTATCGACTTGACTGTAGGATCAGGTGTCTTAGGGATACCAAAAGTTCCAATATGTGCAGGTAGTCACGCTTAGCAAAGAATTGTTCTGCCCCAAATACTAGTAGCACCCATGTTGAGAAACACTGGACTGGGGGTGATAGTGTTGGTGAAGGGCAGTAGACATATTTGTGAAACACTTGGTGAAGGATTAGATATAGGTGTAAGGGAGATAAAAGTGTAATTGATAATCCCTGGGTATCTGGCTCCCTTAGCTGGATAGGGATGCTCTTCACTTAGAAAACCCTGGAAGAGGGCAGGGTTTGTCAGATTGTAGAATAATCTAGTTCAGATTTGTTTATGCCTTTGACTCATTTAAGAGATGTCAGGTTGATAGATGGAGGATATATAAGTGTCTGGGCTTAGAGGAGAGGTAGGGGCTAGAGCCATAAATTGGAGTCGTGTGCAATATTGATGGATAGGGATGAGATTATTTGAAAGTGTTAGTCGCACAGTCATGTCCAACTCTTTGCAACCGCATGGGCTGTAGCCTGCCAGGCTCCTCTGTCTATGGGATTTCCCAGGCAAGAGTACTGGAGTGGGTTGCCATTTGCTTTTCCAGGGGATCTTTCTGACCCAGGGATCGAACCTAGGTCTCCCACATTGCAGATTCTTTACTGTCTGTGCCATGACGGAATCCAAGATTGTCTAGGAAGGAGTATGAAATAGAAATAAGTCAACGGGAGGGCTAGACCTGCACCTCAGGGGACTCCAACATTTGGAGGAGAAAATTAATAAAAAGAGTAGAAGAGACTACCATGTAGAGGAGAGATGAAAGGAGAGGCCAGAGAAGCAGAAAGAAAATCAGGAGAGAGCTGAGTTATGGAAGCCAGAGAAAAGGAGTGTTTAAGATGGAGGTGTGCTTAACAGTTTGAATGAGAGCTCTTTATTTCAAGCAGTAGACCCAGCAGCTAGGGCTTGTCAGATAACACAGGTAGTGTTAATAGAGGTATGATGGAACCCAGGATTCCTGGCTTCTGTGCCAGTATGTCCATTCATTATTCTACACTGCCTAATAGAAGGTATATAGAGCAAATGTTTGATAGCTCAGTGTTTTGTTTTTTTAACTTTTTATTTTGTATTGGGGTGTAGTTGATTAGCAAACAATGTTGTGATAGTTTCAGGTGAGCAGTGAAGGGACTCAGTCATATGTATACATGTATCCAAACTCCCCTCCCATCCAGGCTGTCACATGACATTGTGTAGCTCCGTGTTTTTGAAAGAAAATATTAAGGCTGATGATGACAGAATTTCTAAGCTAATTTTTCTTACAGTGCTGTCATCAGAAGGGCTTCTCAGGTGGTGCTACTATTAAAGAACCCATCTTGTCAGTGCAGCAGATATAAGATGCTGGTTCGATCCCTGGGTAGGGAAGATCCTCTGGAGGAAGGCATAGCAACCCACTCCAGTATTCTTGCCTGGAGAGTCCCGTAAACAGAGGAGCCTGGAGGGTGGCAGTCCATAGCGTTGCAGAGAGTTGGGCATGACTGAAGCGACTTGGCAGGCATGCATGAACTGTCCTCAAAAAGCCTCTTCCTCTTCCAGTCTCATGGTGTAGCCGTCTCCTCACCTAGGAAGCTGGGATATCATAGGGACTGACTCTGTGTGTCCTTGTCATGAACAATCTCAGCCCGTGCCAGGACCCCATGCTCAGATGAGGTTATCGGCAGACACTAATACAAAAATTAAGAGGCTGAGATTTCTAATTTCATTCACATCTTCAGTTCAGTTCAGTTCAGTTCAGTCGCTCAGTCGTGTCCGACTCATTCACATCCTAGAAACTCTTGATTCATATTTTGATAAGTCATGCTAGGCTAACACAGGTAACAGATTAGGGATCTATTGGCTATGTGTCAGAGCTAAAGTCCTAATGTCTTTAATCATTTGTTTTCTAAATGTTTTTGCATTGTTTGCTGCTCTTTGTGAATGTTACTGTATGATTTTTACATTTTATTAGAATAAGATTTGTAGAAACAAAAGTACATTTAAATTTAGCAATTGGCGCCAAAGCTGAAAGCTTTATATAATTGCCTTTGGTAATGGTGAGTAAATGGGAGTGCTTACTCTTTGATATCAACATATTCTTATTCTTTAGTCATGTTATTAAAGTACTGATGTTTAATATATATATCTGGTATTAAGAATATAAGAAATCGCTAAAAATGATGAGTTTTGTGAGAATGTCATGCATTGATTATTGTTGAGAGGCTGAGTGATAGGTATGTTGAGTTTATTATATTAGTTTCTACTTTAGTATGTGTTTGAAATTTCCCATAATAAAAAGTTTTAAAAAGTGGGTTTTGAGAGAACATCAAGATTCTAACATTTTCAAACCTCTGCCAATGGTGGCATTCAAACCTGACTGTCCACCAGTGGTGGGTATCTTATCTTTCATTCATCTATGGTGTTTATTTCAAATTCCCTTAAAATGTTTATGATGCATTTCACTAGAGAATTAACTTGGTCATTTTTAGGATGAATTCAGAGCTGAATTGTAATCATTTTGAATTGTGTTACTTCTGATTCTACAACTTAGTCCAGGATTATTCAAACTACTACGTTGAAAGTATTCTGGGATGTTTATAAATATATGGGGGAGAGGCAGATCCCTTAATGATTACATTGAAAAATGCCTTTTTAAAATCACTGAAACAGGTTCCATGGAGATCAGGAATGTTATTACCAGGATGACCTACGAGTATTATCTAGTCTTACCAAAAAGGAACACATGAAAGGGAATGAGACCATGTTGGATTTTCGAACAAGTAAATTTGTTCTGCGTATTTCCCGAGACTCGTACCAACTCTTGAAGAGGCATCTTCAGGAGAAACAGAACAATCAGATATGGAACATAGTTCAGGAGCACCTCTACATTGACATCTTTGATGGGATGCCGCGTAGTAAGCAACAGATAGATGCGATGGTGGGAAGTTTGGCAGGAGAGGCTAAACGAGAGGCAAACAAATCAAAGGTATGGGAATAAGAACTATGTAATGCAGATTATGAAAACTTGTTGCATTTCCATCTACATAATTTACACGTTTTTCTTACAGCTAGTTTGGGGATAATTTTACTCTGTATACTAAGTTTCATGTTCTAAGGATGATGTGTATATTAGTGAGGATTTGAGAATGGTTGCATTTAACAGAACCCTGATTACACTGGCTGAAACACGAAAGGCTTTTTTCCTTCACATAAAATGAATTAAAGAGGAAAGCCCTCCTAGGCTGGTGTGAGAACTCCACAATGCCATCAAGGACCCTGGCTCCTTTTACTTTTTGCTGTGCCACCTTCAGAATGTGGCTTTCTTCATTGTGTTCATAGGTGGCTATTGCAGCTCCAACTTTGCAGCTGTATTCCAGGAAGGCAGAAGGGGGAGGATATACTTGCTGAATCTCCCTTCTTATGAGGAAAACAGTATTTCTAAAACACCACCCAGTATGTTGATATATAGGTTTATTGGCAAGAATGATACGATATGGCCATTCTCAGCTGCAAGGGAGCCTGGGAACAGAAATGATTTTAACTGAGCATGCTGCTGCTCCAACAAAATCAGGGTTCTGTCGGTAAGGGAGAAGGAGAGACTGTCTATTGGGTAGACAAGTACAGAATTGGTTTCAGGATATAAATGACCCTATTATAATTGTGATTCCTATCAAGATATTAGAAAGATGTATCAATAAACAAAAAAGTAATTTTAAAAAATTGACTCTCTTGACTTGTAGGTATTTTTTGGCTTATTAAAAGAGCCAGAAATTGAGGTGCCTTTGGATGATGAGGATGAAGAAGGAGAAAATGAAGAAGGAAAACCTAAAAAAAAGAAGCCTAAAAAAGATAGTATTGGATCCAAAAGTAAAAAACAAGATCCCAATGCTCCACCTCAAAACAGGTGAGGGAAAAAACTTCAGGAACATGTGTGGAGGTGTAAGACGATGTTATAGATGGTTCCAGTTTTTTAATATTCAGAGTAGTTTCCAGTTTGTTTTTCTTTCACAGAATCCCTCTTCCTGAGTTGAAAGATTCAGATAAATTGGATAAGATAATGAATATGAAAGAAACCACAAAACGAGTACGCCTGGGGCCAGATTGTTTACCTTCCATTTGTTTCTATACATTCCTCAATGCTTACCAGGTTGGTAAAATAATTGGGTAGTTTCTGGGGGAAAATTGGGAGAGTCGTGGAAAATGGTGATTAACCATTTAAAAGTAGCTTAGATGTCTTAACTAAAATGGAGTTTTCTTATTTAAACTCTTGATATAAATATGGCTTCAAGATAGCAGTTAGAAAAGGAGAATTGGGCATTGCTCAGAATAGATAGAAGAAAATGTTTAAAAGACCTTTAGCAACTTGTTGGTACCAGAATCTTGTTTGTATGTATCCTTTGTTTCACTGATCAGAATTCTGCTAACCTTTGAAAAAGGAGGAAGCTATGTGGTTCATCTCTCTGAACTTAAGTATTTACTTAAATTTTTTATTAAGAATTCTGTATATCCTTATAGACTTTTTATAATAGACTGCTGAGGATATATTTAGTAAAGTACAAAAATAATTACATATACTTTGTACTATAATTATGGCTGATTTGCATTGTACGGCAGAAACTAACACAACATTGTAATTTTCCTCCAATTAAAAAATAAAATTAAAAAAAAAACACTTGATCTATATATGCATTCCAAATTTGGAGGGCAAAAAGTAAATTATGACATGTTCTCAATATAAGTGTATTTGAACAGTGAATTTCAAAAGAGAATGAAATCTCAAATGATCTTTTATATGAAGAAAAATAGCTGTCATTATGTGTTCTCTCAGATGTGATTATAATTTTTTTCCCCTAAAACAGTATTGTTTAGTATGTATTTTTTAATTGGCAGGGCCTCACTGCAGTGGATGTCACTGATGATTCTAGTTTGATTGCTGGAGGTTTTGCAGATTCAACTGTCAGAGTGTGGTCTGTGACACCCAAAAAGCTTCGTAGTGTCAAACAAGCAGCAGGTAACTAAGATGACCTGTCAGGATACAAACTCATCATTAGTTTACACCAATCTTTATTCTGTGGAACATACCAGGACATTGTGATCTTAGCAGAATTTCACTTGATTTTACTTTTAAGTCAAATTGTTAACAACATTCCCAGTAGTGAAAAGTGTATTGGAGTGGCAAACAGGAGACTGGGGTGCTAGACTGATTTAATTTCCTTGGTCCTCAGTTTTCTCATCTGTAGAATGAGGGCATTAGGCTAGAAGACTCCCTGAAGTTAAAAATCTAACATTTTATGATTGTTTGTAGATTAAAAAAAAAGTCTTCAAATACTGGGAGAGTACTTTTCTGTTTTAGCCATAAAAATGGCTAAAATGAACTAAGATCAGGGTTACATTTTAAAGTTTCTTGCTAGTTGTATTGTTTAAACAAGATAACACATTCTCAATAATTTATTTTAATATTTCTATAGTTTTATTTTGTGAAACATTGTGATATAGTGGATAAATTGAGTTTCAGCCCTAGTTCCAAGACTAAGTAGCTGTGTGCACTTTGGCATGTTAGTAACTGTTCTGAACCTCACTTTCTTCTCTTATACCCTGAAATGATAGCACATAATTTAAAGGCATTAGCATAGTGATTGGTAAGTAGGAAGAACAGTTCAAATGTTAGTTCTTCTTCTAAATTCTGATATATTAAATAATTGCCTTAAATTGTTTTAATAAATATATTTTTAAAAAGTAATCTTTCTGGATCATTTTAGATCTTAGCCTGATAGATAAAGAATCTGATGATGTCTTAGAAAGAATAATGGATGAGAAAACAGCAAGTGAGTTGAAGATCTTGTATGGTCACAGTGGTCCCGTCTATGGAGCCAGCTTCAGTCCAGATAGGTAAAATGCAAACTATAAGAATTAAATACTGCTGTATTACATTGAGATTAAATGAAAGGTATATGAAATATATATATATGTTATGTGAAAGTTAACTACTGGAAACATTATGCAAATGTTGGGGAAAATACTTTTAGAAAAATCCCATGGTTGCCTATCATTCATTATCTTTTAGGATTTTGCCCTCTGCTAATTCATCTTGGGGTATTGGTGTATAGTAGCTCAATTTACAAAATTAGGATGCATAACTTCAGGGTTTGCTGGTTATAAAAATTAGCTTTAGTTTTATGTAACTCCAGTAGGGATTGAATTGGTTCTTTGGGTTCCTGCTACGTGTTTGGTGGCTACTGCTGTCTTCTGCAGAGAAGGCAATGGCACCCCACTCCAGTACTCTTGCCTGGAAAAATCCCATGGATGGAGGAGCCTGGTAGGCTGCAGTCCGTGGGGTCGCTAAGTCGGACACGACTGAGCGACTTCACTCTCACTTTTCACTTTCATGCATTGGAGAAGGAAATGGCAACCCACTCCAGTGTTCTTGCCTGGAGAATCCCAGGGACGGGGGAGCCTGATGAGCCGCCGTCTATGGGGTCGCACAGAGTCAGACACGACTGAAGCGACTTAGCAGCAGCAGCAGCAGCTGTCTTCTGTCATCTCCAAATTCACAACAGATTCCTGCTATTAAAGGCATATTGCCTATCAACTGAAGATTTATCTTTGTATAATCAAAAGAACTAATACTGATAAGGGAATTAGAAACCCACAAGAATGTTTGTCTAATTTTCATGATCTCTTAACATTCTACAGCAATGTGGGGAGGGTATTTTTTTGTTTTTTTTGTAATACCATCTATATCTTATTGCTTTCAGTCCAAAATCTTTCATAAATATTTTCATCTTTATGAAACTTTGAGAATTTAGATTTTTGTTTTTTATAGGGTTTAGTCAGATGGTACATTTATACTTGAGGGAAACTTCTCATTTCACTGAAAACCATAGTACTTTCTGAGTAGTTTACTTTTGAAGGCTTTTTACCCAGCTTTGTATAGGGTATGAAAATAGCAACTCCATTTTAAAGTAAAAAATTACTGATTTTAAGTGACATATTTTAGAAGCCTTTTTCACGTGACCTCATTTGACCATACTTTTTGTCATTACCTCTTGGTTTTTTGTTTTGCTTTCCAAAGAACTGTGCTTTTCTTAATAGATATTGTTTTAAAAAACCTAAGCTTATTCAGTAGGTGCTCAGTAGATAGTGTCATGGCTAACGTTAGTACTTTCAACTTCTGTTATCTACTGTGAATTTCAGGCATAAATTACAACTGAGATGTAGTAGTCAGTTACCTATATTTAACATATACAAATGTACAGAGAAACTGGACAGGTACCTTAAGTTATTCTAGGAATCAAATATATTACCTTCTCTTTTCTCAGGAACTACCTGCTGTCCTCTTCGGAGGATGGAACTGTTAGATTGTGGAGTCTTCAAACATTTACGTGCTTGGTGGGATATAAAGGACACAACTATCCAGTGTGGGACACACAGTTTTCTCCATACGGATATTATTTTGTATCAGGGGGCCACGACAGAGTAGCTCGGTAAGAACATTATGAGCTTAGGACTGGGCCTATTCAACGAACAGAACGGTTTCTTGTTGGGAATTACAAACTCCAGCCAAACTTATTTTCACTTCTGTTCTTATCAGCTTTTTGAGAATGTCAGCATTTGTAGGTCATCTGAAAACTAATTTGGGACAGAAATATTTCTGTCGGCAATCATGTCTACACCAAGAGTCCATGCCCTCCCCTTCCCCAAGTGGATGCTAAACCTTGTCTTTTGCAGCCACTGTGAGCTCTTTTATTTCTGTCATATCTTTAAAAGTTCAGGATGAGGTAGCTTGGGTTTGAAATTATTTGTGGTCGCCCCCCCACTGGGGGCTTCCCTGGTGGCTCAATCAGTAAAGAATCTGCCTGCAATACCAGAGACCCAGGTTTGATCCCTGGGTTGGGAAGATCCCTTGGAGAAGGAAGTGGCAACCCACTCCAGTATTCTTGCTTGGGAAATCCCATGCAGAATAGCCTGGTGGCTTCAGTCTTATGGGGCTGCAGAGTCAGACACAACTTGGTAAGTAAACCACCACATGGTAGCCAAAACTAGGGAAAAATACTCTAGGAGTTAGACTAGAAGTTGGAGAGTGTACATTCAGAGAACTAAAGGATTATAGAATTAAAAATTTTTTGGACCATGTTAACTTAGTTCTAAGAATGTTTAGGGAATTCCCTGATAGTCCAGTGGTTAGGACTTGGTGCTTTTACTGCCGAGGGCACCAGTTAAATCCCTGGTTGGGGAATGAAGATCCTGCAAGCTGGATGGCATAGCTTTAAAAAAAAAAACAAAAGCTTAGTCTCTAAGTCCTTCCATCCTCCTTTCCCTCGGGTAAACTAGTGAGGGGGACCCACTTACAGCTATTTCACATGGTGGTTTCTGTATTTTGAATAGAACTTGGCATTTCAGAGTTAACTACTAATTACCTTGTGTGCTCAATAATTTTTTAAAAAGGCTCTGGGCTACAGATCACTATCAGCCTTTACGGATATTTGCTGGCCATCTTGCTGATGTGAATTGTACCAGATTCCATCCAAATTCTAATTATGTTGCTACGGGCTCTGCAGACAGAACTGTGCGGCTCTGGGACGTCCTGAATGGGAACTGTGTAAGGATATTCACTGGACACAAGGTATTTTAACTTTCATTATTCCAGCACACAAGGTTCTTTGAGATTAAAAAGTTTAAAAGTTAACTAGTGACATACATTTTAAAGATACTGTCCATACCCCTCAACTTTGTTATAGTTCTTTTGTCTCATTTTCTTAGGTATTTTTAACCTTACTTTTGATTCTTGCCATGTACTTTTTTTTAGGGACCAATTCATTCCTTGACATTTTCTCCCAATGGGAGATTCCTGGCTACAGGAGCAACAGATGGCAGAGTACTCCTTTGGGATATTGGACATGGTTTGATGGTTGGAGAATTAAAAGGACACACTGATACAGTCTGTTCACTTAGATTTAGTAGAGATGGTGAAATTTTGGCATCAGGTAAATGACTAGAACTGGCTTTGTGGTCAAAAGTCAACTGTATATTTAAAGGAAGCACTGAATGTTGACAATTGCAAAATTAAGTCCGATTTTGGATTTTGCTTCTCTTTAGCATGATTCAGGATTGTTACCTACATGTATATTGACTTCTCAGGTTAAGCTACTGCTTGAAATTCTTGAGGGAATAGAATTGTTAAGTTCAGATTTCTTTTACCAGAAATGTAAATACATAAAGCATACTTGACATGTCAGAAATTTAAGTATGGCAGATTCTACTAAATAGTTTCCTTTTGATTTCCACTTAGGTTCAATGGATAATACAGTACGGTTATGGGATGCTGTCAAAGCATTTGAAGATGTAGAGACTGATGACTTTACTACAGCCACGGGGCATATAAATTTACCTGAGAATTCACAGGAGTTATTGTTGGGAACATATATGACCAAATCAACACCAGTTGTACACCTCCATTTTACTCGAAGAAACTTGGTTCTAGCTGCAGGAGCTTACAGTCCTCAATAAACCATCGGTATTAAAAGACCTTTGGAAACTACTGTTTGAAAAAGGGAGACTAAAAGCAAATACCTCAGTGATTACTATTTAAGCTACAAAGAATGTTTTGTCTATATGGATCTGGAAGTATGCTGCTTAGAAAATCTGTACAGGACAGTTCCACGTTTCTATAGCAACCACATTTAACTAATTTCCGTTAGTTGAATAAGAGGTATTATGTTTGTGGAGGGGACATTCATGGTGCTTTGGATTGTGTGGAAACTATGCATTTTCTGTTCAAATGCTATTTTAATTTATTATGTTAAAAAAATCAATTGATTTCAATAATTTGTCCTGCTTCAAGATTCAAATTGAGTAATATAATACCATATTGAATTTTAGCTGAAGAATTCCATGAGCATGTACGTTTCTGCTGTAAAAATGTAGTTACTGTATGGCACTCAAGTACTATGTTATATGATCCACTAACATTTTTGCTTGGCTCATGATTAGTGGAACGTACGTTAACTGGCTAAGATGAACTACAGTTCCTTTCTGAGAAACAAATGAAGTACAACCATCCACTGACATCTGAATTTATACCTGTTGGACTGAGTGCACCCAAACACTCTATAAACCAGGTGAAATTAACTTCCATGTTCTACTTCAGCTAAAATGGCTGCATACAACCTAGTACACTTGAAGTCAGACATTTCAGTTGCTTACCTCCAGTACTGAGCCTTGCTTTGGAAAACTAAAAGATTTAGACCAAGTTACTGCCAGTTTTTTGCCTTTGTTGCATTTTGTACAGTTTTTATATTTTTGATATCTTGTAAATAAAGACAACCAGCTTTTCCAGGTTCATAATTTATTGTACAAATTGAGTATCACATGATGAGTTGACATTAGCTTCTTCAGGCATGGGAACTTAACAGATAATGTACAGCTCAGAATCCTATAAACAAAGCAAAAATAGTTTAGACACAAATGTGTTCAACTCTGCTTTTAAGACATTCAGTAATTATTAGTAAAAGACTATCCATGAACCTCCCTGAAATTGAACGCAAATTCATTAGATTCTCAAAGGAGTCATTAACTCCCCCAAATTTAGTTGTCTCTCAGCTTTCAACAATTTAATCTAAAACTCCCACCTTTAACAAAAGAGCTGTCAATAATTCATTATGATCCAAAATATACATTGTTGTAAAAGCCTAGTACATAAGATACTGGATTGACCAAAAAGTTTGTTCAGGGTTTTCTGGCTTATGGGAAAACCTGAATGGACTTTTTTGCCAACCCAGTAACATTCCCCGCCCAACCCCCCCACCCCCGCCCATAAAGTAATAGTTTAAATAGTAGAAAGGAGGAAGGATGGTAGTATCCCCATTATAAAAACAGAGTAAGGAGGTACCTAATATGAAAAACTGGGTTTCCCTTGTGGCTCAGATGGAAAGAATCCACTCCAGTATCCTTGCCTGGAGAAGCCCAGGAACAGAGGAGCCTGGTGGGCTATGGTCTATGGGGTCGCAGAGAGTCGGACACAACTGAGTGACTAAGCACGCACACAGTATGAAAAATTGGGCAAAAAACTACCTGTCAGGAAAAAACCATGGATCACTGCATTTTGGGCTATGCAGTCAGTCAAAACTACGGTCAATAGTTTTGGGACTGGAAAAGGTCTTAAGAGCAGAGGAAAAAATTTTCAGTCATGGAAAGCTACATTAGATAAAATCTAGGTTTTGGGTTTTCTGCACATCGTCTACTGCCAACAAAATACTTACACAAGCAAGGGCAAATGGGGGTTGGGTCGCACTAAGAAGAAAATGAAGTCTAGGTGGGATTTAAGGAAATGACAGATTGCTTACATAAAAATTCAAAAGCAAGATGCATTCGCAACTGATTTAAAAGGCTGGTTAATAATTACTACCAAAAAAAATTACAAAAAGAGCTTATACAAGAAAGAAAGGATCTTTACAAAAAGAAAGTCCCAAATGTTAAATAAAAACACAGAGAATGTTAAAAATACAAATGGTACTCAAATGGAAAAAATATACAACTTCATAAAAAAAATATTTTTACTCATCAAAATAACAAACATCAGAAACTGACATTATTTAACATGGGGGGTGGAGAGGGAGAGAGAAAGCTAGGTGTCCCACAACCCTTTCAGAAGGCACTGAAGAGAATAAATACTTCTTGCTCAAAAGCATTTATTGTAATGCTATTTATATTTAAAAAAATTCTAGTAGGAAACAGATCTGTATAAAATAAATCATATATCCATGAGCACCCATGCATTCAAATTTACAGAGAACATATTATAAAGCAAAATTACAGATATGGATCATAGCCATTGGAAACCAAACAAATACAATATAAAAGAGCTAAACTGAGATATTAACAAAAACTGTCAGGGTGATGGAGACATGGGCAATATTTTTCTTTTTCTGAATGTAATAAAATTTTGAACAATGACATTACTTTTATAGTGTGGGGCAGGGGAACCCTAAAATCAAAATGGCAAAGTTATAAAGTTTTAAATGTTATCTCCTTACTGTTTATGTTGCTTTCACAGCTGGAGTTTTTTTAGACCTTAACTTGAAGTATAAGACTATCAAAGCAATACTTCCGTATGTGGCCAGCACACACTGAAAAAGAAAGGAAAAAGCAAATGAGTTGTTGTCACATCTATATTATTCTAAAACATAACTACTTAAAGGTATCATTAATACTTACATTCATTCTCCCTGTGAGAGTGTAAGAGTTGAAATATTTTTTGATACCAGTGAAATGGAACTGGGCATCAGCTTCTGGACCTGCCATGATTTCAATCTTTTAAAAAAAGAAAGAAGGCAACAAATTGGTTTGGATGCTATTTATTGAAAAAAAATTTTTTAATTAAAGTCACATAAGTATGGTATATGGCATATACATACTGTATATAAATATTGTAAATTTTATGTATGCCTCACCCAAGAAAGCAGTAGCAAAATGGTGGAAAAAACATTGCTAAGAATTTGGAAGGAGGACTTTTGTCTTGGTTGCTATCACACAACATTCCAGAATATACATCAAATAACACAAAGAACACAGTAGTCTCTAACTCCATCTTCTGACCCAAAATTGGTTGATGTTTTCATTCCTGGCTCTATTTATATATCATAGCACACTGTGCATGGAATTCCATCAGTTTTAAGACTAGTTGAAAGCTGGAGCTTGTGATACTTTTCAAAGTCTCTCAGAGGGGTAACAACCAAAACAACTAACTGAACGGCTCACCTTGCAACACCACTTTTTACAGTTTTTCCTATAAATAATTTAGGACCTCCATGGGAAGGAGGAGACAGGATTATTTATCACCAAATGGAATTAATACACACTAACTATTGGTGGTGGAGGGGAAGCAAAATCCTTACTCCTTACACCAAAAACAGATGAAAACATGTAAATGTAAAAAGTGAAAACAAAATATCTGAAGAAAACATGGGCAAACATTTTAATCATCCTAGGGAAGGGAAAATACAAAGGTGGCCGAAGAAACACAGATAATCAACCTCATGATCAGTGAAGGAAATATGAAATGAGACAAATATTTAACCATCAGACTGCAAAGATAAATTTATCATAATAAGCAGCAGTAATGGGAATGTGGGAAAATAAGCAGTCTCTCTGCTGCCTGGAGGGAGTGTAAACTGGAGGGAGTACAACCTTCCTAAAATGCAATTCTGTAATATCTACTGAATTATGACAGAGTATAGTTTACCCTTTTATCTAGTTGGTTCAATTTGTTCAGGAATTTATGGCAACTGAAATACAGTTTATGGAAATAACTACAAGTGCATTTATAGGAAACTGATAAATGATGGTTCCCATGGGAGGAAACACAATGCATGGAGACCTTTAAATATAGACATGAAAAGATATCCCCTTGCAATAGTAAAAGTTCCTATTTCTGGGCATTATAGAGAACATCAAAGGTTCTCAAAGTTTGGTCCCTACACTGTCAGCATCCATTGAAACTCATTGGAAATGCAAATTCTCAGGCCTTTTGAATCAAACTCAGGGGCCCAGCAATCTGTTTTAACGTGTCGTTTAGGTGATTCCGATGTATGTTAAAGTTTGAAAAACACTGCAGTAACAGAAAACCAAACTCTGATTAGTAATTATATAGGGGGGAAAAAAAACCCTTGAAGATACAACAGACTTGAAAAAGGGATTACATCTATAGAGCCTATGTATTTCACAAAGGCATGTATTTCTTTTATAAAGGCACATCAAAGGTCACCAGAGCAACACTTGAAAACTCGTCTGTATGACCGCCTATCTACCACGACCGACGCCACGCCGAGTCGATTGGCAATATAGACGAGCCGGTCGAGGTCCGGTCGAGATTGGTAGGCAGTGGCAGTGACTCAGCCGACTCTTGATGAAACAGAATCAGGGGAAACCTGTGAGGAAGTTGCTGCTATGGAAACCGGCATTCTACAGTTTGCCATTCAAAGGCCTTCAGGGGCATTCACAAGCATAGAATTGGCAATGAAAATCTCGACAAATGACCTTAATTGTGAACACTGTTTCAAGAAGGTTCTTGCAGCAATGAAGGATTCCAAACTTCCTTGGGTCACCTTAGAGGCCTTGGCCAGTCCAGTCCAAGTAGGAACATCTCCATTAAAAGAAAATTTTATCATATGGCTTTTATATTAAAGGTTTTAGTAAATTTATTAAAGACATGCTTTCCCATTCATCTTCAGGAGTGATTTCTGGATTCTTAAGTGTCAAGCAGGTTTCTAGGAAAAACCCTACAGAAAACAAGAGCTTAATTCCCACTAACTTGTGTCTAACAAACATTTTCAGAAGAATGTGGTATTCAACTGAAACAATCTTAAGGTGCCTTAAATCTCCCTCTATACAATAGAGAAGGAAGGCTGATGTCTGCAATATTCCACAGAGGACTAATTCTGACTGTACGGGATGGCACAGTTTACCATCGGCAATTTAGTCCAGATCGGAAAAGCGCTGAGATGGTAGGGTAAGTGAGATGTTGCCGCTGAACAACTGCAGCAAAGCCTGTAAGCACTTCGCTTAGTATCCTCAGCAAACTCCAGGTTACTTTTGGGCAAAGATCAGGAATCCTTAAGTGTACTTAGTGGAATAACTAAACCGAAACTTGCTTTCCTTTTGAGTTACATATCAGTTTAGAAAGACATGAATGAAAAATACCTAAGATTAAACAGAACCGTACTAATTGTTAAACTGTAGGCTATGGCAAAGTCTAAGCCATGGGGTCTTGGCTTCTGTTTCTAATTGCGCGGCGAACTACTTTTAAATATAATTAATCTTTACATGCCTCTCTTCAGACCTGTAAAATGGGCACTTCAGAAAAGGCCCAACGTGACCCACTAGCCTCGCTGCTTTCTGTTTCTCGGTACTACTAGTCGGTCTGACCGGACACCTACCTGAAATGGTGAGATCTCGCGGGAAAAGAGGCAAACACAAGAGATAGCGGCTCAGGTGCCAGAAGCTGCCTCTGGTACAAGGAGTTTATAGCTCTCTGCTCTAGCTACTATTAGTGAAAGGGCTTCCGGCCGACCGAACACAGATATCTAACCCGCTTACCCGGGGCCAGGCCACACTCACTATCGCCGGACAAAGGATGCAGCGCAGCTAAAGGAAACCTGGCTGGACAGCTTTCTAAGCATAGCTCGGTGGAAACAAACTGCTTTGGGCATACAGTGCAAGAGAGGTTACTGTGACGAAAGGTGGGGTCATAAGTCCGAGTTCTGATACAAAATTACGTCACTGAGTGACCTTGGGCGGGGGGCCTCCCTTCCCTGCGGGCCTCCTTTTCTCTACTGGAAAATACAATCTAAGGGCCTTTAGGAGCCTCGCGCCGAGGCTTCCCAGTCACTGTCCGAACCCCCACGCCCGGCCTTCATTTTCTCTAATTCCTTTTCTATTCACCACCACTCTCCGCCAGCCCCCACCAAAGCGAAGGCCTCGCGGTGTGCCCGGAGCAGGAGACAGTCTGATTCCAGGCCGGCCCCACAAAGCGGAGGCGCGTGGTCTAAATCCATGTTCCCCTCCACACTCACCTTTCAAGGGGTTCAAACTCCACGGCCTGTGTCCTTCACCGTACGCTGCTGCCCCTCGATCCCGCCGGAAGACACCGCCTCCCCCTCACGCGTTCAACGGGCCTAAAGGGTTCGGCCCTCTGCGTCGATTGGCTACCTGTCTAAGCCCCGCCCTTCCGTTTCCTGTCTCTACATCTCCTCCCCCTCCCTGTTGAACTGGACCCAGTATAGTTACGGAAATAGGGCATTGAGCCCGCCCACACTTCCGGAAGAGCAGCGTTAGGCTGCGGGTGTACCAGTCTCCGCGTGTGTGATTACAGTGGCGCGGCCTCTGAAGTAGAAGTGCTGGTGTCCTGGGGCTGGTGAGTGGGGGCAAAGCAACAAGGGTGGAAACTTCGTGGCTTCCAGGTCTGTCCCAGGACTAGCTGCTTTGGATCCCTGCCATGAACCCGCAGTGCCGGGTGAGTGGTTAGGCCACCGCATTCCACCTCTGAAGCCGGCTCTGCTGGCGTGGTCCCTGTAATGTCAGGTTATGTTCCTAGGAAGTAGCTCAGATCCCTTTATCGCAGGGTCGCTTTACTCTTTGAAGTTTCAGTTTCCCCTTTTGTGAAGTAAGATTAAGGGTCAAATTCCTAGTAAACTTGACCGCATTGCTTTGTCCTTTTTTTTTTTTTCTTTTACGAAATACTCCTTCCTAGGCTCCCTCTAGGTCCTCACCTCTTCCACAGTCTCAAGCCTTTTTAGATTCCTATTTCCAAGCGTCTCTCGGAACCAACCCCTCCTCCTGTTCTCACTTAAACCTAGTTCTGGTTCTCGTTATTTCTCTATTGTACTGCAGTTGAATCCTACCCGTTGTGTACCTTCCTTCAGTTCTATCTCCTTGTGGCGCTAACGGTAAAGAACCCGCCTGCCAATGCAGGAAACATAAGAGAGGCAGGTTCGATCCCTGGGTTGGAAAGAATCCCCCGAAGGAAGAAATGGTAACCCATTCCAGTATTCTTGCCTGGAGAATCCCATGAGCCGAGGAGCATAGCGGGCTACAGTCTGTAGGGTCGCGAAGAGTCGGACAGAAGCAAAGCGGCTTAGCACGCACTCGGTTTACCTTCGAAGCTTCAGTCCTGTCTCCTTGTCCAGTCTATAGCCTGCAGTATATATTTGTTTTGGTTACTGTTCTGTCTTTTCCTTTTCTTAAGGGTCTAACTTGCCCAAGTAAAAGTTAATTTACTCACACCCAATGAAAGATCTGACACAGAGGGCTCAACCTGTCTTTTAAAATTTAATTCCAATTATTAGGCTTTATTCACCTTGTAATCTAGTTGAACAGTTCTTCAAAGAAAGATGAGCAGCTTGTGAGCAGTTTTAAATATTTTTAAAATTATGTATTATTTATTTGGCTGCACTGAGTCTTTGTTTCTGCAGGCTTTCTCTAGTTGTGGCGAGCAGGGGCTTCTCTGGTTGCAGTACACAGGCTTCTCATTGCCGTGGCTCCTCTTGTTGTGGAGAACAGGCTCTGGGGTGCTGCGGCTTCAGTAGCTGTAATGCATAGGCTTAGTTGTTCATGGTATGTGGAATCTTCTTGGACCCAGGGATCAAAATGATGTCCCCTGCATTGCCAGGAGGAGCAGTTTGACAGACATATTGCTGCTCAAAATAATTGGCTTTTCCTGTCTCCATGCTTTTTCTCAGGTTCATTCTGCTTTTCCCGTTCCACCTGTCAAAATCCTGTTCATCTTTTAACATGCAGCTCAAAGGCATCTTTTTAAGGAAGCCTTCCTCCTTTGCTGAAGCCTCATTATTTTCTACCTTCTTGTTGATAGTTTATAACCTGATCTGTATTTTAGATTATTTGCAGTGTGTGCATTCTTTGAAGATAAGGGGTTTTATCTTAGAAGTGTGCGCATTCTTTGAAGATAAGGGGTTATGCAGTCATTTGAGTATCCGTGACTTAACTGAAGCTGTTTAATGATGCTCCATTGAAAGTATAGCTTACTGGAGAAAGATATGTGGACGTGTGGTTTTGAAGCAAAGACCTTTGGAAAGATGAATTATGGATTATCTGTTGCCTGGCATCAAACCATCCATTTCTTAGGCCTGAATGCTGTCTAGCACACTGGTGCTAGAAGGCTCTGTCTCTTGCCCATCGATCACAACCTTGACACTGAAGTACATATTACCAACTTTTTGCATTGTTTTTAGGACACTCAAACATGGCAGCCATGGAAGAAAGCTTCCCCCGTGGGGGTACAAGAAAGACCCACAAATCAGAGAAAGCTTTCCAGCAATCAGTTGAACAAGACAACTTATTTGATGTAAGTGGGGTGCTTTTTTGGGAAGACTCGCAGAACACTTTCTCTCTAGTGTCCTTATGGAGAATGAGCCTTGTCTGAGAATGTGTGGTTTTCCAGATTGGATTCTTGTTGAAGTCTACTTTTACACATTTAACTTGTTAGAGAGTCCATCCCACCACAAGGCTATATCTTTTGAAGCATGAGTGGCATTTATTGTATAAGGTTTCAGTGCCGTTCTTTCTTTCTGTTTTTGGCCACATCGGGAGGCCTGTGGGATTTTAGTTTTCTGACCAGGAATCGAATCTGCACCATTGGTAGTGAAAGCGCAGAGTCCTAACCACTGGACTGCCAGGGAATTCCCTGTTTCTCATTCTCAGGAACTTACCATGTTGATTAAGGATGGAGAGAAAACAGTTTGAATAAGGTTTGAATGAGGCTATGTAAAATGATCATGATTTGCATTAGAATTTGAAATCTTCACCTAAAGTAGGTTGTACTCCAAATGCTAGAGGGAGCAGAACTAACATTCAATTGTGTGATTAGGTCTATTTTATGTAATCCTTCCAACTGTATTGTGAAGCAGAGATCACCATTCCATGGTGGGAAACTGAGGCCCAGAAAGATTATGTAATTTAGCTGAAACCACACAGCTTGTTATGGTGGAGATCTTTGTGACTCCACCTTTTTTATTTTCATGCACTGTTCCAAATTGCTTCTCCCAATGGGGAACCCCCGTGTCCATGCCTGTCAAGGGAGGAAGAACACAGAAGGGAAGAGTCTTTTAGAAGAGAGCTCAGATTTTCGTCACAGGGAGAATTGGTGTCAGAATGGGAGACTGGCCACGAGGCAGGAATTAAAGAACAGTTGGGAGTGGGGTGGAGTAGAAGGGTGACAAGACAGGGTGACAGATGAACTGATATTGAAGGGAAAGGCCGGATAAACTGCTTTTTATTTTTTTGGATCTTCTCCTCCTCCCTCCCCCGCTTTAGATTTCTACTGAAGAGGAATCTACCAAAAGGAAAAAGATCCAGAAAGGGCCAGCAAAAACAAAAAAGTTGAAAGTTGAAACCAGACAAAGCAGCAAATTTGTCAGAGAGAAGTTTGAAATCCTTAATGTGGAGGTTTGTCAGCGTTTGGCTTTGAACAAACTCTTCCCTTGTTCCCTTCTTTCTTTTCGTATATATACATGTATATATGTCTTCTGTCTCTATTCCAGTTTTGTCAGTGCCTGTGATCATAGATCGTGTGTTGTTTTTCTTTTTAGCGGCCAAGTCCCTCATCCTGCTGATGCTCTCGTGGAACTTGTGTTTTAGTAAATTCATAGGTTAGAATTGGCAATACCCTTAACAGTCATTCTGATTCTACCCTTTCATTTCACAGATGTGGAAACTTATCTCAGAGAGGTGAAGCAGTCTTTTTATGTCCCTTAAATTTTTAGGTAACTCTGATACTTTAGTTATAAAAAAGAAAAAGCCAAATGATAGTGAAGGGAAAGATACACAAGGATGTAGATAGTGAAGGGAAAGATACTTCCAGCCTGCAGAAGTATTTTGTTCGTCCTGTGTGCTACTTAAAAAAAAGTTGGTGCCAACATTAGAAAACTTAAAAATTTTACATTAAGAAAGTGATTTCTGGCTTCTTATAGAACCTTGAAAGTGCTGATAATACAAGTATGCACTCCCTCATATTTGTAGCCACACATTGCTGAATAGTGTTTGTGCCCTTTAGACCTGGCACACGCATGCCGGACTTCCATAGTCTCCCCTGGCCTGTGTTCTGCATCATGTTACCTCCCAGGCATTTGAGTTTGGGTTGCTTGGAATAAAGGAAAAGGTGAGAGTGCCCTCCAACACCCTCATGCTGTAAACACAGTGGTATCATTTCAGCCTTTCATGGTGCTCAGTCAGAAATATGACGAGTATATAATATATACACGTATGTCTCTCTTGTAGCTTTTTTTAATGTTAGAGTTAGGACTAGAGGCCAGATTCCCCCACCCCCACCCCACCTCCCCACCTCCCTACCTCCCTATTCATTGTTCTCTTCCCTGTTGTACATAATTCACTCTTTCTCTTCTAGTCCTTGTGTGAGGGGATGCGGATTTTGGGTTGTGTGAAAGAGGTAAATGAACTGGAACTGGTGATTAGTCTCCCCAACGGCCTCAAGGGTATGTGCAAGTGACTGAAATTTGTGATGCTTACACTGAAAAGCTGAATGAGCAGGTGGCGCAAGAAGAACCCCTGCAGGTAAGGGAAACCTGGATGAAATCTGTAACTGGAATAAGATGTAAGATGACAGCTTTGCTAAGTGCTAAGAAGGAAAGGTACAAGATACCAAGAGAGTTTATCTAGAGAATTTATTTTTAAATTTCTTTGATTTTTTAAATAAGGGGACTTTCACTTAGGCCAGGGAACCTAGAAGACTTGCCTGAGGAAGGGATACCTGAGCTGAATGTGAAGGATGAGGGTAGGCTGGAGAAGGAAGGAAGGGAGTTCAGGCAGAAGGAGCCCGGTTTGTAGCAGAAGACGGCTGGTGTGACTAGAACAGAGAGCAGGGAGAGTGGTGTGAGATAGGGCTAGAGGGCTGGGTGGAGACCAGACCATGTTCAGGATTGGTTTTTCTGTAATCAATTGGAAGCCCTTGAAATGCTCTTATTGAGGTGGGTGATATGTAGACAGAAGACAGAATGAATCAAAGCAGCATGAGTAGTTGCTTAGGACTAGTTCAAAGGCTGCTGTTATAGTCCAGGCTTTGAGACTGATGGATTTACTGAGGGCTGAGGAGGTAAAGTCGGTGCCTAGTGATGGATTCTATATGGGTGGCAAGGCCAAGAGACGTGTCAGAAATGAGTCCTAGATTTCTGTTGAGCATGGTTAACAGTTGGCCAGGCCATCTTGAGATAAGAAGCCCTGAAAGGGTACCGGGATTGGGAGAGATGATCATGATTTTTGGTTGTGTTGAGTTTGAGGTACAATTGAGATGACCAGTAAATAGGTGATTCTGGAGCTCAGGGAGATTTCTCTGTGTAGGTAGGTGGTGGTTGAAGCTGTGGAGGAGGAAGAAGTTGCTTATAGGGAGCACACAGAGGGAGAAGAGACTGAAAGACTGAACCAGGAGTCAGCACTGTATTTTAGTTGCTGAATAAAAGGAGAGTTGCTGTTAGAAGAAGGTGGGACCAGAGAGGCAGAGGGAAAAAACCAATGAAGGAAAGGTCAGAAGCCAGGAGGAAATGTTTCAGGAAGGAAGCAGCACCAGAGTAAAAATGCCTTGTTAAGGCCATGTGAGAGAAGGACTGCAAAGTGGGCTGTTGGATCTAGCCACGTGGAGGTCATTGGAGATTTTGTTGGGAGATCAAGTATGGAGTGAGGGCGTGGAACACAGATTGCAGAAAGTTGAGTAAGCGGAAGATGAGAAAGTAAATGAGGAAGTCCAGTAATTGTAGAAGATTCTTTTGACAAGTCATTTTACATCTGCTTGTTGCGTGGAGATGTTTGGAGACCTTACCTGTAATCCAAGACTGACATGGCCACAAACCAATGCCTTTGTGGGTGAGCAGTTACTCTCGTCGTCCGCCTTTTGGGCTCTGGGAATCTGAGGATGAGAAACCATAGAATCAGGGTTGGGCAGTGAATTCTCAGTTTAGGGGAAAGGTATGTATCAGATTTTTCTCACTTGTATTATGCAGGACCTGGTCGGCTTGCCTGAGCTCTTCTCACCTGGAATGCTGGTGAGATGTGTGGTGAGCAGTCTGGATACCACAAAGGGGAGCAAAAAGAATGTCATGCTATCTCTGAACCCCAAAAATGTCAACAGAGTGCTGAGTGCTGAGACCCTGAAACCTGGCATGGTACGTGTCTGGGGTGAGGGAGGGGGAGCAGGCAACATGCCTTCTCCGTGTCCTGCCTTCTGGGGGTGTCTAGACTACCCTTCACTTTCAGCTTAACTGTTACACATGGGGGTGTGTCTTTTCCTGGGGGAAGATCTCCAGGGTGCTTTGTGTACTTAATGGAAGTTGAAGACTTGAACCTAGTCACATCATTCTGGATGGGAGAAAGGGAAAGCCAGCCCCACATTTGCTGGTAGGGAAAAAAAAAGATGCCTCCAAGGAACCTTAGCAAGGGTGAGAAAGTTCTTGAAGTGCCTTCTTTACCAAGACTTCTTCACAGATGAAGTCATTTTCAAAAGCCACTGAAATTTGTGGGGAAAGCTTGGGGGCTGCTGTCTGAGAGCAAGAGACAGGATAGACAGAGCAATTAGTCTGTCAGCCATATTAATGGATACTCCACTACTGAATCTCCCAGTCCAGTGGCGGTTCAGGAGATGTGAATCCCTGCTCAGCATCTCCAAGTTGAGTAGGTGTAAAACACACTTATATAAACTGTACTCACTTAAGAGGAAGATCAACATGGTCTTGGAACATTTGGTTAGAAGCAGTGAAGTTTGGGTCAAGCCCTGAACGTTGAGTAGAATGGGGAACAAACCGTAAGTAAGTTGTAGGAAATCGACAAGTACCGAGAGGCGGCTGTTTGACAGTTGCTGTTTTGGACACTTTCTCTGAAGACATTTTCATAGCTACCTTGTGAGGCCAATAGGTATCACTCTTGTACGTTTGAGAAAATAGACTGAAAAAGGTTCTGAAGTGACTGAAGTGACCAAAGACCAAATAGCTAGTGATTATTAGAGCCAGATTTGAATGCCACAGTGCTTCCAGTGAAATGTAAAGGAGGTTGGCAAGACTTTTTGGTGAAGTGAGGGGGGTGTTGGAGGTGCTTAGAGAAGACATGATGGCAGCTAGAAGGGTGGTTCTGGATTCTCAGTTCTCTTGGCACTGGGGGTGCCAGCGCTGCACCCCTTTCATGTATATGACATGAAAGGCTTGCATATCACTGTCAAATATTGGCTGTATTCCTGTGCTGGAGCAATTGAGGTTTAAATTTAAAAGTGGGAGGATGCTTGGGATTCTGGGATGATTTGTTGAGACCAATGGTAGGAATAGTCATGTTTGGCGTGTTTGGTAGTGAATATGGTTATGTGTCCTATGACCTTTGACTTTCGAACTTTTGGGATTGCTTTCTCTTCCTCCAGCTGCTCACGGGCACTGTGTCCAGCCTGGAAGACCATGGCTACCTAGTGGACATTGGTGTTAGTGGGGCCAGAGCTTTTCTGCCACTGCAGAAAGCCCAGGAGTACATTCGGCAGAAGAACAAAGGTGAGGGGAAGAAGAAGGAGAAGTACACGGTTGTGAGGTGGTATGTGTGGGAATTATATTTAACTGGCACCGTCTCAGTAAGAGTGGAGTGCCAGGCTCACTAAAATCTGATGGGCCAGTTTCACTTTTTCCCACGTAGAAGATTCTGAAACAGGGACTCTGAACCAGCACTCTCTTGCCTTGTTGAGGTTTTTGTATTTTTTTGTGTGGTAGTTGATTCTGGATCAGTTAGAGTCATTTCACTCCCATTTTTGAAGATGGTTTCTTGAAAATTGGGAATATGGGGAGTACTGCATGGTAACTGGACAAGTAGGCCACGGACCTTTAAGGTGTCACTTGAGTTAAAATTCTTCTCATAGTAGATGTTTTTCCCTTTTGGGGGGCTGCTCTTGCAGGTGCTAAACTGAAGGTGGGGCAGTACCTGAACTGCCTCATCGAGGAGGTGAAGGGCAGTAGAGGAGTTGTCACTCTGTCTATTGGTCACTCAGAAGTTTCTGCTGCCATTGCTACTGAGGAGCAGAGTTGGACTCTCAATAGTTTGCTACCAGGACTGGTGGTCAAAGCACAGGTACAGAAGGTAAGCCATTCATTGTTACTACTATTTTCTAAAATAAAAATAATTTGTATTAAAGTAGAATGTGCACACAGTCTAAAATTCTGCTGTCCAGTAGGGTAGCCCCTGGTCCCATGTGGCCATTAGTACTTGAAATATAGGCAGTATCACACGTTGAAATGATAATATTTTGCCCAATGTAATATTTTGTATTGGGTTAAATAAACTATTAAAACAAATCTCACCTCTTTCTTTGTAGTTTTTACAGTGTGACTGCTAGGAAACTGAAAATGACATATGTGACTTCAGTTACGTATGTGCTGTGGAGAGTGCTGATCTAAAGACTAAATGGTATTAATACTAAAAGGCTTCTGATGAAGAACTCTCACCCCGTTGAACCTCCATCTTTAATTCTTTTAGCTTATCTTTTGAAGTTTACCTCTGTATTTCTAAGTAATACTCTTCTGCTAGATCTCATGGTTTATCACTTTGAGGCACTGAGTTTTAACCCTTTATCAAGGTAGATGAAATTTCAGCTCTCTTATTCCTCCCTTCTCCCAACTTTTGACTAAATCATTATTCAGTATTTAAATTATTATGACCACATAAATATTGTTTACTTGCTGAACTAGGTAATATAATTTGTTTCTTGAACCATTTCCTCCCTCAACCCTGGAGTTGATGATCAGTTTTGTTTCTCTCATTTGCTGAATTCTCTTCCTATCATTGTTTCTTCATAACATCCTGTAGTTATTTTTCCCTCATTATTTTCTATATTTTCAAACCCTTTAAAATAATCTTTGTTATTTTTCGTCCCATCTGGAGTCCTTCTACTGTCATCTGGCTCCAGTCTGGTTGGTTTGTAAAGCTGCTCCATAGCTGATGTCCAGAGGCTTCTGGTCTTTATCATTCTGGATCCTTCCCCACTCTTCTGTATTAGATAGAAACTTCCTTGATTCCATATATTTCTCTTTTTTGGTTTACTCACTTGTTTTAATGTGTCACATTCTGCAGAAACATCCTCAAAAAAGCACAAGCATTCATGCTAAGTTGCTCAGTTGCGTCCGACTCTTTGCAGCCTCATGGACTGTAGCCTACCAGGCTTCTCTGTCCGTGGAATTCTCCAGGCAAGAATACTGGAGTGGGTAGCGATTCTCTTTTCCCGGGGACCTTCCTGACCCAGAGATTGAGCCCAGGTCTCCTGCATTGCAGGTGGATTCTTCACCATCTGAGCCACCAGGAAAGTCCCCTAAAAGCACACTGGAGGTTAATCTTGACTTAATGTGTCTTGAAATTCTCAAGACCACTGCCAGGTTTGATGATTCCCCAGGGAGACTCATGGACTCACCATGTAGTGGTCCTCATGGCTGTGATCCACTGCAGTGAAAGGAGGCAAAGCAAAATCAGCAAAGAGAAAAGGCCCATGGAGTGAAGTCTGAAAGAAACCAGCCATAAGCCTCTGAGAATCCTCTTCTAGTGGAGTCACAGGTGTGCATTTAATTCCTCTGGCAGCAGGTTATGACAACACATGTGAATGCTGTGAGGGCTTCTCAGGTGGTGCTAGTGCTAAAGATCCTGCCTGCCAATGCAGGAGATTTAAGAGATGTGGGTTTGGTCCCTGGGTCAGGAAGATCTCCTGGAGGGGGGTGGGGGCATGGCAACCCACTCCAGTATGCTTGCCTGGGAAGTCCCATGGACAGGAGCTTGGTGGGCTACAGTCCATGGGGCCGCAAAGAGTCGGACACGACCAAAGTGACTTAGCACACATGCACGCACATGAATGCTGTCTACCAGCAAAGCTCATTGAGGGTTTTTATTTTTATGACTGAATAATACTCCATCATATGAAGTTGGTGGACATTTGAGTTGTTTCCACTTTTGGCTCTTAGGAGTAATGCTGCTGTGAAATTTGTGTACAGGTTTTTGTGGGGACACATGTTTTCATTTCTAGGAATGGACTTGCTGGGTCATATGGTAACTTTGTATTTAACTTTTTGAGGAACAGCCAAAGTGGCTGCAGTGTTCTACATCCTCACCAGCAATTTAAGCATGCTAGTTTCTCTTCATATTCTCATTAACACTTATTCTTCTTTTTATTATGGCTCTCCTAGAAGGGGTGGGTGTGAAATGGTATTTTGTTATTTTGATACGCATTTCTCTAATGATTAGTGATGTTGAGCATCTTTTCATGTTACGAATTGGCCATTTATAAATTTTTTGGAGAAATATTGAATCAGAAGTCCTTTGTTCATTTTTTTTATTGATATGGTAAAAAACAATTCCTTGTATATTCTAGATATATGCCCCTTATCAGATATTTTAAAGTGTTTTCTTTTTCTGGAACTGTTAGTATGATGTTGGACTTAATGAATCAGTTCTGATTTTCTTACTTTTTACTCTCTGTTTTGGTACATGCATGCATTTGCATCCTACTTTAGGGAGAGTCTCTCAACTGAATCCTCCCATCCTCTGTTGAGTTTTTGTTTTGACTGCCATCTTATGAGAGAGGCTCTAGAAAACTGCTGGGCAGTCTGTGAGCTTGGGTGGACTTGCTGACTGGCCGACTTCCCTGTCAGGGGCAGGAGGTAGCGGATCGTCTTTAAGAAACCTCCAGGTGTCACTGTTAGAAATCTTCTCTGGCATGTTAGATTTCTCTAGAAAGGATCTGAGGATATAAGCCTGGCTGCCTAAGAGCTGGATGGCAGAAAGGGGCTGGATGTCTTCATATCTCTATCTATACGATATTCAGGATTTTTCTTAGTTCACATTTTCATGGTTTGTGCACTATTCCTGTGTTTTGAACCTGATACAGTTTCCAAGAGAATAACTCTCCCACTTTCTATGGAGATGGGAGAAGGGTGAACCCTATAGGACCTGGGGATCTGACTTAGTTTCCCTACCTCAGTGCTCTTTTGAGGGCCTTGTCGCCCTACTTCGTTTGCGAGCCTCTGGTGGGCGAATTGCTCGTGGTATCTCCCTCTTGCACGCATGTGGGTTTTCCCATGTTAACCTGAGCACATCACCAAGTTAGCAACAACTTGTCCAAGTTGTCAGGCTGGCGGTTCCTCAAGGATCTTTGTGTAAAGTGCCTTCCGTCCCTTTGGGAAATCCTGAGAGTGGAGAATCCTCTCAGGCTGGGGGATGTAGTGGTGGTGGGTGAGCTTACTGAGTATAGGAAGAGCCAGTGCCAGGGGTTGCGCTGCCCCTTGATTTTATGGGAAGAAAGATGATGAGGGTTGTGGGGGGAGGGGGGGAAGTTATATGGCCTTGAATGTTTAGTATGAACAGTTTCTCTCATCCCTGATTCTTTCAGAGAGATGTTTTTCACAGTTGGTTCTGTTTATTTCTAGGTGACTCCACTTGGCCTTACACTTAAATTCCTCTCATTCTTCAGTGGCCTGGTTGACTTCATGCACCTGGATCCTAAGAAAGCCGGAACGTATTTCTCAAATCAGCAAGTAAGAAATGTTGCGCTTATCTTTTCTTAATTTCACTTGTGTAGCAGCCAGTGTCACGGCTGCTATGGCAGGTCCTGGGACTCATGTGTGTGCGTGTTAGGGGTGGCGAGGAGATGAAAGGTGTCTCAGAAGGACCATAGGAAATAGGCAGTGATTATTTCTGGGGATTGAGATTAGAATAGGAGCCTGTGAAGAAGAAAGCACCTTGTAATTTTTGTCTCATAGACTCTGATTCTTTTTCTCTCTTGGTAGTGAAACTTTTGCTTTTATAATTTAAAGTCTTCTAAGAAAGTGTTAACATAGGAGAACAAAATGTATGTTTAATATATACATTTGTATTCAAAATATGAAAGTGCTCTATGAAATGAATATGAATATGAAAGTGCTGTGGTACACCTGGTTAAAATGCTATCTGGTTATGCAGTCAAGTGTTAGTGGTTAAATCTAAGAGATTTTTCTTCCCTGATCTAAATATTCAATGGTTGTGGATATTTGGGAAGAAAATTCCAATATATTCTACCCGTTTTTTATTAACAATTCCAAAGTGATTTATTTATTTTTTACCAGTAACTCGTGCTAATGGAAGCTGTAGAGACCTTGTCGGTTTTTTGTTTCTGTTGTTTTATTTTTTAAAGTAGATTTCCCCAGCACCTGGTGATAACATTACTGGTTTTTTGGTGAATCTCTTTCTAGTGACTTTTTTCCTCCTTTAGTCACACTTGTGTACAGAGTTGAGACATTTTACATGCTATGACCTTGTGATCAGAGCAGGCTGTTTCTGCTGTTTCAGATAAGCTTCTGGATACAGTGACGCCAGTGCATGGCTCCTGTTGCGTATGCATTATTAGGCTCATGGTGTGGAGGGGACCCTGATACCCATGATACCCACGTTCCTGCCCTTACATAAGCGTTGATTCAGTCAGACGTAGTTCCTCTGCGGTGTTCTGTGTGAACTTTCCACATGCTGTTTGATTGTACATGCTGATTTTAGTACTTCCATCTGTAACTTGGTCAGCACAGGGAGCGTCTGAACCCCTGGAAGTCGGCTCCGGGTGTCTTGTCTCCAGTGTGCCTTATCCTCACTGTGTTCCTTGTCTAGGTACGGGCCTGTGTCCTCTGCGTGCATCCTCGGACCAGAGCTGTGCGGCTGAGCCTGCGCCCTGTCTTCCTGCAGCCCGGGCGCCCACTCACCCGGCTCTTGTGCCAGCAGCTAGGAGCTGTGCTGGATGACGTGCCCATCCAGGGCTTTTTTGGCAGTGCCGGGGCCACCTTTAAGCTGAAGGATGGTACTCTGGCCTATGCTCGGGTAAGGAGTCTCTTTGTTTCATCAGGTTCTCATCACCAGAAGGACTTCGGGGACATGGGTTCTTTTTGCTTCCTTCATCCCTGAGTATTAGTTTCCTATTTTTGAATTTCCCTAAACATGGCAGACAGTTAATAAGGACTTGAATAAGGTCTGTTTGTTATATTAGAGTACCTTGAAATTGGCTTGCCTTAATTGATACCAAATTGATGATAGGAACAAATATGAGTTGGGATCTACACCAGGGCTTGGCGAAGGTGTTTTAAAGGGCCAGATAATAAATATTTTAAACTCATGTACCACATGGATTCTGTCCTGATTACTCATCTTTGTTGTAGCCTGAAAGCAACAAGGACAGTATGTGAATGAAAGGGCATGGCTATGTTCCAGGCAAACTTTTACTCACAAAAATAGGCATTTCATTGTGAGCTGTGATTTATTGACCCATGATCTAGACTCTTCTCTAACTTCATTGAGACTCTGTGGTAGTAAAAAAACAGTTTTTTAGTTAGAGCAATTATTTTAACAGGTAATTAGAGTGCTGTTTTTATGGTAGGTGACAAATGTTCTGAGTCATTTGCACATCTGATTTAATGTCTGGTTGTCTCAGATCTGTTGCCTCTGACTTGTCCTTAATCACTTGGTACTCTGTAGCGCAACCATCTCTCCAATTCTAAGAAAACTTTCAAACCTGAGGCCTTCAGGCCAGGGAACACTCACAAGTGTAGAATCATCGACTACAGCCAAATGGATGAACTGGCCTTGCTCTCTCTGCGGACGTAAGTCTGTCGCTCACCTGTGGGGTATGGAGGTGTGCGGCTGTGGTGCGTGCTCACGGCGTTGCCTGTCCTTGGTGAGGGTTTCTTTTCCTGCCAGTGTGATTTTGGTAGCCCTGAGTTTTAGGCAGCCTCTGCCCTAATGTATTTAATCTTGTATTTGCCGTTTGTTCTAGGTCTATTATTGAAGCTCAGTTCCTTTGGTATCATGACATCAAACCTGGGGCTTTGGTTAAGGTAAGACCTCAAGCATATAATTAGACGCTCTCCCACCTTCAGACAGTCTTTAGTTCACAGGTTAACTGGCAGCTCATTAGTCCTTAGATGAACACATTTAAAGGCTTGCTCCTTCCCTCTGCCTGCTAACTAGGATTTCTTTTCCTTCTCTTGGGTGACTTGAAATTAATTTCACGGTAAAGTCTTGCTAGCACCATGCCACTACACAGAGGCAGTAGATCATCAGTCTTGGGAATTGATGGTGTTTGTTAGACCAGGTCAAAAGTTAGTTCTTTGGTAATTTAGCCACCTGGGATATTAGTAAGGAGTCAGTTCCAGTTGCCTTTCCTGTCTAGCCACTTAGCCCCAGTGGAGCAGCTCCACTTTATGTAGAGTTCATTCCTTAGCAGACATAGTCCTCTCCATTGGAGATGGAACTGGTAAGACAGACAGAAAGATGCTCACCCAAAAAGGTGTGAAAGTTTCATAAATAAACTCTTACTGCATCCAGCCCAGTGTGGGGCATGTGCTTGGCCCCTATGAGATCTGGAATAACAGGAGAGGTGTGAGATGCTTTGTTGTTAAGAATTGTAGGAAAGACATTCTTGAGGCATCATGGCATCTTTTCCTTGGATTCTTAGGGCAAAGTGCTGACCATAAAGCCACACGGAATGGTGGTGAAGATGGGCAAGCAGATCAGGGGCCTGGTACCTACCATGCACCTGGCCGACATCCTTATAAAGAATCCGGAGAAGAAATACCACGTTGGGGATGAGGTCAAGTGCCGGGTGAGCCTCCTGAAGGGTTGCTGGTGGGGTTGGCTAGATAGGAAGAGAGCAGTGCTTCGCTGGTGAAGTTCTGCCTTTTTCCACAAAGTGACCACATAATGTCTGCAGTGCTGTGCCTGGCACTGGGAAGAGAAAAATGGGTCCCTGCCTTTGATAATTGTTATGGTATAATTGAGAGTTAAAATATCCATTCCTGAAGAGTGCAGGCCACGTGGCTTGGTGCAGGCTGTATGCTGAGGTCACATCTCAGAACGAGGAGATGAGGGTAGGCTGGGGCAGCAAGCATCATTGAGAATCAGTGATGATCAATAGCAGCTACCATGTAACATGTATTCTGTGCCAGTTACTGAGCTCGGCACATCATAACATTTCATTTCATCCTTAAAATGGCCATAAGAAGCAAGTGCTGTTTTCCTCCTCTTTGCAGGTGGCGAAATGAAAGGCTAGGAATGTCAAGGGTCTTGCCCAGAGTCATGCAGCTAATACATGGCAGAACCACTTTTCAAGTTGAGCTCTAAATGATAGTAATGTCTTCTCTCTAGATCTCTGGCAGAGGTGGGGCTTGAACTGGAAAGGATCAGTAGGATTTGGAAGGTTTAGGAAGATCAGGGGGTGTGTCAGGTACAGAAATAGCCCAAACAAAGCTGTCCAAACTTGAGTGTTTCACAACATAGACGTGGGTCCTGAGAGAAGCCGCACAGAGTTGTAAAGAGTAAATATGATGATACACAGTGCTTAGGGCCTGGTGTGTGCAAACTCAAGTGTTAGGTTTTCTTATTTTCATGTAATTTCGTTATTGGGTTAACAAAGATATTGGTTAGCCATTGGTATAAAATTTTACAGTAGTGGGGTCAGGAAGTTAAAGGAATTTCTCTGCCCTCAAGGAGATGACCTTCTGAGGAATGAGAGGTGGTTGGGTCTCTCAATCATAGTTTATAGTTAGTACACAGCTGTATTGAGGGGGTGAACACACAGCAATACTGAGGACTGAGGGGGTGAACAGATTCAGTCATTCATTCTGTTAGACAAGATGCAGTGGTCCAGGAGAGAAAGGGAGTGGAGGCCAAGTAGGAGTAACCGACACAGGCCGCCTCGGAGGTGTGATGGCGTGGTGAATGTTGCTCTAGGCCCAGGGATCCCTTACAGGAGGAGACACATTTGAAATAGAGATGAATGCTCCCTGGGTTATCATCCAGCAAGAAGCAGGGAGGATCTACAGTTGAGATATTTCTCGGAGAGAAGGAGATAGTGGGTTTTTAGGGACTGACCATGGCCCAGGTCAGGGCTTCCTAGATAGCTTGACTGGTAAACAGTCTGCCTGCAAAACAGGAGACTCCAGTTCAATTCCTGAGTCAGGAAGTTCCCCTAGAGATGGCAGTATTCTTGGGCTTCCCTGGTGGCTCAAATGGTAAAGAATAAGAATCTTCCTGCAATGCAGGAGACCTGGGTTTCATCCTTGGGTTGAGAAGATCCCCTGGAGAAGGGCATGGCAATCCATTCCTGTATTCTTGCCTGGAGAATCCCCATGGATGGAGGAGCCTGGTGGGCTACAGTCCATAAGGTTGCAAAGAGTCAGACATGACTGAGCGACTAAGCACAGAACAGCACATGGCCCTCGGGCTCAAGGGGTGGCAGACACTCCCTCTTGTAGTGGCTCCCTCAATAATGGATGACTTGGTGACAGCCAGTATCCTGTCCCTAGGTTTTGCTTTGTGACCCTAAAGCCAAGAAGCTCATGATGACCCTGAAGAAAACCCTGGTTGAGTCCAAACTTCCTGCCATTACCTGCTATGATGATGCCAAGCCTGGTCTGCAGACACACGGCTTTATCCTCCGGGTCAAGGACTACGGCTGCATCGTGAAGTTCTACAATGACGTTCAGGGACTGGTGCCCAGGCACGAGCTCAGTGCCGAGTACGTCCCTGACCCAGAGAGTGTCTTTTACACGGGCCAGGTAACCCTTCCCCTGGACAGGCTCCTCTCCTCGATGACCCTGGGAACACAGATTTGAAGGAGTAGGAGAGCTGCCTTTTAAGGGATCTGGAAGAGAGCATGTGGGTAATGGGCCTGAGCCAGCTAAGTGGAGGTGGAATGGAACAGAGGGCTCACTGGAAGCTGGTAAAGCTAATGGACCCTAGGCCCTCAACCCGGAGGGTGCTAGTCTTCACCACAATACACCTGAGTCCCTCACATCAGCAGTTGGTCTGAGGCCACTGTCACCACAAGGGGGCACTGTCCTAAATCTAGTGAATCTGCAGCAGACTCAAAAATTTTCTTAAACTTGGAGTTATACCCCAGATTCATCCATGTCTGTTTTCCACCCAGAAGGCTGATTCGGGGGGATTCTGTGTGACTCTCCGTACGTTTGTTTTCACTGCCTTCTGATCTGATCCAGAGTCTTGGGGGTCTCCCAAGGCCTGTGTGGTGCTGGTGCGGGGGTACCTCTTTCCAGGGCCGAGCAGGTGTGGTTTCTCACCAGGTGGTGAAGGTCGTGGTGCTGAACTGTGAGCCGTCCAAGGAGAGGATGCTCTTGTCCTTCAGGCTGTTGAGTGATCCGAAGCAAGAGTGTGAAGGACAGAGTCAGAAGAAAAAGAAAGCCGTTAGCGCTGGGCAGGTACCTGACTTCTCCAGACAAATTGGTTTAGTTACAGAAGCAGAGAACAGGGTGCCACTGACACTGGGTCCTGGAACCCCTGGAGGGGAAGCTCAGAGGAGCTGCCTACAGTGCTGGGCGTGTGTCAGAGCACAGGGAAGCGGTCAGGAAAGGAAAATGCTGCTGCCGAGCAGCTTGTCCTCGGTGTGCTGCTGCCCTTCTCCTCTGTGGGCCCTAGGGCCAGCATGCAAGTCTGTCTTTCCCTTGGGACCCATTGGAGGGACTTGGGAGAGGAGGGACGTGGGCAGCAGGTGGGTCCTGCTGTGTGTGCGGTGTGCATGCCTGCCAGGTCTTTGGGAGCATGGGGTAGGAATGGGAGAAAGCTGCTTCTCTGATCTCGACTTCTCAGTCATCCCTGGTGCTGGAATTTGATGCCTCTCATCTCCACCTGCCCCATACAGGCTGCTCTCTTGTCAAGATAAGTACTGTATTTTTGTCTTTCTCCTCCCTGGGTAGTTGGTGGATGTGAAGGTTTTAGAGAAGACCAAAGACGGGCTGAAGGTGGCTGTCCTGCCCCACAACATTCCCGGCTTCCTCCCCACGGCCCATCTGTCGGACCACGTCACCAACGGCCCACTGTTGTATCACTGGCTCCAGACAGGCGACACCCTGCACCGGGTCCTGTGTCTGAGCGTGAGTGAGGAGCGGGTTGTATCCTTTACCGGGCTGTGGGGGCCCCAGAAGTGGAGGTGGGGGAGTGCTGTGCCTCTGGGGGGTGCACAGGGGACCTCCGGGTCAGGCTCTGCTCTTAGTTGGAAACTCATGGGAAGAAGTCGGTTCTGCCGTGAGAGGTACGCCCATCCATCGAACCACATCCGGGGCAAGCCTGCACTTTGCCTTGTTTCCCTGGTGGTAATTAGAGCAAGACCGAGGTACTGCTCGCAGATGCTAGTGGTCAGTGCAGAGTGGGAGTCCAGGGTGTTGGGGAGGGGCCGCGTGGCATGCCGGGCCCGGCGGGACACCCCCAGTAGCACGTCCAGCCTTCTCAGGGCGCTTAGTGCTTGTCCCCGAGCTGGAACAGTTGGTAAGTACCCGCTGTCTCTTTTCTTCCCTCCCCCTCTCCCCTGCTGAGATACGGGTCTCAGAATATTCCTTTTGGTCTTAGTGTGACAGCTTAGAAGGAAGACCCTGCCTTCTTTCTCACAGAATGTAAAATGAAATCTCCTCAGAATGAAGATGGACAGAGAAGGTGAAATAGGGTTGGTTGGTATAAGATGGAGGCAAGAGAGGTGGTGTCATGGCTGATCCACTTGCCAAGCCACAGGGATGAGCCATTCCCTTCCGGTCCCCTCTGGTGTCTAGAGATAAGTTGATAAGAAAAGGAATGAAACAGTGATCCCCAGACTGCAGTGTGTGTCAGAGTCACCTGGAGGGTTTTGGTCCAGCAGAGCCTGCTGTCCCCCCTGCCCCCACCCCGTCTGATTCAGCAGGTCTGGTGTGTAAGGGTTTGCCTCAGGTTCCAGGTGATGTGGTGGCTGTTCATCTGCACACTCAGAGAATCACTGTGGTAGAGTGGAGAAAGGAGACGGGAGAGGTGGACAGTGCGTCTGCCCTTTTTGGAACATTCCTTGATGAAGTCCACTAGCTCCTTTGCAGGAAGCCAGCCTTGGTCTCCGCAGTAGAGGGTGGCCAGAATCCCAAGAGCTTCTCAGAAATCCATCCCGGAATGCTGCTTATTGGTTTTGTGAAGAACATCAAGGACTACGGTGTGTTCGTCCAGTTCCCCTCAGGTCTTAGTGGACTGGCCCCCAAAGCTGTAAGTTCAGATTCCTGCACAAGGGCCTTTGAGGGGAGACAACAGGGTCACAGACCCGGAGGGCTGGTGGGGAAGAGCAGGATACTCTATATTCTCTTGAAACACTCTCAGGGGCATCACATAAAGGTGCTGGGTGAGGAGTGGAGCTGAGATTCCATCTGCAATCCTCTTGCCCATTGTGTGTCCTGGCTCAGGGCTGTGTCCTGGAGGAAGGGGTAACTTTCCACTTCATGCTATGGCATTGGGAAGGTCATTGGATGGCCATCTTTTGCAACTGAAGAGGATCCTAGAGATCCCACAGGATCACTTAGGCTACTGCATACACTGAGATCAGAGGGCGAGGGAGTCTTATCAAAGCCCGTGTAAGATGGTGGAGAGCAAAGGGCTCATCACTCATTTCTGCCACAGACTGTTCATAAATCTCTCGTCCCTTTCCTCAGTGTGTTTCCCTCATGTCTTGCCTGGGCAGGTCTCATTTGTATCTCCTGCCAAAACAATTTTAAAGATGGGAGCAGAGGGGAGGGCCCCAGAAGCATGCATAGTGAGGGGCAGAGAGTTGCTCTGGGCCTTCTTAGCTGGGTGGCCTTAGAAGGCTGGGTTGGCAGCCAGGGCGCCTCCTGTGTATTTATGGAAGGGGAATACAGCTGTACTCAGAACTGGAGGTACTTTGTTGGGGTACACCTACTGCCTCACACATTTCTTTCTGGGTGTTTTAAGGGGGTTGTTCTAATAGAGGCTTCCTTTCCTTTCTTCATTTTGTGCATGATTCTTCCCTTTAGATCTTGAGTGACAAGTTTGTGACCTCCACAAGTGACCACTTTGTCGAGGGGCAGACAGTGGTTGCAAAGGTGACCAATGTGGACGAGGAGAAGCAGCGGATGCTGCTGTCGCTGCGGCTGTCGGACTGCACCCTGGGGGACCTGGCCACAACCAGCCTCCTCCTCCTGAGCCAGTGCCTGGAGGAGCGGCAGGGCGTCCGGAGCCTCATGAGCAACCGAGGTGGGGGCAATAGGGCAGACGATGAGGGCCAGGGTGGAGCGTGTGCAGCCTCCATTAGGCCTGTCTGTTCCAACGAGTTGTTTGGCTCCCCCGATATTTAAAAAAACAAGGCTAAACTTTTAAAAATGGGAGTAGGACCTCTGAAAAGGGCACAAATCTGTTAGGGTACTGCTCAATAAATGTTTATAAAGTGAACGCCCCTGTTTAACTGCCACCCAGATTCCAATAAAAGATCATCACTGTTAGCCCAGGAGTTGCTATGCTCCCTGCCAGTCCAGAATCCAGATTCCCCTGAGTTCTGTGGCCTCAGGTTTGCATTTGTGTGAGTCCATTCACCCCTTCACTTTTTGTTCCTTTATTCATCACATGTGGTGACTGATAAAATGGAACCAGGGACCTGCTGGAGGACTTTGTGGTGGTGTTAGTCTGATCCTCCTAAATGTTGAAGTTGTGTAGAATTGTTGGAACCCTGATGGGATTTGGGAATGAGAAGCTTGAAAGGGTAGCTTCCAAACAGAAAGGATGAAAATTCCAAAGCCAAGACAAAGCCTGTGTTCCTGACATTGATTGGCTATTTCCATGGATTATGGCCAGGAGGGATTCGCAGGGGTCATAGGTCTCTGCCTGTGATGGGAGTGTTCATGGACATCAGACATTTTCACCAAGAGTGGTTTTACCTTCACAGTGTTTCCAATGCAGTGTTGGAAATGTCCTCCGTATGGCAGCATATTTCCAAAGGGAAAAGAATGGTGAGTGTTGTTTCATCTTGTTAATCCCTGTTTCCTTTGGATTTCTGTCAGACTCTGTGTTAATCCAGACTTTGGCTGAGATGACCCCGGGGATGGCCCTTGACCTGGAGGTGCAGGAGGTGTTGGAAGATGGTTCTGTGCTGTTCAGTGAGGGCCCCGTGCCCGGCCTGGTCCTGAGAGCCAGCAAGTATCATCGGGCAGGTGAGTGCATCTCTCTCACCTGTCTGGGTTGGTAGGGGAACCCTTTGCCCATTCCTCTGCTGGGTACAGAATTTCCAAATACATAGACTAAATGAGCTGATTCAATGGAAGTTTTTGGCATGCTTATCTTGTGTAAATGCAAACGAAGACAGCCGCAATACTAATGAAGGTTTAGGTATGAATCCTTTTATTGTTATATTTGGGTGAATCTAGATTTTTTATTTATCAGGTTGTGTAAAATGACACACTTGAATTATGGGAACTCAACCCTAGGCTTCCCTAACCCGTATAGACCCAGGACATAGGTCCTCTTCTGTTTTGTGCCTAAGGGCTGCAGGGTGGTTGGGGAGATGCTGTCTTCTTCCCCGCTGCCCGGCTCCAGGAGGGTGATCACATTGTGTGTGGTTCTGCACTGCAGGGCAGGAGCTGGAGCCTGGGCAGAAAAAGAAGGCTGTGATCTTAAACGTTGATATGTTGAAGTTGGAAGTACATGTTTCCCTCTGCCACGATTTGGTGAATAGAAAAGCTAAAAAGGTAAGCTTGTTGATTGTGGACTTCATTGCCATGATTTCAGAGGCACCTCCACCCCTTCAACCCCACATGCTCTGCAGATGCTTGTACACAGGGTAACTATGTGCCTGGATTTGTTTGGGTCATTCCCAGGTGTACCTATCGTCTGGTGTGCTTGGTTTTTTTGTTTTTGTTTTTTTGACTAAGCTGTGTGGCTTGCCGGATCTTAGTTCCCTGACCGGGGATTGAACCCAGGCCCTGGCGGTGACATCACAGGTCACAACCATGGGAGAGCCCGGGAATTGCCCTGGTGTGCTCATCAGTACAGTGACGTCCACTCTAGTTCAGGCGGGATGAATCACGTGGTCATCCTGATTAGATCCAAGCTGGTGTCGTAGAGGAGAGCAGCAGGCAAGGTGGCGACTCTAGGACTGACGGACTGAGGAGTCCATGCAGAGGAGTGGAGGCCACTGTCAGCTTGGTGCCACGCGAGAGCATCTGCGCTAGTGTTGCTAAGGCATTGAATTTTAAGAGAAGCCAGAATTTAATTTTTTTTTTCTTGAAATAGGTGTGGGAAATGTTAGAAACTCTTTTTTAAACATCATGTGAACCAAACAGAGCATGTCTGTGGCTAGTCTGACTCCAGGCTGTTCATCTGCACCCACTCTGTCCACTTAGTGTGGGCAAAGAATAGCTTCAAGAAGGCTCTCAAAATGAGAGCTTCTCATTTTCTCTCCAGATGACACATATATTTCATCATTTTCTGAAGTACTTATTAAGCTTCTCATTGCATAGGGTATGTTACAGAGGATTATATAGATGTAATCCTTAACCTCTAGTTGCTTCTAATTTTGAGACTTTGAGACACAAAGAGAAGTAGCAAACAGTATTAACCCCTCACTAAGCTTTCTAACAGGGCTTCCCAGGTGGCACTAGTGGTAAAGACCCTCCCTGCCAATGCAGGAGACATAAGAGATGCAGGTTCCATCCCTGGGTCGGGAAGATCCCCTGGAGGAGGGCGCGGCAACCCTCTTCTGCGTTCTTGCCTGGAGCATCTCCATGGACAGAGGAGCCTGGTGGGCTACTGTCAGAGGGTCGCAAAGAGTCGGACACGACTGAAGCAACTTAGTATGCATGCATACTAGCTTTCTAGTAGGCCCCATTTCCATTTTATCATCTGAGTGAAGCTGGCTCTCGTGTAAAGGCGTGAGCACAGGTTGGATGATGGGGAAGGATAGGCTACATCCTCGTACACAGGAAGCTGTCGGTAGTGACTCTCTTGTTGGCTGAGTGAAAACATTGGGTGGAGAGCTGCAGGACTAGGAGAGCAGGAACCACAGTGTTGTGTTAAAGCTGGAGCACAGTTAGCGGTCACCTGGCTGTACATCAGAGTCACCTATAAAGTTCTGCTTTTGCCAGTTGTAGGATAGGACTAGGAATCTGAATTCAAAACAGAAGCTAATTCCAGGCGATCCTGACATAGTTCCTTGAGTGTGATCATGTTGACAGCCTCAGAATACAGGAGGGGAAACTGGGTCCAGGGAGTGGAGGCTAGTTTGCTCCAGCTCACGTGAGCCTTGGGTCCCCGGGACTCAGAGGGCTTCCTCAGTCACACCCTGCCCAGTGGGTGAGGAATGAGTCCTTGTGCTCTGTAAGAAGCAGGGATGGTGGTTTTCTGTTTTCCAGCTGAAGAAAGGCAGTGACCTCCAGGCCATTGTGCAGCACTTGGAGGAGTCCTTTGCTGTCGCCTCCTTGGTAGAAACTGGCCACCTCGCCGCTTTCTCCCTGACCTCTCACCTGAACGACACCTTCCGCTTTGACTCAGAGAAGTTGCAAGTGGGGCAAGGCGTCTCCCTAACCCTCCAGACCACAGAACCAGGAGTGACCGGTCTCCTTTTAGCCGTTGAGGGGCCAGCTGCGAAGAGGACCATGAGACAGACCCGGAAGGACTCAGAGACAGTCGACGAGGACGAGGAAGTGGATCCGGCCCTGGTCATAGGGACTGTAAAGAAGCACACCCTGTCCATTGGGGACATGGTCACGGGGACTGTCAAGTCCATTAAGCCTACCCATGTGGTTGTGACCCTGGAAGACGGCATCATTGGCTGCATCCATGCCTCCCACATTCTAGATGATGTTCCAGTGGGCACGTCTCCTACTGCCAAGCTGAAAGTTGGGAAGAAAGTCACTGCCCGAGTGATTGGCGGGAGAGACATGAAGACCTTCAAGTATGGAAGCCTAGGGCGAGGGGCTGGCTTTTTTTTTTCAGCTTTGTTTTTATTTATGCAGAGGGTCTGGCTTTGAGGAGAGCTTGTTGTAATTGTGGGAGAAGGGATGGGAACTGGGGCAGGTTCCAAAAATCGTGCATATGTCAGGTTTTCTTTTAGTTCACCAAAGTATTCACCAAAGAGTCCCTTTGTCTCTCTCTGTTTTTTAATGGTGTATAAGGTAGTGGTTAAGAGCAGTCATTTAAAGTCAGATCTGGGTTGAATTCCAGATTTGCCACTTAAAATTACACGACCACGAGTTAAACAGTTCCTCGGCTCTCAGTTTATTTTCCTAATTTGTAAAGTAGTGACTACCTTGTAGGGCCATCGCGACGATTGGAGAAGGACACTAGCCCCGAGTGTGCCTGCTGGGTTGTCTGACACATAGTTATTGCTCGGTATATATCAGCAGTTACTATAATCCACTCCCCAGTACATACCTTAATTGTATTCATTTACTTTAAATCGAGTCACAGTTATGTTATTGCTGCAGAAGTCCTTGCTATAAGAAAACCAAAGAAGAATTCTAAGTCTAGCCAATAATTTGCATATTAATTTCAGTACCTGTGGGAACTTCAGTAAATCATTTATTCTCTCTAGGCCTCATTTAGAATGAAAGAGTTGGAGTATATTGTCTGTAAGGAAAATTCATTTCAGGCTTTAATATGAGAATCCCAAAAGATCAGATGAGCTAATTTCTGAACGTTGACTCAGACATTGAGAATGGAAACCCTCAAGCCTGATGTTACCAGGGGGCGGTGTGCCGGTGGAATGGGTGGTTTTTTTAAGCTCGGTTGGGTGTGAAGTTAAAAATTCTGATCTCCAGATTATAGTGTGACAGAGAATAAGAGAATTGATCTGACTTTATTTCTTTTCCAGGTTTCTCCCAATAAGTCATCCCAGATTTATTCGAACCATCCCAGAGTTGAGTGTTCGGCCAAGGTGAGGGGAGCTCCAGTGGTTCCGTTGAAAGAGCATAGGCTTTGGAGTCAGGAACCTGAATTCTTAGTCTTAATTCAGCCAGTGTTGTGACTTATTTTGCCTCTCTCTGTCCAGGTTGTCTTTTTTGTCTTCAGAAGAGAGATTTGTCTGGTTTCTCAGTATAGCTAAATTAGAGAGATTATATGAAAATCAATGTGAAAGCTGTATTCAGAGTTTAAGTATCAATTTAAAGGCTGATTCCAAGTCTGTCTGTTGACGTTTGACAAAAAGAAACATTTTTGCTCTCAACCTAGTATTCTCAGTTCAGTTCAGTCATTCAGTCGTGTCCAACTCTTTGCAACCCCATGGACTGCAGAACGCCAGGCTTCACTGTCCATTACCAACTCCCGGAGCTTACTAAAAAACTCATGTCCATTGAGTTGGTGATGCTATCCAACCACCTCATCCTCTGTTGTCCCCTTTTCCTCCAGCCTCCAATCATTCCCAGCATCAGAGTCTTTTCAGATGAGGCAGTTCTTCACATCAGGTGGCCAAAGTATTGGAATTTCAGCTTCAGCATCAGTCCTTCCAATGAGTATTCAGAACTGATTTCCTTTAGGATGGACTGGTTTAATCTGCTTGCAGTCCAAGGGACTCTCAAGCATCAATTCTTCAAAAGCATCAATTCTTCGGTGCTCAGCTTTCTTTATAGTCCAACTCTTACATCCATACATGACTACTGGAAAAACCATAGCCTTGACCTTTGGCTAAGTAATGTCTCTGCTTTTTAATATGCTGTCTAGGTTGGTCATAGCTTTTCTTCCAAGGAGCAAGCATCTTTTAATTTCATGGCTGCAATCACCATGTGCAGTGATTAGGGGCCCAAAAAAATAAAGTCTGTCACTATTTCCTCATCTATTTGCTGTGGAATGATGGGACCTGATGCCATGATCTTAGTTTTCTGAATGTTGAGGGTTTTTTTTTTTGAATTTTGAGTTTTAAGCCAACTTTTTCACTCTCACTTTCAAGAGGCTCTTTAGTTCTTCTTCGCTTTCTGCCATAAGGGTGGTGTTATCTGCATATCTGAGATTATTGATATTTCTTCTGGCAATCTTGATTCCAGCTTATGCTTCATCCAGTCCAGCATTTCTCATGATGTACTCTAATATAAGTTAAATAAGCAGGGTGACAGTATACAGCCTTGACATACTCCTTTCCTGATTTGGAACCAGTCAGTTGTTCCATGTCCAGTTCTAACTGTTGCTTCTTGACCTTCATACAGATTTCTCAGGAGGCAGATAAAGTGGTCTGGTATTCTCATCTCTTTTAAGAATTTTCCACAGTTTGTTGTGATCTACACAGTCAAAGGCTTTGGCATAGTCAATAAAGCAGAAATAAATGTTTTTCTGGAACTCTCTTGGTTTTTCCATGATCCAGTGGATGTTGGCAATTTGATCTCTGGTTCCTCTGCCTTTTCTAAAACCAGCTTGAACATCTGGAATTTCATGGTTCACATACTGTTGAAGCCCAGCTTGGAGAATTTTGAGCATTACTTTACTAGTGTGTGAGATGAGTACAATTGTGTGGTAGTTTGAGCATTCTTTGGCATTGCCTTTCTTTGGGATTGGAATGAAAACTGACCTTTTCCAGTCCTGTGGCCACTGCTGAGTTTTCCAAATTTGCTGGCATATTGAGTGCAGCACTTTCACAGCATCATCTTTTAGGATTTGAAATAGCTCAACTGGAATTGCATCACCTCCACTAGCTTTGTTCGTAGTGATGCTTCCCAAGGCCCACTTGACTTCGAATTCCAGTATGTCTGGCTCTAGGTGAGTGATCATATGCCATCATGGTTATCTGGGTCATGAAGATATTTTATAGTGCTTCTGTGTATTCTTGCCACCTCTTCTTAATATCTTCTGCTTCCACTAGGTCCATACCATTTCTGTCCTTTAATGTACTCATCTTTGCATGAAATGTTCCCTTGGCATCTCTAATTTTCTTGAAGAGATCTCTTTTCTTTCCCATTCTATTGCTTTCCTCTATTTCTTTGCATTCATCACTGAGGAAGGCTTTCTTATCTCTCCTTGTTATTTGGAACTCTGCATTCAAATGGGTGTATCTTTTCTCCTTTGCCTTTCGCTTCTCTTTTCACTGCTTTTTGTAAGGCCTCCTCAGACAACCTATTTGCCTTTTTGCATTTCTTTTTCTTGGGGATGGTCTTGATCACTGCCTCCTGTATAATGTCACGAACCTCCGTCCATAGTTCTTCAGGCACTCTGTCTATCAGATCTAATCCCTGGAATCTATTTGAACCTAGTATTCTAGAACTCACTAATTCCTAAACATACACCATGTAGCCAAGAATACTTGTTCTTTGAGTGGACTACTGCTTGTTGACTGAAAATTTTAGGTCATACTCTGGTGGATTATGCAAAGGGATGTTCCACAAGGGATGCTGAGTGTGCTAGTAGAACTGGTAGTAGACTGGTAGAACTGGTAGTTCCGTGTAGTGGTGGATCCAGTTTGTCTGGGGTCATTCTTTCAGAGAATCTTAAGCATGTTGATCTGTGGGCCTGTCTGCTTCTGCTTCCCACAATCAAAAAAAAAAAAAACAACAAAACCCAGCCTCTTGTAACTGAACAGGCCATCCGTGAGTGAAGCTAGACCCACAGTACTGCCAGCGCTTCTGCAGTCAGGCCCCCATCCATCCAGGCTGTAAGTCTTAATGTGCCTAGGATGTCATGCAGGGACAGGACAGCTTAAACAGCTTTCTGAGGTTAAGGTTTGCTCAGCATCCCAAAGGGATCAGAAGAGAAGTGGAACAGTGCTGAGAGGGCTTGTGTCTGAGATAGGGACATACTTCTGGACCCTGAGCACCAGATGCTCACAGTGCTGTGGCAGCGTGGGTCAAGCCAGGAAACGAGTGCATTGCATTGAGGAGATGGGGGTGGAGAGTTACAGTGACAGACAGACAGGTGGACAGGCAAAACTCGAGCACATCTTGCACCTCTTCCGTGCACCTGTGTTGTATTGTTAATTATTTTATTTTAATCAACGCCTCTGAGAAGCATAGTATAAACACAATGGTATAACTGCTGTGTTTCTCAAATGCTTTTGTTTAAAATTATGCATCTTGAAGTCAGGAGGGAAAACATTTGTTTAATCAATGCTGTTGACTAACTTGACAAATGCTTATTTTCAAAATGCAGTATTTTCATTCCCACTTAGATAAGGAGATCTCCTGCACAAAGAGAATGTCCTACATCTTGGAGCAGAGTTCAGGGTGGGTGAGGGTCTCTCAAACTAGATGAGATGTTTCCTGATCAATTAATTACTCCTTTGGAAGGGCTGCAGTTAGGAGAGCAGACGGTTCAGGAGTCTTTATGTGTGTCTTGGGAATTTCTGCTAGTTGCTGAGTTTTCTCTTGGCATTAATGTAGTTACGGCTGCTTTTTTTTTTTTTTTAAGAGAAAGGTAAATTAAAATAATTTGGGAAAAAGAAAAAAGATAACACATACTTGTAATGTGTGTTTGTGTTTTATTTTTAATTTTTTTCTTTTGGCTTAAACAGCAGACATCTATTTTCTCATGATTTTGGAGACTTTTGGTCTGAGACAAAGGTATCAGTAGGGTTTGTGCTTTTGAGGCCTGTCTCAGCTTGCAGATGGGTCTCTCCTCCCAGTGTCTTCATATGGGCTTTTCTTTGTATTTATCTGTGTTCTAATCTTTTTTCAAATTTTTTTTATTGTGGTGAAAACACAACATAAATTTACCCTCTTAGCATATTGTTAGCTATATGCACGTGTTGTAAACAGATCTCTAAACTTTTTCGTCTTGCATTAACTAAAACTCTATACCCATTCATTTCCTGCTCACCTCCCAGCCTCTTGCAACCATCATTCTACTTTCTGTTTCTTTGAGTTTGAGTTTGATGTCTTTAGATGCCTCATGAAAGTGGAGTCATGTATAGTCCTTCTGTGACTGGTTTATTTCACTTAGTACCATGTTCTCAAAGTTCATAGGATATCTGTATTTCAGCTTTACTTGTATGTGAGTTTCCTGTGGTTTTTATATTCACCAGTATTTGGCTATTATATGTTACAGTTTTACCAGTGTTACTTTTACCATGTTATTGACGAGTTCTGTTTTGTTTTAGAAATTTGGATGGGTAAGCTGGGCTAGGTTGGAACGGTGGGAGTTGTTTGCTTCCTTTGAAGTGATTTGTAGACTGATAATTTTCAGACCACATCTCCTCGTTGCTTTTCTGCATAGACAAAGAGAATCAAGAAAGTGGTAATGCCAGAGTAGCACAGGACAGAGCCCTGAATTTTTGAGTCAGAAGCTCTGACTTGAGTTCCTGGGTCTGTAGCATAAAATGAGTTTAATAGTATCTTTCTTTGGAGAAGGCAATGGCACCCCACTCCAGTACTCTTACCTGAAAATCCCGTGGACAGAGGAGCCTGGTGGGCTGCAGTCCACGGGGTCGCTAAGAGTTGGACATGACTGAGTGACTTTACTTTCACTTTTCACTTTCATGCATTGGAGAAGGAAATGGCAACCCACTCCAGTGTTCTTGCCTGGAGAGTCCCAGGGACGGGGGAGCCTGGTGGGCTGCCATCTATGGGGTCGCACAGAGTCGGACACGACTGAAGCGACTTAGCAACAGCAGCAATATCTTTCCTGTTTGAGTCACACATGAGAGTGTCGTCACATTCATCTGTGAAAGCAGTTCTGCAAACAGTAAAGCGGTAGCTCAAGCATTGAAATAAGGAAAGTCATTTCATTTTCTACACTTATGAAGATTATTGTTGGCTACCTACTTTGTAGTTTGTTCATACCTAGGTGAGTGAGTTGGAAAGGATTAACTTTCCTGCAGGTATTGTGAAAATTCATTCCCGTTTATGGACGGAAATGGGGGTGTGCATGGTTGGTGTGTATGTGTTAGGGGAGTCCAGTAAAATTAATCCAAGGCCAGTTGGGGGAGATGGTCTCAAGCTAGAAGCTTATAGAGATTGGTTTACTCTTTCCATTGCCTTTCTGCAAACAGTGAGCTGAAGGAGGATGGCCATACTACTCTCAACACTCACTCTGTAAGCCCCTTGGAGAAGATTAAACAGTATCAGCCTGGTCAGACTGTGACTTGCTTCTTGAAGAAGGTGAGAAGTGCATGCCCTGCAATGCAGTACTGTCTTTCTTATAGAAGAAAGGGGGAAGGAACTGGCAATGACCATTTGCACTAGGCTTTGATTCTGTGCTTGCTGCCTTGCTGATGTGTGGGAGACAGTAAAGCCCTCTGCTCCTAGAAGACATGTGGTCTGTTCAAGGAGCTAAATTTATGGCTTCCAAACAGCAAGCAACTCACAGTTCTATGTATTTGTAGATTTCTTGTACAAAATAGACAGAAAAATACATCATAGAGCTAGAAGTTTAATCCAGTACTTTATTTTAAATAATGTAAAATTCACATTTCCGTGTCCACAAATAAAGCTTTATCAGAACATACAAGAAATAAAAAATTTTATTGAAAATAAAGTATTGGATTTTAGATTTTTGCCTTTCGTAAAGCTCAGGAACAGTGTAAAGCAATATGTAAATTGGGTGTCAGATTATGTGTTCACACCCTAAGTGGAATCGTAGTTGAGTAAAGGGAAGAGATCAGTGAGAACTGTACTGGTTAGAATATATCAGAGAGAAGGTCACGGTCTGTCTGGGCTTGACCTTGAGGGATAACTCCTCTTCAGTGTTGCCAGAGTCTTCCTGCATGAGCATCTGTCTAATTATGTCCATGATGCTTGATGCCTTTAGTTACTTTTTGTCTGTAGATATTCATAAACCCAAGATGCCTTAGAGTAATATTGAAGGTTCTTCAGAGGGATTCCCTGGTGGTCCAGTGCTTAGGACTTTTCACTTCCACTGCCAGGGGTATGGGTTTGATCCCTGGTTGGGGGCTAAGATCCATAAGTGGCCAAAAAAAAGGACTCTTTATGATCTGACCTCGTGAATCTGGAGTACCGGTCATGCTGAAAACCTCTTTTTTCCCTTCTTTATTTCTACACTGGGGTACTGTCTCTTCCCATTGCCTATAATTCAAGGTCTAGCACAGATAACCTTCCCTTCTTACTAGTTCTCCTATAGAGGCTGTAGCATATTATACTCCTGTGTGTTGCTTTCTGCTCTAGTTATTTGCATACTCATTCAACTTAACTTTTTGCAGACTGTAATCTCTCTGAAGGCAGGGCCTGGCGGTTATCACTATCATGCCGCGTGTAGTGGCTGCTTGATAAATGTTTTACTGGGTTGACTTGGAAATTGGGGTGTATATTTAGGGTAGAGCACTGTGTCAGTCAAAAAATCTAAACTGATTTAGAAATGAGATGTTAGTCCCTGAAGGCTGCTAACTCACTGTGCACAACTGAGCTTGGAGGTGGCTACGAGGTCAGTGGGACTGGTTCTGAGGACGTTACCTCTGAGGCCTTTTCTGCCTCCTGATCAGCCGAGGCACCAGGAGGGATGTGTGTTCTGCTGTGCTGGTGGGGACTCTGAGCTAGACTGAGTAAAGCCTGTGAGAAGTAGAGGGTGGGCAGGGGCATTGGGCCGTGGGGGTGAGTTCCTGTTACTTGGGAAAATGTAGAATTAGGGCCCTGTCAATGTGATTTTAGAAGTGTCTGTTTTAGTGAAAGGAAAAGAAGAGATGCTTGTATCTGCCCCATTCCATTTCTCCTCGTTTTTTTTCCCTCCTAGTACAACATGGTTAAGAAATGGCTCGAGGTGGAGATTGCTCCAGACATCCGAGGGAGAATTCCCCTGTTGCTCACTTCTCTTAGCTTCAAGGTCAGTGTGCCTGAGATGCCTGGAGAGGAAACCCCAGCTCCCTGAGCTCGACTTAATCCTTGGTGTGTGCTCACAGTGGGGACAGGGAACCGTCCCATAGGGGATACTTACTGTACTGTGGTTTTAGATAAATGACAGCCTTTCTTCAAACATCAAAGGAAATTTTTTGTCCTTCTAGGTTCTGAAACATCCAGATAAGAAGTTCCAGATTGGCCAGGCCCTGAAGGCCACCGTGGTTGGCCCAGCAGAGTCCTCCAAGGCCTTCTTGTGTCTTTCACTCATAGGTGTGGTGATGAAATGGGACCTGGTCAAGGAAGGGAGGGGGTGGAAAGGGTTGGGAGAAGGTCTTAGTCATCGCCCAGGTTGAAGGATGCCGTGGATGTTGGCATTCTCAGAAAGTCTAGTGCAGAGGCTGTGTCCTTGGAACAGCTTTTCTCTAGGAGCTTTGCTCTGTGGCCTGTGTCTGAGACACCTTTACCTACAGTTGTTTTTCTTAGGTCTCTCAGAAAGGGTCATCCAACACTCAGCCCTGGCATCCTTGACCACGTGGTACAGTGGTCTGGGTCTGTGTGATTATTCCGGTCCACTCATCCTAGACACCCTGAGCCCAGACACCTTCACCTCCCGCCAGCCTCTGGTTGGCTACTGTCTCAGCTTCTTTCTTGGCTCACTTCTTTTTCCCTGAATCTGGTTCATTGTCCTGCCAGGTCCTCACAAACTCAAAAAGGGGGAAGTGGCCATGGGCCGTGTGGTGAAGGTGACGCCCAAGGAGGGGCTGACCGTCTCCTTCCCCTTTGGGAGGGTTGGAAGAGTCAGTATGTTTCATGTAAGTGACTCCTACTCAGAGACGCACCTGGAAGACTTCGTCCCACAGCAGATTGTCAGGTAGGCTGGATTCTTTTCCTTTTCCCCACTATCTGTGGGATTGGTGGGGATTTTTGGGGTTTTGATTTTTTTTAATTATAGGTGTGTGGTTTTGTACCAGAAAAAAAATAGCATATAAGATGGAAACTGAACATTGCTGTTGCTCCTCTGTTTCTCCATCACTTTTGCTTTGATTTCTTTCAAGACTCTAATATATGTAGTTATAATTTTCCCTTATGTAATAGTAGAATTTAATTTTCTATACTGTTCTGCAACTTGCTTTTTCTTAATAGCAGTGACTCATGCACTTTTTCTTTCCTATGCTAGTATTTTGAAAACTTCCTTGTTCTTTTACCTTACTTTTATCATTTTTTTTTGAGTTGCATTTTGTGTTTTTTTAAACTCAGTTTATGTAAATAATTCTGTTGATGGACAGTAATGTTGAAGTCAGTATGTTTGCACATGTTTGGATACTAGTGCAAGTATGTGTGTGAAATAAATTTCTAGAAGTAAAATTGATGGGTTAAATAATGTTAAACATCTTGCCAGAGTATCTTCCAAAAGGACTGTGCTGAATTTTATTTCTATTAACAGTTAATGTGTCTGTTCATATTTCACACCTCTGTCAACACTGGGTATTTTTTCTGTGTGGCATGTGGGATCTTATTTCCCCAACTAGGGATCAAAACCATGTTCCCTGCATTGGGAGTGCAGAGTTTTAACCACTGGATCACCAGGGAAGTCTTGACACTGGGACTTAATTTTATCTAACACTGGATATTCTTAATTTTTAATCTTTGCCACTGAATAGGCCCAGAGTGATCTCTTAATTTAACTTGAATTTCTCTTACTGGCCATTTTTCATGGTTGTTGGCTGTTTACATTTGTTCTGTGCTTTGCTTGGTCAAGTTGCTTTATTAACTATTTTGGATGCACAGAGTTTTGAAACCATTTTATAGCCTGAATAAACTAGCATTGGAGAGGCATATTTCAGCTTGGTACAATATGTACTTTTCTGACAGTCACACACAATTATCCAGCAATGGAGTAGGCACCTTCCGGAGGGTGAGACTGGAAAGCAGTAATTGCTCTTTCCCATCTCGAGTGTCCCAGCCACCAGCACCTGCCTTCATTCTCAGCCACTTGCCAGAGCTCAACAGCACAAAAATGCCCAGGGCCTAGGAGAAGAAGAATGTCACAGAGAAATCCAGAATCATTTCTTTTCTTTAGGCTTACAAAATACAGATGTGATTTTTCTATTTTCAGCAAAATATATTTTTAAAATAACCTTATAGTTAAGCATATGAGTAGTGTTCAGTTGTAGTTCCTTGACTTATAAGTTAACTTATAAGTTAACTAAAGGCAGACAGTCCCTTCAGCTCCTTCCCTGCATTAAGGGCTGTGATGCCCTGGTGGGAAACACAGATGCCATCGTGGGAGGATTTGGGCTGTATTGTTGCTGAGACCCTTCCTCCTGGTAAGATTCTCTACCCTGTAACTTTGGGTGGTTACTTGCTATTTTCTGTGATGTGAGTGTGGAAGCCCCCTAGCAAGAGTAAACCCTACTTTCCCCGCAGAAGCCTTCCCCGCTTAGGTCTCACTCGGGGGGCCGCCTCTGAACTGTGAATCCGCAGTGGTCCTGGGCCGTCCCTGCCACGGTTCCCTGGGTGAGTCTCTCCACGAGATCAAACCCTCCAAACTCGTGACACGGGGCAGGTCTCATCTCCTGCGTGTTCCCCACGTGGCTCTGCATGCCTTCCAGAGGGCTCGCGTGTCCTCTGGTTTCCTCCTGCCATCACCATTCTTGGGTGAGAAGAGCAAGTAGCGCTGCTTTTACCTGATGGACTGAGGCCCAGAGAAGGGCCTTGTCCCGAGTCCCTCGGCAGGTGGTCAGCAAGCTGAAGAGCAGAGCCCTCACTCTCGCCTGTTGCTCAGCCTTGTGAGAGGAAGCCGAGGCCCTCTCCCGTCTCCCAAGCTGCTGGGGTCTGCATTGCCTTCTCCTTTGTTCCCGTTCTAGGTGTTATGTCCTGTCCGCTGCGACCCCTGTATTGACTTTGTCGCTGAGATCATCCAGGTGAGTGTCTGTGTCATCGGGACAAGAATCGGGGAAGAACCTCCCAGAGGACTGAGGAGAGGCTGCGTGGATCTGACAGGGCTTTGGGCCTCCCAGCTTGCCTCACCGCTCACCTCCTTTATGCCTGGCCCTGTTTTTATCCAGAAAAGCTGAGGACATTCTAACTGTAGAAGAACCTGTCTGCTCAGGCTCTTGTTTCCCAGGGAAAGGTGCAGACATCCAGAGTGGGGCTTGGGCTTGCCTGTTGGTGGTCCTGGTGAAGGGAGGTGATGTAGCCCCCAGGGTTACACAGCAGGGGCGAGTGCCGTCAAGTGGTTTGGCCTGAAGTCATGGTTTGAAATGGACATTTATGAGGCTTGACCTCCCTCTGGCTTGACCATCCTCTCCCTGTTACTGTTAGCGCTGTCCAGAGCTGACAGGACTTCAGGAGAAGGTGGGGCTGGGCTCTTCAGGCGATGTCCTACTGACAGGTCCAGAGTCACATTCTTACAAAGAGTTGTTACCACAGGAGGTCTTCCAGGTAGCGCGGTGGTGAAGAATCCTCCCACCAGTGAGGGAGATGCAGCACATGTGGGCCTGATCCCTGGGTGGGGAAGATCCCCTGGAGCAGGAAATGGCAAGGGGCTCCAATATTCTTGTCTGGGAGATTCCATGGACAGAGGAGCCTGGCGGGCTACAGACCATGGGCTGGCAGAGTCTGACATGACTGAGTGACTGAGCACATTATCACGGGAGAGTTAGGGGTGAGGGTGGGCAAAGGGATTAGAGGTATGTGTGTAAGCCTTTTTATTCCTTTAGGACGAACCCAGAGACGAAAAGCAGAATAACAGATCCAGAGATTAACTCCATTGAGGACCTTGAGGAAGGGCAGCTCTTGAGGGGCTTTGTGAAGTCCGTCCAGCCGTCCGGCGTGCTCGTAGGGTGAGTGAGGTGGAGCCTGGGGACGTGGACCAGCCCCGTGTCCTCCAGGAGCCTCTCCTGGTTGGCCCCCGCTGCTCCCTCAGTCACCATCTCTGAAGGAACGTGAAGGAAGGAGACTCTTGAGTTCCCACAGTGTTTTAAATTCCAAGTCTTTTCATACTTTTAAAAAAAGTTTTAAATTATTCTTCTGTTTGGTGTTTTGGACAAAGAATATGGCATGTCACGATTTGTAAGCGTTCCGTGAGCTGCCGGTGCCAGACGCTGCATCCTCCCCTGCTGTTACTATGTTTTCTTATTGTCTTCTGTCTTTCTAGCAGCTTTTGAGTTGTGTGGTGTGATGCTCTGATATGGGGTGAAAAATACCTTTCAATTATATCTTTGTTATGCAGGATGATTTTTCCAGTCTACAAAGCCCTCTTTATTTAGTTGAATGCCAAGAACCTTGTGTCTGTTGTAAATCCTTGTCCCACTTGGGTCTCTGGGAAGGTTCGGGCACTAGCTTGGCTGGGACTCCATTGCCATGTTTACGACCACGGAATGCTTGTCTCTCTCCTGTCAGCCTTGGCCCCTCAGTTACGGGTTTGGCCCGACACCCACACGTCTCCCAGCACAACCAGTCCAAGAACGCTCCTTATGACAGACACCTCCCTGAGGGGAAGCTGCTCACAGCCAAGGTCCTACGGTAGGTGCCTTCTCTCTCTCTTACCCCTTTCTCTGGGAACTCTGGGAGGAGATTGAGAGGTAAACTTTAAACATCATGGCCTAGGTAATGGTAAATGTGGTCCATGAACTCCCTTTGTTTGGCGCCTTCTGCCTCAGCTCCTGAAAGCAGGTGTGTACTTTTCCTTGCACAGCACCTGTAGCTGGGGCTGGAGGAAGGGGCAGCACAGCCACACTCTGTATTTTTCTGCCAAGTGTTGTACGATGTGTGGGTCATTCCCAAGCTGACTGAATGATTCCAGGGCAGGTGGGGGCAGGACCCATTGTACTGTGTGGTCCTCGTCATCCACTCTCCCTGCCGTGCTGTCGTAGCCTGAACCATCAGGAGAGCCTGGTAGAGCTGTCACTCCTCCCCGACGCCACTGGAAAGCAGGACGTGCTTTCTGCCCCCCTGGGACAGCCACCTCCAAAGCAAGAGGGCAGGGAAACGGAGGCCGCGGAGAGAAACCACGAGGGAAAAGCAAAGGAGAAGAAGAAGCAGAAACAGAAAGAGAAGAGAACTGGGAAGGGGCAAGAGGGGGCGCAGCCACCCAGCAAGGATAAGAAAGAGCCCCAGAAGCCCCAGGCAAAGAAGCTGGGCAAGCGGCCCCACCCCGAGTCCAGCAGTGAGCAGGTAGGGCCCTCGGGAAGATGGCCTCCCCTCACGTGGAAGGCGAGCCTTCTAGAAGCCACCAGCAGCTGCCTCGCCGCATCCTCTTGGACTAAGAGCAGCTGAGTTTGGGTGGGGTGCTGGGTGCTGCTGGGAGGGCAGGGATCAAGCACCCCCTGGGCCATGGAGAGAAGCGAGACTCAGCATCGTCCCTGCCTGTCATCCAAGGAAATCGGGAACAAGAAGCAGAAGAAAGCTGCCCTGTCCGAAGAGGACGACAGTGGTGTGGAAGTGTATTACCGAGAAGGAGAAGAGGCAGAAGAGATGAGCATGTTGCCCAAGGTGAGGGGCGGCGGGGTTTGGGGAGGAGGGCTGCTCCGGGAGGAGGGTCCCTGGTCTCCCGCCTGAGGACTGGGCTGTCATCAGCACCCCTTTTTTGTCTTCATTTTCTGTAAAATAGGAAAAGGTGGCGAGGCTAGTTTCCTCAGTTGGTCATCAGGTCCCAAGGACAGGGCCCCTGCTTAACTGTTGAGTGGGCTTAAGAGTCAATTCTAATTCACATTTATTAAGTGGAGCTAAATTAAATTAGTCAGGAGGTGGGAGAGCCGGCAAAGAAAGGCTTTCAGCCTGTCTGAGACTGTCTCCTAGTGAGAAATGAGGACACCACCGAGGACCGGTGTGGAAGGGCTTCCCTGCCTCCCTCAGAGCGTTCTGCACACCTCTGTCCTAGCATTAATGTGTGTATGCATATGTAGCTCTTAAAAAATTATTACTTAAGTTTACTTATTTACAAAGAAAGCTTTTCGTCACTCCTGTAAGTTTCCCCAGTGGACCAGGGTGTAGCCTGGTGTAGACCTCTAGGTTTCTGGGCATGGTGGGAGCCCCTCCTCCTCCAGTGGGAAGGGGTGGGGGAGCAGGGGCCGCTGGGCCCAGTGCTGGCCTCACGCGCGCCTTTGATGCTCAGGAGAAGCTGACCAGGCCAGCAGAAGCACCCCGGCTGCAGCTGTCTTCCGGCTTCGTTTGGGATGTGGGTCTGGACACCCTGACCCCGGCCTTGCCACCTCACGGAGAGAGCTCGGACAGCGAGGAGGACGAGAAGCCAGAGCAAGCCACGGTGCCGTATCTTCCAGGGCATCACCTCTTTTGCAGGGACCCTTGGGCTCCCATGCTCTGCCCTAGCCTCGGTGTCTCTTCTGGCGGGTGGGGCTGTCCCAGGCGGGGAGTGATTGCCGAGCCGCAGACTGCCCTGCAGGCTCCTGGCTTCCACCGCAGACCTCTCCGGGTCTGAGGAGCAGACGACTCACCTGCTGCTCTGCTTTCCACAGCAGAAGAAGAAAAGCAAGAAGGAGAGGGAGCTGGAGAAGCAGAAGGCGGAGAAGGAGCTGTCCCGCATCGAGGAGGCGCTGATGGATCCTGGGCGACAGCCGGAGTCGGCCGAGGACTTCGACCGACTGGTGCTGAGCTCGCCCAGCAGCTCCCTCCTGTGGCTGCAGTACATGGCCTTCCACCTGCAGGCCACAGAGATCGAGAAGGCCCGGGCCGTGGCCGAGAGGGCGCTCAAGACCATCTCCTTCAGGTCCCGGCCCCGCCGTCCTGCTTTGGGCCCCGTCTTTCCTCAGGGAGGGCCATGTTTCCTCCACAGGCCTGCGGCAGTTGGGGTGACTGCCACCAGGGCCCATGGCTTCACAGGCTTTCTCTCAGAGGCCGGTCGTGACATAGATCTGCTCATTTATATTTCATGGTCCTCTTCACTGAGAGAGCTAGGGTCACATTTCCATGAGTCCCTACACTTCAGGTGCCCCACTTGGAGAAAAGTAGAAGAGGAAAAACTTGCCTCTCCACATACCTGGGTGAAAATCCTGGTGTGACCATCTTCCAGGCCGAGGTTCTAGCAGGTTTCCCAAAAGCTAGTGAACAGGGATGGTGCTCCTGTGCATCATTATCGTAGTTTGAGGGGAGATTCAGACCACAGGTTCTGCCCCGTCCAGCCCAGACCTCAGGCCAGTTTGAGATTTGGTAGATTTCCTTCCCAGGAGTGGAGGCAGAAATCAGGGGAGCCTCAGACCCCGCAGCCATGGATTGGGGTTCCTGCTTCTACATGAGCTGCGTGGGGATGGGGGCTCTCAGTGCTGGCTTGTGGGGTTGGGGACTGAGGACATAGGTGGAGCCTGGGGAGGGGCCGTGGCTCTAGCCCCCTACTTGGGAGTGGGGGCTCATGGGGCTGAGAGGATGGACTCATGTGCTGACTCTTCTCCCTCCAGAGAGGAGCAGGAGAAGCTGAACGTGTGGGTGGCCCTGCTGAACCTAGAAAACATGTATGGCTCCCAGGAGTCGCTGACCAAGGTCTTCGAGCGGGCCGTGCAGTACAATGAGCCTCTGAAGGTCTTTCTCCATCTGGCTGACATTTACACCAAGTCAGAGAAATTCCAGGTAGGGGTCTGGGCCAGGCAGCCGGCTTCCAGAGGGGCCTCAGCCACTCAGAGACAAGCTCCTGGAAGTCCCTGAGGCAGCGGGGACGTCTCGGAGAGGGGGAAACCCCTGCCTCTGGGCCCAGTCCTGCCCGAGGCTTGCTCGTCTTCAGGTGGGAGAAGTCGTTTCCCCCACCCTTGAGCCACCAATAGAGGTGTCACAGACGGGAGGCGATGTAGCCCAGTCGCCCCTTTCGTCTCTCCTCGCCCTCATCGTGCTCACGCGCTCTCTTCTAGTCTCGACCTCCTCGCGGCATGGGATTAGGAGGGAGACTCCCCAGCACATGCTCTCGTCATCCCGGGTGCCTGCCCTTTCCCCTCACATAGTGGATCAGGGCCTGGACGCTGAGGGAGCCCCTGAGCCCAGGGCTAGCTTCCCACGAGCGTAGCCATCTGTCTCTGTCGTTGCCCCCTCTGCTCTCATCCACTCTCTCAGCTTACATCATTCTTCCCACAGGAAGCTGGCGAACTCTACAACCGGATGCTGAAGCGTTTCAGGCAGGAGAAAGCTGTCTGGGTCAAATACGGCGCCTTCCTTCTACGGAGGGGAAAGGCGGAGGCCAGTCACCGTGTGATGCAGCGAGCCCTCGAATGCCTGCCTAAGAAAGAGCGTGAGTGCTCATTCCTTCCACCCACACAGATCCTGAGCACAGTAGAATCTGGGCAGGGGCATGGGGGTCTTCTCATCCAAGGGCTGGTTTAGGGAAGCCTTCTGGAAGGTACGTAGCTTGCTCTCTGTTGATTATATACTCCTGAACATGTGCTCGTGTTGCATTTTAAATGTTAAACTCCAGAGGTTGAGGAACAAAAAAGGGATTAGCATCAATTCTTTGCCTGTGCCTGCCTGCCCCACACCTACCTCCCATCCCCCATCCACCTTCTGGGCCCAGAGAGTAGAATGTCTGCTGTTTGGGAGTCATAGAGCAGTGCCCATCTGTGTATTTAGCCCTCAACCCGCCCCTGCATCCCTCTTGTCATCACCTGGGTCTCGGGACCCAAGGACAGGAAATCAGGCATCAGACTCTGTGCCTGTAGAGTCATGTGTTGTGATGAGGATGTCTCTCTGCTTTCTATGCCTGAGCCATCCTCTCCCTGCAGACGTGGATGTGATCGCCAAGTTTGCGCAGCTTGAGTTCCAGCTAGGGGATGCGGAACGCGCCAGAGCCATTTTTGAGAGCACACTGAGCATCTACCCGAAGCGCACAGATGTCTGGTCGGTTTACATCGACATGATCATCAAGCATGGCAGCCAGAAGGAAGCCCGGTGAGAGGGGAGGATGGGCTGAGGCCTCATTCTCTGTGGCGGGGTAGGGGGCGGGCATTGACCACTCAGGAGTTTTAGCCCCACACCAGCTTCCAGCACCCCAGTTCTCTAACTCTGTCTGGAAAATGGCTTTGACATGACACAGCAGGTTCTGTGGCATTCACATTTCCAATTTCTTTTTCTACCTTGGGGGCCAGCCACCGGTCTGGATGAAACCTCAGCTGGGAAGTAGGCTGGCCCCAGGCCTGGGAGTCAGGAGACAGGGTTTTCTTCATAATTAATGCTGAGCCTGGCTTTCATAGTAGAGAGTGTTCACAGGCATGGTCTCACCTACCACTACCAGCATCCCCCCAAGACAGGGAGGATTAGAGATGGCTGGACTGTGGTCCAGAAAGAGTTGGTACCCGCCCACGCCTCTCGGTGAGTTTTAAGCAGAGCTGTCCTCACAGATCCACACCTTACTGGTGTCCCGTCCCATTAGCTCTGTCCTGATTCCCTGTGTGCCTTCAGGGCACTCCGCCCTGTAGCATCTCAGTCTGCTCCTCTGGAAAGCAGGGGTGGTGTTCTCTCTGTCCACGGACGTGACAGTTTATAATAGGAATAAAAATAAAGATAGAAGTGGGAGTGCTCCAGAGCCTGAGAGCAGTGAGTGAAGGTCAGCCAGGAATCACGTGGCTAGGGACCGAGAGGCAAACGCCATCTGCTCTCCCTCCCAGGGCCATCTTCGAGCGGGTCATTCACCTGAGCCTGGCCCCCAAGCGAATGAAATTCTTCTTCAAGCGCTACCTGGACTATGAGAAGCAACACGGCTCAGAGAAGGATGTGCAGGCAGTCAAGGCAAAGGCCCTGGAATACGTGGAGGCGAAGAGCTCCATGATGGACGACTAGGGGCCGGCTGGCTCCAGGACACTGCGGGACCCTCAGGCGCCTGGGCAGTTGAGAAACTGTTGCCTGAGGGCTCTATTTAAGTGCTGCTTTTTCTGCAGCATCCTTGGGGGTAATCCCGTCAAGATAAAAAGGAATTTGAGATTTCTTATAATTCCTTTTTGCTTGTCTTAAGAACCAATTTGTTTCATCTTTTTCCTTTTCTGGGGCTGCTCAGTGCTTGCAGGCAGCAGGCTTCTGGGTCCCCAGGGAACCTGAGAGTCTCCTTTGTGGGAGGTCCCTGGAGCAGAACGGAGGGCCGACTCCCCACAACCCTGGAGTCAGGATCCTACTGTGGCCCTGGCGGGCTCTTGGCCCAACTGTGGGTGTGGGTGGGGTGATCAGCAGGGTCCTGGGAGCAGGCCGAACCTTCTAGATTATGGGATCTCTGGACCTTGCCTCTGCCTCAGCTCCGTGGTACCTTGTGCCCCTTGGTGGAGGCTGTGAGGCTTGGACAGGAGGAGAGGCAGAGCCCAGAAGGGAATTCAGGGACCTGAGTGCCTGAGAGGAAGGTGACAGGTATCAGCTCAAACCACCTGGTGATGTCTCCTCCCGGGGCCAGTGGGGCCAGATTATCCAACCTCTCTGAACTGGGTGCCTCGTTTATGAAATGGGGTTAAAAAATCCTGCTTGAAGGATTTTATGGACTGAGTGAGAGCGTGGATGTTATGTGCTGCCACAGGGCCTGGCACGTGCGGGCTCAGTGAGGACCTAGATTGACGTGCTGTGTGACCTTAGGAGACTACAGATTCTCTCTCTCCCTGCTGCTCCCCTGAGGAGAGCTTGCAGGGCAGAGGGCATTGACTGACTTGTTCCTTGGAACCTGAGGGAGAAGGGATGTGATGGGCCTGCTACACCCCCACCTCCCTGTAAATTTCCCAGAAAGACTGTCTAAGGATCCTGTTTTCCTGAATTAAGAGGCCAGCCCAGACCCAGCTAGTTGAAGCCAGTTCATTTTTGGCTTGGTCTTAAGGGAATTAAAAGCTTCCTTGGGCAGAGCTTTAAATGTCCTCAGAGCTGGGGAGCTTTTCTGTGGGAGATGACCGAGTCCCACGCCAGAGAGCGGGACAGGGACAAGGGAGAGTGCATCAGAGGTCCGAGAAGTGGCGGAGGTGCTCAGGCATGGCAGGCATGGGAGGGAGGCCATGCAGTGCTGGCCTGGTTCTCGCTTGTTAGCTCTGGGTTACGAGAGCTGGACTGCCCAGCTGAGCACAGGGGCCGGGTCTGCTGATTCCTGATGTCTAAGCCGAGCTTCCCTCTGAGAAAGGCCAGGCTCCATCTGTTTCCCAGATCAAATCAGATGACTGAACCCAGTTAAGAGATCATCAGCCCCAGGGCCTTCCCGCAAGTGGAACACCTGCCTCTGCCTCCCCTGACCCCCAGCCCTCCCTTCTACCCATTTCAGTCTTGCCCAGGGTCTCTGTCCTCTTCCCTCCCCAGGTCTGGGATTTAGGCCTGTCCCCCCAGTAGCTCAGCTGGTAAAGAATCCGCCTACAATGCAGGAGACCCCAGTTTGATTCCTGGGTCGAGAAGATCCCCTGGATAAGGGATAGGCTAACCCACTCCAGTATTCTAGCTTGGAGAATCCCCATGGACAGAGGAGCCTGGCGGGCTGCAGTCCATGGTGTTGGAAAGAGTCGGACATAACTGAAGCAACTTAGCACACAGCATCATGACCTCCAGCGTGCTGTGACATGACCCATCCAGTCACGCAGACACAAGCTAGTCCTTTATACTAAGAAAAGCTTTATCAAAAATGTGTATAAAATAAAGCTGGAGACATACGCCAGAGGGCTGCTTCCCAGCTGTGCACAGCGAGCCAGATGTCCATGTGCAGTTCCACAAATGAACTGCATAGCCTTCTGCACACAGAGCCTGCTGGTGAGTTCCATCGTCACCTGACTCTGCTGGCCAGGGCTTCCCACCCAGGTGGGACTGGGTCCCTCTAGTCAGAGGTCATCCTCCACATCATAGTTCATGAAGGACCAGTTCTGGGAAACGGTCTTTTCTCCAAAGCTGTTGACCGAGTGGCGGTGGCAACAGGAAAGGGGACTTCTTCAGGTCTGAGGGCCTTCCTGCCAGAGCCCACATCGTCTACCAGCTCTCACATCCATATCTCAGTTTTACTTTGTGTTCGTTTCTCTCCTGGCCTGTTTCCCCCAAAAGCTATGGTTAAAAAAAAAATCTCTGGGGAATTCAGTGGTTGCTACCCTGCACCTTCATTGCAGAGGGCAAGGGTTCAGCCCTGGGTCAGAGAACTAAGATCCCACAAGCCATGCGCAGCCAAAGAAGAGAAGTCCCCTCTGATGCTGATGTGAGCAGGCAGTGGGGTTCAGTTTGGGACCAAATACCGTCATTGGCCAAGAGTGTGGGAACGGGACCCTCAGGAGGGAAGCAAGGACATCTCTACATGGTCCGGGGCCATGCCGTTGCCCACCACACCCTGGGCCCACTTGTGCAGGCGGCTGTAGAGTGGGAGGCCTTGGTTCTCACGGTATAGGTAGACGCCGGTGATGGCGTTCCACTGCAGCCGCGGCTGTGTGCCTTCCACCGGGAACTTCGCGACCAGCTCCTCGTCGTCCTTGTCGAGCGCCACAAAGCCGAAGAAGCGGCGCACGTTGTTGGCAGCCAGCACCCGTGAGTGCACCTCAGCCGTGCGCTGGAACAGCTGGTCCTCGTTGGCGCGGTACTGCGCCCAGTAGGCCTCTTGGCGGTAGCTGAGTGGTGAGCAGTAGTGCTTGAGGCATTTGGTCAGGAACACCAGGATGGCCACCACACCGATAAGCAGCCACCCAAAGAGCTGGCCAGAGAAGGGGCAGGGTTGAGGGCGGGCAGGGAGCTGCCTGGACCCCCACCTGCCCTAGGAAGAAGTGGTGGGAGCTGGTCAGAGGGTGTGGGCTGGGTGGAACCAGGCATAACCCCCTGAGAGCTGGCTCTGTCATTTCTCTGGCCTCAGATTCTGTTCCTCTAAGGGCAGCAGGCCCTTCTGACTGATTCCTCCGCTTTGCCCTCACTCCCTGGAGCTCACACCTTCTCTGTGTTTAGACTTAGCCTCTTTGAAATCACTCATGTGCTTGTCTCGTGTGGCCGTGAGCCTATTGAGGACTAGGACAGTCAAGGTCATCTTTGTTTCCCCATTTAAGCGTGGACAGAGATCTGTGGGCATTTGAGCATCAAATACATTTTATCTCTGCCTACCATCTTCCATCTCTTTTGGTGCTGTCTCCAGCCCTGCTTTTCTACTTGTGTTACTTATGTACCTTTAGAAAATCTGTGCTCAGGTCTTCCCTGGCGGTCCAGTGGTTAAGACTCTGCATTTCCATTGCACGGGTTCAATCCCTGGTCAGGGAACTAAAATCCCACATGCCGTGCAGTGTGACCCCCAAAAAAAGAAAACTGCTCTTTTCTGCCTGTTTCTCATACTCTGCTTCTTTTAAGTTAACACTAGCTGTTTTTCTGCTCCTGCCCAGCTCTCTGCCCTTGCCTCCTCTCCCTGACCCAATTCCTCTCCTTCAGAACTAAGCTGAGGCTGAGGCTAGGATCGTGGTGGCAGCTGCTGCTTCCTTGACTGGACACCCCTCCTGTCTCAAGGGACTCCTTTTCCGTTGGCAATGCCTGAGGCTGACTGTGCTAGGCAGTGGCTTTTCCTGGGATAGGAACATGCTCATCCCCTGAGCCAGCCATCCTCCACCACCAGCTCACAGCCAACAGCAAAGGTTTCATAAGGCGGCAGCGGTTTGTGCTCAATCCAGCTGGAGCGAAGGGCTTAATTTGTGACAGGTATCAGGCTCGGACTGAGCAAGAAGAAAATTCCTTTAATGTTTAAAACTCTCTTATTTGGGATGGCGTTGACCCTTGTCCCACCAATCGCTAACCCATGGATACCCAGCTTTCATGCCTGAGGCTGATAATCTAGTGATTTTCTGGAGAGCTCAGCCCCAGAGGACTAACTGCAGGGTTAACCCTGAGCCGTTACCTGCCCACTCTCCATCAGGTAGGGGAGAAAAGAGGAGCTTGTCTTGGTACAGTCTTACCTGGGACTCGTACTTGAGTCTGCGGCTGACCTCCTCCCGGAAGACTGACAGGTTGGCAGGGCCCTCCCCGCATGGGAACCTGGCCAGGATTTCTGTGGCACGGGCTACTGGGAAGCTCCTTTCTCCAACCATGAGTGAATGGGGGTTCACGAACTCACTGAGAGCACAGACGTAGGCCTCACCACGCAGCAGGGAGATGACAGACCAGGTGACGGGGGCCACGGCCGCGCGGCCCACGATGGAGCTTAGGAGGAGGAAGTTGGGGGCAGCCGAGCAGTTCTTGGTCCTCCGGTACTGGCACTCAGCAACCAGGTTCCAGGTGTGGTTGTTGAGGATGACGCCAATGAGGAAGAGTGCCAGGGCGGGCACCCCAATGGCTGCCAGCCCATACAGGTAGTTCCGGGCCGGTGAGCAAGGGCAGTGGAAAGCCACCACGGTGAACAGCTCCTGGCTGCCCACCGTGCCCAGTGCCACCAGCCCGTTGAAAATCATCACATCCTTGCTCTTGAAGAAGAGAGATAGGAAGCGGAAGTTCTCTGCGATCAGGGCTGCCATGGTGATGGGTTAGCTGGGAGGCCGACGGCAAGGGTGGAGGCAGGAGGAGATCTGGATGATGGCTCCAGGTGGGACTACGAGAGCTTGCAGGCTAGTGGGCACCGGAGGGCGGGGCACAGTCTTGCCATTTCATCCCCTGTAGTGGCCAGTTGGGTGCTTCCTGTGGGACAGTAGGTGACAAATCAGTATTTGCCTCTGAAAATAGGGACCAGGGGGCTCTTGTGAAGTCAGGCTGGTGAGAAACGAAGGAGACTCGGGGAGCCCCAGGGCCTGGGCAGATGGAGAGTAGCCACTGTTCACTGAGCTCATACTACGTGTCAGGCGTTTTGCACCCCTCATTGCCCATCGTCACGGTCCTGCACTGAGCTGTGATAGCCCAGTGCACGGTTGGAAGGTGGAGGTTTCCCCAGGGTGACTGCCTGCCTGGCTCACACATGAGTGCAGAGCTAAGATTCAAGCTCAGGTCTGTCTGCCTCACGTACTTTGGTTCTTGTCATCCCCATAAGCTTCCCTTGAGGTGGGGACTAGGAATGGCCCTGTGGCTTTGGGGAATGTGTGATATTGACTGGCTTTCCCTTTGGGATTCCAGGTACTTGCTAGTGTGCTGGGGGACCTAGGACAGTTTGGAGGGTGTGTCCTCGGGTGTCTAGCCCATGGGTATAAAAGCTGGAGTGGGTGTCCGGTGGATGAGGGACTTGGGCTTGACCCTGTGCTATGGGCTGGTGTAGAGGAAGGGGTCTCCAGTCAGTGGTGAGCCTGGTACAGCCTCCCTGGAGTTCATAAGAGCCTTTTCATTTTGGAGACCGCAGGCTCTGGACTTGTTTAGGAGATCCTGGCTGTCAACATACTTCATGACTTTTCTCTGGACTTAAGTGTCCTCATCTGTGAAAAGAGGATAAATCATTTGGCCCTTGCCCTCTTAGGAATGCTGGAGGGAAAGAAAGGGAATAAACTGTGCCTGATAACTGTCCCATGTATGACACCCTCCATCTCACCTTGTCCGGTCCTGAAGGCCCCTCCCAGAGGTGAGGTGGATGGCAAGGGGTGGGGGTGGTAATTCTTCGTGGGGCAAAGATCAGGAAACTAAGGCCTCCAGAGGATAAGCGCTTTGCTTAAGCTATTCAAATATGGACGTGCCTGGACGGGACTTTTGAGCGTGACCTGAGGAAGCCTCGGAAGTGGACAACGGTGGGTCAAGCTAAGCAAGCCCTCTGTTTTCCTGGTTTCCTCTGCCCCCGCTCTGTGCCCATCCACAAGAGCCCTGGCAAGCTTCCCCTTCCCCACCCATTCCCCTTTCTCCGTCCAGCAGCCATATTCCAGCCAGGTCCCCAGGCCTGGGGCCGCCCAGCCAGCCAGCAACAGGAGGCCTTGATGAAGCCTAAGGCTTGGCCGTGCCTGAGAGACAGTGGAGTCTCCGGCTCTCGAGCCTGCTCTTGGTCTGAGTAGCAGCAGGGCTGGCAGCCTGCCAGGAACTAGCCGAGGCCTCCAGCTTCAGCCCTGTTCTGCCCCAACTCCCTTCCCAGGTTCCGCCCACAGAGGCAAGGGTGTGGCCCCTGTTCTTTCTATCCCGGGATGAAAAATAAAAGTCCTCAGGCCAGAGGCAGCTGGGGAGTGGAGCGATGGGAGGTGGGGGGTGGGCAGCAAACAGAGGTGGGGAGTCCTGCCAGTATTTCCTTCTGTGCCTCCTCTCTGGACTACTGTCCCTCCCGGTTACTGCCAAGACTGCCTGATGTGCTGGGGCAGAGCTGGGTGCCACGTGGGTTGCCAGGTGGAGAAGAAGAGATCTGTCTTCCCTAACTCACTGTCTCTGGTGGTCCTGGAGCTCCAGTCTAACTCCCTGGGAAACAAAAGTTTGCGATATTGCTGGGGATGATCCGGTTAAAGGCAGCCCCCTCCCCCACCCCCCACTCCTCCTCTTGACTTAACGGCCTCTAATATGCTCCCCTGGGTTTGAAAATCACCACACTGGTGGGTGGTGCACAGAGGAGAGAACACTGCCCCTGAGAATACTGCCCTTGGGCCCCAGGCCTGGGAGTGTCATATCCAGGCCCGATGGGACCTCCAACAGCAGCAGTCAGGACAGGAAACAGGTGCCTGGGGAGTGGGAGGAGGAGGCTCAGGGAGGGGCCTGGCTCCCGGGAAAGTCCCCCTGGGTAAACCCGGAGTGGCCCTGTGTGCTCCCCTTCCTTACCTGGGATCTGCTGCGGGCATCGGTAGCTTTGGCCTCCGAGGGGCAGGGCTCTCCAAGTGGCGCAAGAACATCAGAGACCCTGGGTGGGCACCAGCCCATGCCCTCTCCCTCCTGCTTTGCTTCTTCTGCCCAGGAGAGACCGGCAGGGCCTGGGGCTGTTGGGGTCTTCCGGAAAAAAAGTTTTAACTCCAGAAAAGAGGCTGAACCCCGCAGGATGGATGGTGTGCGCCAGCCAGTGGAAAAACAGTCTCCAGGCAGGCGGGCGCCAGGCAGTGGGGGCGGGCGGAGGGCGGGCGGCGCGGGGAGAGGAGAGGAAGTGGAGGAGTCAGTTTTGCTGCGGCCCGCCTGCCTTCAGAGGCTCTGCACCAGTGGGACCAGTTTGGGAGCCAGGCAGGGGGCCCCCGGCATTTCTGGTCTGGGCCTGTCCTCCAGGCTGGTTTCAGGAGCACCCCCTCTACATGATCCTCACTGGCAGAAGCAGCCAGAACCGAGCCCCAAGCAGGATTAGGGGAGAGGAGCCACCAGACCGACGCTGACTCCTAGTGGGGTATGCAAAGCCAAAGGCCCCCCTCCCCCATCCTGGTCCTCTCTGAGCAAGCCCTCCCCCTGCTGGCTCTTCTGTCCTCACTTCCACTCACTCCCCAGATGCTGCTTCGAATCTCAGGAGCGCTGATGAGAAAATTCTGGATTCTAGGGATTTTCTGAGGCCCTTGGGGAGAGCTCTGACTGGTGGGTGGAAATTACAAGAAGGCAGATGAAGCCCTTTGTAACAATTAGAGCTATCCAGCCTATTCCAGAAAGTGGTCGTGAGATCCCTGTCTGTGGAAGTATACAAGCTGAGGCTGAAAAGTCATGGATCGGGAATGCTGAAGGGGAGGGCCCAAAGACAGTGTGGATGACCCACCCTCCCGGATCAAGGGAGAGACCCCCAGACCCCTGTCCACTCTGCAGTCTTGGGGTTCTGTGACCTTAGAACTGCTGAGTGACCTGCTGGCCTCCCTCAGCTGGGCTTGTTCACGTGCAGGAATGAAGGGAAAAGGACCAGTGTTCATTTTTTCACATCTTACGATGTCCCAAATATGGTTCCAGATGCTTCCTCAGAAGTTATCCTTTAACCTCACTATAATCCTGAAAAGCAAGTCTTTTAAACATACGTTTTACAGACAGACAACTGTGGGTCAGAGGGATTGACCCACTGGGATTGAATCCTCTGTGGGTCAGAGGATTGTGGGTCAAAGGACTTGCCAAAGGTCCTACAGCCCCAATATTTGAATGCAGGTTTGCCTGACCTAAAATTTTACTCTTTCCTTCACATTTCTTTAAAATTTATTTTTATGTATATTTTGGCTGTGGTGGGTCTTTGCTGCTATGCACAGGCTTTCTTTAGTTGCAGCAAGTGGAGGCTACTCTTGGTTGCCGTGCTCGGGCTTCTTCATTGCAGTGGCTTCTCTTGATGCAGAGCACAGGCTCTAGGCGTGTGGGCTTCCCTAGTTGCAGCGCATGGGCTCAGTAGTTGTGGTTCATGGGCTCTAGAGCGCAGGCTCAAGCAGTCGTGGCCCACGTTGCCCTGCGGCATGTGGGATCTTCCTGCACCAGGGATCCAGCTGGTGTCCCTTGCATTGCAAGGCCGATTCTTAACTGCTAGATCTCTGGATCACCTTCCTTCACATTTATACTTCCCAATAACTCTGGGCTGGCTTTTTTCCTCTGGACAACAACCCTCCCCCCTCCACCGCCCACTCCCAGCTGTTAACACACCCCTGGTCTTCACTCATCTGAATCACCCCCTAGAGTAAGTCCCACCTCTTGGAAGAGGCCTCCAGCCTACCTAGGCTTCCAGGTTTCTCCTTCTTCCCAAATAATTAAAAGGAGAGAGACTGGGTCTCAGAAGTGGGAATAGAGGGAAGGATGCCTGAGGAAGAATGAAAATTATTAACCCAGTGTTGTAAGGCTCAAGATCAAAATGAATTCTTAGATAAATGGGACTTAGGTCTCCAAGATGTCTTGGGGCAAGAAGCTCATCTTCTTGGCCCTCTGCTTCCCCCTGGACAAAGGAAGCTCTAGTTCCTTATGTCCCCACCTTCAGTCCAGGAGGAAGAGAAGCCCTCAGATTTGGAAATCAATACCCACGTTATCCGCCAAGTACTGAGTGCCTACCACGTACCATGCACTTTACGTACCTCACCCATTTAATGCTCACACAATCCCATGAGGTAGGTGCCTCATCTCCCTTGTACAGATGAGGAAACTGAGGCAAAGTGAAGCAACTGGACACAGTTTGTAAGTAGTAGAGCCAGCATTTGACCCAGTTCTGTCTCACTTTTGAGTCTGGGCCATTTCCACACTAGGTAGCTCCCCTCCCTCTCCTCCACCCTCACCCACACCTCAGGACAGAGACCTTCAGCACTTTAGAACCCCCTGCCCAGGGGATGTGGTCTCTGGGAACATGGGAAGACATCAGCTTCCCTTTCTAAATGCTCTGGGGATGGTCTGATTTCCACCTGAGACCTGGATGTGAGGGACGTGGCAGGGCCATCTCCAAGGCCTCTCCATGGCATGTGCTATGGTCTGAATATGTCCCCTGCTCAAATTCATATGTTGAATCTTACCCCCAAAGGCGATGGGACTAACAAGTGGGACCTTTGGGAGGTGCTCAAGGCATGGGATTCATGCCTTATAAAAGAGGCTTCAGGGACTTCCCTGTGTGGTGCAGTGGTTAAGATTTTGTGTTCCCAATGCAGGGGGCCTGAGTTCGATCCCTGGTCAGGAGACTCGATCCCATGTGCCACAACTAAGACCCAGTGCAGCCAAATAAATACATAAATAAAACGTTTAAAAAGAGACTCCAGAGAGCCCCCAGTCTCACCCACCACAGGACACAGTGAGCTGGCATGCTCTACCAACCAGAAAGAGGGCCTCTATCAGAACATGACCATGGCAGTGCCATGATCTTAGACTTCCAGTCTCCAGAATGCTGGGAGAGGCCTCTGTCATTTAGAAGCTACCCAGTCAGGGGTCTTCCGTGCCAGTGCTAAGGAAGTGTGCAGTCCGCCTTGATGATGTTGAGTGACCTCCGTGGGGAGCCACACCCTGGCTTCTCCCGACTGGACCTAGCTTCTGATATCTTATCCCCTGTGACCATAGGCGTGTTCCATCAGATGGGGTTGTGTCAGGTCCTTATGGCCCACTTTGGTCTGTTCAGCCTCACTCAGGAGACCAGCCAAAATCAGAGGATTCCTGCTTCATGAGGTGGCTGGACTTCCCTGAGCCTTGAGCATAAGGGAACTAAGATCTTAAAAAAGAATCACAGATGAGTGAACGCTGGGGCAAGGCGCGCACAGAGCCTGAGAGGAGATAGTGAACCAGGGGTGACGTGGCCTGGGAGGGGCTGGGCAGATGGGAGCTTGTCTCCCCCAAAGGCAGTTCTGAATCCCTCTGACTAATACTGCTCGTGGCCCTGTAACTCCAGGACCTTCCAGGATAGTCCCATAGCTGGGGGACTGAGGTCCCCTTCCAACTCCAAATTTCCCGCCTCAAATGGGCAGGTGAGTGCCTGGGCATGCAGGTCTGCTCTGGAGCCTACAACCAGCACCTGCAGCCTTCATCTCTTCATCCACTTTGGGGGTCTGAGGAGCTGTGGGCTCACACCCCATTCCCACCTCTTCACCTGGCCACGGCTCACACTTTGCTGAAGTAGGTGGCCACCTCCTTGCGTGAAGGCCGGGGCCCGCCCCCAGCCCAGCCGTTGCCCACCAGTGGCTCCTCCTGGCCCAGCCGCAGGGGCGGCTTGCACTCATGCCAGCTCGTGAGCAGCCTGTTCATGGTGCCCTGATCGGTGATGCCACGCAGCTTCTCCCTCTCCTCATCCACCCCTTCTGTGGCAGCAGGGGCAGCCGAGACAGTGGGGCCAGCAGCCAACGCCCCGTGAGCGTGACCCAGCTCCAGGTCGTGGTTCATGGCCTCGAAGAACTGCTGGATACAGACCTTGGCGAAGGCCTTGGCGTGCTCCGTGCATGTCTCATCAAAGAGCTTGCGCTCGATGTCGATGTAGTGGGACCAGTACTTGCTTTTAAGGAAGGCGGCCTGTGTGAAGCAGGGCCGCACAGAGCGCACGACAAATGCCAGCAGCGTGGTCAGCAGCACGAAGGACCAGCCCAGGGCCTGAGACGAGAGAAGACAGAGTCAGCCAGGCACTGCCCGCCGGCCTCCCGAGCCTGTCCAAGCCCCCAAACCACACTCTGTGCCAGGGCCTTTAGGGAAAAGAGCACTGACTACAAAGAGCAAATGCCGGCACCTCATGGCCTCCACTTCTCTCCTGTACAATGGGCACAGATATACCATCTCATGGAAATGAGACCGCGTGAGTGAAATGCCCGGTATGTAGGCCTGGCTCTCAATACACAGGACTTGGCTGGGCAGACCTTGGAACTAGAATGCCTGGGTTTGCCCATCTGCACTGCAGGCATATTCCAGAGATTTGTGGGATCTGCTCCAGGCTGTTACATTAAAGCAAACACGGCAATAAAGTGAGTCACACCATGTTTTTGGGAGCCCAGTGCACGTTAAAGTTGTGTTTACACTAACATAACATGTGCAATAGCATTACATATAAAAAATAATGTATACAACTTAATTAAAAAATGCTTTATTGCTGCAAAATGCTAGCCATTATTTGAGCTTTCAATGAGCAGTAGTAGTAAATCAAAGATCAGAGATCACAGATCACCATAACAAATATAATAATGAAAAAGTTTAAAATACTATGAGAATTGGCAAAATGTGACCCAGAGACAAGACGTGAGCAAAAGGTGTTAGAGAAACGGCACCAACAGACTTTCTCGATGCAGGGTGGCCAGGAACCTTCAACTTGTGAAACACGCAGTATCTGTGAAGCCTGATAGAGGGATGTGCAATAAAACAAGGTCTGCCTGTCCTTAACAGTTGACTGGGAGCAAAGTACCTGCCTTCTCTGTGCCTCAGTTTCCCCACCTACAAAATGGGGCTGTTGATCATAACCATCCCACTGGGTTGTTCTGAGGACTAAAACTGGCAATAAACAGCACAGTGCCTGGTACCTAGTTAGTGCTCAGTAACTGTTAGTCACTATTACTGGCCAACCAGCCCTCACTAACTATGCCTCTTCCTTCAGGAAGCCCTCCTTGACCTCCCATAGTGACGCTTCCTCCTCTGAGTCCTGTACCTCGCCTCTGGCTCCTGCTGCTGTCTGCCTTTCAGTCGCAGCTCTCAGTCAGTGCCTCCCGTGTGGGCTCCGAGCTGAGCCCTCAGGGGTCACAGAGACAAATCGGACAATTGCTCAAACTTGTGCTGAAGAGCACTGGACACTCAGGTGCTGGTTCTATTCTTCCAGTAACTCACTGTGGTGAAGGCTGCTCCCCCAGTTTCAACTTAGGGTCAACCCCAGTTGCACAGAGAAGCATTCGGCCAAATCAGGGTGAGCGAGGCAGGGCAACCACGGTCAGTAGTGGGGGTCAGTGGTTATGGTAGAGCACCCTGGGGTGGGGAAACTGCAGAGCATGTGCTGGATGAGGAAATGTGGGCCCTGCTGGGCTGAATCTCCAAAAGTTTCAGGTAAACCTGGAAATCTCATTTTTATGTGATAGTTTTCAGGTTTTAGATGATGTCAACTAATTCTAAAATTAAACTTTGAATTCAGCCCCTGAAGTCCAAATGACATACTGTAGGCCAGGCAGCCTGCCCTCTGGGGCCCCTTTTAGTCTATGAGGTAATTGTTTAAAGGTCAGTTGGAGGGTAAAGTGGATGACGGACAAGTGTTCAGACCAGAGGAGGCGCAGGCGGGAAGGAAAGCGCTCGGAGTGTGAAGTTCACAGGGGCACCCGGTGACAACGCAAGCCCCAGAGGGGAGAGTTCAGGCTGGAGGGGAAGCCGGGGCGTCTGGACTCATCGCAGCAGAGTGTGCATGCTTCTGTAGCCTTGTCCCCTCCCTGGTAGACCCCTGCCCAGGTCTTCCTGCCCACGCACCACAACTGCTGAGGAGTCCTGAGGGGCTCAGATGAGTGGCGGGCCAGAGTGGCAGATAGCGTGGAAGCAGGGCTCCAGAATCCCCTGTCAGTGGGCCCTCCAGCCCTGCCTTTGGGGCACATCCCAACAGTCCATCCCCTCACTCAAGCCTCCTTCCCCTGAGCAGGGAGTGCCAGCTGGGGCCATTTGCCAGGGAAATGTACCCAAATTGCGCAGCCACCCACCGGCCTCACCACTGTCCGGACCTGGAAGAGGAAAAGGATGCAAATTCCCCCAGGTTTCCAAACTGGAGCTCAGGCGGTTGGGTCCACTCAGGGGAACCTCGGGACAGGGCACAGGCCTCTTTCCCCAGGTGGCACTGACCTGAGGAAAGACACCTGCCTCCGCCTTCAGAAGCCCTGGCCCCCTTTGGGAAAATATGCCCCCACCCCAGGGAACTGCATCTGAGTGGACAGACCCAGCCCTGGCTTGGGGGCCCCCCATCTATTGGGGAAACATAAGCACGCCCTGCGGAAGCTCCACTTCAAGAGCGGGGAAGGAATACTTTCCGAGGGACCCAACCTGTGAGGGGAGCCCCAGCCCAAGGCCGTCCGGCCCCTCACCTGCGAGATGCAGCGCAGGTAGCGCACAGCCACCTCGCGGGCCAGCAGCCAGTCGCCCTCGTAGATCTCAGGGCAGGGCACCCGGGCCAGCAGGCGGGCAAGCTCTGGTGGGGGCAGGCCGGGCACCAGGCTGCCATTGCCCAGCAGGCTCACGGGCACCGCCGTGCAGAATGCGCAAAGGAAGCACTTGCCGTCGAGCAGCGTGACAGCCACCCAGACGACGGGCGCGATGAGGGCGCGCTGGGCCATGGAGCAGAACATGTAGCGCAGCACCGCGGGGTCCTTGGCCCGGTGGCCCTGAGGCCGCTTCCACTCTTCGGCCAACATGGACACATTGTTGTTCATGACCAGGCCGAGCAGGAAGAGCACCAGGGGCGGCGCCAGCAGGATGCCGGCGCTGTAGGCAGCGTTGTAGCCCGGCAGGCAGGGGCAGTTGAAGTCGAAGGCGGAGTACATCTGGGCACTGGCCAGGGCCATGATACCGCAGATGCCATTCATGAAGGACTCCTGGTTGGACTGCAGGAACTGGAAGATCATCCGGAACTTGTCCATGGTGCCCCCACAGGGCCTGCTGGCCTCCTCCCGCCTCACCGAGGCCTCAGGATGGCCCCTGAGGCCCACTCTGCCCAGCGGGCGCCCACGTCATGGCTGAGACAGGCAGAGCTCTGGGCGGAGGCTGGGGCCGCTGTCTCTTTGAACCTTCTAAGTCAGGTGCTGGCCGGGAGGGCGCAGCTTGACCAATCCCGTGGGTGCAGCAGTCTGCCCTCCCCTGCTCCACCCTTCCTGGGTTTCTCTCTCTCTCCACAGCTGGCTCCGCCACTGGGAAACCACGAGGACCACACCTGACTGGGACCAGTTCTCTGGCTGCTGGAGGAGGGTGGGGATGGAGGCTCCAACTCAGCTGGGAAGACAGGCCCTTGGGCAGGGTTGAAGTTTGGGAGAATCTAGGACTGCTGCAGAGGCCTGAGCTCCCGGGCCCTGACCCCTGGGCTCCTAGGAAGCGTGTCACCCTCTTTCTGTCCTTCCCATTGGGTCTTTCATCCATGCTGTGTCAGGGTCCAAGAGGACTCCTCCATTAGCGCAGACAGTGGTATGATGGTGTAGTGAAGGCAGTCGCGGTGGCCCAGTCATAGGTGTGATAATGGTGGTGGGGATGCCAGTCATGATGGTGATGCTGCTGATGGTGGAGGTGATGCCAGTCATGATGGTGATGGTGCTGATGAGGGTGGGATGCCAGTCATGATGGTGATGGTGCTGATGGTGCTGATGGTGGAGGTGATGCCAGTCATGATGGTGATGCTGCTGATGGTGGTGGGATGCCAGTCATGATGGTGATGGTGCTGATGGTGCTGATGGTGGAGGTGATGCCAGTCATGATGGTGATGGTGCTGATGAGGGTGGGATGCCAGTCATGATGGTGATGGTGCTGATGGTGGTGGGATGCCAGTCATGATGGTGATGGTGCTGATGGTGGTGGGATGCCAGTTATGATGGTGATGGTGCTGATGGTGGTGGGGATGCCAGTCATGATGGTGATGGTGCTGATGGTGCTGATGGTGGAGGTGATGCCAGTTATGATGGTGATGGTGCTGATGGTGGAGGTGATGCCAGTCATGATGCTGATGATGCTGATGGTGCTGATGGTGGTGGGATGCCAGTTATGATGGTGATGGTGCTGATGAGGGTGGGATGCCAGTCATGATGGTGATGGTGCTGATGGTGGTGGGATGCCAGTTATGATGGTGATGGTGCTGATGGTGGTGGGATGCCAGTCATGATGGTGATGGTGCTGATGGTGGTGGGATGCCAGTCATGATGGTGATGGTGCTGATGAGGGTGGGATGCCAGTTATGATGGTGATGCTGCTGATGGTGGTGGGGATGCCAGTTATGATGGTGATGGTGCTGATGAGGGTGGGATGCCAGTCATGATGGTGATGGTGCTGATGAGGGTGGGATGCCAGTTATGATGGTGATGGTGCTGATGGTGGTGGGGATGCCAGTCATGATGGTGATGCTGCTGATGGTGCTGATGGTGGAGGTGATGCCAGTTATGATGGTGATGGTGCTGATGAGGGTGGGATGCCAGTCATGATGGTGATGGTGCTGATGGTGGTGGGGATGCCAGTTATGATGGTGATGGTGCTGATGAGGGTGGGATGCCAGTCATGATGGTGATGGTGCTGATGAGGGTGGGATGCCAGTTATGATGGTGATGGTGCTGATGGTGGTGGGGATGCCAGTCATGATGGTGATGGTGCTGATGGTGCTGATGGTGGAGGTGATGCCAGTTATGATGGTGATGGTGCTGATGAGGGTGGGATGCCAGTCATGATGGTGATGGTGCTGATGGTGGTGGGATGCCAGTTATGATGGTGATGGTGCTGATGAGGGTGGGATGCCAGTCATGATGGTGATGGTGCTGATGAGGGTGGGATGCCAGTTATGATGGTGATGGTGCTGATGGTGGTGGGGATGCCAGTCATGATGGTGATGGTGCTGATGGTGCTGATGGTGGAGGTGATGCCAGTTATGATGGTGATGGTGCTGATGGTGGAGGTGATGCCAGTCATGATGCTGATGATGCTGATGGTGCTGATGGTGGTGGGATGCCAGTTATGATGGTGATGGTGCTGATGGTGGAGGTGATGCCAGTCATGATGGTGATGGTGCTGATGATGGTGGGGATGCCATTTATGATGGTACTGGTCCTGATGGCTATGCTGTTGTTGCTGGTTGTGATGGTGGTAATATTGTGATGATGGTTGTGACAGTGGTCATGGTGGGGATGGATGGTGATGATGGTGGAGATAGTGCTAAAGGAATAAAATAGGAAGCTCTGAATTTGGAATCAGAGGATTTGGATCTGAGAGGTTGCTAGGGCCCCTTCTGCAAGGCAGAAGGAGCTGTGTCCGGTAAGCATAATGCAGGTGTTTTTATGTCCTGTCTCCTTGTGTCTCGGTGGTTGTGTCTGTGTGTTTGTGGATTACGGATGAAAAATCCTTTCCTGGCTCTCCCTCCTACCTCTACTTCCCCAGGTCAAAAAATAATGGAATGGGTGATGGGGTTTCATGCCTGGGGCTGAGGAACCCAGAGTGTCCATGGGAACCAAGCCAAGGCTCCACCATCAGCACAGCAAAGTGGAAGGGGCTTAGAGGGCTCCCTTTGATGCCACCAGCTCTCCCAGAAGAGTGGGTTAGATCCAGCTCCAACTAGATGGCTCCGGTCTGGAGCGAGATGGGGGGCTGTGGGGGCGGGACCGGAGGAGGGCTGGGACTGAAGTAAAGCAAGAGACTGGACAGGGCAGCTCCCTGGGACGCTCAGATCTGTGTGTCCCTGTGTGTCATGTGTCACGTGTCCATGTGTGAAATTTCTATGGATTTGGGCCTCAATGTCTGTGCGTCTACAGTGTGTGTGTAACTATGACCATGCAGAACTCTATGGGTCTTTCTGAGACAGCACCGCCTCCCACCCCAACTCCACCATGTCCACCTACCTCCCATTTGTAGCAAAGCTTTAGTCTCCCAGGCCTCCCCTGAGTCTCAGATGGCTGACTCAGGAGTTCATTGTTATTATAAATGGAGAGTTCAGTTCAGTTCAGTTGCTCAGTCGTGTCTGACTCTGTGACCCTATGGACTGCAGCACGCCAGGCCTCCCTGTCCATCACCAACTCCCGGAATTTACCCAAACTCATGTCCATTGAGTCGGTGATGCCATCCAACCATCTCATCCTCTGTCGTCCTCTTCTCCTCCTGCCTTCAATCTTTCCCAGCATCAGAGTCTTTTCAAATGAGTCAGCTCTGCACATCATGTAGCCAAAGTATTGGAATTTCAGTTTCAAAATCAGTCTGTCCAATGAACACTCAGGACTGATCTCCTTTAGAATTGACTGGTTGGATCTCCTTGCAGTCCAAGGGACTCTCAAGAGTCTTCTCCAACACCATAGTTCAAAAGCATCAATTCTTTGGCACTTTCTTTATAGTCCAACTCTCACATCCATACATGACTACTGGAAAAACCATACCTTTGACTAAGTCTTTTGTTGGCAAAGTAATGTCTCTCCTTTTTAATATGCTGTCTAGCTTGGTCATAAATTTCCTGCCAAGGAGTAAGCATCTTTTAATTTCATGGCTACAGTCACCATCTGTAGTGATTTTGGAGCCCCCCAAAATAAAGTCTGCCACTGTTTCCACTATTTCCCCATCTATTTCCCGTGAAGTGATGGGACTGGATGCCATGATCTTAGTTTTCTGAATGTTGAGCTTTAAGCCAACTTTTTCACTCTCCTCTTTCACTTTCATCAAGAGGCTCTTTAGTTCTTCTTCACTTTCTGCCATAAGGGTGGTGTCATTTGCATATCTGAGGTTATTGATATTTTTCCTGGCAATCTTGATTCCAGCTTGTCCTTCATCCAGCCCAGCATTTCTCATGATGTACTCTCCATATAAGTTAAATAAGCAGGGTGACAATATACAGCCTTGACGTACTCCTTTTCCTATTTGGAACCAGTCTGTTGTTCCAGGCTGCTTCCTGGCCTGCATACAGATTTCTCAAGAGGCAGGTCAGGTGGTCTGGTATCCCCATCTCTTTCAGAATTTTCCACAGTTTATTGTGATCCACACAGTCAAAGGCTTTGGCGTAGTCAATAAAGCAGAAATAGATGTTTTTTTGGAACTCTCTTGCTTTTTCGATGATCCAGCAGACGCTGGCAATTTGATCTTTGGTTCCTCTGCCTTTTCTAAAACCAAATGGAGATGTAGAAACAAAGAATAGCTGGTAACAATTTAGAGAACAGACCAGTCACTAAGCAGTAACTGGACTCCCAGTTCCCTGAAAAATGTAGATAAAGGCCTGACCCACATTCCTAAGTTGCTTTAAGAGGAAGCAGACCCCCACCAGATGAAGACTGTTGACCACAGGCACTCAGACCACAGACCAGCTGAAACCAGGATTAGTGACGCTTGAAACTTCACCTTGAGGCCAACCGATCTGAGAACCGTGCCCTAGCTAATCACATACCAGGCCCCGACCTCACACAGCCTAAAACTTTGTCCTCTGACCCACAACTTGGAGATGGTCTTAGGATATTAGTCCACCACCTTCCCAGATTGCTGGCCTCCTGAATAAAGCAGGAGGCCAACTTTTCCTTTTCCACCAACCCTTGTCCCTCAAGTAGTGGCCTTTGATGCCAAGTACCAGCCTTTTCCTCTAATGTAATCACATGAGTGGCCTTTGTGTCTGTGTATCTCCATGTGACCCACAAGGACTGGCACTGACCGGCACTTCCACTGGATAGGCCCTATACCAGCACTCCACACACGTCACCTCATGGGATCCTCATACAACGTCCCGGGGGGAGCTGCTATCGTCCCCATGTCACAGAGGGCGGCACTCGGGCTCAGGGAAGTCAAGTCATGACTGTAGGTTCAGGACAGACCTCCTCAAGATGTGCTGCTGTTACCGAGTCCAAGCTCACTCTGCTCGCTGCCACAAAATAGGCCAATAAATCCCAGATGAGATGTCAAGACAAGTGAGTGAATGTTAGTAGCTCAGTTGTGTCCAACTCTTTGCCACCCCATGGACTGTAGCCTGCCAGGATTTTCTGTCCATGGGATTCTCCAGGCAAGAATACTGGGGTGGGTTACCATTTCCTTCCAGGCTTCTTTGTCCATGGGATCCTCCAGGCAAGAATATTGGAGTGGGTTGCCATTTCCATCTCCAGGGGATCTTCCCAACCCAGGGATCTAACCCAGGTCTCCTGCATTGCAGGCAGATTCTTTACCACTGTGCCATGAGGGCTTCAGTGTTAAGACAAGGGAAGGACTTTATTTGATAGCCAGTTGATGGAGTAGACTGCAGGCTAGCACCTCAAAATAATCACCTTGTCGGGGCCTGGATGCCAGGTTCTTTTATGGATCAGAGATGGAGAGGAGGGGAGGAAATTAAGTAAAAAGACTGTTCGGTCCTTGCAGATGTCCGTTAGAACATCACGTCTCAGGTAGGAGGATGTGTTAGTTTCACTTCCTTACAGTCCTTCACAGGTGGGCTGGCTCAGGGTATTTCCCCAAAGCAGGCCATTATGTATGCCTTCAAGAACAAAAGCCTTGAGAGTCCCTTGGACTGCAAGGAGATGCTACCAGGTCATCCTAAAGGAAATCAGTCCTGAATATTCATTAGAAGGACTGATGTTGAAGCTGAAATTCCAATACTTTGGCCACCTGATGTGAAGAACTGACTCATTGGAAAAGACCCTGATGCTGGGAAAGATTGAAGGCAGGAGGAGAAGGGGACGACAGAGGATGAGATGGTTGGATGACATCACTGACTCAACGGACATGAGTTTGAGTGAGCTTCGGGAGTTGGTGATGGACAGGGAGGCCTGGCGTGCTGCAGTCCATGGGGTTGCAAAGAGTCGGAGACGACTGAGCGACTGAACTGAACTGAACAACAAAAGTAGCAAGATGGGGGTTAAAGTCACAGAAGCAGATCCAGCATGAATTCAAAATTAACCTTTTCCTGGTTACACTACTTTGGCATACAGGTTATTTTGAACTAATGGCAGTGGAGACTCTGTGGGCTCCAGAGAAACTACTGCCCCTCCCTTAACTAACTTGCAGAACTTAAACTGAGAATTTTTCCCAAAGAAATTTTTTTCCCTATACATCAGGGCAAATCTCTGGTCACCGAACATCTGCACGTCTTCTTATGAAATCATACCCCCACAGACTTTACAGAAGCTAATGCTGTGATTAGTCACTCAGTCCGACTCTTTGAGACCCCATGGAGCCTGCCAGGCTCCTCTGTCCAAGGGGATTCTCCAGGCTAGAATACTGGAGTGGGTTGCCATGCCCTTCTCCAGTGGATCTTCCCAACCCAGGGATCGAACCCAGGTCTCCCGCACTGGAGGAGGATTCTTTACTGTCTGAGCCACCAGAGAAGCCCAAGAATACTAGAGTGGGTTGTCTATCCCTTCTCTAGGGGTCTTCCTGACCCAGGAATTGAACTGGGGTCTCCAGTATTGCAGGTGGATTCTGGTGGTGAACAGGAATTCTTGAGCTTGTCTTTCAGAGCAATAGACAGGGGAAGAGCCTGTAAAAACCCCTCTGCTTATAAACTGCCTTCACTTATTAAGCTTGCTTAGTTACTTTTTTCCCTCTTTAAAAAGAAATATTATTTATTTATTTACTTTTGGCTGTGCTGGGTCTTCGCTGCTGCACAGGCTTTCTCTAGTTGTCACTAACAGGGGCTATTCTCTAGTTGCAATGCTCAGGCTTCCCATTGCCATAGCGTCTCTTGTTGTGGAGCACGGGCTCTAGGGATGTGGGCTTCAGTAGCTGTGGCATGTGGGCTCAGTAAGTGTGGCTCTCCGGCTCTGGATCACAGGCTTAGTTGATCCTTGGCGTGTGGGATCTTGCCGGATCAAGGATTGAACCCTTGTCTCCTACAGCGGCAAGCGGATTCTTCACCACAGAGCCACTAGGGAAGCCCCCACTTTTTTCCTCTTGAATTGCATATCTTAGTGTCATGTAACCCAACTGACTTATGGAAACTTGGAGTCACCTCTTTCCAGCGCAAGCCAGCTAAGGCTGGCTGGGACCACCAACCCGAAAACTGGGCCTGCACACAGGTGTTTAATGAAGGACTTTTTGACATCTGCTGCTGCTGCTGCTAAGTTACTTCAGTCATGTCCGACTCTGTGCGACACCATAGACGGCAGCCCACCAGGCTCCCCCGTCCCTGGGATTCTCCAGACAAGAACACTGGAGTGGGTTGCCATTTTCTTCTCCAATGCATGAAAGTGAAAAGTGAACGTGAAGTCGCTCAGTCGTGTCTGACTCTTCATGACTCCATGGACTGCAGCCTACCAGGCTCCTCCATTCATGGGATTTTCCAGGCAAGAGTACTGGACTGGGTTGCCATTGCCTTCTCCATCAGAGACTGGAAAACTTTACCCTCAGATCATGCTAAGTGCCTATACTTTTGAGTATTCAGAAGCATGTAACCCAGGTACACCTCTGTAGGACACCAGTTACCTCATGTTTCCCTTGCCTCCAATCACCTTTCCCCATGCCAAGACCACAGGCTTATTCCATAAATATCCCAACCCCCTTGCCTTGGGGGACAGAGATCTGAGGCTTGTTCTCTCATCTCAATTGTCTTCCCTGTGGCAAGAACTCTTCCTCGGCTGCAGATCTTGTCATCTCGGTGTTTGGTTTGCTGTGTGTTGGGCAAACAGACCTGGTTTTGTAACACTTGTTGTCCTGTGCATGACTATCCTGTCCTAGGAAGCCCCCAGGCTCCTACCCCATTCCTTAGCTCAGAATGGTTGTTAAGTACCTCATTTTATCTTTCTGTCTCTGAATCTCTCATATATGTGAGATTCCCATACATATGAAATTAAATTTGATTTTCTCCTGTTAATTTGTCTTTAACAGGAGAAAATTTCAATTTAATTCTTTTTTTTTTTTTTTCAAAAAAAAATTTTTTTTTTTTTCAATTTAATTCTTAAACCAGTCAGAAGAACCAGAAGTGTAGAGGACAGGTTTCTTTCTCCCGGACACTAGTTAAATGCTACACAACTTGTGGGTGGAAAAGGGGGATTTGAACCCAGGCCAGGTGAGAGTGGGGAGGTGAGGGAGGGGGCAGAGAAGCATTTTTTCTTTTTTTGGCTTTCTTCTCAATGCTAGCATGTCACAAGTAGGATACAGGTGGGGAAGGATATTGCTCCCATCAGCCCTCAAGCTGGGCCTTGGGTAACTGGAGCACTCAGGCTGGTGACCATTGGAGGACGCTGTTAGAGGATGCTGAGGAGGGGCACCGGTGGGCAGCAGGTGAGAGAGACCCAGCAAAGGGGGTGTCCACCCTTGTGCATCTACTGTGCATCAATGCAGACGGCTGACAAAAGGTCTGGGTGGCAGGCAGAGCCTGGCACACAGCCTCCGGTGTGGAATGTGGGGTGAGGTGACCCAGGAGGCTGGGAGCCCAGCAGGAGTGTGGCTCCAAGAGGCTGTCTGGAATCTCTGCCTTCCATCTGTAGTGGACATGGGTCTCTATTTGTAGTTGATGTACCCTTTTCATGCTGCCCAAACTGACTTCAGGTGCCTGCTCTAAACACATATACACTCTCTGCAAATCCTAAACTTCAGTGTGATTTTAAAATACTTGGAATTTAGAAAGATGGTAACAATAACCCGGTGTATGAGACAGCAAAAGAGACACTGATGTATAGAACAGTCTTATGGACTCTGTGGGAGAGGGAGAGGGTGAGAAGATTTGGGAGAATGACATTGAAACATGTAAAATATCATGTAAGAAACGAGTTGCCAGTCCAGGTTCGATGCACTATACTGGATGCTTGGGGCTAGTGCACTGGGACGACCCAGAGGGATGGTATGGGGAGGGAGGAGGGAGGAGGGCTCAGGATGAGGAACACATGTATACCTGTGGCGGATTCATTTCGATATTTGGCAAAACTAATACAATTATGTAAAGTTTAAAAAATAAAATAAAATTTAAAAAAATAAAGAGGATAAAAAAATAAATAAAGTATTTTCTGGGGAAAATAAATAAATAAATAAAATACTTGGAATAAAATAGCTTGATTGGATTCTAAATCCATTATTCTCATGATCACTAGAATTGTAATTACAGTTATTGAAAGTCAATGAATGTTAGAGTCTTTACATACCATTCAAGCCATTGTAGATGTTTATATGGCTGTAAAAATTGGTTTTAAGTTTATCATCCCCTTTGTTGTTGTTTAGTCACTCAGTCGTGTCCAACTCTGTGCGACCCCAAGGACTGCAGCACGCCAGGCTTCCCTGTCCATCGCCAACCCCCGGAGCTTGTTCAAACTCATGTCCATTGAGCTGGTGATGCCATCCAACCATCTCATCTTCTGTCATCCCCTTCTCCACTTGCCTTCAATCTTTCCCAGCATCAGGGTCTTTTCCAATGTGTCAGTTCTTCGCATTAGGTGGCCAAAGTATTGGAGCTTCAGCTTCAGCATCAGTCCTTCCAATGAATATTCAGGACTGATTTCGTTTAGGTTTGACTGGCTTGATCTTCTTGCAGTTCAAGTGACTCTCAGGAGTCTTCTCCAACACCACAGTTCAAAAGCATCAATTCTTTGGCCTTCAACTTTCTTTATAGTCCAACTCTGACATCCATACATGACTACTGGAAAAATCACAGCTTTGACTAGACAGATCTTTGTGGACAAAGTAATGTCTCTCCTTTTTAATATGCTGTCTAAGTTGGTCATAGCTTTTCTTCCAAGGAGCAAGTGTCTTTTAATTTCATGTCTGTAGTCACCATCTGCAGTGATTTTGGAGCCCCCCAAAATAAAATCTGTCACTGTTTCTACTGTTTCCCCATGTATTTGCCATGAAGTGACGGGACCAGATGCCATGGTGACTTTGGTTAATAATACTGTATTGTATGTTTGAAAGCTGCTACGAGAGTAGATCTCAAAAGTTCTCATCCTAAAAAGAATTTTTTTAACCATGCACGGTGATGGATGCTAACTAGACTTATTGTGGGGAACATTTAACAATATACAAATAACTAATTATAATCATTTTTACACCTGAAACTAATATAATGTTATCTGTTAATTTTAAGAAAGACCCTTAAAAAATAAAATTAAAAAATTTTGTGAAAGACCCTTGAATGAGAATTGCCTGTGGTCATTTCATGCAAGAAGTCCAATGTTAAAAAGCTGTGCTCACTGAAGAAAGCTCAAATTTCTCATTTTAAGAAGTCTGGGAGATTCCATTTTAATGTTTTGTATCAATTCAATATTTAATATCTTTCCTAATACTTTGTTTTACATCTTCCTTCTTATTCTCATAATTATATTAGATCAAGAAAATAGTAATATAATTGCCTTTTTCCCAACAGGCTTTCAAAAGGTATCTCCAAATTCCCTTGGTTTGCCCCAGTGTCATGTACCAAGGTGACCAATGTCATGATGCACTGGGATTTGAGGAAGGTTAGGAACCTCCCACCTGGCTAATCTAGGATCATTTCCCCATCTCAAGCTTTTCAGCAGAATCATATCTGCCAAGTCCCTATTGCAGGTAACACATTCTGGAGATAGGGGAGCCTTGGTGGACTTTGGGAGCCCATTACCCTGCCGACCGTGGCAGGGTATTTGGTAGTGACTTAGCAATGCTTTGTGTCTTCACCACTTCTCCCCTGAACTCCTTGAGCATGACTGGGTGTACATGGAGAGCAGGATGTCATAGCCCCACTCAAATGTTTCAGTGCATTAACAGCAGACCCAACCACGGCCACTGCTGGGGTGTGCACCAGCTCCTTCTCCTCCTGCCCTCTGGAGTGCCGTCTGGGCACCCATCCCAGTGCCAATGAGTCCCCTCCACCTTGAAAGAGTTAAGTGTCATGAAAAGCAGCATGCAAAGGGGGCCTCTGGAGAGCGGATGCTGTACTTTAGGAAAATGCCTCATTTGCATAGGACAGCATGAGTGTGTGTGTAGTGCACAGCGCTCATCCAGCAACTGGGGGGGGGGCACCGAGCCATGAGTCAGATGGGGCTGCCGGGGTGGCTCAAAGACTGTCAGGCTGTTTTATCAGAGGTATGAGGGCTTTAACTGATAAGGACAGAGTGCTATTCTCTTCTGCATCAGTCAAACTGTACTGGAGGTTGTACATTGTGACAAAAAATGGCAGTGCCCAGCAAACATTTCATGGGCTTCCTTACAATTCCCACCCGTTTCATGTGGCTTAGGGTCATGTGATTGAGTTCTGGCATAGAAGCCCCCACCTCTTACTATTGTCTCTGCTCTTTTTCATCTTTCTCTCTCTGACCCTAGACATGAGTGCAACAGGTGCCTCTGAGCTCCACCCATTCTTTTGTTTGTTTGTTTTTGAAGTATAGTTGACCAGCAACACTAGGTTAGTTCCTGGTACACAGCATAGTGATTTGATGTTTCTGTACATTTCAAAACAATCACCATGGTAAGTTGTCCCCATCTGTCACCATACAAAGATATTTCACAATTATTGACTGTATTTCCCATACTGTACATTTCATACCCATGTACTTATTCTTCACAACATTGATCTCAGTTAGTAATGTGTTTTGGAGGGTGTGTTGGTTTAATATCCAGAACTCCCATTGGACCATAAAGGCCCACATCTGTTTTGTTTCCCTGTTATGTTCCTGGGGCTCAGAACAGTGTGCCTGGTGTAAGAGATGCTCAGTTAACAAGTGCTGAATATTTGAATGAATATTCATTTATTTTGCAGCTAAAAGTTTGCACCTCTTAATCTCCCTTCCCTATTTCTCCCCTCCCCTAAGTCCTCTCCCCTTAGGCACTATCTGTTTCCTATATCAATTACTTTCTTTCTGTTTGTGACATGTGTTCATTTGTTTTGCAGATTCTCCACATAAGTGAAATCATACTGTATTTGTCTTTCCTCTGACTTATTTCATTTAGCATAAAACTCTCTAGGCATATCCATGTTGTTGCAAATGGCAAGGTTTCATTCTTTTTTATGACTGAGTAATATTCCGTTATATATACATATTTCACATCTTCTTTATCCATTCATCTGTTGATGAGAACTTAGGTTGCTTCCATATCTTAACTCTTGTAAGTAATGTTGCAATGAACATAGGGATGTTGGCTCATGGAAATAAGTCTCAAAGATAAGAAATGCATGTAACTGAGTTCTGGTTCTTGTCACTCTAAAATATGAGAGTTTTTTTTTTTTTTTTTTTCAGATAAATACTCAAGAGTGGAATTGCTGGATCATATAGTAGTTCTATTTTTAACTTTTTGAGAAATCTCTCTTCTATTTCCCTAGTGGCTGCACTAACACTTACACCCTCACCAACACTTGTTATTTGTTGTCTTTTTGATAATAGCCATTCTGACACATGTGAGGTGACATCTCATTGTGGGTTTGATGTGCCTTTTCCTGATTATTCATAATGTTGAGCATCTTTTCATGTGCCTGTTGGCCATAGATATCTTTTCTTTGGAAAAATGTCTATTCAGGTCCTCTGCCCATTTTTTAAATCAGGTTGTTTGTTTTTTTGACTTTGAGTTGTGTAAGTTCTTTGTATCATTTGGATATTAACCCCTTACTGGGATATCATTTGTAAATATCTTCTATTCAGTAGGTTGCCTTTCTTGAGAGAAGATCCTGAACCCTTAGCTTAGTTGAGTCCTGCTGACAAAGGCTTTCATGCCCTCCACCCGACCCATGTACTTCCTCTTCACAGCACTGATCTCAGTTAGTAATGTGTTTTAGAGGCTGTGTTTGTTTAATATCCAGAGCTCCCATCGGACCATAAAGGCCCACATCTGTTTTGTTTTCCTGCTATGTTCCTGGGGCTCAGAACAGTGTGCCTGGTGTAAGAGATGCTCAGTTAACAAGTGCTGAATATTGGAATGAATACTCGAGTAAGTGAATAAAGGAGAGAAGTGAGCCTTGGACCAAGATGAATTTGTGAGGAGGTAGGAATCTGGACACAAATAGGACATGACAGTCCTCACCGCTCTGGCTCTGTTAGCTTCTGTGAGCAGAGTAGGAAGGGCTGAAGAGCAGGTCCCCCTTTGTGTGCTGGCTGGGTGGGCAGGAAGGGCTGGTGTACATTCAAAGCTCACCACCATGGCGATAGCCACTGGCAGACCAATGTCACCTCTATTCTGCTACCATTGGCCACCCCAGCCATCTCCTACTGCTCTTCTCTAGAGCCTCAGGGCCACTCTCCTCTTTCCATAGCCCTCTGGCCCTCCCCGATGTGAGAGCTGATCAAGCTTCAGGGAGAACTCATTTCATTTGACCTCAAAGAGTTGGGCAGAGGTGGGCTCTCAGCAGAGAAGTATGGATTCCTTGACTCCCATCATAGTCTTTAGGTCCTGGTGCCCTCCTCCATATCAATATTCTAAATGGGAGCAGGCTCCAGACCTCCCACTCTTCCTTTATGAGGCTGGGTGGGGCAGGTGTCCAGGGATTTAGGTGATTCCTACAGAAACCCATCCATCTGCTTTGCCAGGACCACCTCCCTGGGGACGCATTCCCCTGCCCTGGAAGGTTACCAAGAACCTATGATTTTCACTCAGTCCCCTGTGCCTCCACCGCTGGTTTCCCTGAAGCTCTGGATTCATTGCTCATCCTTCCCTCATCTTTAGGGCTTCCCTGATAGCTCAGTTGGTAAAGAATCCACCTGCAATGCAGGAGATCCCAGTTTGATTCTGGGGTTGGGAAGATCCCCTGGAGAAGGAATAGGCTACCCACTCCAGTATTCTTGGGCTTCCCTTGTGGCTCAGCTGGTTAAAAATCCACCTGCAATGCAGGAGACCTGAGTTTGATCCCTGGGTTGGAAAGATTCCCTGGAGAAGGGAAAGGCTACCCACTCCAGTATTCTAGCCTGGAGAATTGCATGGACTGTATAGTCCATGCGGTCACAAAGAGTTGGACACTACTGAGCAACTTTCATTCATTCATTCCCTCATCTTGAAATTCACTCCTTCTTGGCATTCTTTTTTTTTTTCCTTAAAAAAGCTGCTTGCTTATTGATTGATTCTGTTCCCCAGAAAGTACAAATCTCTATGACTCTAATAATTATTTAGATATTACCAAGATTGGACTCTTACAACCATAGAAAACCAGTGTTGGGAAGGATCTTAGAGCCCATCTAGTAAAATCTTATTTCATCAAGGCATGGATTGAATGAAATAGTCAAAACTTGATCAGTTTTGGCTTTCAAAACGTAATTAAAATTTTTTTTCATTGGTGGATAATTGCTTTCCAGTGTTGTGTTGGTTTCTGCCATGCAACCACGTGAATCAGCCATAAGTATATGGATGTCCTAACACTCTTGAACCTCCCTCCCACCCACCACTCCATCCCACCCTTCTACGTTGTCACAGAGCACCAGGTTGCCCCCTGGCATTCTTACAGAACTTCTGTCCCTGTGATTTCTTATTCTCACTTGCTGTCCGGTCTTTCTCCCCCAAAGCTCTAAAGGTCTCAGTCTTTCCTCTTCTCACTCAGTCTCTCTCTCTCACTGGCGTATCCATTCCTGCAGCTTCAGGGATCACTGCCAGGTGGAGTATCATTCTGCCTTCTGACTCTGCCTGGAAGCACTTGCCTGTAGGATAACCTCAAAGACCTGAGCAAAACCCTCAAGGATGCCACCATCTTCCACTTCTCATGCAGAACCGCAGCTGCCCAGACCATGTGAGACAGGGGACTAACACAGCCAAAGTCACTCTTACAGTACATTTCTGCCTTGCCCAGCTAGTCACTGTGTCTCCCAGAAGAGAGGCCTTGTGTACAGGGTGTATTCAGAAGGACTGTCTCCCAGAGTTGAAGGAGACTTGGGCAATGAGCATGAGCACCCACGAGGGCTGCTCTCCTGGGAGGGGAGCAGGTGGCAGCCTGCCACCTGGGTCCCTCACCCCCAGGTGGAGTGGCATGAGCTACACACAGGATCTCTCCCAGGATATGAGTAAATGGTGGTGTGAAAGGATGATGGCAAAGAGGTTTGGGGTTTGAAACCATGTTATCTGGGGACTGAAGAGGGTAAGGAGGCATTTGAGGGCTCCAGGATCCAAGATGGTGTCACTGGGTGTGGGGCTCAGAAAGCATCTCTTGGTGGGATTCATTGGAACAGACTCCTCGGCCCTCTGGCGAAGGTCCTTCACTTTGCTCAGGCCGAACCACACACCCTGCACGCGGTTGTTTGTTCACTGGCTCACGTCTTATCTCCCCTTCAGACTGGAATCTCCACTAAGATAGGACGATGCCTTTCCTGCTCTTTGGTGCTCTAGGCATTCCATCAAAGTTTGCTGAGTGAATCAGTGAACCCCAATTCTTTGCTTTTGTTCTGTTTCCTCCTTGTAGATGCTCTGCTCCCCCATCCGCATCCCTCTCTACTTGTCAAACCCCCGCCCCCATCCTTTAAGGCCCATTGTAATGACATCCTTCTGATTCTCTCAGCTTGGAGCCACTACTCTTCATGCTGAATCTCTGTGGCACACAGCTTGGCGCTATCGTATCACTTTACACCTTTTGCTTTGGGTTGTAATGATTTCTGTACCCATCTCGGTCCCTCTAGTAGAGAGTGAGTTCCTTGGGGGTGGGGCAATATGCATCATCTGTGTATTCTTCCTTCCCTCCTCCCTGGCACAGTGCTTTCTATGCAGTAGGCTCAATATAAGAAGGCAAGTGGCCCTTTACTGGTCCAGATACTGCTTCTTTAAAGCCCAGGGTGGGGTCTCTGAGCCTCCTTTCCCTGGGCTGGGCACTCGGCCCTGCTGACTGGATCATGTCCAAGGTCTGCCTCCTCCCTCCCCGACCAATCCCTGCTAACACTTTGCCTAAATCTTGGCCTGCCCAGTACCATTTTAGACATTTGCATGGCCTGACCACAGCAAGGTAGCAGGGGAAAGACTGGGCTGTATGGATAGTCTGGTCCTCCTAGGCCCTTTGGCAAGCACCCAGGAGAGCAGAGATTGCCTGATACGGAGGGAGCTGGGCTCCAGGACCCCTGTACTGCCCCCATGCCCTCATTACCAGTAAAGCATAGAGTGAACCTACTGCATGTCTGTGGTCACCAAGCACTGTTGTGCTGACAGAGGCAATAACAGGATGTGTGTGCGGGGGTGGGGGTGAGTGAGTCATCAGGGAAGGGCCGAGACCCAGAGGAGCTCACAGAATAGATCTTCCTCAACCTTTGCTGTTTGGGCTGCCAGAGACTCAGAGGCAGTTCTTCCAGGAAGATTTAACCCTGGTATTTCGAGGGTCTTCATCCCTGAGTCAGACCCCACACCCACACTTGGTCCAGAGGTTTTTAAACACTGGATTTTGCAGAATCACCTGGAGTGTTTGTTCAATGGAGATGTCTAGGGCTGCCTGGACACCTGATTTGCACCCTGACTTGTAGATCTGGTCCATTCCTCATATCCCTAGGGAAATTCTTACCATGGTGTCAGCTTCTTGCTGAGGGCAGTGGGTAGATGCCCCTGGGATGCCTGGCAAAGGAGGCAGCCTTAGAAAGCAAGGTCAAGCTCAGGGGTCAGGCTGCAGGTGGTGAGGAGGGTGGTCAGTGGAGAGGTGACGGAGGAAGTGCTTGCTGGCTGGAGGTGAGCAGAAGGCTGGGCTGACAAACGAGCTGCACCTGAAGGCTGCTTGGCCTTGGTTGGTTAGAACAGAATTGGTGGAACCGGAGAAGATGGGAGCTGGAAGGGTCAGCTCCCCCTTGACATTCAGAAACAGAAAAATCCCCCTGAAAAGATATAAAGCTATTCGTCTGCAGTAGTCAGCAAGAGACACTAATTTGTACTTTTGAGAAGAATTCTCAAGCAGGGTTTGCTGAGTTCACTCAGAGAACCTTGTTGGAGGCTGCAGGAAACCCAGCCACGGCCCTGAAAACACACACACACAATCTAGAACATGCATGTGTGCATACACACACACACACACACATAGCCTAGAGGATTAATGTAGTAGCTCAGAGCAGACTCTAGAGCTGATGTCCTGAGATCAAATTCCAGCTCTTATATGGGTGACCTCAGCCACCTTAACCTTTAATGCCTCACTTTCCTTCTCTAAAAAAAATGGGGCTAGTCATCATCCTACTTCATCAGATTATCATTAAGATTAAATGAGTTATATATAGAAAGAAGTTAGAGCAGTGCCTGGTACATAGTAAGCATCATACAAGCAGGTGCTGTTGCCATTATTATTATTTTAGATTTAGAATATGGACATCTAGGACCCAGCACCCAGGACAGATCTATTTAGACTCTTACTCGGAGTTTGGTCCACTGACCAGAAGCATCAGGAGCTCGTCAGCAATGCAGTCTTGGCCCTGGTCCTAGATGGACTGAATCAGAATCTGCATTTGACAAGAGTCCAGGTGAACACGTGAGCACAAGGAAGTTTGTGAAGCACAGCTTTAGAGCACACAAGAGGCCACGCCCAGAAGCTCGGCCAGGCACTGGGCTGTTTTGGGGAAGGAGGCTGACAAGGGTTAAGCTGCCCTGCCATGGGGTCCCCACTGCCTGGAAAGCCCCCACATCCTTGTCAGTGTGGGCATTTTACGTGAGGATGCGGTCTGGGTCCTTACACGTCAGTGTGTGGGGACTCCCTGGTGCCCGGGACCACTGTGGGGGCGCGATGGGTGAGGCCGCACCCCCAGAGCCCAGAGGATGCTGTGAGGTCAAGTGGTGGTTTGCTGGAGTACCAGGCGCTCAGGAGGCGGTCCACCTGCTCCTGACTGGAGACTGCGCGCAGGTGGGCCTTCCCGCTTCCACCGTCCAGGCCGTCTCGGGGCTCGGGCCTCTCAGGGGCCTCCGGACCCCTACCCGCAGAGTCCCGGCGCAGCCCCCGCGCCTGCATCTCGCTCTGCATGCTGGCGAAGAAGTGTAGCACGCAGCGGTGCGCAAAGTCCCGCGCGTGCTCACAGCACGTCTCGTCGAAGAGCTTCTGCTCCAGGTCCACGTAGTTGCTCCAGTATCTGCGCTGCAGGAAGACTGTCTGGTCGAAGCAGGGCCTCAAGCAGCGGGCCAGGAAGGCCAGGAGGATCAGCAGCAGGGTGAGACTCCAGCCAATGGCCTAGAGGGTGGGGAGCGCTAATGTAAGCGTTCAGACACACAGATATTGTACAGTGTGGCAAGGGTGTCCCCTTTACTTATCCCTTCCATCCATTTTCAGATCTACCCGCCTTCCAATTCAGTCATCCATTCTACCAACTACCTCCATCCATCCTCTCTCCCATTCATTCATTCCTCCTTCCATCCACTTTCTATCCAACTATCTCTCATCCATCCCGTCATCCATCCTCTTATCTGACTATATATCTATTGTCTTCCTATCAAGCCACCTTCTCAACCATGCTCCTATCTGTCCATATCCCTCTATCCAACCATCTATGCTCCCATCCATTCATGTTCCCATACTCTCATCCTTGTTTCCATTTATCTCTATCTAATCATCTATCCACTTGTTATTTATCCCCCCTGCCTTCCTCCTGAACAAACACACCTTACAATCCTTTTGTTTCCTCCCATGTATTTATTTATCTTCCCACAGTTTCCACCCTTGGAAGCATAAAGCTGCTTTCCTTTGTCCTGACATTTTTCTACAAAGGTATTGTTCATAGCTGAAGATGCTATATAAGCCGCAGTTCTAAGCCACCGCTTAGAGTGACTCTGTTTTAGGTTCCCCCTGCCTGATGAGCACTTCACACAATGCTAAACTGTTTATTTTCCTCCTGTTAATCATTCTTTTTGTTAGAGTCTCAGCTGAAAACCTAAGGTGGGTGGAGGTAACGTTTCGCCTTCTTGCACTCCCATCCATTCATCTGTGCATCCACCCATCATCCTTTCGTCTTTTTATCTGGTTCTTCATCCATGCTTATATATGTGCATCCATCCCATCTATGCATCCATCCATCCTATATTTTCAGGGAGATACCAAGGACTCAGTCTTTGCTCTCACAGAGCTAACACTTTAGTGGAAGTTACAATGACATAGGTGATGACTGGCTAAGTGCCATGTTGAGGGATGTATCTTGGGTCATGGAAAATCTGAGAGGGGACACCTGACCTGAATTTGAGGCCTCAGAGAACAGTGAAGTTGAGGCTGAGACCTAAAGGCTGATGATAGTTTACAAGATGTGAACAGGAAACAGTGTTCCAGGCCAAGAGTAAAGAGAAGCTGAAGTAATTCTGAGGCTGGAGCCCCAGCCTGGCTGCTCCTGGCCCTCCCCTCTGCCCAGCCAGAGGTATTGAGACATCACCTAGGACTAGAGCAACTTTATAGACCTGGAGCAGAAAAATCATCCTCTAAACCACAAGACTTATTTGAATCCTTATCATTTGTAGATGTGATTGACAAAGCTCTCTGCCTGGCCTCTCACGAGGCCCTCCCTTCCCCCCACTCTAAGTTTAAAATGCTTGTGTGAGTATTTTACTTGGAGGAGCATTTAATGTGACTGATCGTTTACAGCTGAGTCAGGACTCAAACCCTGGTCTGAGGATTCTGCACTCTTTCAAGGGATAGTGAACTAGTCTACAGTGTTTACATTCACAGGGACATCAAGGTGAGTAGACCGAACCTCCGTTTATTTTGCAGGAGAACCCGAGGCCCAGAGGGGAAGGGGCTCATGGCCGTGGTCACAGTCTGAAGCAGAATCAAGTGTGTCCCAAGCATGGTCTTCTCTTTGCCACTCCACGGGCCTGCATTCACCATGAGCCTGTCCTGACACCCCAGAGAGCTAGGGTGTATCTCCAGTGATGCTCTGCACGTGGTGGGACCATGTAAACACTTTTGGGGAGACACAGCCCAAGCAGGGCTCTGGCAGTGGTGAGGGTGGGATCTGGAGCTTGGGCTGGGGTTTGTCCCCAGGATAATGGATTCTGTGCTCTGTGGGGAGCCAAGCGTCTGGGGAGGACCTGCATAGTAGGGGAGGGTTTGGAGGAATGGCATTTTAGATTCCTGCCCAGCCTCTTACAAACTGTGTGCCTTTGGCCTTGTGAACTAAACTCTCAGAGCCTCAGTTTCCTCATCTGCAAAGTGGGACAATCATGATGGCATCTATCTCATAGGGCAGTTTTGAGAATTAAATGAAGTAATGCATGTGAAATGCTTAACAGTGCCTGACACATAAGTGCCTCAAGTGGTAATTACTGTTATTTCTGAGGGGTGGGCAGAATGCGTGTGTGGGGTGGGGGCAGGGTAGTGCAGTATATCTGCAGCGTTTCCTGCCATCCAACCTGGAGATGAGCCTAGCTAACTCCAGAAGGGTATGGACACCTGGTCTCCACCCTCAGGTGAGTCAGTGTTGATGGCGAAGTGCCCACGTCCTAGGCCTGACACTGTCCTGTGTATGGGTCATGTCTCTGATCACCCCCCCAGGGACCGTATGCTCCGCGGTTGTGTCTCTAGCATTGGGAGGGGGCCTCAGGAAACCATGTATACCTCCTCACCCCGCACCCCTTGGAACCAGTGCAGGACATTTCCCAGGGCAGGGAGAAGAAACCCCCCAACCCCCCGAATTACCTGTGACAGGCACCGCAGGTAGCGAGACACCGCCTTCCGAGCGGGGCTGTTCCTGACCAGCTCATCCTCCTTGCAGGGCACCTTGGCCAGAAAGAGCTGCACCTGACTGGGGGTCATGTTGGTGAAGTCTAGAAACTTCTCAGGGTCCACGGAGCTGCTGAAGGCGCACACGAAGCACTTTCCATCGAGGAGGGCCAGCAGGATCCAGATGATGGGGGCGGCCAGCGCTCTCTGCAGTACAGAGGAGCACATGTACCTGGGAACAGAGGAAGGGAGCGGGAACACAGGGCAGCCAGAATTCAGCTGCAGCAGGAAGGCTACAGGGGGGATGCGAGGATGAACTTCCCAGGATGGTGTGTGGTTACCCCAAAGGGAGGGTTGCAGCTCCCACTGCAGAGGCCCGAGCAGCAGAGGGTTGGGGAGAAGCAGAGCTGGAGTCCTGGGAGCCCTGGGACTGGAACACTGGAGAGCTGGTATTCTTCCTGCCTGAGCCTTTGTAGCAGACTCTGTTAGTGCTCTGCTCAGGCCAGAAGCATCTAGAGCTTTGGTGGGTAGTTTCTATTCACGTGGAGAGCCTGAAGACCTCTGACCTCAGCCCCCTGCATGGCTCTGAGGCTTCAGAGGAGTCCCTGCTCCCAGTGCGGGGTGGCCTGGAGGGTTCACCTCAATCCCAGAGGGCAGGGCCTGGTAGTTTAATGCCCCAGCATCCGGGACCCTCAGTGGGATGATTCTGAAGTGGGTTCTACCCACTCCCTTAGGCCCCTCAAAGGACTGAGCCCCAGTTGCCTCCTTATTATCACTTCTTTCCAGAGCCTGCTTTTGGGGGGACCCTAAACTAAGAGGGTCCTGTGGAATAACCTGCCCAGAGACGGCATTACACACCTCCTGCAGTGTCCAGGGAGCCTCTGATTGTCCCCAGGTGCCTCTTTTGACCTACTATGTCTAGTGGCCTGAATTGGGTGTTGGTCACAGGACAGGAGCTCAGTGGAGCTGGAACCACAAGACTCCAGAGGAAAAGCCTCCCTGCGTGGCTGAATCACAGGGAGCCGGGAGCCCCTGGCAACATTAAAGAGAGGCTGCTTGTGCACAGAATGCAGGTGTTTTTAACTTGCGCGTGTGCTCAGTCGCTCAGTTGTGTCTGACTCATTGTGACCCCAGGACTGTAGCCCACCAGGCTCCTCTGTCCATGGGATTCTCCAGGCAAGAATCCTGGAATGGGTTACCACGCCCTCCTCCAGGGGATCTTCCCCACTCAGGAATCGAACCTGGGTCTCTTATGTCTCCTGCATTGGCAGGCTGGTTGTATACAAAACATAGGATGGTGTGCGCTGGCTGTGTGTATGTGTGTATGCGTACATGGCCTACCTGGTGGTGAATTATAAATATGTTGTAGGCAGGGGTGGCTCCAGCATTTTCTATGGGGGCAAGGTGGTTAGAAGGTGGAAACAAAGACTTGTTACGAAGTTACATAATATGCCCTTGAGAACACCCCAGTTGTCTACATCAATAGGGGAGAGGAGAAGATCAGAAGTGAACTAAAACCCACCAAGTCCCTCCTACCACTGCCCGTGGATCTAGAGCACTTGGGTATTTTGTCTAAAACACTCAGGGCAGCGGTTCTGGGTTTGATTTGAATCTGAGCCTCTTCCTTGCTGTGGGAGCTCAGCCAAGTGACTTAACCTCTCTGTGCCTCAGGTCCCCCATCCTTAAAAATGGATCCAAGACAGGAAGAGACCCAGGGCCGAGGTAAGAATTCAGAGGCTGTGCACACACAGTACTTGGCACAGAGCTTGGCTGACTGTTGGCCAGGGAGTATTATGAATTGCTAAAGTCTGTCAGCTTTTCTTCTCTCTCTCTCTCTCTTTTTCGGCTGTGTCACATGACTTGCAGGATCTGAGTTCCCTGAGCAGGGATTGAACACAGGCCACAGCAGTGAAAGAGTGAAAGTGTCGAGCCCTAACCACAGGACGGTCAGGGAATTCCCCATCAGCTTTTCTTGATACAGGGCACCGACCAGGGTCTGAGGACACAGTGATAGCATATGGGGTCTTTGCCCTCGGGGAGCTTGCAGGAGACAGGATGCAGCCTTCAAGCCAACCACGCCTCTCATATGTGTAATACGGTATGCACATCATGGGATGGTCCTTCATGCATGTGGGGAGTTATAATCCATGGCCAGCAGGACAGACGTGACCTGGATAATTCTTAGGAGTCCTGTGTCATTCACGCGTCTTTATCATTGGGCGTGGGAAGGTGACAGACAACGGGATCAGAAATATCTGTTTCCAGAGTGGAGACTGGCAAATCTGTCTCTGTGAACTGATGGTGCCTTGGTATCATTTTCTGGGGGAGAGCAGGGGGCACATCTGAAAGTAGGGTGCCTGTGGGGGTGCCTGGGGGAGCCCTGACCATACCCATGGGGGTCACTGGGGTTTGGGGAGCCCCTGGCAGTACTTATGCAGTTGGGGGAGCCCCTGACAATGCCCACGGGGAGCTGGAGGGGGGTGGGACCGCACCTGACGATGCCCGGGTCCTTCCTCCGGTGCCCGGCGGGCCGGCGCCACTCCTCCACCATCACCACGGACTGCCGGTTGGCCAGGAGGCCGCAGAGGAATAGGGCAATCGGGGGTGTGAACAGCAGGCCCAGTCCGTAGAGGGCATTGTAGCGCGCCAGGCAGGGGCAGTTGAAGTCAAACGAGGAGTACAGCTTGACGGTGACCATGGCCAGCAGCAGGCAGACGCCATTCATTACCGACTCGGAGCTGGACTGGAAGTGCAGGAAGAGTGTGCGGAATTTATCCATGGCCACGGCCTGGGTGGGGGCCAGGGAGGCTTCAGCTGCCTTCCTGGTCAATGCCACACTGGGGGCAAGTCAGGGGCTGCAAGAGGTTCTTCTCTTCCAAGGGCCTGAGGGGACCAGGAGGAGACGGCGTCCGGCCAAGGGTGTGAGGCAGAGGCAGGCTCTCTCTACAGGCTCCCAACTGTCCCCTACTGCTCCGCTCCTCTCTGGGAGATGAGTCACTGCTCTGTAACCAGCCAGCCCACAGCACCTCTAGGCAAATGGGCCCCACCCTGTCCCCCCATCCCTCCCCAGCCGATTCCTTCCTTTCTTCAGGGTTTGGATACTGATGCTGGACAGCTGGTGGGGCTGCCCGTGGAGGACAGGCAAATTCTGGGTGTGGTTAAGGCCACGGCACTGATGGAGCCAGTTACATTTTCCGGTTCTTGGTTAAGAACATGACTTAGCTCCGCTGAGCCCAGGGAGCTTTCACATTGGTTTTTGTGCTGGGAGGAGCCAGGAGGGGCGCCTTACTCTGCCTGAAGCCATCCTGCAAGAGAAGTCTCTTGAAGAGCATTGAAACTGTTTCAGTGTTTGCCCGGGTTGGGGAAGGGGAGGCCTTCTAGATGGAGGGTACTGCCTGGTCAAGGGCACGGAGGTGAGAAGCAGCCAGGTATGGGTTGGCAGTTTGGGGTTGCTTGACTGTAGTGTCAGATGGGGAGTGTTGGGAGATGGGGTGGGGGCTCAGTGAGTGCCTGCGACTCTTTCCTCCACTTATTCTGCTGCCCTTCAGGTCTGGCCACTGGCCAGCCCAGGTCTCCCTAAAGCACAGGTCCCACTGCATCACTCCTCTGCTCAAGTGTGGCCGGGCCCCATCAGCCTCCTTATCGTGACATTCAAGGCCCTCCTGACAGTACTCACAAGTGTCTTCTCACCTCCACACATTTGCAGATGCCTCTTCCCCTGGAGAACCCATGCCCCTTCCTCCCACCTGCTCTGCAAGACGCAAGGATGAGGCCTTTCAGCAAGCTGCCCCTGGCGACCTCAGCTCTCGGGAGCCTCTCCTCCCATTTGGCCCTTAGAAAGGCCGCTCCTGCCTGCTGCTCCTGCCTCCCAGGTGTGGGGTGGATCTCCCAGCTAGGATGGGACCTGCACTCACACCTGCTCGTTCCTGCAGCCTCCAGCAGCGTGACAAGCATACCGCAAGGGCGGCAGAGGTTTGTTCTCTGTGATGTTGACACTCATTCCCCCTGCTTCCGTCTCTAGCTTTGTCCTCTCTGCCCAGGCCTTGACCTGCACCTGCCCCTCTGTCTGCTCCTAGGAAGCAGATGGAACGAAGGTGCTGCCCTGAGCTCTCTCTGTCTCTCTCCCTCTCGTTCTGCTGGTCTCTCCATCTCTGACTCTGCCTTTCTCTGTGTTGTGACTCTGTGCGTCCCTCGGCGTGTGTGTCTGAGTCTTTCCGAGTGTCTTTCTGTCTCTGTCCCCCTCTCTGTCCTGCAGTCTCTTCCTATCTATCTTTCCCTCCCCCTCACCTGCAGCCCACCCCACAACACCCCATCTTCCTGGCCCCCAGTCCTGACCCAGGCAGCCTGACTTATGGAGGGGAGTGGAGGCAGCCACAGGAACTGCTCCTGGTCACAGATCCATGGGCGTGGCCTGAGCCTGGGCTGGGAGTGGGTGAAGCCCGGGCCCTTCCTCAATCTTCTCCCCTCTATCTCCCTCACTGGCAGCTCAGCGCTGCCCCTGAGCCAAGGAAAACCTCAGGGGCTGGGGTGCCCTTGACTCCACTGACGCCTCTCCATCCAGCCTGGACCAGTGATGTCATCGGCACTTTGCTCACAGTCACGAGTGCCACTCCCGTGAGCCCTCTGGAGCACGGGAGGCAAGTATCTTTCTGAGTCCTTCTGGGCCCAGGGGTGCAGCAACACTCGCCAATCCCCACAGAGCCCATCTGCACTGTGGCAGCTGCGCTGACCGCCCTTCTTCCTGTAATTTCAAACAACTTTTAGAAAATGGAAATATCTCCATCTTTTTTTTCTGATTAAACACACCATTATGAAAAAGTTAAAAATAGAGAATATGAAAGTGTCCCCAAGACTGCCCTCCCACCCCCGCCCCGGGGCCCCGGAGTCTCCCTGTCACGTATCAGTGTGTGTTGCCCCACACTGGCGTGCCATGCCGTTGGCCTACCCAGCCTTCCTCTGGAGACTCCGGGGACCACTGAATGAAGCTCTGGGCATGCTACTCACCCGCCCAGGAGCCCCGGGGGTGCTGGGAGAGGGGACTTCCATCTGAGGCCGGTCTCTCCCTTCTCTCAACCCTCATGATACAGGAGGACTTACTGTGTCTCCATTTCAGTTCCTCTGAAAAATGAGAGCCCGGCAGTTTGAGGGACCCCTGCTGCTGCTGCTGCTGCTGCTGCTGCTGCTAAGTCACTTCAGTCGTGTCTGACTCTGTGCGACCCCATAGATGGCAGCCCACCAGGCTCCCCCGTCCCTGGGATTCTCCAGGCAAGAACACTGGAGTGGGGTGCCATTTCTGGGACCTGCCAAATGAATGCTGTGTAGATCATTTAGCCTGTAGTTTAAGTTAGACCGTCCGCAATATGTCCTGCAAACTTGCTAAGTTATCTGTGCAGTCTCTACCTCTGATGAAGTAGTAACAGACAGAGGCCTGGGTCCCATTCTTTGTCTGTAGTTTATCCAGTGATGTGCTATCAGGACCTGTGTGAGGGAAGGGTGGGGGTGGGGAGGGAGAGGGCTGGAGTGTGACTCTGCAGGGAGGGGAAGGAAGAAGGGAGGGGAGGGGAGGAGAGGGAGAGGAGGAAGGGAGGGAGCAGGGAAGAGGGAAGAGGAGAGGTGGGGGAGGGGAGAAGGGAGCCTTGAGGGGAGGGAGGAGGGAAGGGAGAGAGGGGAGGGGAGGGGAAGGGAGGGCGCACGTTCTGGAGAAAACTTTCTAGCCTGTCACTAGCAGAGAACCGCAGCCACCACCACCAGATTCCTGGGGCAGGGGAGGGTGCAGGGCCCCGGAGAGGCTGGGTGTCCTGACCTGGGTCACACAGCCTTGGTGGGGACAGGGCCAGGAAGGAAGCTGGGCTCCTCCTCTGTGCCTCCCAGCCCTGGTCAGCCTCGGGCTGCTGCCAGGAGAGGGGACTGTCTGGCTAAGGCTGTGTTTCTCAACCCTGAACCACCTGAGAACAGAGGGGAGAGAGGTGGGCTGAGAGGATCTGAGCACGCCGCGCTCCCATTCTACTCTGAGGGAGAGGGGAGTGGTCAAAGGGCCGCCAGCCAGCCGCCTCTAACCTTGGGAGTCTCCAGAAAAGAATGGACAATGGGGGCTTCCCTGGTCTTCCAGTGGTTAAGATTCTGTGCTCCCGACGCAGGGGACCGGGGGTTGGATCCCTGGTCGGGGAACTAAATCCCAGGTGCCACAACTAAGACCTGTGCAGCCAGATAAATAATTTTGAAAAAGAGAAAGAACGGACAATGCATCTGGGAGAACACTGCAGAAAACTGGGACAAGGTCTCTCCCAGGCCAGCCTGTTCATAGCTCCAACCTCTAGGAGGTGAGACAGCCCTCCCAGGTCAGCCTGGGCCCTGGGCCTCACAGGAAAGGAGAACCAACTGGTGTGACTGCACTGGCCCTTGCTGGGTATTTACTGGAAAACACTCAAGCAAAGAAAAAGGCAAAAAGGAAGCCCAGCACAGCTTAAAGGGATGTTACCTCTCAGGGTGAGCAGCTGGCTTTACATCTTAAAAAATTCTGTATTTTCTAAATTGTCTATTTTGTAATAATGATTTTTAAAATTTCCCAATAAAAACCATAAATGTTTTTTACTGGAAAAACTCAACGGGATTAAGGGACAAGGTAAAAGGGAGGAAGATCACCTTTTGTTGCCTGGAGCTTAGGCCTGCTGAACAAGGAAAGGCAGAAATAGAGGGAAGATAGAAGAAAGATTTGTTATTCCTGTGTGTGGAAAGCAAATTAACTTGTAGATGTGCTGCAGAATAATGCCTCAGATCTGATTCTTCTAAACTCCCTACCCCACCTTGGGGTGCCTCATCTTTTTTTTTTTTTTTAAGATTTATTTGATGTGAACCATTTTTAAAGTCTTTACTGAATTTGTTACAATACTACTTCTGTCTTATGTTTTGGTTTTCCGGCCTCGAGGCACATGGGATCTCAGTTCCCCAACCAGGGATTGAACCAGCACCCTGTGCATTTGGAAGGCAAAGTCTTAACCATGGGAAGTCCCCAGATCTTTTAAATCTGGAAAATTTTTTAAAGTCAGATTTTCATTTTAATGTTGACTTAAATCTATTTAGCACTTTTAAATATGTGTTAATATGTGTTAACTTGCAATTCAGAGAAGGCAATGGCACCCCACTTCAGTACTCTTACCTGGAGAATCCCATGGACAGAGGAGCCTGGTAGGTTGCAGTCCATGGGGTCGCTAAGAGTCGGACACGACTGAGCGACTTCACTTTCACTTTTCATTTTCATGCATTGGAGAAGGAAATGGCAACCCACTCCAGTGTTCTTGCCTGGAGAATCCCAGGGACGGGGGAGCCTGGTGGGCTGCCATCTATGGGGTCGCACAGAGTCGGACATGACTGAAGCGACTTAGCAGCAGCAGCAGCAACTTGCAATTGGAAGATCTTTATACAATAAGTCTTTGGTTTCTTTTTTTTTCCTCAATGTGGGGTCTTACAGATATGTTATTGGGGGCCCTCCAGATTTTTATTTCCTTTCAAAAGGAAAAAGGAATCTGGGTGTTATTTGAGAAACACTGGTGTGACTGTTCTTGGAATTCCTGTGATGGAGAGGGCTCTTTAGGACAGGGTGCCCCCTGCTAGGGGAGTCGGTGTGTCTGATGTGTGTGTATGTGGGGCGGTGGTATTTGTGGGGATATGTGTAGTGTGTGTATAAGTGCGTGTGTCTTCAGAAACAAGTGTGGCTGTGTTTCTTCTTTCTGGATGGAGAGCACACCCTCCTGTGAGGTCTCCTTCAGAAGGAAGACACTGGGTGCGTGGCCCACTTTCCTGTCAGGACTGGGAGGCCATTGTTCCCTCGTGTCTCTCAGAGCTGTGGTGCCCTCTCCACCCTTGAGAGACCTGACCCTCTTCTACCAAATGACAGAGGTCTTCTGTGGGATCTGGATGACAGGCCTTTCTGGTCTGTCTCTGGCAGAGAGAGACAGAGCAACGTGGCACTTCTGTGGGCTCTACTCTGGTGACTTTGTAGAGTCACACAGCCCTGAGGGGCTGAAAAGAGAATGGAAAAAAAGGCGGGGAGACTCTGAAAAATGGCACCGGAACCACTGGCTAACCATTTAGGAAAATGCAGGTGAATTTCTTCACCATCAGAGGCAAGGGAAGGCCGTTGTGAACAGAACACAGAATTCGGTAGTTGTGAAGGAGAAGATGGTTAAAGTGCGCCCCACAACTTCTGTGAGCAAAATGCCAATCAGCAAAGTAAAAATAACAAAAAGCTGAAAAAATGAATTTTTTCACAAGCTGCACAAAGCCCTATGTCCTTAATTTGTATATGCAGAGGAATCATATAATCAATAAAAAAAGGTGAACAAACCTATGAAAAAATGGGCAAAAGATGTGAACAGGCTATTCACAGAAAACGAAAGACAAGTGGCCCCAAATCCTGTGAAGATTCTAGTCCTTACTCATAATTAAATATGAATCTGAACATCCAGGTGTCTTTTCAAATTTACCAAGTTGTTAGAAACTAAAAGATTGGTAATACCCAATGTCAGTTCTGATGATGGGAAAATGGCAGCCTTAGGGTCACCGCTGTGCACTTGGTGAGGCCTTCTATGGGACTTGCGCTTACTTAAACATGGCCACAGGCCAACCCTATCGTGACACCGTGGCCTATTGATACCTCGTGAAAACTTTCTGCGCACATTGGATCACCAGTGAGAAGCTGTGCAGAGCCCAGCATGATCTTCATTTCCAAGCTGCCACCTATCTCTGCCTTCTAGGCAGCATCCGAGAACATGTGGCCCTTCATCGAGAATTTCATGCCAAGGGGTCTTAGCCGGATGAGGTGTCTAACCAGTGCCCCCCTGCAGTGGAAGTACAGACTCTTAACCGCCAGACCACTATGGAATTACTCCAGAATTTGTTTTTTTTAACCTGTATTTAAATGAACAGAAATGATATTTATAAAATTTGTTATTAGGTAGGGCCACCCAAGACAGATGGTTCATGGTGGAGAGTTCTGACAAAACATGGTCCACTGGAGAAGAGAATGACAAACCACTTCAGTATTCTTGCCTTGAGAATCCCATGAATTAGTATGAAAAGGCAAAAAGATATGACACTGAAAGATGAACTCCCCAGGTCAGTAGGTGCCCAATATGCCACTGGAGAAGAGTGGAGAAATAACTCCAGAAAGAATGGAGAGATGGAGCCAAAGTGAAAACAATGCTCAGTTGTGGATGTGACTCATGATGGAAGTAAAAGTCCGATGCTGTAAAGAACAATGTTGCACGGGAACCTGGAGTGTTAGGTCCACGAATCAAGGTAAATTGGAAGTGGTCAAATGGGAGATGGCAAGAGTGAACATTGACATTTTAGGAATCAATGAACTAAAATGGACTGGAATGGGCAAATTTAATTCACATGAGCATTATATCTACTACTGTGGGCAAGAATTCCTTAGAAGAAATGGAGTAGCCCTCATAGTCAACAAAAGAGTCCAAAATGCAGTACTTGGGTGCAGTCTCAAAAATGACAGAATGATCTCCGTTCATTTCCAAGGCAAGCCATTCAATATCACAGTAATCCAAATCTATGCCCCAACCACTAATGCCAAAGAAGCTGAATGGTTCTATGATGACCTACAAGACCTTCTAGAACTAACACTAAAAAAAGATGTCCTTTTCACCATAGGGGACTGGAATGCAAAAGTAGGAAGTCAAGAGATACCTGGAGTAACAGGCAAGTTTGGCCTTGGAATACAAAATGAAGCAGGGCAAAGACTAACAGATTTTTGCCAAGAGAACGCACTGGTCATAGCAAACACCCTCTTCCAACAACACAAGAGACAACTCAACACATGGACATCACCAGATGGTCAACACCAAAATCAGATTGATTTTATTCTTTGCAGCCAAAGATGAAGAAGCTCTATACAGTCAGCAAAAATAAGACCAGGAGCAGACTGTGGCTCAGATCATGAACTCCTTATTGCCAAATTCAGACTTAAATTGAAGAAAGCAGGGAAAACCACTAGACCATTCAGGTATAACCTAAATCAAATCCCTTAAGATTATACAGTGAAAGTGACAAATGGGTTCAAGGGATTAGATATGATAGAGTGCCTGAAGGACTATGGACGGAGGTTTGTGACATTGTACAGGAGGCATGATCAAGACCATCCCCAAGAAAATGGAATGCAAAAAGGCAAAATGGTTGTCTGAGGAGGCCTTACAAATAACTGAGAAAAGAAGAGAAGCTAAAGGCAAAGGAGAAAATGAAAGATATACCCATCTGAATGCAGAGTTCCAAAGAATAGCAAGGAGAGATAAGAAAGCATTCCTAAGTGTGCAATGCAAAGAAATTGAGAAAAACAAAATAAAATGGGAACTTCTAGAGATCTCTTCAAGAAAATTAGAGATACCAAGGGAACAATTCACGCAAAGGTAGGCACAATAAAGGGCAGAAACGGTATGGACCTAACAGAAGCAAAATATTGAGGTGGCAAGAATATACAGAACTATACGAAAAAGATCTTCAGGACACAGATAACCACGATGGTGTGATCACTCACCTAGAGCCAGACATCCTGGAATGCGAAGTCAAGTGGGCCTTAGAAAGCAACACTATGAACAAAGCTAGTGGAGGTGATGGAATTCCAGTTGAGCTATTTCAAACCCTAAAAGATGTTACTGTTAAAGTGCTGCACTCAATATACCAGCAAATTTGGAAAACTCAGCAATGGCCACAGGACTGGAAAAGGTCAGTTTTCATTCCAGTCCCAAAGAAAGGCAATGCCAAAGAATGTTCAAACTACTGCACAGTTGCACTCATCTCACACACACAAAATTCTCCAAGCTAGGCTTCAACAGTATGTGAACCTCGAACTTCCAGATGTTCAAGCTGGATTTAGAAAAGGCAGAGAAACCAGATCAAATTGCCAACATCCATTGGATCATAGAAAAAGCAAGAGAGTTCCAGAAAAACATCTACTTATGTTTTATTGACTGTACCAAAGCCTTTGACTGTGTGGATCACAATAAACTGTGGAAAATTCCTCAAGAGATGGGAATACCAGACCACCTTGCCTGCCTCCTGAGAAATCTGCATGCAGGTTAAGAAACTACAGTTAGAACTGGATAAGATCTTAACTGGAACAACGGACTGGTTCCAAACTGGGAAAGGAGTACATCAAGGCTGTATATTGTCACCCTGCTTATTTAACTTATATGCAGAGTACATCATGAGAAACACTGGGCTGGAAGAAACACAAGCTGGAATCAAGATTGCCAGGAGAAATATCAATAACCTCAGATATGTAGATGACACCACCCTTAAGGCAGAAAGTGAAGAGGAACTGAAGAGCCTCTTGATGAAAGTGAAAGAGGAGAGTAAAAAGCTGAGTGCTGAAGAATTGATGCTTTTGAACTGTCATATTGGAAAACACTTTTGAGAGTCCCCTGGACAGAAAGGAGATCAAACCAGTCAATCCTAAAGGAAATCAGTACTGAATATTCATTGGAAGGACTGATGCTAAAGCTGAAACTCCAATACTTTGGCCATCTGATGGGATGGGAAGAACTGACTCATTTGAAAATACCCTGATGCTGGGAAAGATTGAAGGTAGGAGGATAAGGGGATGACAGAGGATGAGATAGTTGGATGATATCACTGACTCAATGGACATGAGTTTGAGCAAGCTCCGGGAGTCGGTGATGGACAGGGAAGCCTGGTGTGCTGCAGTCCATGAGGTTGCAAAGAGTTGGACACTACTGAGCGACTGAAATGAACTGAATGTCAATGAGGGCTTAGGGAAGCATTCACTTTCATACACTTATGGTTGGAGTACAAATTTGTATGAATTTTCCTAGAACAACTTGGCAATATATTTAAAGCAAAAATTTAAATATACATGCCCTTTTTATATTTTAAATATACATACCCTTTGACCTAAGAATTACATAGGTCTGTATTTGCTCTATTGATAGGTTTGCCAAGATAGACAAAGATAAACAAACAATATAAAACAAAGATAAACAATAGCCAAGATAAACAAACAAGAATGTTCATTACAGCTTCATTTTAATAGCAATGCAATTGGAAAGATCCTGAATTTCATCAACAGGGGATATTTAATAATTTTTAAAATAAATTATGGTACAGCCATAAAATGGGATCTATACAGCCATTAAAAGAATGAATCAAATCTATGTGTGTTTATATGAAAAGACCTCTAATAGATTCTGATAAGCATTTAAAAAAATATTTGGGTATACTGTACATGGTATAATCTTTCTGAATAAAAATGATATAAATATGTAAAAGTTTTGGTATTGTGCATACACTTTTTGCTGGAAGGGTATATAAAATATGTAGACAGTTAATACTATTGGTTGCTAGCACAGGGGGCACTTTTTTCCCTCTGTTTTATACCTTTTTGTGCTGTTTGATGTTTCAAACAATGTGTACATAAAAACTTTATTTAAAAAAATCAACAGAACTATTCTGGGCAGTAAATTTATGGATTTAAAAAATTGTTTCCATATGTAAATAAATGTGCTTAGTCACTCAGTCGTGTCTGACTTTTTGCGACCCCATGGACTTATAGCCTGGCAGGGTTCTCTGCCCATGGGGATTCTGCAGGCAAGAATACTGGAGTGGGTTGCCATGTTTTCCTCCAGGGGATCTTCCCAATCCAGGAATCAAACCCAGGTCTCCTGCATTGCAAGCAGATTCTTTACTATCTTAGCCACCAGGGAAGCCCATGTAAATAAATATTACTTAAAAAAAATAGGATTGAAATATATGACTGACACAAAACAAAATAACCAAGTTGAAACCTTAACATTCTTCCACACTTTAATTTTTGGTTCTCACCCTATAGGTTACAGAATGTGAAAAATTTCATTCATTCACAATACATTTCTAACTCCTTTTCTCAGAAGAAGAAACAGTTGAGCCTGGTTTTATAATATTTTCACCTTTTTCTTTTAAACATGACTGACAGTCTATAAAAATGGACTTTCTGACCAAAGTGAAATGAAGTGTTCCCAGATCCTCTGAGGGGGGCTGGTTTTCTGGTGTGGAGGTCCTGCTGGTGGTGGCATCAGACATGGGGATGCTGGGCCAAATGCACAGACTGGGGGTGCAAAAACAGGTGAGTTGCTCTCTGGGGAGGGGGGCACACATCCAGCTGGATTTTCCGAATTCTATTCTTACTCCATAAACACCAAAGACAGTACCTCTGGGCACCTGCCTTTTCCCTGTTGCAGCGCTCACAAACTCATGAGACTTCTCAGACGTGTTTGGGACAGCCCTGGGCCAGGAGTGGCAAGCCCCAGGTCTGAGAGTAATTGGGTGCAATGGCCTCACCCTCAAGCTCTGGCCACATAACAACAGCTGCCCACTGGACATATGCAGTGCCCACAGCCAGGTGCTGTGCTGTGCTGGGCACACACAGGTGCCCACGTCAGGTACCAGATACAGGCAGTGGGGCAGCTCAGTGTGAGCTGAGGTGCTCTGAGGAGGACCTCCAGTTGCCTTAAGTTTGGGGAGATTCGCTCAAGTCCTGGGACAGTGTCTGCTGGAGATCCAGTCTCAGAATGAAAGATGACAAAGTGGCCTCAGGGAAGCAAATGTGCCCAGAGGGTAACCTCTGGGTGGCTAAAGAGCAGAGCTAATTTCTTCATTGACATATTTTTATTATAATGAAGTAGTTAATGGAAGCTATCAGGATGTATTTGCTCCCCAAATTCTCCTTCCGCTTTGAAAGAGGAAATCAAGCAACCTGTAAACATTTAAAAGATGTGTTGATTGGCTTGAGGTCCCCCTCCTCAAAAGCCTGACAGAGACAAAGCGGATTTTAATGGAGGTCTAGCGCCACCTCCTGGTGGCCTGAGAGAAACGGAGAGGGACGACTGGGAAGAGAAGATGGGACACGCAAGGCTGCTCACCCCACTGAGAGAAAACGTTCCACAGGCTGCTCTGGGTGGGAAGAGAGGAAGCTTTCCAAAGTCTGAGGCGCCTTTGGGTGAAGGGTGAAGGAAGGTCGGAACAAGCGAGCGCCTCTGGCACCTCTCTTGGGAAAGGAGGATAGAAGTGAGAGGCTACCCAGGCAGCAGTAATGGAGAAACGTCTGTTTCCTGTTCTGCATCTGGAGATGCAGGGCGTTTGAACTGACTGAAGGCTTCTGACTTAGTGGAGGTGTGTCTCCCGGCCCTGAAAGTGTCTTCCAACTTTTACCATGAAGGAGTTTTAAATTTGTATAGAGTCTTACTTATCAGACTTTTCTTTTATGATGCTTGGATCATTGTAACATTCTTAGAAAAGATTTCTTGCCAGATAAAGTCATTCCTGGCTTCCCTGGTGGCTCAGACAGTAAAGATGCTGCCTGTAAAGTGGGAGACGTGGGTTCAATCCCTGGGTTGGGAAGATGCCCTAGAGAAGGAAATGGCAACCCACTCGAGTATTCTTGCCTGGAGAATCCCGTGGATAGAGGGGCCTGGTGGGTTATGGTCCATGGGGTCACAAACGGTCGGACACAACTGAGTGACTAACACAAGGTCATTTAAAATATCTCTGTAGGGAAAAGAAAATGCCGGGATATTACATCCACTTGGAGCTTTTCTTTGAGTTCAGTTTTGTTATTTTTAAATCTGTTTTGTGTTGATTAGTGGCCATGTGCTTCCTAACTTCTGGAGAGCTGAGCCAAAGCCCTGGGGAGTTTTAAGAGTCTCATCTGTAGGAGGGGGCTAGTTAGGGAACTCAAGGGAGGACACCTCCCTGGCGACAGGTGTCTTCCTCAAGCTGGCACCTAAAGGAATCCCACTCTGGGGCAGGGATTCGGACTCAGACTATCCTAGGACTGAACCTCAGTGCTTCACTTATCAGCTCCTAGTCAAGTATCTTAACTTTCCTAAGCTTCAGGATTTTCATCTTTAAAATGGGGACACTGTTGCTGCTGCTGCTAAATAATAATACCTACTTCACAGGGTTATTACCAGGCTCAAATGAATTAATACAGATGAAATGCTTAGACCAAGACCTTGTATATGTGACTATGTGCTCCATAAATATCTCCTGTAGGGACATCCCTGCTGGTCCAGTGGTTAAGAATCCGCCTGCCATTATAGGGCACATCCCTGGTCCAGGAAGATTCCACATGCCCTGGGGCAACTAAGCCCACAGGCCACAACTACTGAGCCCGTGCGCCTAGAGCCCATGTTCTGCAACAAGAGAAGCCATTGCAACAGAAGCCAGCACACTGCAACAGAGACTAGCTCCGGTTCACCACAGCTAAAGAGAGCCCACACTCAGCAACGAAGAGCCCGTGCAGCCACAAACAAACAAACAAATATCATCTGTCAGTATTACCTGAGCCAGGGACCCTGGGATGAGTCTAGGGATGCTGGACTCCTTTGAAATCACTAAACAAGTTTCCCAGGTAGGGAGACGTGTGGTCCTCTTTCTGGCATTGCACGTTTTTCTTTCTGCTTCTTGCAGGAATCTCCACCTGTCCTTTTGTGTGTGTTAGTCGCTCAGCCATGTCTGACTCTTTGCGACCCCATGGACTGTAGGCCACCAGGCTCCTTGGTCCATGGAGTTTTCCAGGCAAGAATACTGGAGTTGGTAGCCATTCCCTTCTCCAGGGATCGAATCCAGGTCTCCCGCATTGCAGGCAGATTCTTTACCATCTGAGCCACGAGGGAAGCCCTTTTAGATCCAGTCTTAAGAATGCTTGGCCTCAGGCCTGGATTTTATCCATAGGCACTGTAAGTCCAGGACTTAGGTCTAAGGGTCTACATAAGACTGGAAAAAAAATCCAGTGGCTCCAAATTATGAAAGGAAAACTTCAAAATCAAAATTAAAAAATGTTTACTTAAATGTCTATAAAACAACATCGTGTCAACCTCATTAATCATTAAACGAGTACTCATAAATATTTCATTATATATGAAGGTTCCTCTGTGTCTTTTCATAGCTTGATAGCTCATTTCTTTTTAGCATTGAATAATATTCCATGTCTGGAAGTACCACAGTTTGTTCATTCATCTACTGAAGGACGTTTTGCTGCCTCCAAGTTTTGGCAATTATGAACAAAATGGTTAAAAACATGCACACGCGGGTTTTTTGTGGACATAAGTTCTCAATCCCTTTGAGTAAGTATGCAGGAATACAGCTGCTGGATAATATGCTAAGAGAACGGTTAGTTTTGTAAGAAACCACCAAACTGTCTTCCAAGGAGGCTGTACTATTTTGTATTCCCACCAGCAATGAATGAGAGTTCCCAGCGTCCTGCTTGGTGTTGCCAGTGTTCTGGATTCTGGCCACTCTAATAGTTCTGCGGTGGCATCATCGTTTTGATTTACGTTTTCCTGATGACATAAGATATGGACCGTCTTCAGATGCTTATTTGCCATTTTCTTTGGTGAAGTATCTGTTCAGGTCTTTGGATCATTTTAAAAATGAAGTTGTTTTCTTACTGTGGAGTTTGAAGTATTTTTTGTGTATTTTGGATAACGGTCCTATCTCAGATATGTCTTTTGCAAATATTTTCTCCCAGTGTGTGGTTTGTCTTTTTATTCCCTTGACAGAGTCTTTTGGAGAGCAGAAGATTTAATTTTAATGAATCAAGCTTTTCAATTATTTCTTTTAAAAACCTTTTTATTTTATATTGGAGTAGAGTTGATTAACAATGTTGTGGTAGTTTCAGGTATAACATGAAGTGACTCAGTTATGTATATACATGTATATACTTCTAATCCAGTTCTTTTCCCATTTAGGTTGTCACTAAATAGAGCAAAGTCTCCTGTGCTAACAGTAGCAGTAAATTGTCACTACATTGAACAAAGTTCCCCGTGCTAACAGGAGGTCCTTGTTGGTTATCCATTTTAAATAAAACAGTGTGTACAAGTCAGTCTCAAACTCCCTAACTGTCCTTTCCCCCAGTCCTTTCCCCCTGGTATTACCAGTTCTTTCTTTCTTGGTTCATACCTTTGTCATCTTTGCAAAAATCATTATCAAAGCTAAGGTCGTCTAGATTTCTCCTATGTTATCTTCTAGGAGTTTTATAGCTTTGCATTTAACATATAGGTCTGTGATCCATTTTGATTTAATTTTTGTGGGTAGGGGTGTAAGGCCCATGTCTAGATTTACCCTTTTGCATGTGGATGTCCAGTCATTCATGTAACCATTTGTTGAGAAGATTACCTTTGCTCCATTATATTCCTTTGCTCCTTCATCAAAGATTACTTGACTGTGTTTGTGTGAATCCATTTCTGGGCTCTTTATTCAGTTTCATTTATCTATTTGTCTATTTTTTCACTAGTACCATACTGTCTTAATTACTGCAGCTTCATAGTAAATTTTGAAGTTGGCTAATGTCAGTCCTCCAACTTTGCTCTTCTTCAATATACTGTTCATTACTCTGGGTCTTTTACCTCTCCACGGACACTTGAGAATCAGTTTGTTAACATCTACAAAATAACTTGCTGGGATTTTCCCTGGGATGTAGTGAATCTATAGTTCAAGTTGGGAAGAACGGACATCTTGACAATATGGAGACCTACTAGTGTGTTCAGCCCTAAACTTGGCCCTGGGAGGTAGGAAACTATACTGGAGTTAAGGAAAGCATAGGACAGGCTCCCTCATGGTGTTGGCAAGGAAACTGTACCCCACACAATGCTAGATGTACAGAGAGTGCTCAAAAGGGTCGCTGGGGCAATGAACGAAGCTGAATCCCGAAGCGCCTGGAAACAGGGCAGTAAGGTGCCCATTGCATGCTAAGATGGTTAGCACAGACTCCGGTCCTTCAGAGGAAAGACCTGGCCTCGAGGAAAACTTTGTGGCAAAGGTGCTGTAGAGAAGGGAGCCAGCCAGAAAGGCTGGTCTGGGCAAGGCTCTTGGGCTTACTGAGTGGCTGTATTGATAGGTTAATTCACTGACATTGATTCATTGATTTGTCAAATATTTATCAAGAATCTACTACGGTTCAGGCACTCAGGGATCTCCCATCTAACACGTCCAGCCACCCCCTGCAGTTCAGGCAGGACCACTTCTGTGTGTTTTCGGATGGTGGTCTGATGATGTTAACTATGGGCTGGGCCTCAGAGCTGCCATGTATCCTAGCCAGGGATGGCTGAGGCTGTTTCCTGTTTAAAGGCTAGCTTCTCAGCAGGGAGGGCGATGTCAGCTGTTGAAGTTTAAGGGAGCCCTGGCTCAGCCTAGATGAACTCCATCTTGTCTGCCCGGTGGGGGACCATCCTGTGGCTTGCTCTGGGCTCAGTCTCTAGGGGTTCAGGGAAGGAAGAAAGGAAGCTCTCCGTCAAATATTTTATTATTTTATCAACATGGAGACTCTTGAAGACTTGAACTGATCTGGGAGATGTGGAGAGTGAGAAAGGAGGGGAAGAGAGAGGTGAACCAGCAGGAGACTGAGCAAGGAGCAGCAAGGGCAGAGAGATGGCAGGACAAGGGTGGAACAGGGAAGAGGGGGAAGAAGCGAGAAAGACAAGAGGAGGGAGGGAGAGAGAGGAAGAAGGAGCAAGAGAATGGAGCTGGTCAGAAGGGAGAGAAGCAAGGGAGAGAAGGGGCGATGGGAGCCAGAGCTGCTGCTGAAACTGTCCCTGGGTCCCCGCCTTGGGTCCCCCCCTTCTCCTGTGCATTGGTGTGAGCGCTCACAGCATCCACACGGACACACGTGTACACGCAGCCAAACACATATGCACTGACACCCACCCCCTTGGGCAGAGCTTTCAGAATCTACACTGCTGGGGAGGCGGGGTTGCCACGGTGACAGGTGCTGGAGCACCACCTTATGGGTATTAATAGCTTCCATTGAAGCCACCAAAACAGTGACTTCATCCAGACCTTCTTCCTGGCAGCCTCCTTCTCCCTCCTCGCTTTGTAATTGGGGCTGGGAAGGGCCCCCGGGGCCTCAGAGGCCACTTCCCTGCCTCCTGGCAGCCTCTTTGGTGAAGGATGCTTGAAGTCTCAGGGATTCCACCCAACGTCCAGGGGAAGAAGCGTGCTGTGGTTCTTTGCTCCTCTGAGCTGGGTCCAACCACCACCCCTGCCAGGAAAGGGTTTCTGAGGCACAGGTCCCCCGGAGGGGTCACCCTCAGCTGCTCTGGGTCCCGTGCAGCCACACCCACCTCCTCTAGGTCCCTGCCTGGCCAGAGACCTACAGTGAGTTGACAGTGGTGTTCCCCCCCGCCCGCCACCATAGCACAGAGCTCCTTGGGAAAACTAGGGCCAGTCTAGGGAGATGACATAAGGCGGCGGTCCCCAACCTTTTTGGCACCAGGGACTGGGTTTGTGGAAGATAATTTTTTCACAGATAGGGTGGGGGAATGATTCAAGCACTTTACACTTATTGTGCACTTTATTATTATTACATTGTGATATAGAATGAAATAATTATACAATTCACCATAATGCAAAATCAGTGGGAGCCCTAAGCTTGTTTTTCTGCAGCTAAATGATCCCATCTGGGGGTGATGGGAGACAGTGAGAGTAGGGTTTGTGCTCCTCTGGGAATCTAATGCTGCTGCTGATCTGACAGGAGGCGGAGCTCAGGCAGTACTGTGAGGAAGCCCTGTGGTAAAAACAGATGAGGCTTCGATCACTCACTCACCACTTGCTCACCCACCACCCACTTCCTGCCATGCGGCCTGGTTCCTAACAAGCCATGGACTGGTACTGGTCCGTGGCCCACTGGTTGGGGACCCATGACATAGGGTACAAGATTTCAGAGGCATCACACTCAAGCCTGAGCAAGAGCAGGGTGGCTGTTCATTGCATGGTTCTAAGGGCGAGTGCCTCCTTACATTTCATCACACAGGGACGCCTCGCTCATCTCACCCTAATCTCAGCCTCGTGGATGCTCTCATTATCTTCTCAGCCTCTGAGATCAGGGGATGTTTCTGTCCTACCTTCAGTTCCCTGCCTCAGTCCCTAATGCCTCTGGCCCTCCTGTGCAGCTCCCTGGGGTCAGGTTGTCCTGAGCAGCAGAGCCTTGGACCCCTCAGGCAGGCACCGGTGTCTGGTCCCCTTGTCTCCCCTTCCCTGTGACCTTCTCCATTTCTCCCCTGCTTGGCCCAGAGCCCCAGGTTTAGACCACATGGGACCCATGACATCCCTGCCTCCCTACCATGGGGCCTCACCAGCCCCTATCCCTTCTATGTCCCAGCCCATCCCCCTAAGGAAGGGAAGGAGACGACAAGCTCCTGTCGGTAAATCCTACCAAGGGCTTGCACTTTGCACACCCTCCAGGGGAACTAGTCTCGTCTATACAGAGTCTTCAGATTTATTCTGATGCCAGCAGCAGCCTAGAGTGACCTCATTCCAGCAGGCTTCAGTGGGTATATGAGTGTGTGAGAGTGTGGATATTTGTGTAGAAGTGAGTGTGTGAGAGAGAGTAAAAGTGTGTGTGCAAACGGATGAGTGTGCTGCCATTCAGAGCCCATGGATTTCTGATGCATGAGTCATCAGCTGGCGTGAGCCTCGGGGAGATACACCCATAAAAAGACAGCACCCCTGACCTGCCACGTCCATTCTGCAGCTGGCTGGGCACGTGATCCTGGGCATCTAAGAGGCGGGGGGTGGAGAAGGGAGCTGTCTTTCCCTCCAGACCCCAGAGAGCAGCTGTCAAGGATATTTCTAGCTCGCCTGGAGTCCCAGACATTTAAGGATGTGATGCCTGCAATGGGGTGGGGGTGGAGGGCAGGAGAGGGGAAAAAGGGATGGTTCAGAGGCTTTCCTCCCACGCCTCTTGGTGGAATTCGCCTGGCAGCCAGGGGGATTCGTCCATTTCACAAGCAGTGTTGGACAGTCTGTCATGTACCAGGCACTCTCTTGGAGACTGGTGACATCATGGTGGATGGAGTTGACCTGCTGCTCCACTCACCTTGCGGGGAGGTAGACCATAAACCAGGGGGGAAAGTCTACTTTCAAATTAATTCCAGAAGATAACACAGAGTAATGGTATGGAGCGTAACTGAGAGTTGGGGGGGTTCTCTGGCTGGGCTGGTCAGAGAAGGTCAGGAGGTGATACATGAACTGTGCCTGAATAATGAAGAGCTGTCACATGGAGACTTGCGGAAAGAACCACCCAGAAGAGGATGGATGGCATGCCCGAAGCCAGCCCGTGTCCTTGCTGGATTCTGGATCAGAGTTGTTGAAACCAGTCAGGGAGCTAGAGGTGGCGGAAAAGGAAGGCAGATTCCCTCTCCCAGCAGGACCTTGGCTCCTCTTCTAGCCCTGACCAGACAGGGAGAAGGACAGTACTGTAAACTACATGGGAAAATGATCTGAAAAAGAATGGACATATGTATATGTATAACTGAATCACTATGCTATACACTTGAAACTAACACAACATTGTAAATGAATTATACTCCAAAAAAAAAAAAAGACAGGGACAAGAAGATGCCCCCCTGTCCAAGTAGGAGATGACTCCCTTCCCTTCCTGCAGGTCCTAGTATCAGTGCTGAGCTTCAGGATGGATGAGTCATTTGAACAGGTGACTTGCTGAAGGCCCTTTCCTCCAGGAAGCTTTCTTTGACTGCTGCAAGCCACAGAGGCCCCCCACCTCTTGGAGCTGACAGAACCACTCAGTTCAGAGTTGGTGGTTCTCTGACAGTTTGTTCCTGAGATTTGTCCCTGAGGCTTGGCCCTCCATCCAGTCTTCTAGGTCCAGTCTGTGTTCATCTAAAGGCTCCCCAAGCCTTTTTGTGTCCAGCAACTGAACAGCCTGGGGTTCTTGATCTGAGCCTTTGTCCCAGTGTCCCTTGGAGCTGACAGAGAGCAAAGGGTCAGGTGCTGGGTGGTTTTTTTTTCTTTTTTTTTAATGGACAAGTTATTTAATTAGGTTCTTTGTAAGAAGTTCAGAACACTACTTTGTGAGGATAAATTCCATTTGTGAGAGCAAACACAGAGCGCAGGTAGCCCTGGAGCTGAGGGACAGCTTTGATTCTTTGCAGAATTTATGAGTCCACGGCTTTCTGATCAACCTTGCACTGCTCTGTGATCTCCTATTTCTCTCTGTGTTGAAGATCTCAGCCTTCTGGTGTCTGGGCTTATGCAGCTTCTTCTTCTTGAAGTAAGCGTCAGTGAGATGTTCTGGGATTTTCACACCAGTGATGTCGATTTTGGTGGAGGTGGCAGTGACAAATTTCTGGTGTGTTCTACGCAGAGGAACTCAATTGAGGGACAGAAGCCCAGTCACAAGTAACAAGCCACTGTCCAGATGCTTCAGGAAAATGACCCTCTTTCCTGTGTGGTGCCCTGTGAGGATGATAAGAATAGTCCCGGGAGAGATGCCGCTGGCACGCAGCTTTTTCACAAGCTTACTGAAGGGTTTTCTGCCGTGACTCAACAGCTTCTGAGGCACATCTTCAGTAGGGTAATACCTAGGCGTTTTGTGAAGTCTTACCACTCAGGTACCACCATTCTTGTTGCCACCAACTGGTTTTGTGACAGTAGCAAGAACTCGAACCTTTTTTTTTTTTTTCCTACCTTGGATTTAGCTGCTGAACACTGTCTCTTGTACAAGGCCTTCCTGGAGTATGTAGCTGATCGGAATATCTGCCAACTCCTCTGACCAGGACAGGGTTTCAGCTGCAGTGGGGCTTCCCCTTCTTAACCTTCTTCACCTTTTTAGCCTTGTCGCCAGCATCAGCCTTCTTGGTTTCAGGTTTTTTCTCCTTAGCATTCGGCTTCTCAGCCTTTTCAACCGCTATCTCGCAAGACAGGAAAGAGTGGGTGGGACTCTTAATCTCACTTCATTTATTCAGTCATCATCCACTTAAAAAAAAAAAAGTATATATATATATATTTATTTTTTCTGGAGCTTTTATTGTATGCCAGGCACTGTACCTGCTACTAGAGAAATCGGAAATAAGAGTTACTTCGTCCCGGGCCTGGTATCCAGGGAGCTCACCGTTCTTACTGTATGGTTTCCCTTGTTTTCAAGACCAAGCGCCACTGTTGGTGAGGGGAATAAACCCAACCCTTGGAGCCCCAGTCTCTGTCTGATATTTGACCCCTATCTGCTCCCCCGCCAGGCCAAGAAGGGCTAGTGTTGGCCGGAACGTCGCGCACCCGGCGCCACATCTGGCTGAGCCGGCGCGCGCGAGTCACTAAGACGCTCATTCACCGGCGCAGCTGTCACCATAACAACCGGAGCGAGGGAATCCTGGCGACGGCTGGGGGCGGGGGCGGCGGTCGCGCGGGGGACCCGGCGGGGGCGGGAGCGCGGCGTCGGGGGCGGGCGGGAGACCCACCACCGCGAGAGCGCCCAGCACACCCCGCGCTCCTCGGAGCCCCGCTCCATGTCGAGCCGCCGGCGGGAGGGCACCACGCACGTCGCCGCCTCGGTCGTCCCCGCGGGCGGGGACCCAGCCGGCCGCCAAGCCGCCGAGCCTTCGGGCAGGCCGAGCCGCTGAGCGCCCGCACCGAGAGCCCCGACTCTATGGCCGGGGGGAAGCGTGCCGGAGCCAACAGCCGGAACCCGAGCGCCAGCGGGAGGAAGAAGGGAGCCCCGGGCGCCGCCGGCCCCGGCCCAGGGGCGCGCCCGCCGCGAAAAATGGCAGGCAGGTAGCCGGCTCGCGCGAGGAACCCCCGCGGCGGGCAGGACCCGCCGAGGACCGCGGAGCCCAGACACAGAGAGGAGAGGAGCGGCCCGCCCGCCCCCCGCCGCAGCCCCACCAGGGCCCTCCCCCGGCGGCGCGCGCGCCGGCGCGCGCACACACTTGCACACCGTACCTCCGCTCCAGCCCAGCCTCGCCTGCCCCCTGCGAGTGCCGAACCCCACTGGGGCCGGATGCCATGGGTAACAACTTCTCCAGTATTCCCTCTCTGCCCCGAGGAAACCCGAGCCGGGCGCCGCGGGCCCACCCCCAAAACCTCAAAGGTAAGGCTCCGCCGGGGCCGGGCTCAGCTGGCGGACTGGGGTGCAGGTGGAGGGGCAGGGAGAGGTGGAGAGGTGTGGTTGGGGAGGCCACACAGGTGCCACCTGTTGTGCGTCTTTGGAGACGGGAGATGAACCCCTGACCGTTGGGGGTGCGCTGGAGGTGGGGCCTGCCGGTGATGATGGCGAAAATCAGGGAGGATGGCGTTCCGTGGGGTCTACGCAGTTCTCCCAGCTACACCAGAAACGTCACTGGAGTCCCCTCAGGCCACGGTGCTAGGCGAGCGTGCAGATGCAGGGGGTGAGGAAGGGCATTTGCCCGGTGGATGGGGGAGTGTGGCAGGGTGCTCAGGCCGGCCAGCTGTGCTTCCCAAGAGAAGTACCACGGTCTCCTTTTTCATCTAACCATGGCTGGAGAGGTGATGGCTGGAAACACTAGTTGCCTTTCCGATTGGAGGGTCTTAAAAATACAGGGCCGAATAATAACAGCCTGGAAGAAGGGACCAGAGCTGGTGGCCTCTGGAGTCCTCTGCAGCTACTGACTTTTTGTATCCACTGAATCAGCTTGGTTTCTGGTTCCCCAAAAGCTAGATGTCCAGTCAGAACTCTAGAAAGGATGGGCTGAGAGCCTTGAGACAGATCTCAAGGTCTTTGCCCTCTTAAGTCCACTGACCTACTCAGCACCCTAAGGGAGGTGCCAGGCCCTGTTCTTTGCTTTACCTCTTCAGTGCTGTCTCTGACCTTTTGAAGACTCACCTGGGCCTTCCCAGGCCCTCAGAGCCCACTGATTCCCTTCAGAAAGCTCCTTTTCTATCATCCTGAAAACCAGCCAGTACTGACTGGGCATTCGGATGACTAAGAGTTAGGAAGGGAAGCTCTTGGGCAAGTTTACAAAGAACTTTCACAAATACCTTTTCAAATGAGCAAGGAAACTGCTCTGCATGGTGCTCAGAGCTCGTCATACCCATTTCACAGTTAGGAGAAGCAATGCTTGTTTCAGGATCCCAAAGCCAGAGCGGCAGAGCTAGACTGCAGACCTGTATCTTCTGTCTTGGAATACTACCCTCTCTTATGCTGGACAGTTAACCTTCAGAACTGGGGAGAGGAGAGGAGACAGGACCACAATCCTGCATTCTAACTCCGACACTTCCAAAACCACCTGTCACTCACCTTGGGCACATCAGTGGGTTTGTTGTGTCTTTCTGAAAATTAATATGGTGGCACACATCAATCCCTTTTAAAATATCATTTTCATTGGCCTTGTGATTCTGCCTGCAGAATGGATCCTGAAGAAATGGAGATGAAGGCAAATACTTGTACACGAGCCTAGGATGCTATGGCAGTGTTGTTTGTACTAGAAAACAATCTAAATGCCCTGTAATCATGGTGAATCCTCTTGGTGGAGTATTATGCAACCTTTAAAATAGTATTTTTGAAGAGCATTTGATCACTTGGGAAAATGCTCACAGCAGCATAATGACAGTTGTAAGAAGCAGTGGCAAAGCTGCATAAACAGTAGAGCCCAATTTTGTTAAAATGTCATGGATGCCCCTCCCCCATAGAAATCAAGCAACCTTGGAAAGAAAGTTTCCAAAAGGTTAACCATGGTTTCCTCTGGGTAATGAGATCTTATTAGAGTTTTTCTTTTCTTTTTAATATTTTGCTCTTTTCTAAAATTTCTACAATAAGCAAATATTAATTTTAATCATCAGAAATAAGCTGTAAGTATTGCAGGCAAGTATCATTTTTAATCATCAGAAATAAGCTGTAAGTATTGCATGTATGATGACTTTCTGAACATTGAAAACAGATTCCTAATGATGGTGGAACTTGTGTTTGTCATCCAGTTCAATGTTCTCTCTTACAAGGGAGAGAAATGAGGGGAAGGGAGAATGATTTGCCCATTTACTCAATGGGCCAGTCAAGATAAGGTGGCAAAGTCAGGCTGACTCCTTCAAGGGCAGGAGTTAGCTGGGGGCCAGTGAGCTGACTCGGCGCTGGAATGCTCATCAATTACCCTGAGAAGGCTGTGTTCCATCCATGACCCTAGGGAAGCCCAGAGAAGGCTTCCGTAATTGCACCGCTTTTTTAACCTACAGTTTGGGATTGTAGGGATGTGAAGTCTCTGGGACTGGAGTCTTTGACAAGGGAGGGAGTGGGCAGGACAGGGTCTGAGGCCCGCCTATCTCCCTGCTCCCACCCTGGCCTCCTCCTCTGCCTGACTCCCCACCTGTCTGGCCTGAGAAAGTCGCCTTGCGCTGCCTCCCTGATTGATAGGGATCAGTTCTTATTCAGTGGAAGTAAATGGGGGAGAAATTTTCCTCACCCCAGCAGTCTCCCTCTCCTGGCCATCTGCCTTCTGGCTTGGTTTTCCAGGATCCATTCTCCCCTGTCCCTAACCACACACCTACAGGAGGGGCCATGAGAATTTTGGTTCTGCTCCTACCGAGGCTGAGATGGATTAGAACATGCCAAGAAAGCTGACTTCCGTCCTTCGTCTAGGGTCTCCTGATTCGGCTTCTCAGCCTGACTTTTCCCCATCCTAAGAGAACCATCAGTTTTATTCTGTGATTGTTTTAATGTTCACTCCAAGTTCCTTTCTAACTATGTCAGCATTGAGCTAGGGGTCTTCTCTGATACATCCACGGTCATCCAGAATTCCACCCCCATTTTATTGGTATGACCTTGATACTGGCTGTGATTCTAAGACTGTCCACCCCAAATTCTCCTTTGTACTCACCCAGAATTTCAACTCTGCTTCTTATCAGTGTCCATCCAGAAATTTACTGGGGGCAGGGAACTCTCGATTGTTTTTTCTCCTTCCATAATTGCCATCTATTGATTTCTCACCGTTTTAATTAAAACAACTGGAAAGGGGGACCCTGGGACTCATTAGAGATCTAAGGTTGGTCTGGCTGTCAGGCTGACATGAAATGAAGCTCTTCCATCACCTGTCAGGTGGTAGACTTCGGTCTTCTTCCTGAAGACACCCTGACCTCACTCTACTGATGGTGATTCACACTGGGGTCTGAACAGTGTTGGTCTAGGAGTGTCCACGGGAGAGGTCCAAGGTATAGATCCTGGATAAGGACCAACAGATAGTTATGTAGAGCTGGTTATGTCCCTGGGTCAGGGGTGAGGGCTCGTGACATCCCTGGACATTCACAGAATGAAGATCTACTTGATAAGGTGGGGCTGAGGGAAGGGATGGCATCAAATACTTGTTTGGATTGTTAAAATCCCAGATATGTGTGAGCAGAGGTCAGAAATGGGGAATCAGGGAAGAATTTGAGTTGGACATGGAAGGAACTGTAGAAATTGGGTAGATGGCAAGGGGTGCAGTGGGAGTCCTAGATATGGACAGGAGGGTAGGGCAAGGGACGTGCAGCAAAGGCTTGGGGCAGGGTGAGTAAATGTGTGTAGATATTCTCAGTGATGGGCCCAGGGTGACTGGAGTAGGGGGTTCATGCTTCATGGAGACAGATACAGAGAACAGAGATCTTCATCCTTCTCTCTCTCTTTCTGAGTGCCTGCCTACTTGGTGCTTGGTACTGGGGGGAAGGTAACTAGGAAAGCCTTCGGGGAGGCTTTCCTCCAACTCAGTCTGCCATGGTCACCCATAGATGGGATGGGGATGGGAAAGACCACCTTCTGTCATTTTTTTTTTATTGTGGTAAAATTCACATAACATAAAATTCACCGTTTTAGCATTTTAAGTGGCATTTAGTACATTCACAATATTGTACAGCCACCACTCTATGTAGTTCCAGAACGTTTTCATCACCCCAGAAGGGAAGCCTGTACCCGTGAAGCAGTCAGTCCTCATTACTCCTTCGCCTGAATCCCCGGCAACCACTAGTCTGCTTTCTGTCTTTATGCATTTGCCCACACTGGACATTTCCCTTAGATGGACTCATAGTACATTTGTCCTTCTGAGTCTGGCTCCTTTCACTCAGCCTAAGTGCTTTCAAGGTTCGTCCATGTCCTAACGTGTACCTTCTTTCCTTTTTGTGGCTGAATAACATTCCACTGTGTAGATTTGCCTCATTTTGTTCATGCACTTCCCAGCTGATGGCTATTGAGATGGCTATTGAGATTGTTCCGCTTTTTGGTTATTGTGAATTTTGTGCTGTGAAGATTTGTGTTTAAGTTTTTGTTTGAACACCTGTTTTCGGTTCTTTTGGGTCTGTACCACGGAGTGAGCCTTCCATCTTTTTAAAGCTGGTGCTTTTGAATTGGACGTTTGATAAAGCCACTGGTTGTGACGGATGTAGGGGGGATCATCCCCCTCCGGCTTTGGCTGGGGGTTGTACCCACCAGACATCTGTTGTCTTCAAAGGCTTTTTTCTGTGGTGGCCGAGGCTCCTGGCAGGCAGAGGGGGGAGTATCTGAGGTTGACCGAGGAGCTTTGGCTCTTTGAGGTGGACCAGAGTGAGCTACAGGAACTTGTCTGTCAGACTCTTAACCTCCTCACTGCTCTGGGGTGGGGTTGGGGGGTGCATTTGCCTAGGACAAGGTCTTAGCCATTTTTCAGCCTTCACAGCCTTGCTGGTACTCCCCCTCATCTGGGTCCCCAGTCCAGGTATTGCAGTAGCTGACCCCTCTGCCTCTCATTCCTCCTTTGATGCTGCGAAAGGGATCCTCCTAAAGTATTCCTTTCGTCTGCCCCTCTCCTATCAATAGTCTTCAGCGTCATGACCCAGACTGCCATCATCGGAAATTCAAGGCCTCCATTCTTTGCTCGACCCACAGATATTCCCACAGCCCTTGTCTGGGTTCCTCACTTGGCTGTCATGACACTTGCATGTTGGGTTAGCTCATCTGTGCACCCCCCAGCCTTGCAGCAGACAGAGTTGGCGTTGTGAAGGGGTGGGGGCTGGGGGCTTCCTCTGCCACACCAAGACTTCAGAGAGCTGAGTTGAGACAGCCCCTATGCTGAACCTGGAGCATCTGTCCTGCACACCCTGTTGGGTTTTTATCTAGTCTGACCTTTGAACTCTGTACTGTTAACCATCACAGTAACATAAGAGCAGCCACATGTGTTGGGTGGTTATTGGGTGCCTAGTGCTTCTGTGTAGATTATTTCTGAGTGGGGAGCTATCGTTGTCACCATTATAGATGGGGAAAGAGAGGCTCAGAGAAGTTAAATAGCTAATCCCAGACCACACAGTTTGAAACTGATGGAACTGGGATTCAAACCCATGTCTCTCTGATTTTAGAGTTCACTCTTGCAACCACTATACATTTTGCCACCATAGAATTCACTCTGGGTGGGCCCTGTCTTCCATTGTGTTAGAGAAACTGGGGAGCAGTCTCCTGGCCTCTTTCCCAGAAGAGGAAAAGAGAGTACCATAGGGTTCTTGATGCTCCTTTCCAGCCCCCGACCCCACCCCTCCCACCTCCTCTGCAGACCCATCAGCCAGTCATCGGACACTTTCAAGGGAACTTTCTGTTCCTTTGGGCCAGTGTTTCTCAAAGTGAGGTTTTTCTCTCGCCTGCATCAGCATCAACTGAAAACACATCTAAAATGCAGGTTCCCAGCCCCCAGGCCAGACCAACTGTCTCAGAACACCTTGGTGATAGAACTCCCAAACCTGCATATTTAACAGGAGCCCCAGGTCACTCTGCCTCCTTATGCCTCAGAGTCTGAGAACTATCAAGGCTGTGGGGCCTCAGAACACACCCATTCTGGTATTCTTGGAGTTGGTGAAATCAGGCTTCCCAGAGGAGAGGAGCCTGAAGTTGGATGGAGATTTGGAATGGACATTCAAGGGCATCTTGGTGAGGGCATGGAGGCAAAGGCACAGAAGCAGGAAAATACAAGGTGCTGGCAGAGACAATGAGCAGTCCTTCCCATCTGGGAGGTGAGACCCACAGTGGGGAGATGAACGGGTCGACCTCTGAAGATAGACTGAGGTTAGATCTCACAGGGCCTCGGATGCCAGAATGAGTTTGGGTCTATCCTGTCGGCAGTAGGAGCTATGGGTGGCTTTTGAGCAGATGAGTGTAGTGATTTCCTTTAAACTGCAGCATCAGCAGAGAAAAGAGGAGGAGCAAATGAAGCATCTTGAGCTGCTGGGAGGTTAATGGAGCTAAAGGGCTCTGTCCTAGGTCAAGCTGAAAGGGCTGGGTGGGACAGCCAAGCTGATGGACTCATCTAGGCTTCCCATGGGTGAATCTGGAAGCATTTCTGACCAATCGCTATGGCCAGGAGGGCTCTTATTCATCAGAAGAAAAAAAGGATTTTTAAGAAGTGTGAGACCTGATGCTTGGCACTATGCTGGGTGCATTCTTGTAGGTTAATTCATTTAATCATTCAGTAAGTGGAAAGAAGGTATTATTCCCATTTTATAGGCAAGAAAACTGAGACTCATGTGTTCTAAGAGGTCTGTCCAGAATAGGAAATGGCATAACTTGGATTTTTAACTGGGACACCAAAAGTTCATGAGGGAGAAAATTCATGAGGGTGAAAATTAGCCTTGGGGGGAATTTCTGCATATTGGGACTTTCTTCTCCCTGAGCATCTGGGATGACAAGCGCCTAGTTCTAAGACGTGTACATTGAGGTCCAGGCATTGGCTCTAAATCAGAGCCAAAGATGGTGGTGGTGTGGGCACAACCAGGGCAGTAACAGAGAAGGAAGAGGTGGGAGGAAGGAGGACAGGAGCGTGTGGGGCACTGCCCAGGGCACGCGGGAGCTGCCTCCACCTGGGTGTGCCAGCTGCCTGGGCCCATTTCCTGTTGGCCTGTGACTCTCTCACTCCTGCTTCTGCACACCCAGGGGCTGGAAGCCGAGGGGCTGCTCCTCACTGAGCTGGTTGCTTTGGCAACCCTGGGTAGGATGTGAGTGGTCTCCTTGGTAACGCCTGGGAAAACTGCCTGCAGGGCTGGAGGGAAGTGGACTGGCCAGTGGTCAGGCTGGGTGGCACAGGCAGACCCGGGCCAGGCTGCTGAGACTCCAGGCCGGTGGGGGGAGTCTGGCTTATGGAATAGCCGGGGCAGCCTGTTGGCCATTCCTCAGCAAGCCAGAGTCCAGGGGCCTTGGGGGCCTGAAGGTCTACCTGGTGAGACCAGAGGCACTAATGGGCCAGCCCAGGAAGTGGGAGGAGATGGCGGTGAGGGCAGGAAGTGAGGAGACTATAGCTTTTGGATGACAGATCCAGCTACAGGGTTTATTAAAAGATGTTTATCAGAGGTCATTACGCGGATCCTGCTGCTCTAGGAAATGAGCAGGTGCTGATGTCTGTGGGGCAGGGTGGAGAGAGAAGCAGGGCTCGGAGAGGAGGAAGAGTCACCGGAAGGCAGGTGGGAGGCTTTGGCTTTCTCTGCGCTCTAGCTGAAGATCTGGGGGTAGGCAGGGCTCTGTGCTGGGCTCTAGAACTGAAGTTCTCCCAGGGTGAGAGTTGGGGTTCCAAGGATACTATGATGGGAAGGGCTCATTCTGTTGTTTAACAAACACAGACTAAGCATCAGTGATGAGGCAGCTGTTCTCCTAGGCTTGAGGATATGGTAAAACACAAGAAGATGAGGGCTTGCTGCCATGGAGCTCCCCTTCCAGTCTGGGAGTTAGCTCAGAACAAAAACAGCAAATGAACAAATGAATCAGAATATGATAGCAATTACTCACACTTATGTGCCAGAGACTATGCTAAGCTGTTTATACCTATTATCCCCTTTAACCTTTAAAACAGTCATGTGAAGTAAGTATGATTATTATCCCTATTTATAAATGCATAGATGGGCTTCCCTGGTGGCTCAGACAATAAAGAATCCCCCTGCAATGTGGGAGACCTGGATTTGATCCCTGGGTTGGGAAGATCCCCTGGAGGAGGTCATGGCAACCCGCTGTAGTATTCCTGCCTGGAGAATCTTCAAGGACAGAGGAGCCTGGCGGGCTACAGTCCATGGACTCGCAAAGAGTCAAACAAAACTGAGCGACTAAGCACAGCACATAGATGCAGAAACTGAGGCTCAGAAAGGTTAAGTAACTTGCCCAAACTCACATGGCTGGTATGAGGTGGAGCTGGGATTCTAGCCAAGATCTCTCTGACTTTGGCCCTACAACTCTTAAAAAAAAAAAAAACAAAAAAAACACACAGCTTTTCATTTAGAACAGTTTTAGATTTACCGAATTATTGCAGAATAGTAGAGTTTCCACGTAGTCCATGTCCGGTGGCCTTCATCCTTAGCATCTTACCTTAGTATGGAACATGTGTGACATTAGTGAGCCAGTATTGAAGATGGTCCTCAACTGACGTCTATACCTCACTCTGATTTCTTCAGTTCTCCCCAGTGTTCTTTTTCTGTACCAGGCTCCCATCCAAGATGCCACATTGTATTTATAGCTACTACATTTTATATATACAGTTGTGTTTTCTTAGGCTCCTCTTGGTTGTGACAGTTTCTCGTACATTTCTTGTTTTGGATGACCTTGACAATTTTGAGGAGTGTTGGTTAGATATTTTGTAGACTGTCCTTTCACTGGGATTTGTCTGATATTCTCATGATTAGACTATGGTTATAGGTTTCGGAGAGAAAGACCATAGCGGTGAAGTCCCATTTTAGTTGCATCATATGAACAGTAAGTGTCATCAGCATGACTCATCGCTGTGGCTGAGGACCTTGATCACAGGCTGAGGTAGAGCTCATCAGGCTTCTCCACTGTGAAGCTGAAGGTGCACTTTCCTCTCCTCCACCTCGCACTCTTTGAAAGGACGTCGTGTGTGCAGCCCGCGCTAGAGGCGGAGAGCTGTGTTCTACCCCTGGAGGCTGGGGCACGGCTTTAACTGTTCTGTCAACTCTTTAGTTTCTCATCTTTGTCTTTCAGTTGCTCAGTCATGTCCGACTCTTGGCGACGCCATGGACTGCAGCACGCCAGGCCTCCCTATCCTTCACCATCAGTTTCTTACACAAGCACTAATATTTGGATAAGGACTGTGAGAGAGAAGACTGGGAACTTGGGGGAACGTGACCTGGTCTTGGGGGTCTGGGTAGTGAAATGACCAGGGAAGTGATCTGAAAATGAGTAGGGGTTGGCTTTGTGTTCCTGGAGGCAGGGCTGCTCCTGCCATGTTGGGTGTGGAACTATTCATTTAGCATCCGTGACCCCTGCCCATTAAATGTCACTGGTCACCTGTGTCATTAAAAAAACAACTCTCCAATATTTTAAAAAGCACCCCAGTAGGGGAGCTCCCTGGTGGTTCAGTGGTTAGGACCCTGTGCTGTCACTGCCGAGAGCCTGAGTTCAGTCCCTGGTCAGGGAACTGAAATCCCGCAAGCTGCGAGGGGTGGCAAAACATAAAAAAGCCATCCAGAGAAGACAGTGCCACCCCAGTTGAGGATACTGAGCTGGGTGTGGGGCACAGAGAAGGGCGCTCCTGGAAGGGGTCTGACACAAGCCCGTGTTGAGGACAGAGCTGGCTCTGAGTATGTGTGTGCTAAGTCACTTCAGTTGTGTCCCACTCTTTGCTACCCTAGGGGCTATAGCCTCTGTCCATGAGATTCTCCAGGCAGAAACACTGGAGTGGGTTGCCATGCCCTCCTCCAGGGAATCTTCCGACCCAGGGATCGAACCTGGGTCTCCCGCACTGCAGGTGGATTCTTTACGACTGAGCCACTGGGGAGGGCTAAGTCCTGGCTGGTGTCATCCCAGCCCTCCAGGCCATGGAACTTCCTGCAGAAAATCACTGAATGGCTGCTCCCTTGCCTCTCTACCTGTGGAAGCAAGTTGCTGGTCCCACAGGCTGTCTGTGTGGGGGCGGGGCAGGAGGAGGAGAGAGAACCCTCTTGGGATGATTGAGAGGGGAGGGAAGTATGTCTACTGGCTTTTGCAGATAGCATTCTTTGCCTCTGTTGCCCCGTCATGCCATGCTGGCTGCTCCAGAGGTTAGGTGGGGGCAGGAAAGGGAGAACATTGCCAGGGAGGTTTCTGTCCTTCGATGAGGGTGGTGGCACTTCCACATGCTCCTGGCTTTCATCTTCGTCTTTCCCCTTGGCTGACCCCCAGCCTCTGCCTGGCATCTACTGAAAGGCTGACCTTCTCCAGGGAATGGGGCTGTGGGTGTGTCTAGGTGGGGGTGTCCGGGTACCCTTGAGAGCGAGGAGAGGAGACACTTTGCCCTTATCAGAGTTGAATGCAACTGTGAGGATGCTCCAGCTGATTCATTTCATGTGTTGATGCCCTCTGTGCTGGGCCTGGTGCTGGGCGTGAAGAATAGGGAGGGGGGCACTGGATGTCATCTCCGCCCTTGAGATGCCCGTGGCCTATGAATCGCTCATCCGGTTCTGACAGCAGTGGCAGAAGGGGCCAGGAGCCCTTCTTCTCTGCGGTTGCTTTGCTTTGCTTTCCTTTCTAAACCCTGATCTTACCAGCAAATGTCCTTAGAATACATTTTCCCTGAAGCTGGTCAGGTATGTGCATGGGGGTGGTGGAAGAGGCATGGCCACTAACTTCTAACATCAGAACCCAAGTAGACCCTAGAGGTCGTTATGTCTTAGCTCCTTTCTCAGCCCAGGTCTAGAGTTCTCAGACCTGGAGAGAAGAAGTGACTTGTCCAAGGTCAGACACCTGGATGGACCAGGTGCTAATGAGGTCTTAAGTCTCTGACCTTGCTGGATGACCTCTTCTGGATGGCAGAAGTTAATTCCAGAGGGACACCTGAGGGGGACGAATGCTTGTGGCAACTGTGATGTGTACCATCCTGAGGGCAGCTATTGAAAGAAGAGAAGGCTTCCCAGGTGGCACTAGCGGTAAAGAATCCCCCTGCCAATGCAGGAGACGCAAGAGACTCAGGTTTGATCTCTGGGTGGGGAAGATCCCCTGGAGTAGGAAATGGCAACCTGCTCCAGTATTCTTGCCTGGAAAATTCCATGGACAGAGGAGCTACAGGCGTCACAAAGAGTCAGACATGACTGAGTGGCTGGGGTCACCAAGAGTCGGACACAACTGAGCAGCTGAGCACACACTGAGCAGAAGAGTGATAAGATCTTGTAGATGCTTTGGAAGGCTCTGGGGCAAAAGAGAGGGGCAGGGGAGGACGAGGCTGAAGGTTCCTGTTCTCCAGGGGAGGAGAGGTGTGGCTTTTCCCAGGGCAGGGCTGTGAGCAGCCAGGCAAGCAGATTGATTTGGGAGACACTTTAGAAGGTCGACTTGAAGATTTGGAGAGGTGCCACCTGTATGGATATGTGTTGGAGGATTCTGACCTCTGAGGCAGTGGTCAGTGAGGCATACAGGTGGCTCAGCTTGAAAGAGCTTGGCTGTGCATGGGGAGGGGGCATCTTGGGAAGTCAGGGGTGAGCATGCTGATGTTTGAGTTTTCCCTTGCAAGCTGTGTCCTACCCAAGGCCTTGAGACCTTAGAGCCAAGAGGAGAGAGCAGGACAGAGCTGGCTCTGAGCTCTTGGCTCCATCCCTACCCGCTGGGACACCATCAATAGTTAATGCCCCCTCTGTCTGTCACAGGTGGCTCCCAGGTGGGTGGAGGCGGGGCCCTGGCACCTGTGCTGTGATGTGCCTCTGGCTTCTGCCGTGGCTTTCAGTCCCAACCTGGCCAGGCTTTCTCAGGTGGCTCCTCACTCTCCCTGGGGGCCAGTTCCCCCAGCATATACACACAAACCATAAAAGGTGGCCATAAATCAGCCCAGACAGGCCAAGGCTACTCTTGTTTTCCCAGAATTGAGATCAAAGCCCCAGACCCTCACCCTGAGGCTCCGTACTTATTAAATTATTAAACTGTGAAGGGAAGGGAAAGCACAAAGGTCTGGATGGATGATCATAGAGTAAAAGAGAATGCGGAAAAATGGCTGAGAAATGAGGCAGCAGGTGGGAAAGGGGAAGAGAGGAGAGAAAAAAAGCTCTTTGTCTCTGCCCTGAGCTTGGAGACTTCACAGGGCTGTGAACCTTGCATCTGAACAGCCTCAAACCATTCCCTCCTACTTCTTCCTCTGATTTCTCATTGGGGTCCCATGACCAGAATTCATAGCCCCACTTTACACAGGAGAAACTGAGGTGCAGATTGTCACAGGATTATCAAAGGCTGTACTTTTTTTTTAAATATTTATTTATTTGGCTGTGTTGTTCGCTTGCGGAATCTTTTATTGTGGCACGCAGGCTTCAGAGTGCATAGGTTTAGTGTTTGCGGCGTATGGGCTCAGTTGCCCCGAAGCATGTGGGGTCTTAGTTCCTTGACTAGGGTTCGAACCTGCATCCTCTACTGTTAGAAGGCGGATTCCTAACCACTGGAGCACCAGAGAAGTCCCCCAAATCTGTACTTCTGAGTCCTGTTCCAGCCTCTTTCTAGGCCTCTTCATAGGTCCAGAATCAGCGTTAGGTTAATATCCGTTCTTGACCCTGGCTCTCAGGCTAGACTGGAGTTCGTGAAGAACCTCGTCCTGACCCCAGCAGGCCCAGCGAGGACCTCTTCCTGCCTGGAGACCCTGCACTTTCCTTTAGCTTCCTGGTGCAAAGACAGAGCTCGGACTCGAGGGAGTGCCTGTCCTGATGGAGGCAACAGATTCTGTCCTTGACTCCTGACTCCTCTTGATGGCAGGAAACAGCCTCCTCCCCCAACCCTGCTTCGTTGTAGTATAATTGGTAAATAAAATTGTAATGCACTTAGAGTGTACTGTGTGGTAATAGGTGTATGTATATATTATGAAATCATTCCTGCAATCAAGTTAATTAACACATCCATCTTCTCACATAGTTACTTTTTTTTGTTTGTTTGGTAACACTTAAGATCTACTCTTAGCAAATTTCAAGTATACAAGTATTAGGAACCATAGTCAGCATGCTGTGCCTTAGGTACTCAGAACTTACCTTGTAACTGAAGTTTGTATTTTTAACCAACATTTCCATTTACTCCACCTCCCAGCCCTTGGCAACCACTATTATACTCTCTGTTTCTTTCAGTTCAACCCCTCCTTTTTTAGATCCACATATAAGTGATATTCAGTTCAGTTCAGTTGCTCAGTCATATCTAACTCTTTGTGACCCCCTGGACTGCAGCACGCCAGGCTTCCCTATCCGTCACTAACTCCCAGAACTTGCTCAAACTCAAGTCCATTGAGTCAGTGATGCCATCCAACCATCTCATCCTCTGTCGTCTCCTTCTCCTCCTGCCTTCAGTCTTTCCCAGCATCAGGGTCTTTTCCAATGAGTATATTATATGGTATTTATTTTTCTTTATCTTTTCTGTGGCTTACTTCACTTAGTATTAGGCTCTCCATGTTCCTCCATGTTGCCCTAAATGGCAAGATTTCCTTCTTTTTATGGCTGAATAATATTCCATTTATATACATGCAAACAGACATATCTGTGTATACGTATATATATATATATACACACACACACTATGTTTTCTTTATCCATTCATCCATCAGTAGACACTTTGGTTGTTACCATATCTTGGCTATCGTGGATAATGTGGCAATGACCTTGGGTGTATAAATTAGCTCCTCAAGAAAGTGATTTCGTTTCCGTTGGATATACACTCGGAAGTGGGGCTGCTGGGTCATATGTAGTCTACTTTTAATTTTTTGGGAGACCTCTACACTGTTTTCCAAAACGGCTCTGCCCAGTTTACACCACCAGCAGTGTACAAGGGCTCCCTTTGCTCCACATCCTCGTCAGTATTTGTTTTTTCTTGTCTTTTTAATAGTAGACATCCTAACAGGGGTGAGATGTTACCTCATTGTGTCTTTTACAATCATTTTATTTATTTATTTTCGGCTCTGCTGGGGCTTTGTTGACTTGTGGTCTGATTGTGGCGAGTGGGGGCTACGCTCCAGTTGTGGTGTGCGGGCTTCTCACTGTGGTGGTTTCTCTTGTTGCAGAGCATGGGTTCTAGGGCACGTGGGTTGCAGTAGTTGTGGCTCCCGGGCTTCTAGAGCACAGGCTCAATAGTTGTGGCCCACGGGCTTAGCTGCTGCATGGCATAGTGGGTCTTCCTGGATCAGGGAGCGAACCCATATCTGCTGCATTGGCAGGAGGTTCTTTACCACGTTCTGATCCTCACTGTGGTTCTGATTTGCATTTCCCTCATGATTAGTGATGTTGAGCACATTATCATGTACCTGCTGGCCATTTGTATGTTTTCTTTGGAAAAATGACTATTCGGGTCCCTTGCCTGTTTTTTGATCGAGTTGGTATTATTATTATTTTTGCTATTGAGTTGTAAGAGTTTCTTATGTATTTTTGGAAATTAGCCCTTTATCAGATATATAGCTTGCAAATATTTTCTCCCATTCCACAGAGTGCCTTTTCATTTTATTTTTTACCTTGCATGCAAAACCTTTTTAATTCGAGGTGGTCTCACTTGTTTATACTTTCTTTTGTTGCCTCTGCTTTGAGTGTCAACCCCCCAAAATCGTTGCCAAGATCAGTGCCAAGAAGCTTAACTCTTATGTTTTCTTCCAGGATTTTTGTGATTTTAGGTCTTACATTTAGATCTTTAATTCATTTTGAGTTGATTTCTGTACCTGCTATGAGATGGGGGTCCATTTACTTTTTTTGCATGTGGATATCCAGTTTTCCTAGCACCTTTTATTGAAGAAACTATCCTTTCCCCATTGTATATCCTTGGCATCTTTGTTGAAAATTAGTGGACAGTGTATGTGTGGGTTTATTTCTATGCTGTCTATTTTTTTATGTTAACAGAGTATTGTTTTGATACTTATAGCTTTTTAGTTTAATTTGCAATTTGTCTTAGAAAAAATTGTCATAAAAAAAGAAAGGAAGTGTGATGCCTCTGTTCTTGCTCAAGAATGCTTTAGCAAAAAAAAAAAAAAAAGAATGCTTTAGCAGTTCTCCAGGTTAGCCACAAAACAAGTCTTACCGTATTGAAAGAAGGTTGGAATTTCATTGAGTATTTTTTCTGACCACAATGATATGAAACTAGAAATCAATTATAGGAGGAAAATGAGAAAATTCACTAATATGATTAAACAACATGCTTCCTGAACAGTCAAAAGGGAAATTTTAAAAGTCTCAAGACAAGTGAAAGTGGAAACCTAGCAAACCAATGGAATGTTAGGAGTTGCAGCACAAGCAGTTCTAACAGGGAAGTTTATAGTGATAAATACTCACATTAAGAAAAAAAAAAGAATGATTTCAAATAAATAACCTAATTTTATACCTCGGGGAATTAGAAAAAGAAAAACAAATTAAGCCCAAAGTTAGTAGAAGGAAGGGATTAAGTGAAATAAAGACTAGAATGACAGTAGAAAAGATCAACAAAACTGTTTTGTTTTTTAAACAGATAAGCAAAATGGACAAGTCTTTAACTAGACTAAGAAAAAAGAGAGAAGACTCAAATAAATAAAATCATTAATGAAAGAGGAGACATTGTAATGGATACCACATAAACCCAAAGAATTGTAGGGGGCTTTCCTCTTATATTTTCATCTACTGTGAACAATTATATGCCAACAAGTTGGATAACCTAGAAGAAATTCCTAGAAACATGCAACTTACCAAGACTGAATCACAATGAAAGAAAATCTGAACAGACCAAGAATGAATAAGGAAAACCCCTCTTTTGGGGGTGCAAAGAACCTAGCCAGTGCCTGAGAGATGCACAGGGGCTTTCTGCTCTTCTGAGCCAGGCGTGGCAGATCCTCTGGGGCTGAGGAGACAAGCCAGACATCCCGACCCTAGTGTGGAGCCAAGAGGATGGAGGAAGTGGTGGGATGAGGCTGTGAGTAACCAGGATGCCACTTACATGGAGCTTTCTGCATCAGAGTGCAGCCTTCCTCGAAACGGGGGTTTCCATTGCGTGAGAGTCCTCTAGTTCTCCTACTACAAAATGTGAAGGAAAGTATTTTAGGGAGCTTGGGTTCCCCTCATCTGGTCCCCAAGTTGAGGTTGTGTTAAGGAAACAAAATATAAGAAGAGCCTGGACTGGTTTTGAGAACAGAATTTCCTAAAATTTAGGGCTTGTTCTGAAGATGGTGGGGCTTTGCTCTCTGGTGCTAACGGTTGATTCCCAGGGTACAAGGTTCTATCTGGGAGATGAGGCTGCAAGATATGAAGGAGGATTTGGGGTAGGTATTGGTGCATCTGTCTGGGGAGTCTGAGTTCCACGCTGGGGTGAGGATTTTATCCCTAGGAGGAGTTTTCACTTCGGGGTCCAGAATTCACGATTGCAGTTGAGCATCGAGTCTTGGGGCCAAGAGTTCATTTGGGAGCTCCATATTCTAGGATTGGGTTGAGGTTCCAGTTTTAGGCTTGGAGGTTGATTATCAGATGGGAAGTCTTGTGCTCTGGGAGGAGAGGAAGAACTAGAACCCACTTTTTCTTCTGGGGAAGACTTTCTGGGACCATAAGCAGAGGAATGGACCAATACACTGATGATCAGGAAGCTGGATTCCAGCCCTTGCCTGGATATGAAACCAAGAATAAATCACTTATAAGCTCGAGGTCTCTGGCTGCAAGCTCGGCCAGGCAGTGGTGTTGACTCACAAAGCACCATCCAAGCTTGCTTGATCCTCCCAAAATGACACTAATGGTGGGCTCCATAGGCACCGACAGCCATTGCTTGGTGAGTCAAATCTCTGATGACAGTACTCAAGCCGCCCTGGGCACTGTCAGCTTGGTCCAATTAGTGCCAATCAGATCTTAACTTGTGCTGAGGGGCCCCCGGGACAGGGAGCGCACATGGAGTGAGATATGTTAAATCTGGGTCCCGGGGCTTGGAGTGTGGCTCTGGCAGGCGGGGGCAGGGCTGGGCTGGGCCCACGGCTTCTCTCCCTACAGGCCGGCTCCCATCCAGACTGACTGACGGGGGAGACGTGTTGTCGCTGTGATCAAGGGCCTTTCTCTCGTGTGCTTTGCAGGGCAGCTGGGAGGCAGAGAGTCATTGCTGGTGACCTCCTAGCGCCCCCGTCCACCCCCACGGCAGGCGGACTTTCTGGTCTTAGAGGTCCTCTTCCTTTTTGTCCAAAGAGGGCCAGCCCTGAATAATGCAGAGCAGTCAGGGTGGGGTCAGCAGGGAGCTTCCAGCTTGGGGTAGTTTCTCTAATGTTCCAGAAAAACTTCTCATTTGGGAAGGAGCCCTTTCTGGTGGCCCAGAAACCTGAGGAAACCTGAGAAGGTGGGGGAGTTTTCTCCACCACCAAGTCTGTCCTGGGGATGTAGGGATGGCTCTGTCTGGGTCTGCAGGGACCCTCCAGCCCCACTCTCTGGGCCTGGAAGGCCGAGAGGCCTGGGGGTCCTTCTGGGCTGTAGAATCGCAACCTAGACATTGAACTCTGGTGCTGTCCAGCAGGTCTCTGAAGTTCCCATGGGGCATCTGGGGGCACCTAGGCCAGTGGTCACACCTCAGATGTGAGGAGGGAGGAGAGGGAGACAGGGTGGTTGAGGCCCAGGCTCTGGAACTGGACTTCATCTTTGCTGCCTGAGCCACCTGAGGCCACACGCTTCTTCTCCACACCCCAGCTCTTTATTGGAGGTAAAGCTAGACGAGTAATAAATGCATAATAAATACTTCTTCTCGTTGCCATCATTAGGCTCAACTGTTGGGTCTTGGCTTAGACATCACTTCCACCAGGAAGCCTTCTCAGACCACCCTGGCTAGTCAGATGGCCTCGGTGTCCTCGCTCCGTGCTGCCCTGTGTTTCCCTCATGAGACTGACCACACTGGCCATCAGGGCCTGTTTACTTGTTAGTTTCTTTTACTCCCTGGCTTGCTCACTGTATCGCTGTATCGCTGCCACCAGTGCCTGGCTCACACAGTGGGCACTTGATGGATATATATTTTAAAAAATGTTTATTTATTGGGCTTCCCTGGTAACTCAGCTGGTAAAGAATCTGCCTGCAATGCAGGAGACCTCAGTTAGATTCCTGGGTTGGGAAGATCCCCTGGAGAAGGGATGCCCACTCCAGTATTCTTCTGCTTCCCTGGTGGTTCAGACAGTAAGGAATCCACCTGCAATGTGGGAGACCTGGGCTCAACCCTGGGTTGGGAAGATCCCCTGGAGGAGGGCATGGCAACCCACTCCAGTATTCTTGCCTGGATAATTCCCACAGACAGAGGAGCCTGGCGGGCTACAGTCCATGGGGTCACATACAGTCCATGGGGTCACAAAGAGTCGGATGCAACTAAGCACAGCACATGTATTTATTTGGCTGTACTGCGTCTTAGTTGAGGCACACGGGGTCTTCAATCTTCACTGTGGCAGGCGAGTTCTTTTAGTTGCAGCATCTGGGATCTAGTTCCTTGACCAGGGTTTGAACTCTGGATCCCCTGCATTGGGAGCGTGGAGATTTAGCCACTGGGCCACCAGGGAAGCCCCGAAAGATACTTTGAAGTGAATGCAAGGATGGACTGATTCTCGGGAATTCAAACTTTTCTTCTATGGGCTCTTCAGGGCTGCTACAGCCTCACTTTTCTTTGTTGAAATGACATTTCTGCACACCAGGCCCTGGGGCAAGAGAAGGGGAGAGCAGTATGGAAGTGATGGTTTGTGTGTTCATTCCCTGATGGCACAGGTGTTCTCTGAGTGCCTCCTGGGCGCAAGGCCTTGTGCTAGCCTCAGAACAGACATGGTCCTGCCCTCATAGCGCTTATGGTGCTGATCACTGCGGCTGAGGCAGATGACAGCAGAGGAGGGTAGTTAGTTAGGCTGAGTGGGGTCTGGGAGGGTTTCCAGGAGGAGCAACTTGCTTTGCGGAATGGTGGGAAGTGTGGATAAAGATGGCCAGCTCTCGGGTGGTGAGCAGGTAGCAGATGGAGCAGACAGAGCCATCTGTGTTTGGGCAGTAAAGCCAAGCTGGCCAATGACGGCGTGTTCAGTGTCCTTGACTATCAAGTTGAAGGAGGATTCAGAAGCTGTGGGTGCCACCAGCTCTGCCGTCCACAGACCAAAGACCTTGAGCAGTACTTGTCACTCCCTGAGTGCTGGTTCTAAGATGGAAACTGTGATGCCTTCCAGCCCCCTGGGGTTGTCAGATTGCAATGGCAAAGCACTTTGTAAATGGAGCTGGCCCAGGAATGGAGGGGTCCAGGGGCAGGCCCTGACCAGTTAGGTAAAAGGCCTGTGGATCTGGAGGGAGCCAGTGGGAAAACAGGAAGGCAGCCCAGCTTCAGGCTTCTCTGTTTTGTAAATAATTAAATTCTTATCTCAGGTTTGTGGTGTCCACATTGTGGGAGGCAGGTGGGGCCGCTGGGAGCAGGTGGCCGAATTATCCAGGAAGTGGAGCCCCTCTCCTCCCCCTAGCCTCCTGGTCACCCACCCCCGGCAGGTGGGGTTGGGGTAAGAGGAGCCTCCCAGGGTCTTCTGGTGGCTGGCTGCATCAGTCTTCCTCTGCATTTCCTTTTCTCTCTCCCTCTCTCCATGTTCAATTGTCTGGCCCCCCTCTCCACAATCCCACCGCTGCAGACACAAAGGGCCTCTTTTCCCCTCCACCCCAGCCCCTCGGCGCTGTTCCCCCAGTGCCTGCCCCGCATCGCTGCCTGTGGAAACCCTTCTCCTCCCAAGGGCCCCTCCTCAGACACCTCCACCTCCAGAAGGCTGGCACCCCCAAGTCTGCCAAGCCTGTCGGGGGCCTTAGGGGAGCACCGACCTCTCCCTCACCGCATGATCCAGAGACAAACAGTCGTTTTTTTTCATTTTTAGTGCTTAATACTGAAACTGTGAAGGTCTGTTTAGTCTTGTCCAGTTAACATAAACCAGCCGGAACTGGGCCGTGGCTGGGAACTGTGCTCTCAGTTCCCTTATTTGGAATGAAATTCACTGTTTTTTACTGGGAGGCAGTGGGGCCTTAGGGAGGCCCCGCCGCACCCCCTCCCCAGGGTGTGGCCTGAGTGGCCCCGCCAAAGGTCACCGGGGTGCCCATGACCCAGAACTTGGCCCTAAGATGCTAACCACATTCGGTGCTTCAGGGATGGAGAGGTTTGGGATCATAGTGTCCATTCCTGCCCTGTTACAGGGAGAAACTGAGGCTAGTATAGGAGAGGGCACCAACTCAGAGTCACAGGGCAGATCGAAGCAGAGGAGGTCTGGAACGCGGGGCTCCTGGTTCTCCGGCTCTCAGGTCTCTCTGCTCCTCCAGGGCACCCTGAGTCTAGGAGCTGGTGGGGGCGGGGCTGCATGGTGGGGTGGGGGCTCATGAATCTGGCTGAAGTGGCCTGAGGTCTGGGAGTCTCCCCAGCCTTCTGGGGAAGCAGCTGAGCAAAGAGGCAGGGGCAGGGAAGAAAGGCAGTGGTTGGTGGGAGAAAAGGGAGAGGTGGCCGAGGGTCCAGGAGAGCTGGGTGCTGGTCCCGACTCTGCTGCTGTCACTGTGACTTTGGGCTCCACCTGTCCTGGAGACTCAGCCGTGTTTTGTGCATCTCGCAGGTTGGGCCTTGGATGAACAGAGGTCGGGGGGTGTTCCTTGCCTGTGTTGGACTGTGGGAGCCAGCTCATTAGGCAGGTTACTATCCCTCCCTGTGCGCAGGGCTCCTCTGCCCTAGAAGGTGTGGTCTTTTTAAGATTTCTCTGCAAGAGCATGAGCTTTAGAGGCAGAACTTGGATTCTAGTCTTGACTCTGACACTTATTAGCTGCGCTACTAATTATGGACAGATTTCAAAACCCAGGGCTCTAGAAGGAGCAGTGAGGATCTTTGCAAGAATGACATGAACTCGATGATGATATGTAAAAGGTCTGTACCCAGTAACCAGAGCAAGGGGGCCACTGACCTCTGAGCCGCACAGTGCACTCAGGCCAGCCTTGGGACTCTGTGACCTGCTTCCTTTGCTCGACCCAGGTCCCTCCTCGAAAACCACCAAGGGTGTGTTTAGATATTCTTTCTAGAGGGAACCTCCCCACCCCACTCAACATCCTTTAAAATAGCTTCTCATTTATTCACTTATTCTTCTTACACAGACCACACAGCTGGGACCTAGGAAGCTGTCACTAACCAGTGTAGAAATTCCTGAGACTTTGAAAGAGGAAAGAGAAGTGTTAGAAATCGCAGGCCTGAGAAATCCTAAGCGGAAGCCCCTGGCGCTGGGGAACGGGGCCGGGAGACCTTGCATTGTTTACTATGAGCATACCAGTCACTGCTCTCTTAGCAGTAATGCCAGTGCTTGTATCCAAGGCTGTGTATAAAGATACATTGAACAGCTGCTCCTACGCGGTTAGTGAGGCACTCATTTACAAAAGATCACCTCGTTGCCAAGAGCAAACCATCACCTAGTAAAACAGTAACTCAGCATTAAAAGCAAAGGGAGATGATAGATGGACCAGTGTCCACACAAGCCGGGGGGTTCTCTGGGTGGTGGGAGCCATTAAAGGTTTTAGATTCATTTTCTGGATAGCTCATTCTAGCTGGTCCATGGAGGGTGGATTTAAGAGGGATACAGTGAGAGCTTCCCTGGTGGCTTAGAAGGTAAAGCGTCTGCCTACAATGCAGGAGACCTGGGTTCAATCCCTGGGTTGGGAAGATCTCCTGGAGAAGGAAATGGCAACCCACTCCAGTATTCTTGCCTGGAGAATCCCATGGATGGAGGAGCCTGGTAGGCTACAGTCCATGGGGTCACAAAGAGTCAGACACGACTGAGCGACTTCACTTTTACTTTTCACTTTCACAGTGGGAGCAGGGAGACCAGTTATGATGGGAGTGTAGCTGTCTGGCGGGGGTGGGACAGATGCCAAAAACTGAAGTGCAGTTTTGGTGAAAGAGAGGAAGGGACACATTTGAGACACACTTAGGAGGTGTGCCTGGCAGCACTGGTACATGAATGGAGGTGGGGGTAAGGGAGAGGGAAGAATCGGAGATGGTGCCGGGGTTTTCAAGTGTCTGGAAGGCTGGTGATCCCACAGGACACCGAGCGGGAGGGGAGGGTTGGAGGGGAAGAGGGTGGGTTGAGTTTGGGGATGTCAGAGAAGCCCTGAGGCATTCTGGGTGAGTCGTTGGGTTGGCAAGGCCATGTGTGAGCTTTAAACTCAGGGGAGAGGTTGTGGCTGCAATGGAAGGGCAGAGGGCTGGAGAGGCCGAGCAAGGTCCTGGTGGTAGAGTTTAGAGGTCGTGATATGGCGTAGCGCTGTGGTTCTCAGACCTTAATTGGCCTACAGATTGCCTGGAAGCTTGAAAATCTGCAGGTTCCTATCCCTCACCTCCTCCAGTTAACCTGGTTTAGTAAATCTGGGGGTGGGTGCCTAGGATCTGCTTCTTAAAACAAGAACATCAGGCCACACTGGTGTGAAGGATCCATACACCATTGGTTGTGAAACACTTGTCTGGGGTCAAATCTTGACTCTTGGATCTTGACTTTGGACACATCTCTTGATCTTCCAGACATGGATTTCTTTGTCAGTTACTAGGCATTCTAGTTCCTACCTCACAGGGCTGTGGTGTGAATTAAATGAAGTCATAGCTGTAGGTAATGTGGCTAAGGACCTGGTGCCTAGTAAGAGCTCAGTATGGAAGAAGTATTTCTTGTTTATTATTGGAAGTTTGGAGATGGTGAGCAATGGGGCAGGGCAGCTGCTGACCACACAGACGGGTCAGTCCCAGGCGAGTACTCTTGGTTTGAACGGGCCCCAAATTTCCATCTCCAAAGTGTCTTACCTGAGTTGGTAGGGCTGGGGGCTCCTGACTCATCTGATCAAGTTCACAAAAACCCATGAATCAAATCAGAAGTCAGTTTACCACTTCTCACAGAAACAGACTGTGTCGACTATTGGCACATTTCCCCCCTGCAGAAAGCCACTGAAGTGCTGGGTGAACCTGGCACCTGACAGAGAGCTGGGGCCCCAATCTGAGGACTGAATGACCTTGGAGTCTGAACCCTGCCCAGGCCACTTCATTAAGAGAAATGTCTGCCAGGTGAACCTAACACTTGGACCAGCCTGGCAGGACGTCATCTCCCTGACCGTGCTCCGTGGGCCCCACCACGGTTTGCCTTGGTGACACCCCTTTCCCCTGACACCTTGGTGGCCAGTGAACACGGCTTTGCTTTGGATTTGTTAATGCCTGTGGTCATGTCTCCTGTAAGTCCCACCACGTCTGGGGCTATTTTGTTTTGGCGGGTAACTTTGCATGCCCTGATCCTATGACCAACCACTTTCTTAGACTACAGTTCAGGGAAAGCTTATTGCTAAGTTCCATGGGGACACCTCACTGTGGCCTCCTCTCCACTAATTGCCCACAGGGCGTTTCAAGAAGGAGGGAGTAGGTTGAATCAATGATGGCATCTCTCATACTTCTGGGGGCTGGCTGGGTTGGGTTCCCCTCCATAGGAATTAAGGAACCCCTTAAAGACTTCTCTGGAAGACCCCAAATCCTCCTCCTGAACCTGTGTGTGGTTTTGGATCCCCTTGTCACAGACATCATATTGCATCCTCCTCATTTTTAAAATGATTTTATTTATTTATTGACTGTGCTGGGTCTTTGATGCTGTGTGAGCTTTTCTCTAGTTGTGGTGACCTGGGGCTACTCTCTTGCCGCGGAGTACGGGCTCTAGGGCACACGGGTTTCAGGAGCTGTGATGCCAGGCTCAATAGTTGCTTCTCAGCGTGTGGGATCTTCCTGGATCAGGTATCGAACCTGAGTCTCCTGCACTGGCAGGCGGACTCTTTACCACTGAGCGACCAAAGGAGTCCCCTCATCATTTTTGTCACCGTTTGAAACTCTACCACTATCACCAACAACAGATGATTTAGAAAGAGTTTATTAAATTATAAGAGTAATATACCTTTTGACTAACATCTCCTCATTTCCTCCATCCCTCAGTCTCTAGCAGCCACCAGTCTACTCTCTGCTTTAATGAGTTTGACTTGTTTTTTTGGAGTTGACTTGTTTTTTTGGAGTTGCCTTTTATTTTTTTAAAAATCTATTTGTTTTTAATTGAAGTATGAGTTTGACTTCTAAGATTTCATATGTAAATAAGTTCATGCAGGACTTGTCTTTGTCTAGCTTATTTTATTTAGCATAATGTCCTCTAGGTTCATCGATGTTGTCCCTAATGGTGGGACAACATTCTTAAAAAAGAAATATGATATTGTGAAATAATGTTCCATTGTATATATGTACAACATTTCCTTTACTGACTCATCTATAGACAGGCTGTTTCCATGTCTTGGCTATTGTGAATAGTGCTGCTGTGAACATGGGAATGCAGATAACTCTTTGAGAGAGTGATTTTATTTCCTTTGGATATATACTCAGAAGTGGGATTGCTTTTACTGCCTGGCTTGCTCACCGCTGTATTGCTGCCACCAGGGCCTGAATCAGCTTTACTGAAGTATAATAGATGCACAGTATGTATACTACATATATAATAAAGTACAGTTTTATGTGTTTTGACATACATATATATCCATTAGCCCTGTAAGTTCATGAACATCTGCATCACCCTGAAAAGTTTCCTGTGCCTTTAGAAACCCTCTCTCTCTGCCCCTCACCCCCAGATTCAAGTAATCATTGATCTGCTGTCACTAAAGGTTAGTTTTCATTTTTTGAGAATTCTGTGTAAATGGAATGATATCGAATACACCCACTTTTCCTCTGGCTACTATCACTCAGTATACTTATTTTGAGATACATCCATGTTGTGGTGTGTATTCATAGTTCGTTCCTTTTTATTGCTTAGTAATATTCCATGCTATAGGTGTACAATTTGTGTATCTGTTCATCTGATGATGGGCATTTGGGTTCTTTTCAATTTTATGCTATTACAAATAAAGATGCTAAGAACATTTGTGTATAGGTCTGTGCTCAGTCATGTCCGACTCTTTGTGACCCCTGCCAGGCTCCTCTGTCAATGGAATTTTCCACATAAGAATACTGGAGTGGGTTGCCGTTCTTCCTTCTCTAGGGGATCTTCCCAACCCGGGGATCAAACCCATGTCTCTTGTGTCTCCTGAGTTGGCAGGGGGATTCTTTACCACTGTGCCACCTGGGAAGCCCTTATGTATTCTGGGTGCTATATTAGATATGTGCTTTGTAATAATTTTTTTCCCTGTGGCTTTTCTGTTTATTCCCTCTTTTCATTCTCTTAAAAGAGACTTTTGATACGTTTTATGTAATATTTAAATAAATGACATAGTTTTCCAGCATCTCAACCTGTCATAAACAAGTTCATAAACAACTTCGTGTATTATGCATACAGTTCAGCTGAGGAAGCAGCAGGTGCACGGAGACACCAGGGGACACCCCAATAGTTTTGAAGTCTGTGTGCTGTGGTGTCAGTCCTGTGTTCCAGAGGGAATGGAGCTCATCAGTGTGGCTGAGACCCTGTTTTTATTTGGGGTGGCAATGTGTCCAATGAAAAGACGGAATGTTCCACCTTCCCTTACATCTTGGTTTAGCCATGTGACTACATTCTGGTCAATGGAATGTAAATTAGAATTGTTGGGCTGGCTTTGAGTAAGGCATTTTTAAAGAGGCCCAGATAGTTGGTGTAGTTCCTTTGATTTTGGTTTTCTGTGTTCCTTCTGCTTCCTACCTGGAAAATGGACAAGGTGGCTGGAGCTTCAGCAGCTAACTTGGACCAGGAGGCAACCTTGGAGTGTCTTGTGGAATGGTGGGGTAGAAAGATAAAAGAAGCCTGGTCCCTGATGACTTCAGAGCTGCCACACTAGACTTGGGCTGCATACATGCAGACTTCTTCTATGTGAGAGGAAATACCTTATGTGTTTAAAAATCTGTGTTATCTCTGTTTTTTTGTTACTAGCAACCAAATCCAGTTGCTAAAGCAATTTGGTTAATATGGCAGTGGGTCAAGGGGAAGTCATTTCTACTGAATATGTATTTATATCATCGTGATCATATTGTTATAATACTTTTTATTCCTGCTTTCCATACTTTATCACTACTACTGTTTTCTTCATCATCACACCATATTCAGCTTTATCATCATCTTGCTCATATTGTTATTATTTTGAATAGTAATTATTTTCATTATTGTAACAGTCTTTGAATTTGCTTCTTGTTGATGGAGGACTGTTTGTGTGTAAAATGTATTTCTCTTGTTTAATATTCCATAGTGATGGGACAGGTACAGAAAAGGGGGAGACTTTGCCACCAGAAACGTCTGTGGAAATGGGTAGAGTTGGTGCTCAGATCTTGTGCAGCTTCAGTGTTCATTGGGAATGAGCTGTGTCAGTCATTTCTGCTCTACTAATAGCCAGCATTGCTTCCACATGGGGCAGCCCTCCAGGCATGTAAGTGAAACAATAGGATTGGGTGGTGGGGCAGGTCTGAGTCAGCAGTTGCCTATAAAGAAAGGCAGAGGAAATTAAACTTGATGGTGTAGGAAATGAGAAGTGATTGAAGTTTTTTTGTTTGTTTTTTGCCTGCACTATGCAGCTTGCAGGATCTCAGACCTGACCCATGGCAGTTAAAGCCCCATATCGCTGGTGGGAGGCCACCAGGGAACTCCCAAGTGATTGAAGGTTTCTGGGTGGCAGTGGGGGGGCAGCATGGCTAGTGCACGAAGGATTGGGGATGGGTGAAGGGGACTCAAAGGCGGGATGCCCACTTAGGAGACTCTCACGGTGGTCCAGGCATGAAGTGGTGAATTTCCATTGTTAGGCAGGTCAGATGTTATTCAGTGACCATCAAGAGGCGAGTAAACATGCAAAAATAATTTTTAAAATTATCAGAGGATATGCTTGTATAAGGAAAAATAGGGAGAAAGTGAGGAGAGCCTGGACGAGCCATTAGACCTCACTGCTGGCGAGCCTGCATGAAGGAAGAGAGGTGAGGAAGGAAGTTTGGCAGAAACATTTTAGGCTGCAGGGCAAGTCTAGGGAAAGTTCTTCAAGGCCCTTGGGTCGTCCTCAGACCGAGCCATAGTCACTGGTCAGAGGAGTCCCACGTCCCCCAGGAATGGGCCTGCCTTACTTTCTCTGCCCCACGTAGTCATTGGCTGGGAGTGGCTATTGGAGGCAAGGCCGTGGAGCAAGGGCTGGAGTGGATTTCAGAGCTCCGGGGTGGGGCCCTCATTCAGTTATGCCTCCTGTAGGGAATGGTCTAAGAGGGCATGATGTGGGTGGGAGATATGGGGCAGGTGACTGCTCCTGTCTTGGGGTTCTGCTTGCAAATCACACACGTGGCCCTGGACTGACTTAAACACTGAGCAGCAGGCTGTACTATCTCAGGGCATAGGAGGCCCTGAGAGGAAGAAGTGGATGTCCTCCTGTGGACATCCACAGGAGGTGGATATCAGGCTTGGTGGAGTCTGGGCTCAACGATGAGGTGAAAGATGACACACTTTCCATCTCTCTGCTCTGCCACCCATGGGTTGGCTTCCTTTGGGGCTGGTAGTGACATGGCCATGGCAGGCCCCAAAATCATAGTCAGACCCAACAACGTCTAGAGGAGGAAGAACAACCCCTCTTGTGTTTCTGCTTTCATGCACGCTAAGTCATTTCAGTCCTGTCCGACTCTTTGCGACCTCCTGGACTGTAGTCCCCCAGGCTCCTCTGTCCATGGGATTTTCTCAGCAAGAATACTGGAGAGGGTTGCCATCTCCTCCTCCAGGGGATCTTCCCGACTCAGGGATCGAACCTGCGCCTCTTATGTCTCCTGCATTGGCAGGTGGGTTCTTTACCACTAATGCCACCTGGGAGGCCCTTTGTATTTCTAAGGAGCTAGCCAACCTTTCTGGAGAAGGCAATGGCACCCCACTCCAGTACTCTTGCCTGGAAAATCCCATGGACGGAGGAGCCTGGTAGGCTGCAGTCCATGGGGTCACTAGGAGTCGGACATGACTGAAGCGACTTAGCAGCAGCAGCAGCAGCAGCAGCAAACCTTTCTCAGAGGGGCTTTGTAGATTCCCTACTATGCTTCATTGGCCAGAAGTGGGTCACCTGGCCATACTTGACCCAAGGGGGAATAGAACCGCTATGATTGGTTTATACTGGTGAATTGCAACTCTGGATACACATTAGAACCACCTGGAGAGCTTTTAGAAGCACACATGCCTGGGTCCCACCCTCAGAGTTTCCATATTAATTGGTCTGGAGTTGGGAGCTGGGCATCAGTAGCTTTATAACCTCCATGCTGCTGCTGCTGTTGCTAAGTCGCTTCAGTCGTGTCAGACTATGTGCGACTCCATAGATGGCAGCCCATCAGGTTCCCCCGTCCCTGGGATTCTCTAGGCAAGAACACTGGAGTGGGTTGCCATTTCCTTCTCCAATATAACCTCCATGCTGCTGCTGCTGCTAAGTCGCTTCAGTCGTGTCCAACTCCGTGCGACCCCACAGACAGGCTCCCCCATCCCTGGGATTCTACAGGCAAGAATACTGGAGTGGGTTGCCATTTCCTTCTCCAATGCATGAAAGTGAAAAGTGAAAGTGAAGTCGCTCAGTCATGTCCGACTCTTAGCAACCCCATGGACTGCAGCCTACGAGGCTCCTCCATCCATGGGATTTTCCAGGCAAGCGTACTGGAGTGGGGTGCCATTGCCTTCCCCATAGGTGATGCTAATGTGTAGCCAGGGTGGAGAGTCCCTGTTGTTTTGGAGCAGAACAGATGCTGGGGAGTCAGCCGCAACGTCCACTCCAGTCACTTAGCAGTTTTGTGTGGCTTGGGCAAATCAGCCTCTTTGAACCTTAGTTTCCTCATCTATAAAATGGAGCCTGACAAGAACTGCCTCCTGCGTCACAGAGAAGACTGAATGAGCTCACAGATGCTCATAACTTTGCCGATTGTAAGTCCCTGACACCTGAGAGAGTTTGCACATCACTCCCCTTCCATGTGGAGGGAAAATTTAGCTCCTCCACTGCCTGGGGTAGCCAGGGTAGAGATTTCTCCTGAGCTTAGCTTCCTGCCATGAAAGTAGAAAACAGAAGAAAAGGGAGACTGGGGAGCCACAGGCAGTGGCGGTGGGCTTTTTCCTTCTTGGATGGCGTGGGTTTTGAATGCGCTGCTATAAATGGTTTATGCAAACGAGCTGGAGGGGCTCATCTCCCTGCCGCCTTAATGCGGGAGCGGCTGGGCTGGAGCCAGGTATGTGGTTTTTAGCACAGGCCTGCAGCCTGTGGTTAGGGGCCGGTGGTTGCTCTCTTGCTGCCTCCAGGGAAGATGGTCAGATAAGGCTGTGGTTCCTCAGTGTTCTGGGACACACCTGGCTGCTCCGCTTCTAGGCTGTTTCTACCGAAGTGAGCACTGGCTTGTACTGCCAGTAGAACTCAGGGAACAAGGAGAGCCACCCGGGGAATGTGAGATCATGGGTCAGGCAGTTTGTGACCTTCCAGTACCGCTGGGCCTGCCTGGGGCATTGTGGCTGGGCTGAGGCTCCATAGAGCCTGGAGAAGGGTCAGAGGGGATCAAGTAAAACCCCTCACCGTTAGCCTCGGCCTCTCTTCTTTCAGTTTTCCAGTTCCTCTCCTTTTCTTGCTTCCTTCATAAAATATAGTTTGAGCAGACCCAGCGCCCACCACGTTAGGTGCTAGGGATCCAGAGCTAAAAAGACACCTGCCTGCTCTCAGGTTGCTCCCAGTATGGGAAGAGGACCCCTGGCATCACTGCAGGACTGGGGCTGCACGAATGGATGGAAGTGCCTTGGAGGCAGAAGGCCTAGTCTTCCCACACCCCAAGGCTGGGATGACCTCAGAGGAAGGGGCCATCCAAGCTGAGAGATGAAGGCAAGGTGGGAGTTTTCGAGTGACTGGTGTGGTGCAGGGCACTCCAGGGAGAGGAGAGCGCCGCGGACCTGTGTGATGCAGCTGTGTTCTGGGGCTCGCATGGTTTAAGTGCACAGAGTGTGGCTGCTTGGGGCTGGGGAAGTCACAGCCTGAGGTGACGCCAGGTACCTTGGGCTGGGACCTTGGTTGCTTCCCAAAGGAGGGTGGAGCTTATCCACCGTGGGCTCTGAGCTGGGCAGTGCCCTAGCCGATGAGTCAGGCAGAAAGGTCAGCCTGCAGCCCTGAGGGGGGACAGGCTGTTAGAAGAACTGTCCAGGTCAGGATGATGCTGGTGGCCTGAACTGTGGAAGTAGCCAGGGCATGGATCATGGAAGGACACGGTGATGGCCCACATGGGGAATCCAGGCTGACGCCAGATGTGTGGCCTGGCTGGTGGCACTCAAGGGGTAGACCAGGCAGGCCACAGAACCCTGGGGAGGTGCCCATGTCGGGTGGGGTCAGGAGGAAGACTGAGAGGCAGTAAGTTAGAGCGTGCTGGCTGGCCCATCCTTGGTTTTCCATTAGACCATGGTGGAAAGCAGGGCTGGGAGCGGTAAGGGGGGAGTGGTGATCCTTGATTGTTTCTCCCTGAAGGATTCCCCTCCCACATCCTGAAGATACACGAGTCCAATTCATCCATTTTACTGATGTGGAAACTGTGGTCCACAGAGGAGTTTGACTTGCCCCAGGTCACACAGATAATTATTATGGAGGTGGTGTCATGACTAGTTAAAATGGGTCCCCAAGCAAAGGCTTATGTAGCCCACACCCCTTAATTGGTGCTGAGAACACTTGTTTTCCTGGCAGGAGAAGTGGGTTTGGGTAAGCAGAGTTGAGATTGTGAGGCCTGGGGCATTGTTTTAGGGAGGGGAGAGAGATCCTTGCTTCTTTTCACCTAAAGTGTGTGTGTCGCTCAGTCGTATCTGACTCTTTGCAATCCCATGGACTGTAGCCCTCCAGGGTCCTCTGTCCACGGGATTCTCCAGGCAAGAATACTGCAGTGGGTTGCCATTCCCTTCTCCAGGGGATCTTCCTGACCCAGGGATTGAACCTGGGTCTCCTGCATTGCAGGCAGATTCTTTACTGTCTGAGCCACCAGGGAAGCCCATTCACTTAGTAGTGGGACCCAGCCCACCAGGAGCAACATTGACCCACCTCCTGGCGCCTTACCCCCACCAGAAGGAAGGAACCTGTGCAGACATTGTAAGAGACTGCCCTCCTTGAGTCTCCCCAAACCCAAGCAGGCTTCTTCAGACCTTCCTTGGCCTTGGTCAAGTTTTACCATGGACTGTAGGAGTCCTGGCTCCCAGGGAAAGCTTTATCCTCTAAACTCTGATGCTGGCAAGCCCACCTTGTGCATTGCTAGGGTGGCTGGTGGATTATCTGACCCCAGGCTCCAGCAGCTCGAGGGATGGAGGGAGGGAGAGGGTGGCATCTTGAAGGAGGAGCCTGAATATGTTAACTGAAGAGAGAGGCAAGAAAGGTGGGTGAGGCAAGGCCTCGGATGACGGTGCAAACTGGGAGATGGGGCAACTGCAGGAAGCAGCTGCAGGGAGGAAAAGGGGCTTTCTGTTATTGCATTCACCCTGGGGTGGCTACCCTTCTGGGGCTGTCCTTTAGGTGGAAGACCATAGTCCCGACAGCCCCTTCCATTGGCTGCACCTGAGCTCTGGCTTCAGCAGGGGAGCAGCCAGCACTGAGGCAGCTGCAGGCTTGTGGTCACCCCTGGGCCTTTAGGGACAAGAGCCCCTGTTGCGGGCTGACTGATGATGCAATGTGAGGTTGTCTGGGTTTGGGATGAGGACCAAGGGCTGGAGGTGCAGGGGCAGGAAGTTGAGTCCCTCTGTGGGCTCTGTGGGCTCAGTGGGCTTGGAAGCCACAGGCGTCTCGTGACAGGCCCTGAACAGACCCCAGTACTCACAGGTGCCACCGTGCCTGGGTATCCTGCTCTCAGCTCTGCAGCCAGCATGGCTGACGTCCCCTGTGTTCCAGGTCATGGCCCCGGGTGGTGGGCACAGAGCTGGCATAGTTCAGTGGCTGGCCTTTAGGTCAGCCACTCACTCTGGCTCTGTGAGAACAGAAGCACCAATCTGAGACCCTGCTCCCCCAAAGGACCTGCCACCCCCTCTCTCTTTTCAGAATATTTTCAGGTTTTTGTCTTAGGCCTGTGAGGGTGGGTACTGCTCTGTGTTAATCCCCACTTCCCCTTTGGTCATGTACATGGTGTAAAGCTCTGGTCTCCAAAACTCAAGAGCCCCTGTCCACCTCCCAGTGTCGGGGTGGGCCCAGAACCTGCCTTGGGTGAGGTCTCTTGTGGTACAGGGCCCCAGGCAGGGTCGGATAGTGTCTGCGGGTACCGTATAGCCAAAGTCCAGAGTCAGCTAACCTTGGGATCAGCAGATTTTACATTTGCACCTTTGCTGACCAGGGCCCCTCTGACCAATGCTGCATTTATTGAATTGAAGGTGGCTTTTCTCAGGGCAGTGTTGTGTAGTAGACAAAGCCCAGCACCCTGGGCTCCGGAGTCTGAGATCTGGGTTCTGGACCCTGCTCTGGCACCTTGTAGCTTCTACAATTCATTTTTGTCTCCTTGAGCTTCTGTTTCTCTCATCTGTCAAAGGAGATGAGCAGCTGCCCTCTAGTACCTGATGGGGGCTTTTTGCAAATCCAGTAGGATATTTTTGTGAACATTTTCTCTGGCTTGTACGAGCTGGGTTTTTCCAAGAGGCCACATGGCAGAGAGGCCCGCGCTGGTACTCTGATACCAGGTCAGACGTGTCCAGATCTCAGTTTAGCTGCATGTTGACTGTGTGACCTGGCTGCGGTGTTCCACTTCCCAGGCCTCGGTTTCCTCATCTAGACCCGGAGTTCCCAGTGCCGCCCCTCCCTATGTGTGCTCAGAGCAGGTGTTTCAAGGTGCTGGCAGCTGATGTCATTTTCTTAATTGATCTGGATGCTTGCTTGTTTTAGTTTCTGCCTAGTTTCTGCAGCAGGAGGAGGTGGTACTGGGGCTCCCACTGATGGGGTAGTGGGGAGCCAGGTCAGAGGTCATGGTGAGGAGAGGGAGGCAGCCCAGCCCAGTGGTACTAAGGAACTCTGAGAGGCAGGAGCCCCCGGTGGCCAGCTGAGCTGCTGGGGATGGAGTTCTCTCCTTTGGATGGGATTCTGGGACTTCAGGGCCCACCTGCCCTCTGACAGCCCCTGGGACTCGCATTTCAGCCTCTCTGCTCTGCTGCATGGCTTCCTGGATACCAACTCCTCCTTTGCATCCTGGGCCCTGGGTGGTCACCAGCCTGGTCCTCACCAACGCTGCATCCATGACCATTCGCTTGACCAGTAGCCGTCTGTCCTGGGAGGGGCACCATGCAGGGCCTCAGTGCAGGCTCTGGAGGCCAACTGACCCGAGGTCAGATCCCACATCTCCCTGTTCCTACTCCGTGTCCCAGTTTCCCATCCTTAAGGCCCATCCACGATAGGGTCCCAGTTTCCCATCCTTAAGGCCCACCCACGATAGGGCCTTTGTGTCAGTTCAAGTCTTTAAGTATCTCATCAAGAGCACTCCCGCGGTCACGGCACTTCTGTGCATCCACCCTGTTCTGTACACACTACCTATGGGGATGTATTTCATACTTGAGGAGCCCTGTGAGGTCAGTGCTTTTATTGTCAACCTCATTTTCAGTTGATAAAACGGGCACCCAGTACATTTTATATCTGAGATTTGAACAAACCCAGGTTGTCTGGCTCAAAAGCTCGTCCTTTACCACTACCTCTGAAGCACCTAATGTCTGCAACCTCTGAGTGATGCAGTGAGTAATATCTGGTGTTGTCAGATCCTTGGGGTCTGGCTGCCAGTGGCCCTTCTGGGAGTGCCCCAGAGCCTGGCCCCGTGGAGTCCTGCACCATCACCCTCGCTTGCCTGCTAATGCCCAAAGGAGAGGCCCTGGCAGTGGGCAGGAGGCAGGGTCAAGGCATAGAAGTCGAGGTGAGGGCCACGTCAGCTGGTCCTGGACTCTGCTATCCCACAGTAGACAGGATCTGGGAGGGGCATGAAGCAGGAGAGAGTCTGAGGAAGTGGACTCCTCAGAGGCAGGAAGGTGGGCTGGAGGAGGCGTGGGGTAGGGGAACTTCCCAGCCTGTGGGGGGCTTCAGATATCTGGGTGCTGAGATCAGAAAGGGTGGGCCCTGGGATTCCTGGCTGAATCACAAGGCCTGGAGGTGCGTGTATGAGTGTGTGGCAGGGAGGGGGTGGGGAGGGACAGGATGGGGGAGGGTGGACTCTGGCTGCAGAGGAGGGATTTAAACTCCTGCAGTCAGCTGCCAGCTTTCCTCGAAATCCAGCAGGATCAGTCGAGTGTGTTTACACATCTCTAGCGGACGAGGCTCTTGTCTTGCTCCAGCGCGTGTGTTCCATCTCCTGTGTCACCTGGGATCTCTCCATCTCTCTGCTTCCCCTTCCCCTTCAATGTCTTATTGTCTGCCCTTCCCCACCTTCCTCAGCAAGGTCGTAATTTAGGGACCAAACTTTATGAACTCAGGCCCTGATAATTTATCACTTGTGATCACTGGGATGGCTTTGAAATTTAGAATAGAGTGCTAACCTGGTGACAAAGGACGATGTTTATTCTGCTTGCTTAAAAGAACCCACATTTCACCTGGTACTCTGGGATGACATTTGCATGAAAGGCGAGCACGTCATAACACATGCAAAGCTTAGAACGGCGGCGAGAGCAAGGCGAGTGCTGAGTAAGTGGTCCATGATGGTGCTGAGGAAGGTCATTACCTATGGAGGCGGGTCCTCCCTTTCTTCTCCTTGGTGTACTATATACTCATAATCTGCACGTCCCAGGTCTCGCCTCTCTGAGGTTGGGGTGGAGATCCTAGCCTCTTCAGGTTCTACCCGGATTCCTGAGTTCTCTGGCTCTCTGAACCACATCATCAGCGTTACTGTTACTAGCCGAGCCCCAGGCCTCGGGAAAGCTCTGTAGCTTGCCCAGTCATGTGGTAGAGGAGCTTGCCTATCTGACCTCCAGATCAGAGCTCAAACTTCCACGCAGGTGGGTGGCAAGGCACCCACCCTTCCTGGCGGGGGTCATAGATCTTATCATGGGCAAATGGTTCCAGCTGGGGGCTCTGTGGGTGTGGGCTCCGTCTGGCACACTGTGTTCTGGGAACTGAAACCTTGTTCTTCTTTGTTCTGTCCTTTCTGCCTGGCACGGACGGTGACCCCTCTGTCTAGTCCAGGCTGGGCACGCTGGCCCTGAGACCCAGACCGGGGGAGCAGGAGGAGGTGTGTTGAAGTCTCGGAGGGTCTGAGAAAGGGCTACTTGGCGTTGGGCCTGGGACCTGGGAGGGGTGCCTGACTCCAGGCTGTTTTCTCAGATTCCCTTTCAGTCCCCGCCCCGGCCTCTGCACCTGTTGTGTTCCCGTCATCCTGGGCGCTGGCAGCTGTCACTGCTGGGGCACCTGTCCCACCCCCGAGGACGCCCTGTGGGCTCCCTGGCTCCGGTTTCCTGCTCTCTGTCCCTGTGCAGCTTTGTCCTTGTCACCACGTGCTTGCTCGCTCTCACAGCTTCTAGGCAGCAGCCTCCACTTTAGGTTCTGGGTGTGGGAGGCAGCTTTTGGGGGTTTTCTGCTCCCTGTTCTTCAGCACCAGGCCCCGTCTAATCAGGCAGGGACAATGGCCCTAGCAGGTCAGCCTTAAGCCCCAAATGCCAGGTGACTCATCAGCTCAAATTATCCCTTGTTCTTGATTAAAAAAAAAAAAAAAGACATTAAAGCAGCCAGAAGTTGCCTCCCAACTCCTCCTAGCAGGGCCGCCTCCCCTTGCTGACCTCTCTTTATACCAGGTTCCTCTGTCTACCTCCCCCGCTGTAAAGAGAAGTTATCACCTCTCCTTGTCCAGTCTTGCATGTTGCCCAACGTCCCGACCTGTGTATTATATTAAACATCAGACGACATTAAACCTGAGTTTAGTGCTCCTGCCTTCCACCCGCTGTGCAACCAGGGGAAAGCCCACGATCTACTCGACCTCATTGCTGCAGCCGGAGGCGGTGGCTGGACCCAACACTCTCTCGCATTCCCTCCCCTTCAGAGAGCTTAGTCTCTGACTTAAATGGTTTCTCTTGTCCAGGGAACTTGTTCCAAGTTTTATTGTGCTGTTATTGGGTCTGTTCTAGACTTTACGTTCCGAGAGGTGCTGGGTCTTGGGAGATGTGGATGAAGAAGGATGTGGTGAGGGGAGGGTTGAGGTGGGGAGCTCGTTGTGGGGACCAAGAGGGGGCCCAGGAAGGAAGAGGAGCAGGTGGCAAGGGGTCAGGAGAGAGGAGGTGGCTGGGAGATGAGGGGGCCGCAGCAGGGTGAGGGTCTCAGGAGCTGAATGGATTCAGAGAGGGGGAGTGTTCCCTGGACGGAGCTGGAGGGCAGAGGCAGCAGGGAGCTAGCTAGAGAGGGAGGGCTCCTTTCTGAAGCCTGGGCAGGCTTTCTGTCAGCCCAGTTGCTCCCCAAGGGCACACCCAGGCCTTCTGCCTGTGTGCTCAGAGAGACCACAGCCCCTTCCCTCCCCCACCCCCAACGTCAAGGATGGGTCTGCTTCCTCCAAGATCTCCAGGATGGGCTCTCGTGTTAGCAGATGGGAAGTCCAGGCTTGGGCAAGACCACGGTCTCCCTTGCCTTTATCCAAGCTCCATCCCTGGGATGTCACCCTTGGCCTACTGGACCATTCCTAGGCCCTGCCTCCACCTAGAATCCTTCTGATTCCTTAAGGAGATAATTGTCCCCTTGTCTTCTCTTCCCCAGGAAAGAAGCGCTCCTACCTTTTCATCTGTTCTGGATAAAGTGTGAGTTTTGAATGTCAGGCAGATCTGGGTTTGAACTCTGCCTTGAGTGTTACCCAGTTGAACTCTACTTCGAGTAGAGTTTGAACTCCGTGTCAGTGTAACCTTCTATCCTTGCTGTCTCAGCTTTATAGCCTGCAAGATGGGGATGATTGTAATCCTGCAGGGATGTGGTGGGGTGGGTAGGTGTGATTATGTCTGTGAAACACTTAGCACCGTGTCTGGGCCGTAGCAACTGTTCAATAAACGGTGGTGCTTGTAGTCACTTCTGTAGATTGGCTTGTAGATTCCCCTTTCACATCCTCTTCTCACATCCTTTCTGGCTACAGAACAAAGTACTGCAGATGTTCAGCCAGAGCCAAAGGAGCCTCCTTCCTTGATCCCAGCATGGCTCCTGCTTGGCTTCTGAAGGGCAGAGTTGGGTCTCACTCACTAGTGGGTCCATCGTTGGCACGCAGTGAATGCTGGGTGAGTAAATGAATGATGTAGGTCCGACAGAATTCTTTGGCCAAATGAAAATTTATGTGATGCCCCAACTGGGCATCACATGAAACTGGGAAGAGGGGCAGCACTGGCTCCCATGTCAGGTGTACAGGCCTGGACACTGCCCTGGGAGGCAATGGGGGTAACCCTTAGTCACGGGACATTGCCACTTCCCATTTAAATTGGGGACGTGGATTTGTAGGAAACAGAACCCAGGGAATCTGCTAGAAAACTCCTCAGACAGTGGTGCCGTAAAGGCCTGGGGCCGCCCAGTTCTCTGTTCATTTTCTCTCATGTGGCTGGAGTGTGGACTGCCGTCAACTTGAAGGACCCTCCCTGCCCCCACCCACCCCCCATCTCCAGAGCGTCACACAGATTCAGTTCCTTGGGTGAGTGATCTTCTGAGAGCCGGCTCTGTGCAGGCACGAGGCTAGGCCCGAGGAGCAAGGGCAAGTCGAGGACCAGCCTGACCCTGTGGATGCCGCTGTTTTCGCCCCTGGTGCCTTCCTGCCTCCTCCGTGCGTTCTGCACACCAGATGGCAGGGTGGCCTTTTAGCAGTTCAGACCTGGTGTTGCCGCCTCCCTGATGAAGTCCGTCAGGAGTTCCCTATGGCTCTCAGAAGAAAGTCCAGATTCTTCGCCCTGCTCTTTGAGCCCTCCCTGATGTGTCCCCAGCTTTCCTGGTTTTGCCAGGGGAAAATCCCCCAGGCTGCTCTTGCAGTCCCTGCTCCATCCTTGCTTCTTGAAAGGGCTGGGCTCCCTTCAGCCACAGGGCCTTTGCGTGTGTCATGCTCACTCCCTGCCTCTAACCTACCTCTGCAACACAGGGATACGCACATAATTATCCTTCACAGTTGCTTTTCAGGAAAGCCTGCCCCGAGCCCTGCTTCTTCCAGAATACTTTCCTAGAATTGGGATAATCTTCCTCACTCTACCACTTGACAAATGTCTGTTTCTCTCTAGACTGTAGGTCCACGAGAACCAGGGCCTGTCTACTGTCGATCACTGTGGCATCCCCAGCGCACAGCTTAGAGTCTGGCATGCCGTAGATGCTTAATAAGCGTTGCTGCTAAGTCACTTCAGTTGTGTCCGACTCTGTGCGACCCCATAGACGGCAGCCCACCAGGCTCCCCCATCCCTGGGATTCTCCAGGCAAGAACACTGGAGTGGGTTGCCATTTCCTTCTCCAGTGCATGAAAGTGAAAAGTGAAAGTGAAGTCGCTGAGTCATGTCTGACTCTGGCGACCCCATGGACTGCAGCCTACCAGGCTCCTCTGTCCATGGGATTTTCCAGGCAAGCGTATTGGAGTGGGGTGCCATTGCCTTCTCCATAATAAGTGTTAGTCATGTTGAATTGCTGAAATGCATGCAGGAAGCCAGGACAAGCAGACAAGGCCATGACTGTACCTGTGTAGGGTGGAGTAAGACAGCAGATTGGGAGAGGCATAACTCAGGCTCAGAGGAGAGACAAGGTCCAAGAAGGGGGACTCTGTCTGCAGTGGGGGCCCTAGTGGGGCTTCCAGAAGAGGGATTTCCAGTGCTGGGTGATGGTGGGTGATCAGGCTGCCCCAAGTGGGAAGGTTTGGTGAGGAAAGGCTTATCAACTGGTGCTTTTAAAGGCAGGTGGTTTGAAGGGGGTTGACTTCTGCTTTGTAGGAACAGCCTCCAGAGCAGCCTCTTTGCCTCAGTTTCCTCATCTGTAAAATGGGCATGAGAATGCAGTTGATCTCTCAGGGTTGTGGGAGAAGTGAACAGGTTAATAGGTGTCATGTGCTTAGGACTGCCTGCATACATTGAGGCCTTGTGTTTGCTATTTCTGTAATTATTTACCCTGGAAAAGTCTTTAAGTTGTTTCCTCTTGATCAGATTTTGACTTATCCTTCCAGAGGAACTGTGTGTACATGTGTCACGGAGTGTGTATGCATGTGTGTGGCCACATAGAGCCAAGCATGTGCCCGGAGAAAGGAAGCACCCCGTGTAGAATCAGGTGTCACAGCTTCTCCCAGGGAGGAGCCTCAGGCCAGCCTCTGGTTTGGGGGGCTGTGACACTGTGTGCTTATGGGCTTGCCCAGCCCTCTGGCTTGGTGACCCTAGGTCCATACCGGATGCCCCTCCCCCCTCACTGCCCCTCCCCCAGGCCCACTCAGGAGACCCCCCCACTCAGTAGCGGGGTCCTGAGGTGAGGGCAGGATGCCCAGACCAGCCCCTTACAGTGCCTGGGCCTCTGAGTTCCATCTGACACCTTTCCCGTGGCTCCTTTCCTAGCCCCACCCCTCTGCCCCCTAGCCTTCCCTCCCCTCAGATCTGTCTCTGGGAGCCCACATCCCTAGGCCTGGAGACAGGAGCTGGGGCCAAGCCAGGGCCTGGGAGAAGGGGGTAGTCCTGTTCTCCTGGGAGAGACTCCGATGGTGATGGCTGGGAGATTGCTTGAATCCTGCCCCTGCCCCTGACCTGCTCGGTAACCTGAGCATTTCAGAACCTCCACTTTCTCTTCTGTAAAATGGACATAACAGAAGCTTATGCCACCTGGAATAGAAATCAGATCACACAGGCACTGCCTGCTACACACTTAGTGGCTGGTCTCTTGATGATGCCTTGGGGTCCCAGCATGCTTGCCCAGGGCTGGAGGGCCTGCCCTCCCACCACCCTCTGCCCTCTTGGCCCCTTTCTGTCCCCCAAGGTACAAGGTTCTGCACGTCAGGATTTCTTCAGAGGCTTCGCAGTCTGTGGGAGTGAGGATCTGCCGTGTGTGTACCCTACGAGGTGTGTCTGTACAGGGGTGTGTCCTGGTGAGCAGGAGGTGACTAAATGTGCACAGTGGTGAGTGCTTTCAAGTGCTTGTGAGCCTGTGTTTGTGCATATACCTGTGATGTGGTATAGCAGGTAGTGTGGTGTGTATATGCTGGTGTGTGTGTTGTGTGTTTGTGATGAGAGTGAAGGTTTGGTGTGGGGGTAAAGGAATCTAACCCCCAGTCCCCCCAGCCCCGCAAGGCTGCCTGGGTTTGCCTCCCGGCCCTGTCACCTTCTGGGCAGGTAGCCTCTTTGTGCCTCTGTTCTCTCATCTCATTTCTCAGCAATAATGATGGTACCTATTGACAATAACCATGTACTGAGCTTATCGTTCAGCCTGTGAGGACCAAAGGGGTGAATATGCATGGAGCACTTGGAAGAGGCTAGGAGGATGTCAGCTCTTTGTTATTAAGCTGCATGAGTGAGATTGTAAGCCCCTTGAGGGAGAGACCAGGTCTGTCTTGCTCACCACAGTATCCCATCGTTTTCCCAGTGTCTACATGTAAGTAGGTGCATAACACGCGTGGATGTCTGTAGCCTAGGTGAATGGCGAGGTTGTGTATGTGTGTGTGTGTCTGTGATGGGGAATGTGCATGTGTGCGTGCGTACATGAGTGCGTGTGTGTGTGTCTGTGTGTGTGTGTATGCGCTCTGGCTGGGGCATCTCCAGCGCTTTCTGGAGCTCGGCTATTTCAGGAAGCCTCTAGTCTCCTCCTCCTTATGTAAATAAACATGACAGATCCCATCGCCTGTACCAGTGCGGGGAGGTGGGGGAGGCTCTGGGAGTGGGTGGGAGCTGGGAGGCGGCTCTGAGCGGGGCCAGAGGGGCGTGCGTGCGTGTGTGGCCCGTCTTGCGGGCAGGGCGCCGTGTGTTGGGGGGTGCAGAAGGGGCGGGCTCGGCCCTGCCATGCCGGCTGCTGCTGGCCACGGAGGAGGAGGCGGGGGGGCAGGGGGAGGGGAGCTGGCTGCCAGGGCGGCTCAGTGACGAGGCCAGCCGGCCAAACGGAGGTGGCCGTGTTCCCCGCTGCCCGCGATGGGGGGACAGATCACCCGGAGCACCCTCCACGGTAAGGCCCTGGCTGACACCTGAGGGTCTGTCCATCCCCAGCCTGGGGACCGCTTGGGGAGGCTGGGACCAAGAGGCACTGGGCTGAGGGCATGGCCATCCCCTTGCCTCTTGGGGAGGCTCTGGGACCTTGGAAGGGGGTGCCTTTGAGTGACAGGCACTGGGGCAGAGGGGACGGAAACAGGAGGTTGGTCAAAGCAGGAAGAGGGGTCTTTCCCCGGCAGTCGGTCAGGCAGCTGAGTCTCCCCACAAAGTCTCCTCATCCTCTTACCTCCCCAAGGTGCTGATCAGCGCCAGGTGGGATGCGAGGTCCGGGGTCCATAGGTCCCTCTCCTAGACCCGAGGCAACCCTCAGTTAGACAGCTGGGGGGATCTGTTTGTGGGTCCTGGGATATGGGCCATGGAGGTCAGTGCTGTGCTCCATGACGGAGCCACGGAGAGATGTGTGGGTACACACGTGTGTGCATGTCTGTGCCCATCGGAGGTGTCTGTGCGTGTGTACCTGTGCTGACTTGTGCCTAAGCACACAGGGGTGTGCAAGTGACACCCCCACACTGCCTGATCTCAGTTCTGAAAGCGTGTGCTCTTCCGGGGAGGTCAATGAACTTCTGATTCCTGGAGTTCACGTCCGTGCTCACCTAGACCTCAGGCAGACCGGGAGGCTGGCAGGTGAAGGGCTGGGAGAGAGGACCGCTAGGTGGCTGCTGCCTGCCCCTACTCCTGTCTCCTCGTCTGCTTGGCTCCAGGGCTGTGGTCTTGGGAGGAACATGGCCGATGTGGCGCCAGACCCAGAAGGGGAAGTCTTCCCAGGGACTTGTTTTGTCATCGCTGGGCCCCAGGAGTTGGGGTTCCTGTGCAGACTGGCTGGTGCCAGAACAGTGTGGGCTGACCTTGGGGAGTCCCTGCTACACTCCCCTCTGTGTGCCTCCACCCTCCTCAGGCAGGGCGTTAGGAGGTGGGGCTGCCTCCATCTGCTGGGTTCAGTGGGCACCGAGGAACGGGGAAGCGCCTGGGATGGAAGGAGGGTGGTGGCAGGAGCGAGTGGGAAGCCGTGGCCAGGACTGGTGACCAGGTGACTTCCCCTTTCCGGGCCCTGGACTTTGACAGAGTAATTTCTAATTAAAAAAAGAAAAAGGCAGGGAAGGAAACGTGGGAAAAGCAAATCATTGGCTCTCTTAAAAGGAAATGAATTTTGTCCTGGGCCCAGAGGGCTAAGTGACAGATGGAAGGCCCTGGAAGACACATAATCCGGAGCCGGCCAGAGGCAGTGCCAGTGGCCTGGGCCTTGGCCTGAGACTTGGATTGGCCTGACCTGAGCCTGGCCCTGCCCGTCTGTGGGGCGGGGGCTCCTCTTGGGCTTGTTGGCCCCAGTGGGGCCTGCTGGCATAGGGTCTGGAGCCAACTGGCATTTTCCACTGGAGTCAGACTTGGGCAGGCCCGTGGCCTGGGAAGGACGAAGAGGCCCTCAGAACAGGCTCAGGACACAGCGTGCTATCTTCAGCTGTCTGGGAGCCCGGGGTTCAGAGGGGAGCGGGACCCCAAGAATACCCGAGATGGTGTATGGCCATCAAGAACTCCTGCTCTGGAGGAGACAGACACGGTGGCAGCAAGGGCAAGCGTCCCCTTGAGCCTTGGTTTTCTCATCTGTCAATGGAGCTAGTGACAGTAGCCTCCTCACAGGAGTATCGTGAGGACCGCAGGGGACAATGTGAATAAGGACTGGACCCAGGGAAGGCCTAACGGGCCTGGGGAGGCGTTCTGGGGGTATGTTCTGTTCCTCCCTCTCTTGTGGGGAATGGGGATAGCTTGGCAGGGGTGCGCTGAGACTCCACGAGTCGGACCATTGGATGAGGGCCTTGGCCGCCAGCCCCTCACCTGGACCACTCTCCTCAGCCTGGGCCCCCGTGAGTGGACCCCAGCTCCGCCCCCAGCCTGCCATCAACACGAATAGGTGGGGGGAGTTTGGGGGCGTGGAGTGTAAGTGTTTGCCTGTGCCCACAGAGCCCCTTAGCCAGAACCCTGCATGAGTGTCTGTACCCACGGGTCCCCACGCCTGGACCTTGGCTGCCCCGGTGGCTCTGGTTTCACCCTCTTTTGGGAGGTGAGTTGGGGGAAGTGGGAGATGCCAGAGGCTTGCTCCTTCCTAGGGGTGCTGTCAGCCCTGCAACCTGACTCTGGAGCACAAGGTCCTTCGTTCCTGATTGGGTGCCTGGGGCTTGGTTTGGTTGGGGCTGAAGACTCTGGGTTGCTGGGTTACAGTGCGAGGTGAGGGGCTGTGTGGGGTTTTCCTAGTGGTATGCTTGTGGATGCGTCCTGGTGGTTTGTGTTTCTGGTGTCGGCTTATTGTACCTGAGTTTTAGACCTCCGTATGTGTGTGCCTGCATAACGTGTACCCACCTGTGTCATATTTAAGAGGCCGAACATTTTGTCTCTGGGTGTCCGTGTGTGAGCAGCCACATTTGTGAAAGTCTGTTATTTGGTAGAGGTCAGTGTTTCTGCACAAGTCGTGTGTATGTGTGTGTATGCGCGTGCCCGCGTGTGTGTGTGATCGGGCTGGTGGTGAGGAGTCGGGCTCCTCTGGGATCAGCCTGGCAGGGGACCCCTGGGAGAGATTAATTCTCATTTGGAAAATGGTTTCGGCAGTTACACGCTTGATCTCTTTCATGAGGCAGATTTCCAGAGCTGCTCCCTGTCTTGAGGGCAGGATGGGGTGGGGGAGAGCACAGAGGCCCCCCGTCCCTCTCCTTCCCACCCTTTCCTCCTCTTCCCTCCTGCCTCCTTCACTTTCTTCAGCGCTCCCCACCCCGCTGTGACCCAGGGCAAAGGATGGACCGGTTGCTGAGGGGCTGATGTGCGGAAGACACACACATATGCACCCAGACACACATGTCACCCTCAGGTTGGTCTCTGGACCAACAAACTCCAGATGCTGGGGTGCAGGGGCCTGAGAGATTGGCTCTCACTGTCCCTTTACAGAAGGGGATGCTGTGGCTCAGAAAGGGAAATGGCTGACTGAGGTCACGTAGCTGGCGGCTCAGAGGGAATCCAGACCTTGTCCCTTCCGCAGCTAACTCCCCGCTTCCCCTCCATGGTTCCTTAATTCTCACTCCGGCAGCAGGGGAGAGGCCATCACAGGGACTTAGGCGATCCGGGATTAGCATGGAAAGAGCCGCCTGTCTGCCGGCAGCAGCTCTGGAGGCTTTTAGGCCAAGGTGAGCCCCCCAGAGCCTGGCAGGTGTGTCTGTGAACACAGGTGACACACACACTCACCCCACTTATGCCTGTGGGTGTGAGGAATTAGGCTAGTCCCTATCTGTTCTCTTCACCCAGCCCAGTATTTGGAACCCCACAGATGCTTGACCAATGAGGAAGGAGGAAGAATGTGGGGTTCGGGCCCTGGCTGCTGGACCACATCAACAGAGGTGGGGCAGGCGGTCTAGGGGAGCAGATAGGAGGGGAGACGTGAGCCCTGAGCTGGGCGACAGGCCAGGCAGGGCTGGGGAGGGGGTGAGACGGCTGTTCCTGGTGAGAGTTTGAATCCTGTTCTGCTCTTACTGGCTGTGTGACTCTGGGTCAGTGCCTTTATTTGTCTGAGTCCCAGTGGGTGGGGATGGTAAGGGTTACCTGGAAGGGTTGTGGAAAGAGTAAGTGAGCTAGCAGACATAAAGGGCAGCCCATCTGGGGCACAGCCAGCACAGTGTACATGCATGTGAGGGTCTCCACAGAGGCTCCTCCAGGCCTGTGTGCGCTCAAAAGTGTACACTCACACATACACACACCATACACCCCGGCTGCCTGTAAAGACCAAGACTGCATCTCTACCTCCTGCAGCCTTGGCAGGCCCCTGGCACAATGTGTCACCTGGACGCTGTCCCCGTTAGGCACACACCTGCTGTGAGTATATGCACACATGTGCATACAGAGGACAGCTGGGGGCGATGGTCTGTGTGGCACATGCACTAAGCCATGTGTCCCCTCATTCTCTCCGACCTGGCTTGGGGCACTTTGTGGGGTCACTGTGAAGACAGGGGCTCAGAAAGGTTATCATCTGGAATCCCCTTCTGGAATCTTGGGGTGAGGAGGAGGAGGAGGAGGGCCGGTTCCCTCCCTGCAGTGCCGGTATTGGGAGACACATCTGTATGTACATCTGGCTGCTGGAAACATCAGGGACTGGGATGCCGTGGAGTGAATGAGAGCAGGAGGCTCTGTGTGGAGATTAGCTTGGTTGTGAGGGTGCCCATCCTGCCCACGCCCACTCCCTGCCACTCTCTTTTGCCCACCTGGTCACTGGATCCATTTGGTGTTCCAGGGAGCAGCAGGACCTGCTCTGCCCATGGCCAAGCTCTATGGGTCAGATGGTCAGGTGCTAACATGTCCCTTAACCCTACACAACAAAGGGTGTGCATGGGGGCTGCAGAGATCATGGAGAAACTGACCAGGGTGGAGTGGAGGGTTCACACTGGGCAGAGTGGACCGAGCATGCTGGCTGGCTAGCTAGCTGCAGCCCGGTGAGGATGACTGCACAGCCGGACAGGTCTGCAAGTCAGAGCCCAGCTTCACTGCTTACTGTGTGACCCTGGGCAAATTACTGCCTCTCAGAGCCTCTGTCTCCTCATCTGTACCATGGAACTAAGTGATCTGTATTGATGCATAACAAATTACTCTGAAAGTTAGTGGCTTAAAACAGCAATGTGCATGCTCAGTCACTCAGTCATATCCAACTCTTTGTGACCCCACAAGACTCCTCTGTCCATGGGATTTTCTAGGCAAGAATATTGAAGTGGATTGCCATTTCCTTCACCAGTAAAACAACAAACACACATTTAATTATCTCACATTTTCTGTGGGTCAGAAATCTTGACACTGTAGCTAAGGCCTCCAGTTTAATGTCCTTCTTGAAGTTAAAATCAAGTTGCTGGCTGGGGCTGCAGGCTCATCTGAAGGCTTGAGGGGGAGCCCCATCTAAGCTTACTTACTTGGTGATTGGTGGTCCCCAGTCCCTCCAATGTGGGCGTGTCCACAGGGCCACCTTACACTGAGGCTACTTTTCCCAGAGGGAGCAACCTGAGAGGCAAGGAAAAAAGATGGAGGCTAATGCTGGCCTGCATTTCTCATCCTGGGGACCCTCAGCGTATGTATGTGGGGGTGGCCTGTAAAACAAGCACATATGGTTAGTATAAATTCTAAAAATCATTCTAGTGTTTCCAAAGGCAGATGGATCTGAGGCCTGGGTTTGAAGCCCACTTTGCTGGTGACTAGCTGTCTACCCTGGAGAAAGCAATGGCAACCCACTCCAGTACTCTTGCCCGGAAATTCCATGGACGGAGGAGCCTGGTGGGCTGCAGTCCATGGGGTTGCTAAGAGTCGGACACGACTGAGCAACTTCACTTTCACTTTTCACTTTCGTGCATTGGAGAAGGAGATGGCAACCCACTTCAGTATTCTTGCCTGGAGAATCCCAGGGACAGAGGAGCCTGTTGGGCTGCCGTCTATGGGGTTGCACAGAGTCGGACACGACTGATACGACTTAGCAGCAGTAGCAGCAAGGGCTTTTTACAACCCAGCCTTGGGAGTCCCATCCCATCACTTGAGCTGTATTCAATTTGTTGGAAGCTAGTTGCTAGGTCCACTCCACACCCTAGGAGAGAGGGTTACGAAGGGGCTTACAGAATTACAAAGGGATGGCCAGGAGGTGGAGGTAGGGATCACTGGGGACATCTTCAAGGCTGCTTCCCACAGATCCCTAACTGTCAGGGCTTGGCAGAGTGGGATGAGGCTGTACAGGAAAGGCATCTTGTGTCAGTTCCTGACACAGAAGAAAACAAATCAACCCTTGCAATTTTTCTCTTTCTTCCTGTAGGCAGGTGGGGAGTGCTGGAAGGTTCTGGAGCAGCCTGGACTGTAGTCAGGCATGGAGTGCAGGATTCTGGTTCTGGGCAAGGAAGGAAGCTGTGCCTTTAGTCCTCACTTTCTCTGATTTATCCACTGGGCACCAGAAAAAGCAAGGCACCAAGTGGGTGCTGCTTGATCATTAGCAAGTTTTCAATGGACTGAAGAAGTGAACAGGGGCAGCTCATTCAGTGCTTTTATTGAGTACCTGCTTTGTGTGCTGAGCTAGGCGCTGGGGAAACAGCAGTAAAAAAGACAATGGTCTCTGCCCTCAGAAGGCTCACGGTCCATCAGGGAGACACATAAATAATCCCATAGCCTTTCCTAGCCAGAGAGCCGCAGAACACAGAAAATGGTCTGAGTGACTCTTTTCTCACATGCCCAGAACCATTCTGGGTGTGAGGAAGACAAGTCCATGCATTGCCTACAATGGGTGCCTCAAGGCATTTGGGCTAAATTCTGTGGAGGATCCAGATTTGACAAAGGCTGCTTGGGTGATGGAAGGTCTGTTAGGGACATAGGGGACCCCTGGACCTGGTTTGGGAATGAGAGAGACTTCCAGGAGAAGGTGGGCTTTAAAATCAAGATCTGAAGGATGAGTGAGAGAAATTCAGGTTTATAGGTGGGAAGGAGGAAGGGATGGTTTCCAGAAGAGAAATAGGCTTGGGCCAGGCCTTGAGGCTAGAAGCAGGTGAGGGAGGTGGGCCCCTGGAGGGAACCCAGAGAAGTTCACATCTGGCCAGTTTTATAATCATCTCTCTCACTTGAAGCCCCTCCCCACCTGCTCTCTGGCTTCCTCTGAGTCTCCCCCAAAGAGGAATCCCTGTTCAGTGACTGTGTGTAAACTAGCCCAATCTAGGACCACTCTGCAATCTGGGTTTACGGTGTTTGGGGTAAATGAAAACAGAAGTGTCTGGCCTTCAACTGGTCTGAAGTGAACTGATCATTTCCTATGGTTGTGGTTGTTGCTTTTATAAGAAACAATAAGACCTTATGTTGGGATCAGGTGTTAAAGTTTGAAAATTTCTTTTACATCCATGAAGTCACTGGGTTCTTACAATGGCCTGGAGAGGTGGGCAGGGCAGCTATGATGACTCTGTTTTACAGAGAAAGCAATTAAGGTCCAGAGGGATGAAGCAACTTGCCCAAAGTCACACAGCAAATCTGTGGCATGGTCAGGGTTGAACGCAGGACCTCCTGCTTCCAGGGCTCCTGCTCTTTGCCCTGTTCCATACTGTCCAGAAAGTGAGACAAACCTCCCTCGTTAGTGATGTAAATGATCATGCCAGCACTGGTATTCAGGTCCGCAGGTTCAGGATGAGGCTGTCTTAAACATAGTAGGATCCACCTGGGCCTTGAAAGATGGGTGGGATTTGGAGAGGCATGGGTGAGGCAGGGAGAGAAGATATGCAGGGAGGGGGAAATAGCTTGACCAGAGGTGTAGGAGAGCACAGATTGATGTTAATTGAAACAATAATATAATTATCTACAACTGTGGGCTTCCCTGGTGGCTCAGACCGTAACGAATCTGCCTGCAATGCAAGGAGACCCAGGTTTGATCTCTGAGTTGGTCAGATCCCCTGGAGGAGGGCACGGCAATCTACTCCAGTATTCTTGCCTGGAGAATTCCATGGACAGAGGAGCCTGGTGGGCTACAGTCCACGGGGTTGCAAAGAGTCGGACACGACTGAGCGACTTAACACTTTCACTTTCACACTTTTATTTACAACTATTATTAGTAATAATAGAATTATTATTATAGCAACTACTTACTGGGTTTTGTTTTTTAATTAAAAAAATTGTATCGCAGTATAGTTGACTTAGAACGTTGTGATTGTTTCAAGCGCACAGCAGAGGAACTCAGGCATACATATACATGTGTCCATTATACATATACATGTGTCCATTATACATATACGTGTGTCCATTATACATATACGTGTATCCATTATATGTATACGTGTGTCCATTATACGTATACGTGTGTCCATTATACGTATACGTGTGTCCATTATATGTATACGTGTGTCCATTATATGTATACGTGTGTCCAGTATACGTATACATGTGTCCATTATACGTATACATGTGTCCAATATACGTATACATGTGTCCAGTATACGTATACATGTGTTCATTATAAGTATACATGTGTCCATTATACATATACATGTGTCCATTCTCCTCCAAACTCCCCTCCCATTCAGGCTGCCATGTAACACTGAGCAGACTTCCCTGTGCTATACAGTAGGACCTTGTTAGTTATCCATTTTAAAATGTAGCAGTGTGTGCCTCTCTGTCCCAAACTCCCTAACATCCCTTCTCCCCATCCTTCTACCCTGGAAACCTTAAGTACATTTTCTAAGTCTGTGAATCTGTTTGTGTTTTGTAAATTCATTTTTTTTTTGGTAATGAATTTTTTTGCAGATTAATTTTTTGGTAAGTTCATTTGTATAATTTTAAAAATTGGACTCCACATGTAAGTGATATCATATGTTATTTGTATGTCTCTGTCTGACCTACCTCACTTAGTGTAATAATCTCTAGATCCATCCATGTTGCTGCAAATGACATTATTTCCTTCTTTTTTATGGCTAAGTAATATTCCATTGTATATATGTGCCACATCTTTATCTATTCATCTGTTGATGGACATTTAGGTTATGTCCATGTCTTGGATATTGTAAAAAGTGCTGTAATGAACCTTGGGGTACATGTATCTTTTCGAATTATGGTTTGCTCTGGATATATGCCCTGGAGTGGGATTGCTGGTAAATATAGCATCTCTTTAATTCTTGTAAGAATGCCATGGAGGTCTGCTGTGGTCACCATTTTACAGATGAGAAAAATGAGGTCTCAGAGTTGGGTTTGGAGGCAGCAGGCCTGGGTTCGGATTTGGGCTCTTCACTCCGGCTGGGTGACCTTGGTGAGTAGCTTCACTTCTGAGGACCTGTGTCATTGGGAGTGTCATGAAGACACTGCCTGTTAAGCCACACACACAGAGGTTGGTTACTGTCATAAGTATTGAGCCAACACTCAACCTCTCCTCCCGGTTTCTCCTTGGCAGCCCAGCTCAGTGCAGCCTAGGTACCCAGGGCTCTGCCAGGATGGTCCTGGGGCAGGGTATGGGTGGGGGCAGTGGGGAGGTCACTCCGGAGACTACACTGGGTCTGGGCATCCCCGGCTTGGAGCCCACCAAGAGGCAGGAATGTGGTCTGGAGCTGACCGAGGGTCACCCAGAGGGCTGGCCAGGCTTGTTTCTGGCAGCTCATAAATGCCCAGGAGGAATGGGCTGGGGTGGGGCGGGCAGAGTTTCCATTGTGTCAGCACCAGCTTGGCCTGAGGGGGTGCTCCCACTATGACTCCCTAGAAGCTTGTAAACCTGTCACGAAGGGGAGCCTGCCTGGGAGCAGATGGCGAGACTGGGGCTCCACCCAGGACCACTGGTCACTGGGGAGCAGTTGTGCAGCTCATAGGCCTCCTGGCATCTTCACACCTTTTGCTGTGGCTGCTCCCCTGACTGGACCTGACCAACACCTCCTCCACACAGCCTTTCAGCACTATGCCTGCCATCTTGGGCTCACGGGGAAAGTGATCTCTAGTGTCAGCCACTGAGTAGGGTAAAGGACCCCAAACATGACATTGGGAGATTGGGGTTCACGTCCCAGCTCTGCCACTTTATTGCTGTGTGACTTCAAACAAGTTGATTAACCAGTCTGATTGGCAGCTCATCCATGGAATGGGGGTTTTAAGGGGTCATACTGTATGTCGAAATGCACTGGGGAGAAGCCCTGCCCTCAGCTGCCCCTCTGGCCCTTGGCGTCAAAGCTGTGAAAGTGAAAGTGTGAGTTGCTCAGCCGTGTCTTAACTCTTTGGGACCCTTTGGACTGTAGCCTGCCAGGCTCCTCTGTCTGTGGAATCCTCCAGGCAAGAATGCTGGAGTGGGTTGCCATTTCCTTCTCCAGGGGATCCCTTTGTTCCTGCTTGTTGTATCATAGTGCTGTTCCTTTTTATTGCAGAGTTGTATTGATTGTGTGGGTGTACCATGTTTGATTTATCCATTCACCAGTTGGAGGGCATTTAAGCTATTACCAGCATGGGGTTATTATGAATAAAGCTGCGGTACATTTGTGTACAGGTCACTGTGCAGATGTTTCATTTCTCTTGGGTAAGTGCCTGTGAATGCGATTGCTGGGTTATATGATCGGCGTTTAACTCATAAGGAACTGCCAAGCCATCTTCCACACTGGCTGTTCCATTTTGCATCCTAGCAGTGATGGATGAGGGCCACGTATGGAAACGGTTTGCGTCTCTGTGTTCTGGTGGCGTGCACACATGTACTGCAGAAGAGGCAAGATAATAGAAGGCCAGGTATCCCCCTGTGTGCCACATGAGATCATTTTAGGTTTGACCCAGGTGAATATTTTTTCAGGTTTCATCAGTCGTGACCATATTTTAAAGTGCATTAAAAAAAATGTATTCAAACCCTTGCTTTCTTGGCTGTAAATGCCGAGTAGTAAGACCTGGGCCCTGCAGTCAGATTGTCTGAGTTTGGCTCCAAGAACCCCATCCTGCTGGCTTTATGATTTTGGGCAAACCGCTCAATCCCTCAGAGGCTGATTCCTCATCAGGAAAATGGGCTTGTACTGTCTCTCCTACCTCATCATTTTGCTGTGAGGGTGAAACCAGTTAAGTATGTGTGAAACTCGCAGTTCAGAGCCTAGCACGTGTTAGCATGTGATGAATGACTGCTATTATTATTAGATGGATGGCCCATGTGCAGAAGACGTGTGTACTGTCTCGCACATCCATGTGTACATGAGTAGTCATGTATAAATGTGTGCGTGGGGAGAGAGAAAAGTCTCTCTCCTTCCTAAGTCTCCTAGGGTCTGGGTTACCCTCATATGCTCACAGATGTGTGTGTGCTTTTTTGAGGTCACACGTCTGGATGCACACTGTGCCCCCAGGGACCAGGGTCTCCCCATTCTCCATCTTCTCAGCTGTCAGCTAGGGAGGCTGGCCCTGGGCTGCCCTCACCCACCCACTGCCCTCCCTGTGGATGGGAGGCCCTGGGAATGGCCCTTTCAAGGGCCTGGGTGTTCAGTCCCTGGGAGTCCTCATTGTCTTTTCTCTGAGCCAATGTTTCCTAGATCTTTACCCAGGGCCCCAGGATCCCAACTAGGATACGTGGGGAGTGTCTTGAAGGAAGTTGAGGCCCTGCCGTTGGTCCATGGATTCTGAGTGGAGGCCGTAGCGGGGACCTCATAGAAGAGATTCTCAGCAGCTGCTGGGCTGGGCATCTTTAAAAACTGCTCTGTTGAAACTTAGTTGATACACACTAGACCAGGGGGGATTAAAGTATATGACTGGGTACGTTTTGACACATGCACACACCCCTGGAACCGTTTCCACAACAAGAGGGTGAACACACCTGTCGCTGTCACCCCAAGTATCCCCTTGCATTCCTTGGTGTTTCCCCCTCCTCCCACCTTCCGCATGCACCCGCCAATCTGCTTGTTATCACTCTAGCTTAGTTTGTGTTTTGAAGATTTAGTACCCTGTGGGGGAGGGTGGGAGGAGTGGAGGAAGAGTTTTGAAAGGAGTGGAGGCCCTGCCATTGCTCCATGGTCTATATCCAAATTTGAAAAAAAAACCGGCTTCACTCAGTGTGATGATTTTGTAATTCATCCATGTTGAGGCTCCTATCAGTAGTTCATTCTTTTTTCACTGCTGAGTAGTATTCTGTTTATAGATGGACTACATTTGTTACCATTCACCCAGCAGGTATTTCTTTTTTTTATGTTTTCATTTCTGCCTATGTATACAGCCCTGAACGGTGTGTGATGTTACTTTTCACCAGCAGTTTTTTTGAAAGCAAGAGTCAAGCTGTGTCTGAGGCTGGACTGAGCCCAGGGGGTACCTCTTCTAGATGGGGCAACTGTATTAAGTGCCACCCTTTGCTCTCACCTCAACTGTCCCTTTCTGTGGAATGACCTACCTTGCTCTACCCTCTTCAAGGGTCACTCAGCTTTTCTGGGGGCCTTCTCAGACGGGCAGGGTCTCCTTTGAGTAATTCCAGCTTTCACCACTTGGTGGCTTTCTAAGCCCTTGAGCACCATTCTGGATTCCTTAGAGCAAGGTGAGCCGCGCCTTGTAAGGTGCCCACCTCGTGGGCCTGGCATGCAGGAAGCTACACCATAGAAGCTAGGAGGCTGATGTTCAGGGTATCTGGCTGGTTCTGGACAGTGGATCCTGGTGTTTGGGGCCCTCTGGGAAGGAGAAAGGGGGAAGCAAAGATGCAAAGTGATGCAAACCAGAGCAAACACTGGACCAAAGTCTGGGCCTTTCCGCCTCCTGGGACTCTTCCCTCCTTCTGTCCCACCTCATTCCATCCCCTTCCTGGAAACCCCTCCTTTCCCTTTAGGGAGGGGAAGGCCTCTTGGATAACCAAACTTTATTATTAAATTCCTGCCTTAGAGGGACCAATTTTGAAACATCCTGGAAGGCCTTGGTCACATTGTGTCACCCCCATCTTCCGCATCCCCTGTGCCTCTTCTCAAGACGACAGGCAGGAGCTGTCCTTCCTGATGGATGAGACACAGGTCTTGGGGAAGAAATGACCCTCCTGCCCGAGCCCCCAGCTGCCAGGACTTGTGCATTAGTGCTGCCAGGGCTGCTGACACGTGTCTCAGAGCCACAGAGTGGAGGCCACTTATTGTGTCGAAGGAGCTTCCCCAATGGCTCAGCAGGTAAAGAATCCACCTGTGATGCAGGAGACGCGGGAGGCCTAGGTTCAGTCCCTGGATCAGGAAGATCCCCTGGAGGAGGAAATGGTAACCCACTCCAGTATTCTTGCCTGGAGAATGCTATGGACAGAGGAGCCTGGAGGGCTGCAGTCCATGGGGTCACACAGTCAGACACAACCTAACACATGGCATTGTGCCAGAGAGGAAAGTGACTTCCCCAGGGTCACATGGCCAGTTAGTGACAGACACGAGCTACCTGGCACCACATCCCGTGTTCTTTCCTCTCTTTGCCCTGTCTCCTGGGTGCCAACCTCACATGTTTGTATGGTACCTTCCGAACCCAGCTCTGTTAATGGAAGGAAGCACAGGCCGGGGTGCTTGAGGCAGCTCCGAGTTCCTTGGAAGCCTGGGTGAAGAGGCCTGCCTGTGTCCACGGTGTTGTGGGCGTGGGTGGTGTAAAGCAGGAAGGCAGCCTGGGTGGGGGGAGGTGGCCCTGAAGGAGGGAAGAGATGGGCATGGTCCTGCAGAGGCTGCCCCACCCACCCACCTTCCTGGTCTCCAATGGCAGCCCCATGGTCACGTGTTGACTGCAGCCCAGCTTTGTCGGTTCAGCTCCAGTGCCTTCTCCTCCTCCTCCTCTCCTCCAAGAAGCCTTCCTGGGAAGTGACTTATCTGTACATCCTTTTGTGCTTCTCACTGTCTGCCATTTGTATTGCAATTTCTGTCCATGTCTTAACTCCCTCCTTGGACTGTTGGCATCTTGAGGACAGAATCCATGTATGTTTCATGCCTTATCTTCAGTGCCTAGGACAGGGCTTGGCATTCAGCAGATACATAATGAATATTTGTTGAATAAAATAAATAGCGTTGGGAGTGAATGACAGTGAATGGTGGTAGATGTTGGTTGCAAATGATTGCTTACCATATGGTGGAGGTTGAAAGTAAATGGTCATAAATTCCAATGAGGAGCAGTAGATGTTAACTTGTGGTTGTCGGTGACACATGAGGGTAGATGATGGTGGTGGGAAGTGATGGGTGAAGGGTAGAGGTAGCTGGTGGTGGTGGAGGTGATGGGTAAAGGGTGGAGGTAGCTGGTGGTGGTGAGAGGTGATGGGTGAAGGGTGGGAGTAAATGGTGGGAGGTGATGGGTAGGTGGGGGTAGCTGGTGGTGGTGAGAGGTGACAGGTGAAGGGTGGGAGTATATGATGGTGGGAGATGATGGTGGGAGGTGGGTGGAGGGTTGGAGTAGATGGTGGTGGTGAGAGGTGACAGGTGAAGGGTGGGCACAGATGGTGGTGGATAACAAACAGTGGTAGGTGGTGGAGTGGGAAATGCAGTGGATGGTATCAGAAGGATAGTGGCAAGAGGTGGCGGTGGTGGTGAGGGGCGGTGGTGGTGGAAGTCCTGGGCAGTGGTGATTTCTCTTATACCCCGGCCCTCTGCCCTTCCCTAGGGGACCTTGGTCCAGCTCTTGGACTGTCAGATTCTCTAACGCTGTGGCTCGTTCCTTTGCAGACTCCACTGGGGGCCCCTGCCCTGTCACCTCTCACCGATGCCACCACAAGCAGAAGCACTGCCCGCCGGTGCTGCCCGGCGGGGGGCTCCCGGCCACGCCGCTGCTCTTCCACCCCCACACCAAGGGCTCCCAGATCCTCATGGACCTCAGCCACAAGGCCGTCAAGAGGCAGGCCAGCTTCTGCAACGCCATCACCTTCAGTAACCGCCCGGTCCTCATCTATGAGCAAGTCAGGCTGAAGGTGGGGCGTCTCTCCCTGCTCCTGTGGCTGCACTGCCTGGGGCCTCTGGACTTCCCCACTTCTGCTTATGGCCGTCACCCTCCTTGCCCCTTCTCTTTCCTCTCTGCTGCCACTTCAGCTCTTCCTAATCTCTCCTCTCTCTCCTTACCCTTTTCTTAACCTTCCCTGTGTGACAAGGAAATAGAAAGGGGGGTGGCCATGGGGAGGTGATGGGAGAAGGATAAGGGTAGTTGGTGGGGGGGAGGTGAGGGCTCCTGGGGGAAGGAGAGGAGCCCCAGTTGTGGGTGAGCTGGGCAGGGTTACGTCCCATGGGAGTCTGCCTGGGGGTGGTCTGCAGAGAAGGGTGCCGTCCCTTCCCCTTGGGCTCGCTGATGGCCGGGGCGGGGAGGCTGGGCTGGGGGTCTGAGGCCACGCCCCTGCCCCCAGATCACCAAGAAGCAGTGCTGCTGGAGCGGGGCGCTGCGGCTGGGCTTCACCAGCAAGGACCCGTCCCGCATCCACCCCGACTCGCTGCCCAAGTACGCCTGCCCCGACCTGGTGTCCCAGAGCGGCTTCTGGGCCAAGGCGCTGCCTGAGGAGTTTGCCAATGAGGGCAACATCATCGCCTTCTGGGTGGACAAGAAGGGCCGTGTCTTCTACCGCATCAATGACTCGGCCGCCATGCTCTTCTTCAACGGGGTCCGCACGGCCGACCCGCTCTGGGCCCTGGTGGATGTCTATGGCCTCACTCGAGGCGTCCAGCTGCTGGGTGAGTGCCTTCTCCCTCCGGCCCCTCAGACGCAGGGCACACCTGCAGGGGCTGTGGTCAGACTGGTTCCATCAGGTATGGGGCCACCCCCCACACTGGCAGCAGTCCTGGGGCCGAGTGGGAGCCTTGGAACTGCAGAGCATCCCTGCCTTCTGGCCTGCGGCTGTGGCCGTTGGAGCTTGGTGAGGTCTCTGCTCTCTGTGGCCCCACAGGTTGTGCCTTTGAGCTTCATAATCATATATGGCTGCCTCGAAGACACCCCCCGCCCCGATCCAGGAAGTAATTAATGTTAAGCATCGTGACTACTACAGTATACAGAGTACTTACTGTGTGCCAGGCACTTTGTTAGTGCCATTCTGCTAACAACTCTGGGAGGCTGACCCCATCGCTGGGCCCATGGAGGTGCGTCTCAGGCTCAGGGAGGTTGTCTTCATCCCTAGGAAGTGCTGCAGGTGAGCTGTAGAACCAGCACTCTGTCCCGAGTGAGCCCCGGCCCTGGGCTCTGCAGCCTTCCAGCAGGTCCAACCCTACCTTAGTGCTCTTTGCATGGATGGGGGTGGAAGGGGTAGTGGGGGAGAGCAGAAGGCACTTGGGGGGCCAAGACTCTTCTGGCTGCTCCCGGGCCCGCAGTGTGACTAAGGCTTCAGGGCAGTGAGAGGGCAGGCATCCTGTGGGCGATCCAGGAGGAGGAGCATTAGAGGCTATCCTGGGGTTGCTAAAGTACCAGGCTTCCTGGCGAGGGCACCTGCAGACCCCCAAATGCCAGGGCTGGAAGGGGCCTCCGAGTCTTAGACTTCCTTGAGTCTCACAGCAAGTTGGTGGCTGAGGACTGAGAATCCAGGTCACTGGACTCCCACTGGACTTGAGTGTGTGCCGGCAAGCATGTGTGTGCCTGTGTGCACAGACTGGGCACAGGCCAACCTAGGAGGAGCCTGGATGAACCTCAGCTTTCCCATCTGTACAATGGGTCAGTAGGAAGATGAAACCCAATTAAAGAGGCTGTGAGTAATGTGTCCAGCCTAGTCCTGGGTACCAAGTCAATGCTCAGCCAACACTTGCTCTTGTCACCTCCCCTCCCTTCACCATCTCTCTGCCTGCAGAGAAAGCTGCCATGGAGGTGGTGGGAAAATGTTTTTTTTTTTTTGTCCTTTCTGACTTCAGAGCCTAGAAACTGAAGCTTTTCTCTTCTAGTCAGTTTATAGTGGGGGGTAAAAAAAAAGATGATGAAAGTAAAAACAAATGAGTAAACCCTTCTCTGAGAGGGAGGGATCCATGCCTTACCCACCGGGTTCCTCTCCGGAGTGGAATCTTGGGCCTGGTGTGTGGAGCATGCTGAGGATATTTGCAGAGTGAGGAGGGGAAAGTGGGGGATAGATGGTGACTTGTTAGATGAAGGAAAGGGTTGAGGGGTGGCTGAGGGAGACCCAGCCCTGCTCACAGACAGCCCCAGGCTCACTGGGAGACAAAGCAAACACAACTCCAGACACGATCCAGGCAGAGCCCAAGCGAGGACAGTAAATCGCTGGATGCTGTGGTCGCAGGATCTCGTCCGTCTGCCCAGATGGTTCCTTCCAGTTACCTTATTCACCCTTTCAGCCCCTGGCCCTGGAGGGAGTGATTATTATCCCCATTTGGCAGGGAGAAAATTGAGGGCTATGGAAGGCCTGGCTTGTGTGTGTAGGGATGTGGCAGAGCGGAGACTTGAACTGGGTATTCTGGTGCCCAAAGCGGTACATTTCACATTACCCACTGGGGGGTTTCAGCAGGAAGTCAGTGGAGGATGAAATTAGTGAGGACAGGTAGAGTTCAGGAGGGCTTCTTGGTGGAGGAGGCCTAGGCTGGGCCTACAGCTCTGCAAGGGTGAGGACAAAACGGACACACCAGGTGAGATGAGGCTTCCTAATCTGCAGGGCTGAGGGAGAGGCCTGAAGAGCGATCCTGAAGGGCCACACCCAGGGCAGAGCCCAGGCACTGACCTGGCCTCTTTGACTATAAATAGGTTTTCACGCAGTAATTTCAGTTGCATTTGAATTTCCCGTCAGGCTCCTTTCTGTACACCCTGTAAGGCCAAAGCCCTAGCTGATTCCCGTCACAGCTGTAAATCACCATAATCCCTGGGCATTTTTAAACACTGATTATGGCCCCTAAAATGAATTAGCAGATTAAAATATGTCCTCATTTTGTTCTTCCTAAATTGATTTTTTTTGTTAAAAAAACAGAGAGAGAGAGTGAGAGAGACCCATCCAGGTTATCTTCGGAGGTGGGCCTGCTGCTCTGTGCCTGCATCCCACACCCCTGCCCCCGGGACATGCCCACTGCCCGTGTGGTCTCAGGGTCTACTTCCCTCCCCGCCCTCTTCCCTCTGCTCCCATCCGCCCATCTCCCCCTCCCTCCTCTCTGCCACATCACTGCACCCGTGTCTTTCTGGGCCTCCTCCTTCCACCTAGATCCCCCTGGCTCCTCTGCTTCCCCTTGTCTCCCTCCTCCGCTGAGTTTCTCCTCTGAAGAAGTCACTCCCTGTCTTGGTGGCTCTGAAGACGGGCCTATCTTTCCTGTTCTCATCTTTGTCCCCTAGATCAGTGTCTCATCTTTAGAGATTACCTGCCAGCCCTATCTGCCTGCCCCCACCTGTCTGGAACCTGAGGCAAAGCCCTTCGAACCCCGCCTGGCCAGTGTCTGCTCCTCAGGCTAGAGACATCCTGGGGTCCAGGGCACAGAGTAGGCCTGCAAGGCAGGCCATGGGCAGATTGGCCATCTTCCCCAAAAGGGTGGAGGCAAGGGCTGGTGTCTTTCCCTGGTTGACACCGCCAAGTGGGGGCCCCATCCCTACCCCCCGCAGCCCTAAACATCACCTGGGCTCCCCGCTGCCCAGGCCATGGCCCCAGCAGAGCTGCTTCAGGTCTTCCAGGCTCCCTGTTATGCTGGAGTTCACAGCAGATCACCCTCTTCCCTCCGGGTGCCCTGGCCCAAGCCCTGGCTGGTATCTCCAAGAATAACAGCTTCCTACCTCCTGGAAGAAGGACCTGCCAGCAACTAAATAAACACAAGTTTTATGGGGTGATTAATACTTGGAGAGATAAGTTCCTAAACCAGTTTTCAAGGTCTCCCTGCGCCTCTCAGATGTGTTGACTCAGGAAGAGTAGCTGTGGGTCCTGGCCAAAAGCTGGTGAGCCCGGATTCCACTTACAGGATGCTCCTGCAGCCTAGGTGCTGTGCAGTGGTCAGAGGGGACACTAGAACTGGAAACCCAGCCCCTCACCTGAAAGAGTTTTTACACTGGGGGACATACCATATGACTGCTCTGAAGTGACCTAAATCCAATACTGCATAAAAGTGTGGCCGAAGAATAAAACTATGGAGGTGCAGCTGGGGAGCAATCCAGAAGGACTTCCTGTAGGAGGTGAGTTTTAAGTCAGGAACTTGAGGAGGTGGGAAGAATGGACCTCTTGAGGAGGAACAGTGTAGGCCAGACAGGAGGGGTGTGCATGGGCACAGAGATGGGGAACTGGCACTCAGTTGGGGAAAAGATCCTTCAGGGAAGGGGGTTAGGTGGGGAGGCTGTGGATGGCTTGTGGACTTGAGGAGAGTGGGTGTGCACAGGTGCAGATATGTGTGTGTATCACAGGGGACACTCAGCAAGAGAGTTGAGTTTCCAGCAGTTCTTACTGTCAGGTTTTTCAGTAAGAGGAAATGTGGCCCAGAGATGGGAAGGAGCCTACCCCAATTGTCCCTAGTCAGAAGCCAGGTTGGGCCCACAATTCAGACTTTCCAGCTGATCTGGGCCCAAGGTCAGTGTAAGAAGACTTATTGCTCACTCATGATGTGTGTGGCTGAGCCTAGGAGGCTGTTAAGAGGCCATGGGTATGGGTTAGGGTTAGGGTTAGGGTATGGGGGGACTCCCAAGGACTCATGATGTCATTTCAGGTCTTGGAAAAAGACCCCATCTGCCTACTGAGGAGAAGGATGTTTGGAGACTCTCAGGGTCGCTTTCTGGGGGCCAGGCTGCTGCTGTGCCAGTTTCTGGGGTGGTGGGCCAGCCTGGCTGCCCAGCAGTGAGAGGCCTGGACCTCTCTATAGATAAGGCCAGGGGTCGGGTCCTTATCCTGGCTGTGCCCAGCTTGTGGTACAGAGCGTGAGGCATCCTGGCCGGCTGAGGACCACACTGCCACCTGGGGTTTCCACTTCCCAGGCTAAACTAATATTTACCTTCAGCTGTGGCTGCCAGGGGCTGAGAGGCAAATATTAGCTCAAGGGGCCCAAGCCAAGCCCTCGGGATGAAGAGATGAGGATGCTGATCTTGGTGTCTTTCCCTTTGATGGTTTTCGTTTCATCTTAGTTAAAAAAAAAAATCTTGCTATTCCTTCTGCTTCACACTCTTCCGGTGCTTCTTTTTGACTCACCTCGAATTCTGCCAATTATATCAAGGCCCCGTACCAAACCCTCCCCTCCACTAGGAAGTCTCCCCTGACTACTCTGTTCTTCCTGACTCTCCCTCTTCCTGAAGCGAGTGGAGGTCTACTCCACAACAGGGGTTCTGTATCATGTGTTTGTCCCGCTCTTTAAGAATACAGTAGAGATCGTCTTTGATTACATTTTAAAGAAAGTTATTATTGTGCCTATTTTGCAGGTAAGGAAACTGAGGCTCAAAGAAGTCTGACAACTTGTCCATGGTCACACCGCTTAGTAGAGCTGGCGCTTGAGCTCAGAAGCGTGGGCTACATTACTCCCCAGGCTCTGTAAACAGGAATCTCTCTGGTCTCCCTATTATGTCTAGATGCCCCCCAGGGGTGGGGATTTGGGCCCCCTATGTCTTCCAGAATAGAGCTTACAAGAGCTCAAGGCATCAGGGATCAGCCACATGTGTTGGACACAGATAGGCCACCAAAGGCCCTGGCAGAGACCAAGATGGGTGGTGGGTACCCAGCGTCCTGTTTAGTGGTGACAGTGGGTCTGCCTGCCTTGTAGTTCCCTGAAGTCTTTTGAGGGCCTTGTTTGATCCCGTCATTCACAGTGTGCTCTAGTTTTCTACCAGAATGAACCTCCATAAAGTGCAAGCACATGTAATTGCCAATAGCAGGCTGTTTCTAATGTCTAGAAATGGCAGTTTTGTGTGTCCCCATCTAGTACCTCTTTGGCCCAAGATACAGTTCTGGGGAACTTGGAGAGGCCTGGTGACCCCAGGAAGGGAGGAGCTAGGGTCTTGGCGATGAACTGGGGACGAAGCCCTCATTTGAGAAACAGGAGGCCCGACTGAATTAAGACTCCACTTGGCCGCTCACTGACTTCGGGCATGTCTCTCAGCATCTCTGTGCCTTGCCCACCTCTTCTGTTATTTGGACATAATTGTACATGCACCATTTACCTTACAGATAGTCTGTGAGGCTTCCGGATACATAAAAGTGTTTATACAAATGGGAAGGGCTGTTGTTTTTAGGTTAAAAAGGAATATCTAATTTAAAAACACCACCAAAGTAGACAATCCCCAACCTGTCCTCTCATTGAGAGGGGGGCAAGTGCCTGTGTCTGGATAAAAGTCAAACCACGCAATCTAAATTATTTCTTGGGTTAAGGCCTGTGGTTCTCCAGCTGGGTCCCTTGGAGCACTGGGGTTCCACAGAGGCATCTCTGCGGTGGCTGAGTGGCCGAGCTCTGTGGTCACCTCCTAGACATCAACCAGAGTTTTCTGTTCCTTTGGACGAACGATTCTATTGCTTGGGGGAAAAATAAAAGTTTGAGACCCACCAGACCAGATGATTCTGGGGATCTATCCATCTAAGATCCCGTGGCTTGAAGATTCTGTAAATCTAAAAATCTATGACTCTGAGGGCTTCTGGAACATTCTGCCCTTTGTTCCATGAGCCTCAGAAGTGTGTTTGTTTTTCCCAACTTTCTTGTGGTTGGGTTTATATGGAGAGGGTGGAGGTGGTGTGGGTTTATATGGAGAGGGTGGAGGTGTGGGTCTCAGGGCACTTCCCAGAAGGGTGGAGGAACCCTTTGCCCATCCCAGCCATGCACCCACCCTCCCGGCTCCTTCCCCTGCCCCGTGCCAGCTGCGAACCAGCAGGAGGATGTTTATGGACACAGTTAATGGGTTGGTGCGCCTTCCAAACGGGCCAGCAGAGGTCTGCCAGCCGGCTGGGTGGCCGCAGGCTGACCCGTGGTTAAAGATTATCCAGTGCTGTGGATGAGAGAGTCTAAACAAACAAGACTTGGACCGATGGCTGGCCCGCTTCCAAGGAGCCTCTGCTGCAGCGCCCAGGCCCCACTCACCCCACACTGACTGGCAGCGTGTAGATCTCTGGGCTAGAGCTGCCCGAATGCCCTCCGCCTGGCATCTCCCCCTCCTTTCCCTTCCTTTCTCCTTGCTGGTTTTGCTCACACTTTTCTCCCCAGGCATCTGCTAATGCAGTTTTCCCACCCGAGTGCCTCTTGCTTCTGTCAGTCCAAATGCTCTTGTCCTTCAGGGCCTGGGTCAAATCCTGTTTCTTCTGAGATGCCATCTTTGACTCACCCTGAAAAAGAAGTTCTAGCCTCAGTTGGACAGCATTATCCTAACAGGGAGATTTATTCTAAAGAAGAAAAGGCTCAGAGTGGGCCCTAGGGAGTGGGTATGGGACACTTGCATCTATGAAAGGAGTTTTTTTCTAAGTCACAGGTGTCCAAAGACAGGGAATAGATGGCCTTGAGAAGTGGTGAGCTTCTCGTCCCCAGGGGCATTCTAGCCAAGGCTGGGTGAGAGCTTGGCAGAGATAAACAGATTTCCTTATTCTCCTCTAAGGTCTTATCTAACCTGATATACTGAGAATTTTCATGACTCCAAGCTTCAAGTCTCCCAAGGGCTCCTGGCTCCGCAGGGCCTGGGTCCTGGCTGTCTCTCCTTAAACCCTGTCCAGGGCTGGGCACACAGGGCTCAATGGGTGGGTATGCCGGGTGCCTTCCCTAAGAGGGGAAGCCCAGGCCTCCTTGCCCTTTGCAGGGCCTGGCTCTTTCTGCCCTGGCCCAGGGGATCTGCCAAGCCAGCACCAGGTGCCAGACGAGGCAGGAGCTGAAGATGGACAAGTTCTTTCTTGCAAAACGGGCCACGAGAGGGGAGCCAGCTTTGCAGCTTCTCCTGTGGCCCTGTGCCACCTCTGCACCATAAACAACTCTCAAGTAGGCAGCCGCATGTCCCAGGCCCGGATTAAATAGCTCGTTGCTTCAAACATGGGGTCATCCACTGATGGAGGTTGCAGGCCGGCCGTCGGTGCCCCAGGGTGCAGTCCTGGGCTGAGGTGGGGCCATGGTGTTCTCCCCTAGCTTTGGGAGCCTGGCCCCTTCCCTGACCCCCAACTTGATGTGGACTCATTCTGCCAGGACCTTTGTTGTCCCCTCTGTAGAGGGTGCCCTGACCCACTCCTCTAGCTCAGGTTTCATCTATTTCAGGGCCTCGCGCAGACGGGCACACTGATGGGATGGTTATTTTGGAGCTTGCTGGCAGCTTGCAGCTGCTCCTGACCCTAGGAGTGGAGGGGATGGGAGAGGAGACATACTTGGGCTGGGCAGTGGCCCCAGGGGTTCTGTTTTTAGCTGGTTCCCAGTACCTCTTGTCCCTCCTCTCCCAACTCCTGTGATATTTCAAGCAAGGTCAAAGGAGTCACTTTCTTGCCCCTTCTCCTCTTTCTTTTCCCGCTGTTTCTCCTTCTTTCTCTTCCTTTGTCTCTAATCTCCACTTGAAGCTTCTCCTTCCTGGTCTTTAGTCAGTGAGGTCATTCAGCGATTCTGTCCCGGGTGCTTATGACTGATGCGAAGTCCTAGGTTCAAAGAGTTAGTCGCCTGGGTGCACGTGGACCTGACTTTGACAAACTCAACCTGAGCAAATGCTAATAACAGAAGTTATCAAGTATCTAGGTGCCGGGGGCTTCGCACTCTACCTCTGGTCCCTTCAACAATATCGCAAAGCAGGTATTATTACCCCTGATCTCTAGGTGAGTGATCTGGGACTGGAGGAAAGTGGCTCACCCACAGGCCACCAGCCAAGTGCTGGGTCAGACATTTAAACCCAGGCCTGTATCACTCCAGGGCCCATGCATATCCTTCTGAGCCAGGCAGCATGGAGACAGTAGCAAAGGCTCACAGTACCCTAGGGATCGTCTTGTGCCAGGCACTCTAGTGCTTCATCCCACTCCATCTTCTTCACAGCATCCCTTCCAAACGGGATTTCAGATTTCATACTAATAAGGAAATGCTGATTTCACCACTATAGAAGAGAGGCCCAGAGGGCTTAAGCTGTTTATCCAAGGTCATACAGCCAGGAAATGACAGAGCTCAGATGGGAACCCAAACTGATGACTTCAGAGTCTTGCACTGGACTGTGTTCCTATCTTGCTGACCAGTTTATGGATTTTGGTTACCAAAACTCCTAAAACACTCTCAGGTTGCGAGAGTACTTATTAGGAGAGGTGTGATGGCCACACTGCGTCAAGCTGGTGAGAGTGTATCTGAGAGTGTACTGAGTCTGGAGCTGTTCATTGTTTACGAGGTGGGAAGGTGTGTGTGGAGTCTGAGTGTTCCCTGAGGAGAGCTGTCTTCAGTGTGGGGCTGAGAGGCAGCCCCAGAGGTAGTAGGTATAAATACAGGAAGGTTATAACCAAACGCACCCTGGAAAGTAGACTGTATATAGAGCAGCACATGAGCTGACAGACAGTGTCGGGTGTGTTTATATGTACACGTTTGTGGGTAGCGATCATTTTATTTAGGTTGATACACAGTCTACTCATTTTTAATATCTAGTACTTTCATACAAAAATAGCAATTAATTTGTAAACACTACCAGAATATTATCTAGCTGGTTTGTAATTTTTTAAGAGTGTTATTTTGTGTTTGTTGTGGTGGTGGTAGTAGCTCTTGTGTTCATTTTTAAGTGTAGATCTGTAAATACAATTGCAGGATTTAAAGCTTTAGCATGACATCTTGTGTACATGAGAGGAGGGATTTGAAGGAAGATGCCTTGCAGAGTGAGTTGGGTGGCAATTGTTAGGTTAAGGGAATTTATTTTCCTATGGGGTACGTGATAGTGTCAAAAGGAAGCATTTCTCCTAAACTTGGGAATAGGCAAACTACTAATCGGTGTAGCTTTGCATAGTATACTAGTCTAAAAAAGACAATAGGTAATATAATGAAAAAAAAAAAAGCTTTTATGATGGATTTTGTAAGGTTTGTTGTAGGATAACCTGTTTTCTTGTTGTGATCTTACCACTCAAATGAAGGTAATTTGAATAAATTTTGTGTGGTACAGGATCAATGAACTAATTTTTCCTAAGAGTTCAACAAACAAACAAAAAAGCAACTAGGGAGGTAGATTTCAGTTTAAGAGAAGGAAACATTTTCTTAAAGACAGAGTAGCTCAGCAATGGCCTGAGTTGTCTGGGAGGGATTGGGCATATTCAGGCAGAAGAGGACTCCTGTGGGGGCAGAGAGCAGGAGAGCGTACATCCAGCCCCATTCAGGAGTCTGTTTTGAGGGTCTGCCCAGCTCCATGGGCTCTGGCCTGATTGTCCTGAGTGTGGGGGTTGCGTGGGGTGGAAAGAGCAGCATGGGGTGTGTATGTGTGGCCCCCATGACAGCCTTGTTCATGTAAACCCTGGCTAGGCATCTCTGAGCCACTTCTTTCCTCCTTATCCTGCTTCTCCATCCCTTCTCTTCTCTGTCCCCAACCCTCTTGGAGTCCCCAAGGGCCAGTCCCTGGAATCCTTGAAGGGTCAGGGGAGCAGGGCTGTTGCCTGGGGTCCAGGTCAGCCCACAGCCCTCCTCTGCCCCCTGCTATTGTCTCCCATGTCTTGCCCTCCTCGCCTCTGCCTCTCCGCAGCCCCCCAGCCTCTCTGCACCATTGCTGTCACAGAGTCAATTCCCTGGAATAATCACATTTTCCGGTTGGCTCCCTCCTCCTTACTAAACACGATGCTGGGAAATCCCGACCAGCCAGGCCTCGAGAGGCTTCTCCAGAGAAGCAGGAGACTTGTGGGGAGGGCTCAGCACCCTCTCCTTGCTGGGGCCCAAACAACACTGTTCCTGGATGGGGCAGAGGAGCTGGGGGAGAGCAAAGATAGGGAGGCATTAGAGAGCAAATCTAGATTCAGCTGGAGCTGAATTCTGGCTTCGCTATCCCTACCAGTCTGTTCCTCCAAACTTTGCTCTCATGCTGAGCACCCCTGCCATCCTTACTCAGTTCCTGGAGAGAAAGCACAGATTCTCCCTTGGGGAGGCTCAGAGAAAAGCCTCCTGAGAAGGGATTGGTCCATGGTAAGGCCAGCAGTGGCCCCAGCCAAATTTGGGGCCTCCCACGAAAAGGATCCAGTAAACCTATATGGCTTGAGAGTGGAGGGTGTGGGATAAGGAGTTGGGTGGATCACGCTTTAACCCTGGAGCTGCAGCTTGGTTGTCACAGAACATCTCCGAGCTTTATCCGTACAAAGGGAACACCTCTGTGGGATGCTTTAAGGAGGAAATGCAGCAGTAATTCATTGCACCTGATGACTTTTATTACAAATTATAGGACTCCATAAAGCAGACATAACCAGCCATTAAGAAATTACGGTCTCAGAAACATGGTTATTAGTGTAAAAGGGTATACAGGACACGATAAATAGAAAAATTAGTTTTGAAAAGGAAATCTGTATAACAGAGTTCTTCACCTGGAGTCCATGGCCATGGATGCTCTGAAATTATCCACAGAATTTAGGGAGAATGTGCATTTTCCTGAGAAGATAGGTACAAGTTACATTTTCAAAGAGATTTGTTACCTGTAAAAGTTAAAGTTTAAAACTACTGATGTTTATATAGTATGATTCAATTTTTGTGTTAAAAAGAGAACTAAAATATATTCAAAAAAGGCTGGAAACTCACACATCTAAATATTAAGAGTATTTTCCTCTGGATGGCAGCCTGACAGGAGATTCCCATTTCTCTTTGCTGAACTGTCTTTTTTTTTTTAAACAAAATACAGTCTGTATTACGTGTATGAATAAAAAGAGAAAGGGTTTGCTTTCCAGTTGTTGGTTTTGAAAGGAGGGCTTGGAAAAATTCACTTAGCGTCTCCACCTCAGTGTCCTTTGGTAGAAACAATATCAAAAGCTAATTTTTGCTATAAGATGAGACAATTTGTGCAGAGAGGTATTCTAGAGGGGAGGGTTCCCTCTGGGCTCCCAGAGGCATAGAGTATCAACATGCATTCAGCAAGTGTTTACTGCTTTCTTCTGAGTGCCAGGTGCTATCCTGGCTGCTAGGATAAAGAGCCAGGTCCCAGGAGTTCATTTTTTTTAATCCGACTTTTATAAGTGTACCATTTAGAAGTAATCGTGTTTTTAGTTTTGGTGTCTTTCCTGCCTGATGATCCTTTGCTTAAGCAGATAAGTAGTCTGAGGTCCTGCAGAATGTGTGATGTTCTTGTTCAGTGGCTAAGTCGTGTCAGACTCTTTTGAGAACTCACATGGACTGTAGCCCGCCAGGTTCCTCTTCCATGGGGATTCTCCAGGCAAGAATACTGGAGTGGGTTGCCATTTCCTTCCCCATGGGTACCTTTCCATTCCAGGGATCCGACCCAGGGATCCAATCTGTGTCTTGTGCATTGGTAGGCGGATTCTTGACCACTGAGCTACCAGGGAAGCCCCTGTAAAATGTCCGAGCATTTTCTTTGCCGTTAGAAACTAGATGCGTCTTACTAGTGCCGGCTTTAACGACTAGTGGGAGGAGACTCGCAGGCGATGGGACCCGGGGCTGTGGCCCGCCTGACGGTCGCCCTGTCCCCCTACCCCCGCAGACAGCGAGCTGGTGCTCCCAGACTGCCTGCGCCCGCGCTCCTTCACCGCCCTCCGGCGGCCGTCCCTGCGGCGCGAGGCGGACGAAGCGCGCCTCTCCGTGAGCTTGTGTGACCTCAACGTGCCGGGCTCTGACGGCGACGAGGGCACGCCAGCTGCCGGCTGCCCCATCCCGCAGAACTCGCTCAACTCGCAGCACAGCCGCGCGCTGCCCCCGCAGCTCGACGGCGACCTGCGCTTCCACGCGCTGCGCGCCGGCGCGCACGTCCGCATCCTGGACGAGCAGACGGTGGCGCGCCTGGAGCACGGGCGCGACGAGCGCGCGCTCGTCTTCACCAGTCGGCCTGTGCGTGTGGCTGAGACTATCTTCGTCAAGGTCACGCGCTCGAGCGGCGCGCGGCCCGGCGCGCTGTCCTTAGGTGTCACCACGTGCGACCCTGGCACGCTGAGGCCGGCCGACCTGCCCTTCAGCCCCGAGGCCCTGGTGGACCGCAAGGAGTTCTGGGCCGTGTGCCGCGTGCCCGGGCCCCTGCACAGCGGCGACATCCTCGGCCTTGTGGTCAACGCCGACGGCGAGCTGCACCTCAGCCACAACGGCGTCGCGGCGGGCATGCAGCTGTGCGTGGACGCCTCACAGCCGCTCTGGATGCTCTTCGGCCTGCACGGGTCCATCACACAGATCCGCATCCTTGGTGAGTGCCCCTGGCCACGTGCCCTCCTCCGTCGAGGCGCATCCTGAAGCTGGCGCCTCCAGGCCTAGCATCTCGTCTTCCCTGGAGGCAGAGTCTGTCTGGGTAGGGGGGAACAGCGCCCACCCTGCCCCTTATGGGTTCTAGTCAGAGTCACTCTTTTGATTAGTCCATGGTTCTCAGATTTCACCAGATAAACCCTGGGGAGGGGGAGAAAAGCAGGGAACACTGAGTTTCACGCTCAGAACCGGTTTCACCCACATGCCCACGTACATAAACAACTCTCATACACATTGCCTAGTGGTTGTGGCCTTTTAAAAATGGGGAAAAAAAATTGTTTCCACTAGCAATGAACTTTTTGAGGTTCAGTTTCCATTTATCAAAAAATGGGAACGGAGACCTCTACCTCTAAGGACGGTTTTGTGTCTAAATAAGATAAAGAGGGTGGTGTGTCAGCGGCCAGGTATTTCTGAAGAGCAGTGCCTGGATTGGGGGCTTTTGGAGAATCCCTGGGCCTTGGAGGAAATGGGGTTGCAGATGTCTGGGCCTTCCTGGCTTTGAATGGAGAGTTTGAATGGACTGGGTGACGTGGATTTGTATAAGCCATATTTCGCAGAGTGTTCTGCAGGATGCTGGGCTCAGTCAGTCCCTCAGTTGTGTCAGATTCTTAAATCCCACCTCCAGAAATTTTGATTCTGTAGATTTCAAATTAGGTCCTGGGCATCTAAAGTTTTCTTCCTTAGCAAATTTGGTCAGACAAGTTTGGAGACCCCTGGGCCTCACAGCCCCCAACCTAGACCTCACCCCAGGAGACTTCATAGACATGATAAAGTGTGTATGTGAGTAAGCATGAGTAACACTGTAAGACTGGCATACCGTGTCTAGGCACATGTGAGTAAATGCATGGGTATTTGTGTATGCGGTGCTGTTGGTAATTGTGAGTGTATGAGAGTTTTGTGAAATCAGGTAAAATCAGTGGAGACTTCCTCCTCTGGAAAAAGACCAAATGAAGATGGAGCGGAAAATAAATTGGAAAAAGAATGAAAAGAAATGGGACTAGGGTGCTAAGAAATTAGGATTGAGGGAAGATAAGTCAGGGAAGAGTGAAAAGAAATCAGGCTAGATAAAAAGACATCAGAAAGGAAGAAAATTGGCTTAAAAATTCAAGGTGGAATAAAAAGAAACCAGACTAGGGTGCAGAAAAAAAAAAAAAATCAAGCTGAGGTACAAAGATATTTGGCTACAGTCATCAGGAGATACTGCTCCTCAGATAAAGGATATTACATAAGGGCAAGATAGTCTCTTGCATCAGCACCATCTAATAATAGTTAAGTAGCTTTTCAGTAAAGCTTCTGTTGCTCAAAGAGGCTTACTAGACTAGAGCAAAGGAGAAGCTTAAAAAACAAACAAAAACCCCAGGACTTAAATGTCCCCAGAGGGAAGTAGGCCAAGGTGGGCATTGAAGATTAATCATTCAGAATTTAATATATGCTGAACAGTGTGCTCCTGAGCTGTTTGGAGAATTGGACATCTTGACTACCAAAGTGGTGATAGAGGATCCTGACTCTAAAGGAAAAACAAATCAGTAACAATGTATGGAAGGATGATTATTTACTTCATAGAAGAGTGCTTTGGTTTGTTGAAGGCCTAAGTGAACTAAGAATGAAAAGATATTTCCTTCACCCTAAAACTATAGCCAATTTCATGCTTCATGGTGAAACATTAGAAACATTATCATTAAAGTCGAGAATGTGATTAAGATGCCGTACAGTATCATTCTGAAAATGCTAACCAGTGCAATAAAGCAAGAAAAGCAAATAGGAGGTATAAATTTCTGAAAGAAGGAGATGATAGTTCACTTAAAACATGTTAACACTACTAAGAGAAATCCTGTGGACAGCTAATAAGTATTCTTAGAAACAGTGACTATTAAGTGAATTAGGTTGAATAAATTAGACTGAATAACTACTAATAAAAAAATATCTCATTGAGCACTTACTTGTGTGTAGGGCATTATGTTAGGGCCTGTGGGAAAGTCACAGGTGAGTCAGGCTTTCTGCTGTCCGGAAGCTCAGGGTTTAAATAGGGAAACATTACAAAGTTACATTCCTGGGCAAAGAACAAATAATTTCCCAGGCTCTGTAATTGCTTATTTCTATGCAAGGTGTGTATGACTGGTCAGTACTGGATAGAGATAGGTGGTGGTGGGGTGGGGGGAATCAAGGCTGGCTGGAGGAAGGGACTGAGGAGAGAGCCCCAAGAGACTCCCTGGACAGTTAGCTCTTTAAGGCAAAGGCTCAGTCTCTGAGCCTAGTGGCTGGGCTGTGTGGTCAGGCTGCACCACCCGTTTCTCTCCTGGGAACCTAATGGAGGATGGAAACTCAAGCTTTCCAAGGTGGGCCTCTGAGTGTCTAGGTCCCACCTTCCCCCTCTCCCTCCCTTTCTGCAGGCTCCACCATCCTGGCAGAGCGGGGCATCCCATCACTCCCCTGCTCCCCCGCCTCCACACCAACCTCCCCCAGCACCCTGGGCATCCGCCTCTCTGACCCCTCGCTTGGCACCTGCAGCTCTGGCCCTCTGGGGAGCTCTGCTGGAGGTAAGTAGGCTGGCCTCTTTGGTTCCATGTGACCGTACCAGCCCTTCCACCCTGAGGGACCTGCCCTCCACCCTGGCTGAGGCAGGTCTGCAGACGGGGCCCCAGAGGAGCTGGAGATGGGCCCAGTGAACCCACGTTGAGTGGTGATTCCTGGGCTGTGTCCCGTCCTGTCCCTCAGCTGGGTGGCTTTCTCCAGAGGACTTCTTGAGCACAAAGAACACCAGAGAGTAGCTCAGCGGGGCCTCCCCAAGTGGGTTTTGGGCCTCCATCCTTCCCGCCTCTTCTCATTGCTTCACGGACACCCTGGCCCCTGGTCTGGGCATGGAGGGGCTGGAAGTGGGGCTGTCCAGAGTGCATCCTCTTTCTTCTTGTGCCCAGGAGGTGGGTGGCAAGGTAGACAGGCTGATCCCAATCCATGGAGGAGGAGAGGCCGGGGCTTTCTTCATGAACGTGGGACCAGCCAGGTTCGTGCCTCCCCCCTCACTGCTGTCCCCGTGTCCCCAGGAACAGCCCCCAATTCACCAGTGAGTCTGCCCGAATCACCAGTGACCCCAGGCGGGGGCCCGTGGAGCGATGAGTGCACCATTTGCTATGAGCACGCGGTGGACACGGTCATCTACACGTGTGGCCATATGTGCCTCTGCTATGCCTGTGGCCTGCGCCTCAAGAAGGCTCTGCACGCCTGCTGCCCCATCTGCCGCCGGCCCATCAAGGACATCATCAAGACCTACCGCAGCTCCTAGCCGTCACGGACCCATCCGCTCCCCAGCTTCCTCCGAATCCGGCCCGGCTCCGGCTGAGGCGCAAGTCAACGGGGCCCCTTCTCTTCTTCCTCATTTTGGAAATTCTTTCCCCTTGTCATTAAACTTGGGAAACAGCCCCTGAGGTCTGGGGAGGAAGGGGAGTCAGGCTGGGAGGTGGGGGCAGAAGCAAGTCTCAGCTCTTCCCCTGCAGGCCGAGGGGCTAAAGCGGGGCGGGAGGGGGGGGGGTCTCAGCCTGTCCTGGTCCTTTCCTGCCTGGGGTAGATTCCCAGGAGGTCTCTTTAGCCTGTGTGGCACCTTTGTGAACGTTAGAAAGTGTGTCCCATCCTCTGGGCAGATGCGGCCCTGAGTCCAGACACGTGGCCTGGCTAGTGGAGTGTGGCCCTGGACTTCAGCCTCTGTTTTCTTCCTCAGCCAGCTGCCCTTGAGCAGTGCACAGCCTGGGCTGCTGCCTTACTCTCTGACCTTCCCCCACTGTCTCCTTCCTTCTTTCCCTTCCCCTTGGGCCTGGCAGCCAAGGGTAAGACGGCCAGTGGATCCCTCTCATCCCAGGAGGGCTGCCGCCTCTGTGCTGTGCCTGTTGCCCATTCACCCTGGATGGGTGGACAGACAGGCCACGGAAGCCTCTGGGTTCTGGGTTGCTAGCCCCCTGGCCTGGGTGAGACGTGGAGGGCCCCTTCCTGGCCATGGCCTGTTTGCCTCAGTGGGCTCGGGGATGCTCTTGCCTGGGGGCAGCCCCTTGGCGTGGGCTGGAGAGCAGGGGAGGTCTTCTGTCAGGCTTTAGCATCCCTGGGAGAGGCCAGGATCCTGGGTTGGGAGTAGAGGACTTCCTGGAGCAAGAACGGCTTTTTTTTTTTTTTTCCTGTATTTTAATTTATTTATTTATTGGGTTTGTAGGGGTTAGTTTGGGCGGGGGGAGTGAATTCCCACCCCCCAGACTCCTATAAAGGCTGCCCTAGTAGGTGGAGTGCCTGGTTGGAGGGGCCAGCAGAGGTTGTCATCACTTAAACTCTGCCCTGAACTCCAGCACATGAGTGCATAGCCAGCTCTGCTTACCATGAAATAGAACTCCATAAAAAGGGGCCGAGTCGGGATGCCTTCTGGCAACTTGTGTCCACTTTCTAGAGAGGACAGCAGAACCTTTGCAGTGCCCTGGGACTAGCAGATCACCCGGAGCCACAGAATGCTCTTCTTCTTGGGCTGGAGCCTGGGTATCGTAACTGGCTCATATACATCGAGAGGCCCGAGTTCCCCACTCTGTAAGGACATGGAAAAGTCTGGCAGGCTGGGGGAGGGAAGGCCAGCAGGTCTTGTCATTGTAGGCGCTCTCTCCCCCAGGAGAAAGGAGAAGGGGTGGGTCCCAGCACCTCCAGGTTCTTGATCCTGATTTTGGAGTGAGGGGGTACCCCCAGCTGCTCTTAGGTTACAGTCATCTCAGCCCCGCACACCTGTCCTGGTAGGCCATGGGCTGGGGCCAGCTCTCGGAGTCCTGGCAAGTCTCCCCGAGCCTCCAGCCCTCTGTCCCCTCAGATGGCTTTTTTTTACGCCCATTGGAGACTGCTTTGTTATATGGCCTGCAGGGCATGGGATTCTAGACCTGGCCACTGACCAGTTGTGTGGCCCTGGCCAGGTCACAGTCGCTCTGAGCCTCAGCTGCCACCTCTGTAAAATGATTGTTGGGGGTGTGGGAAGACTTTTTTTGTGACTCTCAGGGGGTTCTTTGGTGGTGGCTGCTATGGGGTGGGGTGGTGGGAAGCACAGGGAGGGGGGGTCATGATGCCAGGCTGGCCCTGTCTGTACCTGCCTTGCAGGGCAACTTTGGGAAGTCACCATTCTGCCATGGGCCTCTGCTCCCCACTAACCCTGTAGACCTCTTCTGTGGGAGTGGGGTGAGATGGGGCTGGTGGTGGTCCCAAGCAGTCAGGGCACCCATCCCAGAGGCAAGGGAAGTTCACAAGTGCAGGGGCTGCATGGCCTGAGGGTCAGGGAGAAGAAGCCATCCATCCCATTGTCTCTGTTAGTGTGAGGGTAGCTGCTGCCTCCTTTGTGAACTTGGATCACCGTGATTGTGAATAAAGGTGATTTCGTACCAGCCTCAGGGCTGTCCTGTGCAGTATGGAGGGCTGGAGGGGGGAGGAAGGGCGGGCCGGTGTGTGTGTGGCGGGGGCGGGTGGTGATGGTGTTGGAGGTGTGGAGGAAGAGGGCCAGGTGTCCTGGTTTGGAGGGGAGCCAACAATCAGAAAAGACCCCCTGGAGACAGCAGGGGAGGGGGAGGTAGCTGGAGCATGGCCTGGGGCTTGTACAGCAGAGGCCAGAATGCCAGGCGACCCTCGCTGTAAGCCGAAAGGGAGAAGCCATTGCCCTTCCGTGACTGCAGGTCTCTGGATCTGTCAAGAGCAGGAGCTGCAGAAGTCCGTGAAGCTCCAAAACGCTGAGCCGGTTCTGAACCTGTGTGGAACATTTGTGGAGGGGCGGCGCCACCTAGGGGCTAAAGGGAGGATGGCAGGGGCTGTGCTGAGCTCCCCAGAACTTGGTCTGCCCATCCCTCACCCCAAGTTCAGACCTCTTGCCTCTGGCTGGGAGCTCAGCTGCGCTCCCACTGGTGGGTGCAGAGGCTTACGCCAAATGAGTGGCACAGCTACTTAGAAAGGGAGGCCTCTGGCTAGGGGCCTTTGGAAAAACTTCTTAGGTGGGCTGAGTACATCTAGGTGGCTGTGAAAGCTGGAGTGCCAGAGGGGGTCCAGGCACGACGTGGGGACCTAGCTCATTTGGCAGCCTGAGCCTCAGAGGGGCATGGGATGCTTGCCTTCCTGCCCTCTCTCCTGGGAGGATGCTCTGGCTGGCCAGCCTCTGCCTGGCCTTGAATGGCCATGGGCCACTTCCTACACCAGGACTGCTCAGCCCTGCTTACTGAAGTCCAGCAAAAGTAGGGGAGGGTCAGGGGCTCCAGGCTGAGGAGCCATGGAAGCCCACTGGATGTGGTCTTGGTGGCCCCAAGGTCTGTATCTCTAAAAGCCTGGGCCACTGGCCAGAAAGCCTTCCAAAGGTGGGGAAAAGGTGGGGAGCTTGAGCACGCTTCTCACCAGCAAGGGTGGCAGCTTACATGTTTCCCTCTACCCCTCCAGTGTCCTCAGAGGGCCCAGACCCTGAAGTTCATGCCTCATTTGGGCGTAATGTGACTTTTGCCACTCAGCTGGATGTTTTTTCTGGTGGCAGGGGAGAATCAGGAGGTGATTCTGTTCAGTTAAAAAGGCAAAAACTTTATTTAGTTTTTGGGGAAATACAAGATGCATGTAAACATAAAATACAAAACAAAACAACCCAAATCTTACAGTCTAGAAGCATGCCAAGACAGAACATTTTCTGCAGACCAGAGTCCCGTCAAAAGGATAAAGGACACCTGGAAAGTGGCAGGTCAAGGGGCTGGGTCCCTTCCCCAAGGACACTGCATTTTTGTGATGAGAACAACTGAAAAAAAACCAACCCACTATTAAAAATATTAGAAACATGGAGACAGTTTAGCACCACCATTGAGCCTGGAAATTTTTTAGCACTCGAACTGCACTGAATTCAATGTCCTTTTCTTCAGTTTCTCTGCTGAGGGGAGAAAGGGGAATGACCTCCGTCAGCCCCACAGGTCCCACTAGGAGCTGGGAGGGGTTGCATGGACACTGTGAGGAGCACCCCAAAGACATCCAGCTAGCTTACGTGCAACCATGCAGTCCACAAACCCACGCTTCACAAACCTGCCACTCACACCTGCCTTCTTCAGAAGTCGCCTTCCTGCAGATTTCCTGTAAACTGTCAGGGAAACCCTTTTCCTATCCTGGGTCCTGGATTTAAAGAAGACCTCTTACAGAGACCAAGTTGCAGATCCAAGAATGGAGGCTCTGTTTACCTTTCTTTGAAATGCTCAAGAGCAGTATGCCTTGCTCACAGGCCACTAACATGATGACTGCATTGCACCGTCTTCTGAGTCACACTAGTGAGGCAGGCTCAGCAAACTGAAACACCATAGACATCGTTAGAGATACTCAAGAATAACTGGCGTCAACAGAAGAGCAAATGAGGTTGCCTTCCCCCCAGATATGCTGGATGGTGTCTGGACCCCGAGGTTTCAGTCTGGGGATGGTGGGTCCCTACTGCATGAACCATTCTGGTTACTGGTCTCTGGTTCAAGTAATTTGAGAGGCCAGTTCTAGATTGGACAAAGAACGGTGGGCAAAATCAGCCTGGAAGCTAAGAGATGGAGGAATGTTCTCCAAAGATTGGTTTGTTGCTGGCAACTTTGGCTTTCTACTAAGTAAATCAGTGACCGTTAAGAACATGCTGGCGACCCAGCTTGTGGTCCAGCAACTAGCAGTTTCCTCTGGTCAGCTTCTTCTACAGCCAAATCTTGAGACTTTCCCAGCCTATTCTGTCTGGGCCCTTGGGTGTTGAATCATTGTTTCCTCCCTACTGGCTCGCTTCCCTCTGAAACACTCAGAATTCACTCCTTTCTTCTTTCTACTAAAGACAAAACTCCAGACTCTAGATCCTGACTCAACCTCCTCACTCTTTTCCCTTTCTGCCTAGCAGACATCCTCTTCTGGGAGTCACCTTCCCGGGGAAGGGATGGAAAACCCCAGCCACCCCAGTCTCTCACACATTCATCTCGCCGACATGCCTCTCACTTACTTTCAACGTGCTCGACCCATACTTTTGCTTTAAAACGATAATTCTTTCTTCCTCTTTCTTGCCTCCTGAGGTCCAGCCCATTAGCCAGGATGGAAATGGGAGCAAAGGAGGGACCTTCATCGCAGGGACCTATTCTCTAAGGCCACTAAGTTCTGGGATGGGAGAGGAAGCTGATTGTCAAGTGCAAACTCAAGATTAGAAAGATAGGATTGGGGAACGGGGGATAGCGTGGTAAAACCAACTTTACATGCACGTTGGGATCAAGGCCCAGGAAGGCAGAGCCCTCCACCCAGTCTATAAGCACCAGTGTGCCCAACTTGCGGCCTGAGGACCCAGGTGTACAGGACAAAACGGGGAGGGACTCCACCATCAGAGGGGCTGTCCTCCTGAAATGAAGCTGTAGGTCATGGCCCTGTTCTGTCCCTGGCTGTGATCACAGAACTTGAGAACCGGAGGCCACCCCCAGCCAGAGATCATAATCGAGGCAAGAAGCTCAGTAATGTCAAGGGGGAGCCCTCCACATGACCCCGTGAAGTGTTCAGTTGGGGCCGGCGGTCTAGATCGGGGGTGATGTGCCTACACAGGCAGGTGAGAGAATTCTCACCCCGACCAGCCTGACCCACCCTCAGCCACACAAGAACCGAGGGCAAGCAGCTCTCAGGACACGGGGGTTCCCACAGTGGTGACATACACGGCAGAGGCTGGGAGGCAGCCTGCTAGACACGCGTTTGCAGGTGGTGGCCCTGTCTGAACCCCTCAGCACTTCCACACCCAGCGGCGCCTCCTTTCCACATCTTCATTTTGGAGCCCGGGACAATGGCCTAGGCTGCTTCTGCTAGATCTGTTAATGCCAGTGTGAAGTTTCCAACTAAATACTTAATAAAATAATTACAAAAAAAAAAAAGACACATTGCACTCTCCAGCCAGAATTATGTGTGTGAGTAACACATACACTTGCTGCCAGAAGCTGTGAGTCCCTTGGGGCCTGCCCAATGCCAAGGACTTGTTCAGTGGAGACAGCTTGCCCAGTATCTCTTTCCTCTAACCCCATGTTATTTAGTTCAAGTGGGAAATGACCAACACTCACACACATGCACTCACGCGCGCGCACACACTCACACCACATGCACAATGCACTTACTCAACAACACACAGCCCTCAAAAAAGTGAGGGAATCTTAATTCTTTAGCAATGTGGATGGTTCTCTTTCCAGAGAGCACTGCATCGTCTCGAAAATTGGACCTATAGACGTATCCACTCCAAGGAGACACACCCACCCACAGGGGCACAGTCCCACTCTGGGCACCAGATCCATATTTGTACAGAAATTCATCAAATGGGTTGGAGCAGCAAGTGTACAGTACTGGAGGGGGAAGGGATGAGCCAGCGAGGTTGCACCTGTCACCCTGAGGGGCGGAGCTCCCAGGGCTTGGACCCAGAGACTTCCCATCCTGCCCTCTCTACCCGCACCTGGGTAGGAGGTGGGAGCTTGGTACCTGTCGGGGGAAGTTATGTCCGCAGGGACCTCCGCAGGCTTCTCCAACACGTTTTTTTCGAGATCTTCTGGGAACTGTTGGGGTGTTGAGCAGAGGCAGGATCACGCCTCGCTCGGGCTGAAGTCATTGAGATGAATGGGTGGCCCCGGCTCAGCGCCAGGCCCAGCTGCAGGCTTGTGGGAACTGGTGTCACCGGAGGATGCTAGGCTCAAGGCACCCACATACCCCCCTGAAGGATTTGGTTACACTGAGGGTTCCTGCTCATAAAACTGAACTTGAGGTTACATAGTTTTAGAAAGACTCAAACATACATCAAAAGGATCATGGCCCAAACATCAAGAGATTGGGGTGAGAGAGGGCTGCTGAGGGTGATTTTTAGGACAGGTCTTTCTGAGCAGCTGGCTGAAAAAGAACGGAAATGAAAACAAGGAGAAGTTCCTGGAGGTCCTTGCTGTGCGCCGAGGGCTGGGGCCCTGGGAGGCCGAGCGCCCCATGCCACTTCCCTGAATCCCGTTCTTCTGGGTGGACAACACCCAGCAGAAGGGGCTGCCCTCTGGCAGAGACCCCTGCCATCTTGCCAGGGAAGGGGGAGGAGGGATAAAAGGTCACCTGTTGGCTCCACCGCTGACTCCTTCCAAGAGCCCCACCTCCCCCAGCAGCACATGGGGCTGCTGGCCCTCCCCGCCACTGTCCTACAAGCCCTGGCATCCCTCTTGATAATATTGCACTTTTCCTGTCTCTCAGATTGTTTTCATTTTCGATTGAGAATGCAAAGTATTTGGAGGGGGAAGGGAAGTGAGTAACCTTATAGAAATTATATATTAGTTAAATACAAAAAACAGGAAACGTAGGGGTTACGTTTTCTTTTTTTCCTTAAAAACAAAACAAAAAACTACCAAACCAAGGTCTAAACTTAAATAGTTCTACACCTATTCTGCAAATACTACTAATATGGAAATAATGCTTGACCGAAATTCCCTTGTCTTTTTTTTTTTTTTTCCTTAGATGATAAAAGTAGTAACATGCCTTGCTGAGGAAAGCAATGGATACAAATGCCTGTAAAATATGCTGCTCTAACATCTGAAAGTGATTAAAACGATTCTATATAATGCCTTCGTCAAGATGGGGAACAGTGGAGGAAGAAAGGGGCCCATGGGGCCAGGCTTGGGGTGGAGGGGGCCGAGGGCTGGCGAGGGGGCCCGGCCACAGCTGGCACACCTGCAGTTCAGGTTGTCCCTCCCAACTCCCTCTTGCTGCCTTGGGGTCCCTTGGCCTAGTGGGAATAGCATGATGGCTGCCAGAGACCCCAGCCAGGCCCCTGCTACAAAGTGGGAGGAGACGAAGACATCGCTTTCCCTTGTAATAAAGTCTTTAAACTGAAAGAAAAAAGCACCAAAGGATGCATCTTCAGGCATTATATAAACCTCAATAATGACCTCAGAAGGGCTCATTATGATTAAAGTTGCAGTATACAGCAATACAACGTTATTTCACATTTTCAATCGCAACTAATGGAAAACTAGGTTTGGACACTGCTGAGATTTCTTTTTTTTTCCTTTTTTAGTCCGATCTGGTTTTCCTCCAGATGGGTCAGAGCCCCAGGCCCCTTCCCTCCTCTACCTGCTGCCAGCAGTACCCTCCAACATCACAAAGCAGCTCAGTAGCTCTAGGCAAAAGCCCTCTTGCCCTGGGCAGGGCTAGGAGTCCAGGGGCGCAAGCCCTGGCATCCCCTGGCCATGACTGAGAGGGACTGGCATGCACCCTTCTTGCTTCAAGTATTAATATTCTCTTTGGGTTTGCAGGGTTTGTGCTGTGCTGAGAGTCGGGGTGATGGCGAGGGGCAAGGGGTGAAGATGGGGCATGGCAATCCCTGTTCACTGCCCAAATCTATATGCTGTCACTAGGTGGCAGCACTCTCCACTTTTCCTGGATGCCTGAGCAGCCCCAGCCATCCTTAGGGCTGGATGTCACAATGTAAACATGATGACTGCACTATACACTCTAACGGGGGTGGGAAGGTCTGCCGTCAACTATGTGATTTGGGAAAGCTAATTCCTGTCTTTGGGCTGCAGTTAACAGGAAGGTATGGCATGAAGTGATCCTGAAGGTCACTTATAATGACTCTATTACTTAAGAGCACTGGAGATTAAGGAGACGGGGTCCTTGGCAGGGCTAGGAGAGCCCACAGGGCAGTACAGTGGAAGAGGGAGGGCAGGGAAAGGCAGGCTCTAGGGAGCACTGTGCTCCAGTCCAACTGAGATGCTCTGTGCTTGGCAGATGGGTCCTGCGCTCCTTCCTGGCCTGGCTGGCATTGAACTGGCTCAGTGCAGACATTGAGGAGTGAAGCCGCTTGAGCCCTCCCCCTGGAAGATAGCTACGTGGAAGGTCCTTTAACCCGACAGTCACTCTACTTTTAAATTTTATTTTAAATAATCATAAATTACTTTTTTTCTTTTAATAAATATGTGCTGTTTAAAAATGAGAAAAGTATATACTGCATCTTTAAGTAATGCACTTTGCTCTCTGGGTTTCTTTCCATTCCACCTTATTAAAGTGCATTAATTAAAAAATAATGAACCACTTCTTTATCATTATTGTTCAAATAAGTCCAAATAATATTAATATAAAGACACTACAACACTACCATTAGTACTGCAATCTAGCAGATAACTCAACATCCTGCTCTATTTAATACTGTCCAGCAGAAGAAAATAACTAATTTTAATTTTAAACAAACAAAAGGAAGCAAAATCTCACCACGGCCCTTTCAACAAAGAACGGGAGCAGTTTGCTAGAGCTGCCAGGCATCAGTGTACGGTGAGGAAGGGGGAGGAGGGGTGGCTGGGGGCTGAGGGCACGAGTCACGGGTCCCGTGCTGTTTTTTCCAGCAACATACACTGCCTGGGTGGGGAACAGGGGCGGAGGGAGGGCCTTTCCTCCTCGATCCAGGATCTGGCAGCTAAATCAGTGGCTGTGAAGCCTGATTTGTCCACAATCAAAGGCACGTGTGGAAATCTACTCCCAGCAAAGAGTGAGTCCTCAGGGAAGCCAGTGTGGCCTCTGAAATGTCGACTGAAAGATACCACCCAGAGTTGAGAGGGACTTCACGTTCTCTCTTCTCGCTTCACAGGGGCGCTGCCCCTGGGGAAGCCCGGGCTGGCTCCAGGGATCTTCGTCTTCTCGGGCACTGCTCGCAGGCCATGGATGGCTGGTGGTGTCTGCCCAGTGGGGTCCCCTCAGCCCAGGGTGGGGTGACCGCTGCTTCTCCACTGCCTACACGTGAGGCTTTGGGCCCTGCCTGGGCCGGAGAATGTACGCTGTTCCTCTCCTGAACGCCACCCTCCTCCCTGGGGAGGGTCCTGCCCTGCCGAGAGAGCAGCATCTTTGCTTCGCCACGTCCGGGGCTGAGGCTTCTCCCGCCTGAAATCCCTCTGGCCAGCGCTGGTGCCGTCCACACAGTGGAAACCAAATGAAGCGACTTCAGCTTGTGGAGAGGAAGAATGCAAAACACAAACCAACCAACCTCCCCACAAGAGTACGACAGAAATGCCACCTTCTCCCCATCCTGTCCCATGAGGCTAACTGCCCTTGGGCCCCCAAACAACCCCAAAATAAGGCCAAAAACCCAAGGCCTGACATAGAAGCCCCAAAGCAATACACCTCTCCCAAAACATGCAAAGGAATTGCCCACCCAGAAATACCCAAAAGAAAGTCTGTGCAGACTGATGAGACCGACGGCTCCACCTGCCCGCCCTCTCTGTGAGCTCTGGAGCTGGTGGTCCTCCACGGCATGCCCTGGGCAGGTGGGCACTCTTCCCAAGGCCAGCGGCAGTGACGGCTAAGAAAGGGGATCCTTGCTGGCACCTGGGCAACTGCCTTTTCTTCCGCAGACATGGATGGAGGCCCAGCCCAGGGACAGCCTGAGCTCACAAGAGATGTCTCCAAACCCCAGGGCCAGTGGTGTCTCCTACTACACCCACCCGTGGCGGGTGGTGGACCCTGGGAACCAGGATAATTCACAAATACAGGTTAGGACGATACAAGGGCCACTCTGGAGGCTAACAGCTACTGAAACCAGGCTAGGCAGGGGCAGGGCACGTGAGGCCCCTACAACCACATCTTTTCCAGATTGGCAGCCAAGGCACAAATTGGGTTTCCCACACGGCCTGTCCCAAATGGCGCCGAGTCCATCAGCAAAGTCCCCAAGGTGCACACTTGAGGCTCAGCTTTCTCGCCCCTGATCCCAGGCCCAGGGCACCCCTGCCCATTCCCTTTCCCTGCTCAATGTGGGCCCCCGCCAGACCCCACCTTCTAGCTGGGGTCTTCGAGGTCACACATTCTGCAGGTTTCATGTTGTCCTCCCCACCCCCTCCCATTTCCCCTTTCCCTTTTGTCTTATTCCCGCTCACCCACACTAAGGCTGGAAGGACCCACTCCCCCCCTTAGTTCTTTTTCTCCAGGTAGTTGGAGGGTACCCAGCCTTTGAAGGGCTTCACCCCATCCAGGATCTGACAGTACCACCAGCCGTTGGGGTTCCTCTCCAGGACCTCCATGGACACGCCCTCCTGGAAGCCCGCCGTCTCGTCGTCCCCCTCATAGTCTGCGATCGAGACGTACACATCTTTGAGGTTGTTGTGGATGAACTGGGACTTCTCAATGGGCTTGGGGCGCACGGGGGACACGGGGATGCCATTGCGCTGAGTGGGCAGCAGGGGGGGCTCCGAGCCCTGGCTGGCAGCACGTTCAGCCAGGCGGCCCTTGGCCTCTGCGGCTGCCGAGCGGGCGGCGCTGAAAGAGGAGTTCCGGCGGACGCCTCGGAGGTTGTCGGTGGCCGTGAGCGACTCGTTCCTCCTCAGGGCGCAGGACAGGTTGCTGTCCTTGGGTGGCGGGGACACGAACACCGACTGGGGCCTGACGGCCACCTGCCGCACACCGTTCCTCATCTTCACCGCCCCGGCGCCTGAGGTCTTGACGAAGCCCCCGGGCGGCTTGGAGGGGATGGGCGGCGTGGCCCTCTTGCTCTGGTTGACGGTGTTGAGCGCTTGGACGCGCTTCTCGATCTTTTCCAGGCTGTCTGACTTGCCCTCGTTTTGCTTGCTCTTGGGGGCCACTGTGTCTGTCTCTTTGCCAGGCGGGTCGGATGGCTCGTTCTCGCCGAGCACCAGATAGTGGGCGGGGGCCCAGCCCTCCAGCTCCCCAAACCTCACGTACCACCAGCCGCTCTCCAGCTTTTCAAGCACCTGTACCTCCACGCCCGCGGGGAAGCTGATCTCCGAGTCCTGGACCTTCTGGTAGGCACTGCATGTGGTGTAGGAGGTGGCCTGCCCTTCCCGACCCTTCTTGGTGGGACAGGGGGGCGAGGCAGCAGGGAGGGTGATGAGGTCGGCGGAGCCTCTCCTGGACCCCTCGCTGGGACCCTCGAAGGCCGTCTGAGGGGGTAGCTCAGAATCCTCGCTCTTGGAGCCCTTGAGGCCGCCCCGGAGCTGGCCAGTGGGCCTCAGCTGGCGCCGTAAAGTGCTGATGTCCATCTTCTCTTGACTCTGGGACTCTGCGCGGTTCAGGAACGGCTTGGGCCGAACCGACGGCTTGGCCCGGGCACAGGAGGTCAGCCCAACCTTCGGGTCGGCATCCTTCTTCGCCCCGACCTTGGGAGTGCCACGGATGCCCGCGTCCGAGGCGGAACGGGGCTTCAGGTCCCCGCTGTTCTTGGACAAGGATGAGGAGGAAGAGGAGGAGGAGGAGGAGCAGGTGGTGTTGATGGTGATGGACGAGGAAAAGGAGGCTGAGGAGTGGTTCTTCCCCAGTTCTGCCTGGGCGTTCTTCTCCGCCTTGAGCTTCAGAAGTGAGGATGATTTGGGGGAGTCCGATTTGGGGGAATTTTTCCTGGCAAGGGACAGCGGGGAGCCCCCTGGGGAGTCGCTGTCTCGGGAGGAGCGTCTGGCCGGCAGGCCGTCCTCTACACACGGCCGGAAGCCCTCGTTCTCGTAGATAGTCTCCTCCTCCAGGGCCACGTCCTCTGTGGATCCGCCCACCTTGAAGCGGGCGCGCTGCAGCGAGGAGGCCGGCGAGGGCCTGTGGGGCTGTGTGGGCCGCCTGTCCCCCGAGCCACCGTCCTCTGTGGGCTCTTCGGTCAGCTCCGGCTCTGAGTCGAAGCCAAAGGCAGGGATGTCGTACTCAGGCTCCTCGTACTTGAGCCTCAGAGGGGAGTCCTGGCTCTCGCCGGGGCCGGCTGGACCCTCGTCGGCCTCCTTGGGCTTGCTGGGTGGTGCCGGCGGGGGCACCTTGGGCCGTGTCAGAGTGCTCGTGCGGCGGCTCAGGTTGGGCTTCTTGCGCTTATCGATGTAGGACGCAGGGGCCCAGCCCTCCTTCTCACCAATCTGCACATACCACCAGCCACCTGAGTTCTTGTCGATGACCTGGGGGAAGGGGCAGATAGGCCGCTGAGCTGGGGGACTTGCCGGTGCCCAACCGTGTGTGGGCTGGGCCCTGACACTAGGCTCTAGAAGACAGCAGCTCCACTTCCTGGACAAGCTAACACCACTGACTAAGTGGCGCAGGACCCAGCGCAGGAAGTGATGGGCTGGCATTCAAACCCAGGTCTCTGTCATCTCCAGGGTGGGGGACTCCCTCTCTCCAAAGCCCCCGCCCCTGTTCTTCCAAGTCTCTGTCAACACCCTGGTGGAGCTGGCCTCCTGCACAGACCCTCACTTCCCTTCCTGCTGAGCCACTATGCTTAGAAAATGCCCTGTTCTCAGTCCCTACAAAACCCCACTCGCCAGGGACCCATCTGTACAGAAGACTGCCACTCCACCACTCCCATCCTCCAATCCCCCGTGCATTGCTGGCCCTCCCTTGGGGTCCCTGGAAAGGGTCTCTCAGGGCAGAAGAGAACAGGAGGGGGCAGGTGAACGGAACTCAGGTAAAGCCTGAGACCAGATCTCCCTGGCTTCCCCACTTCACGCCATTTCACGCCACTGAAATCCCACCACTGAGGAGCTCTCTTTGAGTTGGTTCCCCATGGGAAGGCTGGGGCTCTCAGTCATTCCCAAGAAGCTTCTTTCTAAACTGCTACTTGAGACTGGAGAAAGGCCAGGAGTGTGCTTGCCGGCTGTACCAAGGGCTTTCCACGTGTGCAAGCTCTGCATTCCAGGATACAGGGGCCAGCTGCATTCATTTTCCATGAGGGCATCGAGCATCCCAGGATCTGGGTCGTGGAACCAACCCCCCATGGATCCCGAGGGACAACTGTAATTTTGAACTGTGGAACACTCCTGGAAGAAGGGTCCCAGGGAGAAGGAGGGAGTCTCGAGAGCACTGGCTCTAGGGGCAGAGGGGGAAGGGAGGAAGGAGGAGATGGTCCTTCTGTGGCCAGCTCTCGGCAAACCCTGCCCTGCCTTGGGTCCTACATTTCATCCCTCGCTCTGCCCGCTCCACACTCAAGATGCCTGCCTGTGTAGATCCTAAGAATGTCAGTTCTCTTACACTATGAACTTTGTAGGCTCTTCTGGAAGCACAGGCACCACTGAGAGGATGATTTCTCTTAGAAATTTAGTTCTAAGTTCTAGGCATGTGATTTAAAACATCCACGTTGGGGATATCACTTCCTCAATAGGTAGAGACTGCCCAGTTACTCTTTTGATGGTTTTACAGGAAGTATTGGATTTAACTCCATTACTACACAGAGCCATCCAAGAGAAATGACTGAGTCAGGGATCTTCTCTGGCCCCTGGAATGCCACGTGTAGCGCCGGCCACAGAGCGGGGTCTCATAAATGCTAGGAGATGGGCTGGGAGGAAGCAGGAAAGGGCCTATGACCCATCTGCAGAGAGAGCTCATTAAAACCTGGGGGAATAAATGCTAAGAGGATGGACTGGGAGGGAGCAGGACAGGGCCTATGACCCATCTGCAGAGAGAGCTCATTAAAGCCTGGGGGAGAAGTGCCTAAATCAAAGCTCAGAGGTGCCTGTGGTGTGGACATGGTCAGAACTGGGGTCCTCAGTACCTTACTCTGGCTGCCTGCTCCACGCTCTCCCAGCAACAGCATTTCCTAATGTAGGTCTTGTGGAACCCTGGCCCCCAGGTGCTCCTGGGCGAGGGAGGTAGGTGATCTGGTCTATTCCAGTCCCCTCTTAGAGACACACACAGTGACACCCCTATATCTAGGTTCTGAGAAGTTCTGCAATTAACGCAACAAAGCTGGCTGGGTTTTGTTTAAGTCACTCTCCTCCAAAGTCATTCGACTCCAGAAGCCCTTTGTTTCAAGGCGTCTCCGTCACAGGCTCCTGTGATGAGCTTTGGGAAATGCTGGTGTGAGGGGAGCTGGGTGGAGACATGAGCTGTGGGTTCTAGTCCTGGCTGTGACACAGGCTTTAGGCGAATTCTCAGCCTTGCGGGTCCTGTTTCTGCACCTTTCCTGCCCACCCCTCAGGAATGTTTCCCCCCTGCCCCTACCCCCAGACATAAATGGGAAACACGGGAGGTCTCTGACCAGCATGAGTTATAACACTTAGCCTCATAGCCCAAGGCTCACCTCTGCCTTCTGTCCACCTCGAAAGCTGATCCCATCTGAAATGCATGACTGAAATTCAGCAATCGTGTAGTACTCCACCTCAACAGAAGGGGGCTCTGGCGGCTTCGGCAGCTGGAATCCCTGAGGCAGAGAAGGGCTCAGTGAGCAAGACCCACCTGATCAGAACGGTAACAGAGGTGAGTGTGGCACTTACAGCAGCTGGACAGCAGGTGACCTGAGGATTATCAATTACCTGAGTCTCAGGGTGTCTCCTTAAGAGACCATTCTCCTGCCCAGGCTCTCTAAGAATACCCAGGATTCAGTTGCAACTTGTTGGAGCTATGAAAATGACCCTCTAGTAAATCTCCACTCATATCTTCGGAATCCAGTTTTCAGGTCCCAAAGTGAACGTTAAAAAACAAAGAAACCGTTGTAACAAAGCCCTACACACTGCCCCCCGGGAGATGAAAGTCACATCCTTGAGTCTCAGGTGAAGGTCCACTGGGGTGACACCTCGCTACAGAGGTGTGGGGTGGGTGTCAGGGACTGTGGGGTTGGTGAGACAGCCCTTGGGTCGGTCATCATGATGGTGTCAATGGTCAGGCAAGCATGGAATAAAGCTCAGGATCACTTGCTCTGGGGTGGGGTGATCATGCTGGGCAGCCTAAATGCTTCCTAGATGCTGGCATGTTGATACCTAAGCCTGACATGCAGAGAAATTTAGAATGTGGCCCCAGCCCATGACCTGTGAGCCTCAATCATTCGTTTTACAAATGTTTGTTTTGTGTCTGCTGGGTGTCAGCCTCTGTTCCAAGGCACCAGGCAACCAAGAATGAATGAGCAGGACAACCCTCTTGACCTTGCGGAGAGGACATTCCAGCTTTGGCTGGTCTCATCTCTGACGAACGAGGACCTGGTGTCTCCCTATCACTTCCAGTATGTCCTGGGATCATACAAAGAGGTTAAAATAAAAAAGGTACATGTATTTGGGAGGCTAGTGTTGGGGAAGCAGCTTTTGAGGACAACCTCAAATGACCCTGCCTTGCAGATGGATACATGTGGGCTCCAAACCCAGGTCAGCAGTTCATCAGCTGTGTGACCCTGAGAAAGGCCCTTGACCTCTCTGAGCCTCAGCTTTCTCATCTGTAAACTGGAACTAATAACAGCATCAGGAGAGAATGAAAACTTCTGGTCTAGCCAGGGGCACAGGAAACACTCTATAAATACAAGCCAAAGTTGAACACCATCCTGAAACACCATCCTATTCCTCTTAACCTGCCTTGTCCTTCAAGGCTCAGCATGTTCTATTCCTACCAGTCACTGCGGAACTGTCTCAGGTCAGAGTGAGTGAAGGGTGGGGGAGGATGGTTTTGAGGGATTGGATATGATCCGGTCAACTTTCCCTGCCCTGGTGCCTGGCCCTGCTGTTGTGAGCATATGCATATGTGGCCCTGGTCCCAGCCCAGCGTGACCCCCAGCCTGGTGGGAGTCAGCCAGACCTCGCTGGAAAGAGCAGATCTGCCTCTATGGGCTCTGCTCTTGGTAGGTGTGGAAGGAATCACCCCATTCTTGCCAAAATCAAGTCTGCCTGAAAATAGTCAGTGGGGCTGAGAGAGATGGGAGAAGGGGAGCCAGGGGCAGGGGGAAACAAGACAGAAGGTCCACTGGGGCTGGTGGCCAGGGCCAGCACGGTCCCATCTCCAGGGCCCATACCTTCAAGGTCCTGTTTACAGAAGGGCCACCATTCCAGCGACTGCTGCTATCCCCCTCCCCAGGGCTTAGGTCACTGATCACAGTAAATCTTGCTGCTAAGCCCTGACATGACTGTGGAAGCCTTGTCCCCCAGCACACAGAGCTGACAGAGGACATGAAAAGCTGATGACCAGCCTTCTACACACACCACCTCATCCCATCCTCATAACAGCCCTAAGGGATGAGTGGCATGGTCCCCCTCTCTTATAAATAAGGAAACTGAGGCCCATGGCAGGTGAGCAACCTGCCCAGGGGCTCACTACTCCTAAATGTCAGAAGTGGAGCGTGAATCCATGCCTGGCAAAGCCCCACTCTTTCCACTGCATCCCGCGGCCCCGGATGACATTTTTCGGTTCTAGGGCTCTCTGCCTGCCACCTCTCACCCCAAGCCCCAGCACCCTGAGAGCCTGCCGGCCTCCCTGACAGTCTGGGTGCCAGAAAACCCCACCCACACAGCAGTGCTGAGCCTCTTTGAGCTTCAGCCTATCCAGTCCCTGCCATTTGCTACCCTCCCACTGAGGCTACTCACTGATCTATCCTCTGCCCTCCCAGGCTCTGGCCTCCATCGCATCCGTCGGGCACTTCCAAGCAAGGAAGGCAAAGCTGAATGGCTTCCAGGCTCGCATGGAGAGCAGCCCTATTTCCAGCCTCTGGCAATGCCCTGGCTGGACACTCTCGCCAGCCAGTCTAAATGTTTATGTCTGCCAATGCCGTGGCCAGGGTGGATTTATTTAACTTTGCAGAGTGCAGTGCCTTTTCTATTAAAAACTGTCCAGCTAGGCCCAAGGAAGGCTGGGATCCCCTGGCTTTCCTCCCTGCCCCCAACCCCACAGAGCTGGAAGCCCCAGCATGGCCCTGGGAAAGCTCTGGACCAATAGGCTCTGCATGGAGATAGTCAACTACTGGAGGCTACGAGAGTGCACCCAGAAAGGGAACAAGAAAGACAAACTGAACACACATACCAGGCTGGACTCTCTGCGAGGAGGAGGCCTTGTCCTCAGGTTCGGGGAGCCTAGAAGAGGAAACAGGGCTTCAGAAATCCCAGCCAGGCAACAGTGCCTTCCCTGCCTTCTCTGGGCACGACCTCCTGATCCTGGAAGTCCCTGCTTCTGTCCCACGTTTATGGGGAAATTGTGCCCTCGGTCACCATAGACAGCACAGTTGGGCTTCTTCTGTGGGAAGTCAGATCTTTAAGCTTCCTTAGCTGTGTTTCAAGGGGATCTGTGAACCCTCTAAAACGATGCACACATTTCAAAATGTATGGACACAGGGGCATTTTTTTTCAGGGGAAAGGGTAGATAGCATGATCAGATTTTCAAAGTTAGGAGAAGAGACCATGTCTATCCACCAAATCTTTAGAAGCTAGCACAGTGCGAGACAAGAGGAAATGCCCCCAAAACCCTTCCCAAGTGACTGCTCAGAAGGTTTCAGGCATAGAACTAATTTAAACAAGTTCAGAACTAAACTGAAAAACAGCTTTCCTCCAGATTTTAAGAATGGCTGGACACAAACAGAAGCTGGCCTCATAATACAGAACAGTTTAACCCTCAACCACAGGCATCCCAGCCCCAGAGATGCCAGAGATTTGGAGGGGCCAGAAGCTGGGTTTCTCCTGTACGAAAGGAGGAGATTCTGGAAGAACACTGCTTGAAAGAGCTTGTGGAGGGAGGTACTCCCTCTAAGTGTCTCAGATTTCCGGTAGCTGGAGGAAGGCAACAGGAAGAAGGGGTAAGGCTCAGCACGATGCTCTGTCAGCTCTCATTCACAGAGCAGGCTTGTGTTGAGGGCCCCATTTCACAGTTGGAAGGAACTGACTTGTCCACATGTGATCAGCACAAGACAAGCTGGCACAGCGAGCCTGGGGTCAGGGGAGAATAATCTGGGGGTCATGCACACCCACCTTGGGCTTGCCCTATACCTCATGCCCCTTCTCTAAAGAGCGGCATGGTGAGGACCTGGGGGTCCGAGAGGCTCTTACTGATCTGGGCCCTCTGAGGGGCAATCCTGGCCACGGCTGGGGAGCCCTGGGCCAGCTTGGAGACGGTCCTCTCGGGGATGCCCAGCGCGCTGCCATTGGAGGCGTTGCAGAGGATGGGCAGGCTGATCTCCTTCTTGGTGATGGGGGGCTCCGGGCCCTCGCCTTCGGCCGGGGGGGTCTCCTTGTCCCCGGACGCCTTCTTGTTCAGCAAGTTGCTGATCTCCATGATGTTCCCAATGATCTCCACTGGGCCTGCCAGATTCTTCTTCCGTGCTGGCAGCTCGTCCTTGGCTTTCTTCAGGTAGGATGCTGGCGCCCAGCCCTCTTTGCCCAGGTATCTGCAGGGAGGAGAGGGACCTGGCATCAAGGGGGAGCCCTGGCCAGACCCCAGGCTCTATCTGGCCTTGCCTGGCTGAGCTTTCTCTACTGCACCTGCAAGACACTTGGCAAAGCCACTACTCTGGAGAGAACTGAACGAGGGCCAGTGGAACGATGCCTAGAACACCCTTTCTTCCTCTCTGTCTCCTAGGTCTTTGCCTGATCCCTCTTGGTGTGGGCCCTCATGGTCTGCAAAGTCAGGCAAACATGGGACCTTGACATGAGAAGATTCTTCAGATTGTGGGTTGCCTAAAAGGTAGATTTTACCATGACCTGCTGCCTCACGGCAGCAGAGGGCAATTCTAGAGATAAGAAAGGAGAAGGTGGGGACTTCCCTGGTGGTCCAGTGGGTAAGACTCCACACTCCCAGTGCAGGAGGCCCTGGTTCAATCCCTGGTCAGGGAACAATATCCCAATGCCACAACTAAGTGTTTGCATGCTGCAACTGAGACCTGGTGCAGTCAAATAAATACATAAATAAAAATAAATATTAAAAAAAATAAGAAATGAGAAAGCGAAGCTCCAATACTTTGGCCATCTGATGCAAAGAGCTGACTCACTGGAAAAGACCCTGATGCTGGGAAGAATTGAAGGCAGTCCATGGGTTTTCAAATAGTTGGACACAACTTTGTGACTGAACACACACACACAGAGTTAAATGCCCAGTTGGAGAGGAAAGTATGATCAGAGAGGTGAAGTGGCAGCACAGGGGACAGTCGTGAAACCTGAGTTCTGGTCTATGGTACTTAGGAACACGATCCTCTCCTGGAGCTCAATTTTTTTTTTTTTTCTCTTCTGCAAGAGGCTGGGATAGAGTAGCTGCAAACATTTATTCAGAAGGACAGACATAGTGAGACCAACTGGGAAGATGTGTATAAAAAGTGCCCAAGTAGGGAACGCATCCACTGTAGGAGGAGCAGACAGATCAAGTTCACAGAGCAAGTCCACGAACAGACCAGTGCTCATGGGGACAACTCAGAGGACTCGGGGGAGGACGGGTTACTCAGTGAGTGATCTGGGGACGACTGATGATCCATCAGGAAAATCCAGTGAGACTCTGGCCTTACAACTGTGTAGCAATATTAAAAATGCAAGTTGTGAGTATCTCCTTAATCTTGGGGGTTGAGAAAATCCTTCTAAGTGGAACTCCAAAAGCAGAAACTATAAATGAAAAGCCTAAATAAAGCACATGACTGGATAAAATTAAAGCCTTCGTATGGCAAAGCAAAAACAAAATGAAACAAAACAAAACGAAAACAAAACCCCAAACCCATAAACAAGAGCAAAAGGAAATGACAGGGCCGACTTAATTTTAGGGGATTTGCTGACTTCTGAAAATAAGCTTTTCCCTTTTTCCCTCATGGTGTTGAGCTTCTACCCAAACCCACTGGGAGCTTACTTCCTGGTCCAGCAATTGCTGGCCAATGCCCCAGAGTCTGGGGTGCAATGTCCCTGCCTGCTCCCTGGGACATCTGGCTGTCTGGAATGGCTCCTCCATGCCAGATGTCTGACAACAGCACCCCCCACCCCCCACCGCCTGCCTCCCTGATCAGGCCTGGTTCTTGGGGGCTAATTAGGTAGGAGAAAAGGGAATGCGGAAGTTCAAGATTCTAACATGTTTGAGCTTTGCTGGAAAGCTCAGGTAGGAGGTGGCTTCTTACATTCACTCACATGAATGTGCGGGCAGACTGACCCAGGCTTGTCTGTCTGGCTCCGTTTTGGGGCTTGGAAGGCACATATCAGTGAATAAATGGATGGAAGTCAGAGAGCTGGCAGACAGAAGCACAGTCTCAGGGGTAGATGGAAGCAACTAGCAAAGGTGCCTAGTTTTACGTATACCAACAACCAAGGCTCAGGAAAGCAAAGTGAGTAGCAGAGGGTAACACCGTGAGCAGCTGGCAGCATCCTGCCCAGAACTGGGCGCCCTTCATCTAGGAAGATGATGAACCTCTGGCCACTGCGAGCACCCTGTGTGGAGAGGAGGGGCTGGGTCTCCTGGGGTGATGGGCAGGGCTGCTCACTGTTCAGAGGGCTCCTGTTCCAAACCCCAATGTGCTCATTTGGTGCTACATGGATAAAATTAGATTCCAGACGGGAGATGCGAGGGAATCAGGAGCGGCTGTGTGTGCTTGGGTCCAACTTTGCTCACATCTGCTTTCCAGCTCTGGAGCACGGAATGACTCCAGAGGGAAGCGAACTGGAAAAGGAGGATGGGGAGAGAGGGGGAAGAGAGGGAGAGAGAGGGGGAGAGAGAGAGAGAGAGAGAGAGAGAGAGAGAGTGTGTGTGTGTGTGTGTGTGTGTGGTGGGGGGCGTGGAGAAGAAAGACAGGAAGTAAGGATCAACACAGAGCCTGGGATGCTGGGAAATGGCATATTTAAGGGGGTGTTGGCAACCTTCTTAAGGTGGAAACTTTCAGCAGGGTTTTCTCAGTTGAAGCTCCCACTGGCTGAATGGCCATGCCATAGGGACAACAGTTGACTAGATGAACCAACTCAGTGATTTCATTGGTCATTTTAGAAAACTAAGAAAAAACCCCAGCAGCCTTGTAGATAACCTCTGGGTGGATGATTTAGGTTCGCAGCCTGCTAGAATGTTCCCTGGCCTTCCCATGCAGGCTTGTGGCAGCTGGATTGTGGGCTTGGCACTAGTTTCCATTGTCCAGGCACACAGTCCTGAACCACCTAACGGGACAGAAATGGGCACCTCAGCCCCAGGACTGGTATGCACAGGGTGGAGGGGCAGAGGCGGCTATGTCCTGGCAGGTCACACTAAGGTTCAGGTAGCCAGCGATCTTCACCTCACCCGTCAGCACAGACCCCTCTTAACACTGCATGGTGCGCCATGTTACAAGCAACTGTCCTGTGAGTACCCCCACCACCTGGGCTACCTACGCCCTCGGTGGGAGAAGGCTCTCACAGCACCCTGCCCACAGAGGGTATGGGGTTCCCAGGTGTGGTGAGGTGGTCCTCATAGCCCACAACAGGGACTACTGGACATCAGGGTTACAGGCAGAGAAGAGAAACTGGGTAAAGTCATCACAGCTGAACTGCTTCTAAAGAACCCAAAAACATTTCCTGGGAGTAATCCCCTTAGCTGGCCTGGGCAGAGGGGCCTGGAGGGCAGGACCTGGTAGGAAGACGTGAGTGAAGCCTACAGGGTTGAGCCTTCTTCCCCGAGCGTCAGGAAGCTCCCCACTCCCCTTCTCACACCCCCAGATGGGCTTCTCAGCTGGGAAGCAGGATGAGGCCCAAGGAGAGGGAAGGGCAGAGCAAGAGGCCTCTGAAGCAGGCCTGGGCTCAGGCCTCATTTCCGCCCCAGCTCTCTCAACTATGGAGCCAGCCCTGCCGAGTGGAGCAGCTGGGGCCAGAGCTTGTGTCTGGGGACCCTGGTGCTGAGCCGTGGGCAGCAGGGGCCGCCCGCTGAGACTTCAGCAAGGCCTGTGGACGCCGGCATTCCAGGTGGCCCAGGCTGCAGAGCACGCCGGGCAGCCAAGGCCGGACACAGAAAACCAAGTTCAGATGTGCTGGAGCCTCTTGGCAGATGCCCAGGAAGGTATTGCACCACAGCCTGCAAGCCGAGCCGGGGCCCCTGCGCCCTGCTGGCCATGGCTCGACTCTGCTTTACGTGTCCCATTTATGTGTCCCGGGAGGGAATCTGCAAGACGAGCCTCTCTGTCAGAGCGGTTCAGCTGTGTGGAGCTGAAGCAGACAGGCCGGGCCATGGGCGCCCAGCTTCGGTCAGGGTCTGCCTGCCAGCTGCTGCCCAGGACCGGCCTGGGGGCACCTCACTCCTCTGCTGCGGTTCCTACCTGATGTACCACCAGCCCTCCAAATTCTTCCGGATCACCTCCACGGTGACTCCCTTCTCAAAGCCAATCTCGTCCTTGCTTTGGCTGGCGTAAGGCTGCACGGTGACGTACTTCTCCTCTGCGGGTTGTGGGTGAAGCAACAAAGCACGATTATTTGCGGACAGGGTACAGGTCCTTTTCCCCATCTCCCTTTCTTCCCTGGCCTGGCCTCACTTAGTTGGTGCCTGGAGTGTGCTGGGTCAGCCTCTGGCTTTTCCAGGAAAGGGAGGAGAAGGGACCCAGCCTCACAGCTGCACCCTCAGGCGGCCCTGCAAGACCCAGGCCACACAGAGCTGGCTCTCCCAGCCTCCCAGTCCCATAATTTCAGCCAGGGTGCAGGGGCCTGGAGTCCTCAGGGCCCCCCAAAATCCCTGGACTAAAGCCAGGGCCACGAGGAATCTGGCCCTCATGGGGCCTGAGTTAGGGAGTCTGAGAACAAACCTGGATGTCCCCTCAATGTCCAGAGGCCCCTCAGCAAGCCTTCTCCTTCCTGAACATGCCATCCATGCCCCAGGCCTGCTCTCCCAGCCCTTTTCCAGCCGTAAACTCGTCCTCTGTCCAGCCTTCCCACAGCTCCAGAGGCGCCTCAGTCCCCCTTATGACTCAGCTGATCACCCGATCCCATCATTTCCCCAAGGGGACCCCATGGGCATGCTTATGCGTCTGGTTAAGGGTCCCGTGGCCACACGAGCAGTGGCCACACTGAGAGCAGCACGGTCAGGCAGGAGCCCCGAGCTGGCTAAGATGACCTCAGCACTTGGCGGAACCCCACTTGGAGCTGCCTGTCCTGGGCTCCCCGTAGCACTGCACCCCCTGCTTGGGGCTCCCCAGGAACTGGGAGAGGGGCTGAGGTGGAAGCTGAGGTGGAGCATGACGGGTAGGTGTGGGGAGGCTGGGCAATTCACATCTTCCTGGATTCCCTTGGGCCTCTCTCCTGGCAGGGACCCTATGCCTCCGAAGTCCTCGCTCAGGCTTCCAGGGAGGTGCTGGGGACAGGGAGACCCACCGCTGACGGGGCACAGACACCCTGCCTCCAGGGGGAGAGCCTCCCTAGAGGAAGGGCTGGGGAGGGAACACGCAGCCCCACCCTCGCCCTCACCAGAGAGAGAGAGAGTGGCAGAGACAGACAAGGACACCGACCCGCAGAATACCCTTTGGGAGGCTCACCCTGAACCTGTGCTGTCCTCTCAAACCTGGATTCTCCCTGGGGGCTGAGAGTGCCTGGCACACAGGAGGTGCTCCAAAGGGACTATGGAGTACACCGAGGAGGAAACTGGTGGGCCGAGCTGGGGCAGGATACTGGCACAGAGAGGCTGGCTCTGAGACGGCTGCCCCTCAGCCCCTCAGCTGGACCGTGACGGGCGGCCTGCTCAAGCTCTGGCAGCAGTGGGGGAGGGGGCAGCTGCCACCCTAACCCCTGGCTCAGGGGGGGTCATCTGTTCATTCTGCCCTAGATTACTGGGGTCCTGTCTGCAGCCCTGTGCTGGTGGAGACAGCAGCTCCCTTTGGGGTGGAGGCAGCTGTCCTGCCCAGCTGCAAGGACAGAGCTGGCAGGCCACTGGGCGAATCTGAAAGGCTGACAAGGGGCCAGAGGTAGGCGATGCCCGCCCCCCTCAAGGAGCCTCCATAGGCCTGCGTGCTCTATTCAACTGCAAGCGTTTCTCAGCATCGACTCACTCCTGGAAGCTTTCAGATTCCAATCCAGCCGTGCTGGGGAGAGCCGCCAAGACTGCCTGAGAACCTGGTCCGGCCAGATTCTGATTTGGGCTTTGAGAAGTTCCATGTTGTACAGTCCAGGCCCCTGCACTCCCACCCATTCCTGGTCTTGCTCCATTTTCCAGTGGGACACCGTAAATCCTGGCTCAGGCGGTGGGATCCAGGGTCCTGAGGTTGGGGGTGAGCCGAGGCCTGGCCTCCACATTTTGCCTTTGCTCAGTCGGGCTATTTTTAAAAGGCTGTGGTTCACGCAGGAAGCCATCATTACAGTTTCCCTAGGCAAAGCTGCTTTTGCAGAGAAAAATTACAGCTCTTCTCTTGGGCAGATGAGAGGAGCCCTGCCCTGCTGCACGGCAGAGGTCAGGCCGACACTGTATCGTGGGGGGCCAGGCTTCAGCACCAGCCCCCCCAGCCTGTGTGCTGAGGACAGAGCTCTGAGGGCCAGGTCAGAGTCCTGCTTTCTCCTGCCGCTCCTGGGGTGGGCAGTCCAGGGATATCGGTGTTACCCAGGGAAGCTGAGCTGCTCCTGCACAAAACCCTCTTCATGGTGGCCCTGCGGCTAACGTGAACACAGAGAGTTTATGCTCTGGGAACACATGGGAGTTTATGCTCCTGGAAGAGACCTGGCTGCCTCGGGGGCTTGTCCTGCCCCGTCACTAGAGGTTCCAGGAGGTGAGAATGCGGAGCCCTGATCCCAGGCAGGGCAACTCTGCCAACTGGTCTGTACGGGGGCTCTGTTTTCTGTCACATCTGGCTTGGATGATGAAAGTGTGGGCTACACCTCCGAGTGGACACATGGCCCACGATCTCAGTTCTTTTCTCCCAGATTTCCCTGAGGCAGAGCAGCGCCGGTCCCTCCACTAAACAGGGGCCACAAATCCCACCTCAGGAGGCCAGAGAGGAGGATGCCCAGACTGATAGAAATGACCTGGGCCTGGGGGGGGATGCAGATTGGGGTGCGACTGAGTCACTTGCATTGGTTGGGATCTCTAGAAAAGAAGTCCCTTAGGAATCAAGTTGAGAGAAGGGGTCCGGGAGTTCTGGGGGGCACCTCTGGGCTTCTTGGAAGTGCCGAGGCTGCGGTCACTCTGATATGCCATCAAAGGTTGGTTGCCATCTCACCCCAGGGAGGGCTGGCCAGGCCGCCCACGGGGTGGGTGGGTGGGAGGTGGACAGGCCTGTTCTGGTTTTGGAGGCAGGGGCTGGAGAGCCTTGCAGTTTCCAAACCACAGACGCCTCCTCCTTCCAAACACTTTCCCCTCCGTCAGCAGTCTCCCTGGCTCCCCTCCCAGCCCCCACAACTTACTCAACCCCGCTGCAAGAGGCCTTTTGATTCCAAAGGCCTGGTTGGCTGCGGGACTCAGGGAGAGGAGGCCCCGGGGAAGCACTGCTTTTCTCTTGTCTAGTTAGGTACAGCCCACTGCCTGCTCCCCACTCAGCAGTTCGGCTGTTAGCAGCGAAGCTTCTCCAGCCAACTTTCTGCGTTTTCCTTGGCTGCCTGACTTAACTTAGCCCTAATTTAACTTAGGGCAAAGACCGGGAAATGATGTTGTTTAGGTCTTTCATTTAAGAGAGACAAGTCATGGGCCTGTTTTGCTTGCATATTTGCATATGTACGGGTGGTCACAGAATGAATGCATTCAATTGGGTATTTGTGTCCACTTACATCATCGTATGTTTATAATGGTGACTACGCTGCGGACATACTTGTGATATAAGTTATGATATGTGAGTGCATATGCACCATATGTGTACTTGTGAGGTAGCTGCAGAGGAGTGCCCATGACGTGGTAGTGTGGATAATGCATTTGTGACTGTAAAAATAGTGCAGCTGTGGAAGGGTCTACACGAGGCTGCCTGAATGTGCATCTGTGAGCAGCCGTGTGCAGGGCACTGCAGGTATGCAGGTGTGTAGGGGCTGGACGGGCAGTGTGCTGAGGCCCTCAGGGTGGTGTGCTGGTGGTCGTGCTTCACCGACTGCAGTGTCCATGAGTCCATGTGGTTGTGGAGACAGAGGTGTGCTTGGGGTTCAGTGTGTGTTGGTGTTTGGAGCGGACACAGAAGGGGATGGGGGAAGGTAAAAACCTTCCTCCCTGCACTTCTGCCAGGCCAGTGTCCCACTGTCCTTTGCTGCTGAGGCTCAGGGCTGTGTCGCAGCCTGGCCCCCCACCTTCCTCCCTCTAGGGTGCCTTTGTTTCACATCCAGCCTGTTCTTTCTGCTTCAGTGACTTGGCCCCCTGCCCTGCGCCAGCACCCAGGGTCCAACCCGTGCTCCGCCCTCAGGACAAGCTGGGCTCCTCGCGGTCAGTGCTCTGGCCTGATGCGGAGCCAGCCCCAGTTGAGTTCAGGCTTGTTGCTGCTTGGGGCAGACACCAAAACCGAGTCTCACAGTCACTCAGAAACAAGCGTTAGGGGTGGAGTGTGAGACCTGGGGCATCCCTGCTTTTCTGGAAAAGCCAGTGCTCGTGACACACCCTCCTAGCTGCGCCATCATTGTTTGGAACACGCCCTCCCCTCCCCTCGAGGCAGGAGACATGGGCCACCCACTGGCCTCAGGGCTCTGGAGATGTTTAGAGGTTTGTTCAGAGGCCCACCCCTAATTTCCCTACCTCCCAAACTCCTGGTTTTCGGAAAGGCCCTAGATTGGGAAACGTCTGGGCTCTCAGTCAGCCTTTGTGGCAGGCCAGGGGCCTCTCTGGAATCATCTTGATAAGGCTAAGTCCCATTGGCCAGGCCTGGGGTGCTAGAGCCCCTGACTGGACCTGCCCCACCCTTAGAGCTGGCGGGGGCTGTGCGCTTGGACCCACAGGGTTTAGACTTTGGTCCCTTCCAGTTTCCCTGGAACTGTAGGAGGTGGGAACGGCTCCGCCTCCTTCCTCGTCTGTCCCTAAACCACTGCGGGAACGGCTCCGCCTCCTTCCTCGTCTGTCCCTAAACCACTGCCAGGTCGGCTTCGGCCGAGGAAACCCCTCCTTAGAGGAAGGAAGCAGGGAACAGCTCGGGGTGAAGGCAGGGACCAGGCAGAGACTCAGACCCACTCAGTTCTCTTATTCTGCGGTTTCAGGACCAACATGCCCCTTCTCAGAGTCCAGCTCCCCCACGATCCTGTATAAGTCCCATGACCCTGCCCCCAGGATGCTGGCCAAAGCCAGAGCCATCCCCAGTGTCACCCCGATTCCCAAGCAGCCCCTGCACCCTCCCAGGCCCCTCCCCGCCAGCTAGAGTAGGTGAGAGGACAGTCCGGCTGGTGAATCTAGGTGAGGAGGCCACGGGGCAGAGAGGAGCAGAGCCCAGAAAGGAGGAGGAGCGTTAGTGAGAGAGAGAGGCAGCAGCTGGGGGTGAGCAGAAGCTAGCTCCACGGTCACCTCGGCTGTGCTGCCTGTTGACCATCCCGCCCAGCGTCCACCGGCGATCCAGGCGCCGCAGGTGGGCCTTGCGTCTCTTGGACACTGGTGTGGGAGATGGCGATGGAGCACGCGGCCGACGGGCACCGGCGGAGAGAATGCAGATGAGGATGAGATGGGATGGGGGGAAGGGGCGGAGGGAGGGGAGGTGCACACCCCTAGGTCTCCACATACCCAGACCAAGCCCCAGGGGCACAGACAGGGCTATATGGGCGAAGAACTGACCGGTGACATCGTTGGCAGGGGGCAAATAACTCAACCCAAGCCAAACTGTTTGGTTATGCTCCTCAGCCTGGGAGGGGCTAAGACTTTAGAATCCCAGCACCTGAGACAGGAAGAGGCTCCATGGCTCCAGCCCAGTGCAAGGATGACCCTCGGAGGCAGCCCCAGAGGAAAACGTGCCTCCCACGATCCCTGGGCATTGATGGCTCCCAGAAGCATATGCCCCGCCTCTACCAGAGCTCACATCAGTCTCCCATCCCCACCCACTCACTCAGCAAGTCCTGCTTGTGAACCTGCCACCGTGAGCCAGGCACCGCATGCAGAAGGATAAATGTGCCCAGGAGGAGACTTGGGGTCCCTTCCCTGGGGGACTTGCAATTCTCACCATCCTGGTTTGGATTTGTCTTTGCGTTTTCAGTAATCCCCAGTGGATCAAATCTGCTGAGGGCTAAGTCTCCATATCTCTGCATCCCCAGGGCTCAGCAGAGGCCTGACCCCCTCTGAAATGTTGCTGAGTGAAGCACAACACAGGAGGAGGCCACAGGCCTGGGTATGTTCCTGCCCCACATGCTGCCCACTGAATTCCAGACAGTGGGGGACCTGCCTCCCAGCTGCTCACTGCTCCACACCCCTTCTATCCACACAGGTCCTCTGGCTGCTGTGGACCAGCTCGGCATGCCCCCTTGCCTTCCTAGGGGACACCAGGTGGGTCAACTCCCCCCCTCCCAACCCCAGGCACTGCAGGAGGAGGGAGCCAGGCTGCCCAGGTCTGGGGGAGGAAGGTTGGCAGCTAAGAATCAAACTGTCCAGACACACCCCAGCCACACCCCATCCAGGCCACCTGGGAAGTACTCGTTTTTCCAGAGGCGGGAGAGTAGCCTGTTTGACCTGCTTCCTGGAAGTGGGAGGCCTGAGGGATGGATTCAGTCCAGGCCGCACCGCCCGCTTACTATGTCACCATGGCAGGCTGCCAGCCCTCTGTAAGCCTCTGTTTCCTCATCTGTCTTTGGGGTGGACACCATCTGCCCCGGTGTGAAGTGAGACAAGGACTGAGTGGGCTCCATGGAAGAGAGATGAGGTCCTACGTGAGGTCACACTGGGAAGAACCCGAACAGCTGACCTCCCGGGGTGTCCACCTGGTTTCTCTGTGGGAAGAGGAGCTTCCCTCAGCTAATGCCCAGCCTTGGGCCACCTTAGCAAAAAGTAATATTTACCCAGTTTAAACCAGGTGCCAAGACCATCTCACAAAGGCCCCAGGTAGTCAGCACTCTGCCCATTCTAGAAATGGGAGGCCAGAGGCACAAGCAAGGAACGTGAGCTGTTAGGGAAGCTCTGATGGGATGAAAGGGTCCGATTTCTATCTGCAGGACTCAGGGGATCTATAATGGGGTGGGAACAGGGCCAGGGCAGAGATGGCCTGAGAAGGGACCAGGGTGGTGGGACCAGCGTAGAGACTGGTAGACACAGCACAACTGCTGGGCCTAGGGCTGGGGGACTGAGCCTTGAGCCCTTCTGTAGAGCTGGGGGTAGATGCCCACAGTGTGATGATGGAATTCACAGCTGCCCAAACGTTGCCGGGGTACTGGCACACAGATCCTATCAGAGCGTGCAGAAGAACCTATTATCAGAAGGTTCGCCTTGAGCATACATGTGTGCACATACACACACACACACACACACACACACACACACACACACACACACGTCCTCTGAATGCGGAACCTACACTGGCTGCCTGGTTCTTACTCCATCGAGGTCAGACGTCTTTACAACCCGCTACTGCTTGTTCTGTGAAAAGCACCCAATCTCTCTTCAAACCAGCTTGGCAGCAGTGCCCACGCAACCTCTCAGGCTCCTTCCTGCCCACTTGTGTCCTGGTCCTCCAGCATCTCCCAACGTCTGGCTCTCTTGCCATCACCTTTTCAGGAGGGGCTCCAATTCCATACACACTCTCTCCTAGAATTGCTCATAAGCAAAATGCATCACAGAGAGGCGTTCATGGTGGGAAGACCATCAGCAGGGAAGGCTGACCAGGGGCTCAGGCCTTATAAGGACAAACGTGTATCTAGATTCCCTGAAGCCTCAGCTACTGCACCGGGAAAATGGAGGTGGTGCCAGAACCCTCCCTACCCTGGTCCCCAGTTAAAAGTAACAGGGCAGAAACCTAGGAGTGAGTGAGGCCTCAGGTCACTCTAGGGATGGTTACTTCCGAAAAGCCCTGGGGTGACCCCCAGGATGCGGAACTGGATAGGAGGTGAGTCTGAGTGACTGCGGACAAAACAGAGCAGATCCAACTCAGGGGTTGTGACCCTGCACCGCTGCAGTGATGAGATGGAGGACAGGCTCAGCCCCAGGGCTCGGGGAGCAGCCAGGAGGGACAAGCACCCGGACTGAACATGACGGCCCTGCCCGACGGGGCCAGGAACCTGTCACAAGGCAGACATGCACTGCAGGGGCTGTGGCACTGATCAAGGGACCGAAACGCAGCGTTTACAGGGGAGGAAGGGCAGGGCTCCAACTGCCCGGTAATCGACATTCGGGGGAAGGATGAATAAGGAGCTGGCGCTGGGCGGGCTGCTTATTTTGGCTTGGGCAGTGTGGAGTGGGGGTGGGGAGGGGCAGGCTTGGAGGTGGCCTGAGCCCTGGGCGGCGGGCATCCATCCCCCTGGCTCTCAGAGGTGCCCAACTGGACGATCCTCACTGACCATTAGGGCAAGCATTCCTGCTGCCAGAACAAGGGAGGTTTGGAAGTCACCAGGAGCAGGCAGACTTGCTGGGCTCTGGCAGCCTGCTCTGGGGAATACCCAAGTCCACTGGACAGGCTGAGCAGGCCAGTGCTGGCTGCGGGGAAGGGGCAGGCTCTTGGAAATGCAACGGAGAAAACCCCAGAAAAACCTCTTAAGGCCAGAACTAATCAGGGAGGTTGATGGTGCAAGGGTTGAAGCCACCCCTGGGTTCCGGCAACACAGAGAAACGACTCCCCCACCTGCCCACCATGTCTGCACCCTGGGCTGGGCTAATAGGTGCCTGAAGGCGAGGCCTCCGAGCAGACTGTGAACAGCAGAAGTGCCGTGCACACAGCCCCTTTGGGGTCGTCCCTGCCACAGAGAGCACAGTGCGGGATGGGGGAGGCAAAGGTGGATCTCGGTAGGGGCCCCCAGAGGAATCTAGGGCTTCTGGGGGGAGAGGGAGCTGTAGGGGATGAGCCCTGTTATCCCTAGTTTCTGACCCAAAGTTGTCAAAACCTGAGACCCAGACCCTAGGAGAATCTCCAATCTAGTTTGAGTCCCATCCAGGACCAGAGAGGACTGACCTGAATAGGAGGTGAGCTTGTGGGCTGGCCCCAGGGAGATGGGCCCCAGGGAAAGTAGGGGAACCATGATCCAGTCTTTTTAGAGTTTCTGATGGTCTTAGGGAGAAGGGTGGGAAAGCTGTATCACCACCCTGCCCCTTGAACCTGCAGGCCCTTACCTTCTCCAGTCTTGGAGGTGTTGATATCTGAGTCGTCCCGAGTACCATTCTGGGCCTCCAGGTAGGTGGCAGGGACCCAGCCCTGCTCCTCAGAGGTGCTCACGAACCACCAGCCTGCGGCAGGAACAAGAGAGAGTGCAGCCATGACAGTCAGCGGATGGCTGAGGTGGGGAGGGGGCCAGGACAAGGAGGAAGGAGCAGAGGAGGGCAGAGCACAGAGCCACACGGCCCCGGGCCCCAGCAAATGCCTGGCCCACATCCAGCCTCCTGGAGCCCAGGTTCCTGGCTGAGGAAGGACAGACCAACACAGTCCCTGAGAAGAGGGGGCCTGATGGACCGCAACCCACCCACACAAACGTGTGATACATCTGAAAATGAAATGGACACAGTGATATGCCCAACACACGAAAGTCACCTTGCGGGAAAGGCCAAGGGGGCTCCAGCCAAACACAGAGACCACGTAGGGTCTTTCAAGCCCACTAGGACCACCAGTGTGGCCTGGAGCTTGACCATTTTCTCTGGTTTAACGATACCTGGCAGTAAAAAGGCCTCACGAAAACATTCACGGTCATTGCTCCCACTTGCAGGTCAGTGGTAATTTCACATCGGTGCTACTCACAGCTGCCTTCAGTGTGTTGACAACTCCATCACAGTAAGTGGGCACTGCACCCTCGAGTGACCCTCGACGGTCATGGCCAAGTGAGAGCAGTACATTCACTTTCTCTCCCAATTGTTGGCTCATTCATTCATCATTCAGACAAAAGCTGAGCCAAATACTCCAAACTCTGAAGCTGTGGCACTCCACTGTCTTTCATTCCTTCCTAGGAGGTACTTTTCACAGGAGCCTATCTCTGCTCGCCTCCCATTCTGATTCTTCCCTGCCTCCAAAGCCATCTGGCACCGACGCTCTTTTCTGTCTGTGACAGAGCTCACTCACCATTTCCAAATCTGGACTGCAACCTTTCAAGAGACTCCAGGGCTCCTCCCTAGGCAGCACACTGAGGCCCCATCACTGCCCACAGCAGTGAGCGGCTACCCAAGGAAGGGGCACATGGGGACCTCCAGGCTCTCCCAGCTGGGCTTAGCACTGGGAGGTGGAGAAGGCTGCCTGGGGGCTGCTATGACAACAGTGGAGAGGGGCAGAGGACAACAGTCCCACCCCTGCACAGGACCTCACACCCAGGGTCATCACTTAGGTCTTCAACTTCCAGTGCTCCGGGTCACAGGGCTGGGATAGCACACATCCTGTGGTCTAGTCTTGAAGGCCCACTGCACCCTACCCTTTCCAAGAAATTCCACAACACTCTGCACGCAGCTCTGCAAAGCTTATGATCCGCCATGACATCTGTATGATACTGTAACATCGGATACAGTCCTTGTTCGTCTGTCCACACCTACAGAATGTCCAGCACAGAGAGTGGACCCCAAGTAGAACTCGGGACCCTGGGTGATTAGGATGTCCATGGAGGTCATCAGTTGTACCGAATGGACCACTCTGGTGGGGGATGTTGACGACAGGGCAAGCTGCTTGCGTGTGGGGGGACAGATGTATATGGGACCCCTCCCACTCAATTTTCCTTGACTTAAACTGCTCTAAAAACAAAAACAAAGTCTTAAGGAAAAGAAAAAGTTTCAGACAAGGGTTTGGACTTCTGAGGCCCAGCCCTTAGCTGGGTCACTGCCCCAGGGGACTCAGGGTGGAAGCCTTCATTCTCTCTGTGCCAGATTCAGGTCAATTCCCGCGCCCCTCACCCAAGGGGGATGGGTGTGGGCCATGTGCACACTCCGGGCCTACCCACCCGGGCAGCACTGCCATCCTCCCTAGAGCCTTGGCCATAACCGCGTGGCTGCTCAGGAGGCTGTGGCTGAGAGACCCCAAAGCAGCCAGAAGGCATGGACTTGCAGGGGTCTCTGCCTGGGGTGGCTTCTCCCCTTCTCTCAGGCTGTGGGGGAACTTTCAGGAACCCCGACTGTTCCTGCCAATAGGCCCCAAGCCCAGTGTTCTTTCCCAGAGTCTGACTGGACGTCACAAAACTGCCCACCTCACAGACGTTCCCACCCTACGGCTCTGCCTCCTTGACCACAGGAGTGGGCGTGTCTGGCCACTGTGTTCCGACGGGCCTGTCACCTCCCCAGACACTGTAACGGTTCACGGGCTTCTCCTGGAATGGACATGGGTGCACTGGCGACCTGAACCCTAAGTCCCACATTAACCAGGAATTGCAGGGGTGTGGGGAAGAGACGTCCTGAGAGTTAAGTCAATAAAGCCAAATCGGGCAATGGAGAAAGTCAGTCCCGATGACCATCACTTGACCCTGGGGCACAGAGTTGCTAAAGCTAGGCTGCCCTCATTACAGTGAGCCAGTGACCTTCCTGTGCTGTTCAAATGGGCCAGAGAGGGTTTCACACACGCACTTAGTCAGCAGGGTTCAAAACAGAAGGTCTGCCATCACGACTCAAGTTTGGAGAACAAAACCCAAGTCCGTTGGGCACCTGCCACCACAGACCTCATTGGGGAAGGATGGAGACCTCCGAGTCACTCTTGGTAAGCAGTCCTTCCCCAACCAAACTCCCCCTCACAGGATTAACCTCCAAGAGCCCAGAAAAACAGTCATCACAGTCCCCAACCTGGAGTCATTTGGGGAGGGTCTGGAAGGCTGAGGCTCTCACATGCCTGTCCAGGTCCAACAGCAAAAGTTCACAGGCTGTGGTCACCACACCCTCTAGACCCCGTCAAACTGTGTCCAGGGAGATGAAAGACCAGTTCCAGCCCCCAGAACCAAGCCAAGTCCCAGAAGGCCAAGGTAGTGCCCTGAAGGCCTAGCCTCAAAGGGAAGCCCTTCTTCCCAGAAGAGGACTTCCCAGGATGGGCTCAGGGATCTTACGGTCATCAGACAGAACAGGGAATGTGTCTGGAAGAACAGAAGAGCTTGGATACATGTGTCTCCTTGAGGATTTTCTCAGATCTCTCCACCCAGCCCCTCCCAGTCTCTTCCTCTATACCAAGCTGTGTCCATTGCCCACTCCACCCACTAAAACAACCTACTTGCTATCTCAGTGGCAGCATAGTCCCTCCTTTTCGAGCCCACGGCTTCCCAGGAAAGCAAGGAACTTGGCGGTCTCCTGGATGGCTGGGCTGACTGTCTTCTAAGCCTTCTCTCTATTTCGGGACTCTGGGCCCCAAAGGCATCCTCAGCAGAGGTGAAGGAGGCAAGCTCTTCCACGGGCACCGGGAGGACTTGTGGGGGTTCCTCCATCAGTCTCATCTGAGTTTGTCTGTGTTCTCGCCTGTGAGTCTTCAAGCCTGCTGACCTCCTGGCGTCCTCTCTCCCAACCTCCCCCCATGGCAATTTCCAGACCAAAGCCCAGTGTGGACTTTTCTCATTGACTCCAAGGGCTTTACAGTCCCAGAATTTAGGGTTCTTCTCTGCTGGTGGCATCATTTCCCCTCCCGCCCAACTTCACCCTTCGAGAACCTTCCATGTACTTTCTGCTCCCTCCCTTCCCCCAGGAGCCCGGGATCTGGGGTGGAGGGATGGATCTGGACTTGTCTGTGTGGAGTGTCTCCCCAGGGCAGGGCCTGCCTCCTACCTCTGCCTGGCATAAGCCTGGCACTCAGGGCAAGCCGGGCAGGGATTTGCTGAGGGGCTGAGCATGTGGCTGAGGCGCCCAGTGGGCAGGAAGGCATGATGGTCTGTGCCTCACACTGCTGGGTGCCCCTGGGATGTGCCAGCGCTGTCTCTCTGAGTCCTTTCGACCTCAAAACCTCTGCTGTATGCTAGGTTTCTGTGGAGCCTGGGCACACCACTGGCAGACTGTGATCATCTCACCCCAGGGCAGCAACTTGGAGTCCTATCGCCTGCTGCACCCCAGGACGTGGGGCTGAGACTCTCCTCTTCCTCACAGCTCCGAGGTCCTGCCAACCTTACCTGGGAATACTCCAGCCCTGACACATGCAGAGCTGGGCTGTGTGGCTCTGAGTCCCAGGTCCCTTCTGCAGCAGGCCCTGCAGAGAAGAGCCTGCCACTGGACAGGCTCAGCCACTGCCCACGAAGCAGAGATGGACAGGCTGTCACCACCCAGGCAGGTGTTGACTGAACATGGGTGGGGGTGCCCACCCAGCTCCACGCAGACCCCCCGGGAGCCCTGGCACGAGTCACACAGTTGGGCCTGTGGGGGTGGCTCCTTGGGCCTGCGCCTACCAATGGCTGCTGGCAGGCCTCTCCCAGATGCCAGCAGCTGCAACCCGGGCCCCTGACCAAAGTCACTGTGTCTTCACCATGGAGCAGTTAGAGCCTGAGCCACCCTGGGTGAGCCCAGCTGGCCAAGATGGCTCAGGCGTCAGCCAGCCCGCAGGCATCCCCGGCTCCCCTCTAGTGCACACCGTGTTCTTGCTCCTGCAGAGGCGCACAGTGGCAGGCAGGCTGTGTCCACATACACATGCATGGGTGGGTACCTGTGTGCATGGAACAGAGGTGCGTCTGTACATGTATCACGCGATGATGACAGCCAGGTGCTGAGAAGAGCACGCCGTGTTAGGAGCTAACATTACACACGTCACTTGATTTCATCTTCAAGGACCCTGTGAAATAACTTACCGTCGTCACTATCCCCACTTTACAGATGTGGAAACTGAGGCAGAAGAAATCACAACCAGAAGGAGGCAGAGTTGGGCTCAAAACCAGGCGCTCCAGCTTCAGGACCCACATTCTCACCACCGCAGAAGCGGGCCAGGCGCACCTCTGTGCCACGCACAAGGGCAGCAGTGACCCCTTGACAACGAGTGTCCCCGAACACGGAAGCTTTACACATGTCCGCCTGTGAGTCTGTCCACATCGCTGAGTGTGTGCTTTCTGTGCATACACCATGAGCAGAGTCTCAGGTTTGAGTGTCTATGTCTACATGTGAGGACCCTCTGGGGATAGAGGGTAATAACTGGGAGTCTGGAGTCAGAAAGACTCAAATTCAGCTGGAGTGCCTTGTACTGAGATGCTCCCCAGTTGGGGCAAGGGAGGACTGCTATGTCCATCGACTCTTTTGAATGGGAAACTGCAAACTGATGTCCAGGAGCCTGAGAGAGGAGCACTCAGATGCTGGATGTTCAGGAGAAGCCCCCAGGCTGGGGCAGTCCCTTCTGGGGTCCCCGGGCTGGGATAATCAACCATCTGGAAGAATCTAGAACTGCCCAAGCCCCCAAGCCTCACCCTGGCCTCTCCTTCTGTGAGGGCCACATATCTACAGTGCCAGAGAAGAAAGGACTTCAGCCAGGCCGGCCTACAGGCCAGGACCCAGCCCTCTGCAGGAGGCAAAGGCCCAGAGAGAACAACAATGTCACCTGTTACAGCAGCCGACCTGCTCGATAGGACTCACTGAAGCCCACTTCACCATGGCCAGGAGTGGAGGGTGAGAGAAAGCAGAGCCTGGCAGGCCTGGCCAGCACCTCCAGCTCAGGGTGGGGCAGGGAGACCCTCAGCCCATGTAGGAGAAAGCTCAGGTCCAGAAGTCAGTCTCTCTCTCTGTCCAGGCTAAGCATAATCATTAGCTGTTTGGTCACTTTCAAAGCCCTTTCAAACGGACTCTAATTGAGGCTTCCTAGGGGTGGCACTGGGGGAGGGGTGGAATGGTGGGGGGCAAGAAACTTATGAGTCGACAGATTCTCTCTCTCATGAAACACACACACACACACACACACACACACACACACACACACATACATGAGTCAGAGATGCAGACAGACAGACAGAAGGGATGGGAGGACCTGGGTGATGGGTGAGGGACGGGGGCTTCAGCCTCTCTAGAAGGGACCTGAGCCTGGCCAAGGGGCGGCAGGAAGTGGCGGGCACCCCCAGGCCACTGCTGTCCCCAGGGTGACCAGGCCACAATGGTCTCCTTAATGAGAGTGGATAATGAGCTCATTAGGGCCAGAGGAGGCCAGCTGCACACAATTAAGACATTAATAAAGCCTTCTGAGGTCACTCACAGCTCAGCCTGGGACAAAACAGCTGCTGGGGGCAGGGGACCCTGCTCCCTTCCTCTCCCTCTGAAACTCCCGCATGTCCTTCAAGGTTCGGTCCCCTATGAGGTCTCCCCACCCTTCCCGTCCTGCTCACCCCAGGACTCAGTCCACAGGCACCTCTTATAGTCCCTCTTCTAAGACAGACCTCAGTTTGAATCCTGGCTTCACCTTGTGCTCACTGGTGACCAGGAACAGGTCTGACCTCCTTGGGCCTTATCACACCAGGGCAGTACGAGCTGCCCAGAGGGATGCCTGGCATCCTGTGGTGCCCTTGGTGTATTGGGAACACGTGGTGCCCTCAACAACCAGCCTTTACTGAGGCCTTGTATGTGCCAGGCCTTGTTCCAGGCACGGGGATGCTGCAGAGAACAACCGCACTCAGGATGCAGGCTCTCCTTCCCCATCTGCCCCTGAATGGCACCCAGGATGGGTGCAAACACAACCTGCGCACTGGTGCTGTGGCCAGCGAGGGGGCTTGGCTGCCTCCCATCCGCCCTGGGTGCCCACTTGGAGGGTAGCGGGCAAGATGAGACTGGTGGGGCAGACTTTGGAACACAGGAGCTTTTAGGTGCCCTCTGAGCCTTGCCCTTCCCTTCCCTCCAGGTCCTTCACATGGTCTAACCCACAGCTGGCATCTGTGGAGTGCTGCTCATGCCAGGCCTTCTTGGAGGGTTTCCGCATCCATGGCAGGAAGGAGGTGATGGAGCTGGCAGCAGAGGCAGAGTCCAGGCCTCGCACACCTGCCTCTGCTCTCTGTGTACAGCCTCAGGCTCTGGCCCCCTCGTGAGACCGAAATGTCCGGACACTCTCCTATTCTTTCCTTGGAGCGGTTTGGAGAAGAGAAGGAGGAATTTGGGGCTACTTGGTGGTAGATGGAGGGAGATGCTGAGGAGGAAAGGGGCTGAAGGAGGCCTGGCCAGGCACATTTCACCAGCCCTGCCCATCTGGCCACACTACAACTGGCATGAGGCTGAGACCCAAGGGACCACTTCTGCCCTGATGCCCTTCCCATGACCTTGGGGCAGATCTGAGCCTTCTGCCTGAGAGCAAGCAGAGACGTGGGAAATGCAGGCCGTCCATGGCATGCTGTGCCTTTAAGAACAACGAAAGGCAGCCACCCTGGGCCAGGCCTCCCCTGGTCAGAAGGCTCTGTCACTGCGGCCTGTTGCCAAGACACACTCCAGCTCTCAGCACGTGGCCTCCGCGGTCCAAAGCAAACAGGAATGGTGGGGGCCCTCCCCCGGCTGGTCCCTCCCAGGGTACCCCCCAGCCCCTGCCTTCCTACCTGACCTGCTCTTCTCGTCCCACCTCTGACACCCACCCCCCTCTCTGTTGCCTATGGCCTCCCCCTCCCCCAGAGGGGGCTCTCAGGCCACGAGGGCCCCAGAACCTTCCCTGGGCGCCTGAGGCCTGAATTCCAAGACCATTAGCACAGGCTGCTACGTCACTGTTTGGAAGGCTCTGTGGAGTCTGTGGCAAGAAGACAGCGAGAGCTGGGCCACTGCCACCCCGCCCCCAACCCTGCTCCAGCCTGCCCACCCCACTGGATGGGCCCAAAAGCCCAGCGTTGGGTCCGGGCAGGCCAGGGGGTGCGCTCTAAAATGATGGCTAGAGAAGAACCACGGCTCGAAGCAAGGGCTCTAGAGTGAGGTTGCCTGGGTTCAGATCCCAGCTCCGCTGTTTACTAGCAATCACCTCAATTTCCTCATCTGTAAAATGGATCTACAGTACACTTACATCTCACTGTGTTGGTGGATGAATAAATCTATGAAAAGCATTCAGCACAGTGCCGGGTGCCTAGCAAGATGCATTGAAGAGCTATTACTAAAGCTTAAGTAGACACTATGGTGAATTTTAAAGAACCGAGACCTCAAGGATTGGTGTCATGGTGGGCAGGGAGGCAGGTGGTCTCAGGTGTCTGGAGTCTCATGGAAAGAGAGCCTTTTGGTGTCACTGTCGTTTGGCCTCAACCTCAGAAAGTCGCTACTGAAGGTCTCGTTCTGTGCTTGGCATGGGTTGGGGACAGGGAGGGGGACCCAGGCTGCCCCATGCCATAGATACAGTGCTGGCTGATGCACATTTGAAGAAACTGTAGATACCAGAGATGAAACTGAGTAGTCAGGAAGAACACTTGGAACACAGGAGGCCTGAACTGAACCTCAGATTAAGTCTGGAGGGAAGGAGAGGGGGGAAGATGGAAACCTGGTGGAAGGAACAGGACAGGCAGGCGATGCGCGTCCACGTGGCCCTCACCAGTAATATTCACCATGCTTCATGGTGGGAATTCTTCCAGACAACAGGGCAGGGGGCAATCGCCTTCAACATCTCTGTCCTCCATCCACTCATGGAGCACTGCTGTGTGAGCCGTGGCCAGAGGTTCCTGAACAGAAGGTGGCTCAGGAGGACAGGAGATGCAAAAAGGCAGTTTTCTAATATGATTATGAACAATGCAGATGGTGGGTGAGACATGGCTCCGCAGGGTAAGTGAGGCATTCAGATGGAGGGAGGGCGGCGGCGAGAAAAACAGAGGAGGAGGGTGTGGACCTCTCAGAACCAGCATGGAAAGGTTCAAGTCTCACAGGTGGACCCCTGAAAGAGGGCTCAGGACAGCAAAAGGGTTATTTCCCCTGCTGCTCCAGGCAAGAGGTGGAATAAGAAAGAAGAGGTTTTGAGAGACTGAGCAAGGGTGCAGACCTCGGGGCTCTCTGGGGAAGAGGGTAAGAGCACGTGTCCGAGGCTCAGCCCCATATGGAGATGGAGACGGCATAGACAGCTGCCCTCTGTGAGCTCTCAGCTGGCCGTGAACCTTCCAGGCCACCGTAAGCAACCTGGGAAGCCACGGAGGTGGGAGCAAGGCCAGAGGACACAGAGTCAGCCATGATCTCAACACTCATAGCAGAAGACAGATTCCAGAGTAGAGGCGACCTCAACGAAGGGAAATCTGGGTTCCCTGAGGGGTGGTTGGAGAGCAGTTCTGGGCATGACCAAGGCAGCACTGAGCAGAAACAACAGGAAAGATGGGGCCGAGACCACATGGGATTCTGATCAGATGTGAATGCTGGCCTGAGGGTCTGGGAAACGTCAGAGCTGAGCCACCCAGACCTTGGGGCTCTCATGGTCCTGCTGGGGGCTGCAGGGCTGCAGTAGTAGATCACAGCTGATAGTGACCACAGAGGTTACATCCAGAGAGGATCTGACGGCTTACTGGTTACACCCACTGGGAACCTGTGCCATTGGATGTTTTAATCAGTCATAGTATGAAGACAGAAGCTGTGTTGGCTGCACCGTCTCATTTAGTAAAAGTGGTGCCAGGATCAGGAGCCAAAACAGATCTCAACAGATGGTAATGACAGGTCAAATCTGACAAGATGAAAAGTATTATAGTAAGTGGAGAGACGAAAGGCCATGGCTTAGAACAACGGTCTTATAACTCGCTATCTAAACTTTCTGGAGTACATGGGGGCATTATTCATCATTATACCAAATATTAGGTGCCAACTGGGAGTGTCTCGGGCACTTGGGTTGTATGGGTCACCCTACTTAGCAGCGAGGACGAGGAGGGTCCTGGCGTTTGGAATAGGGTAGAGAGTGCGCCTGTGAAATCCTAGGCTGCACTAGGGTTAGGAAGCACCTGGACTGGGTGACTTCCCAGATGCCTGGTTTACAAGGAGCAGTCCAGGATTGGTCCTCAGGCCTGACTCCTGGCGCAGCATCCCCTCGGCTCAGTTTAAAAATGACTCTTTGTCGCTCCCTTTGCAGAAGGAGGCCAACGCCGCCTGCTTTTTCCATTAGGTCCCCTAAATCTCCATCTGACAGATGAACCAGGAAAGCAGCCCTTTCATCTGCTTCTCCTCCATTCTGTCGGTCTCCACCAAGTGGACCCAGCTCTCAGGAGAGTCATGGGCGTGGCTTCCCCCCTCTTGCCATGCCCCGAGGAGGGGGCTAACAGGCAGATTTCTGCCTCTGTCTCTAGGTAGCTCTCCCTCACCCTCTCAGAGCCCACCCAGCTGACAGAGCTTTCTGGCACAAGATCTCATCTGAGGTCTTTGCCAGGAGAGAGTGACTTTGGATCAGCATTTCTCAAACCTCAGATATTTCCACACCACTGGCTGACTTTGGCCATATCTTAGAACTACGTATACTGTGGTTCACATAGTAAATATATATTTAAAGCAGTTCCCCCCTCTTTTTTTAACTTCAAGAAAATAATTTGTTTAGGAAACTTCAGATTGCCACCATGAATAAACAATGAGGACCACTGGTCCCAACCATGAAATTACAGAGAACAAAACAAGAGAGTAAATTTGAGCTGTTGCTATGACTGAAGAGGCCACATCTAGAGACTGCTTCCTTTTTGTTACAGAAGGAGGTTTGTGAGAGAGAGTCAGAGTTGACCATCGAGCGGAGGTAAATCAGGCTTGTCAGAGAAACAGAACAAGATGGGTTTTTTTTTCGCATGTGTTGTGGCACATACTGCCTCTCTGTGTCGTCTAAAGGCATTCCATGTGCCATGGTGTTGTGTGGGTGACATTTCCAAGAAAAAGACTGTGGGCTAGAATGATACTTGGCCATCCAAATCGGCTGGCGAAAGGCAGTGACGTGTCCTCACTAGTGAGATGAGGACAGTAAGTAGCATGGACTTCCCAGGGTTGTGCTGGGGAATCAGAAAGAAAGGAATAGGGGCCACCTAGCAATGCGTCTGCCGTGTGTATGCGGATATCCAGCTTGGAGGAAAAAGCTGAGGGAACCCTCTGTATCTGTTGCACCAGTCGTTTCAAATATAAGGGGTTGTTTTTATTCTTTTAACTAGTTTACTCCAAGGCGAAGTATACATGAGTGAGTTTGTATACTTTCCCCCTTTTCTCTCTTGGCTAAAAGCAGAGGCTTCTTGGTCCCAGAACTGAATTGGTTTCAACTAAAAGCCTTAGATGGACAACCATCCCCTCCCTGCTAGCTGAGTTCAGCCCCTCTTGAACTGGTGCAAAAAATAAAAAACGGGCAATTTCAACTTTAAAGACCATGTCCATAAACAAGACAAACCCACTCCGCAATTTGTCTAGGGCATCCCTCCCTCCAAACCCTGCTTCTTCAATTTCTGGGGAATTTTAAATAGAGGTCTTACAAAAACCCGCACCGCCTGACGTCAACAGCTCTCTGACAACGTGGATTCTTCCACGCGGTGTGGGGAGCAGCTGCCGCGAATGCTGATACTTTTCCAGGCTTCTTTCCCAGTTGGAATTTGGGAGCCACTGGTGCTGCCCTAGGAGACTGGGAGAAGAAAGGTACCAGGCAGTGTCCTGCCTGGGGACCTGTAACTGTGATTCCCAAACTTCGGGCGTTACAAAGTAGCAGTGCCTGCGTCTCGGTCGCACAGTTGTGTCTGATTCTTTGCCTGCCAGGCTTCTCTGTCCATGGGTTTTCCTGGCAAGAATATTGGAGTGGATAGCCTTTTCCTTCTCTAGGAGCTGTTCCTGACCCAGGGATAGAATCTCTCTCTTCTGCATTGCAGGTGGATTCTTTTATTGCTGAGCCATGAGGGAAGCCCTATAGAGCAGCGGGCATGCAGTTAATCTGAATAACCCCTGTACCACTGTTTAACAAACAAAAAATATGTTTCCAAAAACCACTTACTTATGTTACGCTAAATAGAAAACTTGTATCCCTTGGCACAGATAGAACATAGCTGAAAAAAATACAGTGAAACAACAAGGCTATGGATTTCCAGCAAGATACTAAGGCACATTCTAGCCAACACACTGAGACTGGGGCTAGAATTCCCCTTGGTCAAACAAATAGCAGCAGCAAGTTTCAGCCACACCGAAGCCCCACATGGAAGCTTTCCTCAATGTGGAGCGAAATAACTGAAAGGAAATCAGCTTCTCCTGATGGGATTCAATGCCATTTAATGCTGGGTCTGCCGCTCACTTATAGGACCCACTCTCTGGGAAACACTGATCTTACAGAGGAGCCTTGGGTTAAGGATATGCAGCCCCTTGATTTATATCCAAGCTCAGCCACTAGCAAGCTTTGTGGTCTTGTGCAAGTCACCCAGTTTCCTCTTCTGAAATACGGGAACGAAGGCCTCTGCCCTACCTAGCCTTGCATAGCTATGCTGAGGAAGAGATGGGAAACAGGCTTTGAAAAGTCTCTGGATTGTAGGTGGATGGGGGTGGAGGGGGTCATTATTCTGAGCAGGTTGAGGAACTTGATGGACTCCTAACTTCCTCCTGCCCCCCACTCCCAGATGCAACTCACTGCCCAGACTGGATGGTGGCCCATCCCTGTCTGTTAGAGAAAAGAATAGGAAAATGTCACTTGACAATATTCTTGCACAGTAAACCTTCCCAATAGCCACATGGATTTCAAAATATTATCATCATTTTATAGATATGGGAATTGAGGAGCAAAATGGTTACATACAGCTACTCAGTGGCACAGTGGGATCTGAACACAAGCCTTTCGTGTGGTCTAGAAGGAAAGGCCCTCCATCATGCTTCTTTGTGCATACCCAACAGAGCTCAGAAGCCCCAGATACGATGGTCTTTCTGATCCATCGCTGCCCAGGCCTCATCTTTCAAAACCATTGCCTTTGTGAAGCTCCTGTGACTCTCTGTGAGCTGGCCTTCTGCTCTCCTGCCCTCATGCTCTCCCTGCACCCTAACCTTGGGTTTGGGTTGGCTGTCAGGCCAGCTAGACCAAGAGCTCCTTGAGGACAAAGGCCACGTCTTGCTCATCTTGGTATCCTGTCGAGCCCCTGCCTGGCTCAGTGTTTGACAAAGAAGGGACTCGGGGAGCAGCTGTTGAGCACGAAATGCAGTAACAAGATGGGCACAAGGCTTCCTTCACCTTGCCTGGCTTCTCCCTCCACACTAGCCCCCCTGCTTCCCTCAGCCTCAGTCTCTCTGAGTCCAGCTCCTGGGGTCAGCACTGGGCATTTGCTCTACAACTCCCATCCCTCTGGCCTGGCATCTTCTGCCAACTAGAGTCCAGTGCAGTTCTTCAGCCCCTGGGCAGTGTTCCTTCCTCTGGTCTCTTAAACTAGGGAGGTGCCTCTGATTCACAGTTCACCTGGAGGGATTTGCCCACAGGGACCTGAGGCCAGGAGATTTTTGTTGCTAGTTGCATAGTGCCCAGGATCACCCAGGAAGCTCACTCCCCCACCCATGAGCTCTCACAGTCCTCTGTGTGTGAGCACAGCACCTGATTGGGCCATTTTCATTTGGGCCTTTTCCATTCACAGGAATAGAAAAGCCAAGCTCAGGGAGGTCCCACAAGCCCAGCACCAGGGACAAGCCCACGCCCTGGGTGAGGCTTCTGGAAGAATGCAGAGGGAATTCTATGAACCAACAGCCCCTTCAAATTCAAAGCAGTTTCAAGGGCTGGCTGCAGGCCTCCACTGGGACTCTTGGAGCCACGGTGTCTCACACAGGGAACACACTGCCCTCTTCCACGGTGGGCGCAACTCATGGGGGTGCCTCTGCAAAGGGCAGCCCCAGAGCCCTGCTACATCCAACCCTCAGAGGATGGGTGGGGAAAGCTGCTAAGCTGCTAAGTCGTGTCAGTCGTGTCCGACTCTGTGCGACCCCATAGACGGCAGCCTACAAGGCTCCGCCATCCCTGGTATTCTCCAGGCAAGAACACTAGAGTGGGTTGCCATTTCCTTCTCCAATGAAAGCTACTCAGAGGAAATAGCTTCCCTCACCATGGTGCTTCTGCCTGAGGGAACCGCAGGAGATTAACCAAGAGGCAGCAGAGTGTACAGGGAAGAAGCTAGCTGTCTGAACTCTCTGGGCTTTCCGACCTGTGAAACAGAAGTCCTGCCACTGGTGGTTTCCAGGGCAAGGGTGGTGACTACACAATGGACGTTGTCTGGCTCACTGTTTGATATACAGGAGGAGCTTCAACCATTCCCTTCTTGCCTTTCCCACAGTTTCTGACATCAACGGTCTCCAAAAAGCAGAACTAGGTTTAAGTTGAGGTTGGAATACCCTGGGCATGGGATGACCACCCTGAGCCCTAGTTGGGTTTGTGTAATTTAGGAAGGTTCTCTCCTTGAGCTGGGCTTCCCAAGGGCTCAGTGGTAAAGCCTGCCAATGCAGGAGATGTGGGTTTGATCTCTGGGTCGGCAAGATCCCCTGGAGGAGGAAATGGCAACCCACTCTAGTATTTCTGCCTAGAAAAATCCCATGGACAGAGGAGCCTGACAGGCTATAGTCCATGGGGTCACAAAGAGTCAGACACTACTGAGTGACTGAGTGTACACAAACACCATCTCCTTGAGCTTCTCCTACCTCAGGGCACCATCTTGTCTTCTTAGTTTCTAAGATATGAGGTCCAGTACGGCTCCTATCCCAATCCAAGGAGAAAAGGCCACACCCCTAGTTCAGCTGCCTCAGAGAGACTGCCTGGGGCCAACTGTCTCATTCTAGTCTCACCAGTTATAATGATTGGTCAGTCAGTAGTGACTGACATCCATGGGCACCAATCAAGGCCCTGTCACTCTCTGGTGCCTCAGTCCCTCCTCCCCTAAGGGGAGGAGTCTGCAGAGTTACACTCTGCCCCCTTTTACACCAGCAATCCCAGTCCCCTCCTTTCCCTTGAGACTGAAGGCTCCATGACTGGGGATCAAGCCATCCTTGATGATCTCTATGCCTCAGTGTGTGGCACACAGCAGGAGTTAAGTTGGGGAATGAATCAATGCCTCATCTCTAGCCCCTGATGACACACTCACTTAATTGCATGGTTTGGTTCTCCCCACTCTGAATGGGCTTCCCTAGTGGCTCAGATGGTAAAGACTCTGCCTGCAATGCAAGAGACCCTAATCCGATCCCTGGGTTGGGAGGATCCCCTGTAGAAGGGAATGGTAATCCACTCCAGTATTCCTGCCTGGAGAATTCCATGGACAGAAGAGACTGGTGGGCTATAATCCATGGGGGTCACAAAGAATCAGACACGACTGAGCAACTAACACATGCACTTTGAGAGCCTGCCTATGATCAACACCCCACCACAGTCAGCAGTAAGATTCTGGTACCTTATGGCAGAAAGACAGAGAGGAAGCTAGGAAGTCACTGACCGAGCCTGCCCTCCTGGCTTCTATGAGGTACCATCCCACCACCACAGGGCCCTTGAGGAGAGACTGTTCTAGAAGTGGTTCTAAGGTGGGGAGGCCTGGATGGAACAGATGTCTGGGTGTTGAGGTGGGCCTTGAAGAGTTCCGCACTCCCAACCTCCCTTAAATATGTCTTTGCCCTGCCAGGCCCAAGTCAGCACAGCTGAGTCTGAGCCCTCGGCCATGGCAGGCTCTAACTTCACTCCCCAGGAAGTGAGCAATATCATCATCAGCTCCTGTTCCCCAACCCTGGCCTGTCCCTTAGCCTAGAATGTGGGTGTCTCCAACCCTGTTCTCTGTCCTGGTCTCTGGATCAGAGTTCCAAGCAAACCTGGCTCTGAATCCATCCAGGCAGTGGAGGGATGGCCCCATGGGGGCAGAGAGATCAGGGTATGGAGGGCAGGCCGGAATCTTCCTCCCAGCTACTACATTAGCAATGATAAAATACTCTGGCCCCAACAAAAGCAGAGGCCCTTTGATTCCAAAGAGGGGAGTTTGTGTCAGCTGTGTAGTGAGACCTGGGATGCAGGACTGGAGTGGAAGCAGAAGAGTGGAGTGAAGCCTTCATCGGGGAGGCGCTACAGCTACCTGGCTGCTCCCTCCCCTGGTGTGAAGCCCTGCTGAACAGGCATGCTTCCTCTCTGTCCTCCAGGGAACAGTCAATTACAATCCCTATCTCAAGTCTTAAGCTCAAAAGTCAGTCATAGAAGTTAGAAGTATATTGGAAATATAAATTGGGAAATAAATCCATAAGGGCATATTAATTCTTCAAAGGGATAATTTTGACTGTCACCCATCTCATTGGCATCTGGGAGGGACAGCTTTCAGTGACGTGGGACAGCTGCTATAACTAGGAATGTTTGGCCTTTTTAAATATGAAGCAAGAAAGTGAAAAAACGTCACTTAGGAACAATTTTAATAAAATGATGAAGGTCTTAGATGTGCTCCAATCAACTCTTAGTGAAACACAATGAAGTAGTGTTGTTTAACGGGAATGGTGAATAAGCGAAAACATTTGTGAACAGGCTAGACTAGTAATTCAAACATCACAACTCTGTTGGCAAGGAGGTTCAGGTGTTCGCCAACTCTGGTCTTGCTCCCATTACCAAGGCCAGGGGAAGCATGCCCGTCAGTGTCAGTGCTCCTGGTTTAGTATTATTTATACCCAAGTGTGAAGGAGTTGATCTGGTTCTTGCCAAAGGGGCGCTGGGTGAGGCAAGGGGCGGGGCTTCCCAGGGCTAGGTGGGGCCAGAGGGGGCAAAAGCCCCATTATTCTGTTATCTTTACAGGCTGGTCAGAGTCTGCTCCAACGTGCTAAGCCATTTTCATTATATCCCCACCCCACTGTGCCAGGTACATGGTAGATACGCAGAATACACCAGCTTAAACATGCAGAAGGGTCAAGACACTTGGCTGGTAGGCAAGACGGAGGCAAGGATGCCCCAGGTAGACAAAAAAGACTCAGGGGAAATGGACTTCTCTAACTCATCACCTCAAAATGAACTGGGCTAGGCAAACCCCTGCCCCCAGACAAGTGGAGGCTGGTGGAGGCCTCCTATGCTGGGCCTTCAGGACTCTGCACTGGCTTGAATTTTGGCCTCTCTTTTTAAGTACCAGAGCGATCGATTTCACAGATCTCGTTTAACTTGAGAAGGATGGGGGAGGAGGAGCAGGGAAAACTGCATTCTTCCCCTTCAAAGCCAAGAGTCCAAAGTAATACTTCTGGTGGTAACTGATCCCGGCCTGTTTGTGATTACAGCCCCTTGCTCGCTTTCTGGCAGAAGGGCCTTGGAGCCCCACAGCACGGCTGATGGGGACAGACACCCTCGCTCACTTGGATAATCTTGTCCTCGTCTGACATGACCAAAAGCGTCTTTCAGCCACTCTGCTTTCAGCAGTTCCCCAGGGCAACTCTTCAAAACATCACTTTATTTTAAAAAGGGGAGGGGAGAAGCCACCCCTAACCCCTATCATGAAATTCCACAACACTAATCATATTCCTTCTGTTACCAGCACCAGCCTGGAAAACACAGCAGCACCAGCTGCCTCATTGGCTGATGCAAATTAAAGGAGAGAGGGAGGCTCACGAGTGGACAATCTTCCTCCTTTGCCTATCCCCTCCCTTTTATCAGTGGAGAACACACACACACACACACACACACACACACGTGCATACACACTCCCCTTTTGCTGTCATAGCACAGAAGTGGCTTAGCAAAGCTCAAGACTATTTCTCAGCTGTTCTTTCTCCGGAAATTTAATCTGTGGAGCATTTGGCCTCACAAAGCCCATTCCAAAGGTGTGCAGGAGCCCACGGGCCCTGTGATCATCATTACAATCCCAGGGATGTTTGTAGCCAATGACCCATTTGGCTGCTTGGAGAGCTGGCTGAAAGTTGCCAACATGGTCAGATTCCCCTTGCTTGCTCCCTCTAAGCTGAAACTGGCTTTTTTTTTTTGGAGCCCCATGGCTTAGAGGGGATCTCAGGAGTCCTGGCACTATGGAGATGAATGGGCTGCTTCCTGCCTGGCTTGGTACCAGTGCAATGGTCACAGGGAACAGGGGAGCCTGGTGTCTGGAAAGCAGCCGTGCCCACTGTCTTCACTCCTAACCACAGGTGAGGAAAGGCGATGCTCAGGAGGATGAGCAGCTTGACTAAGATCACCTGGTTAGTGGGTGGCTCAACTTGGAACCTAGACTGACTGAGATTGACTTTTACACAAAGCTTGTCATTCCTCCCACGAGGGCACACGGCTGCTCTGCCCATTGAGATGACACCCTGAGCATGGTGCCAAGTGGCAACCCGCTGACCCAATGCCTTGAGCAAGAAGCAGGAGGCTGGAATTGGCAGAAAGCCCCCAACCCCAGGTGCCAGGAGGTCACTTGGCCAGCCCGGGGCTGGGGGTGGGGGGAAGGCCTGTGGCCAATACTGCAGTCACTGGTGCAGGGATGAGGTCCCAGGCTGTCCTGATTGCAGCAGCTCAACATTCTGCCTCAATCAAAAGATGGTGAGCCTGCTGAGCAGAGAGGAGGCTGGGGCTTTTGTGAGGGCGCTGGTTAGAAGTACAGAAAACAAATAAGAAAAGACAGAGTGTCCAGAAACACCAGGAGTGGAGGCCCGGCCAACCTCAACAGAGACCCCACCACCTTCCTGCGGGGAGGGAGGGACCTAAAGGATGGGGAAGGCAGCACTTTGGGCTGGAGCAGCAGCGGTGGGGAGGCGGGGAATGGGGGGCACCAGGGAACACAGCCAGCCAGTGTGATAGCCCCACCTGGGTCCTGAGAAGTGGTGTTGCTGAAAGGGGGTGTTTGCCTTCATGCCGAGGCATCTGAAGATGACCTTGCTGGGGGGATAGCACCTTGTCTGAAAAATAAGCCTGTCTGAACGCAGGTGGTTGGGGAGGATACAAGGAAAGAGGTCTCCCTCTTGGGCCTGCCTCTGCTCTCTGTGTCCTGGCTCCAGTTGTAGCAGCAGGCTGAGGGGTCCAGGGTGGGGAGCTGAAGAGCCCGCTCACCTCCTCCTTCACCTGGGGGACAGGCTGGGCCCCAGTCCATGAGTGGGTGGGTGGTGAGGCCTCGAAGGTGCCAGGAGATGCCAGTGTGCCTCAGAGACAGCTACCTTGGCACCTGCGGTCCCTGGCCCATGCAGCAGACCTGCCACAAACTCCATGGGACTCTGGGCAAATGACGTCAGGCCTCCATTCCCCCTCTGTCAAAGGGAGGTTTGGGCAGATGGTCAGAAATGTCTCCTGCAGCTTGTCTCCTTCTCTTGACATTTGAGGTCCTTGAGACCCGCAATACATCCCCTCGGCCTGTTTATCACTTAGGGGATGTCTCCTCTCTGGCAGCCCCAGAGCCTGGCCAGATCCCCCTTGTCTGTGCCACTGCCATACCTCACACATGCCGTTTACTCGGCTTAGAGCACTTTTCTCCTTCAGCTCCTTGTTCATGGCCTGCTACCTCCAGCCATGACCACCCACCCCAGGCGCTACCCCATCTCTGAAGCTGGAGCAGACCGTGCCTTATGGTCCCACTCTCCCAGCCCCTCAGTAACACTGGCCCCAGTGGCACTGGGCTTTCTGCCTCACATGTGGAAGTGCATTGTCAATATCATAGACTTACTGCATCCAGGCCTTTACCCTGAGGGAAGAGAAAGCCCTAGAATACCATCTATGGGGAAGACAGGGATGGCTGCTTCTTGTCAACTGCTGCACCGAGTGCTGGGCACACAGTAGGTGCCCCGCATGTGTGGACTGAATGAGCAAACCGCATCCTACGGATGCAGTCCTTGCATATAAGAGGTCATTCAGATGGTGCTGAGACCACTGAGGGGAAGGAGGTGGGATAGAGCTCTTCACTGGATCATGAGGGGTTGGGGAAGGGGCCAGGGTAGGTCTATTTATTCTGACAAAGGGACGGCAGAGCAGGTTGGGGTCCTGACAAGCATGGCTCAGGCACAGTTCAGGCTCAGCTCTCACGCCCTTAGTCCTGGTAATCAGATCTCCAGGGAGACCATAAGTGCCCTTGATCCATCCTCCCATCCAGTCCAGCCCCACCTCATGGACCTGGCTGAGCCAAATGCCAGAACACTCACAACTCTTCTGCAGGAAACCGGGTCAGCAAACATCCCTTCCCTTTCATATTCCCTCCACCCCACGCCTTGGCCTTGCTCCTACCCCAGCTGGGGCTTCAGCGGGACTGACCTCTGCTCTCCTGCTCTCTGTGGCCTGGAGAATTCACACAGCAGAGAGCTCTGGGGCTTGGCTTTTCAAAGAAGTAAAATCCACAAGGAAGAGAAACGCAAACATCCAGATTTCCCAACCCTGGATAAACAGCAGTGGATTAGTGTGGCAACCTGGGCCCCACCTCCCAGCTATGCAACCTCTGGGCAAGTCACTGACCCACTCTGGGCTTCAATTTCCACCTGAAAAGGAGCGGATGCCAACATCTACCGTTCTTCTTTCTAAGGTGTTATACAAACACAGGGTTTTATGTCTTATAAAACATAAACTATTCTGATTCATACACAGGTCACCTTGAAAAATGTCCCAAATCCACCACTAGCTGGCATAAGTGAACACTTGCTCCCCAGGAGGGCTTGACATCCCCGATCACACCCTCTTCCCCAGACGAGTCTTCCCCAGAGAACAGACACACAGGCTTCAGAGCACTTAGGATATCCCTTAAACACTAAGGTTCTGGGATACCGGGATCCAAGTGGGGCCCGTGGCAATGCCGACAGGCCAGAGAGAACAGCGGGGAGGGCCCTGCAACCACAGCACACTGGCTCAGAGACCCCCTCACGGTTCGCTCACTTCGTGGACAGTCCCTGGCAGACTCCTCCTCTGAGTCTGGCTTTCTCTCACCTCTCACGATGCCTGGGCCATTCCCCCACCATCTAGTCCAATAACAGCTCAGGCAGGCAGATGCATTTTAGCCTGAGGCTGAGAGGTGCCTGACTAAGAAGGGAACGTGGAGCCAGGGCTGAGACGATTAAATGAAACCCCCCCTCCTGAGAGCTCCATAAAGCATGTTCCAAACATGAAGTTGGGGGTTACATGAGCCAGCAGCTTCTCTCCACTTCCTGGCATTTGACAGCTCAGCTCCCAGTGAACACTGGCTTCCACCAGGCTTCCCAACTGGGCTAACGGGGTCACCCTGCTGTTCCTCCACAGTGAGGCCAGGGAGTCCAGGTCAGCATCGGGAACCCAGAGGATGAGATTACAGAATCTGAAAAGATGCTGAGAGATGAGAGTGGCTAGTCGGGCAAACCTCACATCTACCAGAGTGATTACTAAAAGCCCAACCGCAGGAAATAAACAGGCACTATGATAATGATTAATCAGAGGAAGGAGGTGATAGAGTGTGGCTGGGAAAGGCCTCTCTGAAGAGGAGCTGGTGGAGCTGAGATGCTTGGAGCTTGGAGAATGGAGGAAGAATTAGAAGCAAGGCACTTTGGGGGTAAGAACAAGGGTAGCAATTTTTAAACCCAAATTCCCTGAGGTCCCTAACAAATTATATCCCAGAAAGCACTACAGTGAAGTCTATTTTAATTTAAGAATACAGGAAAGCTGCGGAGGGATCTTTGTCTTGCACTTCAGCAGGACTGTCACTTCTCCTGGGGACAAAGCCCGGTGTGAGTGTGTGTGAGTGTGTGTGTGTGTGTGTGTGTGTGTGTGTGTGTGTTGGGGGTGGACGGAGGGTCTCCTGTGTTGCCCGTTCCCCAGGCATCTGGGCCAGGATATGTCTGGGGAGCGGGGGCAGCGGCCACACCGCAAGACTCCCACCAAGTGAGTGGTGGTCACTGCCCCTAGAACAGCATGCCTTGGCCTGCTACCACGTGGCTTCTTCTCCTTCTCTGCCCTCACTCACTGCTTCTCCCCCAAAGCGCCTTGCTTCTAATTCTTCCTCCATTCTCCAAGCTCCAAGCATTCTCAGCTCCACCGGCACCTCTTCAGAGAGGCCTTTCCCAGCCATACTCCATCACCTCCTTCCTCTGATTAATCGTTATCATAGTGCCCATTTATTTCCTGCACTGCACTTACCAAAATCTAGACTTATTTTCCTTTTTCACATGTGACTGTTTCTCTAGCACATGTAAGCCCTGTAAGTGTGGGACTCTGTTGGCCTCTGTCACCTCTGAGCACCACTCTGGAACTTAGCCAAGTAGTACGGACTCAGTGATGACTGATCACCTGAGGACCAGCCTTGTTGGGCTCTGGGCAGTGTGTGGTTCAACTGGTCCCTTGCTGTTCAAACCCAGAAAAGCAGCCTTTGAGATGCGGGTGAGAGGACTCAGTGCGATCTTGCTTTCTCTCCGCTCCACTCCCCTACAAAATGCGGGTAGCTAGGTGTTGCTGTGGGGCTGAGGCTGGGATGAGCTGGTGTCACTCTGGCACTTTCAGCTGGGTTTCCAAGGTCACCACGGATCCACATCTTTTGTTCAGAAATGTCTACTCAAGGAAAGGCTGTGGGACATGATTGGTCATAGAGCCAATGTGAGGTCAAGGTGACTGGCCACTCCACCTGCCCAACCTGAATAGATGGAGGTAAGACAGGGAGCGCCCAGGGGCCCAGTGCTCCACCCAGCCACCTGGCAGCTGGCTGGCAGCCCTTAGTGCTGGCAAGCCCCTGGATGCCTCCCTGACAACAGCCAGTGTAGATCTAGCTCAAGGGAAGATCTATTTCCAGGCCCCCAGTCCTGGACACACCTTCCCCTACCATCTGCCTCCCCACAGCCGGGACCGCTTGCCTCAAATACTCCTATTTTCAGGTCCCTCTTCTGCTCACCTATTTTCCACGGCCCCAGCCTGCCTCCCCACCTGCTGCTGGCTACCTTCCGCCTTCTTCATCAAGCCTTACCTCCTGGGGCAACTGTACACCTGCCTTCCCATCTTAGCCCCAGCGGGCTCTGCCTTCCACCTGGCACTCCACTCAGGTGCCTCAAGAATTCTTCCCCTCTCTCCTATCTATCCCCCCATCTCCTATATATCCCCACTTTCTCCAAGGCCCAGCTCAATGCCCCCAGCTCCTCGAGGCAGCCTTTCCCAACTATGCTAGACCCCGCCCCCAGCACGTCAGCTTTGTGCGTGCCACAGAGCCACTGAGTGACAGCCAGCATGGGGTATCACAGGTGGGCCTCTCCTCTCCCCAGCCTTGGCATGAAGCCCCTGATCCCACAAGGTCTACTCCTGGATCACCAAGGGGACTCTGACTCTAACTCTTCCTGACACACAGATGGGGGCCAAGAACAGCTGCCAAGCCAAGGCTCCAGAGGGACACTCAGGTCTCCAGCATGGTCTCCGGCTGCCATGCCCCATAGAAAGCTTCCTCTGCTGTACCTACCTCACAAACCATCAGGGCTGAGAGAATCCTCATACACCATGAAGTGCAACCTGTTTTCTAGCCAGGTGGGAAACTGACTCTGCAAAAGGGCAACTGACTAGCTGTGTGTTCCAAGGTCGGTTGGTGGCCGAGCTGCCCCAGTCCAGCCGTCTTAATGCCATGTAGTGGTGGCAGTTTAGTTGTTAAGTTGTGTCCTACTCTTGCAACCCCATAGACTGTAACCCACCAGGCTCTTCCCAGGCAAGAATTCTGGAGTAGGTTGTCATCCCCTTCTTCAGGGGATCTTCTCGACTGGGGGATCGAACCTGCATCTCCTTCACTGCAAGAGAAGTCTTTACTGCTGAGCCACCAGGGACGGAGCCACCAACAACTATCATGTACTGAGCACTTAATTCCTCTTGAACAAGTACACACTAACCCCACAGCTATTGGTACAATTAGCACCATTTTGCAGGCAAGGAGACCAAAGTTTACTTAGAACATTCAAGTAACTTCCCAGGCTCACCACTAGTAAGTACTAAATCAAGAACCAAATCAAGATTAAAACCAAGCTTATCTAAGTTGAACCCATACTTTTCATTGCTAGGCTATCGTGCAATCTTATTCTCAGAACCATCTCCAGCCAGGGTGACTAAAGCTGGGCTGAGGGCCCCAGATTGGATCAGAATGCTCACTTCTGTTCCTGACTGATGCTCGATGGCCCCTTGCCTTCCAGCCAGCTTCATGAAGTGGGCAACAACTGCCCCCCAGAGACAGCCTTGGAGCAGCATGGACTTTGGAATCGCTTATCAGGCTGACATTGCAAGAACATGCATGTGTTGTACTTAGGAAGAGAAGTGTGTCAGAGATCAAGGCTTTCTGTCAGCTGGGACAGTTACCACAGTTACCACAACCAAATATGGCTCACTCACCAGAACCAAACTCTTAAAAGGCTGTTGCACAGTTAAGAGTGTTAGTTCGCTTATCTGTAATACAGACTGCAAGAAACTTGTCCCTCTAGAAACAGCCTATCCTATCTTTATTTGGACATCTTTTCAAGAGCAGATTGGCAATATGAACTACTAATGAGCTGGCTCCTTAGTAAGCACAGAGTCTAACTAAAAGACAGAGAATATATAGAAGAAGTCCATTTAAGACATCGGAAAATCTGCAGAAGTAGCCCAGTCTCACAATACAGTCCACTCATGCTCACACCAGTTAAGAGTTTAAAGTCCATAAAGGCAGGAACTGTATGGGTAGGCATGTAATCAGCATAGGGCCTGGGACACAAGAGGTATTCAAGAACTGTGAAATAAATGGATAAGTGAAGAGTATATACAGTGTATGTCTCACTTACAAAAAGCCCATGTAGAACCAGTTATAACAGTGTTCATGAAGAAATACCAAAGGAAAAGAACAGGTACATCTTCAGTGTTAAAATGATTCCAACTCACAAAATATATGGCTGAAGAATGCATCATTTTTGACAACAAAAAATAATCATTAGGACATACAAATCTGAGAGGAAAGCTTATTAGTTTGTCTTATTGATAAAGATATTTGTCAAATAATAAATGGTTACATTCCATGGGAGGAAAAAAAAAAAAAAAACCCATGTAGTATGTATCACTGTTCTCTTATACTCAGGAGGAAATGGATTCCTGCCTATATCACACAAGGTAGCATTAGATCTTAAACCTAACATTCAGACTCCTGGTTCTTTGCTCTCTCTACTACACACAGCCATTAAATAAGTAAAATAGATGCAGCCAACATGTTTTCAGATAACTTACCTCCCTAGATCTCTTTTCTTTAAAACATGTACTCCAAGCCACTGATAGAGGTTGGAAAGGCACCCATGTTTATACTCTATGACATTTCTCCTAGACACAGCTGATTGGCCCAGAGTTGGGCACCTGATCCAAAGTCTGCCAATCCATTGGCTGGCCAGGAACCAATCAGATTAAAGCTTCAAAGTTTGAACCTGTAGAACCAGAGACCATCCTCAGTTGATGTCTATTATCTTGACTGAAAAATCTGGTCCTGACAAGCCAGCATCAGGTGAATGGGCCACTGTTATGAGTGAACAGGAAGAGAAGGAAGCCTGGTCTGCAGTTAGGAGATCACAGCTGGGCTTTCAATCCACCTGGTACCCAAGAGAGGGAGAAGGGTAGCTGCTTTGTCTCCTGCCAGCTTTCTGGTTCCCAGTCCTTGTGAGGCTGGGGTGTCCTTCCCATCCTTGGGTTCTGGTGAGATTTTCCCGAATCCTTTGAGTAAATCTGAGTGGGTGTCTGTCCTCTGCTCACTACTCAATTGGGACTAAAGCACTGACTTTGGAGGGGACTGAAGATTCTCAAACTCCCCAAGGCTTAGTTTTCTCACCTATACAATTTCTCACTTCTGTGGACCAGGAGCTCAAAATTTCTTGCCAATACAATACTTTTACCTTATTCCTATAGCTATATGTCTCCAAGGAAGTATTGTATAATATCTCCCAAGGTTATCACACTAGTGCCAGGAAAGAAGCAAAGACTCAGAGTAGGAAAGCTGGATCAGGGAAAAAACTGAGCATCTGCTGACTCATATCCCCACATCCCCTGGCTGGCTCCTAGTCCTGAAAGAAGGAAACCATCCTGGAAAGTTGGAGGCAGCTTTGCTTAACACAAAAATCAGAGCAACTGCCATCAAGATTCTGCCAGAAGTCAGACCAGATTTTGCCTGCTGGAAGGTAAAGCCAATGTGGTCTTTGAGGCGTAAGAATGTCCTACCAAGGCAGCATCTCAGGCTCTGTTGCTTATGTCAAGGGTGGAGGGCTTTTCAAAGATAAGACAAAAATGGCTGGCAAATTTAACAAAACTGCTGAGTCTTTCTGCTATTTTTGTCCCTGTAGATCAATGGAGAAAGAGAGTCCTTTTCTGGCTGGGCCCCAGGCCCACTGTTTAATCAAAAATTTTTCCCTGAAGTCACCCAAGTCCACACTGTGGGCGTCTTTGACATCTATCCACTTGCATTCCCCAGAATATGCTTGTCCTTGGTGTTGGGAATTCACCACCCTTCTCAGATTCTCTTAGCTGTGGCTTATCCCCAAGCTCGACAATTAACAAGAAGAATTCCCACTACCAATGAGCACCACGCTGGAAGGAGGCACACAGAGCCATCCTCCTGCAACAATGCTCCAGGGAGCCTTGTCATCATCTCAGCCAGGCCATGTCTGTCCTTGACCTGCAGCATCGCCAACTCAGTGATGATCCCTCCTGGGATCAGCCCATTCTCACCCTCCCCCCACTTCCTCTGGAGAAGGGAGAGATCTCAGCTGTTGGGACTTTAGGAAAATGACTTAACCTCTTAACCTGTTACTTTAGACACAAAGTGCTTAAAGTGGCTTCTATCACACAGGGTTGTTCCATGATTCCAGTAAGATGATGCATATGAAGTGCACGGCCTGAACCTGTGTTTACTATTTACTGACTCTGAAATGCCTTCCAGACACATCTCTCTTTAGATGAATGAGATTACAGAGTATGGGCACAACCACACCTCCAAAATCCCCTGGAGGCTGTGGTCCCTTCCAGAGGGTTCTGACAAGTGAGCAGAGACAGAGGTGGCTGGGTCCCTCTGTGCACACCCTATTCAAGGAGCTTTCAACCAAGTAAGAAGGGGATACAGGAAGAGTCCTAGCTCCCAGAGGGCAAGGCCAGCCCCAAGGGGCAGAGTGGTGCTAGCTGGAGCTGCTGCCCCAACAATTTGAGTGGAAATGCCTCACAACGCCCACCAGTCCTAAGGTCAAAGGCGTCACAATTGACTCTTTGTCCCGGAGTTCAAAAGCCTCACTCACCAGTCCTTCCAAAGCCAGTCTGCAGGATTCACAACACATTTCCCCTCCCCCACTGTCCGACTCCTTGGACTGGGAAACCACTCTCCCAAGGATCTGCAGTTGGCCCTCTTCCTCTCTCCTCTTCACCCACTCAGTTTCTCCGGCTAAGCTGGTTTTACACTGGAGGAGGTCTCCTTGTTTCTGACGGCAACACAGTGTGGGTTTGTGTGGTGGACACAGCACTCCAGGGTCCTTGCATTCACCAAGGGGAGAGACATGAAGTCCAGGGAAGTGAGAAGACCATGTTCAGGGAGACTCTGTCTACCTGACACCCAGGGCCCTGGGGCATCTCCCAGCCGTGAAGCGGGCTTGGGGAGGTCATCTGCTCCAGGCCCTGTTTCGGAGCACCCACGAGGCTGTCTCCATTTCACAGAAGGGGCAGCAGAGGCCCAGAGGGAGGAAGGAACCTAAAGTCACCCAGCAGGTGGGTGGTGGGCAGAATCCCGCTTCTGGAGATGGCAGCTCCCTCAGAGGGTTGCTCTGGGGAGTCAGGCTGCCTGAGCCCCTCAGATAGCCATCGGGGACTCCTCAGGAGAGGAGTACCTTGCAGTTCCAGGTTTGCTGCAGAAGCCCCACTTTGTCAAGGTGCTCCCTCCTTCACTCCCAGGCAGGGTACTGGATGCGGGGTGACAGGGCACAGGGAACCAAGGAGTCTGATAACAGGCTGACTGCCTTTAGTTGGGGGGGTCTCCTCTATAGCCATCCTGGCCAGCGGCTGGTACCCAGGGACACGGGGGCTCACTGCTCCCCATACAGACATAGAGCTGCACTGGTGCCATGAGGCAAGAGGGTCCCTAAGCCAGAAATCTACTTCTGAGCAGCCCTGACTTTATATGGAAAAGCCGACACGCCTTCCTTTGGGCCACGCCCCCAAACAAACATGTCTCTACGTCCTCAGTGGATGTCTCCAATCCCACCAGTAGAGAGCCCTTTCTCTGGGTCTTCAGGTGCTTAGGGTTCCAGAGCCAGGCCTCTCAGACATGCAGCTTCTGTGGGGGCGGGGAGGCGGGGCTGGTACTGTGACAAAGGCCGAAAGCCCCCTTCCTTCCATGCAGGAAGGGGACTGGGCACCTGGGGTGAAGGGCCCAGGCCTTACCCTAGGGACAGTTGGGTGGGGACAACGGCTGCCAACCACGGCGGTGATGACTCCAGACACAATGGCAGAGCCTAACCTCTTGGAGGGGAACAAGCTCTGAAGACTCCACATGGGGAGGGCCATGAGTCAGGTCTATGTTGGCATCACAGCCCTGTTCTTAGCACAGTCCCCAAGCCTCCTGCAGCAGCAGCCTAACCTCACCTCCCCCAGTGGGTCTGCTGGGATATCCTCAGTATCTTTACTGCTACTTCTCTACTTGCTGCCCTTAGGCACATGAACCAGGGGCCCAAGAAATTCCTGTTCTGTTTTTGACTTAAGGTGTCTCACTTCCCCTCAGTTTTTCTGTGCCTCAGTTTTTCTCTCTATAGAGTGGGCACAGACGTCCTTTGGCCTGTCTTGCTGTTGGAGCTTAAAACACTGGGAAGAACAGCGTGGAACAGGGAAAGAAGAGCAGGCCCCTCCTCTCTGCGAGTGTCCTCCAAACACAACTCAGAGAGGCTCCAACACAAGCACGGCGCGGGGGCCTTCCCCCACAGCAAACCGAAACCAAAACAGAACGCCCCAGGAACCAACTCAAGTGCCAGCAGGTCACCAGCAAGCTGACGATGGGGGTCCTGGGCCAGAGTTCACCCCGGGCCCTGCAGGGGGTCACACGGGCCTGCACCTCAGATTGCCGGACTCGGGCCCTCCTCACTCCCCCAAGAGACTCCTGCTGCTGAGGCACTGAGGCCCACTCGGTGAGAACCCAGGAACCGGCAGCCCCCGGGACAACCAATCTGCCTGGCCCAGACAGGACAAAGCCTCAGTTCCCAATGACAGGGCGGCTGCTGTGGGACCCTCCCTGGGCCCAGGACCTGACTTCATCCCCCTGTCTGGGCCCTCTTCCCAGCTCAGCAGGGGGCAGTCAGCTCAGACACCAGCCAACCTCCACAGGCCTGGCCTTTCCTCAGACAATCCGCCCGAGGACCCTGGACCCCACAGTGACGTCATGGCCTGCCTGTCCCACCAGCCAGCCAGGTTCTTCCACCCCTGCCTCGTTCCCAGCCTGGAATATGGTCCCAAGGGAGAAGATGCTGTAGGATGCCCCCGAGCTGGGCACTATCTGCCCCTGGGCCTTGGAGGGCACAGGGTCCCTCCACACAGGCTGGACGGTGGTGCCTGTGCCGCCACCCTGGCCTTGCATTAACACAAGCCAGTTAATTACCCCGAGCGCTGGAGACATTCTTCCACCACCAGGCAAACTGCTGGCCTGCAGCCCAAACCAACAGGGGAAACTTCAGCCTCCTCGGCCCTCTCCCCGCCAGATGGAAATAACGTATAGCTGCAGAGGTGGGGGAGGAGGAGGGGAACAAAAACCAGCCGGGCTCCTGGTCTCCGGGCCGGCCAGCCAGCCGGGCACTCACCGCTCTCGTTCTTCTCGATGACATCCACCACCTCCCCGGCCTGGAGGCTCAGCTCCGAGTTCTCCTGCTTCTTATAGTTGGACACCACCACGTACTGTTCCAGGATCATGGGTTCGGCGTTGGTGTCGGCACCTGGCGAGGGCAGAAAGCACGCGGTGAGCCAGCGGCCGGCCATGGCCCCGCGGCCGGGGCGCCCCCTGTCCATCGGCCTCGGGGGAGGCTGCTCGGTCGCCAGCGCCGCTCGGAGAGGCTGCCCGCAGCCAGGGTTCGCAGCTCGCCGGGCCCCAAGGACAGGCCATATAGCAGGGCCCCACACCGGCCCGCTGCGCCGCGGGGACCGGGGGACATGGGGAGCAAGGGGGCAGCGGAGGGGGCGGGGAGCGGGGAGAGACAGGCAGAAATGAGACAGAAGCGGAGGGGACTCAAAGCGAAAAAGCCCGTGGCTGCGATGAACTAATCACGGTCCAGCACAAGGCAGAGGGAGTCGGAGGAGAGGCCCGGGGTGGACGTGGTCTCTCCAGACCCCTCGGCCACAGGGGTGCGAGGGGACGGCCGCGGGCAGGCGGGCTGGCGGCCCATGGGGGCTGATTCTGGAGTAGAGGAAAGAGGAAAGGCCAGGCGAGGAGGAGGGCTCGGGGCCTCTCCCCAACCCCTGTAAACCCAGAGAAAGAGAGTCAGCAGTCCTCCCCTCGGGAGGGAGAGGCCGAGAGCGGGAGAGGACGGCTCCACGGCCGGGCCCAGGCGAGAAGTCAAGAGGGTTTGAGGCCGCCAATCACTGGGGTTTACTCGCAGCCCTTAAATAGAAACACATGAGACCCATCGAATGAGGAGCCGGGGGTGGAGGCAGGGGAGGGGGAGGAGGGCCGAGACTGTTTACTTGAAACCCAAGAAGAAAGTCCCAGCGCCAGCGCCGCCGCTGGAGAGCCCAGCCCGCCCCCCGCCAACTTTTCCTCAAGTTCGGCTCCACTCTTGCCCCTCGGGCTCACCAAGGCGCGGCCACCGACCGGCGGGCCTGGCGCCCAGCGACTGGCTTCAGGCTGTCGCCTCCAGCCCCGCTTCCCGTCGGGGCATCGTCTGGCCTGGCTGCCGCCCTCCAGCCACATGGAAACCGACGCAGCGTCCCTCTGCTTTTAAGCTCTGCTGGGGCTTGTGGTCAGGCTCCCGGAAGCCTCCCGCCGCCCTCTCCTGGCAGTTTCAGGAGCTTGAGGGGTCAGAAGGTGGGGCTCAGGGGGAGGAGGGCAGCAGGCCAGAGGTGCCCTGGAGCGAGCAGCGGCTCACTGGACTGGTAAGGCACTGGACCAGTGTAATAGGCATTAAGCAAACACCGGGCTGGAAGGTGGACAGACCTCGTGCATCCCAGCTTATTGGCTATATGGCATTGAATGGCCAGCTAAAACCTCTCTGCACCTCACTGTCGTCATCACTAGGGTGGAGTGCGGACCTAAGCACCTAAGAACACACATGACCGGCTAGGAGCTGAAGGGATCCACGAACCAGAGACCCACTGGTCACCTCCTACAGGAAGCTTTCCCAGACCCCTCCCCTCTGATCTCCTCCGAAAAGGGAACTCCTAGTATACGTCTTAAACTACGTGTCTACTGCCCCACACATCTACCAATCTCCTGAAAAGCTGGGGGCTTCACACCACCAGCCTGGCTATAGAAATGGCTGAGAGGGTCCCCGGGCTCCACACGGCCCCCTTGGTGCTTCAGCCTGCAGTTACATTCCCCACATGCCTGAGTCTAACTTGGCAAATGTTCTGTACCAGGCATGTACCCTGTTGCATTTTTTATCCTCACAACAATCTTATTACCTTCCCATTTCACAAAGGACACCTCAGAGACCCAGAGCAGAGGCTTGAGCCAGCCCACACAGCCTTCATGGAGAGAACCAAATTCACTCCGTGTTTTAAGTTCAAGCCTGTCTCGTTCTGTTACAGAACCGCCCCTGATTTGTTTCCAGACATCCCATTCTCCTCACAACGAACCTCAACTTGATATCACAAGATCTGGGGAGCTTCTAAAGAACACGGATGCCCGAGTCCCCAGAGAGGCTGATTTAATTGGTCTCAGCTAGTTTTTTTAAGACCCCTGCCCTACAACCTGTGGTTCTTACACAGAGCCAGGGTGAGAAACACTGCTTAGATCTTTGGGTCTTTCCCTCCGAGAGGCTCTATCCAACCGAGGGCAGGGGGCGATGTCGGGGAAAGAAATCCACCTCCCCTGCCAATTTTCTCCCCTGAGGTGGGGACCCTGCCGCCCCCGCTCAGCTCTTTGGAGAGGCAGGAGGGACCCTGTCCCAGCTGAGGCCTGCCACATGGCTATGCACACGCACTACCTCAGGCCCCTCCAAAGCCAGGATTGGGTTTCAGGCCGAAATGCAACCAACAGCTGGGCAGCAGGGCCGGCCTGGCTCTGCACTCAGATGGGGCCAGCCTCTGTGCCTGCCCCTGCCAGCCGGACAGAGGCAGCGCTGGGCACGGGGCTGGCAGAGACCACTTTCCACTGTGTCCCCGGAGGGGAGGGGGGTTGCTGGCAGGGCACCCCACACAAAAAGGGCCAGTCCCCAGCCTGTGGGACACAGAGGCTCCCTTGCCAGTTTGCGGGAGAGGAAAACTCAAGGTACAAAGAGAAGATGGGAATTCTCCAGCTGGTTAGAGAGCTCCAAAGCCCCAAGAACCCAGATGATGCTGACCATCAACAGCAAGCCTTCCTTACTGCCCACTCGGGATGCCCACCTAGCACAAATCATATTGCTGTCTCAGCGGAGCCTCAGAAGAACCCAAGAGTAGGCGCGTGTTAGCGTCCCATTTCACACACAGGCAGACTAAGGCTCATGAGGCAATTTTCTCAAGGTCACACAGCTGGGATTGGACCCCTGGGCCTACCTGACACCGCTGCTCATGTCCTGACTTCTGCCCTGCATGTGCCACTGCTCCCGAGGAGGGCCCCTGCCTCATCCAACCCCAACACGCTTGGCAAATAGTCAGTGCTTACTGAATTTGAGTATACTCATGGGAGAGAGTGAAGGACAGGGAAGCTTAGTGTGCTGCAGTTCATGGGGTCGCAAAGAGTCAGACATGACTTAGCGAACAACAACAATGGAGACTGGAGTGTGGGTTTCTTCTCCACTACGATACCTACTGACCAGACCCACAGTGCCCACTGCGGGTAGGGACTCTGTAACTGTTGGGTGAAATGAATGAATGAATGAGCAGATGGTTGAACAAGGTGATATAACGGCTTGCTTTGAGCCAATACAGATACACCAAGCAGGGCCTCACCTCCAAAATTTGGGGAAACTACAAATTCTGGGAGGCAGAAAAGGGGAGATGGGGAAACAGAGGCTGGGAGAAGTGAGGAGTGATGGGTTTGAGGCCAAAAGCTGTTTGAGAGGGTAAGCAGGGTGCCGGGGAATGGAGAGACTCACTTTAATCCAAGCCAAGGAAATCTGAGGCTAGGTTTCAAAGAGGGGAAAAATCCACACGCTGCTCCCACCTCCATCCCACCCCTTGGAAAACTGGCCTGAGCTTTCTGAAGACTTGACACTCTGGGATACAGGTAGAAAAGTTAAGAAAATGTTCTCCAGGCATTTCAGAGCACTGAGGACAGACAGTGGCCCGCAGGTTAGGGGACAAACAGATGGACACACAGACAGACTCTGTCTTCCTGGCTGCCCCCCCTCCCCCAGCACATGCAAGCCCCCTGCTCACTCTGGCATCTGCTCTTAGGGTGTTGCCTCTTAGGGCTGCCCGGGCGGGCGTGAGCTGGGAGCAGGTATCCGGATGAGAAACCACTCGGCAGGCGGGCCTCTGGGTGATGTCATCCTACAGAGGCCGCTCTGGATCGCCTCCCAGCCCAGGCCTGGAAAATCGGGGGCTGAGGGAGTCAGTCCGAGGGAGGGAGAGATGCAGTGGAGGGAGCCTCCTGTCTTCAGATAGGAAAAATTTGGCGGAGGCATGGAGAAGGGGAGTACTCCTTTTAGAGAGAAGAGCCCCTCCTGGATTGGAAGGGGACTTTTCGCCAGCGTCTCCTCCTCCATCTCATTTTCGTGCCTTTCTCAGAGCCCCTGGCTGGATCTGCTGAGGCTCTGGCAGTTCCCCAGAGCCTTGCCCCACGCCTGCCTCACACCTGCATTCCTCCCGCTGCCACCTGGAGGGACCCCTGGCTCCTGCCTGATCTGGCTGCCGGCTTTAAGACTTCTACACGAGGCTTTTGCCAAATCATGCTCCCACACCTTCAGTGGGTCCCTGCTGATGAAAGAAGAAACGCTACATTCAAGCTCAGTCTTTCTTGACAACCTAAGTTCCCCAAGTTCCCTGACACACAATTACTCTGACCCAGGCAACATTCAACACACCACACTGTTCTAGGCAGGTTCTTACATCCAAGCCTCTGCTCCAGCTATGGCCCCTTGCCTGGAATGCCTTCCCCTTTACCACCCCCAATTCTACCTGACCCTCCAGCAGCCCCTCAATCACTCAGCCACAGTGCTTGCACTGGATTTTCTTGTGGGGCACTGCTCCCCAACTAGACCATGTGGTTTAGACAAGAGTCGCCCCGATGTGGGTAGACAGGCACCCCAGGACTGGGGCCATGGGACACGGCACTGGACACAGTAATTGCCTGAGAGTCATGATGCAGAAGCATCCAGCTGGAGTCTGAGGTCTGGTCCTGATTTGTCCTTATTATTAACAGCTCTGTGACCCTGCAGAGGACACTTAACCTCTCTGAGCTTTAGCTTCCTCATCTATAAACAGGAACAACAACAGTACCTACTCTGTGGGGTTGTTCTGAGCATGGTATGAAGTGACAGGGTTAATACCCTATGTAAACTGTAGACAGTGTTTATAAAGCAAACAGGAAACAGGAGATTTGGGGAGGAAAGGAAGGGCTTAGGTTCCTCTGAAGCCTCAAAACCAGCAGGTAGGTTAGGGCAAGGGCCACAGGCGCCAGGTGAAGTGGCCATGGCTCTGTCCCTTCTCATGCCTTTCTCAGACCTCACCTCCTGGCAGGCAGCGGGCATTTGCCAGCTGGGCCCACTCATGGGTGGGTGCCTGCCTAAGCAGCTCAAAGCCCCTTATCTACAAGGGTCCCCAGCATGAGCCCCTTACCTCTGAATTTCCTGTTTCACTGAGCTTGCCAACATTCCAGATGGGGAAACCAAGGCCGGCCCAGAGAGACCTGGCGCCTCGCCCAAGACTCCGGCCCTGGACCCCCAGTCTGGCTGGTTTCTCCTGGCCCACGTGGCCTCCCCTCAGCCTCTCTCTCCAAACAGCTGGGTCCATCCTGAGAAGCCAAGCCCTACAGCGGCCCCACCCCCCACTCCCCACACTGTCCATGACCCCCCAAACCCTGGGCGTCCCACCAAGGTCCCTTCGGTCCCTCACAACGGATTCCTCCCAGGCCGGCCTCCGCCTGCTGGCCTCTCCATAGGCCCTCGGGCAGCCAGGCCATACGTTTGGTGAATAAAATGTATTGCTGTGGGCCAAGTGGGCTCTGGCTCACTGGCTCAGGAGAGAGGAAAAAGGGCCGGGAGCCCAGTGATTAGCTCAGGCCGAGGCCCTTGTCACAGGCAACACCAGAAGGATAGCTGCAAGGGGCCTGGGACAGGCAAGGGGTCCTCTGCCTGCTGCCTCCTCCTCTGCCCCCCGCCCTCACCAGTACGTTCACTCCCCCTTTCCAGCCTACAGCTGTGTGAGGATGGGGCTGGCCCAACCCCTTCCCCTGACCTCTGACCTTTCTGTTTTGAGCCCCAAATCCGAGCCTCACCTCTGCTCTCAGGTTTGGGATGGGAGGGAGGGCCAGGTGCCACTCACAGAAATGGAGAGGCTTCTAGAAGACCTTTCTGGAAATCCCCGTCCCCACCTGACAACCACCCCCATCTCACAGCTGAGAACACAGCTCTCTAGGGTTTTCTGCCATCGTCCAGTAAGACAAAGGCAAAAAGCAAGCCTCTGACCCTGGGCCCAGCCCCACCTGGACACAGGGCACAAGCCCAAGTCCCTGAGGGCCATCAGTGGCCAGGCAGCCCCAGGTTCGGAAGGTCCCCGAGACCAGAGGCAGGTCCAAACTCTGGATCCCTGGGGCACAGGGGCTGTGACTTCACCACAGTTATAGGACTCCCCACCCACCTCACCGGCCACTGTCTCAGCTGGGGTGTGGGGACTCCAGCTCTCTGCCTGGGGTTAACAGCCTGGAGGAGGCTCATCACCTTCAGCTGGCCCCCCTCACATGGGTGGATGGGGTGGCAGTCTCAGCACCGCCTGGATACTTTCTGTGTGCGAGCTCCGGGGAGATGCTGCTGAATCCGCTTAGGGCGGCTGGAGAGGTTACGTAACCCGAGACCAGGACGCGGCACAGCCGGGATGTAAACCCACACATTCCAGGTCCAGGGAGCATCTGCTTCCACACTGTGCTGTGTGGTCATCACCCCTCCAAGGGCTCCAAGGCTGGATCTGGGACCTAAAAAAGGGTCGACGGGAAGGCAGAGGGGAAGGCCAGCGGGAAGGACAAGAGCGGGCTGAGGAGACGCCAGCATGCTGACAAAGAGCGGCTACACATCACGGGGAAGCAGGCAGAACGCTGCCGGCGGGCACCGGCTCCCACGCCCACACGCGGGGACACACATGTTCACATGCATGCGCTCACATGCACACCAGGCGGTACCTGTCACGTCCTTCTTGGGAGACTCAGCCCAGCTGGAGAGCCACACTTCCGAGTCCCCCCCGAGAGCAAGCAGCAGCAGGAGAGGAGAGAATCAGAGGAGGAGAGAGAACCGTTAGGCAGGCAGGAGGTCCACCGGCGAGTGGTTGCAGGCGCCGCATTGGGCCAGCGGCGGAAGGCGGGGGAGGGGAGGGGAGTGATTTCCTGGCCCTGGGACGGCTGCTGGGCGTGGGCCGGAGTGATTACAGAGGCGCTGGGACGCTGCCGGCCAGGACGGGGATAATGAGGTGTCTGCAAAACGCAGGAATCCTCTGGAGCACAGAGAATCCTCCACAATCCCAGCCTGGAATAGGGCCCATGGGTTATCACTGCCCTGGAGAAGGCAGCCTGGACCTTCCTCCCTAGCCACGTGGGTGGCTGGCCCCACAGGGCCTGGTGGCTCCAAGGATCCTCACCAGGCCAGCAGGCTCGGCAGGCTGGGCCTGGAGCTTTAGCCATCAGGGCTGGAGAGCCCAAGGCCAGCCTCCAGCCTCTGGGCACCACACTACTGGGCCTCCATGTCTTGTCCAGCCCTTGCCCAAGCCCTGGTGGCTTAGATGGTAAAGAATCTGCCCACAATGCAGGAGACCCGGGTTCGATCTCTGGGCCAGGAAGATCCCTTGGAGTAGGAAATGGCAACCCACTCCAGTATGCTTGCCTGGAGAATTCCATGGACAGAGGAGCCTGGTGGGCTACAGTCCATGGGGCCAAAAAGAGTCGGACACGATTGAGCAACTCACACTTTCTTTCACTTTAGAAGACAGGCCCTGGCAGAATGGAAGGAAGCTTCATTTTAAAAAGTCCCAACTTCCCCACACCCTAACTCCAATTCAGAAGAATGGGGACCTTTAGAGACAAGAAAAAATGATGGCTCTTGTCCAGGCTCAGACAGTCATGTGGGATCTGGGCCTCAGTTTCCTCATCTGTCAGATGAGGTTAAAAGTCATCCTCCTGCCAAGAGGAACAAAATCAAAGCATCTAAAATAACCGAAGATCATGAGATGTGAAATAGTAACATTATGAGAAAAAAAGCTCCTAGCCTAATCAATGGTGTGAACATTTCTAGACTATCAGAGGGTCAGCGCATAACGCTGACAGTTTACCTATAGGGTAAAGTGGCCTGTTTACACTCGAGAATCCTTGAGCTGGGTATGCCTCATTTTACACAGGTGGAATCTGAGCACAGACAGGGGAAGGAACTGGCCTAAGTTCCAACGAGGCCACAGTAGTAGAGCAGAAATGGAACCAGGTCTGGGACACCACAGCTGGTGCTTCCTCTGCTGAACTGCTCACTGGTTCCAAGCAAGAATAGCATTGGACGCAGTGGCTGCAGTGGGAAGGAAACGTGGAGATGCAAGTCTGAGAGGCAAAGCCTTGGACTGCTTGCCCAGCGCCAGCCAGGAGAACACCTTCACAGATAGTCGTAATAGTCATCACAGCAGTGACACATATTCAGCACTGACTGTACACCAGGCATTGTGCTGAGCACTTTACATATAGTAACTCATCTCTTTTTCACGCTAAACCTACAATAATAAGGAATTTCCTCCATTGTGCAAATGAAGAAGATGAACCAGAGAGGTTAAGTAACTTGGCCCAAGGTCACACAGCTAGTACAGAGTCCACCTCTTGTGGGGAAACCGGTTCAGGCTTCAGTTTGTAGCTATTCATCATTTAAAGCACTTGACTTTCCTTCGCTCAGCAAGCCACCTTCCAATTGCGGGTGGACTCCCCATGTAGACCTGGGAGCCTGGCCCTTCCAGAGCTCACTGCAAAACCAACAAAGTGGGACTCTACTGGGGAGGTCTCTGGAGTCTGTCTGAATTTAAATCTAGGCTCTGCCCCTTTGATAGAGTCACTAAACCTCTCTGAACCTCTTCCCTGGGCATATCCCATGAGTTTGGTTCGGTCAGCTTTGGGGGAGCAGGAAAGTCAGACTCCTGGAGCTATGAGGATGAGAACCAGATGGCAATAAGATACTAGATGCACCAACAAGACGCTGGCACCCAGAGTTGCCTACCAAAGAGCCCGGGTCAACTGGAACTGGGGGGAGCGGGACGCTGCGGGAACTACACCCACAGACAAGCATCCTGCGGCCAGTCTCTTACTGGGCCTGCAGCCAGAAGCTTCCTGGGATAGCAGGAACCCGGCTGGCCCAGCTTTCACACCCTTGTAGGGCCATGACAAGACAGATACACTCCAAGGCTCAAGGCATTCAACGGCTGTAGCAGAGTGGGTCCAAGTTCAGAACGTGGGGATTCATTGTCTGGAGCCAGATCTTGCTGGGCTATGACTTCTTGCCACTGTGCCCCAGATAAGGCCCAGTGGGCTGCCACTCAGTAAGGCCACCCTCACCCCCTTGGGGCAAGCCTAGTGCCAGGCCCCTCCCAGTGCCATCCAGCCCCACTCAGCCCTGGGGGAGCCAGCTAACAGGTTGCCCACACCTCTCTGTATCTCTGCTGGCTTCACTACTTTATGCACTTTCCTTCGGGTTCTTCAGGAGGAAATGTTTGGGAAGTGCTAATGTCTGTCTGTGAGCCAAGGGAAATCATCTGCCCTGAGCCTGGTGAACCCAGGAAGATGTGTTCTGCTAAAACAGGTGGTCGACAGACTTTCTACAAAGGGCCAGAGAGTCAGTATTTGAGGCTTTGTGGGCCATGTGGTCTCTGTTGAGACGACTCACCTCTGATGTTACAACCTGTAGAGGAATGAGTGAGCCGTGTGCCAATAAAGCTTTATTTACAAAACCACATGGTGGGCTGGGCTTGGCCTGTGGGCAGTGATTTGCCAACCCCTAGGCTAGGAGATCGGAGAAGGCAATGGCACCCCACTCCAGTACTCTTGCCTGGAAAATCCCATGGATGGAGGAGACTGGTAGCCTGCAGTCCATGGGGTTGTGAGAAGTCGGACACGACTGAGCAACTTCACTTTTTACTTGCATGCACTGGAGAAGGAAATGGCAACCCACTCCAGTGTTCTTGCCTGGAGAATCCCAGGGACGGCAGAGCCTGGTGGGCTGCCGTCTATGGGGTTACAGAGAGACACAACTGAAGCGACTTAGCAGCAGCAGCATCAGCAGGCTAGGAGATGAGGTTGTCAGAGAAGGGGAGCTGTTCCAAACCCCCAGGAGACAGAAGTGGGTGCTGCTGTGGATTAAATACTCACAAGGCCTTTGCCAGTTGGTTGATCTTTTTTAAATTGTCATCTTGAAGGGTCTGATGCCCTTCCAGGCCTCTGGGGCATGGGCATCTGGGCAGGCCAGGACCAGTGGACAGGAAGAGGTCCCTTAGCCTCTGGAAATGGAGACCCCATGCCTAAACGTGGAACAACTCGAGCTCATGCCCACCCCCTCCCCCCTCAATAAGCAGGCCTTTCCTCTTTCCAAAGGAAAATGGGAAGCGGACCAGAAACGAGCCTGTCTTTAAAATAAAAAAAAAGTCTTTTAAAAACGTGATTTATTTCCCAGTCCCCGAGACCCACAGAATTAATCCAGTTCCGCAGCTCCCACCCCAAATCCCACCCCCCTTTGCAGTGCCTTCTCTCCAGCCCACCAGAGCAAGCCCTCTCCCAGGGTGGGAAGGATGCTCCCACCTCCCACCTCATTACAATGAACAGAGGAGGAGAGGCCCCTGGCTCACAAACCCTGGCCCCCCAGCCAGGAGGCAGACATGGCTGCAGGCTCAAGGCTGGGAAAATGGAGAGATGAAGGGTTGGGGTGAAGGAGCAAGAGGCAGGCGCAGCCAAATGAGCAGCTGTGAGTGACACAAACCAACTGCTTCCTGTCCTCCCTGCTGTCTCTATGCCCCCATCTCTGGTGACAGAACCAAGGGCCCTAAGAGCAGAGTCACGGGGCCTGGTGGAAAGCACGGGCATGTAACCGGGAATCTGCACAGCTGGTTTTGCTGGCTGTGTGACCTTGGGCAAGTGGCCTGACTTCTCTGGGCCAATCCGTAAAATCAGGCATTTGGGGCCCACCGATCTCCAAGACACTGGTTTCATGTTCTAAGCTCTTCCAGTAGAAACCCGCTAGTCTCCATAATACAAGTGCACCACAGCTGAAACAAATCTTTCCAGAGAACCAGACTGCTTTTCCTGGGAAAACCACTTGAACACATGCTCAATATATGAAACTCAAATGAAGCAGGCCAACAGTTCAGGGGGCACGTAAGACAAAGAGGAATTGGAGCATGAATTTTTAAAAAATCTTGGTTCTTGTGCTTTCTCTGCCACTTTATTTCACTGATTCTGGGCATTTAGCAAATCTCCAAGCCCCCTTTCCTTCTGTGAAATGGTGATAAAAATATCTACTTTGTCTTTTTCTTTCCAGGGTTGCTTTAAGAGCAAAGTGGCCTAGTCCTGTGAAAGGTTTCAGAGCAGGAGGAATTAGGCCTCTGGATACAGAAGGGGAGTGGGTGTCAGGGTCCCTCCTGAGGTCACCCCACAGGAGGTGGGGTCCCTGCCACAGCCACTCCTCTTGGCTTACTGGCAGCAAGAATCCAGGCCCAGAGGAAACCAGGCGTCAGCAAGTCCTGACACTTAGGTGCTGAACCTGACTCGGGTCAAGTCCAGGTGGTTATGAGAAGTCAAGAACAATACCACAGGGGCCCCCGACTTTACGGATGTTCCCCTCGAACACATGTACACCCACGGACTACATTATGAACACGTGGGTAGACTTCAGTTAGGAGAGGGACTCCTATTGGTTTGTAATAGGGTTTCTTTTAATGTTGAGTAACTCCAGAGCAGTGAGATTTGGGTTCAGTTTAACCAAATCTAGTCTCCAACCATGCTTCCAGGAATTCTCCCCTGGTGTAGAGCAAGTTCCACCCATCCAAACTAATAAATCCAGAGTGGGCTGTGAGCCCAGGTGGGAAAGACAGAAGAACAGCACAAACTCCTTGGAGAATGAAAGCAAATCACAGGCTCAGGGGGATCAGGGCAGGGTCACCCGCCTTATCGGCTTACACGGCCCCCGCCCTGGGCTCCTGGGCCGGGAGGAGGAGCTGGACCCCTGCCAGGAGTGAGCACTCCACTGTTTTCTCTGTGTCTTTCCACTCCTCAGTATCTCAGCGTACTTGAATACTCAAGACCTCTCTCTTCGGGAACTTGATTGTTCGTACTGCACTGCAACCCCGAAGGGATTTCTAAATATCTGTGGTATTCGAGTCTTTTCTCTGCTTTTGTACGAGGGAACTATACACAGGGCTGGGTTTCTAAAGTTTCCTACGGACGCCACGTGCTTCTTTTCCCTTTTTGACTAGGCCACCAGGGAACTCAGCCACTGCTTTCAGGCCGTCAACTAATTGTCCTTAGTCGCTCAGTCACGTCCGACTCTTTGTGACCCTTAGGACTGTAGCCCACCAGGCTCCTCTGTCCATGGGATTTCCCAGGCAAGAATACTGGAGCGGGTTGCCATTTCCTCCTCCAGGGGATCTTCCTGACCCAGGGATTGAACCCGGGCCCCCTGTATCTCCTGTACTGCAGGCAGACTCTTTACTCTCTGAGCCATACTAGCCCTGTAATTTAATCGTAGGAGGAGAAGGAACTACTTTTTCACTAGAAGACCATATATCCCTGTTGCGGGCAGTGTCCTGTCGTAGGCATGAAGTAACTCAAATCTTTACCAGAGCCCTCCAGGGCTAACGGGCCTTCACAAAGAAGGAGCAGCTTGACCTACATGATATATGGGGCCTGAAATAGGTCATCATGCTCAGAGCAGCGGAAACAGGCACGACAGTGTAAGTGGCATGAATGGCATCCGGAAAAAGCATGGCGTGAATTAAGATGGCCAGGACAGAGAACAAGTAACAGCTCAAACATGATTCCAGTCCAAAGTCACACAGGTACGCGTTGGGGACGGTTTGTGTAAGCTGTGTGAGCTGCTGCCCACAGGGGGTCCCTCTCTGCAGCTTGCTCCAGGGTGAGCGGCAGCCTCCAGCTCGTCCTCAGTGCTTAACGGTATGGAAAGATCATACCCTTGGACTGGAGGGGTAAGAGACCAGGGCTGCCACAGTGACAGCCCAGCCGCCTGGCGCTGCCTCTGATGCCTGCAACCTCTGAGGCCGGGCTGGCTTCAGGGCGGTGTGACGTGCGACCCGCCCCGTGCTTGGTTTAACACTCTTCTGTCCTCAGTTTGAGATGTTTAGTAATTTATGAACAAGAAGCCCCATAAATTTTGTAGCTGGTCCTGCCCAAGGTCTGAGGGTTCTGAGCCAGAGAATTCTGAACTAAACAAACAAGGCTGGAAGGAGCATGTAGGCACTCAGGACCAGAGAGAAGAGTGTGTAAAATCACACAGCAAGTGAGTGGCAGGGCTGAGGCTGGATCAAACATGCTACCTCCCACTTCTTTAACACGCAAGACCGTTTGACGGGCACTATCTAGTTTAATCCGATGACAATCTGTACTTCACAGACACAGAAAGTGAGGCTCAAGAAAGTTAAGGTTTTCCCCAAGACCCCACAGCAAGTCGTGGGTCGGACTGGAGCCCAGGCAAGCTGGTGGGAATGGGGAACAAAGGGGTAGAAAAACGGGGGACCTCATTCTCTGGGTCCCCTACCACCACCACCGCGGCCATTGGCCAAGGGAGGCTCGTTTATTTTTGCTGGGCTTCCCTTGGTAAACACAGCCATATTCCTCTCATTTTGCTCTCAGTAGGAAGGGGCCTGACTTCTTCCCTGGGACCTGCCTTTCCCAGAATCCAGAGTCCACGTGGGGGCAGCCCAGCCTGGGGCAGGAATGCACTACTAAACCGCTGGCCACCGAGCCAGGCGGTCAGAGAACGGTCAGTCTCCCGGCTCAGGTGGGGAATGGGGTGGGGGGGCAGTGCTGGAGCCATTCCAGAGCCCCTTGGGGACTAAGTCCAAGGACACCCATACAGAGGCCAAGGTTGGGGCCAGCAGAGAGAGCCCAGCCCAGTGGATGTGGACAGAGAGGCCAAGGCAGCTGCCCAGGGGGGCTGCCAGTTAGCCCTGCCTCCTCCTTCCACCCTGCTCTGAAGACCCTCAGCTTCCTGGAGGTTCAAGACGGTGTTGTGGTCATCAGCTGCGCTGTGGGCGGACAGAGGGGTGCTGTGTGGGGAGGTCTCCTACAGCTGCTGCCTGACCCCACGGCTGCCCCTTGGGGTGATGGCCTCCGCCTCAGCTTTCTGGCCCTCACCTCTCCCCACGCCAAGGCACTAGCGTACATGGCAGACACAAACTCAACACTGTTCAGCGTTCCCGGATCCCAGCCACGCCCCCTCTCCCTGGGGTGGCCTGCCTCGGTGGTCCTCCCCCACTTACTAGGATATCCCCTCTCCAATTCTCCCACCCACCGGCTCCCCCGGCCAAAGCCGGTGAGAATGAGGCAGTAGCAACAGCAGAAACAGAGGCCCAGAGATGAAGTGAGCGGCTGCTGGGTCTCCAAGCCCCTGCCCAGCAGTCCAGCCCCTCCCCTGGCTCCATCTCCACAAGAGCCTGGAGAGATGGCATAGACAGCAATGGACCCAGGACTGACAACGCCATCCCAGGGCCACACAAAAAATGCAATGCCTTCTTTTCTCCAGACTGGACTTCTGCCATCAGATTATCAATGAATCAATGAATCTAATGAGCATTTGCCACAGCTGGAGGCTCCCAGCTACGACACACTGACTCTCCAGCCTCAGCAATGGGGCACAGATATTTACAATCAAATACACTCTTCCAGGTGTTCCTGACCACTTCAGGGGTCATGGAGATTTGGGGGAGCCTGTTTGGCTCCCTCAGCCACCTGCCTGGCACCATTGAGGCTGCCACTCAAGTGAATCATTATTGTCCCAGGCTGCCCGGACCTGACCATTGAACAGGCTAGAGCCAGACACCGCAGGCAGGGCCCCAGGAGGGGATTCTTGGGGGTGGGGGGAGGGGGATGATGCAGCGGGGCTGAGACCTGGAGGCCTTGCATCTGCTGGACCCCACCTCTGGAGCAGGGCTCACAGTGACATCTGGCTGGACACTGTCAGGGGAATGTCTGGATAGCACTGTAGTCCTATCAAGCGTCCGAAGAGCAGGTGCTTCTTCAAAATTTGTTACGAGTCTCTCCAACCAGATCTGAAGTTCCTTCGGGGTCTTAACCCTCTCAGCCTCCTCACGGCACACTGAACACAGTAGGCGGTACACAGAAAGTCCCAGTGGCTGATGGAAGGACGTCTACTCAGTGTACTCAGTCCCCAAGGTTTTGTGGGCAAAGTGAGGTCTGGCTGACCCCACTGCTCCAGGGCCTTTCTGATCCCCAGGGCCCTGCACTCCCTCTAGCCTAGGTTTTGGCTGGGGTGGCCCAAGACACATACAGGCATCCTCAGGCTGGGAAAGACCCCAAGCCTAGTTGGTGCCGCACAAGGTAACTCACGGGCAGGCCAAGCCCGGCAGAACATCCCTGAAAGCTGCAGGCTTCCAGCATCTGCTGTAAAGCCCTTCAAAGAGATTTAAAAAAATTGTCCATGAGCAATATGGTCTATGGCAAGATGGATGTTGCAGGAAATGGGAGTCTGAGCAAAAACAACTGGCTTATCTATGATGTCTGGTGGGAGCAGGGCTCAGCAGAGCTCGGCACAGCCTCCCAGGGTGTGTGCCTACAGCCTTAGGCCTCTCCTCACCCCCATCCCTCTCCTGCTCTGCGTGGGTCTGGACCAACCCCTTGAGCTTTCAGATGCCACGTAAACAGGGAAGGCTATGTGTGTGCACGCGAATGCATGCATGCTTTCTCTTTCTCACACACACACACACACACGCACACACACATAGTTTGGGAAATCCCCACATCTGGCTCTCACGTGACTGAGCTATGCCCAGGAGGCCGCAGCTGGGAGGGTCAGGAGTGTGCAAGCTCTCTGGGGGAGCATGAAGTTAACTCTTTGGCACCACAGCTCTGGGACTCTGAGGGAAAGCCAGGGAGGAGACCAGTGCTCAGAGAGCCCTGGCGTGGCTCACTGAGCAAGTGTGGGAAGGTGGGGCCACTTCTCAGGGTCCCCCTGGTCTTCACCTGTGACTGGAAAGGGCTGCTCTTTCTTTGCCCCTGTCAATCCTGGTCAACCATCAGCTGCGAGGGAGACCCAGTAGATGAAGATTCCCTCCCCAACAGAGACCCGTCTGTCAGTCAGGGATTTAATGAGCCCTTCCTAGTGCTGGGCCCCTGGTTGGGTGGGTTGTGGCCCTGGAATCGTATGGAAACGGGGTACGTGGCCCCCAGGAGACCACTGGAAGCCACAGTCCTCCTAACAATAAGGAACATGTCAGAGGGGGCCTTTGGTCTTTGGGGCACGTTCTCTCCAACTTAGGCACGTGTATTATTTTATAAATCAGAACTTTTTAAGCTTCAACAACTTTAGTGAATGAGTGACCATCTGCAGTGGTATCTCTGAAATAGCACCACCCAGAAGGTATCGGGGGACACGGAGGACGCACCCCAGTCCAGTGGCAAGGACGTGGCACGCTCTCACAGCCAATGCTGAGCCTGCCCAGATGCCTCTGCAGGCTGCTCTCCCTCTCCTCCGGGCTGACTCATTGAAAACCTCAGGGAACCAGGGGTGGAAGGCCTCACTCAGCACCCCACCCCCAAGCAGATCTATGCCTCCCCGGGGGAGGCTCCCTCCATCACCCCGCCTCCCATCGTAGCACTCGGACACCACACCGTAACTGCTGTTTACTTTCCCATCTCCCAGACCCAACCAGGACCCAGGCCTCAGGATGCCCACCTCAATATCCCTGGGCTTGGACCACAGGGCCTGGCACAGAGGGGATCCTGAGATGTTCACTGGACAAAATCTACATGACAGCCACAGCCAGTGCCAGGGAATCAGCTCTAGGTCTGGCAGGAACACCTAATCGTAGGGAGTCTGATACCAGCATCCATAGGGAAACTCACTTCTTATCAGTCTAGCTAGCCCTTGAGGGTTCCTCCACCCCCACCTCTGGGAGAGCCGCCATGAGTGTCGGCGGAGCCCTGGGCTTAGAGCAGAGAGGGCAACTGAGGTCACTGAAGAAGTTGAGGAAGGGGCCCTCTTACTCAGAACCCTGTGACCAAATGCCAGGGAGGAACTGACAGAGGGCTCTCAGAGCCACTGGGCTCCAGGCAGGGATAGTGTGTGGCCAGGCCATGCGGACCAGGAGGCAGGCAAGGAGAAGCTGCCTGACCCGGACAGATCCGGGACAAAGGATGTTAAAATCTGCCCTGTTTGCAAGGTCTCCCCAGGGGAGCTGATGCCAACAGAGACAGTCTTAATTTGGCTTCTTGTCACTAGCTGTCATCACAGCTTTGCAAGGACTTCACCCTGCTGCCTGGAACAGTTATGTACCCAACCCTGACACACTGATCCAACACTCAGGGAGCCTAAGGTGGCCCAGGGCCAAGGGGTAGACCCTGGATAACAGGAAAGGCAGACACCCGTGGGGGGCTTTTCCTACACCACTGTATCCACTAGCCAAATGCAACATCAGGAGGAAGCATCTTGAAGAGGATGAGCACGAGGAAGTGAAGGGAATTTTTGACATGGCTCGGTTTTCCTGGTACAAGAATCCAGTTCTAATGTTAACAAAATCCATCTTCTTACCAGCTGCTTGGGTCACATGTGTCGATGACAAGATCCAGGGGGCAAAGCAGAAAGAGTTGGGGAAAAACACTTTTTTTCCTCGCAAAAGTCTAAGTTTCGCTGAAACGCTGGAAAATTTTTCTTTGCCGCCACATTTCAGGACTGACCAATTATAAAAATGTCACGAGCCAACTGAGTTACACACGCCACATTTCTGTTTCTAAACAAAGTAAAGTTCAGATCAGAAAAAGGTGCTAACACAATAAGTAATGCACATTTCCCCCGAATCTTTGTTTTTCCACTGGCTTTGTCGTTACTGGAAATGTTGCCTCTTTTGTCACATGTTTATAAACCAAAAAGCCCAAGCGGGGATTGGCTGGACCACAATGTAGGCGTCTCTTCTCCTGAAGAAGAAGACCTTGTGGAAACAAAGCTGTCCTCTTAACTGCCCCCACCCCTCACCCCAGGGACATGGCCAAATGCACCCTCCAGGAGCAGCCCCATTGAGTCACAGTCCACCCTGGGGGTCCAAGCCTTCTGCCCCCTCACTCTCTGCCTACCCTGAATATGGCCATCAACCCATATGGATGACCCATCCCAAATTGAACCCAGCCTGGATCTCAGGGTATACCTGGGGAGCCCATCAAAGCTGGCTGGTGTTTCTGGGTAGATCTGGGTCTGAGAACCTGTGCTTCAACAAGCAGGCTCAGGACTCTCAGCGCACCCCTGGGCCTTAGCACATGCTGTCCCCTTCCAGACCATCTTCCCATCACCCCAGCAGGAGAGGTCAGCTGACAGGCCTGAGGGGCAGAAAGAAGCCAAGCAAGCAGGATGGAGGGGATCAAGGCTACCCACCCGCTAGTTGCCTCACTTCCCAAGTGTGAGATACATACTCCCAGGATTCGGGGAGCCCTCCCCTCCCCCACCCCTGCTCCGTGTGTCCAGGCCAGTAGGGCAGTGGGACCACACTGCCTGTGGCCAGACACACACTTTCTCCATCACATCACTGCCACATAGGCTGGCGGTGGAACTGCCAAACCAATCAGCCTCCTTCATTCCCAATTAGTTGGCTTTGAACTCCAGGGGTGACATCAGGCTGGGGACCCAGAGCCACACAAATAAAAATTATTTAAAAACACCAGCCTGGGTGAGATGCGCCAGAAGGCAATGCCTTCACGAGACACGTTCACTCTTGGAACAGGCCATCGGAGGGTGCCAGGAATGTCTTGGCCGTGTTCTCCAAGCAGCCTGGGCCTTTCTCCCTGAGGATGGATGGCTTGGGCAGAAAAGAAAGCTTTGGAAAAGGCTTGCTGATACACTCTCCCAGGTTTCCTTTCCAGACACATCTCCTGCCCTCCCGCTCTTCCTAGCCCTTCATGTTTGTCAGGCTAGACAACCTCTTCTTCCCTCAAACTTTCAAACACATCCCAGACCCAGAGTCCTTGCTCAGACTGAGCTCTTCGACCAGGAGTGTCTGGCCCCCTCTCTGCTCATACCCACCCCTTCCATCCTCCAGCAAGCATCTCCAGCCCCTCCCCTCTTGGCTGCTGGGCCCCCCCGCCCCCCCCCGCCCCGCCTCAGCCCCTTCTGTTTGACTCCCATGCATCACAACCCATCCTGGCCCTCATTCATCAATGAATCCCCGGCACATCCTGCTTTCTCAGTTGAGCTGTGACCTCCATGAGGCCAGGAACCAGTAATCACTTAAAAGAAATGAAAGCCTCCAGGGGAGGACTGAAAGCTGCAGTCATCTGCTTTGTCTCTGCCCCTCTCCCTCTGTGGCTGGTAAGCAGGGCCGGCTGGGGTCTGAGAGAGGCTGGCCCTACTCTGCGTCCTGGGGTGGGCTGGGGTGCATTCATCCCAGGGGAAGACGAGGCACCAGAGGCTTTTATAGACCTGCTTTCTCTGCTTCACCCTGGCCCTCCTCACACCCCTGCCTCATTCCAGGATTTGGTGGGAGTGCCATGAGCAGGAACCCAGGTTCTGCCTGCCCCTCCCCTTGGGAAGGCAGCGGCCTCTCTCTTAGTCACTTCCTCTGTCAAAGGAGGGCAGACTACCTTTTTATAGTAGTCAGAACCTACATGCAGGTTTTGCTTTAAGCCAAATACACAGTGAAAGTGAAGTCGCTCAGTCGTGTCCGACTCTTTGCGACCCCATGGACTGTAGCCTACCAGGCTCCTCCATGGGATTTTTCAGGCAAGAGTACTGGAGTGGGGTGCCATTTCCTTCTCCTTATTAAAGACCAAATTCATACAAAGAGAAATGAAGGGATACTAGTCACAGCCTGCAAAGGGACCCTTTACCTCAAGAAGAATCTCTTGTGCCCAGTGGGTTCCCTCTATAGATACCACAGTGGGGTTGGGGGCTCTCTTGGGGCAGGCCCTCTCCTAGTCTGTGGAACTCCTGCCAGAGGTCTCCAGAGCCCAGTCCTGCTCTCTCTGGATTCCTCGGGTCTCAGGAAGGAACCGACTTCAGTGGAAAGAGGTTTGAATCAGAAGAACCAGATTTGAATCCTGTCCACTCGGCTAGGTGACCTTGGTGACCTGGACCGACCTCCCCTGGTCTATAAAAGGGGGATAAGACCACCTGCCCAGGCTATCAGGAGGCTGGCTGGCAGCCACGAGATGGTGCACACACAGCCTTCCCACTCTGAAAGGAGTCTCCTGCAGGAGGTAAATGCCAAAGTCAGTAGTCCCTCCTGTTTAAGAGCTGCTCCTACTCAGAAATGGCTTAACCCTTGGTGTCTCTTGCACCTGACACTTCCCATGTATTAACTCCTATCCAAGCCTCAGACGACCTGTTGAAGTGCTATCATTATACTCATTTCATAGATGAGCAAACTGAGGCACAGGGAAGTTAGGACTTGCCCAAGACCACGTGGCTGACAGAGCTGGGACACAAAACTAGGTGTTTCAGCTCCAGAGCCTGTCTTAACTCTACAGAATATTCTGAGACTAGATTCTGTCTCCTATGAGGCCAGGCCCTTGGCTCACAGAATGAAAATTATGCTTCAAGCCAGTCCTTTTTAACTCTGAAATCCCCTTGCTTTCTGAACCTATCAATAATTAAAAGAACAACAATGGCGGCTGCTATCATTGGGAGCATGCTATGCGCCACCCCCTGCTAGTTCAATCCTTACCATTCATAGAGGCAGGCACTATTTTTACCCCTGTTTTCCATATGGAGGCATGAGGTCAGAGGTCAAGCAGATTGCCAGTCACAGAGCCAACACGTGGCAGAACAGGAGCTCAGACCCCGACCGACACCAAAACAGAAATTCTGAAGTCCAGGTGACACGCTTCTCTGTCGTCAGACTACAGTAATATTGATCTCGTGAACTCCATCCAGTGATGCAACCTGTGTGGTACTAAAATGGCAGCTGGGTGAGCTTGCCAAGGTTCCAAGGAAAAGCATAAAGTAAACAGGATTTCGCGAGGAGCATCAACACTGACCTAAAACAACAAACTTGCAACACACTTGAGCAACCTCATTTGCATTTAGATGAGCAGCAGCTCATCACAGGACTCCTGGGTGGGATGCCGCCTCAGACACAATCCCAGGGCCAGGATGATCCCAGAGGATCCATGGACGCCTGCGCCCCCTGGTGGAACTTCCTAGCCACCGGAACTGGAGCCAGGCAACCTACTAGAAGGGTGGGGGCCCCAGCCCATCTTTTCAGGTCTGAAGAGAACGCCCTGCTCTAGGTGGGTGGGTGGGGGGGTTGGGGGATGGGGGTCTCCTGCAGCAGTGCTCACCTGGGGGAGGCCAATCACCGACTGGCCCAGCCTACTGCTGGGCACGGCACAAAGCCCTCTAACTGCATCACGCCCTCGAACCTTCTGCAGGTGGCCGCTACTCCATTTTCAAGGGCGTGCCCATCACTCGGGCTAGGCTACGATCCCCAGTTATCCAACCACACACTCATGCAGGAATGGCTCAGGAGGTATTATGCAGGGGTGATCAGGTTCAACATTAGCTGGCTTTCACGGATGTTACACTTGATACTCTGAGGGGCCCTGGGTCCCTCAGCTGAAATGCTTTAATGGGCAGAGCTGAGGTGTTACTGCAGAAGAAATTTCACCTGTGGACTGCAACCCCAGTCTGCTCTTGGGTTTCGGACTTGCCTGACTGGCCCGCAATTGCATAAGCCAGTTCTTTGCGTGAAATGTAATATACAGTGGCTCCTATGGGTCTGGCTTCTCCAGTTGAATCCGGCCAATACAACAGAAGAGGTGAGGGCGTGGAGATCTGCCCAAGGTCACGGGGCTGCGAACGGGACCCAGACAATCTGGCATAAGCTACCCCCCACGGCCCATGACGTCCTCTGCTGCTGTCCTTGCCCCCTCGTTGCCGGTCTCCCCTCCTTGACCATCTCTACTCACTGGTCACAAAAAACCGTTCTGAGAGCTAAGGCAGATCATGTCCCCTTTCCTCAGAACGCCTCAGTGGCTCTTCATCTCTCTCACCGTGAAGGCCGAAACCCTTAGAAGGTCTGACGCTGTCTGAGCTGCTGCCCCACTCCCACATCTCTGCTCTCCCCCCAACACCTTGACCTCCCCTCCACTCCCCCCCAGTCACAGGCCTCCTGGCCATGCCTTGAGCAGGCAGACCAGCATGCTCCTACTCTGGGCCTTTGCACTGGTTGTGCCCTTGGCCTGGATGGCTCTTCCTTGGGTAACCATGCCACTTCCTTGCTTCCCTGTCCAACAGTATATTGTTGTCTGCACAGTTCATCACTAGAGTGGACTGCAAACCCCTCAAGGGCAGAAAGGCACATTCCAGTCACCTCAACACTTTACTGGCATACAGCTGGTGCTCAATAAGAGCAATTGCAATAGCTGGTCTCCAAACAAGCTGTGCTGGGTCCTGCTCCCCAACCTGTGTGCAAGTGCTATGTCTTGACTTGGCAAAGCCCCAGCTCTCTGCCCCTAATCACCAAAACTCCTCCTCTTTCCAGACAACATCCCTGACTTGAGGCCACAGCAACTCTCCTTCCTGACCTGCAGGGTCAGTTACGCGCCCAGGCCTTCTTCTTGAATGGTGCTGCCATTCAACCAGCACCAGAGGTTCCTGCTACCTGTGCGGGCCCTGCAGCTAGGTCTCTGCTTTCAAGGTGGTGGGACACAGATAACACAAGAAAACCCACAAGGTAATGAGAGTGTGGTCAGTGACATGCAGGGAAGAAGCAGGGTGACCTGAGGGGGGCAGCTAGATAGTGGATGATGGGGCAGCTTGACTGAGCAGAAATCTTAAGGGGCCAGCCACGTAGAAGAACAGGGAACAGCATTAAGGCCAGGGGGAACAGCAAATGCAATTACCATGTGAAGAGAATGAGCCTGCTGTGTTTCATGAATGGAAGGTGACGGGCATGACAGTGCTGGGGTGGCAAAGAGGGGGCAGGGGTGAGGGTAGAGCCCAGGGTGGGATGGTAGGCAGGGGCCATAGCACACATAGCTCTCTGGGATCAGGGGTTTTTCTGGGTGGGTAGAAAATCCTTGGAATTTAAGCAGAAAGGCACATTCAGTTCAGTTTAGTTGCTTGGTCGTGCCCGACTCTTTGCAACCCCATGAATTGCAGCATGCCAGGCCTCCCTATCCATCACCAACTCCCAGAGTTTACTCAAACTCATGTCCATCGAGTCAGTGATGCCATCCAGCCATCTCATCCTCTGTCGTCCCCTTCTCCTCCTGCCCCCAATCCCTCCCAGCATCAGAGTCTTTTCCAATGAGTCAACTGTTCCCATGAGATGGCCAAAGTACTGGAGTTTCAGCTTTAGCATCATTCCTTCCAAAGAACACCCAGGACTGATCTCTTTTAGAATGGACTGGTTGGATCTCCTTGCAGTCTAAGGGACTCTCAAAAGTCTTCTCCAACTCCACAGTTCAAAAGCATCAATTCTTCAACGCTCAGCTTTCTTCACAGTCCAACTCTCACATCCATACATGACTACTGGAAAAACCATAACCTTGACTAGATGGACCTTTGTTGGCAAAGTAATGTCTCTGCTTTTGAATATGCTATCTAGGTTGGTCATAACTTTCCTTCCAAGGAGTAAGCATCTTTTAATTTCATGGCTGCAATTACCATCTGCAGTGATTTTGGAGCCCCAAAAAATAAAAGTCTGACACTGTTTCCACTGTTTCCCCATCTATTTCCCATGAAGTGATGGGACTGGATGCCATGATCTTAGTTTTCTGAATGTTGAGTTTTAAGTCAACTTTTTCACTCTCCTCTTTCACTTTCATCAAGAGGCTTTTTAGTTCCTCTTCACTTTCTGCCATAAGGGTGGTGTCATCTGCATATCTGAGGTTATTGATAGTTCTCCCAGCAATCTTGGTTCCAGCTTGTGCTTCTTCCAGCCCAGCGTTTCTCATGATGTACTGTCATAGAAATTAAATAAGCAGGGTGACAATATACAGCCTTGAAGGACTCCTTTTCCTATTTGGAACCAGTCTGTTGTTCCATGGCCAGTTCTAACTGTTGCTTCCTGACCTGCATATAGGTTTCTCAAGAGACAGATCAGGTGGTCTGGTATTCCCATCTCTTCAAGAATTTTCCACAGTTTGTTGTGATCCACACAGTCAAAGGTTTTGGCATAGTCAATGAAGCAGAAATAGATGTTTTTCTGGAACTCTCTTGCTTTTTTGATGATCCAGTGGATGTTGGCAATTTGATCTCTGGTTCCTCTGCCTTTTCTAAAACCAGCTTGAACATCTGGAAGTTCACAGTTCACGTATTGCTGAAGCCTGGCTTGGAGAATTTTGAGCATTACTTTACTAGCGTGTGAGATGACTACAATTGTGTGATAGTTTGAGCATTTTTTGGTATTGCCTTTCTTTGGGATTGGAATGAAAAGTGACCTTTTCCAGTCCTGTGGCCACTGCTGAGTTTTCCAAATTTGCCGGCATATTGAGTGCAGCACTTTCACAGCATCATCTTTCAGGATTTGAAATAGCTCAACTGGAATTCCATCACTTCCACTAGCTTTGTTCATAGTGATGCTTTCTAAGGCCCACTTGACTTCACATTCCAGGATGTCTGGCTCTAGGTGAGTGATCACACCATCGTGATTATCTTGGTTGTGAAGATCTTTTGTGTACAGTTCTTCTGTGTATTCTTGCCACCTCTTCTTAATATCTTCTGCTTCTGTTAGGTCCATACCATTTCTGTCCTTTATCGAGCCCATCTTTGCATGAAATGTTCCCTTGGTATCTCCAATTTTCTTGAAGAGATGTCTAGTCTTTCCCATTCTGTTGTTTTCCTCTATTTCTTTGCACTGATCGCTGAGGAAGGCTTTCTTATCTCTTCTTGCTATTCTTTGGAACTCTGCATTCAGATGCTTATATCTTTCCTTTTCTCCTTTGCTTTTCACTTCTCTTCTTTTCACAGCTATTTGCAAGGCCTCCCCAGACAGCCATTTTGCTTTTTTGCATTTCTTTTCCACGGGGATGGTCTTGATCCCTGTCTCCTGTACAATGTCACGAACCTCGAACCTCCGTCGATAGTTCATCAGGCACTCTATCTATCAGATCTAGTGCCTTAAATCTCTTTCTCACTTCCACTGTATAATCATAAGGGATTTGATTTAGGTCATACCTGAATGGTCTAGTGGTTTTCCCTACTTTCTTCAATTTAAGTCTGAATTTGGCAATAAGGAATGCATGATCTGAGCCACACTAAAATGGACTGGAATGGGTGAATTTAACTCAGATGACCATTATATCTACTAGTGCGGGCAGGAATCCTTAAGAAGAAATGGAGTAGCCATCATGGTCAACAAGAGTCCAAAATGCAGTACTTGGATGCATTCTCAAAAACGACAGAATGATCTCTGTTCATTTCCAAGGCAAACCATTCAATATCACAGTAATCCAAATCTATGCCCCAACCAATAATGCTGAAGAAGCTGAAGTTGAACAGTTCTATGAAGACCTACAAGACCTTTTAGAACTAACACCCAAAAAAGATGTCCTTTTCATTACAGGGGACTGGAATGCAAAAGTAGGAGGTCAAGACACACCTGGGGTAACAGGCAAATTTGGCCTTGGAATACGGAATGAAGCAGGGCAAAAGCTAATAGAGTTTTGCCAAGAAAGGCACATTATATGTCCCATATTTGGAGGAGTTCACTCTGTGGCGTGGAGAAAAGTGTGGAGGGGCAACGGTGGGAGCAGACAGGCTGAGGAGGAAGCTGAGGTCCTCTGAGGGATGAAGGGGGCTTCTAACAGATGTGATGGTGGAGGTGGGAGAAGGGAATGGGTGTGGAGGGCAGGTGAGAGGAAGGGAGGAGTCAGGGATGACTTCTTGATGCTGCGCTTGAGCAACAGGGTGGGTGGTGGGAGGAGGAAGATGCGAGAAGGAGCAGGTTCCATGGAGGGAAGGAGCAGAGATAAATTTGAGGCTACACTGTCTTCTGGGTATCAAAGTCTCCAGTCCTGCCTCCTCTGTGAGGCTGCCCTCTGTCTGAGCACTTTCTTCCTGTTCACTCCACCCTCCCCAGGTCTGCCTGGTAGTCCTGGCTCTGTGCTCCACAGAAGATCCCTCCAGGAGATCCTCCAAGGGTGAGCCTGGGCTTGGGGGACTACAGTGTGATGAGAGGTGGCCAGGAAACAAGCATTTGTGTTCTTTACGCAAACATCCCTGACTGGAGTCACCCTGGGAAGCTTCGTGAGCTTCATCACAGAGTGAAACCCCAAACGTGAACACAGACCCCAACTTGGCCACAGACTCCAGGCAGCCACCCTTGGAGACGTAGCTTCTCATTTGTGAAATGGGAATCCCATGAGCCACCATGCAACGTGGCTCTGAGTAGGAAATGAAGAAATAGATATATAAAGTAGCCAGTACATAGTGAAAGTGAAAGTGAAATTGCTCAGTTGTGTCTGACTCTTTGCAACTCCATGGACTATAGCCTACCACACTTCTCCGTCCATGGGATTTTCCAGGCAAGAGTACTGGAGCAGGGTGCCATTTCCTCCGCCAGAGGATCTTCCTGGCCCAGGGATCGAACCTGGGTCTCCCGCATTGTAAGCAGACGCTTTACCGTCTGAGCCACCAGGGAAGTCCTCCACTACACACTAGATGCTCACTAAATTATAATAGTAGCTAGCACTTCAGGAGAACTGTCCAGGGTGCAGGCAGTGTTCCAGGAAGACTTATATATATATATATATATAAGTTTATGTAATTTTCATTATAACCATGAGCTGTGTATTAGTCAGGATTCTCCAGATAAATAAAACAGAATATTGACAGAGAGAGAAAGAAGAGAGGGAGGAATTGGCTCTTGTGACTGTGGGGCCTTGATGAGCCCACAATCTGCTGGGGGTATACATATAGGCTGGAGACTCAAGGAAGAGCTGCAGTTCAAGTCCAAAGGTGCTGGCAGAATTCCTTCTTGCTTGGGGGAGGTCTTTCCCTTAAGGCCTTCAACTGATGGGATGAGACCAACCCACATTAGGGAGGGTAATCTGCTTTACTCAAGGTCCACTGATTTAAAAGTTAATCTAATTTAAAAAACATCTTCACAGAAACATCCAGAATAATGCTTGAGAAAATATCTGGGCACCGCAGCCTAGTCAGGTTGACACAGAAAATTAACTCTACAAGGTGGTAAGAATAGTATCCCCTAGTTTACAGAAGGTAAGGCAGGCACAGAGGGTAGGAGGAACGCCCAAGGTCTGAAGAGCCAGACTCTAAACTCCTGCCGTCTGGCTCCAGAGCTGACTCTTTTAACCATGACAGTAAGTGGCCATTATTATAAGCACAGCAGCATAAATTAAATTTCTCCATCCATCCTTTTCCTGGCCTGAGAGTGGAAGGCAGAGAAACCGGGGAAGCTTTCCCTGGGTGGGGCCCTGCCTTGCTTAGGAAGCAGCACAGACTCTGAGGCTCAGAGATTGAGGGCTGGTAGGTTATCTGGGCCAGTCCACAACTCTACGGAGGAGGAAACTGAGGCTGAGAGTAGAGAAGGGACTCACCAGGGGGTCCCAGGGCTTCAAAAAGTGATGATGACAACAATAAATCATGCTTCTCCAGCAGTTACTGTCTCCTAGGGACTTTTCTGCATTAACTTCTTGAATCTTCTACATGTGAGACAGAGAGCATCATTATCCCTGTTTTTTTAAGGAACGAGGAAACTGAGGCAGAGAAGTCATGAAACTGGTGCCAGAATCTCAGCCCAGGCTCAACCAATCACTGCATCTCTGAGGTTCGGGGCCGGTTTCTTGGGGAGGAGGGGATGTACCTGTGTGCTAAGTCACTTTGGTCATGTCCAACTCTTTGAGACCCTATGGACCATTAGCCCTCCAGCCTTCTCTGTCCATGGGATTCTCCAGGCATGAATACTGGAATGGGTTGCCATGCCCTCCTCCAGAGGATCTTCCTAACTTAGGGATCGAACCAGCGTCTCTTAAGTCTCCTGCATTGGGAGGCGGGTTCTTCACCCCTAGCACTACTCCCAGGCTTGCCCCTCCTTCCCAGTTCCCCAACCTGGGGCTCTGGCTACAAGGGACCGGTGAGAAGACGCTGCAGTTCATGAGGCAGCCTCAGCCTCCTGTTCACGGAGGAAATGCCCTGCCGTACAGCGGTGTGCACACCTGAAACACCCCTGCCCAGGTGACAGGCATGTGTGTGCATGTGTCTCATCCCACAGCTGGACACAAGCACACATGCCAACCCACAAATGGATACATGCCAACACACTGGCACACACACCTAAACAAGTAAACATCCTCAAGAGCACACAACTATGAAACCCCACGTGAACACACAGGACTCCCCCCAACACATGCCCCCTATACAGGACACATCTTTCCTCATCCCAATTAACATATAAGCAAACACGGATACACACAAACCACACTCAGAAACACACCATGCAATCACAGCTACCCCGATTCACAGCCCATCTTTCACACACAGGCATGTTCCTCTACTGATCCAGGGGTCAAAGCACCTACACACAAGTACCTGCCCACAAGGTGAGCCGCTAATGTGAGCCATGGATTCTTCCACACTTCCCACACCCCAAGGGCCAGAACCGCCCCCCTCGGCTGTCCACCCCCACAACTCACCACCCCCATAAGTAGGAATAACACAGATCGTTCCAATCCCTTCCCTACCCGGCAACTCCCAGTACACACTCATCCCTAAATACAAGGGACCACCCTCCCCCAATTAACTGCACCGCCCACGTGCAGGTACTTGCCCAGTTCCTCCCCCGACCCCTCTCCCCCCGCGAGAATCCTGACCCCAGAGGGCAGCGCCCAGCACACAGAGTCCAAGGACTTGCTCTGCCGCTCCCTGTCTCCACCCCCTTCGCAAACTCGGGGTGAGCCCTGGCACCTGCCGGGCCAATGCCGGGGCGGGTCAGTGCCCTACCACCTGGTCTCCGAGGGCCACCGTGCAGAGACCCCACCCCCGCAGCGTGGACCAGGCGCTCACAGTCCGGGGAGGAGGGGCAAGGCTGCTCCTCAGGCGTTAGAAACTCACAGTCACTCGGGCACGATCCCCGCCCCCCCACCCCGCAACGCCCTGCTCCTGGATCTCACCTTCTCACGGGGGAAACGCAGCATCTCTATTAACCCTTCCGTGGCTGCCGCACCGCGGTAAGGACCCAGGGAGAAATCCCAGCAGTGCCCAGCAGTCGGCCGCGCAGCCCCAGGAGGAGGATCCGGCTGCACACGTAGCGCGGATCTAGGGGGCTTAGGCCCCCCACTCTGCATGCACCCACTCCCATCAGCACCGGGGAGAACCCGAGGGACGCGGAAGGAGGAGGGGGTGCGAGTACCAGAGGTCTTAGGGGGCAGGAGCTGGGGATGGGGGCAACAGAAAGGGAGCAGGACCACGGGGCAGGCAGGCGAGGACAAGCCCCCAGAAAGTCCCCCGCAGGGTCAGAGCGGCGCGTGCACGAAGCTGGAGGGAAGGTTGGAGGGAAGAACGACCGGAGGCTCCCTTACCTGATTTCCTCTTGGAACTGCCGTAGTCTCTGAAAAAGAAGCAACAACACACAGACATGGTTAGGGTCGTGCGGGGGCGCGAGGCTGCTGCGCTGCGGCTGCAGGGCACTCGCGGGCCGCTGCTCATGTGATTCCCGCTGCCGGCGAGCCGCGCGCTCCGCAGCCGCGCGCACTGCGCGCCGCGCCAGCCCGCGGGGCCCCCGCCTGCTCTGCCTCCCCTCCGGCCGCGATCGGCCCGCCCCGCCCCGCCCGGCCGTCCGCACCCCGCCCCGCCCCGCCGCGGCTCGGTGGGCCACTCGCGCCCTTTACCAGGCACCTTCCCCCAAGCTCGGATTGGGGAGGACGAGGCAGGTTTCCAAGCACTTCATTAACAGGGAAACTGAGGCCCCAGGGAGTGGTCGCTAGAGCCCAGGCCCTGCAGCGCACCGGAAGCCTGCTCCCCACTCCTGCCAAACTTTCCCTCCCAGTGCTTTGACCACTCAGCCTTTAAAGTCACGATCGAAATGTTACCTCCTTCACCTGTCTTGCCTGACATCCTCCCCTTGCAGGCCCTGCAGTAATTATAGATTTGTGTGACCCTTTGAAGGAAGTCCGCCCCCACCCATGGGTCCCTGAGGTCACAATGTGCCTTGTTCCCTCCAACTGCACCCCTTGGCCAGGCAGTGGTGATGGACGAATAGGGACTGTAGGCTTAATGCTGACCTTCAGAAAGGCTCAGGCTGGGAACCGGAGGATTCAATAGGGGGTAGGCAGAGCATACTGCAGGAGAAGGCAATGGCACTCACTCCAGTACTCCTGCCTGGAAAATCCCATGGATGGAGGAGCCTGGAAGGCTGCGGTCCATGGGGTCGCTGAGGGTCGGACATGACTGAGCGACTTCACTTTCACTTTTCACTTTCATGCATTGGAGAAGGAAATGGCAACCCACTCCAGTGTTCTTGCCTGGAGAATCCCAGGGACGGGGGAGCCTGGTGTCGGACGCACGGAGTTGGACACGACTGAAGTGACCTAGCAGCAGCAGCAGCAGCAGCAGCAGAGCATACTGCCAGGTATGGTGGCTAAACTTCCAGTGAGCACTGGGTTCAAATCCTGTTGCTAGAAATAACTGCTGGAGGACCAGAAGTATGTAACAGATTGTAACCTGCCAGGCTCCTCTGTTCATGGAATTTACCAGGCAAGAATACTGGAGCAGGTTGCCATTTCCTACTCCAGCTGATCTTCCTGACCCAGGGATCGAACCTGAGTCTCCTGCATAGGCAGGCAGATTCTTACCATGTGTCACCTGGGAAGTCTGTTAACAGCTTTACCTGCCCTGGTCTGCTCCAGCCTGGAGCCTGCTCTGCCCGTGAGCAAGGAGTTAACCCAGACTCAGCCACAGGCTCCCTCCCAGTCCTGCCCCCACTGCCTTTCTGCCCCTGCTCCTGCCTTTGGCCCCTCCCTACACCCTTGCAAAAAAGTAAAATGGCTCTCTGAGGAGGCCTTACAAATTGCTGTGAAAAGAAGAGAAAAACAAAGGAGAAAAGGAAAGATATACTCATTTGAATGCAGAGTTCCAAAGAATAGCAAGGAGAGATAAGAAAGCCTTCCTCAGTGTTCAGTGCAAAGAAATAGAGGAAAACAATAGAATGGGAAAGACTAGAGATCTCTTCAAGAAAATTAGAGATACCAAGGGAACTTTTCTTGCAAAGATGGGCACAATAAAGGACAGAAATGGTATGGACCTAATAGAAGCAGAAGATATTAAGAAGAGGTGGCAAGAATACACAGAAGAACTGTACACAAAAGATCTTCACAACCCAGATGATCATGATGGTGCGATCACTCACCTAGAGCCAGACATACTGGAATTCGAAGTCAAGTGGGCCTTAGGAATCATCACCACAAACAAAGCTAGTGGAAGTGATGGAATTCCAGTTGAGCTATTTCAAATCCTGAAAGATGATGCTGTGAAAGTGCTGCACTCAATATGCCAGCAAATTTGGAAAACTCAGCAGTGGCCACAGGACTGGAAAAGGTCAGTTTTCATTCCAATACCAAAGAAAGGCAATACCAAAGAATGTTCAAACTACCGCACAACTGCACTTATCTCACACGCTAGTAAAGTAATGCTCAAAATTCTCCAAGCCAGGCTTCAGCAATACGTGAACCGTGAACTTCCAGATGTTCAAGCTGGTTTTAGAAAAGGCAGAGGAATCAGAAATCAAATTGCCAACATCCACTGGATCATCAAAAAAGCAAGAGAGTTCCAGAAATACATCTATTTCTGCTGTATTGACTATGCCAAAGCCTTTGACTGTGTGGATCACAACAAACTGTGGAAAATTCTTGAAGAGATGGGAATACCAGATCACCTGACCTGCCTCTTGAGAAATCTGTATGCAGGTCAGGAAGCAACAGTTAGAACTGGACATGGAACAACAGACTGGTTTCAAATAGGAAAAGGAGTATGTCAGGCTGTATACTGTCACCCTGCTTATTTAACTTATATGCAGAGTACATCATGAGAAATGCTGGGCTGGAAGAAGCACAAGCTGGAATCAAGATTGCCAGGAGAAATATCAATAACCTCAGATATGCAGATGACACCACCCTTATGGCAGAAAGCGAAGAACTAAAGAGCCTCTTGATGAAAGTGAAAGAGGAGAGTGAAAAAGTTGGCTTAAAGCTCAACATTCAGAAAACTAAGATCATGGCATCCAGTCCCATCATTTCATGGGAAATAGATGGGGAAACAGCGGAAACAGTGGCAGATTTTATTTTTGGGGGGCTCGAAAATCACTGCAGATGGTGATTGCAGCCATGAAATTAAAAGATGCTTACTCCTTGGAAGGAAAGTTATGACCAACCTAGACAGCATATTAAAAAGCAGAGATATTACTTTGCCAACAAAGGTCCATCTAGTCAAGGCTATGGTTTTTCCAGTAGTCATGTATGGATGTGAGAGTTGGACTATAAAGAAAGCTGAGCGCCAAAGAACTGATGTTTTTGAACTGTGGTGTTGGAGAAGACTTTTGAGAGTCCCTTGGACTGCAAGGAGATCCAACCAGTCCATCCTAAGGGTAGATCAGTCCTAAGTGTTCACTGGAAGGACCAATGTTGAAGCTGTAACTCCAATACTTTGGCCACCTGATGTGAGGAACTGACTCATTGGAAAAGACCCTGATGCTGGGAAAGATTGAAGGCAGGAGGAGAAGGGAACGACAGAGGATGAGATGGTTGGATGGCATCACCAACTCAATGGACATGAGATTGGGTAAACTCTGGGAGTTGGTGATGGACAGGGAGGCCTGGCATGCTGCAGTCCTTGGGGTTGCAAAGAGTCGGACATGACTGAGCGACTGAACTGAATTGAACTGCACCCTTGCATCCACTGGTCCTCAGGGGAGCCTCTAAGACAGGTCTATTAAATGCTCAGGTAGGGCTGGATGGTGATCTATGTGGAGACCAGGGGAAATGCTCGTTTCCCTGGGGATCAAAGAAAATGCCAATTGCCCAGCTTCAGTCGAAGCGAACTGGTAGCTAGGTCTGCTGGCTGGAAAGAGGGAGTCTACTGGAAGAAAGGACAGCAGGTTCACTGGGAAGGGAATCACCTTCATAGACTCCCCAAGACTCCAATCCTGGGAGTCTAGGGGGTGACCTGGGCTTTGAGGCCATTTGTTAAGCTTCAAGGAGCTTTGCCTCCACAGCCTAGGATAAGCCCCTGTTTCCTAGGTTCGTAGGTTTCCCACAGAGGCCTGTGAGTAGGAATGCTGGGGCTGAGGCCCAGGAACCTCCATTTCTGATACCATCCCCTTCCCCCTCCCCACCAGCCCTCTTGTTTGAGAACCTCCTCAGTATCCCAAGCCTCTTTCAATCCTCACGTCCACACTAAGGAGGTTCTATCATCCACACCTTACAGATGAGGTACAGCTACTGCCCAGGGTCATCCGAGCTGGGGAAGGGCTGTGGTTTATGAGCTCCCCTGCCCCCATGAAACTGCATCACGGATGGGGGATAACGGGGAACCTGCTGAATCTGTTGCCTTCAAAAGGCAGGTGGGAGAGTTCCCATTTGCCCCTGTCCCCGGCCCATCAGTCCAGGAAGAGCAGAGCCAGGGTCAGCTCTCTGGGGCAGAATGGAATGGGGAAGACTCTGTGTAGAAGTGCCTGGCTGTGACCACTGAAGCTCTGCCCTGGGGAGAATTCCCAGTGAGGAGGAGGAGAGTGTTATATGGTGGCTATCTCCAGCCCAGCAGACTTGCATCTCCCAAAGAGAAACTTTGTTTCTCAGGCCTTATTGCCGGGTAGGGCCTGAGGAAGGGCAGAGAGTGGAAGGCCAGGATCAGCTCCCCTCCCCTGCCCCACCACCTTCCAGCTGGTCCTGCAGGAGAAGCCTCTGGCCCGGGGACCACAGTGGCCCACTGCCCATCCCCTGGCGGCCAGCAGACCAGATGGGGGGCGTGGCTTCCTTGCAGTGATGGCCATTGCATTGTCCCCACTCTGTTTGTGCAGCTGCGCTGCCCATGATTCTCTTTGAGCTTGTCAACAGCCCCCAGGGGGAGACAGGCAGGTCATCACCGTGTGATGGGAGCATGTCGAGGCTCAGGAGTGGGAGACGGACATAGTTCACGGCTGCTGAGGCCGCTCTGTGCCAGGCCCCATCAGCGATTCTCAACCTGAGCATTCAACAGGGTCACCTGGGGAGCCGGAGTTACAAGTTCAGACGTGGCCCCCACCCCTGAGCTGACGAACCTAGTGTCTGCATCCTGGACGAGCCCCCAAGGCTGCCCCAGTGTTGGTTGAGAACCCCAGGTCCAGCACAGCCTCCGCTCAATCACTGAAATCCATGTAGGCAGCAGTGGTGCCAGGGGGCACTCCAGTCCCTGTACCACAACCTCCACTGGGACTCTAGCCACCCCCAAGAAAATCTTGCTTAGTAAGAACAATGAGCTTGCGGTGCCAAAGAAGCTTCCAGACAGCCCCTGCCCGCTCCCCTCAACCCACCCCAGCCAGCCTGTCCTTCAAATAGAGGATGAGCCCTTCCCTTCAAGGACTCCTGGGTCCTGTGGTCTCCTTTTTTGGGCAGGTGAGGACAGCAAAGCTTAGAGAAGCTGAACATGTTCAAGGTCACACAGTGAGTAGGTGAGGCTGGGAATGGAGGCTGGGAACCTGGCCTTCTCTGGGACAAGACCAGATGCTGCCACCAGTGGGTGCAGGGGAGGAGGGCAATGCCAGCCCTGGGGGCCTGAGAAGCACATGGGTTAATGGGGTGGAGGCTGAGGCCCTGGCATGGGGGGCCCAGGCTGGGACTGGATGGTGGGACTGGCAGGCCTAGGACTCCTTCCACAGGGTCTGGCCTCCAGCCCGAGCAGGGGCGGCCCTAATAGGAAACCTCTTGGAGGTTTCCGGTTGGGCACCTTTTAGCAAAGCCATTTCATATTTTTAGCCGTTGAATGTGCTGAGAAGCAGCTTAGATATCCAGTGGCTGGGACTCCCCCATCCCTCACATACCAGGGCATGGGGCGGGGTGGGGAGAGGCAGGGATCTCCCACCTCCTGCTGCCCTGCAATCAGTCCTGGCCTGGGCAGGACAGCAGACCCTCCGTCAGAGTCCAGTTTCTCACCAACTCGAGACCCCCTCCCCACCTCCCCTCTTGCTCAGTCCTTGCCCAGAGCTGGTGCTGACAGCCCCCACGCCCCTGGCAATTCCACTCCTGGTAGGTCACAGTCTAGCCTGCTTCCGACTTGCTGCTGAATCACCATCTCCCTTGGAGTCACAGGAAGGGAGAAAGGGAGGGGAGGCGAGGCTGGCGTCTCCCTCTAGCGCCGCCAGAAGCTAATGTAATTGAAAAGGCCTCCCAGGCTGTCCTGACACGGCTCCGTCAGGCCACTCGGCCTTCTCTGCAACTGGTCCGGGGGTGACCAAGGCCACAGTGACCAACCATCCTGGGCAAAACTGGGACACAGGACTTTCAGAGCCCAAACTGGGAAGGTCACAGACAAACCAGGATGGTTGATCACCAGATGGCGTACAGGTCAGGCCTGGCTGGAGAAAAAGGGTGGGGTTCCTCCAATCCAGCATCACACCCTTCCCTCATTTAAACAGGGGACTCCCCCTCTGCAGCCTCTGTGATATAAACAGTTCACTTAGGATGTTGCTGTCTGCAGCATGAGGGAAAGTGCTGGAAGCAGATTCCAGTTCAACTTTCTGCTACTTGCTAGCTGGGTGGTCATCTTGAGCTACTTACTTCCTTTACCTCAAGAACCTCTCTTTCTCTGTGTACAGAAGGAGGAGAGTAACTGTAGCAACCCGTTAGGATTTGGGGAGCAGGAGACACAGTGTCTTAAAGAGGTCCACATGTCTCACCCCTGGCCCTGACCCCACCTCTGTTGCTACCCAAATGGCAAAGTCCTGTTTGAACTTGGACCCTGCAGAACCCCTAAAACCAAAGGCAGGGACTTCTTTTTAAGGACCCCACCACGATGCTGGCGGCACAGTACCATGCAGAGGCGAATCCAGACTACTCTGCAGTTTCAGGCTTTCAGACACCAAACCGGCAATGGTGTCTGTCAAGTGCCGTCCACAAAGGGAAAGCCTGTTTGTACAATGTTTGAATAGGGCTTGTCTAGAAACAGCCACATTTTCAAGGTGACACTGATCCACAGGAATTGGCAAACTCTGGACTCATGTATTGGAAAGCATCTAACCTCCAAGGAGTGGCAAATGCTCAGAGCCCCGAACCAAGCGATGATCATGCTAAGGGCACTCAGAAAGCCCAGCTTTCCTTTTTGTTCTTTCATTTCTCTTGGTGAGACATGCTGTGCTCCTTCCCCGGACATTCCAGGGAAGGGGCTGGTGCTGGATACAGAAAAGAGGGAGAGGCTGCAGTGAGGGGGTGGGAAAGGCATTTAGCAGGTCCTGTGTCTGGGCCACCTGTTTTTGCACATGCTTCCCCTCCCTTTCTTGAACAGATATTTGCCCTGCAGTGCTCTGAAGTGGGCAGAGGTGGTGTTAATCCGTTTTATGTATGACGAGATTGAGGTCCTAAGGGCTTAAGTGGCTGGCCAGGGCTCATGAAGCTCCACTGACATCCTGACCCAGAGGGCTCCCCACGTCGAGGTCCACCGGGGACTGGGGTGCAAGGAGAGGACGCACGGGCAGGAGAAGCGGGCTCTCAATGGGGAAAGGAGGCAGCCATCCTGCCAGTGAGGGTTCCTGGAGTGACAGGCAAAGCCAGGAAGAGCCCCCGAGACAGGGGAGACTAGGAGAGAAAGCCCAGTCAGGCGGACCGGCTGTGTGGAAGGATGCTGAGTCCCCACCCGTGGCATTCTGAGTGCTGCAGGGCTGCGCCCTTCCCTGCCTACTGCCCCTTCCCCCTGCCCTCCCCTTGCACCGTTGCTCCTGTCAGCGAGTGCCCTGGCAAAGGAGGACATGCACGCACTGCCAGCCTGATGTTCTTACCCCCTGTCTGCTGGCTGACATTGGCTGTTTGGCCCAGGATGCCTGTCTGCAGGGCTGCAGCTGCTGGGAACTGCAGGTTGCCAGATGGCTGTCGGTGACCTTGAGAGCCAAGCGGTCTTGGGGTCGTGGGTGGGACCTGGATCATTGGATCATGGGGACGGTGGTGGGGGCGGGGTGATGGTATGCAGCCCTGGCTAGGGGAGTGACGTGGAGCTCTTGAGGTGTGCAGCGATGGTTCTGACTGCTGTTACTAACCAGTAAGCACTTTGTGGCTCCTGCAGGAGGCAGCCTTGTGAAGGCCTGAGCAGGTGTGGGAGAAATACGCGACTTGTGCTTCTGGCCTGCGAGTCTGGGGTGAAATTAAGGGAACAAAAGTAGCTAGCACAGTAAGAAAGGTAACCTTCTGAGACAGCCCATGCTGAGAGTCACAGGAGAGGTTACCCACCAGGCGCAGAGGAGATAGAGATCCCAGGGCTGTAGGACATCCAAGGTGGCTTCCTGGAGGAGGAAGCTGTGAGCTGGGCCTTGGAGGAGCAGAGGAGTTTGGATCCATGGAGAGGGTAGAGAGGGGGAAAGTTCAAGAAGCAGGAACAAGGAGCTCTGAAGAGGAGGAGCTGAACTACTGGGGAGGGTTGGTGAGCAGAGGGACAGGCAGGGAAAGGCCAGGCTAGGGCTGGGGGGAGGGGGAGACCGGAGCGGGGAAGGATAGGGCTTTGAAGTCCTGCTCCCAAATCTGGAAGGTTTCAGAATGGAGGAGTGATAGGGTCAGGGCCTGGCTGGGGGAAGGCTTTTTAAGAGGCTGAGGTGGACAGCTAGGGGGTGGGCAGGAGAGGCTGCGACGACTCTGAGCCTGGATGTCCACACCCCTTCCCCACCGTGCACCCCCACCCCTGCTGATTCTGGGCCTCGCTCTGCCCTTCCGTGGCTGGTAGACCTGGGCAAGACACTTCCAGCTAGCGCTTTTTGAATGCCAGGTTGCGACCCACGAGCGAGTTCTGAAACCAACTCGGTGGGTCCCCACCAGCATGTTTAAAAGGTAAAACAGCCATCTCCAAACTTTTGGACCCCAGGGACTGGTTTTGTGGAAGACAGTGTTTCCATCGACAAGCAGTGGGGGGCAGGGGGTGTCTGCCACTCACCTCCTGTTGCGCAGCCTGGGGGTGGGTGTGGGTGGTGGGTGGGTTGGAGACCCCTGAGGTAGAAGAGGCAAAATGATCTTGTCACCCAGAGCTAAGATGAAATATGATTCGGTGAACCTTGGCTTCAGATGTCTGTCTACTCATCCCCTTGTCTGTCTGTATTGGATGGTGATGTGAAATTTCTGATCATGGCAGAAAAAGGTTTAGAAACACCAACCAATTCTCAAGCCCTCAGTTTCCCCATCCATGTAAGGGGGCCTCTCTGACTGTCCTCAGGAGCTGTTAACTCTTCTTCGTAAAGCCAGGACACTGAGACAGCAAATGTGGCTCCAGAGGCCAAACGAGGAGGATCTGGAGAGCTGCAGCTTTCCACCCCGCAGAGCCCCAGCTGGGCTTCTGTGCTGGCTTTTGAGAGCCCTTGCACGGAATGGTGTTGAGGGGCAGCGACCTCTAGGGAAGACAGACGGGGGTTGGCGGGGGGCATGAAGCTGTTCTTTGCCCCCATGTGTGCCCTGGTCTAAATCATGGCACTGAGGGCCCTTGTGTCCAACAAGAATCCATCCTTTCTCCGCAGGGCCTGTTTGCTCCAGGGTTCTGAGAATGGGCCCCATTGTGCCATGTGGACAGTCCAGAGAGGCCGGAATTCCTGCCCCAGGCGAAAAAGCTGAATTCCTGGGGAGGGAAGAGGTCCCCACCCAGCCCCAGGCTGTGTCCCAGAGCGGCCCATGCCAGGCAATCGCAGACCCAGAAACCTCCAAGGTCTTGTGCTAGTCACTCCAACCCCCACCAAGGGTCTCTGCTGCTGCTCTGTCCACAGCAGAAGGACAAAGCCCCATCTGTCTGTCTGTCTCCTCAGGAAGACTGGACTCACCACTCTGGCAAAGGCCCTGAGCATGTCTCCAGCCCAGGGACGACTCCAGGCCTCCAGCAGAGGGTTGGGAGTGTGAGCGGGCTCGAGCCTGGTCCAGATGGCACTTTGTGACAGAGGCAAGTTTCTTAACCTCTCTGTATCGTCATTTGTCAAAAGGCATGAAATTAGAGCCTACATCTGCCATTGTTGTGGGGATTACCTGGGATCATGCTCAAAGCTCTTAGAGTGGCATCGGGCATGTGGGACCTGGCCAACAGCCTGGGTTCACGAGAGGGGCTGGGTTTGGAGTGTGGGCAGCAGCTAGGGTGGAGGAAGTGTTGCCTGGCCCCTCACCAGCATGGGCTTTGGAGGAGCCTGGCTCTGTCGTCCATGGTGCCAGCTCAGGATCGGGAAAACAAAGAGTGTGTGTACTCCCGGGTATCCCACCCAGATGTGACTGCTTGCAGTCTGTGGAGGAGAGGGAGAGTGGGGAACGGTGAAGGGGCAGAGTCTGTGATGGGGTTCCACCATGACATCCCCGGAGAGAAGGGCAAGGAGGGTCTTCCGTGTTTGGAGGCCTTCCCTGTCTCTCTCCAAGTGCATTTGTCTATCCACCCATCCATCCATCTATCCATCCATCCACCCACTCATCCGTCAGTGTCTTAACTGAGCAGTTACTAGGGACACAGCCTTGCATCTGAGCAGAAGTGGTGGGAAGCACAGTTCTGCCCTCACAGGCCATACCATCTAGTTGGAGACACAAGACAAAAACCCAGCAAAAGAAAACATGCAAGTCACCCTGTGATTAGGTGCTACAAGGCCTGGTCAAAAGGACATGTTGTGGGGATCTTCCCTGGAAAAGGGAGGTCAGAGTGGGTTGAGGTGGGTGGGGAGGTCTACCCGGAAGGGGAAAGCCTACAGCTACCTGTGAAAGATGGATATTTAGAAAGAGCAGAGGCAGGAAGGAAAGCTGGAGTGGAAGGGATGATGTGAGCAGAGATGCAGGGATAGGAACGGATGTGGGATCCTGCATGTGTGTGTGTGTATGTGTGTGAGCATGTGGCCTCTGGGAGGCTGAATGCCTGGGGGGACAGGACATGCAGCTGGGGCTGGACCGCAAGCCAAGGAAAGTGGCTCAGACTTTAGAAGAAGGAACCCAGAGGCGATGTTTGTAACAAAAGACTTTCCCCTGGACAGCGGCGACACCAGCTCTGAGACTGAGAACTGGGTTCCCACCTGGTTCTGGTTCTCCCTGTTCAGGGAGCAGGATGGGGACTTCTTCAGGAGACAGAGACAGCTCCCAAGCTGCCATGGCCCTGACTGCAGAGGTGCATTGTTTTTGTGTGTGTGTGCGTGTGTGACAGACACCGGGGGCCCACTGCTGAGTACACCTCCGGCTTGCTCCTTGGCTGTGGGCCCCGCACTCCCCAGCCCTGGTCTAATTTGGAGCCGAGGTTGGAAAGTTGGGAGCTTGGGCCAATGGCTTCCTGCTTCCCACGGAGGCCCAGGAGCCCGTCCAAGGCCCAGCTGTGCCTGTTCCTACCTTGGCCGCTGTGGGAAAGAATGCTCAGAGGAGGGCCCCGAGCCTCTCGCAGGCGCCTGGCCCACCTGCACAGCCTAGGAGGGCAGGGGGTCTCGGAGCCTGCATGGTCACCTGAGACAGCGAGAGAACCATCTCCCAGGTTTTCCAGAACTCCGTATCACAAATGTGTGAACACTGCGCACTCAGCCGTGCCCGGCCCCATGACAGCTGCTTGATGTTGTTCCTGGGGCAGGTGCCTTAGGCCCCTTTTACAGATGAAGCTCAGACCGCTTAAGTAACTCACCTGGTGCCACACGGCTAGCAACGAGGAAGCACAGCCACAAACTCATGGTTGTCTGGGCCCACGGGAATCACTTGCACCTCCAGCCGTCTCTAGTTTCTCACAACCTTCCACGGCCTGGGGAGGGCCAGCTTGTTCAGAAAGCCCACTGATTTTTGACCTCCGATGGCCCCGAGTGTCCCAGTTTGGCCCCCGACACCTAGTACTGCCCTACCTGGAGCTGCCTGATGGAATTCCCTGTGATCACTGATGGAAAGGGCACCCGCAGTGCCCAGTACGGTGGCCACCGTAGCTGTCGAGCACTTAGGAGCTGCCTAATGTGATCCAAGAACTAATTATTATTACTTTTTTGACCACGCCATATAGTTTATGGGATTTTATGGGATTTTATAGTTTATGGGATTCCCTGACCCGGAACTGAACCCAGGCCCTGGCATTGAAAGCCCATTAGCCTAACCACCAGGGGACTCCCCAAGAACTAAATTTCTAACCTTGAAAAAGTGAAAGTGTTAGTCACTCAGTCGTGTCCAGATCTTCTCGACCCCATGGACTGTAGCCCGCCAGGCTCCTCTCTCTGTGGGATTCTCCAGGCAAGAATGCTGGAGTCGGTTGCCATGTCCTTTTCCAGGGGATCTTCCCAACCCAGGGATTGAAGCTGGGTCTCCCAGATTGCAGGCAGATTCTTTACCATTTGAGCAACCTAATTAAAATTAAAGACACCAAGCTGGACCACCCAGCATGGGGTTCACGAGACCTGGGAGACAGCAGCCCTGTCTGTGCCTCAGTTTCCTTGACTGAAATCATCAGGGTGCTAGACTGGGCCCCACATGACTTCTGCCCAGAGGCTTCCAGCTCCTGGCCCCGGCCAGGCCAGGCTCCTCCTAGCTGCTGGAGGGGCAGCCTGGGAGCCCTGAGTACCGGCTTCCCGCTCCAGCCCTCCCCCAACCAGCCTTCCTGTCAGCACCGAACCTGCTTTCTCTCCTCTGGGTCAGCCTGGCTCCACTACAGCAAAGTCGCCATTCAGCAGGACAGCCAAGGCAGCTCCCAGTGGGCCAGCCCTGGGCCACCTCCTCCAGCCTCTGCGTACATTGACGTCACCAACAAGTCCCCGGAGGCCCTGGAGCAGGCGGGAGCCCTTGGACCCCAGGGCATGGTGGGAAATGGGAGGGGGAATGGAGGGAGGGGGTCAGGCCACCCCACCCCGAGTGAGGCCTTCCTCTCCAAGGCGGGAGGGAGAGGTGTACTATTATTGCTACTGCTATTGGTATTATCTGTTATCTGTTATATTGTTATTATTATTGTTATTGGGCTTCCCTGGTGGCTCAGAGGTTAAAGCGTCTGCCTGCAATGCAGGAGACCTGGGTCCGATCCCTGGGTCGGGAAGATCCCCTGGAGAAGGAAATGGCAACCCACTCCAGTATTCTTGCCTGGAGAATCCCATGGACGGAGGAACCTGGTGGGCTACAGTCCATAGGGTCGCAAAGAGTTGGACGCGACTTCACTTTCACCACGGCTGACAAGAATGTCATGTTTTTCCAAGCATTCACATTATGCCAGGTACCAAACTAAGCTCGTGACACACATCAGCTCATTTGACCCTCATGTGTGGTAGGTTCTCTTATTTCTCCCACTTTACAGAAGAGAAATGGAGGCTCAGAGAGGGCATGTCACTTGCCCAAGGTAACACAGCATGCGAGCCCAAGTGGCCTTAGTCTAGCATTCAGATCATTCAGCATCTTGTGGTCGATAAGGACACCTATAAAATTCAGCCAGATAAGCTAGTTAGGAGTAGGTGGGAAGAGCAAAGCAAAACGAAGCTACAGAGCCAGAAATACCAAAAGGCCACCAAGTTCTAGACACTCTGTTATCACAGCCTCAGCTCGGTGTGAGCACAGCTGTGAGGAAGAGGAAGCCCGACGTGACCCGTGGCGAGCGTCCATGACCACCTGGGCTTGGAGGCACAGTGGTTTCTGATCCTCATGGCCCCTCGTCCGCTGCCCAGGCCACGTGCCCTGCCACTTCTCGGAGGCTCTGCAGCTGAAGTGAGCCTTCAGGGCTCCGCGGAGCCAGGACGGCCTGGCTGCGTCTGGGGCCAGCTGACAGTGTCCACAGAGGCTGCTTCTCTCAAGGGAGCATCCCTAAGTTCTGGGGACCGTGACACTGAGCTGACACTGTCCTGGGCTCTGCCTCCCTCTCTGACTTTTCTCTCCTTTCCCTCCTCCAGCGCCCGGCCCAGTGCTGATTCCCGACACCCCCAAACCCAGCCTACCACGGCACCCTCTCTTCTCCTTTGTAGCTCTTACTATTAATACCTGCGCTGCTTCCTCCCCCCCACTGTAGGCTCCTTGAGGCAGGAACTGTGATGTCGCTCCAGGCCTCGCACAGGGCTGGGCACCGCTGGCGTTTGCTAAGTGAGTGGGCACAGAGCCCTGACGACTGGCAACCGGGCTAAGGGCTGCTGGCTGGTTCTGAGGGACTGGCCCGAGCTGTGCTGTGATCCTGAGTTGTCCTGCAGGCAGATCGTGGGTCTCTGCCCTCTCCTCCTTCCCTTCCCCTCCAGTAAAGCCCAGTGGAAAATGCCACTTCCTTCAGGAGGTCTTCCCCGATAATTATAGATAGGTTAGAATCGTGTGGACAGAGGAGTCTGGCAGGCTATACAGTCCATGGGGTCACAAAGAGTTGGACACAACTGAGTGACTACCACCCCCACACACACACACACAGAGCAAGTGCGGGTGTTAGTTTGTGTAAAATACAAGAGGGCTAGAGCAGTCTCGATGGGCAGAGCCCACCCATGCCTCAGTGCGTTTTCTGTCCGCTGACGAGGATGGCCTGGGTCTCCCGTGCTCCGTCCTCTGTCTGGGCCATCATCCCGCCAAGTGCGTCTCTCTCCTCCCCCACCTGGCCACAGCATCTCACCACCTCCTTTGCCGTGTCCCCTGAGAACAAGGTCACGTGTGAGCTCAGAACTACCATCTGGGCACGGTTTGATGTGCTCTGGGCTTCCCTAGTGGCTCAGATGGGACAGAAACTGCCTGCAATGCGGGAGACCTGGGTTCAATCCCTGGGTTGGGAAGATCCCCTGGAGAAGGGAACAGCAACCCACTCCAGTACTCTTGCCTGGAGGACCCCACGGACAGAGGAGCCTGGCGGACTATAGTCCATGGCGTCTCAAAGAGTCGGACACGACTGAGCGACTAACACCTTCACTACTTTCCTCTTGATGTGCTTCAGACACATTATTTCAAGGACCGTTCTAAGAAGAAGGTTCTATCATTAGCCCCATTGTCAAGATGGGGAAATTGAGGCACAAAGAGCTCAGATCTGAACTGGGTGTTGGCTCACTCCTAAGCCTTTTCCATCTTTTCCATCACCATCTTTTCAGTCTCTTCTGGTCTTCTCATGCCACACCCACCCCCCCCAAACCCCCAACCCTGCCTAACGCCCCTGCTTGGAAGCCTCCCTCAGCCCAGATGTCTCCCTCCCAATCTGTCTCTGAACCCTCCCCCAGCATCCAAGTCCAGGCGGAGGCCTGGCTCACTCTGGTGACCTTCCCTGCCCACCTCCACGCCCCCTCCCTGCAGGGGGGCTAGCTAGCTCCCTCTCCAAGTTCCCCTTGCCCTCCTGGTGTGAGCATCTACACCCAGCCTGCTTGGCCATCTCATACTCAATGACTGTCCCAGGTGTACTGGGCAGGCCCGCCCTGCTAGGAAGAGGGTTGCAGGGGACTGGCCCCTCCTCGCAGGCCCTCCTGAGTGTTTAGCCAGGGTGGCCTCAGGCATGAAGCAGACTTACAGTCATGGTCATCTCCACTCTGCTTCCAGAACCTCAGTGCTTAGCGACACAGGGCCTAGTCCCGGAGCCCACAGCCGGGGTGGGGTGGTGCTCGCCCACCTTCCCTGCAGCTGCTCTTTCCTGTGATTGATTCCCTGCAGCAGCTCCACTGTCCAAAGCAAGAATGTGCCAGCGCCTCTTCGGTGCCAGGACTTGAGCTAAGTCCCGGAGACGGTGGAGGACAGGGAAGCCTTGGCGTGCTGCAGTCCATGGGGTCGCCAAGAGCTGGATACGACTTGGCGACTGAACTACAATTATGTGCCAGGCCCTGGGGCTTGCAGCATTGAGTAAGACAGGACTCATCCCCCGCCCCAGGGAGGACAATGAACAACTGGATAAAGCCAAGTGATAAACTGGGTTAAGAGCTCTGAAGAAAGGGATAAGGATGCTAAAGTGCAGAAAGAAAGGGAGGGCTCTTGAGGAAGAGAGGATTAAAGGAGAACCTGAGGGCAGATGCAAAGGCTGGGGCAGGGGAAGGGGCTGGGGAGAGGGAGGGGGCTGGGGAGGGGTAGGAGGTGCGGGAAGGGGAGGGGCTGGAGAAGGGGAGGGGGCTGGGGCAGGGGAGGAGGTTGGGGCAGGGGAGCAGGTTGGGGCAGGGGAGGGAGCTGTGGCTGGAACAGAGACCAAGCCTTCCCAGTGACAGGCCACAGGGACACTCCTGGAAGTACTCCTAAGCACAGGGAAGACCATGTGGGTGTTGGCACACAGGCCTTCAGGGAAGCTGTGTCCCCTGCTGTTTGGAGGTGGGTTGCGGGAGGGCACACAGGAGAAGGGAGCACCTGAGGAAGGCCCGGCAGTGGGTCCCAGCACCCAGGGTAGCTGTGCTGATGCTTCACTTGCAGCTGCTTGGCCTCTCCCGCCTCTCCTCACTCCCTCGCTGGTCTCTTCTCCCAAATAAGCTGCCTGGGCTCAGTCCTCTCCTCAGATCTACTGCTGGAGGATTCGGAACCAAGACTTCCATCTCCCTCTGCTCCCCCTCCCCACCTGCCCACCACGATTCCTGTGGCCACAACCCTGCCCTGCGTGGACACACAGCGGTGGCATGTGCCATGAGCCAGCAGGGGGTGACCCGTGCCCCCGGACCCCGAGGCGCCCGCCCTTGGCATCGCGGGGCCCTGTGGGCTTCCCAGGTGCCCGCTCCTGCTTGTGGCGGGGGCCGGGGCACTCCTGGCTCTTAAGCTTGAATTCTTTGGCTTGGCAGGCGCAGCCTTCTCTAATCAGGAGCCCGCCTCTGCCTAATTAAATCAGACCTGACTACAGCCCAGATCCCACTTCTCCAGCTATTCCAAGCAGGCCAGCAGCTGGTCCCTCCTCCCTGTCCCTCAGCCAGGCCCCGATTTAAGTCTGCACAAGGACCTCCAGGTGTCCTTCTGCACCAGCACTCAGGAAGCTCTGGAAATCAGCTGGGGGAGTTTCTGAGCGATGGAAAAAACACTGGGCTCTGGGTCAGAAACCCTGGTGCCAATCCAGTTTCTCTGGGTGACCTCAGGGAAGCCACGCCCCGCTCTGGGCTGCAGAACCTCAGTGCAAAGTGCGTGGGGGCTGGGCCAGAGGGTGTCGGTGTAACACTGGGCTCTGAAGGCTGGGACTGCGGGCAACCTTCCCCTCCTGCCTCTGTGGATGCAGCCAGGGATGTCCAAGCAGTCTCTCCCATCCTGGCTGCATGCATGGAGAGGCAGGAGGGGCCTCACCCAACAGCCCGTATAGAGAGAGCCTCTGGCCGTGTGTCCTGGGTTGGGAGCAGGGAGTTCACAATGACTTAGGATTCAAGCTATGTTTTTTCTAGTAATCATACATGGATGTGGGAGTTGGACCATAAAGAAGGCTGAGCACCAAAGAATTGATGCTTTCAAACTGTGGTGCTAAAGAAGACTCTTGAGAGTCCCTTGGACTGCAAGGAGATCAAACCAGTCAATCCTAAAGGAAATCAACCCTGAATATTCATTGGAAGGACTGATGTTGAAGCTTCAATACTTTGGCCACCTGATGCGAAGAACTGACTCATTGGAAAAGACCCTGATGCTGGGAGGGATTGAGGGCAAGAGGAGAAGGGGGACGAGATGGTTGGATGGCATCACCGACTCAATGGACATGAGTTGGAGCAAACTCCAGGAGTTGGTGAAGGACAGGAAATCCTGGCGTGTTGCAGTCCATGGGGTCACAAAGAGTCGGACACGACTGACAACCAGGTGCCTGGCTGGAGAGGCTTAGTCAGGGACTGGGGTCACAGCTACTGCCCTCAAGGTCAAAGTCAAGCCTCAGTTTGGTTGGGGGAAAGGAGACCTGCTTTTTTGATGCTCCCAGAGCCAGCCTCACTGTGACCATCCTGAAAGGGGAGCTGGGCAGCACCCCTCCTCTGAGGTCTGACCCCAAAGCAGGAGGCCCTCAGTGGACACGGGCTGGACTGGCCCTGGCACTCCTAAGCCTTGCAGCTTCTCACCTGGGGAGAAGCCTGGAGTCCCCTTAAAGAGTCCCCAGGTGGGGAAAGTGCCCTCAACTGTACCTTCAGGGGCTCCCCACCCTGTGACCACAGCAACCATGAGTGCTGACTCAATTATTCATTCCTATGGTTGGATGAAAGGTCCCATCTTGCAATTTGGAAACTGTTGCATGGTCACAGCTCCTGTGTGGTTGTGGGGTGCAGACCTGGAGTGGGGAAGGATTTGGATTCGGCCTCTGATGCTTACCAGCTGAGAGATAACCAACCTAAGCCTAAGGTTTCTCATCTGCAAAAAGGAGGCATGAACCTCACAGGATTATTGCTTGCTTGCTTCGCTTTAGTCATTTCCAACTCTTTGCAACCCTATGGACTGTACCTGCGAGGCTCCTCTGTCCATGGGATTCTCCAAGCAAGAATACTGGAGTGGGTAGACATTTCCTACTCCAGGGGATCTTCCCAACGCAGGGATCGAACCCACTTGTCTTTCGTCTCCTGCTTTGGCAAGTGGCTTCTTTACCACTAGCGTCATAGATGGTTAAACAAGGTAGACCAAGCTTAAACATCCAGAACAGCTTCAGGGGTCTGCAAACGCCTGCCTGGATGGGGGTTGGTGTAATATCCAGTGCTGCCACAAGAGGGAGCCAGACACACACAGATCCCGTGAACTAAGGCACTTGAGCGACTGAACTGAACTGAAGGCACTGTAAGTGACCCAGTTACGGAGGTGCCTAAACTCCAACCTACCATAGACCCAAATACACGGCCTGTGACGGGGGACGGGTCACGTGATCTCCAGAATGCCTGCCTCTTTCACATCTGACTTGCTGTGATTGTCTTCCCTTCTCACAGCCCTTAGCGCCCACTCCAGACACTAGTGGTTACATGCTCGGACTATTACAAGAGCCAACTGGTTTTCATAAGATCACACAATGTCAGAGCCAGGAGGGATCCCAGAGACCCCCACATTCTGCCCCCTCATCTGATGCCGAAGCGTAGAAGGGCTTAACGATTGCCCCAAATCACCAGCTGGACACTGCGTGCCCCAGGCCCATCTCCTCTGGCCCAGCTCAAGCCAACACTCTCATGTCCAGGCAGACAGACTTTCTTTCAGTTCCTTGAAATGGCCCCAGTCCTGGCTCCTGGGCTCAGTCTGCCGCCTCCCACAGCAGCGAGCCAGGCCTCTCCCCTCAGACCACGAGGCTCCCCAGGGGCAGGGCCTGGCCTCGCCCACTTCCGTGGCTTTGTGCCTCACACCAAGAAGATGATGAAAAATGCTCGAATGAACCAGTGCTTCCTGCCTGGCCTCCAGGGCTGAAGACCTGGGTCCGAGGCTCTGCTCTGCCACGGACTCCCTGTGGAGGGGCAGCTAGCTGGCCAGGGAGCTGGCTATAATGCAGGGACAGCAATTGCAAGGCAGGGGCACCAAGAGTCCCCTGCACAGGACATAACAGCAAAGCAGACCTCAGGGGCTTGGTGGGGGGTGCACCCCTCCAGCTGGAGCCTCCAAGGGTGCCGTCACCCTGAGAAGGAGTGGGCACATGGGGCCTGGGCATCTGCACACAAGACCCCTCCTCCCGGGGCTGAAGTTTCAGGGAAACAAAGCAAGCACAAGCCTGAGAAAATAACGGGGACCCCGCCCCCTCCCCATACCAGGATACCCTTCCCCAGCCGGCGCCTCCTGTCCATCTTGCTTTGAGAACTGAAAGTCCTGTGCCAGGACTGACCACCGAGCCACCCTCCCCTCCTGGCCATGGACCTCACACGCCCTTGCTGAGCTGGCTGGTTTAGAGTCGGCCTCCCACTCGCTCGCCCACCCAGCATGACAGACACACCCTCAGAAGTCCTCGTTTCCCAGAGCCGATGCCCCTTTCAAGTGGGTTGGACACAACTTCCTGTGGGCCCCTTCCTCCCACCTGCCCACCCAGGTTAAAGGTGGGCGTGGGCAGGGGCTCCTCAAACAAAGTTCTGTGCTGTTCCAGCCCCTGGCCTCCTGGGGACCCACAGTCCCCTGTTCCAGCTGGCCCTCTCGCCCATCGGCATAAACAGGCTGTCTGTGCAGCTGCCAGAGGCAGAGAGGCTGGGAGGACAGTGTGGCCCGTGTCCCCGGCCAGACGGGAGCTGTCCCACTGCTGGGGGCCTGACCAGGACTCAGCAGAGCTGGGCAGTGGTGGGTGGACTACCCACTCTAACTCCCAAGCCACTCGTCCCTTAGGGAGCGTCAAGAGCATGGGTGCCTCAGAGGTCCTGGTGGCCATGGGGGGCCTGGTGGTGGAGGGGCAGCTTCACTTCACGGTCGGCACAAACCCTGGAGAGAATTCCCGGAGCTAAAAGGTGCTCAGGAGAAGTCAGCCCAGCTCCTGCCTTCAGCAGGAGTCCTCTAGTCTTTTCTGAGCAGCCACTGCACACCCAGGAGGGGTGAAGAGGGAAGGGGGAGAAGAAGCAAAAGTTCCTATGGACAGAGCATCTGTGATACCAGGCACCCCTAAGGCATCAGAGCCCGTGAACCTCACGACTATTGTCCCAAGAGGGTCCTGGCCTCGTTTACAGAGATCTGAGAGGTGAAGGGACTTATTCAAGGCCACAGCAGAGCTGGGTGTTCTGGCTGTTGTCTCTGAGTTAGTTTAACTGAATTCAAAATTTTCACCTAGTGGTAGTAGCCTTGAGCTCTGAGTTTGTCTTCTATTTTCTTCTCCTAGCACGGAGCAGGTAGGTATGACTACGGAGAAGGTCACAGAGCTGTCACCGGAAGCCTGGATCCTGAGATTGGGAGTCAGGCTCCCAAGTAAGGCTGATCTAGAGTTTGACCAGGATTGAGGTAGTGGGGGCTCCTGGAAGAGGCTCCCCTCATTCACAGGGCCATCCTGGCTGCACGGCCACCCACATGCTCCATCTTCCTGCTGGGTCCTGAGGCAGGTGGCAAAGCCCCTAAGCCCTGGACACTGCTTTCCCCTGAGGAGGCAGCCCCCTTCAGAATGGAGAGGGAGGCTGCGAGGCCTTTTTTGGGGTCTTTACTCACACCACCGCAGCCCCGGAGCGGCCCTGTCCTCTGCCCAGGGCCTCCAACTCTGGAAGCCTCGCTCAGCGCCCTCCACTTCAGCACCTGGGCCACCTTCACGAGGGGCCCGGATCCCAACCTAGCATGTGGCTCAGATCAGGTAGGACCGGCTCCCTCCCGTGCTAGTCTGCCGGGCCAGGGACACACCGTGGTGGCAGGGGGGTGGACCCCGGGCCAGATGGAGGCTGGCCATTGGGACAGGCTGGGGCAGGGACGGAAGGTCCCTCCGAACATTGGGCCATTGTTTCAGGCCACAACAGAGGGTGGCTCTGTGGCCCTGGGGCTGAGAACAAAAACCTGTTTAGCAAGGCCCTGTTCCTCCCATGCAATTTCAAGAATTTAACCAGGGTCTGGCTGGCTTCAGTGGGAGAAAATGGGCTGAGGGGACAGGACCAAGCCTAGAGCTGAGATGGGTGGCAGGGACCAGGAGACCTTCAGTCACTGTGTGAGCCCACTGTGTGCTGCTGGGGTGTGGGGGTTCCTGCGGGCTCCCGGGCCGATGGGCTGGCAGCAGGCCCATGAGTGGGAGGTGATGAGAGGGGGCCCCAGACCTGGCCTCTGTTCTCTCTGTGACACGGGGGCCAAACGTGTGCATGCCACCTGCCCACAGGCTCCGGCTGAGCGCAGAGGGCCACCACTGTCAGAGCAAGAGGAGGCTGTACCCCGACTCGTGGCAGACCTGTTCTGAGGGTGGAGGGCAATTCCCTTGCTGCAGTTCCCCCCAACCCAGGACTGCCATGACAACGACGAGCCTGGCCTTGGGTGGTGCTGACCACGTGTCAGGCCTGTTCTTGCACTTTCCATGCACCATCCTCCCCATGGCCCCTGGAGGCAGGCACTGTCGTCATTCACACTGGACAGATAAGGAAACTGAGGCACAGAGGGGCCAGGGAACCCAGACCACCCAGCTCTGGTGGGTTGGGGGTTGGGGAGTGCTGTTCACTCTGCAACCTGGACAGTGGGCCGTGCAAGTTTTAACCTTGTTAATCAGTCCTGACCTGGGTTCAGTCAACATTTACCAGGGGCCAGGCCCTGCGGAAGGTGGGGGTGGGCAGTCAGAGAATGTGGGTACCCGTGGTGGGGAGAGACCATAAACAATGTGGTGTGGCTAGTGCCACAGCCAAGGGCTTTTGCTGGGGTGCGGGGGGTAGGGGGTGGGGAGAGGGCTTCCTGGAATGTCTGAGGGCTATAAAGGACAGGGGCTGGGGTGGGTGGGGAGAGGGGTCAGGAGTGCTGTACGTGGAGGGGGAGGTTGGGCCTGGGCTCGGGGGCTGGGGACCGCAGGCTGCACCCCTGTGTGGGCACCTAAGGAAGAGGGCAGGGCCTGTGGGCCAGGAGGTGGGAGAGATGGGAAGGCGGGTCTCAGGCCCTCCGGCCTCATGGGGTTGCCTCCCTCCCACTCCCGTTCTCTGAGGGATATGCTACATGCTGGGGTCTGAGGACACGGCCACTAGACGGCCCTTTGAGAACCTTAGGTTCACTGTTTCAGTAATGGGAATCGAAACTTGAACAAAAAGAGGCTTTTGCAAGGTCACATGGTTGACTGAGTTGGGAGTCCAGCCTGGCAGCCTGGACTCCCGTTTCCATCACTGACACCACGGGAATCAGAGCTGAGGGACTGGCTGCCCGGAGGCTCCCCGGGGAAGCCAGGCCAGGGGACGCCTGCCTCCCTGGCTCACTGGCTCAGCACAGGAGTCTTGGGTGCTCAAACACGGCTAAGCCAGGGACAGCTGAGCCAGCAGATGTGGCCCCAGGACCAGGTGGCCACGTGCACAGCCCAGCAGGTCATCTTAGGTTCTGGGGTGTGGCCTGTATGGGGCCAGGCTCACCTGGTTGTCAGAGTTCACCCAGGACTCGCCCTGAGCTGAATCCCCATGCGTTCCAGGGGTGTGTCCTTATCTCCCTCCTTCAGGATCTGATGACCAGGGCCTCTCCCCACCCCAAGCCAGCTATGCGGCTGCCCCAGAATCCACACAGGAGGTGGGGGTCACGGCACCCCCAGCTTCTCTTGCCGGACCCCCTGCCAGCTGGGTGACCTCCAGGGAGCCACTGCAGCTCTCTGTGCAGTCACGTCACAGCCTACCGCCCGTGGGGGACTAACACGGAGCCTGAGTGATAACACTCACCTGTCCTGCACGTCTCCTGCACACCTGCTCTGGGCACTGGCGATACCCTGATCAGAACGGTCCTGCTCTACCAGCCTGACAATAACGCGGGGAGGGAGCAGGGCATGTGGGAGGCAGTGATACGTTCCCTGCAGGAAGATGAAGTCAGGACAGGGAAGCCAGTGCTGGGGATTTTAAGCAGGAAAGCCAGGGGCAGCCTTGCTGGGCAGCTGTTTGAGTCAAGATTGCAAGGAGGTGTGGGACCAGGCTGGGGGCTCTCCTGGGGAGGGGCTGAGTGTTCCAGGTGGAGGGGAGAGCCAGTGTGAAGCCCCATGGCAGAACAGGGCTGGAGGGTGCGAGAAGGGGCAGGAGGTGTGGCTGGAGCAGAGCCGGCTGGCAGAAGCAGCAGGTGCCACCAGGGGCAAGGGGGGAGCAGGCGGAAGGGCCTTGACTCTGAGCAACACCAGGGGCAGGGAGGAATGTGACAGAAGAGGGACACGATCTGATGTACATTTTTAAGTGGTCGTTCCATCCTCTGTGTTGAAAATGGACCGTGGAGGGCAAGGGCAGAAACAGGAGAACAGTGAGGCCAGAATCCAGGGGAGGTAAGGCTTGCCCCCCCTGCCCCCCGGGTAGCAGCCGGGGAGACCGTGAGATGCGGTCAGGGTTTGGGTGTATGCCGAAGGTGGTGCCTGACGTGAGATGTGGTCAGCGTTTGGGTGTATGCCGAAGGTGGTGCCTGAAGGATGTGGTGACGGGTTGGATGCAGGGGTGTGAATCTAGAATAATGCCAGGATCTGGGGCCTAAGCCAGAGCCCCCCGGGAAGAGTTCAGTGCTGCTGAAGGACCCGCTAGCCAGTAGTTCGAGCAGAGGAGGGCAGGGCACTGGAGCAACCTTTGCATTCTTAAGCAGCCACATAAGAAGGCAGAACCACCATGGCCGCCAGTGCCAGGCTTACCAAACGTCTCTATAAAGAACACCCTTTCTGTGTGGGGCCCATGGTCTCAGCAAAGGCTGGCAGCCCAGAGGTGGGCCCCGCTCTCCACCCACGGAAGCCAGCGAGTGGCCTGGGATCAAAGCCGAGGGGCTGGGGCCTGTTGCCCACCTCCCCCACCGAGCTGGGCTGTTTTGCAACCTTGTCTTCCTTGCAAGATGGAAAGGGCCACAGTCCCCCACCCCAGCCCCTTGAGCGCTCAGAGGTCCCGCAGCAGCGCACTTGAAAGAGGCCGGGGTTATCTGCAAAATTCCAATTAAATCCACAGGCTTTGATAATTTGATAAGCCACTCCACAGTCGCCCCAGAGTCAAAATACGCTGTTACTCGATCTCGTGTTTATGTTTCAGGATGGAGGGGGGAGGTGTATGGTGGTCTGGGATGGTGCACGCAGTCCTGAGAGGGAGGGATGGTGCACGCAGTCCTGAGAGGGAGGGATGCAAACACTTGGCTGACAGATCATCAGCGCGGGTCACCCTTGGGTCTGAGCTACGCTCTGCACGGAACACAGGTCTCTCTTTGCAGGTCCTGGAGGCTGAGAGGGGCCAGGGTTGAGAAAACTGTAACTCTGGGGCCACAGCCAAACCCACCTCCTGACCCTCAGACCTGTCTCGTGCTGGAGTGGTTCTGTTCTCAGGCCCTCTCTTGCCAGACGAGATGTGAATTGGCCCAGGTGGCCGGTACCACCTCAAGAAGAGGCAGATAACCCCTGTTGCCATGGAAACCTGGAGACTAAATTCCTTATGACTCCTCCCTGCAAAAGCCAGGCTGTGATCTGCAGAGGTGGAGTGTGCAAGGAGCCACGTTCCATTCTGTTCCACAACCTCCCATCCAATGGGCCAGTAGCACTGGCCGGGTTATCTCAGTACACGTGTCATCTCAGTAAGCCCCTGGACTGCCCAGGAGTCCGGCATTCCTGCTTTTCAGGGATAGAAACACAGAGAGGCTGGGCAAATGATCTGAGATCACAGAGACTTGAGTGGTGGGTATGGACTCCAGAGCCTGCCCTGCAAAGCCATGCCTGCAGCCTCACGAACACGTAACTGTCTCCCCAAGCCTGGTTTCCACCGTTCCTTGAGGGCCTTCCAGGGATGGGTAAAAGGCTAACCTGTTGCCTTTAGTCCATTTCCCTGGTGGCTCAGTGGTAAAGAATCCACCTGTAATGCAGGAGTTACAGGAGATGCATGTTCGATCCCTGGGTTGGGAAGATCCCCTGGAGGAGGGCGTGTCAACCCACTCCATTATTCTTGCCTGGAGAATCCCATGGACAGAGGAGCCTAGAGGGCTACAGTCCATGGGGTTGCAAAGAGTCGGACACGACTGAAGCGACTGAGCACACACGCACACATGCCATTAGTGTACAGGTGAAATGAGACCAACTTATTTAGCTGACTGCCAGAGAGTGGGTGTAGGGTCACCAGTCAGAGGCAGGGTCAGCTGATTTTATGGCCATGCACCTGCTCCTTCACCCAACCAGTGACAATCCCTCTGGGCACACGATCATGTGTGACTCCAAGGATCAACCCACCTGGGGAGGGACATCTCCTCTCCCCATGGAAGGAAGGAGAACAAGAGGTTCTGAGAGGCCAGCACAACTGGGAAGTGGTGGGGCCAGGTGGACCCGGGGACTCTGCGGCCTAGGATGGAGTCTGGGCACATGTGCGAGATTCCAGCATGACCTAGTAGGTCATCTTGACCACCTGGCCCAGGGTATCCTGCTTCCAGAGAAGAAAAAAGACCCGCTTGGTTCCCTATTTCTCCCCAGCATGGAACATCGACCATCTCGGAACCATGAGGAATCAAAAGATTATGGTTCAAGTCTCGTGCCTGTCCCATACCCAACTAGCTGTATGGCTTCCGGAAAATCCTCCTAACCTCATGAGCCTCAGTTTCCTCCTCTGAAAACTGGGCTACCTTGTGTGCAAGCTAAGTTGCTCACTCACATCCGCCTCTTTTCAACTCTGTGGACTGTAGCCCGCCAAGCTCCTCTGTCCATGGGATTCTCCAGGCAAGAATACTGGAGTGTGTTGCCCTGCCCTGCTCCAGGGGATCTTCCCGATCCAGGGATCGAACCCAGGTCTCCTGCATTGCAGGCAATTCTTTACTGCTGAGCCACTAGGGAAGCCCCCTGGGCTCCCTAAGTCTATTGTAAGATGCTACAGGTAAAAGCCATTTGGTGAACACTCTGTGTGCACTCATTGTTTTTGATAATAATTATAGGATCTATTGCCAGATCCTATAATATAGGACCGCTGGGTTACTCAGTGGGTGAGGTTCGCCTGGGCAGCACATGCCCTCCTGGTACTACATGTCAGTTGGGCGCTCGGTAGTGTCAACAAATAAGAGCAACGACTGCTAATCCCATGTCTGAACGGCATGACCTTGTATTTTCTGTTATCTCGTCTGCTCCTGACAATAAGCTGTGAACCAGAAAGAGTTTGCACGAAAACCTGCTCCCCAGATGCAGAGACACCCGCCCTTGCCAGGTCTGGGGTCAGAGAAGTGAGGAACAAGCCCTGGTCACAGGCGTCTGGGGAGGCTGCTCTTCCTTCCTCTGGTCCACGCTTAGCCCGCTGGCCTGGCCAGCACTCCCTCCACTGCACCCCCACGTCTGGGGCCTCTCCAGGCCGGCCTCAGCATTGGCCTCATGGGAGAGGCTTGGGCGAGCACTTACTCTTTTGGGGGGTTGACGTCCTCTGGTCGGGCCTCAAAGAACCGAAAGACTTCATCACACTGTGAAATATGGGGCGGTAGCCGGACAAGGGCCTGTGGAAAGATGGGAAGAAAGGGCGTTAGGCCTGATGACACTGGGAGCAGGAGAACCAAAAGCTAGGTCAGCTTGGCCAACAGTGACTGGGGGAGGCTTGAGGACTGTGCTGGGGAAGACATAGTGAACAGGTGCCACCAGCTACCCACCCACCACCCAGCCAGACAACTAGCCAAGAAATGAACTAATCAGCTGACTAATGAAACAACTCTCCCTCCATCTATCCATCCGTCCCTCCCATCGACTAACCAACCATTCCATTAATGAACTAAGCACACAGTCAACTAATAAACCCGGCCCAGTCCAGTGTGGAGTGCTGGGGGTGCAGGGTGAGGTCAGGCAAAGCCCTGCTTCTTGGCCCCTCATTTAGGATGGAGAGAAGACAGTCAAAGCAATCAACCTGTCAACCATCCAGCCAACAATTCAACCAACCAACCATCTAATTAGCCAGTAACCAACTAAACAACTAGCCAACCAAATTAAAAAAAAAAAAAGTGGGGGGGAGGAGGCCAGTAAATCCTAGGTCTCAGGGTCCTTAGGAACATATTATTCTGCATGAACCCTGAAAGGGTTCTCTCTTGCCCACAGAATAAGTCCAAAATCCTTAACTCCACAATCCAAGGCCTTTTCCCTCCACCCTCATCCCCCACATTAGCCACACCCCAGCCTCATCAGATACTCACAGCCTATAAGTACTCACTGCACCATTATTATTTAATGACAAGTCAGCTGGTCATTCTACCAAGGACAGTAGGGTGCTATGACAGAGTCTGATCAGACCTGGGAAGATTAGGAAAGGAGGTGGTTTTAGGAGAGTCTCTTTGAAGCTGATTTCTGAGAGACAGCTAAGAACTGACTGGTCAAGGGACTTCCCTCATGGTGCAGTGCCTAAGACTCCACACTCCCAATGCTGGGACCGAGGTTCGATCCCTGGTCAGGGAACTAGTTGCATGTCGCAACTAAGACCCGGTGCAGCAAAATAAATAATAAAAATACATAAATATTTAAAAAATAAAATGATGAATTAAAAAAAAAAAAAGAATTGACTGGTCAAGGTGAGGGTCGGGGGACCCTGCCAGAGGCTGGGTGTGGTATGGTCTAACAGGGCCATACCCTGAATTGAGCCTGGAAGGAGCAGAATAAGCTGAAGGGTGTGGAAAGGCTTCTTAGAAGAGTGGGCAGGAGTTTGGCCCGAGGGGTGTGCAGGATTCGGGCAGGCGGGAGGAGGTGGGCATCCCCAGGAGCATGACTGTGCAGGCAGGGGTGAGGGGAGCTGTGAGCTGGTCGTTCAGGAGGGGTGAGAGCCCGCTGCTGGACAGTGAGGGACGAGGGTCAGGGGTGGTCAGTTTCCTGCCAGCACAGATGCCACACCTTTCAGCCTGGGTACCTGGACCGCCGCTGACCCAGCCCAGTCCAGTGGAGTGGTCGGGGGATGTAGGGTAAGGCCAGGCAAAGCCCTGCTTTTGGGCCCCTCATTCAGCATGGAGAGAAGACACTGGGGTGATCCTTTAATACAGACAGATGAGGTCAAAGTAGGGCTGGGGGACAGGGCCAGTCCTGGAACTTGGGCTAGAGCCAAGGGAAGAAAGACGGAAACCCTGGGCGACAGGAGTGTGAGGAACTGCTGATAAGCAGGCTCCGGAGCAGCGGCCAGCCAGAGGGGGCCTGTGCCTCCCCAGCCTCCCTGCACTGGCGCTGCTTCAGGCGCAGTGACCTGACCCAGCAGCTCCCCTGTGCCAACCCTGCTGGGCCTCCATGAGTGTGGCCCCTGGGAACCTCATGATGGTCCTCACGAGGGCAGATCTCATGCCCGTGTTCCTGAGGAGGAGACCGAGAGTCAGGGAGGCCACGTGGCCTGCCCGCACGTGGGAAAGACCTTGCTAGAAAGGAAGTTCCATGCAGGCAGAGATTTTAGTCTGTTTTGTTGACTGCCCAGATTCTAGAAGAGGGCCTGGCACTCAGTGAATATTTGTTCAAATGAATAGATGAATAAGGCTCTGGTGTGTGGCCCTAATAGGACATAATAGAGGGGCAAGAAAAGCACATGTGGCCTTAGGTTGCGTTGACAGAGGTATAGTGTTCAGGAAGAGGGACGTGATCGTTTACTTCTTCGCTGAGCTGCTCAGGTAGTGATTCAAGTGTGGCATGGAGCACAGCGGCCTTTCCGGATGCCAAACCCACAGCCGGGCAAGAGGGGACAAGACCTGATCTTAGCAGGTAAGACACACTGCGCAACTCCCAGCTGTTCCTTCCAGAGCCTGCAGTTTTCCAAGAGTCTCTAACAGATCACACCCCCAAGACCAGGCAGGGAAAAACAAAAGAAAGAAAATTCACATTCAAAGAGCAACTACCACGTGTCAGGCACTGTTGTAGGACTCTCCAATCATCCAACAAGCAGGGAGCCTTTTGGTGTATGCCTGGGTGGTACAGGCATGAGCCAGACACAGCGCCTGCCCTCACAAGTATACATCTAGTGAGGCAGACCCCGTACTGTCCTGGAGGTGCCCATCACTGCTTCCATTTATGGTGGGGACACTGAGGCTCCCGGGGGTGAAGCCACATCTGAAGTAAGTGGCAGAATAAAGGTCTGTGCTCAGACACAGCCTGGGTGGATTTATCCCTATTGTGTTCAAGTTTTCATTTAACACACATGGTATGTGCTGCTTTGTTCCCCAGGAGAGAAGGGTAGAAGGAAAGAAAAACTGAGGAAGAAGAGAGAGAGGGACAGAGAGATGGGGGCGAGGAGAGAAAGATGCAGACAGAGACAGAGATGAAGGGAGAGGCGGAGACAAAGAGAGACAGAGATGGGAAGAGAGAGAGGAGAGAGAAAGGCAGAGACAAAGAAGCAGACAGACAGAGACATGGAGAGGGACAGGGAAACTGAGCGGCAGAGACAGAGAAATGGAACGCAGGCTGTGCAGAGAGCAAGGGCCCCTGGTGGCATATGGAGGCAGGAGGGGTCAGGAGGGAGCACTAATGGGCCGGGATGGGCAGGAGGGAAGCGTTCCCAGCGACCCAGGCTGTGTGCAGAGCTGCTGCCAGTGTGACCTCCCTGACAGCAGAGGGAGGGGGCCAGGGCAGGCGCCCTCCCACTCGGGCGCAGAGCGGCCGCCTGGCTCCCCCAGCGGCAGCGGTGAACACAGTGGCTCTTCATACCGACAGAGACCGGCATTCTCAGGGCAGAGGACGCGTGGGCTGGAAGGGCCTCAGACAAAGAGGCCTTTCGGGCAAACCACTGCGGCATCTTTATTTAACAGAGAGCCCTGAGGGGAGCCACATTGAGGGCTCGTCCTGATTTCAGGCTGACAAGAGGCTCTTGGCTCAGAGCAGCTTCCATCAGAGACGCCGCCAAGCCCAGCTCCGGCCAAGATCATTTGGCAGGAGCGCTGGGTGCTGAGCAGTCAGTCCCCAAGGCCTGGGCTGGTGATGACAACCAGAGTGGGGAACCTCCAAACCTAGCTCTTCTTGCAGGAGCCGGTAGGGGCCAATCTGTGAGCACCTCAGGGGCATCACCTGTGGCTCAGACCTAAAATGCTGTCATTGGGCATTCAGCATGCACACCATGATGAGGTGGTTAAGTCAGGGACTCAGGGCTAGGCAGACGTGAGTTTGAGTCCTAGCTCTTCTGTTCACAGGCTATGTGATACTGAATGCCTTGCTTGCCCTCTCTGGACTCAGTACGATGGATCTCATAGGGTACCTGCCTATTAGGAGGTTAAATGAGATCGTGGATATGAGGAGCCTAGCACAGTGCTTGGCACTGAATTAACAGTAAAATTTAGGGACTTCCCTGGTGGTCCTGGCTTCCCTGGTGGCTCAGACAGTAAAGAATCTGCCTGCAATGCAGGAGTTCAGCTCAGTTCAGTCGCTCAGTCATGTCCAACTCTTTGCAACCCCACGGACTGCATGCAGCACTCCAGGCCTCCCTGTCCATCACTAACTCCCGGAGCTTACTCAAATTCATGTCCGTTGAGTCAGTGATGCCATCCAACCATCTCATCCTCTGTCATCCCCTTCTCCTCCCACCTTCAATCTTTCCCAGCATCAAGGGCTTTTCCAATGAGTCAGTTCTTCGCATCAGGTGGCCAAAGTATTGGAGTTTCAGCTTCAGCATCAGTCCTTCCATTGAATATTCAGGACTGATTTCCTTTAGGATGGACTGCTTGGATCTCCTTGCAGTCCAAGGGACTCTCAAGAGTCTTCTCCAACACCACAGTTCAAAAGCAGCAATTCTTCGGCACTCAGCTTTCTTTTGGGTTCAATCCCTGGGTTGGGAAGATCCCCTGGAGAAGGGAACAGCAACCCACTCCAGTATTCTCGCCTGGAGAATTTCATCAACAGAGGAGCCTGGTGGGCAATAGCCCATGGGGTCGCAAAGAGTCGGACACGACTGAGCGACCACAGTTTTACTTTCGCTGGTGGTCCAGTGGTTAACAATCTGACTTGTAATGCAAGGGACAGAGGTTCGATCCCTGGTCCTGGAACTAAGATCCCACTTGCCTCAGAACAACTAAGCCCGTGTGCCACAATTAGAGAGTCTGTGTATGACAACAAAAGGTTCTGAATGATACAACGAGGATTCTGCATGCTGCAACTAAGACCTGACACACCAAATAAATAAATAAAAAATTCAAAATAGTGAACTTTAGTTATACTATTGTCTTCATTATCATTATCCATTAGGTGAGAGCAGTGAGGCATACTGGAAAGAACAAGAGTCAGGAGACTTCAGTTCTAGGTCCAATTCCGCTATTATGTACTGCTACATGACCTTGAGCAGCTCACCTCACCTCTCTGGTTGTTGCTCCTTTTAGGATAAAATAGACTAGCTTTACAATTTCAAACTTAGCTCACGGAACACATGTTGGATGAGATAAAATGAGTTCTGTGGGCACATGTGAAATGGTGCCTTGTAGATCCCTCTCTAGGTCTTGGTGGGCAACATGTTTATCAGCACAGCAAAGGCAAGAGACCTGCAGAGCTGTGTTCAGGCCAGTAGTTATGAATAATAATGACGTCCTGGGAGACAGACTCATGTAATCATCACATTAAGAGATGGGTATGACTATGACTCCAATTTTACAGAAAAAGAAACTAAAGCACAGAGAGGTTAAAACATTTCTCAAGGCCACACAGCTACCAAGTAGCAAGATTTTGAATTAGGTGCTCTGAGTCCAGAGCCTATGCTCTGTCTCATCTGCAACTCCGTACCGCCTTCAGCATCGCCCACAGGTTGCTGATGGTGGAGCTGGTTTTCCAAACAATCCCTATTAACAGCCGGTGGAACACAGCTAGGCAAATCCAGGCTACAGACTTTCTGAAGTTTCTTCCAGCTTTAACAGTCATTGACTCTAGGGCTTTAAACGGCACCATGATCAGTGAACTCAGTGTCTAACCTACCACAAACCTGGTCTTTGCAAGTACAGCAGTGGCACAGGAGGGAGGCCCCAGGCAGACTCGGCTCAGACCCTGTGCTTCCAAATGACCCCTCTCCAAGAAGCCCACCATTCTGGGTAACGTCTGTCTACCCTAGAACAAAGCAACGAAAAAAAAGCAAAGTTCCGCATTTGTCAAAGCAACTGGGGGAGCCCTGCTCTTTCCACAGGATCAAACACTCTCCTATTTTTAGCAGCATCGTTTTGGCTTCTAATCAATGGAAATCTTATAGGTAAAAACCCAGGAACTCTTGATTGGGGCCGGGGAGGGGGGCTGGGGTCCCACCCATTTTGCCCCCACTCCCACCCCTGGGGCTGCTTCTAACCTGCTCAGATTATTCCTCTTAGATCAGCATCTCGGAAGCTGGGAGTTCACCGAACTTGCATAAATCAGAGTATTTCAAACGCATGAGTTCTCTTTTTGAAGGATCTAAGCAGCAAATTCTTTTGAAATGGAAATAGTGCTTAATTCGCAATTGCTGTTTAAGCCATTTCACAAGTGATCCTATTAAATTGGGGCCTCGGGAACATGTCACCCTCCTTGGAGGCTTCCTCTGCCTGTGTGTGATCTCTGCATCTTGTTGTCAGATACTGGCTGGACTCCCTCATGCTGGTTAGTGAAGACACAAAGACAGCAGATGGGGCCTTCGAGGGGCTCTTGCTCTGAAGAAGATGGACACACAGAAATTACCCGCTACAGAGGGTGGGTGTGCAGTACAGAGCCTGCACGGAGTACTCAGGGTGGTCAGCTTTCCCTGGGGAGTGGGAGGCTTCTGGGAGGGGGGCCTGGGAGCTGAAAGCATGCCTAGGAAAGAGGCCAGCACAGACCAAGGGGTGGAGGAGACCTAGGGGAGTCTGGCTAGCTACGGATGGCCGCGCTTCTGCGGACTGGGCTGCAAGGCAGGGGGCCCATGGAACCAACCACAGAGGACCTGGCTGAGCCATTCAGCGGTTCTTCTGGGCAATGAGGCTCCTCAGAAGACCTCTCAGTGGAAAATGGACACTATCAGCTTGATCCCAGGCTGGAAATGTTTGTGTTTTTTTTTTTCCCTGAGTCTGTCTGGACCAGAGGAGATGAAGAGATGCTGCCAGCTGGGTTTCCTCCGAGCACCAGACCTCTCAGGAGGCATGAATGCGTCAGTCCTGGCTCTGCCTCAGTCTCCCCCCATCAGCAACACTGCTAGCCCAGGCCTGCCTTAGCATAAGGGACACAGGAACAAAGTAACTCTCCCGGTGTCTAGGACTGAGCTCGCCAGGTGCTGCTTTTGAGAAGACTGTTTCTGTTGCAACATGAATCTTTTTCTTTATTAACACCAGAGATAATGATGGGCCATGGTGGGAAACACTCACAGTGGGAAGGGGAATGGCTGGAGCTAAGAACCTCCAAGTAATAGCCTCAGTTTTTGAACCTGGGAAGTGGGGCTGAAAATGAATGTGTCTGGGAAATGCAGAGGGTTGGGAGGGGGGCGTTTTCTTTACCCCAACAGGGCTGATTGCCTTGTTGGGCTTGGAGTCCTTCCCTCAGTCAAATTCCAGCCAAGCTCTCATCCCTCCAACAAAGGAAGTCCTTGATTCTAAAACCAAGTTGATGGTGGACCGCAGGATAATAGAAGGGAACTCAACTTTTGGGGTAACAAAAAATTCTAGTTGCATCCACCAGGAAATGGAGGCTTGTATAAACAGTGATACATGGCAGAGGGTGGGCGGACTATTCTCAAACACCCTTTCTCACTGTCCACCCCTTGGGATATTTATTTTATCCCATAGACAAACACTGCAAACATGTATTTCACACACAGGAATGGGGTACATGGAGTCATTTATGGGCTAGATTGTTCATCTGAGCCCCCAAAGTATAGCTCACGCTTGTTAGTGAGATGAAAGTCTTCAAATTGTTGAGGCCACAGAACCATTAAATATTAACCGCATAACCATTCTGCCCATTAAATTAATTTATGGGGTAACAGAAAAGCCTTTGGAACCCCTCTTGATAGACAGCGGCCCTCAAGAGCCACATAAAACAATCAGCCGACTGGCGCTTGGTAAATTTTCCGTGACGTTCATCCAATCTGCTTCATATATGTTTAAAATTAACACTGAGATCTGGGCTGTGAAACTGCCATCAGGTGGAGGTGCTGGCTGGCCAGCGAAGGCAGGGAGCCCTAAGTCTAGGGGAGATGGTCAGACTTTCCATATCTGAGTTCTGGCAGAGGAGCTGGCTATGCCGTGCACAAAGCCAGCTTCACAATCTTGGGCGCATTTGAATCCCCAGCAAATCCCAGACTCGGAGCCCATGCTCTCTAGCAGGTCCAAGGAAGATTCTGGCCAGCCAAGCAGAGCTGCCTAGGCAGGTAGTGGAAATCAAACTCTAGAGGTTCTGAGTAGCATGTCCAAGGACAGGTGGAAGCAAGACAGGGCTGGCCGTGGAGTGGACCGCACATGGCCCTGACTGTGCGGCCGGCTTGGGGGGCGCAGTGATGCCAAGTGAAAGGCTGGACCCTGAGTGGCACAGACCAGACGACTGCGTGGCAGGGCTGTGACCTGTGAAGCTGGAAGGCAGTGACCACGGACTGCAGCTGGACTTATCACTAATGATCATTCCAAGGTCATTCCAAGGTCTCAGACAATCGGACCACAGATCCCAGCTTTCAAGTTCAGCAGAATTAAAGGTCACTTCTGCACTGCCCCACCCCCCTCTGCCATTCTCAGAGTAAATGACCGTCTCCAAGCCGCCTGGCGGCCTGGTGAACCCGTGACATTGCTCTTGTTGCCTGGCTCTGAGCAGTTCACATCTATGCTAATTAGGTTAGGGGGCCCCCTCTCCTCTTGCAGACCCCACTTAATGGTTTCCTAGCCAGCAGTAGCACCACTGGGGCCCCAGAGTCCTCATCCTGACTTAGGAGTCCTGTTCAAAGCCTGATCCCAGGAGATAAGATGTTATCACTTTCTTGCTCCAGACAACCCAGGAGACGGCATTTCCATGGAGCCCAACTGCAAATGCCCTGGGCTCCACCGGCTCAGGGAGGCCGAGGCTGATGTAAACCATAGGTCCCAGTGGCAAAAGGCTTCCTCCTGCCCTGTGCCCTTCCTCAAATAGCTCTGCCCATTTGTTTAACTGCTTGAGACAGGAATAAAGAGAAATAAACACGCAGGCTGCAGCCATCAATTTAACTGGAATTGGCGATTGCCCTTAAAAGAGAAAAATGGATATTGATCTGAAGAAGAGAAACTTCTAGCTTAAGGAAATTCATCAACAGGGCATCCTTTTACCTTAAAGGCAGAAAAAGTGACTGAGCATAATTTGCACAGTCACAAAATTCAAACTTAGGATAAGGGAGAATATTTGGGAGTGCTTGCTTCTCCGTCCTCTTGGGAACACAGTTACATAATTGAGCAACTAGGTTCTTATTTAAATATTTTATTATTGACAAGTACTCCAAATTACAAAATATTTATGCAGAAAGGAGCCTTATGGTAACAACTCCATGTAGGGACAGAACATTTCAGAAGTTACAAACACTGTGAGATACATTCTCCTGCTCAACCCCTTCATGAACCCCATGAGACAGTTATTTTTACCCCCCATCTTACAGATCAGGAAACGAGCTCAGAGAGGTATAGCAACTTGCCAGGGTCACACAGCTAGTCAGTGGGGCACTGGGATTCAACCCCAGCTCTTCTCACTCTAATACCAGCACTCACAACAAAACATTATCATCCACTTGCTTCTCCTCAAGATTCTTGAGTCAGACTCCACAACAGTTTTCACTTAACTAGGAAATTCCATCTCCATTAAAAGCCAGTAGTGCCCCGTGATAACACTGAATTGTTTGGGTGTTGTAATAATAATAACAAAAAGCCAGCATCCATCAAATGCTTCCTCTGTGCGGACACTCTGCACGGCTGCCTTGCGCCTGTCCGGTCACTGCATCCTCACGGCTACACTCTGCAAGGTACCAGTCTCCTTGCCATTGGACAAGTGTGGAAACTGAGGCTCCGGGAAGTTCAGTAAGTTGCCCGAGTTCACACAGCCAGCAGGCATTCAAACCCAGGTGGTCTGGCCATCTAGAGGCCATGTTCCAAGGCCACCGAAGTGGCAGCCTCGCGTCCTCACTGCAGGGGTCCCAGGCTCTGGACAAAGTAGAAAGACAAACGGGTTCTGCTTCATGACCCTGCGGTCACTGCCTGTCTGTTTTGGGGCTTTGGCTGTTCTAATGTACGTACGTACGTGTGTGTGTGTCTGTGTGGTGAGTTTTTTCATCTATAAACATGTGTACATGAGCGTCCGTATTTACCAAGACTTCTGTGTATAAACAAATATGCATTTCAGATGATACTGAACCCGAGACTGATTCCAAAATGTCCCAAAGAGAATTCAAAGAAAGAGTTCTCCTGTATCCAGCAAGATGCCACACACGAAATCCTTTCAGCGGAGGTCCCTGCACAGAGCCCCCAAGCTGGTGGAAGTGATTTAAAGGAGTGTTTTGTAAACACAGACGTATCCTGAAAGGAGTAGAGCCCACAGCCCTTGCGCCCCAGAGGCAGTCTAGTCCTGGGGTGACCCCTCCCTGAGGGACACCCACACCCACCCCTCTGGCCAGGAAACACCGGGCCTCAGGGTGCACTTGCTAAACTACAGCAGAGAGTTTTGAATGGACAACCCTCTTTTTTAGATGCACAGAATCTCTGGCAGGTGGACCACCCCTCCCCAGCCTCAGACACCCTCTTACCCGGCAGTACTCATCGATGGGTTTCAGCCTCTTCACAGCTACATCCCGGATGTGGCTCCTCCGGAAGAGGATTTTGCCTGGAAGAAGAGAAGCTCATGAGCGGGGTGATTCTGGGTGAAGCTGCCATAGGAACCTGGAACCCCACGTTCCCTCTCCCTCAGCTTCTCAGCATCTTAGCTGGCCACCAAACGCCCCCACCTCCGCCCGCTGCCAAGGAAACAAGAGAGGAGTGGTCACCTCTCCCTGGGGGCAGGAGACGCCCCAGGCTGAGGGTCCAGGACCTCTGGGGCAGGTGAGGAGCCCCAGAGGCTGCCATCTTGACCAAATCACCTTGTCTGGGTCTAATGGCAGGATCCATGCCCCAACGTGGGTGCGGCTCTCCAGTGACCTCACGAATAAATACAAAGGGTGGCCCAACCCACACGCTATGCTTTGTTTTCAGGCCCATCCCTCCTTGAGAAATCTGCCTTCGTTCCTGCCAGCTGGGCAGGAATTCCTATTCTTAGCTTAGGTGGGTGGCTATTTCCAGGGCAGGCACAGGCCAGTACAAGGAAGAGCGGCTACCCCAGCCCAATGGACCCCTCAGCTGGGCTGGTAGATCCCTCTACAAGTATGGGCAAGGCTTCTGGGAAATGCCAGCTCCCAAACCTTCTCTATTGGTTACACTTAGAATCTGAACTCCTGGGTCTGATGCGTAGTGGCCATCAATGTCCAGGTCAGTGCCTCCTTTTTAGAAGACTTCCTTGATTGCCGAGCTGAGAGTAATTACCCTTTTTCCAGAATACCTACACATTTTGTCTAGTCCTAAGACACACACCACATTCTGCCATGTACTGCTGACATTCGTGAGCCCCCTCTACCAGGGGCCTGTCTGACTCATCTTAGGGCCCGAAGAGCCCAGCATGTGGTGAGGGGCTCACTTCATGGCTTTAACAGGCATCTGTTGTCCCAAGACCACCCAGTTCCCCTCTGGAGAGCCTCCTTCCTCCATTTCTAACCGTGTGGTTCAAGTGGAGCTGACAACACCCCCGTCAGCAATGGTAGGCATGTGACCCAGTCTAGCTACCCAGAGTCACAGTGATTGGCTCAGGGACGGGCAAGAGGACAGGATCTGGACCAACGAGGGTCGGCCCTGAGACCTCTGCTGGTGCCCTCTTCCTCCCAGTGTTTGCTCCCACGCTTGCTAAGCTGGCAGGATGAAGGCCTGGAGCTCCTAGTGACCATCTCTATCCTTGCCAGAGATGGAAACAAACCAAGAGAAAGGATCTGAGCCTGGGACAGAGCTGGTGCTCAATAATTTTTCCTTTTCTTTCCTCTTTTTCTCAGCTGTACCATGTGTCTTATGGGGTCTTTGTTCTCCAACCAAGGATTGAACCTGTGCCCTCAGCAGTGAAAGCGTGGAGTCCCAGCCACTGGACTACCAGAGAATTCCTTCAGCAAATGTTTCCTGAATGACTGAAAAGCAGAGCCAAGAGATGGTGAAGGGCAGACCCATTTGACATCATTTGAGCCGCTGGATATAGCTGTTCCTGAACCCAGGGTCTACCTGGGACTTTTCCCTTATATAAAATAATACAATTTTTTAACATTGAAACTTGTTGGAGATGCGTTTTAATCACTTGCATCTCATTTAGGAGTCCTAAATGAGATGATTCCCATTGAGTGAACAAATAAATAGACTGCAGGTTAAGATACTTAAGCTTCCTCTACTGTTATCCTTTGGTCACTAAGTTGGGTCTGACTCTTGTGCGACCTCATGGACTGCAGCCCACCAGGCTCCTCTGTCCATGGGACTTCCCAAGCAAGAACACTGCAGTAGTTGTCATTTCCTCCTCCAGGGGAATCTTCTCGACCCAGGGATCGAACCCACACCTCCTGCTTGGTAGGCAGATTCTTTACCACTGAGTCACCAAGCATGAGCCTTGTGTTGGTCTAGGTTGTCTCCCCAGAAGTGGACCCAGAGATGAGGAAGTGAGTGCAAGTTGTTTGGGAATTGATCTTGGGAATTAAGGCAGGTCAGGCAAGGAAGTGTCACCCTGCCAGTTAATCACCCGATGGCGGCAGCTCAGGTCTGTTGAGGAACTCGAGGCGCGTGTAGAACGCACTACAGAGGTATCCTCGACGAGGGCGAGGAGACTGGGGTGTTCACCGCCAACGCCCTGCTTGTCTGAGCTTCTGAGAGCACTGCTTCACAGGCGCTCCTGGCTGAGGATGTTCCCATGGCTAGGACAAAGCTCCCAGTTGTCCGCGTGAGCAGACTCTGGCAGGCAGAGTGGGATGGAAAGGGGCCCTGGGGGCCCTGGAAGCAGCTGCTACAGTGCTCCCTGACTTCCCTGTCACCACAGGTACTGGTCACCAGCCCTTTTCCAGCCAGACTGCCGAGTACCTAACTCATTAAATCGCGTGTGACTTCTTGCTCATTTGTGTCCCTCACCCCTCCACGCTCAGCGTCAACCGGAGGCCCTGCAGCGGCTGCTTCCTCCTCTTTCACCACACCTGCACTGAGCACAAGCCTCTGCATACAGCAGGCGTCCAATAGGCCCTTGTTGATCCAAGCACCTCCCTCCCTCTCTCAGATGCTCCCTCAAGCTCCCCTTCCTCCCTTTCTCATGGAAGCCTGGTAGAGGGGCCGCGTCCCAGGCAGAGAGGTGACACTGTGCAGACGACGGTGTCATCAAGATGAATGGGCTCCTCCATGTGTTCCTTTTGAAAGGAGATAAAATGTGATTTATCAAGACATGAGAGGCGACCATCTTTCCTCGGGAGAAGATGTCACAGAGTTGGTATTCCTGGCCTCTTTGTCTCCTCCCCTTTTTTTAGCTGCCTGTCGATCTGTTGCCTGAGGGCCATAGGAAGTACACGTGTACAGCCAGAGGGGATGGCGTGTGAGATAAACGTGCGGTGGGAGGAGACCCGCTCTCCAGACCTATGAAATGACAGGCGGCCCTGAGCAGGGTTCTGGGCCTTCTACCCGAGCCGGTTAGCTGTCAGGAGCTGGAGGCCACCCAGGCTCAGTGACACCAGCAGCCCAACGGTATCCCACAAGAACCTGGAGCACTTGCGGGGAGGTAGAGCACCTGGAGGGGCGGGGACCGGAGTTGGGGGCGGGCTGGCCCTCAGACCTGGCTCTGTCCTGTGCTTCTTTCAAAGGGGGAAAAAGTAACTGATCCACCCTCCAAAACTAGCACTCCTGCTCTTTCTCATCCTATCGCAGGACAAAAAAGAGCAGAGAGATGGGGAGACAAACTAGGTCCCTCTTCTGGACCTCCATCTCAGGGCTGGCCAAGCCTATGACTGGGTTTGGTATTCCTGAGATATACAGATACAGATATAGATATAGACATAGATACATCAGATAGGACCTGATCCAGTTGCTGAGACAGAACTAGCAAAAAAAAATTAATAGTTAAGGGACAGTTAAGGCCTCCAGACATGCAGAAATTTAGAAGAGAGGGCTGGGGTAGCCGAAACAGGGAGGGGGCTGGGAGGGCTCCTCACCCTACCTTGCCCCTCAAGCCCACCCTCTGCAGTCATGCCTCCAGGCTGGACACCTCCCATCTCCCTCCCAAAGCTTGTGGGTCTGTTGCTCAGGTATAAAGTCAGAGGAGAATTTCTGTACAAGCTATTTCCCAGTTGAGTTTTTGGACTCCCAACAGGGCTTCCCTCCTTCTCACTGAAATCCTGACTGGAGCACTGTCTTCTTTTCTTGGGGCCTTGGCACAGGCTGCCAGGAGTCGGGGAGGGGAGGGGGAGGGAGGGCAGATCTGGAAGGGACTCTACGGTCTTGACTTCTCTGTTAGGAATCCAAACCACACTTGGAAGGCCAAACCGGTGACCATATTAAAAGGGAGAGAAAGAGAAAGGAGGAGGAGGAACATCCCCATTAAGGAAGTCGGGTTCACGGGGCATTAAAGGCCTCTTGTAAATGTAATTCAGCCCGTTTACGGCAAGGCCAGGAGAGGCCCCTGCCAGAGCCTTCAAAGCCAGGCAGATGCAGCCCCAGAAATATGATAAGCATCGTAAGGAAGATTACACTCAGGACCTGAGACAGACCTCAGGATTAACTCATTCCTGAAAGCAGAGAAGAGACCTGTTGAGCCCAATAGGGCCTGAGCCTGTGAGCGGAGGCCCCTCTTCCTGCCACTCTGGGCTGGGCTGAGAGGTTGAGGGGCACTCAGCTGGAGTCCTGGGCTCAAGTCGTGCCAGAGCGGCAGGCTGGCTGTGTGCACAGGCCCCTCCACACCAGGGCCTGTGCATTCTCATCTGGAGACTGAAAGGCCGGGTCTTGGTGGCTGCTCCCTTCACAGTCCTAAGATGCATGTTGGGGTGGGGTCGTTGAGGGGTCAGAGGAGGAGTGAGGGATAATAGGAGCTAGGTGGTTACTCTTGCCAGGCACAGGCTAAGAGTTTCCCATTGGGTTCTTTGACCTAATCCTCACCACTTTAATTTATTTTTAAATTTTTCTTGTAAGTTTTTTTTTTAAGTCTTTATTGAATCTGTTACAATATTGCTTCTGTTTTATGTTGGGGTTTTTTTTTGTTTTTTTTTTGACTGTGAGGAATATGGGATCTTAGCTGCCTGACCAGGGATCGAACCCATACCTGCTGCATTGAAAGATGAAGTCTGAACCACTGGACCACCAGGGGAGTCCCTGTACCACGACTTTATTAAAGCAACTGCTTTTTCTATCCCCACTCTGCCCAGGAGGCAATGGTGGCTCAGAGAGGTTGAAGAACGTGTCCTAAGTCACACAGCTATTAAGTGGCTGAGTTGGGATTTCAACCTGGGGTTTTGAAGCTAAGATAGTGAGAGCGAGAGAGAAGGCAACAAATCTCCAAAGAATTCCTTGGGCTCAGATCATGTAAGGCGGTGAGAGCCACTGAGGATGTTCTTGCGTGTGTGATGGGAATGTGATTCACATCTCCTCCACACCAGGTGCTGGGCTGGCGATCTGGGGAGCAGCTGCCTTGGGGGCTGAGTGGGAATGAAGCAAGCAATGAAACAAGCACCGATTGTGGAGGATGCCCTGCGCTACAGGAGTCTCTGCTGACCAGACACGAGTGAATGAGTGAGTGGGTAAGAGTGAGCAAGGGAATGAGCAAAAGGACCAACAGACCAACGAGGCACGGAAGGAGAGGTGACCCTAGTGGACTCGGGGAGGAAGAGCTCCCCGAAATGGCAAACCTCCCTGTCCTTTAAGGAGCCCTTAATGCCCCACCCCCATCCCCAGCCTGGCTGAGCAGGTGCCAGCCCAGTGGGAACAGGGGGATGCTCACCCTCATAAGCAGGAGGGCATCACATGGGGAGGCTGGCTCTGCCTGACCCCCCGCCCCCCTGCAATCTGGCCTGACCTTCTCACCATGAGTGTCCACTCTGGGCAGGGACACACAGGTGGGCATTGACTCAGGAGGTCCCTGCATTTAGGTGGCAGAGTGTTTCTCCCTCCCACACAGGATACCAGGCACTTAATGAAGCATCTTAGTGGCACGTGAGGGGTCTTGGTAGTTGGCATTTGCTTTTAAAGAATTAATTATTTCAAGGAGAGAGATGAGGACATGGCTCCTTCTCACTGGTCGGGAGAAGTGGTTAAAGAAAGGACTGAAACTTCTGAGAGCTGTTAACCCCAAGTTCCTCCTTGTGAAGTGTGGTAACTACAGGGATTCCTTGAGCAGGAGTTGGGGGTTCAGGCACATAGGAAGAGCAGAAACACCAGACATGGTACCCATTGTGGGGGATCCCCCACCCCAGCCATGCGGAGCCTGCGGAAAAACTCCATGAACCAGGCACGTGTTCTGACAAATGGGCAAGTACCCACTGCATGGGGGTAATGAGAGGGTACTGGCTACAGGGGAAATAGGAGAGGGCTGGCCTCGTGTGGTCTGTCCAGGCTGATCTATTCTTGGCAGCCTCTCCTCTTCAAAATCCACAGCATATATGCATGCACGAATATATCCTCATATAACTCCCTCTTCCTTGCTATTTTTGTCATCTGAAATGCCATCCATCTACCCATCCCTCCTTCCAATCATCCATCCATCCATCACTGTCTTGATGGAGAGCCTGCTCCACTGATAACAGATGGGGGAGGCCCTGCTCTCAAGGTGTTTAGCTTCTAGGAGGGGAGGGGATGTGTATGGAAGGGATATAGTCTCTGATTTCCATGGAGACTGAGGAGGAGAAGAGCCAGCCACACAAAGCTCCAGGGCAAGAGGGCTCAGACAGAGGCAGACACAGAGCAAAGATGGAAGATGGAAAAGAGGCCATGAGGAGTCTTGCAAGCCACAGAAAGGAGGCCGGTTTTCGTCTAAGTGCCATTGGGCCTGCGGACCCAAATCCCTCCCTATATAAGGCTCAATTTCTATCATCTAAGGCCTTCTCCAGGAAGCCTTCCTTGAACGCCTGCCTCGCCCTCCTTTACCAGCCTCCTGGACCACTGGCAGTCACCCCACTCTTGCCCTCCCCTCCTGCTGTCATGGGGAATTTGCGAGGGAACTACCATCCTCAGGGGACCCCTTCACCTTCCCAGGGGTCCCTGATGCACAGGCCAGCTCCCCGCAGCCACCCTGCCCTCTGAGGACACAGGTGCTCCCAACCCTCTCTCTTCAGTGCAACCCAGAGAACTGGGGCATCAGAGGGACTTGCTTAAATTAGAGGGAGACCACAGGAGGCCACAAGGTTCACAGACCACAGGACACAGAGTCCTCATTTTCCATGAACATCACTCCTGCCTGTCTAATTGGATCTGAGGACAAAAAGGAAAGGAGAGTGACTCAGGCTCCCAGGGCTGCCAAAGCAAATGACCACAAACAACAGAAATGTGTTCTATCCCAGTTCTGAGGCCAGAAGTCTGAAATCAAAGTGTCAGCAGGGCTGCGCTCCCCTTGAAGGCTCTAGAGAACAATCCTTCTTCGACTCTCCCAGCTTCTGGGGCCCTAGGTGTTCCTTGGTTTGCAGCAGCATCACTCCAGTCTGTGCCTCAGCCTATGTCTCAAACCTCCCTCTGCCTTTCTCTTGTAAGGACACCTGTCTTTTGGTTTCAGTTCAGTTCAGTTCAGTCGCTCAGTTGTGCCCGACTCTTTGCGACCCCATGAATCGCAGCACGCCAGACCTCCCTGTCCATCACCAACTCCTGGAGTCTACCCAAACCCATGTCCATCGAGTCGGTGATGCCATGCAGCCATCTCATTCTCTGTCATCCCCTTCTCCTCCTGCCCCCAATCCTTCCCAGCATTAGGGTCTTTTCCAATGAGTCAACTCTTCGCATGAGGTGGCCAAAGTATTGGAGTTTCAGCTTCAACATCAGTCCTTCCAATGAACACCCAGGACTTATCTCCTTTAGGATTTAGTGCCCATCTTAAATTCAGGATGACCTCATGTCAGGATCCTCAATTTAATTAATGGGTCTGCAAAGACCCATTTCCCAACTAAGGTCATGTTCACAGGTTCCAGGGGTTAGGAAGTGGACATATCTTTTGAGAGCTACTCTTCAACCCACTTACAAGGCTTATGGGAGAGTCCACAGGGCTGACCAGACACTTTAGAGAGTCTTGATCCCTACTTGGATTGTAATCATCCTGAGGTCAGGCATGACTTTCTCTACTCCCTTTAGCCCTGGCAATACTTGGCATGGAGCTGGGTGTAATGAATGTGGGTGTTGCCTGATACCCTTAGGAGGGATGGGGCAGTGTCTGGAGAGAGGGGGTCAAGGGTCTCTGGAACCTAAAATGGGAGAGACAAACTGCTAGTATCTGCAAGCTAAGTGAATGGGGGACAGGGGTCCTCTCTGGCTCTGTGGGCTGGTGTGGTACCCTGGGGAGAAGCGACAAATTTCCCAAAGCAATTAGAGGAAAGAAGATGTGAGGGTTACTAGAGGGACTCCCCACCCTAACCAAAATGCCATGTATGAACGTTTGTGCCCCTCAAAATTCATGTTGAAACCCTAATGCCCACCGTGATGGTAATTAGGAGGTAGGGCCTGTGGGAGGTGACGAGGTCATGAGGGTGGAGCGTTCATGAACAGGATTAGTGCCCTTACAAAGAGGGCCCTGCAGAGCTAGCCCTTCTGACATGTGAGATGCAGAGAGAAGTCTGCAGCCTGGAAGAGGGCCCTCACCTGACCATGCTGGAACCCTGATCTCAGACTTCCGGCCTCTAGAACTATGAGAAATCAATTTCTGTTGTTTACAAGCCACCCAGGCTGTGGTATTTTGTGATAACAGCCTGAACAGATAAGACAGGGTGACGAGGCACAGGCAATGCCTATGGAGAGGAAAAGGGAATAATTAATCTTCTACTCCCCCAGCTTTCTGCAGGCTCACGACCTGGCGTGGGTCCTTGGGTGAAGTGGGTCAGGCCAGAAAACGAACCCTGTGTCCGACAGCCCAGCTTGGGTGCCTTGCACGGCTGTGGTGCTGACAGACTGATGAAGACAGACGCTCTTAAATAAAAAGCCTTGGGCGGAGGAGGACCAAGAGAACCTAATGCCTGAACCTGCTCAGGGCTCTTCCTTCACCACGAAAAACAACAAAAAACACCCTTCCTTCATTTTCATGCCTTCAATTTCAAAGGGGCTAATACTACTAACCCCCAACTCCAGGAGTAACCCCAGCGGGCAGGGACCCAGACTGCTCCAGGGAGAAACAGCCTGGGACTTCATTAATCATTCAGACCTGAGTACAAAGAGGCATCAGCTTTTCACTGGACAACAGGGTCTGGTTAGGGGAGAGAACACAGAGGCTCTGAAGGAAGGGAACACAACACGTGGAGGGGAAGAGAATGGAGAAACAAGGTCAGCCTTTGCCGGCTCCCCAGGTTTCTGCAAGCTGATCCTGCCCTCGATGCTCAGCTGTTTGCTGACTGCAGCGGAAAGGCAGGCCCCTGCTTGTCTCTCCAGAGCTGCCCCTGAAGCCTGTATGCTGTCTCTGACCTGCTGCAGTCTGGGGACAGCTGGCCACCGGCTCACACCTGCTCTCAGCCTCTGATGTGGCCGAGACGACAGCCCCACTCTCTGCGGCCTTCTGCCTGGCTCAGTCTGCACTCTGCCCCCAAGCCTGCTTCTTACATGCTACACCTGGCCTTGCTTGCCCTTGACCCAGACCAGTAGAGACAAAAGGCCCTGTGGGCTGGGGGAAGGCTGGGGGGAAGCCCAGATGCTGAGGCCGGAAGCAGTAAGCACACACAAGTTCTGCAAGGACCTGGTCCCACTGAGGAAGGTCCACAGCCCAGGGAATCCTGACTCCATGCCCTGAGTTCTGGCTCCCACGAATCTTTTTCTTCTAAATCCATGCCAAGATCCCACCTTGGCTTAAAGTCTAGCATGGTAAGCATTTGTGGATTTTGGCTGTCAGAATTTGTGCCTGTTTTCTTTGGAGGAATAACTTCTCCTTCATTCTCAGTCTGTGTGATTTTAGGAAGGCTCATCCTACCCTAAACTCCTGGAGTTACCAATTAGTATAGTCCAGCCACAGATGGGCATGTGACCCAAGTTGGTCGAGTGAGAATCAGAATGGGACTTTGGTAGAACCACCAGAAAGAGAAGTGCTCCTTCTACAGGGGCTGCTAACTCATCAACTGTAAGTCCCAAATCGCTAGGAAGCATCTTTGCACTTCCCCATCACCATTTGGGGAAAGCCTGAGAATGAAGTCACCAGAGAAGAAAGCAAAGCTGAGAGCTAGAGACCCAGCCATGCCTGAAGCCATTACCCCTGAGGTTTTCAGTTGGGTGAGTCAATAAATTTCCACTTTTTTCTTAAACCAGATGGAGATGGGTCTAGTCCTTGTCACCAGGAGGCTCCTTCTTTAGGTGGGTCAAAAAGTTCATGTCAGTTTTTCTGTAACATCTTATGAAAAAACCTCCATGAATTTTTGACCAACCCAATACATCTAGTTCTTTACATCATTTCAATACATCTAGCTCACACTGTGTGATATGAGACAAGTCATAACCTAATTGAATCTCCGTCTCCTCAAACTGCAAAAGGGCACAGTAATGTCTAACTCAAAGGATTATCATGAGGAGCCAATGAACAAGTGTATTAAAGCATTTAATGTGGAGCCCAGCCCATAATAAATGTTGAACGAATGGGATCTCTTAGGAGCCGACAAGTCCAGGTCAAGTAGGTGTGGGGTGGGGTGAGGTGGGGTGGGGCGGGGCGGGGCTGGGCACCACCTGGCCCGCCCACCTCCTCACTGGGCACGTGGGGTCCGGCGCTGCAGCGTTCCTTGTGCACCCTTCCACCTGGTTTCCCCACCCAAGGCCGAACGCTAACTCCCTTCAGCCTGTAGAACCTTTCCCGATTCAAACCCTGCCCCCTAAACACACCGTGTTTCCCCCATGGCTCCCGTTTCTCCTCTTCCTCCATCCACCCGATTCAAAGAGCAGAGAGCGTGACACAATCGAGGCAGGATTACTCACTCCATCCGCCCGCCTTGGGCACTCTGGGATGACTCACACAGGTGCGGCTGCCCCTCAGCACTCTCCGCCTCCGCTTCCACACACTCAGGGAAACAGAGTTACAAACTCCACTGGGGTTTTGTCACCAAGAAAAACCTTAACCCTCCTGCAGCCGCAGCACACTTACAGTAAGAACCGGCACGCCGAGGAGGGAACAGCCATCTCCCAAGTTCTGGCGTGGAGGCGCCCACTCCCAGTGCAGTCCAGGCTGAAGGGAACAAAATCACTCCTCCACCCCCAGTGGGGCTGGGGGCGGGGGGTGGTTTCTGGGTGTCTGTCAGAAAGCAAGCCCCAAGTCCTGGAGGATCAGAGGTTTTAATCTGACTTCACTGAACCAAATGGAATTGAAGGTTTTTTGAATAGTTTTATAGAGTTATGGGACCAGAACAACTTTCTTCTTTATTTTCTATAAGAAAGCGCTTTTTGGGAAGGGAAATGTAAGGGTTGCAAGGAGTTGGACACGACTGAAGCGACTTAGTATGCACACATAATATACATACAGCAAAGTGCATATGCATGTATAAAACTCAATGAATTTCACAAACTGAGCCCCCCAATGTAACCAGAACCTAGGCCAAGAAATGGAGAAGAACTTCATGGCACAGGAACAGATTTCAAGTGGGGGTTTTTTGGTACTTCGGGGCTGGCATGGATGTTAGACCTCTGGACTGGCATGGATGTTAGACCTCTGGACTAACAGGGTGGGTCATATCTGTTGCAGAGAGGGGACACTAACACATTTATTGATTTTAGTGATATTTAATTTTATTTTAAAATACATGCTTTATCATTTAATTCAAGCTGCAACAAATTTAAATGCACAGTGAATGTAGATCCCTGATATGAGGGAAGTGTGAAATGTGAACATGTTTGATTTGTTAATTGGCGTTAATTAGACAAGGAATAAATTACCTACAAGCTTAGCTATGGGAAGAACAGTGGAGATAGAAACAAAGCCTTTGAATTTGCTGACTTGTTCTCCCTTGAGTTGGAGAATACCCAGGGTAGTCTTTAGCCCTGACATAGGCTGGAGATATTTCATGAGCTATAAGGTCTTATTTTATTTATTTATTTGACAGCGCCAGGTCTTAATTGTGGCATATGGGATCTTTAGCTGGTGGCATGCGGGTTCAGGCTCCCTGCATTGGGAGCTCGGAGTTTTAACCACTGGACTGCCAGGGAAGTCCCTGTAAGAACTTAGTTTAGAGAAGCCCAGGTCTTATGAATTGCCTGTAAGGTAGCCAGCATCTCAGGATTTCCGACAGATATCAGCTCAGAGAAGGATGTTTGTCCCAATGGCGCCATGGATTGGCAGAGAATGTGGGCTGCCCCAGCTTGACTCTGGGAGGAGAGGGAACATTGCAAGGTGGCCCTGAGCCTCAGGGAAGGAAGAGGTTTTGTACTAAATATAATAGCATTTAAAGTGGCCACACTGAGGACAAATGTCACTTGGGTACCACTGAGGTTCCTCAGAGCGCAGGCTATGGCCTCATTCAGAGCTGAGCTTGGACAGGGCTGAACGCACCCTGGCAGGTACTCGGTAAACCATGTAATACTTACTCCAATGGTGGGACAGGTGGCAAAGGCCGAGGGCACTGGCCTTCCCAGCCACGCACGGTCACACTAGTCTGGTTTCACCTTTCAGCTGTATTTTTCTATTCTTGGTCTAGTGGAAACATTAAGAGAAACTAAAAATCTAGGACTGTTGAACTGCCAGCAGCAGGATCAGGGTGTGGGTTGTAGAGCTGAGAGGCCCAAGGTCTTTAAAATGTCTGTGTCCCAGGCACCTTCAGCTGCCTGAACATCAGGGTTCTCATTTGGCAAGTGGTATCACAGGGCTGGGATGTGGATTGGAAACAGCACTTGGGGCAAACACAGTGCATGGTGCTGGGCATACGCGAGGAGCGATATGAGACACCTGCTGTTACAGAGAAGGACGAGGATGAGGCATGACGCTTGGCCAATGGTCCCTAATCTTAAGTCTGCCTGATTTCCAATTCCACCCCCATCCCACCCCTGCTCCTAGTCCTTTTTTCCACCCAGAAGCCCAAATATTTTTTTAAATGAAATCTTTCCTGGGACTTCCCTGGTGCTCCAGTGGTTAGGACACCACCCTTAACACTGCCAAAAGCGGGGGCTCAATCCCTGCTCGGGGAACTAAGACCCTGCATGTGGCTTCCCAGCACACTGAGAATAAAATCTAAACTCCTCACTGCAACGGGCAGGATCTGACTCATGCCTCTCTCTCCATCTCACCTCCCCAGGCCAGCACCAGGCATGTGGGGATTTAATTAGCACCACAAACACATCCAGAGCCTTCTCACCTCGGGCCTGAATGCCTGCCATTCCCTCTCCTGGGACAATTCCTGCTGCCCTTTGCATGGCGAACGCCTTCTATCCTTTGGGTCACCTCATTTCGAGGCCTTGGCAGACCACTCTGCCTCCCTCTCCCAGGGCTTGATTGATTCTCTCCTAGATTTCACTGAGATTTGTAGTGATCTTGCCTCTCTACTTGCCTCTCTTAGTGAGATCCTATATGGGGTCTCCTTAAGGCCCAGCAGAAGGACAGGCAGGCAGTGGCCCTTGGTTGACATTTGCTGCTGCATAAGTGTGAGTGTGTGTGTTGACACACCTTTGCTCCAGACTGTCTCTTATTTTTACCCACACACACACACACACACTAGTATACATAGCTCACCCCACACACACTGGGGCCTGCTGGACCAGACCGGGGCCACAGCAGGGACAGACTCACCCTCCAGGATGCAGATAGAGTGGGGCCAGAGAGTGTGGTTAGCTCAGAGCCCAGCATCGGGGCCAGGCGGTCCCCCACTCCGTGTGGGTGTGGGTGCGGCGGGCGTGGTGGGCATGGCTCAGCACCCTCCCTCTGGGAGCCCAGGAATAAAGGGCCCTATTCAGCCCTGGCAGTCGCAGCTCCTCCCTGCCAGGGGAGGCTGCCCTCAGGAAAGGGGACGGTGGGACGCTGGGCAGTGCTTCCCGGCAAGCTCTCCCTGTGGCATGGCCCACAGCAGGGACGGAGGGTTTAGGGGGGAGCAGGCAGTCAGGGATCCAGGGCCTCTGGGGCTTGAAGAGACAGAGCAGAAAGGCCCAGCCAGATGAGGAGGCTGTGGGGCAGGCCAGGGCAGTCCTGGTTCAGCGGGCAGTGCTGAAAGGCCTGGTTCACTGTCGATGCTCTGAAGTAGAGGAAAATCCCCAGGATGTGGAGGTCCATTGGATAATTGCCCCATAACCACAAGCCTGGCTGTGCCAGCCAGAGGGGTTCTTGTCTGGCATTCTGGAGTGGACACTGTTCCCAAAGCCGGCTTTTCTTGAGCTCTGGCTCTGTTGGTAGAACTGAGCCCAGACAATCAACTCTCTTCAGCAACCTCCTACCAATATCTTCCTGGATTCTATCACCTCCTGCAATTGAGGTGAGGATGATATAAACAATAGCTCACATTCACTGAGTAGTTGGTGTGTACAAAGCACTGTGCTGGGTACTTTATATTTATTCTCTTATTTGATCTTCACATCAACCTATGATCTAGGTAACTGGGTCCCATCTTACAGGTAGGTAAACTGAAGGTCAGCAAAGTTGAGTGACCTGCCCAAGGTCACACAGCCAGTAAACGGCAGAGCTGGAACTGGATGTGTCATGGTCTCTCTTTGGCAGTCTGAAAGTTCCTGGCCTCTTAATTCTTTAGCTGTATTCCTTCTTTTCTGTGCATGTTTCCCCAGGTGGTACATCCCAACCCTACTCCACCCCATAAACATGGTCAGGATGTATCATTCACTCACTCCCTAATCATTCAGCTTTCCCCGATGTGTGTGTTGACTGCGGGCTGGGACGTGATGGGGAACACTATGCACAGCACGGGGCCCCTCCCCTCCCAGAGAACAGGGTCTGGGTGGGTACTGTGCCGCAGAGCAATCAGTTATGATGGGGACATACAAGAGGGAGACAGGCCTGAAAGGCGATAGGAATGCACCAGGTTAAGGGTAGGGAAAAGAATGTTCCAGGAGGATGGGAGAATGTGAGCAAAGGGCCAGAGATAAAAGAAACCAGCTAGGGTGAGTTCAGTGTGGCTGGCAGAGTGAGAGAAAAAGAGTGTATGTGTGAATGTGTGTGTGTGTGTGTGTGTGTCTGTGTGTGTGTCTGTGTATAAGTGTGTTGGGAGGTTATGAGATGTGGTACTTGAACAGACAATGGTAACAGGGGCTCAATCACATGGACCACACAGCAGAGGAGAGCCACTGACTTTATACATTGCAGAAACACATGTTCCTGAACTCTTATGGCCACAGACCACAGATTACTCCTGGGAAGACACAGTCCCCTTAGACCCTTCCGAAGCCCTTCTCCCTCAAGTTTGAACCCTGAGGGGGACACACTTGTCTGGCACGCATAGCACAAGCTCAAACCTGTGTTCTCACCAGTATCTGCACCTACCACAATCCAAATGGATCCTGGGGGGTAAAACCAGGAGATCCTGGAGGTCACTGTGCCCAGCTCCCTCACTTTCTGAGGTCTAGGCTGAGCACAAAGAGGGCCATGTCTTGCTTGACTTCGCAGAGCAAGTTAGCAGCCAGGCTGGGACTCGGCAGGACTTGGGCTGGCAGCCTGGTTCCAGGGTGGAATTTGTAGCGTCTGCACTTAAAATTTACATTCCCCAGAGTCCCCAGCTCAGCCGTTTTTCTTACTTCCAATTTTTACCCCAATCCTAACCCAACAACAAGAGCTGCCACCATTGACACCATCTCACAGAACTGAGGACTCAAAGGAGCGTGTGGCAGTCTGCCTTCAAGGTGGTCCCCAGTGGCTCTGGCCTCCTGGTCCTCACGCCTTGTATCGCCCCCTCCCACAGTGAATAGGGCCAAGCTGTGGGGCCAATAGGACACTTTGGAAATGATGGTGTGACTCCCAAGACTAGGTTAGAAAAGGCACTGTGGCTTCCTTCTTGATCTTGCTCTGGGGTCACTCACACTGTGAAAAGACAGCCGTTGAGTCGTAAGGACACTCAAGCAGAGGTGCACCTGGGAAGGGACCGAGGCCTCCTGCCAACAGCCAGCACCAGTCTGCAGGCCACCAGTCTGCAGTCTGAAGTGAGCCACCTTGCCAGTGGATCCTCCGGCCCCAGTCAAGCCTTCAGATGACATCTTGACTAAAAACGTCATGAGAGAGCCCAGGTCAAAACCATACACCTAAGCCATTTCTGAATCCCTGGCCTTAGAAACTGTGTGAGATAATAAATGTTTATTGTTTTATGCTGCTAAATTTGGGGGAGTTATATTTGTTATGCAGCAGTAGGTTACTGATACAGGGCCTGGCACTACTTTTGAGAGAATGAGAGTCCCTGGGTTACCTGAATCAGAGATATTAGGGGTATTGACTATAAATGCAAATTGCTGGGGTTTAGCCAGACCCTCTGAATTAGAGAGAGGGGTAAAAGTCTGCATTTTAAATAAACACCCTCCCCGTCCGCCCCCTCCCGACCCACCACACACACAAGTGAATCTCATGTACCTTTTAGGCTTAGACGCACTGAGCTAATCTAACTTACTTTACAGATCTAAAGAGGCTCAAAGAGCTGGTCACTTAATCTTTGTCACATAAGTAAGTTGAGGCAGGCTTGTGTTGAGAATTAACACTGGATTTCTGGTTTGGTGTTTTTTCTACTTATTTCCTCCTTTGTCCATTCCATTTTGCTTTTTTTGAGAAGTGTAGGCTTTGTTTCTTTTTCTTTTATCTATGTTAAAAACACTCACAAAGCAAAATTGAAAGCCACTCAGTGGAGTCCGATTCTTTGCGACATTCTATGCAGTTCTATACATTCTACAGAATTCTATACAGTCCATGGAATTCTCCAGGCCAGAATACTGGAGTGGGCAGCTGTTCCCTTCTGGGGATCTTTCCAACCCAGGGAAGATCTGAAGAAACTGAAGCTCAGAGGTATCTTCTGACTTTCCCCAAGTCACATAGTCCTGGAGCTAAAGCCAGGTCTGACTCCAGGCACTGTTACTTTGCTTCAGTGAATGCGCCTGGTCACAAAAAAAGATTTAGCAGAAGACGGGTACCAGGGCAGCAAACAACAAGGGCATTTCTAGAGCCCAGAAAGAGAAACGAGGCCCCAGCAACAAGTCTGAAGTATCCCAAGAGACATCAAGCAGACGAACAGGGCTTGCTCACTTCCAGGCCATCGTGATTTGTGACTGTCTACTGCTGGGCAGCGTTTGTGCCTCCAGATATTTGGGGGCAGCATTATTTATAGGCCATGTTTCTATTTTTAGTTTCATTGAATTTCTGCTCACCCTAGCTAGATTCCGCTCCCCCACCCCCAGAAAGGAGAGGATAAGAACTCTTTTACCAGTTGTGTCAGGGCAAAGGTGAAGGTCAAAGCCTTGGCTGTGTGTGCAGCCTTTCAGCAGGAGCTCTTCATGGGGAAGCATTCAAGACAAGGGGGCTTTCTACGCTTTCTAGAGGAAATGGGGGTTGGGGGGAGGACACAAAGCTGGCCTTATACAGAGACAGCCGCATTCTGCCAACACAGTAGGATTTGAGGTGGGCCTAGAAGACCTCTATTCCTCTAAAATGTTTTTTCCCTTTGCATGATATTTCACCATTAGGCACTTGTTCTTTTGGTCTTAATGGCTATTAGATGGCAAAATGTTGAGACTGTGTGTGAGAAAACCTAGACAGTATCAAGTCCAGTAATTTCACAGGTGGAGAAATTCGGGCTTACAGAGGGGCTACGACCTGTCCTCGTGGCGGGGGATCTGAATGAATAAGACGTGGTTTCTGCTCTTCAAAAACTTCAGTTTTCAAAATCCCCATGACCAAGGAAGAAGGAACTGAAGTTCAGAGGTATTTTCCGACTTGCCCTAAGTCACACACTGCTGGGACTAAAGCCAGGTCTGATTCCTTTCTGAATAAAGGGACATCCATTACCATACACAGGAAACCATCTCAATGTTGGAAGAGCCGTCAGGCACAGCACAAGAAACTGTGGACAGCAAAGCAGGCTCAGAATTTCTCTCTAACCCAGTTTTATGAATGAACAAGTCAAACCAAGTGACATTTCCTAAGGTTCTATTTGGTGCTCCAAATGAAAACTTCCTGGTTTCAGGGTTACATAGAAAAATAAAGATAAAGTGGGATTTCTTTCTTATTTTTAGTCCCCTGTTGAACCATGGTTTGGAAAATAGTTATCTGTGATGATTGTCACTACATGGTTCCTTTATACATTGATGTTTACAAAGCCAGCTGGCAGAAGTCATTCCTTCTGGGTACTGTGCATGCAATTCCAGCATCGAACACTAGGTGGCTTGTTGAAGTTGGGTAGGTTAAGTGAAAAGGGACAAAGTGTTATCTAGAGAAGACCTTTACTGTCGGAACACTTTATCAAAAGGACAACACTGATCAACCTCTAACTGACATAATTTAAAAAGCCCATAATATGAAACTTGAAACAAAATCTAAAGAAATGCAAACACTCTGGTGTGGGTGGCATACCTTTTCTAGCCAATGAGCCTTCATCTGCAAAGTGTGGTTGTTGTCAATGAAAGAGATGAATATAAGCACATGAAACCCTTTGCACAGTCTGACAAAAATATGTACTTAATAAAGAGTAGCTATAATCCTTAAATAGAAATCTCTTCAGTTACAACTGTTAATTTTGTTAAAAGTTCTAAGCCTACACATAGTTCCTCAGAAAGCTGTCTGCAACTTTTCTCCTGTAGCCAATTAGTATCCCTGGGCTACTGGGCTCACATGTGAACTCCTTCTGCAACATGCCTTACTATTTAGAGAGAAGAGCTCTGCCCACTACAGAGATTTTACTTAAGCCATCTTCATCAATTACCAACTATTAGAGTTGTAAATTCATCTTTCAGATCAGAAACAAGAAGCTGAGAGTAAAAAAACTTGCCAATCAGAGAAGGCACCAAATTACCAATCACTCTTCTGGCTTGTTTTGAAATTTAGGTCTGCAATAAATGCTTTATAAAGAAGAGCAAAAGATACTCCTTTAGAATCTCAGTTTATTGTATTTTATTATTTTTTTTGTCTTTACCTTTTTGCTGGAGACTCCTTAAAAGAGACTCAAGCCTTTTCCCCTCCTAACAGTATAACACGACGGTACATGTAGACTCTAGATACCATGTTATCATCAAAACCACCAGTGAACGGTTCCTAGGCTAGTCTCTCCCATCTCCCATCTCCAGAGAGACTTTTGAAACAAAAACCTTAGCAATCACCTTGGCCCCAAAGTTCACCCCATCTTTGAAGGGAGGGGAGAGTGTTCCGACTTACTGACGACGAAGTGTGGCTGGGGCTTGAGCACCCTTCTGGTTAGGCTGGTGATGGGTGGGGAAGAGGGCTGTGCCGTGACGTACACCCCCAACCAACAGGGACCCAGAAAACAGGCAGGCAATTCAGGTATGTATAGGGATTTGAGATCGATGAACCAGCCCTCACAGGTGTGATGCCTTGTCTCTCATGCACCTCTACTTTAGATCAGAAATTGACTTACCAACACAGGGCCAGTGGTTTATATTATGTGAATGGCCTGAATGTAACCAAACACCCAGGAAGTGCTGAAGACAATCAGCCAGTCTAAGGAAGGGCTCCACTGGACCTTAAAACAGTGCTTCTCCAGCTTTCCTACACATACAAATACCCTGTGCATCTCATTAGAATGCAGACTGTAACTTCGTGGGTCTGGCATGGAGCCAAGACTCTGCATATCTAACGAGCTCTCCGATGAAGCCTCGCTGCTGATCTGCCAGCTACATTTTGAACAGCAAACCTTGAAATGCACAGACCGCCTGTAAGACCTCACTCTTGGAAAGGAGCTGAGAGAGACAGCTCAGCCTTTTGTGTTGAACCCCCTGAACTAGGACTCACCAAGTCACCATCAAGTATTGAGTGCTGGCTGTGTGCTTCATGGATAACATTTCATCTGATACTCTCAACAGCCCTGGGGGAATTTAACAGAGGAAGGTCACCAGGGAGGTGCAGAGATGCAGCATAAGGCTAGCCCTGGATCACAGGCTAGGCTGTGGAGAGGTTGAAGTGAGGCCTCCAGTGCTGACTGACATGCAACACGCACCAGCTCCGTCATGGAAAAAGCACAGTTTTGGACAACAAGCACCCAGGTGTGAACCCAGAGGCGTTTGAGCCCAAAGCTGGTGTTTGGAACCACCACGCTCTGGGGCTGGCAGAGCTGAGGAGTCACACAGTATATCCTTTAGCAATGCAGCTTTGGAAATTCTCCCTGAGATCTGCCCCTTCGTCCTCATTAAGGGGAAATCCAGCCCCTGGGCTCCAGCCTGGGGAGAAATAGAAGCGTGGCCCTTCTCCCTCCCTCCCTTCCCCTGAAGTGTAGACAGAGGCTAGTGCTGCCAGCCCCGTGCCCACCCCTTGCAGTGCCCTCGCTTCCTCCTAAGCTTTCTGAAGGTGCATTCAAGTGAACAGACTCCACCTTCAGGCCATGCCAGTCCCTCAGGCCCACTGTGGTCTGGAGGCTGGGCTGTCTGGCATCCTGGGGCCTCCACGGTGGACACCAGTCCTTGCAGCCGTGGAGGTGAAGGGGGAGGGGTGCTCTCAGGGCCCACAGCTTGGAGCCAGGCGGCCCCTGGATGAATGGGGCATCAGTTCCTATGGGCCTGGGGCGTCTCCAAGAGCTAGCTCAGTTCTCACCAGGGAAGAGCTCTGGCTCAGGGCTCTGTCCTTGGGCTGGGTCCAGTTGGGGTGACCTTGAGCAAGCAGTGGAGGGGTCAGCCCAGGGACACCATGGAGATCTGCCACCAGCACCCTTACCTCCTAAGAAGGGGGGCCCTGAGCTCCCTCTCAATGGGCCTCAGTGTTCTTCCTGCACCATCACTACCCCGCCACCCCTCCTAACCCCTGGGCCCAGAAGCCAGAGCGCCTAATGCCTGGAGGCTCCTGGGGAGACAGGCTGGTGGTGGGACTCCCCAGCACAAAGCATCTTTCATACGTGCCAGAGGCTTCAGCTAGCTCAGAGAGTGGGGGAAGCTTCCTTTCACCCCAGGGTGAAGTCCAAGGCCCACGGTGGGGAAAGGTCCTGGGAAAACTGGGTCTGCATCTCGGGCTGGGCTGCCCCCCAATACAACCTGCATGTCATCAGCTGTTCTCAATCCCTCCCTTACCCCCAGCTCTAGTCCATCAGCGAGGCCTCCTGGCTGTTCCTCTGAAATACACCTCAGGCCTTCTTCCCTCCACGCCATTGCCCAGCCCGGGCCAAGCCAGCCTCCTCTCTTGCTGGCCCCATCCAGCCTCCATGGGTCTCCCCACCCCACGCTCGCTCCTTTTCCCTTCTAGTCTATCCCAGATGCTCAGCTGAGAATCCTTTCAAAACAAAAATCAGATTATGGGTCCTCAGCCTAAGAACTTCAGAGATCTCTCACCACACTGAGGACAAATCCTCACCCCTCAGTCTGGCCCAGCACCGTGGCACAGCCTGGCTGGGTGTGGCAGCCACGCTGAAAGCTCAGTGACCAGGCTTCTCATGGTGCCCCTCCCCCACCCACCCAGGGGCCCAGCACCTGCTTTCTTCTCCGACTTCAGCTGCCCTCTTGCTATCTCACCTGTATCACACCTGAGCTCAGGTAACTGACCTGGCATTTCCTGATAGTGTGTATTTCCTGATAGTGCCACTCCCAGGGCACACCTGAATGCCCTCTAAGCAGGAGTGAAAGGATGTGACCCTCGAAAAAGGGTGTTTGGGCATGGGGTAAGCACACCATTTATTTCTAGAGAGGAGGAGGTGGGGACATCAGGAATGTCACGGAGACTGGAAGTCACATCTCTCTGGTGACTTTGCCAACATGCAAGATGACCCCGGTTGCTCTACCAAACTTCTAGTTTTCCATGTGCAATGTGCCACAGTGATGAGCAAGAGTTACACTAGAATCCAGGACTCTGGCTCCTGCCCAGGGCACATTTCCCTGCACATTACCTTAGGCAAGCTGACTGAGACCATGTAAAGAATGCATTTCTGCTTAGATCAGAGGCTTCTTGTGGAAGATACCCCAGGACACACTCCATTGGGGGCTGAGGGTTTGGGGTGGAGGTTCAAGAGGCTGATTCTCTTCTAGAATTATCTCTGGACAAGAAGATACATGGCACATGGTAACAAAGTGCCCTGACTCCTGCCTTGGTCTGGAAATGAGGGAATGGCATGGGGGAAGGACGAGGGGGCCTGAGCCACACTGACATTTAAAAGTAAAAGGGGCCCTTGAGTGACTGCCTTCCCCAAAGCTCATTACCTCCAGGGAGACCTGGCTGCCGCGAAGCTCGAGACCCTGCTCTGTTATCACAGCGTCAGGTCCAGAGATGCTCAGTCTCCTTCCACCTTTCTGCCCAGATCAACCGTCTGGATCTTCAGCTCTTCAGAAAGGAGCTCTCTGCAGCTTTGCAAGTGACCACAGGGAGGGCAGGAGCAGCAGGAAGCGCAGCTGGGGCTGCTCTGTGGCGCTGACTCAGCACACAGAGGGTGGGCAGAGGGTGGCGCACAGGAAACCCACGTGTCCTGCAGCCGAGCTGCCCGAAGGAGAGGCAGGCTGGGAGCCCTGGAGTCTCTCCCTCGGCAGTTCACACCATGAGTTCTAGGTACTGCATGCTTGCACCACTGTCCCAAACCGTGATTAACCCATTTGACAGATGAGGAAACCGATCTGGGAGGCCTGTGACTGGGCCACGTGGCAGACCTTCCATGCTGACACACACGTGTGGAGCCCTCTCATTCCTGGGCAGCTCTGCCACGGAGACACGCTGTGGAATCCTTGGTTCCACAACTCCTGTCTGCCTGGTTCACTGTGGCCATTCCACCCCGACACTTTCCACCTGCTTTACACACTTCCTGCTGTTCTTAAACATCCACACTCAGTCACACTTAGCCTGCTGGCCCCTCAGCCTGGCACCTGGGGCCCTGATCTGCCCACGTCTGGCTCAGTTCAGGTGTCACCTCTGTAAAGCAGCCTTTTGGGATCACGTAAGCTCAGGTGCAGGGCTTCCCCTGTGGCTCAGCGGTAGAGAATCCATGCAATGCAGGAGACACAGGAGGCAAGGGTTTGATCCCTGGGTCGGGAAGATCCCCTGGAGGAGAGCGTGGCAACGCACTTCAGTATTCTTGTCTGGAGAATCCTATTGTTAGAGGATCCTGGAGTTTATAGAGTCACAAAGAGTAGGACGTGACCAAAGTGACCGAGCATGCGTACACATATGGAGCCCCAGTGGCATGACCTGGCTGCTTTTCTTTCTGGCTCTTATCACTATTGGAAACTGCTCGCTGGTTTGCTTCCAGACTCCCCCGCTGGAAGGAAAGCTTCCTGAGAACAGCGGCCCAGTCTACCTTGCTCTTGGCTACGTCACCAGTGCCTACAGCTGAGCCTGGCACGTAGTAGGTGCTCAACTAATACCTGTGGCAGAAACAAACTCGGAACACTCTTCCACGTAGCGTTCAGAATCAGATGCCGAGAACAGGCCCGGGAACCACCCGCCCCAGATTACAGAGTGACAGGATGATTTTGAGGGGTGGGGGCAGTAATTACAGCAAGAGAAGACCCAGCACTTCCAGAGGAAATAGAGGAAAGTTGCTTTTAAAACAGCACACGGTGCTGTTCAGGCCTATAATCTTGTTGATCTTTTGGAAACCCTGGCATTACCAGCAGACCGTTCTGCATCACATAGAACCTTTGCCTTTTCCTGCCATCCCAGGTCATTGGTGGGGCTCAGAAACCTCTCAGGCCATCTCCCCTGGGGGTCCAGCACCTGCCAGCATCTCTGAGCTGCTGATTCCCCCGCAGCCCTCCAGGCCCTTTGGGGAGGGTTTTTTCAGGCCTGCTGGGGATCAGCAGAACCACCGACAGCCCAGGGAGAGAGCTGACTCTTCCCCAAGCCACAGACCAACTCTAGCTAAACACATCCCTCCCCCTTGCTTCCTTCTGAGCTGGAACAAACACCGGATCTCCTGCACAGGGCTCTCGGGGGGCAGGGAGAGGAAGGACTCAGAGCCCGTGCTTGCAATTCCCCCAGCACCTACCCTGCATTGGGGCCCCAGACTGCCTCTTCACTAAGGGGGCAACATGTAAACTGGCGAGCGGGTACCAAAGGACGAAGCATGCTTGCTTTCTAAAAATACACTCCTCTAAGTTCGTGAGGTCATGAGGCTGTGGGCAGCCTGGCAGCACCTCTCTGATTAAGGTGATAGGCCCACTTTTCTTCCTAAGCTATCTAGCTTCTCCACGCCTCGCCAACCCGGGAATATGTATACTGGTGGGTGGGACTGACTCTGATATGAAGGTGAAGGGGCTTTCTGGAAGTTCAGAGGCCAGCACCAGCCGTACAGAGACACAGATGGCTTGCAAGTGGGAGGAGACCTTGCACAGACTTTGCCAAGCGAGTTGACCTCTTTCTGCTCTGCTGCCTGGCTTCTGAAGCCCCTTGGTCCCTGGTCGCAATGGTTTGCTTTTTACATCAGCAGCTACACATTCTATTTCACTCTGTAATGACCATTTCCTCCCCAAGAGCCTCCTTGGGCTGGCAAACTCAAGATATACAGGAAATCTATTCCAATCCCAGAATGGGCAACAGGAGATGGATTTTCCACAATAGTCTTTTAAAACAAGGCAGAGAGTTCCATGTAAACAGTAGGCTGCCCTGAGAGGCTGCTGACCCCATCATGCTTGGCCCAGTATCCTAAAGAACTTCACTTCTGTCCACTCCTCCCCAAAGCAGGAGACCTCAGAGAGATGTACTTGTGAGACAATTTTCTTTGGTTCTCTTGCATTTCCGTGTCTTGTCAACAAAGCACTGCCCGCCTTTTGTTCTGGATTATCTTTTCAAAGGTGCTTGTAGAGCAAACAGTTTTAAAAGACAGAGGCAGTGTCTTGCTCTGGAGTAATCAGCAGGTTTGCACAGAGCCTTGGGAGACTGGGACAGTCTCTTTCCAGAGCCAAAGGAGTAGGTTTGCTTACTGCCCCTTATAAAAGATGTGGGCTCCTTAAGATCTGGTTCCTCTCCTATAACGTAATGCATTGCACATGCAGGCATTGTTCTGGGCCCATGGGGCCATGCCCTACGGGACTTGGAGGCAATGGGAGCTGATGCCAATGTGCTGTTGCTCATGCTGCTTGCAATGCCATCATGAAGCCTCCTGTCTCTGACCCAGGAGTCTCGTCTTTTCTGCTGGCATCCAGGAGTCTGGGGTAAGCTAATGTAATTGGCTTGAAAATACGGTAAAATCCCATATCTTACTCTAAAATCTCAAATCTGGTGGACTAGTGTTGCTCATACTGAGGTCAACACTGTTGACCAATCTCTGAGTTTCAGGTCTGTTTCCTGCTTCCAGCAAACTCAGAAGAAGTCCCAAATTATAAAAATATACATAAACCCAGAAAAGAATTACTTTAATAAAAAGTATGCTCTACTTTGCAAAAGGGTTTATTATGTGTCTCTTTTACAAAAATAGCATTTAGGATACCTAAAAGATGATGTGATTTGTCCCAAAGAGAAAAATTTACACAGTTCACTCCTGCTTTCTGTTAGAGGTACGAATGCCAAAGGGTCAGGATTGGGAGAGGAACTTCTCAGGGACAATTGTCAAACCGCCGTCTCCTTCCTAAGGATCAGCTGGCATGCTTGCTTACTAGTCCTCTCTACCTCATTATACTAAAAGTCAATTTCTGGAGTCTGTAATTGTAGATAACTGAGTCATCAATTTCCTGGGTTTGATAATGTACTGTTGTTAAATAAGATATTACTACTGGGGAAGCTGGGCAGTGGGTACACAGCTCAGTGGCTATGCGATGACGGAAAGTGATGTGACCTGTCCATAAATTGGGACTAATGCCACCTAGCCTGTGGTTTGGTCGTGGAATTGGAGGGGAGGCATATAGAGTACCTAGGAGTTTTACAGGGTTTCCCAGGTGGTGCTAGCGGTAAAGAACCCGCCTGCCAAAGCAGGAGACATAAGAGACGTGGGTTCAATCCCTGCGTCGGGAAGATCCCCTGGAGGAGGGGATGGCAACCCACTCCAGTATTCTTGCCTGGACAATCCCATGGACAGAGGAGCCTGGCAGGGTATGATCCATGGGGTCACAAGAGTCGGACACAACTTAGTGACTAAACCACCAAAGGTCTATGAGCCTCCAGACAGAAGCCTGCAGCCAGAGCACAGCAGCTGGCCTAATGCTCCAAAGACACCCCCAGAGCCCCTGCCTGGGCAGCAGAGAAGCACATCACGTCCCAGTCACTTCTAAAGCTAAAATTAAGGCACCTCTGGAGACCACAGGGGCGCCCTGCTTCCTGCCCTTGGATTCCCCTCGTTCTGAAATTCCAGGCAAGGCAAAGTGCTGGCGGAGCTGTTCCTGAACCTGGCTGCTGCCCTCCCGGCTGCCTGCCGGAGCATCCGCTGCTGGATTACCTCAGCGTCTTTGAGCACCGAGGTTCTGCTGAGTCACTGCCGCCAGGGCTCAGCCCTGGGGAATCAGCAGGTGACTGCAGACGCCCTCTCCAGAGGCAGGGAGGTGGGAACAGGGTCTCCAGCTGGTGTCAGGTAATACAGTCTACCTGTAGGCATCCTGTCCGGGGCCCCTTACCAGCTGATGCTCCCACCCTGCGCTCTGTGGGTGTTGGCTGCTAAGGGCTCACAGCTCCCCTTCTGTAGGGACACGCCCTCAGCCCTCAAGAGCACCTGTCCACATTTCACACTGCTGAGAGAGGGGGCAGCTCATGATAATAGTGGCTGATATACTTCCCTAAGATGGGACAACTCTGTGGTGCCGTCCACCCTCCAGAGCTCCTCACAGGATCAGGCTGAGGCCAGACTTAGCTGACCCCGCACCTCGGCCCCTTGTCCTCCCCTGTCCTGTGCTGCTCCCCTCACTGACCTGGGATGTTTACCTGAGGGCAGTCCTCGGAAGTCATCTTGCCTAAGAACCCTCGTCTCAGGCTCTGCTTCCCAAAACCTGACCTAAGGCAGGCAACATTCATCACTGCCCTTCTCTGAAACCCTCATATCTGGGGGAGCTCCTTCGATTCAGGGTTGTGGGGTGGCTTTGGAACCCCCAGACCCACTCCAACCCTTACTTGCTTGGTTCTGCTTCTCTTGATTTTTTTTTTTCCTTCAATCTTTTTCCTTCCTCTTCAAGCTAAGAACTGAGTCAAGTATGAGAGGGTTAAGGTAGCTCCTAGTGAGTGAGGGAAAAGCCAGTAACAGGGCCTGGGGATCTGAGGGTGGGATTCCAAATGTCCATTCTGAAGTTCTGGAGAGCAAGTGAGCAAAAGGGAAGATATGGAGAGAGAGCTCCGCTGAAGGAAGGGGAGAAATGCAGAAACACACAAGAAAAGGAAACTTCCTTCTGGATGGAGGGATGGGGTAGGCATGAGGGGCCAGTCAACCTCACTCCTCTAGACAATAACACACACAATGCACAGTATCCTCTCTTGGGGGCTGGCCGAGTCCAGTGCCTTCTCCCAGGAGTTGGATATTTTGGGTGGGGGGCGGGTAGGAGGGAGGGGCAGTCTTTTAAATTAATAGCTGCCATTTATTGAGCATTTACTATGGGACAGGCACTGTGCAAAGTATTTCACATGAATTCTTTTGATCTTCACCCCAATCCTAGAAGAGGAACCTGAAGTTCAGAGAGGTCTCTATCCTGCAGCAGGAGGCTTTTGATGCCTTGGGCTCACAATGAGCTCTTTTTCGGTCAAAATTGGAATTTCAGGGAATTCCCTGGCAGTCCAGTGGTTAGGACTTGGCACTTTCAGGGCCTGGGTTTGATCCCTGGTCAGGGAACTAAGATTCTGCAAGCCGAGTGGCATGGCCAAAAAAAAAAAAAAGGAATTTCACAGGGATAGGAAGGGTCACATTCTGCCTTCAGTACGTCTATGATTAAGGAGTAGACCTTCCCTCTCTCTTAGCTTGAGGGTTCCTTTAGATGAAGGAAACAAATCCAGATCTCCCTGGATTCACCCAGCCACCCCAGTCCCTGGCCCTGGGGACTTATTCCTGGGCCCCGCACAGGCTGAGCCCCTCATAAACATCCAGTGAGTAAATAACAGTGACGTGCTTTCTCCTTGGATCACTGGTCACAAGTAGGGGAGAAACTGGTTCTTCTTGATAAACAGGCAGCCTTCATACCCCGAAGCTGGGTCCACTCAGCAACAGGGCCCGGCACTGGCTTCCTAGGCTCTTGGACACTAGCTGGGCTCCCAGGTCCTTGGTGGGTGGAGAATCTGACTGTATGGGAGCAACATCTAAGGTCACTACAAACCTGGGTGTTGGATGTCCCAATTCCCTCGAGGCTCAGCGGAAAGCCAGGCAGGGTGCAAAAGTCCCCCACGTTAACTCCTGGGCTGGGGAATGGAGGCAGTCTCCTGCCTCCATGGCAGGGGCCCAGGGCTGAGATTCCTGACACCCTCACTGACTCGTTCTCATCTTGTCTGTTCTGTAGGGATTAGAAGTTCTTTTTTTGTAGGTAAATCAATTCTCTACAGCTTTAGCATTAGGCGGGGAGGGCAGGCAGCAATGCCTGCTTTTGTCTTTCACTGATTTTGAGGATGGGGGTACACTTCTTAGAGAAGAACCACTCTCTGGGGGAGCTGCCCCACAGTAGGTTTTCAAGTCAACAAGCAGGTACTAACCACGGGCGGGCCACGTGCCAGGGATTAATGAGACGCAGATCTGCTACTTGCAATGGCCCCACTGATCCCTGTCATCCTGGGGGCTGGCCCCAGGAGGGCATGGAGGGTGAAGACCACTGGAGGGCAGCTCCCCAGGAACCAGCCCAGCCCACCAGCCTGGGGAAAGACAGGGCATCGGAGAGCCAGCAGGCAGTACCACCCACGCAGTTCAGGGCAAAGAGCCCAGTTTGGGGCAGGAAACCAAGCTCACACCTCAGCTCTGCCACTTTGATGGTCAGTTACTTAACATCTCTGAACCCCAGCATCTTCATCCCTCAAGCAGAAATCATAATGCATGCCTCAGTTTGGAGATTTGTATATGATCACAAATTTAAAAGCACTTTGTAAGCTATATATTCCTATACCAGTTGAAGACATCACAGTAATAGCAGGTTATGCCACCCTGAGAAGAGTCCCTCTCGATTACACAACATAATCAATTGCCTTGAACATGCTCCAAAATGGTGTGATGGTTAACGGCCTTTATGATCAGACAAACCTGGGTTCAAATCCTCTCTCTGTCAGCTCACAGGCTGAGTTATGTAAGCTGGCAGGATCTCGCTGGATAACCGTGCCAGGAGGACTCGAACAGGGTGGGAGGGAAAGTGTGCTCGATTTAAGGTTATCTGTGATTACAACGGGAGCCAGTGGAGAGTTCAGTCTGCAGTTTTTCATCCTTTCATGGGAGAACTTGAGCTCTCTATGCTTTTTGTAAAAAGGACACCAAAGTCCCAGAGCTGAGAAGCTCCTCATAGGTTACACAGTCTGGGGCCAGCAGAGGTAGGAGAGGCCCCTGTGAAGGCAATGGCCTTCAAAATCAGGGACTTCCGATCCCCTGGGGGTTGTTAACATGCAGGTTGCTAGGCCCACCCTGAGCCAGAATTCTGGTAGAATTGCCAACCTTCTCTTGGCTTAGAGAACGTCCCTCTCCAGGGTACCCCCATCCCATCAGCAGGGACCATCCCAAGCTTACCTGGGAGGAAGGGGATGATTCTCTGCTTGGGGTCCTTCTGGCCACCTTCGATGGGAAACTTATCCAAAAGCTGCATCTGAGAAGCCAGACAGAGGGATAGGATTCAGAAGACTGGGACTACTCCGCTTCCCCTACTCCGCTCCACTGCTCCCGGCCCCACCGCCCTCACACGGATGAGCGATGCCTCAAATCCCTCATTTCACAGACGATTAACAAACCACATGGGGCATGAGTGCGCACAGGCAGAGCTTTCTGTGTATCAAAGGGGGTGCCTGAACCGTCTCAAGGAGGCCTGAGGGTGCAGGAGGGGAGGTATCCGGAGACGCCCCGGAGGAAGGCCGGTGTAGGGGCCAGCAAGATTTCAGGCCAGGCTGCAGGTGGGATTTCCAGAGGCTTCTGTGGACCCAGTTTTTTTCACACGTCATATGCTGGGTGAGCTCTTTAGTCATTCAACCCATCCCCCCCAACCCTGGGCCAGGATGCAGAAGGCCCCACCTGATACATCAGACAGACCACCCACCTTCCAGAACCACTCTGCAGAAACAGACCCAGATGTTATTTTAATTGCAAAACCAAGTCTAGCCCCTTGCCCCCTCTTCCGTCTCCTACCTTCCCACCCTGAGGTCGCTGCTGTTTTTCCAGGGACAGACCCATTGGAAGAGCTTCCAGGGTTCTGGAAGAACAGCTGTTTTTTCTTCCGCTATGCTGGGCTGAAATTCTGTATAAACTAGAAAAACACACAGGAGACGGGATGGACGAAGCCACGGCCCCTGTGTGTGTGTGCGTGTGTGTGTGTGGTTAGCCTCCCTTCCAAGGCAAGGGAGGGTGGGAGGTGGAGCGGAGTGGAGAGCTGGACCCAACCCACTGCCCCAGCTGCATGACCCTGGGCCAGGCTGCAAGCTTTTGCCTCATCGGTAAAATGAGGAAGATCCCTCACATGATGAATGAAAGTTCATCCCTTCTTTCTAATATCAATTAATATTTATTGAGCGTCTCCTTAGAGCACTGGGCACTTAGAAAAATCGGCAGTAAAGAAAAGAGACGAAGTTCCTGCCCTCAGGGAGTTTACATTCTAGTTGGTGAGACCACACAGTAACCAAATAAGTGCTATGCTGTGGGGATACGTGCTATAAAGAAAAATGAAGTAGGATAAAGTGGTGGGGCAGAACAGGAAGAAACAGTGATTTTATATAGCGTGGTGAGGGAATCCTCACAAATCAGATGGCAATTTGGCAGAGACCTGATGGAGAGGAAGCGAGCCACAGTGGAGGGGGAGAATAGTCCAGGCAAGGGAACAGCCAGTGGAGTGGAGGCTGGAGAGGAGTGTGCAGGGCTGGAGGTACAGGTAATGGGATCCAGGCAGAGGCGGATCATGCAGAGGACGGCTGGAGCTACAGGGAAGTGAAGGGGCCACACTGGGGAAACAGGAGATCACTTAGGAGTCAACTGGGACCAAAGTGCTGCCTTGGAGGTGGTGACATGTGGTCCTACGCTAGATTTGACGTGTGCGTGGTATGTGTGCATGCGTGTATGTGTGTGCACACATGCCCGTGTGTGCATATTCCCATCTAGCCACCTGCCTGCCCAGTTCTAAGGCATGATTTTAGGATCCTCTCTTGCACAGCCATAATCCAACACACACAGGCTATTTAGAGCCCACATGTGAAGGGTGGGTCGTTGTTGGATTCCATTCAAAACAACACAACTATTGCACCGTTATTAACTTTCACTTCCCTGAACACAGACTAAAATTTAACAAAAGCTGGCTCATGGGTTTTCAAACCCCAATGTTGTAAGTCCACCTCTCTACCATTTAATAATTGCCTGCTACGTGCAAATACAGACAACAGACCTAACACTATAAACTTGTACTTAGGATTTTTTAAATTAATAGATTTTCAAATAAATTCTACATGGAGTACAACTTTTACTTTTTTCTCTCCCCATCCCCTCAGCCATCTTCTACTTTGTAATTTTTTTCTGTATTACACAAGTAATTCATATTCATTGAGGGAAAAAACTAGAAATTACAGAAGCAGTAATTGGACTGACTCATTGGAAAAGACCCTGATGCTGGGAAAGATTGAAGGCAGGAGGAGAAAAGGGATGACCGAGGATGAGATGGTTGAATGGCATCACCAACTCGATGGACGTGAGTTTGAGCAAGCTCTGGGAGTTGGTGACAGATAGGAAGCCTGGCATGCTGCAGTCCATGGGGTCACAAAGAGTCAGACATGACTGAGCGACTGAACTGAACTGAACTGACAGAAGCAGTAGATAAAAAAAGAGAGCAAGAGTCACTCACTATCCTTCCCCCTGAAAAAGCAACATTAATATTTGGGCTGTATATCCTTTCCAGATGTGCATTAGATAAAATAAGCTCATCCATGCATTATACTGTGTAATGGCATTGTCTCATGTCAGGATTATTTCCATACTAGCATTCTTCATTGTGACATAGAATTTCGATGTTTGAACGGGCCATGGTTGACTTACCTACACTCTACTGTTGGATGAGATGGTCAGATAGCATCACGGACTCAATGGACATGAACTTGAGCAAACTGCAGGAGATAGTGAAGGACAGGGAAGCCTGGCGTGCTGTAGTCCATGGGGTCGCAGAGAGTAAGACACGACTGAGCAACTACTGTTGGGTATTCACTACTTACGTGTAACACCAGAGTGAACATCCTTTCCATGTACCTATGTACACCTTAATACTTCTTCTATCCTTTGTTTCATCTCATTGAAATCTATGCAAATCTATAGGTGCCTTAAATCTCTTCTGGAAGAAGACTGAGGATAAATAGATGGATATAACTGACATGCTATAGGCCAGGCCTGGGGCCTCTGAGCAGCAGCTTCATAGGATTTCTGAGAAATGGCACAGAGAGAATGGGGAGAAAGGCAGGCCCGGCTCAGGGCCCAGTGTAGAGTAATTTGCCCTCATCAGATCACTTTTCTCCTGAAAAAGGGAGGCTTGCTATGCCTGGCAAGCCAAGAGACTTGCCCAAACTGCCCTGTCTCTTTGGGGCTCGCAGGAGTTAGGCTACAGAAACTTTAAGTTGCTTATCTGCTCTGATCTACATTTGTTCGCTGACTGCTAAATTCTTTTTCAGACCTAGGATTCTGAGATTCTCACCAACAATGCATAGGGAAGGTGGTGCCAAGAGAGGTGGGCAGAGAAAGATTCATGCGTTCCTTCCTTTCCTCTCAAAACATTTGCCGTGTGCCTTCTATATGCCAGCCCTCTGTGAGGTGCTAGAGATGAGTTACATCACAGTCTCTACACCAAGGAGCTCATGGTCTCGATCTAGAGCAGGGCTTCACTGCCTTCAACACACATACAGAGCACCTCTGCCAACATGTTAAAAAGCAGGTGCTGATTCAGTGGGTCCAGGCAGGGGCCCGAGATCCTCCATTTCTACGAAGCTCAGGTGAGGCCGAAACTGCTGGTCCACAGTCACATTCAGCAACAAAGCTCTAGAGCTGTCTCATGTTGCAGTCACCACCCACATGTGGCTGTTGAAATATGGCCCATCCAAATTGAGATGCCCTGTAAGTATAAAATATGTGCCAGGTTTCAAAGACTTAGTACGAAACAAAACAAGTGAAATATCTCATTAACAATGTCTGTACTGATTGTATGTTGAAATGATAATATTCTGGATATGAAAGGTTAAGTAAAAATACTCTTAAAACAATTTCACCTGTTTTATGCTTTTACATAGCTACTAGAAGAATTTAAATTCTACATGTGGTTGATATTATATTTGGATATTATATTGATATTACATTATATACTATAGACAGGCTGCTGTAGAGCAAGATGGTTCTCAAAGCATAGCTTAAGGTCTGTTCAAACCTGACGCCCTGGTGGAGGGAGGCGTCTATTAAAAATGCAGTTTCCTGGGCTCTGCCCAGAGGTCTGTGAAGCTTTGTCCTGGTGCTAGAGACAGACAAGCAAGTTCTGGAGTGACGGGGAATGGTGAGGATGTATGAACAGCATCCTGTGGGACCTGAAGGGAGAGGTCAGGGAAGACTTCCTGTAGGAGGTGAGGCCAGCTCTGTCTTGGCAGAGCGATGGTCACGTTCCCTGTACCTTCCTTGCCAAGAGCAGCCTGACCTCTCCCTCTGGGTTCATGTGCCTCCTAGAAGGCAGGGGTCATCTGATAGCCTCGCAGATTTGAATTTTCCCTCAGAAGGCCTCTTGAGGATGCTAGGCAGCCGACCTCTCTCCCACCTCCTCCTTCTGTTACAGCTTTTCCGCTTCCCCCAACTCTGTCTTAATCTGGGTCCCTCTGAGGCCAAGACAAGCCCATATAATTAAAGTACTGGGTCAGTGGGCCCTCCCCAGAGCTGTAAGCACCCAGCTGACCGGCCGCTCTCAGGTGCGGATCCCAGCTACACCTGTCATCTGATCACACCACCACCGCTCAGCCTCGGCATCTGTCCTCCTGGTCTCCTCCAGGGCTTACTGGCCACAGGAAGGCGACGCACTGCTAACCAGATGCTTGTGACATTTTCTCTGCCTACAGGTCACTTTTCAAAGAAAGCAAATCCCCTGGCTCAGACTCCAGAGTAAACCAAATACAGGCAGCCAGCTGAGTTTACTCAGTATGGGGGGCTTGCAAGACCTCACCGGGCAGTGGCGTGGCCCGTGCACAGCACATTAAGGCTGGGGATGAACGTCTGCCATCATGTGTAATACACAAGATGAATGTCTGGGCCAGGTGGGCTGCAAAGTGGGTTCGATAACCTGTTGTTGTTTAGTCGCTAAACTCTTTTGCGACCCCTGGACTTAGCCCTCCAGGCTCCTCTGCCTGGGGGATTTCCCAGGCAAGAATACTGGAGAGGGTTGCCATTTCCTTCTCCAGGGAATCTTCCCACCTAGAGATTGAACCCATATCTGCTTTGCAGGAGGATTCTTTACCGCTGAGCTACCAGGGAAGCGGAGTTGTATAACCTGGTGGGTGTCTAATTTGCAGGACGGGGGTCTGATAGAGAAAAGTCACATGAAAGGAAGGCTGAGGGGGGGCTGTCTGATGAAGAAGCTGCCCAGACCTTCCCTGGGGAGGAAGCCTGGGTGTGTGGGCCGTGAGGAAGGAAGCTCCGCCCCTCAGAGAATACTGCTGCGGCCACCTTTTTGGGCAGGAAGTGGATTCTCCTGTCACTCCAGCAAGGGCCTGACTTGGGCTGGAGGAAAAGCAGGGCCCGTTGCCAGGGTCCCTCTCAGAGCAAGAGTGTTTGGCTGAGGAAGCCCTGAGCAACCACATCAGAGCTCTGCAGCGTGTGGAGGACGCCAGGCTGTTTATCTAAGGGGTGGATAGTGCGAGAGATACGGGACAGCTCGGCTCCAAGAGCCAGCCCCGGCCAGAGAAAGCTGATTCGGCCAGAGAAAGCTGATTCGGCAGCTCTCCCTGGGCAGGGCTGAGCAGCAATAAACACTGGGGAGGGAGAGGGGTGGGCCTCAGACCCAGCTGGGGCACATCTGTAACCCAAGAGTTCGGCTCCTCGCCCTTCCGAGTGGGTGGAGTTCCCAGCGACTCCGGCTCTGAGGCCCCAATGCTTATGACCATTTCCAGCTCAGGAACAAAGGGAACATTCGTTACTACAAGAGGCTGGTGGGTTCCTTGATCTAGAGATCCCACTTATAAAGAGGCAAAGTCACCTCATCTCCCTGGGGATTCAGAGATCATGGCTTGTCTGTTCACCAGGCCCTGTGTTAGACGCAGGACCACAGGAAGAATCACAGAAACAGACAGGGACGATAGCGATGCATCACGTGACTTTTCTTAAAGTTCTCATCCTTCGTGGTCTGAAATGTATGTCCCCATCCCTTCCTTCTTTGATGAAAGTATCAGGAAATATCTACACTGGGAAGCCCCTGACCATCCAGCCTAAGGTCACCCCTCCTCTCTGTGAATTCCAACAGTCCCTATTTCAGCACTTCATATAGTTTTTTGAGACGTTTTGGTACAAGTTCATCTCATTGCCCTCAAGAGGAGGGATCCTTCCTCTTGAATAGTCTTGGTGCCTTCGCAGAAAACCAGTTCAAGATAGATGTATGGGTTTATTCCGGGACTCTCAATTCTATCCCTTTGATCTATATATCTAGCCTATGTCTGTGCCACTCCATCTTGATAACTGTAGCTTTATAGAAGTTTTCTTTTTTAATAGACTTTTAAAGAGAAGTTTTAGGTTCAAAGCAAAATGAAGCAGGAAGTACAGAGAATTCTCATGGACTTCCTCACCAAGCACATTCCCAGTCTCCCCCATCAAAATCCCAGACCAGAGCAGCACATTAATTGCACCTGATGAACCTACAGTGACAAAGAACTATCATCCAAAGTCCATAGTTCACACTATGGTTTGTTTTTGATATTGTACATTTGATAGGTTTGGACAAATGTATCACATGTGTCCACCATGACAGAATCATATAGAGTAGCTTCACAGTCCTGAGAAACCTCTGTGCTCCACTGACTCATCCCCTTTCCACTAATTCCAGCAACCACTGGAATTTACCATCTCCATAGTTTTGCCTTTACTACAAGATCACAGAGTTGGAATCATACACAATGTAGTCTTTTCAAAATAGATTCTTTAATTTTTAAAATGTACAATATGCATTTAAGTTTCCTCCATGTCTTCTCATGGCTTGATAGTTCATTTCTTGTTAACACTGACTAGTAAGATTCCATCATGTGGATGTACTACAGCTTATTTACCTGTTCACCTACTGAAGGACATCTCGGTTGTGTCTAAGTTTTGGCAATTGTGAATGATGCTGCTGTAAACATCCATGTGCAGGTTTTTGTGTGGACATAGTTTTGAGCTCATTTGGAGGATGACTGCCGAACTGCATGGTAAGAGTACGTTTAGTTTTGTAAAAAAACTATCTTCCAAAGTGGCTGCAGCATCTTGCGTTGTGACCAGCAATGAATGCAAGCTCCTGTTGCTCTACATCCTTGCCAACATTTGGTATTGTCAGTGCCTTGGCTTCTCACTATTCTGATACAGGTGTGTCATGATAGGATTTTGTAGATTTAATTTGCAATTTCCTAATGACAGACAATGTTGAGCACTGCTTCATATGCTTATCTGCCATCTATATATCTTCGGTGAGGCCTCTGTTAAGATCTTTGTTTATTTATTAGTCAGGCTGCTCATTTTCTTATTGTTAAATTTTAAGAGGTCTTTATATATTTTGGATAACAATCATCTATCTGATATGTCTTTGCAAATATATACTCCCAGTCTGTAGCTTGTCTTGTCATTCTCTTGATGTAATAAGTTTTATGTGTTTTGAAACTGTTATTAACAGTGTTTGAAATTTTCATTTTCTAATTGTTTGCTGCTAGTAGCATACATTGGAGAAAGAAATGGCAACCCACTCCAGTGTTCTTGCCTGGAGAATCCCAGGGACGGGGGAGCCTGGTGGGCTGCCGTCTATGGGGTCGCACAGAGTCGGACACAACTGAAGCGACTTAGCAGCAGCAGCAGCAGTAGTATACAGATATACAGTTGGCTTTTGCATACTGAACGTGTATCCTGCAACTTTGTTAAAATCATTTATTGATTCTAATAGGTATTTTTGTCTTTTGCAGATTTCTTAGCATTTTCTACATAGACAGTCATGTCAGGAGGAAAAAAAAAGACCATTATATATCTTTCTATTTCCAACATGTATGTCTTTTCTTATTTCACTGGCTACAAGGTCCAGGACCATGCTGAATAAAAGAAGTAAAAGAGAACATTCTTGCCTTATTCCAGTCTATTTTGGGAGGTGCCATATGGAGTGGAATGCTGGATCTTAGTTCCCTGACCAGGACTGAAGCTGTGCACCCCCTGCAGTGGAAGCATAGGGTCTCAACAGCTGGACCATTAGGGAAGTCCTGCCTTATTCCAATCTTAAGAGGAAAATACTCAGGCTTTCACCACGAAGTATGATAATACTGGCAGGTTCTCTGTAGATGCCCAGGATAAGAAAGCTTTCTTTGATTTCTAGTTTACTTAGATGTTTTTTAAAAAATCATGCTTTTACTGAATCGACTGATGCATTTTTCCTCCTATATTCTGCCAATATAGTGAAATATACTGATAGATCTTGAAATGTTGAACCAATTTGCATTTTTGAGATAAATTCTACTTGGTTATGGTATAATTATCCTTTCTATACACTGCTGGACTTGATTTACTAAATATTTTTAAGAAAAAATCTGCATCCACGTTCATGGTATTCTGATATTTTCCTTTCTTATAGTGTTCTCATCAGGTTTTGATATCAAGATTATGCTCACTTTATACAGTGAGTTAGAAACTATTCCATCTTCTTGAGTGTAAGAATGGTATTATTTCATCCTTGAATGCTGGATAGAGTTCATGAGTGAAACTATGTGGATTTGGAGCTTTCCTTGCAGGAAAGTATTTGATTATGAATTCAATTTCTTTAACAGGTATAAAGGCACTTAACATTTTTCTTTTTCTTGTTGAGTCAGCTTTGAAAAAGTTGAGTTTTCCAAAGAATTTGCCCATGTTGTCTTATTGGATTTAATGACAAAAAACTGTTACTAACACTCCCTTATTATTATTTCACCTGAATTAGTATCTTCTCGTTCTCCTGATATGGGTAATGTGTCTTTTCTCTTTTTGGTTGTTCTTAGTAGGAGTTTATCAATTTTATTAATCTTTTCAAAGAGCAGACTTGGGTTCTATTAGTTTTCTTTACTATTTTCTACCTTTTATTTTATTGTTTTGTTCTCATAATATCTTTTCTTCTAATTATTTTAGGTTTAGGGTTTTTTTCTTAAAGTGAAAATTTAGATGATTGATTTTAAACTTTCTTTTAAAATTCACACATATCATGATGATAGTTTTCTCTCTAAACAGTACTTTAGCTGTGACCCACAAATTTTCATATGCTGTGTTTTCACTATGTTTAATGTTCAAAAATTTTTTAAATATCCTTTCTTCTTTGGACTCATAGACCCCTTCCCACGCAATTCAACTGCGAAGTCAAGAAACATAACGAAAACTATACCAAGGCACATCATAAGCAGGTTATTCAAAAATCAGTAATAAAGAGAAAATTCTTAAAAGCAACCATAGGAAAAAAGACATTTTTACATGCAGGGGAACAAAGCTAATGATGACTGTAGATTTCTTGTTGGAAAAAAATGCAAATAAGAAGACAAGGGAAAGTCTGAGATGCCTGCGGGGGCCAGAAAGTCCTCTATCTTGACCCCAACCACAATTCTGCTTCACATTAGGGAACCTCAGCTACAAAGTCTATGCAGGTCCTCCACATGACACTGACCTCTTCATCTATCAGTTGGCGATCAAAAAATTTATCATCCAAAATGGGAAGCTACTGAGAGCGAAAAGGAACACTATTAATAATTATGTCAGGATACAAGGTACAAAATAGGACTTCCAAGACTGTACTGGTTAATGGAGCCATGTAGTTACCCTAACTCTGAGTTCCCAGCACCTACCACAGGTCCTGGTATAAACGCTTGATGATAAAAATAAGATTTATTGAGAACTTAGTTTGTGTTAGGCACTTGGTGGTGGTTTAGTCTCTAAGCTGTATCTGACTCTCTCGACCCCATGGACCCACCAGGATCCTCAGTCCATGAGATTCTCCAGGCAAGAATACTGGAGTGGGTTGTCACTTCCTTCTTTCCTTCTCCAGGGGATATTCCTGATCCAGGGATTGAATCCAGGTCTCCTGCACTGCAGGCAGATTCTTTACCGACTGAGCTACCAAGGAAGCCCAAAGTATTAGTCGCTTAGTCGTGTCCGACTCTGCAACCCCATAGATTGTAGCCCACCAGGATCTCTGTCTATGGGATTCCCCAGGCAAGAATACCGGAGTGGGCAGCCATTCCCTTCTCCAGGGGATCTTCCCAACCCAGAGATTGAACCAGGGTCTCCTCCATTGCAGGCAGATTCTTTACATTTGAGCCACCAGGCAAGTGGTTAGGCACCTGCTCATCTCAATTCTCATACCAACTTTGAGGTAGGTACTATTAATACCCTATTTTCCAGACAAAGAAATGACCATACAGAAAGATTAAATAACCTGCCTAAAAAACAAGATGTGGAACTGGGATTTGAACCTAGGCAATCTGGCTACAGACACCGGTCTCTTGACTACCATAGTCTGAATGAATCAACTGAATGAAAGAAAGGATTCAGAAATTCTACCACTAGAGTTCCATTTCTATGAAATTTCACTGAAGGTGTAGGAATGACGCATACTTAGAAGATATCAATGTAATTTGCCACATTATCAGGTAAAGGATAAAAACTACATAATCATTCTTTGATAAAACTCAACACCTATTTATGATTTTCTTTTAAAGTGGCAAACAGGAAATGGGAGCAAACTTTCTTGATCTGAGAACGTTTACCCACAACACTCCTCAGTGAAGAAACACTGGGATAAAACAAGCACGCTCTCCACTACTTCCATCTGTTATTGGATCTATGCTGCTTCCCAAGGTATTAACACAAGAGAAAGAAATGGGAGGCACAAAGACAGAAAGGGGGGAAAAGTCAGTACTCACAACCAATAGAAACTTATATATAGACTACAAATATAAAAACTGAAAGAAAAAAAAAGACCCTTCCAAAGATGCACGCTTTTGGCTCTTGAAGGGTTGTGACACTTTGATTAAAAAGGAACTAACCCCTAGAAGGTATAAGACACTAGAACTTGAAGGAGAAAGTAAGATGAAAAGTTGTGAAGTGTGGTGGTGATGGCCGCACATCAGTGTAAATGTACTTAATGCCGATGAACTGCACACTTAAAAAAGGTTAAAATGAGGGACTTTCCTTGTGGTCCAACGGTTAAGGTTTTGCCTTGCAATGCAATGGACACGGGTTCCATCCTGGGTTGGGGAACTAAGATCCCATATGCCACAGAGCAACGAAGCCCATGTGTCACAGCCACTGAGACCGTGCGCTCTAACAAAAGATCCCGCGTGATGAAACGGAGATCCCGAGTGCTGCAACCAAGACCCAATGCAGTCAAATAAATAAATAAAGATATTTGTTAAAAGATATCATTTTTAAAAAGGTGAAATGTTTTATATGTATTTTACCATACTACAAAAATGTTAAGATTGATGTTATGCATATTTTAGCACAATAAAAAAAGAAAGAATAAGATACCAGGGCTCTACAGCAGAGAGGAGTCAGGACAATTCTCTCTTTGTCACCCCAGGAGCAGCCGCACACAGAGCCCTGAGCACAGCATTCGAGTCTGGAGCCTGGGCTCCAAACGGCACTGGCTGCACAGTGGCCCTGTGCAAGGCACTGATTCTTGTCTGTGCAATGGGGGAAGATGATGCAACTCACAGGGAAGATATGAGGACCCAGAGAAGATGCTGCAGGAGACGTGCTCTGTACACAGAAAGGGGCAGCACAGCCATGAGGCAGCCTGGCAGCTGCTCAGAGAGCTCCCAAGATAAGGAGAGGTTGTGGGTGGATGGATAGGAAGGGTACAGGCTCTCTTGCCAAACCCACTAGAGTCTTCAGAGAACAGACTCGACACCTTAGGTATCCCGGAAGCAGCAGCAGAAGAGACAAAGGGAAGAGAGGACCCCTCCACCCCGGCAAGGAGCTCCCTTCCTTGGATGCCTTTGGTGGCTGGGGGATGGGCACAAGCCACACTGAAGACTCGGGGTGTTGGTACACACGCCAGCTTTGTGAGAGAGCCCACCCTGGGTTCCAGAGTCCTTAACAAGCCTAAGAAGTCGTCCTTGAATATTTTCTGGAAAGCGTGCAAGCTTTCATGACTTCAAATCCCTTCCCAACCAAGCCATTACCATGATGCTCCAGACACGCTTCCCAAATCGTGTACATCACGGTCCATGATGTGACTGGGAGCTGGGAAAGCCACACGGGCACAAGAGGCTTAGCCAGTAGTGTTAGATGAGTGCCAGGCTTCTGAGAGGCATCAAAAGCACGTGATGGGGCTCAGGGAAGCACAAGACTGGTATGGCTGGAGGAAGCAAAGCAGACTTCTTAGAGGAGGACACGTTAGATGTAGGGCTTGCGTAAATGGGGGGCGGGGAGAAAGGGGAAGAGGGCATTCCAGTGGGAAAAATGGCCAATACAAAGGCTCGGCAGTGGGAGTTTCAGGACTGCTAGAGGAAGCACTCAGACTGGAGTGCAGTGACTTGTCATGAATTCCATGAAACGCTGCCATGTGTTGGAGAAAGTGGTGGGATCTCGGGTGGAGGCCCCTGATCATTCATTCCAGTGATTTGGGGATGACCACACAGCTGGCCCCAGAGCAGGATACGGGCAGAGGCCCGGTGTCCCACTCCACAAGGATGGGGGCGGGCAGTCATGGCATCTGAAAGCATCTCAGAAAATGTGACGATGTGGAGAAGGAATCCATTCCAGAGCTCATCTCGAGGCTGGTACTGCATGTGGATGGAGACTCTGCAGGCGGGGATGGCAGGTGAGATGCCCCAGATGCCTGCTTGAGTAATAGCCCTTACTCACTAAACTGCTGTCTAAGTGCTGAGTCTGGAAACAGGTGGGCGCTTTGCTTTGTTGAGGGTCTGAGATGAACAACTCAGAGCAACAAAAGAGGCTTTGGGTACCACCAGGGCCCTCTCTACTTTCCCCCAACACCTTCCCACAGATGCTAAAGACATTCTCAACACATATTTAAAGACCACCGATTTGAAGGGAACGTCAAATTGTCATCCTCCCCAGGGAGCCCATGCACCTCAATTTGGCCTTGCTTACCCCAAGGTCCCCTCTCCAGGAAGCACCAGCTTGTCATCGTGTGCGCATATACAACACACTCTCAAGCAAGGGTTCCTCGATTCTGAGTCTGACTCTGCAACACTGGCGCTAGAGGCGCCCCCGCCCTCCCAGAGCTGAGGTCTGGTAACCAGGGAGACCCAGGGGTGGGGTGGTTCACAAGCTCACCGGCGCCCTGGCCTCTGCGCCCACTACGAACAATCATGCAGAAGCAAGTGAAGAGCAGAAGCCAGGTGCTCAAAAATGATCCACAGACAGATCCTCCCCTCCCTGCCTCTCAGGGCTGTTAAGAGAATCAGAGAAGGTTAGAATATTGAGCAATGATCGAGGCAAAACAGAGTGTGCTGCAAACCAAGTAGGTGCGATTCATCCTGTGTTTTATAGGCAAGGAGACAGGTGCACAGAGAAGTTAGGTAACTTGCTCAACAACACAGAGCAAAGGAGTGATAATAGGCTAGAGTGAAGCCCAGGCCGTGGGGTTACCCCAAATGATGCAGTTCCCCCTGGAGGCAGGGCAGCACAGAGTCCCTCAAGTATAGGCACCAGCCCCCTTCCCTACATGGGATCGATGCTGCTACTATGATTTATCTATTACTTTTCTTTGAGTCCCTTTCTGGAAAAACTTAAATAGTTATTTTTGTTGTATATTAGTTTCCTGTGACTGCTATAACAACTTACTACAGCTCAGTGCTGTAAAACAACACAAACTACTTTTCTTAGAGCTCAGGTCAGAAGTGCAAAATGAGAACTAAGGGGCTAAAATTCCAGGTGTCAGCAGAGTGGTTTCCTTCCTGAAGCTCAGCGCGGAGACTTGGTTTCCTTGCCATTTTCAGCTTCCAGAGGCCACCCATACTTCTGGGCTCACAGCCCCATCCTCCATGTTCAAAGCACGCCAATCTCTGCTTTCACTGTCACATCTTCTCCTCTGAATCTCCTGCGCCTCTTGCTCACCTGGATAATCAAGAATACGCTCCCCTTTCAAGATCTAAAAAGCTCCTTTTACCACAGAAGGTAACAAGCCCAGGTTCCAGGAATTAGAATGGGGACATCTCTGTGGGGGAGCATTATTCAGCCTATCAAAAGTCACATCCAAAGCAATAATATCTATGAAATCATAAGCGTGTTGGTGTGTGTGTGTGTGTGTACACAAACTATATGTGTGTGCTGTGCTTAGTTGCTCAGTCGTGTCCGACTCTTGCGACCCCATGACTGTAGCCCTCCAGGCTCTTCTGTCCATGGGGATTCTCCAGGCAAGAAGACTGGAGTGGGTTGCCATTTCCTTCTCCAGGGGATCTTCCCAACCCAGGGATGGAATCCAGGTATCCTGCATTGCAGGTGGATTCTTTACCATCTGAGCCACCAGGGAAGACCAAGAATACTGGAGTGAGTAACCTATCTCTTCTCCAGGGGATTGTCCTGACCCAGGAATCAAACCAGGGTCACCTGTATTGCAGGCAGATTCTTTACTAGCTGAGCTACCAGGGAACACTATGTGCACACACACACACACACACATACATTCATATTCTAACTGGATTAACTTGCTAGGGTCACCACAACAAAACATCACAAGCTGAATGGCTTAAACAATGGAAATACATTGTTTCAGTTCTGGAGTCCAGAAGTCTGAGAACAAGGTGTTGGCAGGGCTAGCTCCCTCCGAGGTCTGTGCTAGAGGCTCTGTTCCATGCCTCTCTCCTAGTTTCTATGATTTGCTGGCAATCTTCAGTGTTCCTTGGCTTGTGGAAGCATCACCCCGTCTCTGGCTTCATCTTCACATGGCGTTCTCCCTGTGTGCCTGTCTGTGTCCAAATTTCTCCTTTTTATAAGGATATCAGTCATTGGATTAGGGGCCCACCAGCATGACCTCATCTTAACTAATTGCATCTGCAACAAGCCTATTTCCAAATAAGGTCACATTCTGAGGTGCTAGGGATTACAGCTTCAACATACGCATTTGGGGAGCACATAAGACTTCACCCCCTAACCCCAGCACACATTGAAACAATACATAACTATGAAAAGAGAAAGAATTAGCCCACGTATTACCCCAAAGCCTCTTCCTGCGCTCACAAGGTGCCTGCACAATGTTTTGGAAAATGTGAATAATAATAAACGGTACATAGCTACTCAGATCTGGATTCAAATCAGTCTCCTCATCTGCGAAATGAGGACAGTTGTAGAATCTGCCCGATGGGGTGGGTGAGAGGATTTGATGAGATAATGTGTGTCAAGTACTTGGCACAGAGCGTGCACAGACTAGCGGCCCCCACACGTGAGCTATTATTATCACCGCTGTCATCAGCATCACTCTTGGTATGGCGCTAGCCTGTATCCCCAGTGCCAGGAAAAGTGCTTGGGAACCTACAGCCCTGAGGTCACGGAGGCACAGAGCCCATGAGGGACAGACGGGTCTGGGAGGTGTCTGTGAGCCTCTAGGGGCCCCTGGGGAGCTGCCCAGCTGTTGTGCGTGGGCTGTTTGGGGAGGAGACCTCTGGCTTTCCCAGCAGCTCATTGGGTGCGTGGGAGCTGGCTGGGATGTATTTGACATTAACGTGGTGGGGCCTGCAACACCCACAGAGAGATGCAGAGTGAAGAAGCAGGGATGTGCACAATGGCCTTATCCTAGAAAGTATCCAACCAGAGGAGGCCCTGCTTTCCCCGTGAAACTACAAAGGGGGCTCCTTCCACACACCTCCACCATGCAGACCCACAACCTTTGGAGAAAAAGCATGGGGTGGGAGTCAAGGGCAGAGGGTTCCAGTTCCAACTCGTCCTGGCTATGTGACACTGACTGGATCACTTAACCTCTCTGGGATCCAGTTTTCTCATCTTTAAGCGGGTAGTGACTGAAAACAGCCTCCCCACCGAATGAGATTACACAGGTGAGCACAGTGTTTGGCTTACATACATGCTTGACAAATGAGGTCGCCCTTTCCAAGGTGAAGAAGCTCCAGTGGGATGATCTTCCTATTCCTCCTCCAGCCCTTTCTGCTTTGAGGGAGCTGCTCCAGGCTGTCAAGTCACACCCTGCCCTCACTATCGATGGCTGAGAGGACTTCAGGTCCCTCACCTGTAACTTCACAGTCCAATACACATGGCCCACGCTTCCCTGGACCAGGGAGGAAAGGAGTGTTGCTAAAGCAGCCAAACACCTGGAAAGCTAGAGACCAAAGACTGGGTCAGAGATTCTGGACTCTGTCAGCTCTAAGCCGGGCTCTGAGAATGAGCAGAGCTCCCCCAGGACTCACAGGGCCTGAGACGTGGTTTCCTGCCGTGGAATTGGAGCTACACCCCAATCTCCCAACACCCCTGTGCTGCTGTCTGGGTCCTCCTTCCTCTCACACCCAGGAAAGCAGCGGGGCTGTGGGAGCCGGGTGCTGGGGCTGCAAGAGTGAGTGCCGAGTGGTGTAAGAAGTTGTCTGGACAGTCATCTAACACAAGAAGGAAAAACTTGGACTTCCTCTTCAGGGCAAGAGGGAGCCCCTGGAGGATGCTGAGCAGAAGGAACCATGTGAAAGTGGAATTCTGGAAAGACAAGTCTGCCCGGGACATGGGATGGAGCAATGGGGAAAGAGACATCTGCGTGGGGATGAATTGCCAAAGAAAGCCTGGGACCGGTCCAGGGTGTCAGCACAGACACTCCCCACAGAGAATAAGGTCGCCTAAGGTGAGCCTGCCCACACTGGGGTGGCAGTTCCAGCGGGGTCCTGGCTAAGGTCACTCTGGTCCCTCCTGGGGAGAGGTGTCTCTCTATCCCCTAACCTCACCAGAGACCCCTCACAAGGTCTCAGAGCTGCCTGACACTTCTCTCTCCTGCCTGAACCCCTAAGAACTGTCAACAGAGTGAGAGGGGGGTTTCCCTGGTGGTTAAGAATCCACCTTGCAATGCAAGGGACACAGGTTCCATCCCTGGACCAGGAAGATCCCCACGAGCTGCGGAACAACTAAGCCCATGTGCCACAGATACTGAGCCCGCAATCTACAGCCCGCAAGCCACGACTACTGACGTCCGTGCACCGAGAGCCTGCGCTCCGCAACAAGAGAAGCCACCTCAATGAGAAGCCCATGCACGGCAATGAAGAGTGGACCCCGCTTGCCACAACTAGAGAAAGGCCACATTGCAGCAATGAAGACCCACCACAGCCTAAATTAATTAATTAATTTTAAAAACTAAAAGTGAGAGGCCCGCAAGGAGGTAAGGAAGGAGGAAGGGGCCGAAGGAGGGCAGACCTCCACCTTCTCTGCCTGGCTGGACCACACCCCCAGCCCCAGTGTATCTTCATTCTCTCATCCTGATCATCCCTCCAAATGGCCCAGAATTGTGGTCTCCGACCAGCCATGGGATCAAAGTCAGGTCAAAGTCTGGGGCAAAGACAGCACATTCCTGGCAGAGATGAGACCGAGACAGACCCTCGGTGGTCCTGGGCCCAGGCTGCTGTTCAGGCAGTGAGATCTCAGAACAGGTGCCGTGGTGCTGCCTTAACCCTGCCTTCTGGGAAAGAAGCCACGTGGGACGCTCCCAGTGGACAATCCAACGTCCTTGCCTTCCTCTCCCTCCCCTTCTCCACGTGTCTTGTTTCCGTATTTTCTTCTCTCTTCCAAAAGGGTGAGGGTACTTCTGGACCCCATCCTCGCCTCTCCCCTCCCAGTCTTGTGTAAAAGGAAAACATGAAGAATTGGCTACAGAGGCTGAGATCACTGTGCAGAGTCCAGCTCTTCCCTGTGGCCTGGCCCTAGCAATATGGCACGCTCACTTCCCAAGAGCTTGACTCTCCCCTGCCTGAGTGACCCTAGAGCTACTGGAAGCCACTGGTGAGACCTGGGCTGTCGGGTGGACCTGGAAGAAGCCACACGGGCCCAGGGAGTGCCCAGGGGTGCTGCTGCAGCTGGTGCCTCGGGTCAGTCCCCTGCCCACCTTCCCATATCTTCCTCTGTCAGACACCCCACAGCACAGGAGGCCAAAACACATATAAAACCTCTCTAAAGGTTCTGATGAGGAGAGTGCTAAGCACTTACCATCCCTGATGTTGCTGTAATCCGCCTTCATCTGGCTGTTTCAGCTTTGAGCCCTTTGTTGGCTGTCAGCCTCCTGTGGGACACAAGCCCATTCACGACCTCTGCCCCGCCTGACCTCTCCAGTCTTGTGTCCTGCTACTACTGCAGGTCCGCACACACTGCATGCCCTGCCAGCATCCTCCTTGGATGCAACATGCTGTTCCAGAGCTCTGTGCTTTTGCACATTCTGTTCCTCTCTTCTGGAATCTAATCCACCACCTCTGAGGCCTTTAGCCCTCCTTGACTCCTCTAGATTGCTTCTGTGGTTCAGTCACACTTCTAGAGCCGCACTTACTACCATATGGTAATGATTTGTTCATACATCTGCCTCCTTTCAAAAGCCTGCGAGCCTCTTGTAAGCAACTGTGCCCACTGCTCATCACAATGTCTGACACATAGCTGGGCACACAACTAGACTACATCTCCCAGCCTTCTTTGCTGGGAATTACAGTCATGTGACTGAATTCTGATCAATGGAATATGAACAGGAGTGATGTGTACCTCCATCAGGCAACTCATAAAATCTCCCTGTAATTTTTCACACTCTCTCCTCCCTCTTTTGCTGGGTGGAAACAGATGCATGGGGAATTGAGTCACCAGATGGGAGAGTCTGGGTTCCCTGAGTGACTACTTGGAGTAGAGCTTGTTTTGGTCTATGACATGAGCAAGAAATAAACCTCCAATGTACTGAATCACTGAGAGTTTGTTACAATAAATCAAGGTCTGTTGAACCAAGCTGAAGGTGGGAAGACAATATAAAATGCAGAACCCCCTCCCACTCCTAGATCCAATCAAGTCAGGCATTACATTCCTACATGACTGAACTATTCCTGAAGCCTAGCCATCAACCCTTCTCCCCCTGCCCTGCCTACCAAATCACACATACAGTACTTAGAATGCCAATGGAAGGACTGAGAAGGGTGGGGATTGAAGCTTGCCAGATGACCTGTGAAAGTCACAGGTGAATGAGCCCCAACTTGAGATCCTGGTTCCACAAGTTTGTAGAAGGCACACAGAGGCACAAGGTGAAATTGTACGGAGGAGCCCCCTCGTCCCCACACAGGGCTCATGACACCTCCGACACATGACCATTTGAGCTCACAGGAACACCTCCAGTGACGAGCACACCATCCCTCTGAGGCCACTCACACTCACCCTTGGCAGCTCCTGGGAAGTGCTGGAGCAGTGTTCTTCACCAGACTCACCAGGTCAAATTCCCATCTGATCACAATGGACCATGGCCAAAGGGGAGATTGACCACATTTGAACAGAAGGAAGAAACAGCAACGGATGGAGAGGAGGGCTTCAAATGTATCTTTCCAATACTCCCTGGCCTCACTACTCAAGCTGTGATCCTGAAACTAACCTAAGAGCTGATGGAAATGCAGAATCTCAAACCCCCGGGAGACCTGCTGAATTAGGACCTGCATTTAAACAAGATGCTAAGTAGTTCGTGTACATTAAAACTTGAAAACCAGCAGTTTGTCACAAGGATTTAAGCTAATCTTTCTCCCCACACCCCCCGACCCATAAACCAAAGATATACTTTATTTCCACACATAGACTTTTCTTTCATTTGGTAGATTTCTTCCAAGACAAAAATCTTCTTTTATAGCATTATTTATTTTACAGCAATACACAAAAATATTTTGTGTAAGTAATATATATATACATGGTAACAAAATTTCAAGTTCTTTCAAAATAGAAGAGTTCAAACTGGAAAATAAAATTTTCCCCTAGAAAATATGACATGTATTCTTCTGTCACTAATTTGTGCTATCCCAAAGAAAATGTTACTAAAAACAAGAAGGGAAACAGGGAGAGAAAGAGGTACTTCAAACCTCGTTCCCATCCTCTGTCTTATTAGAACATGATTTTTTAATCTTTTTTACAAAGATAATTAGCTATTTAATCATGCATTTCTTACAGATAAGAATATCTTCAAGCGGAAGATATTCTTGTTGAAACCTGTGATTCAGGATAAGCAGAGGGTTAAGGGTAGAGAAAACCGACTCTGTACTGAAAGAGGTAAAAAAGTCTCATTGCAAAAGTCATGTGGAACAGGAGATGTGGCCATCTTTGGAAAGATCAACCAGAAGTATTTAAAAGAACATTCAACCCAAAATACATACTATTTTCATTATTAGAGAACTTGCTTTCATTAATCTCTCTCCCTCTCTGTTATATTCTCTGTTCTCTCATGTAAGAACTCCTTTTCAACAGATATTGACTCTTCTGGGTTGATCATCTGTAACTTTTCTTCCAAGTTTTGTATTTTAATCTTTTAGAAAATTTCTTTATCCCTCCCCCCAGACCCTCTACTGAATGTCTTATGTTGCGATGACATTTTTGATTTCACGTTTAGTATTTAGTATTTCACTTTTAGTATTCTTTGCATATTTTTTCTTAGCATTATATTCTCGCTTTCCAGATGCACCTTGTTCTCGAATTTGTCACTGTTGTTTTCTAGTAGTTTTAAAGTTGAAAGTTACTTTCTGTTCCAGCTAATCCTTACAAGTGTTCCCAATGGCAAGTCCAGTCTACAAGCAAAGACGGGCACCCACCAGGGGGAATGGGAGCTACACAGCAGATCTCATCTTTGGCATGGAGCAGAAGGCTGCGGGCCTGTCTCGCCCATTCCCTTCTCTCAGTGCCAGCTCACCACACACCCAATCCATTCATTTGATGCCAATTTCCTGAATATCTGCTCTGTTTCAGGCACTGTTCTAGGCATTGGGAAAACAGAAGTTGCTGAACAAGCAAGATTTTGCTCTCCTCAAGCTCACATTCCAGCAAGGACGAGACATAAGCAATAGACAAAGAGTTAAGAAGATAATTTATCACAGAGATAAATGTCTTGAAGACAACAGAATGTGACAATGTGACAGGTGCATCTGTGCTAAGTCGCTTCAGTCATGTTGGACTCTGTGGGACCTCATGGACTGTAGCCTGCTGGGCTCTTCTATGGGATTCTCCAGGCAAGAATACTGGAGTGGGTTGCCATTGCTCCTCCAGGGGATCTTCCTGACCCAGGGATCGAACCCAAGTCTCTTGCATCTCCTGCATTGGCAGGTAGGTTCTTTACCACGAGTGCCACCTGGGAAGCCCAATGCAACAGGGCTGGGGGGCTTTCAGAGGAAGTGATCAAGGAAGGCCTGTCTGGGAGGTGCCACAGGAGGTCTGAAACCCAGAAAGAGTTGGCTGCTTGAAGACCTGGGGGAAGGGCATTCCAGGCAGTGGCAAGAGCAATGGCAAAGGCCCCAAGGCAGCACTGCACGGGTGCCCCAGGATCAAGCAGGTGATCTGAGAGCCAGGGAAAGAGGCGGCAGGGGACAGGTCTGGAAGAGCAGGTGGGTGGGGTAAGGAATTGGGAGTTCATTCCCAAAAGAAAGGAAGGCTTTCATAAGGTTATAAAAGGTGGGTGTTATACAATCTGATTTATTTTTAGAAGGATCTCTAATGGGTGGGAAGACAAGAGCACAAGCGGGGAGATCCCTAAGAAGGTTGGTTCAACTGCCAGGTGGAATGTGATGGGAATGTGATGGACCAGGGTGGGGGTTAGAGTGGACAAAGAGGAAGAGGGCGGAGCTGGGCTCATTTTGAGGATGTGCAGACTTGTCTTTGAGCAGGATATGGCATGGGGATGGGCCAGGTTGGGGGTGGTCCCAACTGGATTTGAATTCCTTTGGCACCTCAGGTACTCCTAACAGCTGCCCTGGGGGGCCCAAGTGCCCTGATCTGGCTGATGGCATCCAGGGCCAACACTGGGTCACTGCTCTGATGACTCCCTTCCTGGTCACTGAGGTTGGCCATTTAGCCCACAGGAGGCAGCAATCATATACAAATGTGAGAGTTGGACCATAAAGAAGGCTGAGCACTGAAGAATTGATGCTTTCGAACTGTGGTGTTGGAGAAGACTCTTGAGAGTCCCTTGGACAGCAAGGAGATCCAACTAATCCATCCTAAAGGAAATCAACCCTGAATATTCATTGGAAGGACTGATGGTAAAGCTGAAGTTCTAATACTTTGGCCACCTGATGCAAAGAGTTGACTCACTGGAAAAGACCCTGATGCTGGGTAAGATTGAGGCCAGGAGGAGAAGAGGGTGACAGAGGATGAGATGGTTGGATGGCATCACTGACTCGAGGGACATGAATTTGAGCAAACTCCAGGATACAGTGGAGGACAGAGGAGCCTGGCATGCTATAGTCCATGGGGTCACAGAAAGTCAGACATGACTTAGCAACTGAATAACAACAAGGCTTTTTCCCCCTTCTAGAGGCCCTTTAGGCCAAGGGTGTGCTAGTGTCTCTTCACAACTTGCAGAAGGGGAAGGCAAGTGGGGCCCAGAAGAAAAAGAGAAAAGTCCCCGAAGCAAAAACTCGCACTCAGGCAGAGTTGCCGGGGGAGCCTAGACAAGCAGCCCATGCAGTGAGGTGAGCCACCCAGGCCAGCCCTGCCCTCCCCAGGCTCTGTGGCCAGGCCAGCTGGTTTAATGAGGCTTTTCTGATGGGGAGAACCTGACTCCTGCCAGGGAACCAGGAAACGCAAGAGGAAGAGCTCCCCACAGAGCCCACCCTGGTGCCCAGCTGCAGGCTGCCTGTCCAGGTGGCGGTGCTGCTGCCGACCCAGGTGATGGCTTCCGCTCGCGACCTCATAAACTCAGCAGCTGCCCACTTAGCACCAGGTGCGGGAGGAGGAGGAAGGCCTGAGGGGGAAAGGGCTTGGCTGCTTGAGGCCTGCCGGCACCCGTGGCCCTCCCTGCCCAGCTCCGTCCTCCACGAAGCCAGGATCCCCCAACCGTGATAGGGGCAGGCAGTCCTGCCTCCACACCTTCACACACTCAGGGTCCACACAGGTGGACATCTTCTCAGTCCACCAAACCAGCCCTTCCCCTAGACCCACATCCAGTTCCACCTTCTCAGTAAGACCCGAGGCAGGAGGACGGGAATCTAGCATTTATCCTCCTCTATTTATTTACCTCCTCTATTGGCACCATTTTATTTCTTGGAGAAAGAAGTATTTGATGTCAAGTATGTGAAGTGAAAGTCACTCAGTAGTGTCTGACTCTTTGCAACCCCACGGACTGTATAGTCCATGGAATTCTCCAGGCCAGAATACTAGAGTGGGTAGCCTTTCCCTTCTCCAGGGGATCTTCCCAATCCAGGGATCAAACCCAGGTCTCCCGCATTGCAGGTGGATTCTTTACCAGCTGAGCCACAAGCGATGTCAAGTATACCTCCATTTAGAATAAGCGTGTGAATAAAGTGTGGCAAAATGTAAACATGTGTTAATGAGAAGATCCACTGATATAGTATTTTCTGCAGGATTAAAAAAATTCATAATTAAAAAAATAAACAATAGAAAAGAAGAGCTGACTGGCTGCAATGCTGAGAAACAGCTGGAAGGGGCCGGACTGGAGTGCTGGGAAGCCTGGTAACAAGGCTGTGGATGTGAGGGAAGAATCAGGAGGGCTTGGCCAAAGGGCCAGGGGCAGAGAGGAGGGCTCTGCAGGGGTGAGAGATGGTGCAGTGACTGAGAGAGGGAAGGAGGGAGGAGGGGAAGGAGGGAGGCACTTAGGTAGGGGCTGGGTGTGGAACATGCTGAGCTGCGGGCGTACGTGTGACTTATACGCGGAGAGGCCTCCAAGAGTCAGCCTGTGGTCAGCTCATGGTCATCTGTCTCCACCCCCTCAATCCCGCCCTGGACCCAGTGGCTGGCCCCTAGCAGGTGCTCAGCAAACACGGTCAGGTGCTCACCCCCACCTGCCTTCTAGCTGACAACAGAGGCTGGGCCCAGAGAACTTGCCCTCGCTGAGAGAAGAGGCCTGGGGAGAGTGGAGCTCTGCCCAAGCTATTCGTGGTGTCCTATCTAACCCCGATCCCTGACAGCTGGTGGGGTATTTTGGGGACCAGCCTGACCCTGCAAGGGCCACTCCCTGGTCTGGGCAAATGCCCCCTGCTCAGCTATTTCTAGTGGGGACAGCAGCAGGGGAGGGTGGCCCTGGAGGAACAGCTAGCACAGGGCAGGAAGGGATTAGGGGAGGGAACGGAGGAGAGAAGACCCTCTGTCCAGCCAGAGAAGGGGAGGAGCCAGCCTCCCTGGCACAGGTGGGCACTGCCCTCCCTGTGCCCACCCCAACCACAGGAACCTGGAGCCCAACTCTGGGCAGCCTGGGTGAGGGCTGTGATCAGGCAGGGGAAAGGAGGAGGAGCCAAGCTGGCCATCATGCATGCCCTCTGGAGGCAGGACAGCCCCCCAACCAGGGTGTCAAGGCTGTCACTGGATTCTATACATAAGCCATCATCAGGAAAAAGGTTAATTTTGAGGCCCCAGAGTCCCTGAGAAGGAAAGCAGCCCCACTCTCCACCACAGGCTTTTGCCCTTGGGGGTGCAGACTTGCCAAGCCCCCGCTCATTGCAGTCAGGTCTGACCCCATACAGACTAGGGTCAGGCCCTCACCTGCCCTTCTCCCACATGCTGGCTTGGGACCTGGTAGCATCCCCGAGGAAGAGATTCAGACAAGAGAGACCCAGAGACTGACAAAGACGTACCAGAGCCAGAGGAAACGCCTCCAGAAAGGAGGCTGGGGAAAGGCCACAGCGATGAACAGAGCCATGCCCAGAGACAGGCTGAGACTCAGAAACCCCTGGGAGACAGAGAGAGAGAGAACAGACAAACTGGGGAAAGAGAGAGACAGAGAGATTCCCCATTGGGGGGAATCCAAGACTCAAGGGAAAAGGAAACGAGCAGATGCAGAGAAATGGACAACCTCTCTCACTCTCACTCTTGGCCCAGCCCAGACCCTCCCCAGCCTGGGCAGGGGGTCAGGGCAGCACCCACCTCCAGCAGCCAGCTCAGCACCACCTGCTCTGAGGCAGAAGCCTTCCTGGCAAGTGAGGGAAAGGATCCCCCTCCGCTCTGAGGTGCTGGGGTCTCCCAGGCTGGCTCTGCAGTGCTCTGGCCCACGCAGGGGCCACATTAAAGTTACAGGTTAGAGTGGACAGAAGGGTTTAGAGCTTGGATCTCAGAGCTAGACTGCTGGTCTGGGTCCTGGCTCCTGTGGGCGGAGAACGTGGTTTTGCAGCTCCATCCGTCCTCACTTCAGTTCTCAACTACACAGCCAGGAAACCCAGGTATTTCAAACTGACGCAAAGTGTCCCCTTAATTCATTACATGATGGATAAAATCTAATGGTTTTGAGTCCTGCGTGTGGTAGATTTCCTGGCCAGGATACCCCGGTCCTTGTCCCTGCCCCAGTGCTCTGTGAGATAGAGGGAGGGGTGGGCAGGGCCCAGCACACACAGAGAGGGCTTCCTCTCCACCCTCCCACTGGGGATTCCTCCTCACAAGGTGGAGCCCTGGGAATCTCAGGATAAAAACAACCCGGTCTCCTTGGGGAGCCAGCCGGGACAGCCTTCACCAGAGATGGAGAGCAACTGCTCCTTAGGAGACCAGACCGGCACTGTCTCTCTAAGAGGGAAGAAAGGCCGCTTGTCGAAAACCAGAGCCTCCCAACTCCAGCTATACACCAGCCTCATGCTTCCTGTTTGGGTGGATTTTTTTAAAGGTATATCTGAATGTGGTCCATTTAGCCCCAGGGACGCCCCCGCACCCGCCCCATTCCTAGCCTCCGCCCCAGCAGCCCCCCCACACCCTCACTGAACTCAGCCTTCCAGCGTGGCTGAACCAGCCACTTTGTTCTGCTGGGCACCAGATAAACGTTCCCTAATTAGCAGATGGAGCCAGACCCTGGCTGGTGTGTGGGGCTGTCTCTTGGCCAGCCCTGGAGCACTTCTTTACTGCAGCTTGGGGGTGCCTAGGACCCTTTCGTGGCTGGGAAAATGTTTCCCCCGTCCAGGCTGGACAGGATCAGTGTTCACAGGGCAGTGATCGCCATCCTAGTGATGCTCCAGAGCTGCTCCAGGCTCAGCGGAAAGGTTGCCTGTGTCTTGTCTCCTGGAAGTGTCGTGAGGACTCTATGAGGCTACTTCTGCAATTAGAGTCATTAGCTCAGTCGGTAAAGAATCTGCCTGCAGTGCAGGAGACCTGGGTTCGATCCCTGGGTCAGGAAGATCCCCTGGAGAAGGAAATGGCAACCCACTCCAGTAACCTTGCCTGGAAAATCTCATGGACAGAAAAGCCTGGTGGGCTGCAGTCCGTGGGGTCACAAAGAGTTGAGCATGACTGGGTGACTAACAGTTAGCTTACTCAGCAGATGAGAAGGCTGAGTCTCTTGGAGGCCAGTAATGGCTCAGCGTCACACAGCTGATAAGAGGTGGGGCTGAGGTCACATTCATTTAAGTCTGTCTGACAACAAAGCCTGAGTGTCCCACCACCAGGACAAACTGCTCCACTCAGAAAGTGGGAGAGTTGGTTCTAGGAACCCCATGAGCTCTTCTGGAGCCTGATGTCACCACCCAACTGTGAAGGTCTCTGAGGAACTAAAATCTTTTTCCTTGGCTCTAGCTAAAATTTGAATAAAAAGGAAAGAACTCCAAGTCTCCAATAACTCGTACAATGGTCTGGCCTGAGGAAATGGCCCTGAGATGCTGGAATGGCAGCCCCTGACATCACGTGGGGGCTGGGGCCCACCAGAGTGGTGGGGAGCCAGTGAGGGAACCAGTGCAGCTGGCACCTCTGGCTCACCTGGGGTCTGTCTTCCCGCAAACAAGCCCATAGCTCAGGCTCCCACAGTTTACCCTGGCTACCCCAGGTCCCCAAGAGGCAAAAGCAAAACCAACTGCTGCTACTCGGGGGAGGGGTGCATGGATGCTGAGACCTCAGCAAGTCTGCTGGGATGCCCAAGTGGCAGGCCTGATCGCAGGGGTCCACACCAGGGGTTGCTCACTCATTCCATGCCTTCTGCCCCACCCTGATTCTCCCACCAGCTGACAGCTCTGGCTCCGGCCAAGGCTGCCCGCCTGGTTTTTCCACCCAGGATGACCCTGACTTTTCCCCTTGGGATCCCCGTAACCAGGCCTGTGCAGGCAGGTAGCTGGCACTCCTCCAAGGTGCCAAGATTAATCTGAAATTCCTTCCTGTGGGAAGGGAGTGACTTGGTCACAGCTAAAGGCTTCACAGAGCAAACACACACACCTGGCCACCACCATAGATCTTCCTTCCGTTCATTCTCCAGTTTGAGGGGGACATTTGCCCCCATCCATTTCCCAGCCAACTTTCCCATGGTTATACAAGAGGGGTCGATGGGGGTCTGGTAGGGGCAAAGCTGGGTTTTTCTAGGTCATATCTTGCAGCCTGAGACCAGAAGAGGAGGGAGGTGAGGGCAGCAAGGCCTAACGTAACACCCAAACACACCCTGCCATGACACCCTCATGCCAGGAAAACAAGGTGCACACCTCAGAGCAGTCAGGCAGGTGGTGTGGCCTGACTCAGATGCTGCTTCTGGCAAAGCTGGGGTTTATTAGCCAATGAGAGAAGTGGGCAGCGGCAGGTAGGACATGGATTGAGCTCCAGGCAGCAGCAGGTTGGACCTTTCTGGGAGCCGGAGAGAAGTCTTCTGCTGTGCACAGGCCACCTCTCGCCGGGGAGGGTGAATGGTTGCCCTCCCCTGTGCCCCAGGAGCTCTCTTGATGATGCAGTGGGGGCTTCCTGCCCTCCTCAGCCAAAACAGAAAGAAAACTTCTGGAAGGGAGGCTAGAATTCCACACTGGAATGAGAACTAAAGCTAGAGCACCCAAGTCCTAGTCTTGCTGACACTTGCGGCCCCTGTGATGTAGAAGAGCCACTTCCCCCTTGTAGGGCCTCATTTCCTCATCTGTCAAACAAAGGAAATGGACTGCATCAGGGGATGGCCAATAGTTTCATCTCAAGGTACCACTGCCAACTGATAGGTAGTGACTTCCTGAAGCTATTTGGGGTTTTGTTTTTAGAAAGACTCTGAGATCCAGATCGATGAACAATGTCAGCCATTGACAGAGGATGAGAATGTACCATAATCGATTAGTGATGCCTGTCATGGGCACCAGGCCAGAAAGTGGCAAAATGAGTGCTAGATATGCTATCTTCCTGGTAGATGATTTCCACCCTAATTCTCCAGCAGATCTGGTTAAAGCTGGTTGGCAAGCATGTACCTCCCATTTTATGATATTTGCACACAGCTGATTTCTCTCCCTGAAAGACACGTTTTCATCCACCCTGCAGGACAGTCACTGGGGGAGCAGGTAGCCCCCTCTAAGCCCCTCAGTGTCCACCCTCACCAGATTTCACCCAGAGGCTTAGAGCCAACTGTTCGTGCCAAGATTTACCATCTAGAGGACATTACAGCTTTTTTTTACAATTTTCATCAATGTCTACATTTTCCCTTGCCATGTGACAATCCCACCTTGACCCTGAGAGAGGATGAACCCAGAGAACAAGGCAGAGGTGGCTCCCGACTCCTTGGTGGTTCCAGGGAGGGTCTTGCCAGACATGGTTTGGTCCCTGAGGAACTCCTCTGGAGACGTGTGCCAAGATCACCTACAGATCATAGGTCAGGAAGACGAATTCACCAAACACATGCAGGTACCAAAACAGGCACTCACAGACCAAGTACTCATCTGTATAGGAAAAGATTAATTTCCCCAAGTCAGTTACAGCATGGCGAGGACCCCATAGCTCTGGGCTGCTTCAGGCCTTCAGACAAGCCCCTCTCTTCTCATTGCACCCTTAGGCTCTGTCCAGGGCAGGCGGTGGGGGTGGCTGACAGCATGCACCTGGCACAGATGTGCAGAGACCCTCTCCTATGTACCCTGCCTGCGGCCACCTCTCCCCATCTATCCTGGACCTGCGAGAACCCTCCTGTACAAGGTCATTCCTAAACCCGTGGAGTTGGGGAAATTGCACAAGAAGGCATCATTGTACAAACTATGCAAATTCCATCTGCTTAGAGCAGAAAAAAATAAACCCACCTTCAAGTTTATAGATAAATAGATAAATCCGCCAAGCAACCCAGGAGTCCAACTCAGTGGTCAACGGCTTTCCATCCTGAGCTGGCCTGGAGATGCCACTTCCCCAGGCCTTCCCGCCTAACACTCCCTGGAGAACAGACACCCCACCGCACCCCCCCCACCCTGCCCATCCTCACCCCTATGCTAGGCAGAACTGCCAAAGTGGAAATCAGTAGAGACAGAGAGGAAGCTGGAGTTCACCCTCAGGCCACGGGGCCAGATGAAAGGGAGCTGCTGAGGCAGAGCCAGCTCCTGGGGGAGGGGAGGCCAGCCACAGAATTCTCAGGAGCTACTGGAATCCCCACAGGGCTCCCCTGAATCCCCCTGTGCCCGTCAGGAATCTGAAAGATGCCTCTTTCCAAGGGCAAGGAGAAACTGTTGATCAATTATTACTTTCTAAACAGCTGTGTTTTCCTAACAGAGGAAGGTGGGTTGGTAATTAGTTACACTTTGGACGTGAAAGAGTTATCTGTGAAACCCTTACCACCACCACCTGCCTCTCTCTCACAGACAGAGGCGGCAGACATAACTACTTCGTGAAAGTGAAGTATAAACTTCATTTGGTGAAAGTGAAGTATAAATGGGGCACAAGAAGAAACCTTGGCCTCCAGCTAGAGTGGGGATGTCCAGCTATTTTTCTCTTGGAGTTATGTTTCTGAGGACATAACTGATGAAGGCTCAGCTTCTCTGTCTAGGGGTTTCACACCAGGCACTATTCTCAGAGCTTTCTTTACATGGATTGTCTCATTTCATTCCTTCTATCCTACCCATGAGGCAGGTATTTTTATTATCCCCATCACACAGATGAGAAAACCGAGGTACAGAGAGGTTAAATAACTTACTGAGGGTTATATACAGCTAGTAAGTGATAGAGCTGGTCTTGGAATCTAACCTCCCTAGCCCTGGATTACCTACCCTCAACCACCACACTCCACAGCCATGAACCTCTCAGTGTGGTTCATCATGACACAAGAACCACCACCCAAGCGTCTCTTGGCCCAATACACACATGTTCATGTGCTGTACGCAATATTTGAACACAGGATTCCAGTTTGACAAGATAATCTGGACACATCCCTGGGGTTTGCTGTAATGGAGTCTAATCAGTTTCATTCCACAGGAATGATCTAGAATGCTGGTTCAGTAAATATGAGGCAATATGATTTTAATCATCATTTTCACTTTATCTTGTTAGATATGTTCTTCATGTCTATTTTTTTTAACCTGTGTGTTTTCTGTCCCATTATACTATAGTGTATGCTATGGTTTTTCTAGTAGTCATGTACGGATGTGAGAGTTGGACCATAAAGAAGGCTGAACGCTGAAGAATTGATGCTTTTAAACTGTGGTGTTGGAGAAGACTCTTGAGAGTCCCTTGGACTGCAAGGAGATCAAACTAGTCAGTCCTAAAGGAAATCAATCCTGAATATTCACTGGAAGGACTGATGCTGAAGCCCCAATACTTTGGCCACCGGATCCGAAGAGCTGACTCTTTAGAAAAAACTCTGATGCTGGGAAAGATTGAAGGCAGGAGGAGAAGGGGACGACAGAGGACAAGATGGTTGGATGGCACCACTGACTCAATGGACATGAGTTTGAGCAAGCTCCAGGAGATGGTGAAGGACAGGGAAGCCTGGCGTGCTGCAGTCCATGGGGTCACAGAGTCAGACATGACTGAGGGATTGAACGACGACCTCCACAAACACTGTAACGACCAGGAGAGACATAGTTTATTTTAGACCTCCCGCTTTCCCCACCTCCTCCCACAGGTATCCTTTTAATTGTTATATATAATGTTGTAAATAATATATGAACCCATTCTCCTTTTTTAAAAAAGTAAAACATTACAAAGAAAGCTAAGATTCCCCTTAAACCAAGCCCTTCCTCCTACCCATGTCCCCAAACCTCTTTCAGAGATAACTCCATTACCAATTTGGAACGCATCCTTCCAGACCTTTTAAGAATAATTATGTATTTATTCTGTGTATGTATGTGTAAAAGATATATCTTGTTTTTGCCTAACTACTGTCATACAATTTTTTGAAACTTGCATCGGTCATTCATTAACATTTCTTAGCGCTCCATCCACAGGACAATTTCATTTTTTTTGACTGCTGTACGAAGTGGTATGAGACAACAATTTACTTAGGCAGTCTCTATGTTCCCATTTTTGCCGTGGCAAACAGTAGGAGGCTTCCTGGGATAGGGAACTGATCTCGGTTAAGGTCAATGTTCTTGTCTGTCTGGGGCCTGTAAGCAATCACAATGAGCCTCAGCTCATTGCACCACTGGTTCTAGAACTGCCACACTAGGTGCCGGAACTCTCTAGAATCCTGGGTATAAAACTGTTCTTAGAACTTGGCAAGTTACCTCCTCCAGGCTTTAGTCTAGAGTCAATGATCTCAAACAACACAGGGCTTGCTTTGATGATTAAAAGAGCCGGCAAGAAAGACACCTCCCTCAGACACCTCTTCTACTCTCAAGTTGACCCCTGCACAGGATCACCCCAGTTTGACCCGAGCAGAGGCCTGCTCTGGACACCAAACTAAACTAAAGTTCATATAAATTTAATGAATAGAAAAATGAGCATAGATGTTTACCAGTGAAATGATGGACTGGAAGTAGAATTCTAATTATAAAAATGCCGTGATTCTATGACTCTCCATACATTACATCAGAACATGTCCCCCCACACATACACATCCCTCCTAAGGTTGGTTATTAACGATTCAAGGATTATAGTTTTCCTCACCCATCATTAGCCTGGCTTTTGGAGGGCTGGGTGACCCTGGGTGGGTAAGAGGGTGGACAGGCTGGAGAGACGAATAAGGAAGAGAGATAAAAAAGATCTTCAAAACAGGTTAAGTCCTTTAGAGCAAACCTGAACAGCTTTCTTAACTCTATCTTCCAAACAGCGTGGGGGAGGCTAAAGGGCCTCTCCCTGGTCTGATCAAATATTGACCCTGTGCACTCACTGGCCGGAGTTCAGACTAAGGGGCCAGCAGCACTATGGAGTCAGTGTTTGCAGAGCAATTACTGCATCCCCGCGTCTTGTAATCGGATTGTGAAACAACCTTCGATGGAGCCGGAGCCTCAGAGAGCCTTCCGGTCCTTCCTCAATGGGGCCAGGCCTTGGAAAAGACACTTAACAGTGAAGGAGCTGTGCGAGGAAATTTACAGAGGCTGGAAATATGGTCCAGCGCCAAAAAGAAGGCAACTTAAGAGCATCTGCAGGCCTTCTCCCTCCTCCTTCTCCCCTTAACTCCACCTCCACCTCCTATAACCCAAGCTCTTTATAACCAAACAGGCCTCCACATCAGACACTGTCCCCGCCGGCTCCCTCTGGGACAGGTCCCTTTCCTGGTCAGATAGGGCTGAGTGGTGAATTATTTTTAGAAGAAACCAATTTCCACTTGGAGACCAAGAGCCTCTCCTCTCTCTGTTCCCAATGTGACATCTGAAATGCCCTTAGAAGCCCTCTCTAGTAACTGACCTGGTTTCCAGAAGAGGTGTTTGGAAGAGTTGTTGAATTTGAACTGTCTATGGATGGGGCAAGTCATGGTGGAATGCAGCCTCCCTCCTGCTGCAGGGGCCCTGGAAGATGTTAGAGGACAACTGGGGAGGCCTTGGGAAGTGGCAGAGCATGCCTGGGTGGGCATAAAGCCAGATGGAGCCTGTTGTGTGTCCCAGATGGTCAGAGGCAGCCCAGACAAACAGAACCTCCTGAGATGATAGAAAAGTTCTGTATCTGCTGTAGAGCCCTGTGCTCTAGAGCCCAAGAGCTGTGACTCCTGAAGCCTGCACACCTAAAGCCCATGCTGTGCAACAGGAGAAGTAACGGCAATGAGAAGCCTGAGCACTGCAACGAAGAACAGCCCCTGCGTGCCGCAACCAGAGAAAGCCTGCACAGCCGTGAAAACCCAGAACAGCCAGATAAACAAGTAAATGAAAAATTACTTAAAAAATTAAACTTAATTTTTAAAATTTAAGTTTTTTAATTAACTTAAATGTAGCTAGCCACATGTGGCTGGTGGCCACTGCGCTGGGTAGCTCAGGTCTAAAGGCTCCGTATCTGGTGCTTCCCAGCGGGCAGGAGGAGGAGCTGGGCTCAGGGTGCAGCCTCCTGGGTGAGAAGGAAGGAGAACCACTGAGTCTGAAGGCTCAAGGCAGAAGACACAGGGAGAGAAGCTGTGGGGCAGAGTAGGGGGTCCTCTTCTAGTTCCCTTGGAAGGGTTTGAGGTGGGTGTGAATGACCAAGAAGGTGATCAGAATTGTATATGTACATTCATGCATGTCTGAAAGGATGTACAAAAGAAACTCTGATCCCCAAAATAAAGTATAAGAACTCACTGATTTGTCAGATAAACTAACTTCTTCAGGGAAGCCTGGTCTTCTAACAGAGTATAACGTTTCCCTATAACATGTCTATAGTGCTGTTCTTTGCAGCATTTAGCATAGTATAAAATAATATGTATGTATATTTTAAACTAAAACCTGTCTTCCCTCACTAAGCTGTAAGTCCCATAAAAGCAGTAACCAGATCTGCTTTTGCTCACCAATAAGTCCCCACCCAGAGCCTGGCATCATGCCTGGGACATAGAAGGTAGGCACTTAAGACTGGATGGATTGAGGACGGATGGATGGATGGATGGATGAATGGATGGACACATGAAGAGCAGGCAGACAAGCAGACATAAATGAAAAAAATATGACATAAGTTAGGGACACATTTTACCCCAATAACTATAAATCTCAAAAAGCAACCAAATCCCCTCAACCTGGAGTGGGGGTGGTTGGCTCTTTCGCTCTTGGCTTCTGTCACCAATCAAAACCATATGTGCATCTTCTTAGCTGCCCCCTCCCAAGAATGTTCTTTCCTTCCTCTCCATCCCTCAGCATGTTACTTGTACCTCAATCTAGTATTCATTTCGTCTATAGTGGACTTAATTGCTTAAAAGCCTATTTCCCCTATCAGATACAGACCTCTAAAAGACAGGACCTTGTTCTCAACTGAGTGTCCCTCAGCCTGGGCCACTTCTGCTCTGCAAAAGTGCACATGTGGTGGAGGCCTTGCTTGCTTGCTAAGTCACTTCAGTCGTGTCCGACTCTGTGCAACCCCATGGACTGCAGCCCACCAGGCTCCTCCGTCCATGGGATTTTCCGGGCAAGAGTACTGGAGTGGGGTGCCATTGCCTTCTCTGGGTGGAGGCCTTATCAAAGGCCAATTCACTCCAGCCTTGGCTTCCTCATCTTTATACTTCCACTGTCACCATGCACAGTCAGCCTAAGGCTGCCAGATGTAGCAAGTGAAAATACAGGACAAAGGATAAAATATGAATCTCAGGTAAACAATGAATAACTTTTTAGTATATCTCCGGCAAATATCCTATATTTGGGATATAAAGTATATGATCCCCAGAAAAATCAGAACCATGAGGTAGTAAAGCCAGTTAAGCAGCTTTCCCCAGGCTGGCTTAGTCAGCCCAGGACTTCCAGGGTTCCAATGTGGAGCTCAGCCTACAAGGGGAGGCGCGGAAGGATTCTGAGAGCAGGCCCCTGTGGGCCACACCCCCACTCCCAACTCACTCCATCCTGCCTGAATGGCAAGCTCCAGAGAGAGCCGGTGGGGCTCTGAACACTCTGACAGAGGACTGGGCGCTGCACAGCTCCTCAGCAGAGTGAAGCCAAGGGCGGGGAACAAGAAAGCAATACCATGACAGGAGGTACTAAGCCCCCACACCCTTCAACCAGGCATCCCAGCATTCTGGTCACCATTAACACTGAGTAACATACTAGACAACCATGTGTCGGGAGAAACATGGATTCATTCATTTAATCCTCACAACAACCCTACTGGGTAGGTACCGTTCGAATCTTCATTCTACAGATGAGAAAGTGGAGAAGTTAAGGAACCTGTCCGGAGTTACAGAGTGACAGAGCCAGCAACTGGCCTCAGGAAATGCGTCCCCAGGGCCTCAGCTCAGAACTGAGATCTGAGAGCCACCAGTGACCAGAGATGGAATGAGCAATGCTGTTTATTCTTTGTCTTTTAGGAGCCGCCATATTAAAATCAGAGATCTTGATAAATGAGAAAGGCTTTCTGAAATGAATGCCACTATATGTCCTTAAGTCAAGTTCTGAAAGATACTTGGTTGAAAGGTTAAATTCCGAAGAACCACCCTTTCAAACTGCATCTACAGGGTGGCGATGACCCATGGGGACAGGCCTGGCCATGCTCATGACTAGGGCTAGCGCATCACACAAGCGGCTTCATGCCCTGTGTCCCCTCTCGACACACAGGAAATGAGCCCTCCAGGCAAGGGAGAAGTGGGGGGAGCAGCATTCCTTCCTTGTGAGATTCTGTAACTAGGGAGGCGGTGGGGGAGTAGAACAGAAAAGGGGGGAAGAAAAGTTCTGATTTGAGAGTTTCCGCTGGCTCTCAGACCCCTTCTGGCTCATCAATGAGTCCTTTCAGGGTTCCCTCTCCCCAACTAAGTGATCATTTCCTGTCCAGCACACTATACCCATTGAGGGGGTATCAGCAAATTCCAACAGTTTACACCAGAAGGACACAAGGAGACTGGACAGGAATTGATGAGGGAAGAGGAGGAAGGGAGAAGGGTAAGGAGTGGCTCGCAATCCCATACTGTCGATTAAGAGAGGATTTGTAATGCAGGAAGCTGGCTCACCTCTGGCTCATCTCATAGGCAGAGCCATAAGGACAATGGGATAAAATCAAGTACTTGGAGGTAAACGTGCAAGCCTGGCATCTCCAAGATGACTCACCACCACAGGAAGAAGTGGAACTTGGTTGTGAGGGCCAGCGGTGGATGTCCCTTCTTTGTGTTTTTAATAGGCCTAAACCATGCTCATGGCCCTAAGGAAGAGTCTGGAAGCTCTCAGCTTCTGATAAACAGGGGTGGGCCCGCTAGTGGCCATGTTGGTGTTCATGCCCCTCCAGCCTCAGCTGTAATGATTGGTGCAGAGAGGGCACCTGATCTAAGTCAGGCCAATCAGAGTCTTGCCTGGGGTTTTTCAATTTAGAACTGGGAGAGAGGCAGTCTCTGCTGTTGGAAACCACAAGGTAGGAAATTTGGGAGCCACTGACTGCCAAACTGCTGAGGACAGTGCCCAGAGAGAAGTCAAGACAAGACAGAGGGAGCACAGCCTTGTTTCAGGCATTCTTGGAGCCACTGTCTCACTCTCCCTTCCACCATCTGGTTGACTGCATAAGCTTCCCTGGTATATCTTTCCAACCAAGTCTCCTTTTCATCTAAGCCAGTATGAGTGCGAAACTGTTGCTTGTGACCTAAAGAAGCCTAGCCAAATTAACCGACATCAAGGGAGGTGTCTACACTGGAGCTGTGGGACCCATGCTACCATCCGCCATGTGACATGCCTGGGTATGGGAAAGAGACACACATATTATATATGCGTGCAAACAGGACAGCAGAGCCTTATTCAGTTAGACAGACACAGTGGTATGCCCAGTTTGTGTCTGTAGTTGAAGACATTGCTTATTTTCTGTTTCAGTCTTTTCTGTGTGTTTGCTTTTCTTTGCCTACAATGACGTGGTGGCTTGTGTCTCACTCTGTATGTTTATAGACACATGTCTGCTGAGGCACACAGCACCCACGGCCATCTTCCCAGCCTCCGAATGCGTCAGGGTGACAAGGCATGATTGTTAACAGTCATGTTAAGAAGTCAACATAGCCCCATGTGTCTGTCTGCAACATCCAAGACTGAGCTCAGCCCAGCTTGACTGCCAAGGTGCCCTCCTCCATCCCTCTGTTCTGTCTAAACTCTGATCCTGAGATTGCTGGAAGGGGGTCTCTGGATGAGTGAGGAATGAGACAGGCTAGCCCACCAGAGGCTCAGGCCACTTCATATGGAACCAGGCCCCACCTGAGCTCAGACTCACTCACCTGCAGGTCAAAGAACTTGCTGTACCTCCGGTAGATGGTCTGGGATGTGCAGTCGGACCAGGTCACGTTGATGATGTATACCTGTGGGGGACAGGTAAGGGAAGGTGAGTGGGTATCTAAGGCAGGGCCTCAAGCTGCACCAATCATCATTTCCCATGACTGTGGGTATTCCATACCAAGACCATTCTTTCTCTCATCTTTGTCCCCAGGGCTTTAGCATAGTGTCAGGTATACATGGATGCTACACACATGTCTAAACACACACACACACCTAGAAGGGTATTCAATAAAATGCTAAGGATGATTATATTAGGTGGGTAGGGTTACAAGTGGTTTTAATTTCCATCTTCTTGTTATGTACTTTATACAATGAACATAAATTTGGGCTTGTTTAAAAAAAATCTAAGTAGCTAATTTCCACTGATTCTCAAACTTTACGGTAAATGAGATCCTGCAAAGCATCTTCCAAAATCACAGATGTCAGAACCCCACCCTCTACAATTCTGCATAAGTAGACCTGGGTTTTGGAGGCTCAGCCATCTACATTTTCTTTTGTTAAACAATTTTTATAGAGCAGTTTTAGGTTCACAGAAAAACTGAGCAGAAGGTACACAGGGTTCTCTTCTATCCCCGCCTCCATACTTGCACAACCTCTCCCAGTATCAACGCCCCTCACCAGAGCGGTATGTTTGTTGAAACTGGGTGTCTATGTTTTAAACAAACCACTCCAGCTGATTCTGCCTCAGTTGATCCTCGGAACCCACTCTAAATCTGCTTCAGGAGCCTGTGAGCATTTCAGAGATGTGTGATTCATCCCGGTGTCCCTGAGTCTTAGCTCTGCGCCCGGCACAGAGTCGGTGCCTAGCAAACACTGTGCCCCATTGAATGACCACACTGGCCTTCTGGCTGAGACACAGATGTGCAGGAGGGAAGTTAGCGTGTGGAAGATCTGTAGACTTTTCTGAAATGAAGGCATTTCAGGACCCCATTCCCAGTGTCACCCCAGTTCCCAGTGCTCAGTCAGGCTCTGGACCACTGATGGCCTCAGGCCACCATGGAAGGCTGCCTGGCCCAGGAGGTGGGCAGGACTGCTGACCGGAGAAAACCCACACAATCTGGCCTATTGTTCGCACCATTTCTGTTCCTCTCACCTGAACCCACACCAAAGACACGCCTTCCTGGGCAAGGCCTCGGTTAGAGGGAGGGTCCCCCACACAACCTCAGAGCTACTCTGCTGAACTTCCCCCGGTGCCTGCTGTGAGGTCTCTGACCCAGCATTAAGATGTTTTCTCCTTCTGCCTTCAGAGCAGACCGGGCAGCTCTAGGCCCCATCACCAGTCCCCTTGCCAGAATGCCCTGTCCATCCGAATCACCTGGGGAGCTCAGTAAAAATCCCTATTCCCTGGCCTCTGCCTGGTGATTCTGATTCAGGAGGTGTGAGGGGAAATCCACCAGAGAGGGGAACAAAGTGGCCAGAGAAGCCAGGGTCGTGAAAAGGAAGGAATGGGAGCGAAGAGGAGGTGCGTGCGGACACCCTGGCATCAGAGTGGTGGGCTTCACTGCCTGGAGCAGGGCTGTCTGATCTGTTTGGGCCACTGTAACAAAACTCCACAGACTGGGTGGCTTAGACAACAATGTTTATTTCTTACAGTCATGGAAGCTGGAAACCCCAGATCAAGGTTCCTGGTAGAACCTGCTTCCTGGTCACCTTGTCGTACCTTCACACGGTGGAGACAAGAGCTCTGGTTTCCTTCTCTTCTTGTAAGGACACTAAACTCATCACTGGGGCTCTACCTTCATGACTGCGTCTGGACCTAATTAATTCTCAAAGGCTCCACCTCGGATACCATCATACCGGGGATCTGGACTTTAACATGTGGACTTAGCAGGAGGGATTGGGGGAGGCACGAACACTGAGTCCGCAGCAAGGGTTTTGCACACAGGAGTGTGAGGCTGTACGTTTGGCTGCTCAGTTCACAGCCAAGGAAACAAGCCCTGAATCTAGTTCCTTCTCCACTCCAATCTCTAAGTCACAGAGTTAGCCTCGTGCAGTGCGGAGTGTTTGTTCTGAAACGCACCCAAGGAGACAGCTATAAAGCAAAGCAAATACAGCTGAGTGTTGCCACCCTGAAATGGGGTATTTATGACATGTTTTATGTGATCCCAACAAGAAAGAACATTAAGTGAAAAGGCTGTCCCTGTCCTCACAAGCCCAAAATAAACTACTGACATAAATAAACATCCAGGGATATGCTTTACTTTATATCATATATAAACATATATCTCATACAATAAACTGTAGAAACCATTTAGGTAATGGTTACTATGTGCCAGCACGGTGTAAAGCACTCATATGCATTAGCTCATTTAATCTTCAGCTCAATGAGGTAGCTACCACTGCCACCCCCATTTTGCACAAGAGGAAGTTGAGATTCAGAGAAGCCAAATAACTTGCCCAAGGTCACACAGCTAGGAAAATACAGAGCAAAGGATTGAACCCAAGTCCAGCTGAGTTTAATCCCTATGCTCTTAACTACACTGGACTGTCTACCTATATGTAAATTCAGGAGCGGGGATATTTAATCAAACTTCGTGATCAAGACTGAATGGCATCTTTTTAAATAAAGTTTTGGGTGATCTGAGAAGTCTGTACAACCCTTGAGGAACATGGGGGAGGCAGACTAATTCTGAGAGCCTGAGACCAAGAAGAGACAGAACTTGTCCCAGACAGAAGTCAACAGTGAAGAATGCTACAAAACCAGACGGACACAGAGGAAACTCTCATACATAACTGGCTCCACCAACTGTGGCCGGATGCTCTGGGGTTTTTCTGGGGGTTATAGCCCACCCCATCCCCCCTGTTGACTTCCAGGTCCTTGAATCCCAAATCCTGCTGGCTACAACTGCCTTCCACCCACATCTCCCCTTCCTACAGACGTTATGCACAACACGCCAGAAGGAGGCCCCAAATGAGTGGGCCCTCTTGGAAAGAGCCTGCCCTCACTCGCAGGCCATCAGACAGCAGTCTTTCTCCCTGGCCAACCAAGCGGGACCCAGAGGAAGGGCTTAACTGGGCTTAGCATGACCCCTGCTCCATCCTCTCTAGTAATTAGGGGCTTCCCGTCACCTCCCAGGGAGAATTAATCACAGGCTCGCTGGCTCTGGCAGCTGGAAGGCCCCTCCTTTTGCAAAGGAGGAACGTAAGACCTAGGATGGCGATTCGCCAGGGAAGAGGCACAGACTCTGGAGTCAGCCACTCTTAGGACCTTCCTTATCATGGCTATGAGACCTCAGCCCAGCCTCTCAGACCCTCAGGCTCTTCCTCTGCTCTGTGCACACAGCCTCAAAGCCACCGGCCTGACCCACTACGGTGGTTTCATCGCAGGTGTGCTCCCCCTGTAAGTGGCAGAGCGAGGACAGGAGACCAGGCTTCCTAACTCCTAGTCTAGGACTGATCAGCACAGGACCAAGAACGCCTGCCCTTCCTCCTTTACTATTCAAAACGGTCGAAGAGTCACAGGGCATTGTTGCTATCTAAGACTTGACCTGAACCCACGAGAAAAACTGGCTCTCTGGTGACTGTCCCTTGGACAGCAAGGAGATCAAACCAGTAGATCCTAAAGGAAATCAACCCTATGTATTCATTGGAAGGACTGATGCTAAAGCTGAAGCTCCAATATTTCAGCCACATGATGTGAAAAGCCAGCTCACTGGAAGACTCTGACTTTGGGAAAGATTGAGGGCAGGAGGAGAAGGGGTGACAGGATAAGATGGTTGGATGGCATCACTGACTCAATAGACATGAGTTTGAGCAAACTCTGGGAGATAGTGAAGGACAGGGAAGCCTGGCGTGCTGCAGTTTAAGGGGTCACAAAGAGTCGGACACTGAGTGACTGAACAACTGGTGACTAGATGTGGGAGTGGGGAAATGAGCCCCCATTCCAGGTTCTCCCAGACCTCTGGGACTTGCCAGAGCCTCCCACCCTCATGCCCAGCCCACCCTCCTGGACAAACAGTGTAAACCCTGACCTAAAGAAAGGGTCAGAGGCCTCCCTGAAGGTAAGTCCAGAAGATCCACGGATACCCTCCAGGCCCCTTTACCTCGTTGTTTGCTGGTCTGCTTGCTTCCAAATCTCGATCATCCTAGATCATCAGCCCAGATGGGCACCCAGATCATCATAATTCCAGCCCTGCTCCCATTGCCTCACCCCCACATCAGAGTTTCTCAAGCCCACCTGAGCTGGCTGTGTGGGAAACCCTAGGGATGAACCGCAGAGAAGGAGCAGGTGGAGGGGAAGGGGACAGGGCAGAGGTCACTGGAGAAAGCCAGCTCTGTTCACCGGGTCTGCGTCAGGGGCCCAGGTAAATCCTCCTCTGGCTGCAGGAATGACCAGGATAAGGTTACCCAGCAGCCGGGTCTCAAGAAAGGTTTGCAATTAAACATTCTGCCTGCACGCACTTTACTTGGAGTCATGTTTCCCCAGGTGGAGTTTCCCTTCCTTCTGGATTAAAAAACGCATGGATTCTATTCCCCATCTCTGGTCATTTCAGACAGATGGCAAGCATCTAGGGATTGCGTTCAGCCTCCCCCAGAGAGGAAGCCCTAGAGTCTCAAGTTCACCTGCCATGCTCACCCTCCTCCACAGACGCAACTACAGAAACTCTGCGATGCCTCCGTTCCACCAGCCCACCCACTCTGGGGCCATCTTGGGTCGCTTTCCATCTGCTCAGCTCATTAGGCCCAGAAATGTCTGTGGCTTCCAAGACTTCCAAGTCCTGCTCCTTTCAACAAGGAAACAGCCTTGATGCAAATCAGACCAGCAGCTCAGCTCCAGAGAACTGAGACTGAAGCCCAGCCCAGTTCCTGTGGAGGGAGAGCCATGCTCAGATCTGGACTGTGACCAATTAATGACCCAAAGCTATGGCCTAATCATTCCTAGAAGGCCTGGGACCTGCCCACGCTTAATTAGAAAGTGCCAGTAAGCACCCACTGCTCCCTATGCTGATGAAAAGTACAGTTAGAGGCAAGAAGCTAGGAAGTGTGGGGAAATCCTCTACTTGGGCACAGTGGCTCAGTTTACTGAGGAGGTCTTATTTTCCCTAAACCCCTGCCAGCTGCCCCTGGCCCTCGACCAAGTGGAAACCCAATGACAACCTTCCTTCACCTGCTTATACCAACACAGGGTGGGAATAGCTGGCAAAGACGAGGGCTGTTGCATATAGTTGTATAAGTTGTTTACTGTCCAAAGACTGCCCGGGACAAGTATGGGCCAAAAGTTAGCCTATACTCTGCACCCCAAACTGTACACCACAGCTCTGGGACGCAGGCACACAGAGAGGGGAGTCCCTCCTTCTAATGCATACAGAAACATTTTAGCCAGGACACAGCACCGTGTCCCCTGGGTAGGTTGTCACTGCCTTCCAGGTCCCTTGAGATTACAGTATCTCCTCAGGACCCAGTTCCTCCACTTTCCCAGATCTTCCAGATGAACGGATGCTTAATGTTCGGGACAGGCTGCTAAAGGCTATGGCCACAGAGGTCTGAACGAATACATTCCAACAGCCAGGAAAGGGGAGTTCTCATTTAGGGAGCTGATTGCAGCTCTGACTTCCTGCTGGAGAAGTTCATCATGCCAGCCCACCTAAGGTACCAATTGGATATAACTTTCTATTCAAAGGGCCCCATATACTAAGTCCTATGACAGGCAGGGGAGTCTCAAATTAGAACGGGTTGATCCCCAAGATCCAGCTGACCCAGCAGGGCAGAGGATCCCAGGGCTGCTGCTGCCAAGGCAAGGGCTCCACCAATGCTGGGCTAATGCCCCTTCTCCTTCTGCCTGGGGCCCACTGACCCCCACTATTAAGTGGCAGAGACTCCAGTGTCAAAAACCCATCTTGATAACAGTTGGCTGCACCCAATTGGAAAGCCTCCCGGATTTCATCATCTGACCTGGGCCCACCAGCCTAGCAAGTCTGTGGTCCTCTCTTGCAGTGCTCATAGTCTGTTTCTCACAACTAGCCACTTACTAGATCTGCCTTTGTTTATTACTTGTTGACTGCCTTTGTTTATTACTTGTTGATAACAGTTGGCTCCACCCAATTTGAAAGCCTCCCGGATTTCATCATCTGACCTGGGCCCACCAGCCTAGCAAGTCTGTGGTCCTCTCTTGCAGTGCTCATAGTCTGTTTCTCACAACTAGCCACTTACTAGATCTGCCTTTGTTTATTACTTGTTAACACTTATTTATTACTTACTAGACTGCCTTTGTTTATTACTTGTTTATTACTTGTTTATTACAGGATGACCCAGCACTGGACACATGCTGTCACCCTGTCCATTTCACTTGGGTGACTATGTCCTCCCAGTCTCCCCATGGGCAGCAACTGTGTTCTCTCACCCCTCTGAGGTATCCCAGGCCTGGCAGTCTGCTGGGCACCCTGAAATACAACTGGCTGGCTAATGACTGAAAACTTACTGGGTTTAAAGCGCCAAAGAGGTCGCTAGCAGCAACACCTGGGGACTACCCCCACCTCCAGAAGCAAATTCTCAGTGGCCAAGGGGCAGAATATAGATACGTCGGTACAAAAGCTTTGCCAACCCACAACCCTGCCAGCAAAATCACGTTCAATGGCCTGTGGCCACCTGGCTAACGTTTCTGAGCACCCTCAGGGTATAGTCCTCTAAAATTCTGACATCTCCTCTGGAGTGGATGATTATTCATGGGGTGGGGAGGGTAGGTGACACTGCAGATTTGAGCAATAAGCAGCACTTAGAAGCCTGGACTTGGGGGCAACCTCCCCTCTAAAGCGCGCACATGCATGCATACACACACACACACACACACACATACAGAGGTTCAGTATGGGTTCATGACCAGATGGTGGAGCCTTTCAGGCTTCAGACCACCCTAGCCAGGCTCCCTCTGGACCTCTATGGAGCAATCACAACAAACACAGCAGGAGCGAACCCCAGAAAGGCTTGTGAGAGACAAGGAGTGTGGCCCACAGAAGGCTCCTCCCAGAACCAGGATCCACCCACTCCTCCAAAACATGGCTGCCATGCACACGCTATAAACCTGTGCCAAAAGGCTCTCCTCTGGGAAAAGGGCTTTTCCCCTCCCAGTTTCATTGGGATATACTTGACATACAACACTGTATACATTTACGGTGTATGGCGTAATGATTTGACTTACATCCATCATGAAATGACTGCCATAATAAGCTTCACGAACATCCAGCATTTCATATGGATATAGCATCAAAGAAATAGAAAATTTTTTTCTTGTGATGAGAACTCTTAGGATTTACTCTCTTAACAACTTTCACATGTGATATACAGCAGTGTTAATTACATTTCTCATGTTGTACGTCATATTCCTAGTACTTACTTATCTCACAACTGGGAATTTTTATCCTTCATCAAATTCCCACTCCACCCACCCTTCTCTGGTAACCAGAAATCTGATCTCTTTTGCTACAAGTTTGTTTTTGAAGTAAATTGACCTATAACACTATGTTAGTTCCTGGCGCATAATATAGTGACTTGATATTGCTACACATTTCAAAATCATCACCACAATAAGTCTAGTTACTATCTGTCACCATACAAAGGTACTACATAATTATTGACAATATTTACTGCACTGTAATTTCATACCTATGACTCATTTATTTCTTAGCTGAAAGTTTGTACTTTTTAATCTCTCTCATCTGTTTTCTCCTCCCCTCGCCCCCTCTCCTCTGGCCACCCACTTGTTTGTTTTCTGTATCTATGACTTTGTTTCTGTTGTTTGTTCATTTCTGTTTGTTAGATTCCACATACAAGCGAAATCAAGTAGTATTTGTCTTTCTCCATCTGACTTACTTCACTTAGCAGAACATGCTGCTGCAGATGGTAAAATTCCATTCTCTGTATGGCTGAGTAATATTCCCTTATATATACACATGGAATATATATACATATATATACACACATGCATATATATGGGCTACCCTGGTGGCTCAGATGGTAAAGAACCTGCCTGCAATGTGGGAGACCCGGGTTTGATCCCTGGGTCAGGAAGATCCCCTGGAGAAGGGAATGGCTAACCACTCCAGTATTCTTGCCTGGAAAATTCCATGAACAGAGAGAGAAGCCTGACGAGCTACAGTCCATGGGGTCGCAAAGAGTGTGACACGACTGAATGACTACCACTTTCACTTTCATACATATGTGTGTCTCACACCTTCTTTATCTATTCATCTGTTGATAGGCACTTGGGTTGCTTCCCTGTCTTAGCTATCACATATAATGCTGCAATGAACATAAAAGTGCATATATCTTTTCTAATCAATGTTTTCATTTTCTTTAGATAAACACCCAGAAGTGGAACTGCGGGATCATATGGCAGTTCTATTTTTAATTTTTTAAGGAAACTCCACACTGTTTTCCAGTATCTGCACCAATTTACATGCCCACCAACAGTTCCTGAGGGTTCCCGTTTCTCCACACCCTGGCCAACATTCATGATTTGTTGTCTTTCTGATAACAGCCATTCTGACAGGTGTGAAGTGACACCTCATTGTGGTTTTGACTTGCATTTGGGAAAGAGGGCTTTTTAAAGGGATGTGAAGGAGGGGATAGTCAGCAGGCTCCTAAACTGTATCAAACACCTTCAAGAATGTCTAGTGGGGATCCGTCACTCTCAGCACCTGCCATCATTTGAGTGCATCCCGGGCCTTTACTATTTAATTTGGAGGGCAGTGTGTAGGCAAGAGGGTTTGGAGGAAGCTTCCAATAGCTGGTTACTCCATTCGTTCCTCTGCAAGATGGGAAGAACTGTGGTCACCTCACTCTGGGGCTGTCTGAGGATGTTTGATCTACCCCATATCTCCCCATTAGAACAGAAGCTCCTTCAAGGCAGACCATGGCATTCTAACACCCAGCAAGACAATTTATACCTAAGAGGTGCTCATTTAATGTCCCCTAAGTAAGTGAAGGAACAAAGCAACCAGCTGATGTCAAGTGACATTAGTGCCTGCTGCTGGCTTTTGTGCCACACGACAGATGAGGCAGAGACCCCGACCTCCAGGCCCTCCAGCTCAGCTGGAGCAGCCAGACTCACACTGACCAATCAAGCAGGGAAACCAGCTGGAGCGATGGGGTACCAACAAATGAGGCTCAAAAAGCACCAAAGGGAGCACTGACATTGCAGAGGAGAAAGATGGCTTTTGAAGGCATTTGGTGGGTTTGAAGTTTAGCTTCCACACTTCACTGCTGTGTGGGCCTGAGCATGTGTCTTAGCCTCTCTGAGTAAGAGGGTCTCGTTAGCTGCAAAGTGTGGTTTATAATGGGAGCTTCCCATTAAATGTGATGACACAAGGTGGGGGCTGGCACATGGTGAGTGCCCAAGTAGACCTTAGCTATTTGGATACTCAGGAAGAGGGAGGGGTGAACTGACTTCTTTCCATTTGCCCTGAGACTTGAATCATGACACCAGGAATAGGAGCAGCGGGGGGGAACAGGAAGTAAGAATCAGGGACACAGACGGACAGGAGCAGGGGAACGAACACACACACACACACACTCTCTCTCTCTCTCTCCCCCAACACTACTAATAACAAGGCCGGCCTGGGAAAGTAGAAGAGTAAAAATAGCTCTGCTGCCCAGGGCCGGGAGAACAATGGCCATCCTTGGGAGCACCCCACTGAAAGGATGGATGGGCTGTGGCAGGCCCCTCGGGGTCGGAGGCGTTTTTTTCTTCTTTTTTTCATGTTTCCTGGAGAGGAAATGAGTGTGCAAAGTAGAAGCTAGAAGGATTGACAAAATTTACACAGACCTTTACAAAGGTTCAGCTGCCGAAGCTCCATCCTTGCAGTCAGCAGAGCTAGGACAGCAGGATGAGCCAGTTTTTTGGTTGTTTTTTTCTTTTTTTTTTTTTTTTTTACAAACCTTTCTCTTCAATGCAGGAGCTTGTGGTTTCAGTAGGAATAAAAATGATAGCCATGCCCCCGTATTGATCACTTAACTGCATTCCAGACTTTGCTAAGCACTTTATCTTGATGATCTCATTTAATCCTGACATTGATTCTGTGGGGGAAAATGTTGTTATCATCTCCAGTTAACAAATGAAGAGACCTTGAGAAATAACAGATCTACCTGAAGTTCCTGAGTGATGAAGCTCAGGTTTAAGTGCGGTGTTGACCCCGCAGCTTGACCACTTCTCTTTTTGATAACTACACCAGACTGCCTTGAGCCCAGGCGGAGCCCCCAGCCGTGACGATCTGCTCTTCAATCGGTTGCTTTACCTGTATGTGACTCATCAGTCAGTATTGAGGCCACCCACGTGGCAGCGGGGTAGTGAGACCAGCTTGGGGACCAGGGCTCTATTTTGCATGGTTCAGACGCAATCCAATCTGGCTACTGGAGAAATTGTTTCTGTCTCTGAGCCGCCACTCCCCATCTGTAACATGGGTGTGGTAACACCTGCCCCACCATGAAGCTTAATGAGAACACGAGGGAAGCAGCAACCACGGTGCTGGGGTCGCTGCAGCTGCTGGCCACACATGACCTCTCTTCCCCCCTTCCCCTTCAAAGAGCCTAGCACAGTCTTTTGTGCTCCTGGAGTTTTTGCCTCTTTCCTAGAAGTTTCTGGAGGCACCAATGACCCTTCCTGGGTCAAGAAAGGAAGGCACTGCAGCTTCTAGGGCTCTGGGTGTCGCCCCCCACTGCTTGCTCTCCAGAGTACCTGAGGGCATGTGGTTGGACCTCTGCACCTCCCTCCTCCAGCCCTGCCACCTCCCTCTGGTCCCAAGCCAGTTTATCAGAACAGACGCATCTGACCACCTTGGGCCAGCAGGTCCTCCGATGGAGAGGCCCAGAATAGGTGAGCATAGGTGTCTTGGGTAATGCCCAGGAGCTCAGAGAGGGTGCCGGGATGCCCGGGATAGGGGGAGGAGGCTTTCTCTATGGTAGAAATCGAGAAAAATTCTAGATGTATATTGACATTCAGGAGCTAGAGACCTGGAAACTTTAAACAACCATATACTCGCTTGAACCCTGGAAAGGACCATGGTCCTGGGTTTCCAAGGAGCTTGGATGCAGCCCAGCGATCTAGGACCAGGCCGGAAAGGACGATTCTAGCCCCACATTCTCCGAAATCAACGGCTGACCTGGGCCTGCTGACCTGGACACACACATCCTGTGAACGTGCCCCGCTCTCCCATCACACCCTGGGGAGCAAGCAGAGGTTAACACACACGGGTTGGTTTCCTCTTCCTGGGAAACACAGCAGTCAGGCAAGGCCAGAGGCCAGCGGATTCCTCCACACACAACCTGAAGGGGAAGTGACCCCACCGCTTCCTCCCCGCCATCTGACACACTCACACCTTCCTCTCTGCTGTGCTCAGCAAAGCTTGACTTCTGACACAAGGCGAACTGCTGTCATTAGGAATTCTGTTGCATGGGATAGACAGGAACAATCATTTTAGAGAGCATTTTAGCAATCTCTACCCCAAATCTGCATTCCCTTTGATACAGCAATTTTACTTCTAAGAACTTATCCACACAAGTGTGTGTATATGTGCGTCTAGGCATGTGTGTGTGTGTGTGTGTGTGTATTTATATATATATATAAAGATGTTCATGCAGCTTTGTCTGAAACAGCAAAAAAATAAGGAAGGTTGACAGTCTATCGGTTTAAAAAATGGTCAAATTATGAGTCATGTATCTATTAAAGATAAGGTGGCTCTTTCTGTGTCATCAAGGGAAAATGTTCATAGTATATTGAGAAAAGAAAAAATATTACAAAACAGTGTGTATACAATAAGATTAGATTTATTTCAGGGGAAGGGGAGTTATATATGGGGATTTGTGCATATATGTGTGTGTGTGTGTATGTGTGTGTGTACATTTAAAAAATTTGGGAAAATGTCACAAATTGATGATCGTGGTTATTTGGGTTAAGAAGAATAGAATAATTTCACTTTATACATCTCTATATTGTTTTACTGGACTGTATTTGGCTTTCAAATTTAAAATGAGATTCCCATCTTTACAAAACAGTTGTGTTCTCTCAGCCTGTACTCTGACTAGTGTTAGCTCCTAGATATTCTGCCAACATCCAGTATGTGCTCACTCTCGGGGAGCTGAAGGGGATTTCAAGTTCAAGGTGGAGCTCTTGAAGCCAAAGTCTGCAACCTGTCTATACATACCATCACCTGGAGTGCTTTAAAACCATAGTCTGCCAGCGCTACTCATAGCATTTGAATTAGAATCCGGGAAGGCAGGGTGGACACTGGTAGTTTTCAGAGCTCCCAGGTAAGTCTACAGGTTGTTACAGGTTGAGAACCACTTGTTGACTAAAAAAAGAAAAGCACAACATAAGAGTTGCTAGTTTAGTTTTATTTAGAGTAAAATGAGGACTGCAGCCTGGGAGACAGCACCTCAGACAGCTCTGAAAAACTGTTCCAAAGAAGTAGGGGAAGGACAGTATATAAGTGACTCTAGTGAAGGGAGTGGAGAAGGCAGTGGCACCCCACTCCAGTACTCTTGCCTGTAAAGTCCCATGGGCGGAGGAGCCTGGTAGGCTACTGTCCATGGGGTTGCTAAGAGTCGGACACGAGTGAGTGACTTCACTTTCACTTTTCACTTTCATGCATTGGAGAAGGAAATGGCAACCCACTCCAGTGTTCTTGCCTGGAGAATCCCAGGGACGGGGGAGCCTGGTGGGCTGCCGTCTGTGGGGTCGCACAGAGTCGGACACGACTGAAGCGACTTAGCAGCAGCAGCAGCAGCAGCAGTGTAGGGAGAATACACACAGTCAAGTGCATATTTTCCCAGAAGGTTTCTGCTGGTCTCATGAAGCTTTCTGCTAGTCACGAGAAATAGCTGTCACCCTGAAGGATTTTAGTGCTTTTCTAGATATGAGGAGATAGGAGAACTGGACTCGTAAACTCAGCTCCTATAAACATCTAACAATCTAAACACCTGTTCTACTAGTTCTGTACCCTCCCCTCCAGTCTCCACCTTGGACTCCTTTCAGGGGTTCTGAAGGTCAGCAGCTGCAGCAGCACATGACTTAATCCTTATAGAGGTAGATGGCAAGTACCCATGGCCAGTGCCAACTTGTAGCTAACACACTCAAGGTAGACCTGGACCAGCACCAAACAGACCACCGGACTAGCTGAAAACAACACTTCAAGTAGCAAGCAGTATCATAAGTAATGAGTACTAGTAAAGAGTCAGCTCTGTCTTCAAGAGATCCAGTTAGGGAGTTTGTATTTAGTGGTTTTTCTCAAAATTCTGCCTCCAGTTTTGGAATGCACCAACTCAAGTGGGAGAAGAAAACAAGGGGACAGGGGTTCATCTGTTCTGAGCTGTGGCTGGGCCTTCGCTTCTACAGGAGCTCATGGCTGTCACCACCTCCATGGGGCCTGTATCAGCGACTCAGGGGTCAGAGTCCAGCCCTTTTCGGCTCCAGGAGGAACAGCTGAAAGAATTAGAGGTGCTGAGCCCAGAGAAGGCATTTAAGAGACACACAACAGCTGGTTTCAAATATTTAAAGGAGTATCAGTATGAGCGGGTCAACTCCAATTATACCGAAAGGAAGGTGGTGGACAGTGAATGCAAAACATAGAAAAGCGGGTCTTGCCCAATGTTGGGAAGAACTCGCCAACTAGATCTGCCCAAGGATGGGACGGGCCGTCTTGTGAAGTAAGGGACCATCAAGGCAGAGATGAGTGATCACTTGCCTGTGATGTTGCTGGGAAACCCCTTTCCACTCAGCCCCCCAACTTCCAACTCCAGGAGGCCAGAAACAGTAAGAAAGGTTTAGCAAAATCCACTTGGAATACAATTCCTTTAGCAAAAAGTCTTCCACTTGCAAAAAATCGTCCTGAGCATCAGCTGAGTGTCAGACTCTGCAGAAGGTACCGGCCATACCAGAAGTGAGTCAGACAGTCTATCCTCATGGGGCTTCAGACACAAATGCGATCATTTCTGATGGTCCAATAAAATGGAGTACAGTGACCAAAACTGACTTCAGGGGAGGTGGCTAAGTCAGATTGATGGTCAGGGAAGGCTTCTTTCAGGAGAAAATATTTGACGTGAGATCTAGATGCAAAGAGAAAAGCACTACTTACCAGCTGGGGAGGTGGGTAGGATCTCCGTTTGATTCCATCCAAAATTAGAAGGGAACCCTACCTCACATCATATACAAAAATTAACCCCAAATGGATCAAATACCTCAGTGCGAGTGATAAAACTATACAAAAGTCTTAGAAGAAAACATGGGTGCAAATCTTCAAGACCTTGGACTAGACCATGGTTTCTAAGATACGACACCAAAAATACAGTAAACAAAGAAAGAAAGAAAGCAATAGATAAATTGGATTTCACCAAGATTAAAAACTTGTCCTTCAAAGGACACCAGCAAGAAAGTAAAAAGACAGTCTAAAGAATGGAAGAAAATATTTGCAATCCATGTATATAAAGAACTCTTTCAACTCAATAACAAAAAGACAACACAACTTAAAAATGGGCAAAGGATCTGAATAGACTTTTCTCCAAAGAAGATATACAAATGACTAATAAGTACAAAAAGAGACGCTCAACATTACTTAGCCATCTGCTGCTGCTGCTGTTTAGTCCCTAAGTCACGTCTGACTATTTTTCAACTCTATGCACTGTAGCCCATCAGGCTCTTTCGTCCATGGGATTGTCCAGGCAATAATACCGCAGTGGACTGCCATTTTCTTCTCCAGGGGATCTTCCTAACCCAGGGATTGAACTCAGGTCTCCTGTTTGGCAGGCAGATTCTTTCCTACTGAACCACCAGGGAAGCCCTTCCATTTAGCCACTGCTGCTGCTGCTAAGTCGCTTCAGTCGTGTCCGACTCTGTGCGACCCCACAGACGGCAGCCCACTAGGCTCCTCTGTCCCTGGGATTCTCTAGGCAAGAACACTGGAGTGGGTTGCCATTTCCTTCTCCAATGCATGAAAGTGAAAAGTGAAAGTGAAGGGGAATGCAAATCAAAACTATAATGAAGTATCATTTCACACCCACTAGGATGGCTATAATCAAACAGACAGATAATAATAAGTGTAGGCAAAAATTGCTGGCAAATCACAGGCAAAACTATCATTTTTCCCATAGTCATGTACAGATGTGAGAGTTGGACCATAAAGAAGGCTGATTACCAAAGAATTGATGTTTTCAAATTGCAGTGCTGGAGAAGACTCTTGAGAGTCCCCTGGACAGAAAGGAGATCAAACCAGTCAATCCTAAAGGAAATCAACCCTGAATATTCATTGGAAGGACTGTTGCTGAAGCTGAAGCTCCAGTACTTCAGTCACCTGATCTGAAGAGCCAATTCACTGGAAAAGACCTGGATGCTGGGGAAAGATGGAAGGCAAAAGGAGAAGGGGGTGGCAGAGGATGAGATGGTTAGATAGCATCACTGACTCAGTGGACGTGAATTTGAGCAAACTCTGGGAGACAGTGGAGGACAAAGGAGTCTGGCTTGCTGCACTCCATGGGGTCGCAAAGAGCTGGACACGACTTAGTGACTGAAAACAACAAAAAGATGTAGAGAAATTAAAACCTCCATACATTGTTGACAGAATAAATGGTTGTAAAATAGTGCAGCTGCTTTGGAAAATAGTCTGGCAGTTCCTCAAATGGTTAAACATAGAATTACCATATAAACCCAGCAATTATATTCCAAAGCATCTACCCAAGAGAAATGGAAACTCATGTCCACACCAAAACTTCTATGCGAATGTTCATAGCAGCCCTGAATTACAAAATATTATATATATTACATCATGGCCCCAAAGTGAGAACAACCCAAATGTCCAGCAACTAATGACTGGATAAATAAAATGATATATTATAGCCATACAATGAAAAACTGTTAAGTAATAAAAAGGAATAAAGTACTGATACCTGCTACAACATGGAGGAACCTTGACAACATCATGCTAAGTGAAAGAAGCTAGACACAAAAGACCACACATATGATTCCATTTCTACAAAATTCCCAGAATAGACAATTCTATAGAGACAGAAATAGATTACAACTAAGCATTTTTAAAAATATTAGGAGGGAAATGATGTCAGTCTCAGTTAAGGAGTTCTTGCCAGAAAAGGCTCCATCTCTCCCTCCTTTCAGTTTGTCTAATTTCCCCAAAGTTCAGTCAAGACCCACCACCTCCTAGAAGCCTTCCTGGACCGCCTCAGCCCTGGGGCTCCCTCTGCCCCAGGGGACACAGCAAACCTACATATTGTGGGTCATGTCATGACCATTAGTCTTGGAGGAAACTGTGACCCCCGTGGTACAGATCACCAACACTGGCACACAGTAGGTGTGTCTAGCTGATTAATGAGAAAGACTGGTTTAAAATGCACCTGGTTTCCCAGACTCAGGAAGAAGAGACCAGGTTCCCTTCCAGTGATGACTAGAAAGAACCAACGCCAGAAACATCCCGCTCTCTGCCTGGAGAGTTCGCTGGCCCTGGCAGAACCTGGCCTGCAGTAAAAGTTTCCCAGTCAAGCAGCAAAACTGGAAACACAATCAGCTCCTGTTTGGCTTCCAGGACAGGGAAACTGTGCTTAAAATCCACTAATGCTGCTCTGATATTGGAAGCGCCCACAGAGGGTAATTGCAGAAATAGGTGAATCTGCTCACCTTCTCTAGAAACATGTTCTCTGCTCACACTCCTGACTCCGGAATTCGGCCCAGCCTTCTTTGATCTGATCCCACCCAGCCCTTGCCCTCCTCCAGCCCTCTCAGACCCTCTGCCCACAGTCTTCTCACCTTTTCCAAAACCCTTAAGGGCACCCGTAGCTATAGCACCCACTTCAGCATTGGAGATCTAGATTGCTAATTTCATATGTGGTCATTTCCTGAATCCATTCCCAATTCTGTTCTCAACTGGGTCACAGACTTCTCAAAAGCAAGTGTTTTATCCTGACTTCCCTTGTTTTCCTATAATAACTAAGGACATCGGGCAAGTGATTGATTTCTCTCTGACAAAATTCAGATCAGTCCTATAAAGTTTACTGCATGCTGAGCTCCTCATTTGACACTGGCAACCCAAAGTCAAATAAAATACCGCTCTGGTCCCAGGAACTACTGGACCAAGAGAAAGAGCAGCACTAATAGCTAATTTGCTGTGCAGGCCATATTGAGAGGGGAATCAGAGGAGAGAGGCACCGAGCCAAGACAGCTTTCTGGAGAAGGTGATGTTGAAGGTGGGGTGAAGGATGAAAGATGAGGAAGGTCAGCGGGGCAAACAGGTGAGAGCCAGGGTGGTGGTGGCAGAGGGTGTCTTAAGCAGAAGGAAGGGCACAGACAAACACTGGGGGGTTGGTCTACCATCGCCTGAGCTGGGTAGAGGACCAAGAGCAGCTGGGGCGGATGCATCCTGAAGCCCAAGGGGTGAGTGGGAGGAGATGGGCAAAGAGTCCCTGGCTCTGAGGCTGGAGGGAAAGATGAGGGCAGGACAGAGTAGGAAGGGAGGAAGCCAGAGAAACACAGGTCAAGCTAAAGCGTTTCTGGGGTGGGAAACTTGGAACAGTTTGGGATGGAAGAAGGACAGAAGAACAAGTGTGGGGAGATCTAAGGAGCAAGGGAGAAGATATGAGGATGGAGGAGCCCAGGAGGAACAGAGGGGTCCCTGAGCCAGGAGTAGGCACCAGCAGGCTGGTGATAAGAACCAGGGCAGGAAAATGGGGTCTGGGAAGGGATACTTGGAGACTAAGTCCTGCCCCAAAGCTTCTGGGACCCCAGAGGGATCACAGTCAGGATGCCATGGCATGACTGGGAGAGAGCTCAGAGTTGGAAGCAGGGAGACCTCAGGTCCTGGCAGTGCCCGGGGAGCTTTGCTGCTCATTGGTGGACAGTGTGAAGAATGATGGACACCTAGAGATGACGGAGGATAGTGCAAAGAATGGCGGACACCTAGAGGCGGTCCGTGCTGAAAAAGCGTGAGCAGCTTTGCAAAAGGAGAGCGACCAAGCACTCGGAATCAGGCTTTGTTTTATGCTCACTTAGCTCCCAGGCCCCAGATCTGACGGCAAACCTTATAAACCTCCTGTCCCTCCCCCAAACTTGGCTCAGAAGGCAGAGCCATTGGGGCTGAGGGAAGAGGGTATCAGGTCACGTCTTCTGGGTCCCTGACCTGTTTTCTCCCTGCCTCTGCCTGCTGCGTGGCCAGAGGAGACCCTGCTCTGCCGCAGCCAACTCTGGGACGTCATTTGCTCCCGGGTCCCCTCAGGGAGATAGTGGAGGGATCTGCCAAGCTGGCTAGAGAAGAGCTGCGCGCAGCGGCCAGGGAAGCCTGCCAGATGCTGCATCTGGCTCGGCTTCCCGCACCGATTCCCCATCTGGCTGAGGCGTGGAGGTGAGATGAGAAACACACAGTTGGCCTCCTCCCCCAGCGCCCCCCAAAGTCACGTCATCCAGGCATTCCCTCTGGGAGGGCGGCCCGCTCCCTCTGACCTCAGCCTGTTTCACTTGGCCAGAGCCCACCCCCAGGGAGCAGGCCCCCTCCCCACACCCACACTCACACCCAGGCCCAAGCAGGGCAAGCCGTGAGCTATCGATTCCAGCTCTCCCAGGCTGCACACCAAAGCCCCACATAAGGGCCCACCCCTCCCAGCCCTGTTTTCGCCGATGCCAGCTGGGCTGTGGAGGGCAGGGCCGGGGGTTGGGACGCTCGGCCAGGACACCGTGGGCCTGTCGTCTTCTAGCCTCTATGTAGAATCTCCCTCCAGCTTTAACCAAGGGGTCAGGGCTGGGGAGAAAAGACAAGCAAGTCCAGTGGGTGGTGTCCAACAGCTTAAGGTTCTAAATCCTAGCTTTGCCTCTATGTGCTGTAAGAAAATTAGGTGGACAAATTATCTCATTTCTCTGAGCCTCCATTTCCTTGCCTGCAAACGGAGGGTAATAAGAGGACATGCCTTGAAGAGTTTGAGTGATGATTAAAATGCAAGCAAAGTGCTCAGCACACGCCTCGCCCACAGCAAACACAGAGCATTTGGTCGCTCATTTACTTCTTGGCTTCCTCCGGGGGCAGTGCCAGAGGAGGCTTAGTCCCACCAAGCTCTGCTGGCCAGCTCCAGATACAAGTGGTAAATCTGTTATGGTTATAGTGACTTCATCTGTCTTATTTATTTTGATAGCTACTTACGCTGGGAAAGAGACGACTGACCTTTTCTGGGTGTTTTACATACTGTGCACAAAAGCAAGGTTAGTAAATTTGCTATTTGGAATACACTCACTAATGGGATGCTTCTTATGCAGATATAACCCCTAGAAGACCAAGCTCCCCAAAGAAATCCTGGGGCTCACACAACTACACACACACACACAGAGGTTCTTCCTTGGCATCCTGCCACACTCCCTACTCCCCTAATCCCAGAAGCAGTGCATCCAACATCAAGCCCCTTGCTCAGCTGTCCAATCATAAGCTCTGCCCTGACATGCTGGCCAGCACTGTGATGTAGAGAGAAGCAGCACTTTCACGCTCGTTAACAAAGAGAACCCTAGGAAGCTCAGAGCAAGCCCAGGGCAGCCACTTGGGTGGAGGCTGCAAAGAGGCTCACCTCCAACTCACAGCCTCAAAGGAAAGTGACGTCAACACCACCAAGCCCCCTCGGAGACTCCCTACCCACCCACCAGGGATAACCCTTTAAATCCAAATGAATGAGTTGAACCATCCAACAGAAAAATGTTTAATGGGCCAAGAATGTAAGTAGGCATTTACCAAAAAAGAAATACAAGTGACTGAACCATCCATGGAAAGATACTCAACCTTATGCAGAATTGAAAAAGAAATCAGAACTCTTTTTTTAACTGACTGGCAAAACACTCAAGTTTGGTAGGTCCCAGAGCTGATGAAGGTACGAGGAAACAGACACGTCTCACACACTGCAGGAGGGACATGAAATCTTTTAAGAGGGCCATTTGCCAGTATATATCAAAATGAGAAATGCAAACTCTTTGACATACTTAGTTCCCCTGCTAGAAATTTATCCTGACTCACAAAATTTATCCTTGACTCATGAAAGTGTGTCAAGTTTTATGTTCAAGGGTGTTTGGGGCAAGATCCATCAAGTTGTTCTGGGACATCTTCAGAATTAAATACTTCACAACGATCCCAAGAGCAAGGTCTTCTAGTTTTGTCCAGAGAAAGGTTATGCCAAGCAAGAAGTAAGAGAAAACTATGGGAGAATCAATCCTTCTGCATAAATACTTCTTAAAGCAGTGCTGACTTTGTCTAAGAATGTGTCATTCCTCATTCTGCTTTCATCGGTCTGGCTTTAACCACTTCCCTTCCAGGACTGCACGCCTGGTCCCGGTCAGCCAAGTGCTGCAATTTTTATGGCACCTGAGGAAGGGACAGGAGCTCCAAGCAGGGTCTATGCTGGAGGCAGCCATATATACCAAGCTCAGGGGACCCATACACCAACCCTGCAAACAGGCACAAGGATCATCCCCATCCTACAGAGAAGGTGCTAAGTTTCTGAGAGGGTAACAGATACCAAGCTCAGGGGATCTGTATGCCAGCCCTGGAAAAGGGCACAAGGATTGTCCCCATCTTACAGAAGATGATGTTGTTTCCAAGAGGGTAAGTGACTCGCTTGAGGTCACACAATCAGGATGTACTAAGCTTGGATTCCAACCTCTGTGCTCTTTCCTACCTTGTGACAGCCTCGGACCTCACACTACGCCTCGTGAACTCCCAGAGAGTTGAGGGAGCTTGGGGATGGGAGGCAGGAAAGAGGGTGCAGAAGCAGCTAAGCTGAGGGAAGGAGGTACAGCAGGCAGGGGCCAGGCCTCGGCCAGGACAGGCAAGTCAGACCACTCAGCTTGCCGAGGCCTTACTCTTTCTTTACTGGCGTGAAAAGACATCTCAGCACCCACACTCCCTCCCTCCACCTCAGACTGCTACCCTAGGCTGTCCCCTGCCAGCTGGTGCCTACTCCTTGGCCCCTAGGAGGAAGCTCACAGGCCTGCGGGCTATTTTGAAAGCTGAAGCCTTGTGGAATGTGCCCATATGGCACTCTCCCATTGACTGTCAAGGACCAGATGCCCGCCCCTTCTGCAGTACCCTGCAGAGGCAGAGGAGACATCCAGTGGGTCCTAAGGGCAGAGAAGGGCCTCCCTGGTGGCTCAGACGGTAAAGAATCCACCTGAAGTGCAGGAGACCTGGGTTCGATCCCTGGGTTGGGAAGATCTCCTGGAGAAGGACATGGCAACCCATCCAGTATTCTTGCCTAGAAAATTTCATGGACAGAGGAGCCTGGAGGGCTACAGTCCATGCGGTTGCAAAAGGATCAGACACGAGTGAGTGACTGAGCATGCACACACGCAAGGGCAGGAGAGCAGGGATGGAGTTTGGTTCTGTCCGTGGCTTTGGTCAACTCATTTCATCTGTGGGCCTCAGTTTCCTTGTCTTTGAAGTGGGAAGACATGAAAAAGGGCAGAGCTGGGATATGACTGCTGGTGTCCCTCCTCTCCCCCATCCCCAGCTTCTAAAATTCTCTGTTCTCCGGGCTTTTCTGTGGCTTTGGGAGGCTGCCTGTGCACAGGCTGGGTCAAATGCAAGGGAAAGGGGACCTGGAGCCAGAGGCTGGGGTTGGTATCCAGCATGGTCACCATGGGCTCTGTGCCCTTGGATCTAGAAATCCTCAGATTCTACAGGAGGTTCTGGGTACATACAAACATTCAGCAAGGCCGAGGCCAGACTGCTAGTGTAAAGGATGACCACTCACCCTGTCCCCACCCTCAGGCCCTGAGGCTCTGACACCATCACCTTCATGGACACAAATGGGAGTCTCAATGGAGGGACTGAGGGAGGAAGAGCTGTGCCCCCCAGGTTTCGACCACACATGGAAAGAGCTAGTGTCAGCCCATCGGGGAATCAGACTCTTAGGACCAGAAGGGAACCCGAAAGGTCACTGAGCCTTGCCCTGCACTTGCATCCATCCAGCAGGGGCAGGGAGGTGATGAGCAAAGCAGTCTGTGCAATCTCTGGGCATCTGAGCATCAGACTGTCCATCTTTACACTGCTCTGAATCTCCTGCCTGCTGACTGCCACCCACACCTGCTAGCTCTGCCCCTGGAGCCACAGCACTCAGATCAAACTCCTCTCCTGAAGGAGGGTGCTGCACAAACCCCCTCTTCAGGTGTCTCCTCTGTTCTGGGTGGACTGCCCCACTTCTGTTGCTCCCCATGACCAGCCTGTGTTCTCCTCCACCAGGCTCTCCTCCATGTACCCTGTCCTCACGCAGCGTGCACCCGGCCAGACCCACCCTCCCAAGTGCAGGCAGACCGAGATGGCGGGACAGAAGCACATTCTCACCACCTCCTTCCTCTAACTGTTCCAAACCCTGGCATTCTGAGCAGTCTAAGAACCATGAACTCTGTGAACGCGGATCTAGGGTTGGAGAGTCACTCACGTGGCCATCTGCCGACCTCTCAGATGACCCAAACTCTAACATGTCACACTTCCTCTTCTATGAAAACCAAAACCAGCACTTGGGGCACTGGTTTCTATAATAAAAACAGGTTACATTTATGCCTATTTGATCCCAATCTTCTTCAAGGCATTTTTGGAAGCTGGCTTGTTGCCTGACACCGTCTTTCTCCTTCCTCTCTGGGTTGCCTATAGATGTGAGCAGTTCTGTTCAGTTCAGTTGCTCAGTCATGTCTGACTCTTTGCAACCCCATGAACTGTAGCATGCCAGGCTTCCCTGTCCATCACCAACTCCTGGAGCTTACTCAAACTCATGTCCATTGAGTTGGTGATGCCATCCAACCATCTCATCCTCTGTCGTCCCCTTCTCCTCCCACCTTTAATCTTTTCCAACATCAGGGTCTTTTCCAATGAGTCAGTTCTTCTTTGGCCAGGTGGCCAAAGGATTGGACCTTCAGCTTTAGCATCAGTCCTTCCAATGAATATTCAGAACTGATGTCCTTTACAATTGACTGGTTTGACTTCCTTGCTGTCCAAGGGACTTTCAAGAGTCTTCTCCAACACCACAGTTCAAAAGCATCAATTATTTGGTGCACAGCCTTCTCTATGGTCCAACTCTCACAACCATACATGATTGCTGGGCTTCCCTGGTGGCTCAGATGGTAAAGATGTGAGCATCATGACCTTAAAATCCCATCCAAGTCATGGACAAACACTTTGGGTCAGAAGCAGAGAGCAGAGCCCTGTGGCACACACCTTCTCAGGTCAGCGCTGACACACTCAGCTCAGTTCTGAATGAAGCTGAGAACAAGGCGGGGAGGGGGGGTGGCTCCCGGATAAAACACAGTTGTATATAAAACAAATTTATTTCCAAACTGTATGAGGAACTCTCTGTACAAAAGATTCATCAGCAGATTTGTTTAAAAAACAAGAAGTCCTCTTGAAAGGACTTCCCTAGCAGTCCATGGTTAAGACTCCACACTTATAATGCAGGGGTTGGGGGTTTGATCCCTGGTCAGGGAACTAAGATCCCACATGCCGAGTGGTGCAGCAAAACACAAAACTAGTACAAACAAACAGAAAAAGAAGTCCCCTTGTAAATTAAAGAAATCACAAATTGGCCTGTTTTGCACACCCACCGTTTCATGAACTCTAGTCAGTAAAGATGCCAGTGTGTCCTCAGGTCTGACCACATGCCAGACTCCCATCCGAGCATTTCAGGCACAAAGGTCATGTCAGTAACACTGTCACTCCCATTGTGCAAGCAAGGGCACCTGGGCTTTGAGAGGTCACATGATTCACCTAAGGTCACACAGATGGAAACCCGGATGCACAGCCAGGTCTGGTGGACTCCAAAGCTTCTGCCCTTTCTACTGGACAATGCTGCCTCTCAGGTTTCCCTAAACAAGGCTCCACTTGATTCTGTCCTTTCTCTGCACTGAGCCCAGAATCCCCCAACCAGGCTCTTCATGTGTTCTCTAGCTCCTTCTAGTGATCAGAGAGCTTTAGATCTACTAGGAACGTGGCCAGCCTTTGAGCCCAGATGTGGGTGGAGCTGGCTCCTGATGCTAGGACTGTTTTCTCAGTGAGTCCAATGGCATCTGGTGCCCCAGGCATACTTTAGAACCTGGCAGCAACCTAGGCCCAACCCCAGGTTAGGAGAAAGTAGCATTCCTGGGCCTCACCTAACTACCTATACAATGGGAATCACGGTGGTAATAGGGAACTTCCCTCATGAGAATCCTGAAACACCTCCCTCCCTGCTACCCCACTGAGACTTTGTCAGTGCTGTTTGCTCTGCTTGGAACACCCTTCTCTTTCCTTCTAAATTTGCAGGGCTGCCTCCTGTTCATCTCATCCCATTCTATCTGAGATGGCTAGATAGCATCACCGACTCAATGGACATGAGTTTGAGCAAACTCCGGGAGATGGTGAAGGATATGGAAGCCTGGCGTGCTGCAGTCAATGGGGTTGCAAAGAGTCGGACGAGACTGAGTGACTAAACAACTGCTATTCGTGCTTCAGAGCATGCTGCTCCTATCCTAATCTCAGTCCATCCCTGCAGGTCCACGCATGAAACTGTTCACAAAGCCGGTCTTCCCAGCCAGCCTGTAATCTCCTTCCTCTCCTGACTTGTAATTGTTTTGATTCATGCAGGAACTTGTAACACTTCAAAGGGTGCCTGGCACACAGCAGGCATTTAATAAATGCTTGTTGGATGAATGAAAGGTCAGATGAGAAAACAGATATGGGCATGCTTTCCTCAAGGACAGCATGGCTGAACCAGTGCAAGGGTTCTGCATGGACAGCATTAGGGAACTAGGAAAAGGTGCCTGGAGGGGGCTGGGGGTCAAGGACAGGTGAGTTTCCAATTGGGCAGGAAGTAGGGAGAAGCAGAGAGCATGCATGTGATCAAGGGACGAATCCAGTTCCTTCCCAACAAGGATGTCCCAGGGCTAACCAGTTATCCTGATAGGTCCACACCCACTGTGGTGACCACATTCATGAATTACCTGGGGAGCTTGGGTGGAGGAGGGATGGGGATCAGGCAAAGAGAATGTGCTTTGGAGTTCAGTGTGTGAGGTGTTTTTTTTTTAATTTAAGTATAGTTGCTGTACAATGTTATATAGGTTACAGGTACACAATACAGTGATTCACAATTTTTAAAAGGCTAAACTCCATTTATAGTTATTATGAAATATTAGACATGTGAACTTGAGCCCAGATCCACCACCCATGAGCTGTGTGGTGTTGAGTAAGTGACAAAACCTCTCTGATCCTTGGTCCTGTGAATCTCACAGGGTTGCTGTGAAAATTAAAAAGAAGTCATGGACACAAGGCATGTAGCACAGAGCCTGGCACGTTGTATGCACCGTAAATTCCTTCCACCCCCTCCTTAGAGCTCACCTGGAGTTTTTGCTACCAAACTGTCTTTCTAAAGACGAAGTGTTCACTCTCCACCTCAACTGTGAAGTGTTGAGGACAAGGCTGTGTCCTGGCCATCTCTGCACAGTCCTCAGACACAGGGGGCAGCGTTGAAAGACATGGGCCTAGGTGTAAACTCTGGGGTTTCCCTGATGGTTCAGGGGCAAAGAATCCACCTGCCAATGCAGGGGACGCAAGTTCAGTCTCTGGGTTGGGAAGATCCCCTGGAGAAGGGCATGGCAACCCACTCCAGTGTTCTTGCCTGGAGAATCCCATGCTCAGAGGAGACCAGCAGGCTATAGTCCTTGGGGCTGCAAAGAGCCAGACAAGACTTTGTGACTAAACAACAGCAACAAGTGTAAATTACAGCCTTGCCACAGACCATCCATGTGACCGTGGGCAAACATTTCTATGCCTGCTGGAGCCTCTGTTTCCTCATCTGTTAAATGGAGTTAGCAAGAGTGGATGGTGATAGTCCTGCCTTTGTAGAGGGCTGGTGTGAGGCTTATAGTGAGGCCTGTGTTTACTGAATTTTGAGAGACTTTATTTTTTTGGGCTCAAAATCACCACAGATGGTGACTGCAGCCATAAAATTAAAAGACACTTGCTCCTTGGAAGAAAAGCTATGGCCAACCCAGACAGCATATTAAAAAGCAGAGACATTACTTTGCCAACAAAGGTCCATCTAGTCAAAGCTATGGTTTTTTCCTGTAGTCAAGTATTGATGTGAGACTTGGACTATAAAGAAAGTTGAATGTCGAAGACTTGATGCTTTTGAACTGTCGTGCTGCAGAAGACTCTTGAGAGTCCCTTGGACAAGGAGATCCAACCAGTGAATCCTAAAGGAAATCAGTCCTGAATATTCATTGGAAGGACTGATGCTGAAGCTGAAACTCCAATATTTTGGCCACCTAATGCAAAAAAATCGACTCATTAGAAATGACCGTGATGCTGAGAAAGACTGAAGGTGGGAGGAGAAGGGGTTGACAGAGGATGAGATGGTTGGATGACATTACTGACTTGACAGACACGAGTTTGAGCAAGCTTAGGGAGTTGGTGATGGACAGGGAAGCCTGGTGTGCTGCAGTCCACAGGGTTGCAAAGGGTCGGACACAACTGAGCGACTGAACTGACTGACTGACACAGTCCCTGGCTAGAATTCAGCAAGTGCCAGAGATGGTGGTCATCAGCCTGGCAGGGCCCAGCATGGTGGCACAGGACACTGGTATCTTTGGGGAGGGAGAGAGGGAGGGATGTCTTTGTAATAGGATGCTGTGGTCCTCCATCAGCTGATGTAGACCATCTTGGCAGCCACACCTGGCCAGGGACAGGAGACTTGTGCTCAGGAGAGGTAGCTGGGAAGCTCGTGAGTGTGTCGGGTCCCAAAGCAGCAGGAGGGACACGAGTCCACTTTCCGCACCTGGGAGTTCTTCCCAGTGAGTCAAGGATAACATTCTCAGGTTTAAAAACAACATTCTCATGTCTCAAGTCTGGTGAGCAATTTTACTGCTGCTCCTCACATGAGCTTCCCCCAGCTCGTTAAAGTGGGCAGGCCAGCAGCTCAGCACTTGGTCAGCTTTGAAGCATCACCGTCCCTGGGGGAGAGCCCTGAGATAACCCAGCCTAACTTTTTAATAAAAGCAAGATGATTCCTGGTCTCTTTCCAATTAAAGTCAGGCCGCCTGGCCTTATGGCGCTCCCCCAGCTTCACAAGCTCAACCTGGCGAAGGGAGGTGGGCCGGGGAAGCCAGCGGGATCTCATCACTCAGATATTCCACTTCAGGGTCAGGGACCCTCCCTGGCCAACAGCCCAAAGGCAGGGCCTCTGCTAGAGCCATCAGCCCTATCTCCCAGGGTCCATCTTCATTCCAGGCCCACGAGGACTCTCTTCCTGTGAATCTGCCGTTCGGGTCTTGCAAGAACAAAGACTGTTTCTGTTCAGCACGTCCTTCCCCTCCTCCTAAGCTCACCCCCAGGCCGAGTCACAGTTGGCCCATCGCTGGGGTGAGTCGAGATACAGACACCAGTGCGGTCGTTAATTTATTTCCCAGGTAAACAGTACTGTCACAACTTCTGCCATAGCATGTGGAAACACACACACGCACGTACACACTTTCTTCTCTCAACGGGGCAGTCGCCCATTGCCGCTCATGCTGTCTTGACAGTTCTTCTTCCTTATGAAGTCTCCACCACGTCTTTTGCCCACTGAGTGGGACGGTCCACACGGCCGGGTTCTTATTTTGTTAACACGATGGAAATATTTGGCCTTTTCCATAATATTTAGCTCTCCTGATGCAATACATAGGCAGCACTTTTTTTCACGTTGTGTTTTCAAGGGACTGTTTATTTAATGGCAATCCGTAGGATACCGCACACTACTCTGGAAGGCAAGTCCTGCAGGCAGGGGTGGGGGTGGAGGGTGGAGGTGGGGGGTGGTGAGCAGAGGAACCGTCTAAAATGTTGTGCTCCCCACCCCAATTCTGGGATACAAGCAGCTATCCAATCTTCTCTAAAGGGTGTAATTTATTATGTCTCTTTTAAGAGGCTCTCAGAGTTACTCTCCTAAGAACCACTCCACCCCAAAGAGCAATAAATGAGCCTAAAATGAACATGTGCAAGAGTAAGAGGGTAATGCCACTTTTTAAAGGGAGGATTCTGTTTGTTTGTTTAAATAGGTCTGGTTTGAGACTTTGAAAACAATGGATTAACATGTAATCCAGTGTCAACCACCCAACAAGTATTTACCGAGCACCTGCTAAGTGTAAAGCTCTAGGAACAGGAGTTGGAGGGGCAGCAGTGGGGAGGGGCGGTGGAGGAGTGGGCAGGCAGGCTCTGCAGAGACAGAGGGTAAGGAAGACCCTAGTCATCACCCTCCCAGAACGCACAGAGGACCTGGAGAAATCAGGCAAACATATAACGTGTACCTAACATAGGACCTAAAGCCACATTTGTGCTTTGCTGGAACAAGGCAAGGTTGCAGACTTCAGTAATAGTCCACCCCAGCAACATAAGATGTCATAGAACAGGGAATTCCCTGGAGGAGCAGTGGTTAAGGCTCCCCACTCTCCCTGGGAGGGCTCAGGTTCCATCCCTGGCCGGGGAACTAAGATCCCACAAGCTGTGCAGTGTGGCCCCAAAAACAAAAAAGATGTCATATAACAGTTATGATTAACTATCCACTGAAACATTCAGGCCAAAAGTTGGATAGTATTAGGTAAGGGTCTTTTTCCCTATAATTATCCCGAGCAAATAAGCCCAACTGATTTCTGTTTGCAAACAAGGCTACAGGCCACATTTTTTAGAGAGAGTGAAATCCCAGACCTGGCTTCTGTGATGGGAGCGACATCCGGGGCAGGTCTGCAGGCCTACGCCCACCCATGGCACACACAGGTGAATGAAGCAGGACCTGTCCAAGGCCATTTCTGGGGCATTCACAAGAATGGCCCGTGAGGCTTGGAGGCACTGGGCAAAGGGGGAAAATGAGATAAGAGGGGCTTATTCCAGATTAACTCGAAAAACAAAGGAGGTTTAGTTTTGAAAAGCTGGCTGAGTTCTTAAGATAATTGAGAAAGGTTTTAGGTTTCTGGTCCCATTAGTGAGAACTGGGTGGGGAATTGTAAAAAGAACTTTCATTACAGGCAAGGGAGACAGGCCAGGAAGGAATGATATGAAGACATTAAAATGTACTATGTCTTCCAATCTTGGTTGGATTGGTCCATGGGGGAGAAGCACCAACAGCCTGGAAGACCCTCTCTGGAAAGGAGAGAGAAAAATCTACTCTTCTGAATATCAAATGTTGGTCAGGGTGTAGGGAGATAGAACCCTGGTTCACTGCTGGGAGGCGAATAAACCGTATGTATAGCTGTTCTGAAAAAACAATAGGGTGGTGCTTAAACTCTGTTTGTATATGCCTGGGCCCTAGTGATCCCACTCCAGGGTGTCCGTGCTGGGAAATCTGTGCAGAGTGAAAGGGCTGAGTGTACAGGGATGTTTTTCTGTAGCAATGTTTGCAGTAGGAAGTGTTGGAGGTAAGCTAGGTGTCCATTAAGAATAAGGAGCCAGTAAACAAAATGTTGTGGCTGACAGTATGGAACACCACACAGCAGGCAGGAGTGATAAAGCAGACGCATATAACGACGTGAATAGATCTTGCAAACAGTGTATTGAATAAAAAGGGAAACCACCCAACCAAACCTACAGCACACCATTTATGTAGATTACAAACCACACATATGAACAAAACAGCCTGTTTTCTAAGGATGTGTGTGTTGTGCTCAGCTGTGTCTGACACTTTGTAGTCCCATGAACCAGGCTCCTCTGCCCATGGAATTCTCCCGGCAAGCATACTGGAGTGGGTTGCCATTTCCTACTCCAGGAGATCCTCCTGACCCAGGGATCGAATCCCTGTCTCTTGCATCTCCTGCATTGGCAGGTGGATTCTTTACCACTAGCACCACCTGGGAAGAAGCCCCCTTCTGAGGACACATGGGCTTATGTTAAACAGGTTAGAGGGGATGTATAAGGGGGAAAGGATAGGAGTGAAAATTAGGGATGAAGAAGAAAAAATAAAAATAAAGCAGGAGGAGGGCATTGCAATGGGATGATGTGCAATAAACTGAAAAACACAATTACCTTGCTGCACCTGAGGGCAGAAAAACCAGCATATGACCTACTCTTTTGGGAAGGAAAGGCAGGATACAGAGCCAAGGCCAGCAAGTATTGACGGAGAGCACACTCAGGGTCCTCCAGAGCCCTTGTCCTAAGGAGTTTAGCATCTGGTGAGTAGCCTGGAGTGTAAGGACAAGGACCCTGTCTGCCCCTCCTCATCCTAAATGTCTGGGTTAGTGCTTCACACATGCTTGTTCAATTAATCTTGCAGAGGGAAGAAATATGTAAACCAGTAGTTATTACAAGCTAGGAGTGGAGGAAGCCTATCTGTCTTGGGTGGATTTCAATGGTCCTTTAGAAGACACATCTGACATGAGGCTTAATGGATTTCAGCAGGTGAGGGGGCAAGTTCCAGGCAATAAATGGCTTTGGGGCAAAGGTGCCGAGAGAGATGCTGGGTGACCACAAGGTGACCGTTCTGGTCTTGGCTGGCTGCAGTGCCCTGCAGAAGCCCATCTAAACTGCCACGTGGTCTAGAATTAGGGTGATGGAGAAAGGAGTGCAAGATGGAAGTGAAAGGCTAATGAATCCATGAGACAGCGCAGAAGCAGACCTGGGCAGTAGTTCCAGCACTTCGCTCAGCATCAGAAGTTCCTGGAGAGCTTTGAAAAAGACATGGACTTTGGGTCCCGCCCTCATGCCCGGCTACCTGAATCAGCCTCCAGGTTTGGAGCACGTGATCCCAAAGAAAGAAATTCTTCACCATCTTCCCAGGTATATCTGGGAACCACTACTCAGCAGATCACGGAATCCAAGTGAATGTCAGGGGAGAAGTCAAATATCACTCTCAGATTTTGACTCTGGGGATTGGGAAAACGGTGGTGCTGTTAATTTAAATACTTGCGTGGTCAGGGAGTAGGGTAGGGTGAGTGGCGGGGGACAGTCTGCCCTTGGGGAGAAGGTGCTGGCTGTCTGGAGCCAGGAGAAGGTCCTCCTGGGGACACAGATCTACCCTGAGGTCATAGATTAAGTGGAGAAGAAGATCCAGAAGCAAAGAGTACAGAGAGGAGAAAATGGAAGTATAAGGTTTCATGACTGGACAGAATCTAGGGAAACATCTTTGTTTGGGAAGTGGAAAGGGGTTATCCCAGGAGATAAGAGGAATGATGAGAAGTGAGGAAAACCAGCACAGAGAAAGGCCATGAAGCCAGCAGCTGCAGTGGAATCTCACTGCTCTGGTGCTACCTTCACCTTCTGGGTCCACCCTCCTGACTACAACCCCCTAAAGGGGCTGAATTTAACTCAGACGATCCTTATATCTACTACTGTGGGCAAGAATCCCTTAGAAGAAATGAGAAGCCCTCATACTCAACAAAAGAGTTGGAAATGCAGTACTTGGGTGCAATTTCAAAAACAACAGACTGATCTCTGTTCATTTCCAAGGCAAACCATTCAATATCACAGTAGTCCAACTCTATGCCCCAACCACTAATGCTGAAGAAGCTGAAGCTGAATCGTTCTATGAAGACCTACAAGAACTTCTAAAGAAAGATGTCCTTTTCATTACAGATGACTGGAATGCAAAAGTAGGAAGTCAAGAGATACCTGGAGTAACAGGCAAGTTTGGCCTTGGAGTACAAAATGAAGCAGGGCAAAGGCTAACAGATTTTGCCAAGAGAACACATTGGTCATGGCAAACACCCTCTTCCAACAACACAAGAGAAGACTCTAAACGTGGACATCACCAGATGGTCAATACCAAAATCAGATTGATTATATTCTTCATAGCCAAAGATGGAGAAGCTCCATACAGTCAGCAAAAACAAGACCAGGAGCTGACTGTGGCTCAGATCATGACCTCCTTATTGCAAAATTTAGACTTAAATTGAAGAAAGTAGGGAAAACCACTAGACCATTCAGGTATGACCTAAGTGACAAATAGATTCAAGGGATTAGATCTGATAGATTAAAGTGCTTGAAGAACTACGGACGGAGGTTCACAGCATTGTATAGGAGGTGGTGATCAAGGTGATCCCCTTTCCTTGGGGAAAGGAAAGATACACCCATCTGAATGCAGAGTTCCAAAGAACAGGAAGGAGAGATAAGAAAGCCTTCCTAAGTGATCAATGCAAAGAAACAGAGGAAAACAATAGAATGGGAAAGACTAGAGATCTCTTCAAGAAAATTGGAGATACCAAGGGAACATTTCATGCAAAGATGGGCTCGATAAAGGACAGAAATGGTATGGACCTAACAGAAGCAGAAGATATTAAGAAGAGGTGGCAAGAGTATACAGAAGAACTGTACAAAAAAGATCTTCGTGACACAGATAACCATGATGGTGTGATCACGCACCTGGAGCCAGACATCCAGCAGTGCGAAGTCAAGTGGGCCTTAGGAAGCATCACTACGAACAAAGCTAGTGAAGGTGATGGAATTCCAGTTGAGCTATTCCAAATCCTAAAAGACGCTGCTGTGAAAGTGCTGCACTCAATATGCCAGCAAATTTGGAAAACTCAACAGTGGCCACAGGATGAGAAAAGGTCAGTTTTCATTCCACTCCCAAAGAAAGGCAATGCCAAAGAATGCTCAAACTACCGGACAATTGCACTCATCTCACACACACTAGTAAAATAATGCTCAAAATTCTCCAAGCCAGGCTTCAACAGTATGACAACCGTGAACTTCCAGATGTTCAAGCTGGATTTAGAAAAGGCAGAGGGACCAGAGATCAAATTGCCAACATCTGTTGGATCATCGAAAAAGCAAGAGAGTTCCAGAAAAACATCTACTTCTGCTTTATTGACTATGCCAAAGCCTTTGACTGTGTGGATCACAATAAAATTCTGTATAAAATTCTGAAACTGATGAGAATACCAGACCACCTGATCTGCCTCTTGATAAATCTGTATGCAGGTCAAGAAGCAACAATTAGAACTGGACATGGAACAGCAGACTGGTTCCAAATTAGGAAAGGAGTAAGTCAAGGCTGTATATTGTCACCCTGCTTATTTAACTTACATGCAGAGTACATCATGAGAAATGCTGGGCTAGATGAAGCACAAGCTGGAATTAAGATTGCTAGGAAAAATATCAATAACCTCAGATATGCAGATGACACCATCCTTATGGCAGAAAGTGAAGAGGAACTAAAAAGCCTCTTGATGAAACTGAAAGAGGGGAGTGAAAAAGCTGGCTTGAAACTTCAGTTCAGTTCAGTTCAGTCTCTCAGTCGTGTCCGACTCTTTGTGAACCCATGAACCGCAGCACGCCAGGCATCCCTGTCCATCACCAACTCCCGCAGTTCACCTAAACCCATGTCCAGTGAGTTGGTGATGCCATCCAACCATCTCATCCTCTGTCATCCCCTTCTCCTGCCCTCAATCTTTCCCAGCATCAAGGGCTTTTCCAATGAGTCAGTTCTTCGCATCAGGTGGCCAAAGTACTGGAGTTTCAGCTTCAGCATCAGTCCTTCCAATGAATATTTAGGACTGATTTCCTTTAGGATGGACTGGTTGGATCTCCTTTTAGTCCAAGGGACTCTCAAGAGTCTTCTCCAACACCACAGTTCAAAAGCATCAATTCTTTGGTGCTCAGCTTTCTTTATAGTCCAACTCTCACATCCATACATGACCACTGGAAAAACCATAGCCTTGACTAGATGGAGCTTTGTGGACAAAGTAATGTCTATGCTTTTGAATATGCTGTCTAGGTTGGTCATAACTTTCCTTCCAAGGAGTAAGTGTCTTTTAATTTCATGGCTGCAATCACCATCTGCAGTGATTTGGAGCTCAGAAAAATAAAGTTAGCCACTGTTTCCACTGTTTTCCCATCTATCTGCCATGAAATGATGGGACCAGATGCCATGATGTTAGTTTTCTGAATGTTGAGCTTTAAGCCAACTTTTTCACTCTCCCCTTTCACTTTCATCAAGAGGCTCTTTAGTTCTTCTTCACTTTCTGCCATAAGGGTGGTATCATCTGCATATCTGAGGTTATTGATATTTCTCCCAGCAATCTTGATTCCAGCCTGTGCTTCCTCCAGCCCAGCGTTTCTCATGATGTACTCTGCATATAAGTTAAATAAGCAGGGTGACAATATACAGCCTTGACGTACTCCTTTTCCTATTTGGAACCAGTCTGTTGTTCCATGTCCGGTTCTAACTGTTGCTTCCTGACCTGCATACAGGCTTGAAACTTAACATTCAAAAAACTAAGATCATGGCATCCAGTCCCATCACTTCATGGCAAATAGATGGGGAAACAATGGAAATAGTAACAGACTTTATTTTCTTGGGCTCCAAAATCACTGCAGATGGTGACTGCAGCCATGAAATTAAAAGATGCTTCCTCCTTGGAAGAAAAGCTATACCCCAACCCAGACAGTACCCCAACCCAGACAGCATGATAAAAAGCAGAGACATTACTTGACTGACAAAGGTCCATCTAGTCAAAGCTATGGTTTTTCCAGTAGTCATGTATGGATGTGAGAGTCGGACCATAAAGAAATCAAAGTGCTGAAGAACTGATGCTTTTGAACTGTGGTGTTGGAGAAGACTCTTGAGAGTCCCCTGGACTGCAAGGAGATTCAACCAGTCAATCCTGAAGGAAATCAGTCCTGAATATTCATTGGAGGGACTGATGCTGAAGCTGAAACTGCAGTACTTTGGCCACCTGATGTGAAGAACTCACTTATTAGAAAAGACCCTGATGCTGAGAAAGATTGAAGGCGGGAGGAGAAGGGGAGGACAGAGGATGAGATGGTTGGATGGCATCACCAACTCAATGGACATGAGTTTGAGCAAGCTTAAGGAGTTGGTGATGGACAGGGAATGCTGCAGTGCTGCAGTCCATGGGGCTGCAAAGAGTCAGACACAACTGAGTGACTGAACTGAACTGAAAGGGGTTGCAGATTATCAAGTCTTAACCTTAAAGCAGAATGGAGTCAACTCTGTGGATGAACTGCAGCTACCTCCAACCTCTTATGTTACAGTCCAGCGAGGGCTATAGATCTGCCTTTTGTTTCTTTTACTCTAGTTCAGTGGTTCTGATGCTGCACAGAATCATGCACAAAGCACCCTCAGCACTGAACTGGGAGAGCAATTTAAGGGATGTTCAGTCCTCCTTGTTGGAGCCTGACCCACTCATCACGTGTTGCTGCATCACACTGCCATCCCCTCCTGGTCTTCCGGTTTCCTTAGTCCCTGAAGTCCAATCCATCCTTCACACCATGTGTGCAGTTACATCTTTAAACACATCCTGGGTCATGTCAAGCAACACCTCCAGGGGCTTCTTGTGCTTGCAGGGAAGTTTGAACACCCAAGCATGATGCTCCAGCCCCAGGCCCCAGTCTCTCTTCATGTCCCAAGGTCCCACAACCAGTCTCCTCAGGGCTCCCCATCATCTATTGGCTGCTCTGTCGCCGCCTTCCCCAGAATTGTCTTTCCCTCACCCCTACCCGCTTAATAGCCTAAGGAATGAGAGCACGAGCTCCAGAGGCCAGGGCTCCTGGCTCTGATTCCCAGCCCACCAATCACTGACTCTGCCACCCTGGCTAAGACTCTTTCCTCTTTGGTAAGATGGTGATGCGATAACACGTCTACCTCCCAGAGTTGTGAGGATTAAAGGACAGGGAACTCAGAAAGCACTCAACAGTGCAGGGCACAGAGTAAGCAATCCGCTGGACATACACATGTGCTCATGGGCACACAGACGCACACACGCTCCTGTGCACATCTGCTCTTGTATCTCCACAAAGCATTCATTTCATGCTCAGTGCTCTAATAAATGATACATCCCACCCAAGGCACTGAACAGATAAGCTCTACTCCCAGGTAGGGCTCACCCAGTGTGGTGGGCTCTGGGCTACTTTTGTAATTGCTACTTTTGCTATTTCAAGAGTCACTCAACCAAATTCTGTGTTGGAATCAAAGCTATGTTAAGATGCCCCTATCTTTCTTGCCCTTTTAAATTCTGATTTAGACCCAACTTCCATACCAATGACCAAGGCACCTGATTCTGAGTTTAATATTTTTCCTCAATAAATACAAAATGAATTTTTTTAATATGAATTATTGCTTTATGGTAACTTTGCAAAATCATTAAATAAACAAAGAAGGAATACATTTAAACGTTAAAAAGTTTTAACTTTTTATTAACTTATCTTTTTAACTTGGGAATTGTATTATAATTTTTTACTTTGAAAAAGTAAAAAATTTGTTTTACATTTCATTGGAATATAAACTTGTTTTACATTTTTTACATTTCATTGTTTTTTTTTTTACATTGTTTTTTTTTTACATTTCATTGTAATATAAACTCCCTAGGACAGGGATTTTTGTCTGCTTTTGTGTGCTATATAGTCTTGAACCTAGAACAATGCCTGGCACATAGTAGGCATTTAACAAACCTTTGCTGAATGAGTGAATGAACAAATGAAGAATACATGTAACATATAACAAATCCTTCTAGGTGGCAATCAAAATAAATAAAGGCTAAAATTTTAACATTTTTTAAATTAGAGAAACACATTATGGAAAAAGTTTAAATACCTTGTTCTCCTCCCAGCCCCATTTCTCTCTCCCCATCTAGAAGTGGCCAGTTTCATGAATTTTTTTGTGTGTTTCCTTCTGATCTGTGTTTTTATACTTTTTCCACAAACATATGTAAACATGTATAAGGCACTATTTTCTTGGGAATAATTTTTAATTTATAGTAATGGTATGAAATTTAGATAAATAATATTTACATAAATGGTGCAAGAGATAATATTCTATTGCTTGCTTTTTCACTCAGTATTGTTCTGGGGATCATTCCAGGTTGACACTTATAAATTTTATTCACATTAACTGCACAGAATTCCATCATATGAATATAGCATATTTATTTATCCATCCTCTTCTCCTGTGATTTTGTGTTATTCCAAGTGGCAGCCTTAATTCACAGAGTATTCCAGTTTTCTTCCTCCCCAGGCACATGGTAGGACTCTGCTTCCACCAGCAATATCTGAGGCTCCCCACTTCCTTATAGTCTAAACAATACTTGGTATTGTTAAGACATTTCCCCCTGTGCTTTCCAACAGGGAATCACATAATCTTTTGAACAAAACTGCTAAGTAGGGTACTCAGAGGACAGAATATACCAAATACTTGGGTTGACCAAAAAGCCCTTTGCATTGTGCCTTTTGCTTTTAAACATTACTTTAGCCTGATGCTCGGCCATAAATTGTGGACGGAGATGTAAGATAATACTATGTTCCTGAACTGATTTCACAAACATCAGGGATCCACAAGGGTCTTCATTGGAAATGTCAGTTCTCATTGTATGAAATTAGATACTGAAGGAATAGAAAAATGGATTAAATGTGGGCTGACCTACCTGTCCTAAATCCCAGACACTCTTTCCTACCAATGTCGCTTTGACAACGTATCCTACAAAAATAGTAGCCTAAGTTCCCAAATACACACACACACACACACACACACATATATATATACATATGGATGTTTAGGGCACTACTATCTAAAATGGTGAAAATAAAAAAGTTGAAAATGACCTAAATGTTTATTAATCCTATAGTTTTTTAAATTATAATTTTTTTTGCTATCTACTTCTGAACTGCCTTAAGAGTAAGATGATAAATTTCTATATAGCTGAAGATAGTTTTAGATGGGATTTAGTTACTTGCAGCCAAATGCCTCCTAACGGATTTCCAGTTTTGCACTGGACCAGCTCTAGCTAGAGGACAAACAAATGCTGTTTGAGTCCATATACGCAGAGGACTCCAAAACACTTGGCGACTTCCCCATCAGCTGCCCCCAAGAGATAAGTCCCATGACCCTGTGTCTCAAGGGAGGAGAGCCTGACCAGGAACCCAGGGACTTTCACCAGAATGTGGTAAGGGGGCTGGGAAGTTAGTCAACATTAAAAACAAATAAAGATGCTGTGTTGTCTCTCTCCCCATCCCCTCCCGGAATGAGAGTCCCCCGGGACAGATAAGCAAAGACTTTGCACAGTTTCCACCCTGCCCCCACGCTGCTGACCAGGCCAGAGGAAGTAATGGAAATAAACTCTAGGCACATTCAACATTTTCCTACAAGATCCAGCCTCCACCAGCTTCAAAACAGGAGAGCAGCAGAGAAGAGCCAGATGCTCCAAAAGGTAGGGAGAGGAGATGCTCCAGGAGAACCTGTGCTTGGGGCCACAAGCCACCTGCCAAGGCTGTGGTGAGGCTCTGTGCCCTGGGCTCCTGGGCCAGCACAAAAAAAGAATCAAGCTTCTCCCATAAGCCATCAAAGGGCTGATGGTGGATGAACTTGGAAAGCCTTATATCAGTGAAAGAAAGTCAGTCACAAAAGTCCACATAGTTGTTGATTCTATTTATATAAAATGTCCAGAATAGGCAAATCCATAAGGACAGAAGGGAAATGAATTTCCAAGGGCTGGGGACCAGTGCGAGGGAGGAGGTTAGAAGTGATAGCTAAAGCATACTTGCTTCTTGGGGTAATAAAAGTGTTCCAAAATTGACTGTGCCACAATTCTATTAATATAAACATACCCCCAAACCACTGACCTGTGTACTTTAAATGGGTTGATTGTATGCTATGAGAATTGTATCTCATAAAGCTGTGCCCCAAAAAGGGGGGCGGTGGGCTAAGAGCATCAATGTGGACTACCTGCAGCCATAACATGAGGATGCCCTGCTCCCACTGTTTCCTGTGTTTTTATCATTAATAATGCTTCGATGCCAGCCACCAGCTCTATGAGTCTGTGCTGCTTTTATTATCCCTGAAGCTCAAGGAGATTAAAATAATTTCCCAGTCACGTGGCTTGTGGGGGACTCTGCCTCACCTGTAACTGCGGCACTCTGCCCCTCCACCCTAATTCACATCAGCAATTGTTGTTGTTGTTCAGTCACTAAGTCATGTCCAACTGTCCAACTATATAACACGCCAGGCTTCCCTGTCCTTCACTATCTCCCAGAGTTTGTTCCAACATGTACATTGAGTCAGTGATGCCGTATCAGCAGAGAGTCAAACAAGTCCACAGGGTTAACACCATAATAGTTTAACGCCTAATATTAATAGCATTGGTGCTGGGAATTTATTAAAGGATGGCTTTTGAAAATTTGGGCTGCTGAGGCTGCCTTGCCTGAATCCACCTACTTCCTAGGGTATAGCCTGGCTGATGTTTGGGGCACATGGGTGAGGCAGAGTGGCTCTTTACGGTTCTCAGGAACGCTGGCAGGAACTGTCTGCTCCTGAGGAGTTGTTTGGAATCGCTGAGCTGGCTGGGTACCAGGGAGTCCTCTCCCAGCAGCTCGGGGAACCCAAGGGTATCTGAGCTCCATGAATGAGTCCCAGGACACATATCTGGGACCTCGGCTTCTGTGGGATTTCCCACTGGTCTGACATGAGCTCTCATGGGTGGGAGCGGCCAGGCAAGCCCAGGGGCCCCACTGATTTTGTCTGTCAAGAATGCACACTGATGAAATGGCTGCCCTCTGCTCCTTCCAGGAATCCAGGCTAGGGAGGCCTGTTTCTCTGCAAGTCACCTTATTAGAGGTTAGATCACATAACAGATAACATAGACATTTCCACACTACCCCAGCCGCATACACCTGGACACGTGACTGGCTCACCGTAAAACAGGAGGTGGACATTTGCTCTTGAAGGGTAAAACCAAGTATAAGGTTCCTTACTCAGCAGAAGTGTGTACCTTCCCTCTCCTTGAGGCCCGGGGATGAACCCAAGGACTCTTGCAGCTTCCTCCCCACCCCTTCTCAATTCCTTCCCCGCTTCCTCAGTCTCTCCTCCATCTTCACCCCGGTCAGGGTCACAAGTCCTTCCTGGGATCAGGCCCTCTGGCGTGTCTACATCAGTCTGGTTCAGGCGGCCCTGCCTCACAGCCTTCCTCCAAGGCCTCTTCTGAAGCCAGAAGTCATGTTCCTGAAGCAAGTGCCCTACATGGAGAGGAGAGCCCTTTCTGTGTGTGCAAAGTACGGTAGAATTCCACCCACCAGCTCACCCCACGTGGGTGGAGGGAGCAGGGGAGGGTAGACGTTAAGAGGTTGGTCAGACCCCAGTTCTACCACTTAATAGCGCTGTCACCGTGAGTCAGCGACTTAACCGTCCCCATCCCTAGTTTCCTTACCCATAAGATGGGAGTAATTCTATCTTTCTTCTGTGAGAGTGAAATGAGGTCTGCCAAACTCAGAAAAGGCACAGGAGAAAAGATAGTTATGGTAAATACACGTGAGAATCTATGAAACCATTTTATACTAAAATCTAAGTATTTCTGGACCCTTTAGCCTGATCATAAGGAACTTTCAAGGATACAAGATGGCCCCAGGAATATGCCTGATGAACAACGACCCAACAGCTTGTACTCCACATACACACACACACACATACATAAACATACCACATCCAAAACACACAGACACACACACACATAAACACACACTCCCAAACACACAGATATAAATACATCACCCAGACATATCCCCAAACACCCATAACATACACACATACACAAGATATCCCCAAATACACCCCCACAACACACCAACGCACACACAAGTGCACCTAACACATCCCCACATACATGTGCATTCCACACTCACTCATACACACTCCTTTTTTTCTATCTTCTTAAAGATGCTTTCACCAACTCTAAGGATACCAAGTCTCACCACAATTTCCAACACTGTTACAAGAAACTAGATTACAGCAATAAAAACAACAGAGTGTCTTGCTCGCATATGTCACCTTGTACCTGAGCACAGAGGCCAGAAACTCTCATCCTTACTTCCTCAGACACACACTGCTGACCTATGTTCCGGGCCTGACCTATGATGGATAAAGACACTAGATTTCTGTTTATCCATAAGTCCCTTGTTTGTTTACTTCTGTCCTGAGACAAGTTTATATAAGGTCAGATTCCCACGTTTCTAAGGCCCTGCTTCTCTCCGTCAAGTTTGCATTGACTGGGCTCCTTCTCTGATGAGGTCTGCAGAAGCTGCTGTATTGATTAAGAATTCTTCAGCCCTGCCCATGATGACTCACTGCCTCTTATTAACTTAAAAAAAAACCCTGGATCGCATAAGGATCTTTTCCAACTCTTCTATAACAAGAACCCCAGGAACCTCCAGAAAGACAGCACGGCCTGGGGAACTGAGTCTCAGAGGTTCTCACTCCGGCTCCACCATTTGTCAGCAGGAGGAAGCCAGCTATCACAGTTTGGGTTCATCCCAAAGCAGACCCTGAGACAAGGCCTTGGGTGCAGGCGGTTTACCAGGGAGATGATTCCTGGAACCCCCAAGTGAGGAAGTAGGGAAAGTGAGACCAGAAAAGGATAGAAGCTGATTGTTGTGGTTGTGCAGTCGCCAAGTTGTGTCCAACTCTTTGCAACCCCATGGACTACAGATGCCAGGCCTCCCTGTTCCTCACCATCTCCTGGAGTTTGCCCAAGTTCATGTCCATTGAATTGGTGATGCCATCCAACCATCTCATCCCGCCACCCTCTTTTCCTTCTGCCTTCAATCTTTCCCAGCATCAGGGTCTTTTCCAATGAGTCGGCTATTTGCATCAGGTGGCCAGAGTGCTGGAGCTTCAGCATCAGTCCTTCCAATGAGTATTCAGGGTTGATTTCCTTTAGGATTGCCTAGTTTGACCTCCCTGCAGTCCAAGGGAGTCTCAAGAGTCTTCTCCAGCACCATAATTGGAGCTGCACTCTGCCATCTTTGTGGTCCAACTCTCACATGTGTACATGACTACTGGAAAGGCCATAGCCTTGACTATACAGACCTTTGTCAGCAAAGTGATATCTTTGCTTTTTAATACACTGTCTAGGTTTGTCATAGCTTTCTTGCCAAGAAGCAATCATCTTCTATAGAGGGTACTTAATGGGCATGTCACTGCTGTGGGCATCTGGGGCTCAGTCCTGCTGGGGATCCTCTGGGCCTCTGGCTAGAAATTACTTCCAAATTGTCCCAGTGGAGAGCAAGCAGCTGAGATATCAACTCCCAGGGATGATGGAATGATGGGATGACAACTTGCCTCCACTCCCTCCCCTGGCCTCCCTCGGCTGTACCTGCTTGGGTGGAGCCCTAGCTGGAGAAAGCCCTCCCCCAGAGAGGTGAAGTGGGGAGAGGGGACAGGGGGAAGCAGGAGCGGGGAGTTGCCAGCATGCTGGAAGCCACTGCAGGGGAATTCAGGTGAGCTCAGGGTATGGGGGACGGGCACTGACGGTGTCCTCCACATGTACAGTGCCTCTCCAAGCCTCTCTTACCTGCAAAACGGGCAGAAGACCTGCAGCCCTTCCTAGCAGGCCCCTCAGAGCCAGCAAGACCATTTGTGGGGAGCGTGACAACCTGGGACACCGCTGGTACCAGCAGGAGGCACCGCCACCCTCTGTGGGGGCTACCCTGCTGCAATAACCCCCTCCTCCCAGAAGCTGCTCATGAGAGAGAGGTGTGGGAAGAGTGTGATTCAAGGTTCCTGGTCAGCAAGGTCAGGCTGGAGTCCACCGACCCCCACCCCCGGTCCCCATGCCAAACCCCAAGGCTGTTTAAATGGCCACCAGAAGGAGAGTGGCCCTGAGATGCTTTCCCCGGTCTCGGGTTCTCAGAGTGACCCTACGAGGAAGGCCTGGGCACAGTCATCTGAGGAAACTGAGCTGGAGCGGTGAGCAGCAGGCTCAGCACTGGATAACCCCCTCCTCTAGAACATGCCGCGACCCCCAACCCAGATGCCTCTATCACACACGCCAGGTGGCTTCTCAAGGCTTCTCTATGTATATCTGTCAGGCCTGGATTGATGGGGAGCTGCCTACACCTGCCCTGCTGGCTCAGCTGACAACAGGGACCCTCAGGCAGCACTAACCCTGCCCCAGGCACTGTTCTAAGTGCCTTTATCATCATTATCTCATTTAATCCTCCCAACAATCCTATGAGGATGGCACTGTTATTATCCCCATTTTATAGAAGAGGAGACTGAAGAACAGAGAAGTTAAGTGACTCGTCTAAGGTCATACGGAAGTAAATGGAAGAGGGGAAACTTGGATTTAGGCAATCTGGTTCCAGGGTCCTGCTCTAAACTACTTTGCTATGTTCCTTTCAAAAGTGCAGCCTCATTCTCATCACTGTCTATCAGAAAGTGTTACCCCAAATGTTGGGAATGAAACTGCCACTGACCTTTCTCCTGGGACAAGAACAGCACGGCGGAGAAAAGACAGCACACTCAGCCTCCTTTTTAAAGATCAGGCTTCCAGGAAGACGGGGCAAACGCTCCATGCTGAGTGAGGGTCTCTTTTCTGGGGGCTTCATGTGCCCACAGTGGCATGTAGCACTGAAGTCAAACACAATTGGGGTCAAGTGCCTTTTTTTTCCTTTTTGAGAACGATAACTCTGGATGCTTTAATTGGGGCTCCCAATACAATCTTTCCACAAGGGAGGATAGATTGCAAGGAAGAGTCAAAAACACAAGAGTTTCCCGGAGTATGGAGCCAAGGCGAGCTGGCCCACAGGGAGGTGGTGGAGATCACATGAAAGAACATCTTGGGGCTCACACATCAGCAGAGATAACTGGTCAACCCCAGGGGATCTGCCCCACCAGTTGAAGGCAGGTCATGGCCTCGGACTCAGTCTTCTTTCCGTTTCTTATATTACATCAGCAGAACCACTGCCAAGTAGAACAGAAATCCCAGCTTTCCTTGCTTGTGCCTGCATCCTGCTTTATAACCAGTTCTGCCATCACCCCCGCTCCCCACCCTCAGCCTTTCAAGTGGAAGTTCTGAACACAGGCTAGAAACAAAGCCAAGTGAACGGGCACAGCCGTGCGAATCCAGCCCTTAGGAGAGGAGCCATTCTGTCAGTTCTTGAATGTGTGCCTGCAAATGACTCTTTCAGGGGGTGTTCTGTCTTATCTGTCAAAGGGAGCACACATTATTCCATTCATCGAGCTCTTATTCTGTGCCTGGCACTGCTCATCTACTCCTCACCACCAGCCTGGGAGAGGCGTTTATTACCCATGTTGTCCAGATGAGAAACTTCGGTGGGGAGGGCTCCAGTACCTCCCTGGTAGGCACAAATTTCCTGAGTGCTAAAGAGAGGACTCAGCCAGTCTGGCTTCAATGGCAGAAGCCAGACAGCACTGTACCGTCTTAATCCTCACAGGATGCCAGGATATAGAACCCATGACCAGATTTTTGTCGTTGTTGTTTAGTCACTAAGTCACATCTAACTCTCTTGTGACACTGGACTGTAGCCCGCCAGGCTCCTCTGTCCATGGAATTTCCCCGGCAAGAATACTGGAGTGGGTTGCCATTTCCTTCTCCAGGGGATCTTCCCAACCCAGGGATTGAACCCACATCATCTGCATTGCAAGTGGATTCTTTTACCACTGAGCCACTGGGGCAGCACAGATTTTCACAGAGAAGGAAACTGAGGTTCAGAGTTAGGCTACCTGCCCGAAGTCAGCAGCTAAGCAGAAGAGCCAGGAGCAGAACTGATGTCAGAGTCTGGAGCCTGAGTTCTGTGATCACCATGAGCACCTGAAGGGCAGGAGGGGACAGTGCCAGCATGTGGCCAACAGGTCAGCACTGCCTGGGAGAGGGCATGCCAGGGCACACCAGCTGGCCACCAAGGCAGGCTCTGCAAAGTCCCCAATGCCCCATGCCATTAAACCCAACAGAGGCAGGGCCAAACGAAAGCCAGTGGCTGTTGACAGACGGGCAGCGACAGAGACGATACAGCCAACAGCTGCTGTTTATTTTGGGGCCTGGGAAGAAAGGAAGGACTAGTTAGGGCCCAGCTCATTCCAACAATAAACCGGGCAGGGCAGATGGGGAGGTGCCCCCTCCCAGCTAAAGTAACAGCCCTGGCCACCTGCTGGGCTTTGCTGAGAGCTGAATGGCCTAGGTGTCAGAAACGTCTTGCCAGACGCTCTAATCTGGCCTCCACCAACCGACACATTGCTCCCCACTCCACCCCGCCCCCCTCCCCAGCCCCAAGTGCTGGACTTGTAAATGGCCCAGGAAGACAATGGCACACAGCAAACCCACCCCCTGAAGTGTCAGGTTCCAGGAACAAATGGTTTTTCCTGTTTCAGGGACAAAGAGGGCCGCTCCTGCCTGCCATCAGTGGTCTCTGTTCCTGACTTCTATACTTGGTATCTAAGGTCTATGGACAACCTAGGCAGTGGCAAGACTGGCTGGCAGGATTCCCTGGAAGGCCAGGACATAAGATACAAGAGGCTTGTATCCCCATTGCCTGGCTCAGAACCCCAGGCCTGCCTCCTCCTAGCTTATAACCATTGGTAAATTAACCTCTCTGTGTCTCTGTTTTCTCATCAATAAAGTAAGGACTGTAAGAGTGCTTTTCTCATCAAGTTGTTGTAAGGATTCAATGAGCAAAGTGCTTAGCAGAATGACTGGTACATAATTCATGCTCCAAATATTATTAGTAGTATTATTATCATCATCATCACCATCGTCATCAATTAGCCTGGAAGTTTCCTTCTCACTGAACAGTGGAGGACAGCTTCCCTGGATATTACACATGGACTAAGCTAGCCCGTGATACAGGTGAACTAGAGACATCTGGTTCTTGATGCTATAATTGCACCTACTCCATGGATGAGAAAGGTTTTGGGGACTGGCCTGAGGATCTGACCACACTTAGAATATTACAAGGATGCATGCTTAGTCACTAAGTTGTGTCCGACTTTTTGCAACCCCATAGACTGTAGACTGCCAGGCTCCTCTGTCCATGGGATTTCCCAGACAAGAACAGGAATATATACTTGACATTTCAAATAACCAATTGCTACAATTGTAAGTTAAAAGCTGTGGTTCTTTTAAAAAAAAAAAAAAAGGAGTTGGGTAGGAGGAAAGGGGTTTAATAGAATAAAGACTTCATCTACAGATTTATCTCATTGTTTGAGGACCCACTGTGATCCAGACCTTCCACTAGCATTAGGGAAGGGGTGTTAAAGACGGGAGGATGTGGGGGCTGCCGCCTTTGTAGGAGCTTGCCACCCTCGGGCTCCCAGTCGGAGAAACTGCTTTCAGCATGGTGGTGCCCTGCACGCAAGTAGGTATTTTTGGCCAGTTTCCATCTTCAGCAAGTCAAGAAGCCTTGCTGCTGAGCAGAGCACCCTGCTCGGTCTGGACCCAAACTGGATCCTTTACCTGTCTGACCTCACTGCGCACTGCTCTCCCGTTGCTCATGCCCTGGGGCCATACCAGCCCCCTGTTCCTCCCTGAAAGGGCCAGGCATGGTCTTAGCTCAGGGCTTTAGCACTTGCTATTCCCTCTCCATCAACCACTTCCCCTCCAAACATCTGCAGGCCTCACTTGTCCTCCTCCTTCAGATCTTATTCAAAAGTCACTATACTCGGGGGCTGTCCCTGGCCAAGCTCTAAAAGCTAACACAGCAACTCACACCATGGCTGCCACTCCCTGTCTCCCTCCCCCCGCTCAGTTTTCTCTACAATGTTTATCCCCCATCTACCACACTCCAGATTTCACCAATTTTTCATTTGTTTATTGTTTCCCTTCCCCTATCAGAATGTGAGCTCCAAAAGGGCAGGGATTTTTAGCAGTCCTGCTATGTTCCCAGTGCCTGGCACACAGTTAACATTCAAATGTTGATTGAGTAACTGAATGAATGTATTAGTATTAAAATGAATGAATAAATGAATATAAATAAGCATCAGATCAGAGTCCAGCCCTCAAAAAGCTTTTTAACCAGTCAAGACATAGGCTTGCCCCAAACTGAGCAACCCAAGGTCATTCTTGGTAAGAGTTACAGGAGAGGTAAAAACAATAAACATTATAAAAATTCACAGACAGGAGACATTGTAAGATGAGAAGTCAAAAAAGCTTCTGAGAGGTGACAGAAACTAAGCAAAACCATGAAGCATGAGGACTTTCCTGGAGGTACACTGGCCAGGAATCCACCAGCCAGTGCAAGGGACATGGGTTCGATCCCCGGTCTGGGAAGACTCCACACGCCTTGGAGCAACTAAGCACCGTAAGTATGGAGTCTGTACTCTGGAGCCTGAAAACTGGAACTACTGAGCTCGCATCCCACAACTACTGAAGCCCGAGCACCCAGAACCTATGCTCCATAACAAAGAGAAGCCCCTGCCACCGCAGCAAGAGAAATCCCACACACAGCAACGAAGACCCAGTATAACCGAAAAAGGAAAAAAACTAGAAAACAAAACAAAAAAAACCCAACCAACCAACAAACAAAAAAGAACCATGAAGGATGACCAAGATAATAATAGCAACAGCTGCCATTTATTGAAAAACTATCATGCGCCCAACATTATGTAGAGTAACAGCCTGGCATGCTGCAGTCCATGGGGTCGCAAAGAGTCAGACACGACAGAGCGACTGAACTGAACTGATTTACATTTTACAGATGAGAAAGCTGAGGCCCATGGCAGAGAAGACATGTGAACAAGTGTAACAAGGCAGTAGGAGTTTCAGAGCTGAGCCCGTGGGGCAGAGGCGTTGTGCTCTGCTCCCATCCTCATGTCCTCAACTTCCAAATGCGGACACCTGAGGCCCTCTCCAGAGCTGTCCAGTTGCCAGAGCCTAGTTTAGCCAGAACAAGCAGCAGGCTGAAAGTGCCAGGGAAGTAAACCACTCCCTGCTCCCAGCCACGGTGCCATGCTAGCCCCCATCCTCCAGGAGACGATGGAGAGCCCCCGGCAGCTGGAGCTTCTGAAGGAGCAGGCTTTCAAAAGTGCTCTGGACAAGAGTCCGGGGGGAATAAAACTTTGAATCCCAAAATAGCGGCCAGACCTTGCTAGGGGTCCATTCTGGGTAGCAAGAGGCTTGTTATCTTATCCCAAGTGCCAGCTCCAACCACATCATGTGTCAATGGAGGGGCTTGGGGGGAAGGTCAGGGTGGGCAGATAACCAGGGTTTAGTCCAGACCCTTGAAGTTTTATCAGGGACCCACGTGATGTGTTCCCTAGGCCCCCAGCCTCTCGGGAAGCTCTTGAGAGACAAAACCACTATAAAGCTTCAGGGCCCCAGCCTTCCAAGGGAAGGCCTGCTGTACATAACCCTTTGGGTTCACTTCCCTTCTTCAGCCCAGGGCAGTACTCTCAGCTGTCTGTACCCCAACAGAACCACAGATCATGGCTGGGATTCCCAAGGGTGCATGAAGCAGAGGGAAAAATACAGCCACGGAGACCAGAGTCTGATGAAAACCAGAGTGGGTAGAGAAAGACCCAGTGCAGCTAGTTTTTGATATGTGTGGATGTCTCCAGCTGGGGGCAAGGACAAAAGACTGATACTTCCAACTAGCTACCTAACCTTTGTGTGGCAGGGATGGGTGAGCCATCAAACCTGCACGGGCTTTGTCCCTGCAGACATCTGGGTTCAAACCCCGGCTCTCACTGTTCAGGGCCATTTGACGCAGGGTGAGAGGCTGCCCCTCCCACAGGGATGATGCTCAGGGTGGCGATGGGGATTCCAGAAGACAGCAGATAAGAAGCCCCAGCCCCATGCTTGCACCTAGAAGGGCTCTACTCACACATTCTCTGACTCAACTTCCCCACTTCCCCTATCCGGGAGCCGCGACGTACAGTGATCATGGGAAAAATGAGGCTGCTTTTCTCCAACTGCCAGTGAGTGATGACTAAAGTCAATAATTAACCCCCGCTTGAGACCCAAGTCCAGACATTGCCTATTACAGGCCTTAGCTCTGCGAGAAAAGGATCAGTTTGCCAAGCTGCCTAGGCTTAGGCAAGCAAAAATCCCTGGGCAGCCACCTTCAGAAGCCCTGCCCTCATGGACAAGCAACTGGGTCCCTCCTGGGTGCCGGGGCCCTGTACTGAGAGCCTGCTGAGTCCTGCCCAGGAGGCAGAATTCAGGAAAGAACTGCATTCTCTCGGAGCCCCACTGCCAGCACCATGCCAGGCCTCCCTCCCTGTTGTTACAAAGAGAAATTCTCCCACACAGGCAAGGCCCTTAAAATAGCCCTTTGGGTCTGGGCCATCAGGAAACGGAATAAAGCTGGGTCAGAATGGGGCCTACCATTAAAGAGTTCACAGAGCAGCCGCTTCAAACGCCAGAGACAATCCCTCAGTGCTCAGAACCCTCAGGTGGGCAAAGCCGCAAGGCAAGCCCTCTCCATGAGGACTACTACTCCCCAGGAGGACCCTGTGCTGAGCCGGGAGAAGCCCCCGATACCCTGGGGCAGCACCCCGGATCCCTCTGGGAGAGGGACCCACATGTGAGTCATAGTGACAGTGTGACACAGGCATCGCCTAGGGCGAGGGGCTCAACACACCTGGCCCTGTGCTTGACTAACAGTGCGACCTCAATTTTCTGAGTCAGTCTCTTTATGAACAAAACAGGGTTTAAAATGCACATCCGCTCCATCCCTTACCCCACTTGCTCCGCCCTGAAGTTCACTATCAGCATTGGGCAGCACCCCACCCCCCTACCCCCTGGAGTGATCAATTTCCGCCAGGTCTGAAGTTCACACTCCAGGGATCCCAGAGACAGACAGGAGGGCCCCCACAGAACCCTGCTGCATAATTTATGCTGCACTGATACACAGAGAGGAAGGGATCCGGCCCCCACCCCACCCACGCACTTCCACCCAGGCTCAGGGAGGGCGGCTTCCTCACCAGGCAAAGGAAATGACAGCAAAGGCTGGAGAGGGCTGCTGAGTGGAGAGCAGAAAGTGCAGCTGCTTCCACATCACTAGCTCAGCCCCCTGGATGTCACCTCCTCCCCTCAGGTGACAGCAGGCAGAGATGGCACTGCAAATAGCTCTGTATTTCCCGTTCACAGAAATGACCAACTTGGAGAGAAGCAAAGTTCCCAGAGGTGGCTTTCTAGAGAACATCTTCACTAAGGGCCTAGAGTGGTCCTGAATTGACCCTGGCTACAACTGTGTGGATCACAATAAACTGTGGAAAATTCTGAAAGAGATGGGAATACCAGACCACCTGACCTGCCTCTTGAGAAACCTATATGCAGGTCAGGAAGCAACAGTTAGAACTGGACCTGGAACAACAGACTGGTTCCAAATAGGAAAAGGAGTCCGTCAAGGCTGTATACTGTCACCCTGCTTCTTTAACTTATATGCAGAGTACATCATGAGAAACGCTGGGCTGGAAGAAACACAAGCTGGAATCCAGATTGCCAGAAGAAATATCAATAACCTCAGATATGCAGATGATACCACCCTTATGGCAGAAAGTGAAGAGGAACTAAAAAGCCTCTTGATGAAAGTAAAGAGGAGAGTGAAAAAGTTGGCTTAAAGCTCAACATTCAGAAAACTAAGATCATGGCATCTGGTCCCATCACTTCATGGGAAATACATGGGGAAACAGTGGAAACAGTGTCAGACTTTATTTTGGGGGGCTCCAAAATCACTGCAGATGGTAATTGCAGCCCTGAAATTAAAAGACGCTTACTCCTTGGAAGGAAAGTTATAACCAACCTAGATAGCATATTCAAAAGCAGGGGCATTACTTTGCCAACTAAGGTCCGTCTAGTCAAGGCTATGGTTTTTCCAGTAGTCATGTATGGATGTGAGAGTTGGACTGTGAAGAAAGCTGGGCACCGAAGAATTGATGCTTTTGAACTGTGGTGTTGGAGAAGACTCTTGAGAGTCCCTTGGACGAAAAGGAGATCCAACCAGTCCATCCTAAAGGAGATCAGTCCTGGGTGTTCTTTGGAAGGACTGATGCTGAAGCTGAAACTCCAGTACTTTGGCCACCTCATGCGAAGAGTTGACTCATTGGAAAAGACTCTGATGCTCGGAGGGATTGGGGGCAGGAGGAGAAGGGGATGACAGAGGATGAGATGGCTGGATGGCATCACTGACTCGGTGGACATGAGTTTGAGTGAACTCCGAGAGTTGGTGATGGACAGGGAGGCCTGGCGTGCTGCAATTCATGGGGTTGCAAAGAGTCAGACACAACTGAGTGACTGAACTGAGCTGAACAGGCTTCTTGGAGTAGAAGTACGGCAGAGGGACCTTGTCTAGAAACTTGCTTCAATCAGGAAGAGCTCCTTTTGGTAAAGCATCTCCTTCCCAAATGATGAAGAAACCAGACAGAGGGTTCTAGGACCCCTTCACACAGCTATTTTCGCTAGGCTCAGCATTTTCCAAAGCAGCTTTCATATCTACCCTCCCCTCTGCAAGGCAGCAGGCCAGAAAGGAAGCAATGAGCCCATTTTCTAGATGGGCAAATGGAGATCGAGTGGGGAAGGTGACATGTGGAAGGTTTCCCATCTTAAGGAGCCAACCAGCCAGCCCTCAAGTGGAATCTCCTTGGGGCTTGGTCTTCCCAGACGCGAAGAGAGATCAAGGGCTGTGAGGCTGCTGTGGGAACAAAGTCAGCTTTGGAGCTGGCAGGCCTGGGTCAGCTTCTTAGCTGCATGGTGTTTGGCAATTCATTTTAAGCTCTCTGGACCTCCGCATCCTGGCCTGCGTGAAGCGGATGTCGGTAGTAACTACACACTTCAGCATGCTGTTTTGAGAGTTTCCATGTAAAACTCAGAACGTAAAAAACATTTAGAAATGTTAGCTGTTATTATAACATTTTCCCTAAAGAGTCAGGCTTACTGGGGCATCTGACAATGGGGTGAGGGTTAAATAAACCAAGAGGTAGTTTGAAGCACTGTCTTTCTAACTAAAACCAGTTGAGAGAGATGCTGAGATAGAAGACAACGCTGGCCTGAAAGTTTCAGGTGACGCTGAGACTTTGGAGACATCCTGGGCTCCCAGCAAGCTGTTCAGCATTAGCCCCCAGGCCCTCCGAGAACAAGGGTCTCCTCTCTTGCCACTGGGGTGCTTGAGTGGCAGCGCTGGGGACTGGAGATGGAAATGACCTCGCCGTGACATAAGGCCCTGGCAGCGGGCCCTCCACGGATGAGGCCCAAAGCAGTCAACACCTCACTTCTTGCTGCCCCTCCACCACCCTCATTCCCCAAGACCTCTGGGGTGCAATCAACTTTTATGAGGCAGCCTGACCTTTCCGAATAAGAGCTATAAACAGAGAAGGGCCAGGCGCTGGCCTGCCAACTGTAGAGTCCCCAACACACAGAGATGGTTCCCATCCCTACATAGGTAGCTCTGTTCCCGCCATGGCTGCAACAATGACCCTAAAGCCAGTTCTGGGGCTCACCAGAAGGACCCCACAGTGACAATCAGGTCCCGTCCCCTGCAATCCTTGGGAGGAACGGAAGTTGCAGAGGTGAAGCCTCTTGATGCGTATGTGAGGCTCTCAACAGCTGGTCACCCTTGCTCCCTGTCCTTCCCGGCTTGGGTTTTGCCCGTGTTTTCCTTGCATGCTCCACCTCCAGCACCTTTGCTTTCCCTTTCTTGGCATGCCTTCCCCTCTTTTTCCCACCTAAATCCTATTCTTTCCCACCCCATCCCCAGTTACTCCTTGAGGCCCATCACGAAGCTGGCCTTCGCCAGTCAGTCTTCCCTGAAAAACTCCAGTTCACAGAGAACTCCTTCTGAAGCTCTGAAAGTAAAACTGTTGGTTGCTCAGTCGTGTCCAACTCTTTGCAACCCCATGGACTGTAGCCCACCAGGCTCCTCTGTCCATGGAATTCTCCAGGCAAGAATACTGGAGAGGTTGCCATTTCCTTCTCTAGGGGATATTCCCAATCCAGGGATTGAACCCAGGTCTCCCACATTGTAGGCAGATTCTTTACCATCTGAGCCCCCAGGGAAGTGGGTCTTAATATTAGTACAAATGCCTATGCAGCACTTAATATGTGCCAGCTACTGTTCTAAGCTCTTTACATTTATCGACTCATTTACTCTTCACCACAGCCCTTTGAGCTAGGTCCTATTTACCCCTCATTTTTGTTTGTTTGGTTTGGTTTGTTTTTAACAGGTGAGGAAACTGAGGCACAGAGAGAGAAGGAACTTGCACCAAATCCCAGGGCAGTAAGTGGTAGAGACAGGATTCTGGCCTGGGGATAGCAGAGACCAGGAACTCTCCAACAATACAGCCTTCCAGACACACATCTTACTCTCAGGAGGTGTGGCCCAGACTCCTTGGTTCCTTTCACACTCCTCACATTTGACCTGGCTTTAATGGGGAAGAAAGTGACAAGCTCATAGACTCCGGTATCAGATGCCAGAGTAAGGATCCCAGCCCTGACACTGAATTACTCTGAGTGAGAGCTGCATAAACTTTCTGGGCCTCAGTTTCTACACCTGTAAAGTGGGGATAAAAACACTGACCTACTTCATGGGGAGGTTATGATGTTAAAATGAAATCCCCTCTGAAAGGTCTCTTCTGCACTGCCTGGCACATAGCAGGCACTCATATACTGGTTCTCCTCCTTCTCACTGCATCTCGACGTCCTCACTGGATTCTGCTCAGCACCTGCTGCTAATGTGAGCCACCTGGAGGCTCCTGGGGGCCTCCTTGTGGCCCAGTGTGCCACCCTCCCTCCCTCCTGTCCTGACTCCACTACACAGAGCAGCAGCCGAAGCAACCCGGTCCAGGCGAGAAGTCACACGCAGCCCTGGGAATCGCCTCCTGAAATGCTGATCACCCTCCTGGACTCTTCCGTCACTGTTGGCAATAGCCACGGCAGAGAACACCTCTGGCCCTGACTCAGAAACTGTTTCCAAAGCCAGAGTCTCCACCTCGTTTCCCACACACACCCCTTGTCCTTCCTGTTCCCGGGATCCCTGTCCTCACCCATGATCCTGTTCCTGGACTCTGAGAACTCAAGAGGAGTAAGTGTGACTACCGTATGTATAACTCTATTACTTGTTTTATTTCATTTAATAAAGAGGCAAAAGAGAACAGAGTTGCCTGTTAGGCTTTTTCTGGCCAAGAAATAGTCTGGTCAGTGACTCAGGCTGAGGAAATTAGAAGGCAATTTCCAGGGACCGTGGTGCAAACCCCAAAGTCAGAAGTCCTAACAACACTCCTCTAATTCACTGCCTCCACCGACGATTAACTCATGCTGGCCTCGGAATATCTCTTTGGAAAATGCAGCAGCTGGCGCTTATATTTCTGGATCTGGAACCGGTCTCCAATGACATCAAATAGGTTTATTTTTCCCTTCCCTTTGCCTCCCCTCTGCCTGCCACCACACATGGTGATTCCAATCCCGATTTGTCCCCCCAAGCCCTCACTCGGCTGGCTCTAAAGAGGACCATGATAAATGGCTGACTGTGTTCCTTCTTCCATCAGCCTTGAAGGATGTGGTCGGTTGTTCCATGAGCAGGAATCTTTGTCAGACCCATGAATCACCCCTAGATCACTTCCCTCCTTGGAGCAGGAGAAAAAACTTATGTGTGTGTGAGAGAGAGAGACAGACAGACAGACAGTAAGAAAACATGTATGTGTGCTCTGTCACTTCAGTGGTGTCCAACTCTGCACCTCTATCAACTGTAGCCTACCAGGCTCCTCTGTCCATGGGATTTCCCAGGCAAGAATACTGGAGTGGGTTGCCATGCCCTCCTCTAGGGGATCTTCCTGACCCAGGGATAGAACCCATGTCTCCTACATTGCAGGCAGATTCTTGACCCTCTGAGCCACCTGGGGAGCCCAAAAGAAAGCAGGGAAGAGTGCTGACCCATGTGTGGCACTGACTTTGGAGCTGGAATCCTATATGACCTTGCCCTCACCTGCAGCACCTCTCTACTCTGCTCCCCCAACACATGTTCCTTCCCAACACACCAGCAAGCCAACACTTGGACAGCTCCAGGAAGCCCTCCAGGTCTGAACAGCTGCTCCTTGTTTATCTGCTTCTTTTGTATGTTGAGTGTTTTCCATGGGGCATGTAGCCCACTTTCCCATCAGACTGTGAACAGCTGGCCTTCCTTTTTTGCCTCAGTCTTCCCTTCTCTCACAGCTTCGCCTATCAGATTCTAAATGTACTCACGGGTTTCAGTGATAAGGAGCACCAGACAGATGCTAGTATGTTGAGTACCCATGATGGGCGCCAGGTACTTACTTCAGTCGTGTCCAATTGTTTGTGACCCCATGGACTGTAGCTTGCCAGGCTCCTCTGTCCATGGGATTCTCCAGGCAAGAATACTGGAGTGGATTGCCATGTCCTCCTCCAGGGGATCTTCCCGACCCAGGGAGTGAACCCACATCTCTTCTGTCTCCTGCATTGGCAGGGGGACTCTTTACCACTAGCGCCACGAGGTAAGACACTAAAAGTAGAAGCTTTGCCCCCAAATTATCTCAGATCAATTTTCTAAAATCCTTGTAAGGTTACAGGTGAGGAAACTGAGACCCAGAGTGGCTGGCTCCAGGCTGCTCACCCAGGAAGAGTCAGAGCCAAGATTCAAACCCTGAACTGCCCAACACCAGTAATTCTACAGTGGGACTGGCCTGAGAAGACCCTGTCCATACTGCAGCTGCACATCCTTCTTCCCCTGGGGCTGGATCCACAGTCTAAGGGCTTAAGGAAAAAAAATGAAAGGCAGAGAAATGAATGGGTCTATGCCCAATTCCTAAAAATGTAGCTCCCAGGACCAAGCCCCAAATCTGCGATGCTCTAAACACACAGGAGAATGTATTATTTCTCCAGGGTGGATCCTTCATTTATCAGCTCAGGCATCACTGGAGAGCAGACATCATCTTGGGTTTGTTCTAATCCCCTGCCTCACAGTGACCTCCCCCCATTGCCTGTCACATGCTCTCCTCTGTGACACCAGGTCCCACATAGTGAGTGAGTTCTCAAACACCCCCTGGGATTGCTCTCTCGTTGTCCTGTAAATCTGAGCCTGGTCTCCACAACCAACTCCAGTGGAGGAGAAGGGCCTCATTGTAGGTTCATATCTTCCTCTGGAGGTGAAGTGACCTGAGTGGACCCACATCTCTAACTGGGAGACCCTGAGCAACTTCTCACCTCTCCATGTCTCAGCTCACCCATCTGTATAAAGAAATCAAAGACTTTGCATGGACTGTAGGAATCACATGAAATCTTACACATTGAGCATCTGGCACCAATGACAGTAACTGCTCACACTGGCTATTATTTGCATTCCCTGAAGAGTCCTGTAGAGGATCAGAACATTCACGACTGGTATTTGTCTGAAATAAACAATCAGGAGAGGAAATGACTGCGAAAGCACAACGCCTCTCAAATCCAAACAAATAATTTCTTGTTTGCTTTAGATGCGCCAGCTCCTCTCCAACACCATATGACTTGACTTACACCTACACATGCGTGTGGGTGCAAAGAATGTGAACCGGAGCTCACATCCTTATGGAAAGTTGTCAAAGGTAACTGCAGTTTGCATCCAGTGTCATTAGGACCGTTTGAAAGACAAGTGGTCTGAGGCCAAAGCCAGTTTACCTAAGGTCTCTCCAGGGACAGCTCCTAACAGCTGAGAGAGGAGCCCAACTCCAGGCATGGAGCCTGGTCTAAGCAGCAGCTGCCTACCTCCCCCAACACTCCTCCCTCCTAGCATCCCAAGCAAGGCCTTGGCAGAGAGGAAGGAAGCCAAGGGCTGACAGTACCACCCAAATGATGCAGGTCACCTGCCTGCCCTTTCATAAACAGGCCAAAACACAAGACCCTTGGTATCTAGGCGGCTCCACACCCATCCCAGAGACAAGCCTGCCTTTGGCTGGATGTCCTGAGAAGACCTCTGCAGTGTGTTCCCAGCGTTCTGGAGCCGGCAGAGCCCCTCCTGCTTGGGCCCCAGGCCTCTCATCAGCTAGCTCCGGCTAACGTGCATATCCCATAAAGCCGCTCAGCTCTGCAATTTGCCAAACTGCAGACTCAGAATTCACCATCACCTCACCAGGAGAGGTGGGAAGAGGGCAAGCTTCTACAGTGCAGAACAGCTTCCAGGACATACATGACACGGGCGCAGTGTGTCCTGCCAGCTACCCACACCAAAGTGCCTTGGCCAGAACACTTGACCTTCTGGTGTGTGGTGTCGGCCTTGCAGAGGCCAAGGGAGGAGGCGACCCTAGGCTTCAGAGGTGCTGCCTCCCCGCCTGGCTTCTCCTGCCCTGTTGGCCCCATCGACACATTCTACTATCAGCCCCCTCTCCTGATGCATTAATGCCCCGCACATGCAGGAACCTCTTGCTATGACCAGATATTTGTCTTCCTCAGCAACCCCAACCAGCCTTCCAGGGCGCTTAGATGAACCCAACAAACATGATGGGCAGAAGGCCAGTTAGACCCAGGTGCTGTGACTTGCTGTGTCACAAGCGACTCTACCCCAACCGGTTCTCAGTTTCCTTGTCTGTAAAATAACGGGTGGAGTCTCAGGAGTCCTCAGGTCCCTGCCAGCTCCACAGTTCCATAACACACAACACTGTCTCTTTTAGCTGTTTTCCACAACCTGCGTTCAGGGCTCTGTATGCTCCCGTCTGCTCAGTGACATCACTCCCGGCCCACATATAGCATCATTGATTCTTAACAAGGGAAGCGGACACATCCCAGAAAACACTGTCCATGAAAAGGGAGGAAATGATCATGTCAATGGAACTGGACGGGACTTTTTTTTTGTATTTTTCACAGAGAACAAGTTATTAGCAATCTTAAAACCCCAAATCTTTCTTCCTTCTTGCCAGACCATTAATAGCTGCTTTTCAAAAGTGCTTTCTTAGTCAGAATCATGCCAATCATAAGCTACCATCTAATGAGTGCCTTATGTGCCAGGACCGCACTAAGTGCTTTGCATGGATGATCTCATTTAATTCTCCAGACAATCCTATGAAGTAGATACTACTATTATCCTCATTTGAAAAATGAGGAAACTGAGGTACATGGAGGTTCAGTAAGTTGCCCAAAGTTGCACAGCTACTCAGTATGTGAGCCAGGCTTTGAACGAGAGCCTCTCACTCAAAGCCTCAGCACTAACAACCTCTCAACACTGCTCGCAGCGGGCCCCTAGTCCCTTTAGCAATGCTCCTGGCTAGTGTGTTCCACATCTGTAACCTTGGACATCACTGGTCATAGCTAAGGTCTGATGTTTCACCTAAGATCCACAGAGAGTGCCATCTGTTGAAAGCAGTGCCTACCTTACCTGAGGACTAGAAAAGAAGCCCTAAAACTGCAACATTAGAGAAAAGAAGTTAGGAAGGCTGACTTCATAATAAGGGCTGGGATATGCCAATGGACATCTGCCTCAGAGGAGGACGACCACATGGGAACCCAAATCCTCCAAAGACAGCTTTCTCCAAAGGGCAGGGCGGGGGGATGCCTGCTGGGCCAGTGATAGGAAAGGATGAACCCTCCCACCAGCACCCACCTTTCCGTCCCCTCAGGAACCAGACTCCTTGGTTCACCTCCTCCCCAACCTGAGTCCAAGCTCATTTATTCCACTAAAAAGAAACCCGAAGATCAGAGCTATTGGGGATAAAGACAGAAAGAGTAGCCTGAGGCTGACATTAGCACAAATCCAGTCCCCTTCCAACAAGGAAATAAAAGGCAGAGATCAACGTGCTGTCTAGGGCAGCAACCCACAGCCTGTTTTAATTGTGAAAATTAATGCTTTGAGCATTCTAAATGCTCCTTTAAATGCCTAATTTGCAAATAAGATGCAGTCCTTGCTGTCTCTTCTGTCTCAAGAACAGGAGCAAAGCTGCTAGGACTGGCAGCCTCGGGAGCCAAGGACACCATTTACTTCCTAAGGTGGGAAGGATGGGAAGACGGGATGGGCTGAGATGAAAGGGCGTCGCGTCCTACTGGCCCCCAGCTCGGCTCAGTCAACCTTAGCCCCTTCTCATTAAGTCTGGGAAGGCAGGGGGAGGGGCAGCCGGCCGCTCCTCAGAGACCACAGCAAACATTTCCCTCCTCGTGTCGGAGACGGAGCATCACTTAAGAGGACATGAACCCCGGTTAAGGGTCACGTCCAGAGGAGGGATAAAAGGAAAAGCCACAATTTTCCTCACACCGACCGACACGAGGGCTTTAAGAAGGTAATCAAAGCTCAGGGCTGAGGGTGGAGGTAGGGCAGAAGCGGCGGCTTCTCTCGGCCCCCCAGACCCAAGCCTGGGGAGACAGAGACCAGGGCACAAGTAGGAGGCTCGTGCAAGGCGTCCGTCCCCAGGGTAACCTCTGAAAGCATCTCGATCTGCGTGCGCCTGAGCGACCCGAGCCCCCAGGGAGGGCCGGGAAGATGCTCTTTCCCAACGGAGCTTCCCAGCAAGGGTTTGAAGAACGTTCCCCCCACCATCTATCAAAGCTCAGGCGGACAGATGACTTCACCGTTGTAACAGACAAGGGCAGCCACTTGCCAATTCCAATGCCAAAAAAAGAAAACGGGCGTGGGGCGGGGGGGTGGGGGGGAGCAGTGGAGGAAGGTCAGAAAAGGGTTCCCTGGAGATCACAGCCCTGCCAAGAGACTCCACCGCCAAAGGCTGCCCTGTAGGCGCTCAGCTCCGGGACTTACCACGGAGAGGGCTGAGGGGCCACCCAGGGGCCCTCAGGGGGTTCCTGGCCAGCCTCCCGCAGGGGTCGTGGGGGCGTACTCACATAGTGCTTGGAGGGGTTCCTCCGTTTCTCCACGTCCACCACGGTGGCATCTTGCACGCAGTAGGCGAGCATCTTCCCCCACAAAGCGAGTGGCGCCCCGGCGGCGTCACCTTCTCATCCCGGTCCGGCCCCGGCTCCTTGTCCCGCTTCCCGGGTTCCCGGGTCTCCCCAGCTACCTCGGGCCGGCGCGCCGCTACCCGGGCTCCCCAAGCCCACAGGTACAGCCGCTGGACCGGGGCTGTTCAGAGGGCACGCGGGCTCCGTGCGCCCGGGCGGCTCCCGTGGGCCTGCCGCGCTCCCCTTCCCTCCCGCGCCGCCGCAGCTCTCCGGCTCGCCCGCCCGCTCTCTCCGCCGCCCGGTGGGTCCGGCGGGAACTGGCGGAGCAGAGGAGGGGCGGGGGTGTGTCCCGCCGGCGAGGGGACGGGGCGGGGGCCCCGGAGCCTGCTGTCAGCGCGCTAGGGAGGGGCCGGCGGCGCCCCTTCTCTGCGCTCCGGCTCCGGGGGGCTCGGCGCTGACGGAGGCTGCGGGCGCAGGAGGCGGAGGCAGGGCCGGGCAGGCAGAGAAGGGAAGGGAGGGGAGAGAGGGGAAGCGCGCGGGGAGGGGCTCCGGGCCCGGGGGAGGGGCTCGGGGCGACGGGGAGGGGGGCTGCAGCCCGGCCGGAGAGGCCGGAGCGGGCCCGCGCGCCCCCACCGCGCAGAGAGCGCGGCCAGCGGCCTGGCGCGGCGCTGGGCGACTTGGCCAGGCACGGAAACTCGGGGTGGCTTCGGAGGGAGGAGGGGCGAGGGGGAATGAACCCAGAGCGCCCCCGCCCCGGCTTTCGGTCTGGGAGCGGATTTGTGCCTTTCGGCCACCACCTTTACGGCCCCCTCCCACTCCTATCCCCAGAGCTCTTTCATGAAAAGTAGTTTATTACCCCACCGTTTTCGCTCAGGCCCTCTGAGCTGGAGACGAGGACTGGGAAAGTAGGCGGCATTAAACCTTTCAAGCCAGAGCCTCTTTTGATAAACCACCTGCCCCCCTGCGGGTCACAAAGGGTATATTCTCCCCGGAAATGTGATCGATCCACTGCCTGAGTCGCTTATCGATCTGAGCCTGGATAACCAATCTGTGATATCATTCACCAGTGAGGTTACAAGACGATAACACTCCTGCCTTTAAGCCTAAGGCTTCCCTGGAACCCTCTCCTCCAGGTCGGGGAGGAGGGAAGGGAAAATCCACCACTGGGTTGGGGACCAGCTCATCACTGGCCCCAGACTCTGACTTTCTCACCACCTCTCCCTCTGGTTTAGAAAACCTACTGTTCAAGTCACTTGTCCATCCCTGGACTTGGGACACAATTACTATTTAATTCAATTTACACCCCAACCCCCCCCCAACTGTTTCCAGCATTTTTCCATTCTAATTTCAAATATTTAAAGTAGTGTCTTCACAATTAATCCTATTGTTCACAATCACAATAAACTTTGTGACTGTGGAGCAATGCCAAGCATCTGAAATGGAGGCCAAGAGTTCTAACTGTGTTAATACTTTTTTCTCTGTACTGTCAGAACTCATGTAGATCCCAAGTTCTAAGACTGTTCACACAACTGCTTGGTACAGAGTAGCCTATTATCCTTCCAGCTTTCTTGAAGAAGGGTGCTAGGACACCAAAGGATGCTGCTATCTAATTAGTTGACCTGGAGCAAATCACTTAATACCACAGGCATTAGAGTCATTTTAAAGTTTTCTGTGAAATGGGGGTGCTGAACTAGATGGTCTTTTAAGACTTGTCCCTACATACATTCCAAACTCCTAGCAGTAGTTACTCCTTTGGAGACCATTTTGAGGGGTTTTTTTGTTTTGTTTTTCATAATTATCATGTATGGATATTGACATTTAAAAAATATATTTTTTTAATTTCTTCTCTAAAATTCTAGAAGTTTAGGCTTGATTGAGCACTTATTCTGTGCTCCTTTACAGGGCATTAAAAAACAAAAGAGAGAGAGTGAGAGAATTCAGGTGATGTTTGTGGAACTGAAGACTGAATCCAGTTGACAAATGCTTGTCCCTTCCCTCAAAGAGAAGAAAGTACACTCGAGAAACAGGGACACCATGAAGACAGTATGTAATAAAATGTCCATTGCATGCTCAGTTGCGTCCGACTCTGTGATCCCACAGACTGTAGCCTGCCAAGCTTCTCTGTCCATGGGATTATCCCAGCAAGAATACTGGGGCACTGGGTTGCCATTTCCTTCTATAGGGGATCTTACTGACTTAGGGATCGAACCTGCATCTCCTGCTTGGCAGGCAGAGTCTTAGCTCTGAGCCACCTGGGAATGTCCATTATTGTTGTTGTTCAGTTGCTGAGTCATGTCCGACTCTGTGACCCCGGGGACTGCAGCATGCCAGGCTCCTGTGTCCTCCCCTGTCTCCCGGAGTTTGCTCAGATTCATGTCCATTGAGTCAGTGATGCTATCTGAACATCTCATCCTCTGCTACCCCTTCTCCTTTTGCCTTCAGTCTTTCCTAGCATCACAGTCTTTTCCGATGAGTCAGCTGTTTGCATTAGGTGGCCAAGGTGTTGGAACTCCAGCCTCAGCATCAGTCCTTCTAATGAGTATTCAGGGTTGATTTCCTTTAGGATTGACTGGTTTCACCTCCTTGCTTCCAAGAGACTCCCAAGAGACTTCTCCAGTACCACAGATCAAAAGCATCGTTTCTTCGGTGCTCAGCCTTCTTTAAGGTCCAATTCTCACATCCCTATATGACTACTAGGAAAACCATAGCTTTGACTAGACGACCTTTGTCAGAGTGATGTCTCTACTTTTTACTATGCTGTCTAGGTTTGTCATAGCTTTCCTTCCAAGGAGCAAGCATCTTTTACTCTCATGGCTGCAGTCACTGTCCACAGTGATTTTTGGAGCCCAAGAAAGTAAAATTTGTTTCTGCTTCCAATTTTTCCCCCTTCTATTTGAAATGCCCTTTAGGATTCCAGAAAGTGGAGGCCTGGAATAATCAGGAGAACTTCCTAGAGGAAACTGTCTGTGTTGTAGGGACTCTGTATGGTCTCTAAAGTCTCTATGGGCAGAGTTTAGAATACCTTGGAATACTCTGCCTCTTCTGAAGTCCTCCAGGTCGGTTGCACTTGCCACAAGCTGTTCAACTTGTGTGTATTTGTCCATAACACATTCATCTCTTCCGAGAGTGGCTGGTGCACAGGACTGGCTGTAAGTTATCTCCTACTTCTTTGCACTCCTCATGTAGCAAACCTTCACCTTATCCACACTAGTAGTCACTGTACGAGAATCTGTTGAATGAATGATTGGGGGAGAAGGAAAGGTGGAGCGAGGACACTGAAGCCTGAACCTGCAGTGATACACAGACGGCCAGGAGGATAGTGTGCACCTAGGGGAGAGTCAGGGAAGGGAGTGAGACACAGGAAGAGGAAGTGCCAGGGTCCTGCCCCGGCTGATCCAGGGTATTCGAAGGAGAGACGGCATAGGCGAGGATCAGGAAACAATTGCTTAATTAAACGTTAATTAAGGATATAAAGAGTGATAGAATGAGGATAGCTCAGTAGGAAAATTCAGTGGAGAAAAGAGGCTGAGTAGCTTGGTTTACGCGGGAGAACAATAAAACTTCAAGACAAGAAGTTTGCACCACTTACGTAGGCCACAGGCGTCCTTCCGTTCTCCCGAAGGAGAGGAGACACTGAGGCCTCCCCGGTCGGATCTTAGAAGCCCAGGCATAATTAGTAAGCATGGTGGGTTCCGCGCTCCAGATGGAGACTCAGCCAGAGTGAGAGAGAGAGAGACATGGGGAGACCAGTATTTCGAGAAACTGATCCCAATTCTTTATTTTCCAGAGTCTGTTTTTATACACTGAGATGTTATACAAAAGTCACGTGGGGACAGCAGTCCTGACTTTTATTAAAGTCAGGTGCTTCACACAAATGTATACAGAGGTCTTAGGGGTGTTACATCATCTTCTGGCCAGGGGGGCCTGCTGACAATTTACGACTCTCTCCTTGTGACAGTCAATCAGGACACTTATTTCTCCAGGGCTGATTATTCTCAAAACAGACGCCACCCAAATAAAGTTACATTCCTACAGGATGAGGGTGTAGTGGGTTTTAGTTAAGGAAAGAATTTACTTAGCCTAAGGTCTAACGTGATTAATATCAAAGGTTAATACTTATTCCTTCTATATATTCATTAATGTGTGTAAGGGCAGGGGATATGGAGACTTAGCAACAAACATCGGCTCAACAAATGAAAAACCCTTCACCAACACAATTTCTAATCAGCCCATTATACTTATACTAATAGTTTTCTAACTTTTCTAAGGAACCTGTTTTTAGAAGGTTTAAAGCATCTCATGCCTCTCACGGTTGGGAGGCTGTGAGCAATCACATGTGGCCGGACGAGCCTGTCAGGCAGGCTAGAGAACCTTCAGAGGAGTTTGTAGGTTAAAACACTCTTGTCACACCCAAGAGTTTTTATTGACTGGAGCTCTAGGTTAACTCCTTCTCCGAAAGAGGTGGTGGGGGACAGCCCCCCGTAAAGTCAGAGGTGTAGGTAAGAGCACAAAGTAGTAAAGTAGGCAGGCTCTGATTATGGGGGTAGACGCTCGAGGATTTCCAGGGGGACTCCTGAGGCTCGATCCCGCCTTTGCGTATGTCGAGCCTCCTTCCTCATGACCTTTGTCACGGGCGGAGTACCTCACTCTGGCCCCCAACATCGAAGCAAGGAAGGAAGGGCGTAGGGGCTCCAGACCGTGAGAGATCTTGACACCAGGCAACGGGCTTCTGTATCAGAGAGAATGGTAGAAAAATCACTGTGGATGCTGGGCAGGCGTCCTGGGAGAAGAAGATCTGAAAGTGATGCCCAGTGCTGTGGAAAGGAGGAGACCAGGCATCACTGCCTTGAGCAAGTCCTGTTCCTTGTGGGAGTGGGAGGGAGGCCTGGACAGACCCTCAGTGCTGAGCTCTGCAAGGAAAGGGCTGGGCTGTAGGAAAATGGGAGGGCTGCTGGTAGAAAATCTGGACAACCCGTGGGTTCCTGGTCAAAAGATTCTTAACAGCACACAGCCACTCTTCTTCTGTGGACTGCAAGGTGTTCTGGAAGTGCTAGTGAAGCCTGAGAAGCCCCTAGTGAGGGGTGTTCAGCTGCTGGAGGGGAAAAAAAAGGAGAGGGTTAGCTGTCCTGAGTCCCCTTGTGAGTCCAAGCACTCCCCCAAGAGGCACTGGTGGTTTTCTGCTCACCCTCCTTCTTCTGGATCAGGATTTGAACATGGACCTGAGGATAAGAGATCTAGGGGAGAGAGGGAGGATGCTTGGCTACAAGGTGACGGCCTTCTTCTGGTTTAAGAAACCCCAACAACCTGACATCTCCTAAATTCAGGGTCTTGAAGCACAACTTGAGGACCCCCCACTTCTCCTTGTGCTCCCAATTACCTCAGTCGGAGGGAGCAACTGAGCACCAGCCCCCACCCAGCCCCATGGTGCCAAGATCTCTGGGGACTAGTTGCGTAGAAGTTATCAATCAATACCTATGGGAGAAAATCTCCCTCTCCTGGGGCTATAGAACCAAGAGACTGTAAGTATAAAATGGTACAGACTCTCCCTTCTTCCCTGGGTATGTGTCAAGCTTATGCAGACTTCTTTCCCAGCAGTGCCTTAGGCATGCCTTTCTGCTCAACACATGTTTACTGAGTGCCTCGCATGTGCCTGGCACTTTTCCAGCAATGACTGACACTAGCTGAAGGCTCCTTGGAGACAAGATGGTGTCTCATTTGTTCAATGTCCGGCATGCCTGGCACACAGTAGGTACACTGGGTGGTCTGTGTTGAAGACATCTGCTCAAGGAGTTAGTAGTGCTGAAGAGGACTAGCTAAACCCCTATTTTGCCACCTCCATCCATGAATTGGGGATGACTCCAATTCAAGGACATAATATGAGTTCTAATGACAAAGTATAATGTCATTTTTTTTGAAGTTTAGGATAAATAAGGGAAAGAGGACCCAAAATAAAGATACAAACTGACTGATACCTGAAAATCTGATTTTTCAGAAACAGAGAACTGTAGGATGCTTAGAACCAAAGAATTTTCCAACTGGAAGGGATCAGAGAGTTTACTTAGTCCTTAATTTTACAGAGGCACAAACTGAGGCCAAGAGAAACTAAGCAAGCTGCCCAATGCCACACAGCTAGGGAGTACCAGATCTCCCATCTTTGTCCTTCACCACTCTCATAAACCTATTCACATGCAAGAAGAAATCATTTAGAGCATTACAGATGCCTGCAGATCCAGAATGTTACTCTCCCTTGACACTCCAATTCTCCATTCACACAAGCATCACAGGCTCCTTAGAACCCCCTCTCCTGCCTATTCCAGGCAGGATGCTCCTTAAGGTCAGGGACCATGTGTGTCTCCAAAGTCCCTTTGTGCACATGCAAATCCGATCAGCTCCCATACGCAGAGCCCAGCCAACCTCCTCTCCCGTGTAATCTTCATAACCACCTCAAAGATGACAACATACAGGAAAACGGTGAAAACAGTTAAATTACCAAACATTCATTTGGCTACTAATTGAAAATTGCCCTATGACAGTTCAGCCACTACTGTATTGAACCCTTATTAACATCTTTTAATTTTTTTTCAAACTTTGCTATGCTTAGTTAGGTTGTGCATTCTAAACCAGTAAGAAGCAGGTGAGGGTCTGAGAACCATGGACTTGGACTGTGGCACCACCTTTTCCCTCCCCACCGTGATGACAGCACCCCGGCCACCTGCCACATACACCCCCAACCCAGCAGAGAGCCTTATACATGCCAGGCACTCAATGAATGCTTGTATTTTAAAATTGGATATTTGTCGACGCTGCTGATGAAAGTGATGCCTACGTGCTGCAAAGAGTCCCCCATCCTGGGTTCTAGTCCTACTCAACCACAACCCAATCTTGTGACTTTGAAGTCACTGCCCATCTCTGGGTTTCTGGTGGTAGTCTGGTACCATGCACGCTCTAGGTTGGTAGACAAAGTGAGGTCTTATGGGTCTGAGACTCTGGGAGTTGGCAATGAACAGGGAGGCCTGGCGTACTGCAGTCCATGAGGTCGCAGAGTCAGACAGGGCTGAGGGACTGAACTGAACTGTACTGACCCAGAGATGTACAAATTTTAGTGAGATTTGGAGCCCCCTCCTGGTCAAAGTGGTTTTAGCACCTTTAACTCAAAGCTGCTGGCCCTGCTCTGTATCCCTTTCTGTCCCTGGCTGACCTCTGGCAGGAACAGGCAGGTGGGCCTGGTACCAATAACCTGCCAGTTTACAGACTATAAGCAGTCCGGGGTGTATATGCATCTCTCTTGATTTTCCTTGTTCCTTTCTCTCTTTCTTTCAAATCAGCCCTAATAAAGAACTGTTTGGGGAGCGTCTTGAGAATGGTTCCTCCGGAATCTGGAGTAGACAGTGAGATCAACTTCTGCTTTCACCAGAGGGGAGTAAATTACTGGCCAGACTTCTCCTCCCCTAGGTTGCTGGATAATGGGACCAGGATGAGACACCAGAATTGCCCTGTCTGCTTAGCCCTATTGTTCACTAATTGCAGCCGTAATAACAGGCCCCTCCTGCTTGCCAAACCACGAGGTGGTGGAAAGCACCTTTATTTGACTCCCAACACAGTAAGTTCATCAGCAAAATCTCAGCCAGCTTTTGTACAAGATGCCATTGAGAGTCTCAGCCTCCTGTCTCAGCCTTGACTCTGAGGGTGAGGGTCCTTATGCAGCAGAATTATTTGATAGAACCAAATCAAGTTCCAGCCTTAGGAAATGACCATTGCCCTGGAATACCAGAGAGAAATCTGCCAACTTGCATATCCAAAGAAGCCAAGGACACAATTAGATTCACAACGGAAAAAAAAAAAAAAATTATTCCGTAACTCCAGACTACATCCCTAACACTGATGGGACATCTGGTCCCCAAACTAGCACATGGTGCTTTAAGACCTTCAGGGATGAGGGTGTGGATGGTCTATCTCAACTACTGAGAATGCCTTCAAGTATATTCCTGCCTGGTAGGGACTTACCAGCATCCTCTTGGTATAAAAGATCAGTGTACCTAGTTCCATTTTAACCATAAACCACCACAGATTTTCTTTTTCAAAATCCCCTGGATTTTCCAGAAGCCAGCAAACCCTGACTTGTCCACTGGATGACAAAAAAGAACAGGAAAGAAAAAATCCGTTGGGGAATTCAAAGGCAGTTTCTTAAAATAACCTGAAGCCACAAATAACCAAAATTATGAGTCTGGTTTTGGTTTGACCGCCTTTCTTTTTTTTTTCCTTTTTTCTTCCAGTTCTCTATTGAGAAATGTTAGAAATTACTGATCTTTATCCTGTTTGAATCCACTTGCCTATTTCAGGTGAAAGATCCAAGACTCTTAAAAGTCAAGTCTGGCTTCGGTAATGTCTTGCCCCCTCTGTCTCATACAGATCAGATCAGATCAGATCAGTCATTCAGTCGTGTCCGACTCTTTGCAACCCCATGAATCGCAGCACGCCAGGCCTCCCTGTCCATCACCAACTTCCGGAGTTCACCCAGACTCACGTCTATCGAATCAGTGATGCCATCCAGCCATCTCATCCTCTGTCGTCCCCTTCTCCTCTTGCCCCCAATCCCTCCCAGCATCAGAGTCTTTTCCAGTGAGTCAACTCTTCGCATGAGGTGGCCAAAGTACTGGTGTTTCAGCTTTAGCATCATTCCTTCCAAAGAAATCCCAGGGCTGATCTCCTTTAGAATGGACTGGTTGGATCTCCTTGCAGTCCAAGGGACTCTTAAGTCTTCTCCAACACCACAGTTCAAAAGCATCAATTCTTCGGCGCTCAGCCTTCTTCACAGTCCGACTCTCACATCCATACATGACCACAGGAAAAACCATAGCCTTGACTAGATGAACCTTTGTTGGCAAAGTAATGTCTCTGCTTTTGAATATGCTATCTAGGTTGGTCATAACTTTCCTTCCAAGGAGTAAGCATCTTTTAATTTCATGGCTGCAGTCACCATCTGCAGTGATTTTGGAGCCCAGAAAAATAAAGTCTGACACTGTTTCCACTGTTTCCCCATCTATTTCCCATGAAGTGATGGGACTGGATGCCATAGTCTTAGTTTTCTGAATGTTGAGCTTTAAGCCAACTTTTTCACTCTCCACTTTCACCTTCATCAAGAGGCTTTTGAGTTCCTCTTCACTTTCTGCCATAAGGGTGGTATCATCTGCATATCTGAGGTTATTAATATTTCTCCTGGCAATCTTGATTCCAGCTACCATAGTTGGTTCATTTCTTACCTGATAGACAATGGCAGGTTGAGGAAGACTTAGCTGGCTGGATTTTCCCACCTAGGTGAATCTGGCTGGGATTCTGACTGGCATCTACAAGGTGTTACCCCAGGAAGATTACTATGATCACTTTGATTAATCTTACTGCCTAATATATAAATAGCTCATGTTTCAGTTGAGACTCAGTTGGTTTACGAGTATTTGAGCTGAGCCGGCTGAAAGAAGGAGAAGGGGCTCAATTTCCAAGGTACAGTCCTATCTCATCCAAGGATGTCTGGACTTAGAACCGAACCAGGAAGTAGCAAATCTTTAAGAACATGATACTTTCCTCCGTCTTTTATCTCTGCTTACGGGTGTGTCTGTTTTATTCTTCTTGAACTGCAGACTGCTTTTCTCTGTTACTTTACCCACATAGCAGTAGTCCCCTACTACCCAAATGTCTACCAGTCCCTTAATTTCAGACACTTGAGACTGGTTGCTTCTGTAGTCTAGATCCCAGTACCCAGGAGAAACACTCTGATTGGCCCAGCTTGGGTCATATGTCCACCCCATTCCAGTCAATTATCAGGGGGTGGGGTCATGTAGCATGAGGATGACTATCAGAGCTAACCCACTGGACTGCGAATTAATTCGAAGAAAGAGGGCTGGTGCGAGTGGCTCCCACACCCCGAAACACCCCTACTAAATTACTGTTTACTTTTTCAAGGACATTATTCATTTATTTATTCACTCAATGAATACTTAAGTTACCAATTATGTCACCCAGTTTATTAGGAACTGGGGCTACACTTGGGGCAAACCAGACAAAGTCCTTGTCCTTAGGAAGTTTTACACTTTTAAGGAAGATACACATTGTTTTATGAATCATCCAAATAAATGCAAAATTATAATTGTGGTAATGTTGTCAAGGTGGAGAAAACATATACTAAAGTATAAACGTTGGTCATCTCTGGGGGTAGCGATACAAAGCTTTAAAATTAATTTATTTAAACATTAAAAAATTCTATAGTGTACATTTCCTTTTGGAGAAAGACTGAGTTTTAAAATTTGCCTTTTAAAAGGATCATGATGGTTCCCTGGTGAAGAGGGCTGCCTGGAGGATAAGCGGGGGCATTTGGTGGGTTGGCAGTGGGATACAAGAGGCGATGACATTGACATACCCACACTACTATAGAGACAATAGTTGGACTTCTCTGGTAGCTCAGCTGGTAAAGAATCCACCTGCAAAGCGGGAAACCTGGGTTTCATCCCTGGGTTGAGACGATCCCTGGAGGAGGGCATGGCAACCCACTCCAGCATTCTTTCCTGGAGAATCCCTGTGAACAGAGGAGGCGGTCAGGTTACATACAGTCCATGGGGTTGGAAAGAGTCGGACATGACGGAGGGACTAAGTGCAGCATAACATATATAAAATAGATAACTCGTAGGAGCCTACTGTACAGCAGGCCTCTGTAATGACCTATATGGGAAAAGGATCTTAAGAAGAGTGGATATGTATATGTATAACTGATTCACTTTGCTGTACAGCAGAAAGTAATGTAACATTGTAAATCAACTATATTCCAATAAAAAAAATTTTTAATTAAAAAAAAATTTTTTTGAGTGTTGGCCTAATTAAAAAAAGAGAGATGATAACAGTTTAGACTAGGCTGACAGTTCTGGGTGGAGTAAAGAGAACTTTAGAAGGTAGAGCATCCTCTGTCTGATGATATTGGTCAGGGATGCGGGAATCGGAGGTGCTGAGGACAATCAAAGGTTCTCAGCCTGCATACCTTGAGGGGATGATTATGCTATTTAGTATTCTGACTTTTTCTTAGCCTGCAATATACGGACGCTGTTCTAGTCAAGGTCAGAAGTTTCCTTTAGCTATAATAAAGATCATGATAATAATAATAGTAACAATAATAACAATAATATCAGCGATTGTTTTTAAGCTCCTATGTGTTGTGCCAGGCACTCTGATGAGTAAGCATTGTGCTTGTGTATTCCATAAACGGGAATTTAATCACAAACAAGAATGCCCTCCCTTGTGGGGTTCACAGTCAAGGTAGAAGAAACAATGAATTAGACAAGAAAAAAACCAAGACTTTGGGCCTCTTCAACTCTCTAGTATTTTTTAAAATTTTGTTCAGCATTTATTTAGTAAGGGCTGGAAGAAATAAATTTTCTACTAAATGTCCACTTTTCTCCCTGCATTGAAAGTAAGGCATTTATTATATGCACTGAAAGCAGTATTTTTTTTATTTCATGAGTTTTCATACCTGGATAATGTCACTTACATGCTTGCTATCAGTAAAAGTAACTTACATGGATACAGCTTCAAACTCATAAAAGATATTTTAAAAGTTTTCATTTTAATGGAAATCAGATGTTTCCTATTTGTCTGGAGTTCTTGTTTTCCCTTTAATTTGGGGAGGAAGAGGAGGAAGTTTCTTAATAGTTAACTTCTTGGGAAGTATATTGAACGGTTTGAAGTTACTTAAAACAAATCATTTCTTCCAAGAAAACAGCACTAGACCCTACTGCTGCACGTTGACCTAGACCTTGAAGTCGGGGGGTGGGTTGGGGGGGGGTGACTACTGCCGCCTGAAGGGCTGCCTGATGGAAGGAGTCCAAGTCCAGCTCAGCCCACAAGGGCAAAGCATCCTGCAGGAATACCCCACAGAGATGGGAGGCGTTAGAGAGGAGGGGCTGTGAATTTTCACTTGAGGATACTGTTTATTGTGGAAGGACCTAGACCATTTGTGCCAGGAGAGCCTTGGAAAACCCCAGTCTTTCAGGCCAATTTGTCTTCCTTGCCTAATACAAGAGGGGTTACCACTGCTCAGATTTTTAGAAACAAAATGGAAAATTCTCCCTGATGGACGGTTAAGAAATCATGTAGATAAATGCCTGATGATTAATTCATGATATTACTGAAACATGAGGGGACTTCCCTGGTGGTCCGGTGGCTGGGACTCCGTGCTCCCAATGCAGAGGCCTGGGGTTCGATCCCTGGTCAGGGAGCTGGACCCCACATGCTGCAACTAAGAGTTCACACGTGGCAGCTAAGGCCTGGGACAGCCAAATAAATAAATATTCTTTAAAAAACAGAAACATGAGAATGCCAGCTCATAAGGACAGAAATGTTGGTCTGTTTTTTCACCATGATACACCCCCTGTGCTGAGAACAACAGCTGACACATGACAAGTTTTCCACTAACTGTTTGCTAAACCAACGATAGTCAATATTTTCAATTTGGGGGGCCATACAATCTCTGTTGCAGCTACTCAACTCTGTCTAATATACCTATACCATGACCCTGCAATTTCATTCAAGAGAAATTTCACCCAAGAGAAATCTGTACATATGTCCACCAAAAAAATATGAAAGCATTTATAGCAGCACTAATCATAATAACTCAAAACTGAAAGCCACTCTAATGTCCACCAATGCTGAGTGGGTCAGTAGAGGTGTTATGTTCATACAATAGAATACTATACACCAGTGACCAAAACCAAACAACAGCTTCAGACAGCAAACTGGTTGAAGTTCACAGACACATGTTGAGCAAATAGAGGCAGGTGCAAAGGATATAGGCATACTATATGGTTTCATCTACATAATGTTCAAAATAGCCCAAGTTAACTTGTAGTGCTAGAGGCCATATAAATGGGTGCCTCTGAGAAGTATGAGCTGAGACGGGCACAGAGGACTATGCTGGAAATGGTCTTTGTCCTGATCCGTGTTGAAGTTTTGGCTGTGCCCTGGCATTTTACACTTGAGTGTATATATTTTACAACTTGCTATGTGGATTGTTTATGTCTCCACAAAGTTCATATGTTCATTTAAATAAAAGAAGGATTTAGCTAATAACAGATTTTCTTGATCCAGATAGAGAGTAGTTTCTGGCAGTAATTTCTTTTCTCATTTGAAATGGTCATACCAGCATCTTGCTCTGGCCTGGAAAGTAAAAAATAAATCTCACTGCCCATATTATTATAACTCAGAAATGTAGGAAAAGTTTTCAATGTGAAGACAGCACCTCAGCATCACTGAGATGCTATATATAAAGTGCATTTTAAGATTCTCTTCTTGGAGTTTTCCCTGGTGGCTCAGTGCTCAAGAGTCCGCCTGCTAATGCAGGAGACACAGGTCTGATCCCTCATCCGGGATGATCCAACATGCCACAGAGCAACAAAGCCCGTGCGCCACAACTACTGAGCCTGTGCTCTAGAGCCCGGGAACTGCAACTACGGAGCCCACACGCCGCAGCTACTGAACCCTCATGCCCTAGAGCCCATGTTCTACAAGAGAAGCCACCGCATGAGAAGCCCACGCACTGCAGCTGGAGAGTAACCCCTGCTTGCTGCAACTAGAGAAAAGCCTGTGCAGCGAAAAAGACCCAGTAGAGCCAAAAATAACTAACTAAATAAAAATTATTTTTTAAAAAAGATTCTGTCTTCTTGATGATGGCTAATGCTTGACGTATGGATCATATAATGACAGCTTAACCCTGGCACAGGCACAACTTAATAGAAGCCACCACTTCCTCACTTTCCCCCATCACTGTTTTCTCCCCATCTGAATGTCACTACATTTTTGCTAACATTTCACGGCAGGTTAAAAAAAAAAAAGATCTTTCTTTTGATAGCTTTTCTGAATGCAAACACGGCAGAGGAAGGCGGTGGAAAGAGAGTGGCTCTAGGTTTGGGTTCCTGCTCGACCGCTATTCTCTGTGCAACTCTGAAAGCTGTTTCACCTTTCTAAGCTTCTGTTTCCGGCCTGTAAAATAGAGATAATAATGCCTACCTTACAGAGTCACTGTCAGGTGAACATGAGATCAGTCAGGTATTGGGTTGACCAAAAGCTCATTTGGATTTTTCTGTGAGATGTCATAGAAAAACCTAAATGGACTTTTTGGCCAACTCAATAAAATGGTGAGCACAGTGAGGTCACATGATAAATCCTCAGTATATGTTGACCATTATTATAATTATTAATATCATTTACTAAAATAAACACCATTTGTTCTCTGATCCCATTGGTCTGTAGATTGTCTATAACTTTAGCCTTCAAACTTCAAGCAAGTTGCAAGTTGGAGTATTAATTCATTCAATGAGTATTGAGTACGGTTGGACTTCCTTATCCACAGGGACAGAGGCCAACTCTACTGTGTGGTTTTACACATGGGACTTCAGCATCTTCGGATTTTGGAATCACCAGGTGTCCTGGTGTACAAGCTTGAATCTAGATTGCTGGGAGAAATATCAATAACCTCAGATACTCAGATAACACCACCCTTATGGCACAAAGCGAAGAACTAAAGAGCCTCTTGATGAAAATGAAAAAGGAGAGTGAAAAAGCTGGCTTAAAGCTCAACATTCAAAAAATGAAGATCATGGCATCCAGTCCCATCACTTCATGGCAAATAGATGGGGAAAAAATGAAAACAGTGACAGACTTTATTTTCTTGGGCTCCAAAATCACTGCAGATGGTAACTGCAGCCATGAAATTAAAAGATGCTTGCTCCTTGGGAGAAAAACTATGACCATCCTCAGTTCAGTTCAGTTCAGTCCCTCAGTCATGTCTAACTCTTTGTGACCCCATGAATCACAGCACACCAGGCTTCCCTGTCCATCACCAACTCCCAGAGTTTACCCAAACTCATGTCCATTGAGTTGGTGATGCCATCCAGTCATCTCATCCTCTGTAGTCCCTTTCTCCTCCTGCCCCCAACCCCTCCCAGCATCAGAGTCTTTTCCAATGAGTCAACTCTTCACATGAAGTGGCCAAAGTATTGGAGTTTCAGCTTTAGCATCAGTCCTTCCAATGAACACCCAGGACTGATCTCCTTTAGGATGGACTGTTTGGATCTCCTTGCAGTCCAAGGGACTCTCAAGAGTCTTCTCCAGCACCACAGTTCAAAAGCATCAATTCTTCTGTGCTCAGCTTTCTTCATGGTCCAACTCTCACGTCCATACATGACCACAGGAAAAACCATAGCCTTGACTAGATGGACCTTTGTTGGCAAAGTAATATCTTTGCTTTTGAATATGCTATCTAGGTTGGTCATAACTTTCCTTCCAAGGAGTAAGCGTCTTTTATGGCTGCAATCACCATCTGCAGTGATTTTGGAGCCCCCCAAAATAAAGTCTGACACTGTTTCCGCTGTTTCCCCATCTATTTCTCATGAAGTGATGGGACCAGATGCCATGATCTTAGTTTTCTGAATGTTGAGCTTTAAGCCAACTTTTTCACTCTCCTCTTTCACTTTCATCAAGAGGCTTTTTAGTTCCTCTTCACTTTCTGCCATAAGGGATCCAACCTAGATAGCCTATTAAAAAGCAGAGACATTACTTTGCCAACAAATGTCCATCTAGTCAAAGCTATGTATGGATGTGAGAGTTTTACTATAAAGAAAGCTGAGTGCCAAAGAATTGATGTCTTTGAACTGTGGTGTTGGAGAAGACTCTTGAGAGTCCCTTGGACTGCAAGGAGATCCAACCAATCACTCCTGAAGGAAATCAGTTCTGAATATTCTTTGGAAGGACTGATACTGAAGCTGAAACTCCAATACTTTGGCCACCTGATGCGAAGAGCTGACTCATTTGAAAAGACCCTGATGCTGGGAAAGATTGAAGGTGGGAGAAGGGGATGACAGAGGATGAGATGTTTGGATGGCATCACTGACTTGATGGACAGGAGTTGAGCAAGCTCTGGGAGTTGGTGATGGACAGGGAAGCCTGGTGTGCTGTAGTCTATGGGGTTGCAAAGAGTCAGACAAGACTAAGTGACTGAACTGATTGACTGGGTGTCCTGGAACCAATCCCCCAAGCAATCTGAGGAACAACCGCATTTACTTTGTGAATAAGGTAGACCAGAGCCTTGCCCTCAGGGAACTTGCATTTCTATTGAGATTTGTGCATTAGCAAACTTCTCTCTGGGCAGAATGATCTGCAGTGCTTCCACTCTTTCCCAGTAGCTTGTTCTTTCTGTGTTCTTATTGCCCGATTACTAATAGGTCTTATTAATTAACAGCTTGAGGTTTCCTAAGCTCTTCCTTAATAGTATGTTCTTCTCAAGACTTCATGTGCAATGTGTTGTTTATCTGTAGTACTGTACATTCATTTTCATCACCAGACTTTTTTGCATATGTTTTTATGAAAACATTAAGCTGTTCATTTTCCATGGAATGAATCGTAAAGCTTTGTTTTCATGCTCCACTGTATTTAGTCTCAAAATGGCATTGCTGCTTGGCAGGGTCTATAATCAGGTGCAAAATTTACTACACAAAACATATTTAGGACTTGGGTAATTTTTATTGCTATAAAAGGTGACTTTTCCAAACAACTAAATATCATTATTCTCTGTTGCCATTGAGTGGCTTTTTTTTTTTTTTTGGCATGAGCATTTTTGACAGCTTTGTGGCTTTTCCCTTTATAAGCCCCTGCCTCCTCTACTCTGGAATATTCTTTCAGTTTTACTTGAATCAGTTTCTCCTGAATTGTAATTCCTAAGATCCCAATTAAACTTGTTTCATGTTTTGCGGCCTTCTTGGTCAACACAGTCAGAGATGTAGTCTTTACTCTGAGAGTGTGGCCCTTCCATGGTTTCAATTGAAAGCTTGAGTTGTTTGCCAAAGCCCCATAACTTGGTAAGAAACCATCACCCCTGGGATGGGCAGTGGTTGAAGTCTCTGCTCCATCTCTTTCAGCCATCAACTGTTGTTTTCCCCCGGATTCCTTTGAGTCTCACTTGGACATGTACAATTCAAGAGTCGGTCAAGGATTCGAGGAGAATTTATACACATTTTGGGACTTCCTACTCTGTGACTCTCCTTTTCAGAATTTTCACCTCAATTTCCAGCCACTCTATTTGCAAACTCCTTCTCAGAATCATCAGGCCACTAAGCCTGTGATTTTAGTCCTTCAATGACCTCTACCCTGTGTGAGCTGATTGTGGTTCTCTTAGTGTGGTCCTTCAACCAGTAATTAGCATCACATAGGGAATGGATAAAATGCAAAATTTAGGGCGGCATCCCAGACCTAGTGAATTAGAAACTCAAGGTGGAGTCTAGCAATCTATATTTTAACAAGTTTTAGTTTGAGACTGACTGCCTTAGTGGTAAAGCTATACGAACGTGGGTCTCACCCAGAGTGGTTCCCATCCTTTACTGTCTGGATGCTCTTCAGTGCCATCAAATGAGGGGGTTTTTGTGTGTGTGTGAGGGGAGGGGTCCAGAATTTTGTAATATTATTTGTAGAAGGAATTAGCCTGAAACAAGCTACTGTACCAGATGGGAATTTGGGCATTCACTTTGTCGCATATATTCCATACTGTATACTGCTTGATTCCCCCACTTCCAAGCACATATATCTTTGTAATTTAAAAAATAAATTTAAATTCTTTTAAATTGAGATTTGAATAAAATGTTTGTGAAACCCTGAAGCACCTTATAGTTTTATGGAACACGGCTTGAAAACCTCTAGTTGGTGTTGATTGACAGTATGGGTCAGGATTAGCCTCAACCATGCATAGGAGAATCTCCATAGTAACTGTCACCATAGCATCAAGCCTATGACAGAGGTGATAAATGAGCTTGTACAGAGTGGGGGAGAATGTAGTGTGGTATCTTCTGGTCTCCCTTCCAGCAAATCCCAAAGACATGCCTGTACCTTTGTTGCAGGAAGGGGGACCTCCTTCCAGGGCCCAAAACTGGGCTCGTCTAACACTTGGAAATGAATTGTCCGAGGAGACACATGTGCTGACAAAGCAAGAGATTTTATTGGGAAAGGGCACCCGGGTGGAGAGCAGTAGGGTAAGGGAACCCAGGAGAACAGCTCTGCCACGTGGCTCGCAGTCTCAGGTTTTATGGTGATGGGATTAGTTTCCGGGTTGTCTTTAGCCAATCATTCTGACTCATAGTCCATCCTGGTGGTGAACGCCTTGTTCAGCCAAGATGGATGCGAGAGAGAAGGATTCTGGGAGGTGGTCGGACAGGTGGTGTCTCCTTTTGACCTTTCCCGAACTCTTCCAGTTGGTGGAGGCTTATTAGTTCCATGTTCCTTACCGGGACCTCTTGTCGTAAAACAACTTATGCAAATGGTTACCATGGTGCCTGGCCAGGGTGGCCGGTTAAATCAGTGTGCTTCCCCTAACACCTTGAGAGAGAAAGCCTGCAGGTAATGACCAGGTGAAATGACCTGACATTCTCCAAAGTGCAAAGGGTCTCTGCTCCTCAATGAGAAGCAGGGACTCCCCCTCAAGAGGGAATTAACCCCTTACAACTTCAAGAAGAGGGAATACCTTCACAATACTGTCATCCTACCAACCCAGTAGAATGGAAAGTTCATCTAAAAACTCACTCTAGCTTCTCTCCCTTTCCCTGCCTCCACCCCCAGACAGACCCACTGGTGTTTTATCCCCTGGGGAGCAGGCCCTGGGCAGTACTTTTCCAACTTTAATGTGCGCTAGGGATCTTTTTCAAATGTAAATACTGATTTAGTAGGTGTTATAGGCTGAACTGCATCTCCTTCAACTTCATATGTTGAGATCCTAACCCCAGTATCTCAAACGTGACTGTATTTGGAGATACGGTCTTTAAAGAGGTGAGTAAAGTGAAATGAGGTCACTGAAGTGGTCTCTGACCTAATATGACTTGTAAGAAGACAAGACAGATAGACACAGAGGAAAGACCATGTGAAGATACCCAGAGACCCCGAAGAGAGAGACTGTAGAAGAAACTGACCCTGCTGACACCTTGACCTTGGACTTCAAGCCTCCAGAACTGTGAAAAATAAATTTCCATTGTTTAAGCCACCCAGTTTACTTTGTTAGTGCCCAGTGGGGCTTTGTTCTGGCAACCCTAGCAGACTAATGTAGTAGGTCTGGGGAGGGAACTGCGATGTTACATATCTAACATGTTCCCAGATGATGCTGATGCTGCTGGTCCAAGGACCAGACTTTGAGTAACAAAGATCTGGAGAATCAGGTTCCTTTTTGCTTGATGGCAGGCATGGTCAGCAGCTTCCCAAATCACCTTGCACATTGGAGAGGAGGACACTTTTTCTCCACCTCTGCTTTCTTTAGGATGGCTAAGGCAATTGTTCTCAGCCTTCTTATGTTTGCAGCACTTTAAAAAATATAGAGTGGCACCTTTCAGGGGATGAGGCACAGGTTAGGTTATGTAAATGAATGAAGTGGGCTGGATACAACACAGGACCTGATGGATGCAGTAGGTAAATGGGGAGCTCACGCCTCACGTGAAGTGGGCAGATCTACACTGTCTCCAGTCAGAATCTGAGCTTGGTGTACCCAGATTTTCCAAAATTTCAAGAGAAGATAGAAATTTGGATTTTTATATTAAATCTCCAGAGTTTTTAAATGTTGGCAACTCCGTTCATTTCTTTTTGAAATGTGAAACAAAGGAGCCCCTGAGGTCCTGGACAAGTTATTGATTTGTATCTTATTTTAGAAGTATACATATGTAAGGGCTTCCCAGGTGGCGCTAGTGGTAAAGAACCCAACTGCCAGTGTAGGAGACATAAGAGATGCGGGTTAGATTCCTGGGTCAGGAAGATTCCCTGGAGAAGGACATGGCAATCCACTCTAGTATTCTTGTCCAGAGAATCCCATGGACAGAGGAGCCTGGTGGGCTATAGTCCATGGTGTTGCAAAGAGTTGGACATGACAGAAGCAACTTAGCACGCATTCATATGTAAAAATTCATCAAACTGCAGGATTAAGATTTGCACCATTTACTGCTTTTAAGTTATGCCACAATAAAACACCTGCATCAGGGTGATGCACACCAGCTTCAAGTAGTCGTTATCTGTGGGAATGGAGGCAAAGCAGGACTGAAGTTGGCTTTATCCGTATCGTCAATGTTATGTTTCTCTCCAGAGGAGAACAGAAGCACAGGTGGGAAAAGAATAACAGCTGTCTCGTCTCAGTGGTATATAGATTTTCTGCTTCATTATTTTCTGTATGTTTGGACTATTTCATCATTAAACATCTTAAATATTAAAAAAAAAAAAAAGAAAAACAAACCCCGAGAATACCAATACTGCATGGGCTAACCCAAACCCCTTGGAGGTTACTGAAACATATTCTCTTGGTCTTCCTCTGGGACCATATTGTTGTTTAGGTAGGAATGTTCTCTGCCTTGTCCCAGATCTCCTGCAGCTTCAGGAAACACCTGCTCCCTCCCTGCCATGGGTGTGACGTGATGTCACCCCACCCACTCAACCCATATAACCTCCATCTCCAGAAGTGGTGTTCTCAGTGCAGGCTCAGCCGGAGCAAAAATAAAATATAAACATCAACCTAAACCTGAAGACATTGTGTTGAGTTCCCAGTTCTGAGCCACCAGAGAACAGGCTTCTCTGATCCTGAAAGCAGTACAGCCTAGTGGTTAAGCTCATTGGGTAGAAATCTGGCTCTTCCACTTAGTCAGATCAGATCAGATCAGTCGCTCAGTCGTGTCCGACTCTTTGAGACCCCATGAATCGCAGCACGCCAGGCCTCCCTGTCCATCACCAACTCCCGGAGTTCACTCAAACTCACGTCCATCGAGTCAGTGATGCCATCCAGCCATCTCATCCTCTGTCGTCTCCTTCTCCTCTTGCCCCCAATCCCTCCCAGCATCAGAGTCTTTTCCAATGAGTCAACTCTTCGAATGAGGTGGCCAAAGTGCTGGAGTTTCAGCTTCAGCATCATTCCTTCCAAAGAAATCCCAGGGCTGATCTCCTTCAGAATGGACTGGTTGGATCTCCTTGCAGTCCAAGGGACTCTTAAGTCTTCTCCAACACCACAGTTCAAAAGCATCAATTCTTCAGCGCTCAGCCTTCTTCACAGTCCAACTCTCACATCCATACATGACCACAGGAAAAACCATAGCCTTGACTAGACGAACCTTTGTTGGCAAAGTAATGCTCTGGTTTTGAATATGCTATCTAGGTTGGTCAAAACTTTCCTTCCAAGGAGTAAGCGTTTTTTAATTTCATGGCTGCAGTCACCATCTGTAGTGATTTTGGAGCCCAGAAAAATAAAGTCTGACACTGTTTCCACTGTTTCCCCATCTATTTCCCATGAAGTGGTGGGACTGGATGCCATGATCTTCGTTTTCTGAATGTTGAGCTTTAAGCCAACTTTTTCACTCTCCACTTTCACTTTCATCAAGAGGCTTTTGAGTTCCTCTCACTTTCTGCCATAAGGGTGGTGTCATCTGCATATCTGAGGTTACTGATATTTCTCCCAGCAATCTTGATTCCAGCATGTGTTTCTTCCAGTCCAGCGTTTCTCATGATGTACTCTGCATATAAGTTAAATAAACAGGGTGACAATATACAGCCTTGACGTACTCCTTTGCCTATTTATGTACTCCTTTCCTTCCACTTAGTAGGTAGTTACATATCCTTGGGCAAGGGAGTCAGTCCTGGCCTCAATTTCCTCATCTGTAAGGTGGGAATGATAATAGTATATACCTATTTAGGTTTATGTTAAGATTTAAGTTGGCTGGGTGGCTGGTGCATGACTGTTCAATAAAAGTTAACTCTCATAACTGTTAGTATTATTAAGTACTTCCACTTTACTTTAAACATCTTTTATATGTCGTGGACTAAGTCTGAGGTGAGGCCACGATGTTAATAAATTGGTATCTGACCACTGAGTCCCAAAGAGAAAATATTTTCAACTGTGCTTCAAGTAGTAAATGTGATCAAGCTTTGTCATGCATAAGAAAGGAGAATCACAGAGGCTCCAGGCTGGTTCATTTGCTGCTTGCCTCCAGCCTCAGGGCTGGGGCACCTGCCCCTCCCCGTGGATGGTGGTGTTGCCAGGGCTACAGGGCTTGTTGATACACGGGGTTGCTGTTTGGGGTTGGTTGCTCAAGGTAATCCTCCCAGGAACAGCATCCTACTGGAGGCTCAGTGACCCAAAAAAGGGCTTCAGAAGTGACTAATATCGCTGCAAAGGATGCACATAGATTCAAGAAAACGCATTCCCTAAAGGGATACGATTTCAACCACTTAGTTGGTGCTTCTTTGCCTTCTTTAACCATAAGCATTAAGCTTCTCTGTTTGAAATTCTAGTTTCCCCAGGTGGCATTCTTCAGAGGGGCCGTTTTCTCTGGTAACTCACGGAGACTCTGACTACCTGGAATGGGGTGGGGAGGAATATTCTTTCCAAAATGTAAATCTGATGTCGGCTTTCAGCTTTAAATCTTTAATGCTGCCCTTCTCCCCACCTACACACTGCTTCCAGAGTAAATGTTCCCAGTACTGTTAGAATTCTTTGTCAAGAAAAATCCAGAAAGCTAGACTTTGGTCAGGACTTTCCCCATCCCTTTTTTATTTGTAGAGTTATAGCATTTTACACATCAAAAAATTACAAAACATTGCAATAAGTCTCCTACCCACTTCAGCCCCCAATTCCGTATCTGAAAAAGACACCCCTGATACAGTTTCTTCTGTCGTTTTTCAAACACATACACACCTTTTTTTTAATGTTGGTTTAATATTTTTACCAACAGAAAAGCATGGCATGCTGCAGTCAGTCCATGGTGTCACAAAGAGTCAGACACGACTGAGCAACTGAACTGAACTGAGTATTTTTAAACTCTGAGGGTCAAACAAGACCATATGTATCCATGGGTTGTAAGTCATATAGACATGTGCTTATGATCCACTCTACTTCAAGTGTCCTGGAGACAGGGTTGGAGCTTTGCCTTGGCATCCCCCTCTACAACATGGCATGATGCCTAGCATACAGTTGACACTCAGTAAGTACAATGCACTGGCCAAATCCACTGAAACATTTATTAAGCACCATTCTGTCCCTACCGCTGGGTCTGTCACAGAATTCCAAGTGAACTGTGATGTGGGCAACCTCTGAGGGAATACATGGGAACGGTCAAGTCCAAGACCTCCGCTGGCTATAGGTTCAGAACCTGTCCACCTCCTATTTTTCCTCATTACCTGGGTCCACAACAAATGGACAGGAATGGCAGATGCCTCCTCACCTCACCCTCAGGCTCACCCTGAGGGCGTGGTGTGTGGGCTTGTGCCCAGCCCTCAATGGAGTGCTGACACCACCATTCCCAAGCTGGCTCTTGTTCCCAGGAGTGGCGTGTCTACTTCTTGCCTTCCACCAGGTCAAGGCAAGCTGGGACTGGAAGGAAACCACACAGGCTGTTTGCTGACTCTTCCTGAGGCGCTGGGCTGGGCTGGGCTGGGCTGGGCTGGCTGCTGGATGAGTCAGGCCTTTTCTTTTTTTTTTCAGGCCTTTTCAAGCTTCTTCATGTTGGGAGAAGACTCGCTGCTCAGGTGGTTTGGGGCCTTCTAGGTTAGTCCTCTCTGATCGCTTGCCTGTGGTCCAGGTCACGTCCAGCTGGTCACCATGCATGATGGTTGCAGAGAGGGTGACATTTTCAGTTCATGATAAGGTGGACCCCACTGATGATACATAACAAACTCATCATATGGCCCTCCCCATCTCCTGAGGCTGCGATTTCCAATTGTTTCCACAGTGACGCAGGGCAAGTGGTTTTTGTATGCAGGGTGCTCGTGCTAGAGTATTTGGGTTGGCCAAAAAGTTTGGGTTTTGCCATAACAGCTTACGGAGAAACCCAAATTAACTTTTTAGCCAACTTGATATTTTTTTCTTTCCCTTCCACTCAACAGACCATTCTGGATGCAAAAGCGGGTGGGGTGGGAATGTGATCTTGTTCTAAAATTCACCTTGCCTTGATTCTCACTGCAGTGCAGTAGGAATCTTACTCCTAAAACTCAGGGTGAGGGGGGCAACACATCATATGCCTTCTTTTTCTTTATTTCAAGTTAGCTGAGGCTTGGGAGCCCTCATTCTCTAGGCTGGAAAGAAAGTAATATTGGTGGTAATGGGGTGGGGCAGGCTCTCCCCTTCTCTTGGGATGCGTGAAAATCCGTCACATAGGAGGGTACATGGTGCCTGGAAAATGGGCGCTGTGTCCACTTTTCTGAGACCAAGTCTTCTGCTCATGTCCCCAGGGTGTTCCTTTAGAGGACGCTTACAGAAGCTTCCTTTCCAAGCTTGAGAATCTCGGCTGAGGCTGGGGATCTTAAGTCAATGCTTAAGTCTGCAAGAGACACTGCAAAATCTCCCCACAGAAGTTCTGCCAACCTGCCACCTGCCGCAGGCACCCTGGGCAGCACATTCTGGTCTGCCAGGCCTGAAGCCCACTCATCTCCAGTCCCTCCCAGGCTCCAGGCTTCCAGAAAACATAAGCCAGCTTGTCTGCACAAACAACTTCTGGTTTCAGCCTCCAAACCAAACCTCCTGGAGGCAAGGCTGGCTTCTTGCTTGGAAGAAGAAATTGAAGACAGGAAATACAAATCCCAAGCTAACAGCTCAATATATTATTCTGCCACCAAATTTATATTAGAATCATTCACAAATTTCAGTACATCAGAACACTGTGTACTTCCCACAGGTTACTTGTGCCACATATCACTGCTTATGTGACACCACTGTTGCTCTGCTCTAAAGTAAAGCTAAAAAACTCAAAAAAGAAAAACAGAAGCATTTTCTGTCTTCACCCCTGCTTTCTTTCCTCCATTCACTGACTGTCCTCAGAACAAAACTAAAAAGCCTTCTCCCTGAGGATGCAATTTCCAGCCAAGAAGATTATCCAAATGGGTGTTGCCCAGTGCCCCATGAACTGTACCAAACCTGGTCAATGATGAAAATGCAAGATCACCTTATTATGATAATTAGGCTATGCTGATTAAAGTGGAAGCATCATTAAGGCCATTTCTATTACTAAACCTATCTTCTCCACTTAATTAGCACTTTCTTAAAAACATCTTTAGTTTCTTACAGTTTATCTGACTGGGGACAGAGTCACTGAACCAGAGTTGAATGGCGTCTGGTTTATGAGAGGACTGAGTCTATAATATGGTGATTGGTTTTTAAAAGATTGCTGCCTTCATGTATTATATAACATTTGGGCAGGCATGTGTCCAAGCACTTGAAGTAGCAAATGGGGAAAATTGAGGTTTGAGTTCTTCAGGATGTTTATTCCAGCTGTGTATTAACTAGGACCTCAGCGTCCGGCCGTGGACTATTTCTGTGGCTGATATGACCAGGCCTCCCTCAGCTTCTGATGGAAGTAATGGCCAGTGTCCAGGGCAGAACTACATTCGTCCAGAGGTTGCCTGTAATGAACTGATGCTAGATGCCACTCATATCTAAAGAAGTAGAAATGCAAGCAAAACCTACAAGTTGTTTTTACCAATCAGATAGACAGTGATTAAAACTACTAATAATATGTACAATTTTAATATGTACATTCTCAGTTGTGTCTGACTCTTTGCGACCCCACGGACTGTAGCCCTCCAGGCGCCTCTGTCCATGGGATTTCCCAGGCAAGAATATTGGAATGGGTTGCCATTTCCTTCTTCAAATATGTACAGTGTTGGTGAGCTTGTAAGCAAAGAGTAGGCTCATAAATAAAAGAAAATAGGACTTACTTCCCTGGTGGCCCACGGGCTAAGACTCCACACTCCCAATGCATGGAGCCCAGATATGACCCTTGGTCAGGGAACTAGATCCTACTTACTGCAACGAAGAGTTGCATGCTGCAACTAAGACTCAGCACAGCCAAATAAATAATAAAAATTTTAAAAATAAGTATTTTTTTAAAAAGAGAAGAGATAACAGATCAACCTTTCCAATGAATATTTTGAATTTTTAAATGTTCAAGACCTTTCTCCTGGTGGTTGTTAATAAAAATTTACCATACAGGGACTTCCCTGGTGGTTCGCAGTTAAGAATCTGCCTTGCAATGCCAGGGATGCTGTTTAGGGAACTAAAATCCCACATTTCTGTGGAGCAACTAAGCCCCTGCACCACTAGAGAGTCTGTGCCCGCAATGAAGATCCCAGTAACTGCAACTAAGACCCGTCACGGCAGCCAAATACATAAAAACAAAACAAAATGAAACTTACCTTACAAATATATGCAAACATATGTCAAAGAAAAGGAAAATGTACAAGGATGTTTCCTGAATAATTGGTCACAATAGCAACAAACTGGTGACCAATTAAACATCTTTCATTAGAGGGTCTGGTTAAAAACCTTAAAGGATACATAAAAACGTTAAACATACAAAGGTATTATCTGACCATTTAAAAGAACGTAGTCAATCTTGCATGCTGAAGTGGAAAAAAAAAAACCTGAATTCTAAGATATGTTATTAAACAAAAAAGCAAGGTGCATTTAAAATAATGACATATATTTTGGGCAAAATATTGTTATTTTTCTAAGTATACATATAATCTAAAAAAAAAAAAAGAGTACCTGGGAAGTGATACACCAGTTTTTCTCCTTTCTTTGTACTTTTGGATATTAAGAACATTTTTTTAAAGAACAAGGCTGTGACAGGGACTTCTCTGGTGGTCCAATGGCTAGGACGCCATGCTCCCAACGCAGGGGGCCTGGTTTGATCCCTGGTCAGGGACCCAGATCTCACATACTGCAACTAAGACCCAGTGCAGCCAAATAAGTAAGTTGAAAAAAAGAATGAGGCTGTATGTATATAAAACCTGAAAGATTATCTGTGAGTGATTATATTTCCCCAGTGTGGCCACAGCAATATTCCCATTCTACATGCACTTCTCAGACAGTTCAGTCGCTCACTCATGTCCGACTCTTTGCGACCCCATGGACTGTAGCACTCCAGGCTTCCCTTTCCATCACCAACTCCCGGAGTTTACTCAAACTCATGTCCATTGAGTTGGTGATGCCATCCAACCATCTCATCCTCTGTCGTCCCCTTTTCCTCCTGCCTTCAATCTTTCCCAGCATCAGGGTCTTTTCCAATGAGTCAGTTCGTTGCATCAGGTGGCCAAAGTATTGGAGTTTCAGCTTCAGCATCAGTCCTTCCAATGAATATTCAGGACTGCTTTCCTTTAGGATGGACTGGTTGGATCTCCTTGCAGATCTACGTGCACTTCTGGAGCCTTGTTACTCCCCATCAGGGGTAGTTTATCCCCTTCTTCTGGAGTCTGGGCGGCACTCGGTGACAGCCCTGACAATCAGAATGCTGCAGAAGTGACACTGTGCGGCTTCTGGGACTCTGCACAAAGCGGCCGTGCAGCTTCCGTGTGGGATGTGCTCTTCCTTGGGGTGCCTACCCTGGAACCCTGCTGCCATGCTGTGAGGAATCCCAACCTAACTCACAGTTCATTGAGTACATTCAGAGTTGTGCAAACACCATCACTACCTAATTCCAGAAAACTTCTGTCACCCCCAAAAGAAACCCTGTGACATAACTCTCCGCCTGCCCCGACTAATCCATTTTTTGTCTTCATGGATTTGCCTATTTTGGACATTTCCTATAAATGGAATCATAAAATATGTGGCCTCTTGTATCTGACATCTTTCACTGAGCACAATGTTTTCAAGGTTCATCATACTGTAATATTTATCGGTACTCTATTCCTTTTTTATGGCTGATTAATATTCCATTGTATGAATGTATCACATCCGTTTATCCACTTATTAGTAGTTGGTCATCTGGGTGGTTTCCAGTTTCTGGTTATTAGGAATAATAGTGCTGAGAACATTTGCGTACAATTTTTTGTATGGAAGTATGTTTTCAAATCTCTTAAATTCAAGTGCTATAAAATCACCTATTGATATTAAATGATATATAATACATAAAAATGACACAAAATACATAAAAAATTAAGTGATACTGAATAATAACAAATGATACATAATTTAAGTAATCATTCATTAGAGCAGCTTTCCTAAGAGCAGCAAACCTGTTCCCTCATAGTAATTCAGACATAGTATGATTCATTGGGTAGACCAGAAGTCACAAGATGGCACTATTTCAAGCCCAGGTTTTTCACTAACTTACACAAAGATTTCACCACATCAGTCTGAATTAATGAGACATCACTTTACTCTCTGTTTAAAAACAAAAAACAAAAAACCAGGGTATTTTGTGGTCTTCAAAATTCCTCTTTTGATGTTACAAAGTGAAAGCTATCATTTAAATTTGACATACAGGGAGAGGCTGGAGTCTCTTCAGGAATTTGGGATTTGATTTAGAATTCCTCTGAACATGGAAAACCTGGGACTGACCTGTTTGGGTTTACCTAATACAAGTTCAATAAAAATAAGTCATTAAAAAAAAAATTCTGGATTAAGTAAAAACTCACTTATGTGGGAGTCTGGGATCACATTTAGAGCCTCCACCTGTAATAGACTACTATGCAAATAAAAACTCTATTGCAAGGTTCTTCGTCTACGGACATGATTTCCCTTCAGGTTGCTCTACTTCTCTCCCAGCGCCTGCTGCCAGCTTCTCCAGCAAGCCTCATCACCGTCTTCCTGAGTGTGCCTGTATGCTTCATGTAAATCTAGTAAGGAAACAATGAGATGCTTTTTTCCAGCAGTTGCTCTAGAGGCCACTTGTAGAGAAGAGATGGCACTAATAAAAAAGTGCGGATGTTTTCTCCAGTGGAAAACTACAAGTTTGCTTGGTTTTAATCCTTGGCACCAAGTTTTGGGTTCCTCATCACTGAACAGACTTCTTTCTGCTTGGCTTTTTCCCGGCCAGTGTCCTGGCACACTATCAGAGGGGGAAATAATTAGAAAGAACTGTCTTATAGGGATGAGAAGCACTGGGCGCTTACCAGATGGGGATAATCAGGAGTCTTCAAACAAATCCTTGACCAGACAGAGCACCATGTGTCTTTTCGCTTACGTTAACTATAGGCAGTGTTCCTGGCTCCTGAAATGTGTGCATGGAAAGGGCAGGGGGACGTCTGCTCAGTTTCCCTCATTCCCAGGGGGATCCCTGGGTTGATCTTCGGTTCATGAGCAGTGACCCAACTGTAGCCCCAGAGAGTTTTCTAGGAGCTTCCCTGATCTCACTATGGAGGGAAAAGTCTCATTGCATTCTTGGTTCACTGAGTGTGGGGTGGGGAGCGAGAGACAGCTTTGTTATTTCTGCATGACACTTGGGACTCTCCTGGTGGTCCAGTGGTTAAGACTCTGCTCTTCCAACGCAGGAGGCACAGGTTTGATCCCTGGTTGAGAAATTAAGATCCTGCATGTTGCTTGCTGTGCCCCCAATTTTTTTAATTAAAAAGATGTTTGTGAGACAGTTGGGGAAGTGTATGACATTTACTAATTGTAACACTACTCAAGTATAGATATGTAGTTAAAAAGCATCTGACATCTCACCTTCCAGAGGTAACAAGTGTGTCACTTTGGGGAGCATTTCTAACAATCTGATGTGCATAATTATTCATTAGAATTTCAAATAAACTTGTGAGCATTTGTGTTGTGCTTGTTCAGAATCTGACCCTGAGATGAGAATCAAAAAGGAAGCCGTTCATTTGGGAGATGCAGCAAACAGTATTGGAGAGGGGTAAAGTAAGACAGGGTAAGGTAGCCGAGTGAGGGTGATTATCAAGTTAGCTGCTGTTGTGGGCGGATGGAGCCTAACCCCACAGACAAACTCTGCGAAGTGCTGTAGAACATGAGCCTCGGGTGAGGGAACAGAAGTATTTACACCCCAGGTCCCATTGGCTGAAGCTGGTAGGTGTTAATTCTGAGTACTTCCAGCCTGAACTGGAGAAAGTCCCCAGGAAGGAGAGGAAGCTCTTAGCAGGTGGAGGGGAGCCACACACACACACATAGTCGTGGTATCACTTGGAAGATGTGCTGGGCCCTGTTCTAGGTGCTGGGACACAGCAGGAAATGAAAGAGAAAAAGTCTTGCTTTCATGGAGCATTCCTTCTGTTGGGAGAATATAAGCAGGGTAAGTAAGAAACATACAGAGCGTGTTCCACGTGATGAGAAAAGCACTGTGGAGCGGGGCTGCTGTGCTCCGCTCCACAGTGGCAGCTGAAGAGAGGCCAGGGAGCAGAGAGGACAGTAGGAACCCCGCCATATTCCAGGCGTGGCAGTAGAGGAATGAGATGCCATTATGGGCAGGTAGGACATGGGATATGAGGAGAGGAGTCAATGGGCTTGGCCTGAGCAACTGGGAAAATGGAGCTGCCTCTTCCTGAACCAGGGAAAACTTCTGAAGGAGCACGTTTGGGGTCAGTGGTGGTTGGGGCCTGGCTTTGGGTATCTTACATTTGTGATGTCTGTTGGGACACCTAAATGATGCTGTCAGCAGGAGGCTGATTGGAGGATCAGGAGTTCCAAGAGGTGTGAATTGGATGTAAACTGGGGTTTGTCAACATACAGATGGTCTGAGCCTTGGACTGGTTGAGATTCCCATGGGAGCAAGCTAAACAGAAAAGAGGTTTGGGACTGAATCCTAGGAGTGGAGTGGTCAACTGTATGTATGCATATACTTGCCACATTTATATGGATGGATATGCAAAACACTCTCTTTTTAGAAACATACAGACACACACAGCGGGTTGCAGGTCAGTGGTATTATATAAATAGATTTCCAACTCAATTTTCTTCCCACTCAATCTCCCGGGGATACTGCTCCATGGCAACAGTATTTGTCTACTCCATTGACTTAATGGCTGCATAATAGTTCATTGTGTACATGTACCCTAACTGAGTTTTCCCTATAGAGGAATATTTACCCCAGTTTTACACAGCAGTGGGCACCCTGGACACTCTCTCCATCCTCTGTGATCACCTCCTTGGGGTTACAGCCCTCCTAGAAGCGGGGTGGTTGTGTGCAAGGATGTGTCCTTTTTTTTTTGTTTTTGGATGTGTCCTTTTTATGTTCCGACTCAAGACCCCTTCCTGGCAGCTCCGATAATCTGAGATGTGTTCAGCATGGAACAGCTGCTGACCTCAAGGAGGGACCATTGGGGTGTCATTACAGGTAAACCCTGTTCTATAGGAACCCTTCTAAATACAGGGCACCTATCTGGGTAATAACTGCTAGAAGCCGGGCAGAGGTTTGGGTCAAGTCAGGAAAGTCCAAGACAGGAAGTCGTCTGTCGGGACTCATTCCAGGACTCACACATGGAGCCACAGGCGACTTCTGAGTATAAAACCACTGTTTCCACACAGAGCAGAACAGACCAGGCCTGCAGGCTCTCCAGTAGAGCTGCTAAAAGCTTATTACATCAAATTCTAAGGATACAGCCAAAGGCAGATGTGCTTTTGTGAAATGACTGTAATTAACTCCAAATCTTTCCCTGCACTTGCTTTTCGCTGGCTGGATTTGTCATTGAGCTGTTAGAACAAGCCTATGCTGTATGCCAGATTTCTTCCCTTTACCTGTCTTTCCCAGCAAAAGCATGACCCCATCACCTGTCTGGGCACATCCCGAGTGTTTAGAAGGTGTCAGGGCGTCCTGCACGTTCAATGGTAACCTTGAAAATAACATCTATCACTGCCAGGTAATTGGCCGGCAGCCTCGGAGAACTTCAGGGTATTAAGAGACGATGTGTTGAATTTAGTCAGTGTCTTCAAGCACAGGGACATGTACTGAAACGCCTTGTGATTCAGAAGGGAGAAAAGGAAAATGGCAAACACAGAGCCATGCCTTAGATCCTGTTTTATTCCCATCATTATAAACAATTCAACCCAAGACAGGACCCACTGCTGGGGTTTGATCCACAGAAATTATAGGTCAGCAACACTCATCCAGGGAGACCTAGTCCCCTACACCAGGGTCTTAACCACCAAGAGATGCCAAGAAAGTACCTGATAGTCTGAAGTTTTCAAAAGCGTCTGAGCTGGTGATCTGTACGCTCTTCTGTTCCCGCATCCAGGGGCCTTTACCATGGAAGGTCCCTTCCCACGGCAGAACCTCCATCCAGGCCAGCCACCAGCAGTTTCTTCCTCTTCTGCTCCGTGAGTGATGCTTGGTCCAGCCCAGAGTCCAATGAGGAGGGTTTTCTTGCATGTTGTAGCTGAGATAAGTCATTTTATCCAGGATACAGCAGGTAGAAGTGAAGAGCTGATTCATTAGAAAAGACCCTGATGCAGGGAAAGATTGAAGGCAGGAGGACAAGGGCACAACAGAGGATGAGATGACTGGATGGCATTACTGACTCGATGGACAGGAGTTTGAGCAAGCTCTGGGAGTTGGATGGACAGGGAAGCCTGGCGTGCTACAGTCCCGAGAGTTGGACACAACTGAGTGACTGAACTGACGGCAGGTAGAAGGCAGCCTCCAGAATTTATGCCAAATTCCCATTCCTCAAATCACCAGATTTCATAGTTTGTTATGAGATAATTGCCCCCAGACCTATAAGCCTGGGCACGATGTTAAAACCAGAGCTTGGGAGTGAACGCCAGCTGGTTTCCCTCCTCCCCGCTCTGCCTGTTGGCCTCTGCTCAGAATGCTGTGTAGTATTTCTCCGTGGTGCTGACGATGTCACTCTGGTCCTCCAGCAGCTGCAGCACCTGCTGCAGCACAGGTTCACTCAGGCCTGGGCTGAGGCTCAGGCGGGCACAGGCCAGGATGTGCAGGAAGTGGCAGCCCTTCTCCACGTCTGTGGGAAAAAGGGAGTTGGCGAAGCTTGAACACACCCGTCAGACCCTCCTCTCTCCCCCACATCCTCTCCTCTACATGGAAGTCCTTCTCTGTATTTCCTGAATCAGAACCTGCAGCTTCGTAAGACCTCCCCACCCGCCCGGTGATTCTTGTGCACATTAAAGAAGGAGATGCACTGGCCTACCTTACTGATGACAACAAACGAAATCACCTGTTCTCAGGTGTGTGCCAGGGACCACTGCTTGGGGACACAGGCCTTCAGCCTTCCAGGATTCCCAATCAGTAACTGTATACTCATAACCCCATTGGGGTTTTAGCACTTGATCATCTTTTTCTCTCAGGAAGTCACATGTACAGGTGCACATGTTCAGTGCTAACCCCCTAGCTTCCCAGGTGGGAGCCTCCTGAGGTGGACAGCAGAGCCAGCCTGCAGCAGTCTCCTTATTCCTTCCATAAATCCTGGACCATGGGACTGCAATGGTGACCTCTGGCCTCTTCTGACTCCTCTCTGCCTAGGCTTCCAAACAGTCTGTCTATGGTGGCTGTGTTCGAGGAACTTCTCACCCTCTACCAGAACAAATGGGACCATTTATGACAGTTCAGGGTGACTGACCGCCTTCCTAGCAGAAATCAATCATTTTGCAATAGTGGTATTCATACTGAAGTTATGACCACTAGAGGATCATGAAATCAATTTAGTGGGTTGTGAATAGCATTCTTTTCTTACCAAACAGACTGAGGCAGACCAGAATATGAGATTACAGAATGTATTGCATTTTAGGTAGGATAAATATTAAGGTAGACTAAATATTAATTTATATTCAATTATATATGTATATATATAGTTAAATTAAAATGTATAATAAAATGATATAATTAACTGGGTCATGACACAAAACTTATTTGTAACATTGAGTCAAAGTCAAACCTCATTCCTGGAAACCAACCCTCCCCAGTTTTCAGCAGTCAGGTCTCTCACTGACATATGCCTAGCACTTGGCCCGCTAGTCCTCTGCACAGTCACTGAACATTGTTTTCAGATGACAGAATGCGTTAGGCTCCAGGAAAGTCCTGGAGAGGTTGTGGTGATGGGCAAAACATGGCTGTGGCTTTGGGCAAGTCACTGCATCTTCAAGCCTGGTTTTCTGATCAATAGGGAGTGGGACCGGAGGTGGGCGCACCTCTGAGGTCCTTCCCAGCTCTAAGGGTCAGGGCTGATCACAGGTAGTGGGCTAACAAAGACTTGTTAATTCTGACCTCTAGTGGCTACTCAACTCATTATTCCTACCAACCGGGGTTTACTGTTGGGAAACTCCACTGGTCTCCACATTTCCAGGCTGTTTCTTCAACATTTGTTTGATCAAAATTTCCTGAACACCTACTATTAATACATGTGCGGCACTAAGCAAGCGGGAACAGGTACAGAGGGCAGATGGAAAGCAGACTCTGGAGTCCAAAGGACCCAAATTCAAGTGCTGGCTCTATGACTGGGGCAAAGTGGTCCATGTTTCTCATCCCGCATCCTCATGTATAAAATGGGAACAAAAGCACCTGCTTCACCTCTGGTTGTGTTGATGAAAGGAGACTGACGGTGCGTGCTTCATCTTTGGAGAATTTACTTATCGTTATATTCATAACCTAAGAAGATGCACAAAACCTAGTCCGTGCTCTAAAGAAGCTTCAACTTTTCCCAAGAGGAAGAGCTGATGATGCTGGGTAGAGAAGGACACCAAGCAAAAATGGGTTTGCTCACGGCAGAGAGGGAGCACTGGGAATCCCAGCACTGCTCAGCTTGTAATCTTAGTTTTTATAAGACCTGGGTGCTCAGGCTCAGGCAAGGTGATGTACACGCATGTATGTTCAGCGGTGCTGACTACCCCAGAGGTCTCAAAGGACTTCACAAAGGCCATTCTGCCATCTGAGAGTTGTGTAGCAAGGCTGTTCATAGAGGGGTCTTCCTGTCAAGGCGGAAAAGGACTGGCATGAGTTCTTTAAATGTTTACAATTCACCGGTGAAACCATTAGGTCCAAACTTTTCTTTGTTGGGAGATTATTTATTACTGATTCAATCTCCTTACTATAGATCTATTCAGATTTTCCATGTCTTCATAATTTAGTCTTGGTAGGCTCTGTGTTTCTAGGAATTTGTCCATTTCATCTGGTTATACAATTTGTTGGCATACAAGTGTTTACAGTACTTTTTTATAATCCTTTTTATTTCTGTAGAACCAGTATTGATGTCCTCATTTTCATTTCTGATTTTAGTAATCTGAGTTTTATCTCTTTTTTTTAGTCTACCCAGCTAAATGTTTAGAAATTTTGATGATCTTTTCAAAGAAGCAATTTTTGGTTTCCTTGATTTTCTCTATTGTTTTTCTATTCTCTATTTCATTTATCTGTGCTCTAATTTTTATTATTTCCTTCCTTCTATTAGCTTTGAGCTACTTTGTTCTTCTTTTTTGGTTCCTTAAATTGTAAACCTATGTAAGTGTTCTTAGCTATAAAGTTCCCCTTTATACCCAGCTTTTGCTGTGTCCCGTAAGTTTTGGTATGCTGTGTTTTCGTTTTCATTCATCTCTAAGTATTTTCTAATTCCCCATGTGATTTCTTCTTTGGTCAATTGGTTAAGAGTGTGTTATTTAATTCTCACAAATCTGTAAAATTTTCAGCTTTTCTTCTGTTACTGTCTTCTAACTTCAAAAGATACTGGTCAGAGAGAAGATACTTTGTATGAGAGCTATCTTTTAAAATCTGTTGAGAATTGCTGATGGTCTAACATGTTCTGTCCTGGAGAAGGGCCCCGTATGCTGCTGTCAGGTGGTCTTCTGTGTGCACAGGTCAGATCTGGCTGACTTGTGATCTTATTTAAGTCCTCTGCTTCCTTATCTTCTGTCCAGTTTTTCTATCCACTATTGAGAGTGGAGTACTGAAATCTCCAACTATTATCGTAGAACTATTTATTTCTCCTTTCAATTCTGTCAGTTTTTGCTTCATGTAATATTCCGATGGTCTGTCACTAAACACATAACATTTAAAATTGCTATGTCTTCTTATCGAGCCTTTTATTAACATATAATATCCTTCCTTGTTTCTTGTAACAGTTTGATTTAAAGGCTATTTTGTCTGATATTAGTATAACTGCCCCTGCTCTCTTCTTCTGAGACTCCCATAACACATACGTTGGTCCATTTGATGATGTCCCACGGGTCCCTTAGGTTCTGTTCATTTTTCTTCAGGGCCCTGTTGATTCTTCTTCCTGTTCAAACCTGCCTTCGAATCACTAGTAAATGTTGCATTTCAGTTCCTGTCCTTGTCAGAATTTCTTTTTAGTTTTTCTCTTAATCAATATTTTCCATTTTATTCACCCATCATTTTCATGAGCATCTTTAAGACAGTTGTTTTAAAGCCTCTGTGTAATAGATAAGCCATCAGGTCTTTTCCAGGGATAGTTTCTGTTGCTATTTTCCCCGTTCCTTTGAATGGGTCATAGTTTCCTGTCTCTTTGTATATCTTTCACTTTTAGTTGAAAACTGGACACTTGAATCTAATAATGTGGTAATTCTGGAGATTAGATTCCTCCCCTTTCCTGGTGGTAGCTGTTTTTTTGTTATTGTTTCTAATTTATTTCAGTTGTTGAAGGCCGTCTCTGAGCCAAGAATAGCCTGAGATGGAAACCTAAGGTTTTCTCAGGTCTATTTCTGAGTCTGTGCCTTTTCCTGGGTATGTGAGGTCACTTTCTAATTTTCCCCATATATGCAGTTGATTTTGAATGTCTTAAGTCTTTCTCTTCTGGCTCCAAAAGGGGCAAAAAAAAAAAAAAAAAAAATGAAGGGTTTTTAAAAAGAAGGGTGCCAGTCTTTTAAAAATCCCTTGGAAGTCACCTCAGCTGTTGGGTGAGGCAGGCACAGCAATGGGAGGAGGTGCAACAACGGCCACCCACCTCTCTGTCCACAACTCTGTGATCAGAAGCAGTTCTGAGTGACCAGAGCACAGACCCCTGACACAGAGAGGACTGGGCACTTTCTGCCCACCCTAGATCCAGAAACACATGCACAGCTGCCTGCTATGTAGTTGGAGGGATGGGATGGGCAGCTGCTACTAAGATTTGAATCTTGACTGGAAGCAAGCCGAATTACTGTCCAAACCTTCCTCTGGAAGTTGCCAGCCTTTATAGATACTCTAGAGTTCCAAAATAGCTATAGCAGACAGATGGGACTGCTGTCTAAGCGGAGGGAAGGGTTTTTGGTGTTTCTCACTCTTCCAGCTTCCTGAGAGTTTTATAAAACACCAGTTTATTTCATCCTTATAACAATCCACAATGTAGGTACCATTATTATCTGTTTTGCGTATAAAGAAACTGAGCTACAGACTTACCCAAGGCCACATAGCTTCAAAGTGGCAGAACCAGGATTCAAACCCAGGTAACGTGGCTCCAACAGCTCGCTCTTTACAACTATGCCACACGGCCCATCTTTAGACAAGCCTAGTACCAGTGCTTTAGGGACTTAAAACTGGCCCGTATTTATGATCCTGTCATTATTGTAGGTTTACCCTTTGCTAAAATACTCATCAGTTCAGCTCAGTCACTCAGTCATGTCTGACTCTTTGTAACCTCGTAAGTGACTATAAAGATTTTAAGTTCTCCTACCAATCATTGATGCTTTAGAACTGTGGTGTTGGAGAAGACTCTTGAGAGTCCCTTGGACTGCAAGGAGATCCAACAAGTCCATCCTAAAGGAGAGCAGTCCTGGGTGTTCATTGGAAGACTGATGCTGAAGCTGAAACTCCAATACTTTGGCCACCTCATGTGAAGAAATGACTCATTGGAAAAGACCCTGATGCTGGGAGGGATTGGGGGCAGGAGAAGGGGACAACAGAGGATGAGATGGCTGGATGGCATCACCAACTCAATGGACATGAGTTTCGGTAAACTCCGGGAGTTGGTGATGGACAGGGAGGCCTGGTGTGCTGTGATTCATGGGGTTGCAAAGAGTCGGACATGACTGAGCAACTGAACCAATCATCCTGTCAAGGAAAATTCAATTCTATGTTTTGTTTGAAAGGTTAGGAATGAACTAAAGGTTCAGTTGTTGTAGTTCAGTTGCTCAGTTATGTCCAACTCTTTGCAACCCCATGGACTGCAGCGTGCCAGGCTTCCCTGTCCTTCACCATCTCCTGGAGCTTACTCAAACTCATGCCCATTGAATCAGTGATGCCATCCAACTATCTCATCCTCTGTCATCCCCTTCTCCTCCTGCCTTCAATATTTCCTAGTATCAAGGCCTTTTCTAATGAGTTGGCTCTTCACTTCAGGTGGCCAAAATATTGGAGCTTCAGTTTTAGCATCAGTCCTTCTAATGAATATTCAGGGCTGATTTCCTTTAGGATTGACTGGTTTGAACTCCTTGCAGTCCAAGGGACTCTCAAGAGTCTTCTCCAACACCACAGTTCAAAAGCATCAATTCCTTGGCATTCAGCCTTCTTTATGATCCAATTGTCACAGCCATGATTAAATAAATGGTCAAAAATCTGTCTATCAATACATATAGTGAAATATAAAGACAGCTATTAAAAAGACAGGTACTTAATACACATACTGTTGCTGAATAACCTCTAGATTTAAACTATAATGTACAGAACATTGAGTATTATATGCTAAGCTTTATTTAGGCATTTTTAGGAAGGATAAACTATACAAATGTGTTTTATAAATGCATATGACATCTCTAGGATACACCAGAAACCAATGACATCTACTACCTTGGAAAGGGAAACACAGAGCCTGTGGCTTGGTGCTGGGAGGAAGTCTGACTTTTCTCTGTGTGTTTTTGTACTTTTTTACCCTATGCATACAACATTCCGAATAACTTTTTAATGTCATAGGTATTTCTTATGAAAAGGGGTGGCTGCAACAGACTCTTAAGTCCCTACATGATATTTTTGTTGGCATCCTGTTATTCATGCTCCAGAATTCGTCTCCTGGGAATTCACTAGTTTCAGGGAACTGGCTTATCATTTTTAGAGGCTCCCTTTTATAGACTGACTAGCAGAGCCTTGACAGACACACTCACCAAAGCAGGACCTGGCCTGTGGATTAGAAGTGGATATAAAACCTGCCACTTTATAGACCCTCGGGTCACCCAGGCTATTTGATTCTCTTAAGAAAGGTAGTGTGAATTACCTTCATTTGCTTCACCAGGCCCTAGGATTACTAATTCTTTATCCACCCTGTTCCTAATACACATCCAAATAAGAATCTGGCCAGACGGCTTGGGACTAGCATGAGTGGAGGAATGTCACCTGGGAAGCAGCCTCCCCTCTCATCCCTTCTTGGTGGAACAAACGTGCATTTCATTGCTCTAAAAAGCTCTTCAGTTGTGGACAGGCAGTTTCCCCTCAATGCAACTAAAGGATACTTTTCCTTCTTGTTCTGAATGAAGTGAACAATAGTTAAGAAACCTTGCATCAAATAATAGATTGCTTTCAGTTTATTTTAAGAGCTGTTATCACACCACTCTGGGAGGTGACCTCATGGGTCCTCAAAGGCTAAACAGGGCTGCATACCATCACCACCAGGGCTAGAGACCTGGTCCTGCTCCACCCACTGACTCAGCCTGGAAAAGATCCAGGTCTCAGGCATATGTGGGCTTTAAGGACAGGAGGTGGACCTCTCTGGAAAGCAAGCAAGCAGGGGGAAGAGGCCTGCCTGTGCTCCTTAACCAGCCTTTCTACTCTTCTTCTGGCGTCATTTGTTGACATATGCTGACATTTGTTCTTAGCATATGTTTACAAAAGGTAGACTGTGAAAAGTCACCTTTAAGAGTGGTCAGTTTACACAGGATTTAAAGATAAGACAAATGCTTTATTTCTAACTTGTGTGAAAATGGCAATGTCTGTTGTCAGACTATCTACAATTTGAGTTTCTAACCACTAGGGGTTGACCTAACTCCACTAAAATCAACTCTTTTTCTAAACCATTTCTCTTGCAAATTATCAGGCTTCTAGGTGACTGAATTATACTCTTCATAAACTGTAATGTCTAGAACCACTCCCAACACTGAAGGGCTTGATGGTAGAAGAGAGGAAAATGTCAGGTTTGGGTTTAGAGACAAGAAGTCAGAGTGGAACAAGGAATAACACAAATTTGGTGGTGTTAGTGGTAAAGAACCCACCTGCCAATGCAGGAGACATAAGAGATGTGGGTTCAATCCCTGGGCCGGGAAGATCCCCTGGAGGAGTGCATGGCAACCCACTCCAGTATTCTTGCCTGGAGAAGCCCATGAACAGAGAAGTTTGGCAGGCTACAGTCCATAGGGTCGCAAAGAGTTGGACACGACTGAACCAACTTAGCATGCACACAAGAGACTATGAAACCAGAAAGACGTCAAAAACTCCTAGCCTGACAACTTACCTCGCTGTATCAGAGTCACCTGAGGAGTTTACTGTCTAGCCCCCAGCCCAGCCCCGAGTGAATCAGAGTCCCTGGGGCTGGGACCTGAGCGTGGTATGTTCATAAAAGCTCCAAGGTTGACTCTTAGATGTGGCCCAGGTCAGAACAGCCGTGCGAGGCTAACATTCACTTGAGCCAGGAGAAACCTGAGCCTCCGAGAAGGCAGGTGTCTGAACCAGTCACACCTCTAAGCTGTTACTGGGAAAAGCCCTAGGTTTCCTAACCCTCTGACCAGTGCCCTCCAGGAGGGAACATTTCCCCTTCCAAGACACTGGAATACACGGATATTACACCACTTACGATTTGGTTTCTGGCATTCTTCTTGAATGATCCGGTGGATCTTTCTGTGCAATTCTTTGTCTTCTCTCGTTACCTAAACAGGAAAAGAGAGTTTGGAGAGAAAGGTTAAGTGACAGAGAGGCTGTGTCACCTACCCTGCCAAATTAGTATTTAGGGTAGTTCCTAAAGAGTTCATAACAATCATCATCCATTCGCCATCAATGAGTGTGGTTTTCGAAATCAGACCTGTTGTCATGTCAGTTCTATTCCCAAGCAGCTTACTGCTGTGTGTGTGACCCACAGACATATTCCCATGGGAGGTGGTTCACTGGGGCCAGGATGGAAAGAAAATCTGGAATCCCTTGGTTTTGAGGAGCAACTTTCTTCTTAAATATTTATAACACATTCATAAAATTTCTCTTATTTGTTATATTTTTGAGGGAGGCACAGTGATCAAATCCCAGGACTCTTTCCTCCTGTGTTTCTTCTTGGGTTTCATGTTCCTTCACCCAACCATAGGGAAAAACAACAGAAATAAAACTGTGAGGAAAAGCTAGGAAGAGAGTAAGTCTAGCCTATAAACAGAAACACTGTATGTTCTCAGAGGCAAATATAACCTGGGTTCCTTTCTCAGCTAGCTCAGGTAACAGGGAAACAGCCACCAAATGGGCTTCACCATCACATTCAGTAGTAAATCTAATGACACACAAAAAAAGAGAAAGGAATAAAGAAAGGAAAAGAGGAAGAAAAAGAGAGAAAAAAAAAGAAAGAAGTGGACAAACACATAACGTCAGGAATGCACCCTGGGCCGATGGGACGTGGAATGACCAGATTTAAGATGATGATACTGACAAGGACCCATCTGTGGACTCATGGGCTTGCTGGGAAGATTAAGGCAATGTGGGAGAGCTGCTGAAAGCTGGAAAGCACTAGACAGACAGAGGATAATGATGCCCCTGAGGCAATACCCTCAGGAAAACAGAAACCTAGGGCCAGGGGTTGAGATGGGGGCAGGGAGTGAAATCAGCGAAGTGGGGTGGTTCTGCTGAGGAAAATATAGCTATTATAGCTGGATCACCTCACTCCAGCTCAGACTGATTCACAGGAGGAAGTGCCCCAGCCCTGCCACACCTCAGTGCTGGATGGCTGCCCACATCTGCTGTTCCTCAGGAAGAGCTGCTTCCTACCAACCCAGGAGGCCACGCAGAGCCTCATGGGAGAATGCGACAGTGGGGGTGGGGGTGGGGGCTGTTAGGGTGAGCTGCCCCACAAGAGGCAATCAACTTCCCTGCCCCCCCCAACCGCCCGCCCACCCTTATGCAGAACGGAATACCCTTTTCAAAAGTTAGTGAAATAGTATTTAAAACATACCTTAATTTTTAAAAAACTTTCTTAAACAGGGGAATCACTAGAGTAAATCAACATCAAGAAAATGTCCTGTTAAGGAAGGCTTCCCCTCAGGAATCACACTATAGAGAGTAAGGCTCCTGGGTGTCCTCAGGGTTTTGCTCTGTCTTCAGGAGAATCATGTGCTGCTCAAGCCACATCTATGCTACTGACGTGGACATGGATATCACTGTCAGCTCTGTTCCTCCAGTATTAAAGTCAGGCAGTGGGAGGTGAATTTTAACTCTAAGTCTGAAGGAAATGGCAACCCACTCCAGTATTCTTGCCTAGAAAATCCCATCGACAGAGGAGCCTGACAGGCTACAGTCCATGGAGTTGCAAAGAGTCGGACATGACTGGGCGACTTTCATTCACTGAGACAGGCAAGTGCTTGTATCCCTGGTGGGAATGGTAACTGTTACCATCTTTGGCAGAGCCAAGCAGATTGTACTGACCCAAACCATAAAGGTACATGCCCTTTGCTCCAACCATTCCTCTCTTAAGAGTCAATCTCACAGAAATACTTACATAAGTCCACAAAAAGACAGACACAGCAGCAGTGTACTCGAGAACAGAAGATGGAAACAATATAAAAGTCCATCAGAGAGAAGTGGTTAAATAACTGATGGCAAGTACCCGCAAGATAGCCTACCATACAGATGTCAAAAAGAATGAGGTGGGCATCCAAGGACTCATACGGAAAGAGGCCTGTGCTGTGCTGTTCTGGTATCCAAAAACTTACAGAGTGTTTATTTAGAGCCGTGGTTCTCCACTGTCCCAAGGGATACTTGCAATGTCTGGAGACACTAAGGTTGCCACAACAGGGCCTGCTGCTACTGCTCTCAAGTGGGTGAAGACCAAGGACACTGCCAAACACCCTACAATACAAAGGACAGCCCCCCACAACAAGGAGTCAACTGGCCCAAGCAACTGAAGTTGAGAAATCCTGATTTAGAGGATGATCACATTTTTTTTTCTTTTTTAATAACAGGAGCATATATTTAGAAGTGTGCAGAAGAATGTACTGCCAAAAATGATACCAGAGGAAAGACAAAGGCCGGCTTCCATTCCTTATGTACCTCCTTAATGACTGACTTTTAAAAACAGCAACTAAGTATTCCTAAGTAATACATATATTTGCAAATGGAAGCTAAGGGAAAAAAAAGTTAAGTTGCAGGTCTCTTACATAGAATAGGTTATCAAAACCACCATCTTTCTGGAAAACGAGTCCTTTTTCCTGCAGCAGCTTTACAGCATTCCTAAATATACTGTGAATTGCTCTGGAAGTGGTGTCATTCTTAAAACCCATCTGTAGGAAGGAAAAAAAAGAAGTCAGTCCCATCTTATAGCACTTGAGGGCAACTCCCTAGACCACCTGGTTATAAATTCACCCAACAGGCTTTTTATGGTAGAGTCAGAAAGATTCAGGTATGCACGGGCCTAGCAGGATAGTATTTAAGGAGGGCTGGGAAGTCTGCTCTGGCAGAATCACACTTGATAACTGTTCTGCTGCTGCTGCTGCTAAGTCACTTCAGTCGTGTCCGACTCTGTGCGACCCCATGGACGGCAGCCCACCAGGCTCCCCCGTCCCTGGGATTCTCCAGGCAAGAACACTGGAGTGGGTTGCCATTTCCTCCTCCAATGCATGAAAGTGAAAAGTGAAAGTGAAGTCGCTCAGTCGTGTCTGACTCTTCGCCACCCCATGGACTGCAGCCTACCAGGCTCCTCCGTCCATGGGATTTTCCAGGCAAGAGTACTGGAGTAGGGTGCCATTGCCTTCTCCGGATAACTGTTCTACCCCTTAGTTTTTTGTTTAATTAATTTAACTCAATGATAGGTAATAGAAAAATCACAATGAAAGTCTTTAATTTTTTTATACAGAACAAAAGATTCTATACATATTGGCTCACTTCTTTGATAAAAATTGTTTTATCAATTTTAATATGGTCAATATTAAATTTTGTAATAATTTATTTACAATATTAAAATTTGTAGATAATCAAATTTACATATGGCCACAATTTTAATCAAAAAAGTGAGCTAATATGTATAGAATCTTTGGTTCTGTATAAAAAAAATTAAAGATTTTTCATATATGTATATATATTATATACATATGAATATATACATATATACATATAAGGGAAATCAACCCTGAATATTCATTGGAAGGACTGATGCTGAAGCTGAAGCTCCAATACTTTGGCCACCTGATGCAAAGAGCCGACTCATTGGAAAAGACCCTGATGCTGGCAAAGATAGAGGGCAAGAGTAGAAGGGGACGATAGAGGGTGTGATGGCTGGATGGCATCACGGACTCCATAGACGGGAGTCTGAACAAACTCCAGGAGACAGTTAAGGACAGGGAAGCCTGGTGTGCTGCAGTTCATGGGGTCGCAAAGAGATGGACACAACTTAGTGACTGAACAACAATAATGCAACTTCCTAAGGACATCAAAGAATTTTATACACACTGAAATAGGTTAGAGATTCCAACACAGAGAGAGTATTAAATAGACTCCTTATTTTAAATAGAGGATAGTGAAGGCAAACAGCTGTGCAGAGACCTATCAAAGGGGAGGGTCCATGGGCTGAAGGCAGACAGGGCCCCAGGGGAAGCAAGAGAGGCACGAGGCTGCTATCAGGTTGCTCTTTCTTCAACTTCGGTATCCCTTCCCTTCTCTAAGCGTGCCTACAGAGGTTGCCAGGTCATCCTACTTCTTATTTCAAGGAAGCCACGTTTTCCACCATGTCCCACCACGGTTAATCAGATTGCGGGCTTCTTGAATTGGGGACTCTGTGCTTCATCTCGGCCACCTGCTCCCTGACACACAGTGGGTGACCAAGAAAATGTATGTGCCATCAGTGGAAAGAAATACCCTGTAGAGATAGGAAGTAGCTTTCTAACTATTCCACTAGGGATTTTCAGTTCCTTCCTAAAACAAAGGAAGTGGTGAGTAATAACTGTCCTTCAAGGTACATACCCATTTTTTTTTTTTTTAAAGATGTGACCATTTTTTTTAAAGTCTTTATTGAATTCGTTACAATGTTACATTTTTGGTTTTTTGGCCATGAGGCACATGGGATCCTAGCTCCTCGACCAGGGATCAAACCTACACCCTCTCCACTGGAAGGCAAAGTCTTAACCACTGGACCACCAGCGAAGTCCCCAGGTCCATTTTTAATGTGAGAGAAATCCGTAAAGATATTAAAAAGATCAGAGAGCCTAAAAAAGGAAAAACATGGCAAAGCGAAGGCGAAGTCCTGCCTCTCTAATGGGAGGACCTTATGGAGGCTGTCTGGACAGCACCCACAGATGCTGAAACAGAAAGTATACCTCAGATTTTCTATGATGTTCCCTCAAAGTGACAGGTAGAGAAAATGCACCCCCACGTGGCCTCCGGAATTGACAATTCCATCTTGAAAGAAACCTTTGCTTCCTAGGAGAGGCCTCCCAGACAACATAGTTTGAATTCAATAGATCCTGGCAATGTTTTACCAACGTGCTCTCCTGGGCTGAAGAGAAGAGTCTAACTTCCTTGATTACATTCAGAGTCGAGGTTTTTTTCCTCAACAGAACAGGCCTGGGGAACCTGGGCATTAGAACCTGGGTCTGAGAGTTGACAAGCATTCCAGATAATGACAGCATCCATTCTCTGAAGGGAGAATAAGGTTGAGAAATACTTGATGACTCCCACAGGCAGAAAAGCTATCTGGGTGTGTTTAGAATAAACACCTCATCCAGTCATCCTCGGCCACATGTCTTTTTACTCGGGGCGGGGAGAGCTGGGGGAGAGCTATTTCTAATTTCATACATGAGTGCTCACACTTAGGAAAAGCAATGATCAACCCAACACAGCCTCCCCCACCACAACTCTTCATCTTCAACAACTTCATCTTCATAATTCTAAGGTGATTCATCTTTAATAGAAAGATCCTAAGGGTTGAGTTTATTCCATCTCTTACCAATATAGAAGTAAATTGGAAATTGACTAGAAACACTTTTACGTGGTTATTCCTGTCATTGAAAATGACTGTTGATTATCCCCAGACCATACAGGAAGCCCGGTTCCTCCTCCCCGAGTTCAGTGAGACGGAGCAGCAGGAAGGGAGGGTGTGAGGCATGGGAGAGTAACAGCAGTTTCGGCTGTGAACCAGGGGGGCCCAGCACAAAAGGCTCTCTGTAAATATCAACAATGTGTGAAGCTTCCTTTCCAAAAACATTTGCCTCAGCTGACCTTGGGACATAATTCCCTGCTGGTTGTAAAGACATGGTCCCGAGGACAAAACCCCCAGTGGTCCTTGTAGCTAGTAGGTTTCCCTGGGCTGAGAGGTATGTCTTTCTTGTCTTTTTCTAAAGAGCAGTGACAGACTCATCCCATTCAGGAAATCGAAACTGCTCAGAAACAAAAACAGTGAGTGACTGGCTGAACGGGCTGAGCCTCCGCAGGCCTCTCCTCGTGGCGGGTCAGGAACTGGGTGGATCTCTGAAGTATATATATAGTCTTCATTCCCAAACAAACTCAACATTTATCCAGCTGTCAAAGAAACAATGGTTTTGCAAGTTTGCTTATCATGTTTCTGGATGTGCTAAGATGGGCCACCATGGAAAAAAAAGAAAGGAGGAAAACATTCAAGGCCACTCTTCCTACCTTCTCAAATATAACATGATCACAACGATTTTTTGTTGTTGTTGTTAAGCTTTCATCTGTATGACTACACAAAGTGCCAAAGGATCCAGGGTTTCACTGTCATTGTGAAGTGTCTTAGGTCTCCCAGGCTCTATTAAACAGAATTCAATGTCATGACACTGACCTCCCCAACCAGAGCCATGTGAGAGAATAATTCATAATTGATGGAAAAATAGCTTCCAGAGACAAAACAGAGATAGCGCCATATTCATTGCTTTTTAAACATACAGCACCAGGCAGGCACGGATTTCTGCTCTGAACATTTACAAAAAGATAATCATGCCAAAAGTCCCCTTTGGAATGTTCTGAATGGAGGGGCTTTCTAGTCCTCAGTTCTCCCCACTTAATTCTCGCAGAAGAGCTGGCTCACAGGAAGAATGTGGTCTTTGCTAAGCTTCAAAGTTCCCTTCTAAACATGCCAAGAGAGTGCTCTGAAGTCCTGGGAGGCCAAGTTGGCACTGAGCCTCCTCTAAATGATTAAGTGGGAGGAAGGTCACTGGTGCTGTCAGTGGACAGCTGGGGAGCTAGCCCTGTGCAGAAGCCACGGCGGTGCAGAACAAAGCGGCCAGTCCTGAGCCACCCCACCTCGGTGTTTCCTGAAACGGTATCCCTCACCTCCGTGTATGAAACTGCGGATCACTGGGCATGCGGCCTGGTGCCAGGAAGCGATAATTAGGTTCATGAACGAAACTGAGAAGCAGTGGTCGCACTCAGAAGGTGGGGATGGGGACTTGGTATCTGTTCCACCAGAATGCTGTTGTTGATTAGTCGCTCAGTCGTGTCTGACTCTTTGCGACCCCGTGAACTGTAGCCTGCCAGGCTCCTCTGTCCATGGGATTTCCCAGGCAAGAATAATGGAGTGGGTTGCCATCTCCTTCTCCAGGGGATCCTCTGGACCCAGGGACTGAACCCACATCTCCTGAATTGGCAGGCGGATTCTTTACCACTGAGCCACCAGGGAAGCCCTCCATCGGAATGGTGAAGAATAATCATGTTACCTCGCAAGGGTTATTACGCCAGCCCTGCTGCTAATGACAAAAGACTAGAAAACTCTGAACAGTCCAGGAATGACCAGACCCCTTATGGTACACATAAGAAAATTCTGGTACACATAGTAAAAGATTATTATGGAGTGGCAAGTATGTTCACATGGCTGGGAAAAGGACCTATAAGACACACACACAATGAAAAGCTACGTAGATATAGTGTTTAGTAGGATACCGTTTGTGTAAAAGAAAGGATACAACTACTTCTAGTTTATATGTGCAGATTATCTGCAGAAGGATATTCATGAGACTAATAGGGGCACTTGTTTCTAGAAAAAGGGGAGGAGGAAGGAGGATGGGAAAACTAGATACTTTCAGGGACTATTTGGATTTTTATTTTCTATTTATTTTTGTTGCTTGTTTCCTTTTATTTTTTGGCTATGCAGTGAGGCTTGTGGGATCTTGGCTTCCCAATTAGGGACTGAACCCAGGCACTCGGCAGAAAAAGCTCCCAAGCCCTAACCACTGGATTGCCAGGGGATTAATTCCTGGGCTATGTGAATTTTTAAAACCATTCATTGTTTCTATCAACAAATAACTGTGGAGAACATACTTTATGCCAGCTCTGTTCCAGGCCCCCTTCTAGACAGCAAAGAAAGAGACAGACAAAGCCTCTGCTCTTGGAGAACTTAAATTCTGGTGGAGGAATAGGCAGCCAAACAAATAAATACCAGTGTTATCAAGAGATGTGGAAACAGGGTGATAACATGGTGAGGAAGCTAATGGCTATTAAAGGAGAAGGTCAGGGAGGGCAAGAAGGTGACATTCAAGCAGAGATTATTCCTGGTGGAATAAATAAATACAAGTTGTGTTACAACAACGAAAAAATTGAGGAACTGTGCTGAAAGGGAAAGCCTAAAAGCAAAGTCTCAGATAATTTTTAATTCCAGGCCAATAAGTAAAGACCAAACAACTTGAGTTCACCCTATAACACTATGGGTGAAAAAACGGGGATAGCTCTTTCTAGGACAAATAAAAAATTATTTGAGTGTTCCTTAAAATTTTTGCTTATTAACCAGACTGAATACAACTTGTTCTTTATTCAAACTCCTAAGACAGGACAAGTTAATCTTATTATGGAGAAGAGAGAGCAAGTCATTAAAAACCTTGGTTGAAGTTCAAGAATCATCTTGTTGTTCAAAAAATAATTTTGCAAGAATAATCAGTTCTTCTCATCTATTTCCCCCTTCTTTGGCTCCTGCTGAAATTAAATGCCCATCTTAGTAAATACCAAGTACTATGAACCTTAGACTTTTTTTTTTTTTCCTACCCAAAGATTAAGCTTCATGAGATTAAGGAGGGGAAAAGGGCACGTCCATTCTCCTTTCAAATTCTCAGTGGTCAGTGACCTTTCCAGAACAGAATCAACATAACCTCTACACTCTGAGTACACCCTGTGAGTCTTAATGCCACAGTCATGTCTACCCACACTTTCCAGCTGCAGATCTGGGGCAGGGGCCTTGATTTCTCACGTGGGCATACCGCACTTACTTGCCCAGAGCAGGCGCTGTGAATCACAGGCTGGTTGGCAAGGGACAGAAGGGACTCCACAGTTTCCAACTCCTGCTGGTAAAAGCTTTGCACTCTGTTCTCCACAAGGAACTCTTTGGCCTTTTCACTCAGTAGACATGTGAGACTGTCAAGGTCCAGGGTGCCAGGATTGCTGCTGGGGGAAAGTTTCAACAAGACTTGCAGAAAACCATTATGTTTGTTCCTTTTGAACATGCATGAACCTGAAACGGGATCCCCAAGTGGCACAGTGGTAAAGAATCCACCTGCCAATGCAGGAGATGTGGGTTCGATCCCTGGGTTGGGAAGATCCCCTGCAGAAAGAAATGGCAACCCCCTCCAGTATTCTTGCCTAGGAAATCCCATGGACAGAGGAGCCTGGCAAGCTATAGTCCAGACGTTTGCAAAGAGTCTGATGTGACTGAGCATGCACACACACAAATGGCTAGCAAATGCCATGTTATAAGGATGTGTGTTTTTCACAAAAGGGGCAATGCACGCAGGGAACACTGCACGGTTGTTTGTAAGTATGAGGCAGCACTATGGGAACTGATATTTGTGATTGATTTAGAAAAAAATCAAGCTGAAGAACAGTATGTGAAGGACAGTGCCGTTTTTGTCAAGAAGCAAATGACAACCCACAACATATGCAGGTGGATACGCAGGCTTGTGTGTGCGCAGAACAAACAAGTCTAACAGGATACACGCTGCGACCCTGCACAGTGGTAACCTCTGGGGAATGGTACGGAGGCGGGAGACAGGAAAATGGAGAACTTCCACTGTTTACACAGGTCTCTACTCTGGGGATTTTTTAAAGTAATTTTTTGGAATATGTAATCTGTAAGTATGTTCATAAGATTAAAGGATACATGGTAAAGAGTTTCTTTTCCACCCTCCTCCCAGCCCCCCATCTACCCATCCCCAGCAGCCACTATGGTTATTTCTGTCTTCTCTGAGTTCTTTGAGGCATAGAGTTACAAACACACATATATTCTTACTCCTCCTGTTTATTTTTCCCTCCCTCAAAGAGAATCAACTCCTCTCTGGCTGAGGTATTGTTTCCTTGATCACAGTGAGCCTTGGTGCAGTTTTCTTCAGATTTCTTGGGGTTCATGGACCTTCTTGGATCATCTGTGAGTGTTCAGTTCTTATCAGACTTGGAAAATTTTCATCCGTGAATTTTTCAAATATTTTTTCCCTGCTCCCCACTCCACTCCTTCAGAGATTCCAATTACACATGTCTTTTCCTTCCCACCACCTCAGAACACCTGCACTGCTGCCTCCTTCACGTTACAGATGAGGACACGGAGGCATCTGGAGGGCGACAGACTTGCCCGGAGCCCCACAGGGAGGGAGTGGACGGCTCAGGCCCACCCCAGCATCTGGGATCCCACTGGCTGGCCCACACCCACAGCAGTCGCAGTCCATAACTTACCTCAGTGCCTCATCTTCCTTTAGGGCAGGGCTGTGGAAGGGCTGGTCATACACTTTCCTGTAGATGGCAGGCAGCTCCAGCATCCTTGCGATCTGAACGTTGCACACTGGGTCATCCACTTTATCTACGAGCCACGGAAACAACACTGAGATTAGTTCTTTCCCAAGTCCAGACTGCTGCTGGGGCAACAGTAAATGGGGCCCTTGGTGAGCCTTCTTCCTTATGGATGCCCAGGATCACACGGTCTAGAAGCACTAAATGGTCTCCGGCCATCCCATGAAAGGGGAGGCGATGCCCTGAGTGTCATAGACATGACCAGAGTAGACCAAGGCGAGGGAAAGCATACAGACATATTCACGCATCTGGTACAGTGGTGGATAACTGGGGCTGTCCTTGAGATTGCCAAGTGCAAACCAGCCAGATCAGTGCAAAGGGCATGGCTCAGATGACAAAGGACTGTCATGCTTCCGATTAGCTGACTTCCTCAGTGGTGCTCCAGAAATCTCCCGTCATTTTGAAGACTATGAACGCTCTTCCCTAAATGGATTCATACTAAAAACTTCAAAGTATTTTACAGACTCTACTATGTTGTCCAAATAAAATGTCAGTCATATATGATAAATCACTTATTTTCTTTCCCAATTTATTTAAAATTACTTCTCTTAAAAATAAATAAATGCTGATTTTCTTAAGGAATCATGTTGCAAATACAATTTTTTTCATTAAAGCTTTTTATTTGAATTTTTCAGATTTGACTTTTTACTAAATGAGCTTACTGGACACACACACAAAATAACAAGCAATTGGGCAGAGATACTGTATGCTTACAATAAGTCGTGGCATGAATCTCTCGCTCTCCTCTGAACATGCGGATGTGGCCTCTGACCCGGATAATGTCCCCAATTTCTAACTTTGCTCTCTGTGCAATGGTCTCTTGCAGCTTCTTAATCTGAGGGGTTAAGCTCAGCTCTCTTGCACTTGGAGCGGCTGTAGCTGTTGGGGTCAGAAGGAAAGAAGGAAATGTACAACACGATCACTCCACCATCTTTGGGAGAGAACTTGGGGTAAGACAGACACAAGACATTTATTTATGCTACTTCTGACTGGTTGCTCGACTGTAGGAAGTCTGGGGCATCCTTCAAAATCCTCTACTGAATAAAAGGCATAAGCTGTAATTATCCAAAGGTCTGGGTGACGGGAACAGAGTCTGGTGGGAGGCTGGACAACCCAGTGTCCAGTGTCTTCTTTCCTCCCCCAGCACCACCTGTGCAAAGGCCCGAGCTGAATTCTGTGTGAGTTCAGCTGGGTTTGGTGGCAATAGCTCTAAACAACCCTTGAAAGTGTCCTTGCAGGGAGACAGAATATTGGCCTGAGGGGAAAGGGGCCCAAGAGTCTCCATTTGCAGTTGTTTATGGGGAAGGCAAATCTGCCCAAGGCTGGTGTTCCATTGAGGTACTCAATACCCTAATCTCTCTCACTTCTCTTCTTTGTTGAGTAACTAGGCTGACTTCTTGCTCTCTCCTGCTCTCGCTCACTTACTTACACACACACACACACACACACACACGAACACTCACTCACACCACTTAAAAACTATAAATTTAAGCAACTTCAAGAATTTGCCTGCCAATGCAGGAGATGCAAGAGACAGAGGTTCTGTCCCTGCATCCGGAATATCCCCTGCATGAGGAAATGGCAACCCACTCCAGCATTCTTGCTTGGGAAATCCCATGGACAGAGGAACCTGGCGGGCTACCATCCATGGATTTGCAAAGAGTCAGACACAACTGAGTGACTGAGCAAGCAACTTTATGGTGAAAAGAACCCAATGCACATTCAATTCTAAATAATTTCCATCACTTGAATTTACTTCCAAAATGTATTAGTTAAATAATGAAAATAAGAACAGCCATGAATGTTCAGGTACTGCCAGTGCTGTTTTGAAGACTTTATAACCTATCAGCACATCTAATCCTCACAACCACTCTTATTTATTATTAGCCCTATTTTACTAATGAGGAAACTGAGTTACAGAGACATCAAACAACTTGCCCACTGTAAAACAACTGGTTAGCAACAAAGTTGGAGTGTGAACTCAGGCAGTCTCTAACCCCAGAGCCTTCCTGCTTATTCTTTATTCTCAGCTGCTTGCGCCATGAATGTACTCATATTTTCCATAGTTACAGCTAGTGTGTATAAACAATTTTGTGTTGTTTTCCTGTCTAGCATCACTTCAAATACACACATGTATCCACAGAATCTATACAATCCAGCATTTGAAATAACAACACAGCATTCTGGCATGTTCATATGCCACGGTTTTAGATAGTCTCATTAGATGTTTCCTCTTTCTGCTTTGGTAATTTTTTTTGTTTTGGTTTTTATCACTAGCCCTGTACAGGGCTTTGAGGTCAGCACTTAGGTAATGGAGTCAGACAGACCTGGCTTGAACGTCAGGTCACTTCCTGTTAGCTGTGCGACCTTGGGCAGGCTGCTTAACCTCACTGTGCCTGTTTCCTCAGTTCTGTTGTGGATGCAACAGTCCCTCTCGCACGTGGACTTGTTGTGTGTGGTCTTAGTTAATCCTTACATCATGAGCTTAGCATAATGCCAGATCCACCACAGGAAACATTCAAAAAATGTCAGATACTTATGAAAAATGAACAATTAGGCCCTCAAAACAAAAATTTTGTTTCCCTTGGAGTCTTTCATTTTTACTGGATAGAAAAGGACAAACAGGTTTAGAGTTCATTGCATATTATCAGAATGTGTGTCAGAAAATAAACAAACAATCACCATTCTCTTTTTACAAAGTGTCACCAGCAAGGCATGTAGCCTTATGGCTCCTACACTGGCTTCAGTCATTTGGGTTTTTAACACCTTAAAAAATACATAATGATTCTACAGCATTTCATTTGCTTTTAAATTGCCAGACAGACTATGTGTTTTTATATAAGATGATCTACTCTCTGCATTTCTTTATGCATAAGCCCTTCATGTCTTTTGAACATTTTATGTTTATTTCTGAAAAAAATGCAGGGAAGCTTTATCAATAATGGTGATTACATCCCTTCTCCACATTCCAGTGCTTTTTTTTTTTTTATGTTTATTTGATTTCATTTTCATACATACAAGTTTGAAAAAAAATCATTTAATCTATCTCTTGTCACCAGTGATAGCTTTCTTTGCTGTAACAGCTAAACATATATAAGAGCTTAACATAGATAGCCCCGTACTTATTGTGATAAATACGTAACTCTATCTTCTTCGGGTTATTTTATGTAAGTTGCAAGACAGTGGTCACAGTTACCTCTTTTTAAATATTGTTATCAACCTAAACCAACAACATTTGTTAAATGCTTACTTATTTCCTATTGTTGTATTATTTCTGCTTTGTCATATACTAGGGTTCCTGTAATGGAATGAATAATAGTCTATTGACCAAATTTTCTGCTTTTTAATCTAATACAACTGAGATAACCGTGGCTCTGTAACATACAAAGGCACTACTTTTCTTTTAATACACTGACTATACTAAGGGAAAAAGCAACCCAAAGAGCTCGGAGAACTCTTGTAGACCAGTAACCAGTAGCTTGGAATCTAGACACAATCAGCTTAATGTTACTCGACTTACTGGGTTTCTTCAGAAAATACCCGAGTTATTACTTTTTAAAAGGTTATTCTGTCTGGGTTCCTATCTTTAAGTCCTCTTCTATTTAGGCTGAATTTTAAACATATTTATAAATTTCACTGCCATGATTCAGACGTTATAGGTAATAATAAATGATTTGTATAGAACTGCTGAAATGATCAGACTGAGAGCTAGTCTGAGAAAAAGAGGCTCGGCTTTCATTTAAAGGGTGAACCAAACTGCTGAAAGAATGGCTCAAGCTGTGTAATTTAATGAGTATAATGAGATGGCTGGAGCCTGACAATTTCATTTTAAGTAGCCTATTCCACTCCGCAAGATAAATCCCCTTTAAAATTCTAATATTAAATGCCAAGCTTTCTTAACTTTTCTCATAAGCTGAGTCCAAATGGTACATTCAATGTGACATTTATAAGAGTTAATATTATATTTTTATATTGATACCAACTGGAACATGATTTTTGACTTAGACTAAATTTTGTTTAAAAAAATTAGTCTTCAATGGCCACTTTCCAGTGGAAAGCTTTAAAACTGAGGGCAATTAAATTAAAAGGAGAGAATGGGCTAGTTGGGAACAATTTTAAAATATCACTTCGTATATAACATGATGAGGATCACTTTCAGGCTTTCTCCTTGTACATTTACCCTCACTTTTATTCTCAAAGCAATTTCTAATTAAGGCTACCAACTGTGACTACTCATCTATTGGTCTACTTACAGTTATTTTTAAAATCTCACTTTCAGTATTAATAGACATTTTATCTTAAAAGTTACTAAGAGTTACATAATATATCTGATGATATCATTTTTTTTTTTAAAGAGTTGATTTTTAAAATGAAAACAATGTCTAAAAACAGCAGTGTATCATCAGTGACAGCCCATGGACCAAATCCATCCACAATCTGTTTTTATAAATAAAGTTTTATTGAAACACAACCATGACCCTTTGTTTATGTACTGCCTTAGTCACTTTGGTGTTACAGTGGTGATGCTGAATGGTTGAGATGCAGACTATGGGGCCCACAAAGCAGAACACAATTATTGTCTGGCCCCGTATAGGAAAAGCATGCTGACCCTCAATCTAAAGACAGCACATTGAAACTACCCCTTCTGATTGAAGATCGTGACAATACAACCACAAACCTGAAAGTAATTTTAATACCCTGGACATACATGAAAATTCAAATATCTGATTGTTTCATAGGTTTATTTCATACCTTGTGACGTATCTGCATAAAAAGCTGTTGTCTCCCTTCATTTTTTTTTTTTTAATCTACAAAGCTTCCTCAGCTTAGTAGTACCACTGATACCAATGCTCCCAAATTAGGAAATGGGAATATCAAAGTGATATGAAAACAATGGCCAAATTCTAAATGTAAATACATCCAAAAATTAAGCAAAGGAGCATCCTTACTGGTCAGTAGAGTCAAAGTAGGGAGATGAGATTCTAACAGGTAATGTCAGGGGAAAAAAAGAGAAGAAACTACTCCAAGTGTTATACATTCTCACCATGTATAACAGAAGGACATAGATAGTACATGTTAGATATCAGAGCTGGCAATATTTATTGAATAACCCCAGTGTACATGGCACTATACTGCATATGCTGCAAAAAGAGAGATATAAGAAATAAGCGAAATTTCCATCGCTTCTCTAGAACCAAAAATGATCACCACTATTGTACAATACATGTATTTTTTTAATATTATGAATTTAAGCAGCTCATAAACTACCTAAGGACCACTAAAATATATTCAACAAATTCCAAAAGATGTTTCAGTTATAGCCAATGAGTTCAATACAATTTTAAAGTTCTTCTTTAGTTTGTATTATTTAATGGCTAACTTCAAAGGAATCCTATCTTACCTTCTCATCAGTCTCAGAACTCCTGGCATGTCTGTATGAATAAGCTAGAGATTTCAGAAAATCCAGATCATGCGAACATAGAAGCTAGTGGCAACCATATCAGGGCAAAGGCTTTCAAAAGAGCATTGGTCAAATGATACATCCAGATCAAGGGGATTCTCACTTGATCAGCAATTAGGCTAAACCATCTTGACTTTTATAATAACTGGATGGTAAAAATGAAATGCTGAAACTTCTAGTTATCTATTTACATTCCTATAGGCTTAGGAGGAAGTGAGCATCAAAGAAATGGAAGCAAGAAAAGCAATGGGCTCCCCTATATCAGTTTACAGAGCAGCCAAAGTTCTGGGTATAGTGCTTCAAGTTATCAGTGTAATTCACCAATGGATAAATATGAAAATTAGCACTACCGCTGTTCACCTGAGCTAGCTTGAGTTACATCTGTTGGCCAGCTGTAAAAGTAAAGTGAAGTGAAGTGAAAGTCACTTAGTCGTGTCTGACTCTTTGTGACCCCATGGACTATATGGACTATACAGTCCGTGGAATTCTCCAGGCCAGAATACTGGAGTGGGTAGCCTTTCCTTCTGTAGAGGATCTTCCCAACCCAGGGATCAAACCCAGGTCTCCCATGTTGCAGGCAGATTCTCTACCAGCTGAGCCACCAGGGAAGCCCCGTAAAGTAAAGAAGCATGGCAAATAAAATTACCTGATGAGGATTTGGTATTATTCAGCCTTTTCCAGCAGATGCAGTTTATAACTCCAGTGCTATCATCCACTGCAATAGAAGTGTCAAAGAGTAAACAGAGACGTGGGCCACTACAGTGTGCAATAGCAGCACACTGCTACTGCATCCAGCCAAACTAAAAGATGACATTTTTCAACAGCCTGGTTAGGCAAATCCCTGATCAAACTTTTTTTCCACCCTTAGAAATAACTGCTTACCACACCCCAGTGGGAACTGATTCTCTGGAATGTCAATGTAATACATGAGCCCAGCAGAATGTAGTCAACGTTTCTCTCGCCCTATCTCAAGGGTATTAACTTCTGCCCAGGCCTTATCACTGCAGGGGATATAAGGAAAGCTAAACATATCACAGAGAGCCATGTTTTACTTTCATGATACAACATAATTATATCTTGGTCACACAAACAGTACTGGTCTGGCTTATTTTATCCACAGTGCAAAAGAAAAATAAAAGAATTTCCATTGTACTTGGATTTATAACTGCAGAGAAATTTAGAGATGTTTGATCAGGGATGGTAAGTGTTTCTCTTTGCCTAATTTCTGACAATCTCAGAACAGAGACGGATCAATAAGGGGTCATTGGGCTTAATGATTTTTTCAAAAAAACCAACAGCTAGACTGTTATAAAAGCACACTATGTAATACAGAAGAAATACATGGCAAAATCTTTTTATTGCTGGTTTAAATCTGTGTTTAAATCTGGTTTAACGCAGAATCTGAGAAGACTTCTTAAACTAAAATAAATTCTAGATGGATTTTATTTTATTAAATATAATACAGGTAAACTTCAGAAGATGAGAAGAAAATATGGGTGAATACTTTCAACCCTGGACTTAGAGTTGGTGGGGGGAAGACTTCTTTAAGCAGACCTGAAAATCAGAATTCATTAAAAAAAAAAAATCTGATATATTTGAACAACTAAAAACTAATTCTGTATAGCAATTTTACAAATGATGGGGTTAATATCTTAATATATAAAGAACTCACAGAAACTAATAAGGAAAAGATCAAGACTATAAGAGAAAAGGTGGCAAAGAAAAAAAATATGCCATTCATGAAAGGTATAAAAGTGACCAACAGACATATGTCAGTATGCTAAATCACTAGTTACCAGAAAAAAAGAAGAAAATTTAAATGATTTCTCAGATACTAGAATGACAAATATTAAAAATACTGATACCCTCACATGCTGTTAGTAGGAATGTAAATTCACACCAAATTTCTAAAGATTTAGTTTGGAAATATGTATCAAATTTTGAAGTGTTTATCTTCTCTTAGTACTTACTTCTGTAATTTATGATGATGAGAACAACAAAACAAATATACACAGATACATACATCTTATATAAAGCTATTCATTGTAAGATCGTTTACAGTACTGAAAGCTGGAAACAACCTAAATGTTTGTAAATATCTAACTGGTTAAATGGCTACAGTCCATAAGGTCGCAAAGAGCTGGACAGGACTGAGCACACACACACTGGTTAAATAAATGACAACGGCGTGATGGATGAGAATACAAAGCACAGTGAAGATCTACAGTCACTGCGGGCTTCCCTGGTGGCTCAGCTGGTAGAGAATCTGCCCGCAACGCGGGAGACCTGGGTTTGATCCCTGGGTTGGGAAGATCCTCTGCAGAAGGAAAGGCTACCCACTCCAGTATTCTGGCCTGGAGAATTCCATGGATTGTACAGTCCATGGGATCGCAAAGAGTTGGACCCAACTGAGTGCCTTTCAGTTTCACAGTCACTGCTGTTAAAAGTTATCTCATTGTAAAATAGAAATGATATGCTAAGTCGCTTCAGTCGTGTCCAACTCTGTGCGACCCCATAGACAGCAGCCCAGAAATGATATATATATAGACATATATATCTTATATGTAATCTAATTTGCATAAAATATTAGTCTGTTTTGATAGAAATGATCTTAAGACACTAAAATATTTATGGAAGTTTCTTTTGGAGAATATAGAAGGAACCCCAAAGTCAATGTATACATTGACTGTAAGCTTAATTTCAGGAATATTAAAATGAGAAAGAAATATGCATAATAGCAATGAGGAAAGAAGGTATATCTATGTCTCTTCATACTGTGCTCAGTCATGTCTGACTCTTTGTGGTCCCATGGATTGTAGCCTGCCAGGCTCCTCTGTCCGTGGAATTTTCCAGGCAAGAATACCGGAATGGGTTGCCACTTCCTATTCCAGGGGATATTCCTGACCCAGGGATCAAACCCGTGTCTCTCATGTCTCCTTCATTGGCAGGTAGATTCTTCACCACTAGCGCCACCTGGGAAGCCCCATTTCTTCATATTAGGAACATGTTAAAAATATAGGAAGGATGTTCACCCAAACACTGACACTGTTTTTGCCTGATTTATAGATTTTCACAGGAATTTTATGAAAATTTATTAAAATTTTCTCTGGCTTTAAATTTTATCTTATAATGAGTATCATTTTAAGAAGCAAAAAAAAAAAAAATCAATAAAATGTATGACGCTTCTAGGCAACACTACTTTTCTGGCCAGTTTAAAACTCTTGATTTACCATGTTAAGTAAAAAAATATTAGCACCCAAGCATTTGTCCTAGAAAACGTGAGGTCATTCTGGTCTTAACTATAGTCTCCCTGGATTCTAGGTCTGAGCTTGAGTTGCTGCCAGGTGCTGTGTGTGCTCAGGATCCCCCCACCAAGCTCTCTGACTTCCTGGTTTGTAACCTCTCCTGGCAGACCCTGTCCCGACGCCCTGAGGTCTCACTGCTGGAAGGCCCAAGAAGGGGAGCGTCCCTGCAGTGCTGGGCAGTCCTCCCACACTGGGCGCCATGACCTGGGCTGCTGACCTTTTGTTTCAGCCATGGGAAGAATCGGGCTAAGCAGGAAGCAAATCTAGCATATAGGAGTGGGGTGAGTCAGGAGGAACAAACAGGACCTGGGACAGCAGGAGTGGCCGCCTGGCAGGTAGCCCGAGAGCCAAGCTGGGCCTAAGAGTGTCAGGGAGTGTGTAGCTCTCTCTTGAGCAGGCCTCACGAGAATTAAAGTCGCAGAAGTGTTTCTACTCTCAACTTTCAAATGCTTTTCATGTCCCCACAAACCACAAATGTGTCACACTCTCACGATATCCAGTCTAAGAGAAAGGGTTATTGGGGAAGAGGCAGCCATATCATCTTCATCTTTTCATAATGAGAAAAGGGGTTAGATGAAGCCCTTTTAGGTCAGAGACATTATATCTGGCCTGGTTCTAGAGCCAGGACTAATGTCCTCAAATAGCCACATTTTGATCTAAAAATCAGAAAATTAAAAACCAGATGCTTCAAGGACTTCACTGGTGGCCCAGTGGTTAGATCTTCACGGTCCCAAGCAGAGGGCCTGGGTTGTTTGATTCCTGGTCAGGAAACTAGATCCCACATGCCATAACTAAAAAAAAAAAAAAAAATCCTGTATGCTGCAAATAAGACCTAAGCCAAATAAACAAGTTAAAAAAAAAAAAAAGGTGCAGCTGATCTTTTGGGGGGAGGGGTGTAGGAGAGAAAAAAACCACATTTGAGTTATACAGAGACTACAAGAACACTGGAGTCAGTAAAGAGATTGGATCATCAGTGGAACCTTGAACAAATAACTGAGCTTTAGTTTTCTCGTCTATAAGATGGCAATAATATTTGTCCTTTCAACTTCAAAAGATTAGGAGGAGAACAACATGAAATTATGCATGTAGAAGTGCTCTGTAAACTGAAAAATACTAATATTTCATCACTGGTACTTGGAGAGGAAGTACTATAACGTCTTACAGATAAGGTAGTAGCCAGTAGTTGAGAATGCTACAGGAACTCGGTGAATGTTTATTGAACTGTCTGGAGAAAAAGAGAACCAGTATCTTTGGTAAAATAAGGCACAGAAGAGATCCAGGATGGGGATATATGACACGATGATCTATTTTAGAGTTTAAAAAAATATATGTAGGCTGGGAAAAAGCAGAGGGTGTGAGAAATCTCCCCTCTCACATGTCATAAGCACAAGACAATCATCCCCAGGAAAATGAATATATGTTGGAGAAACTGTATCTGTAAATTATCAACCAAACACAGATAGTCAAGGGGATGTTCTTGGTCACCTAGTTCAACTACCTTCTGTTTTTCCCCCAAGTAGAACAAGAATGCAAATCCAAGTCAGTACAACAAAAAGTGACAAAGTCAATTATAGCAAAGGTTTGGAATTCAAAGTTAAGGTTCCCACAAAACATTTAGCTTGGCCTCTTAACTATGAGAATTGTAGGCAATATACTAAAATGATGACATTAAATTCAATGAAAAAAAAAAACCAAGACCAGTGACACTAAATCATATTCTAACAATCTGCTGGTGTTCAAACTATATAGAAACCCTTTATTTAGTTTCTGTCATCGTAAGGGAAGGGAAATTTTCTGATATTCTTTACACCTTTGGGTACCAAAATGTTTTTTTAAAAAACTGTTTTGGATATAAATCTTGTAAATTATTTTTCCATCTCTCCCCTCTTCTTTAAGTTTACTTTAATGTTAGTCTGGCCTTCTTACTTTAAAGGTTATCAATATAAACGTATACTACCATCGTCTGCTATTTATAGCTATGCCCTAGGTATCAGGTGTCTGTCCCTGATCAGCCAGTGACCCTGGACTGCATTTTAAGTCTTCTGTCTCCCAGCTCCCAACAACTGTCACCTGACAGCATTCGTCAGTATCATTCCTACCTGTTGCTTCATTTGACACTTAGTCCATGTTGGTGGCTGCAAATGGTTCCCATTAGGGGCCAAGTACATAAGAGTTTGTGAGAGACCTCCGCTGCTCTGAAAGGCTGGGGTTTCTTTAGATTCAATGTCCAGCTAAGTGTGGTCCTTCCGCATAAACTCAATGCCAGACAAAATTGTTCTTACCTCCGTAACTGTAGAATGCATCTTTTTCTCGCACTCCAATCACGGTTCCTAAGATATCCACCTGTTTTATTGGATGCCCGTTGTAAAAAAATACACCTGAAATTAAAGGGAAGAAGAAGGCAAAGTCCATATAATGTATGATGACGTTTTCTGCTTCAGTAAATGTTAACTGTGTCAGAAACTCAATGGCATGCTGCTTGCTAAAATTTCAGACGGAAGAATCGGCTATTGACCAATGCCAAGCCCTAAGAAATGCAGATGTCTTTTCCTCAAGGGTTATAAGTGAAAGTTTGGTTTTTAAGAAGCTCGAGCGAGTACAGAAGAGAGAAAACCAATACTGCTAACTACATCTGGTTAATCTCTCCACCTGTGACAATGAAATGCACCTCCCTGTAGAACTCTCATAAGGGGCATAAAGACAGCCATGGTATTATGAGACCTGACACAGTACTTATATTTTGAGGGACTGGAAAAGGAAAGAGAGAGCAAACCACGAGAAAGGCTTCTTTGGCTTTTATAGGAAACCAGTCATCATTTCTACGAATTAGCAGGTTTTTTTTTTTTAAAGAAAGAGACAATAATTAGGTTACAAAACATGACCCTTTGGGGCCAGCAGATTACAACTCAAAAACTTCTCTTTTAAAAATTCTACTTCCAAAACTTAGGCGACAGACAGATGCCAGCAGGCAGGTTCCCCCCAGAGGAGAAACCTGAGAGGGAGAACCCTACCCACCAACAACCAGAGGCCTTTTCTGGACTCAGTGACAGAGACGGAACAGAGAGGGGGACTCCTGGCACTGGTGAGTCCCCTGTTCCCACCTGAGGCCCCAGTGCTGCCCCACCTCCTGGGAAACCCCCAACATCCTTACCTGAACTGCCTATTTGAGCTTAAGCTACCTGCACTGGGTTCTGGGGATTAAAATCTTTCCCAGCGTTTTTTTTTCCCCTCCCTATGAGGACTGAATTCTTTACTTTCAGAAAGAGGCTATAAACGGTGACTTCCTTTTCAAATACATACATGAACTGTAAACAAAGACTCAGTTATCACTCAGTTATCAGCATTTGGCCACCCTCACCCTCTCTGGTTCTTGCCAAGCCTGCTCAGAGCTTATCTTTTCCACATCGTCTGTGGGGAGGGGGCCCTGCACTGAACCCTGAAGCCCTTCAGAAACCACCAGAATGACTTTGCTGATGGTTCTCTTGTTTCCCACATGGATACAGGGGCTGGGAACCTGTCACCTGTGGTTCAGTCCCCACGTGGGAGATGGACAAGGAAACTCTGAGCCTCAGTCAGCCTGCGATTTTAGGAGAGGGGGACATGGTTTGAAGGTGTCAAATTTAGCCGAAAGAAGGGCCATCTCCCTAGCAGAGGCAGACTTCTAAAGATGACTTAGCAGACTGGAGAGCCTGTGCAGAGGGCAACCTTGGGGGCCAAGAGCTGAAGTGGCGGGGCCACATGGGCTAAGGAGCCTGGATCCCTGCGTCACTCCTGGAACAGAGTCGCTTCCTCTAGGAACACCTGGATTGAACAGGGTTAAACTGACTCCGTGGAAAATCCACGAAATCTCCAGAGTAGGGCTGTACTTGAATGACTTCTGAGTTCTTACCATTGAAATCCAGTGATGAGCTGCAGGGAGACCCTCAGTCCCCCGGCCCTGCCTGCCTGCACTGACCAGACACAAAGGAGAGAGTGAGCCTTCAGAGGGAGCCAGGTCCCACAGGACCTTTGCCGGCAGGCTCAGGCTTCCTGTGGCAGAAGGGAAGTTTAAATGAGGGCGTGGGGCATGGCGTCCTCTGCACCACCCCCGCGCCAGGACATGCTCACACGCAGACAGGGGCCATGGCGGCAGACCTTGCTTTCATCCAGCTTTGCTGTAGGGCCGGATGGGGGTGATGGTGACCCAAGTTCCAGACTGGTCTCTGGCTGTGGTCAGCCCTTTCTGCTTCCCCAAATGCCCTGAACTTTCTATTTGAGTACTGAGCAGAGCTAACTTAGGGAGAACTCTCTCTTAGAACCTGACTGGCCTCTCCCTCCCCCAACCTAACTGAAGGTCGGTCCAGGTTGTCATGCTTTAGAAACGGTGCGCTCCTGGTGCCATCAGAGATGCAACAGCCCACCGGGCTCTATGTGGTTGGCTGTGGCTCCCAGGACACCAGCAGTTAAGGGCAGAGCCGTGGAGCCTTGTGGACCCCTGGAGGGCCTGCTGCCTGGCCCTGAAATGTCTTTCCAGCACCTTGAAGCCAAGAAGGCTTGAAACAAGCCCCAGGACTCTTTGGGTCTTCCTGGGATAACCTGGTATGTACTGCTATGGTGGTTTTTATAACGAAGAGTGGATATATTTTAAGAAGGGGAGAAGCGCCAGCCAAAAGGTGTTCCACCTGGGCTGAAGTACACGGAAAAGCCAAGTACATGGAGTATACAGGATTGATGACACAAAGCCAACCAAGTCCTCAAGTTACCCGTGGTGGATGCCAGTCCTCTGACATTACCAACTCTGCATGGGGCAACACTTAAAAAATATCTGAACAGGTAGGCTTTCTTGAAAACAGATTGAAAAGAGAGCCCCCTAAACTTTCACCTCATAGACTGTCAATGCTTGTCTTCAAGGCCAAAGTCACTCAAAGATGCAAAATAACAAGGAAAAACATACAAGCAAGATAGAACAGTGAAGGACACATATAGCAGAAAATAACAGATGATTTGAGTAAAATCATTCAGAGAAAATTGTTTGAAGAGGGAATACACTGCTTGGAAGTAGAGAAGGAAGTTCCCCCAGTGCATAGAAACTCAGATGATAGACTTCAGAAGCACAACCTCCACAAGGAGGAGGACATTGAAAAAGCAATGGAGAGAGCCACTTCCTTCTCTCAATACCAAGTCTCTTCTGTGAGAAAAGGAAGTTGGATGGCAGCTCCACGGACAGAGAGAAAGCCTGAGGAGCAAAGAAAAGAAAATCACCACCACAACAGATACTGGCTGACAATGAGTTTAACCTGCAGCCTTTGTGAAGTGGGCCTTTCACTCCTGGTGCCTTTGCTCCACATGCGGCTCCCAGAGCCCCAACCACCTCAGGGGATCCATTGCCTGGATCGTCAGGTCCCCAGGAAGGAGGACGGTCATGCTGGGAGGGCTCAGGGACCCAGGGTCACAGGCAGCTTTGATTCAGCTTTCACAGCAATGACCTGAACAGCCACACCCACTGCGAGACATTGGCCTTTATTCTCTTTCTTAAAAGCAACTTTGATTTATTTGTTGGTCTTGTTGTTGTTGTTCAGTCACTCAATAATGTCTGGCTCTTTGAGACCCCCGTGGACTGCTGCACGCCAGGCTTCAACTCCCAGAGTTAACTCACGTCCATTGAGTTGATCTAACTCCTTTTATTTAATTGATGCTACAAACACTCTTCCCCAGTGGCTCAGACGGTAAAGCGTCTGCCTAAGGTGCGGGAGACCCGGGTTCAATCCCTGGGTCGGGAAGATCTCCTGGAGAAGGAAATGGCAACCCACCGCAGTACTCTTGCCTGGAAAATCCTATGGACAGAGGAGCCTGGTAGGCTACAGTCCATGGGGTCACAAAGAGTCAGACACTACTGAGTGACTTCACTTCACAGATACTCTTACTGAAGTCTGATAGCATTAAAATGCCTAAGATAATATTTTTTTAAATACATTATTCATTTAATATAATTCTTATAAATACATTATATCCATGTCATTGGGTCCTCTACAATTAGATAATATAAGCATCGTATTTTGATTCAAATAAAAGAGTCTCTATTATTTTATCCCATCAGTAAAGCTTGATATAGATAAGGAAATTCAGAATAATAAAGACCATTTCTGTATGCTATGAGCTGTAACAAACCAAATCAAACCAAACCAAAACCCCAAACCTAAGCATCATCACCACCATAGTCAAACTTCAGGACATCCTGTTAGTTTAACGCTAAATTCATAGGTTAATTTAGGGGAGCTGACAATTGGCAACCATTTTGCAAGGCAATTCTGATGCTGACTAGCCAGAGTAAAGTTGAACTTCCCAGGATAAGGGCAGAGTCTCTCGTAAGAGACTCGTACTTCAGGCACCAGCCCCAAGTTTGAGGCTCCTCAGGCCATGCACACTTCTGACAACTGGCTACAAACACCCTCCACAGCAAACTCAGGTCTGATACTTTCATACAATGACACGCGGGACTCGGGGAGGTGCTATACTTAAGACTATAGTTTTATAATGAAGGGGACAAACCGGGACCAGCCAAAGGAAGAGATACATTGGACAAGGTCTGGGAGAGACTAAGCATAACACTGCCGGGTCCTCAGGACACATCGCCTTCACACATTGATGTAGGATTACCAACCAGGAAAGCTCACCCAAGCCTCAAGGTCCAGAGTCTTAATGAGGATTTCATTACACAAGCGAGACTGACTCAATCACTGCCCACTTGACAACTCAATCGCCAGTCCCCCTCCCCTCCCACAGGGTTGGATTGATGTCACCTGGCTCAAAACCAACCCTCTTAATCACAAGGTTGGTTTTTCAGGCCTGAAAGGCCCCCACCCTGAAACTACCTAGGGGCCCAGCAGGAGGTTCCTCATTAGCATAAAATCAGATGTGGTTCAAGGAGTCTACCATGAATAACAAACACACTATCATTCCAGAAATCCAAAGATCTTCCAGGAGCCTCCCACAAAAGCCACCCGAATTCTTCATTATACATTTGTTTCTTTTTTTTAAGTCGTTTTTTGGTTAACTTTTGTTATTTTAAAATATTCTTTGCTGTTTAAGCATTTCTAAATTTTATGCGGTCAAAATAAAAGTTTTTTTCTTTATGACAACCAAACCAAACACAACAACAGCAAAACAACACAAAACTAAAACCTAGACTAGTAGTTACTTCCCACCCTTCAGGATGCTACAGTCTATAGAAGATCACTCTATGAAATTAGTTAATGACTTCTTCAACCATGAAGTTTTGAAACCAAGCAGGGCCCTGCAGGGGCTCTCCTGGGTACAAAAGCATTTCTGTGTCTGTGTCGATTTTTTTTTTTTTTTTGTAGAAAAAAAGGTTTCAGCCTCTTAGACCTTCCCTGAGTTCCAAAGGGCAGATTCAAGCAGTTACTAATTAAGGGAGTGGGGGATGCAGAAGCAAAGCCCAAGCAGTCAAGAAACAATAGTGCCTCAAACAAAACAGACTCCCAGTTCCCCCTTAAGGGGAATACCTAACAACCTGATTCACACCTTTGAGTTCTTCTGCAGGCACTAAGAACCCCCACCCAGGATGATGGTAACTACAAGCTGAGTGCCCAGACTGGTCAAAACCAGGAGACTGATGATTGCGATTCCGGTAATAGCAGCCTGTTACCTGACCACCAACCAATCAGAAGAAAGGCATACACCACGTAGCCCTCATTCCAAATATTGCTTTTCAAAACTCTTCCCTGAAAACCACGAAGGGAGTTCAGGTTTTCTGAGCCTGAGATGCCTGTTCTCCTTGCCTTGGCCCTTACAATAAACCTTTCTCTGCTCCAAACCCCAACATTTTGGTTTCTTTGGTCTTGCTGTGCAAGCGGCACACAAACCTGGGTTTGGCAACAGTTGCGTTTTAAAAATGACATCTGAAACATTACCACCAGTGACTGGGAGCAGTTTTCCATGATGTGTTAATACATTATAAAGTCCTTCACCCACAGGAAGAGTTTGGCCCCTGTTATGTCCCTGATACTTCCTTGAGCACCTACAGAAGACCTTTAAGCAAGACTGGCATTTGGTGTGAATTAATTTCTTCCTAAGGAGATGAGTTATGAAGAATACCAGACTGGTCTGAGAAACAGACAACAGAGAGGAAGGACGGCTGCCTTCCAAGGAAAAAACCAGATCATCTCCAACAATACTTAGAAAATAAAGGTGTGGTGAAAAAAATCTGTACAAAAGCCTTTGGTATAAGGTCATCCAAATATATTGGTAATGAGGATGGGAAACACACAAAACATGGTCTCATTAAAATTGTACATAGTTGAGATTCTTAACCACTTCTGACTCATAGCTTGCTATTCATTCAAAATAGCAAAGAGAGTTTAATCAAACTTCTCAGATAGCATAATAAACATGTGAAGATTCATCCACAGCTATGTGAATTACTTATTATCCTAAACTGTATTTGCTATACTTGGAGGTATGAAGATCCTACCTTTAGCGACCACCACTCTGATTTTAAAAATGATTTCTAACTTTACAATGCTTTGTTGCTCCAGTTACTATGATTCGAGAGCCCATTAGAGGCCAGGCACTGTTTAAGAGCTGGGATTACATAGATGAACAAGGCAGATGATGTCTTTCCTCTTGGGGAGTTTATATTATTTTGATTCTGATCTTGATTCTGATCTATTCAAACAAAACCAAACTCCACAAGAAAATCAGGCACAGTTAATCCTCTCTTTACAAAGAAAACTCTTAAGCTTTACAGGTGAGTCACATACCCATACCCAGGCCAGGTAAGTGGTTAGAAAAAGAAGTAAGGCCTAAGTTTTCTACCACAAACAGGTCCAGAGAAAAACAACTGAGCATTTTTAAATATGAAAGACCTCAAACCCAAGTAAAAACATTCTTCAGTACAAAGTTACTGCCCCAAACATCTATTTAAAAAAGATTTAGATTGTTTTGAACTTGCACAGAAATGAACTTGTCTAAGGATGCAGGTTAGGTCAGTTTCAAAGCTGCAACTGGAAAGGTTCTTCTAAGCCCCTAAGCCCCAAATTTCTGCAGCTTTGGGGGAAGGAAGGGTGGGGTACAGATGCAGCCCAGAGTAGCCACCTGGGTGACCAGCCACATACCTTGTACCTGGCCAGACTCCTTCAAGTCCAGGATGTCCCTGATGTAGAGTTTTGCAAAGGCTAGAAACACAGGATCCAAACCCCACAAGAGGGAAGGAGTTTCGTCTTCACACTGGCTGGAGTTAGACTCCATCTGGAGACTGGGCTGTGGCTTCCAGCCAGCCCTGAAAAGCTCAGCATCTAGAGCCGAGATCTAGATGGGAGACAAAAACCAGGAGGCAAAGCTGGTAACTTGGGTATTGAAATCGTCACGGCCCCTAAGCTGTTCCCTGGGCAGGCATCCCGAACTCTGGGAGGGGTAAACCCAGGGCCCCGGGCCTGTTAAACTGCGCGCCAAGGGCTTGAGGAAGGAGGTATTCCTCCAGTGAGGGCCCCTGAGTTCCTCAAGGCTTTTTCTTCTGCCCCACGGCAGTGTTTCTCCTTCTCCAAGGTACCCATTTCTAAATGGCTAAACACCAACTTTTCACTTGGGGGACATAAGGCCATATATGCGTACCCCGAAACCGCTTTAATACGTGGGTTCCAGAGAGGAATGGGCACCCTCGTGGCCAGACACGAGAGGGGGTAGAGTGGGTGGGACCGTTTGTAGCTAGGCCCCTGCATCTTCCGGTGTTGGGGATGAGACTGAGAAAGGGAGGAAAAGGAAACGAAAAACAGACCCGGTCGCGGCCCCTCCCGCCGCACCCGCGCCGTCGGCCCACAGGTCCTCGGAGCGCGCATGCCCGGCCCGTCCGGCGCTCAGAGGCCGCGGGCGCCCAAAGCCTGGAGGCGGCGCCGCCAACCCCGCCCGGAGCAGAAGCGCTAGGTCGAAGTCACCTCCCGTGCTCCCAGCTAAGGAGCTGGGGGGTTGGGCCCGACACCCTCCCGCGCGCGGGACCTACCACTGTGTCCCCGCCCAGGCCCTTCCTTCTTGCCGCCCGCGGCTCCGCCCCTTCCCAACGAGGCCGCGCCCCATTTTGCATCCCGCTGCGGCCTAGCCAGGTGCTCCTTTCCAGGTGGTGGCCGGCCTTGGCAAGGGCTGCGCGGGGCCCATTGCTTCTAGCAGCGACTTTCTTGAGTCTCCAAGGAAGTGCAGAACCCAAATCTCCGAGGCCTGGAAGCTGGCCCTAAAACTCCTGCTGCCCAATCCCCGCCTTCTTAAGTCCCCCTTTCATCCCAACTTAGTGGTGGGACCCTGACCCATGACCTCCAAGAGGTTAGGACTGGGTCAGACTTTTTTCTTTCCCTGTATGTTAAATGAACAAATAAAGCAATACCAAAAGCAGGGTTACATTGTGGTATTTTAAATATTTATTTACACTTGATAAATGATTTACTAACACACCCACTCTTTGATACTATACAGTCTCACTTTAGATAATGTTGGTACCTAAACTCGAGCTCTTGAGTGAATGTGAGGCCTTGGCTCTGCCAGAGACTAGCCTTCTTTGCAAGAGCATGACAAATTTTGTCTCCTTTGCTCTTATTCTGTGTGTACTCCAGAATGTTGTGCGTTTAAGACTTTTGAAGACTGCCATTTTGGTAAATTATGGCCACCTTGATGGTGCTTGTCCCCTGTATCCCCAATTAAAAGTGAGAAAAGATAGCTATGTTGCTCTCATAAATAAATAAGCCACATCATGACATTGCTTGAGATGGCAAGAGTTCTTCCTAACTTACAGGGACTCTGTAAAATGGCAGAAAGGGTACAGGTCATGCTGGAAGGCCATGCCTACGGGAGATAAGTGGTGGCCAAAGAGATAACTGCCAAACTATTTAGCAGAAAAGGAGCTTCAAGCAGCTGGAACGGAAAATGTGTGTCATTGAAACAATGGCATTTAATTACATCCCTGGCCACTGAAGAAGCTAAAAAACAGAATCCTTGGTAAAGAAGAGCATCCCCTGTGATGAACAGTTGAGTCTATCAAGATTGAGGTTTAATTAAGAGAAGTACTTTTCTAATAGGGGGAGGTTCTCTTCAAGGAAGGACACCCAATATGAGTAGGGTAGGATGAGTGCTTCCAGCTGACTTGTAAGGTGGGGAAAGACAGGTTGGGTGACATTTCTGACTGCACACATCTGTCCCAGGGTGGAACTCGAGAAGAAAATCACTATTGAGTGTAGGCAGAGCCCAACATTTTAGGAATGACTCTTATGACTCTTAAGGGTTGGGTGCTAGAAACCAAGGCCCTTCAGGACTCCAAGCTTATTAATGACCTTGGGGACGGCCACATCCATTTGGTAGGTGTGGCCCCATACCCGGGGACAGACTGCCCCTGAAGTCATCATTTACCATGAAAGGACTCCTTGGAGTTTAAGGATGTTCCTTTTGATCCGAGCTCAAAATGTAGTTGGGTGTAGAATAGAATGTTCTAGACTGTTGAAGCATCTGGAAGAGTTTGCAAGGATCCTCTTCTCTGTTCCCTGGAGAAGGAAATGGCAACCCACTCCAGTACTATTGCCTGGAAAATCCCATGGACAGAGGAGCCTGGTAGGCTACAGTCTATGGGGTCGCAAAGAGTCGGACACGACTGAGCGACTTCACTGTCACTGTCACTGTCTTCTCTGTTATCACCATCAGGAGAGATTCCAAGTTCCAAGTCATGCTTACACGTGCAGAGGGCCTGGAGGACTCTTGGCTGGGATTCCACAGCACTGCAAAGCAGACACTTTAAACCCAACCATCGACACAATGCTAGGAACCCTTCTCAGTGTGAAATAACTTGGTTTTGCAAGCATTTCTGACAGACCAGACAATCCTTTCCAGAAATTGAGACTTTAATAAATTCTTCTAGAAAATGAGGGGATTGAACTGCATATCTTCTACCTCAAAGCACAAACCATATTATCTTAACTGTTTTCTACACCTAACAGGTAGAATAGAGTGCTCTCTTGCACATTGACTTAAATTTGAAGTTTACGTTAGTAGAGTAGCAGTTAGAAGTTTATAATAAAGACAGCTTATCAATGCTATTCGGAGAAGGCAATGGCACCCCACTCCAGTACTCTTGCCTGGAAAATCCCATGGATGGAGGAGCCTGGTAGGCTGCAGTCCATGGGGTTGCAAAGAGCTGGACACGACTGAGCGACTTCACTTTCACTTTTCACTTTCATGCATTGGAGGAGGAAATGGCAACCCACTCCAGTGTTCTTGCCTAGAGAATCCCAGGGACAGCGGGGCCTGGTGGGCTGCCGTCTATGGGGTCGCACAGAGTTGGACACGACTGAAGTGACTTAGCAGCAGCAGCAGCAGCATCAATGCTATTATGTTAATGTTATAACCCTGGGGGGTGGGGTGGCATTTTTGGCCACTCAGCCTACTTTAAATACTCTCTGCGTGCTATGGGGAAGCACTAGAAATTTTTATTTCACTGGAGCAAAAAGAGTAATATATTAAATAAAACAAGAGGCTAAATTGTGTGGCCTGACTAATAACTAATACGTGGGTTACAGAAGGTAAACTGGAAGGGAAGAGAAGGGGGCTTATCAAGTAAAATAATGTATGTAACCACTGGAACAAAGTAAGCACTCAAAGTGTGTCCAGCTGTGATAGTGAGTGATGATAACACCTTATAAGCACATATAAGCTGTTATCATCTTTCACTATGGAGGGGGGATTTAAGCTGGATTTTGAGACTGTGGAGGAACGATTCATTCATTCATGAAATGTATTTGTCAAGCACTGTACTGGACACTGGTGGGTAAAAAGGAGATAAGACAGATTGAGTACAGCCCTCAGGGAGCTTCCATTCTGTTGGAGGGAAAGGGGAAAGACAGTAGACAAATAAATGAATAACACAAATACAGATTGGTCTTAGTGCTTTGAAGGAAATTGGAAGTATGTTATGATCACTTATAATGGGATGTGGGATCTGCGTTATATAGATCTGCTTTGATTGGATGAGAGGAGACCTGAAGGATGAGACAGAGTCAGCCATGAAAACTGCTAAGAGCATCCCAGGCAGTGGTCAAAATAAGGGTGAATGGAGGTGGGAAAGGACTTCCCTTCTGGAGGAACAGAAGAGAGGATGGAGAGAAGAGTTGCATACGTAATTGGCACACGAGCAGAAGGCAGATCCCAGAGGGCCTCACAGGCCATAAGAGGTTGGAATTTTATTCTCAGTCTCCCTGTATGTAAAAAGAGGGATAATATAGTGATGGGCTGGGAGCAGGGCAAACACAGCAGGATGGCACATCTGTGAGCAAGCCAACAAGGCAGACTGACCCAAGAGAGCAGCTAGCAGGAACAGGCTGGAAATCAAGATTGTAGAAGGGCTTGAATTAGGTTCTATTTTTCTTCCCTGTAAGCAGTAAAGTGTTGTTATCTACCAGAGGAATGATTTAACGTTTTTTTTTAATTGCAGAGGTTCCTGCTGAATCTAACATACTATGGTAAGGAACCCAAAAATATGTAAGAAGACTTCTCTACCCAATTTACTGAATCTATTCAAAAAATTGTGCCAAGGGATATTTACCAAATGATAATAAAAGACGAGTTAAAAAACACTACTGGCTATCTTGCTGGGGGCCTCACCTGTACCACTTGTCCTGCCTCCTCAGCAGTCTTGCTCAGTCCACCGCGATGTCACCGTCTCCCTCTCTCTGACTTCCCCTGGGCACATCCACAGGCTCACCTCTCTCTTTTAAGCTTAAGAAAATAGCCTCTCTGAAAACCCCAGCCCTTGAACTACTGTTCTCGCACTCTCTTGCTCTCTGTTCAAAGTTTCTTGGAAGAGTCATACATATTCCCTATCCACACTTCCTCATCTCCAATTTGGTATATCATTGTTTGGCTCACCCTAACTTAACCTTCAGCTAACTCTACTCCAGCACACCACTCCACTGAAACTCCTCTCCTAAAGTTAACAATTATATTCAAATTCTCAAATGGTACTTTCCTTTCCTTATCATTCATCTTTTTCCTGATTTTCTAGCTTTGGAATGATGAGCTGATTATATTCTCTTCCTACCCACCTTGGTTTCCTGGTATCCTTTTGGGTGCCTCTTCTACCTTTCTGTTGCTTCCTTTGCAATGTCCTCTTCCTCTGTTAATCTCTTATGTGTTGATGTTCCCCAGAGTTCAATCTCCTTTTCTAAAAACCGTATCTATTTTTGATTGTGCTGGGTCTTCATTACTGTGCATGGCTTTCTCTAGTGTAGGTGAGCGGGGTGGCTACTCTTCGTTGTGGTGTGCAGGCTTCCCATTGTGGTTCAGTTCAGTTCAGTTCAGTCGCTCAGTCGTGTCCGACTCTTTGTGACCCCATGGACTGCAGCACGCCAGGCCTCCTGTCCATCACCAACTCCTGGAGTTTACCCAAACTCATGTCCATCGAGTTGGTGATGCCATCCAACCATCTCATCCTCTGTCATCTCCTTCTCCTCCTGCCCCCAATCCCTCCCAGCATCAGGGTCTTTTCCAGTGAGTCAGCTCTGCATGAGGCGGCCAAAGTACTGGAGTTTCAGCTTCAACATCAGTCCTTCCAGTGAACACCCAGGACTGATCTCCTTTAGAATGGACTGGTTGGATCTCCTTGCTGTCCAAGGGACTCTCAAGAGTCTTCTCCAACACCACAGTTCAAAAGCATCCATTCTTCAGCACTCAGCTTTCTTCACAGTCCAACTCTCACATCCATACATGACCACTGGGAAAACCATAGCCTTGACTAGATGGACCTTTGTTGGCAAAGTAATGTCTCTGCTTTTGAATATGCTATCTAGGTTGGTCATAACTTTTCTTCCAAGGAGTAAGTGTCTTTTAATTTCATGGCTGCAGTCACCATCTGCAGTGATTTTGGAGCCCCCCAAAATAAAGTCAGCTGCTGTTTCCACTGTTTCCCCATCTGTTTCCCATTGTGGTGGCTTCTCTTATTTGTGGAGCACAGACTCTAGGATGTGTGGGCTTCAGTAGTTGCAGCACATGGGCTCTGGAGTGAGGGCTCAGCTGTGGCACAGGAGCTGTATTTGCCCCTCGGCATGTGGAATCTTCCTGGACCAGAGATCAAACCCATGTCCCCTGCATTGGCAGGCAGATTCTTATCCACTGCACCACCAGGGAAGTTCAAGTCCAGTTTCCTGCCCACTTCCTTGTCATCCCATGTCCTCTTACTGAGTAGCCTAATCCAAACCCATGGCTTCAACAGAACCATTGTTCTAGAGACTCTCCCCTCTTCACATCTAGCCCAGAACTCTCCTCAGCTCCACATCTGAAGTTCCAACTGGACTCTCCTGGGTACTGCAGGCTAAACCTCTTGCCCCACAATTCTGTCTCTCTCTTTTCTGTCATGTGAATATTATCACCACCTGCCAACCATCTAAATCAGAAAACTGGAATGTTTTATGGATATCTCCATCTCTTTCACCCTTAATGCAATTAATCACAAAGACCTGTCAACTCTGCTTCCTAGATACGTGCTCTTAATTTAGTCCCTCCTCCCTGCTCCTGTTACCATAGCCTCAGTCCAGGCTTTCATCATTATGGCCTGGATCACTGCCACCACCTCCCAACTAGTCCTTCTGCCTCTAGCTGGGCCTCCCTCCAATTTATCACCTATGCTCCCGCCAGGATGATCCTTATAAAATGCAATTTAGACAATGTTTCTCCCTTGTCTAAAATCTTCCAATGACTATATGTAGTCTGCAAAATAAAGTTCAAATTTCCTTGTATTTCATACCTAGTTCTTCATTGCCTGGGTATAATCCAGCTCTATGGGCTGGGACCCCACCAATCCCTCATAGCTGTACTTTCTAGGTCGGCATCTTCAATGCTGTTCCTCAAGACATTAATAAAAATCTAGACAAATGAGATTGAGAACAAAAGAAAATAGATTTCACCTCAGTAATGGGCACTGAGAATGTCCAAGAAATTGACAGAGTAGGTCAAGTTTGAGCACCAGACTCTATTATTAATAACATCTCAAGGTGTTCAATTTGGGAAATTCTACTAAAGGCATCTGAACCAACTGAGAGTTCCTGGAATATGGAACTCTCTTTTGTTTCTCCCCTGTTTGCCTGATGCCATTCACCTATTAATTAACTTTTTGAAATGAACCCTATGTGCTAAGGAATTCTAGATACTAAGCATACAAACGGCAAAAAGGCTCTGAGTAAGCTAAGCAAGTAAACCCATGAATGCAATATGTCGTAATAAATGCTATGTAACTTCAGAGAATAAGTGGGGGACCAGAGTTGGTGGGATTAGGAAACAGTAACCTTGCTTCCCCCTTTTTCACTTGGGTTATCTCTGACATAGTTGTCAGTTTTCACTTCATGTATTCTGAGTTCTAGTTAAGTGCACATCCATTTATAATTGTTAAATTTTCCTTACTACTCTTTTATCATTTTGAAATGTCCCTCTTAGTCTCGAGTAATATTTCTTAACGTCTATTTTGACTCATAGTAATATAATCGCTTCAGCTCTCAAATGGTAACTGTTAATGGAATATCTTTCTCCATCCTTTCACTTCCCATCTATTTATGTCTTTGCATAGGTGTGTCTTCTGTAGGCAGCGTAGTTGGATTTTGCCTTTTTATCCAGTCTGACAATCTCTTCATTTTGATTTGAGTGTTTAGACATTTCATAGGTAATGTAATTATTGATATGGTCAGATTTATATTCATCATTTATCTGTTTTCTATAGCTCAACTCACTTCTTCATTCTTCTGCTCTGTCTTGACTGGCTTCTTTTATGTTAAATATTTTCATTGTAACATTTAAATTCTGTTAATTTTCAAAAATAATTTAGTTTTTTAGGGATTTTAATATACATCTCAATTTTATCACAATCTACTTCAGATTAATACTAATTAAATTCTAGAAATATGTAGAAACTTTGCCTCAATATACCTCTATTCCCTTCTCCGTTTTTGTGCTGTTATTGTCATATAGGGTACATCTATGTAAGTTATAAAACCAGCAACACAATGTTATAATTATTGCTTTAAATAATTGTATGTCTTTTAAAGAAGTTGAGGCATAAGAAATAGATAACTGCAGTCTTTTATACTGGCCCATATAATTATCATCTCTGGTCATCTTCATTTCTTCCTGGAGGTATGGGCATTTCAAAATGAATGAGCCCCTTCAACAGTGGCAGAGGTGCTTTTGGTACTGACAGCCTGCTCTGTCTGGACAGAACTTCTAGATTGACCAACCTGGATCTAAGAATGGGGAAGGAAATGGCAGGGGCCACAATGCCACAGACTTTCATTTTCTTACCTGAAGTCGAAGCATGAGCACTTTTCAGATAGTTGCGTGCCTTTGATCTATTCTCAGAGTGCTGATATGGTTGTTTTGGTCCATTCTTTTCTTTTTTTAGGTCACACCTTGTAGAACGTGGGATCTTAGTTCCCCAACCGGGAATCAAACTCACGCCTCCTGAATTGGGAGCACAGAATCTTAAACACTAGACAGCAGGGAAGTCCTGTTTTGGTCACTTTTGTCTAGTTTTCTGATTACATTTTAGAGAGATCATTGCTGATATTCTCAATGATCCCAGCTTTTGGTTAATAGTAGATCAATCAAGCAGGATAAGGAAGCCAAGAAATAGGGATAAAGGACTGAACCTTAGAACAAGGTCAGAAATTTACCTAGTTGGAGAAAGCAGTTACTCACATTCCATCCTACTTTATGGAGTTTGAGAAGATGCCTAAGTCAGCAGAAGGCACTGTGCATACCAGTGCAAACCATTGGAGAACTTTCTGGAATGAGAAGAACTGGAATTGACATTAAGAGGTGGCTGAGGCTGAGACACTGTCTAGGTCCTTGCATTTAAAACAAGTAGCTCCTCTTTCCTGCATATGTGGTCTAATTTCACCAAAGGGGATCCAAACCTTAGGAGGATGGCCTCTGGAAAGCTGAAGACAGCATGAGGTAATGAGCTTGGGTTCAGCCTAGAGGGCAGAGAATGACTTCTCATAAGTAAAACTTGTGTTCCAAGAGCCTGGCTTGAGTGCATAAGAAATAATTTTGAATTTTGTATTTTAAAAGTCTGTATCTCAAAGAAAGAAGGACAGTGGTTGCCAGGGACTGGGGGGAGGAGCAAAGAGGGAATTATTAGTGCATGAGTACAGAGTTTTAGACACGACTGAGAGTGCACACATGCACAGTTTCAGTTTTGCAAGATGAAAAGAGTTCTGGGGATGGATACTGGTGATGGTTGCCCAACAACATGAATGTACTTAGTATCACTGAACCATACACATAAAAATGATTAAGATGGTAAATTTTGTGTGTTTGTTACCACAATTTTGAAAACTGGGGAGAAAAGCGTATATCTCAGGACAATGCTAGGCACAGCTGTGGTTTGTGGTATGTAAACTTCTGTGACAGTCACCTGTGTACTACTCTATGCCTGGTCAATTAAGCCACAAATCTACAGGAACTGTTGCCAAGGTTGGAGGTTCCTGGGCTTACCAGGTAGTTTATGAGCTAGATGGATGATTATGAATTGAACTCATAATGAGGTAAGTAAAAGCGATCCAATCTTGACTCTTGACCTTAAGTTTTAGATGTACACCCACTCTTCTGAGCAAGCCCAAGAGCGCCACTCTGACTGATGACAGGTGTCTTTGCAGGGGCAGAGCTGGCAACACAACCACTTCCCTAGCGGCAACCAGCTACCAGAGAGCACACCAGCTGCAAAATAAACTATCTGTGTCTTTTCTTATATTTCCCTTCTTATTATAAACATTCTGCAAGGATTGTGAAGCATTTGGAACTAAGGATTATGTTTTGGAGAAACGGGATTAATAGTTAATAATAATAGGCCAGCATAAAATCATTAATAAAAACATCAAAAGAAATGAGAACTTTTTGGGGGGAGGATAGGGATAAATTAGGGCTTTGAGATTAACAGATACACACTACTATATATAAAATAGATGAATGACAAGGACCTACTGTATAGCACAGGGAATTATATTTGATATCTTGTGATAACTTATAATGGAAAGGAATCTGAAAAAGAATATATATATTATATACATATATAAATGAATCATGTTGCTATACAGTGGAAATTAATACAACACTGAAATCAAGTATACTTCAATTTTAAGAAGATGGAGATATGCCATCTTTAAAAGTTTAAAAAATGAGAACTTTTAACGCAAGACTTTCGTAAAAGCTTATAATCTTGATCAAATAAATTATGTACAGACATAAAACGAATTAAAAATGATGGTGTGTTTTCCAATTTTTTACTGTCGAGTATATATTATTTAATAACAAAAGTCATTTTAAAATTAGCATCCCTTAAATTTCACAAATGTGATGCTGAGTGAAACAAGCCAGATACAAAAGAGAGTGTATACCATATGTTTTATTTACAAAAAATGCAAACCAAGTGTAAGTATTCTATGTTGCTTGAAGTCAGGATAGTGGTTATTTTTGGGGGAGGGTGGTGCCTTTCCAGAAGGAAACATGAGGAGCTTCTGAGGATGTGTGTGTGAGTGCTCAGTCGCTCAATCGTGTCCAGCTCTTTGTGATCCCATGAACTGTAGCCCACCAGGCTCCTCTGTTCATGGGATCTCCCAGGCAAGAATACTGGAGTGGGTTGCCATTTCCTTCTCCACAGGATTTTCCTGTTCCAGGGATCAGACCTGGGTCTCCAGCATTGGCAGGTAGATTCTTTATCACTGAGCCACCTGGGAAGACTTCTTCTGAGGATACTGGTCATTTAATGTTTCTTCATCTATATTTTATTTCAATAAAATATTAACAGTTTTTTCATCCTTAGCTTTGAATTAATTGCATTTAAAGTTGAGAGGAATTAAAAAGTGAAAAGTTATTAAATTATAAGACCCCACATTTTGTGTTACTGTCACTTGTGTAGAAAAATAGACCATTTTTAATGTTAATGTAATTCAAGTGATAAAATACAGACAACATCAGCCTTCACTTTTCTTAATTATTTGACATGTGCCTATAGGCTCAGGTAGTCACAACATTTCATAATCATTATCACAAAGCTGGCCGATGGAATAGAATTTTGTTTCTGTTATCGATTTATAATTCTCCCCAGGGCGACTTTCAATCAAGGAAAAATTGAACTCCCCAATGATGTCAAAGACAGCATATTGCAGAGGTTAATTAACGAGTCACCCGGAGAAGATTGAATAGCCATTGTGCTGACATGTTCAAGAGCTAATCGGTTCTGATGATGTAATTTGCGGTAGTGCTTGATGTCTATTAGCCTGATGGCTGACAGCTGCTGTGGACCCCTAAGATTAAAGTGTGAAGTATGCGGGATGAGTGCTTTCAATGGAGAGAAACTTACATAGAGCAAAGTGAATATGACCTGGTCATGCTGGTTATTCTACTTGGAAATCCTGCCCACTTCTTCCTTATTTATGCAGATTGCTTTTACCAGGTCTAAGGCAATCTCAGCTCCAGGCTCACATTATCCAAGACCACCCCAGTCAACACAGACGCTCTGTTCTCTGAACTCTTGTGAAACTTACAGTCAGAATTATATGCTTTAGCACTTCCTGAATGTTTATCATGTACCCTCAACTTGACCATAGGCTACTAAGGATATCTTTCTTTTCTGTATCTCTCACAGTGTAGAACCTAATGGTTGGCACAAAATTTAAATAAAAATAATTGGGGCAAAATATTGATAATTGCCTAAGCAGAGGGATGGTTACACGTGGATTTCTGCTACTATTCTTGCTGCATCTGTGTGTTTGGAAATTCCCTCAATAGCAGGATTGACAGATTTAGCAAATAATAATGCAGGATGGCCCATGACATTTGAATTTCAGATAAACAATGAAAAATTTCTTCTTATTAATAACGTATATTATATTTTATTATAGAACCCATAATTTTTCATACTATTAAATTTAATCATATAATTTATAATAATATTCTTGTATATATTTTATTAAACATTATATTACTATTTCATTATATTTTATATTACTATTTTATGTTCCTATGGGACATCTTTTTACCAAAATGTTATCTATTATTTATCTGAAATGCAAATTTAATTGGGTATCCTATACTTTATCTAGCAACCTGACTTTCTGAAAACTTAAAAACATAATTGGTGATTAGTCAATAGACTCAAAGAAGTGGGTGATAGAAAGAAGTAGTGCCTTTCTCTTAGACTGTGACCTGGTGTCACTTACTTATTAAAAAGGCAGTTCCCTAGGGTCTCCTCCCCAACCTTGGGGTGCCAAATCAGTATTTCTGCTGGTGGGACTCTGCATCTGCAATCAGATCTCAGATGATTCTGATGCTATTGCTAGCCAACCTGATGCCTTTATTTTAAAACAGCCTGATGTTTTTAGTTTTTCTGATATGATATTAAAAAAAATTTATGAAAATGTTTTTAAAAAATAAATGAAAAGTTTAAAACATTTAAACTTATTATTTATTTATAATTTATATTTAAGGATGAGCTTTAAATATAAATAATACATAAATAAATTATTTATTATTATTTGTTGGGTCTTAGTTGTGGCACTTAGTTGCGATCTTTGTTGCAGCGCATGGACTCTCAAGTTGTGGGGCATTGGCTCCAGAGCTCACAGGCTCTGTAGTTGTGGCGGGTGGGTTTATTTGCTCTGCTGCATGTGGGATCTTAGTTCCTTGACCAGGGATGAAACCACTGGACCACCAGGTAAGTCCCTGATATGACCTTTTATTTCCTTGTAATGGTCTTATTTGAGTAACTTCTCTGTTTTCATGTCAAGGACTTGACTGAAGAGATACTGATTTTCTTGTACCATGACTCAGCCACTAAAGTTACAAGTCAAATGCTGTCACAAATATTCTAGTAGCCTTTTGTAGTTAAGCTCATCCTTAAATATTCATCAAACCCAGCATCTTAACTACCGATTTTTATTTTCCTGGTACTATTCATTATTATTGAGAAATATGTCACTGGCAAGTTTGCAGCTCCCGTTAGTATTTTCAGGGATTCTAGAGTATCAAAATATCCTGATTTGTTTGGGACTATTCTAATTTCAGCATTGATGTTTGTGTGTCCTGGGAGGTCCCTCAGCCCTGGTTGCCCTGGCCATCCTACCTGAGTAGATGCCCCAGTATACCACCCAGATGCTCATGTCACAACTAGGGCACTCTTTTCACCAGTTGCTGGTAGTGTCAGCTTACAGTTGAGACTGTACTCAGGCAATTGCCTCACTCCAAATTATGGCCTGTCCCCAGGAGCTGTAAGCCATTGATGGAGCCCAGTCCTCAATTCAGGACATCTCTGATTGGCCATCCCTTCTCTGGAGATCCCTGTGGTGACAACTGAAGCCTCTGTTACAACTCCTTGCAATTCAACTTCTCCTTCTACACAATCCTGCTTCCCTAGCTCCCTTGCAGGGGCAACCCCTGCAGGCACTCCCTAATATACCGGCTACAGGCTGGTAATAAAAACCCCTCACTAGTGGTAGGTCACTCAAGTACTCTTGCCTGGAAAATCCCATGGACGGAGGAGCCTGGTAGGCTGCAGTCCATGGGGTCGAGAAGAGTCGGACACGACTGAGCGACTTCACTTTCACTTTTCACTTTCATACATTGGAGGAGGAAATGGCAACCCACTCCAGTGTTCTTGCCTGGAGAATCCCAGGGACAGCGGGGCCTGGTGGGCTGCCGTCTATGGGGTCGCACAGAGTTGGACAGACTGAATCGACTTAGCAGCAGCAGTGGAAGGTAGTGGCGCTATTATTCCCAGGTGGCGCTGCTGCTGCTAAGTCGCTTCAGTCGTGTCCGACTCCGTGCAACCCCATAGACAGCAGCCCACCAGGCTCCATTGTCCCTGGGATTCTCCAGGCAAACACTGGAGTGGGTTGCCATTTCCTCCTCCAATGCACGAAAGTGAGAAGTGAAAGTGAAGTCGCTCAGTCATGTCCGACTCTTTGCGACCCCATGGACTGCAGCCTACCAGGCTCCTCCGTCCATGGGATTTTCCGGGCAAGAGTACTGGAGTGGGATGCCATTGCCTTCTCCTGCCAACCAATGCAAGAGATGTAAGAGTCACAGGTTTGATCCCTGGGTCAGGAAGATCCCCTGAAGAAGGGAATGGCAATCCACTCCAGTATTCTTGCCTGGAGAATCCCATGGACAGAGGAGCCTGACATGCTACGGTTCATGGGGTCGCAAAGAATCGGACACAACTGAAGCAACTTAGCATTAGCAGTGGTAGGTGGAATCACTGACAAAGTAGTGCAACTGTAAAACTTTGGCCAGCAGTGAACAGGAGTGGAACGCTAGTGGAAGGGAATGCACTGGAGGGAATGCCGCATCCCGGGCACCCAGAGATTCAGGGAAAGTAGTCATTTAAGGACAGTAAAACAATGGGTTTTACTGGCCGCTATCAATGTATTAGGGAGAGACAAGAAAGGCTGAGAGTGATTAATCACCAATTTGAGAGGCGAGATCTCCTGGGGCTAAGGCCTAGAACTTAAATTACAAGGTAGCAGAGCTCCAGTGAAGACAGAATTCTCAGTCCTAACAAGTCAGCTGGAGAAGGCAATGGCAACCCACTCCAGTGCTCTTGCCTGGAAAATCCCATGGATGGAGGAGCCTGGTGGGCTGCAGTCCATGGGGTCGCAAAGAGTCGGACATGACTGAGCGACTTCACTTTCACTTTTCACTTTCATGCACTGGAGAAGGAAATGGCAACCCACTCCAGTATTCTTGCCTGGAGGATCCCAGGGATGGGGGAGCCTGGTGGGCCACCATCTACGGGGTCGCACAGAGTCAGACATGACTAAAGTGCCTTAGCAGCAGCAGTAGCAGCAGCAACAAGTCAGCTATGTCAAAGTCATGGCCTTAATTGAAAAGGAATGAGATCCTGAGATATGGGATGAGGACCTGTGGGTCAATGTCCTTGTAAATCTTGACTCTCCAGGTGTCCTCTGAATCCTTTGGCCTCCAGAATGGGCCCGCTCTCCAGGTTAAAATTTAGCACTTCTAGCTTTTGAAGTTGATACAGAGATTTTCGCCTTATAAGAAAACACTTCCTATAGATATACACCACTGTGTATAAAATAAACAATAGATTTACTATACAGAACATAGAACTATATTCAATATCTTGTAATAATCTATAATGGAAAATAATCTGAAGCTGTACACCTGAAACTAACACAATATTTGAAATCAAGTAAAGTTTAATAAATAAAATTAAAAAAATTTTTTTTCCTCAAAGGATCTTAACCTACTCTGCCACCTTCACTCTCCACCCAAAAACCAATAACTTGAGTTAAGTCACAACATAAGCAATGAGAAGAAAAAGACATTATGTCTCAAAAAGCTGTATTGGTAGAAGCTGGAAGAATATAGAGAGAGCCTGGGTATATGTGGTCAAGGGGGGCTAAGAATATAAATTGGAGGAGGAAGAATTCATTCCAAAGAGAGCATTCACCTGTGACATAGGAGTTTATTCAGGCAAGAACCCCAGTTGTTGCCATCACACTGCTAGAATGACACTGGGAAGTTTGGAGAAAATATCCTAAATCAGTCTTCGGCATCAATGATAACATATTAATCACACTAGGTGAGCAGGAAGTGTCAGTAAACTGAAGGCCTTGGTGAGATGCTTGTGCATCAGAGGGTGGGAGTTAAGCCCTACAAAGATCCAGGGCTCTTCTATATCAGTGAAGTTTTTAGGGGTGTAGAGGATGGGCTATGCTGGGACATTCTCTCCAAAGTAAAGGGCAAATTTTCATTTCATGCCTTCCACTACTGAGAAGGAAACACAATGCCTGGCAGGCCCTTAGGGCTCTTCAGGCAGCCTTATCCACGCTCATGAATACTGCTTTGGCCCTTTTGCTGGTAACTAAGAATTGATGCTTTTGAACTGTGGTGTTGGAGAAGACTCTTGAGAGTCCCTTGGACTGCAAGGAGATCCAACCAGTCCATTCTGAAGGAGATCAGCCCTGGGATTTCTTTGGAAGGAATGATGCTAAAGCTGAAACTCCAGTACTTTGGCCACCTCATGCAAAGAGTTGACTCATTGGAAAAGACTCTGATGCTGGGAGGGATTGGGGGCAGGAGGAGAAGGGGACGACAGAGGATGAGATGGCTGGATGGCATCACTGACTTGATGGACGTTAGTCTCAGTGAACTCCGGGAGTTGGTGATGGACAGGGAGGCCTGGTGTGCTGCGATTCATGAGGTCGCAAAGAGTCGGACACGACTGAGCAACTGAACTGAACTGAACTGAAGAAGACTTCTAGGGCTTTCCTGGTGGCTCGGTGGTAAAGAATGCATCTGCCAATATAAGAGACACAGGAGACCGGGGTTTGATTCCTGGGTCAAGAAGATCCCCTGGAGGAGGAAATGGCAACCCACTCCAATATTCTTGACTGGGAAATCCCATGGACAGAGGAGCCTGGCGGGCAACAGTCCATGGGGTCACAAAAAGTTAGACACGACTTAGTGACTAAATAACTACAACAGCAAGACTTCTAGCTTTGACTGGGGCTTTGAAACAAGTCCAGAATGTGGTGACTACAGTCCTGCCTCTTGAGCCTTTCTAGCCAGCAGACCAGTGCATTTGAAGTTGTTTGCATTGCCTTGGAAACCCCCTTTCCATCACCTTCTAGCATCTTCAATGAAGGGGTACCTCCTACCGCTGGTGCGAGAGGCAGTGGAGTTTCATGTTCAGATTCTTGTGCTACAAAATGAAGACTCTAATATAAAAGTTAAACCCCCAGGCAACAGAGAACCTAAATACCCTGGAAACTTTCAGAAAACTAGAGAAATAGAGCCCAAATTGGATTGGGCAGAGGGACCTCAGCAGACAATAGGTTGCACGTCCAATTCCTCATTATTCATATTAGGAAGGCGGGGAGGAGCTGTTCAAAAAGAAAGAGCCAAATGAGTTATAAAAGGCAACAAAACATTAATGCTTTTCACAACTGTTCTCCAACAATTTGCATAGAAAATATAAAGGTGCTGCTAAAGCTTTAACCCACGTTTCCTGACTAGGGGGTAAAAATTGGGATCCTGATATAAAAATCATATTTCTCTGGCTCTTCTCCCAGATACCAGGTGGCATCACTGTTTCCCTCCTCTGGCTCTGTTCCACCTCCCTGGGATTCTGTCTGGCCAAGGCAGCCAATGCCGGGGACCCCAAAGCACTTGATTTCTACTGCAGATGCCCTTGCTGTCCCAGGGGCAGGGCAGCCCCTGCCAAGGCTGCCAGTCCCCACACTGCCACTGCAGCTGCTGCCCTTTGGGCTGTCAGAGCCCCACAGACAACCCAGCTAAACTGTCGTCACGGCCTTGACCTCCCTCCATCACAGCCTTCCCCCAAGACAGGAACTGAGCTACCCTGGGTAACCTATACTCACTTGTACTCAGCAGTACCGTACGTAATGATGTGATACCCAGAGGGGATCAGTTTTAAACACCCTTCCATCTGATCAAATTATTCTCAGTAATAATCATGAAACAGAACAAACAGTGATAATGGCCAGGAGAGAAATGCAGCAGGGAAAAGTTTCCTTTTTTTGTAGTTTGTATGTATCATAGGCCTGTCCTATAGATAAATACAGAAGGAAAACAGAAGGAAAGATTATAGCAAAAGAAAAAGATAAAAAGAATGTTTTTAATCCCATAAACATATTTTTCCATTTTATTACAAATTTTTTCAAGCATATAGCAAAATTGAAGAAGTTTTAATGAACATATACACCTAGCACATAGATTTTTACCAGTAAAAATTTACAATCCTTGACTTATCAGATAGTTACCCACTTATCTGTTTCTCTCTCCACCTATCAATCTTATCTTTCATATTTAAATAAACTAGTTTAAACTGGTGTTAGATTTACAGAAAAGTTGTAAAAATAAGTACAGAGCTTTGCCATATACTCTCACCCATTTCCCCCTATTATTAACAGCTTACATTTGTATGATACATTTGTTAACGAGCAAATTTGGAAAACCCAGCAGTGGCCACAGGACTGGAAAAAGTCAGTTTTCATTGCAATCCCAAAGAAAGGCAATGCCAAAGAATGCTCAAACTACCATACAATTGCATTCATCTCACACGCTAGTAAAGTAATGCTCAAAATTCTCCAAGCCAGGCTTCAGCAATATGTGAACCGTGAACTTCCTGATGTTCAAGCTGGTTTTAGAAAAGGCAGAGGAACCAGAGATCAAATTGTCAACATCCACTGGATCATGGAAAAAGCAAGAGAGTTCCAGAAAAACATCTATTTCTGCTTTAGTGACTATGCCAAAGCCTTTGATTGCGTGGATCACAATAAACTGTGGAAAATTCTGAAAGAGATGGGAATACCAGACCACCTGATCTGCCTCTTGAGAAATTTGTTTGCAGGTCAGGAAGCAACAGTTAGAACTGGACATGGAACAACAGACTGGTTCCAAATAGGAAAAGGAGTTTGTCAAGGCTGTATATTGTTACCCTGTTTATTTAACTTCTATGCAGAGTACATCATGAGAAACGCTGGACTGGAAGAAACACAAGCTGGAATCAAGATTGCCGGGAGAAATATCATAACCTCAGATATGCAGATGACACCACCCTTATGGCAGAAAGTGAAGAGGAACTCAAAAGCCTCTTGATGAAAGTGAAAGTGGAGAGTGAAAAAATTGGCTTAAAGCTCAACATTCAGAAAACGAAGATCATGGCATCCGGTCCCATCACTTCATGGGAAATAGATGGGGAAACAGTGGAAACAGTGTCAGACTTTATTTTATTTTATTTTTTTTTTCTGGGCTCCAAAATCACTGCAGATGGTGACTGCAGCCATGAAATTAAGAGACGCTTACTCCTTGGAAGGAAAGTTATGACCAACCTAGATAGCATATGCAAAAGCAGAGACATTACTTTGCCAACAAAGGTTCATCTAGTCAAGGCTATGGTTTTTCCTGTGGTCATGTATGGATGTGAGAGTTGGGCTGTGAAGAAGGCTGAGCGCCGAAGAATGGATGCTTTTGAACTGTGGTGTTGGAGAAGACTCTTGAGAGTCCCTTGGACTGCAAGGAGATCCAACCAGTCCATTCTGAAGGAGATCAGCCCTGGGATTTCTTTGGAAGGAATGATGCTAAAGCTGAAACTCCAGTACTTTGGCCACCTCATGCGAAGAGTTGACTCATTGGAAAAGACTCTGATGCTGGGAGGGATTGGGGGCAGGAGGAAAAGGGGACGACAGAGGATGAGATGGCTGGATGACATCACTGACTCGATGGACATGAGTTTGAGTAAACCCCGGGAGTTGGTGATGGACAGGGAGGCCTGGCGTGCTGCGATTCATGGGGTCGAAAAGAGTCAGACAGGACTGAGCGACTGATCTGATCTGATCTGAATGAAAAAATATTGCCATCTCTTTTTAAGCTAAACTCAAACTTTATTCAGATTTTTTCTAGTTTTTTCCATAATATCCTTTCTCTGTTCCAGGATCCTATTTATAATATTACATTACATTTAGTGGCCTTGTCTCCCTAGGCTCCTCTGGGCCATAACAGTTTCTCAGACTTTCCTTGTTTTCAATGACCTTGACAGTTTTGAGCAGTACTGGTCAGGTATTTTGTAGATTGTTCCCCAGTCTGATGTTTTTTCTCATGGTTCTCCTGGTGTTACAGGTTTTGGGGAAGAAGACCACAGAAATCAAGTCATTCTCAATACCTAATGATCAAAAGTCCATGCTATCCACATGATTTATTACTGATAGTGTTCACTCTGATCACCTGGCCAAAGTAGTGTTTGCTAGGTTTCTTCATTGTGGGGCTACTTTCCCCCCTCCTTTTTCTTTTTTTCTTTCTTTTTCAATATACATATATTTTGGCCACACTGTGAAGCATGTTGGATCTTAGTTCCCTGACCAGGGATCAAACCCTCGTCCTTTGCATTGGAAGCTTGGAGTCTTCACGTCTGGACCACCAGGGGAGTCTCCTTCCCTCTCCTTTTCATACTGTGCTCTTTGGAAGCAAATCACTTAGTGTAACCCATGCTTAACAAGTGGAAAGGGGATTATTTAGGATTCTTTTGTATGGGGGAGATTTGTCTCTTCTCACCCATTTTATTTATTCAATCATTTATTTATATTTGTATTATAGGCCCTTGGATATTTATTTTATGCTTTGGATTAAATCTTTTTTTTGCCCCAATTTTTCCAGCTTTGGCCTTTGGGAGCTCCTGCAATTAGCATTGGTGTCCCTTTGATGTATACTCAGTTTTATTATTATTATTATTTTGAGTGTTTCCTTATTTTCTAGCACTATAAGATGCCCCAGGCTCATCATATATATTCCCAGACTCAGTCCTAAAATCAGCCATTTTTCCAAGGAGTCCTGGTTCCTTTTTTTATAGAATGGTGTCAGAAACCAAGATCTGGGCACTGTGGCTGCTTGTTACTACTAAAATGTGGTTGTTTTAGTGCTGCTGAGCCCTTTCAGCAGACAGAGCTAAGAAATACATGCATGTGTACTAAACTGCATACAAGAACATATCTAGATATGTAGATATAGATTATTATGTTATGTCATATATATATGTATATATGTATATATATATATGGATACAAGTTTGGAGAAGGCAATGGCACCCCACTCTAGTACTCTTGCCTGGAAAATCCCATGGATGGAGGAGCCTGGTAGGCTGCAGTCCATGGGGTCGCTAGGAGTCGGACGCGACTGAGCGACTTCACTTTCACTTTTCACTTTCATGCATTGAAGAAGGAAATGGCAACCCACTCCAGTGTTCTTGCCTGGAGAATCCCAGGGACGGGGGAGCCTGGTGGGCTGCCGTCTCTGGGGTCGAACAGAGTCAAACATGACTGAAGCGACTTAACAGCAGCAGGATACAAGTTAAATCTGTGTCCATCAATATCTACATTGAGATTATTAACATGAGTTCATACGAATGTCTCCCAGTCTAATCCAAAACCACAGGGCTCATTCTAGCCTCCTCTCTTTGCTTATCTGTAACCTCTCTCACTGATAATGGGGACTGTGGCTCCCACCACTCGTCAGTCATTTAATTATTCTCTCACACACATATAGCAGTTTTGGAACTTGTTCCCCTGAAGAAGCACCTTTACCAACCATAACATAGTGTGATGTACTGTTTCTTCTGTCTTTAGTCTTTCAGTTTCCAGTCATTTCCAAAGCTAGGTAGGTCAGCATCTCTTTTCCCCCATTTCTGTAGTGAGGATATATTGCATAATAGTGATACAGTTAGACTCTCTGGTCACAGGCTATATTCCATCCCAGGATTCTCCCTCTCTTTTAGTTGATTTTTTAAAAATTTGTATACATTACGGTTCACACATGTTCTGTAAAGTTCTGTGTTAGTTGCTCAGTCCTGTCTGATTCTTTGCGACCCCATGGACTATAGCCCACCAGGCTCCTCTGTCCTAGGAATTCTTCAGGCATGAACACTGGAGTGGGTAACCATTCCCTTCTCCAGGGGATCTTCCCGACCCAGGGATTGAACCCAGGTCTCCTGCATAGCAGGCAAATTCTTTACCATCTGATCCACCAGGGAAATTCCAAAGAAGTCACCTCCCTGTCATGGAATTGAACCCTGGTCTCACATGTGACAGGCGGGGATACCCATAGCTGGGTTTCTACAAAGGGATAGTGCCATGTAGCTACCACTACAGTAACTCACAGAATAGTTTCATGGTCCTACAAATCCCCTTTTCATAACCTGCTTGGTCCTCCTCTCTTCCCAAATCCCTAGCAATGACCGGTTGACCTGTTTTCCATCTCTAAAGAGTTTTGCCTTTTCCAGAATGTAAACTACCGTTCTGGCTTCTTTCACTTGGCAATATGCATTTAAGATCCACTCATGTTGTTCCATGGATGAACTCTTGTTCCTTTGGGAAAAAAAAAAAAAAAAGAAAAAGCATATGCCAATTTTTGTTCAAGCTCAATAATAAGTAATAACATTTTGAGACTTAATATCTGCAAATTGGTTAATGACTTCATCAAACTTGATCTGTGCTTCTTCATGTTCAAAAGACGGTACAACCTGATTTGACAATCTACCTACTCACAGTTGATCAAATAACACTTTTTATTCATTTTAACTTTGAAAAGTTTCTTTCACATAAAATATGTGCACATTTCACAGAAAATATGAAACCTTACCACTGTTAGAGCTATAGGAAAAGATGTTCAATTTCACTCTAAGAGAAATGCATGTTAGATCATGCAATTTACGCTTCTCACATGGCCAAAGATCAAAGAGTTTGATGACATAAATGTAGGTGAGAAGGTGAGAAAGAAAGAACTTCAATATATTGTAGATAGAAGTGTAAACTGGAGTATCCTTTAGAATTATGACAATAGCTACCAAAATTACAAACGCACATGCCTTTTGACTCTGTATTCTACCTATAGGATTTTTTTTTTTCCTGTAGAGAAGCTTATCTATGTGTGAAGTGAGGTATGTAAAGATTATTTACTGTAGCATTTCTGTAATGGCCTGTAATTAGAAACAAGATAAATGTCCATCCATGAAGGACAGAATAATCAAATTAAGTCAAATCGGGTCAATTCAAATTACACACTGTCATTAAAAAGATTATATGAAAAGATCTTTCAGATATAACAAGTGAGGAATGCAAGATGCAGAACAGTGAGTATAGTATTTGTACTAGGGCTTTTTAGAGAAATAGAACCAATAGGATGAATATACGGATAGATCAACGGACACGAATGAGAAGATTATAGGCACTGGCTCATGGGATTATGCAGGGTGTGAAATCCCATGATCTGCCATCTGCAAGCTGGAGAACCAAGAAAGCCGGTAGTGTGTGATTCTGTCTGAGCACAAAAACCTAAGCAATAGATGAGAAAAAACATTCTAAGAATATGGGAGGAATTTTTTTTATCGAGGATTGGGCCTGAAAGTCATCTTAGACCTTCTTTTTCTCTGCATCTACATATCTATGAATCATTAAATCTTAGCAATGTAACTATCAGAAGATATCACATATCTCAACTTTCTTCCACAACTTCCCTGGTCTAATCTACCACCAGTCACTACCCCAGACTGGCAGCCCTGAATCCCTTCATTCTAAATTAGCATCCTTAGAAGTCTCTATTCTGTCTCACAGAACTCTTTATCTTCATAACTCTTGTCCATGTATAAAAATACTTATTGGTGTACTTGTTTGATTAATGCCTCTTTCCCCAACTGGACTATAAGCTCCAAGAAGTCAGAGAACATGTCTGCTTTGCTTATCACTATATGCCCAGCTCAAACTTCTGTGTTGGGTAAATGAATGAACTTGATTATGGAACTCATTGAATAAACATAGTTGTGTATATAAGGGGAATACTTTATAACTGTATTGAGGAGAATATTATTCTGACAATAATATAAACTGTCAGAAGCAGCTGTGTATTTGGTCATGGAAAACAGTCTAGAAAAGACACTAGTTTTTGTCAGTTTCTGACCTCCGCAAGTGTGCCATGCTTTGAGAGCTGTCAGCCTAGATCCTCCAACAAAGTGTGGCTTCAATACCAGTAAAGTGAACAATTTTCCTTTTCGTTGTTTCACTCTATTCTGCCTTTGTGTGCAAGAGCAAAGAGCTTCTTATTTGAAGAAGTGAGGTCAAAGAAGGCTATATATATATGTGTGTGTGTGTGTGTATACATATATATATATATATTTTTTTTTTAGCAGCACCTCCCTTGCAAGTCTGTACAGGCTGAATATGAACTGGGTGGAGTTCATGGTGAAGTTTTGCTTCAGGAATTTCCTGAAATAACTCTCCACTAAAATTCGGCTCTCATAATTGAAGATTACATTGACCTCATGCACTGCTAGGGCACATTTAAAAATTTTCTGGGACTCAAAACCATCATGAAGAAGTTTCCAGCGAATTTGTTACCAGGTTTTAATGACCAAGAGAGCTTTGTACACATTTTTTCGTGTTCCATTGTGATAACTGTAATGCGTTATAATAATTTATGTGTCAGTCTCTCCTACCTTTGTTCTGTGCCCTCTTCAAGGACAGGAATATAATGGGAACTCCATAAATATGTCTTAGATGAATAATCTGACTTTAGTACCTGAATTTGCCTCTGGGAGGAAAATTTTATTCTAGGGAGAACAGTTCTAGTCCAATTCACCACTTATTAGCTCTGTAACTCCGGATGGGTCATTTAATCTTTCTTCATTTTCCTCCCTTTTAAATAATTATGAAAAATGTAAAGCTACAGAAAAATATAAAGAATGATACAATGAACCCAGTTAATTTCTATCTACCACCCATTTTTTATAAAATTGTAATACTTTTATCAATTATAACGGAGAGAACACTATATGTTTATCAAATCCTATTTCATTTTCCTCTTCCTGGGACACTCAAAAAAACTTCATTTCTTAGCCTCCTTTGCAGGCAGATTGGGAGCAGAAGACTAGTTCTACCAGTGGGCTGTAAACAGATGTGGTGTGTGTATAAGTTCCAAAGTAAGCATCAGTTCAGTCGCTCAGTTGTGTCCGACTCTTTGCGACCCCATGAATTGCAGCATGCCAGGCCTCCCTGTCCATTACCAACTCCCAGAGTTCACTCAAACTCATGTCCATCGAGCCGGTGATGCCATCTAGCCATCTCATCCTCTGTCGTCCCCTTAATTCTCTGAGCTCTCTTTCCTGCTGCAGAGACTGTGGAAGCCACGCTTTAAAATGGTAGTACTGGAAGATCTGGATCCTCCATGAGCCTGGGTGATGGACGTAGCCCTGAATGACTGTACAGGTCAGTGTTTGAGAATCTCTCTTGCTCTACGTCTTCATCGACATTGAGTTTTCTTAGCTTTTAAAGCTTTTCTGCCAGTTTGAAGATACGGAATCAGTGTTTTAAATTGCGTTCTGCTGATTATGAGTGATGCTGGAGAATGCGATGGCACCCCACTCCAGTACTCTTGCCTAGAAAATCCCGTGGATGGAGGAACCTGGTAGGCTGCAGTCCAATGGGTCGCGAAGAGTAGGACACGACTGATCGATTTCACTTTCACTTTTCACTTGCATGCATTGGAGAAGGCAATGGCAACCCACTCCAGTGTTCTTGCCTGGAGAATCCCAGGGATGGGGGAGCCTGGTAGGCTGCCATCTATGGGGTCACACAGAGTCGGACACGACTAAAGCAACTTAGCAGCTTAGCAGCAGCAAGCATCTTTTCAAATGCTTGTTTGTCCTTGAGTTCTTCTGAGACTGCCTGTTCCTTTGTGATGGAGGTGGTGGGCTTCCTTATTCTAGTGTTTTGTGGAAATACATTTTTAGTTTGGAAATTAATCTTTTATCAGTTACATTCACTGGAAATACCTTCTCCAAATATGTGGCTTATCTTTTTACTTTGCTTAAAATATTTTTGTTAGGTAGAAATTTATGTTTATTAATCTGCTGCTGCTGTTTTATGTGAGAGTTCTTTCCTGTCTCATGGTTGTTAAGATATTTTCTGTATTTCTTTTTGAAAGTTGTAAAAACTTTTCATTTTTAAGCATTTGATCCATCTGTAAAAGTTTCTGAGCCTGTATGCATGTGTTTGTGTGTGTGTAGTAAGTTATGAACTTTGTTTTCCCATAAAAATACCCAATTTCTCAGGGCTTTTTGTCCATTTTTTGGCCATGATGCTCAGCTTATGGGATCTCAGTTCCCCAGCCAGTGACTGAACCTGGGCCATGGCAGTGACAGCCTGGAATCCTAACCACCAGGCCACCAGGGAACTCCCTTCAAGACCATTTATTGACTAGTCTATCTTTTCAATTGATGGTAATACAATTTTGCCATATATCAAATTTCCATTTATGTAGGGTTCTGTTTATAGGCCCTTTACTCTGTTTCACTGGGCTATGCTGTCTTAATTGCTATAATCCTATAGGTCTTGATACCTGGTAGTTTGGATATTCCTCTATCTTGATCTTCATTACTGTCTCATCTATTGTTGAGCCTTTTTGTTTCAATGTAAACTTTGGGTTGAGATTGTCATACTCTACAAATAACCTGAGGTTTTATACTATTACATTTTCTGGTTAGTACCAATGATGCATAGAAATTCTATTGATTTTCATATGTTGATTTTGTATCCAGAAGTCTTTTGCCCTGATATCAATTATATGTAGACTTTTTAGAATTTATAGATAAGCTACAGACCATAAATAAAAACAGCTTTGGTTCTTCCTTTCCAGTTCTTATATTGTTTTTATACATTATTAAATCAAAATGGTTAACTTTATTCTTTATTTTAATAAAAATGTCTTTAGTGGTTCACAAGTATTTGTTTGCTCTTTTTTTCTCTCCCTATGCTGTTTTGGTGGGTATACTTAAGCTAAGGAAGTATATTCAAACTTTTTATGCTTCAGTCTCATTTGTAATATGTAGATATCATCACCTATTTCATCTGTTTTTTTAGGCTATAGTGAGGATTAAATGAGATACCTTCTAGAAAAGACCTTTGAAAATAGTAAAGTAGTATATTCAAATGTTAGTTTGTGTGTGTGTGTGTATTTTTGTTCACTGCTGTATCCTCAGCACCTAGAACATTTTCTGGGACAAAGTTAGTGCTCAATGAATATGTGTTGAGTGATTGTGAAGAAAAAGCTAAAATTAAACAAATGTTTCATGTAAAGAAATATTTCCTTACATTGTAGCAGAGATGACAACAAGGGCATTCACGCTGCCACTCCCTGTACCAGTGGCAGAAGCCAATAAAGTATCTCAGAATCCCTTCTGAACTTGATCACTGAAACTCAGAACCCGGTCCAACTCAGTGTTCTAGTCAGCCATTTCTAACCCATTGTAGTTGGCATATGAAAAAGAACTTGTTTGCCAATTGTGCCTTAATAATAAAGCCAAACCAATAATATTTAATCTCTACTTGATTGGACATTGGGGACTGCTTGAAATAGAGGTTAAGTATTCACAAAGGTAGAAATCCACAGGAGGGCTACATAGCAACCAGCACACAGAAATTCCATTCTGTTTAGTTAGTTTATTTTTCTCACATCTTTCTTCAAAAGTGTAATACACAATGATATCTTTCCTTTTTGTTAGTAAAATGCTTTGTTCATAAGTTTATCTTCAATATTATATTGCTAGCTAGAAATGAATTATGAGTATGATTTTAATAATTACCCTAGTTTTTAAAAAGTTTTTCTAGCAAAGCTTACTGAATCTTCTATTTCTGATAGGTAGAAATTGAAGCGAATCATAATAAATCATCCTCTTCCATACAAGAATAGATAAGCACCAAATTTCCAAAGTAATTGCTTTATTTTATACATTTACATGCTTCTCATAGGGCTTCAGAAGTGGCTCCATCGGTAAAGAATCTGCCTGCAATGCCAGAGACAGACGTGGGTTCGATCCCTGGGTTGGGAAGATCTCCTGGAGGCGGAAATGGCAACCCACTCCAGTATTCTTGCCTGGAAAAATCCCATGGACAGAGGAGTCTGGCAGGCTACAGTCTATGGTGTTGCAGAGAATTCGACGCCACTTGGAGACTAAACCACCACCGCCATTGCTTCTCATCTATTTGCCGTTTTCACAACTTCTCATGTTATTAATCGGAGAAGGCAATGGCACCCCACTCCAGTACTCTTGCCTGGAAAATCCCATGGACGGAGGATCCTGGTAGGCTGCAGTCCATGGGGTCGCTAAGAGTCGGACACTACTGAGCGACTTCACTTTCTCTTTTCACCTTCATGCATTGGAGAAGGAAATGGCAACCCACTCCAGTGTTCTTGCCTGGAGAATCCCTGGGACGGGGGAGCTTGCTGGGCTGCCGTCTATGGGGTCGCACAGAGTCGGACACGACTGAAGTGACTTAGCATAGCATAGCATGTTATTAATCTACAGTTTCATGTCAAGAGAGACCGGTTGTGCTTCTCTTCCCGAACATTTCCACCTGTCACTTTCCTCCCACTTATCACAAACCCCTGACAATTTTTGCGCTAGAATATACAAAATTTGGAGCTTAAAAATAGAACTGTAAAGTGTGTGCCCTGGAAGGACACATTCATTTACTGCGAGGTAGGTGACCAGTGAAACACCTGAAAAGATCTGTGATTTTCCTGTGGTCCCTGATGCCTGTTATTTCTCACTTCTTGGTTCCTGGAGAAATGAACATGTTCCAACTCTGCACTCTGCTACTGGGCTTTTAGGAAATGTATCATAACATTAAAAAAATTCAGATGCTATTTTCTCCACCAACCTACTTTGCCAAAATCAAGCCTGGAGTCTTTTATGAAAGATTAACATTTCAAAGCTACCACTTTGCAGCAAAGGGCATATATCATTATTTTGTTCTAATCTGCAACCACCTGACAGGCTCAAGAAGCAATCATGGCTAAGAACCAGAATCTCAGATATTGTATAAGTCATTGTTGCTTTCCAATTTAGATTTAGCTGATTCAAAGCTAGCAAGAAAGGAAATTTGCATGAGAGAATATTATTTGAAAACAGAGTTCACAGTAGTATGCTTTATATATATACACACACATACATATGTGTGTCTATATGACATTAGGCAAATTATCCAAGGCCTCAAATTTCCTCTTCTGGAAAATGGAGATAATAGCATCCATCTATCTCATAGGATTACAAAAGTGAAAGCGTTAGTCACTCAGTTGTGTCCAACTCTTTGCAACCCCATGGACTGTAGCCCATCAGGCTCCTCCATCCATGGGATTTTCCAGACATAAGATTATGGTGGGTGTTAAATGAGATTATCTATGCCAAGTGCACAGCACAGCACCTGGTAAGAATGTGTACCATAATATATAGCTTATGTAGCAGTGTATAATTATCCATTTTTTAGAGCAAAGGTTGGATAGATATAAACCTAAGTCTTAACAATGGTTATTTGCAGGGGCGGGTATTACAGGTGATTTCTATTTTCTTTCCTTTGTTTTGATACTATTTCTAAAATTTCTCCCATGAGTCTATATTACTTTTTTTTTTTAAATAAGAAGTCAGTGTCCCTTTTGTACTGACTACCAAAGTAGTTAGGAGGTTCTCACTTACTGGAATTATGGGGCATATAAATGAGTGTCTGGAACTGCCTGTGGTAGGTCATCATAATGGTCCCCAATGAATCCAAGTGTCCATGTCCCTTTCCAAATGTGATTTTGCTGCTCCTCCCATCAACAAAATGAGTCCAATTTTCCACCACTTGAAACTGAGCTGGCTTTGTGACTTGCTCTGACTAATAGAACATGACAGAAGCAATGCTGTGTGAATTTCAGGACACATATCTTAAGAGAACTTGCAGCTTCTGCCTTTGCTATCTTGCAACCCTGAGATGCTTCATGCTGTGCAGACGCCCAGTTTAGCACACCTGGAGGACAGCCATTGGGCCCCGAAATACAGCCAGCGTCAACTGCCAGACACGTGAGTGAGACCATCCTGGACTCTGTCGCTCCAGGCAAGTGGTCAGATGACTACAGCCACACAAGTGACCACAACTGAGCCTGAGAAGTAGACATCTATTCAATATACAATATTGAGAGACACAGTATAATATGGATATTTTAAATTGCCTTGTGTTGGGTTGATTTGTTACATAGCCATGGGTATCTGAAACACTGCTCTTCATAGATGCCTAGGTTGCCCTACTTCATAGTGGATGCTGCAGAAAGAAGGGTTTCTCTCCAAACATATTCATTGTACAGTTGCAGAGAGTAAAAAAAAAAGTCTTCCTTTTATCTTTGCTTTGTTATCTGAAGTTAAGCTTGTGTGCGTGTGCCTGCTCAGTTGCTCAGTTGTGTCCAGCTCTTTGCAACTCCATGGACTGCAGCCTGCCAAGCTCCTGTGTCCATGGAGCTTTGCAGGCAAGAATATGGGAGTGGGTTGCCATTTCCTTCTCCAGGAGATCTTCCTGACCCAGGGATTGAGCCACATCTCTTGCATTGGCAGGTGGATTTTTTACCATTGGAGCCACCTGAATTTAAGCTTGCTGCTGCTGCTGCTGCTGCTGCTAAGTCGCTTCAGTCGTGTCCGACTCTGTGTGACCCCATAGATGGCAGCCCACCAGGCTCCCTTGTCCCTGGGATTCTCCAGGCAAGAACACTGTTGTAAATCGATATGATTGTCCCTTAGTGTATGAAATTGAGGATTTCCTTAATCACCTATGCCAGGGGCAAGAGTGCTCATTGCCAGGGGTCAGTGTTGGAAACTTTTGATAAACGTTGTTTCACTCTTAATTTCTTGTGTGTCCCTCATTTTTTCTGGGGCTACCCTGACTTGGATATCAAGGGCCAAAACATTCATTCATTCGTTATAAGTTCAGTTCAGTTCAGTTGCTCAATTGTGTCCAACTCTTTGCGACCCCATGAATTGCAGCACGCCAGGCCTCCCTGTCTGCTGGGGTCCAGCCTTGGCTGATCCAGGGAGTTCGAAGCGGGGACGGCGTCGGTGAGGATCAGGATACAATAGCTTCAATTAGATATTAATTAAAGATGTAAAGAGTAATAGAATGAGGATAGCTCAGTAGGAAAATTCAGTGGAGAAAAGAGGCTGAGTAGCTTGGTTTTCGCGGGAGACCAATAAAACTTCAAGACAAGAAGCTTGCACCACTTACGTAGGCCACAGGCGTCCTTCCGTTCTCCCGAAGGAGAGGAGACACTGAGGCCTCCCTGGTCGGATCTTAGAAGCCCAGGCAAAATTAGTAAGCTTGGTGGGTTCGGCGGTCCAGATGGAGACTCAGCCAGAGTGAGAGAGAGAGAGACATGGGGAGACTGGTATTTCGAGAAACTGATCCCAATTCTTTATTTTCCATGGTCTACTTTTATACACTGAGATGTTATGCAAAAGTCACGCGGGGTCAGCAGTCCTGACTTTTATCAAAGTCAGGTGCTTCATACAAATGTATACAGAGGTCTTAGGGGTGTTACATCATCTTCTGGCCAGGGGGCCTGCTGACAATTTATGACCCTCTCCTTGTGACAGTGGTCAGTCAACCAGGACACTTTTTCTCCAGGGGTGATTATTCTTAAAACAGACGCCACCCAAATAAAGTTACATTCCTATAGGGTGAGGGTGTAGTGGGTTTTAGTTAAGGGAAGAATTTACTTAGCCTAAGGTCTAATGTGGTTAATATCAAAGGTTAATACTTATTTCTTCTATATATTCATTAATGTGTGTAAGGGCAGGGGATGTGGAGACTTAGCAACAAACATTGGCTCAACAAATGAAAAACCCTTCACCAATACAATTTCTAATCAGCCCATTATACTTATACTAATAGTTTTCTAACTTTTCTAAGGAACCTGTTCTTAGAAGGTTTAAAGCATCTCATGCCTCTCACGGTTGGGAGGCTGTGAGCAATCACATGTGGCCGGACAAGCCTGTCAGGTAGGCTAGAGAACCTTCAGAGGAGTTTGTAGGTTAAAACACTCTTGTCACTCCCAGGAGTTTTTATTAACTGGAGCTCTAAGTTAACTCCTTCTCTGAAAGAGGTGGTGGGGGACAGCCCCCCGTAAAGTCAGAGGTATAGATGAGCACAAAGTAGTAAAGTAGGCAGGCTCTGCTTATGGGGGTAGATGCTCGAGGATTTCCAGGGGGGCTCCTGAGGCTCGATCCTGCCTTTGCGTAAGTTGAGCCCCCTTCCTCATGACCTTTGCCATGGGTGGAGTGCCTCACTCTGGCCCCCAACACCTGTCCATCACTAACTCCCAGAGTTTACTCAAACTCACATCCATCGAGTCGGTGATGCCATCCAGCCATCTCATCCTCTGTCATCCCCTTTTTCTCCTGCCCCCAATCCCTCCCAGCATCAGAGTCTTTTCCAATGAGTCAACTCTTCGCATGAGGTGGCCAAAGTACTGGACTTTCAGCTTTAGCATCATTCCTTCCAAAGAACACCCAGGACTGATCTCCTTCAGAATGGACTGGTTGGATTTCCTTGCAGTCCAAGGGACTCTCAAGAGTATGCTACTCCTTAAATATTTGTTGAGCACACTGAGACTGGGTGAAGCTATAAAGGAAAACAGATGACTTTAAGGCATGGTCACTGGTCTCCAGGACAGGAAGACAAGATATGCAGATAATGTTACTAGAAACTAATACATGCTACAGCACAGAGTGAATTACATACAACTCATCCAGCATATGAGTGTAGGGGAGAAAGCCTTCCAATTATAAGGGTCCGGATTGGGTGTATAGGAAACACACAATTTGACTTTAGCCTTAAAGACTGAATTAAGAATTTGGTGGAGGTGAGATAGTAAACATTCCTCTGGACAAGGAAATATTCACAAACAAAAGACAGGAAGGAGAGACATACAAGACACAAGAGAGGTGTCCAGAATACAAATTTAACTGAAGTGGAGGGTTCATTGACTGATTCATTTATTGATTTAACCAGTGTTTACTGAAGGCCTGCTAAGTGTCAGACACTCTGTTAGTCTCTGAAGAAAATATCTCTGAGATAAATGGCAGGTGGCTCATCTCTAAAGAATCTAGTGTGCCTGCAGCAATACACCATTGTAGTGGATAGGATGATAAGTATCAAGGCAGATAAGTCTGGAAAAGTAGGTCTGAGGCCTAACTATTGGAAGACCTTGAAAGCCAGGATTTCCCCCCTGTGGTTCAGAGAAAGCTCCACTTAAAAAAAAAGAAGGAAAAAGAAACTTTCTTTTTTTCACATTAAGCTTTCTTTGAACAGTATAATAGATAAAAATGGAATTTTTCACTCTCCATCCTTTTCCTTATGGAAGCCCCAGGGTTCCTCTACAGTTTTAGAGAACACAGCTTCAAACATGATATTATTGTGCAGGCTATATAGAGGCTTATTGAAATTCTGTGGTTAGAATCAAGAGAGTCACATAATGTATGTACAATGTCCAGTCAAAACAGATCAAAATTGTTGAGCAATTTACTAGGTAGCAGGTATCATATCTAGGGTTTCTTGTATATCATTTAATCTTTACCACAACCCCATCAGGATGGTTCTATTATTATTAATATTATCCACATTTCAGAAGGGACAAGGGGTGTTCAGAGGTGAAGTAAATTCTCCAAGTTGCTTAGAGGCCAGAATAGAGTCAATGAGACCTCAGGCTGTGTATCAAAGTAAAGCTGGGCATGAGGCCTCTAGGCTATACTTTCTCTTAATCTACTCATCACACATCAGACACTTGATTACTGGTATTTCTTAGTATTGTCATTATTTCTAGAGTACTTAAGAGCATAAGTACCTAGGAATTGCTTCATACCTTTGGATACTATCATTTTTGGATATATAAATTTAGTTAAGGCAGCTCCAGGAGATGGTGAAGGACACGGAAATCTGACCTGCTGCAGTTCATGCGGTTGCAAAGAGTCAGACACGACCAAGTGACTGAACAACAAACGCAGAAGAGTTAATGGCCAAGAATGGCTAAGTTTAAAGACAACTTGTTCCAATACAGTAAATAAGATAGCATTTACTATTTATTTACTATTCATTTGTTCTATTGGGGTGTTATACAGAATAATGAGAATATCATCTTAGTGGGTTTTGAGGTACTTATAACCATTTTCTCCATAAAGAAAAATGAAAAAAAAAAAAAAAAGGCCAAGAAAAGTACTAAGAATTGTATGGATATAACTCATAGTTAAAGAAATGTAATTTCAAACAATGAGTTTCCAGAGCTGCCAGGTGGAGTCGTTCAGCTTGGACATTGTGCAAAGGTGACTGACCAAGGGAGGAGCGGTGTGGAAATGGAGCCCTGAACGGAAAATTTTACACTCTGTTGTGGTTGGTGTGCATTTAGAAAGTTGGGGGTAGGGAGGGAACTTTTAAAATTCATTCACCCAGGCTGATGGACCAGCAGTAGCTACAAAAACTAACCCCAGATCCTACCTTGTTATTAAAAAGATTTTGGATGCTTAAAAAAATTTTTTTTCATTCACCCAGAAGGGACATCTTTTTAAAAATTCAAAGAAATGCATTCTACAGGTGTAAAGTAATATTTCCCACCTATTATCATTGGCAAAGATGAAAACCTTTTTGTTAAGCCCACAATTGGTGAGAGTGCAAGGAAAAGGGGCAGTCTCTTGCATTGATTTTAGGAATTTCTGGAATTTAAATTGGGACTGCCTTTTAGGAAATCAGTTTGGCAATATCTTAGATTAAAAAAATGTTCTCACAGCATTGATCTAGGAATTCTACTTCTATGAATCTATGCTTTAGATATACTACACGAGTGGGCAAGGATAGCATTATAAAGTGTCCTTTGCAATGTTTGTGAAAAAAACAAAAACAAAAACCCAGAAAACTATCTACATATTAGTGTAGGAAAGTCTGATTAAAAAATTATCGGGACTTCCCTGGAGGTCCAGTGGTTAAGATCCTGTGCTTCCAATGCATGGGGTGTGGATTTGATTCCTGGTCAGGGAACTAAGATCCTACATGCCTTGCGGTGCGGCCAAAAAAAAAAAAAGGTGTGTCTATATAGTGGTGTAATATGGAGCCACTAGGAAGATATCTGTATGTACTAGTATGAAAGGATATATGGAATGTATCTAAATGAAACCAATCAGATTGCACAACATTTTATATATTATACTCTCATTTGTGCAAAAAAAAAAAAGGGAACATACATGTGTGTGTTTGTGGAGCTACAGGACATTTCTGGAAGGATATATGAACAATAGTTAACAAATGATTCCTTCTGGGAAACTAGGAGAGTAGTGGTATGGATTTTAATCTTCCATTTTATATTCTGTTTGGTTGTTTATTAAAAAAAAAAAAAGATGAAAACAGACAGGAGGCGTTTTGGGTTCCATGTTCACTGACCATGAGGGTATTACATAAGGGAAATGAGTCAGAGAAAGACAAATACTGTGTGATATCACTTACACATGGAATCTAGGAGAGCTGAACTCACAGAAGGGAACAGAAGGATGGTTACCAGGGTTGGGGTGTGGGGGAAAATGGGGAGATATTGGTCAAAGAAGAACATACTTTCAACTGTAAGATGAGTAAGTTCTGAGGATCTAATGTACAGCTTTGTGATTATAGTTATTATTATATCATACACTGCTGCTGCTGCTGCTGCTAAGTCGCTTCAGTCGTGTCCAACTCTGTGCGACCCCATAGACGGCAGCCCACCAGGCCCCCCCCGCTCCCCCCCGGCCCCATCCCTGGGATTCTTTGGGCAAGAACACTGGAGTGGGTTGCCATTTCCTTCTCAATGCATGAAATACACTAGAAACTTGCTAAGAGAGTAGATCTTAAATGTTCTTACCACAGACAAGGAAATGGTAATTATGTTACATGATGGTGGTGTTAGCTAGTGCTATGGTGGTAATCATTTTGCAATATGTATATATGTATATACTGGTCATACAGTGGATTTATACAATATGTCAATTATATCTACTACAGCTGGGAATAAGGGAGTTTGAGGGAAGCCAGCTGTGAGACAGAGATAACTGTGCTGCAAGTTTATTACTTGGCATGCACAGTTGTGTTCAGCTCCTGTGAAAGGGAAGGGAAGGAAGCAGGATTGGGCAGGAAGAAGGTGGGCTATGAAATTGTCTCAACAATACTCTCAACTAAGCCTTTTGGAATCTCTGGAGCTGGAGTGGCTCTTCAGAGTTGTCCTGCATTGGAGTGAGAGGGCCAGGTAAGTCTTGATGTACCCTGGCATCAACCCGTCAATGGTAAGCCTGTCATAGGAAGATGTAACCTCGGGAGAGGAAACTCAGTGGCTGAGCCAAATCTGGTCTCCTATCATGCAAAGGAATAAGTCTCCCAGTAATTTTATTTTTGAAATTTATGGCATGCTAGATCTTAGTTTCCTGACCAGGGACTGATTGAACCTGGGCCCCCTGCAGTGGAAGTGTGGAGTCTTAACCACTGGACTGCCAGGGAAGGTCCAGTCTCTTCCTCCTAAAGAAGGAACTGAGTGGTATATTTAACAGCGTTACCGTTGAAAAGAGGAGGGCATGGCAACCCACTCCAGCATTCTTGCCTGGGGAATCCCATGGACAGAGGAGCCTGGAGAGCTACAGTCCTTAGGATTGCAAAGCATTGGATACGACTAAAGCAACTTAGCACACACGCACGCTGTTGCAAAACCCATTTTTTTGCAGGCTCAATAACATTTTGAATTTGTTAGGAAAACGCCACATAGTTAACCCTTTTATAGACAGCTGATCCAGCTAAGAATGGCCCTGGCTTTTGGCTCTTATTCCTCAAACCTCGCCTTCTCATATTAAAATATCAACCAAAACCATATAATTGCTGGTCTTCCTGAGCCCTTAATTTCTCATATTCAGCAAGTTGTAAAAGATGAAATGTCTTCTATATTAGAAGCATCACTTTAAAAAAAAAAAAAAAAACACCAAACTCTGCTTCCACCCACTCATTGCAGTGGTCTTAAATCCTCAGAATATGCTACCTGCCCTTGGGAATTAAGGGAATACTGCAAGCAGCAGCAGCAATGGCACCCCACTCCAGTACTCTTGCCTGGAAAATCCCATGGACGGAGGAGCCTGGTGGGCTGCAGTCCATGGGGTCGCTAGGAGTCGGACATGACTGAGCGACTTCATTTTCACTTTTCACTTTCATGCATTGGAGAAGGAAACGGCAACCCACTCCAGCGTTCTTGCCTGGAGAATCCCAGGGATGAGGGAGCCTGGTGGGCTGCCGTCTGTGGGGTCACACAGAGTCGGACACAACTGAAGCGACTTAGCAGCAGTAGCAGCAGCAGTAGTACACGTAGAAGTAATACTTTGACTACACAGAAACCCTCATTCTTTAACACAAATAATGTTTTATTGAAGCTGAAGAAGCATATCACCTTTCAGTGTTTTTATATTAATAATCAAGCTAGCTTGTTTTGCCTGTTCAATAAAGGGGCGAGTAATTTGAAAGTAATTAAGTTGGCCTGGTTTACAGGAGTGTACCACCTTGTAAATGAGTTTATCTGGAGAATCTGGATGCAATCAAAACATAATGGAACACAACCTCCCTTTGGGAAAGTAAATCATGTGGCTTGAGAGGAAGACAAAGGAAAGCTCTCTTGAAGGGAGCTTGTGCTTCTGAGTTTGTGGGTTTAGCAAGATCGGTTCTGGGGTTGGATGGCAATAATACTGGCTTCAAAGCAGTCTTTATCCTTTAGTAATTCCCTAATCCTTGTTGTTATGTGAACCAGCAAACATCTGAAAGGCAAAGCTGTAGAGTGGAATTAAGATGGTTTCCTGAGGCGGAGAGCTTCAGTGGGAGCAAAGAACTTGCAGGGTTCTGCTGGAAGCCTACATTTTGAGAAATTTAGTGAATGTCAGTTAGAAACAAAACGTTCAATGAATCTCAGGATAATTATCGGTGCTAATCACAGGTATACAAACCACCAAAGTGGCTTCCACATTATAGAAAGAGTCACTAAAAGGGGGAGATCTCTCCCAGGGGTGACACGGAATTGTATGTGTTGGGAGCTTACTGGTTTGGAACTGGAGGCTGGAGGATTTACTTCCAACCATTTACAAAACGCTGAGAAAAACCATGTCTAAAACATTGGTCCACTTCAAAGAACAGAAGGTGTCATTGCCAATGGAGATGATGGATGCATCGAAGCCCGCTCAGGTCGCCCCCGAATGCTACCATTTTTCTTTTCTATAAAAATAAATATTCAGTGAACAAAGTTATCAAAAGACCATTTCTTAACGTTTTGCTTAGGGCCTCTGATTGTGAACTTAGTTGTATAGCTGTATATAAACCGGGGTTTATTATTACTATTACTAAGGAGAAACCCAGGAGTTGCCTTTAAATAAGATACAAGGTCATAATAATTGACTAAAATTACTGATTGATTGGATAACATCATTAAAATGTAATTTTCAGATTCCTGAGGTGTAAAAAGCACAACAAATAGCACATATTTAAAGTGTACAGTCTGGTAAGTTTTGACATATAGATTCACCTATGAATCCATCACCATAATCAAAATAATGAACACACTTATCACCCCCCAACCCTGCGCAAGCTTCCACGTGTCCCTGAGTAATTCCTCTCCTTCCTCATTCTCAACAGCCATTGGCATGATTTTTATCACTATGGTTTAGTTTGCATCTTAGTTTCCATGTACTTTTTTTTTCTTCTCGGTCTGGCTTCTTTCACACTGTTCAGTTTTTGAGATTCGTTCGTGTCATTGTGTGCATCTCATAGTTCATTCCTTTTTGTTGCTAATTAGTATTCCATTGTATGACATGATGGTTAATTTTAGTGTCAACTTGACTGGGCTAAGGGACGTCCAGATAGCGGGTAAATCATCATTTCTGGGTATGTCTGTAGAGGTGTTTCAGAAGAGATTAGCATTTGAATTGGTAGACTGAGTAAAGAAGATCCACCCTCACCAATGCAGGTGGGTATCATCCATCTAATTTAGAGGGTCTGAAAAGTGAAAGTGAAAATCGCTCAGTTGTGTCCGACTCTTTGTGACCCCATGGACTATGCAGTCCGTGGAATTCTCCAGGCCAGAATACTGGAGGGGTAGCCTTTCCCTTCTCCAGGGGATCTTCCCAACCCAGAGATCGAACCCAGGTCTCCTGCATTGTCTGGATAGAACTATAAGGCAGAGCAAGGGTGAACTCACTCTCTGAGCAAGAACATACAACATGTTAAAATTATTTTGTTTTCTATTAAAAAACTAATTAAAAAGTAATCATAGCTTTCAACTTTTTTAAAAATTGTAATAGAAGTCAATAGGATTTACCTTTACAATTTGAGTGTTTGCACATTATATGTGAGGCTGTTAGAAAAGGGGATAATTTGGGGTGGGTTGGGAAGAACGGAAACTTCTGCTGCAGCAGGGAGTAGAGGACTGTAGAGAGTAGACTTCTCAGGTGGAGGGACAGTGCATTAAGTCCATAAGAAGAAGGGAGACAGGAGAAATGGAATATAGAATCATAGAACTTGAGGCACAAAATTCTTTAGAGGTCACCCAGTCGAATGTCTCATTTTTGAAAAAAATGTCTGAAATGCCATGGGATAGCACAGAGCCTAAGACAATAGAAAAGATGGAAAGGGAATATGGAATATTCTTGATGTTTAAATGATGACACCTGAGGTCTATGTTAGAGGCCGGTGATACCATTACTTTCTAAATTATCTTTGTTAAAACCAGAAATGCCTTTGGGCTGATAGACTCATAGGCACCCAGCCTGGTTAAAAAAATGTGTGCTGGATTTCAGCCTTCTCCTACCCCTTGGGCAGTGTGCTTTCGTGAGGTGTGCAAAAGCCACACAAGTGTCCTTCCCCAAGCCAAAGAGAAATCTGGGAACCAGCATTTCTAACTTCTTTGGTTTGAGAGGGAGGTGATTAGAGTCAGTGCAGTTTGAACATGAAGGTTCAAACAAAAAATAACTTTTCCAGCAATCAGTCATAGATCGGGGTGGCTAAAACTTGACAGTAAGGCCAGTGGATTGATTTCAAGGCACTGAGGATCTAGGGTAATAGTGGATTAAAGGCAACTGGAGAACTCTATTTGCAGAGGTCAGGTTCCAGCAGAGCATCTGAAAGGCTAAAGAAGGATGATCACAGGTACCTGAGAAACTGGTTAGTATACTATTCTGAATGTAACTGTTCAGTCATTCAGTTGTGTCCGAATATTTGCGACCCCATGGACAGCAGCACGCTAGGCTTCCCTGTCCTTCACCATCTCCTGGAGCTTGCTCACACTCATGTCCATTGAATCAGTGATGCCATCCAACCATCTCATCCTTTGTCATTCCCTTCAAATCTTTCCCAGCATTAGGGTCTTTTCCAATAAATTGGCTCTTCACACTAGGTGGCCAAAGTATTGGAGTTTCAGCTTCAGCATCAGTCCTTCCAATAAATATTCAGGACTGGTTTCCTTTAGGATTGATTAACCAATCAATCCTTGTAAGGAGATCAAGGAGATCTCTTGATCTCCTTGCAGTCCAAGGGACTCTCAAGAGTCTTCTCCAACACCATCAATCATCATCTCCAAAAGCATCAATTCTTGGGCACTCAGCTTTCTTTATGGTCCAACTCTCACATCTATACATGACTACTGAAAAAAACAATAGCTTTGAATATACAGATCTCTGTCAGCAAAGTTATGTCTCTGCTTTTTAATATGCCGTCTGGGTTTGTCATAACTTTTCTCCCAAGGAGAAAATGTCTTTTAATTTCATGGCTGCAGTTATCATCCACAGTGATTTCGGAGCCCAAGAATATAGTCTGTCACTGTTTTCATTGTTTCCCCAACTATTTGCCATGAAGTGATGGGACTGGATGCCATGATCTTAGTTTTTTGAATGTTGAGTTTTAAGCCAACTGACACTTTTAAGGCAGCTCCCCTCTTTCATCCTCAGCAAGAGGTTCTTTAGTTCCTCTTAGCTTTCTGCCATAAGGGTGGTATCATCTGCATATCTGAGGTTATTGGTATTTCTCCTTGAATCTTGATTCCATCTTGTGCTTCTTCCAGCCCAGCATTTTGCATGATGTACTCTGCATATAAGTTAAATAAGCAAGGTGACAATGTACAGCCTTGATGTATTCCTTTCCCAATTTTGAACCAGTCCTTTGTTCCATGTCTGGTTCTAACTGTTGTTTCTTGACCTGCATACAGGTTTCTCAGGAGGTAGGTAAGGTGATGTGGTATTCCTATGTCTTTAAGAATTTTCAGTTTGTTGTGATCCTCATAATAAGCAGAAGTAGATGTTTTTCTGAAATTCCCTTGCTTTTTCTATGATCCAATGGATGTTGGCAATTTGATCTCTGGTTCCTCTGCCTTTTCTAAATCCAGCTTGAACATCTGGAAATTCTCAGTTCATGTACTGTTAAAGACTAGCTTCGAGGATTTTGAGCATGACCTTGGCTAGCATGTGAAATGAGTGCAATTGTGTGGTAGTTTGAACATTCTTTGTCATTGGGATTGGAACGAAAACTGACCTTTTACAGTCCTGTGGCCACTGCTGAATTTTCCAAATTTGCTGGCATATTGAGTGCAGCACTTTTAACAGCATCATCTTTTAGGATTTGAAATAGCTCAGCTGGAATTCCATCACCTCCACTAGCTTTGTTTACAGTGATGCTTCCTAAGCCCCACTTGACTTTGCACTCCAGGATGTCTGGCTCTAGGGGAGTGATCACACTATTGTGGTTATCCAGGTCATTAAGATCTTTTTTGTGTAGTTCTTCTGTGCATTCTTGCCACCTCTTCTTAATATCTTCTGCTTCTGTTAGGTCTATAATGTTTCTGTCCTTTATTGGGCCCATCTTTGCATGAAATGTTCCCTTGGAATCTCTAATTTTCTTGAAGAGATCTTTAGTCTTTCCCATCCTACTGTTTGCCTCCATTTCTTTGCACTGATCACTGAGGGAGGCTTTCTTATCTCTCCTTGCTATTCTTTGGTACTCTGCATTCAGTTGGGTATATCTTTCCTTTTCTCCTTTGCCTTTTGCTTCTCTTCCTTTCTCAGCTCTATTTGTAAGGCCTTCTCAGACAACTATTTTGCCTTTTTGCATTTCTTTTTCTTGGGGATGGTTTTGATCACTGCCTCCTGTACAGTGTTATGAACCTCTGTCCATAGTTCTTCAGGCACTCTGTCTATCAGATCTAATCCCTGAATCTATTTGTCACTTTCACTGTATAATTGTAAGGGATTTGATTTAGGTCATATTTGAATGGCCTAGTGGTTTTCCCCACTTTCTTCAGTTTAACTCTGATCTGAGCCACAGTCAGCTCCCAGTTTTGTTTTTGCTGACTGTATAGAGCTTCTCCATCTTTGGCTATGATACTCTTTTTATAGGGTTGTAGTACTCTTTTTTTTAAAGTAAAATTCTGAATTATTTAACATTGATACAGTTATAGATTGCTGCTTAAGAAACTTTTCTGAAATGTAGTCACTTAAAGGAGTTGTTTATGTAGCTCATGAATCTGCAATTTGGGCAGGGCTCAGTGGGGAAGACTTGGTTCTTCTCCATTGGATGTCAGCTGGGGTAGTTTGAATAACGTCAGGAGGATCTACTTTAAGATGGTTCACTAGCATGGCTGGCACGTTGATGCTGGCTGTCAGGTGGAGCTCAACAAGGACTGACAGCCTGGGGCCTCTCTTTCCTTCCATATAGTTCCCTCCACATGGGCCTCTCCATGGGTTGTTTTGGGCTTCCTCAGAGTATGGTGGCCGGGTTCCAAGAGTGAGCATTCCAAATGGCAGGAAGTAGAAACTGCCAATTTCTTAAAGTCTGGGTCTGGAAATTTGCATAGTGTCACTTCTGCTGTATTATATTAGGTAAGCAGTCACAGATCTAAGATTCAAGGGGATGAAATGTTGATCCTTCACCTCTTGGTGGGAGGAGTTTCAAAAAATGTAGTGGGTGTATGTTAAAATTATACAGGTAGAAAAATGCACCAACCGTAAGGGCAGAGTTAAGAGAATTTTTTTGAGTTAAGAGAAATTTTGCATAATAAGTGTATCCATGTAATCAGTAAGCAGAAGTCACCCTCTACTCACCCCCATACACTGTCCTCTTCCACTCACTACTCTCTCAAAGGCAATCAACATCCAGGACTCTAATATTAAAGATTAGTTCAGTGTTTCTCAACCTCGGCTGGATAATTCCCTGTTAGGGGTGAAATGGGGAACTGTCCAGTTCATTGCAGAATGTTCAGCAACATCTTTGGCCTCTACCTACTAGGTGCTAGGAACACCCCATCCCCTTATCGTGACAACTAAAATGTCTGTAAAAATTGCCAAATATCTGGGTGGGGGGCAAGTGAGATCACCCCTAGACCCTAGTTAAGAATCACTGGGTTAAAGATATTATCTCTTCTTTATTATTTGTCTAAATCCCACTTAATCATCGAGAACATAAGTTCTAAGAGGCTTCATGTTTTTATTTTTTTATTATTATTAATTCTGTTTTGCTTTCAACTGATTCCTCAGTCCCTAGAATACTGCTTGGAGTATAACAGAAAATAGAGACTATGTACTGGATGAAGGAGTGAATGAAAGATAGCAATTCTGAATAGGGATTTAAAGACTCAACTCTACATATGTTTATGCAGCTAAACCTTCAGTCACACATAATTTGTTCATTTTTGTTAGAGATGCCATTTTGTGAAGTTCCCATGGATAAAAAGTCGAGAATATATATGCTTGTAATAAAAATCTATATTGGTTAATTTCTTCCTGCAGCAACAAAAAATATGGGTCACAGGAATAGACAAAAATTATAATCACCCAGACAAACAGGCAGCATCTCATGATAGTGTTAATGATTTACTGTAATAGGCCACAAAATGTGGTTTGTAATTGCAGTGATGGCTTTGTGAAACAGGAATGTGCAATAACAAAGTTTTCTTTAAAACCTGGGGTGAGGTACTAGGTTCTAAAAGATTAGAAGAGGAAGAGGAAGAAATGCGAGATGGTAACAAGGGGGTGGTAAGTTATTTCTTTACAGGAAAAACCTAAAAATTTCTTTTGGAAGACAGCCACTGACATTATTCTGAAAACATACCTTCTTCCCTCCAGCATGTGACAGTGTGACGTCTTACTAGGTAAATTTCTTAAAGGTTATCCCAAGAAGAGATTTCAGAGAGATTCTCAATGACTTTTGGCAGACATGCCCTTCTTTTTAAAATTCCTAACTGCATTTATTTACTCTTCAGTCAAAATTGTGTCAGAAAAATGGACACAATTACTAGTATACAAGGCAACTGAAGTTAGGGGTTTCATGAAAACAGAAGTTTGTAGTTGAGAAGGCTCTTAAAGATCATATGATCATTCTGAAGAGGCAAACTATAATACTGCACAATTTTGAATACCTTGGGTGTTATCCTGCTTTCTGGGTCATTCTGAATTATTTTATCTCCTTGAAGCCACCCTCTGTTAAAAGTGAAACTTGTGTAATCCTCAGGGTGTAGGGTAGTGACTTGCCCAAAGAACTGGTTAATCACAGGAGAAGTATTATTTTAAATATATTTTACTTTTATTTATTTATTATTTATTTGGCTACACCAGGTCTTAGCTGGGACATGCAAAATCTTTAGTTGTGGCATGTGGGGTCTAGTTCCTTGACCAGAGATTGAACCGCCACTGAAACACCAGGGAAATTCCAGGACGAGTAATTTTGAGCCAGTCCTCAGAAGAATCCCACCCAACATATATCTTATGTAGCAAAGATAGAAGAAATGTAATACATAAAAGCATAAAGCAATAGATGAGCACAAATACTTCTATCATCAACCTTACAGGCTTGACTGACTTCACAGGCTTTGTTGCCTGAATAATGTGGCTAGTTAACGTCTGAATGAAATAAATTTGATATGGATCATTCAAATCCTTAAAGTTCAAAAGATGTTACGCTGTCTAGATTTTTACATTGGAATTTGAATACCACTTGTAAAAGAAGTATGTCTGTATAGTGGGTTTTTTTTTTTAATTTCCTAAAGATCTGAATATGTTAAGACTTGTTACGCTGTGAAATGCTTATGAGTCATTTCAGCAGAAGTGGTTAGGGATGAGGAAAGGGTGGGAGTGTAAGTGTAACAGTTCTGTATGAGGCAGAAAGGGAGATGAAGGAGAAGGGAGGATATTTTTGGATTCCCTTTTTGAATAAAAAATAGCTTAAATCAGGTAATTTGTTTACTTTTAAAACAGGAAAAAAATGACCAAAAATCTGGTTTGGATTTTCGTGAATGACACACAAACTCTATTTCAGGAGAATAATTGTCATAACTGCAGTTTGCTTTCTTAAAATATCTGAAAAAATTCCTTCCTAAACTGTAACTCCACAAGGATAGAAAAACATATTTATACCACAGGGTACTTGTACACAAAAGGTATTTGCTCCTTCCATGTAACTTCTACAGCAATATTTAAAGAACTTGGCAAATTTACTGCTTAAATTAGAAAAAAGGAAGGGAAAAGGAATTGACATGTAGTTTGCTTTCACTAGGTATAAAGTTCTTTTATTTTCATTCCTTATCTGACAAAAATATATAGAATATGACAGACACATTGGGCTAGATGCAGGGGGTGTAAGGATGAGCAAGACACAGTCCCTGCCCTCCAAGTGTTTTCAGTCTAGAGGGAGAAACATACACATACCTTTAGAGATACATGCTCACACACACAAACACACGTATCCCTATACACAACATATACACATTCACACACAAACATACCCAGCACCCATACACTTTCACACACGCATACACATTTATATGTAAAAATATACACACACACACAAAGTTTGGGAGCTCACAAAGTGGAGACCATGAGTAGAGGATGCTTTCAAGTTACAAAGGGAAGGAGAAAGAAATAGCAGAGACAACAATCCTGTGAGACAGCTGTTACAGAGGCTCAGTAAGGATGAGGACAGAGTCACAGTGGAGTTGTTAAACGCTAAGGAATTGGTTTACTGAGATCTGCATTCAAGTTCGAGTCTTGCATTACTACCTTTGAGGCCATGACCATGCTATTTATATTTAATGGTGTCTCAGTTTTCCTCACTTGTACGTGGGAGCTATCACAGAACCTACCTCACAGGGTTGATATGAGGTTTAAATGAGATGATGCATGGAAACCACACAGCGCAGTGTCCAGCATGTAGTAAGCACTCCACATATATTCAGTTTCTAATTTTCAGTGGTATCCCTGCTGTTATCAGTGAAGATTAGTGATCTGATAAATTGTGAAAATAGTTCTCCTCTTACCAATCTGTTAGTGAGTGTTAGTGACAAAACATTGGGTATTAAATGAATATTATATATATATTTTTTCCATGTGGTCACTGTTTAAGCTTAATTTTTAAAGGAATAAAAATTCAAGGGAGCCAAATTATTTTTTACAGATAACACAAACATCTAGATATTACGGGAATCCTAGTCATTACTGGGAAAATTGGAATCTGTCTAAATATCGTCTCACTTGGCATTATTAAATAATTTCTGTGGGTGTAGCTCCATGGAAAAGCTATAAAAGCTATTATTAACTCTCCATGATCATTTCACCAAAGTATATTAGTGAGGTTCTTGATCATCTCATTTATACAATAATGACAATGTCATTTGATATTATTCATTGATATGATGAAGCAATTTATAAAATATGAGGTAAAAGTGGCCAGTATATACCTGAAAAGGCTACATCACCAATAATCAGAGAAATGTCAATAAGAGATAATTTTGGACTATCTTGGCAAAGATTAAAAAGACGGATTGGTGCTATTGAGAGTCTGGTAAAACTGACAGTCTCATACATAGATTGTTAGTAGGAAGAGAGAGCAGCACTCTACAATCTTTCTGGAGGCCAATTTGGCAACAGGTAAAAGCACTTTAAATTATGTTCTTTGAGTCAGCAGTTCCACTTCTTGAACTTTCTCTTAAAGAAATATAATCAGACAAATACACAAAGATGCTTGTATATGCATGCTCACTGCAGCGTTGTTTGTAATGACAAAAAACTGGAAACCACCTAAATGCCTGCCAATGGAGAAATGCTTCAATAAATGATGGTACAGCTATATATACTGGGATTCTATGTCCCTATTAAAAAGGATTAGATATATCTATTTGTGCTGGCATAGAAAGATGTCCATGATCCATATCAGATGTCATTTTATATTAAAAATCATATGCACAGAAAATAATTTGGTCATATTTTTTTGGTCATACATCTATAACTTTTTAAAAGTAGTTTAGTTTTGGTATAATTCCTTTCTCTAGGGGATCTTCCCAACCCAGGGATCAAACTTAGTTCTCCTGGATTGTAGGCAGATTCTTTACCATCTGAACCACCAGGGAAGCCCCAAATTCACCCACTGTAAGTCTACAATCCAATGATTCTTGGTAAATGCCTATAGTTTTGCAATCATTACCACAATCCAGTTTTAGAACCTTTTTATTACCACTCAAAGTTCCCTCCTGCTCATAAGGTTTTAACTCTTAACATGGTTAGGTTGGGGGTGAAGTTGGGTAGGGTGAAGTCAAGAGGGGAGAATTATAGACAGCTTCCTAGTTTATCATTTCTGTATCATTTGAATTAATTTACAACAAGAATATGCTATCTTTTAATTGAGAAAATGGTAAAGGTTTTTCTATTTTGAAAAGAACAAAACAAGGAAAGACATATCCTTGGACCCAAATCTACTTCTTATAATTTATCCTAAGGAAATAATCAAATATGTGGAAAAGGATCTGTGAACAAAGATATTTATCAATGTTTTATCTGAAACAGAGAAAAGTTGGTATGTAATCTACTAAATATCTCATGATGGAAGAAAACACTAATCACTGAAATATGAAAAGCACAAGTTTCAAATCTTTATAGGCAGTATAATTTTATCCATGTAAAAAAAATTAATGTACAGCCAGAAAGTTCTGTTTGGAAATATGATGAAGTCTTGCCAATGGTTATCTCTAAATGGTAGAACTATAACACTTTTAATTTTTTTGTGTATTTCTTCATTTTCCACAATGAGCACATATTATCTTTTCATGTAAGCCACCTACATAAATGATAGCAATTGAAAATAGATTAATTATGGCATTGTTTTCACAGGTGTTTATGCTTGTCAAAACACAAAAGTATATAGTTTAATTTTATTTATTCCTTACAACGACTTATTTTTTAGTTTTAATTTTTATTAAAATATAGTTGATTTACAATGTTATTTTCAGGTGTACAGTGAAGTGATTCAGGTATACGTATATATATTATATATACATGTTCGTTTTTATTCTTTTCCATTATAGGTTATAAGACTATCAAAAAATATAGTCTTGAGAAACAAAATCACCATATTCCTCTTACTGGAAGCCGGGTTTTGTTATGTCACTTTGGGATTGGACGGCAAAATGATTTGGTAGGGTTGCTGCTGCTGCGGCTGCTAAGTCGCTTCGGTCGTGTAGGACTCTGTGCGACCCCAGAGATGGCAGCCCACCAGGCTTCCCTGTCCCTGGGATTCTCCAGGCAAGAACACTGGAGTGGGTTGCCATTTCCTTCTCCAATGCGTGAAAGTGAAAAGTGAAAGTGAAGTCGCTCAGTCGTGTCCGACTCTTCGCGACCCCATGGACTGCAGCCTACCGGGCTCCTCCGTCCATGGGATTTTCTAGGCAAAAGTACAGGAGTGGGGTGCCATTGCCTTCTCCGTTGGTAGGGTTACATAGCAATATGTCTTCTGCTCCAGATAACATTCATTCATTCATTCATTCACGAGACCGGCTTACCTGTCATATGCCAGGAATGTTGGTATAGTACCTGGATATCATGACGACTAATTAGCGACTGCCTTGAAAGCGCTCTCTTCTGAGGACGGGAAGGCACCACCTGACAGATCCTAGCCAGCGCCCACAGTAGGCAGTCTTCCACTAGTGCTGTACAAGGGGGCAGGAGACAGGTCAGGTAGTGAAGGCCTTAGTTGGCGGTTCAGATGGAGTCATGAAGGGTGATACCAGGATGATGGCTATGGAAGTGGCCAGAAGACAGATTAGCCTCAGAAGAATGCCCTAGTCATCACTTAAGAAGTCGGCTTAACTTTTCTATATTTATGTCTATTTTACGTGCACATTTTTAATAACAGCCAGAACTGAAATTGAGCATTTACCAGCGCAGGCACAGTGCATAGGGATTTTTTCCATTGCCTTTACTCCTCGCCACAATCCCCAGATCGGGACTTTAAGGACCTTGACTTCATCATGAAGAAACTGAGGCTCGGAGAGGTTACCCGCCCAGGGTCAGAGAGCTGATAAATTCTGGATCCTAAGCAAACAGCCATTGCATATTCTTCCCTCTCACTCTATTCTGGGGCTCGTTTGAGAGCGAAAAAGTCCAGATCCGGGCAGCTCAGCTTTCACTCTTTACACATTTTCCCAGATCCAGAATGGAGGCAAAATCCGCTAGCACAACCAAGAGGGTCGTGCGCAAAGGGCAACTCCGTCAAAGCCGTGGACTGACAAGGATTTGGGGCTTGGAGGGCAAACCCCGGGGAGCCATCAACCCGCTGCCGGCTCTACGATCCACCTCGCACCCGGCGTAGGGCGCCAGCAAGCCTCTTCGGGCAGCCAGCTTGCGGGACTCAACGCGCGTGCGCGGCGCTAGAGGTGCCACCCCCGCGCGAGCGCGCGGAGAGCGGAGCGCGCGGCCGGGGGAGCCGGCGGGCGCGCTGCGGCGTCGGCGTTGGTGCGCGCTCCAGGCAGAGGCTGCGTGGGCTCGGGAGGGAGCGAGGCGGCGGCGGCTGCGCCCCAGAGCCCAGGGGACGCGCGGGCCTCGAGCCGCGGGAGCTGACTGCTGCAGAGGAGACCCGGGGTTTCCGGCCCGGGGCAGGAGAGCTCGGCCAGCCGACTGCTCGCCTCAGAGCCGCCAGCTGCGTCCCTAGCCCGGAGTAGCCGCCGCCCCTGGAGACTCGCTTTGACAAGGGCCTAACCGCCGCGGCCGCTGGCGTCCGGACCGCTCGGACCCGTCGGGCCGGGCCGGGTGGGGACGAGCGTCGGGGCAGGTGCCGCCCCACAAGGGCCGGCCGGGGGCCAGGCGTTTAGCCGTGCAGCTCGCGGGCCGGGCTCGGCGGAGGGGCCGCCGCGCAGCGCCCCCACCCCGTGGGCCGGAGGGGGAGTCGCGCCCCGCCTTCCCCCGGGACCGCCTGGCCGGAGCGGCGGGAGCCCGAACTGCCCGCGCCCGCCGCCGCCGCCCGCCGGGCTCGCGCGGGAGACGAGGGAGGAGAAACTTTGCCTCTTATTGTTTTTGATCCTTAAGTGTGAGGAACTCCGTTGGGGAGGAAAAATGTCCTTCTTCAATTTCCGTAAGATCTTCAAGTTGGGGAGCGATAAGAAGAAGAAGCAGTACGAACATGTGAAGAGGGACCTGAACCCGGAGGAGTTTTGGGAAATTATAGGAGAATTGGGCGACGGAGCCTTTGGCAAAGTGTACAAGGTAAGAGGGAGAAAAGGGAAGTTACACTTGAGAGATCAAACAGCCAGCGGCCGGGAGTGGCACGAGGATTTCTCGCTCTCGCGTCCCGTTCCTGTCTTTGGGACCTTCTTTTGACTTCGTAAACGTACGTTGAAACTTTATTTAGGTTACCATCCGAGGAGTAGCTAAGACGTAGGGTTTAAGGTTGAACAAAATAGGGCCTGGATGTAGTTTAAAGAATGGTTGCCAAAGAGAGGCAAGGGATACAGTCTACTCTGTTAAAGGTTAAAGGAAATGAGGGTGTTCTTTCATTAAAAGGAGGGGTCTGTCTGGTTTAGCCCTCAAATGTTTTCATATCAGAAACTCATTATAGTTTAAAGTGGATTTCTATTTTTCTGTGAAGCTGTTTGCATTCATATATATGCTTATACTAAAATAGTTCCCTTTTGGGGTCCAGGGTATGTATTTGGTTGTATCTATAGCTTATACATAACCAGTCTCTTGGGATGAGAGCAAAGCGATTGCTACTTGCAGACTATTCTTGAGTTGGTTGCTTGACAGCATACTGTAAAATGGAATGTAATTTCTGATAGAAAATTTCCAGAAGGAAAGATACTAGTTTCTAAATATAATAAGCACTGACTAGAAATCCATTCCAGGGCTTAAGAAATTAAAAAACACACCCCCCCAATATATATACACACAAATATTTTTTATACCTAGATATTCATCTCAGTAGAAGGAAGTTTGCTGTTTTAGTCTGAGGGCATTTGTGTTAAATGTTTACTATCCTGTAAGGAGTATACGAATGATGTCATTGGAATATTTTCATCTGAAGGGTGAGGTTTTTATGAGACAGTTTTTAAGGGGAAGGACCCACAGGGTTGCCTAGATGTGAAGTATAAATAACTTATGTTTAACTTACACTAATTTGGCCCCCACAAAAGTCCTGGGAGACATGCAGGTCACTAGTATCTCCATTTCATAGATGAGGATGCTGAGACACAGAAATTGTTCACATTCACACCAGTCACAGCCTAGATTTGAACTCAGCTCTTCTGACCCTGTGTTTATGATTACTGCTTTTTTTTTTTTTTAACTTAAACCTCTGGTGGTAGAAGTGATATCATTTTCCCTTCTTTCTAAGCACCATCCCACCCTGCCTTTACACTGGCTCTGACACATCTCAAAGCCCCGCCTTCTTAGTCTGAAATGTCTACTCTCTTCTGTGTGCTTTCAAAACACGTTGTTCACATTGCTACTATGGCACTATTAACACACATGTTAATGTATTTATGCTATTATGATAAGACCAGGGGCCAAATTCTGATATACATTTGGGTTAATTCTATTGCCTTAGCACATAGTGCATTTCTCTTTCTATTTGTTGAAATGAAAGAATGTGTGTTACCTGCTTGTGAGTGCTGCTGATGCTCTTGTGTGCTGTGAAAGTTGGCAGAGTAAACTTCAGTACCTAATGTGGAGGGTGTGGATTTCAACAAGAGCTTACAGTATAGAAGTGTGGTGCTGCTGCTGCTGCTAAGTCGCTTCAGTCGTGTCCGACTCCGTGCGACCCCATAAACGGCAGCCCACCAGGCTCCCCTGTCCCTGGGATTCTCCAGGCAAGAACACTGGAGTGGGCTGCCATTTCCTTAGAAGTGTGGTAGACAGGGCTTTTAGTGCAGTGGGAAGATGCTTCTGGGAGTTAAGAATTGTGTTTTATTGCTGGTTGTTGCAAACAAGCTTTGAGATCTTGGACAGGACACTTAATGTCTCTGGACCTCCTTTTTCTTAGCTGGAAAATCATAGATTTCCCTAAATGTTTAGATTCCTTTACCCATTAATGTTGTGTGAGTATGCAGTTATCTAGGAAAGGCAGTAATAAATCCTCAAGGTATCTGGGATCTGGTAGTTAGAAGGCAGTAGGTGATTATGGGCAGTTTTCATGGTATAAATGTTCTATTGAATAGAAACAGTGTAGTATTAAGATACTGGCTCTGGAGTTGGACTGTATCTTGGCTCCCTCAATAGCAACCTCTGACGTTGGGTAAGTTACTTAATCATTCCATGTCTCGTTTTTCTCATCAGTAAAACTTACTCCTCAGTATGTGAGAATTAAAGGAAATAATAAATGTAAGAGACGAAAAAGGGCTCAGGAAATGGCAGAAAATTACTGTCGTTATATTTAGAGCTTGAAAGCGAAATATGGGATGGGACAGAAAAAGGGACCTAGGAAGATAGTAAAACCATTTTCTGGCACAGGCAGATTGTGTTGACATGCTAATACTCTGTGATTTAATTCTTTCATGACATTGCAAAGTGAATATGTCTTCCTATAGTGAGATACCTATTGAAAATTTTCTGAAAAATAAGAGCTTTACTCCATGTAGTTTAACACTGTAAGACTGTGTCAAGGATAATTTTTGTGGGCTTGGTGTATATTTTAGTGTGATATTTGAAGAATGGGAGTTCTTTGCATCTTCTGTTTTTGTCTCACTATTTTATGCTTCCAAGGAGTAAGCTGGGAGCTTTTTAAAACAGAAAATTTAAAATTTAAACTTATCTCACTTGTTACGTCTTTTTCATAACCTCTTTTCCTGTCCAAGATTCCCTAGAACATTTAAAAATTTATAAACTTCCTTCCGTGTAGGAGAAAAAGCAATCAAACCTTACAATAGTATGTATAGTGTGCAACAGAAAGCTGTTTCTGAAGTTGATTCCAACTCTCATATGCTTATAACTGTTTACAAAGATTAATTTCTAAATAGGCAATTGTCTCGTGTATCTAGTTTGTTTGAAACATTTTTTCATCATATAGTTGTATTCTTTCCACTTAGTCCTGCACTACATAGCTCTGTAACAGTTACTGTCTTGCTTGAAAGAGCTTCCTGATTTTAAATTTATTTTCTCTTTTTTTAATAGTATTATTTGACATATAAATGAAGATATGTAATATCCCTCACTTTTTTTTACATTTGGAATTCTGTTGCCTTTAACAGAAAAAAAAGAAGGAATGCCATAAAATGATCTGTTGAATTGAAGCTGGGTTACTGACTTGCGCTGGATGAAAAGTGATTCATTTTATGACCCAGATGGGCATGCGCCTTTTTAAAAAATAGTGAAACATATAATCATTATATTGAAAAGTACAACACATAGATGTACATTTAGCAAACAGTAATAAAGTGAACTCAATATTAACAACCGTCAGAGTAAAGGAATTCTGCCAGTGTTCTAGAATCCTTTTCACCTTTCTGAATAGATTCTGCTCTCCCACTAAAGGAAACCACTATCCTGTCTGTAAGTTATTCATTTCTTTGCTTTCCTTATACTTTACTACCTAGCAGTGTATAACCAAGCATCATAACTTTTGTGTGTACTGAGTGTATTTGGTGTCTTACCTCTTTCAGAATAGCTTTAGGTTTGTGAGATTTGTCTTTCTTATCACTAGAGCTATAGTTAATTTTAATTGTTGCATAGAATCCCAATATATGATTATATCACCAGTTATTTACCATTGTCCTCTTGGCTATATCAGTTGTTTTCAGTTTTTGGCTTTTATACTGGTGCATGTATGCATGAATTTCACCAAGACTTAACTTAGAAGTAGAATTGCTAGGTTATAGGGTAGTGTATCTTTAATTTTACTAGACTATACCGGTTTACACTCCCACCAGCATCCTATGAGAATTTTCCTTACTCTGCATTCTCTCCACCATTTGATATTGTTGGAATTTTTTAGTTTTGACAATCTGATGTTTTATTTTGCACTGTGGTTTTAATTCATCTTTTCTCTGACTACTACTAAGTGTTTCTTTGCATAGGATTGTTAGTAACTTGGATTTCTTCTTTTGTGTTCAGTGTCCTGTTCATGTTTCTCTTGGATGTCTTTTTCTTGTTTGTTTGTTGTGTGTTCTGGATTTTATCCATTTGCTGATTATGGCTATTGCAGATACATTCTTCTTCTGTGCCCATCTTTTCATTTTCTTTATGGTGTCTTTTATGAACAAGAAATTCTTGATTTTAACATACTTCATTTTGTCTGTTTTTTTCTTTTTCAGTTAATGCTTTCTGTATTGTATTTGAGAAATGCTTTCCTGGGGCGCCCTTGCAGTTGTTGGATGGGATGCTGCCTGATTCATGAATCACCTAATAAAGCCGATTCGATTTTTGAATTCAAAAAAAAGGCGAGAAAAGTTTTCCTAACCTTAGATCATGGAGATAAACCGCTATCTTATCTTCTAAGAGCTTTTATGATTTAGCCTTTAACATTTATGTCTACAACCCACTTAGTGAAGATTTTTGCAGATAGTGTGAGGCCGGGGGTCCAATTTCCTTGTTTTCTACAGTGGGCACACACTTGTCCCATGGCTCGTCATTGGGGGAGACTGTTCCTCACTGCTCTGTAGCATGTGTCTGTTTCTGGGGTTTCTAGTCTCTTCATTGATCTGTTTGTCTGTTCCTTTATCGGTTTTCCACTGTCTTAATTAGGGAAGCATCAAAACAAATCTCTGCTAGAGAAAGACTTCCTTTTCCTCTTCTTCAGCAATGTCTAGTATATTCTTGGCCATTAGGGCTTTCATGTACATTTTAGAATTAGCCTAACTGAGTTACACAAAGGGCTTCCCATGTGGCTCAGTGGTAAAGAATCCTCCTGCCAATGGCACCCTACTCCAGTACTTTTGCCTGGAAAATCCCATGGATGGAGGAGCCTGGTAGGCTGCAGTCCATGAGGTCGCTAGAGTCGGACACGACTGAGCGACTTCCCTTTTACTTTTCACTTTCATGCATTGGAGAAGGAAATGGCAACCCACTCCAGTGTTCTTGCCTGGAGAATCCCAGGGACAGGGAAGCCTGGTGGGCTGCCGTCTCTGGGGTCGCACAGAGTCGGACACGACTGAAGCGACTTAGCAGCAGCAGCAGCAGCCAATGCAGGAGACACAGGAGATGTGAGTTTGATCACTGGGTCGAGAAGATCCCCTGGAGAAGGAAATGGCAACCCACTCTAGTATTCTTGCCTGGGAAATCCTGTGGACAGAGGAGCCTGATGAGCTACAGTCCGTGGGGTTGCAAAGAGTCAGACACGACTAAGTGACAGAGCCTGCACACACGCATGCACAAGTTACACAGAAAACCTGCTGTGCTTTTTTGAAGGAGTTTTATTGAATTTATAGATTAACTTTGTAAAAAATAACATCTCCATCATACTTGGTCTTTCCATCTATGCATCTGTTTTATTTCTAGATCTTTTTAAAAAATATCTGTCAATCAGATCAGGTCAGATCAGATCAGTCGCTCAGTCATGTCCGACTCTTTTGCGACCCCATGAATCGCAGCACGCCAGGCCTCCCTGTCCATCACCAACTCCCGGGGTTCACTGAGACTAACGTCCATCTAGTCAGTGATGCCATCCAGCCATCTCATCCTCTGTCGTCCCCTTCTCCTCCTGCCCCCAATCCCTCCCAGCATCAGAGTCTTTTCCAATGAGTCAACTCTTCGCATGAGGTGGCCAAAGTACTGGAGTTTCAGCTTTAGCATCATTCCTTCCAAAGAAATCCCAGGGCTGATCTCCTTCAAAATGGGCTGGTTGGATCTCCTTGCAGTCCAAGGGACTCTCAAGAGTCTTCTCCAACACCACAGTTCAAAAGCATCAATTCTTCGGCACTCAGCCTTCTTCACAGTCCAACTCTCACATCCATACATGACCACAGGATAAACCATAGCCTTGACTAGACGAACCTTTGTTGGCAAAGTAATGTCTCTGCTTTTGAATGTGCTGTCTAGGTTGGTCATAACTTTTCTTCCAAGGAGTAAGCGTCTTTTAATTTCATGGCTGCAGTCACCATCTGCAGTGATTTTGGAGCCCAGAAAAATAAAGTCTGACACTGTTTCCACAGTTTCCCCATCTATTTCCCATGAAGTGATGGGACCGGATGCCATGATCTTTGTTTTCTGAATGTTGAGCTTTAAGCCAACTTTTTCACTCTCCACTTTCACTTTCATCAAGAGGCTTTTGAGTTCCTCTTCACTTTCTGCCATAAGGGTGGTGTCATCTGCATATCTGAGGTTATTGGTATTTCTCCCGGCAATCTTGATTCCAGCTTGTGTTTCTTCCAGTCCAGCGTTTCTCATGATGTACTCTGCATATAAGTTAAATAAGCAGGGTGACAATATACAGCCTTGACGAACTCCTTTTCCTACTTGGAACCAGTCTGTTGGTCCATGTCAATAATGAATCATAATTTTCGTCTCTAGAATCTTAGGAGCTCAGACTACTTTGGGAGTGTCTTAAATGCTTTGTTTTTGCTATTGAATTTCCTCCTTATTTTGGTTATGTACACCCTTCAGTAGTCTTCTGAGAAAGGATACATGGAAGGTTTATTTTTTTTTAAGACTAGGCCTGTCTGAATATGTCTTTATTATAATGTCACACTTGATGTATAGTTTGGTTGTAGAATTCTAGTCGAAAAGTACATTTATTCTTAGGATTTTAAAGACTTTTCCATTCATTGCCTTTTGGCTTAAAGTGTTGTTACTGAAAGTCCGTTGCCATTTTGTTTTCTGGTCCCTTGTGACCTTTTTCTCTTGATAGCTGTTAGAATTTGCATTTTATCCTCTGTGCATGGTAATGTACTTTGATATAGGTATTTTTTTTTCTTCCTTTCATTTTGCTGGGCTCTTGGTTAGTCTTTTCAGTTTAAAGACTCATGTTCTTCAGTTCTGTGACATTTTTCTTGTTCTATTTATTTATAGTGAGCAGGGAGATCCTGCTCACCTAATTAAATGGCTCTTGTTGTTGTCTTAGGATTCAAGTAAAAGAGTTAAATGGACACTTAATTCTTTTACTTGACCTCTCTCTGGAGCATTTGAGACCTTTGACCACCATTTCCTTTAAAAAGCTGGCTTTTAGGTCACCGTAGTCCTGAATTTTCTCGTACCTCTGTGTCTACTCTTCAGATGTTTTTGCTGGCTCTTCTTGACTTTCAGTGTTGGGGTTCCACAGGGCTGGATTTAGGCCCTCATCTTTTCTTTTGAGAGCCCATCTTCTCCCGTGGCTTCAGTTACCATCTACATGCAATTTTGGTCTCTATCCCGAGATCTCCTTTCTGAACTCTGGATCCACCCATCCAGCTATCTATTAGACCTCTCCACTTGAATGTCTCACTGCTGCTGCTGCTGCTGCTGCTGCTAAGTCGCATGAGTCGTGTCCGACTCTGTGCGACCCCATAGACGGCAGCCCAACAGGCTCCTCTGTCCCTGGGATTCTCCAGGCAAGAACACTGAAGTGAAATCGAAGTCGCTCAGTTGTGTCCGACTCTTAGCGACCCCATGGACTGTAGCCTACCAGGCTCCTCAGTCCATGGGATTCTCCAGGCAAGAGTACTGGAGTGAGTTGCCATTGCCTTCTCCGTGAATGTCTCAAATTCACAATGAAAAAAAGAACTTTATCAATATATATAAAACACAGAATTCACCCATTCTATGTATATAATTTGGTGAGTTTTAATAAATTAGTACAGTTGTGCAACCATGACTGCAGTCTAGCTTTAGAATCCTCTTATGACCAAGTAAAAAACATGAATTAATTGAATTCCTGATGTCAGTCCCAACTTTGCTTTCCTGTGTTCCTCATTCAATAATTGACATCTTCATCTACCAATTGCATAGACCAGGGACCTGGAGGTCATTCTTAACATCTTCTACTTCCTTACCCCCCAGACCCAATCAATCACCAATCCTGTTAATTTTACCTATAAATATTTCTTCAATCTGTCTCCTCCTTTCTTTCTTTGTTGTGGTAGTACTAGTCATAATTGCCATTCTCTCTTACCTAGATTACTGCAGCATTTTGGTGTATTTGGGGGCTTCATATAAATGTAATCATATTTGTGTTTTGTGTCTGGCATCTTTTGTTCAACATTATGAGTAAGAATTCATCTCTAGTTGTATGTAGTAGCCCTCTCATCTTTTTTGTTCATTGTTCTATAGTATTGCAATATGAAGTACTGAAATTTATCCGTTCTACTTTTGGTGGACTTCTGGATTGTTTCCACTTTTTGTATATTAAGAATAAGACTTGTGAATATTGTTATACATCTTGATGTACATTTACATTCATTTCTATTGGATATGTACCTGGGAATGGATTCTCTAAGTTATTGGCTACGTGTGTTTTAAGATTCAGAAGATACTGCCAGTCTTCTAAAGTGGTAGTACCAATTTACACCCCATCAGTAGGGGTGGCAGTATTCTGAATTGTTCTATATCCTCAGCAACACTTGCCATTATTATTAATACTGTTATTAATATTTTATGTTAGCCATTGTGGTGAGTGAGAAGTGGTTTTATTTTTATTTTCCTGATGACTGAAAAAATTGAGTACCTTTTCATGCCTGTTGAATGTATTTGGGTATTTTTTTCCAGTGAATTTTCCTATTTGTTGCTGATGAAAAAAATAACTTTATCGATGTATATAAAACACAGAATTCACCCATTCTATGTATATAATTTGGTGAGTTTTAATAAATTAGTACAGTTGTGCAACCATGACTGCAGTCTAGCTTTAGAATCCTCTTATGACCACCTGAAGCTCTCTTGTGCCCATTTACAGTCAATTCCTGTTCCCACTGGGGTTTTATTTCTCTGATTACTAATGAGATTGAGTTTCTTTTTATATACTTATTGGCAAGTGCTTATGTTAAAGTCTTTTGGGTTCTTTTTCTCATTGGCTTATGGGAGCCTGTACTCCCTGATACTAATTCTCTCAAGGTATATGTGATGCACCTTCTTTTCTCTTGCTTTACGGTATGTCTTTTGTTTCTCCTTATGATGGCCTTCTTTATGTAGTTCAGTTTAGTAGCTTTTTATGCATAGTTGGTGCTTTTTGTCTTCAGAAAATTTCCTTACCCAAAGTGATGAATTGTCCTTCTGTGTTACATTCTTAAAGTTTTACGGTGTTGTCTTCTCTATTAGGTCTGTAATTAAACTGATGTTGGTTCTTGTCTACAGTATGAAATAGGGAGTCCAGTTTCATTTTTTCTATGTAGATACCTAGTTGTCTCAACACCATTTACTGAAAAGATCACCCTAAAGCCATATTGCTTTTCAGTGCCTCTGGCATATGTCAAATGTCCATATACTCATGATATATCTCTCTGACATTCCTTATTTCTTTAGGATAAATTCTTAGAATTGTTAGGGCAAAATACATGATCATTTCTTAATGTTTACTGTGAAGTTAACTCTAGAAATGTATAAACTTATCTTAAAATTAATTTTTAGTTTTGCAACGAATTTCTATTGATAAGGAATATTAACTTATTAGGGATAAAGTTAGTCTTTTTGGCCATCACTCTAATTATTGTTCCTTCTCTTCTCTCGGTAAATGTAACTATTCGGTTTCTGTATCAACTACCATGGTTTCTTTCTTTCCTTTTTCCTTCTGGCCCTGCTGCACAACTTGCAGGATCTCAGTTTCCTGAGCAGGGGTTGAATCCAGGCCATGGCAGTGAAAGTCATCACCAGGGAACTCCCCATCGTCAGTTTCATGTATATGTTCCTCGATATTTTCTGTATACTTAACATACATGTACATGCGTTATGCCTGTTTAAACAGCCTAACAATGTTCTATTTCTGTGCCTTTTTGTTCCTTGACCTTTTTCAAGGTTAGTTTTTATCCTTTTAAAAAATATTTACTTTTTCGCTAGACAAAAAGAGTATCTGTTTATTTCATTTTCCATATCTTTGATTTCTAAAGATATTGCCATTTTAAAAATAATTGAATTATCCATATTCTGATGAGCTGTTTGTTTTCTTGTTGATCTGAAAGTACATTTTATGTACTATGAAAATTAGCACTTTATTATAATGGTGCATTTATTTTAGTTAAATTAGTTTTTGTTGCTTTTTTGATATAAAGACATAGTGTTCTTTATTTAAAAAAAATCTGTCAGTGTGTTTCTTTGCCTTTTTTCTTCTTCGCTTTCATGCTTAGAAAAACTTTTCCCTACCCAGGAATTAGATACATATTTATCTATATTTTCTTCTTGACTTTTAATAGTATAAAGAGTTTTAATTTTAATTTATCTGGAATTTAATTTTTTTCTGTAAATTGACATGAAGCTCTATTTACCCTTGTCGTTTAGTCACTAAGTTGTGTTTGACTCTTTTGCAGCCCCATGGACGGTAGCCCACGAGGCTTCTCTGTCCATTGCATTTTCCAGGCAAGAATACTGGAGTGGATGGCCATTCCCTTCTCCAGATTGTCTTCCCAACCCAGGGTTCAAACTTGCGTCTCCTGCATTGGCATGCAGATTCTTTACCACTGAGCCACCAGGGAAGGGCCTGTTCCACCTGAAAAAAAAAAAAAAAAACCCTAAAATATATTTTATCTGTTTCTAAAAATTTGAATACTATTCTTGAAATAATATATTATATTATAACATATATGATATTAATATAATATAAATATATTATGCAGAATATAAAGGCTATATAAAATATTATATTAATATATAAAGTATTATAATATATATTATGTTAATATAAAATATTATGTTATGCAGATTATAAAGAAGACTATATAAAAATAATACCTTTTAGGTTATATCTTTTAGGTAACCTGTTAACAAAAATTCAAGGGGATACTAATGTGGTTAGAAGGTTGAACAGTACAAAAATGATAAAATTGAAAAATGAAAACGTTTCCCACCAGTTTTTTTCCCCAAAGTCAGTCACTGTAACAATATCTGTGTGTCTTTTCAGATAAAATTTTATGCCTGTTTGAGCATATGTATGAATGCTTGTTTGTAAAACTGAAAATATATTGACACACACACACATGTATGTACAGGTGAACTCAACTGCATATCAAATTGATAACATAGGCATACTGGAAAAGTGCTTGAAATGATTTTTGAGTAGAGTGCTCTGACTAGTGGGATATATTTATTTATTTATTTATTTTTAAATTTATTTATTTTAATTGGAGGCTAATTACTTTATTGTAGTGGTTTTGTCATCCATTGACATGAATCAGCCATGGGTGTACATGTGTTCCCCATCCTGAACCCCCCTCCCACCTCCCTCCCCATCCCATCCCTCTGGGTCAAGACTAGTGGGATATATTTAAAGGATAAAAAGAATAGGAAAGAATGCTTGAACTTGATTTATTATTATTATTAATTTAAGTTTATTATTTAATAAACTAGGTTTATTACTAATAGTGATATTGATGTTATAATTCTGAGAATACTTTATATATACTATAGGATAGAACAAATTAGTTAATATAGTTTTGTTTTAAGAACTAGGGTTATAACTGAGAGAAAGGGGTTAAAAGCTTGAAATGTAAGGAAGAACCCTGTGATGCTGATTTTTGAACTAGAGGTTTTAGTTTGAACTTACGATATAACACATTCACTTGTGTGCACATGTACACACATACAATCAGTTCAGTTTAGTCGCTCAGTCGTGTCCGATTCTTTGCGACCCCATGAATCGCAGCACTCCAGCCTCCCTGTCCATCACCAACTCCCGGAGTCCACCCAAACCCATGTCCGTTGTGTCAGTGATGCCATCCAACCGTCTCATCCTCTGTCTTCCCCTTCTCCTCCTGCCCTCAATCTTTCCCACCATCAGGGTCTTTTCAAATGAGTCAGCTCTCCACATCAGGTGGTCAAAGTATTGGAGTTTTCAGCTTCAACATCAGTTCCTCCAATGAACACCCAGGACTGACCTCCTTTAGGATGGACTGGTTGGATTTCTTTGCAGTCCAAGGGACTCTCAAGACTCTTCTCCAACACCACAGTTCAAAAGCATCCATTCTTCTGCACTCAGCTTTCTTTATAGTCCCAACTCTCACATCCATACCTGACTACTGGAAAAACCATAGCCTTGACTAGATGGACCTTTGTTGGCAAAATAATGTCTCTGCTTTTATAATATGCTGTCTAGGTTGGTCATAACTTTCCTTCCAAGGAGCAAGCATCTTTTAATTTCATGGCTGCAATACATGTATACATATTCCTATTTTCCACCGACAAAGGCCTAGAAATTATGATCATTAATACTCCTAGCTCTGGGTTTCTAAATACCATTCCCCATTAAAACTAACCAGGACTCATTGAAATGTCTGATCCAGGTCTAAACTAGAGAAGTACAGAAGTGATAAAATTGAAAAGTAAAATCCTCCCCACTCCTCATTTTTTCCCAGAGAATCCCGGGATATATTGTACCAGAAGGCTCAAGAATATGAGCTTTATGCTCATATGCTCAAAAATCAAAGAATATGGTCAAAAATTAATGGGGACATGCCAAAGAGTACAGGTTAGTTTGAACTACAAAAATATCAACAACAAAATAGTAACCTGCTAGAGGAATGCTAACTAGTTGATATATAAAGACTGATATAATTCAAAAAAACTCATGCAACCGTACGATAGTAATTCAGGCAAAAATTATTGATGGACACTAAAATCATTGTGTGAAAGAGTGTGGAGGAACAGGGTTTCACCCCATAAGTATCGTGATACCACCCCATATAACTCACCTTTACAGTAGAGAGAGCTGATGGATACCATCTTAAGTGATCAAACCTAGGGTTAATCAACAGTAGTAAGATAAGCTGTGTTTTCTGGTGCTACTCATTGGGAACTGTATAATCACCTAATGTTGTGTTTTTTATCAAAGATATTTAACCTGAATCTGATAATGAGGAAACAGACAAATCCAAATAGTGGGACAGTCTACAAGAGAGGGATTTGAAAGCAAGGATGACAGATGTTAACAGCTGGTAAATCTGGGTGAGGGCTGTGTGGTTGGTCACTGTCTGTTTACTCCATTTCTTTGTAGGTTTGGATTTTTCAGATTAAAAAAGGAAAGGATCATATTTTTAAATACTGTTCTGCACATTGCTTTATTTCACTTAACAATTCTTCTTTTCTCATTTTTTCTCCCTTTATATAGTCTTCACTTTTCTCTTTTTATGAAAGAAGAAAGAAAGTCTCTTTTCAGAATGGGTAACTACTTCTGTATTATGCTACTGAAGTTACCTGGTGTTTATTAAATGCTGCATTGTATTTTGTACTCAATACCACCTGAAGTCCAAATTCCTAGCATATATACATTTATGTTTTAAAAGAGGTAACTGAAAGTTTGAATTGTAAAAATGGCTTTAATGTGCTGGCTTATCTTTTTTCCTTATAAAAATCTTAGTATTTGTGTTGAATTTCTTATCTTGACAAGAACTTGTTTTGGCCCTTTACTTTTATAATTTAACATTGAGAATGTTTGTGTGGTAATGATCTTCCTTACCATTTAAAAGTCTTTATTTTTCTTGAATTAATTTCCAGAGGTAGTATGTCTTTGTCCTATTTCAAAATATTTTTAAAAAATTCTTTTTGTGTTCTCATTTTTTCAGCCTTTCAACTATGTAACCCTTGCAAAGTCCTAAAGCTTATCTATCACAGAATTATCAAAAATGTTGCAATTTATTCATGCTGCTCAGAGTCAGCAAGTCCATGAAATAAATGGGAAAACTATGTTATCTGAGAATTGGTAAAACATTTTAGAAATTACTGATTTAACCAACATTAACTTACTATTGACATTCTGTTGTTAGTATCTTGACTGACCAATAACTAAGTTTTCCGTAAATAACCAGAGCAATATAAATAAAGTAGCATTTGGGAATATAAAGTATATTCTTTTCTTTTTTGCAGAATTCAGGAAATGGCATGAAAATGTGTTCTTTTAAAAGCATTTAAATTAATTAATTTGGCCACACCACATGGCATGCAGGATCTTAGTTCCCTGACTAGGGATCAAACCCGTGTCCTCTGCAGTGGAGAAATCCTTTAAAAAAGGATATCTGTAATATTTTCTACCTGTTAATGTAAGAGTATACTGTATAGCTGATCCTCATTATTTGCAAATTTATCTACTTACTAAAATCTATTTGTAGCCCCCAAACCTGTACATGCGGTGCTTTCGCAGTTATTTGTGTACACGTGCAAAGCTATATAAGATGTGAGTGCCTGGATGCCCTTGTTGCGTGCTGAGCTCGAACTTGGTAGTGCTCTGTCTTGTCTCACCTCTCATACAGAGAGGTCCGGAGGATGGAGACAGGCGGGGCTGTGTACTGTAGTGCAAGAGGCTCCTGGTTTGAGACCCATTGGATGGGGTTTGAACCCAAACTCTGGCACCTGTTGTTGGGGCAGCCTCGAACAAATCACCTAACGTTTCTGAACTTCATTTTGTCTTTTGTGAAACAAATAGAATCTACCAGGATGAGTTGTTTGAGATCTAAGGTCTGTGTGGGACAATGTGTGTATGTATTTCATCTAGGAGTAGTGGTTCAGTATTCACTAATTCAGGGTTTGTAGTGACTATAGAACAAATGAGAATAAATAGTGGAAATTAACTGTGTATCTTTGCTAAGTTATGTTGAGTAATTTTATTCTTATCTGATATTCACTCTTATTCCTACCAAAGTCTTATCTGGTTTCTGAGAAGATCACCAGGATTAGCATGTAATATAAAACAGTTAATAGTATCTAAACAGTCTAAAACTATCTTCTTTCTCTAGTGCTGTTTTTTTTCCCAAACTGCTCTTTGGAAATTTGAATATTTATTAACCAAATATTTAATACTACTGTGTCTTAGTTCTCCCATCTGTAATCCTCAGCTCCCAACACCCCTTTCTGTGGTTCTGCTTTGTGACGTTGTTCTGAGATTTTTGCAGATCACTGTTTCTGTCTTGCCAGGTGCTCACTTTTAGGTTTCAGAAGCGTTGAACACTACAGGAAGGCTGCAAGGAGGCGGAGAAAGAGCCTACATCTTTCTGTTGCCTGTGGCTCCCTGTCGCTTTGCTGTTACTTTGACCATCATCCTAGTGGAACGTCTCACCCCAGCAATAGCTGTCCCAGATTCAGTTTGTAGTTTTTCTAACACTCACAGAGCTAGTCTTATCATAACCCTTACAAACACCAGCTCTGATTGGCTAGTCCTTTCTTCCTCAAAAGGTACCCTGGTCTCACAAGATCCCTCTTCCAAGTTCAGAGACTCAGCAGCAGCTGAGCACCACTCTGTCCTCAGGGATCTGAGTTTCAGCTTTGCAGAATCTTTTCCTCCACGTTGCTGAGTTTGTGTCATTGCCATCTCTTTCTTTGGTGCCTGTGATTCGTGAAGATAAAAACATAGTGATTTTTAAGTGATCATCACTGATTTTTGAAAACTTTACCTATTGAAATTATAGCTCCTTTAAAATAACATCTGAGTGTTTGTTATTTCATTCTTGTTTTTATTAACATTTGTTTAGTTAAAATTTTGTCTAAAATTTTTATGCTTTTAGGTAGTAGATGTGATTGTTTCTTTTTAACACCTTATTTGCATTATGTTTGTTTAAAGTATGGTTTTGCACACATCAATTTATTTCAGTTTTGAATTTTAGAGTTCTCTCAAACCAGATTGTGATGAATATTTTCAATCAGTAATGTAAGAGGCACTGTATTTTCTAATGTAAAATTTATTTAGTATTTATATTAAACCAAATGGTACTATCACTGACTTAATCAGTATATCCAAGGCAATGGAATAATGAAATTTGTTGCTACAAAGAACCTTAGAGATTATCTAGTATTAATTATTTTTCTTCTTTCATGCCATTCTATTAACAAGTGAAAGATACGTCTTTAAAATCTCTCCTGCCATGGGTAGAGGCATGCAAAAGAAGGACGACTTTTTAACTCTCCTCACAATATCCTCGGTCTCTTACCACTGCTTGTATTTTATAGTGTCCTTTTCAAGGACAGTTGCTCTGCTCTCTTTCTTCCCAAAGTGTTACATTAAAATGGTGAGAGAAGGACATTTCTCACTGACTTATTTCCTGACTTGGGGGAGGGTGAGTTCCATGTATTATTTTTTCAACTAAAGTGTCTTTCGTAGATAAACTTAATGCCATGTTTCACCCAGTTATGATAGACCTTCAGCTTTTGAACATTTCTGAGACTGGGACAAGTCCCGATTTATTGTTTGATGCCTTCACATTGTTCGCCAGGCGGCAGTTGTGGTATGTGTCATCGTGCATTGTGAATGTAGTTGTATCTCCGGTATTATACAGTTGCAGCCCGTTGATGTTTCAATCAGTAAACCATTTAAGAATGTTGTGAAGAAAGAATGTGAGTCCTGGTTGTCATCTAAAAGCTTCTTTTAGCATCTGTGATAAGATGAAGAGAATATCAGCATTATGATTTCAAAATAGGAGGTAGTTGGCTTCAAAGAAAATTTTCGAGACAGTAGTAGAGGAATACTTTTTAAAGAAATGCTGTATCACCAAAGCTTTTCATGGCCAGAGAATAATATTGTGTGAAAACACAGACATTAGATAGTTCTGAGTGAAAAAGTGACTCAGAAGAGTTAAGTGTGAAGAAGTGTTTTATTTTTCCTGTATTTACAAAGATAATATACAATAGCAATTTTTCTCTAGCTCTATCCAAAAGAGCTCTTAAAAAGGAATAATGTGAAAATTCTAAATGACAAACTTCTGTCATAGTTTATCAGCAGTTTTTCTTTCTTTGCAGAACATAAGATAATGGGTTTCCCTGGTAGCTCAGTCAGTAAAGAATCCGCGTGCAGTGCAGGAGACCAGCTTTCAATCCCTGGGTGGGGAAGATCTCCTGGAGAAGGAAGTGGCTACCCACTCCATATTCTTGCTTGGAAAATCCATGGACAGAGGAGCCTGGTGGGCTAAAGTCCCTGGGATCACAGAGAATCTGACATGACTTAGTGACTACACCACCATTCTCTGAACCCTAAACATTAGGGTTACTTTGTTAGTAATTAGCATTAATTTCTACCTCTGTTTTTACCTAAGGAGGGAAAATGAAGCAAAGTCTACTTAGGAGAATTCCCACATAGAGGCTTATACCTAGTTTAATTGTTCTTCCATCATCATCTCCAAGATTAGGTAATAGATCCCTAAGAAATATCCCATAGACTGATGTTTTAGTACCTTATTGCCTCTATAAAAATAATACATGTCCATTTAAAAATGTAAACAGTGTGAAAAATACAGAGAAAGTCAAAGGCACGTGAAACTGCCATCCCCCGATGATGTCTTTCCAAGTATTTCTTACATAACTGCTGCTGCTGCTAAGTCACTTCAGTCGTGTCTGACTCTGTGTGACCCCATGAACGGTAGCCCACCAGGCTCCCCCATCCCTGGGATTCTCCAGGCAAGAACACTGGAGTGGGTTGCCATTTCCTTCTCCAATGCATGAAAGTGAAAAGTGAAAGTGAAGTCACTCAGTCGTGTCCGACTCTTAGTGACCCCATGGACTGCAGCCTACCAGTCTCCTCCATCCATGGGATTTTCCAGGCCCTATGTAAAAATGTATGTGTAGTTTTTGTAAAATCGCATACCTTTCCTGTTTGCTGCTGCTGCAGCTGCTGAGTCGCCTCAGTCGTGTCCGACTCTGTGCGACCCCATAGACGGCAGCCCACCAGGCTCCCCCCATCCCTGCTATTTAGTAAGTTGCTTTCTTCCATTCAGCAATATATTGTGATTTTTGTTCTGTCTTAAGAAATATTAATTGATTAGTCAGTTAATTTTAATGGTTGCATAATTCTCCATTATAGAGGCATACTGAATGATTTAAGTAGGTTTTTGTTAATGGACATTTAGGCTGATTAAGTTTTCTTTATTATAAACAGTGCTTAGATGAATGTTTTCTGCATGTATATATATATTTATTTTATAAAATTTTCTCCTTATAAATTATTAAAATGGAATTGGACATTTATTTATTAAGACACTTATTACTAGCTTTTGAAAGTTTGCTGTTTTTTCTTATAAAATGATAGATTTGCTGAAGTGATGGTAACATGCATAATGTTGAAAATCTCCTTTAAAGACCTTTGTGTGTGTGCTCACTCAGTCTTGTCCAGCTCTGCAACTCCATGAACTGTCGCCCACGAGACTCCTCTGTCCATGTAATTTTTTAAAAAACCTAGTTAGTATTTTATGATTTGATTCCTAACTTTAAAATAATGATCTTGACTTCTACTACACATTTGGAAACCTTTCCTTTGTAATAAATGGAAATGAGAAGTTATTCAGTTAAAGAAAGAAAATGGAAAAGTTAAAGTACTAAAAACAATGAAAAATGATTAAACTGATGGAAATATAGGAAAACTGGGAAGGGTAATGATTAAGATAAAGTTTTAGAAACAGCCTGGATTTGAATCTCGATTCTGCCTCTTCTTCCTGACCTTGGGGAAGCATTTTAATCTAAGTTTATTTATCCTCCTTTAAAGCAGGAATGCTAATATATCATGGTATCATTTTGCGGATTAACTAATAATAGTAATAATTCGAGATAACATTTTCGAATCCTTTTTACTATGAATGGCAGGCAGTATATTAAATGTTTATATGTATTTTTTCCCTTGGCAAATATCTGTTATATTAATTCTCACAAACTTGTGAGTTGTAAGTACATTTTATTGATGAGGAAGCTAAGTCTAAGAGAAGGATTTTGTAAGTTGCCCAAACAACATAGTTATTAAGTGGCAGAATCAGAATTTGAACCCTAACAGTCTGATCCAGTAGAACCTGCAACTTGAAATTCTATCGGTATTAAGCACTTAGCATGTATCTGTTAATATTTATGTTTAGACTACCTTTAAAAAATAAGTATAACAGAGAATGAGAAAATAAGCCACTGACTGGGAGAAAATGTTTGCAAATGACATATCTGATAAAGCACTGTAATTCAAAATACATTAAGAATTCTTAAAACTCAACAGTTTGAAAACCTATGGTCTGATTAAAAAATTACCAAAAGATTTGGGCGTCTCACCAAAGAAGGTATTCAGATGGTCAGTAAGCATATGGAAAGATGCTCAACATCATCTGTCATTAGGGAGTTGTAAAGTTAAACAAGGGGATACCACTACACACGTATTAGAATGACAGAAACCTCCACCAGCACAACCAAGTGCTGGCAAGGGTGGGGAGCAACAGTTCAGTGCAGTCACTCGCTCGTGACCGACCCTGCGACCCCATGGACTGCAGCACGCCAGGCCTCCCTGTCCATCACCAGCTCCTGGAGTTTACTCTAACTCATGTCCACTGAGTCGGTGCTGCCATCCAACCATCTCATCCTCTGTCATCCCCTTCTCCTCCCACCTTCAGTCTTTCCCAGCATCAGGGTCTTTTCCAGTGAGTCAGTTCTTTGCATCACGTGGCCAAAGTATTGGAGTTTCAGCTTCAGCATCAGTCCTTCCAATGGATATTCAGGACTGATTCCCTTTAGGATGCACTGGTTGGATCTCCTTGCCATCCAAGGGACTCTCAAGAGTCTTCTCCAACAGTATAGTTCAAAAGCATCAACTTTTTGGTGCTCAAAAAAAAGTTGGACTTTATAGTCCAACTCTCACATCCATACATGACTACTGGAAAAACCACAGCTTTGACTAGATGGACCTTTGTTGGCAAAGTGATATCTCTGCTTTTTAATATGCTGTCTAGGTTGGTCATAACTTTTCTTCCAAGGAGCAAGCATGGCTGCAGTCTCCATCTGCAGTTATTTTGGAGCCCCCAAAATAAAGTCTCACTGTTTCCACTGTTTCCCACTTTAGAAGACAGTTTGTCAGTATCTTGCAAAACTACACATACTTTTACCATATGATCCAGTAATTCTGCTCCTTCGTACTTACTCAGAGAAGTTGAAAACTTAAATCCACACAAAAAGCTGCATGCAGATGTTTATAGCAGCTTTATCCATCATTGCTAAAACCGGGAAACAACCAACATGCTTTCAGTTGCTGAATGAATAAACATGCCTGCTGCATCTGTGTATCCAACTATTATTTAGCACTAAAAAGAAATTAGGTATCAAACCATGAAAAGATGTGGAGGAATCTTAAATGCATGTTACTCAGTGAAAGAAGCCAATCTGAAAAGGCTACATACTGTATGAAAAACAGAAGACTATGGAGACAGTAAAAAGATCAGGGAAGGGGTTAGGAGAAAGAGTGGGATGAATAGGCAGAGCATAGAGATTTTTAGGGCAGTGAAACTATTCTGTGTGATATTAACATGGTGGATACATATCATGTATTTTGTCCAAACCCATAGAAGGCACACCAGGCGTTCATGCTAATGTAAACAGTGCACTTCAGGTAATGATGATGTGTCAATACAGATTGCTCAGCTTTAACAGATGTACCACTCTGGTGCAGAATGTTGGTAGTGGGGAAGGCTGTGCATGAATAGGGAAGAGGTGTATGTGGCAACTCTTTGTACTTTCTGCTACGTTATATCTAGTTTGTGTACATTATATCTACTACTGTGGACAAGAATCCCTTAGAAGAAATGGAGTAACCGTCATAGTCAACAAAAGAGTCACAATGCAGTACTTGGATGCAGTCTCAAAAATGACAGAATGATCTCTGTTCATTTCCAAGGCAAACCATTCAGTATCACAGTAATCCAAGTCTGTGCCCTAACCAGCAATGCTGAAGAAGCTGAACGGTTCTTTGAAGACCTTCAAGACCTTCTAGGACTAACACCCAAAAAAGATGTCCTTTTCATTATAGGGGACTGGAATGCAAAGTAGGAAGTCAAGAAATACCTGGAGTAACAGGCAAACTTGGCCTTGGAGTACAGAATGAGGCAGGGCAAAGGCTAAAAGAGTTTTGCCAAGAGAACGCACTGGTCATAGCAAACACCCTCTTCCAACAACACAAGAGAAGACTCTACACATGGACATCACCAGATGGTCGATACTGAAATCAGATTGATTATATTCTTTGCAGCCAAAGATGGAGAAGTTCTATACAGTCGGTGAAAACAAGACCAGGAGCTGACTGTGGCACAGACCATGAACTGTTTATTGCCAAATTCAGACTTAAATTGAAGAAAGTAGGGAAAACCACTAGGCCATTCAGGTATGACCTAAATCAAATCCCTTACGATTATACAGTGGAAGTGAGAAGTAGACTCAAGGAATTAGATCTGATAGAGTGCCTGAAGAACTGTGGACCAAAGATTCGTGACATTGTACAGGAGGCAGGGATCAAGACCATCCCTAAGGAAAAGAAATGCAAAAAGGCAAAATGGTTGTCTGAGGAGGCCTTACAAATAGCTGTGAATAGAAGAGAAGCAAAAGGCAAAGGAGAAAGGAAAGATATACCCATTTGAATGCAGAGTTCCAAAGAATAGCAAGGAAAGATAAGAAAGCCTTCCTCAGCAATCAATGCAAAGAAATAGAGGAAGACAATAGAATGGGATAGAGATCTCTACAGGAAAATTAGAGATACCAAGGGAACAGTTCATGCAAAGATGGGCACAATAAAGGGCAGAAATGGTATGGACCTAACAGAAGCAGAAGGTATTAAGAAGAGGTGGCAAGAATACACAGAAGAACTGTACAAAAAACATCTTCACAACCCATATAATCACGATGGTGTGATCACTCACCTAGAGCCAGACATCCTGGAATGTGAAGTCAAGTGGACCTGAGAAAGTATCACTACAAACAAAGCTCATGGAGTTGTTGGAATTCCAGTTCAGCTATTTCAAATCCTGAAAGATGATGCTGTGAAAGTGCTGCACTCAATATGCCAGCACATTTGGAAAACTCAGCAGTGGCCACAGGACTGGAAAAGGTCAGTTTTCATTCCAATCCCAAAGAAAGTCAGTGCCAAAGAATGCTCAAACTACTGCACAAGTGCACTCATCTCACATGCTAGTAAAGTAGTGCTCAAAATTCTCCAAGCCAGGCTTTAACAGTACATGAACCATGAACTAACAGATGTTCAAGCTGGTTTTAGAAAAGGCAGAGGAACCAGAGATCAAATTGCCAACATCCGTTGGATCATCGAAAAAGCAAGAGAGTTCTAGGAAAACATCTATTTTTACTTTATTGACTACGCCAAAGCCTTTGACTATGTGGACCACAAGAAACTCCGGAAAATTCTGAAAGAGATGGGAATACCAGACCACCTGACCTGCCTCTTGAGAAATCTGTATGCAGGTCAGGGAGCATCAGTTAGAACTGAACATGGAACAACTTGTTCCAAATAAGGCAAGTAGTACATCAAGGCTGTATATTGTCACCCTACTTATTTAACTTGTATGCAGAGTACATCATGAGAAACGCTGGGCTGGAGGAAGCACAGGCTGGAATAAAGATTGCTGGGAGAAATATCAATAACCTCAGATATGCAGATGACACCACCCTTATGGCAGAAAGTGAAGAAGAACTAAAGAGCCTCTTGATGAAAGTGAAAGAGGAGAGTGAAAAAGTTGACTTTAAAACTCAGCATTCAGAAAACTAAGATCATGGCATCTGGTCTCATCACTTCATGGCAGTGGATGGGGAAACAGTGGAAACAGTGAGAGACTTTATTTTCTTGGGCTCCAAAATCACTGCAGATGGTGACTTCAGCCATGAAATTAAAAGAGTATTGCTCCTTGGAAGGAAAATTATGACCAACCTAGACAGCATATTAAAAAGCAGAGACATTACTTTGCCAACAAAGGTCCGTCTAGTCAAGGCTATGCTTTTTCCAGTGGTCATGTATGGATGTGAGAGTAGGAGTATGAAGAATGTTGAGCGCCGAAGAATTGATGCTTTTGAACTGTGCTGTTGGAGAAGACTCTTGAGAGTGCCTTGGACAGCAAGGAGATCCAACCAGTCCATCCTAAAGGAAATCAGTCCTGAATATTCATTTGAAGGACTAATGCCAAAACTGAAGCTCCAATACTTTGGCCACCTGCTGTGAAGAACTGAGTCATTTGAAAAGACCCTGACGCTGGGAAAGATTGAGGGCGGGAGAAGGGGACGACAGAGGATGAGATGATTGGATGGCATCACCGACTTAATGGACACGAGTTTGAGTGAACTCCAGGAGTTGGTGATGGACAGGGAGGCCTGGCGTGCTGTAGTCCATGGGGTCACAGAGAGTCAGACATGAATGAGCGACTGAACTGAACTGCACTGTACCTTCTGCTTAGATTTGCTGTGAACTGAAAAGAAAAAATAAAGTTTATTAAAAAAATAATAATATTTATAAATCAAGTATGCATTGTAATTGTGGACATAATGATACTTTTGTTTTTAGGCTCAGAATAAAGAGACCAATGTTTTAGCTGCTGCAAAGGTGATTGACACCAAATCTGAAGAAGAACTTGAAGACTACATGGTTGAAATTGATATATTAGCATCTTGTGATCACCCTAATATAGTCAAGCTTCTAGATGCCTTCTATTATGAGAATAATCTTTGGGTAAGTATTTTGGTTAATCTGTAGGAATAGCCAAAATAAGTTAATCGTCCTGAAGAGATTTATAAGTTGTGTAGACCTTTTTTGGACTACCTCTTCTATTTAGTTACTTATGCTTCTTGAGTGAGAATTGACCCATTGATGAGAGGATGATTAACAACATAGCAACATATCCTTAGCTTCAACAGATGTTTAGATGTGTATTTTAGAACACCGTGTTTCATGATTATTTGACATTGGACTGAAATGTAGAAACTTGGTGAAGAATTTTAAATTTCCTGAATAATGAAATTAGATTCCTTTTTTGTTTTGAATTAATATTTTTTTCCAGTTGGAACTTCTTTCTTTCTCTCAAGTCTTTTTTTCCCCCCAGTTTTTTTATTTATTTATTTGTTTTTAATGTTAGTTTGATGTGTCTTATATAAGTTTCTTAATTTAAATTTAAGTATTTAAATTTTTTTTAAGTTTCTTTTGTTGTGGCCAGGTCTGTATGTAAAAATTTTATTCATTTTTAGAAAATGTTAGGCATAAATAAATATATAAATAAAATGTTAATATTTATAATAACCAGTCAGTCACTTGCTCTGCACCAATACTAATTTAATCAAGAGGACTTTTTAAAATGGAGTTTTAGTTTGTCTCCTTAAAGGAATAAGCAAAGTATTACAAAAGAAGAGTAGATAGTGTAAGCTGTACCTGGCTGCAAATCAAAAGACCTTTCCTTTTTTATTTTGGTGATACTAGGCAGGAGCTTGGATAAATCAGTTAATCTTTATCAGTCTGTTTACTCCACTGTAGGATAATAATGATCTGTCTCCCAAATTATTTTTCATATGATATAATGAATTTGAAAAACAACTTATTGTAAAATAAGCTCCTGTGAAAAATAAAGTGTTGTTCTATAGAGGAGAAAAAACTATGAATCTATACAATTTGTTAAGCTCTGTAATTATAAGCAACAGCTAGACAACTATGAGGGACAGTGGGAGGGAGAGAGAGACATGAATTAATTGAAGAATCATAAAAATACAAAATGAAAACTGTGATGAGGATTAAGAAGGAAAAATGCATGGTGCTATGTACCAGGGAGGTTTGGGAAGGCATCCAGTAGGATGTGATAAGTGAGCTAGTATCTGAAGCTTTTGTGTGTGTTTTCCCCAAGTTTCTAGAAAACTAAAAGCAATCTTTCAGGATGTGTTCCTGTTAGTAAAGTTAAAAAATATTCTTGTTCATTTAACTCACAATAGTTACCTTAAGAAAGGAGAGTATAAAGTCTTTGAGTGGTGAGGGCGTGGATGTATAATATGGCCCTTAATAAACATTCTGTACCAGGTAACTTTAGAGAACCTGGGACACTACAAGTTGTGATGAACAAAAATGCGCATACTTCCACAGTGTGTTCCCTTTGTACTTTCTCAAATGTACAGCAAGACTTGTGACTCTTTTTACAAAGGAAGTCTTCATGGTTGTTAGCATAATATTGTTTATGTAACTTAGGTTATTTGATAGCTCTCTATTTATATTTTTTGCTAGCTTGAAGGAAAAATACTCAGAATCAGTGTGGTATTAGACATGTGCTTTTTATTTGCCTGCAGATCCTCATTGAATTTTGTGCTGGTGGAGCAGTAGATGCTGTGATGCTTGGTAAATGCCTTTTTGTTCCTTACATTTATATCTTAAATTATACTTTTAAAAAAGTCAGTGGATTTCAAACATTTATACATGTGTATTTATCTTATTGTTGAGTAACATTCAGTAAGTTAAATCAGCCTAATTATTTTTGTATTCTTAGATGACCATGATAAAATTTTAAAATTAAATGTTGTTGCTTCCTGACCTGCATATAGGTTTCTCAAGTGGCAGTTCAGGTGGTCCGGTAGTCCCATCTCTTTTAGAATTTTCCACAATTTATTGTGATCCACACAGTCAAAGGCTTTGGCGTAGTCAATAAAGCAAAAATAGATGTTTTCCTGGAACTCTTTTGCTTTTTCGAGGATCCAGCGGATGTTGGCAATTTGATCTTTGGTTCCTCTGCCTTTTCTAAAACCAGCTTGAACATGTGGAAGTTCATGGTTCATGTATTGCTGAAGCCTGGCTTGGAGAATTTTGAGCATTACTTTACTAGCGTGTGAGATGAGTGCACTTGTGCAGTAGTTTGAGCATTCTTTGGCACTGCCTTTCTTTGGGATTGGAATGAAAACTGACCTTTTCCAGTCCTGTGGCCACTGCTGACTTTTCCAAATTTGCTGGTATATTGAGTGCAGCACTTTCACAGCATCATCTTTCAGGATTTGGAATAGCTCAACTGGAATTCCATCACCTCCACTAGCTTTGTTCGTAGTGATGCTTTCTAAGGCCCACTTGACTTCACATTCCAGGATGACCTGCCTCTTGAAAAACCTATATGCAGGTCAGGAAGCAACAGTTAGAACTGGACATGGAACAACAGACTGGTTCCAAATAGTAAAAGGAGTTCGTCAAGGCTGTATATTGTCACCCTGTTTATTTAACTTATATGCAAAGTACATCATGAGAAACGCTGGGCTGGAGGAAGCACAGGCTGGAATCAAGATTGCTGGGAGAAATATCAATAACCTTAGATATGCAGATGACACCACCCTTATGGCAGAAAGTGAAGAGGAACTAAAAAGCCTCTTGATGAAAGTGAAAGAGGAGAGTGAAAAGTTGGCTTAAAGCTCAGCATTCAGGAAATGAAGATCATGGCATCTGGTCCCATCACTTCATGGGAAATAGATGGGGAAACAGTGGAAACAGTGGCTGACTTTATTTTTCTGGGCTCCAAAATCACTGCAAATGGTGACTGCAGCCATGAAATTAAAAGACGCTTACTCCTTGGAAGGAAAGATATGACCTAGACAGCATATTAAAAAGCAGAGACACTGCCAACAAAGGTCTGTCTAGTCAAGGCTATGGTTTTTCCAGTGGTCATGTATGCATGTGAGAGTTGGACTGTGAAGAAAGCTGAGTGCTGAAGAATTGATGCTTTTGAACTGTGGTGTTGGAGAAGACTCTTGAGAGTCCCTTGGACTGCAAGGAGATCCAACCAGTCCATCCTAAAGGAGATCAGTCCTGGATGTTCATTGGAAGGACTGATGCTGAAGCTGAAACTCCAATACTTTGGCCACCTCATGTGAAGAGTTTACTCATTGGAAAAAACTCTGATGCTGGGAGGGATTGGGGGCAGGAGGAGAAGGGGACAACAGAGGATGAGATGGCTGGATGGTATCACCGACTCAATGGACATGGGTTTGGGTGAACTCCGGGAGTTGGTGATGGACAGGGACGCCTGGTGTGCTGCGATTCATGGGGTCACAAAGAGTCGGACATGACTGAGCGACGGAACTGAACTGAACTGATAATATGTGAAGAAACTAATATTTGTGTTATACTTTTTAAAAAGTCATTTCATTGTATATAATCTTCAACAGTGACAGTAAAGGTATTAAAGGTATATAACCTGCTGATACACTTTCACTGTACAAAAATGATTATTTTTTTACTTTTTCGTTGCAGAGCTTGAGAGACCATTAACTGAGTCCCAAATACAAGTAGTTTGTAAGCAGACTTTAGAGGCTTTGAACTACTTACATGATAATAAGATCATCCACAGAGATCTAAAGGCTGGCAACATTCTTTTTACCTTAGATGGAGATATTAAGTTGGGTAAGTTTATTCTTTTAGATAAAGCATTTGGTTTTATGCTGTGAGGTTTTTCCCTATATGTCTGTTACTTAATATTGTTCTGTTAGGACTCAAATATTAATATGTGAAACAAAGAGAAGTACGTTAAAATATGTAAAACATGAGAATTACTTCATGTTAATTTTTTAAATTGGGGCTTCCCAGGTGGTGCATTGGTAAAGAATCTGCCTGCCAAACAGGAGATGTGGGTTTGATCCCTGAGTTGGGAAGATCCCCTGGAGAAGGAAATGGCAACCCACTCCAATATTCTTGCCTGGGAAGTCCCATGGACAGAGGAGCCTGGTGAGCTGCAGTCCATGGGGTCGCAAAGAATCAGACACGACTTAGTGGCTAATCGCTAAGCAGCGATTTTTAAAATACTTCTTGGAGGGAATTCCCTTGCAATCCAGTGGTTAAGACTTGGTGCTTTTACTGCCAATGGCCTGGGAACTAAGATCCCGCAAGACTGAGGTGAGGCTAAAAAAAAAAAACTTGGGCAAATAGTTATTCATTAACTCCCAGAATTTCTAAGTATAGGCACCTAATATAAAGACTCTTTAAACAATAGGAAAGGATGGATTGTTATTTTTAAAAAGACACACTTTTAAAAGACTGCCTAATAATTTTTCCCTTAAATTTTTATATGTAGAATTAATATTTATAAATACAATACATTTAGAAAATGACACATTATGTGAAACCATTTAGTTTTGTCTTCATTTCCAAAACTCATATCTAGTTGTTTTCTTTTTCCGTCTTTAGTTTTATATTCTATTTTGTAGATACGGTATCTTGGCTAAGCTCACAAAGTAACTAAGTGTAAAAAAGATGCTAAATTAAGTATAAGATTGAAAATAGTTTTTTTTTTTTTTGCACTGAGGGAATAAATGATAATTTCATAAGGAGGAATAGATACAGACTTTAGATGGGAAATTAATGAATTTCATATATATATACATACAGATAGAAGATACAGTCCTTTTTAAGTATCCCCAAGGTATGAATTCCGAGAAGGCAATGGCACCGCACTCCAGTACTCTTGCCTGGGAAATCCCATGGACAGAGGGGCCTGGTAGGCTGCAGTCCATGGGGTCACTAAGAGTCGGACACGACTGAGCGACTTCACTTTCATTTTTCACTTTCATGTATTGGAGAAGGAAATGGCAACCCACTCCAGTGTTCTTGCCTGGAGAATCCCAGCGACAGAGGAACCTGGTGGGCTTCCGTCTATGGAGTCGCACAGAGTCAGACACGACTGACGCGACTTAGCGGCAGTAGTAGCAGCAAGATATGAATTAAGAAAAAACCTCTGGTGATGAAGCCTGAATTTGAGTATTTTGGACAGATATTAAAAGGACAAAATATACCCAAAGGCCATGCTGATACCAGTGATCATAGTTCACTTTACTTTGTCATGACCTCTAAGCAGGTATACTTTGATATACTGCTGCTGCTGCTAAGTCGCTTCAGTCGTGTCCAACTCTGTGCGACCCCATAGAGGGCAGCCCACAAGGCTCCCCCGTCCCTGGGATTCTCGAGGCAAGAACACTGGAGTGGGTTGCCATTTCCTTCTCCAGTGCATGAAAGTGAAAAGTGATAGTGAAGTTGCTCAGTCGTGTCCAACTCTTCACGACCCCATGGACCCACCAGGCTCCTCCGTCAATGGGATTTTCCAGGCAAGGGTACTGGAGTGGGGTGCCATCGCTTTCTCCTTTGATATAGTACTAAATTTTAACTTTTTTTTTGAGAAATACATACAGATACAGGAAACCACATTAAGAGTTGTGTAGCTTATTGACTTGTAGCTCTGTACGCAATAGCTTTGTAATCACCACTTAGATAAAGAAATGGAAGTATGTCAGGCACCTTAGGAGCTGCATCATGTGCCTCATCTCAAGTCACTGTCCTCTTCTCCACAGGTAACCTGTATTACTAACTTTATAGTAATCACTTCCCTGTGTTTCTTCATGGCTCTATCACCCAGTGTTCATCTCTAGACCTTAGAGTTTAGACTTGTCCATGTTTAAAACCTGCTTTTTCTTTGAAGTCTCTTTTGATTTATGGGTCATACCCCCCTCCCCACCATTCCTTTCTTCTCTTTATGTTTTATCTATGGCATGCGTTTTCATGGCATGCTTTCTCAAAGAAATAAAATTTTAGTATTACCATGGTTGTGACCCTCCAAAGGCCCACTGATAGTACATGAACAGATATACAGTATATCTGTGACATTAAAATTTCACGAGGAGAGAGGATCGGAGAAAAATGTCTAAAAAGGCTCTTTAGGAGAGGTGAAAAAAGAAGTTGAGAAACTCTCTTCTGTGGGACCTGAGCTATTAGACCTGTAGTTTCTCTTATCTTGCATTTTGCTGGCTGCATACTCTTGATGCCTTAAGTAATTTCCTCTCTGTATTTCCCTCAGTTTGCAGATAAATCCAAAGACTTTTTGGCAAGAATCTGTGTGGTTTTGTATTCTTTCATTTAGTAGGACATGGTATTTTAAGACCACAGTCTGAATGTTAAGTATGCTTATAGTTTCTGGACTGGCCTTCATTCTAGGCCCTTCCAAAGGACAGAGCGACGCTCTCCTGAATTCCTACATATGTCCTATTCAAATTCATGTGTTAATGTTCTTCCTTTTTGAGGCTGAATAATGTTCTGTTATCAGCATATGTATGCACCACGTTTGACTTACTCATTCATCCATTGATGGACACTTTGGTTGCTTCCCCCTTTGGGCTTCTATGAATAATGCTGTTGTGAACATGGTGTACAATATCTGTTTTGAGTTCCTGCCTTCATTTCTTTTGGGCAGATACCCAGATTGTATGGTAATTCTGTGTTTAATTTTTTGAAGAACCATCGTACCATTTTCCACAGTGGTTGCACAAATTTACACTTCCAGAGCAATGCACAGGGGTTCCGATTTTTCTACCTCCTTACCAGCACTTGTTATTTTCTATATTTTTGATGATAACCGTCCTAATGGGTGTGAAGTGATAGTGGGTGTGAATTCGTTGTGTTTATTTGCTCTTGCATTCCTCCTAGTTTAGTCTTTGTTTCTAAAATGGTTTTTTATTTCTAATTTCTCTTGTGTTCTGTCACCTCATTCATGAGGTTTAAAATGCTGATATATGTTACTTTTTTATGTCTTATATCATATTTTAAAGTCTTATTGCTTGTTTTGAAATAGTATAATTTGGATCTATTTTTGGTACATGTTTTCTGTAAGTGTTCTAAAATCTTATTTGAATACAGCAGTATACTTTTGTATAAAATAATACATGCCATTAAAAATAACTATATTTTTGAAGATTTAGGATGCTGAAATAGTTTTGCGTTGGTTGACATTTAAAATAGTTGCACTTTATTTCATTAATTCATGCATACAGAATGTCTTCCATTTCTGTGACATTGTATTAAGTATACACAGATATTATAGAACCATAGTATCCTTAGGAGCCATATATACATTGCAATAACCACATTTTTATTATCAGATCACATTCTTGCAAATGGAGATAAATATGTAAATGCTATTTCAACAGGCCAACATATATCTGCCACATTACTGTAAGTAGAACTGTACAGTACTTATTAATGACCTTAATTTCCCCCTTGCACAAGAATGAAGGTGGCCTCTTGTCCCTCCTCAGGTTACCGCCTGCTCGTAAGAGTGCTCAGGGAGGTACGGCTGTTGGCGGTGGGCATTTGTGGTTTAGGTCTGGCTTTGGACCTCCTTTCCCAGTCATGTTCTGAGGGAAAAAAGTAAAAAGACTGCTAATGGGATCTCAAAAAACACTGAAATGGAGTAAATACTGAGTTGACTGTGTGCTTAATCGCTCAGCTGTGTGCAACTCTTTGTGACCCCATGGACTGTAGCCTGCTCCTCTGTCCATGGGGATTCTCCAGGCAAGAACACTGGCGTGGGTTGCCATGCCCTCCTCCAGGGGAATCTTCCCAACCCAGGGATCAAACCCAGGTCTCCCACATTGCAGGCCGATTCTTTACTGTCTGAGTCACCAGGGAAGCCCAAGAATACTGGAGTGGGTAGCCTATCCCTTCTCCAGGGTATCTTCCTGACCGAGGACTCGAACTGGGGTCTCCTGCATCACAGGCAGATTCTGTACCATCTGAGCTACCAGGGAAGCCCTCATAACACCATATTAGGAAGTGTAACATCATTCTGTAGGCAGTAGGCAGCTACCAGGGTGTTTTAAGCAGAACTACCTGGTCAAAAAAAGAAAAAAAACTATATAATAGATACAAATAATTAGAATACAGGGCAGGATTTCATGAGTTTTAAAAGTTCTACTGCCAAAGTATCACAGAGGTTAAAATTACATATATTATTAGTGATAGTAGCTGCCATTTATTGTGTGTATTCTGTGCCAGACCTTGGGGCATGAATACAAATACTAGATCTTTGGGATTTATTCAGTTTTGAGAATTGTGGCATGTCAGATGAAACTTTAGGAGTGAAATGTATATGGCATGAGGTAATTTATGCCGCAGTAGCAATTTTGTGTTGCTATTAATGATCAAGCTCTAAGCTGAAAAGGAGAAAAAACTGATAAAGTTACGATGTTGCTGTGCCCTATGATTTAAATCAGAAAACATCATTCCTGAGTTTTTTCTTTGTGATGTAATATTATGAGGAAATTAGCAAGACATATGCTGTCATTTGGGCTTCCCCGGTGGCTCAGCAGTGAAGAATCTGCCTGCGATGCAGAAGATGCAGGAGATGCAGGGTCGGGAAGATCCCCCGGAGAAGGGCATGGCAACACAGGCCAGTATTCCTGCCTGGAGACTCGCATGGACAGGGGAGCCTGACAGTCTACAGTCCACGGGATCCCAAAGAGTCAGACACAATTGAGCACGCAGGCATGCTGTCATTTAAGGCTTCTTTGGTGTAATTTCTGTCTTTCATACTAGAAAAACTGTCCTTCAATTTAATTGTAACATGTAGCACTACTGGACATTTATTTTGAAATGGACAGACTGGTCTGTTTTAAAATTACTATTTTTTTTGTCAGTTCTGAAGAATTTGTGATCTGAAGATGTATAAAGATGGTGGTATTAAGTGTATTAATGATGGAATCTTTTCTGTGGCAGTTTTTTTTTGTGGGGTGGGTGGAGATATGGTAGAAAGAGCGTGGTCAAAATTAGGGTGAGAGGGAAGTTACTTCTCTTTCCATTTTGTGTGCTGTGCTTTGTCACTCAGCTGTGTCCGATTCTTTACAACCCCATGGACTGTATAGCCTGTCGGGCTCCTCTGTCATAGGGATTCTCCAGGCAAGAATACTGGAGTGGGTTGTCACTCCAATTCTATTTTTCTTACCCTTTAATGACAGTGGTCTTATTAAAGACTTGATATGCTTCTCCCTTAAGTTGAATATAGCAAACTTTGCTTAAAAACTATCAGTAATACTTTTGTATGGTTATTTGTTTCAAGCGGATTTTGGAGTATCAGCTAAAAACACAAGGACAATTCAAAGGAGAGATTCCTTTATTGGCACACCCTATTGGTATGTATTCAGTTTTATGGATTTGCTGCATTAGTTATGTCAGCAGTTATTATATGTTAATTTTGTCCACGTTTGATTATACTGTCTGTCTTTTATGTGGTTTGTGATCACCATTTTAAGTTAAACATCTTAATTTTCAATTCTCTGTCTTCATAGGATGGCTCCTGAGGTAGTCATGTGTGAAACATCAAAGGACAGACCCTATGACTACAAAGCCGACGTTTGGTCCCTGGGTATCACTTTAATAGAAATGGCTGAGATAGAACCACCTCATCATGAATTAAATCCAATGAGAGTGCTGCTAAAAATAGCAAAATCTGAGCCCCCTACATTAGCACAGCCATCAAAATGGTAAAATATTCCTAAACAAAACTTTTTAAGAAGCAAAACTTGAAACTTTATTCTTCTAGCTTTCCAAGGGTATTTAAACTTAGGTACATGGTACGAAGGTTGTATGAAATAGAAAACTGATACTGGTGTGTTTTCGAGACTTAAGGATCATATAAATGTTTATAATTAACTTTCCCCATCAATTTGAAAATAGCAGTGATTGGAGTTCTACATGAAAAAGTATTTTCTGTGAGAAGCTAAGGCATATATGTGATCTGTATTTGTGGAGGTTAATATAATGGAAGGATTTTTATGATTTTTAGCTTTCTTATGAACATTTGACTGTATCTCAATGACTTAAGACTATAAGCCTACTTACATACATGTGACTTGTATTTATAAATGAGTGACTTATGGATATTCTCATGAACTAGTTTTATGTTGAGTTAATACTATTACATACATGATAGAACTTAACCATGGTTTCTCATAGTTTTGATTTTAATAAGAAAATAAAATAGAATGTCATTATTAAAATTTTATTTTGAAGGTCTTCAAATTTTAAGGACTTTCTAAAGAAATGCTTGGAAAAGAATGTGGATTCCAGGTGGACTACATCTCAGCTGCTGCAGGTAAAATAAGAGTAGTGTGACAGTGGCAAACCATATAGCTGTTGCAGCATCTCTTTAAGATGAATACAGATTCAGATTCCTTCAGTTTTCCTGTGCAAACACAGGATACATTGAGTAGTTAACATTTACTTTACAAACGCGTGGTCCCCTTACTAAGAGGCATTTATTTAGCTTTTAAGTAATTTCTCCTATGCTTTTCTGATTCAGTTTGTGTTCTTTTCATTTTGTTTAGTTATTTCCATTTTGTCAATCACATCCATTCAGTTTCTCCATTACTAGAAAACAAGTACCTTGGTGACAGGGGCCGTGAGCAAATTAATTTTTTTTTTAGTGTCTCTTACAGTGAGGGTAAATGTTTAGTAAATATTGCTAACTTTAAGAAAAAATGGTGTTGAAGTGATTGAATAATTTTGTTTTATAGCAGGACTTGTTTGTAATATTTGAAATAAGATTTTTTTCATGTTTTATTTATTTATTTTAATCTTTATTTTATTTTTTTAATATAAATTTATGTTGATGTATGGCAAAACCAATACAATATTGTAAAGTAATTAGCCTCCAATTGAAATAAAATTTTGTCAAACAGTAGTACAGGTAGACAAGTAGAATGACGGATCTTGAAGCAGTTACTGTTCAGTTCAGTTCAGTTCAGTCGCTCAGTCGTGTCCGACTCTTTGCGACCCCATGAATCGCAGCACGCCAGGCCCCCCTGCCCATCACCAACTCCCGGAGTTCACTCAAACTCACATCCATCGAGTCAGTGATGCCATCCAGCCATCTCATCCTCTGTCATCCTCTTTTCCTCCTGCCCCTAATCCCTCCCAGCATCAGAGTCTTTTTCAGTGAATCAACTCTTCGCATGAGGTGGCCAAAGTACTGGAGTTTCAGCTTTAGCATCATTCTTCCAAAGAACACCCAGGGCTGAGTTATTGTACAACTCCTCCATTATAGTTTTTTAGGTTGCTATTTATCTGGAGGAAGAAGCAAGAAAAATTGCCTTTCTGTCTGTACAACAAGTATAACCTTGAAATGCATCTTCTCTTGTTTCACTTCCTCCACACTGGAAGACCTTAGTCTGTGCCAAACACTAAGTGCAGAGTACAGAGATGAATAAAATATCTTCTTACTCTTAAAAACATTAGAACTATGTAAAAAAAAAACAGGTGTTTATATTCACTTTTAACAGAACTTTAAAGCTTTTTATAATTATTGAGGTTTTGTATGAGATGTAAGCATACTATTACTTTTTAAGAACTAGTAATTTATTTGAAACTTGGTTTAGTTTTAATTTAGGTTTTAGATTATGAAATTTTCAGACATACAGCAGAGTACATGAAGCTATTACCCAGAAGTAATGTGTTGTCATTTTTGACATATTTCTTTCAGATTCTTAAAAAACATGTGCAGATAGAGTTGCAGGCAGCTCCTATTCCTGTTCAGTTCCCTTCCCCACCGTCTTATCCCAGATGTACTATCATCTGAAGTTGTTTATATTTTTCCTACTTACATGTCAGTGTTTTTACCACATAAGAATGTGTTTTATATATATGAAACTCACTCCACAAGCATTTCAGTTGTTACTGAGTAAGCTCTTTTTAACAATCAAACAGCATCCTTTTGTGACCGTTGATTCCAACAAACCAATTCGGGAGTTGATCGCAGAGGCAAAGGCTGAAGTTACAGAAGAGGTTGAAGATGGCAAAGAGGAGGATGATGACGAAGAAACAGAAAATTCTCTGGTCAGTATTTAAAAACAAAATTGTGTTTTGGGAATTTTTAGAGTTGAATTTTGAGTTACGATTGCGTGTATGTCTAAGAATTAATTGATTGCGTTGTTGTTGTTTAGTTGTTAAGTCGTGTCCAGCTCTTTGGCAACCCCATGGACTGTAACCCATGAAGCTTCTCTGTCTGGGATTTCCCAGGCAAGAATACTGGAGTGGGTTGCCATCTCCTTCTCCAAGGGTCTTCCCAACCCAGAGATCAAACCTGTGTCTCCTGCATTGGCAGGTGGATTCTTTACTGTGGAACTACCAAGGAAGCCTGATTTATTGGGTAGCAATACAAAAACCTTTAATTTAGAGGTGAAGATTTATTGAGTTTTCTCCTTGCTTTCAAGTTTGCTCCTTGCTATCCATTTTTGTCATATTTATTATGTGAAGATTTGTCAGTTCTTTAAGTTATTTTTATAATTTTATCAGATTTTACTGAATAAAAATATTAAATCACTATATATATGAATTCATCATTTTTATATATATATATACACATATATATATGAAATATTGTTTTGGTCACCATTTTAAAATTACATTTTTAACACTAAAACTGTATAAAATCTTTTTTAGCCAATACCTGCCAGTAAGCGTGCCTCCTCTGACCTGAGTATTGCCAGCTCTGAAGAAGATAAGCTTTCACAAAATGCTTGTATTTTGGAATCTGTCTCAGAAAAAACAGAACGTAATACTTCTGAAGATAAATTTAACAGTAAAATTCTTACTGAAAAACCCACCAGTGATGAACCTGAAAAGGTTGTGGTGGGTACTGATGAACATGTTAATGATACTCATTTAGAAGCTATGGCTGAACTTCATAATAAAGCAGCAGTAATTGAGGAAAATGGAAGAGAAGAGAAGAGACCCAAGCTTGAAAATCTTCCTGACACAGAAGACCATGAGGCAGTGGACATTAATTCAGTCAGTGAAGGAAAAGAAAATAACATAATGATAACTTCAGAAACAAATACTGAACAGAATCTGAAACCTGAAGAAGAAACAGATCAGGAAAAGCAGCAGATATTTGAAAATAAGATTATAAATTCTGAAGAAATTGAAGATACTACTGTCCAAGGAATGGATTTAGTTTCTGAAGAGACTGGAGAAAAAGAGGCAGATATTCAGGCAATTGAAAATGAAGTTGAGTTTACAAAGGAAGACACCCAAGAGAAACTGGGAAAAGATGACAAAACTGAAAAAGATAGGATCAGTGATACAAGCAAAGTGATAGGAACAAATGAGGCAGAAGATGTTGTTCAGAGGGCAGCTGAGAGCAGTGCTGAGGATGCTCAGCGTAGTGATGGGAAAGAAGTGGGTGACGTAGGCCAGACATTAGTGATCAAGGCCACGGAGGGTCCCGAGGCTGGTGGTACTGAGAAAGCTTCTGTTGAAGAGAGAGTTGAAACTAATGAGACAGACAAAAAATCTGTAGACGGTGAAGGTGAGGAACAACTAATCAGCAGTTCAGAGAACCGATTGGAGACCCGTGAGGAAGTCGGGACAAATGATGTTGAGATTACTGAATCAAGTGGCACTGAAGGAACAGAGGTCAGAAGTGTAGTGACTGATACTGACCAGAAAGCTTTAGAAAATGAAACTCCTGATGTTCATAAAGCCACTACTGAGATGGACACAGAGCAAAAAGAAATTCCATGTGAAGTGCCAGTTAAAGCAGAACCTCAGGTCACTGCCGTTCCACAGCCCAGTGAACCTCAGCTTGTTCCAATACCCAGTATTAATATCAATCCTGAAGATGCAGAAAATAAAGGAGAAATAGGTGCTTTGTCAAAAACTGAAACCATGTTACCAGAATCTGAAAATCAAAAGGAAAATGATACTGATTCAGGCACTGGTTCCACTGCTGATAATAGCAGCATTGACTTGAATCTATCCATTTCTAGCTTCCTAAGCAAAACTAAGGACAGTGGATCAATATCTTTACAAGTAAGTGTATATGGGTCCTTGTGTGGATTTGTCTTTGTCGTTTTGGCAGTTGAGAGTTTATGTAAAACTGATGACTTTCAAACAGACCAACACTAAATCAGTGTAGTATTAACCCTATAAAATTCTTCAGGGCTATGAGAGCAATCAATTAAAAAAAAAAACTAGAGAGATTCTGGATGTAATCGTTAAATTTTTTGGTAGTACCTACCTATTTTTGCCAATTCAATATAAATAGTATAATAAATTGCTTACTGGTATTTGGATTTTCCTACTGCACATCTCTTTGTAGAATTTTAGCAAGAATCAGTAATATTTGAAAGAATAGAGGGCTTATAATAATGATCTCTTTTAAAGAATGTTGAGGATTTAAACATTTCTTGATTTACTACTGGCCATGCAGATGACCACTCTTAACTCCTCAGTCATAGCCATTTCTGTTGCTGTGTAAATGATTGTGGGAAAACCAAACCAAACACTAAAACCCAGAATGCTTGGAGCTGTTAGAGCATAATTCTCCAATCTGAGTGTGCTTAAAAAGGTAATCATTAGGGAGAGCTATGTAGAAGTATGGAGTGAGGCCGGAGAATCAGTGTTTGTAACAGAAGATCCCATGGAATTCTGACACAAGTGAGCCACAGACTGCTTAGAGACTCTGGATTGACAGGTGGCAGAAAAGCAGGAACTTAGAACTGACCTTAGGGATAGGACTCCAGGGCATGGCTGATCCGCCTGCCTATAATGCCCCAGATTATCACTACATGTATTGCTTAGATGGTCTTCAGTTTTCAGTTTATTTTGTTTCAGTGCCTGAAATTCCATTTTTCTGAAGTTCATTTACAGACTTAATAGTTATAGTTAGCCTATCCAAAAAAAAAAAAAGCAAATATTTCTGTGAGAATTAAGGCAACATTAATTGTGGATGCTTTAGTAGGAACTGAAGAAATGGAGAATTTGGAGGTTACAGGGAGGTAGGTTAATTTTGGAGCATGCCCACTTTAGGTTTTAGAAGATGTCTGGATAGGGTGGCCATAGTCCAGAGCTTAGGGGAGAGCAGTGTGAGGATACTGGAAACCTCGAGAGTGGGACAGTAAGAGGGTGAAGACTGCAAAGTGCCAAAGACCAACTTAAAAATTCTAATGCCTTTTAAATGTAGTATTTTCACATTCTCCTTTTGATCCCTCTGCTTTCTAACCATTTCCGCCTATCACAACTAAGTAATTATCTGTTCTCAGTGTTTATATGTTTATCAGTGTTACATACTTCTGTTATTTCTCTTTGCCTTTAAAAAACATTTGGATACCAGTTGAGGAATGAAGAGTTTGGTCTTGATAAAGGATTTCAGGCAGAAGCTAGCTGGCAGATCTGGTGCTTTGGGTTGGTGTGGTGGAGGTGCTATCTTTCTAGTAACTCTAAAATCACTCCATCTCTGACCCTGAAATGAAGGAGGGCTGGTGATATTATTGTTGTTGATTAAATGAATTTTGAATCTCAGTTGTGGCAGTATTTTAAAGTTATCTGAGAGCCTTTTCAAAATAAAAGCCTCAGCCTTTTCAGACTTGCTGATTTAGATTCTTTTGAAGGATGTGCCTCAGGAATTCATTTTTAATGGTGTTGTGTTTCTGAAACAGAAAAACAGAGGTGTCTGAGAACCTACAAGGTAAAAAGAGGAAGAAAAGATGGTTAACATATAAAGATTGTACTAATTACTCATTTTGTGAATTGGTCATTACCACTTGTGGCTAATTGTGATGTGGTATCATAAGAATTATACATGCATATCATCAAAATGCATAATTTCACTTGAAAAAGATTGATTTCATCTGTAAAGTCATGTGAAAATCAGATGAGGTGTATTTGGTATAACTGGTTTCAGAGATGTCTTACTGCTTTCTGTTCAGCTTTGTATGTGTAGTCTTCATAGCAGTTAGTTCCGTTTCTTGTTTTTGTTTTTTTAAGAATATGTTTTCCTTCTCTAGTATTCGCCATATAACGCCTAACTAAAATAAATCTTCCTCAGGAAACAAGAAGACAAAAGAAAACATTGAAGAAAACACGCAAATTTGTTGTTGATGGTGTAGAAGTAAGTGTAACAACGTCAAAGATAGTTACTGATAGTGACTCCAAAACTGAAGAGTTGCGGTTTCTTAGGTGAGTAGAGGAACAACGTGACTTCAGCTGGTTTTGTGACTTCTCAGGTCTCTGCAGAGTCTGAAGAATAGAGAAACGAGTAGTCTTGGCTAGTTTTGAGTTATTGTTTTACTACTTTCCTATTGGAAGAAAATGTTAGTTTTCAAGTTTTTTCTTGTAAAGCATTACTTCAATGGTGTAATTTTTGCTCCTCTTTTTCTGTTGTCACCGTTAAATTTTATCAGACGTCAGGAACTTCGGGAATTAAGATTTCTTCAAAAAGAAGAACAAAGAGCCCAACAGCAGCTCAATGGCAAACTGCAGCAACAGCGAGAGCAAATTTTCCGACGTTTTGAGCAGGAGATGATGGTAAAGTCTTGGAATTTTGTACCATCTTGTTCATAAAGAAATCTACTGCTTAAAAAAATCACTGCTGGGAGGTTTTAGAACTTCTTCTCTGGTTACTAGATTTCTCTGGCTTTGTGATATGTTTTTGGCCTTTGTCTCTTTGGTGTTCTGGGTGTTTTTCTTTTCTTCCTGTTTTTGGCCATTTGCCTGACTTACAGTGTGTTGGGTGTCTTTGTTTTTCTTTGATTAAAATCTGTCGTGGAAACCTGGAATCATGAAGCTAATAGATGGTTTGCAAATGTCAATTGCTGGACAACTTTTTATTGCTAAAATTTTACCTCTCAGAATCCAAGATTTTAAGCTGCTCTAGAATAGTTGTCTTCAAAATCGGTTGAGTATTAGAACTTCTTGGGGAATTTTTCAGAATATGCTTACTTCTCTGGCTACTACGTTAAGCTTCCACATCCCTTTTCACAGCTGCTAGAGAAGTTAGTGCTGACTTATCAAGGGTAATTGTCACTGAGTCTTTAAATTTTTACTTTGTGTCCAAAGTTGGAAAAGAAATTGTTATCATGATATAAAATTTCAATAACTTACGTTGAACATCTAGCTTAATGTAGGTTAGAAAAAAGGATCATTTGAAATGTTATAGGATTCATGGTTGATTATAGTTCTTATGTTTTTTAAGTGGTAAGGATTGTTTTGTGTGAAGTTTGGCATTGCTGATTTCATTTTTTGGGTCCTAACTGAGAATTCCTAAGGAAATAATGAGCTTTTGTTTTCACTGAGTATTTTTGCAGTATATTCTGTTTTTTCAGAACCTTACAAAAACTCTGTTTCTCCTCTCCCCATATTTTCCAAAATATTTTACTTTTTAATTTTTTAAAAGAAAACACTCTTTACAAATAAGTACCTATGTCTAACATTGCAGTGTTATTCAAGTATTATATAAACAGGAATCTTTTGTTGAGAGAATAGCTTTATAATTCTAAAAGGTTTGTTTCAATGAAATAGGATGTTTATTTTAAGAATTTTGATGAGGAAGAGTAAGTCTGAAAATGACAAGTAATGGTATGTTCTTAAAATAGATTCAAATATGACCTTTGATTTATCAAAAATCATATAGGAAAAATATTGAAATTTTTCTTTAGTATTTCATAGCAATTGGATATTCTTCTGGATTGTCTATAATTTTTGAATATTCTATACTTATATAATAGAAGAAAGTATTTTCCTTATTAGAAAAAAATGAAAATGCTCATCTTTTTGAAAAATTTTAAAACATATTTTAGTGAATTTGACTTGTTCAGTATTGCAGAGGGTACGTATTTTATCACTAAGTTTAAGTGCCAGTTATCAATATGTGCTCTTAGTAAACATTTTCAGTATAAGTTGATATGAGCATTAATGTTAAATGATCTTGAGCTACATCATTTTACAGAGCAAGAAACGACAATATGATCAGGAGATTGAAAATCTAGAAAAACAGCAGAAACAGACTATTGAACGTCTAGAACAGGAACACACAAATCGCTTACGAGATGAAGCCAAACGCATTAAAGGCGAACAAGAAAAAGAGTTGTCCAAATTTCAGAATATGTTAAAGAACCGAAAGAAGGAGGTAAGGGTAACTACCCTTTTCAATGTACATGTGTTTAAGGAATAAAAAATAATACTTGTTAGTTAAGTGGCACTCATTAATTTTTTTTTTTTCAGTCTTCCCAGCAGTCATGTAGGGTAGCAGTAAGGCTAGAAGTTACCTAATTTTACTGCCAAGAAAACTGGAGTAGAAAAGGTTTTAATGACCTTTTCAAGTTCATAAACACACATTAAATATCCAGCTAACCCTTGAATCAAGACTTCAAATGGAGTCTAATCCATTTTCCTTTTAACCTATCATTCCTCCTTTATTAATGCAACATTCAAGTCCTGACATAGTGATTTTTTTTCAAGAAAACATGCTATGATCTATTTGCAGGTGGCAACAATATTTCAATTTAGTATTTATTTGCAATATTTAATTCATGCTTAAAAATTATTTTTTCTTGATTATCTTGAGTACCTTTCTCAGATACTGTGTCCAAACAAAAGCTGAATAACTTGAAATTTGAAATAATATCTCCAAGTTTATCAAAGTGTGAGATACTTTGAAGAATCACAGGTGGAAAATATCTGTAAAGTCATTTGACAAGAATGAATTTTTTCATTTTTCCTGAAACTGTTCCATATTGTCATAGAATCTGTTTTTGTGGTATTATTTACTATTATTATTTTTATTATTGTATTAATTTGTCTTTTTCTTCCCCAATTAAAATAAAACTAAGAACTTTTACATACTAGCAGTTTTGAGAGATAATTTTATAATTTATTCTGTTCCTTTAGTGTAGGAGGAGAATTTATCTTTATCTTTATGGACAATATTATGATCAGATTTATTAGTTTTGGAGCAAACTAACATCAACCAAACTAGGGAATACATTTTCACTTTTGTTGCATGTCCCCAGTACTCAGATTCATTGATTTTAACAATGAAATGCAGAAAATGGAATATCATATTGCTGAACTTCAGGATCTGGTTTTAAAAGGATAGAATCAAATATTAATCGTACATTCTTTGATTTCTCTAGGTAAAGATGAGTGAAATGGTATATAGCCATTTGATGTGGCTTCCATTTCTAAAAATTACTGTTTTGTTACTGTTTATTTTATTTCACATAGAATTGCTTTATATACCATGATGTATGACTTTACTGAGACCAAATGTTAATTTTTCTTAAAACCATGGATAGATGGATAGTTTTTATTGAAAGGTTGCTTTCTAATATCAGATTAAATTTTAAAAATTTTGTAGGTAAATATGTGATTTAATTTTAGAGATAAAAATGTTTCTAGTTATTGTTACTGTTTTAGAGTAGGAGAGGTTTAGCCATCAAACGTGTTTGAGATCGTGATATGCATATTTAAAATAATTATGTATTTTTTTCCTTATTGCTAAACTTCTTGCATTTGGGGAGTCTCTTCTTTTTCATGGTGATTTGGTTTCATGAGAGATTACTGATGGGAAATTGTAAATACACTTGTTAAATCAAAATCAGTCTGTCTCACAGACCGTAAGTGGCATGTGGTGATTTGGAATCTGGTTGCTTTTGGTGCTTCTACTTATACACACATGACCGTCTTTCATAGTTGGATTACAGATTCGTTCTTAGGTGGAATACACGTCTCGGATTTTGAAGTGATTAAAAGAAGGAGCTCTAAAATACACTTTATTTTATAATATATTTATCTGGTATAATAAATCATAGCATACTAAACTTATTTTTTGAGGGCTTTATATTATAGATTTTAAAGTTGACAATTGATTTTGGCTTAATTTATCAGCAAAGGAGAATATTATTCTAATTTAACCCCAAAGTTTTCAAATATGTTCATTTTTATCACACCATGTATAAAATGGTGTTTTATAAAAAAGAAAACTTGGTGTGCATTTATTTCTCCTTTGTGTTATTCTAAGGCTTACTATTGTTTTTCTTTTGATCTCATTAAGTGGATTTCATTTAGAATTATCTCAGTGGTTTTATCAAGCCAATCATGAAATGTTGCAGTTTTATAAATGAATGGTGTTAGTTTTCCTTATATCCAGTATATCAAACAGTGTCAATAGACAATGTCAATAGATACGTTTATAATTTTATGGTCTTTCAAGGTCAGTTGGGTTTATTGCCTTTAGTTCAGCATCAGTGCTGCAAGTAATTCTTTACTGATCACCTTCAAATTTAAGAGAGAATGATATGTAGGGATAATTAAGCAGCTAATTAACCTTTATATGGTGTAATGTCCCTTTCTGCACTATGATTAAGCATGTTCTATCCTTTCATTTCTTTTTCTTCAAACTAACACCTGTGCTAATGCATGTTGAAAGGAACTTTTTAACAGCTTTATCTGACTTGTAGCTTGTCTGCTCACATAAATGCTTGCTGTGGAGAAAGTATTTTTCCCCACCTCCTGCATGCTTATACACTGTAGGTTATAAATGAAGTGGAGAGAGCACCCAAAGAGCTGAGAAAAGAGCTCATGAAACGCAGGAAAGAGGAGCTTGCACAAAGCCAGCATGCTCAGGTAACAGCAGCAGCTTAATGCTACTAAAAACAGAAAGCGGCATTATTCTCACAGCTCAATAAACCATGGTTAAAAGGGTAAATTCTGTACTTATTATATGATGTTGACATCTCCTCAGACAAAGGGTCCCAGGGCATTCTTTATGTAGTGCTAAATTCACACTAATGGTGACATTTAAGTTGCTAATATGAAATTAAGTGAAATGTTTAGAAAGCTGACTGCAGATGAAATAAACATGTATGTTAATGTATAATCCACTGTATTCTTATTTTAATCGTGATGGAAGCTTACATTGTTAAGTGGTAATGTCAATGTTTGATAGAAGACTTTTAGGACAGAAAAATATAGAGGGTGAGTATATAAGCTTTGTGCGTACAAAAAGAATGCATATTAAAAGGCCATTAATTTGGGAGTCCTCTGTTGGCCTGGTGGTTAGGATTCTGGGCTTTCACTACTGTGGCCTGGGTTCAGTCCCTGGTTAGGGAAATAAGACTCCACAAGCTGGTAAATGATAATGTTAAATGGTAGATCAAACATTTATTACTGTTACACTCAACAATATAAGCTACTTAAAACCATATTTTAAATATTAAGTATGTTCTTTTTGATTCAGAATCTAGCAGTTACAAAAATAGTTGTTACCTAAGTAAACTTGATTTTAGGTTATAATAAGGCTGAACCTGTTAATGGGTAAATTCTTTACAAAACTAGATAAATTGGTATTTTCAACAGAATTTTCTAGAATTACCTCACAGTACTCTACGAGGTCTTTTATACTTGGGATCATCTTTCTTTTAATTAAGTTTGTACTCAGCCTGGAGGCAAAGAGAGAAATGAGCTCAGTTTGTAGTTACAAATGTTAATGAAAGGGAGAAGAGACATGGATTATTTATTATTTGTTGCTTTAAATTTCCTTTTTAATGTGGGTTTTTATATAATTTAAAAAGTTGGTTCCCAGCCTTTTGAATTTTATAGATTCATGGAAAGGAATATAGAAACCAACAGAAACCTTTGGGGACCATGACCAGTGCATTGTCATTAAAATTTTTTTTGTTGTTTTTTGTCAAGGCAGGATATTTGAAACTGTCATTTACTTGTCACTATCATTTCAAACTAGGAATTATTTTAACACCATGAAAAATAAGAAAAATATCTTGGAACTTTAAAATTTTAATAAAATTAGGCTATTTAAATAAATTTATTATTTTTTTTTTTCCTGTGAGTCAAAATTTTGTCTTGGCCTAGTATGGGAATTGCTATAGGCACACCTCTTTTTATTGTTCTTTGCTTCTTTGTGGTTTTGCAGTACTGTGGTTTTTTTTTCCCCCCACAAATTGAAGGTTAATGCAACCCTGCATCAGGCAAGTCTGTCAGCACCATTTTTCCAACAGTATTTGCTCGCTTCATGTCTCTCTGTTACCTTTTGGTAATCTCACAGTATTTCAAACTTTTTTATTATTATTATATTTGTTACGGTGATCTCTGATCTAAAATCTTTGATGTTACTACTACAACTTACTGAAGGGTCAGGTAATGGTCAGCATTTCCAGCAATAAACTACTTTTTAATTAAGGTATGTATGTTGTTTTTTTCAGACAGTGCTATTGCATACTTTATTTAGTAGAATACAGTATAGCATAAACATGACTAATGTATTTGGGAAAATTCATGTGTTTTGCTTTATTGTGTGGGCTAGAGCTGAACCTGCAGTATCTCCAAGGTTATCTCTGTCATCAGGTGATAATGCAGGCGCAGTGTTCACTGTGGGTCGTACTGATTTCACCTGTATGAACTCGTGTAGCCTCACAACATAGGAGGTAGTTACTTGTACGACCCACATGCTACAGGTGAGGGGACGAAAGCACAGGAGGGTGAATGACTCTCCAAGTTCACACATTTGGTTAATGGTGGAGCTGGAATTCTCATCTCGGCACGTTTGCCTCCACGTTTCACACACTGAACCATGTCATCCTGCCTCGTATTTAAGCTACCTGTTCTGTGCCTGGTCTGAACTCTTACTGGCTTGGCCCAGTGGTCATTAGCCATGTCTTACTGATAGCTGAAGAGGAAGTCCTTCTTGGCCCCACATCTGTTTTTGGATAATTTCAGATTTCACGCCAGATAACAACAATTTGGTTTTGCCTTGTGAAGGGATATGGAGTTTAATTCCAAAAGGCAGTATGTCAGACTCTATTATAGAGTTGAAAGTAAGAATTTAGTGTTGACTGAATCAGGTGATCCAGTGCTTTAATAATGCTTTAATAAAACTTTGTAGGTGATTTTTCATATAGTTTGCGATGCTAGCCTGTATTTTCCGACTAAAGCTAAAATCAGTAGTAAATTTCTTTCTGTAAATTTAATGACAAATTTAGTAAATAACTGATTTCAAAAGTTTTTATATTTAGCTACTGCTTTTGATGAAAATGCTAGATAACTTTACAAAGTCTAATATTTTAAACTTTTTAAAGACTATGAATAATAACCATATAGCCATGAGACTAGAATTTATTTGATAATCTAGTCCAGTGGTCTTCAGACTGTACTCCTAGGAGCTGTTGAGTTTGGAAGAAGCACATTGAGAATTCTTCAGAAATGAGAACAGTAGAGCTCTGTACTCCTAATTCCAGAGCAGTACCACTTTTCATCTGTTTTATAAACTGAGATTTTTTAGACGAATTTTTTAAAAAGGGAGTTCAGCTGGTTTAAAAAACAACAGCAACAAACTATAGAGGTTGGAAACCACTGATCTAGTCCAGATCCTTCATTCTACAGGCCCTTTTGTTAGCTGACTTGTTCCAGGCCTCAGGAAGTTCAGCGTTTGTATAATTATTCTTGCCGTTTACAAAAAGTCATTCAGCTCTGTTCTCACCTGGGAGGCGCGTTGTATTCTGATCCACAGGGCGTTGCTCAGGTCATGATTCAGTCTTTTCAGTTGTCATCTTGTGCAGTCTTCAACGCCCCAATGCAGGACGTAAGTCCCCCGTGCCTTACAGGAGGATGCCTTCTGTTTTACCTGCTTTTCTTTGGCTCACATGTGCCTTTTCACTGTTAGTTTCATTTGTTATAAATCTAGAAGATTGATAAATGACAATGTCAATAGTAATAACCCGACATGAACTTTATAGTATAGTATTCTTTGAAGAATATTCACAATTCTCACTGCCAACCCCCTAATATGGAGGTGGCGTGTACCCATTTTACAGATGAAGACATTGAAGCACAGAAGACTAAGTGATTTGCCTAAAGTTGCAAAAGAGATTAGTGGTAGAGCTGGAACTAGAACACTTCTACTATAGTGTTCTTTTTTCTGTCTACTCCACCACAGATTTTAATCTGAGATTTTCCTCTTTTTTCAAGAAATGTCTTCCCAATAGTTTTTTCTGTGTTTTTGCACATGTGAGAAATTGAATGAATGCTGTGATTAGATTTTTATCTTCGTGTGAAGTGACGTTTTGATTGCATATATGTTTATGTAGATATTTTAATTATGGTTATGGTCAGAAAAGCCATGTTAAAAGTGGTGATTTCAGTTCCATTTAGTTTTCACTATTCAAATTGTCCCATTATGAATAGTGGGTCGCTATTCTCCATGTTGTAGTTTTAAATTAAGTGTGGAATTCCAGGCTGTATTCTTTCTCACAGTTTCTATAGGGAAATGAGTAGCTTATTTAACACTATAATTTTGTTTGTGATGTTTGATATACACAACTGGAATAGATAGAATACAGCTTGATTTCAACCCCTTCTTCCCCCTCTCTTGAAATTACTTATTTATCTTTATTATTGACAGCCATTGGATTCTATTGTTTTCTAAAAGAGTAAGCAAAATGTTATTTTATGATGAGAGGGAGGAATTAATGAATACAAACACTTTTCTGATCATTACCATTTTACACTTTTCTTTTAAGTTAAAATGATCAAATTCTGTATCCAAATAGCCCCACATATCATAATTCTTCCTTATAGTTTCCTAGAACCCAAAGCTGTATTTTTAACGTTTACAGTTATCGGACTAATAAAATTCCATATCAAAATTAAAACTTGTACATTTAAAGGGCACTCATTTTACAATTTGTATGTCCATTTTGAAATTGTTACTCCTAGTGATAGAATTGATCTGTTGTTATTTTATTAAAGTGAATGTAGTTTGTGCAGTCTTTTTGGAATGTAAGATCACTTTTCTTTTAGATCCTAAGTAATTTCTAATTACAGGTTCCCCTGTGAATGTATTATTCTCGGCTTTTGAAGTTAGGAACTTAAAGAAAGCTCAGTGATACTAAATCTTCATTTCTTTTATGATAATAAAATATATTCATTAGCATGTAAGGGACCCTTTGGACTTCGCTGGTGGCTGAGACGGTAAAGCGTCTGTCTACAATGTGAGAGACCTGGGTTTGATCCCTGGGTTGGGAAGATTCCCTGGAGAAGGAAATGGCAACCCACTCCAGTACTCTTGCCTTGAAAATCCCATGGACGGAAGAGCTTGGTGTAGGTTACTGTCCTTGGGGTCGCAAAGGGTTGGGCGCGACTGAGTGACTTTGATCTTCCCTGTAGCTCAGATGGCAAAGAATCTGCCTGTAATGCAGGAGACCTAGGTTTAATCCCTGGATCAGGAAGATCTTCTGGAGAAGGGAATGGCAATCCACTCCAGTATTCTTGCCTGGAGAATCCCATGGACAGAGGAGCCAGGCGGGCTACAGTTTGTGGGGTCGCAAAGAGTCGGACACAACTGAGTGACTAACATTGCTGCTACTGCTAAGGGCTCAATAAATAGGAGTTAACTATATTGGTGTTGAAGAAAGGGGACAGATAACTGTGATGGAAGTCAAATCTTAACCATATTGAAAATCAGTATCAAGAATACCTAATGAATAAGGGACCCTTTTAGGTATTTTTAAGCTTTAATATAAACATCAGTTGCATATATTTTGGCTGTGTAATCATCCACACTCTGCTTAATTATTCAAGCCCATAGCTCAGTACGGCAGTTGATGTCTTTGCAGACTTGGAAGATGAGGAAACATTTCCATCGTTTATGTGCCTTGATTCTTACCTGTTGATCTGTGTTTTATCTTCTGGAGAAGCATGGTGCTAGTTGTGCCAGCTTCTAGATAACAGTCTTCGCTCTTTTTTTCCCTCTTATATACTGGCCACTTCAGGGCATGCTTCTGCAGTTCTTTGTCATTCACTTTGAATCTTCATTTCTGGATCCTTTTATTCCTTGCTTTGAGTTCTCTGTGGTTTACTTTGGAACTTCTGAAAGTATGTTACTGAGGGAAGGGGCCCACTATGCTTTATAGGGACTGACAGATAAAACCAATTTGGGACCAATAGAGTGGAAGCTCCTTGAAGGGAATGCTGTCTTTTATTGATTTTAGTAACCATGGAAGTAGCACAGACCCCAGCATTTATTAAGTGCTTGAAAAAGGTTTTCTTTGAACTGAACTCTTACTTAATTTAGACAAATACAATAATATAACCAAGAATTGCATTGACAAGAAATCACATTCACTTTTTTAATGGCACTGGTTTATACAGGTGACCCTTCAACAATTTGGGTTTTGGGGTGCTGACCCTCCATGCAATCGCACATTCACGTACAACTTTACAGTTGGTCCTCCACATCACAGTTCCACATCTGCACAGTCAGCCAACCACATGATGTTTAGGACATATTTAGTGAAAAAATCCACCTTTATTTGGACCCATGCAACTCAAACCTGTGTTGTTGAAGGGTTCACTGTATTTACCTTTTTATTTTCACATAGGTACTTATTTGTCCAATCTTTTACAGTTGATTTCTTTGTCCAAATGTAATATTTATATTTATGATAATTTGGACCAATTATTTTTGTCCACACATACTTTTTTTAAGTTATATATGCAAACTAATGATAAAAATACTGAACAAAATAAAATTTTTGATGTATCTGCAGGTTATATTGTTTATTAAACAAGTTTACATATAGAAATTTTATAGTGAAATTAGAGAATCAGTTTAATTTTTATTATAAATTATATTTACTGTAAGAAAAGAGAAGCTTGAACAACTTATTTTGTTATAACTGCTTATAAGATAGGATGGAGATTTTGCAGTCTTATTAAATAAATCTAATTAGCTTTGTAATAGTCATTGAGTTCTGTTCTTTTTTGCTATGATAAAGTTATGTGACTGTAGTCAAGTTGGCATTTGTAATTTTTTTTGTATAAATGCTCAGCATTAATTTTATCTATGAAACTGACAATGTACATTGTGTCTTTTTTTAATGACACATAAATACATTTCTTGTCCGCAGTACAAAAGATCATAATCGATACAAAACTCTACTGGCAGTTGTACTTCTTAGAAACAGTTCACTAGTCTTTCTGCTATACATTTGTATTCATGCTAAAATACAAATCACAATGCAGATGATACAGCAGCATTTGTGACAGCAAATTAACAGGATGTCATGGATGGTGAGACCTGATTCTCATTTCCAGAGAATCAGTAGTAAGAGAAGCATCTTGAGGAACATTGCCAGGCTCACTCTGCATTGAAGACCAGGCTGGTGGTGATCCAGATGCTACCAGACTCTGTCCAAGGGCTGAAAAATGGTTCCAAAACAAATCCTTAGGTTTTTATCATCTCTTAGATATACAAGAGAAGGGATTATAGGTGAAGTGCTGCTTCAACCCTAAGGCTCTAAACCCACACTCAAATTGATAAGAATATCCCTTGAATTAATCACAAGCTACCGTAACTGCCAAATGAGGGATAGAGATCCAATTGGTTACTTGAAAATTTTGCATTTCTTCAATATGGGTATTGTTCCTATTCCATCCACAAATGTATAATCTAGCATAGCAACCATAAGTCCCTTTAACCTTTTCTTTCCTTATACAGTAATTGAGGGATTTTTAAAAAAGCATAAATTTGGCATTTGAACAAATAGTATGTATTCAGTAAATATTTGTTGAATGAGTGACTCCCAAACATGTTGGTGGAATTCTCTGATTATAAGGAATTTTGTTTGTAGAGTTATAAAGTGTAGCTGTCTTTCCTGTTTCTAGTTCCTGCTTCTCTAGCAAAGCATTATTTCTCACTAAGTCCTTAAAGTATGGCTCTTCTTACACACAGGCTGGAGATACAGACACTGTCTTTCTCTGTTAGTATAGCCATGGTGTTGCTTCCTAACTCTGTTAATAGAAAAATACAGACTTTAAAATTCCCAACTCCTGTTTTACTTGTTTGTTCTTTATTGCCTCTCTTCCTAAAAGGCATTCTTTTTCATTTTTATTGTAGCCACACTCTAGTGGATTGAATAGTCAGTTTTAGAAGGTGTAAGTTTATTTTTTTCTCAAAGATGTAAGCATATTGGGCATTTAATCATGAGTAGTTTATATAGACTTCTTTTGTATGTATTATTCTTAGTAGTGAGTTCACAATATTAAATATGCTAGTACTTTCTTTCTGGTCTTGAGTTGGGTGACAAATAACATGTTATGCCTATACTGTATAATTTTTAAATCTAGTTAACTTTAGAAACTTGGTTCAGAAATCTTGTTAATCACTGAGACATACAGCCACACAGATAACTGGATGTTTTGCTCCATAGATACTTACTAACTGATGGTTATGTCTATTAGGAACAAGAGTTTGTTCAGAAGCAACAACAAGAATTAGATGGCTCTCTGAAAAAGATCATCCAACAGCAGAAGGCAGAGTTAGCCAATATTGAAAGAGAGTGCCTGAATAACAAGCAGCAGCTCATGAGAGGTATATGAAATATGTGGCATATGTATATACATAATATGTCTTGAAACATTGCAGAGATATGCTTGGAAATTATTTGAATGCTTTCTTTTGCTAGAGTGGTAGAGGGAAAGATAAAAAGGTAAATAAGAGGAATATACTTTATAAAATTCAGAACTACTGCAGGACATAGAATTCCTTTATGGCAATAAAAGTGAACAATAGAAGTGAAGTAAACATATAATCCCTAAAACATCTTTTTGTCCAGGTGATGCTAGAAATACACCTAAGTAATTTTAGGTGTTCCTTATACCCTGTAATGGTATACTTAATTGGCTACATGATAGAATGGAATTTTAAGCACTTATTTCCTCGAACAAATACCTTGGGTATTTTTTCTTTCTCACTGAGATGATTAAATGGAATTTTAGTGTTGGGAGTGGGGCATTCTTTGTTTACAGGACATTAGAACAGAATGGAAAGTGGTAATGGATATTATCTTTACATTGGTAATATTTCTTTTATAGCTCAGAATGTCTTGTGTGTATTAATTAGTGTATTAGAACACTTTTATGTAAATATTAAAACAAGGACCAGAGTACATTCGTGAAAAGAGCAAAGTGACATTTTGAAAATTACCTTCTCCTTCCAGCTCGAGAAGCTGCGATTTGGGAGCTTGAAGAACGACACTTACAAGAAAAACACCAGCTGCTCAAACAGCAACTTAAAGATCAGTATTTTATGCAAAGACACCAGCTACTTAAGCGCCATGAGAAGGTTAATGAAAAGAAATTTGTTCACTTTTTTGTTCATTTTAAAGTTTGCAGAGCTGTTTATTTTTGAAACTTATATTTTTTACAGAATTAAGTTTTAAGTATCCTTTCTTTTGTCCTAAAATTTATTTGATGAAATCTGGAGTAATTAATATATGTTGATCATTATTGCAAACTTCTTTTCTACAAATTCCAAGAAAGGTAACTAATAAACAGTGCTTAAAGACCTGTTACACATTATAGTCTTCATCTTGTCTCTCAAAGGTAGCTATTTTGGCTTCTTTTTAATTCAGATATCTTAAAAATGTGGACTCCCTGTATTTAGTATAAGAGAGTTAACATAAGACTCTTATTACTATTAGCTTTATTTTTCTTATAAATTTCTTTCTTTCTTTTTTTTTTTTTTTTTTTTGTCCTAATGGTTTACTGATCAGAATGTAACAAGGGAGAGAATAATTTGGGGAACAACAGCAAAATGACATGTTTGAGCATACTTGTGGGTACTGGGTATTAAATTATCTCAATATCACTGGATTCTGAAACTTTCTTAGGAAACAGAACAAATGCAGCGTTACAATCAACGACTTATTGAGGAATTGAAAAACAGACAGACTCAAGAAAGAGCAAGACTGCCTAAGATTCAGCGTAGCGAAGCCAAGACTCGAATGGCCATGTTTAAGAAGAGTTTGAGAATTAACTCAACAGCAACGCCAGATCAGGACCGTGACAAAATTAAACAAGTAAATAAGCAGATTACTCTCTTCTTTTTTTAGGTGTAGAAGTTTTGGATGGTCTTTAGAAGGACCACATAATTGTGTTGTAAACATTGGGGCCACTTTGGGGTTGTTGATGTTCACCATGGCTCCGTACACACACGGTGTGTCCTAGCTCCCTCTCCTCCAGTGCTGGCCACAGAGAGCTGCTGTCTCCCAGGCCCCGCACAAGATCCAGGTTGATCCCAAGACCGACCCTGGGAATAAGGTGATTTGACCAGCTTTACAGTCAAACATACGGCCTCACTGTACTTCTGTAGTCACAGTTCCCACACACAAATTAACTGAGGTCACTAAGCAGATAGGAGAAACAAGGTTTGAATCAGAAATCTCTCCCCACCTCCCTACCCCAACCAAAGCCATGATGTAGACTCCAGCTTTGAGTCCTAGCGTATTATTACTTGTAGCTTTAGTTTATTGTACTTTAAGCTTTGTTAAATTCCTTAATTACACTTTTGGAAGATGCAGAAATTACATTGCCTATTAACCATATTTATCTTGTTTTTCTTTTTTATAGTTTGCTTCTCAGGAAGAAAAGAGGCAGAAGAATGAGAGAATGGCTCAGCATCAAAAACATGAAAATCAAATGCGGGATCTTCAGCTGCAGTGTGAAGCCAACGTCCGCGAGCTGCATCAACTGCAGGTCAGCTCCAGAAGCCAGAAGGCAGAGCTGGTGGTAGAGGCAGCACCAGCAGCACCGGTGGCTGGCTTTAAGGAAGTGATAGGTACTCACAGTAAGCTGCACATGGCTTGAGAAGATCCCAGAACGTAAAGGTTTTCTTTCCTCTGTAGACCCAAAGGAAGATCAGTTTAGTATCAGGGGCACCTGTTGAGATTTCCTACAGCCATGATTAGTATAAACATGAAGCTAATTTATGATATAAGAAGTTGCATCTTTCAAAAGTACTATTGAGAATTTGTAGTGTATTTTGCAAAGAAGATGAACAAAGTTTTGAAAATAATGTAGGCTGTTTTGTTCTGAATTTTAAAATTCTTTTTATTTCAGTATAAATAGTTCATTTTCTTCAAGGTTTTTGAAAACAGTGATCAATATATGAGAAATTTTCTCCTGATATATAATTTCTAAAATGTTTACAATTTCAGAGTAGTATATATACATTGTGGATATCGTATATACTTGCTTAATTTTCTAGAGCAGAAAATAGTTTCTAATCCCGTGTTCTGGTACCATTGGATAAAATGCTTGCAAGGTGCCCTCTGAAGTGTCAGTTTTGTGAGTAAACCTTAGAATGGGAAATCAGGATCAAACTAGTTCTTTCCAGTCAAGTTCTTTTTATATGGTAAGTAACAGATCTAGCCTCTAAATGTGCAAAAGTGAAACTATGACTCATTTCATAATTCTTGGTCCTTGGTTGTTAGAAGAGAATTTCAACCTCAGTAGTAGCTTTATGTTTGATGAATATATATATATTTTTATTTTGGAAGATAATTGTATTTGTGAAAAATTGCTAATGTCATCTGAAATTTTTTTAATTCAAACTTTCTTTTCAGAATGAAAAATGTCACCTCTTGGTTGAACATGAGACTCAGAAACTAAAGGAGTTAGATGAGGAACACAGCCAAGAATTAAAGGAATGGAGAGAGAAATTGAGACCTAGGAAAAAGGTAATTTTAAAAGCTTTAATTAAAATACACTTGCATTCGTCCTCCTAGCTGTTGGCTCTTTACCTAATATGTGTCAGGGACGAGAGACACAGAGATGAGGAGTCCAAGTCTCAAAGGTTCAGAATCTAGTTGACGAGCAGCTGCAGATGAGTAGGAGCGTTTCTCTGAAGGAGGTAAGTACACGGTACAGAGTAGAGTAGCACAGTGTGCCAGCAATGGAGGAGGAGTACTTCAGTCTGCCCGGGGAAGGCAGGAGGCGTGAGAGAGGAGATGCCTTGTGAGCCAAATGAGGCCTGATGGATGAGTAAGAGCTTGCTGGAAGGACAGACAGATTGGAGTGGGATGGGGCAATTTAAGTACAGAGAAGAGAAAGAGTGAAAATGATGTGTACAGGAATCACATGTGGCTCCCTGTCATGGTAGGGTGAGAGGCAGTGTGTGCCTGTGTGTAGGCATTAGGGAGGGAGAGAAGGAAGGGATGACAGCTTAGTCTGGATGGATGAACTGGAGCCAGATTATAAGGCTCTTACGTGCTGTGTTCATTGACAGTCTAGGAAAGTAAGAAAGGCTTCCTACCCCACAACCAGCCAGCCGTCTTCCTTATGTGCACTTGACTCCCTGCTAGCCTGGCCCAGCTGGTCAACCATTTGAACTCTGTCTTTTCTATTCCTTATATGATTCTCTCTCTCAGTTTTCAAACGTAAACCTTTATTTTCTCTTGGGCTTCCTGCCTGCTACACATTTCAACCATTCCTTTCTTCCATTCATCCAGTCAGTTAATCAAGGAAATAATATTTAGTTCCTACCATGTGCTGATAAAACTTTCTAGAACTGACCAAGTGAGCTGATAGTGTGGCTTTTAAACTTGAATTTTGTTTATTGTTATGTTTTTGAATAGGTGGTACATTGATGTGTTTCTGAATTCAAAGGGTACACATGGGATGAAAGCGAGAATTCCCTTCTCCAGTTCCTCCTTTCACTCTAACTGTTGCTTTGAATTCCTCCCCAGTTGAACTGGTTGACAGTGGTTACAGTCCGGTGGCATTATCCACCTGTTATTCTTAAAAGTCTCGTCTCACCTGAAGTTTGTGACATAGTCTCTTCTTTCTCTGTGCCTTTTTTTTTTTTTAATCACTTTTCTATGTCATCCAGTCACCTGAAAGGTGGACATTTCCCATTTTGCATTCTTACCTCTGCTCTTTGCATGATGATCTTACAGATTGTCCTGGCTTCAGCTGTGGCATATTTAAGGACAATTCCACAACTTGTATAGAATACAGATTCTAAAGTGATGCAAGTCTGGGTTCGAGTCTCAATGCTGACACTGGTTAATTTTTTCTCTTAACACCTCTGAGCCCCGTTTTCCTCGTGTGTAGAATGAGGATGTTACTGCCTCCCTGATTGGCCTTGTTAAGACAGTAAACAGAAGCTGTGTGTACAGTCCTTGTCAGTTCTTTACAGCACTTAAGATTTGGTCAGGATCAGTGAGTGTTTGTTATTGCTGTAATTTTATTGTTTTTATTATTGGTTCACGCTCTCAGTTCCCATGTCCCATCTGAATGTTCCATTCCTCCTCATTTTATTCCTTCTGTTCCATTATCATCTCATCAGAGGTTTCTTTTTTAGATGACTGTATAAAATAGCTTCAATGCCCACCTTGAACACTCCTCTGTCCCCTCACCTTTCTTTGTTTCTCTTCATAATATTTATCACCACCAGACACATTTCTTTATTGTTTGTCTTCTCTCACCAGAATGTGAGCTCCTTGAGGGCAGGGGCATCGTATCTCTGTTCACTCTTACATACCCAGCTCCTGGAACAGTTCCTGCACATTGTAAATGATCAATACATGCCTGTTGAATGTTATTCAGTGTTGACTAAAGATTGTAAACTCAGTGGAGGTAAAACTAAACTCAGTAACCCTTTTCATTCGTCTCCATCTCACCTTTCCCCTCTCTCCAGTCCTACCCACCATCGGGTGTTCTTCCCAATATTCCTGTCCTCTTAACTGACATCTAGGCTAGAAACCTGAATTATCTTTCATTTCCATCAGACCCCACATTCAGGCAGATAACAAATAATTTGGACTCTCATTTCATAATCTTTCTTTCCCTTTGCTGTCTTCCTTCTTAAAATTGTTAGTAATGTCCTAAAGGCCCATCTGGTCTCTTGTTCCCTTTCCTCTCTTCGTCCTTGGCTCCCGTCACCAGTGTTTATCCTCAGGAGCATCTCTGATGCTGTCATAGTGGTACTGGTAAATCTTTAGTTTCATCAGAACAGAATGTAAACACCTCACTTGGACTTTGACGCCTTCACGGTGCCACACTTTGGCCACGTCAGCCCTCCTGACTTACCTCCCGCTCGCCACCTTGTTCCCAGTTTCTGGTCCAGTGCTGGGTGTGATCACCATTACTCACAGCAGCTCCAACTTCCTGCCTCTGCATTGTGTCAGCTCACTCTCCCTGGGGTGTCTTCCCCATCCTGTCTGTCAAATTCTTATCTGTCCATTGAAACCAAGCTCACAGTCTTCCTCTGAGAAACTTGCCTGTGTCCTTCTGTCTTTTCCTGTACTTTGTTTTCTGCAGCAGGACTTCTCCTGAGTCACTTTGTCCATAAAGTAACTGATTACCTCAGGTACTTAGCAAGTACTTAATATAGTTGTTCCATACTGTATGTAAAGATGAATCTGCCTTAGGTCTTATCTTTAATCTGTGGTTCAGTGTAGAAGAGAAGACATGCATATCAGTAATCAAAATAAAACGTAGAAAATGCTGAAGTTCCATGTGGAAGAGACGGATAGTAGTTAATAATAGGTGCCATCTGCTGAGTGCCTAATATGGGTTAAGTACATTATTAACACATTTAATCCTCACATAACAACCCAGTGAGGTAGATGGTATTATCACTGTTTCACAGCAGAAGAATGAAATGGTTCTGTAATATAGAGAAGTAATTGAAGTTTCATGTGGCTGAGCCAAGACTTGAACCCAGAGCTGCGCAGCCTGTGGTCCTAGTGTTGAACAGTGTCTTCTTCGTTAGGATAACATACAAAGACTTTGGGGCAAGTGATTTTATCTTGACTGTTTCAGAGTAAATTCTGTTTGTAATACTAGCGCATTATTTCTTTTTCCCTTCCTTTTTAAGACACTGGAAGAAGAGTTTGCTAGGAAACTACAGGAACAGGAAGTGTTCTTTAAAATGACCGGGGAGTCTGAATGCCTTAACCCATCGACACAGAGCCGGATTTCCAAATTCTACCCCATTCCTAGCTTGCATTCCACTGGATCGTAACAGAGGGAAGCATGCTGTGGTTGGGTTTGGCTTTTTAAGTACGTCATTCTGTTCTCTTCATCTTTAGCCGTAGTCTGTCAGAGAGCTCACGAAGACAATCACCTGCCTCACCTTCTCGGTGTTTTTTGTTTGTTTTACTTGTTTAGTAACAATGGAGGGGAAGGAACTAAGACAGATGCTGGGCCATGTTGGCAAAGTAGCATCTCACAGTAATTCCCTAAGGTGATTTTTGCATATGCTCTTAAAAATCGTGTTATTTAGATACTGTTACCTGAAAGTTATTTAAAGAAAACTGTTACGTCATTTAAGTATTAGTAAATATCTTTTTACATGACAACTTCTCAGTGATGTCTAAAATCTATAATTGAAGCTCTCTACACTGTGGAGAATTGGAATAATTTTTTGGTGAAGTAGCTCTCATGAAAAAATTTTGAGTGGCTCAAAATATGATATTGATTCAGTAAATAAATCTCTTTAAATGTTAGCATCGGACTCTTTTAAAAGAGAAAAATTATTTCAGTAATTTGTCTAAAATAATTACTTGTTTAGACATAAACTAATAATTAAGGGTGCTAGCTTTATTATATAAAATAGTGCCTAAAACACTAAATTTCAATTCAGTCTAAAATAGCATTTCCTCCTTTTGATTCAACAGGGACAAAACACCCTTAGCATTAAGCATTATTGTTTTTTAAATCTTGCTCGTATTACCATTTGATAGAAGTTTTCATCCTAAAGTATAAGTTGGAAAGATGAAAAAATAAAAGGTAGCTTTTAGATGTCCAAATTGAAAATATAAAACTCACCAAATTAAAAAAAGATAGATTTAGCTATCTCAGCTTATTTCCTAAAGTAATACATGAGCTGGTTAAATGGCTTCTCCCATCTTAGCAACTTCTGTTTAAAATTCTGTCATAGGCCGGCAGGCTCTGAGTTATATTTATGAATATATTTTTCTGAAATTAATCTCAAAAGAGGCATTTGTTCAGAGTAATTTTGAAGGAAGAATTTAAATAAAATATTTAGGCAAATATCAGAAATGACTTTTTATTGTTTTGAGATAAAGTCATTCATATTTTGGTTTTGTTTTTTCCATGTTTAAATTATTTACATGATTTGAGTGGGAAAGTCCTAAAACCTTTATTCTGTGGCTGCTTGATATGTGTAATTATTAATGAAATGTTCACTCTAGTCCTCTTGAGGGTTAGATTTTCAAGCACGTGTCAGGTCAAACAGTATTACAAACCATATTTTGAGGTTGTGAGACAGCACATTTGTAGATGAAGCTTGCTGCCTGCCGTTTGCAGCCTATTAATGAGTGCTAGGTACCAAATTGTAGAAATGTCAGTTTTTAGTTATGTTACAGTTGAGGCTGGTGAAAAATGCAAATGAAACTTTGTGGGAACACTGATTCATGTTAAGAAAATGTAAATATCTGTAGCACTTTCTTACAGTTAATTTGAAAACTTTGAATGCTGAACCTTATTTTGTCAGTGGTTTATAGATGATTTAAAAATGCATGTGATTTTAATTTTGTAATTGTTTTGACAAGCATAATTTACTTGGACAACTTTGTAGGTAGCCTTAACTTCTGCCCAAGTTTGTTTTTTATATAAATATATATATATATATATATTATGTATGGTTGTAAATTCATACACTTATCACATGAATGTGTTACTGTATACAAAACTTTGAACGCTTTATTCTCAAATGCTGGACTGAAAAATGTTTTGAAAGCCTTTTAAAATATATATATATATATATATATCTTTATAATGTTCAGGATGATGGAAATTGTTTATATTGTTATGATAGAAATGACAGTATAATGTTACCCAGTGTATTTAATGATTTATTTGAAGGAGAGGAAGAAGGTTCTCCTACCACTTCCTCCTTTGAGATTTTCAGTATATTGACTTTTTAAAAATGAATACTTTAGGCAGTAGACATTTTTTCAGTATCATTTAAGTGATATCCTATGTGATGAATGGCTTATGGCCCATAGTTAATTTGGTCTGAATATTTGGTTCTTTTTATTCCTTTCAACTTGACATTCAGAGAATTGAATAAAGGAAAGAGGCTCAGAGTAGAAGGATGGACCCTCTGGTAAGTTTATTAGCAGCTCTTGCATCTCTGTAAAATTACCCTTTGGATTCCTTGTTCACACTCGAGTTCTCTTTCAAATATGACCAGACCATATTCATGTGGGAGCAGGACTACAGAATGATACATATGTAGAGGTAAAACCTTCATTTTAATACTTAGAGTTACATAAATCTTTGCAAAAAGTGTTTTGTTATAGACCGTGCTGTTTGTGCCCATCCCTGCCCCCTTCCTGCTAGGCCCTGTATTCACATACAGAAGAGTGGTCTTTCTCTCTTCCATGAAGTGTACATAGGAGGTTGGGGGGGGCAAAGACACCTTTGCAGTTGAAGAATACAGTCAAATCCATACCTGATTTGGTGGTTTTGTTGCTGTGACAGAATGTGCTAGGAAATGCGTAAAAGCAGTTCTCCATCCGTGCCCCGTAGTTACTCGGCCTCGCCCCGTCCCTGCGTGCTGTGGACACGCTGGCCACCACACTTCCGCAGGCCTAGCTCATGCAGCTCGTTGCACCAGGTTGCCTTTCCTAGTCCTGTCAATCCATGGTTAGGTGCGAATTGCTGAATTAGCTGCTATAACTCTATGGAGTCAGTTAAGCTTTTTCTTACCCTTTTCTGTGAGGAAGCTATAGGGTGGGTAAAGAGGAAATTTGGAGTGCTTATACCTTGCTGAAAATGTTAACACTTCCCTGTGACAGGATACAGCAAATTGTAATTAAATATAAACTAGAACCAGAGCTACCTCTAAGGAGTGTCTCCTCAAGCACAAAGCTCTCAGGCACATGAGACTCACTGTCACAGAGGGCCTCTGACTTCTTGAGCGTCAGTGAGTTTCAGAAGTGACTGTCCTTTTGTACTCTCCTAGTTCCCTTGTAACTACAGTTTTCCCCATTCCACACTGTGCTGAAATGACAAAGACTCTTCTGAGAAGCCAAATCTGTCAAATGATTTGCTAGAGATACTGTTGACTGAAGGAAAATGTACAACTGAGGTGGAGGAGGAGAGCTCTTTAGTTCCAGTTCTAATAGGCTTCTGATTGAATAAATCCATTCTTTTCTGGGAAATGATCTTTTATAGGAAATGGGATGTTTTCAGTGCTTTTCTTAAGTTGAAGGCACAACAGTTAATGCCACTCTTGTTAGTAGCCTATGGCTGACATGGTTTTGATACAGCTTTAAAACTTCTGCTGCTCAGCTTGGGGTAGAGTGTTATACCAGTGTTAAATGTTGGCTGTAGCTTTTTGTGATCCTTCTCTGATTTGCAGTGTAATAACTCCACAAGCTACATTTTTCAGAAAGAATTTGTTTCAGAAAATGCCTCTTGTCTGTTTGGGAGCAACATGTCTTTTCAATCATGGGATTGACAAATGAAAAATAAAGTTATTTCTTAATCTACTTTGGGAAGCAGTCTTTTATTGAGACTCTTTGAAACTAGATTGTCCTGCGTGAGAATGTTCTGTAGCAGTTTTAAAAATCCTAGCTGTATTTTAAAGCTTGCAGTTCTCCAGATCGTCTGACCGGGACAATCAGAGGTACCATTGTTCCAGAGTGTCTACTCACCACACACAAGTGTCCTTTTCACTGCTAACTTGGAGGGAGTGGCTTTTGTCAAGCAAACCCCTCCTTTGAGTGGTGCTTAAAATATTTCCATCAACATATGTGTGTATATATACCTCTCTTTTAATGTCCTTTTTTTCCCTTGAAATAGATTATTTTTCTCAAACATTTCACAAACCACATGACTCATTTCTGCTAAAAATAACCTGTTTTTTTTCATCACTAATATGTTCTGTGAGCATCAGTAGACATTAGGCAGCATCATCTGGCGAGTAGTCAGCTTGGCCGGAGGGAGCCACCATGTGTCACTATCTAATCCAGGAGCATTGCATACTGCAGAACTCATGCTTGACTTGTTTTTTTTTTTTTTTAATGAAACAAAAGAGGCTAAGACCCACTTCCATCCAGCTGAGGACATATCTCATATCTGGGTTCTATTCAGAGAAGTTAGCAGTTTGGGGCTTTTACCCTATTTCTCTTGGGTGTCAGATTCTGTGAAGACTTTGGATAGCTTGGATGGGTAAGTCTCAACTAGGACAAAACTCAAAAGTTTGGTTAATCAAGATAAGAATCATTAACGGGGATATGAATACTTGAGCTAAGGCTACTATTACAAAGACAAATTGAGTCAAGCCTCTAGGTAAAACTAAAATATGAAAAAGGCACGATGCAGTCATTCATTATGCATAGTAAGTTTTCATTAGTAAAACGTCAAACTTAATAAACCAAAAACTATTTTCTTTTCCTTCTTTGCCTCCTTTCCTTTCTTCCTTCGCCCCCCGCCCCCGCCCCGCTTTTATTTATTTATTTTTTGGTTAGATAGATCACATTAAAACATAATGTTAAAAAAGAAAAAAGCCCTTTAATTGGAGATTTTGCAATCGAAATGACTCTTCATCTAACAGACCACGTAAATGTTTATAGACATTGAAAAGTGCTTTCAAATCAACTGCACCCAGTCCCCCACGCGTTTCCTAGGTGCAGAGCAGGGGTGCTGGCTTCCCGGCAGGCAGGCTGCTCTCCCTCCCCTCCCCTTCTTTCCTCTTTGCCCCTTGCCCTTCTCGTCCTGTCTGCCACAGCCTGGTTCAGGGTAACATACTATCAGCTCTAGTGTGGACCTACGGGACAGCGTAGCTGCAATCAAACAGACTTCCTAAGTAAGTGGAAACGTGATACACAGTGAGAAAGAACTAGTAGAAACCCTGTCACCACCTTCAAGGGAAGTAGATTTCTTAATTTTTTCAGTTGCGAGAGTTTCTTCTCAACCAGCTGATTCTGTTTGTTACGACTAGAGAATGCAGGGTAAAGAGGAGAGAGAGGAGCTGGGAGCACAGCCCTGCAGCGTTAACCAAAACAGCCTCCTCGAGTGGTACCCCAATCCCGTCTTCCAGTTTCTGGGCTTGTTTTTAAGGAAAAGCTCAAGGGCTCCTGAAACAGCTTTTATGTATCTGGCTTTCCTAGGCTGGTGTTAAAAGAAGCCAAGGCGCTCGGGCCTGGACAGCAGGGAGACCGGCCTCATCCTACAACACCGCACGTGGCCACTCCCGAGTCCACCCTGTGAAGCTGTCTCAGACTGTGTATCTTGGACTGAATTCTGCAGACATACACATTGTCCCAGACTAAGATAAGGGTTCTAGTTGACTATTTGCTGTGTCAGTAAGACAGTGAGCCTCCAGCTTTTACCCTCTGGAGAAGTCTTGACCTAAGTGCCATAAGCCACTGCAAGAACTGGTCCAGGGGGCTGTTCCACCATGGGTTGCTTATGGCTTGACGGCAATGCTTCTCCTCCTCCGCCCAATGTAGAATTGGTCACCTAGAAGTGGGCCAGTGAACAGGAAGTTAGGAAATGCCTTGCAGTCTCTGGGGACTTTCTCTTGGGTAATCACAGCAAGTGTGACCACTGCAAAACTGGCTTGAAAGATGAACTCTTCTGTAAGACTGTCTGATTTAAATGGATTACCCCATTTCATTACCAGCCTGGTTTTCCCTCTCCTCCTTGCACTGACACTCTCCTTCCTTTCCCCCTGGTGGTTCACTTGATTGTTACACAATTGACATTGTTGGCAGTGTCTCCTTGTAGTAAGTGGCATTTGCCTAAGATTTTCAAGCTTGCTGTGGCACATGCCGCCTGTCTCCCAGGCCTCCAGAAACCCACACCATAGTCGTGAGCCTTACCTTTGTCTCCTTTTTCTCCCTTGTGCCCTCGAGGACCTGGTGGCCCAGCAGGGCCCCTCTCACCTAGGAGGACAGGAGGGCACGGCTAAGTGGGGACACAGTACAGGGCTCCTCCCCACAGGAGGAGCTGCACGCACTCCCCCATGGCTCTGGCAAGGGAGCTGCTTCCCACAGGGGTGGTCGTTCCACAGGTGGCTGTTTCAGCCACCACTTACCTTTGGGTCCAGGGATGCCCATCTCTCCCTTCTGCCCAGGGGGTCCTGGGATGGCTCCATAAGCTGCAAGGGGGAGAAGCGGGCCTTAGACTAGAGATCACCCTGGTGCTTGGCAAGTAAAGTGATTTGTCGATAATGGTAGAGTTTGGACTTGTAAGAGGAAAACCAAGTTTAGAATTTATCAGCTTTTTAGCATCTCAAGTGTTAATGAGGTTTTTCGGGACTCTGGTTCGTGAGACTGTGCAGCAAGGTAAGTCTGGGGAAGGTAAATGGGGGCTGCCCTTACTTCGGAAAAAGTCCATGAGGTCCTCAGTCACATTGCTGTAGGCGGAGAAGATCTTGCTGATGCCAGGGGGCCCCTGGGGCCCAGGCCGGCCTGGGGGGCCCTGCACTGTGTAGGCCATCCCTTGGAGCAGCCCCTGACCTGTGAAACACAGAGTGTGGTGGGCACAGGGAGTAGGGGTCACCGGCCCCCTCTTCAAGGTGGGAGCGCAGGGCCCTCTGACTAACTCCCAGTACAGTTTTGACTCTTATGCAGCAGCGAGGAAGGAGCCCTGCAACTTCTTTTGTCTCCGGTGTTGGTGAGCAGGTCTCCACCTCCAAGGGCTTATATTGCAGGCCTTTTACTATACATTGTTGTATTGGTAAGCCACAAGGGGAAAGGGCTTAGCCACCAACCTTCCCTCAGCCCCCCTCCACAGTCATAGACACTTCTGAGAAGCACAAGTAAGAAGGGGAAACAAAGGAACCCCAGCTTCTCTGCTCCCTGCAGCACAGGTTGCAGTGCTGACTGGGCCACTTGAACTAAGCTCGTCTTCAGTCCCGGCCCATCTGATGCCAGGACCGCTGTCCTCCTCAGCGTGGAGGTGCTCTCATGCTCCCAACCCCACAGCCCTGAGGCTTCATGGCCCGACTTACGCTGCAAGCTCTCCGACACCCGAACAGCCAGCTCGTTGTAATCCAGACCTCCGGCAAAGCCGGTCCCGAATCTGCCATTGCCGCCATACATGCCACTTTCGGCTGCGGCCCCGTAGCCTTGGCCCATGTCCATGCCAAAGGCTCCCGCTTCGCCCAGGGAGCCTCCACTGGCTCCTCCTATGCCCATGGAGGAGCTGTAGGAGGTGTCCCTACTGAAAGAGGAGGAGCTGCCACTCCGGCTGTAGGAGCTGTCCGTGGACACCAGGCGGGTGTCCCCGGGGGGCCCCTGGGGCCCAGGGGGACCCGGGGGGCCAACGATGAAGCTACGCACATCAGGACCTGGGGGGAGGAAGCGGCATTACTGGGAGCCGGGTCTGGGGGAGAGGAAGAAGTGGGAACTGGGGTGGGGGGCTGGTTCTTGACACCCTTTAGCAGGATGTGAACTCGCACCGAGTGGAGTGTGGGCTGAGAAGAAGCCGGACTTCTCCTGCTGGGGTGGCTAAGGTGTTTAGCCACCAGGCCCTTCAAACCCTGGCCACCCTTTCACAGAGAGAAGCCCGGACTGGGAGGGGACAGAGGAGGGACAGGGACGTCAGGGGCACCTACTTGTGAGATAGCTAATCAGCTCACTCCGGAAGCTGTCACTGTTTTCAGCTGCGTATGTCGCCAGAGCTCCTGAGATGCCCGGGGGCCCTCTAGGGCCTGGGGGACCCGGGGGACCAGGAGGGCCTGGGATGGATGATAAGCCGGCAGCTGAGCAGGAAGCAAGAGACAGAAGAATCAGGGATCCATCACCAGGACCACTGAATTCCCAGCCTGGGCCCCTCTAGAAGGAGGCAGAGGGAGACCCACACACCCGGGTCCTGGCTTCCTCCAGAGTAAGTGCTCCCCACTGCCCTCCACCCCCAGTCTCTAGCCTCATTCAACCCACATCACATCCCCTCCCCCAGCTCTTCTGGGACTCAGAGCTCCCGGCTGGGCACCTGGTCATCTGCTGGCCCGAGCTCTCCCATGACTTCAGAGCACAGTCTCCCCAACCCACCCCCACCCCCACCTCGCCACATCTCCCCCTGCAGGGCTGAGAGCACCTCGCCTGCCTCACTCCTTACTCTGCAGGTAGGATGAGAGATCCTCTGTGCTGATGCTGGACCATGAACTGCCTGGGAGCCCTGGGGGCCCAGGGGGACCTGGAGGCCCAACGATACCTCTGAATTCAGACCCTGAGACACCGAGGAAGAGCAAGGATCAGTTAGGCCTGGACCGAGGGGCTCTGCCCTCCACCCTGAAGCACTTGATCAGATGGCCCTGATCAGCCCTACCTTGGAGCAAGGAGAGGAGCTCCTCATAGGATGTGCCCGGCAAGCCTGGGGGCCCCGGGGGGCCAGGAAGCCCGATGCTGACTCCAGTGCCTGAGGAACGAAATCCCAAGTTGTGATGGATGCAGGTCAGGCAGGGAAGGGAGGGTGGAAATACCATATCGGAGAGGAAGCCAGATGGAAGCCACTTGAACGGAAGTAGGGGCTGGGAAAGGGGTGAGAGGGGCAGTAGGGAGAGACTGGCAGAGACGCAGGCGTGAGATCCTGGGCAAGGACACTGCAGAGGAGGGACTCAGGCTGGGGAGAGTGCAGGTCAGCGCTCTCCTGCTGGGTGTGTGCATGTGTGCGTGCATGCAAAGGTGGGCGTGTGTCTAGAGAAGTGTGCATGTGAGTCGTGTGCACAGTCCTTGCAGAACAGTGCCCGGGGCACTCGCTCTGGCTTCCCTCGCCAGGCTCTGTGACCTGCTCTGGGGCACAGGTTTGAACCGCTCTGAATACCACCCCTCCTCTGGGTTAGGTGCAGCCTAGTGGGAGAGGGTCAGGGATGTCTAGCCCCTGCATGCCCACCCAGGCCCTCCTGCCCCCCTTGCCAGGGGTGCAGACACTCACTGGACATGTAGCTGAGGATGCGGTTGCTCAGCTCTGCGTAATCCAGAGACTGGAGGAACCAATCTCCACCGGCTCCTTGCGGCATCAGGTACTGCTGTAGATACTGACGCACATCATCTCCTGAAAGGAGAGGAGGCGCCATGGGCCACTGGCCAGCTTGGCCTCCTTGCAGACCGGCCCAAGTGATGTGTGAGCTTGGACATTGGCAAGCTGCCAGTAGCTGAAGGGGTACCTGCTACACTCATCCCTCAGGGGAGATCTGACACCCTCTGTCCAGCTGACTGCTGGGAGCGAAGCGGGAGTGGCTCCTTGGCCCGAGGGACCACCAAGTGTGCCTGATAAGTCAGCCAGGAGAGAGGGGCACCCTTCAGCCCCCCAACCCCCACTGCCCCCCCAGGCAACTCACGCCGGAGCGCAGCCAGGATGTCTTCAGAAGAGATGGAGGTGGAGGATGTGCCAATGTTGTAGCCGGAAGCTGTGGGGAAGGAAACCGGGTCACCTGCTTCGCTGGTACTGAAGCAGTGCCCTCATAACTCCAGAATCAAAGGCCTGGTCACCCAGCTGCTTCCCTTGGGGGGAAATGAATGAATGGGGCATTTGCAGGATATTTATAATTTCTATTTTTCTTAATCTGAACAAACCTTTTTTGGAAGCTAGATCCAGCAGCCTGATTACTATGAATTTAATATTGAGCATCACATTCACAAAAAGGGCAAAGCAAGCAGCAAATTAAGAGACGAGGCTCCAGGAATGACCGTGGACCTGGGAGGAGGCTTGTCATCACAGGGGTGGCAAGAGGCTTACTCTGTAAGTAGCTCACGACGAGGCTGGCCAGCTCTGAGTAGTTGAAAGTCTCACCGGTGATGGTGGTGACAGGCCCGGGGGGGCCAGGTGGGCCTGGGGGACCCTGAACTCCAGACAGATAAGACCTGATACTGTCACCTGCCAACAAAGAAAGCAAGTCAAGCCTGTCCCCAAGAGGGCGCGTCTCCCCCACAGAGGTGACCTGAGCACTTAACCCACTCGTAGGCCAAGGCAGGTCCAGCAGGGAGCCTGGACCCCCCTTGTTACAGATGGAGAAACTGACGCAGAGTCTGTGCTTGGCCCGGTGGATCTTGAGGGCTGTGGGCCAGCAAGACCCCAGTCGGTGACACATCTGACCAAGCTCTGGTGCCCATGTGTGTGGAAATCATGCCCTCACCTCCATGGAATGTGCAGGGATGCAGTCTGGGGCACGCACACAGGGGTGAATGTGTGTGTGTGTGTGCACACATGGAAAAGTGTTTGTGTATATGAGCCTCTACTGGGGCTCTATGTCCATGTACAAGTCTATGTGCGTGGGCAGGTGTGAGAAGGTGGGAGTTAGGGAGCTCATGGACCTGCACACCTAGCACACACCTGTGCACACACATACACACGCATCCTGCCCCACTCAGATGTGGGGTACTCACTCTGCATGTAGTCAGAGATGTATTGCTGAATCTCCAGGCCAGAGCTGCTGAGGGAGCCTGGAGGCCCGGGGGGCCCTGGTGGGCCTGGCGGACCCTGCATGAACGTGGTACTTGACGACGATCCCCCTGCAGGAGAGAAGGCCACTGAGTTGGTCTGTCCTCTCTGGGGTCAAACCAAAGAGCACAGGCAATGCCTTCACAGTCTGAGGAGAGAGAGTCTTTCTCAGGAGAACTAGGACAGTGGCAACGAGCTCCTAGGAGCTCTCCCAGGCTGAGTCCTCCCTTTCCTTCGACAGCCTGTGCACTGCCCACACAGCCCTCCTCACCCCTGCACCCCTAGCTCCCGATCTCTGTTCTCGCCGTCACTGTCATCGGCATTGTTAGTCATCTTTATCGTGCAGGCATCCTTGTCTCCCACCCCTGCTATCTTGTAACCTCCTCAGGGGCAGTTCAGAATCTAGCATTTAGAGAAAGTACCTCATTAACACTGAATCATGGATTCGTGAATGAATTAGTTAATTAATATCCTTATTGGCACAATCAACCTCACTTGAAGACGGGGAGAATTTTGGGCACCTTGGCTTCTTACCTCGAGAGGGCCCACCAGGAATGCCAGGAGCCCCTGGGACTCCGGGATCACCTGGAATCCAAAACAAGAAGCTGTTTGCATTGCCTCCTCCAGGAAGCCTCCCCTGGTTAAGCTCAACCACTCTATATCAAATTGTGACTCAACAACTGACCCATGTTTCTCAGTCTCATTTCTGAAATGATACCACAGCTTCCTTGGGCAGAGACTGTATCCCTCCAACCCCGTCCCTTTCTCCCTCAGGCTCTCCTTTCTTCAGCCTCTTCTTCCTCCCACGGCTGGAGCACCAGCAAGCAGTCCTTGCCCTCTCTTCGGGCTCTGGGAGCCAGCCTTGTTCCCACTCTGCACTGCCTGCACTGACCTTTGTCACCCTTGGGTCCCTGAGGGCCGGGTGGGCCTGGTGGTCCCTGCAGGTTGAGTCCAAGAGAACTGGAGCCTGGAGGCCAACAACACAGTGCAGTCAGCGGGCGGGAGAGGCTCCAGCAGAGCCTCTGGGGAGAGGCTCCAGTCGGGGGGGACGGCGGTGCTCAGCACTTACCTGAGCCTGACAGCCCTGGGAGGCCTCGCTCGCCTGAGGGACACAGCAGAGAGGGGACGGTCAGCTGTGCCCGCCTCCCTCTCCTCATGCCCCACCAAAGACACCACCTCCCTCCCGAGGCTCCCTAAGACTTATGACACAGCTGGGGCAGCACCGGCCCTCGGGCAGTACCTAGAGCTGCCGCATAGACACGTGCACACACGCACACACAGGCACACAATTCTCAACCACAGACACCCTCTGATCACTCATTTGGACCAAACCCCAGAAGCTCAGGGATCTCGGAAGGTCAGCCTCCACCCCCTAGGATCGTTTGAGGCCAGTTCTCCTGTACCTTGGTGTCCTCGGGGGCCTGGGGGGCCTGGGGGAGAAAGCAGACAGTTGTGAGACATGTCCCAACCAGATGCTGCGACTTCAAGGGGCCCGAGGAGGGGGCGGGACAGGGCTCTGGGCCCAGAGCAGACTCAGGGCTTGGGGCTCCCCACACCTCTGCTCCAACAGGACAAGGCAGAGGTGGACATGCTTTGCAGAGCTTCTGACCAACCCCCGGCCCCTGCTCCAAGCTGCTGAGCTCCTAATGGGGTGTGGCAGGAGAATGAAGACCTGCCCCAGCTCGTCCAGCCTTGTCCAAATTCCTCTGGCCACCAGCAGGCCAACCAGGGGCACACTGACTCCCGGGCCCCCTAAGACACTGCTCTTACCTTGGTCTCCCTTGGGGCCTGGGGGGCCAGGTGGGCCTGGAGGGCCAGAGAAGAAAGTCTCTGTTGAGGGAAGAAACAGTTTTGAGTGTGGACGCAATGATGTTTGCGAGGGAGCAGCATCTAGAACAGCACCAGTCGTTCTGTAGATGATCAACATTTGTCAAATGGATGGATGGATGGTTGGTCAGGAAGTTGGATAGAAAAATACTTAAAAGTAAAGAAGGAATGAAAAGCCTGGTGCATGGACGGATGCATTTTCTGCGAGGGATAAGCTCTGGGCTCAAGTTTGCCCTAAACTTATTTCCGTATGCTTCTATGTTCTATGGTCAGCATTTGTCTCATGTCAGGAGCATGTGTCCTGCCTGCTTTATCAGAACTGGACTCCCTGATGATAGGAATTAGGTCTCTCTAGTCAGCCAGAAGCTCCCCACAACAGAATCGGCTGTCTCCCCCAGGCTGGGCTACCAGGGGCTCTCAGGGTGGCTGGGCTGGCATCAGCACCCTCCTTCCCTGCAGCAGGTAGCACGGCGTTTATGCAAACACATCCATGGTGGCAAGTCAGAAGGAGGGAGCGTGGAGAGTAGGTCAGGAAGACTGCACGCCCGTGACCGCCGCGTGTGTTGGGGTTGGGGCTGGGGCCGAGGTGGAGAACAGGAGTGATTTGACCCCCCAGCATTACCTGAGCTGGTCAGGAGAGATCCTGGTGGGCCTGGTGGGCCTGGCAAGCCTTCCCCTAGAAAAGAGAACCGCCCAAGACTTATCAATTCCAAGAGGTGGCCAGGAACCCTCTGCCCAGGAGGAGCAGCAGAGAAGCTTTTCCTAAGAACCAGCCAGGAAGCAGCCCGGGCTCTGGTCCCACTGTCTCCCACCTACCCCGCTCTCACCCGCTGGGCCTGGGGGTCCTGGGGGGCCTGGCATGGACAGTCTTGTAGAAAAGGGTAAGGAAGAAGCAATGCTGAACCCAGGATCTTGCTTCCTCACTAAGTGCCTTGAGCCCTTCCCTGCCCCCAAGATTTCCCACCTTCCAAAGACCCCTGAGTGCTCACCTGGTGGCCCGGGAGGTCCAGGTGGGCCTGGGGGGCCTCGTAAATCAATACCCTCTGTGGAAAGAAGAAACCAGAAATGAGTAAAAGCTGTCATGAGACTGCTCTCTCTGCCAGCCTTACCCCTCACCAGGATCATCAGCAACTCTACTCACACCCCACACCAAGTCATGGGTCATGGCCTGGGACCCTCCAAGACACCCTTGGCTAGAGGTGCCTTTTGCTCTGAGCAGGGTGGGGCTGAGTGGCGCTCCCTGGTGGCTGTTGCCGGTGTGGCAGTGACGAGCAGGAGCATGGCTTCGGTGTCAGGAAGCCTGAGTTCAAGTCCTGCCTGCTGGCTTGTGACTTGGGGCAAGATCTTGAGGTCTTTCAGCCTCAGTTCCCTCTGCTGTAAACCAGAGGCCCGAGACCGGTATCACCAGGGCGTTGCACAGGCTCTGTGGGACACCAAGGCAGAGTGGCAGGCACATGGCGACTGCCGGACCGGGGCCGGCGTTGTCTTTGTTAAGGTGTCCAGTTGTTAAGGTGTCCGGGAGGGCGGCCCGCAGCATCTCTGCCTGGGCTCTTTAAAGGATGGGGAACAGGAGGACCCAGGAGTCAGCCCTGCCAGGCCGAGTCTGGGGCTGAGAACCCAGGGACCCCTGTGGCGGCTTTGGGTGGGGAGGTCCAGGACTCCTCTCATCACACCCGCAGGGCTGGGTGCAGACACCCCATGTGGCCCTGGTCCTCCTGGAATCCGAAGAAGCTCTCTGACAGCTGCGCCAGCCCCTGTGACTCATCTCCATGGCTGATAAAGCCCCTCTGTTCTCTTCTCTCAGCTAGCACTGCGTCTCAGAGGAGCTGGCCATCCTTACGCTGGGGCTCACGATGACTCCCGGGTGCAGCTGCCGCAGGCCCCCATGCTCGGCCACCTCCCCACTCCCACCCCCGCGCCACCTGTCCCAGAGAAAACGGTGGTACTCACGGGTGGACAGGACCTCAGAGAAGGAGCTGCTGCTGCCCATGAATGATTCGCCAGCCAGGCCCGGCTCCCCTCGCGGGCCTGGGGGGAGGACAAAGAGTTGGGGGTCACCGCTCTCAACAATCTGTCAGTGTGGGGCTGAGCTGAGGATGGGCGGGAATGAGCCAAGTGTGGGTGGGGCCAGAGTGTTGGCTGGGAACCAGAAACACCCCAGGAAGAAATGGAGGATCTGGAGCCAGATGGTATTTTGGATACAGTCTGGATATTTGGCTAAGTTGCTGGACAGTGACCTGATTCTCAGGATCTGGTCACAAGAAGCCTGAGGCTTGTGAAAACTGCTAAGCTAGATCCTGATCCAGGAGCCTCAATCTCCCTTTCTAGGGGAACCCCTACCTCCTCAGAAACATGGAAGGGGGTGGGAAGAGGTGTCTCCTCTGGCTGCTGAGGCCTTGCAAGGGCCTTGTGATGAGCTGGGGGGCCCCCTCGCCTCCCTTCCCGGGATGCACCTCTCTCATTTCATTTTAAAGATGGGCATATTTCCACCCTGGGAAGGAAGCTCTCCCCACAGCCTATGGTCATGCATTCTTTCAGAGCGACACATACCTTGCTGTCCTGGAAGACCAGCTGGACCAACAGGGCCTGGAAATGGGGTTGGGGAAGAATAGGTTTTACCACACCTTGAGGGTCAGAGTTCTAGAAGAACTGAAGAAAAGGCAGGTGCCTAGGTACATAAGTGGCTTTCTCACAAGGCATGGAACAGTGGCCCAAAGTGATCAGCTTGCTTATTTGAAAGCAATAAGCAATTTGAGACCAGCCCTGTGGTCTGTTCTGGTGAGAAATTCTCTGCCAGGCCCTGGGGCCCTGGGATGGGCAGGACTCTGACACTGTTCTCTGATGATTCGAGATTTCTAAACGCCCACAGTGTGCCCTCTGTCACTGGAATTTATCAGGAGAGAAGGCACTGGTCTTCTTGCACTGGTCATGTTAAATAATGTATTTCACTTACACACAAACATTTTAAATAATTGAAAAAGACATAAAAAAATAACATGCATTTTAGATAAATAGAAAAAATATCACCCATAATTCTTTAACTTGCAGGCATTTTGTTTTATTTCCTTCCAACAGTTTTTTCTTATAAAAATGTAGTTGCAACCACCGAGCACACATTATTGAGCATGCTGTGCTAAGTCACTCAGTCGTGTCTGACGCTTTGTGACCCCATGGACTACAGCCTGCAAGGCTCCTCTGTCCATAGGGATTCTCCAGGCAAGCATACTGGAGTGGGTTGCCATTTCCTTCTCCAAGGGATCTTCCCAACCCAGGGATAGAATCCAGGTCTCCCACATTGCAGGCGGATTCTTTATTGACTGAGTCACCAGGGAAGCCCATTATCGAGTATTCTCCTCTTTAAACATCTTTCCTTTAAGTCTTCCTATTTTTGTAGCCATCTCATTATTGTTGGACAATTTAGGGATGTTTGCTTCAAATAGACGCCTAGCATTTTTGTTGCCCCTGATGCATGTTATCAAGTTGTTTTCCAAGAGGAAACAATTTGAGGACAGACTCTTGAGAGGAACCTGGGCCAAACCCTGACTCAGCTACTTCTTGGCTGCATGGCCCTAAGCACATCGTTTACCTGCTGGGGCCTGAAGTGGTGCTGTGGGGCCTGTGGAAGCAAAGCACACTCAGGGCTTGGGATACTTGCTGGGGAGTAATCAGGGCTTACCAGGCTGCCAGGGAGGGGCTTTCTCAGCCTCTTCCTATTCTTCCCCGGGTTCCAACCCAGGTTTCAGATTTGACTGAACGCTACTGTAGTCAAACATCAGCAAGCCTGATGCTGACCTGGGGCAAAGCAAGAGAACAGACTGACCTGGGGCTCCTGGAGGTCCCGGAGGTCCCATGGCTCCAGGAGGTCCCGGGGGACCTGGGACAGTGATAGTCGACGATCCTTCTGTAAACAGAAGGCACATTCAATGCTGAGCCCCACTCTCCTCATTCAGAGGCACAGGGACCAGGCCGGGCTGTGGGCCAGGTTGGGCCAGTACAACCTCTAAAATTCCCCCACCCTCCTCCCTCTGACTGGCAGAGCCAGCACTGCATTCTGCCCAAAGCACTGAGCCTGTAGATGTGGAGGGTGTGGAGACAGAGCCAGGACAGATGCCCAGTACCCTCTGCAGGGCCTGCCTACCTGAAGTCATGATCTTGCCTGGAGCTCCTGGTTCACCTGGGAGCGGAGGAAGAGAAGAGTGGTTCAATAAATCATTTTCAAGGCTTCTGATTGCATTTGAGACCCACTCCTAACCCTCAGGCTAAAGGCATTTGAATGAACTGGAGGGGAACAGGCAGGATGCATTAAGCACCAGTCTGTGCCCAGGAGACCCTGGAGGCCAGAGAGTCAATCTTCTTGGCTCACAATAGCTTTTGGACAAAGCTGGGTCTCTGCAAAGGGGCTTCACTGGTGGGTGTTGGAGAGTGTGCCTTTTTGATGAGGCCAGAATATGCCAATTTAGGAGTCATTCCCACTCCCATAGTCTATCTTCTCTCACCAGGGGCATCGAAGGCTCTTACTGGGAATTTCTTTAGGTGGAAAGAGTACCGAGAGGTCAAAGAGCAGAGGTAGTAAGCCTGCAGGGTCAAGTCTAGTTCCCATGCTCCTCAGGTGCCAATTCCCCGGGACAGGATAGGGGCCGTGCAAAGTTAAGGTGGTGGTGGTGGGGGGTGGCGGTCTGTGGTCTGAGGAATCCCGAGTTATGTAAAGGTTAACAGACGTCTTCTCTGCCCTGTGTTTCAGAGGATTGAAAGGGCAAATGTGCATGGGAGACTTCCAAGACGGGGATGGCAGATTCACACTTTCTCAAGGCCATCTCAGTGAGGGATCTCTGTGGACTGGAGACCCACAGATTCTAGAGAACCAAGAGAGTGAAGTAGAGGACGGAAAAGTCCTTGACTGGAACTTTCTTGTCATTTCCCAAGGCCTGTGGGTATTCAGTCATCCACACACAGAGGGGTGATGCTGATTTCCCCCTTTGGGGGAGCAGAGGGGTGGTCTCTACTTGTGTCCTGCCAGCCCCTGGGGGTCAAATCTAAGAAAAGTACTTGAGTTATTTTTGTTGGAACACAATCCAGTATCAGGTACAATGTCCGCCTCTTGTGCACACTGGACAGAAAGCCATAGCCCCTGGAGAAAGGCGGGGGGCTCTCCTGGAGAATCCCAGGCCTCTCCCTGAGCAGATCTGTGGACCTGGAGATGTGTTTGGCCAGGATGTGCTGAAAGAACTCCTTGGCCCCAACCAGTTGGAAATAGTTTCTGGAAAGTAGGTCCCCACAAGGTGACGGTGACAGAGGGCAGCTCTATGGAATGTCAGGGTTCAGGATGGTAGGCTCACAGGGACAGAAGGAGAGGACCGTCCCTGAGCAATGCCTGTCCTGGACTGGCCCAGGGTTGGGGGCGGATGCTAGCGTTGCCCTACTCGGAAGGGTCCAGTCCTGAGGATGCTCCCCCCAGAACTCTGACTTTGCCCTCTCAGTAGCTTCTGAGACCCTCCTGAATGAAAGCCCCCTCTCAGAAAGGGGGTGGCAGTGTCCCAGTTACACTGAGGTCTATGTGGATTATAAAACCTGTCCCAGGGAAGAGTCACACTACGGGGGGACCAGCCTAAGTGAGGGGATGGAGCACTCTCGGGGTGTTTTAGAGGTGGGATGGAAAGGCCTTCAGGGGTGGGGGCAGCACCCTTCCAGATCCTCCTTCATCAAAGGCTGGGGGAAACCCAGGCACCAAAGTGAGGTTCTAGATTGTGGGGAACAGAGTGGGGCTTGAAGATTCAGGGCTTAGTTGATCAGAAGAATCCTTGGCTCCTCAACCTCACAGCCTTCCTCTGAAGCCACTAGATGCCACTGTTGATCCAGGCTCTTGCCAGAGAGGGGCCTCCTGCAAAAATGACTAGTGACTGTCTAGTTTGTTTGCAAAGCCACTTACCTTTAACTCCTGGTCGGCCGGGGGTACCAGGAATTCCTGATGTGATTGAAAACAAGTGAGTCAGGATGATGAAGGGCAGCAATCTCAGACACCCTGTGGTGGCACCTAGCACTGGGTCACCTAGCAAGGCCGCAATCACGCACTGAAACCTGCAGGCCCAGCTGACTGACTTCCACCTGGGCCCAGAGGCCCCTCAGGCAGCCTCTTGCTCTGAGCCCTTCTCCATCTCTAGGAAATGGGGCAACAGCTGGGCTGGAGAGAGGCGGAGGTGCATGGACCCTGCTGTGGGGGATCCCCTGAAGCCTCAGGGAGTAGGGACTGGGCTATATATCTGATATATCAGATATATTCCTATATATTCCTATATCTGATAACACTGCCTCTTGCTTTCATCCACTGAATTCCACCAGGAAGCATTAGAAACAAGTCCCTGTGTGCTGAACTGTTGGGGGAGATGTTGTTTGATTTTATTTTGTATCTTTGCCTAATTTCCTTTAAGAGTTGGGGCTGGTGTGGTGACAGTTTCTCAGATCCAGGTGGGTGCACACTATTCAGCTATTGGACAGACTGGACACTGGCGCTGTCCCAGAGAGGCTGGGCCCTTCTGCGTGACACGACACCCACTCCCTGCTGAGCCATGGAGGCTGTGGTCTCTGTGGGACTAACGGGACTTCTGAGCCTCCTCACAGGGTGGGGGGGAGTGTGTGTGTCGGTGGGGGGGGTTGGGGGGTGGTCCCTGCACCATAGGGGGCCAGGCTCAGGAAGACAGAATTTGCTTGTGATCTAACCTCATCTCTCCAGAATGCCTTTCTAGATTGTTCTGTGAGTATTTTTCCTGCCTAAGGTGTTTCTTCAGACTCAGTAAAATGACCTGAACCCATTCTTGCTGGAGGGTGAGGGGAGGAGTGGAAACACTCTGGTGACTGGAGAAGCTTCTGCAGAATGCCAGGGGTGGGAGTGACCCAGTAACTCACCCTGAGGTCCTTGGGGTCCAGTGAGACCTATGCAAAACAAGACATGAAAGGAGAGTTGAAGGGCTGAGGAGCCCCCGCCTCAGCCCAGGAGCGGTGCAGGGAGATGAACCCTGTGTGTGGGGCAGCCGGACTCCAGGGTCCTCGTCACCCTCTGGGTGATGTGCAGTTCTCCGACCCACTGCTCCACTGAGGGGTGGTCCTTAGCCTTTTTGGGGTCTCAGACCCTTTGGTGTCTGAGAGCTACAAACCCAGAAAGTTCACACACTCATTGACTCTCATGCTGCCCCCTAGGCTATCTCCTTGGCACTCCCCATCTGTGTACCCGCCAGAGGAGCCAGGGGGCCCCCTGCTCCTCACAGGCCTCGGAGGATTGCCATCTGCCCTCATGGCTTTCCTGTTTTGATTTATTCCTCCTGCAGCTCTGGGGATCTTGCTCCTGTTGGGCCTTTGGTGGTGACCCTAACAGCGGCTTATTTTCCCAGACTGGCAGCCACTGGTGACTGTCCCAGCTATGGCCTGAGGAGGTCTGGAGGGCTCAGAGGAACCAGGAACTGAGTGGGTGATAAACTGCCATTTTTAAGAGACTCCTTGATGCTTTCTAGAACTCCTTGCTTTTGGTGGTGTTTTTTTTTTTCCTGAGTTGCCAGACTTGGTGACTGGGCTGTCAGGACCCACAGCCATTATGCCTGGCTCCAGCCAGCATTTTCCTGATGAGCTTCTGGAGGAAAATGGACTCAGAAAGGTATACACGCATACACACACAGCATGGCCAGCTCCCCCTTCCCGCTCTTTACCTGGCTTCCCTGGGTCCCCAGAAGGTCCTGGTAAGCCCCGGGTTCCCGGCATTCCTGGAAGACCTTGTTCCCCTAGAGAGAGCAGTGCCACATGGAGAGTTTTCCCTCTAGGCAAGCTGGCTGGCCCGCACCTGGGAGCTGGGCGCTCTTGGGGTTCTACTGAATAACTTGCCAGCAGATGGAAGGGAGGAAGTGGGTGAGACCCGGGCCTTGCACACCTCCCTGTGATATACACCCCCTGGCATTGTGATTGGGGTGCTGGGAGCTGCCTGCTGGGATGTGGATGGGACTCAGAAGGGTAGGCGGGGGAGGGGGGAGAGTGAGGAGAGCAGCTCTGTGACCAACCTCTTGGGCCTTGATGTCCGTCAGGGCCAGCGGGTCCTGGGAAAGCAGATCAAAGCTTTTCAGTGACTCTGGGAGCTTCCCTGGGACTCCTCCTTCAACCACCCTACGGCCTCGCAAGCTGTCTCCTAGGTGGGGGAGGGGGAGCCCATGCAGCCCCTCCCGCAGCCATGAGACACGGAAGAAGCCCTGTCCTTGTCACACTGCTGGGCACAGCTTTCCCCTGTCCTCTGTTCCTAATGCCTCTTTTCCTACTGAGAACTCTTCCATGGCCCACACTGCATGTCCCCGACAAGATGCTCAATGTGTGTTGGCCTGGAGGTCAGAGTCCTCTAAGATCTTGTCTTCTCTGCTGTAGGCATCATTCTAACCTCTGTTCAAAGTCATGTCCATCTGGGGCCAGCTCTTGCTTTTTGCCACCTCTCCGTCTTTCCTCACTCATATGGCTGCCTCTGGGGTTAAAATCTTCTTTCCTTTTTCAAACCATCTGAAGAGCCCCTTCCTCCCTTCTTCTGGTTGGAAGAAACCTCTCTCTCTGCTGTTTCCTCAGAGCACCCTGTACCTCTCATGACCCTCATCACCTCACACGAGCTTTATCTCCCCTCGAGGGAGGTAAAGCATCTTATTGCCCAGCACAGCATCCTGAACTCCATCAGCACTTCCTAATAGTTTGTTAAATGAATGAGATCATCAAGGCACCACATCCCCATCAGTGGGGCTTAAACCCTTCTGGGACATGTTGCCAAATGCCTGGCCACCTGGGGGGTCTTTGGCTAGCTTCCTTGTCCTGGCTGACAGGCCCCTCAGGAAGGGTCAGCCAAAGGACTGAACTCTGCGATCTGGCTGTGAGACCAGCCCTGGAGTATCAGGGCTGTGCCTAGAATTCTGCGGGTTCTGAAGAACCTCAGCTCTTGCCATCCTCCCCAGGGGCCTGAGTACCTTGGAGGCAGGAACTGGCGGGTGGAGGGGTGCGGAGGAGGGTGGCAGGGGAGGGGGGTGGACCATGTCTTGCCAAGGCCCCCACCCTCAGAGCAGTAAGATGCTGTCGGAGACAGTGGCAGCTCTGTGAGCCCCAAGAGGATGCCCAGATCCAGGAATAGCCTGTAAGTGGAGTCTCTGCCAGGCGTGGACAGATTAGAGAATGGGAGACACAGCTCTACACGGATCTCAGCTCTAGGGCATGATGATGATGGCAGCGGCACAGACCCATGGTGCCTGCTGCTTTGAGACACTCACCCATCGCTCCTTTAGCCCCGGGCTCACCCACGGCACCAGGTAAACCTTTCAAGCCAGGCTCGCCTGCAAAGGAAGTGGACTAGGTGATGGAGGAACTTGACCATAATAGAGCATGCCACCCTGCCAGACACCCTGAAGCCTGCCACCTCTCTGACCAGAGGAACTTGGCATGCCAACCGGAGGCTGGGGACACAGCGTCTGCTTTCATTCTAAAGTCAGGCCTCCCACCCCTGGCAGCAGGCATGGACTGGCCCAGAGGCCACGCCTGGTCTGGAGGGGCCTGTGTATGAGTCTCATTTCCTTGGCAACAAAAAGCTACCTCCTGTGGCCAAAGCACTAGTACTATTTCCTTTCAATCGTGCAAGCTGGCAGGAGGTGAGAGGAGAAAGGGATATGAGTAGTGTAAAGGCAACTAAATTCTTCAAAAGAATCAGAGACAATCATAAACTATCTTTCCTGTCCCAAACATATATTGCTGATGCTGGCTTATACTCCAGTCTAGATTGCAAGTCCTCTGAAGGTTTTTAGACAGAGATTCTATCTGATGCTTCTGTATTTTTTTTCCCCCGCTTACAGTATCCAATGGATTTATAAAAAGTCTTTAAAGTAACAGTAGATTCCTGTGTGGGACTGACCTGTGAGGCCTCGGGGTCCTTTCTCACCCTGGTCACCTGAAATAAACATGGGGTGGGGGGCAGGGATAGAGAAAGCAAGCATCAGTCAGGAGCAAGGAAAAGAATCTCACTCAGCAAGGGGTTGCAGAACAGTTCCCATAGTATCTGGAAGCTGCTGTCAGCTGAATGTTGGCGAGAACTCAGCATTAACAAAGACCCAGAAAGCAAGCTAGATAGATTTCTCCTGGGTCAGGGCCCACCCGCAAACTGACCCAGGCCTTTCTGTCTCACCAGTGGGTGCTGGGGGTAACAAGGAGTCCAGTCTAGTGGGGAGAGGCCTCAGGGCTGTGTCCTCGCCACTCCGAGGACCACCCGACTACAGCGCTGTGATGCTGGTGCTGCTTCCCCTCTCTGCCTCAGCAGCACTATCTGAGAGGCTTGACTAGAGTCTTGGATCCCTCCCAGCCCTAGGGTCTGGTCATCAAGACCCCGGGGCAGGGTTCACATCTGGGTTCCCAGGCCGTGGTGATGTCCGAGCAGCAGCAGGAGCAGCATACCTTTGGGCCCCGGTGGTCCCATGGGTCCTTTGTCACCTGAAAAGGAAATGGTCACCTCAGTGTGAAGAGCCTTGGTGGGACGAACAAGAAGGGGCAGAATCTGTGTCTGAAGTCAGGCTCCCCCACCGTCCTGACTGCCCCTTCCCCTCACATCACCTGTCAGCCTGCACAGGCTGTTGGCATGTCCACCAGACCCTCCCTGTGCCCCAGACCTCCTTCTTGAGTGAGTTGCATCTCTAAGCTAATGTCCCCTCCCTCCAGCCCCTCCACCCAGCTTACCTTTGATACCAGGGAGTCCCACTTCACCTCGGAGTCCTTGGGGACCTATAGAGCCTGCACACAGAGGAAACCACATGGGTGGAGGAGTGTCCCCAGCTTTGGAAGGGATGGACACGCACACGGATACATGCCTACATCCACACACACACCTACTGGGTACACATGCGCAGACAAACACACTCCCTGGGGTAGAAGCCAAGCGCTGCTGTTTACGGTCTCCTCCCACGTCCCCACTGCTTCATCCTGGACTAGGTTCCTGGCCCCTGTGATTCCCAGGCCCAGGCATGAGAGCCCCTTGTGGGCACCCTGGCAGAGACGCTGGACTGCAGGACAGTGTGGGCTGCAGCTTGAGACGCCCGGCTCGAGCTCTGGCCCACAGGGATGAGGGGAGGCAGGCGCTTCGCTCAGATCACGGCAGGATGGGAGCCGCCTGCTGGGAGGGCTGGAGGGTCTGGTGCCCCAAGTCAGGTAAGAACAGAGTCTCATGGGACCCACTGTACCTGACCTTAGCCACAGGGGACACACAGGCAGAAGTGAGCTTTGTGTCTCCAGGAGGCTCTCTAGAATTGCTTCTTTGGCTTTAAGAATGTTTGTTTCTCCATTTAACCGCCCTCTCTTTGCCTCAGAAATAGCATCTACTTTTGAGAAGAAGGCCACTGACCTGGGGGACCCTGCGGGCCAGGAGAACCGCTGGAACCTGAGGAGGACAATGCGACAGTAATGACCAGATGGGTCAGGTACAGGCCGGGACACTGACCCCATGCGGAGTGGCATGTGGCGGGGGTGGGGCGTACACCCCAGGTGAGGGCTGCGCATGCGCACCAGGACCCCAGAGTCGGCGGGTCCAGGAGTGACCCCAGTGTGAAGTCCTCCTTAGGAGGAGGTTGTGGCTGCCAGGATCAAGAGACCCCTTGCTCCTTCCCAGTTGAGCATTTGGGCTGAGGCAGGGGCAGGGAGGAGAGGGGACCAGCTGGACATCGCACTGTGAGAAGGCCCTATCCCTTGGCGTGTTCAGACAGATTGCTCTCGAATGTTTGCCTCTGGGCCCTGACTGGCAAGGAAATTGTCTGACTTCACCCACTTAGGGGCCACATAACAGGGTCATTGAACAGAGATGGAGGCATAACCCCCAAATTCACCACAGAGCCAAAAATACAGCTCCAATCCTGATTCTTTTCTGGGGAGGGGGACCCTCTCTGGGCCTGTCAGCCCTGGAGCTGTGGATTAGGGCTGTCTGGGATCCCAGTGCCTGGACCTCTGAGATCCTTCCTGGACATGGCAGACCTGGGCACTGTGTGGTCACTGGACTTACCTTTGGGACCGACAGAGCCTGGGACACCAGGTGGGCCCGGAATACCCGGTTTACCAGCATCCCCTGGGGAGAAATAAGCACTCTGAGAGGGCCCCCCCCCAACTTCAGTTGCCCACTCAGCCCATGTGGTATCCTTTGCAGGGTGGAAAACACTTCCCACCCCGCTGGTGGTCTTGGATCCTTTGGGCCTGAACCCACTTCCCAGCCCATGCCCCTTTCTTAGACCACAGGATCCAGCACAGACCCTGGCTCAGAGCAGGTGCTCAGCTAATGCAAGTGAAAGAGGGAGGGAAGGAGAACCATGTGAGGAGGAAGTGGATGCAGCCAGTCCTCCCAGTGAACGAATCGCCTCTTACCTCTGTCTCCTTTCTCTCCAAACCCAGGGGGCCCTGGTTCACCGCGAGGTCCCATGGGGCCTTCTCGCCCTCTCTGGCCCATGGGTCCCTCCATGCCAGGCTCACCTAAAGACAGAAATGCCCACCTCAGCTAGTCGCCAGCAGGCAGCATCTTGCTGGCAGGACACCTGCCTGGAGTCTCCACACCCATCTCCCTACTTCTCTCCCCCTGCAGCCCAGACTCAGTGCAGAAGCCAGAGAGCTTGAAAATGCAAGTGGATCATGTCCCATTTCTGCCCCAACCTGCAAACAGCTTCTCAGTTCACTGAGAATAAAAGCCATATCCTTGCAAGGTCTCCAAGGCCCCTCCCTCTTGACTCTTGGCCTCCTTTGAGGGCTCCAGACACCCTCCTCCTCCCCAAGCTCCTAGACCCTTGCCCCAGGCCTGTAGCTTCCCCCTCTGCCTGGAAGGTCCTGCTGGATCATCTTAGGCCTGCTCCCTCTCCCACTTCACATCTCTGCTCAAATGGCACCTTCTCAGCGAGGCCTTCCCTGCCAGCCTTATTTTCAATTACCCCTCAGCCCTTCCAGGCCCCCGGGCTCTATGCTCCTATTTCACCAGTCACTTCCTCCCTCTGTATACTTCACTAATCTATCATGTCTATTGTTTATCTGCACCCAAAAGTAGAAAGGCGTTCTCTGTTTTGTTCGCCATTCTCTCCCCAGCACCTAAAAGGGGGCCTGGCACACAGCGGGTACCTAACAGAAACATTTACTGAATGAATGAGTGAATGAGGGCATAAGTGAACAGAGACGTGATTCTTACCCACGTTGCCTTTCTGTCCCTTTGGTCCCTCCGGACCTTGGTGGCCCAAGGGCCCAGGGATACCTGCGGACACACAAGAATAGCTCAGCCTTGCTTTCCTCCCAGACCCCAGGAGCCAGGACCCATTAGTCCGCAACCCTAGCAGCACCCTCAGAGGCTACACACCTGGAGTTCCAGGGAACCCGCGGTCTCCTGTGGGAACGGAGAAAGAAAAGTCAAGCAGAGGACCCGGGCTGATCACCTAAGGGAGCCTCCGGTGGAATTCAGGTAGGATGGCCAAACCGCAATATGGGACGCTCAGTTAAGTCTGAATTGCAGATAAACACTGAACAAATTTGTAGTGTGTGGGGCATACTTATAGTGAAGAATGAGTTATTGTTTATCTGTGATTCAGATTTGACTGCATGATGGTGTGAAATGAAAATATCTCCTATATTAATGAACAAGAAATTTCACAGCCATCAGCGATTTCTGGCCTCCAAATGTGGATGAGGACTCCCCAAACTGCGATCCAGCAGATGCTGCCGTGCCCACGGTGATTGCTGAGGAGCTGGGGGGATGCAAGAAGCAAGGTGAACAAGGAAACAGGATTGAGCCCAGACAGCTGGGTGCACACGAAAGAAATGAATTCAGCGAGCCCAGAGGCTTGCCTCCTTCCATACACAGAGTGCTCACTTCCTTAACTGGATACCTGGTCTTTGATGTTCAGACCGCCTGCTCCCTTTGTTGCAAACTTGTATATAGCCTGACCCCCACTACCCGCTCAGAGCAGTTCTCTCAGAGGTCCTGACGTGCTGTTTTCAGGGCTCAGGGTCCTGAACATTCCCACCGAACAAAACAACTCTCCACTTTCAGGTTGTGACTGTATTTTTCAGTCGACAACGGTCAGGATGGGTTCACAGCCTGCAAGCCGGAGCCTTGGGGAGTGGAGTGCAGAGGTGGAGGCTCAGAGTGTGCGTGGGGGGCAGGGAATCCTCAAGTTGGGAGGCCGCCAAGTAGAGGAACCCCAGTTCCTGCACTGGGATCTCTTGGGAAGGGCGGTGAAGCTGAGAAGAGAGGGGGTGACCCTGCCATCTCCAACAGTGATTCTCAGAATGGTCTGTGTACCCCTGGCCTTGGAACCACCTGGGCTGATTCAGACCACAGGCCTCCTCAGGGTCCTTGCTGTGGGAAGCCCTGAGATCGGGTCAGTGACAGTACTGCCCCAGGGGCGCAGCTCTGTTCTGTTGGGAAGCCCACACCTCCCCCACTCCCTGCCCCTTCCCCAAAAGTCTGCGGGTCTGCACGCTGCTCCACAATTCATGGTCCTATCACAAGTGGGGGATGGCCAGGGAGGGTGGGAAGTGTGTTTTCTGGCACTTGCTGACTGCTTTAAACTGTCAACCCTCACTAATATCTAAGGTAAAAATTTACGTGTTCTATTTACCTTTAGGGCCTTGAACTCCCATGTCACCTAAAATAAGAGAGACATGAAAACTGTGAGATGTGGTGAGAAGCCAAGGGCCATTCTCTCCTAGAGGTCAGTGGACAGCATGTAAATGACATTCCATAGTGAGCTGGCGTGTGGCGTGGCTTCCTCTCCATCACCATCGGTGTCTCCTGGGCTCGTCACTCGCCTCTCTTAGATGACACTTTAGCTCCCTTCCCATTCTAAGATATTCTGACGGTACAGCCAGTTCTCAGCCCTCCCAACAGATTCTGTAAGATCTTTCCACTGCTCATCCTTCAGTTTGAAAAATAAAAAGTTTTCCAACCCCCCCCCCCCAATCCCCACCCCCAGAAAACTTGGCTCCAAGTGCAGGAAAAGGGCTCCATCCACTGCGATACCTTTAGGCCCAGGGCTTCCTCGGAGATTTCCTACAAGAGACAGCAAAGCTGGAGTTAGCTACACATCTTCTGTGTCACACACACACAAGCACAACACACACATACCTGAAGGGGATCAGGGGCATGGTGGGATGAAACAGGCTAGGGCTAGCTACCTGATTCTAAAGTATGCAGGCTGGACAATGCTCCCCAGCTCTCAAGTTTTCTAACCATAAAATGGGATACCAATATGGGTCCTCCCTCCCTCCCAGAGCTGTCAAGAGAGCTGAGTGAGGAGCGCTGGGGATTGCCCTAAACAGACACCACACCACATACAGGAGCCAGGACTGGGAGCTGCTGGCCTTTCCCCCTGTGATGTGCTCACCATTTTCCTGTTCTGTCATCAGCCTGACCTTCATGAATTGCCAGACGTCCTCCAGATTGTAGTCGTCAAGCTCAGATTTTCCTAAACCTTCCCCCCAGCCTGGGCGCAACCCCCTGCACAGAGTCCTGGCTGCTCCTCTCCATCTTCTCGTTGTAAGACAAGCGGCCCCCGCATTTTCTCCAGCTCCTCCACACGTGCCTTCAGTTTCCTCACCTCCTCGGCTGGAACAGACACACAGAGACAGCATCAGCACAGGAGCCTGCCAGCCAGGGCCCTCCTAGTGCTCCAGGGGAGGCTGAAATGGGGGCTGTGGATTGGTGGCTTCTTCACGCTGGAGGGACATTTTACTGGAATATTTTTGGGGAGATAGTCTGCCATGGCTACCAGCAGGTTGATCTACTCAAAACTGGAACTGAGCCTTGAAGAAGCCTGGCCATGGTGACAGAGATGGCCCTCAAGTCTCACAAGGGAGCTGGTGTGAGAGTCAATGGAACGTGGAAAGTAGAAAGGCTATGAGAGGTCTGGCCTGATTATTAAGGGCAGCCAGGTGCTTGGAGCAGGATGCCACTGGCATGGGGCCCTGGGCCCCTGAGAACCAGAAGCTGTCTTAGAGACTCAGCTCCGCTATGGAGAAGTCACAGGACCTTGATCAGAGGCCTCCTGGAGCCCCAGCCTCCTCATCTGCAGGAACAAGGGGTCTGCACCCATGATCTCAGGCCCCTTGGCACCTGACACTTGGGATACTTGCTGGTTCCTGCCCTTCTGAACAGGCAGCGGGGAGCTGCCACACGTACCCAGAGCGATAAGGCCGAAGAGCAGCCCCAGGAGCAGTAGCCAGGTGAGCAGCAGGCCCAGCAGCCACTTCCACCAGCTGCACCAGGAGCCGCAGGGGCACCAGGTAGGCGCTGCCCCCCACGAGCCCTTGCTCCCTCCACCAGCGGCCCCACTGCCAAGGGCACCGCCGCTGCCGCCGCCGCCTCCACCACCACGGCGGTGGTCGTAGCCGTGGATGTCTATGGAAGAGAGGGCAAGGGTAAGGTGAATGCCGGCGGCTCGTGCCCCCCTTCCCTCCAAATTCTCTAACTTGTGGTGATTTCCTGCAGGCCTGAGTGAATATGAGTGGGCTTGCAGGTAGGTCCCTGTGGCTCCTGGGGAATAAACATGGAGCTGTGGTGGCTGGTGCTGAGCAGAGGTCTGACAATCCTGGGCTTGAGCTGTGTGAGCCTGAGAAGGTCCCTTAAAGTCCCTTAAGGTCCCTTAAGGAGAAGGTCCCTGTTTCCTCTTTTTATAAAATGGAGTTCAAAGTTGACCTTTCTTCATGAAATGGATGTTAAATGAGATAAGGCATGCAGCGTAATTAGCAGAGGATGTAGCAGAGAGCATCAGGGTTAAAATTCTTGATTATTAATATGGATCTGCCACCACCTTCTGCATTTCACTAAGCCCAAATCTGAATAATCCCCATCTCCACATCTCAGTTCACAAGCCTCTTTCTTTGTAATCCCCACAGTGCCTAGAACTATACTCAGCACTTAAAGGGTGGCCAGGAGGCTTTTTCTTTCTTTTTAGTGAAAGTGTATTTTGTTTTTAATATCTAAAGTGGGCCGATACTCCTTGATTTCCTTCTCTCACAAGATGATGGGAGCAGGTGAGGAAGGTGTAAGGGACTGGAGATGTGTGTAATCTTAGGGTCACCTTGAAGGCGTGTGGGCAAGGGGAGGAGAGTGGTTTGTAAGACCCACCAGTAGCCCTGCTGTATTGCTCCTGCCATGTTGACAGATCCTGGACAGATAGTTGGCACCCAGGCAGTAGGCACCCAGACAGTGGGCGTTCCGCAGGTACAGTGTGACTGTGAGCATGTCTCCTGAGCTGAGCTCCTTCTGCAGCCCTGCTTTGGCCCCCAGCCAACCCCTCCACTGCCCTCCACCCCACTCCCTTTGAAGGCTTTTGGGGAAACTCTAGAGCTAGGGTGTTCATGTGTGCACTGGCTCCAGGCTAGGGGGCTGTTATCTGGTCCATTCACCATCGCCAGCTCCTCCACTCCTGATGCTGTGGGACCCGCCGCTCTTACTCACCTGCAGAGGCCCCGTTGCCCTTTGCAGTCACAGTCTTCACATCTCCTGAAAGAAATACGGAGATCACTGTTTTGGCTGTGCCCTTAAACTGCAGGAGCCCACAGGACGGTCCAGCCTGTGCGTAGACCTGGAGTGGGGCTTGAAGTAGGTGTGCCCCAGGGACCTCGTGGAACAGCCGTGTGCAGGAACACCATTAACTCAGTCCTCACGGATCTCATACTGCAATAATTATGTTGATGAAGACTTGGCTTGGCAAACAGTTCACAGTGGGCAAAAATACACTGTAATAAACTTTTGTGACCTTAAAGCCCAAGACATTTTTTGGAGGATGTACTAGGGGTGACCATGGCATTCAAACAATAAATGTGCTTGTGAGAAATGACTCTTGATGTCTTGGTTAAAAGGCTTTGCACACAGGTTCCTAACCTGAACTGGAAGGAAAAGAAAGGCAAAGATGGGCTGGGAGGAGGGCTGAGAGTGAGTCCCAGATGCTATACGATCACTGAGTTTGTGGGTGTGTGTGAGATTTTCTGGAAAAAGTGTTTACAGCTTTCACCAGGTTCTGAAAAGGGTCCTTTGGCTCCACAACCCAACCTCCACCCATGTAAGGAACTGCTAATTTAGAAGACCTAGCTTCAAATAATCAAAGAAGAAACACTTAAGTATCTCGAAAAAAAAAAGTAGAAGACTTAGTGTTAGACCTTGAGAGGATTGTAATTGATTTCATTTGCATTAAAAAAAAAATGTTCCGTGGCTTAACTTTTCTCTTCCTTTATTGAGCTCCCTGAAATCCATGATTTGGAGAGATTCACAGGAACCACCATGTGAAGAAATATGGTAATCCAGGACAGAATCCAGGTATTTGGGAAGAAAAAAAAGCTAGCAAGTGGTTTGCAAAGCTTTTTTCTATGAGTTCTGAAAGTCATGGGAGGACTAGTAAGGGCCACAGGAAGTCTTTGCTTCCATGATAAGCACACACGAATCAATAGGGGAGTTTGGGAAAATGCAGTCTCTGACACAGCAGGTCTGGGTTAGGGCCCAGGACTCTGCATTTCTAACATCCTCCTGGCTCTGATGATGCTACTGGTCAGGACCACACTCTGAGGTCTCGGAAGACAGATCAATGACAGACGGAACGGCCAAAGTGGACAGCGATCAGATTTGCTCTTACCGTTAGCTTCTGACACTAGGTAGGTGTCGGTGTATGCAGCTTGTTTTTCCTTTTTTAGGGTGTCCTCTGAAAAAGAAGCTGTGCACACAACCCGTGATGATCCTGGATCTTCTCTCCCCACTCCCCCACCCACATCCTTTCCCGCTTGCAGAGGTGGAGGTTGGCCTGGTAGGAAGAGGGCCCTGCTTTCCTGGGGTTAACCCCCCCGCCCCAGTCTGGGCCTGTGGTTAGGTAACTTATTATTGCCCAAAGACCCTGTTAGGAGCTCTTTGCTGGAATTTTCCTAGCTTGTCTGCATTCAAGGCAGACCCCGGGACATTACTCAAGACAGTTTTCATTTGAATGGAGTGACTATGGTTTCATCACTCAGACATCTCATACCACCTTGCTAGGACATTTGCCTACACTGTCTTTCTTCCAAAACCTGAGTCTCTTGGGCTCCCACGTACTTGCAGCGACGCTGGCTGGGGAGGCTGTAAAGACCTTCCCGCTGTCCTTGGTCATGATCAGCAGCTCCATCTCCTTCTTGGCGGGCGTGTTGTCCTTCTCCAGGATCAGGAATTTACAGTCCTTGTGCAAGAGGTCATCATTCTGGACATTTGTGGTGCTGGCTGGAGAGGAAAGAAGTGGGTGATGAGGATGGAAAAGGTGGAGGGAAAGGAAAAGGGAAGAAGTAACCAGGAGAAGAAAAGGAGGGTGGAGGAAAAGAAAGGGATAAGTGGGTGTGTCTGAGGGGCTCCTGCTCTCGCTGACACTGACAGCCATTACTGAGAAGCATCTTGGGGACCAGAGACATCTTCCCCTGCGTGGCTGGGCCTGGCCATCAGGAGGTTGGGTCAACATCAGAAGCACTGGGGGCTGGCCTGAGGGGCTGGCTCCCATCTGGACTCTGTAGGATCTTCAGTGAATGGGCCAAAGTTGGTATGCCAGGCAGGCCCTTCTTTAATTAATTGGTAGGTTCATTTCTGATGGAAAGTCTCAAGTGTTTGCATGCTGAGGGAGCTTTTCCAGACCACCGCATCCAGCATGCACACATCCCTGTCTCTACCACCTCACTATGTCTGTCCTTCAACTACGTGTCATATTCTGTAATTACATTGTATACTTTGTCCACTTGTCTGTTATCCACTTTGAACTGTCAGCCTGGGGAGAATGGGAACTTAGCCTCTTCATCTGTGTCTGCATAGCGCGTGCCTGTTCAGTCGCTAAGTTGTATCAGACTCTTTGCAACCACATTGACTGTAGCCCACCAGGCTCCTCTGTCCATGAAATTTTCCAGGCAAGAATACTGGAGCAGGTTGCCATTTCCTCCTTCAGGGGATCTTCTCAACCCAGGGATAGAACCCTCATCCCCTCCGTCGGCAGGTGGATTCTTTACCAGTGAATCACCTGGGAAGCCCCTGTGTCTACGCCGGGCACTCAGAACACTGTCTCACACAAAGCAGGTGCTTGGTAAACAGGTTTTGGATGGATAACTTGTTGAATGGAAGGAAACACACCAGGATCATAGCAGCGGAGAAAACAGGCTACCATGTGTCATGTGCCCGAGTTGGTAAAGATGCCACAGAAAGTAGGGAGGGTGTGGCAGCTTCCAGGGGGCACCTTGGCTCTTGTGGTGGGGGCTGGGCTGTGTGGGCCTGACCTTGGGCAGGTATGGAGGGTGGAGCTTCATGGCCCCCTTGGACAGGAAGGCCAAGGTAAGGTGAGAGGCACACCCAGCTGCTCACTTCTGGAAAAACCAAGAGGCCCTCGGGTGAGTCCCATTTGTAGACCTCCCATTTGTAGTCCCATTTGGGCCACCCATGGGTTATGTCCCCTCCTGCCACATGTGACTAAGGAACAGACCTTCTTGTGTGCTGGCCTGCCTCCGGTAGCTGGCGACAGCACTTACCTGCAGAAGTGGACACCCCAGTGCTCACAGCAGTGGGGCTCTGGGGCATGTTTTTCTTCACACCATATGCTGCAAGACAAGAACCACTGAATGAGTGGGGCACAGGAGGCAGCTCCGCACTGTGTAGAAGCAGCTGACCTGCCCTGGAGACAGGCAGCCTCCCCAGGGGAGAGGAAGATGATAGTGAACAATAATAATGAACAGAATAATAATGAATCATGAAATCAACTCTCTCCAGCCATGGGGACAACAACTTAGATGAAACTTTGTATGATATAATCCTCATCCTTGGAGGATTGTCCCAAAGGCCACCTCCTCCATGAAGACCTCTTAGACTCCCCCCTCCCCAAACACACACACACATCTACTTCCCTTCTGAACTCCTACAGTATCAACACCTGCTCGGCACACCTTGATTCATGCTCTGTTACAGGATCCCCCAAATGTTTCATATGTGTGAGACGTTCACTCTTTGCGACCCCCTGGACTATATAACCTGCCAGGCTCCTTTGCCCATGAGACTTTCCAGGCAAGAATACTAGAGTGGATAGCCACTCCCTTCTCCAGGGAATCTTCCTGACCCAGGGACTGAACCCAGATCTCCCACACTGCAGGCAAATTCTTTAGCATCTGAGCCACCAGAGAAGCCTTCCAACTAAACAGTAAGCAAGTTGTGGGCAAAGGCTGAGGCTCGTGCCTCTTCTGCCCTGCCTCCCCCACGTTTGCACAGAGGGGTGCACTAGAAAGTCAGCCAAATGACTGATATGCAGTGACAGCGGGCAGTTAAGGACAGTGGTGAGACGTGGGGACACAGAGGACACACCCCAGCAAGGCTCTCACTCGCGTCTGAGCCAGCACTTGACCGAGACTGGCATCTCTGGTCAGTGTATGGAGGCTTGTTTCTTTGGTGGCAAAGGTCAATTGACTTTTAGGGACATTTTGGTCCCACTAATTCCATTGCTGAAAAGGCCTATTGTGAGCTATAGCTGCAAAGAGGCGTTGCTTCCCAGCCCCGAGGCTCCAAACCCCAGTTACAGACCTGTGGAGGTGGCGGCCATGCCATGGGACAGGGTGGATGAGCTGGGGGCCAGATTGTTCTGCATGCCGAACACTGAGAAGAATTGAGGATGGGTGAGAGCAGGTACATAGATGAGGCCCTCTAAGTAAGGCAGCCAGCCCCAGGAGCCCCCTAAACCACTTTCACGATGAGTGCTCTTGCATATGACAGAGATTCTGAACCTTCTCAGTTCCCACACTCTTACTGACATGGTAATTTTTTAAACACTGTTTCTTCCTCCCACTGCCCCATCCAGAAAATTCCTAAGCTCCATTTATTGACTAACTTAGGTCCACACAACTTAATAGTAGTAGTTTGCATAGGGTCTGACAGATGTTACAGTATGCCTCAAAAATTTCAAATATCCCAGGGGTTCCCTGCAGGACCCGGGGGTGCCTTGGTATACAGCATGGGAACTGCAGATCCAGACACAATGGCTGAGGCACTAACAGGGAAGGACCCTATTTTTCCTTCTGACTCAAGCACATAGAAGTCCCCTCACCCCCAGTAGTATTTCAAAGACTGGTTGGTTGTCTGTTTTTAACAGTGTAGAAGCTCATTCCTCCCTAGCTAACAGCTTCTTGTATTCCATCCTATCTGGAGTTTGGGGCACAAAATCCAACATCAGCCCACCCTCCTGAGTGAGGACTTTGCAGAGTAAACTAGCAAAGGCAAGAGGAAAAAAGCTTGAATCTGGTATCTGCTGGGTTTGTGGGACACTAGTTAATTGGAGTTGTTGAAATCAGAAGTTAAGAAGGTCAAGGAAAATAAAAACGGCCTACATCACTATGTGATATTAGTCGTGATATCACAGAAAGAAGGCAGATTCCTTTAACAAAAGAAATGGGCTGATAACTTATTCACATATAGGCTATGATGAGTGAATAAATACTTTTAAAAGATTATACATCTGCATTGGAAGCAAAGCAGTAACATTGTTTGAGCCCCCAAGGAACTACAACATTTAAGATGCAGTTAAGTTCTTTCTAAATTAACAGTGCTTTCCACCTAAAAATGTCACGAGCTCTGCCTCACTTAGTCCCTTTACTTCCATCTCTCCACCTCTCATATTAGATAAAGGGACAGGCACAGAATAAGCACGTAAGTGCAGCCTCTGGCCCCCTTTTCCTTGGGGACTGAGCTGCTTCTATGATGGAGGGCAGGCTCTGGGCCTTCTAACGCAGCTCCTTGGTTACTGTTCTGCGCTGCCGTGTGTATGGAGGAAGTCCTCATGCTCTTGGTCAGGAAGAACATCTTCCCTACAAACCATTCCATTTCCCTCACTAGGCAAGAGCAACCATTTTTTTCAGGCTGGCAAGCACTGACCTGAGGAGCTGGTGCTGATTCCGGGCTGCAGAGTTGCAGAGCAGGAGGCCATGTTATTTGGAACTCCAAAGACTGCGGGGGAGGGAAGAAGGTTGGTGAGAGTACATCCACACATAACAGGGGCGAGAAGCACTGGAAGAAAGGCCAGCGTTGCACTGTGTTACACTACTGTTTTTAGGAAAACCTTGGGCTCCTGCTTTGCAGCATGGAACCAATCATTAGTCCATGGTGTGCCTTGGGTCATAATAGCCAGTGGGCAGCCGCAGGTTGGTGGGGCTTTGAATGGACATCGATTCCAGCCAAGCCCTTCTCGTTCGTGACTGCTTCATAGAGAGGGCACTTAAAACCTAGAGAAGTTAAATGATCTCTCAAGTTCACACAGTTAATCCTTATATTTGTTTTCATGTTCTTTCTCATGATAAAGATATAGATATAGCTATAGGTAGATACACTTTACCACATAGTCCTTTCCATAGGGGACCCACCAGAGGAATCAGCATAGAAGTTGAAGTTCCAGTGAAAAAATCTTGGGCTGCTTGGCCAGAGGAAGCCCTTCTAGGAAGGCATGGGGATGGCAAATGCCGGTGGGGCCGTTCAGCTCCAGCGTGAGATGTGGAGGGGTCAGGACAGGGAGGGGCTGTGAGCCGCAAGCCACATACCTGATCCTGCAGAATAGGCATTGGTGTTGAGCAGGGATGAGCTCTGGGTTGTGATGTTGTTGTGATAGGTGCCCATGGAGGACCCCGCCGGCAACGTGGAGGACCACACGTGGGAGGGAAGGTTGGCATCCAGGATGGTTGTATCATAGGTGCCAGACACTGAAAACATACACACACCCCAGTGAGACAAACCCATTCTCCGTGCTGGGGGAGCCCAGTGGGCTTGGTTTGCCAGGACTTTCCCAGTTTAGCCCTGAAGGTCCCTAGTCCTGGCAACTCCCTCAGTCTAAGGAAACTGCAGGAGCTGGTCATCCCACTTCTGTCTGAAATCTTGTTGCTGGTGAAAACCTGATCTCTTGGGTCAGAAATTCTTGTTGGCTCTTGATGAAATTTGAAGTAGGTAAATTTTGCTCTAGGGTCCACCCATTTCTCCTCCTAAGCCCCCCTCACCACCTCCCAGTGCACTGTCCCCGCTAATGGTCTCTCTCTCTCTCTGTTGCTGACACCCCTTCACAGATGCCGTGGAGCTACGACTCCTTTACAGTAGAATTCCAGACAGCAGTGCAGGAAGGGAAGTCCTCAGTTCCGAGGCCGCTCTGTACCGGTGGCAGCCTTCTCCTGTTGAATGCTCCTTAAACATTTCTTTGTGCCAACCAGGCCCAAGGGGCATGCTGTTACCCTGAGTGGCCTTGGGCACATCTCAAATCTGAAGCCAATTCTGCCTATTTGTTACCTGAGTGGGAGTTAGCCACACAGGTCACAAACTACTCTGAGGTTTTGGTTTTATATTGAAAAACAAAAGATGACTATCTCAAGCTTTTTTTTTGTTTTTTTTTCAGTAGTGAGAGGAAAGCTTCACCTCATATATAGCAGAACTGGCTTCTCCTCACCTCCCCCCAGGGACCTGCTGATTCATCTCTCTGCCTCCCACAGAACCCACCTTGCACTTGGCAGGCACATGATGTATGAGTGCTGAACTACACTCATCCTGCTTGTCTTCCCCTCAGTCTACCCTGCTCATTGCCTTTCCTCAGTGCCCGGTGCTTGGAATAGAGACAGTACATAATAAATGTTTATCGGGTGAGTGAATGAAGGACAGAAAACACTACAACTTTCCCCGATATTCTTCTTTCGGGGAACCTGGCCAACACATTCCCAGGACATGTCAAGAATTTCCTGGGAGAATCTCTAGGCTCTAGAGCCAGACGATGGCCTGCATGCGGGAAGGCTGATGGAGGTGAGGTGAGGAGGATGCAGTCCACGTTTCATGCTGCAGGAAGAGCAATGCTTAGGGTTTTGCGAAGGCTCCGCTGCATCCTGAAAAGCCTGCCCGGGCACGCCTGCACCTTATTCCCTTCCTTCCACAGCAGCCTGGGGCTGAGGGGCTTACCTGACTGGGAGCTTGCTGTCACCACCTTGGTCTCCACGGTGCCTTTCTTGGGGATGGGGAGTGTGTTAGAGGAATTCCGGGTGGGGCTCACGCTTGCTGAGCGGCTCCCCTTGAGCAAACGCTTGACGTCATCCAATTCTGTCCCTGAAAGGAATCCCCCAGTTTTTCATTAGGCTTGGGATTCCTTCCCAAGTCCGTGAGTGGTGAACATTCACGGCACCCTGAGCCCCAGGGAGGACGAAGCATCCACTTCGCCTGCTGGGACATTTCTGGTTAGCCTTGTCATTTCTGCATTTTGCCAATTTATAGCACTGATTAACCTGGCACTTTGTAATGTTAATGGCCTCATAAATCTAGTGGCTCTACAAGGAGGTCAAAGTCCTCAGTAGATATTTCCTAATTAGACATCACAGGGAAGATTCTGTGGCTGGAAGACCCTGTCATCCTGGATGGGGGGGGAGCATTCACACCTGGGATAGCCAGAGAACAAGACTCCTTGAAACAAATGATTCGGCGGTGGTCTCATCCCGGGCAGAGGCTGCCTCGGGTGTGGGGTCTCTGACCTTGTATGCTCTGAAGTGTCAAAAGAAATGCGTGTCCCTTAACTCTTAAACATTACGCTGCTCTCCTGTGAATTAATTTCCAGACCCGCTGGCTGATAGGATTTGCGATGAGGAGATTCAGTGGAGTAAAACACGCTGTGCCTCCCAAGGTGGCAAAGAGAAGAGGAGGGCGGCATTGTGCAAGGGCAACGTGTGAGAGGAGGCATTTGCTGATGACATGTGCCGGAGGACTGCCAGGCACCCCCGCCCCTGAGAGCTCCCGACTGTGCTCAATAGCCCCCTCCCCAAGCCTGGAAAGACTCGGGTGAGACCGTGTCAGGCCTGGAGTTGGATCCCACGGCCCAGGCCCTGAGCTCTTGGGACAAGTCCCAGTCTCTGCTTCCTGAGCCACCGGAGCCAGCTCTTTCTCTTCCTGGTCTTTGTTCTTGGCTCCCACCCACCCACAACAGGAGTGCCACACGGTCAACAGAGACAAGGGAACCCCTGACATCTGAGATAACCAAGTTCGAACTCTCACACTTCTGCCTTCTCTGGAAGGTGAGAAGGATGTCAGACCTCCTTGAGTCCCCTCCTGCTCCTTTTCCTTCAGGTGTACCGAAACTTCCTCCCATGTCTCTGCCCACTCGTCTCGCTGAGACCTTCCTTCAGTCTCCCTTCAAGTGACTGACTAACCCGGGAAGACTCCTCTGGCCCTGACTCCCTCTGTCCCTGAGCTGTCATGGCCGGTGCTTTATTGTCTGTGAACTACAACGCAGCAGGGACCAGGACTTGCTCAGCTCCTCGCCCCTGCACGCAGCCCTGGGCCCCTGTCACAACCTTAGACATGTTGTTTATGGCACGAGTGGCTGCGCACACACAGCAGGAGCCCTGGACTCTTGGGTCCTTCCCAGGACGGAAGCACTTACAGCGGGTAGACGGGGATGCGCTCTGCAGTCGGACTCGGATCTCACTCTCTGTACAGGGAAGAGACGGAACAGCTGTGAATGAAGGAGCTGGGCTCACAGCGCCCTACACTGAGCTCTGGGCTGCACATTCATCTTTGGGCTGCTCTGTGATCCGGGGACAGAAAACCTAGGTGTGCGCTGGATGAGTGCTGCTTAGAAAGAGGTATCCTCTCCTTACCCTGGATCACAACTGCACTCCCCCCGCCCGCTCCCACCCCACCAGCCGCTGAGAGCAGGAAACCCCAGGCTGAGCCTGGAGGTGCCATCATAATCGATAATAACCGACCCCTTTTCTAGGGCCCTGGAGAAGGAAATGGCAACCCACTCCAGTATTCCTGCCTGGAGAATCCCATGGACAGAGGAACCTGGCGGGCTGCAGTTCATGGGGTTGCAGACAGTCGGACACGACTGAACGACTCAGAACAACTTCCTAGGCCCCACTCCTCTTTACCAGAACCAAGCTGCTCTCCTATCTCTAGGGTTTCTCAGCCAATAGCAAGAGAATTCTAGTGTTTCCTTAGCCATCTTGGCCTGTTTAGGGCAGCAAGTGGGTGATTTAACATTCTAAGTTTCAACATCAATCAACTATCAAGTTATGCGTGGTTGGTATGTGCCTAACTTTCCAGGCCCCTGGGAGGCTTAGACTGGCCCTTATGAATGCCCAGGGCCTAGGAATCCTGCCTTCAGCACTGCCCTGACACACTTCTTGCCACCTTCACCAGATAAATCAAGGGCAGCTTTCTCCAGGACCACATTCCCTCCTAGGGCCTTATCCACAAGCAGTTGTGGAGAGTGCAAAACTCTCGCAGAGAACTTCGTCCCCTGGAACAATGCAAAACAGGGGCTTGTGCTCATTTTTTTTTTTTTTGCTGTGTAAATGCAATTACAGGACAACTTGTTAAAGTCACCCAGCAGACTGGGCGTGAAATGAGATGTGATGCTAGCACCTTCAGACAATCCACAGCAGAGCGAACCACTCCACACGCTTGCTAGACTGCTGTTAAAAGCCCACCCTTCCCAAAGGGGACCCCCAGGTGCTACAGGCTCCTTGAGGGCAGAAACCATGGCTTATTCATTCTTTACTCCTCACTTTTCCTGGCTCATGTCTGGACACATGTTAGATGCTCAGAAAATACTAATTGGATGAATTGAACTGAACCCAGTGACAGAGATTACCTCGTGTTTGGCTCCGTCCTCTGGTTGAAGAAGATGCTGAGAAACAAAGAAAAGTAATATTAGGCATATATGAGAGGTGGCATGCTAAATATCTGTGACATGGAGGCAGACCTATTTGGGTGGGGAGGTTGTTTTCATAGTGCATTTATATCCAGACAGAAACCTTTATGGATGGTGGATGTTTAATAAATGATGCCCACATGGCCAAAGGGAAGAGAAAATTATGTAAGCCCCAGTGTGCTTAGAGTGTTAAGTTAGCAAATGAATGTTAAATTGGCTCACACTTAGAATGTTAACTAAGGTAATCATGATCCATTTGGACTGGTTGATCACATTGATTAAATGTATCAAAAGACTGCCAGGTCTTTCCTTTAGCTTTTTTTAGAGACTGTCTTGGTTTTTGCACTGTAAGCAAGTAAATAAATGAAATTATAATCACTCATATCATCAATTCTTATGCACAGTGGGAACCCAAGACTGTGGACTCAAGATTTAAGATCCCACCTCATGTTTCATTTGGTTAAAACGTGCCCCTTTAAGGCTCCTGTGGTAGAGGTGCTGGGATGCCTGATATTTGTGCATCCTCACCCCTACTGCCCTTTGTAGGAAGGTCTCTGTGGGTCCTGTGGAAGGGAAAACGCTATGATTGTTGCCTGGCCTTAGGGCTTATCTGCTCAAGCCTGAGCCTTGTATGAGAAGCTTGCCATTTCATGAGCAAAGACTTTTGACGGCAAACTGATACGTCTGACCATCCATCCCCTTAAGAAGCTTTAGGATAAAGAGCAGAGAAAAAGAGGTCAGCAGAGGTCAGACTCTTCTAGAAGAAGCCACTTAACTCATGATGCTCCCTCTCCATCCCTGCCAGGGTTGACCAACCATTTCTTTAGAAAGTAAGGATAGGACATACCAAATTCCTTCCGAGGATACTCGGGGGAAGAGTTGCCACTGGAGCTCCCTGGAGAAAGGACAAACAGTACAAATGGCCACTTAAACCCAAATAGCTTCCGAGAGGGTGGGTCCTTTCTGCACCTCTGCAGCCTGGGTGTTCAGCCCAGGATTTAAGCACATTATGCCCAAGGGACTTGCTTGCGGCACTTCCTTCTGGTCACTGATCTACTTCGGTGGGACGAGGTCTGAACAAAGAACAACCGTTTCATTTCCTTTTTGTTTTCACTTCCTCAACTCTGCCCTATGCAGTGCCGATGCCGATGACCCATCTCTGATCAAATGAACGTGCTGTCGGCACCAGCAATTCTCTGACCTTGTGCGGCTTGTTCCGGAGGTGGGCCTTGTTAAATGAAGAGACCGGTGCTGGCAGAGCAGCAGGGTGCACTTGTGGTGATCCCCTCCACCTGGCCTGGATTTAGGGTTCTCCCTACCCTTGGCAGCCCTGGGTCAGAATCATTTACTGGGATATCCAGAAGCAGGATACTCTGCTTTTTCATCACTAGTACCCATCTCATTCAGTATTAGACCCATTTGCACCTGGCTCGTCTGTTTTCCACTAAAACTCTAGATTTATGTAGATCACCAGGAATTCCAGTAACCTTAGGAGAAGACCCCAGATGTCTTCCTCTCACCTCCTCCTTCTTGATCATGAGCTTGCCCCCTTTCTCTCTGACTTAAATGGCATTGTAATTGACTCTTCCTTTTTGTGATCTGGCTCTTCTTTCTGCATTTCCCCCCAAACTTTATCTTCCTGTGTTCCCTTCTGCTTTTGAACTCTCTTCCCTGACAAACTCCTTCAGTTTTCCAACTTCTGCTAACAACCCTTTGTGGATAACCCCACACTGGGTGTCTTGCCTTGACTTCTTCCCTGAGCCCAAGTCCTGCGTGTCCTGTTGCCTGCGAAGTAGCCCCACCAGAAAGTCATGCCAGAGGCTCTACTTTAGGACAAAATAAATGAATTCATTCAAAGGATGAGAGAAGCTACTGAGGGGAGAGAGTAGTTCTTTCTTAAAGTCTGTGGGCCCGTACCTTCATATGTTCCATGGCGGGTGACATGAGTCTTCCTCTCGAAAGTTGAGCCTGGTGAGTTGGGCAGAGTGGAGGCAGGTGAATGGGCCCTCCTGTAACTGGAGGTGGAGGCATTGCCTCGCAAGCTCCCACCTACAAGTGGGGAAAGACATAAACCCTCAGAGCACTTCACAGGGTGACATATAGTTATACTAGGTACACGCTAGTATACTAGCTTATATGCTTATACAGTTATACAGTTATACTAGGACACACTAGTCAGTCCTAATGAAGGAGGGCCCTGTGGAGGGGCCAGAGGCCTTCAGCAGAGCGTGACCGAAAGGGTGCTCAGAAATGGAGGTGTAATTACTGCTGCTGCCCTTTTCAAGAACCCTGAAAGGCAGGGAGGTCCTTTCTGTGTGTAGCCAAAGTGCATGGAAGTGGAGAAGCAGGATGCTTCCTAAAGACCTGGCCTGTAATTGTAGACCACTGCTGGGTGCGCTGGAATACAACCCCACATGCAAATATTTCTCCACAGGTAAGGACATATGCAGCTCTTTAGCAGCTAAGCTGTTTGCATATCTTGGGTCTTCTCTCTTCAGTGTCATTCCAAGATTTAAAAAATGACTTTGGACTCACAGACTTAGAGAATGAACTTCCAGTTGCAGGTTGAGGCGGGGTGGGCAAGGGGAGAGAATGGGGAATGGAAGTAAAGGATTGTTAGGGAGTTTGGGATGGGCTTCCCTTGTGGCTCAGTTGGTAAAGAATCCGCCTGCAATGCTGGAGACCTGAGTTTGATCCCTCGGTTGGGAAGATCCCCTGGAGAAGGGAAAGGCTACCCACTCTAGTATTCTAGCCTAGAGAATCCCATGGACTGTATTGCAAAGAGTTGGACCCAACTGAGCAACTTTCACTTCATTTCACTTTGGGGTGGACATGTACACACTGTGGTGTCTTAAATGGATAAGCAACAAGATCCTACTATATAGCACAGGGAACTCTGTTCAATGTTATCTGGCAGCCTGGGTGGGAGGGCAGTTTGGGGGAGAATGGATACATTTATATGTACAGCTGAGTCCCTTTGCCATCCACCTGAAACTACCACAACATTATTAATTGGCTATGCTCCAATATAAAATAAAAAGTTTAAAACTATAGCTTTAGAGGCAATGTGCGTGTATATGTGTTTTCCCTGCTTTGTTTGTTGTGTTTCGGTTGAAAGTTACCAGGAAATATTATTTCTTTGAGATCCACTGGGTCTGTGTTGGATGTTTGCCCAGTGGAAACTCACACTGTCTGGGGTTGCATGTCACCGGATTTCCTTAGCACAGTAACCTAATCCTTAAGTTTCTTTTGTTGTTTTTTTTTGTTGCTAATTCAAACTGTAAACCCTCAGACATGGATACCCTTTTCTAAAAGAAATGACTTAAAGAGAGTTAGTAGTTCACTGGGAAAGGAGTCACCTCTCTAGGAAGGCTTCTTAATCATGTTATTTATATTGGGGACATAATGACAACTGATCCCGTTTGCAATAGGCCTCACAGCTCCTTGGGGCATTTGGAATGGGTGACAAACAGTGGTAATGATCCCTCTCCCTGCCCATCTGTCCTTCCCCGGCCCCTCCCACCAGCAGGCACTTACTTGAGTTTATGTAGCCGCTGCTGCCATGCGTCAGGCTCTGTTTCTCCAGCCGGCTCCCTCCACCCAGAGATCCTGTTTTAGCATAGCCATTGCTGGTCCCCCCTTCTGCAGAAACGAGGAGCAGGTGACTTTACAAGTGGACTCAGCAGCCCCTCTCACCCGCCTTCCCTGGCCTCTCACCCACGACCCTCTTGGTTTGGGGGCCCTTTCCCACCGGATCTCGTTTTGTTTGTTTTTGATACAAATGTCAAGAGCAAATATTCTACCCACAAGAAAGTTTCCAGGGTGATTGCTGATTAGGATAATTTAAATATTAGAAAAGTCAGCAAGTGATGAAAACTCCTTGAGGCCAGGGCCCGGGTTGGACTTTTATGAATGCCTGGCCAGTGCCCTGGACCTGGCAGCCACTGGAAGTGTCAGAGGGCCGAGTGCCAGCGCTGTGAGGATGGTGTTTCACCTGGCAGCCCATCACACTCCAACCTGTGTGTGGATGCGGAGGCTTCCCATCCCCTCCTGAACCAGGATTCCCAAGAGGTGCAGGGCTAGCTCAGGGGCTTGGATCTCCATTATAGAACCCACTAACCCCAGCGACCTCCTGAGAGAAGAGCAGATTCAAACAGAAGCCTGACTATGGTTTCCTCCTCCTAACCTAGGCCCAGGCTGGAGAAGATTTCTGGTATTTTAGTGTCCAATCAAATCTATAGAGACAGAAACCAAATTTGTGTATTTTAGAGGCCAGGGAGAGGGGAGAGAGGATGGAAATGTTCTAAAATTAGATTGTTGGGGCCACATGACTCTATGGACGTGCTAATGACCATTGAATTACACACTTCAAACTGGTGGATTCCGTGGGATATAAGTTAAAGTCAACACAGCTGTTAAAAAAAAAGATTTCCGATATTCTGGATTTGCTGGACTGACGAGTGAGAGCCCATGAGAAAGGTTACACGTGGAGCCCTTCACATGAGCCTTAGTGAGATGCAAGTTCTCAAAATAAGTCACTTACTTGGTGGTAAGGATGTAAGTCTTGTAGTTACTGTTTCTGTGATGACTAGAAAAAGACAAAGAAAAGAGGAGATCTTACATAATGCACTGAAATTCCTCCACTTTGGCAAGGTCTTGCATCTTTCATAAGCTCAGCACATTAAGTTAGGTTCAAGGTAGATTTTTATACACTTGTGCTTCAAGGGATTTGATCTGACCTTCTGTAAAAGCAAATAGGTGCAATAACAATGGGACTTAATGTACCTAGAAAATAGGTTTATATTTCTTTGGGACCAAAAGTAGTTAGTAACCCACTGATTTGAAAAATGAGTTACTGTGCATTAATGTCTCTCATCTAACAATTAGATCTAGCTCAGGCCTGGATTCACCTTTGAAGAAGGGTCAGAACCTTAAGCCACTTTTCTCTGCACTGTCCCTTCTGAACTGTCACCCAGTCCAGCTGAGGCCAGTACATCTTCCTGGCTGATTCCACTGTGATGTGGATAATGACCTTGAACTTCTCTGTGAATTTGGGGGTATCTCAAGGGCGCATAATTCATTCTAAAATCTTCAGGGCCATGCCTGAGTGTGAGGAGATGTATGAAGGAAGGGGGTTGATAAGTCACATTTGGTGCTTGGTGAAATCATGGACAGGTGAATATCCAAGACAGACTTGAGAATCAGTCCCTTTGCCTCCTGAAATGGAGAAGGTGCCAAGTGCCACCGTGGTGAGGCTATGGAGGTCATAAAAGTTTTTTGTGTTTTTTAAAAACACCAGTTAGAATAAACTGAGTTAGAATAAACTCTTGCCTTCCTGAATCACTCTCTCCTCTACAGCAGCATGGGGGTTGGGTAGATTCTGAAACCATAACTGGGCCAATTTTGTGCTCTGACCGTGACCATCACCAACCACTACCTCCTTCTGGGTTGGACATCAGGTGCCCCTATTTAGCTGAGCCCCCTGTTTTCTGAAATCACACTTCTCATGCATATGTGTGTGCACAAGCCCAAGTATATGCATATATGTGGTATGTATGCAGGTATGGCTCATGAGAAGAGAAAAGAAAAGGATGAAGAAGATGATGAAGGAGATGGTGGGGCGTCACTTGGTGTGCTGGCAACTGCTCCCTCCCACACGGGTCTTACTGCTCCTACCCGTCACCCTTTCTTTCTTCACTCTGCGTGTTCCTATTAGTTTGGTTGTCTTCGCAGCAACACGGGGTTATTAAAGGAGCAGAAGCAGCATCACATGCATAAAAGGAAATGTTTGTAGAGACAAAAATGGCAGCTTGATTTGAATAATAGTCCTTGAGCGTTCACTAAACCTCTTGTTGTGTGGACTTCTGGGATTCCATGACACATAAAAATAAATTATTTCTTAACTTAAGAGTTCCAAGTCTGTGGACGCAGAGTTGTTTTTTTTTTTTTTATTGAGATATATGAAAGTCACAGGATAGATGAAAGAGTTAGAGCTGCTAAGGGGACAGTTTAAATGTCTCTGAATTTATCATCTGGGCAGTTTCACACAAGAAATGTGCCTGTTTTCAGTTTTCAGTGTAGATTGCAACTGTGACACCAGTGTGATTCCAACTTTTAATAATAACATATTATTCTTTTGGATTTCCATCACCTTGTATCCCTAAATAAGAACACGACTGAATAAACTCTAGCAAATTCATTCAACAGGATATTATGAAATCATTACAAATGCTGGTTATAAAAACTGTAACATTGAAATGGCAATTCTGGTCTTTGAAGAAAAAATGGAACACATTTCAATTACAAGTGTATTAAAAAAAATCAACAAAAGCCTTCTTAAAGGAAAAAATAAAGCCTATTTAGGAATACATTTAAAATTGTACAGTGAAAAAGGCAAAAAACTAAGAAAAAACTAAAAACAAAAAACATAAATAGAAAAAAAGATACAGTAGTTGTGGTAGAATTAGGAATGAATTATTAACTTTTTTCAAATTTTTGATCGCTTTTATAATGACATTTATCACGCTCTTACTTCTTTCAGTGACTTCAGTGCCATCCCGTTTGTTCTTCTGGGTTATGTCCATATCATCGCCACCTACAGAAAAAGCCAGAAACCAGGACTAGCCGTGTCCGTTACCACCCCTTTTCATAAGTGTAGGTCCCTACTATTCAAGCTGAGAACTAAAACTGGATTCCCATGATTCAAAGCATAATTCTTTCGTGTGCATATATTTTAATAAGGGTCATTCCCATTTCTTGTATTAGTGTGGGAGTAATTTAATAGTTCCAGCTTGGATCCTATTCTTTTGTACTGAGATCTTTTTTTTTTTTTTTCAGGGTCCAGTTGACCAGGTTGCACCCTGCTGAGCATTAAAGGTCTTACATAGATCTGGCACCCTGACATTTGACTATAAAACTTCCACTTTTTGCCAAGTAATACAATATCTCCCAAAGCATGTGGTGCTTTCAGCTAATTCATTTTGATGTATCCCACAATGTTCAGTGTTCTATACAATGCTCTGTGAATAGAAGACATTCATGCTTCATTATTTAGAGTTCAGATGTGAGAATGATGTTTGATGGGTTGAAATCCGGATAAAAATTATTATGATTGTCATACTTGTGTGGAACTTTATACTTCACAACATGAAATTTTCTCTTTAACACAACAGCCCTACTATGCTTCTTTACAGACTTATGTAGGAAAAAAAAAAAAAAAACAAGAAAGTCAATGTAAAATCTGTTGAAATATGTAGGAAAAGATTTGTACAAGTCATCTGCGTTCTCCCTTCACTCTTACTCTGGGCAGAAAAAAATCACTGAGATCTTGTCCACTGTGTCCTGAAGCATGGATGGGATGAGGCAAGGCTTTAGGGGTGGGGCTGGGCTGGGCTGGGGAGGAGCACGGTTCAGGAGACCAAGGCAAGGATCCCTGTTCCAACTGGGTGCTTTTGGCTGTAGTCACCAGTCTCAGGCTCTGCAAGGACTTGAAACCTGGCTTTCCTGGGGTTCTCTCTGCCCAACCTTCCTTTCCTCCTACTTGATCTTTTGGGTGCAGTTCAGATCGGGATTTTAGAATTCAGGAGCAAGCTACTCCCACCCAGGACACCCCTTTCTTGAAGATCTCTCCTTTCAGTCTTTTTCTCCTGCCTGGTGACTTTACGGTCTACTTATCCACTAGGTGCAATGGACACAGGGCCTACTCCCATCATACTTTCAGGGGCCCGCAAAAATTTTTTAACTTCTTTTTAAAATCAAACGGAAAAATAAACACACTCTAACTTGGATTATATTCTTTCAAGTCTTTTTTTTTTTTTTTTTTTTTAATGGAGGAAGGACATTCACAAAGGCAAAAGTATCTAGGTCAACAAAAGTCCTAATGCAGCCTGGGGTGAGCTCCCCACTGAAAATCAGGACCACGCAAGACCAACTGGTCAACTGCCTGGTGGAATCCACCAAGATCCGCACAGTTAGTGTCAGAGCCTGATCGAATGTGCCAACTCTTTGCTCACCGGGGTTTTTTAAATGCAGCTCTAGGCAAGGAATGAGGCATCATGGAAAAATTCCTGGCTGCAGCTAAGAAGACACAGATGTTCTTTGCAGGTATGTTTCCCAGAGCCGAAGAGCAGAGGCTCCATGAGCAATTTAACAGTGGAGTCCAGCTTTATCAGAGGGCCAAACCTGACTTGTGACTCTGTCTGTACTCCTGTAGGCCTATGTCCCACCAATCTACGTACAACCTGACACCCTCTTTGAAATCCACCATTTAAGCATTAATTGCCTTTGGCATCTCTGAAGCTCCCCCCACCTCTTTTTTTTTTTTTAATTCATCATCAGCTATGAACCAGGAGGCATTTTGGAGATTAAATGTTCACATGCCCCTGGCTGCCAGTGGGGAGCCACCTAGCATGGCAGCACCTGAATCGTTATAAACAGTTCCTTTCAGGATAATATTTCATAACAACCTATGGAAACTTTAACTTTCCACAAGTTATCACTTATTACCATCCTTAAATGAAAGTTGCTGCTGGCAGCTATAAATTTGGATTGGCTGGGTCGTTTCCACTTATAGCCATCAAGGCAGACTGATGATAGCTCCAGTCCATTTGATAAGAGTCTCAGCGTCTAGGCAGCCAAACTGGCAAGTGTTTTCTTGTTCTTTCTGTACCTAAAAATATAACAAACATTTCTAGGTAGCTGCTATCTTTTTCTTAGGTCCCAATGATGAAGCCTTAAGATTTGCAACAAAAAAAGCCAAGAGTTCCCTAACTTCCAGAGGGCACAAGGATTAGCCTGCTAAGAAATCAGATGCCCCCCTCCAGAATGGGAGGGAGGGGAGCCCTTACTGCTCAGTGCTCTAGAGATAGAAGGGCCCCTGGGTGGGTGAAGGTAGATGCAACCTCTCTCTCAGCCTGGAGCTCCTACATGGCTACATCCCATGGCCTTACACAATGATTTCTTGGGCCTGAAATAAGGAAGGAGCTCTGCTGGCTTTACCCAGACCAATAGTCAGAAATGGTAGGGATGTATCAGGAGACAAATGCCTTTCAACCAGAGCTGAGAGGAAATTTTCTGTGACTTATCAAAGCGAAAATGATGGGTTGAGGCACAAACCTGGATGGGGATCATCCCATGGGGCTACAGTTTTCCCACAGGATTTCCTTCTTAAATATTTTAAGTGCCGAGAGTTTTTAAAAAGTGTAACATAAGGGAAAGAAAAGTACATGCCCAGACTCGTGGCTGAGCCTGCCTCTCCCAGCAGTGCTTATCTGAACACCTTGCCCCAAAAGTACTACTTAACGAGAGCACAGTCAAGTAGCATAATTTTAAACTTCTGGGATGTTTGGGCCACTTTACTAGAACTGAGGATAAGCAAGTCATTCAAGTTCTCAATTCCAAAGTTATGTTAACTTCCATTCATAGTTCTAAGGGGCTGCTTCGTGGTTATTTCATAATGTTCTTTTGAAGACATAAAAATGATCCTGTGCCATTTTCTTATGTAAGAAAACACAATTCAGAATCATTTTCCTACTTTTATGAGTTTTTTTCCTTTCCTCTTCATTTAAATGGTGTCACATCGACCTAAAACTATTCCTATTGATGATGGGGTGTAACCCAGGCACAAACAAGGCCAAACTGCTGATACCAAGAGAAAACCATCTCAACCGACCTTCTTATAACAATTCACGAAACACTTGGTCTTTAGCACAAAGAAGGGAACAGAGAAGGAAATGTTTTTCTATTTTAGTAATAAATGTCCCTATCCTCTGCTAAGGAATCATAGGTATCCTTACAGCTCTTGTTACTCCAATCTTTGTACACTTTACATTTTAAAACAATAAAACAACCAAAATGTGGGAAAACCACCCACTAGCTATCGCCCTGTTAACACAGACAGGCCAAGCAGTTTGCAGGGGGTATCAACCTATCAAGCCTATCATGCCCTAGGGTTGATAGTCTCAGAGGCTTCTGTCTCTACACCCCTCTGGAAAGCAATGGGTGCCCCCACCTCTGCATTTAGCATCCTCCATTTTCATAACCAGGGCTGGGGGAGCTTGGGCCCTAGCTTGGTGATTAAGCTGCTTGTTTACAGCCATGTTTGGTTAAATCCTGCTACCACTAACAATGGCAAATGAGCCAAACCAGGCAGATGCAAACTTCTTTTGGTCAGGCATAATTTTAAAATGTGGTTAGTTCTTAGGTCAGAGCGGTTTCAGCAATCTGGGTTTCTATCCAAGCTTCAAGCAAGACTCCTCGCTTTAAGTGCCCCCATGTTAACTCTGATCAGATTCGTGGGAGTGTTTTGAAGGGGCTGAGAGTAAAGCAAGCCTTCTCTGATTTTCAAAAGGGCTCCACTGGGGGCTGTACATTTAGTTTAGTTTCAACTTAGATTTGTGCCTTAGCTCTAAGAGAAAGCATATGGGGGTAAGAGAAATGATTCCGCTCTCCAAACAGATTTCTTTAAAAAATCTCCCTACATTTTATGGAAAGAACAAATCCAACTATTAAGCTACTGATTAGCTGCTTCTCAAAGAAATGAGGCGCTAGAGGATTTGCCAACACTTCAAAAAAGTAAAGTGGTAAATTGTCAGTTAGTAGTTAATGTGGTCTGTGAGATACCTAAACTGGTAGTTCTCATCCCAAAATGAATTTATTTTGGTCTACATTGGCCTGTAAAATGTGACAGAATTTTTTTTTTCTTGTTCCAAGTTAGACTCCAGGAAGTTCCTGGATTAACTATATCATTTCAGACATTTCACTTTACTTTAGATTAGGGGTGGTAAGTGTAGAGTGTGATAAGCTCAGCCAACCCCTTGAGCTTAGTCAGAAGCTGCCAGCACAGACTATGGGGGAGCACATTGGTGCTCAGGGGTTACTTCTAGAAACCCCCACTCAAACCCCCACTTTGATTTCTGAGCTGTTCTCTGCTATCAAGGGGAGAGAGGGAAAGTAGAGAAGGGTGGAGAGAGACAAGGAGAGAGAAACCCAGATTGAGAGAGAAGGAATTTTAAACTCTTTATATTCTAAATAAAACAGTTTAACACAAGTCATTTTACAATACTGAAAACAATACCAAAGAAATCTTGTCACCAGAGTTCACTTTATCTTCACTGGCTTTTTTATTCTCTTTCCCACTGTCAAAACTTTCTTGTCCCTTTAAAAGACCTACCCTGAGTAGAACATATAAGTCAAACTAATCATTTATGATCAATTAATCACATCAACAGAACACTGGAAATTAAAGGATGTCATCTTAGATTCTCCGACAAACATTCACGTTCTCAGCGGCAAACCTCAAATTAAAGTCTCACAAGGAGCAAGAACCACCAAGTTCCTATGACTTACCTAGTTTGAGATGCTGAAGGAATCGGAAACAACTTTGAGTAAATGCCCCTTCTTTCTTCCCCTGACGTTTTCTTCTAGACTGTTTGCCGTTCCCACTTTTTTTTTTTATCCAGACCCAGCCAAGGTGTGTTAGAGCTGAGTGATCTTTCAAAAATGTTCACTTCTCTCCCCCTTGTTTCTTTCAGTTCTTTGCTTCCAAACAAGTCCTGACAAAGGTGTGTCGAGGTTTAAAGCATGACTCCACCCTTCCAATTATCTGACACTTGCAGGATTAAAAAAAAATCTGCCTCCAGGAATCAAACTTTACAGGAGGCAGAAAGCTTCTCCAGTTTAGAGCTATGGGATTAACCATTTATGGGCCATGGGAAAAGGGAACAAAGGTTCAGCATAAAGGAAATGACCTTTTATTACTCCTCCTTACCTTTTATAGCCAGAGGACTGCCACAGCTTGGTATTCCCCTCCCTCGCTGCCATCAGATCGGCTCAGTTCAGTCGCTCAGTCATGTCCAGCTCTTTTTGACCCCGTGGACTGCCGCATGCTAGGCCTCCCTGTCCATCACCAACTCCCGGAGTTTACTCAAACTCATGTCCATTGAGTCAGTGATGCCATCCAACCATCTCATCCTCTGTTGTCCTCTCCTCCTCCCACCTTCGATCTTTCCCAGCATCAGCGTCTTTTCAAATGACTTAGTTCTTTGCATCAGTGGCCAAAGTATTGGAGTTTCAGCTTCAGCATCAGTCCTTTTGATGAACATTCAGGACTGATTTCCTTTAGGATGGACTGGTTGGATCTCCTTGTAGTCCAAGGGACTCTCAAGAGTCTTCTCCAACACCACAGTTCAAAAGCATCGATTCTTTGGCACTCAGCTTTCTTTATAGTCCACCTCTCACATCCATACATGACTCCTGGAAAAACCATAGCCTTGACTAGATGGACCTTTGTTGGCAAAGTAATGTTTCTGCTTTTTAATATGCTGTCTAGGTTGGTCATAGAGAAGGCAATGGCAACCCACTCCAGTACTCTCACCTGGAAAGTCCCATGGACGGAGGAGCTTGGTAGACTGCAGTCCATGGGGTCATGAAGAGTCGAACATGACTGAGCGACTTCACTTTCACTTTTCACTTTCATGCACTGGAGAAGGAAATGGCAACCCACTCCAGTGTTCTTGCCTGGAGAATCCCAGGGACGGGGGAGCCTGGTTGGCTGCCGTCTGTGGGGTCGCACAGAGTCAGACATGACTGACGTGACTTAGCAGCAGCAGCAGGTTGGTCATAACTTTCCTTCCAAGGAGTAAGCGTCTTTTAATTTCATGGCTGCAATCACCATCTGCAGTGATTTTGGAGCCCCCCAAAATAAAGTCTTTCACTGTTTCCATTGTTTCCCCATCTATTTGCCATGAAGTGATGGGACCAGATGCCATGATCTTAGTTTTCTGAATGTTGAGTTTTAAGCCAACTTTTTCATTCTCCTCTTTCACTTTCATCAAGCTCTTTAGTTCTTCTTCACTTTCTGCCATAAGGGTGGTGTCATCTGCATATCTGAGGTTATTGATACTTCTCCCAGCAATCTTGATTCCAGCTTGTGCTTCTTCCAGCCTGGCATTTTGCATGATGTACTCTGCATGCTGCTAAGTTGCTAAGTCGCTTTAGTTGTGTCTGACTCTGTGTGACCCCATAGATGGCAGCCCACCAGGCTCTACCGTCCCTGGGATTCTCCAGGCAAAAACACTGGAGTGGGTTGCCATTTCCTTCTCCAATGCGTGAAAGTGAAAAGTGAAAGTGAAGTCGCTCAGTCGTGTCCGACTAGTAGCGACCCTATGGACTGCAGCCTACCAGGCTCCTCCACCCATGAGATTTTCTAGGCAAGAGTACTGGAGTGGCTTGCCATTGCCTTCTCCATGTACTCTGCATATAAGTTAAATAAGCAGGGTGACAATATACAGCCTTGACATACTCCTTTCCTGATTTGGAACCAGTCTGTTGTTCCATGTCCGGTTCTAACTGTTACTTCTGACCTACATACGGATTTCTCAAGAGGCAGATCAGGTGGTTGGGTATTCCCATCTCTTTAAAAATTTTCCCCAGTTTGTTGTGATCCATACAGTGAAAGGCTTTGGCATAGCCAATAAAGCAGAAGTAGATGCTTTTCTGGAACTCTCTCACTTTTTCAATGATCCAACAGATGTTGGCAATTGGATCTCTGGTTCCTCTGCCTTTTCTAAACCCAGCTGCCATGGGAATAGTCAAAATCCCAATGTGTGTGACTCGTGGTGTATCCAGGCCCGTGAGGGACCTGTGGTCAGGGTCTGAGCCTGAGCCCTAGAAAAACTATGAAGTTGACAGGATTTATTTCTGAGATCTGTTTCCCCTATATATCACGGACAAATGCTGGTGGCTTAAACAGTAAAGAATCTGCCTGCCATGCAAGAGACCCGGTTCTATCCCTGGGTCAGGAAGATTCCCTGGAGAAGGAAATGGCAACCCACTCTGGTATTCTTGCCTGGGAAATCCCATGGACAGATAAGCCTGGCAGGCTACAGTCCATGGGGTCGCAAAGAGTCGGACATGACTGAGCAACTAACACTAACTAACTAACTCCCCTATATATACCTTTTCCCTCTTTCTCTGATTCTGCCCCAACCCAGGTCAAGCTTACCTTAAGGAAACAGTGGTGAACTAATTCAAAGTAAAATGTTAATGACTGAAAATACAGAGTAATTTGGTGGCATAGGGTTCACATTTTTAAAGTAACCAGATAAAGTAATACTGACCCCAAAGAATGAAGTGAGGAACAGGATTTTAGGCATTTAGCCAGCTAATAATGGAAAGAGATACTGTTGGGGAGGGTTAAGGACCTTCTTGGCCCTCAAATCAGCATCCACGTAGTCTCTATAGAAGCAAAGACACATATGAACTCCCAGAGGCCCTGTAACTCCAGGTACAACTCATAGGACCCTTAGACTTTTCTGGAGGGCCAATTTGCACCAATCTAGAAAGTTCTCATGAACACTGGATGGCATCTGGTTTTCTAGGACCCCCCTAAAACTACTTGAGACTCTTGGTATTGGTAATATGGGAAATCTGACCCTGGAACTCACTCAGGCAGTTCTTTGGAGCCATAACATCTTCTTGGGACCCAATGTCAAATCTGGATTCCTTGATCTGAGGCATCATTCCTGGATCCTAGAGGGGAGTTGTGGGATTCTGGTAGCATAGTATCCATGCTTGTCTGGACCATGCTACTGTGGGTACTCATACTGAGTGGACGAGTAGCAGACCACAAGCACCACCCCCTATGGGGTTCTCACTCATAAGCTCCCAATATTTCTGCACTGCAGTTGCTCATTTCAGAATACTTTCAATGGTCTAGAATGTGACACTATTGGGTTCTTGTCTCCTGGAAAGTTCCTGACTTCCCTAAATAGTTACTCATCATGTCTGCTGTTCATCTCACAGAAGAGTATTGAAGAATCTGGAAGATGGAAAGCTTTCAGCATGAAATTAACATAATGCTGTCTCATTCATTCACTTATTCATTAATTCATGAATTAAACAAAGATATACTGGCTTTTTGGCTCTTACTTGAAGTCAGACATTGAACTGAGAATTTGGTGGTGAAATATAGATATATTTTCAGTTATTATGGAGTTCAGGGTCCAGTGGAGGCAGACAGGTCTTAAATGTATTAGTCTGCTAGGGCTGCTGTAACAAAATACCACTGGCCCTGCTAAAGAGAAACAGCAAGCCCCAGATGGAGTCATTTGCCCCAACAACACAGCAAACCAAGACTTAATTGCAGTTTTCACTTTTCCTAGGAATGGAATCTTTAAGTAGACAATCCTAAATTTCCTAATCAGCACTTAAGTAATTTGCATAATAAGAAGGATGCCATTCCCTTTCCCCCAAAATAACGACCTGGCCTGAAACAATTCTTTCTTATCTTTTGCTAATAACATCCTCGCCCACCTTCCTCTGTCTATAAAAACCTTTCATTTTGTACAGCCCCTCAGAGAGCTTCTATTTATTGGACCAGATGCTCCTTGATTCTTGAATCTTTGAACAAAGCCAATTAGACCTTCAAATCTACTCTGTTAACTTTTTCTTTTTTAACAGATTGGTGGCAGCAGTGGGATCCAGGTGAACTTCTGAAGGCATTCAGAACATTCAGGCCTGGTGCCGCATAACCCATTTTGAGTTCACTTCTTTCTCACTGTTTCCAAGGGATGTTGGTGAGTTCCTCTCTGCTAAGCTATGCTTTTTTGCATTCAAGCTCCCAATCTAATCGGCTTTCCTCCTCAGGACAAGTTTGCTTGAGCACGTAGATGGTTCTACTCAGAACCCAACTGAACTGGCAGATGGTTTTTCCTGCAGCCCAGCCTCTAACCTTTCAGACCACAGCTGTCCAGGTGGGAAACCCAGCCCTTGGCTCTGTCCCTGGATTCCACACTGAACACTGCTGATAGTTTGGTCTGCAGTTCTGTTGTGAATCCTTCCTCAGGTTTCATGTTGGTAGCTGCTGCTGGTAACTGGAGCTTTCCATTTATGTGGAAGCAGATCGCAGGCCCCATTCCTTGGGGTTTGCTGGTCCAATCCTTTCCCCAGTCCAAGGTTCCATGGGAACTGATGGTGGTGCACACAGGGCTGTCTTCTGGCCAGGACATGTGAACATCTCTTAGTTGCTGCCAATACATTAATGTGTTTGTCTTGTTTTGTGCAGATAAAGGCTATTGCTCAGTTGGTACCTAGAAAACCAAAAGAAACTCCTGTGAGGTTTTTCACCAGATCCAGATCCCATGTTGGGAACTACTGGTGGCAGTGGTAGCCCCCCATTTATTTGGAATCATTCCACAGTCCCCATTTTGGGGGACCTGTGGATTCAGTTCTTTCTCCACGCCCCAGATTATTAGTGTGGCTCCAAGAAACTCAAAGGCCTAGTTAACAGCAATGGGATACTTTATATCTAAAGAGTTGTGTGAGCCACCTTATGGCACACTCATTTGCTTTATGCTTAACATCAATAGTCCCGGAATGGAAGTTGAAGATGGCAAGATTTTACTAAAAACAAGCTAGAATTACAGTGGTCATTATGAAGAAAATTTCAAACAGACAAGATCATTTTAAAAGTGACCCAGCAATCCCACTGCTGGGCATACACACCGAGGAAACCAGAATTGAAAGAGACGCGTGTACCCCAATGTTCATCGCAGCACTGTTTATAATAGCCAGGACATGGAAGCAACCTAGATGTCCATCAGCAGATGAATAGATAAGAAAGCTGTGGTACATATACACAATGGAGTATTACTCAGCCATTAAAAAGAATACATTTGAATCAGTTCTAATGAGGTGGATGAAACTGGAGCCTATTATACAGAGTGAAGTAAGCCAGAAAGAAAAACACCAATACAATATACTAATGCATATATACGGAATTTAGAAAGATGGTAATGATAACCCTGTATGCGAGACAGCAAAAGAGACACAGATGTATAGAACAGTCTTTTGGACTCTGTGGCAGAGGGAGAGGGTGGGATGATTTGGGAGAATGGCATTGAAACATGTATAATATCATATAAGAAACGAATCACCAGTCCAGGTTCGATGCAGGATACAGGATGCTTGGGGCTGGTGCACTGGGATGACCCAGAGGGATGGTATGGGGAGGGAGGTGAGAGGGGGGTTCAGGATGGGGAACACGTGTACACCCGTGGTGGATTCATGTTGATGTATGGCAAAACCAATACAATATTATAAAGTAATTAGCCTCCAATTAAAATAAATAAATTTAAATTTAAAAAAAAGTACACTTAAAAGCAAGAGTTCCCAAATCAAACAGAATGGAATACCTATTTTAATTAGTATGATGAAGCCTCTAAAATTTTTTGAAATTTCAAAACAGTTTCATTAAGTTTTTTTGTAAAAGACTAATGAAAAATGAAAGACACAGCCAGTATTTAAAACAACACCTAGGCCTCCCCCATTACACTCTTCTAGGAGTTCATCAAAACTCTGGCCCAGAAATTGATGCTTCAATTATAAGCAATGGAAAGAGACACTGGAAAAAAGATTGTCCTCAAAGGCCCTAGGCAGATTCTTCAACATCAACTTAGGTGCCCTGATACAGAACCCTCCCAAAGTTGACAAAACGCAGGGATTTTCTGGTAAACTGCTGCATTATTCCCTTAAACAGCCAAGGGGGAACTAAAGTTAAAATTTATTGGGTTGTTCAATACTGCCAGAAATATTCAGTTTGTCCCAACTGAAACCTGACAAGATATTTGAAAGGATTTAATAACTTTATGATTAGCAATGTGGCCAGATTGGAAGCTGTTATTCAGGGCCTGCTAGGAATTTTTTTTCCAAGGGCTTCTCCCCTAAGCTAAATATATTGAGAGAAAGAGACACTCCAACCATAGGTGGATGGGTGCACCAATCCTTTTTTGTCAATTCTCAAACCTCCTTTATTCATTTCAAAATAGTTGTAGATATCAGGACATTAGGAACAGAATTGTCCGGTAAATATGCCCCCCAAACTCCATCTTGGAGAAAATTTGAATACCTTCTCTATGAATTTTCTACCCTCATCTTCTCTAGAACCTAAGAGCCATTCTTTGAAATACACATGTTTCTCATCAGAAAAAAAATGGGGAAGAAGTATTTGGAAATTGGGAAGATTAAAAAAAAAAAGCAAAAACTCAAGTGTCTTCTCCACAAATATGAGTTGCTATAAGATCTCTGCTGGCATGTCTATGTGTGTCTATATGTACATGTTATGGATGTGTGATACTTTGTATCTTTGTATCTATGTGATACTTTGTATCTATGTGATACTATGGCTGCTATTGCCAAAAATAATTTTGCAAAAGAGCTGTATTTAATTTGTTTTAAACTCAAGTGCTTATATAAACTAAGAGTTGGGTATTCCACAACTCTCAGAATATAGAGACTAACCCAAATATTCTTTTTTAAGTCCATGTGATCTAAGATTAATCTTTCATAAATAAAATCTAGTTAAAGTTTGTTGGTTTAATTAAAACAGACATGTCTTTTGAGTTATCAGCATTAAATTTGTTTACAAATTTATCAGTAAGAAAAATAGATATAATGCAGTTCAGATAATACAAACCACTTTTGGGACCAAATAATTTAGTTTGGGAAAAGAGTTTATAAACATTTTAACAATTATATTTTCTGGCATATGTACTTAAAACTAACTTCTAAAATATTTTAGTAAATTGGAACCTTAGAGTTTTGGTAAAGTAAGGTTAATGGTAGAAATTCACTGAATAGAGTGTTTCAAAAAAACTAAAATATTATTTATTGAACATAGGTTTATCTATTTTGGGCTTCTTTTTAGAGGAACTAAAGGTAAACTTGGTTCTGTTAGAAAACACATCCTTTTTTCACAGTGAAAGTTTACATTGTGAAGAAGCACGTTTTTAGAAATAATGAAACATATTCACAAATTTGTCAGTCTAAAGAATGCTGGTATAAGAGACAGTGTACAATTGTTTACATCCTAAATTTTCACTAGAAATTAAGGGTTTAAAATACTAACGTTATTAAAGCTACTGAAAACAAAAAGCAAAGCATCTCCATATGCCAGGAAAGTAGATTGTGTTTCTGGCTAAGAAAAGGAATGAGGATTGAAGATGCATTTTTGTTAAGAGGAAGTGAGAGTAATTTTGTCTAAACTAGAATATCTGTTTATTTCAGAGAAAGGGAAGAAAATGAAGGACAGAGTAAATGTATACAGAAAGAAAGGGAAAAAACGTATTGCACCTCATGTAATCAAACTGGTTAAAATCCAATTTTTACTATAAGGGTTTTAAAATTTAAAGTTTAACATCATAGTGTATTTATGTTAAAGTAGAACTTAAATTTTCTTTAATCTGCTAACTAAATAGTTAAGAATTGTTTTATATTGATCCATAATCCTGTTTAGTCAAGTGTCCAACCCTTTGGACATTTCTGACAAACTTTCCAAAATCAAGTTCCAAAAATGAAGTCTTTCTGATCTAGAAAAAAACTTTGGGATTTTTCCAGAGGGCCCCTGGAACATCCCAAAAGATTTGTTAAACTAGTTAGACTTTCTTCATATATTAAATTACATGAGAAGCATTGCCAGATAAGAAGTAACATTAAGATTTTTTTTGTTTCTTAATGTTGTGTCTTCGGAGGTAGATGCTGTAAGTGTTCCAGAAATTATGTTAAATTCCTGGAAGTCTAACGCAGCCTGGTATAAAATGTCATCTGTCATCAAAATCGAGGCTCACACTAGAAGGACTGAACATGATATCAGGGAAATTCCCTGGCTGATTTTCATGCAAGGGCAGCAGCAATAGAATCTATAGCGATTGTGGCCCTTGTGGGTGAGGCCCATTCTGCTGCTGCAGAAAATGACCCCTCGTTGCCTAACTTCTGACATTCTGATGTCCTCGTAACATGGCAACAGTCTGCTCTTGAATTGGAGACATTAAAATGGGTAAACAATGGCTGTAAATGAAATGAACAGAAAGGGCTATGGGGGAAAAAAAAGGCAGTGGCTTGGTTCTTCCTGGTTCCCTGGCAAAATCCATTTTGTTTTCAAATTTCTTAATCCACAATAGGGAAAACTTTTTATTTGTCCCCAGAGGCCTCAGAACTCCTCCTTCTGGGTCCTTGGAATGTATCTACCTGGACTTCGTTCAGTTGTCATTTAGTACAGGCGATCAATATGTTTTTGTTGTTGCATGTATGGTTTCTGGATGGGTTGTAGCCTTCCCTTCTTGCACCTTCATCAATAATCAGGCCAAATATAATATAAACAAGTTAGCTTCACTGAGATTATGCTTGGGAAAAATATAAAGAGAAATATGTTTGTGCCTGAATAGATATTAGATTCTAGCCCTGTTAATTATCTTTGAGGTTTTGTTATATAAATGTAAACTAGCCTGAATCCTGAATTCTGCTGCTGCTGCTGCTGCTAAGTCGCTTCAGTCGTGTCAGACTCTGTGCGATCCCATAGACAGCAGCCCACCAGGCTCCCCCATCCCTGGGATTCTCCAGGCAAGAACACTGGAGTGGGTTGCCATTTCCTTCTCCAATGCATGAAAGTGAAAAGTGAAAGTGAAGTCGTTCAGTCCTGTCCGACTCTTCGAGACCACCTGGACTGCAGCCTACCAGGCTCCTCCATCCATGGGATTTTCCAGGCAAGAGTACTGGAGTGGGGTGCCATTGCCTTCTCCAGCAGACAGGACTAAGAATCACCAATTTGGGAGATTCTCCTCACCTGAGACCTTCTAGCTTCAGGCTGAGACCTCTTCGTGGCTGTTTGATGGGGTGGACCCAGTCCTTTCTGTTGCTTTGACAAAGACCCACCCAGGGCCTGAATGGGCTCACACTCTGCACTGTGATACCTTCCCAGATGCTGCAGCAGTGAGAACCCACCCTGGCTCAGGAACGAGTCCTGGCAGCCCCAGTGAGGCCTAAGCACCTCCCTTGGTGACATGTCCTGGGGCTCCAGTGTTTTGCCCAAGCTCTCCACTGTCCCTGGCCCTGATTTGGAGAGTGATGGACTGAGCTGGGCAAACAAGACATGCCTTGGGAGACAATAAAGATCTGCTCCTGTTCAGACATCCTCTTCCCTTCACCATCCAGAATCCCATGCTGACGGATGGCAGGAGGCCCCAGCCTCGGGCTGATGGCTCACAGAGAGGGCTGACAGCCAAAGACTGGCCAAAAACAAAGGGCTTTTTGACTTTCCAATCCCAATGAGAAGCCTGGATGACTCCAGCAAGTTTGTTTCCCTAAAACTCACTCTCCTTGGGAACAATTTAAAAATCTCAGAACAGCCAAAGGGAAGCATGGTCTTGGGGCAATTAATGACCCCCACAACAAGCTAAGGCCATTTCTATTATATGTAAGCTTGTTGCTGCTGCTTCTGCTAAGTCACTTCAGTCGTGTCCGACTCTGTGTGACCCCGTAGACGGCAGCCCACGAGGCTCCCCCATCCCTGGGATTCTCCAGGCAAGAACACTGGAGTGGGTTATGTAAGCTTATTAGTGAGAAAGAAACCACCGGTTGTTGCTGGCTCCTGCCGGTGCTCAGTTACTGTGATGGGAAGGGGCTTGGGCTGTGCCAACTGCTCCTAATTAAGCCAGTTAAACACGTCAGATTGCAGAATACCCAGGTCAGTACAGCTCAACTGGAAGAGAAATTAGGGTTCAGTCTTAGCACCTCAGTTCTGCCCCACAGTTAGAGGAACTTCCTGTGGCCTTTCTCGCTCTAGCCACTTGCCTGAAATAATAGCAGAGGCCTGCTTTGATCCCAGCCTTGTGACCAATGGTCCAAAGCCCCTTCCCACCACAGATAGATTAAGACCTCCTACTTAAACATGAAACCCTTTCTTCTCTTTCCTTAACTCTGACATTGACCTAGAAAGATGACTCCCTCATCGGTATCTCCCAAGACACTGATAAGGGGAGTAACCTCTGAAATTTAGAGCAACTTTTATTTCAGGCTGAGAGAAAAATCTCACCAACTCCTGACTTGAAGGGGCTCACACAACAGTTCTGACAAATGAATCCATTAACAGTGCCGCCTTCATGGAAGCCAGTTTGTGCCCCAACAGGATTCGCTTTTGTCTGTGGTTGTAACCTGTGAGTGGACCTATGGGTGCCTGAATGGCTGAAGCAGCTGAGCAGTGCCTCCTAGGTTATCTAATCATGTCCCTAACTATTCTGGAAAGGACTGACCGGGAGTTTTTCCCTGATTCACAGTTTCTGTCGTTAGCAGTGAACACAGCCTAGTTTTCTGATTAGGAGTAGTAAGACTACTATGATCAGTAACCTCTCTGAAACTCTTTTTTTCTTAGTTCAGTTTTATTGAGATATAATCTACATACAGCACTGTATAGGTTCAAGATGCACAGATGAGAGACTTGATCTTCACACATCATGAAGTGATTATCACACTGAATTTAGTGAATGTCCATCATCTCACATAGATGTGAAATTAAAGAAATAGAAAAAAATATTTATTCTTTGTGATGAGAACTCCTAAGATTTACTCTCTTAATGATTTTCATATATAACATATGGCAGTGTTAATTACATTTATTTTGTTGTACATTGAAACGCTAGTACTTATATATCTTATAACTCGAAGTTTGTACATTTTGACCGCCTTCATTCATTTCCCCCTCCTCCTGCTCCTCACCTCTAGTAACCACAAATCAGACCTCTTTTTCTGAGTGAGTTTGCTTTTGAAATATAGTTGGCCAACACTATGTTAGTTCTTGGTGCACAATATAGTTATTTTGTATTTCTATACATTTCAAAGTGACCACCGTAAGTCTATTTATGTTACTGTATGAAGGTATGATGTAGTTTTTGACTATGTTTCCCACACTGTACATTTCATGTTTGTGAGTCATTTACTTTGTACTTCTTAATCTCCCTCACCTATTTCTCTCCTCCCTCTATCTTCCTGAGACCTCTCCTTAACCCTTGATGATAAAGCAGATTTTCTTGCTAAGCAATTAGCTTCCCAGCAAAAATCACTGGAGACTCTAGCCAAGTTTGTTCTTGATAATAGGATAGTCCTTGGTTTTCTTTTAGCTAAGTAAGGAGGTGTATATGCTGTGGCCAACACTACCTGAGGCACCTGGATTAGCACTTTGTGAGGAGTTGAAACTTGGTTACAAATGATTACTGAGGGTACTCTTTCTGCCCCCTTCTGATGCCTATGTCAGAAGCTTTCTCTATCTCCTTTATACTTTAATAAAACTTTATTACACACATACACACACACACACAAAACAAATGATTACTGAGTAAATAGATAACTAATGAGAACCTACTCTATAGCTCAGGGAACTCTGAGTGGAAGTCGCTCAGTCACGTCCGACTCTTTGCAACCCCACGGACTATACAGTCCATGGAATTCCCCAGGCCAGAACACTGGAGTGGGAAGCCTTTCCCTTCTCCAGGGGATCTTCCCAACTCAGGGATCGCACCCAGGTCTCCGGCATTGCAGGCGGATTCTTTACGAACTGAGCTATCAGGGAAGCCTGTGGTGACCTAAATGGGAAGGAAATTAAAAAAGAGAGGATATACACACACACACACATATGTATAGCTGATTCACTTCACTGTACAGTAGAAACTAACACATTGTAAAGCAGCTATACTCCAATAAAAATTAATTGAAATAAAATTTAAAAAATCACTGACCAAGCCACTTGGCTTAGAAATAACTCTTTGATGGTGTCCTTTTATTTGATTCTGATTGGTTTGGGTTTTGGGGACCATGGCTCCAAAAGTGCACTCCAAACCCTGGGAATTGATCTATTTATAGTTATTGTAAAAATCCCCCAGTGCATCATATCCTCTCAAAAACTGTAATATATGTTCGCAGCCACTAACTGCCAAGCAAATCATCTCCGTAAGACTGGCATGTCAGAAAAGGGAAGAGAATGACCGATTTAAGGATTATGAACAGGGACCTGTGACTGTCACAGGGATTAAACCAAAGAGAAGGACCTCAAGATACCACACCCAGGATTAACGAAGCTGCGAGAACTACAGAGTGGTGGCCAAGAGTGGCACTAATGCCTTAAATTTTGATCATGTCTCTCAGTTAGAGTTTATCAAAAGGGGATTTGCTAAAAAAAAAAAAAAAAAGACCCAAACCATTTGTCCCATGCTAGTGTGCTAAGTTGCTTCAGTTGTGTCCAACTCTGTGGGACCCTATTGACTGTAGCCCACCAGGCTTCTCCAGGTAAGAACACTGGAGTGAGTTGCCTTGACCTCCTTCAGGGGATCTTCTTGACCCAGAGATCAAACCCACGTCTCTTATGTCTCCTGCACTGGCAAGCAGGTTCTTTACTACTAGCTCCACCAGGGAAGCCCCTCATTTGCCCCAGCAACAGCTACATGAGATTTAACTGCAGTTTCAACCTCTCCAGGTATGTGACTTTTAAACAGACATTGAAATTTCCTGATCAGCCCTAGTGAGGTAATCTGTATAAAAAGACCCTTGCCATTCCCTTACTCTCAACATAAGATGACCTGGCCTGGAACAATTCTTTTTCAAGCCAATAACTTATACCAGACCACCTGACCTGCCTCTTGAGAAACTTGTATGCAGGTCAGGAAGCGACAGTTAGAACTGGACATGGAACAACAGACTGGTTCCAAATAGGAAAAGGAGTATGTCAAGGCTGTATATTGTCACCCTGCTTATTTAACTTATATGCAGAGTACATCATGAGAAACGCTGGGCTGGAGGAAGCACAAGCTAGAATCAAGATTGCCGGGAAAAGTATCAATAACCTCAGATGTGCAGATGACACCACCCTTATGGCAGAAAGTGAAGAGGAACTAAAGAGCTTCTTGATGAAAGTGAAAGAGGGAGTGAAAAAGTTGGCTTAAAGCTCAACATCAGAAAACTAAGATCACGGCATCCGGTCCCATCACTTCATGGCAAATAGATGGGGAAACAGTGGAAACAATGGCTGACTTTATTTTTCTGGGCTCCAAAATCACTGCAGATGGTGATTGCAGCTGTGAAATTAAAAGATGCTTACTCCTTGGAAGGAAAGTTATGACCAACCTAGATAGCATATTCAAAAGCAGAGACATTACTTTGCCAACAAAGGTCTGTCTAGTCAAGGCTATGGTTTTTCCAGTGGTCATGTATGGATGTGAGAGTTGGACTATAAGGAAAGCTGAGCGCTGAAGAATTGATGCTTTTGAACTGTGGTGTTGGAGAAGACTCTTGAGAGTACCTTGGATTGCAAGAAGATCCAACCAGTCCATCCTAAAGGAGATCAGTCCTGGTGTTCATTGGAAGTACTGATGCTGAAGCTGAAACTCCAATAGTTTGGCCACCTGATGCGAAGAGCTGACTCATTTGAAAAGACCCTGATGCTGGGAAAGATTGAGGGCAGGAGGAGAAGGGGACGACAGAGGGTGAGATGGTTGGATGGCATCACCGACTTGATGGACATGGATTTGCATGGACTTCGGGAGTTTGTGATGGACAGGGAGGCCTGGTGTGCTGCAGTTCATGGGGTCACAAGGAGTTGGACACGACTGAGTGACTGAACTGAACTGAATAACGTACTTGCCCCTCTCTCCTTCTGCCTATGAAAGCCTTCCATTTTGTACAGCCCCTAGGAGAACGCTTCTGTTTACTGAATGGGATGCTGTTTGATTCATCACTGAATGAAACCAATTAGATTTTCAAATTAACTCCATATAATTTTTTTAAAAAAAGCTTAAACGACATAAATTAATCGTCTCCCAACTCTTGACGACAGAAGTCCCAGATCAAGGCATTGGCAGGCTTGGCTCATCCTGCGGCCTCTCTCCTTGGTTTGCAGACAGCTATCTTCTTGCTTGGAGTGCTGCAGTCCATGGGGTCACAAACAGTTGGACACGACTGGGTGACTGAATGACAACAACATCTTCTTTCTATATTTGCATGGCCTCTCTGTTCATGTGCATCTCTGATCTGTGTGTCCTAATCTCCTCTTACTATAGGGACACCAGTCAGATTGGATTAAGGTTTACCTAACAGCCTTTTTTTTTTTTAATTTATTTTAATTGGAGGTGCTTTACTTTACAATGTTGTTGTGGTTTTTGCCATACATTCACATGAATTCAGCCATGGGTATACATGTGTTCCCCATCTTGAAACTCCCTCCCACCTCCCTCCCCACCCCATCCCTCAGGGTTGTCCCAGTGCACCAACCCTGAGCACCCTGTCTCATGCGTCAAACCTGGACTAGCAATCTATTTCACAAATGATAATACACATGTTTCAATGGTATTCTCTCAAATCATCCCACCCTCGCCTTCTCCCACAGAGTCCAAAAGTCTGTTCTTTACATCTGTGTCTCTTCTGCTGTCTCACATACAGGGTCATCATTACCATCTTTCTAAATTCCATATATATGCGTTAATATACTGTATTGGTGTTTTTCTTTCTGACTTACTTCACTCTGTATAATAGACTCCAGTTTCATCCACCTTATTAGAACTGATTCAAATGCATTCTTTTAAATAGCTGAGTAATATTCCATTATGTATATGTACCACAGCTTTCTTATCCATTTGTCTGCTGATGGACATCTAGGTTGCTTCCATGTCCTGGCTATTGTAAACAGTGCTGTGATGAACATTGGGGTACACGTGTCTCTTTCAATTCTGGTTTCCTCGGTGTGTATGCCCAGCAGTGGGATTGTTGGGTTGTATGGCAATTCTGTTTCCAGTTTTTTAAGGAATCTCCACACTGTTCTCCATAGTAGTAACAGCCTTGTTTTAACCTAATTGCTTCTTATAAGGTCATATCTCCAAATATTATCACATTCTCAGGTATTGGGGGCTAGGCTTCAACATCCGAATTTTGAGAGGAGACAATTCATAACAAATTATCCACATAACAAACACATATGTACCAATGTACAATTAAGAATGTAATAACTACTATACAGAAGAATTCTGGATACTGTAAGAGAGCACAAGAGGAGACACAATCTTAAAGGATACACAAGAAAGTGCTGCTAAAAAAGTGACACTAACCTGGTGAAGGGAGAAAAGAGATTACACAGGGGAAAGGAGAGATGGAGAGTTCTGGAATCTAGAAAAAGGAAAGAGAAGGCTCTTAAGTGAAAGACACATGGTGAGCTTGAGGAAGAGTGATGGAGCAATATATTTAAGTGCACCAATTGAAGGGAGGGTGGCAGTGAAGAGAAGCTGGAGAGATGGGCAGGGACTAGATCACACAAGGTCTCATAAGCTGTGGTAGGGAGGTTTTTTTTTTTTTTTTGGTACTTTACAAATGTTCTTAAATTGACATTAGGGAATAACTCTATGCAGCCACTGACTGAGTGTTTATACCATTATGAGAAAAGAGAGAGTAGAACTAATCTTTCTAATATGTATTATGTGCCAGATATTTTACACAATTATTTTAACCTCTACAGTAACTCTTAACCTCTACAGTAACTCTAAGAGGTATATACTGTTATTATCTTCATTTTATAGCTGAGAAGGGTGAAATTCAGAGAGGTTTAGTCACCAGGCCAAAGATCTTACATCTAATCAGTGGTTCCAGAAATAGGTAAGGAGATAAGTTAATGATTGATAATGCCTACATGATGAGGCCTCCATAAAATCCCAATAGTATGTGATTTAATGAGTCTCCATGTTGGTGAACACGTCTACGTACTGGGAGGATGATACGCCTCATCCTCCCCCAACTCCATGGGGACAGAAGGCTTTGCTCTCAGGACCCTCCCAGACCTCATCCTATCTATGCATCTCTTTACCTGGCTGGCTGTTCATCTGTATCTTTTATCATATCTTTTAACGATTGGTAAACAAAAATGTTTCCCTGAATTCTGTGAGCTGTTCTAGCAAATAATCAAATCCAAGGGGAAGAGGGTAATGGAAACCTCCAGTCTGTAGCCAAGTTGGACAGAAGTTGTGAGCAACCTGGGGGCCTATGACTTGCCATGGGCATCTGAAGTTGGGGAACCATCTTGTGGGACTGAGCCCTTAACCTGTGGGATCTGATGCTGTCTTCAGGTAGACAGCATCCTCACTGATTGAACTGTTGGATATCTGACTGTAGCAGCACTGACTAGTGTGGGGATAAAAATGCATGTGGTGTCAGGAGTGTTGAATATGGTAGTGGTGTGAGAGTAATGACAAACAGGAGGAGGATGGGAGATTTCTACACAGTGGCAGAGCCTATATTCCACTTGACTTTTGAACCCTTGTGTACTGTATCTTAAAATATAAGTATGCCCATAGCTTTGAATTGAAATAGGCAGTATCAGAACAGCTCAGTTCCACTTGCACTGAGGGCAAGTGAAATAAGTTCTTAAATAAGAACTAAAATTATTGGAATAGTGGGGATATTTTCAGTCGACACCATTATGGTGCTGGTATAATTCATTGATGACTTTAGATAAAAGTCTGTCTATTAGGATTTGACACCCACAGAATCTATTATTCAGCTATAACTACTATATAAAACCAAACATGCTAACCAACCATAGGAATCAGCATGACGGGTTTTTTCCTTCCCTTGGGTTTCTGTAATAATATGGGTACTCTCCAGGGACAATGAAAAAGTCAGATCTAAAACAGATAAATCACAAAGTATTTCATCCAGGATCCTCTGAGCTTACTCAATAGCTGTGTGTATGGAGGTATGTGTGTTTGTGGTGTGTATGGATGCTCCCATCTGTTCATATGTGCATGTGGATACTGTTTACAGAGTCTTGTACTAGGCACTTTGAGGAGAAGAAAATTAGAATTAAGTCCTTATATTCTAGTTACTCTAGGCTCATAGTTTATTGCGCTTGGCAAAATCATTTGCAATAAGACATTATCTTGGTACATGGAGTAAAAGAAACCTTGCGTTCACCCACCACTCATATAACATGTTCCTACCATATGCTTGGTACTGAAATAATGGTCTTCTAAATGCTTTAACTTAAACCAAGAAGCAACAAAATTCTTGCTAAAATGAAGAACGAGATTTAGGAGATAGCAGTGACTAAGACACCGGAAAGGTGTTCCTTGTTCCTGCTCCATTTGGAGCTATGTTGATGAGTCATTTAATCAATTTTTTGATGCATCAGAAAGAAAATTTCCTTAAGAGGCAACTGAAAAAATATTCACCCTGCCCAGATTACCTACTGACTTTTAAATAGGTCGGGGAGGAAAAAATGTCTGTTCACGTGTAGCCCAGACTGGCACCTGGTGACCACTTTCATCCCTCACTGAGTGAACAAGAGTGTAGGTGGCCCCCATTTTCCATGGCTGACGAGTTTCTGAAAAGTGATGTGTAAATCCAAGTTTTGTCATCAGGGCGGTGTTTTTGTCAAATGGATAGTTACTACCTCACCAATCGTAGCTTTCTCTTGATTTGTTTGGTTAAAAGGAGTGAACCCTATAGATGGATTTCTACCTAATCTCTGAGCCTCTACCCATAAAACAGAAACACGTGAAAGTGACATGGCGTTCTTATGACACTTTCATCTGGGGATCCTGAAGCTTTGGGACACACTTGCCTTGCATTTCTAAGAAACAACATGAAGTGAAGTTCACTGAGAAGGAGGTGAAGTTCATGAGAAGGAGGTGAGAGAAGAAAGTTTTCTATTTAGTGAGACAATTTCAGTATCCATAATCATTGATTCAGCTCTTTTGTGGACAGTAAATCTGCTAAATTTAAAAAATGAATTCCTACACGTTAAAATAAAAATGACACAATAATTATTTGCCACTGTTTGAGACTACCTTTCTAAGGCTAGAAGATCATATTTCCTACTAGCTTTCTCTTTGGTTAGCAAGTGCTCATGGATAATAAGACTTCCCTATAAACAAGTATGATAGCAGCATATGTCAGAGTCTATGGAGAGGTTTGGCTTTTGGAATGGTGCAGCTAAAAAGTAGTACCAACTCCTACCCTTCACTATTAGCTTAATGTCTCCATCTGCTCTTCTTCTATAATGGTTCTTGAATTGTTCCCAAATTTTGTTCCTTGCTGCCTTTATTATAATAACAAAGCACCCTCGTTTCCTTTCTTCTAATTTCAGATCTATTGATTCTTTTATCCATTCAAAACTCACACTTATTTGTAGAATGAAAAAAGAAACATCTACCGAGAATCTACCATGAACAAGGTATTAGGTGTATAGTCACCATTGAGAATGAGCTCTAAAACCTGCCCTCGAGGCACTCACAATGTAAAGGAAAGATACATGGTTAAATTCACCACATGGACAAATAATTACAATATAGGGAAGAATAACTCACAAGAGAGTGAAAAACTATGGAAATCCACTTCCAGCTGGGGGCAAAAGCTTCATGAAAGTGGTGTTATTTGAGCTGGACTTTGAAGGCTGAATGGTCCTAAGAAAATGGGGGTGAGGATGGAATTTCAAGTACAGAGTCCATCATGAGAGGCACAGACCCAGGAGAGAGTAGAGGAGAGGAGGAAGGTGAAACATATTTTGAAAGAGGAGTAGGCGGGGAGAGCTCTGAAGCATGGATGTGGCCTTCAGAGCATGGGGAATCTGAAATGCCAGTCTGCGAGGGTCTGTGTTGTTCCATGGGTGAAGGACAGTTGTGGGAAGTAAAAAAAATAAAATGAGAACTGGGCTAAAGATGGATTTGGTGATAGTGTGGAGTAAAATAAGAGTAGAGATGGGATAGTGGGGCTGATCAGAAGACTATGGCAGCAATAGTTTAGGTGAAAGACAATAAGGGCCTCAAGTTTAGCAAGGCAAAGGTGAAAAAGGAAAGGAACCCAGGTGTATCAGTGAGGCTAGGACAAGACATCTAGCGATTCCTGTTGAATGAGAGAGAGGGCAGGGCCTAGGAAGACGCTGAGAGTTTTCCAAACCAAACACACACCACAGCACCTTCCCTCCCCTTTCCTACTAAGTTACCTTCCTCAAAAGTCTACCTGTTAGAGCTTACATTTCAGTGAAGGATACAGGAAAAAAAAGTCACCCTCTTTGGTTTGGATTCTTCTCTGTCTCCATTTTGTCTATGTTCATGACCTAACACATTACAAATACGAGGTTTTAAAAAATGATTTACTTTTCTGTCTTGAAAAATGTAGATATTAAGACAATAGGATAATATTAGAATTTATGAACAATAGGTAATACACTTAAGTGAAAAACCACCATGTGTTATGGCTAACACACGCCCTACTAAGTTATCTGCAGCTTGTTTCTAATAATTCAACATTTATAGATAGTTTTACCAAAAGTCAGGAACGGACCAAAGAAAAATAAGTAACGTGTGGGCCTTAGCAGATGCCATTCTTTCATAATCAGAGAAAAATATGCTTGTAATCCAAAAGCTTCCTGCATTCATGGAAGAAATGAAAATCCTCTTGTCTGAGTGAGAAGTGATTTCTAGCCTTACATTTGGCAGTGTTGACCTGCCTACCCTGGTGGTGTTAAGCCTTTCTAAGAACTGGGGAAACCAAGATATTTGCACTTTATTTGCTCAGAAGTGACATGGGAGATATGTCAGAAGCATCAAGGGGATGAAAAGTTCAATGCTGCTCAGACAAAGATGTGCACTCAAAAGTGCATATAAGTAAGCCAGTTATTTAAAATTTGTATTAGGCTTGATCTCTATTGAGAAGCAAGAGAAAACAATTTAACAAAACAGCAGGAAACCACCTGACAGAGGGCTTTATTACTGCGTTCTATTGGCTTTTAGCCCAAAGGTTTGCAAGGTCTGTGTCAGGTGATGAGCTTTCCTTTGTACTGTAGGCCATGATTCAGAAGATGGGTTTGGTTCTCACAAAACATGTCCCCACAAGGACTATCTTTGTTAAGATGAAGACCACACCCTATTATCTGGTTTGTGATTACCACTATTTTCCTCATGGGTATTAACTCCTGTACATAGACTCACACTGAAAATCAGATCTCATTGTCTGACATTATTCCACTGATTATAACATGCATTTGAAAGCTTCTGAATTATTGTTACACCAGTGGTTCCCATCTTGTGTTTTGGAGGATCTGGTGTTATAGCCATCTGCCAGAATCAGATGTAAGTCACATAAGTTACATTCAGTAAAATTTGCCTTAAGTGTCCTATGAGTTTTGTCAAATGCATATAGGTGTTTAACCACCACCACATTCAAGATACAGAACAGCTCCATCATACCCCCAAATCCCTTGTGCTCCATTGCAGCCCCACTTTCCAGTCCCTGGTGACTGTTCCTCTGCTCTCTGTTCCAATAGTTCTGCCTTTTCCAAAATGTCCTGGCTTCTTCGACTTAACAATTGAGATTCATCCATATCATTATGCACATGATTCCTTTGTATTTTTATAACGAACTAATACTCCATTATTTGGATATGCAATTTTCACACATTCACATATTGATGGTCATTTGGATTGTGTCCAATTTTTGTTTAATTATGAATAAAGTTGCTATAATCTCATGTACAGATTTTATATGAATGTAAGTTTCCATCTCTCTTGAGTAAGTATCTAGGAGTGGAATACTGACTGAGATAAATACAGATAATGGATAAGAAACTGGCAAATTGCTTTAAAAAGTGTTTGTACCTTTTTGCATGTCTTCCAATAACATGTGAGAATTCATTGTTCTGCATTCTTATTAGTTCTGAGTATTGTCCATTTGTTTGATTTTTGGCGTTCTATTAAGTGTGGAGTGGGATTTTATTATGGTTTTACTTTGCATTTCTCTGGTGACTGATGATGTGGACCATCATGATGTGGATGGGTTTATTTACTACTCATATATCTTCTTTGGTGAAGTGTCTGTTCAAATCTTTGCCCATTTTCAAATTGGGTTGTTTTCTTATTATTGAATTTGAGAATTCTTCATATATTCTGGATATAAGTCTTTATCGGATAGGTGTTTTTCCAAATATTTTATCTTAGTTCATGGCTAGAAGTGACATTTTATTGAGTTTCTTGGAAGTCCAATTTATCTTTTTTTTCTATTATATTATTGGAGACATGTGTAAGAAATCTTTGCTTAATCCAAGTTCACAAGGATTTTCTCATTTTTTTTCCTAGAAGTTTTATTATTTTCAGCTTTACATTTATGTCTATGAATCATTTTGAGTTAATCTGTGTCAAGTGAGAGGTATGTATTAAGATTCATTTTTTAACACAAGGATGTCCAATTGTTCCAACATTATTCATTGAAAAGATTACCCTTTCTTCACTGAGTGACCTTTGTAAATTTGTCAGAAATCAACTATTCATAAATCTGGTTCTATTTCTGAGCTTTCTGTTAGTCCATTGATCTGTGTGTCTATGTGATTTTTTTTTTTAGCCTATTGATGTAATGGATTACATAAACTGATTTTTAAATGTTGTATCAGGCTTCCATACTTGTTACTGATTTCTAGTTTAATTTCATTATAATTGAGAGCAGACATTATATAACTTTTATTTTAAATTTGTTTAGGTGTGTTTATAGCCTAAACACACCTAAACAAATTTAGCCTAAACACACCTAAACAAATTTAGGTGTGATGTGATCATGTAATTTTTTTTTTAGCCTATTGATGTAATGTATTACATAAACCGATTTTTATGTATATGATTGTTCATATGATTTTTTTTAGCCTATTGATGTAATTGTGATTTTTTTTTTTAGCCTACTGATGTAATGGATTACATAAACTGATTTTTAAATGTTGTATCAGGCTTCCATACTTGTTACTGATTTCTAGTTTAATTTCACTGTAATTGAGAGCAGACATTATATAACTTTTATTTTAAATTTGTTTAGGTGTGTTTATTGCCAAGAGTGTGATTTATTTTGGTGAATGTTCCATGGAATCTTGAGAAAATGTGTATTTTGTTGTTTTTGGATGAAATAGTAGTTTATAGATAGCAACTATATTCAGCTGATCGATGATGTTGAGTTCAATACTGTCCTTACTTATTTTCTGCCTGCTGAATCTGTCTATTTCTGATAGAGGAGTGTTGATGTCTTCAATTACGATAGTTGATTCATCTATTTCTCTTTGAAATTCTGTTAATGTTTGCTTCATGTAGTTTGATGCTCTGTTAGGTGCATACACATTAAGAACTGGGAAGAGCTACCCACTCCAGTATTCTTGCCTGGAGAATTCCATGGACAGAGGAGCTTGTCAGGCTACAGTCCATGGGGTCCAAAGAGTTGGACATGACTGAGCAACTTTCACTTTCACCTTTTTATAGTATTGACCTCTTTATCATGATGAAATGCTTTTCTTTACCCCTAATAATTTCCCTTGGTTTGTCTGCCAAATGAACGAATATTCTGGTTTCTTTAAGCTGTTAGCATGTTCTGTTGTGTTTCCCTGGTAGTCCAGTGCTTAAAGCTCTGTCCTTCTAACACAGGGGCACTGGTTCAATTCTTGGTTGGGAATTTTCACGTACAGTGCGGCCCAAAACAAAACAAAACAAAGTCTCAGTTGTTTTATTTTTCATCCGTACTTTTATTTTTTTTTTCCTCTAATTTTATTTTATTTTTAAACTTTACATAATTGTATTAGTTTTGCCAAATATCAAAATGAATCCGCCACAGGTATACATGTGTTCCCCATCCCGAACCCTCCTCCCTCCTCCCTCCCCATACCATCCCTCTGGGCCGTCCCAGTGCACCAGCCCCAAGCATCCAGCATCATGCATCGAACCTGGACTGGCAACTCGTTTCCTACATGATATTTTACATGTTTCATTGCCATTCTCCCAAATCTTCCCACCCTCTCCCTCTGCAACAGAGTCCATAAGACTGTTCTATACATCAGTGTCTCTTTTGCTGTCTCGTACACTGGGTTATTGTTACCATCTTTCTAAATTCCATATATATGCGTTAGTATACTGTATTTATGTTTTTCCTTCTGGCTTACTTCACTCTGTATAATAGGCTCCAGTTTCATCCACCTCATTAGAACTGATTCAAATGTATTCTTTTAATGGCTGAGTAATACTCCATTGTGTATATGTACCACAGCTTTCTTATCCATTCATCTGCTGATGGACATCTAGGTTGCTTCCATGTCTTGGCTATTATAAACAGTGCTGCAATGAACATTGGGGTACACGTGTCTCTTTCCTTCTGGTTTCCTCAGTGTGTATGCCCAGCAGTGGGGTTGCTGGATCATAAGGCAGTTCTATTTCCAGTTTTTAAGGAATCTCCACACTGTTCTCCATAGTGGCTGTACTAGTTTGCATTCCCACCAACAGTGTAAAAGGGTTCCCTTTTCTCCACACCCTCTCCAGCATTTATTATTTGTAGACTTTTGGATCGCAGCCATTCTGACTGGTGTGAAATGGTACCTCATAGTGGTTTTGATTTGCATTTCTCTGATAATGAGTGATGTTGAGCATCTTTTCATGTGTTTGTTAGCCATCTGTATGTCTTTTTTGGAGAAATGTCTATCCGTACTTTTAATCTATATGCATCTTTATATTGAGAGTGGGTTTCTTCTAAACAACAAAGAGTTGGTCTTGTGTTTGGTCCACTCTGACAATCTATTTTAATTGATGCATTTATTTATTTATTTATTAAGATTTCTTTATGGACTATTTTTAAAGTCTTTATTGAATTTGTTACAATATTGCTTCCTTTATAGTCCAACTCTCACATCCATACATGACTACTGGAAAAACCACAGCCTTGACTAGATGGACCTTTGTTGGCAAAGTAATGTCTCTGCTTCTTAATATGCTGTCTAGGTTGGTCATAGCTTTTCTTCCAAGGAGCATCTTTTAATTTCATGGCTGCAGTCACCATCTGCAGTGACTTTGGAGCCCCCCAAAATAAAAGTCTGCCACTGTTTCCACTGTTTTCCCATGTATTTGCCATGAAGTGATGGGACCAGATGCCATGATCTTAGTTTTCTGAATGTTGAACTTTAAGCCAACTTTTTCACTCTCGTCTTTCACTTTCATCAAGAGGTTCTTTAGTTCTTCTTCGCTTTCTGCCATAAGGGTGGTGTCATCTGCATATCTGAGGTTATTGATATTTCTCCCGGCAATCTTGATTCCAGCTTGTGCTTCCTCCAGCCCAGCGTTTCTCATCATGTACTCTGCATATAAGTTAAATAAGCAGGGTGACAATATACAGCCCTGACATACTCCTTTTCCTATTTGGAACCAGTCTGTAGTGGGTTTTTTTCTCTCAACACTTTAAATATTTCAATCCACTCATTGTATGGTTTCTGAGAAGTCAGATATAATTCTTATCTTTGTTCTTCCATAGGTAAGGTATTCTTCTGACTTTTCAGCATTTTTTTTTAATCTTTTATTTTCTGTAGCTTGAAAGTAATATGCCGATGGGTAGTTTTTTTTTTTTTTTTTTTTACCATTTATCCTGCTTGGTGTTCTCTAAGCCTCCTGTCTGGGGTTTGGTGTATGACATGAATTTGGGGAAATTCTCAGCCATTATTATTGCTTTAAATATTTCTTCTGCATCCTTCTCCCTTTATTATCCTTCTTGTATCCATGTCAGATGTGTTGCACCTCTTGCAATAGTTTCACAGACCTATATTTTGCAGTCATTTGTTCTTTTTGCTTTTCTGTTTTTGTGAAGTCTATTGATATACCCTCTTGCCCATAGACACTTTCCTCAGCTGCGTCTAGTCTATTAATAAGCCTGTCGAAGGCATTTTAAAATTTCCTTTATCATTTTTTTCTATTATCTAGGATTTCTTTTTGGTTCTTTCTTAATATTTCCATCTCTCTGCCTACATTGCCCCTCTGTTCTTGCATTCTGTCTGCTTCATCCCTTAGGGCCAATGGCATATTAATTGTAGTAGTTTTAAATTCCCAGTCTGATAATTCCAAAATCTCTGCTGTATTTGGTTCTAATGCATATCTGATTCTTCGTATTATGTTTTTTGCCTTTTGGTGTGCCTTCTAATTTTTTATTGATAAGCTGGACACGACGTACCAGGTAAAAGGAATAGCTGTAAATAGACATCTAGGTATATGGTGGTGAGGTGTGGGAGAGGGGAGCGTTCTTTAGTCTTATGATTAGGTCTCAATCTTAAAGTTTATGCCTTTGGACTGCGAACTTTACAACTATTTGGATTTTTTTTTTCTATCCATGTAAGTGGGACAGAATAGCTAGAGTTGGCTGGAGCTTGGTATTCCCTTCTCCAGGTCAGTTAGGCTCATGAAAATACTCCAGCAGGTTAGGCTCTAGTTTACTAGTTTTCCCTGAGGGTGGGCCTTGTTAAGAATGAGTTCTTTGGCATCTTTCAACATGATTCCTTTTTCCTCCTGCCAGAAGCAAAAGGGGATTTTTCCTCCAATATTTACTATGGGAATGAGGTCAAACACCTGAAAGTTAATCTCACAATATTATGGCGCTACCTATAACTGGGTCCCTCTGGAGTTTTCAACCCTCTGAGTTGTCCACACAGAGTCTTTAGCAGTTTGCTGGCTACAGTTCAGGTTTTCCTAAACCAGCACCTGTTTCAGGGGTCGTTTCTGCTCATGAATCTCTGCTTCAGTAAAACATGACTCCCTCTGTTCACCTGACTCTCCAATCTTGGGGGCAGTGGTTTGCTCTGTGTTCTCCCCTCTCTTAGGGATCCAAGAAGACCTGTCGCTTTTTCAGTGTATTCAGACATTTACTTGTTAGGCCTGAATGTTGGCTACATACATGTAGAACTGGAAAACCAGAAGTCTCTATTTTTTCATAGTCTCAGTTTCATTCATTTCTGCTCATTTATTATTTCCTCCCTTCTGCTTGATTCTAGTCTTTTTTTTTTTTTTCTTTTCTGGCCACACCTCAAGGCTTATGGGATCTTAGTTCCTCAACCAGGAATTGAGCCTGGGCTCTTGGCAGTGAAAGCATGGAGTCCTAACCATTGGACTGCCAGGGCATTCCTTGCTTATTGTTTCTTAAGATGGAAGCTTACATAATTGATTTGAGATCTTTCTTCTCATCTATTATAACCTTTACAGGTTTCTCCTGTGGCTCAGCAGGTAAAGAATCCACCTGTAATGCAGGAGATACAGGAGTTGTGGGTTCGATCCCTGGGTTGGGAAGATCCACTGGAGGAGAGTATGGCAACCCACTTCAGTATTCTTGCCTGGAGAATCCTATGGACAGAGGTGCCTGGCAGGCTATAGTCCATGGGTCACAAAGAGTTGGATACCACTGAAGCAACTGAGCATACACACACATTACATTATAATGTGTAATATAAACATTACTGCTAAATATTCTAAGTATGTACAGTCTCCCACAAATTTTGATGTATTGTTTTCATTTCATTTGAGACATCTTTTAATTTCCCTTGTGACTTCCTTTTTGACACAAGAGTAATTTAATTTTAAAATATTTGGGGGATTTTCCAAATACTTTCCATTATTAATTTCTAGTTTTATTACATTGTGGTCAGAGAACATACTTGGTATGACTGCAGTTCCCTTAAATTTGTTGAGGTTTGTTTTATGCCCTGGAAAAAAGTCTTCCTTTATTAATGTTTCATATGCAGTTGGGGAAAAAAGGCTTTGAAACTAATTAAAACTTTTACCTGAATTTTTCTTAACCTCATTGTAAGGTGACTGGGGTCTTTCTGTGTGCCCTGCTATAGATGACCAGTACTTGTGTTCTATGTCCTGGGAAAAGGCCTGCTGCTGCTGCTGCTGCTGCTAAGTCGCTTCAGTCGTGTCCAACTCTGTGCGACCCCATAGACGGCAACCCACCAGACTCCCCCGTCCCTGGGATTCTCCACGCAAGAACACTGGAGTGGGTTGCCATTTCCTTCTCCATTGCATGAAAGTGAAAAGTGAAAGTGAAGTCGCTCAGTTGTGTCCAACCCTCAGCGACCCCATGGACTGCAGCCTACCAGGCTCCTCCGTCCATGGGATTTTCCAGGCAAGAGTACTGGAGTGGGGTGCCATTGCCTTCTCTGCAGATCTCTACAGCGAGGGGAAAAGAATTGAAAACATCCTTGCTTCTCGGTGCCAATACTTGAGCACCTGAATAAACAGTCCTGAGGCCACCTTACCTCTGGATCCTTTGCATGTGCAAGCATAGACTTTCTTATCATTTAAGCCAATATGGTTATTGGTGTTGAAAGCATCCTCACTGATACCTAAAAATAAATAATAGTTTTCTTCATATATAGATACATAATAAGTAATAATATTCTCTAAATATATGTAAATGCTATTGTGAATAACAAAATACAAATTCATTTTTAACATTATCAGAGTCAACGTAGCCCTCTGGCATAGCCTAATTTTCCAACCAGTTGATTCCAAAAGTACAAGTATCATGATATAAAACTCTACAAAATATTTGACCTTCAGAAGAGGTATTTATATCTTCAAGAGTTGAGAGTGACTCACGCAAATGTAAAGGCTCAAATGTACCTCCCTCATTGTGAAGACCACACAGACACCTAGTTTTCACAAGTACCATGAAGAGATTAAACATTCTCCGAAGAACACTAGACTCTGAGACTAATTTTGGTTTAAAATGGGCATGGTTCTAATATTAATATCATAAAATCTTGGAGCTCAAAGAGGTCTTAGAGATCAACCAACAATGATGCAAGTGAGAAAATTGATAATCAATAGACTGAATAAGTTGCTGAAGGTAATTAACGGTAGAGTCAGGACTAGGATACAGATCTTTTGTTTGCTTGTTCATGCTATGGCATTTGAGAAAGTTGTTTAAGATGCTTTTACCTATCCTAAATACTGAGGAACTTCAAGAATCACACCCAAATTTGTGGTCCAAATCTATGCTATTAAAATCCTGTGAAAGTTTTAACAATTCTCAGTTATGAGGTTAAACAGAATAATCCTGCTTTTGCTGACTTTTTCCACCCACTATTTTCTCTTGGAAGAAATGGGCTCAGATCTCCTTCATACTAACAGGTTATTTGAAAGGGCAGGATAATTAGTGTGGCATAAAGTCAAATATGTTGTATAAGGTAATGTTTTTGCCACTTACATTTATCAGACTGTATGCATTTCATCTATATTAAAATAACTGCATCAGGAAGAGTACCTGAAATGGGGTACTAAAATTTAATAATTTCTGATTATCTCAAATACTCCACCTCTCTGGAATAAAAGAACTTAATTAAACTTTTCAATGGCAAAAAGGTAAAGATCCAAGAAGCAGTCCTTCTTTTTCCCTAGAAGCAACAAGAAGCAACTTTAACTTCAATATAAGTATTTCATAATAATCCTATGTAACTTTCAAGAGTATTATGAGGTTCAAGAAGTAATCAGTTAACAATATATTACCATAACTTAAACAACATTTTTTTAAAATAACTTTTTTTTTTTTTTTTCGGGAAAAAGGAATTCGATTTTGCTGCAACATACTCTTATCTTGACACAGCCAAGATGATGATTTCACCAGGCAGATACTGTGAAGGCTACAAACTTCTGAATAAGCATAAAGGTAATTCATCTTCTCCAACACATTTAACAAATAACATTTTAATAGGTAGTTTTGAAAGGAAGTCACCAATCTAAACTGAAAACCTGGGGAAACAAACCCAGACTGAAAAGAAATATCCCAGTTGATGGCTTGCCACATCCATTTACTATATATAGAAGCCTTGCCAATATTCAAGGCTGTCTGCTTTCTTAGGGATAACTCATCGGTAGAGAGTAAGGTTCTTGGCACAGGAAAAGCACAAAAGGGGACTTTTCCTTTAAAGGGATAAAAATGTAGCAGGTATGTGACCTTTGAGTTTCCATTTTTGGTTTGTCTGGGTTAACTCAGACATCTGAGAAAGGGTTGAGTGAGTTAAGTTGTTTACATGAAACTTAATTTATTCAACCTACCTATGAAGATTTTTTAGGTGAGGAGCGAGACATGAATGGAAGACAGAAGAAAGAGGAGAGTTTTCTCTGATGCTCAGACAAAAGGGGCTGGGGGTGGTTCAGGGTGGGAGGGAACTTGCATTAGTTTCAAGATCTGATAAGTTAATACTCAAAGGGGGTTTTATCACAAAAGCTGGAAAGTCTGAAACAGAAAGTTAATTTCATTTGATCTCATACCACACAAAAGCTCCACAGTAATGATCTACTTGTACTCCTAGTTCTTACAGCCCATCAGATTGCCAGCTTTATCATCCCAGAATACCCTCAGGCTTGTTCTAGGGCCCAGAAAACTCATGGGAAGAGATGTAAAGATATCATTGGCTATTTTGCAAAATCAGTATAGTGTTAAGCCTGACAATAAAGCTAAAGAACCTAAGCTTCTTTAAACTACTTGGAGAGAAGATCTTACAGGTAGCCATGGATTTCCTCTCCCCATATAAAGGTGGAAACTGTTCTGCCACTCAGAGATCAGTACCCAGTTAGAGAAAGAAGAACACAAATCAGAAAAGCTAACCTCCCATGTGTGAGACTGGGGAAAACAATTTGATATCGATTGAACCTCAAGGGCCAACCTCAAGTTTAATGTCTATGGACACCATTCTGGCTGTTCTGCTTAATGAAACTGAGAGTCTGACTTGACCCTGTTCCCCTGCGGGGGGAGGGAGGGGGGGTACCTCTGGTCACTTGTCCTGTGTGTGTCTTCAGCATCTGCCCATTTTTTTTCTCTCTGTGTCTTGTAACAGTTGAATTTTCTTAAAATACTTTGTTTTTTTTTTTTAAGTCCTTGGAGAAATGGGCCGAGTTTTATCTTTTCACTGTATTCCTAATATTGAACACAGTGCCTGGAGTATAAGGGGCATTGAATAAAACTCCTTTCTCTCTCTCTCCCTCTCTTGCTCCTGATTAGTATTCACAACGACTCCTACTTACCTCCACAGATGCCCTGCTGCATTTAAACTCACCATGTTAAAAACCAGACTTGTTACTTCCCCTTCTCTCTCCTCAGTCATAGTCGTGATGGTCTACAGGGCAGGGTCTGTATCAGGCCACCTGTAACTATTCAGAAAATATTTACAATGGAATGAGGAATGAAACAAGGAAAAAGAGAACAGAAAACAAGTATGAGGGAAAAGTAGTAAAATAAAGATGGGGTTCATGAAGTTAACAAAGAAAATGAAAGAGGGAAGAGGAGAGGAGGACAGTGGATGGGATGATGATAAGTATATTTTAGATTGTTTTTCCTCAAATTGGAAGGGATTGGATGCATCTACAGCCCTCCACGGAAAAGTCAGAACACTTTTCCAGCTTAGTCCTCTTCCCTTCCAATGCTGTATTAACAGCTTCCAATTTGGGTTAGACTCTGAGACACATTCTGAGCGTGATGAGAGAAGTGACGGAGGGGCACGTTTCCATCTTTTAGCCATTCCTGTACATGCAGATGATAGGGGTGGTCGGGCCATTTTCCACTATGGAGCATGATTCTGTATACCAGCTGACAAAAATAGAAAAGGAGCTTGTTCCTAACCTCCTAGTTCTCAAGATGAAGCTCTGAAATGAAGCTCTGGGGTTGGGGTTCATTTGTTTTTCCCATGGGGAATGCTTCCCTATTTTCCCTTAAGTAGGTAAAGGGACAAGATCTTGCTTGCTCTTTGGTCCTGGAGTTTTTACAATCTTGTAACTTTTTGTGTGTTTTCTTTTTGGGTTCTGTTGCCAGCTTATTTTAAGTCTGATGCTCTAATCTCTTTGAATGATGACATGTCATAACTGTAACCCCAAGACATTTTCAGGTAAAGGCAAGATGCAGGCACTCCTTGATTTTATTTGTGGGAGGTACATTCTAGCCTACAGGGAAATGTGTAAGAAATATTCCGTCATTGTAAGGGGCTTGGTAAAATCATGCTGACATCAGGTAGTTTTGAAGGGTGCTTAGAGCTATGAAAAGAGCATTTTCCAGAAAAATTATTTGTTTTCAATAGTTGTTCCAAAAAGAGGCTTAAAGGACATCTGTGATTTTTCTTTTTGTTTAAACCAGTGAAAGCACCTGTCATAGCTTTCTTGGCAGGAAAGCCATGACAAATCTAGACAGTGTGTTGAAAAGCAGAGACATTACTCTGCCAACAAAGGTCCATGTAGTCAAGGCTATGGTCTTCCCAGCGGTCACATGTGGTTGTGAGAGCTGGTAAAAAAGGTGGAGCACTGAAGAATTGATGTCTTTGGACTGTGTGCTGCAGAAGACTCCTGAGAGTCCTTTTGGACAGCAAGAGGATCAAACAAGTCAATCTTAAGGGAAATCAACCCTGAATACTCATTGGAAAGACTGATGCTGAAGCTGAAACTCCAGTATTTTGGTTATTTTATGCGAACAACTGATTCATTGGAAAAGTCCCTCATGCTGGGAAAGATTGAGGGCAGAAGGAGAAAAGGGCATTAGAGAATGAGATGGCTGGATGGCATCACCAAAGCAATGGACATGAACTCGGGTGAACTTCGGGAGATGGTGAGGGACAGGGAAGCCTGGCATGCTGCAGTCCACAGGGTCACAAAAAGTTGGAAATTGGACAACTGAACAACAACATTTCTAAGGCAGCTGCCTTTACATGCTGAGTTTCAATCTGTACACCCCAGAGTTTTGGCATCCCTGGCAGAGGTTTTTCTATTGGAATAGAGAATTTCACTAACATATGAATGGGTAAGATGTTGTGAACTAACTCCTTCAGTCAGCAATGAAGCAGGATGTGAAAATCAAAGGTGGTCCCTTTCAGGTGAGACCCTGGCCCAGAAACTTCAAACATATTCTTTTTTGCAATCTTTTAAACAAAACAGTATGGGCACTCAGAGTTGCTTATTCACATGTTATAGACTGTATTAAGAATTTTCTGTAGGTTTCCAACATCAGTGAATACTGAAAACACAATTCAGCCTATTGCCTTCAGGTATGTTGCTCACAAGGCATTAGGCAACATTATTGATTAGGGCTCAGTACCTCCCCATACAACTCAAAAAGTTGTCCCCAAAATTTATTTATTTATTTATTTATTTTTTGTCCTAAAAATTTAGAGTTCAGAGCCAAGAGTTATTTTCATCTGAGAAGAACAGTGCATTCATTCTTAAGGCAGATGACATCCACCACACAGTAAATGAAATGAGCACACAGTTTATTTTTAGATGAATGTGATATTCCAGAGATCATTAACTCTGTGGATGGACCCTGTTTACCTTAGTGCAGTTTTAGTCACCTAAAGACAACGTGGAAAGATATTCCCATTTGAATGCAGAGTTCCAAAGAATAGCAAGGAGAGATAAGAAAGCTTCCCTCAGTGATCAGTGCAAAGAAATAGAGGAAAACAATAGAATGGGAAAGACTAGAGATCTTTTCAAGAAAATCAGAGATACCAAGGGAACATATCATGCAAAGATGGGCACAATAAAGGACAGAAATGGTATGGACCTAACAGAAGCAGAAGATATTAAGAAGAGGTGGCAAGAATACACAGAAGAACTATACAAAAAGATCTTCAGGACCCAGATAACCATTATGATGTGATCACTTACCTAGAGCCAGACATCCTGGAATGCGAAGTAAAGTGGGTCTTACAAGCAATGCTAGTGGAGGTGATGGAATTCCAGTTGAGCTATTTCAAATCCTAAAAGATGATGCTGTGAAAGTGCTGCACTCAATATACCAGCAAATTTGGAAAACTCAGCAGTGGCCACAGGACTGGAAAACGTCAGTTTTCATTCCAATCCCAAAGAAAGAAAATGCCAAAGAATGCTCAAACTACCCCACAGTTGCATTCATCTCACGTGCTAGCAAAGTAATGCTCAAGATTCTCCAAGTGAGGCTTCAACAGTAAATTGCCAACATCTGTTGCATCATCAAAAAAGCAAAAGAGTTCCAGAAGAACATCTACTTCTGCTTTATTGACTATGCCAAAGCATTTGACTATGTGGATCCCAACAAACTGTGGAAAATTCTGAAAGAGATGGGAATACCAGACCACCTGACCTGTCTCCTGAGAAATGTGTATGCAGGTCAAGAAGCAACAGTTAGAACTGGACATGGAACAATGGACTGGTTCCAAACTGGGAAAGGAGTATGTCAAGGCTGTATATTGTCACCCTGTTTGTTTAACTTACATGCAGAGTACATCATGCAAAATGCTGGGCTGGATGAAGCACAAGCTAGAATCAAGATTGCCGTGAGAAATATCAATAACATCAGATATGCAGATGACACCACCTTTATGGCAGAAAGTGAAGAACTAAAGAGCTTCTTGATGTAAGTGAAAGAAGAGAGTGAAAAAGTTGGCTTAAAACTCAACATTCCGAAAATTAAGATCATGGCATCTGGTCCCACCACTTCATGGCAAATAGATGGGGAAACAGTGACACACTTTATTTTTCTGGGCTCCAAAATCACTGCAGATGGTGACTGCAGCCATGAAATTAAAAGACATTCCTTGGAAGAAAAGCTATGATCAACCTAGACAGCATATTAAGAAGCAGAGACATTACTTTGCCAACAAAGGTCCGTCTAGTCAAAGCTATGTATGGATGTGAGAGTTGGACTATAAAGAAAGCTGAGTGCCAAAGAACTGATGTTTTTGAACTGTGGTGTTGGAGATGACTCTTGAGAGTCCCTTGGACTGCAAGGAGATCCAACCAGTCACTCCTGAAGGAAATCAGTCCTGAATATTCATTGGAAGGACTGATGCTGAAGCTGAAACTCCAATACTTTGGTCACCTGCTGTGATGAACTGACTCGTTGTAAAAGACCCTGATGCTGGGAAAAATTGAAGGCAGGGGGAGAAGGGGAAGACAGAGGATGAGATGGTTGGATGGCATGACCGACTCAATGGACTTGAATTTGAGCAGGCTCTCGGAGTTGGTGATGGACAGGGAACCCTGGTGTGCTGCAGTCCATGGGGTCGCAATGAGTTGGACACAACTAAGTGACTGAACTGAAATACATCTGAGAACCTTGCTCTTCCGAAAGCAGCTAATGGCATTCACTAGAGGACAGATTTGACCTCAGAATGGGGAAGCCTACTGGTATCTCAGTGACTTTCTCAGCCATACCTGAACCAACAGGTCATGATGTATCACTAGGTAAGAATTTTGTCAGTAAAGAAAGAGATGTCTATATATTTGCTGTTTCTAAATAAGATTTATGATCTGGTGGATAGAAACAACAAAGATGAGTAATAGAGGAAAAACATATAATTCATGATATTTTGAGAACTCACATAAGCTTCAAGTAAACAAATACTTGTTATACAATATAGGAGACAATCCAAATGAGCGAATGTAAAAAGGTCACCCTTGCTTTGCTGCACCTCAAATTCCGGTAACACACTGCTTGGTTGTAGTGGTTGAAGACACTATATTATTGAATAGGTAATTATCATCATGTTTGTAGGTATACAAGTAGGTAAAAAAGTGTTGAAAAATGGTTTTATTTTTCAAAAAGTTGAAAAATAAAATTATGGGGAATTCTAAATAATTCCCCATAATTCTCTCATTTTAATATTTCCCATGAAGAAAAATTTCATTAAACCTCAGGTCATTGCATATCAATCCAGTCCTTCCTGAAGTTCTAATTTAGAAAAATTAGTATTATAATGAGACTGTACCAGTGTAATTTTTGTATTATCTGATTTAAAATGTTAGTGAACCCATCCATCTCATGACAACAATGAGTTGCCTTGGATGTGATCTTTGACTTTCATTATTTCTATTTGGGTTTCATTTCTATCTGGGGATTGTGTTTATGTGACAAGTTTTTTGGTTGTTTCTGAACACCTGTGAGTACATCTGCTTTCTCTTCTTTCAGGAAATAATCAACACTTCTAGTATGTTGTTCTTTTCAATGACTAAAGAAGTGGATGTTTCTCTAATCCAGTATCCATAATTATATATCCAACAAAGTTCACTCTAAGGCCAAAATGCAGTCTTTAGATTTCCCCGTTGTCCTGCATACCTGCTAGAAGCTACCACAATACTGCTTATCCTTAGTAAACTAAGGCAGGAAAGAACAGTTCTCTTCCCTTCCTGGCATAATGTTAGTCATTTCTGAGGCTCTGCCCTGGGGAATGTAGAGGGAGAAGAAATCTGCTGTCCAGATCCTCTCCAGGTGAGTATGATTTATATTCATATGGTAACATGTACTAAGCTTTTTGAGACGACTGTGCCAGGAGCAAGAGCGTACACATCCTGTCCCAACTCTTGTGTTGATTCAGAGCGTGACTCAGTGAACCTCACTGTGGGGACTGAGGGTAGAATGGCCTATGGCAAGTCTTCCTTGAAACACTATAATAGAATCTTTCACCAGAATGTTGACACATCTAACTGCCAAGGACAAGTGGAAGGTAGGCTATCCCTAAAACTGTTGGCTATCCCTAATCCCAGTTGCCTGGGAAGCAACTTCTTTTGCCCAAGTTCTTAACCCTAAAGCCTTAACTTGAAATTACTTAATTCAAACCAATGGCTAATGGCATAAAAAGAAATTTACATCCTATCAGGGAAACAGTCAGCAAGGGGAAAGAATAATTATTACAGAAACTACATGTAGCTAAGAAACCAAATACCAACTTAAACTAAAATTAAATTTAAAATCCATTCAACTGTAGTGGTGGATATACTTCATTACACATTTGTCAAAGCTCATGGAATGTATACCCCAAAGAATGAACCCTCATGTAAACTGCAACTTTAATAATAATGTTTCAATACTCTTTCACCAATTGTAACAAATGCACCACACCAATGACACTAGCTACTAATAGAGGAAATTATGTTGTTGGTGGGAAGAGGAAGTGAGCAGGTATCTGAGATCTCTTTGTAATTTTTACTCAGTATCTCTGTAAACCTAAAAAGTGCTCTAAAAAATAAAGTCTATTCATACAAGGATTTAAAAAATTAAATATATATATATATATATATATAGTATTATACCTTCCTGGTGGCTCAGATGGTAAAGAGTCTGCTTGCAATGCTGGGGACCCAGGTACAATCCCTGATTCGGGAAGATCCCTTGGAGAAGGAAATGGCAACCCACTCTAGTATTTTGGCCTGGAAAATCCCATGGACAGATGAGCCTGGAAGGCTACAGTTCATGGGTTGCCAAGAGTCAAACATGACTGAGTGACTATCACACACATGTAGTATATAAAATGTAGCTAAGGTATGGAAGTGCTTGTTACCTTAAAACTAAGGATTTTTAAAAATTAAATAAATATATATATAGTATATAAAATGTAGCTAAGACATAGAAGTGCTTGTTACCTTAAAACTTAGGCTTTTCTTATAAATCCAACTGAGGTCTGGGTTACAGAAACCTTGGTAAGAGAGACTGGTATTCCTCATTTTTTTCTTAGTATTTCAGATTCCACTTCACAGCAATGAAGTCAACCCTTGAGATAAGCAGTTAGCAAAAATACAAATAATTAAAATTATAATCATGACACATCCTTGAATGTGAAACATTACTTGCAAAATGCAACTTGACTTGAACTGAAGTGTTTATCCAGGGCTTGCTTCAATAGTATGAGTCTATGTGGAGAAACCTAGACTTGGGTCCCAAAATTCACGCCATGTTCTTTGAGCCATTTTATCTTTGAATAATAAGATTTTCAAATACTTTTCTTCTATGCCTCTGGATAAACATGGTAGGCTCAGCAGGATAAACGTGCAAGAAGTAACCCTGCAGCCCCACCAAAAGATGAGGGCTGTTCAAGGCTACTCAGCAGACTGGCTTCCTGCAGTTCTCAGCAATCAGTCATGCCAGTCAATGCCTAGAAATGTGCAAGACTCACCTACTTGTCAAGAGTAAGCAACAGACAAGTTACTCTGAGACTCAGAGGAGTTCTGAGAGGAAGATGAGTCAAGATTTAATCATCGTGTTTTCCAAATTTGAGCACCCACCTATTCAATCATTAACTGTAAGCTTGACTGTTCTCTCCTCTTGAAGATGGCTGGTGAAGAGCACAGGCTAAAACAGGACATACTTCTTTGACATTTCCCGTTTCCTAATCCCAATCCTTGGGATATCCTCCTGTACAGTGACTCCAGGAGGTAGAGATGTACTTATTCATTCACAGCCTCTACCATAAGTAACAGAAATGTGTAACAGATCTTTTTCTTTTAAATTCTGTATCTGTAAGGCAGTGTTTCTCTAATATAAAAGAGACTTAGGAGATGAAGGGTTGGGTTCTCCTTGGATACTTTAGTAAAGTCTAAATTGTGCCCTAAAAACCAGGACTCTAGAGCTTCAGACAAGGGGATGCTGGCAATAACAGACCATGTGCTTCTGCAAGTGGTGGAGCAGGGGGATGCCATGGTGATTTGGGGATTTCATGCTTTTTGCAGAATAACATGAAATAAAATCACATTTAATTTTGGCACTAGGAGCAATAATATCAGCAAGAAAGTGACCAAACTACATGTTTACAAGTCTTTAAAAAACAATCATTTGTTAAATATTGAAGGAACACATAAAACAAATCAATTTACTGATGTTTCTTCTTAACATGAATTTTCTACCTATCCATCCTGTTATCTGTCATCCATTAACAGATGCTGAAGTTTTAAGATGAGTATACAGAAAAAAAAATTGTTTTAATTTTTCCTACATATTTAAAAATGATCACCCTAATTTTGATTTTACCTGTGAAACACCTCACACCAGCTCATAGAACACTAATGTTCTTTTGGAGCACAATTTGAGAAATTTTGGCTAAATGAAACAGATGAGAAAAGTTCCCTTATCAAGCATCTCTCTTGTGCTGCCCCTGCCACCTGCTTCCATCCTCAGCTTTCAAGTGGTGACTTCAGGTAATCACCACCTCCACTGCCAGCACTACCACCTCCATCCCTGTGTTCAGGGTTACTGTCTGCCACATTCCATACTAAGCACTTCATCTGCCTCACTAGATTTAATGGCATAGTTATTATTACCCCATTTTATATAGTATGAGGAAACACTTTTACTGAGAGCATGAGTTAACATGGATTATAAAGGCAGAGTTGAGATTTAAACCCTGGTATGTCTGACTCTACTATCCATTCTCTTTTTAACTGCTACCTATGCTTCCTTCATGACTCAATATACGGCAACAAGGGTGGAAAACAACAATCCATTGTATTTATAAGCCTGTCAATAAGCCCTTACATCAGGTGTTCAAAAGTTTCTCAGTCACAATCTATCACTATATTATTACCCAAGGTGTCTCTGTGTCCTGTAATTGGGTTTATATACTTACAGAATATATTTAACAGAATTAGTTACAAAAAAAAGATGTTGATTGAAAAGTAGGAAGGAAGATTATATCTGGATTGTTGTGAAGACAATAACATATAGCTCAAATATCATTTTTTCCCATGAAGCCTTCCTTGACTCAACCTTCTGGGAACTCCTTAAACACTTTCCCTGTACCCTTAGCATTTTATCTCCCAATTGAACCTCCCAAAGTCTGCTAAGTCTTTTGTGCAGGTGCTGGGGATACAGAGATCAAAGACACAGTCCTTGATCTCAAATTCTCATGATGATATCAGATTAGATCAGATCAGTCGCTCAGCCATGTCCGACTCTTTGCAACCCCATGAATCGCAGCATGCCAGGCCTCCCTGTCCATCACCAGCTCCTGGAGTTCACTGAGACTCACGTCCATCGAGTCAGTGATGCCATCCAGTCATCTCATCCTCTGTCATCCCCTTCTCCTCTTGCCCACAATCCCTCCCAGCATTAGAGTCTTTTCCAATGAGTCAACTCTTTGCATGAGGTGGCCAAAGTACTGGACTTTCAGCTTTAGCATCATTCCTTCCAAAGAAATCCCAGGGCTGATCTCTTTCAGAATGGATGGGTTGGATCTCCTTGCAGTCCAAGGGATTCTCAACAGTCTTCTCCAACACCACAGTTCAAAAGCATCAATTCTTCGGCGCTCAGCCTTCTTCATGGTCCAACTCTCACATCCATACATGACCACAGGAAAAACCATAGCCTTGACCAGACGAACCTTTTTTGGCAAAGTAATGTCTCTGCTTTTGAATATGCTATCTAGGTTGGTCATAACTTCCCTTCTAAGGAGTAAGCGTCTTTTAATTTCATGGCTGCAGTCACCATCTGCAGTGATTTTGGAGCCCAGAAAAATAAAGTCAGCCACTGTTTCCCCATCTATTTGCCATGAAGTGATGGGACCAGATGCCATGATCTTTGTTTTCTGAATGTTGAGCTTTAAGCCAACTTTTTCACTCTCCACTTTCACTTTCATCAAGAGGCTTTTGAGTTCCTCTTCACTTTCTGCCATAAGGGTGGTGTCACCTGCATATCTGAGGTTATTGATATTTCTCCCGGCAATCTTGATTCCAGCTTGTGCTTCTTCCAGTCCAGCGTTTCTCATGATGTACTCTGCATATAAGTTAAATAAGCAGGGTGACAATATACAGGCTTGACGTACTCCTTTTCCTATTTGGAACCAGTCTGTTGTTCCATGTCCAGTTCTAACTGTTGCTTCCTGACCTGCGCACAAATTTCTCAAGAGGCAGATCAGGTGGTCTGGTATTCCCATCTCTTTCAGAATTTTCCACAGTTTATTGTGATCCACATAGTCAAAGGCTTTGGCATAGTCAATAAAGCAGAATATGTATTATGAAACCTATTGGGTGCTGTAAAAGAGGAAAAGCATTTAACTTTAGCTAGATGACTTGGGCAGAGGAGAACATGGGTTAATGGGAAGTGAGACAGAAAGGAGATTTCGACTCTGATCCTAGTGAGGTGTGAGGAGAAATCAAACAGAAGGAGGTGCATATGTGTTCATAGGCATGCTTGTGTGCAAGCATACACACGTGCCTGTGTTTTCCAGGCAGAAGAACCAAGTTAGATGACAAGCAGGAGAGGAGCCTGGTCTGTTTTGGGAACTGCAAGCACGTGATTCAAGAAGGCTTGTGTACAGGGTATGTGCTGAGAAATGATACCAGCTCAAATTGGAAAGGTATGTTTGAGTGATTTAGTGAGGAATTTGGATTTTTATCCGGAAGAGGTTTGAGTGTCACTGGAAAACTTAAACATCTTTGGAACAATCGTCCTGGCAGTAATGTACAGAACAGATGGACCTGGTAAGTGAGATGCACAGAGAAAGCAGGGTGCAAGTCTAGGAGTCAGGGGATGTGCAGGCACCCAGGCTGGAGCTTGGGCAGCGCTACTGATGCTGAAGAGGAGTGAGACAAAATATATTTAGGCAAATAAAATGAATAAATGGGACAAAATACAAGCAATCTCAGTTTTTCAGATAAATAAAACTTACTTACCTTCTTCTGTTGTCCCTGAAACAACTCACATTTCTCTACTTTTTCCAGAGGTTGTACTATTGGTAAAAAGCTCTGCTGCTAAGTCGTTTCAGTCGTGTCCGACTCTGTGCGAGCCCATAGATGGCAGCCCAACAGACTTCCCCGTCCCTGGGATTCTCCAGGCAAGAACACTGGAGTGGGTTGCCATTTCCTTCTCCAATGCATGAAAGTGAAAAGTGAAAGTGAAGTCGCTCAGTCGTGTCTGACTCTTAGCGACCCCATGGACTGCAGCCTACCAGGCTCCTCCGTCCATGGGATTTTCCAGGCAAGAGTACTGGAGTGGGGTGCCATCGCCTTCTCCGAAAAAGCTCAGTTAGCAGAATGAATAGAATTAGCGTTCTTTGAAGCAGCCCAACATATATCCAGGCCACGCTTCAGCAATACAAAATGAGCTGTGAACTTCCAGATGTTCAAGCTGGTTTTAGAAAAGTTAGAGGAACCAGAGATCAAATTACCAACATCCGCTGGATCATTAAAAAAGCAAGAGAGTTCCAGAAAAACATCTATTTCTGCTTTATTGACTATGCCAAAGCCTTTGACTGTGCCGTTTCAGTTCAGTCATTCAATTATGTCCGACTCTTTGTGACCCCATGAATTGCAGCACGCCAGGCCTCCCTGTCTATCACCAACTCCCGGAGTTCACTCAGACTCATGTGCATCAAGTCGGTGATGCCATCCACCCATCTCATCCTCTGTCGTCCCCTTCTCCTCCTGCCCCCAATCCCTCCCAGCATCAGAGTCTTTTCCAATGAGTCAACTCTTCGCACGAGGTAGCCAAAGTATTGGAGTTTCAGCTTTAGCATCAGTCCTTTCAAAAAACACCCAGGGCTGATCTCCTTCAGAATGGACTGGTTGGATCTCCTTGCAGTCCAAGGGATTCTCAAGAGTCTTCTCCAACACCACAGTTCAAAAGCATCAATTTTTATGCTCTCAGCCTTCTTCACAGTCCAACTCTCACATCCATACATGACCACAGGAAAAACCATAGCCTTGACCAAACGAACCTTTGTTGGCAAAGTAATGTCTCTGCTTTTGAATATGCTATCTAGGTTGGTCATAACTTTCCTTCTAAGGAGTAAGTGTCTTTTAATTTCATGGCTGCAGTCATCATCTGCAGTGATTTTGGAGCCCAGAAAAATAAAGTCAGCCACTGTTTCCACTGTTTCCCCTGTTTCCCCATCTATTTGCCATGAAGTGATGGGACCAGATGCCATGATCTTCATTTTCTGAATGTTGAGCTTTAAGTCAACTTTTCACTCTCCTCTTTCACTTTCATCAAGAGGCTTTTCAGTTCCTCTTCACTTTCTGCCATAAGGGTGGTGTCATCTGCATATCTGAGGTTATTGATATTTCTCCTGGCAATCTTGATTCTAGCTTGTGCTTCTTCCAGCCCAGCGTTTCTCATGATGTACTCTGCATAGAAGTTAAATAAGCAGAGTGACAATATACAGCCTTGACGTACTCCTTTTCCTATTTGGAACCAGTCTGTTGTTCCATGTCCAGTTCTAACTGTTGCTTTCTGACCGCATACAGGTTTCTCAAGAGGATCACAATAAACTGTGGAAAATTCTGAAAGAGATGGGAATACCAGACTACCTGTCCTGCCTCTTGAGAAACCTGTAAGAGGAAAAGAGTTGTAAACATCAACGTATGTTATTTGTATTCAGTAAAACTTGTGTTCAAACAAAAATCCCAAATGCTTCCCCATTTTCCCCAATTTAAACTGACAACCCAAGATTATATCATATTTAGTACAGATGCAAGCAACCTCTCCTTCACAGTTTGTGACCACAGCCCATTTCACTTGCAATTCACTGCATACAGCAACAAAATCAGCAAAGAAAAGATTTGGAAGGCCAAAGAAGAATCAAGTAGGTGAGGTCTGTGGCTTAACAGCTTTACTAATTTAAAACTTCACCTATGGTAAAATGTGGCTTATCTCGCTTATAAGATACAATCAAGTTTAACATGATTATTAGAATATTATATCAGCCCTAAGAAAGTACATGTATATCTACTAAATTCATGTTTACATCATAAAACGTTAATCATAAAATCATGAACTTCCATATCCTTTTTAGTCAGTTATATCAAAGGCTCTTAAGAACACGAAGTATGCATTTCTCGTTAAGGAGGAAATCATGATTTTCTCAGAATTTCGCCCTAATTAAGTGGGCTCAGGTCTCATGGTGTTTGATCTGCTATTTGGATCTCAAAACCCAGGTTAAATCTGCAGAATAATTTGTAGTATGGAGGAAACAAGCCTGCTGCTGCTGCTGCTAAGTCGATTTAGTCGTGTCCGACTCTGTGCAACCCCATAGACGGCAGCCCACCAGGCTCCCCCGTCCCTGGGATTCTCTAGGCAAGAACACTGGAGTGGGTTGCCATTTCCTTCTCCAATGCATGAAAGTGAAAAGTGAAAGTGAAGTCGCTCAGTCGTGTCTGCCTCTTAGTGACCCCATGGACTGCAGCTTTCCAGGCTCCTCTGCCTGTAGGATTTTCCAGGCAAGAGTACTGGAGTGGGGTGCCATTCCCTTCTCGGGTAAACAAGCCTAGTAATCGGTAATCTGTTATAAAAATTGTGTTTTAAAATACAGAAGTTTTGTTTTGCTTTTTTTTTTAAGGGCAAGAAACACATAGTAAAAATATCTCACTCCCTTCCCTTTCTCCTTCCCTCTCCTCCTACATAATTCTTGGCAGTCAATTTTGAGCTCTTGAGGACAGCTTCAGTTACCAGCATAGTGGTCCAGAAGAGCTTCCTGTAATATTAGCTTGAGTATTGATTGAAAGGTGATGCATTTGCAAGGTCTGCCTTGAGAACTGCTAATTAGTACTTGTAAATGTCCAGTTTGAGTCTCAGAGGTATTCTCAATAGTCCACATGTAATTCTTACCAGTAGTCTTTCAACTGTGATAACATGCTACTTTCACTCCTTAAAATCAAGTGACTCCAGGTACTGGCTCACCACATCTTTCATATCATTGATATCCATGAACTTCTTTTTCTGAAATGGATTCTCTTCCCAGAGCTTACTTTGGGGACTTAATCCCATTCTGAGTGCAGAAGAATCTACCTAGATTGAGGGGAACAGTAAACCTGATTCTTTCAAACTATAAAAATGGAAAGTATTTATAGGGTTGTATTGGTGGGTAAAACTGGTTGATTGATTCATCCTAAAATCTAGTGACTGAAAATAAACTGCTATCCTTGTAGACAGTTATTAGAATGAAATAAAGTCAGGTTTACATACCTTCAAAACCTCAGGAAAATAGATTTGAGTGAAAATAATATGCACTGGGAAACTGCTTTTTTTTTTTTTTTAAAGAGGAGCATCTTGCCAAAGATTCAAACTCATTACTTTTGGGGTAGCTTAATTGCACAAGCTTTATGCTAATTATTGTTATATTAAAATATTTGGCAGCTTAACAAAAATCTTAAACTTGTACATGCACGTTCAAAATACCCTGTTTCAATGGCCCAGAGTCAGGCTACGAAAGCATTTCAGAGAATGCCAACCCGTAGTAATGTTGTTGTTGTTGTTTTTCCTTTAAAACTGTGCAGTTTATAATTTATAATTTCTTAGGAACTTGCTTAACAAATATGTACGTGATTAGTTGCTTACCCTCCAAAACCCAGCTCCATGTTCTTTGGTATCAAGGGATGCTTCCTGCCAAATGACAGGCTTGAAAGCCTGTCAAGAAAACCATCTTTGCTGGTGAGTGTTATTCCTGCACTTGGTATGAATTTCGCTCTCAGCACATCTTTGGCAGCATAAAGGTTGAGTTATCAATATCGAGCATTTATTAAAAAGGTACAGATTCACAAGTTATAAACAAGTATGAGGAACAGAGTAAAAACAGTACAATAGAGTACTGTGGAGTATTGACAAGAAATTAAGTAACTTTCTTAATGATTAAAAAGAAGATAAAAGTGGGAAAGTGGCTACAAAGAAAAGGATAATTTGACTCAGAATTCATAACTTACAAAAAGTGAAAAATAACTGAGATGATATATGTACTGGATAGCTGCTATAATAATAACCATAGTGACATACGGGGAAATTTTGGGAGGTGGAAAGTTGGGAAGAGTTTGAGCTAAAAGTGTACATTGTTGAATGAAAAGTATTACCTGTCTTAATCTTCTGTTAATAAAGTTTAAATAGCTGAATGAAGTCTTGGAGAACCGTGTGAGGGTGAATATAGGCTGTATTCTATGTTCTTTTTCCAAGATCCTATCTATGGGAGGGATATATTTTGACTACAAAATATAGTGATATCATTTGCTAAATGTGGGTCATCAACATCATCATTAAACTTCATACATTTTTTTTTGGAGAGCCACAGAAGTGTGATAGAGGTGGAGAGCTGGGTAATGTTGATATCACTGGCAAGCAGTGTAATTTAGACACAGTGTGGGGTTACTGAGCACTAGCCATGATTTTGGAGGTGGAAGGGAGAGGATCAAGGAAAGGAAGAGATGCTTTTGTCAAGTTGTCTTCCTCACCTTTGACCATGCTTCTCCAGGGTATCCTCCCTAGGGAGTCAGAACTCATGGTCAGAGGTTCTGGCATTCAGTGGGTTTCCTATTGCTCATAAACGTCCATGATGAAAATATAAGACATCTTATGTTGCCTTTGGGAGTGGTGGCAAAGGGATCAAGTTTTGGTTTAGCTCTTAGATCCTGAAAGAAAGTAAAAGTGTTACTCACTCAGTCATGTCTGACTCTTTGTGACCCCATGGACTGCAGCCCACCAGGCTCCTCTGTCCATGGAGTTCTCCAGGCAAAAATACTGGAGTGGATTGCCACATCCTTCTCCAGGGGATCTTACTGACCCAGGGATCGAACCTGGGTCTCCTGCATTGCAGGCAAATTATTTACTGTCTGAGCCACCAGGGAAGCCCTTAGATCCTGAGCTGGACCAGAAAATTCCTGGTTATACAATAATTCACAGATTTACTCTACTGCTATAGATGGTGCTAGTGGTAAAGAACCCGCCTACCAATGCTGGAGACAGGGGTTCCATCCCTGGGTCGGGAAGATCCCCTGGAGGAGGGCATGGCAACCCATTCCAGTATTCTTGCCTGGAGAATCCCATGGACAGAGGAGCCTAGTGGGCTACAGTCCACAGGGTCACAAAGAGTCGGACACAGCTGAAGCAACTTACCATGCATAATTACCATCAAAGTTTGCCAAGATGTGGAAGAGCAGAAGCCAAAAAGGTCAACAGTGTCCTAGAACATGGTAGAATCGTCTCTTAACTCCTTATTTTCCTGGTACTAATATACATTCTTAAGGCATCCCAGGAGGCTCAGTGGTAAAGAATCCACCTGCCAATGCAGGAGATACAGAAGATATGATTCAATCCCTGGGTCAAGAAGATCCCCTGTAGGAGGAAATGGCAACCCACTCCAGTGCTCTTACCTGGAAAATCCTGTGGACAGAGGAACCTGGTGGGCTACAGTTCATGGGGTCCCAAAGAGTTGGATACAACTTAGCCACTAAGCAATGGACATTCTTACTCCTTCATCTTAAAAAAGCATCACCAAAAAGAAATCTTTTATATTTTCAAGACCAAAACAGTAATAAGAGGTGAGAGTAGAAAACTGAGTTGACTTCTTTGTCGGCACTTCAAACAGATTTCAATACTGTGAAATTATCTTGGGAGTTGTTATCTCTCAAACTTCAGGTGGTTGAAGATGATTATAAGACATGTTTTGTTGCTTGAGGATTTGCTGACATCTATTGCCTTTTTTTCCCCTCTGAATAGATGTAGCAGTGACATTTCTGAGTTAATAAAGGATCTGAGAAAGATGTGGCCTTGAGCAATACTTTTATTACCATTACTTTTCCACAATCTAGCTCCTCTGCCACGACCCTCCCACTCACCCACACCCTACCCCCTTCCTCACAGTTATTAATCTAACCTGAATCACTCTATTCTTCTCCAAGAGAACACACCCCACTAATAGCAGTGAATCATAGACACTCTTACTTCTCTAGTCTCTAATGCACTTGACAAAATGCCAGATCTAATAGAATAAAAGGACAGGAACTTCATGTGAAAGGATCTCTTTAGGTTCTTATTCAGTATACTACCCTCAACATTAGTTACCAGATCAATTTTATGGTTGCCTGGTGGTGAACAGGTTTTTATCATTGACCCTCCACATATCTGTTTGCTTGAAGTAGTCATTCTACTCAGTGAGGCAACCATTCAGGCATGCCTAATATCTAATTCAAGGGCTCTTCCTTCTTGAAGTTGAAAATAAAATCCTCTCTTTTTAACCTGATGAAAAAATATTAAAGAGTTTACTCTCAAAGAACACCCTTTGGTAACAGTCTTCAATGGTCTCTATAAGCAAATTAATTAAACATTACAGAATTCCATTTAAGATATCTAAGCAATAGTGAAAAGAAATAGAATTAGTTTGTCAATTATTCAAAGGAAAATTTATGAGATAACAGCACACTAAAATACATCTTCTTCATCATGGATAGGTCTATAGGATAAGACTTGAATTCATGGCAGGAGAAACCTAGAGTTTTTTTAATCAATTTTTATTGGAGTATAGTTGCTTTGCAATGTTGTATTAGTTTCTGCTATATAGCAAAGTGAATCAGCTATATGTATACATATATTCCCTCTTTTTTGGATTTCCTTCCCACTTGGGTCACCAAAGAGCACTGGGTAGAGGGGTAGAGCTCCCTGTGCTATACAGTAGGTTCTCATTAGTTATCTATTTTATACATAGTAGTGTACATAGGTCAATTCCAATCTTCCAGTTCTTCCCACCCTCACCTCCCCTCTTGTAGCCATATGTCTGTTTTCTATGTCTGTGTCTCTAGTTCTGCTTTGTAAATAAGTTCATCTCTATAATTTTTCTAGATTCCACATATAAGCGACATTGTACAATATCTGTTTTTCTCTTTATGACTTACTTCACTCTGTATGACAGTCCCTAGAGGAGAGTCTTTCAACTTATATACCAGCATCATAAGAAATATTGAACGCTAGTTGAGAGAATTTAGTAGACCTTCTTGTGAGTGTTATACAGTTTAACTTGTTCTAATGCACTTTATAAATCAACTTAATCTCACCCAAGTGAATTTGAATTCTGGTTTTAAAAGTGTGTATTTATATATTAATTGTTAAAAAATACCTATGGATACTGTGTCTACACAATATGAACTTTGTTGTCAATAAGAAAAGTCAATGGAATGGAATCTAGATCATCTGGAGGTGACTGTTAAGATTATTAAAGTAATGTTAAAAATTAAAAAAAAATTAGTATAATAAAAATTTAAATTGTAGCTTAAAAGAGTGTGTGTGTATGTATGTGTGCTTTGCTGTACAGAGAGACAGAGAGACTATTCACTATTCTCCTTTTGCTATTAAAAAAGAAAAAACCCACATAAAGGTTTTTCGGTTTATGTCATTATCTCACCAACAATAATCATAGACAAGAATGGACAGAAGCATTTCACCACACCCTTATGAATAACAAAGTGGTGAACAGTAGCCTTGGGTATGAAATTTAAAAACACACAGAGAAAGCCTGCCTTAGGTTAATATTAATTACTATCATCACTGAATTCTATTGCTCAAATTGTTATTTATGGTGGAGTAGGATCCTTGCCTTCTGGTTCTCTAGGGCAGGATTTTTCCTTGCCTGAAGTTTGAATACAATGAAACATACTATGTTTGAAACATACTATGAAACATACAATGTCATGTGTGGGAAACAACTACTTACAGGCCAGTAAACTTCAGGCTCTGAAAGACATGGAAATGATTGCTAGGCCTTATCTAAAGATACAGTGAAAACTATAGAGGCTATATTCCAGATCCCTTACAGTAAATTGAGAGTGAAAGGTCTATTTACACTTTGGTATGTAATGGGAGTAAGTAAAATGCAAACTTGTGCATGGGAAAATCGTTCAGTTCTAACAACACTGGAAATCAGAGATGTAGGTCAACAAATGCACATTTCTGAAATACAGGTTCTTCTGAGTACTCCTGAAGTTCTTTGAAAATCTGGCCAAAACAATCCATTTAATATACAGGTTCATATACTAAGCAAGTCAGAACATTTGCTAGGCAAGATGTTTTCATTTATGGAGCCAGCAAAAACACAGTTCTAAGCTTAGGTTATAATGATAAAAGGGTTTTGGAGCAGCTGATCTTAGGGAATCATAAAAACAACCCAATGTTATGCCCCAAGGTGTAAAGAATATGCAGAGTGTGCATTGTGCGTCTAGTGTCAGGACAAATCACTCTGCTTTTTTCAGTGTAACTGATGCCAATGGATGCATAAAGGGAGAAATAAATGTACAGACTTGGATCTGTGGCTTAGCAAGCCAAAATCACAACTTCTCACTTTCATTTTGTAAATTCCTTGAGATTTATATAATTTTTGAAAATTTTAGAAGAATCATAATACATTATTTAACTATATGTGGCAGCTCCAAGTTTTCTGCTATTTATGGCTTACGTCCTACAAATCATTCCATCTTTTAAAAATCTGTGGCCTTTTGAGGGGAGATAAGGGATGGATGAAAGGATTATATGATGCATTCCTTTAGATCAATTAGAGAATGATGACTATACTGTAGTTCCTTATATAACAACTTTTGAGTGCTTCCTAGATATCTATTGCTGCTTTTCACTGCCTGTCCTGAATTCTCATTTAATTCTTCAAATCCTAGGATTGATACTATTATCCCCTCTTTATGGATGAGGAAGCTGAGACAGAGACACACTCCATTACAAACAACACAAAATAAAGGCGCTGGGATCTGAACCTAAGTAATTTGACTCCAACATTTATGTTCTTAATCACTGCATTAGGTGGTCTTCAAGTTCTGTGGATACATTCCACTGTTTAGCACTCAGTTATTCCTTCTGGGTCCTTGCTACTTCTAAGCCATTTATATCAGATATTAGTAAAAAGACAGTGCCAACGTTTAAAATGGCTATTCCTTAGAATTCAAAACACTGCCCCGCTAAAATTCCCAACTCCCACGTGACTCAGAAATTACTCAACTGTCTTTTCCCAAACTCAGTGCTCCACCCAATTAGTTCACTTTGTTGTTGCACAGCAACGGAACCTCGCTACACAGGAAACAAGGAAGGTTAGACCGAGGATGCCGCTGCCCAGTATTCAGCCAGGGTTTGGACCAACCTAATCTAAGTCATTGTTCTGCTTCCTGTATTGCACCCCAACGACTTTCCTTGGGCTACATTGTCTTTCAGATTTGACGAAAAGATTCGGAGCCAAGCTAAGAAATCTAAATTTTCAGGTAGATTAGCCAAAAGAAGGAAAAAAAAAAAAAAAAACGGCCCGTGGCGGGACCGCAGACTTTGAGGCAGCAGTCTAAAAGAAGCTCTACTGCATCCGCTGGGGTTCTTAGATTTCTAATGTGTCTGACTGTCAACGGGCCATTGACCCTTCTTTATGTAGTCTTTGCCTTTGGAGTTTACAAGCTGGAAATACAACACACAGCAGGCCCGGAGTCTCTGGGTCCCGTGGAGTCTGAAAAAAGGCCTTTGCTGTGGGGAGCGCGAAGAGATTGACGGGAGCCAGAACAGGAGGGGCATTCTCAGGCGTCCTTTAGAAACACAAAAACCAGGAAGCAGCAAAGGAAGGCGGTATTTTAAAAAAAAGGAGAGCGAGGAGAAGCCGCGAAGAAAAGCGCGCCCCTCATGGGAACCGTTAGTTGCTTTAAAGCTCTTCCCAACAAACGGCCGCGCGCACAGTGCCCCAACTCTCGGGCGCTGGACAGCTCAGAGCCGCGCGTCTCGGTCAACTGGGCCAATCACGCGTCTCGGCCCTTCCGTTTCTTCCCGCCCCCTTGCGGAGTCTTGAGAACGTGCGCGCGCGCAGTCCCGCCTCTCCGGGCGCTGGGCGAAGAGGAGCTGCGTGTCAATCAATCTGGCCAATCGCGCGTCTCTTCCTCTTCCCGCGCGGCCCGGCCTCTGAGACGCCGCCGCGGCTGGCGCGCTCTCTGTGCTGTCTGGGGATGGCTGAGGGAGGTACCGTGCGGGGTGTGGAGTGGGTGTCTGACAGTTGAACTTTTTCGGGGATCGGATGGGGATTTGAATACTGCTCCCTTTCCGCTGTCAAGGCACCTCTCAGCTCCACCTCAGGTTTTGGGTGTCCCGAGGGCTCGTGTGGGCCTTCTGTAGTGGCGGGAGGGGAGGAAGGGCTCCTCTGGTATTTTACCCTGTAGCCTTTGAGAAACTTCAGTCATTCCTTTTCACGGTCTCTTCGCTATTTAGTTGAAAACCATGCAGACAGGAGTAAACTTACCTGTGCTTGTGCTCCTTATTCCTCACCCCCGGGGGTCGTTAGTTTTAGGCACACAGCTTCTAGGAATTAGGGTAATGTAACAGGACTGATTATGTTTAAGTGGGATAATAGTGGGAAATAGAATGTGATCTATAATCAAGAGGAAGAGTAATCAATAGATAAAGGCATAAGATGAACTCAATTTAAAAACTAACCGACAAGCACTTTAAAGAAGTTATAAATATTTTTAAAAAAATTTTTAAAGAAAATATTGGGCTTCCCTTGTGGCTCAGCTGGTAAAGAATCTCCTGCAATGCGGGAGACCTGGGTTCAATCCCTGGGTTGGGAAGATCGCCTGGAGAAGGGACCGGCCACCCGCTCCAGTATTCTGGCCTGGAGAATGCCATAGACTGTATAGTCCATGGGGTCGCAAAGAGTCGGACACGACTGAGCGATTTTCACTTAAAGCACTAAAAGATTTCAATTACATTTTCCTTCATTGTGAAACTGGCTTAATGAGATTAAAGAATTCCTGACTGTTATTCTCCTCCCCCCACCCCCATATGGCAGGTTTTGAGACTTTTATCATTATTTTATCAGTCAGTAAAAACAAATGGAGAGTTCTTATCTGAGATGCTAGCTGGGTAACTTGTGATGAAAAAACTAGTAGTCACCATAATGACCAACAATCTAATTTAGAGAAGTAAACAGAAAATTGCACACAAAAAAGCAAGAATGAATCACAGCTAAGTGAAAGAAGGAAGTTACCTGGCTTGTTATATACAATAATTTGTTTAAAATTGAATATATAGAGGTGTGGGTGAATTTGATTTCTGTTTTGTGATTATTTTTTGTTTTTTAGAAGTAAAGCAAGATTTCAAGATGGAAAGTCCATCAAACTCGGCTTTGATGTTACCTAGCACTCCACAAGCTGGTGCCAATCCACCATCTCCCAATTCAAGTAGTTCAAGAAAACAAGTATGAAAATCTTAGTTCTTTCACTGGATGTATATTTCGAAGTATTGCAGTAATGGTGGTTTTAAGTCTACTGAACATTGTTAATAGTGTGTAGGTTAATAAGTTGGAGAAGGCAATGGCACCCCACTCCAGTACTCTTGCCTGGAAAATCCCATGGATGGAGGAGCCTAGTAGGCTGCAGTCCATGGGGTCGCACAGAGTCGGACACGACTGAAGTGACTTAGCAGCAGGTTAATAAGTACCATTTTTATTAACAAATCATTTTAGGTGTTTCCTTTTAGAAAATGTATTGGACCTTCCCCTTAGATTTTCATCCTGACTCAATTATTTTCATTTATTTTCAGTTCAGGTTATTACAGCATTCCAAACAAAAAGTTTGATGTCATGGAGGTCTTTGGTGGAAAGATCTTTTTCCTTAATTTGTAACTAAGCACCTAACCATATCAGGCTTGGACTAATTGCTGAACAAATGTTTGTGATTACTGAGATAAGTGTCTCAATGATATTTTAGAAGGGTGCTGGCTTAAAAAGAGAATAAAACTTAGTGGTGCTTCCAGAAATTGAAAGAAATTTTGTGATGGTTACTTTAGATATATGGAGACAGAAAGCCATCTAGTGGTGTCTACCACAGAAATTAGTCTTGATTCCTAGTAGACTTATTTATATCAAGAATGTTTTTCTTGACTGACATTATTAACGTTTGATGCATTTTTTTCAGCCTATGAGTGCAACCCTTAGAGAACGATTAAGGAAAACCAGATCTTCATTTAATTCCTGTTACAGTGTGGTAAAACGGCTTAAAGTAGAGAGTGAGGAAAATGATCAGACTTTTTCAGAGAAATCAGCACCTTCAACAGAAGAAAGCTGTTTGGAATTTCATGAAAATTTTAAACACATAGATAGTGAATTTGAAGAAAGTACATATTTGAAAGATACCTTCAAGAATATCAATGTTTGTGAATCTAAATCACTTGATACTGAGTCATGCAGTGATCTCCAAAATGACTTTATGAATGAGAATCTTGCCAAACATGAACTAAACAAAGAAAAAGCAAAATTGATGAAGCAGATTCAAGAGAAAGAAGATCTTCTTCGGAGGCTGAAGCTAGTCAAAATGTATAGATCAAAGGTGAGAAGAATTTCAGAGCCATTGCCTAATAATTTTTTTTGTTTGTTTTTAGATAAATGGTAGGAAAGTATTTCAAAAAGAAAATACAACTTTATTTTACAATACTGAGAGATAAGCCAATTACCAAGAGACCTGGCTTCCAACAACTTTAACTCAAATATAAGTCATAGATTAAGAAAAGAGGTCTTAAACACCAGGTATACATTTTTGAAAGCTCCGGCCCACATTTAATATTCAGTTGAAGCTTTTCTCTCTCGTTTCCATCCCATAGCAGTATTAGAAGTTTCAAATGTTAGCTGCAAATTGCAATAAGAATAGAAGCAACAGTGACAGTGAAGAGAAAAAGGCTAAAAATGGGCCACAGAGTACAATAAAAAGTATTTTTAGTAATGATTTTGTTATTAAATTATTACCAACCAATTATTAAGATGTTTCAAGCATTTTCTTTAAGAAAACAACAAAAATATAATAAATTTTAGATCTCGACCCAGGTAGGTTGAAGTAAATAGAATTTGGGCACTTGGAAGATGACCCTTATTTATCTGGATTATTCATTTATATTGTAATGGCTCTTTTCCAGTGTGTAATCAGTGATGGAATGCTATATCTTATTTGCTCTTTTGAATTTTTAGGATTTCTCTAAATACAACTACTTGAGTTTTATGAAATTGTGACACTGAAAAATATTAATTTGAATGTAATTTTTAAAGTATAGCTGTAGTAGAAAAAGTAGATATTTTTTAACCTATATTGTTACTTCTTTACATAGTTTTGCCTTATTTTTTTCTCTGAGGGTAAGATTTTTACTTAAAACCATTTTTCTTTTTTCCTGGGTAGACGTCCCATTCATGTCCAAATGTGTTACCCTTTAAACCTACTATTCATTGACTGATTTAACAACTTTCATTAAGTAAGTTAAAATAGGATGACATACATTTGTGCCTTTTTTTTGTTTCTGTTTCAGAATGACCTGTCTCAGTTACAATTGTTAATAGAGAAGTGGAGAAGCTGTAGCCAGCAGTTGCTTTATGAGTTGCAGTCAGCTATGTCTGAGGAGAACAAGAAACTAAGCCTTACTCAGCTGATAGACCATTATGGGTTAGATGATAAATTGCTACACTATAACAGAAATGAAGAAGAATTTATAGGTGTTTAATTCATAATTTTTTTCTCCAGAATATCTTTGTGAATGACAACTTAATTAAAAGATACTTATACATTTTAAAGGGAAGATATAAACCATTAGGGCTTGGAGAAAGGTATCCTGGTGAACCTGGATCAATTTAGGGCCTCTGTTATATATAAACAAGGTTCAAAAATGAAAATTTAGTGTTTTGAATAAATTTCCCGAAGAAAACTTGCCAGTTAAAGAAAGGTGAAAAAAAATTTTTTTAATTAAATCATGTTAAGATAATTTAGAGAATTGTGGAAGCGAGTTTTAATACATTATTTTATTTATTGTGGTAAAACGTTTTATTTTAAATGTTCACTAGTCCATCTAGTGAACGTCTAAACGTAAACTTGTCTAAAAATACTTGCCTCCCGTAAGTTTATGCCTCTGCCTTGTTTTCACCCATTTATCACATGTTTATCTGGATGGTATAGCAGGTATTTAAACTCATGTTCAAAATTATATTAATTTCTGTCTCTTCAAATTTGTCACTTGTATTCTGTATCTCATTTAGTGAAATGGTCATCTATTTTTTATAAAACCACATATGCTCATTTTCCCACTTCAAGGCATGGTATACAGCGTCTTTTATATTCATCTGCCTTTACAATCATACCTGTGAAAAAGGTTAAAGTTAGCATATCTATTCCATTAATAGGCTTCCCTGGTGGCCCAGCTGGTAAAGAATCTGCCTGCAATGCTGGAGACCTGGGTTCCATCCCTGGGTTGGGAAGATCCCCTGGAGAAGGGAATGGCTACCCACTCCAGTATTCTGGCCTAGAGAATTCCAGGGACTGTATAGTCCATGGGGTGGCAAAGAGTCAGGCACTACTGAGTGACTTTCACTTTTACTCCATTAACAGTGACTCAGCCAGAAACCCGCCGGTACCTAGTCTGTTATCCTGGCCATAGACAGACATATGACCCAATCTGGCCTAGTCCTTGAGAATCTGAAACTATAAAGAAAAGAAAGCCTGTCTCTTTGTGACTGGAGTGGTTGTATGTGAACTTGGAAGCAGAAAAGCTTGTGTGTTTAAGTGTGCCCTTAGAGGGAAAGGCAGAGAGAGAACTCTGTGAGTCAGTGGTTTCTTGGTTCAGTCTTCCTGAGGACTTTCTGGGGTTTTTGGGCCGTTTTAAGGGCTAACACAGCTTTGCTTGGGTTTTTTTGTTTTAGTTTCCCTCTACACCCAACCAAAAAAAAAAAAATCTTAAAAAAAAAAGTACTTCCCTACTACTTGGTAAATAGCTATTACCCTAAGCTTCCCCTTCCACTCCCAAGTGCTCCTTTTTTTCAATCCAGTCCTTCCCCATGAGCCAACAAACTATTGATGTTGGCATATCAGGACTCTGTTCTTGTATGCATTCTGTTAGTGCCCATGTAACTCACCCTTCCCCCTCCTCCCCCCAATTCTTACCTTCTAGACATTGCCATTGTCACCGGCTTCTGTGAATCCAAGAGGACTGGCCCAGTCCTCACATGGGCCTTCCCTGGCTCTAGTTTTCCCAGATGGGCATCCCTGGGAAGCTATGTTGACCAGCCTCCACTGCTTCTTACTGCTCAGCCTGAAGTCCTAAGTGGGGCTGGGGAAGTGGCTTCCCTGGTGATGGTGCTGGCATTTGACCGCAGCTGCCCCACTGCTGATTAGCACATCTGGAGTCACCCTCAGATGTCCACTTGGAAGAAGTACAGCATCAGTGAGACTCTGGTTTGGGAGAGTTGGGGAGGAGGTGGGGGTACAGTAAGGGGGATTTCTAAGGCATTGGCTGAGGGCTCCAGCAGCTCAGTGGGCATTTCTACAAGTGGAGGGAGATCATGGAGTATGGATGGGGATAATGGGAGAGTTTGGGGCCTAGGGATGCCCTTGAAGCAGTCCCCTTTTAAATAATTTGTTAATTTCACCTCCATTTAATAGGATATATATTTTTAAAGAACTAGTGAATAAGAACTATTTTTATCCATTAAGATGAAAACTAACACTTAGCACTTGCTTTGACCATATTTCTAAAAATATGTTAACTCATTTGAGTATTATAATTACCAAACACTCCAGTTTTAAAGACAAGGAAATTTTAAGATCAAGTGGTTATCCCAAGCAACCCAGCAACAGAGCTCATACTCTTAAGTCCTATCCTCAAAACCATGTTATGTTTGACCCAATTATATTACTACTTGATAAAATAGATAATATTTTAAAGGTCTATAAAAATATGAATATAACTGCTGTTAGTTCAGCAGAAGCTAAGAAGAATCAAGAGGGGATTGGGTTGCATGACCCATGTGACTTTCCAAAGCACCTACCAACACCCTCAAACCAGAAGATGCCTCCTGTTGAAAGTGCTGCTATGCTACTAGAATTCATCTTGGGGGCAAGAGACTCTTGTGAATTTCCATTCTATCTATGCCACAAAGATGAGGCATTTAAGCAAGGAGCATTGCAAGATCACTCAGGGTGGACATTAAGAAACAGAAACCACACAGGTTGTTTAAGACCCAGCAATCCACAGAGCACTGTGCAGTGATATTTGTGGCCTTGACTAGTAGCAAATGGAGGCTCCAACAGTTAATTTAGGTGACATGGAAATGTTACTAATGGACACTACCATGCTTAATCAGCCAAACTGACTAGGACTCATTCTAGGGCTAAGAAGGGGAGCTGTCAAAATGATGCTGACTCTTATTTTTCTTACTATTGCCACTAAACAGGTGATCACTGAACAGGTGATCAATTATGGTATATCCTGGCAGTTTTTAAAACTTCTAAACAATTTTTTTTCTAAATATAATATTTTATAATTGCTCTCTTGGCTTTACCTACACCAGTGTACACTGGATATGGTATTGCAGATTAAACTTAACAATTTACGAATTGCAGAACAATGAGACATTGATACCATTTGGAGATTTTGGTCAATGATCCCGCTGATTATCACCTTGGAATGCAGTCAGTCCATAGGCTATGGAAAGGCAAAGCAGTTTTCTGAACAGTTAATCTCATTACTTATCATCATCTACATGAATAAAGTGAGAAACTATTTCATGGAAATATAAGAATTCCTATCACCAAATTCCTTCGCTTGTGGCTGTGTTTCTCCACACCAAACAATTCTCAAACACCATGTGGATGTCCTATAATATAGTTCAACTCAATTCTGACACATCTGGAGATAGCATTGGATTCCACAAGATAAGGTCTCAGTCCCATAAGACTGCCCTCCACTTTAGATGTCAACTGAAAGCCCAGATTGTCAACTCTGCTTCTGACCCACTGGCAATAAATAGGTTCCTGAGACTCCTTCCTTGGGCTCAACTAATTTGCTAGAATGGCTCACAAAACTCAGAGAAACATTTACCAAATTACCATATAAAAGGATCTGACTCAGGAACCTCCAGATGGAAGAAATGCATAAGGCAAGGTATGGGAAAAGACTCAGAGCTTACTTGCTCTCAGCACTCTCTCCAAACCCTGTCCTTGTAGGATTTTATGGAGACCTCCATTACATAGGCATGATCGATTAAATGACTGGTCGTTGGTGATCAATTCAATTTCCAGTTCCTTTCCCTTCCCTGGAGGTGGGTGGGAGGGTGGGTAGGTGGATTGGAGGTTGGGACACAGCGTTAGTTCGGGCAACCAGCCCCCATCCTTACGTGCAGTCCAAAAGTCACCTCATTAACAAGACACCTGTACCTCTCTCATCACTTAGGAAATTCCAAGTGTGTCTCTGTGCCAGGAATGGGGTCGAAGACCAAATATATATTTCTTATAAATCACAATATCACAAAATGAGAAAACGTGTTTTTTCTGTTTACTAAACTGTTGGGTGGGACACAAAGTTAAGTTCTGTTGTAATAAATATGAGATAAAGATGATTATGTCTAGAATGCTTACGTAGAAAATATCTTGTAATTTACAAATGATTTAGGGCTTGGTAAAAGTAAACCACTTTGTTCACATTGACAGCAGAGGGAATAATCTTTAACATTCTATGATTTTTTTTCCAATTATAGAGAAATGCTTACAGAAGAAAATGGGAAATACAGAAAAATATAAAAGATAAAAATCATAATCTCATAATGTTTCTGGTAATTCTATAAAATTAGAAATGGCAGTAGTGGCTAAGAATAATTTTTTGTCTTTAAGACTGTCTATACTACTACTGTGAAAATATTTTTAATTAATAAAATAGATCTTGAATATTCTGAGATAAAATCTTATTCATTCTTGAATAAAAATAATTCATGTTATTTTAGACATTTATTCATGCAGGACAAACATTTTTATAATGATTAAGACTAAAATCAAACAATTTGCTATCAAAAATATGACACTAAGAGAAGATTCTACTTAAGTTTTCTGATATAAGAGAAATCATTTTAACCAAATGAAATTATTTTTAAAATGATTGATTTGATCTTACATTTTCCACAGTATTTTTACATTTGAACAAGAGCAGGAAATGTTTTCATTCTTAATCTTTCAACTTCAGCCTGTAGTATTGAAATCTGATCAGCTTGTTGTTTTGAAATTTTTGTTAACTTTTGTTGTCTCATCATGTTTTCGTATCGTTCTTTGGCAATCTTTTCACAGGTCAGTTTAGACCCTATCCCCAAAATGAAGAAGGAATTAGTTGAATTATTATCTACATTTTAAAATACAGAAACAGCACTCTGAAATAGTTAAACATATGGAACAAATACTGGTAGTTTTATAACCACTGTACAGATTTTAGGAATTCTGATTACTTTTAAACAAACTGACAGTTAATTAAAGAAAAAAAATCTTACCCATTGCATTACAGATGTCTTTTCTCTCTGAGACAGCCACCAGCTCTTCTCGTAAATTGCAACTTAGGGTATAATTTGCTATATCTTTTTGATTGCTGTACCTTCTCAGTTTTTTAAGCAGCTTTTTGCAGTTCTCCACATTTTTTTTGTGGGTCTGAAATTTTTGTTCCCAGGACATCCCACAAAAATAATTTTGAAAGAAAATATTTTATAAAGATATTATTCTTAAAATTTAAATACATTGTCATTATTAAGATATCTTACCACCATACCCCTAGTGCTTAGCATAATGCCCACACACAGTAGGTACTTAAATTATTTGTTGAAAGATAGAATGGTCTGTTAATACACATTTTAGAAGAAACTTTATATATTCTTAGAAATGAGAGATTTTAAGAACACAGCCTGGAGAATACTTTGTTTCCATCTTATATATGTTAAACACTCAAAACTGAGTGCTCAGGCAGTTAGGGTAAAACAAAGCCTTTACAATGGCTAGGAAAAACTGTCAACACTTCTACTACATAAAATCATAACCGAATGTGAAACAGGAAATTGACCTACACTCCAGTAGCCCCAAAGGATGTTGAAGTGCTTCACAACCTAAATGTCCATTAACAGATGAATGGATGAAGATGTGGTACATATATATAATGGAATATTACTCAGTCATTAAAAAGAATGAAATAATGACATTTGCAGCAATATGAACAGACCTGGAGATTATCATACTAAGTGAAGTAAGTCAGACAAAGACATATATGATCTTGTTTACACCTGGAATCTAAAGAAAATGATACAAATAGACTTATTTACAAAACAGAAACATACAGATTTAGAGGACAAACTTATGGTTACAGAGCTGGGGAAGGGTGGGGGGGGGAAACAGAATGGAAGGTTGGGATTGAGATATACACAGTTCTATATTTAAAATAGATAACCAACAAGTGAAGTCGCTCAGTTGTGTCCAACTCTTTGTGACCCCATGGACTGTAGCCTGCCAGGCTCCTTCGTCCATGGAATTTTCCAGACTAGAATAATGGAGTGGGTTGCCATTTCCTTCTCCAGGGGATCTTCCCAACCCAGGGATTGAACCCAGGTCTTCTGCATTGCAGGCAGACTCTTTACCATCTGAGCCACCAAGGAAAGCAAGAGGATAACCAACAAGGACCTACTGTATAGCACAAGAAACTTCGCTTAGTATTCTGTAATAACCTAAATGGGAAAAGAACTTGAAAAAGAATGGATACATGTATATGTATAACTGAATCACTTTGCTGTACACCTGAAACTAACACCATTATTCATCAACAATACTCCAATATAAAATTAAAATATTTTTTAAAGTCCTTCAGGCTATCACAATGGTTATGGTTGCAAAGACACTATTTAGGGACCTCTAATTACATCCATCCTAAAGGAAATCAGTCCTGAATGTTCACTGGAAGAACCAATGTTGAAGCTGAAACTCCAATACTTTGGCCACCTGATACAAAGAACTGACTCATTTGAAAAGACCCCGATGCTGGGAAAGTTTGAAGGCAGGAGGAGAAGGGGAGGACAGAGGAAGAGATGGTTAGATGGCATCACCGACTCAATGGACATGAGTTTGAGTAAACTCTGGGAGTTGGTGATGGATAGTGAGGCCTGGCGTGCTGCAGTCCATGGGGTTGCAGAGTCGGACATGAATGAGCAACCGAACTGAATTACATCCTGAATATCATTATAAAAGACCAAGTTTTTATAGGTTCTATTTGGATTCATGGTTTGAAAACTATTACTTTGTTCATATCATTCACAAATACTGGAAATATAATGATCAATATCTTTGATTCCTACCTTATCTAAAACAGCAATAGTCTGCTCCATTATTCCAATCTGAATGGCAATCAGAGTCTCATAGTTTGGTTCATTTAGGTACTTTGAGAGGAAAAAAAGAAACCACAAAGTAAGTATATTTTTCTCTATTTCTTCCAAGAGATAATTTTGTAAAGATTATCTTAGTTTTGGAAGTTATGTTTCTCATAAAAAATATCTATCCAAGTGAGGATTGACTTGACTTTGTGCCATAATCTTTACTCATGTTCAGTTACTGATGCATTCACCTATATACTAATAACTACCAATGCCTAGTTTATTTTCTCATTCATTCATTTATTCAACTCACCAGATATTTACTGTGTTTTATTTGACAGTGTCTCATGAGTTCCATATTAACAATATCCTACTAATAGTTAAAGATACTGAGGGAGATAACAAAGATAGATAACATGACCTAGACATCAAGAAGAAGAGAGTAAGTAATATGATACACTGCCAGAAGATACATAAGTGACATGCACATTAAAAGGTGGTTTGAGATGGGCTATGATTTCTCTGAGCTTGGGAAATCAAAAGGCTTTATGGATTAGGTGGCATTTAAACCAGACCTTCAAAAGTAGATTCGGGATGTGAAAAAAATTGAGGAAAAATATTCCAGGTAGAAGAACCAGTATTGCAAAGGCACAGAGGTAGAATCCTAGAAAATATAATCAGTTTGGTTTGAAAATACTGGTGTGTAAAAGACTAACAGGGGAAATGAATTTGAGAAAGATTGAAGGACACTCAACACCACTTAAGAACTTGAAAATTCATTGGCCAGGTAAGAAGAGGAAGTTTAAAATAGAGCAGAGTAGGAATGTTAGAGCTGAATAGAAATGTGAATCTATAGATGAGATAGAGAAAAACCCAAAGTCAAGAGACTTGTTAGAAGATTGTTATAAAATACTAGAAACCATTGAAAAGGAAGAACTGAAGCAAGGTAAAGGCTAGGGGCCCAAAGAATGAGGGGATAAATGGATACACTAGGCAAGGCTTGGAAGACAAGGGAAGCAGAGGAATCAGAGGACAGCAACTTTAACCCCAAGTGAATGGCTGAAAGAATAGAAATAAGCAAAATAAGAAGAGGTGCTGTTGGGAGATCACACAGAAATAATGCTTGAGAAAGGTCAGGTTCAGAGAAGTGAGACTGGAATTGAATTGGAATCCAGAAAGCTTGGATGAGTCTTAGGAGTGATCATGGAAGTTAGAAAAAGAGAAGTCATCAAAGGAGAGGACACGGAAAGAAACACAGAGCTGAGGGCAGAATCTTAATCACTATACTTAAGAGGTAGAAACAAAAGAGAAATCAGGAAAAGAGGCAGAGTGATTTGACATGTTGGAAGAAATACAGGAGAAAGGAGGGATGATCAAAGCCAAAACAACAGGCAATATTAAAAATGAAGATGGACCTCCCAGGAAGTCCAGTGGTTAAAACTCTGCTTCCACTGTGGGGGGCGAGGGAGTTTGTGGGGAAATGTACATATGATCCCTGGTTGGGGAATTAAGATCTCACATGCTCCTGGCCAGAAAGAAAAAAAAAAAAAAAGAGACAGAGGGAATGAAGATGGTCAATGTCAAATACTACAGGGATGGTGATGATTGGGAAAGGGATCACTAGATTTGACATTTAGGAAATTCCTGGTGAACTGCAAGATAGAACTATACTACTGACTGGGTCACAAAGAACCAGAGGCAGCAAATGTAAACTACAGAAGAAACAGACAGAATCCAGAGTCACATTATGAAATACTATGCATAGGACATGCTTGACATCACAGAGCATCTTATTAAATATTGGTTGAATGAGTGAATACTTTAATGACTGAAATTAAAATTATATAGTGGGGCACAGGGAGAACTTACCTTTTGACGATCTCTTGAAAAAAACAGCATCTGAATATCCCAAGCCTTCTGATTTAGATCTTCCATTTCCATCTCCATCTTCTTATGTTCCCACTCAATCTGAAATATTCCTTTATGGACTTCTTTACTTTCCATCATGCTAGCAACTTTCTTTTGTCCTTGAGTCTTAAAAAAAAAATCACACACACAACTGGCATTCGTATTAACATTCTGCATTCAGAATAGTTGAAGCTGAATGCTTTTCTTAGAAAACACTTGGAATGCAGAGATAATTCTATCTTCTTTTAAAAATGTAGCAGACATTAAAAATTACTTCACGGGCACAATCTGATCATGATATAAAGCAAGATAGTTACTAAACAGAAAGGATTATAAGATAATTTGGCATAGCCAGTTTACTTTTATGTCAATGATTAGGCAGGAATTCCTTCTGCCATCATCAATCTGTACATGTTTGTACCCCTATTCTCCCCTGCTTCTTGACACTAAAGATAAAGGACTGTAGTTTAATGCACTAGGCACAACAGTATCTGGTTGGTAGCTAGTGAGAAAACAAGAGAATTGAATAGGTTAAATATAATATTTAATCATTTGGATGTTCTATACTTCACTTCAAATGGACTACATGAAGTTCAGTAATATTTTCATATTTTCATGTTCCCCCAGATTGCTAACAGTGAAACTACTAAGATTCTAAAATAAATTTGCATGTGAGTTTCATCAGTTAACATTTTATATTTTTCCTTTCTTCTCCTTAGAGAACTTAGCTTTTTCAAGATCATTAGACTATGGACTACTTCTCTTTGTAAAAAGTAGTATGGAGAAGGAAATGGCAACCCACTCCAGTATTCTTGCCTGGAGAATCCCATGGACGGAGGATCCTGGTAGGCTACAGTCCATGGGGTCACTAAGAGTTAGACAGGACTGAGCGACTTCACTTTCACTTTTCACTTTCATGCATTGGAGAAGGAAATGGCAACCCCCTCCAGTGTTCTTGCCTGGAGAATCCCAGGGACGGGGGAGCCTGTTGGGCTGCCGTCTGTGGGGTCGCACAGAGTCGGACACGACTGAAGCAGCAGCAGCAGCAGCAGTCTTTAAAAAGACTACTACTCTTTTTAAAAATTATTTTTATCTTTTGATCACTGCTTGGCCTCAATTCCTCGAATTTCTCACTTTCAATGATATTTTCTCTGTTTGCTCAGCCACCCAGCTCCCATGAACATACCCTTGATCTTGTCAACACCAGATCCCAAATCTTAAGGTCAAACATTTCTCTGCAGCAGTATCTCTCAAATGGGCAAAACATTGCCCCACCAGCGGACATTCAACTACATTGGGAGGCATTTTGGCTGACACAACTGGAAGGGGAGGCATTGCTACGAGCATCTAGTAGGTGGAGGCCAGGGGTGCTTCTAAACTCCACACAATACACAGCACATGAGCTCTCTCCAGCAAATAACCATCCAGCTCAAAAGTCAATAGTGCTGAGGTTGAGAAACACTTCTGTCAAACTACTACATCTCCTCTCTGCTTTCCTTTCAATTTTTTCATAAGATTTATTAATAGTCCTGGTCTCAACTTCCTCACTTCATATTATTTCTTCAGCCATCGCCATTTGAGCTCCTGAACCAACACTCCGAGTGTTGAGAACCATGCTCTTGTCAAGTAATTGATATAGTGCATGGTTCCCTCTTCCATGGAACTGTTTATTTCATGGTTTTTAAGTATATAGAAGATCAATATGGAAATAAAGGATTTGAACAAGACCTAAGAGACATACACAGAATGCCTCACTCAGTACCAGCAGAATATACACTATTCTGTATTCTCAAATACAGACCATATGTTTAGCCATAAAATGAATCCAAATACATTTTAAAAGATGAAAATCATACAAAGTGTCTGATCTGACTACAAAGGAATGAAACTAGAAATCAATAACAGAAAGAAAACCTGAATATTTGCAAATATGTGGAGATTCAATCATATATTATTAAATATTCAATGGGGTCAAAGAAGAAATCATAAGCAGTATTAGAAAATACTTTTAAATGAATGTAAGTGAAAATAGAACATACCAGAACTTACATAAATCCTTCTCAAACACTTAAGAAAAAAATTGAAAAGAAGGGAATACATCTGAACATTTTATGAGGGCAATATTTCCCTGTTATCAAATCCAGAAAAAGACACCACAATAAGAGAAAATTGTAAGTCGATATCCTTGATGAATATGGATGCAAGAATCCGGGACAAAATATATTAGCAAGCCAAAGTCAAGAATACATTAAAAGGATCATACACACACACACACACACACCCCTAGACATATGTTCAGACTTCTGAAAATCAAAGATAAAGAGAAAATCTCAAAGGCAGACACACTATATTAAGAGGTACAAAGATTAAAAAGATACAGTAGGCATCTTATCAGAAGTTCTGTAAGCCAGAAGAAGATGAACAACTTTAAAGTGAAAAGACAGAGAGAGAGAGAGTCTGTCAATCCAGGGAAACCAGTAAAATATCTTTCAGTAATAGAGGTGAACCAAAGACAATTTCAGACAAAGGAAAACAGATTTCATTACCAGCAGACAATTCAGTTAAAAGTTCTTTAAGCAGAAGGTATATAATACAAAACAGAAACTTCAATCCACACAAAGAAAGATCTCTTGAAATGGTGAAATTGAAGGGAAATAGAAAATCATTTTTTCTTTATTTTTAATCACTCTAAAAGACAACTGACTGCTTAAAGGAACAAGAGTAATGCAATATGGGTTACGAGCAAGTAATACATGTAACAACATTAACACATAATTTCCAAATAGCCCCAAATTCCCAAATATTTGGAAATTAAATAACATACTTCTAAATAATCCATAGTAACTTCTAATAGAAAGTTACATGGGGAATTAGATAATATTTTAAATGGAAAGAAAATAAAAATACAAACTATCAAAATGTGTAGAGTGTAGCTAAAATAGTGCTTAGAAGGAAATTTTTAACATTAGATGTTTATATTAAAAAACAAGCAAGATCTGAAATTAATTATCTAAGCTTATCAAACATCATTAGGTGAGGAAATTGACTCTAACAAAATGATGGTATAGTAGAATGAACATTTAACTCCATGGTCTTGAACTTCTTTTTACCTTAAAATTATTTGGGAAGCTTTTAGAAAATATATCCATGTCTAGATGTGGGGCCTGGACACACGTGTAAACTTCTTCAGGGTAGGAATCACCTACTGACTCAACTGAATGATTTCCCATAGAAATGGGGGAACATGAAAAATATTTGGCACAGCAGGTGACATGTTTTTTTCTTTTTAAAAAATGCTAATTACCCGAATCACAGAATTCAAGTCTTCAATTATGATCTTGTTGATGAGGATTGCATCAGAATAATCCAGCATTAACTGGAAATTCTCCAGTTCTACCTGTCCTTGTTTAAGGAGGATTTGGATCGTCAAATTCAACTGGAATTTCACTTTCTCTTCCTGTAATCTAAATTGAAAAAGACTTCAAATTAAGTAGTTGTGACATATTTATATTCCAAATTTCACCTATAATTTGATATATACATTCAATAAAATATGTATGATATAAAATTCAAAATTAATTTTCCTTAAGCTGAAAGGAAACACACTGGAGATTAATGTGGAAAATATTTTTCCAATGACAAGCTGTCCTAGAGATCTCTGTGATACTTCTTTTCTTGAGGATATGGAATTACACTTGGGCTATTTACAGAATGGTATGCACAGAAACACATTCATAAAGTTTTACTTCATGATTAAGAAAAGATTAATATGCTTTTGAACGTAAGTGGAAAAAAATCAGAGACACTACCAAATAACAAATCTCTTTAGGTAGATTTGTTCTGACTTCATGTATTGATCTCTGATATTATATTAACAATGTTTAATCTGCATGCTACTTATCAAATCTATTTTTAGGTAATCCATATACTTGCTTATCACCTAGATCTGAAAATGATGTTTAATGATGAACTTGGAGACATCAGAGAAGTATTTATCAATGTGGCTATAAATACGGCCAAAAGTGAAGTAAGGACAGAGGACAGTATCTTAGTCACTCAGGAAAATGCAACAAGCTCCCCTGAAGAAAAATACTAGCTTATGAGGCATACAGATGGAAATTTCTTGGATATCTGCCTAAATTTCCACACTGTTTTGCTTGTGTGGCTTGAGCCTAAAAGTACTTACTAGCAGAAACATATTCTTTGTATTTTTATGTGGAAGGAGATTAAAATAAAAGCCTTTCCCCAAACTTACATGTTTGTTAAGTAAGTCACAGGGATGTAAGGTATACCATAGGGAATATAAATATAGTCAATAATATTATCAGAATTTTGTATGATGACAAATGCTAACGAGGCTTATCATGGAGATCACTGAGTAACGTATAGCAATATCAGATCACTATTGGTGCATCTGAAACTAATATAAGTAAATCATAATTCAAATTCTAAAAAGGAAAAACATTGAAAAGTAAAAAAAAAAACAAAAAAAAAACTTGATGGTTTGCAGTAAGAACAGGGAGCATGAAAGTAAATTTCATTCTGAAATAAGGTCTTACATAACAAAATGCACTTTCTCCAAGAGAAGCTATAAAGCATGAATAGGTGAAGTCAGTGCCAGCTGTAAACCCGTGAGTCAGCACTCTCCCCCCATGATAACACAACTTAATTTAGCCCTAGCTTATATTTTGAAAACATGAACGTGAATGAAAGGTTCAAATTACAGGATGAGCTCATGGAACACTTTTTCAATTTCATGTTGCACCTTCTCATCATCCTCAGTTCTTCTCCGGAGGAAAGCCACCATTTCTATTAAGCCAGCAGCTTTCTGCTTTACCTGAAGAAATCAAACCACAAACATCTCAGAACATATGGAGCTTTAGAAATAAAAGCAAACTAATTTTAAAGAACTTGAGAAATATACATCTTTTAACTTTATTACAAAACTTAAGTCCAACTTTCTAATAAATTAGTAAAAATTTAAATCCCTGCCATTATGTAATACAAGAAACTTGAAACTTACATGGCACATCCCATGAATAATTAGAAAAGTATCCCCCAAAAGTGTCAAAATTGCTTCTCATTGAAAGACAATAGGCATGCAGCTAGGATTTTTCTTATATCTTATCATCTTAGACAAAATTTTACAGTCATAGATACTTCAACAAAAATATGACAGCCTCGCACATGTGGCACCCAATTTAGGGAATCGGGGGGAGTGGAGGCAGGGTGTGGTCAAGAAGCAACAAGAGGAAGGAGTCTTTTCCCAATTAAACACACTCGCAAATTGCTACTGTTTTTTTACATTAACAAAACATTCTAGCAAAACTATAAACTTTGTTCTGGGTGGTTCTGGTGAAATATAATTCTAGTCTATGCAAAAAGAGATGAACACTACTCAAGACCAGAGCAGACAGAAGTTGTGTCTATAACAGTGTTGTCCTAGAGAAACGTCATGTGAGCAATCAATGCCAGCTGCATACATAATTTTAAATTTTGTAGGAGCCACATTACAAAAGTGAAATGAAACAGGTGAAATTAACTTTACTCTTTTATTTAACACAATATATCCAAAACATTATCATTTCAACCTGTAAAGAATATAAAAAATATTGGGACATTTTCCATTCTTTTTTTCATACTAAATCTTCTAACTCTGCCCATATTTTCCAATAACTGCATGTCTCAATTAGAACTGTCCACATTTATTTCGCATAAAAAATAACCATGTGTGGCTAATGGCCATCATTTTGGATAGTGGGTCTACAAGTAGGCCTGTACTTAGCCCTCAATCGGACCAAGGTTAATATTTTATTTCTTTATAATTATTATTAATATTACTAACTGCTACCTTAATGGGAAACCTAAATAATTAGCTTTTCTAGAAGGACTGACCACCATAAACTATATATTTGATACTAGGATACTAAGTGAAATGAAATACAATAGAATGATAAAATGTTATATACTTTCTGTTCATTTTCCACTTTTGCTCTTCTGGTCATGCAGAAATGTTCCCAGACAGAGGTGTCCAAGCCTTCTGGCATATTATTAGTACTGTCCAAGTCATCCATGGCTTTCATTAACTGGGCAAAGGCATCCTTATTCAATTTCCCAGATCCTGGTCGCTCTCCAAAAGGCACAAGACTGGTCGTTTCTGCATGTATTTTGTGTTTGTGAATCCTGGTATTATCAATAAAAGCCCATCAACGTTTCATATTTTCACATACAAAACAATCACTGTTAAATAATATAACCTTTAGCAGAGGTGTGACACTGCATGGCACTTCCCTGTGGTTAGTGGGTGGATTACTCCAAAGAGAAAAGCACCTGCTGGGGCCTTTCGACATCTTTGGGATCCTCAGACATGACTGTAAGTGGACGACAGATGTCCCCCAACTGCAATCAGCACTGTAAGCGTTAACTGCACAAGAAAATGTCTCCCTTCTGGGCATTTTAAGCAGGCAAGTAAATGCCTGAGAGAAGTGCGGATGTTCCCTGGTTCTGGCCCACACGTCCTCTACTGATGTCTTTGTTGCAGGTGAATAGCCTGGAATGTGTTCAGCTATGCGTGCACCTGGAGAAGTGCCTCTTTTTTATCTACATTATGGACTGGTTTTGTCTGCCGGGCTGCAGCTGGGAAGAGAAGGGTACTGAGACTTGTGCCAGCACTTACCCTCAAGGCACCTCACAATGTGCTGTGAAGTTACTATAGTTACCCTCCTTTTCTAGAAGGAAGTGAGTCTCTGAGAGAAGTGACTGACCAAGGCCACAGGTCTGAAAGGTGTGGAGTTAGTATTTAAAGCTAATGCTGCTGGACAATACAGCTTATTCTTTTTCCACTACTGCCTTTCGATAGGTCTCACTTCTTTCTTCATAGGCATATATAACTCACTCCTTTAAAAACAGGGAAACCAAGATACAAGGTTTGTTCTAGGCTGAATTTCTCAGGTTGCATATAATCTGTCAAAAGTGAGAGAATCAGTCTGTATCTTAGACACAGATAAGCCTTTGTGACAAACTCCGTGATTCCTACATTACGTTTGATTAAAAATTACGGAAATCTGTATAGGTAAAAATTTGGAAATTTGTGAAATTAATTGTTTGGTACTCTCAAGTATCAAAATCAGATATTTCAGAATTATGTTGATAATGGTTATTGTCAGGCATTCATACTGGCATTTTTCAAACTTTGTCTTGAACACAATCACATGAGATGCTCTGAGGAAAGGGTCTGGAAAACACTTCCTACTCTATTTCTCACGTGGGATGCAAAGACTACAGAAAGTTCTGAAATGTTCTTCAGCAAAGAAAATTATATATCTTTTTCAACCCTGTATTTCCTTAAACTTATTTTGTCCTGGAAGCCTTTTATGTGTAATTCCAATTGACACCACAAGGGATGCATACGTGTTAGAACACATCTTGGGAAAAACAGTTTATAAATCTGTCTGCTATCTATATCTTGTCAGGAACGACTTTCATGTATAAAACAGAACCTATAATAGCACTATGATTACCTAGACACTTAATTTTTTTTTTTCATTAACTTTTTTTTTTTTTTTTTTGCCACTCTGTTTCATCTATTTCTCACTGATAACACTTTTTTATTATACTAATTTAAAGCAAATTCAGCACATCATTTGGTTTTACCCAAAATATGTTTTCTCATACAGATAAAGCATAGAATATTTTTAAAGAAAAAAAAAGAATGTGTTTATATACATTACATTTTTTTTTTTATCTCTGAAAAGGAATTTGTGTAATTTTTGTTTTTTTGTTTTTTTTCCCCTTGTTAGTGTCCAGTTTAATGAGTTTAACAAACACACACAGTTGGGGAGCCACCATCATAATCAATATATCGAATAGTTCACCTCCTCAAAAAAATAAAACTGTCTTGTATTTTTTTTTTTTCTAAATAATGAAGTCATCAGTCTTCATTGTACTGTTAAGATATAATAATCTTTAAAAAACTGAGTTAAGATAAAAATACTTGGACATTTTCATGTAAATGATGTTACACTGAATATTATGAAATAATTTGGAGAAAAAGCTAAAATCTAATAACAATTTTTTTTTCTCAGAAACATGATAGCAAAGGAGAAACAAACCTTGGTCGGCGTTTAAAAAGTTTGTAGAGTATATCCACCTGATGACTGGGAATTTCAGAAAATTCCTTTTTAAAGCTGCGATCCAGAACCTAAAGAAAAACATATCATTCCCAGGATTGCAACTTTGTTCAGAAGGCTTTTATCTGTGAAAATACTCTTTAAAATATTAATTGTATCACTTTGATTTTTAAAAATCCATGAATATTTGGTTTATAACATAGACTTGTTAAAGGGTGACCACTCACTGTGCAAGGATTTCACAAAGATTTACCTTAAAGAAGAAGCACCTCAGTAAACTAAAAATATTATTTCATGTAAGAAGTCTTAGAAACCACTTAGAACTGAAGTGAAGTGAAAGTGAAGTGTTAGTCACTCAGTAGTGTCCAACTCTTTGCAGCCCTATAGACTGTAGCCTTCCAGGCTCCTCTGTCCTTGGGATTCTCCAGGCAAGAACACCAGTGTGGGTTGCCATTCCCTTCTCTAGGAAATCTTCTTGACCCAGGGTTTGAACCCAGGTCTCCTGCATTGCAGGCAGATTCTTTACTGTCTGAGCCACTAGGGTTTTATTTAGAACTGAAGTTTCACAAAATAATATTTATAAAACAGACAAGGTACCTCTATTTTGTTACATTCCATTCTATTCTTCTGTTTGCTTTTCTATCCTAGTCTTTTCCATTTATAAATCTGCTGGTCATAGCCTACTTAATTGATTTCATAACCAGCTAAGGGGGATTGCAACCTGAAGTTTGAAAGGCTCTGAAGTCTAGATGAGCTCTCTCTTTTTTTGTGCAAGAGAAAGTTTAAACCAGAGCAAAGTTTACAAACATTTATTTTACACAATGATTTTTAGAAATACACAATGGCATAGAATGGAGTTTACCCATAACTGAGAATTACAGTAGGAGAAAATGCTATGAGAAGATTAGATTGTATCCCTTTTAATCTTTCCCAAATCCAGGCAGCAGCAATGCTATCACACTGGGAAGTGACTGAGGCAACAGCTCTCACTTTGTCTTCCGCCAGTAAGTTGTCATAGTGTTCCTTGTACGTATCCAGGTCTTCTCTAGACTTCCGGATGGCCTCTGTGGTCTGGTTCTAGAATAACATCAGAAATAGAAGATTGGAACTGGAGAGTTTTCAGGATAAATACAAATATTGAGCATACTAAAAAGAACAAGGAATTCCCTGCTGCTGCTGCTAAGTCGCTTCAGTTGTGTCCGACTCTGTGTGACCCCATAGACGGCAGCCCACCAGGCTCCCCCGTCCCTGGGATTCTCCAACCAAGAACACTGGAGTGGGATGCCATTTCCTTCTCCAATGCATGAAAGTGAAAAGTGAAAGTGAAGTCGCTCAGTCATGTCTGACTCTTCGCAACCCCATGGACTACAGCCCACCAGGCTCCTCTGTCCATGGGATTTTCAAGCAAGAGTACTGGAGTGGGGTGCCATTGCCTTCTCCAGGGAATTCCCTAGTACAAGATTAATGTGAATTGAAGTATCAATTACAGATAACATTCATAGAAGAAAGTAAACCCACTGGAGGCTTTGAAAGGACAAACATCCAATCACCTGTTTCAAAGTGTAGCCAGCTCTGTACACGAGTGTGTAAGTGACCAGGGAGCATACTACACCCTTGGCAGAGCAGTGTGGGTGATGAAATTGCACAGGCTTGGGAGTCATGTGGGCCTGGGTTCTGAGAGACTGGATACATATTAGTAAATGGAGGATGGCCAGGCCATATATAAAAATAGAACTGGAGGCCCGGCTGGCGGAGATACCCGAGACCGCCATATTGAATAAGCAACCCGGCCTCTGAAGGGGTCGGTGTATAAAAAAAAAAAAAAAAAAATAGAACTGACTCACAGTCTGCAACCAGCCAGGAATTGAAACCACAACCTCTGCTGTGATTGGCCCCTAAACTGTCAGAACTTGGTCAATAACTTTCAGCTTTCCTAATTTTTGCCATCACTTTCAACTGAGGACCAACCAGGGAAAGCCAAATCTGCTTCCCAAACCAAACACATAGGTAGCCCAGGTTCTAATTAACTTGCCCCAGGCTTCTCCATGCCAACAACTCTTAATCAGGATACAGCTGAAGCCCTTTCTTATTTTCATTAAATGGCTTTCTCATCCCCCAGCCTGCCTTTGCGTGTCTGGCAAACACAAGTGAATGTCATATGATACTTTAAATCATTCTTTCATAAATATCATTTATTAATACTATTAATAAAACCTGACATCTTTTGAAAATTATGTGACAAGCATTTTGTATTCATTGTATCTTTCATGAAACATATCTATTAGCATTTTAAAAAATATTACAGCTTTTCATTCTATAAGCTAACCCATTACTTACATATTTAGTGAAACAGAGTGCCAAATGGCCCAGAAAGAACAATACACCCTAGACAAGAGCTTGAAAATAGCTTTAATGGTTATGTCTTGTCCAAGGTCCCATAGCCAGTCAGTGGTTAAAAGTCCCAGACAGGCAGCCAAGGAACACACACACGTTTGAGAAGGAATGTAGAAAGAAAGAAGGGGCCAGGCAGGAGTGTGGACTCTTGTCAAGTGGGAGCAATTGGTCAGAAACTGCTGATACTCAGATATCAGACACTGTATTTACCCTCTCCTCCTGCTTCCTTGCAAGGTAGTTGTTCAGGAATGTTTCTCTGGAGCTTATTTCTTCATCCAACAGCAAAGAGAAAATAAGGTTGTTTATTTTCAATTCCTCCTGTAGAAATATTTTAAAAGGGGAAAAACAATCAATGTGCCCACCTGGGAAAGGATTTTCTATTGAGGGTCACAGACTTGGCACTCACCAAGCAAGTTTATGACACACGAGAAAGAGAAATTCTTTTCAAGGAAAAGGGAATATAAACTTGTAATAACTACTCAGTTGTTTTTACCTTTTTTCAATTTTCATCGCAAGATAAAACATATACATAGGAAAACACATAAAACAAATATATAGTTTAATGAGTTATTATTAAGACAAAACACCACTGTAATCACCACTCAATTCAAGAACTGGAGCTTAGCCACAGCCCTTCCATGTGCCCCCATCCTCATCTCAACTCCAATAATAACCATTGTCTTGAGTTTTGCAGTAATCACTTCCTTGTGTTTCTTTACAGTATTATTACCCAAATACGCATCTTCTGGGTATGACTGTATAACTTGTCTGTTGGAAAAACTGTCACATTTTGAAAGCCTATTATTATCCACAGGTTCTCTTTCAGCCCTTTCTTTCCCTCACATTTATTTGTAGTTATCTGTAGTTTCACCTAGTCTGAGTTTTGCTCACTGCTCACTTATGGTGAGTTCAACAGAGTCCTTTACCCCATGTGTTTCTTGAAAATTTGCAGCTGGGTCAGGGGACAGATCAGATCTGTGTCTTAAAAGACCATAGGGGACATGGTGTTTTTTGATCAGGAAACAGGTAGTGTCAAATTGTCTTTCTTTCTGAGACGTTAGCAGCTGTAGGTCTCAGTGCTTAGGTTCATTAATCCTTTGAGAGCTGCAAAATGGTGATACTGTATTTCTAGCATTCCTTCTTCACTTATTAATTGAAATCCTTTCATAAAGGCATGCTTCTCCCTATCTGCTATTTGGTTACCTGGCAGTGTAGTTCATACAGAAAAGCAGAGTAAATTCCTGACGCTTTCTCTTTATTAGTTTTTAGATAATAAACTGGAGAAGGCAGTGGCAACCCACTCCAGTACTCTTGCTGGAAAATCCCATGGACGGGGGAGCCCGATAGGCTGCAGTCCACGGGGTCGCTAAGAGTCGGACACAACTGAGCAATTTCACTTTCACTTTCATGCATTGGAGAAGGAAATGGCAACCCACTCCAGTATTTTTGCCTGGAGAGTACCAGGGACGGAGGAGCCTGGTGGGCTGCTGTCTATGGGCTCGCACAGAGTCGGCCACGACTGAAGCGACTTAGCAGCAGCAGCAGCAGCAAATAAACTGGTTGTTATCCTTTGAAGGCATTTTTAAAACATCACAAATTCATTAACCTAATAAATTTGATAGGCTTCAATTAATTGCAATTGTTATCATTGTTGAATCTTAAATTGTCCCATTTAGGGGATCTTCTAAAGTGGACTCCTTTTGATAGTAGCCTTTAATAATTTCCTCATTGTCTTGTATGAAAATCTTCCCTGGTGGCTCAGATGGTAAAGCATCTGCCTAGAATGCGGGAGACCCGGGTTCAATTCCTGGGTCGGAAAGATTTCCTGGAGAAGGAAATGGCACCCCACTCCAGTATTTTTGCCTGGAAAAACCCATGGATGGAGGAGCCTGATAGGCTATAGTCCATGGGGTCACAAAGGGTCAGACACGACTGAGTGACTTCACTTATATGAAAGGATGTTTTAAATATGTCTTTTAAAAATAACAGCTTTAATAAGATGTGTTTCACAATCCATACAATTCGGTTCTTTAAAGTCTGTAGTTCAGTGGTTTTTAAACTTATATTCTCAGTTGTGCGACCAACACCACAATTTTAGAGTATTTCAGCACTTTAAAAAAAAAATCCGTTAGCAGTCATTTCGCATTTCTCCCCACACCTTCCAGAGGTCTTCCTGCCTCCACCCCAAGGCAACTGCTAATTAACTTTGTCTCTATGGATTTGCCTCTTCTGGACATTTCATATAAATAGAATCACTCAACATGTGGCCCAGAGTGTCTGGCTTCATTCACTCAGCATGCTTTCCAGGTTCATTCATGTGGTAGAATGTATTAGTACTTTTTATTGTTGAATAATATGCCATTACATGAATAAACAACATTTTATTTATTCATTTCACAGTTGGACATTTGGGTTATTTCCACTTTGGGGCCATTATGATTAATGCACTCCTATGACTAATGCTGGAGCACTCATTCTCAATCTCCCCCACCAACTACTATATGCACACATTCCCTCCCTCCTGGGCCTGTGACCATGTTCTTCTCTCTGTGGCCACAACTCCTGAGGAACAGCCCGTCTCCCATGGCTACAGGTCTTACTGGGTCCTGGGAATAGTGCCCTTCCCTTGCCTCTTTAGCTCTAGTCATGATACTGGCTTCCCATTACCTCTAGTCTCTGGGAGTTTCACCACTCTTTGCTGTTTCCCTTAACCCTGCCCATACCTCAGTTAGGAGTCCCTGCATTCCCTCTCTTAAATGTAACCCTTTCAGGGTATTTTTCCTGTTGGGACCCTGACAATACAGATACTGTCCAGGAGCTTCCTTAACTCCTCTCATCTTTCTTGGTTGATCCCCTTTGCTTTGGTGAGATTCATCTTCCATTAACTTGCAGAGAATGGGTGCTCAAAAATTTTTGAGACCTTGCATTTCTCAAAATATCATTACTCTCTTTTTACATTCAATTAATAGTTTGGTCTGACATAGAATCTGTTAGGAATAATTTTCCCTCAGAATTTAAAGGCTTCATTCTTCGTCTTCTTGTTTTTAAGTTATTGTATACTTCATTTACATTCTTACTGCTGAATCAAAGTAAGTCAGATTTTTCATCTGATTTTTTGGGGCATGTAGACTATTTGGTCATTCCACATATAGGATGAGCCCAACCCTTTGCCAGTTGCTGGAAATATAAGGATGAACAAGAGAGACTCAGTCCCTACCCTCATGGAGCTTAGTCTTGGGAGCATTAAAAAGTAACTCAATAAATTAAAATTCAGTTGTACTAAGTGATAGAAAGTAAAAGAACAGAATATATAACAGGAAGATCTAACCTAGTTGGGACCTGACAGATGCGTAAATATAGTGCAGGAAGCAAAGAGGTTGGAAGACAGTATTATTGGCAGAGTTGGGAGCAAGGAGGTGGTGTGAACCAGGTGGCAGAGAGTGGAACATGGCAAGTGAGGGGGCGGGTGGTACAGATGAGGCTGGAACAGGATGCAGGGCCAGCAGGTCAGGGCCTTCCTGCCAGACAGGGTGCTGGTCTTTATCCTAAGAAGAGTGAAAGGCCTTGGAGGCTCCTTAAAAGAATGTCATATAAGTGAGGCTTTTATTTACCTGGTTGACAACCATCTCTGCCTTCACTCTCCTTTCAAAGAGTCTTTTCAAATGTTCATCAAAATTCTGTGTGCCTTCTTGAATAGAATTTTGAAGTTTCTTCATTTCTGTTTCTAAAGACTAAAAGGAATCAGCAGCAAAGTTAACATGTTGGAACATCAGATGTTCCTAGGGAGTGATTGTTTACATTTTGCCAAAAGGAAGGGGCAGGTGGAGGGCAGGCCTTGTGAGGTGTTCTGGGCTTCCCCTTCAGCCACAGATGTTACTCCTGGGTCTGTTATATTGTCTCTCTACTTTTACATATGTTTGACATTTTCCATAATACAAAGGTTTTGTTTTTTTTTTAAATAAACCTACAAAGGAGTCTTTTTTCTTTTGTAAATATAAGAGATGTATACAACACCTAAGACTACAGCATGCATCTACGGGAAAATCCAGTAGAGAGGGGCAAACTGGTGCTGCAGGGAAATGGGGGCGAGGGTTGGAGCGACAGCATTAAGCAGATGGATGGGACGGGACCCAGCGCATGGAGTGGAACACGAGGCGTGGGTGGCTACAAGGCCATTTTACCCACAAGGAACAGAAAGGGAGGAAGGATATATGGATTCAAGGCGGGTGGGTGGTAGATGTGGTGGGAGAAAGGTAAGGAAAATCTCTTCTAGTTGCTCCTCTTCTCTGAGCGAAACCAAGGGGAGAGTTGAGGGTCAGGTGTCCGAAGTCCGAGGACAGAGGAGAGCACACGGCATGATCCTCTAGGATCTTGCCACTTAAAGTGTAGACTACCGACCAGCAGCAGCAGCTGAACCGTGTGGTTGCTCAACAGAAATGGAGAATCTCAGGGGGCTTCTCTGTCCTCAGGATGAAAAAATCTGAATCTGTATTTTAAAAAAGATCCACCAGGTTAAACCAGGGGGAAACTGAAAGCTGCGGGGGATAGCATCGTTGAGCAGCTTTAAGAACCCAATAAAGACTAAGGTCATCAGAGTGAAACCATGGAGCATTTTTTCTTTTCTTTTTTTTAATGATCTCACAGTGATTTAATTTTTTAATTTTTCTTAATACTATGAGTGTGAACTATTATTTTTATTCTTTAAAATAGCTAACATGGGGTCATTTCCTGAGTTTGGGGGCAATGCTAAGAAAACTACAGGTATTGCCTTCTTGCATTCCCACAACAGTACAGAAGGAAGGTTCCAGAATGGCCATTTTACAGATGAGGAGACAGGTTTTGAGAGATAATAACATTTCCACGAGCCACATTGGATGCAAACTGTCCAACTCCAAAAGCAAAACTTATAGTCACTTTGTTATATTTCTTCACCCACTGTATGGTGTGAATGCAGAAAAAGTTGAGTGCTGGTTTAATCAAGGCTGACTTTTTACCAGGTGAGCATGGTCAAGGGGCAGGGGGTGAAGCTGTAGGCTAGAGACCATTTTACAGTGCAAGACCATGGAGCAAATGCCACCACTTTAGGCATCTGAATTCTGTTAACTTCTTGACATCTTTACTGCACTCAGAACTACTTATTTTGGATAAAACGCAAGGGCACTGTTAGAGGACTGCAGTGAATAAAAACAGGGACCAGTTAACAATAGGTTCAAAGGAGATGTTCATAAAATATGGCCTCTATAAAGCTGACAAACTGTCCTGCCTTGAATGACGGTATGATTTTACTTTCTTCACAGAAGGATAAATATTAACTTGGTTGTATACCATCACCTTTTACATGTCTATTAGAATTGTAAGCAATTTCAATGTTGGAATGTTTCTTTATGATGGAAAGAGAAAAGTAGGAGACCTGCATTTCAAAAATCTCAAATTAGAATTCTATTGATTGCGTCATTCTTCTTTCAAGTCTTTTCCTGGAAATTGAGAGCAAATACAGCAAGAGCCTACAGCTTAAATTGATGTAGGCAAGAGACAGAAGTACCTTACGGTGCCTTGAACATACTGTCATAGGAGTTCATTAAACATCTGAAGAATGACTGGAGGATCAAATGAATTGAAATGATGTAAAATGGGAAATCAATAAGAACCTTCAATTTTGCTGTGTGTTCTTATTGTTTAAAATTGTTCTAAGTCTTTAAATTTATCTGCATTCACTTCCTCAAATTCTGTTGAGAGTTTAAGCTGAAACAACATCCTGAGGTTACTAAAGGCACTGAGAAAATGCCTTTTGAAATGTCATTTGAAAAGATACTGAAACAAAACCCTTGGTAACATAGGCCATATTCTCTGCTCTTCTGACCTTTCTATACTTATCTCTTTCTTCATTTAACTCCTTGACTTTTTTCTCATACTCTTTGAAGAGCTTCCTTTCCTCTTCAGACCACAAAGCATCAGGTTTTACCATGAACGGAGGCTGAGGAATCACCTGAAGAAATAAAGGAAAGCATCTAGGTTAAATATAAATGTAGCAATACAGTAAAACTCACAGTTACTGTTACAGTTTTAAAAAAGAGCCCTTTAAAAGGGTATAGTTCTTTACATTGGTGAGACAATGACCTAACGCTTTGACCAAAGGATATGAAAAAATGTTACAACTGTTTTTCTGTGACTTAAGCCAGGGTGAATAGTTTGGGATGAACCCTGATTCCGAGCTGACAAGTTCAGACTTGCAAGTTGATATCCTCATAGCTAGAGCTATGTCAGAGCTCCAGGGATACCTATATCAGGTATCAAAGGGCATGTTCCTTGGTGTATCTGGAGAATTACAGGTGAAATTTTATCCCTGCTTTTTTTTTTTTTTTTTATCCCTGCTTTCTGTAGAGACCAAAACCACTGTAGTTGCTTTTTCAGTTGTTCATTTGTTGGCTTTTTTCCAGATTGGAGGACAAGCCTGTGGTTCCAAACTTCTTATTTGCCTGGTACATGTTTATAAGGTACTGAGTGAAGTGAAAATGTTAGTCACTCCGTCATGTCCAACTCTATGCTGCCCCATGGACTATAGCCCGCCAGGCTCCTCTGTCCATAGAATTCTCCAGGCAAGAATACTGGAGTGGGTTGCCATTCCCTTCTCCAGGGGATCTTCCTGACTTAGGAATCGAACCTGGGTATCCTGCACTGCAGGCAGATTCTTTACTGTCTGAGCCACCAGGGAAGCCCTTATGAGGCACTGGGGGTGGTGTATTTATTGCTGTAGAATTTCTAAAATTTAGGTTCACATAGGAAAAAATGGTCATGTTTAAGTAGCTCGCTCCATCCCATTCCACCTTCCATAAGGATGGCCAGGAATCTCACCATTCTCAAAATGTCTTCCTTCTTGACTTCCAGAACTCCTCCCATCATGTCCATGAGGGCTCGGCGTCTGGAGTCAGGGCCCTTGGGAAAGAGCCAGGGTCAGAGAGGGTCACTGAGACAGAGAGCACTCCAGTGGCACTAGGGACAGCCCCACCCCAATGTGAGATTGATTGTATTTAGGACTGGGGAGGGTGGGCAGTGGCATGCGTGGAGGGGAGAAGAAGCCACTGAGATTCCAGTGACCTCTGACCACGACGAATGCCCTAATGTGTCTCTCTGGTGGAGTAAAGTACAAGACTATTCAACCAAGTGAGGAACAAGTATCCCTGAAAGGAAAAAGGGTCTTAGGTACAACCAGAGAAAAACTGCATACCCGTGTCAGAAGCAATCGCTCCATTTCACGGGTCACAAGCAAGTCTGTTTTGGCTTTTTGCCATGGTTTAATATGTCTTTGAGCTGAAATCTGAAAGAGAAAATGTAGTTTCCTGCTGTTACTCTTACAAAACTCAAACCAAAGTTACCTTCTACACACTGGGAGGAGGTTAGACGGAATTAGGGGGATAGAGGGAATACCCAGGTTTTGCCACCAATTTCCTATTTTGGAATGAAGATGAGATCCAAAATGAGAGAGTTAGAAAAATAGATGATTACTTTCAACAGGGACTGTTAGTGCTACTATTACCTCTAAGCAACACTTTTATCTTTTGCCCTGAAATAATCAAGATTGTTTCATGTGAGCAAAGGTATTCTCTTTGAATCACTTCTTATAAATGAAATATGGTCATATTTGAAATGTTCTCTTTAGGTATTTAATTGTAACTGTCTCAGTGCCAAACAGGTTTTAAGAAGGCTGTCCAGTGAGCCCCTTCCTCTGGAACCCACACTGTTGTAATGGCTACATAATTACTGGAGCTCCATCAGTCTCATTCCCATGATGTGACCCAACCTCTATGGCTATAGGTGCTGGACCCAAGTTGGCCCAAGGAGCCTCTTTCCAGGCAAATCTGGACCTATGACTAAGAGATTATCATTTGGACCAGATGTTCTCTAGAATATAGGAGATGTAACACAGAAACTACTAGAGGCCGCTGAAATGCAGACAGAAGTCAATCAAAAGATGAAGAAAGAGCACCTCTGGTCTCCTCACAAGGCTCTGGTATGTGGTTCCTGCTTCTTTCTAGGCTTGGTGTCCAAATCTTGTCTGGACTCCATGGGATTCATAAAAGAAATCCTCATTATTTCTGGGGCTATGTTAGCTGATTTTGTTACTTATAACCAAGATTTCTACCTTATACAGTTGCTTCTAGCAGCAAAAACAAGAAGAATAAATAAGAGCCTGGAAAATGTCGTGAGAAAGAAGGCGAGAGATGATACACAGATAATCATACCTCACTACTTTCCACAACAAGTGTTCTCTCTGGCTTTTCACAGTCCTCGAATTCTGGTTGCCAGACTGATTCTTCCAACTGCAGATCTAAAATAATTTCTTTAATCCTTATATTTTTTTCCTTCACACGTGCAATTTCAATCTCTTTTTGTTTATATGCGGCATCAAACTCACTATTGAAAGCTGTTTTTACCTTGTAAATAATATCCTGAAATATCAATGTTATTATAAACACATCATGTATTATACCCTTACTGGCAACATGGGCCCACATTTTTACTTTTTCTCCAAAATCATTTTATAAATTATACACAAGTTAATCTAAAATACTGTTTGCATTAAGTCATTTTTTGGTTCAGTAATCTATAGTAGCATCTGACCATGAGCAGGATTAAGGCAACAGCATAACTGTTACACCACAATGTATACCAGAAATGTACATTGTAATTCAGTGTGCAGCTATATTAACAAATGCTCAAGTGGATAATGGATATGTGGAGGCTCTTTGGACTATTTTCTCTACTTTTGTGTATGCTTTTTTTTTTTTTAATCCATCATAAGAACATTTGAAAAGCAACATTCAGTATTTGGGCTTCCCTGGTGGCTCAGATGGTAAAGAATCTGCCTTCAATGCAGGAAACCAGGGTTTGATCTCTGGGTCAGGAAGATCAACTGGAGATGGGAATAGCTACCCACTTCAGTACTCTTGCCTGAAGAATTCCATGGACAGAGGAGCCTGGTGGGCTACAGTCTGTGGGGTTGCAAAGAGCCAGACACGATTGAGGTACTAACACTCTCATTCAGTATTTAAGTTGGGAAAAGTCTTTTTTTTTGGAATCGTGTTTGGGTAGACGAGGTGAAGAGAAGATGGGTTGTAGAGGTTGTTTGGAGAAGCTCCCAAAGAAGCACAACCATGTACAATATTCTTCCTCTGTATGGACAGGTCATTTTTAACTAGAAAGGGAGCCCAAGCTAGCTAGTTGGATCAGCCAATTACTAAGGTATCTCTGGTTTGGCAACTGCTTTGCCCCTAGCTCTACTGATGAGTAGAATGATGGGTCAAACTAAAAGTAGACTTAATTTTATCACCAGAGTTCAGTCTACGTATCTATTCTACTGAAGATGAAACCATTAAAGCAGGGTGGAAAATGGTCTTAGCAGCTGGCACCAGAATTTCTCCTAGCCTGAAAATACTTTCTGTAGAGAAGAGGTTTTAATAAAGTGGCAGGAAGGTGGGACACTGAGGGCATAAGTCAGCAGAAGCTAAGCAACCAAAGAGATAACTAAACAGTTCTCAGAATAAATACATAGGAATTTCAGGTATTGGAGGAGATGAAGAAGAGAAAAAATAGGAAGAGACAGCAGAATAACATAGTAGGAAGTTAGAACTCAAATTGCAGACAGGGCTGAAAGATTTTCAGGAACAGGGATGACCAAACATTAAATATCAAACCATCTGCATTGGTGCAATCTCAAGTTACTGGGTTTTCAAAAGCCTTCAGTTGGCATGTACAGGTGGTGTGTTCTGAAGCTGACTTGTTGGGTTGAAAGTGAGGAGGAGCTTAGAGCCTGAAGGACACCATACCTTATCCCTGAGCCCCAGAACTTATAGAAATCTTAGAAAGGAAATGGTATTTCCCCAGGTTAAGGAGATAGATAAGCAATCACATCTTGATCTTACAAGGAGTTCCTAACTGACATCTGGGTTACCTAGAAGGTGGCATTCAAGGATTTCTTTTATCTTTGAGCTTCCCAAAGATCTTTGTAGAAAGATGCTTTGTGATGTTAGCCAGTGGAGGGTTCTCTTTACAAAACCTGGTATCACAGAACCCACTCCACATTGATGAAAACAACTCTTGTCCATAAGCCCTGTTTAAAGAAAATGGAGCTAGCCATCTGCATGTTTCTCTGTGTACTTTAAGGACATCATTTGATTGGCATTAGATTTCAGTTTGAGCCTTTGCAGGACACTTCATGGAAAGTTTGAGGTTTTCAAAGATAAAGAAAAAATTCACCCACTTTCAGCAATATAATTTGGTTGATTTTCTCCTCTCTGGAATGAAGTTCCAGTTGGCTTGACAATAAAGAGGCATGTACCCTAAAATCAGTACTCAGACTGCCAAGCATGTAATTGGGCAAGCTGGTATCTTTTACTGTCCCATCTTCTTCCTCTTCTTCATCCTCCTCTTCATGATGCTTTTTAACCAATGTAATTGCAGACTGAACCTCTACAATTTCTTTCCGTAGCTAAATATAGAAAAAGAAAGATGAAATGAGAGTTATGCAATAAGAATTCTCTAAAGAGCAAGTTTGAGACAACTTAATTATTTCAACAAGTATTTTAAAATGTTAATTGTCTTGCCAGCAACTGAATTTAAAGTGATGGATAGTTCCTGAACCTGCTGAAGAGAAAGCTTCAGAAACTGATAAACTGTGGATAAATCATGAAACTAAAAAATGTTCTTCATAGTGTGTAATATTCATATTCTTCTGTCAGGATGACAGCTGCTTGTAAATATTTTGAGTCTTTCTTGGTACTTAAGCATTAAAAAATATACCTTCTCTTCATGTTTTACAGGAACTTATTCCCATAGGACTGCTATATGTAGGCAAGAAGAATTAAGCATGCCTTCAATTTATGTTTCAGAAAAAGAATGAATGCAAAGTTCTGGCCGAAATGAAACTATACCAATTGGACAGTATTTTTAAGTGGTTTGACAGAGATTGTTGGGAGGGAAATGCTAGGACTACTTTAGGAAAACCATAAATCCCAGCAAAACAGATTCTACTTCATCCCTGGCCAACTATCTTAAAATATAATCCCCAGTGATAAGAGATGATAAAAATGAGTTATGAGTGGATGAAGAATTCATGACTAGAACAAGAACAAACTCCCAGATATAATTTTTACAAGTATATCATCATATTTGAGGGATGTTCAAAGTTGTTAGGATATAGGTTCTAGACTTACTATTGAGATATAGGCTCCTGTATTCATTAGAATATGTTGTACATGTGAACAAGGACCACAAATACAAACATAAACAATATCTAGCCTTATCTTAAGTAGTATTCCAACTCAAGTCTGTATGAAGGAAATACTGAAATAGAAAACATCGTATATAAACACACATATATATATTTAAAATTGTACTTTAAGACACTCTGTTTCAATCTTCTTTTGCTGCAAAACTCTCTTCAATTCTTTCAACTCCTCATCTGTGCGTTCTTTCATTGGGAAGTTCTCAACCACATAGGGGATGTGAAAGCACTTGGGGGTGAAAAAAGCAAAATGAAAAAAAATACATTTTCAGTACAATTATGTGTATCTGGGGCACTGTAGGAGATGTTTTCTCTGATTAAAACTAATTCATAGGTTACCATCCTGCATAAGCAAAATGGCTGATGGAAGTTTTTAAAAAAGAACAATGCATGCCATCAGTATTGGTGTAACCTTTGTAAGAAAATACTGTACTTTTGTGAAAGATCTATTTCTAGAGCAGTGCTTCTCAACTAGAAGTGATTTTGCCTGCCCCTGTCCCCTCCTCTTCAGGCCCCCAGGGACGTTTGGCAAAGTCTGGAGACAGTTTTGACTGTCACTGATGGGCGTGGTGGACTCTACTGGGGCCTAGTGGACAGAGGCTAGGAAGGTTGCAAAAATCCTCCAATTCACAGGACAGCACCCATAACAAAGAATTATCTGGCCCCAAATGTGCCGTTCTCAAGAAACCCTGTTTTAGAGCAATACTCGAGCTCATAAATGTAGGGTGACCAATACTTCATGATCTAAACAGATGGCATATTTAAAAGTGAAAAAGGTGCTGTTAATAGCTACTCCAGGATCACAGGCATAAACTGGGACTTTAGGTTACCTAGACAAAGAGGGAAACTGCGTTGGGAGGAATCTTAATAAAAAGGCACAAAAACAGCCCTTTAGAAAATGTGAAGCTAGACACAGGTAGAAATGTGAACATTACTAGATCTAGTTTTCAATCTGTGTGGAATGTGAGTGAGGTGGCTTCTTCGGAATAGACATATTGAGACTTGGATGCAGGTGGTGTCATAGAGGAAAGAGAGAAAGAGGTGTAAGACAAATCTTAAGAGATGCTGGTTTAGAAGCACATGGGGACCGAGCAGAGAGGGAAGAATTAAGACCCAGAGAAAGTGACACACGGAGGTGGATTCAGCACAGGAAGGGGCAAGGCATGGTGTGCTTTCCTATGTATGGACTTTCCTGCACTTTTTCTTTTTAAAATTTTCTGCCATGAGACTTTCAATGAAAATTTTCATTGGCTAAGATGTACTTGAAGTACATCTTAGGTAACGTCTGTTACCTTAAGAGCTCGGCCTTTCACAGCCATTGAATTCCAGCATTCTTCTTTGATGATTTCAGCCAAATATCTCTTGGCTAGGTTTTGCATCTCAACATCCTTCCTTATCTTAAAGAACACAGAAGGGAAAAACAATGTTGAAAATGTGACCTCAAAGAAAATAGCTTGACTGTAAATTCCTTAACCAGATGTACCTGGAGGGGGTATTCCCTATCTTTGAGAACCTAAGGTTTAGTCTGGAGGCTCAGGATTCCCTTCCTTGAGGACCAGGGTGTCAACATGAACACCACTAAGGGCAGGCAGATCCTACACAGGAGCCAAGGCAGGTGTACGGGCCGTTGCACAGCTGTGTTAGCTAGATAGCCATACACACTTCGCAGAGCTGGCTGGCTGGTGCAAGGCGGTGAAGCAAACCCACTGTGCCAAGTATTCTTGTTTTATTAGAAAGTTTGAAATAGCTAAAAATGTTGGCTTAATTCTTGTCAACACATATCTGAAGGGCCAGTTTGTGACCTCTGTCTTGGGGTCTTTACTGTACTAAATTCTTTTATTTACATCCACCTTGAAATGAACGTTCTACTACTCCTGGGGATTGTATGATGTACTTTTTCCCATTTAGAAACATATGTTACCTTAATTAGCTTTTATCTCCTTAATTGATTCTATTACCTAATATTTAAGTGATGAAGTATTCTTATTTTAATAGAATTTACCAAAAGAGCTAGCCTGAAACTGACACCCAACAATCTTTAGTTGTTAGGGTCCTCTTCAGAATATTTTTTCAAAAAATTTTTTTTACTGAAATGTAGTTGATTTACAATGTTGTGCAGACCTTTTTTTTTAAATTTCACTTTGTTGGAAGAATTATTAGAAAACTAGCTGAGAATAGTGTCTCCCAGATTCATTCATTCACTCATTCATTTTTATTTTATTCATTGTCTGAACAAATACCATGTTTAATTTGCATTTTGTTTTTGATTTTGTCCATTGAGTTAATGGCTAAAACAGTTTAAAATTACTTTTTCTTAAATAAACAGCTCTTTTGGCATATCAGTTGTCAGAATCTGACTGATTTCCAGGGCCCTTTCAGGCCTTCCCTTTACTACTTCTGAGGCTACTTGATCAACCCTTTCAGAAAAATATTAATACTGTTGGACAGTATTACTATTATGCATTAATTAATATTAATTAATGTCCACGTGGTCATTATTGGGCTTTGGTCTTTTCCTTATTGGTGGGATCCTGGCCAGAGCTGGCTAGTAGCCTGGTCTCTTTAGGACAGGGATCCCTTGCTCTTCCCAGGGACAAATATTCTGCTCCCAGGTGGATTTATGGTGCCATCTGCTAACAGCGTTCTGTCCTGGACTGTTGGGTTCTACTATCACATCCAGTGTAGGGCTGATATCTCCTCAAAAGCCCAGAGTCCAGGAAAAATAAACAACATGAGGGAAATGAGCATGTGAAGAGCCTATCTCTGTACCAAAGTCTGAGTCAGAGGATCAAGGAAGCTCCTCCAGGGATGCACAGGAATTTGATAAGAAACAAGGAGTGGGGCCTCTGGGGCAGAAGCATGGGTTGGAGTCGAGTGAGCACAGTGGCTGCATCAGTGGTCAGGCATCCAGAGGGGCGGGTTCACAGGGTCAAGTGGTCAGACATGAGCTTAAAGAAAGCAGCAATGAGAGGATGAGGATGGGAGCAGGCATCTAAGCCAACTCATTTTAGGGTGGTCAAGATGAATGGGCTGGGAGAAGCTGGTGGTATCCCAGGCCCGAGTGAGGCCAGGGCCAATGAGGATGAGCCAGACGCATGGTGGGCAAGACCAGGACTGCTTCCTGACTCTGACTCAAGTTGTATTCTCTTAACCAAGTGGCTTAGTGTCTATGACGTGGTTCCCTTAAGTGAGGAAAACAATAACCTACCTTTTTGGGTTGTTACAACAATCAAATAACATTCAAAAAGGCCCTAGCTTGGTTCCTATCTGTTATAATAAGAAAAGGGGATACATTGCTAGTCTTCTCCAACCACTTTCACAATGGCTATAGTGTAGATGGTGCTCAAAGATTAGAAGAATCAGTGAGTACAGGAAGAATGATTTCAACTCTAATTAAGAAAGGGCTTACTAAACAAAAAAATGTTTGAAGTTGGTTTCAGGTGGCTGAGGAGACTTTCAAAAATGTTCAAATATATGGCAGAAGATGGTTGTCATAAAGTCATGGTGAAGAGACAACAGTTGTCTGGCTGGTCTAGATGCTCTTCTTCCCCATAACTTCTCTGACTCATTCCATTATATACACTAAGTTTGCTTTATTCACATTATGGTAGAAAAGTTTTATTTTATTTGCATTATTCTGGTAAAGTTCTCCTTCCCATTTTCTTTTTACTTTCTTTATTAAATCTTTATGGTGCTTAAATAAAGTTTTTCCCTACCTTTTCCACTTCTTGCTCATTTTCATTACGCAGCCTTTCCAGTTCTTCAAGATCCAGGCCAAATTCTTGTTGCTCTAATTTTGCAATATCATCTACTGCTTCATTTTCTTCCATCATGTCAAGAACCTGAATTTTCAAGTAGGAAAGGTTGGAGATGAGTAAACAGTTAAACTTTAAAGAGATGCTTCCTTGAGTCTCTTCAGATAGCAACCAATAAAAAATAGATTTTCTGTTTATCTAAACGTAACTGTCAAGCAAAGAATTAGGTTAGAGGGTTAATTCATAAAAGCTTACTTATCTAAAAACAACAAAAATATGTAATGATATTAAGAAATTAGATATTTAGGTATGCTAATGGTATTCTTCTTAAGTATTTTCAGAGTTCTTATCTTTTAGATACATATACTTAAATAATTAAAGGTGAAATGATATGAAATCCAGGATAGTTTTCAAAAAAATATCCTGGAGGATATTGTATATGTGCATGGTGAGAGGTGCATGGGAGAGGATGGGTATATGTGCATGCTCAGTCACTTAGTCATGTCTAACTCTGTGCAACCCCATGACTCCTCTGTCCATGGGATTCTCCAGGGAAGAATACTGGAGTGGGTTGCCATTCTCTTCTCCAGAGGATCTTCCCGACTCAGGGATCAAACCCAAGTTTCCTTGGGTTTGATCTCCAGCATTAGCAGGCGAATTCTTTACCACTGAGCCACTTGGGAAGCCCTAGTGGATGGTGTATAGGAAACATTATTAGTGATTAGATTTATTAGATTATTATTCCTTCTATTTATATGTATATTTGAATATTTCTATAATAAAAATATCTTTAAAAGTTTATAGCTTCAAAAGATTCAGAGACAAACGACACATCAATTCAGTTCAGTTCAGTCGCTCAGTCATGTCCAACTCTTTGTGACCCCATGAACCACAGCATGCCAGGCCTCCCTGTCCATCACCAACTCCTGGAGTCCACCCAAACCCATGTCCATTGAGTCGGTGATGTCATCCAACCATCTCATCCTCTGTCATCCCCTTCTCCTCCTGCCCTCAATCTTTCCCAGCATCAGGGTCTTTTCAAATGAGTCAGCTCTTCACATCAGGTGGCCAAAGTACTGGAGTTTCAGCTTCAACATCAGTCCTTCCAATGAACACCCAGGACTGATCTCCTTTAGGATGGACTGGTTGGATTTCCTTGCAGTCCAGGGGACTCTCAAGAGTCTTCTCCAACACCATAGTTCAAAATAATTGATTCTTTGGCGCTCAGCTTTCTTTATAGTCCAACTCTCACATCCATACATGACCACTGGAAAGACCATAGCCTTGACTAGATGGACCTTTGTTGGCAAAGTAATGTCTCTGCTTTTTAATATGCTGTCTAGGTTGATTATAACATTCCAAGGAGTAAGCGTCTTTTAATTTCATGGCTACAATCATCATCTGCAGTGATTTTGGAGCCCAGAAAAATAAAGTCAGCCACTGTTTCCCCATCTATTTGCCATAAAGTAATAGGACTGTGTGGATCACAATAAACTGTGGAAAATTCTGAAAGAGATGGGAATACCAGACCACCTGATCTGCCTCTTGAGAAATTTGTATGCAGGTCAGGAAGCAACAGTTAGAACTGGACATGGAACAACAGACTGGTTCCAAATAGGAAAAGGAGTACGTCAAGGCTGTATATTGTCACCCTGCTTATTTAACTTCTATGCAGAGTACATCATGAGAAACAGAGGAGAGTGAAAAAGTTGGCTTAAATCTCAACATTCAGAAAACGAAGATCATGGCATCCGGTCCCATCACTTCATGGGAAATAGATGGGGAAACAGTGGAAACAGTGTCAGACTTTATTTTTCTGGGCTCCAAAATCACTGCAGATGGTGACTGCAGCCATGAAATTAAAAGACACTTACTTCTTGGAAGCAAAGTTATGACCAACCTAGATAGCATATTCAAAAGCAGAGACATTACTTTGCCAACAAAGGTTCGTCTAGTCAAGGCTATGGTTTTTCCTGTGGTCATGTATGGATGTGAGAGTTGGACTGTGAAGAAGGCTGAGCGCCGAAGAATTGATGCTTTTGAACTGTGGTGTTGGAGAAGACTCTTGGGAGTCCCTTGGACTGCAAGGAGACCCAACCAGTCCATTCTGAAGGAGATCAGTCCTGGGATTTCTTTGGAAGGAATGATGCTAAAGCTGAAACTCCAGTACTTTGGCCACCTCATGCGAAGAGTTGACTCATTGGAAGAGACTCTGATGCTGGGAGGGATTGGGGGCAAAAGGAGAAGGGGATGACAGAGGATGAGATGGCTGGATGGCATCAGTGACTCGATGGATGTGAGTCTGAGTGAACTCCAGGAGTTGGTGATGGACAGGGAGGCCTGGCGTGCTGCGATTCATGGGGTCGCAAAGAGTCAGACACGACTGAGCGACTGATCTGATCTGATCTGAATGGGACCAGATGCCATGATCATAGTTTTCTGGATGTTGAACTTTAAGCCAACTTTTTCACTCTCCTCTTTCACTTTCATCAAGAGGCTTTTTAGTTCCTCTTCACTTTCTGCCATAAGGGTGGTGTCATCTGCATATCTGAGGTTATTGATATTTCTCCTGGCAATCTTGATTCCAGCTTGTGCTTCTTCCAGCCCAGCATTTCTCATGATGTACGCTGCATATAAGTTCAATAAGCAGGGTGACAATATACAGCCTTGACGTACTCCTTTTCCTATTTGGAACCAGTCTGTTGTTCCATGCCCAGTTATAATTGTTGCTTCCTGACCTGCATACAGATATCTCAAGAGGCAGGTCAGGTGGTCTGGTTGCCCATCTCTTTCAAATTTTCCAGTTTATTGTGATCCACACAGTCAAAGGCTTTGGCATAGTCAATAAAGCAGAAATAGATGATTTTCCTGGAACTCTCTTGCTTTTTCCATGATCCAGCGGATGTTGGCAATTTGATCTCTGGTTCCTCTGCCTTTTTAAAAACCAGCTTGAACATCTGGAAGTTCACAGTTCACATATTGCTAAAGCCTGGCTTGGAGAATTTTGAGCATTACTTTACTAGCATGTGAGATGAGTGCAATTGTGCAGTAGTTTGAGCATTCTTTGGCATTGCCTTTCTTTGGGATTGGAATGAAAACTGACCTTTTCCAGTCCTGTGGCCACTGCTGAGTTTTCCAAATTTGCTGGCATGTTGGATGCAGCACTTTCATATCATCATCTTTCAGGATTTGAAATAGCTCAATTGGAATTCCATCACCTCCACTAGCTTTGTTTGTAGTGATGCTTCCTAAGGCTCACTTGACTTCACATTCCAGGATGTCTGGCTCTAGGTGAGTGATCACACCATCGTGATTATCTGGATCATGAAGATCTTTTTTTGTACAGTTCTTCTATGTATTCTTGCCACCTCTTCTTAATATCTTCTGCTTCTGTTATGTCCATACCATTTCTGTCCTTTATTGAGCCCATCTTTACATGAAATGTTCCCTTGGTATCTCTAATTTTCTTGAAGAGATCTCTAGTCTTTCCCATTCTGTTGTTTTCCTCTATGTCTTTGCATTGATCGCTGAGGAAGGCTTTCTTATCTCTCCTTGCTATTCTTTGGAACTCTGCATTCAAATGGGTATATCTTTCCTTTTCTCCTTTGCTTTTCTCCTCCCCTCTTTTCACAGCTATTTGTAAGGCTTCCTCAGACAGCCATTTTGCTTTTTTGCATTTCTTTTTCTTGGGGACACATATTACAACATATATGACAAAGTATTAATATCTTCAAGATATAAAGAGCCCTTACAAATCAACCAAAACAACAAAGACAATATAATGGAAAAAATGACTTCAGTTTCAAAATGGACTGAGAATGGGCTTTGCAATCTTCCTTTCTTGCCCCAATCCATAAAATCAAGAGAAAGAAGTGTATAATAAATCAATAAATCCAATACTGCAATCAAAAGAGGAAGAAAGAATCCTTCAGAGCATGGAAATTGGTTCTGAAATATGAAAATCAGTTGGATCTGAATGATGCAGCATAGCCCAAGGGTCCATGGGACAGTATTCCGGCAAAAGGTAGACTGGGATTATCGGCTGAAGTTAGATCTCCTACACATCTTCTTCCGAAGCTTGCTGCACTGTTGTGGTGAAATTACAACAGGGAATTTCAATTATAAAGATGAGCATGCAATAATAAAAAAAATAGTCTCCAAATATTTGGGGTATAACAAAACCACTGAAGAGAGACAATAAATTTAATAAGCAGAAAACTTGTTATGCAGAGAAAAACAGTTAATCAAGCAAGAAGAGTAGAATTTCACAGTAACTAGGGATGCAAAATATTGTATCATCAAAATAATTAAGAGATCATGGAACTGAAAAGTTTAATCTTCAAAACAAACAGAAAATTCAGTAGATGGGCTGAATAGTGAAATGGACACAGTTGAAGATACTGATTGGTAAAAATCAGTTAAGAATCCTCCCTGTGTATAACAAAGGATAAAAAGATGAAAGTGTAAAAGGAAAATCAATAAATGTGTGTGATATATCTAGAAGAACCTGTTACTAATATGACTTTAAGAAGAAGAGAATAAGAGAACTGGGGCCACAATGTTTGAAGAAACAATAGGGAGAATTTTTTAAAGACACAATAAAGCATGAAAAGTCAAGATTTAATGAATAACCCAGGACTAGAAACAGACTGTGTTGAACAAGAAACAAATCCTAAACATTTCCAAAGAGGAAAAGAGTATCACAAAAATAGAAGAATAAGACCAAGAGAAGAACCCATATCAGTGACACTGAATTCAAGAATACAACGGATCAATAGCTTTGGATCAAAGTTTTAAGTGGAAGAAAAACTTTGAATCTCTAATTCTATAGTCAACAAACCATCATTCAAGTGTGAAGTCAAAATAGAGTAATTTGTAAAAATTCAGGGACCCAGAAAGTTCACTAATACCTACCCCTCTGAAAGGATTATTAAGGATATACTGAAGTCAGAGGAAATTCTTACTAAGTCTAAACAAGATTTACACATTTTTAAGAGTTAAAAAAAATACCAATTTAAGCTATAATTCTAACTGATACCAGTGAGACAAAGTGGGAGAAGCAGAAGGAGATGAGAAAGTAAAAAGTAAGAACAAAGTAAGCACACTGGACTGTAATCTGGAGGGTAGATATGATATGACACGGGCTTCCTGGGTGGTGCTAGTGGTAAAGGACCCGCCTGCCAATGCAGGGGATGTAAGAGACATGGATTTGACTGGAGGGTGGCACGGCAACCCACTCCAATATTCTTTCATGCAGAATCCCATGGTCAGTGGAGCCTGGCGGGCTACAGTTCACAGGGTCACAGAGTTGGACACGACTGCAATGACTGAGCATGCATATAGTATGACACACACTAAACCAGAGTTTCTCCAACTTAATGTGCTTGTGAATCACCTGGGGATCGTGTCAAAATAGATTCTTATTCAGGATATCTGGGATGGGGTTGAGATTCTAGGCAATGTCAATGCCTCTGTGCTCTATACCATTAAGCAGGAAGGCACCAGGTAATGTTAAAAAAAAAAAAATAGTAAGTCAAGCATGTGGGCTAGAATTTGATTTTTTTTTTGGCCACACAATGCAGCATGTGGAATCTTAGTCCCCAGCCAGGGATTGAACCCTTGTCCTCTGCATTGGAAGCGAGGAGTCTTTAACAACTAGACCACCAGGGAAGTCCCATAGAAATGAAAAAAAAATAGAATTATGAAAAAAAAAAGTCCCAAAATGGTAAAAAAAAAAAAAAAAGAAGAAGAAAGAGAAAAGAACAATAATAAAAAATGCACAAGCAATCCAAACAGGGAAGAAGGAGAAAGAAAAAACTTGGAAATTAATAGAAAACCCAAAGTAAAATGGCAGGGATTAAGTTTAAACATATGAATAAATATAGTTAATGTGGCTAACTGTTAAGTCGCTTCAGTCGTGTCCGACTCTGTGCTCCCCCGTCCCTGGGATTCTCCAGTCAAGAACACTGGAGTGGGTTGCCATTTCCTTCTCCAACGCAGGAAAGTGAAAAGTGAAAGTGAAGTCGCTCAGTCGTGTCCGACTCTTAGCGATCCCATGGACTGCAGCCCACCAGGCTCCTCCGCCCATGGGATTTTCCAGGTAAGAGTACTGGAATGGGGTGCCATTGCCTTCTCCAATGTGGCTAAATTCATCCATTAAAACTCTTAGATAGGATTTAAAGAAAGTAGTCCAGCTCTATACTAATTAGGGGACATAATAAAGTTGTAAATAAAGCAGTTGAAAAAGATATATAAATAAGAGCTAACAAAAGGAAATAGAGCAAAAATATTAATATAAAAATTAAAGTGTACAGTTAAAAACAGCCAAAGAGGCAAAGATAAATATTTCACAAGGATAAAAGGAGCAATCTATCACGGCAATCTGTCATCCACGTTTTTTCATCTAACATAAATATGATAGAAATACAGGGATAAATTGACAAACTGCTTATCACATCCTAGAAATCAGTTTAAACAGCAAAAACATAAACTTCACTAACACCACGAGATTGATCTAATAGGAATTTAAAGAACATTTTACCCACCTTGCCCCCAAAACCCAGAAAACAAAATATTCTTTCCTAACACATGAAACATGCACAAAAAATGACCAGGTACAAGGTCACAGAGATAATCTCAACAAGCTTTATTTACTGAGCATAGTGAAATAAAGTCCAAAGTTAGCAACAGAAAGATATGCAAAACAATCTGTAAGTAAATAAAAGACAAAACAACCTGGAAATAAAAAACAGAAAAATACATACATGCTTGTAGAAAACCTTTGGTTGATATGTTCAAAATGGAATTAGAAATATTTACAACTAAGCAATGATGAGAAAGTTGCATATCAAAATCAATGCAATGTAGTCAAGTGGTACACAGTGGAATATTTATGGTCACATGCACAGTATAATGGAAAAAACTAGGAAATAAACCACACTTCCAACTAAAAAAAGAGAGGAAAAATAAAACTGAATGAAGGAAGAATGAATAAAATTCTAAATTGATCAAATCCTAAATTTACAAAATGTATAGGTATAAAATTAAGTATAACGTTCTCTCAAAATAACAGAGTCAAATCAATAAAACCATACCTGATTCTTTGGAAATGTTAATAAAATAGAAATTCTGTTGGATAGGGTGATCAAGAAAAAAGATAAAAGTCACAAACATACAGCATTAGGAATAAAATAGAACTATAATGCAAAAATCAGAAGAGACTTAAAAAGTTGAATATTACATAATTTTATATTATACATTTAGACAAACAGTTTTCTAAGAAAATATAATTTACTAAATCTATACCTGAAAAGAAATATAAAACCTGGTAAGACTGATAACCATAGAAGAACTTGAAACAATAGGAAAGAATCAACTCTGCTACAGACATCAGACCCAGATAGTTTTATATGTATGTGGGGGAGGGGAGGAGGGGGTTGTTTATCAAATCCTTTTTAAAGAAATGGAGAATTTCCATTTTATACAAACTATTCCAGAGAACGGGAAAAAAAGTAGAAAGCTACTCAAATCACTTGATAATGCTGTTCTAACTCCAATATGATAATTAGACCAAGAAAGTATATGAAAAATAGACCAATATTATTTATGACTAGAAATACAAAAATACTAATAAAACATTAGCAAGTTGAATCTGGAGTACTACTTAAAATGACCAAAGTCTATCTGAGGAATACAAAGAATACAAAACATCTGATAAATTTCACAATAAAATTAACAATAAAGCCTCCTATAAAACAAGGATATCTAAGAAAAATAGTAGGCATTGCACTTAAAAGTTAGAAATGTTCCCATTAAGGTTAGTAGACAAGCACGTTCTGACCACTATTACATTAGAAGCCCTTACCATAAGATAAGAAAAAGAAATAAAGTAACATAAAGATTGATAAGAGACACATGACTTTCAGAAGATATTGATAGTCCACTTACACAATGCAAGAGATTCAACTGAAAAAGCAACACAACTAAAAAGAGAATTCAGAAAGGTGGTCATATGCAAAATTAGTAACATTCATATCCAGTAGTATCCAGTTAGAAAATGTAATAGAAAATATTCCACCCACAAAGGATCTAATAAGAAACATACACAAAGTCACTTTTAGACTATGAAACTTCACTAAATAACTTGTTAAAAATTTGAAAAAATATATATATACTTATTGATATGTTATATATTATATAAAAGATTTATAACATTTATAACATAAATGTTAAATAATATATATAAACATATGTATAAAATTTCAGAGATGGCAAAGAAATTCTCCAAATCTGTAAGCAGTTATTCTCAATTAAGATGGGGAACACATGTACACCCGTGGCGGATTCATGTCAATGTATGGCAAAACCACTACAATATTGTAATTAGCCTCCAATTAAAATAAATAAATTTATATTAAAAATAAAATAAAATAAATCAGAGTTTTTTACAGAGCTTGACAAAGTGATTTAAAAATTCAAATAAAAAATTGTGCATAAAGAGGCCAACATTTTCTGAAAATGAAGAGCAAAGGGAGAATTACTTTCAAGATATAACCACATTTTATAAATCTATAGCAATCAAAATAGTTTGGAATTGGCTAAGGAAAAGATGAGTGCTCAATTTCAGAATACAGAGTATCTAGAAACAATTCCATATTCATGGGAATCCAGGGAGGCACTGCAAATCAGCAGGAAAAGGAAGGCCACATTCAATAAAATGAATTGGTAAAAGGCAATGTTTATTTAAAAAAAAAGTTAGATCTATGCCTTAGACAAAACAGAAAAATATTTGGAGTATATTTGGCTGAACCACATAAAACAGCAATCTCTGTGGTTCAATCTAACAGTAAGGGCCACCTCTAGATTTGCCCAATGCATGCCTCCATGCTCTTTCCCTCTTCCAGTTGAGTGGGATGAAATCAAGCAAGGCAACCTTAGAAGCCATGTGCTAGAAACAGCAGAGTCTCTGAATGACTGCATGGAACAGAGTAGCCACTGGCCTGAACACCCAGAACCATGATATAGGGAAAGAAAGAAGCTTCACATCCCTATGCCATTATGTTTTTGGAGTTTGTCGTCACAGCTTAGCTGTGATATCACAACACTTACAGTTTTAGCGAGTGCTTTGATTCCTCTTTTTATCTCTTTCCTTTTGTTGGAAAACAATTTAACCTCATTTTTGATGGCCTGGAATGGAACAAGTACATCATTTAGATAAGTAAGAGATCAGAGATACACATGTATGTATATAGATACACAGATAGCACTTCTCTAGAAAAATAAGGAAAAAAATTAAAGACTAATAATATAAAGTGTACATGAAAGAGTAATGATACCACTGCAATACTTTGCTTAAGTCTAAACTGTTGCTATGTAAGTGACCACTGAAGCAACTTGGAACTGAGGTCAATGATAAGGCCAACAGTAAGAAAACAGTGAAAAATTAACCAGAACAGTTGATAAAGGAAAACGAGTCTGCTACTTCCTTGGGTATCGAGCGAGAACAGACTAAATCCGGACACAGCCGCCACCTCTGTCACCCTTCTGCACATCTGAAGCCACAGTGTCTCTTCCTCTGTTCCTTATCCACCCCTTCCATGTAAGCCAACCTTGCAGTATCCTCTCAAATGTACTGCAACATGAGGTGTCACAGTTCATTCTTTGCTTTGGCACACCTGGACACTTTTCTTTGGTTTCACATTAGCCTAGGTACGGTGCTTAAAGCTCATATAACTTAATCTAGAAAGACTGAGCTGTGTTTGGTGTGCTTGCTTACTTTCAGGAAAGTTACACTTATACAATGTAATGCTCTGCCAACCAGTATCTCCACTTTCTAACTTTCCAATGGGTTTTCATAGGAAATGAATCTACTTGACACACCTACAAAGCATTATTTCAAACCTCTTTTATGTTTTACGAATACCTCTTGGCTTTTCTGTTGTATCCATGGAATTTCTTCTATATTACCAACTTTGACTAACTCCTCTTGTGATGAATCAGTGCTTAACTGCATATTCTCAGTTACCTTAGAAGAAGACAGATATTTCTTAAATTAAAAATTCATCAAGTTCTCCTCCTACCCTACTTCATTTCATTGCTTGAATCCCTCTGCACTTGTTGCATTAAAAAAAATACTAATAAGCATTTTGCCTGCTCAAGATGTAATGCTTAATTTTATTCCTTCCAATCTGTCCTTATATCAGCCATGCCCCTTACTGAGAAAGCAACAATGATCACCAAATCACTCTTGGCCTTCTTGCTGTTCCTGTAGACCAGATGCTATGGCCTGTTAAGGCCTGCCCCACCATTTGTGCTTAGGATCTTAATCTTTTCTTCCTTTTTGAGGCCTCTGCATCACCCTTCTGTATCATCCATTTCTGCCTTCTACTGAATCTTTCCCAACAGTATCTAAACATGCTCTGGAACCTCCTGTCCCAGGAAAGCTGCTCTTCACTGACCACCACATTCCCTTTTAGCTGCCACACTATTTCTGTCCTCCCCTTTGCGGCAAAAAGTCTTGAGAGAGTTTGGGATGTCACACTCTGTTGGTTCTCTTCACTGGCCGCTCCTCACTGGTTCTTCTCAATCTCCTTTGCCTCCCTGAACTCTTCTCCTGGTCTCTAGAAGTCGCTCTGTCTTAGTGCCCCTTGTATTTCTCACCATCCACTCTTCCATGATGATCTCACCTAGTTTTATGGCTTTAAATTCCATTCATATACCCTCGACTGTCAAATCAACATCTCGCATCCTGGACTCTGCCCAGAACATCTATACCGTGGCCTACTTGGTATCTCGCTTGGATATGTTCTCATGCTAACAGTGTTCTAACAGTGTTCTCATGCTCAGTCCAGGGGACTGATTTTGGATTTTCTTCTTTCTCCCTACAGTGGCTCCCCTACCATAGCCTCTCCCTTCTCCGTGAGTGGTACCGTCAAGTAAAAGATCTAGGCTTCATCCTTGAGTCCTTTCTTTCCCTTTCCCTCTAGGTCCAACTCATCAGGAGTTCCGTCCCCTCTACCTCTACAACCTGCCTGGAGTCTACCCCTTCTCCACAACACTCTTCTACCTCTATTGCTGATACCTGAGCTTTCTAAGTCCTTGCTCTGTCTGCTTCCACTCCTATGCCTATCTGCTGCCTGTCGAAGCAGGCAGAATCATATTCCACACAGCAGAAGCAATCATTTTTTAAAAAGTGTAAATCAGACCCTGTAAATCCTTTGCTCAGAACACTTTAATAGGTTCTCACTACATGTAAAATTATGTCCAAATGCTACCTGGTTTACAAAGCCCTTCTTTGCCTATTCTTTTTCCCATTTCAAGGACCTCAGCTCCTACCACTCTCCCTTGCTCACTTCAACTGCACAGGTCTTTTTTATTTTTAGGTCTTCAAATGTACTAAGCTCTTTCTCCCTCTGCCCTGAGTACTTGCCCTCCCCCACACTTTTTTTTTAAGTCAAGTCACAGACCTTCTCCTTGCAGGGGCTATCCCAGCCAGTACTATCACACCAACTCCTTTTTATTCAGTAAATAGATCTTGTTACTATCTAATTTTCCTTATGTATTTGATTATTCATGTATCTTTCTCTGCTTACCCCCAAGCCCCAACTGGAATGTAGGCTCCGTGAAAGCAGACATTTTCCCAACTGTTTATGGCTCTATCACCATGGCTTAGCACTCTGTAGGCCCTCAACAAACATTAAATGACTGAGTGAATAAATGTCCTCTGGGTAGACACATTCTAAATAATGCACATGATCCAAAAGTACAGAGAGACTAGTTTGAACAAGCACCAGAATTGTAATAGATTTCTTTTTCCAGATAGACTTTGTACTATGGTTTTAAATTAGGTCTGAAATGTAATATTTGTGATTTTGCTTTGAGAAAATGTAGAATATTTTTCTCTTAAATGTAGTGCATGCTGTTTTTGAAAATCATGGGATATCTGGATAAAGAGGAATATTACTAAAATATCTGCTAAAACAAAACTATAATCTGAAAACATACCAATTTAGGAAGGAAGGCAAGAAAGGAGGGAGGGAGGGAGGAAGGAGAAAGAAAACTGTATTGAAACTCAACTGCATGTTCAGATTCTGATTCCAAATCCAAGGATTCTCTTCTTGTTATACTTAAATAATCATTCTCCTCATCCATGATGGTCTTCAGGTAAGTTGTAAGTTGCTGGCTATATTCAAGAATATCATTGGCTAAGATTCCTCCAAACCGCCTATATTAATAAAAAGGAAAACACATAGGCTGCTGCTGCTGCTGCTGCTAAGTCACTTCAGTCGTGTCCGACTCTGTGCGACCCCAATTTGAAAAAGACACATTTAGCAGTGTTACTTACAGGTACCTATCCATTTCTACACAGAGAAATGTGTGGTCAATTCTCCACAGTGCTCTGAAGCTATTAGGACCCTGCTTCTTAAAGGACAGCACTCTCATGGGCTGCAGGACACAACAAGCTTCTTGATCTCCCTGGGGCCAGCTCTCCCCAGGCTGACCCCATGCCTTATCCTACAGGTCCTCTCTGCTCACCCAGCCTGGCCACTGCACAGAAGAGTTACTGCTCTGGTTGAAGCTTCAGAATGTACCAGGTGCTGTGCTGCCTCACACTGTATATAATCACCTTACCCTGTTCAGTCCTCATAGTCCCTGCCCCACACTGAAGCATTATTACTTCCACTCAGTACACCAGAGCATCTCAAACTTCAAGCATATCAGCATGGCCTGGAGGGCTTGTTAAAACAGATTCCAGGGCCCCACCCATAAAGATTCTGACTCAAAAATTCGATGAGGCCCAAGAATATGCATTTCTAACAAGCTCACAGGTGCTGCAGATCCCACCTTGAATAACATGGTTGTAGATGATTTAGAGGGGTTGTCAGGTGCCTAAGTAAGTTTTTACTTAAGTTATTACTGTTTTGCTTACAGGGAGCATTATGAAATAGTATTTTTGTGGAAACAAATTGCACATTGATAAGTGGTGTCCACTGGCAGATCAAATAAGGTGACATTTCAAGTCCAGGGCATTACCTGCATGATCTCTATGCCCTGGCCATTATCTGTATGCTTGGCGATTATTTGTTTATTTAGAATTTTAGTTTTAGTTTAAGCAAAGTCTAAATTAATTTAACATTGTCTGATTAGGAAAGCAAAGTCTAATTAGGAAAGTACATCTGTATGCATGTACAGAAACGCACATACCTATGTCAGGTTTTTTAGGGATAAATAGGACTTTTAAAAATGATCTACTGTTCAGAGTTGTCCTCATTCCTTGTGTTCTTCCAACAGATGTTATGATAGGGAGGACTGATCACTTCATAGGTCTTAACTGTGTCCTTTTATTTTTTGTATTTTGATGCTTTGACATCTGGGGTCTTGTCCCTTCCAGGACCAGCAAGTCTTGGAGATAGTAAACAACTTACCTGGAGCTCACCTTTCAAATGCAGACCCACAAGCCCACGACCCCAAGCAAATCCTCTATTGGTCTTTCAAACTTGGGCCACTATTTTCCTCTCCTAGTAATCCCTGGGTCACGTAGTGGACAACTAGCAGCAGCTCCTGTGGCCCAGAACCCACTGAAGTTATCCAAACTAGCCAATCCTAAGCCTGGCTGCTCCTCACCATGGAAACCAAAATGACGACTTTTGTCCATGTTTTCCCTGCTCCCTCTGTCTCCTAACCCTCCCTGGTGCCTCCCTACATGGCCCTCGCATAGCATGGCATCTTCCCTGGTCTTGGGATCATTAGTACAACAGTTGTTTCAATGGCAGTTGTCTCCCGTTACGCTGGCCCTGCTATTACCTAAATAATAACATCTGAGTTTTAAAACACCATATTATGTGAGGTTGCTTACTGCAACCTGTACTTACCTCCATCTTAGGTTAACCAGTGTGTTGTCATCTCTCCCATTCACCAGAATGCTCTGTCCATCCATCGAAATTCTCACCGATTGAATCCCGCGCCCCTGGTGAGAATGACTCCGACACCGAGTAAATGTTTCCTTAATAGTTTTAGGAACAAAGTGCAGAAATTACAAGTGCAACTTTACCACAGGGATTTTTTCTAAGGGGGTTACATGCACTTTTGCTTATGGATAAACCTTTTCCTATTTGTTAACAGCATTTTAGTTGGTATGGAGTAGCCTCTTAGTAATACATAGAACTGAAAATTACTAATACAAAATACATTCATCACTATTGATTTGATCTCCTTTCTAGGTAATATGGAAAAAGAGGAATTATTGTCACCAGTAGGGAAATCAGATATGGAAAGGAGAATAGACTTGCTGAGAATGGACAGTACAGGCAAATCCAGATGTCTTCAAGGATTAAGCAAGTCCCCTCGATGTGCAAAGAGGCTGAGCGTGATGAGAGGAGGCGATGGGCACTGAGTGAAGAATGATGGAGGAGGCCAATTAAATCAGTTTAGTTAGAACCCAAACACATCATTAGTTGGTACACAGTGCAATGGTTTAAATTATTTGACCAAAAACGGATTTCTTTGTCACACTAGTTATCAACCATGATAGTTAAAAAAATTTTTTTTTAATTTTTGAATAGGGAATACATTCAAATGTTTCAAAATTTTAAAAAAACTATAAAAGAGTATGCAATGAAATCTCCTTCCTTCCCCTTCCCCAATACCTCCCAAAGGCAATCAATATAATTATACCTTAACTATCCTTTCAGAGGATTTTAATGTATATAAATAAATTTTTATACAAACAATTTTTAATATGAGGTAAAATATGTGTATTACACACTTTGCCTTTCTTACTTATTATAATAATATGTCTTGGGATTCTTTCCATATTGTTGCATTAAGATTTCCTCATGCTGTATTACAGCATAATATTCCATACTTTATTTATGCATGCTTATTTATTTATCCAGTCCTCTGTTGATGGACATCAGGTTGCTTTTACAAGCAGTACTGCCATGAACAACCACCCATATGAGGCATGTTGCACAGAATCATCCAGAAAAACTCTGACATCTTGCTGTCATGCCACTGTCAGTTGTAGCATACATTTACAAACCATTTGAATAAGAGAAAATGTACCAGTTTGCAAACTGTTCATTTAAAAATGATTTGTAAGACATTTAAGGTCTTCCCCTATATAATATGAAAGAATTAAATTGTACTGATAACCAGTACAACTTGATCTCAAAACCTAGAAAAGGGTCTTCCACCTGGGAAGAAGAAACTATTTTCATTTAATTAGAGATCTGAGAACAATGGAAATCAGAAGTGGTGGTAGGACGGGTGACCCTGAAGTCCGCAGCGGTGGGGGAGGGTTCCTCCGCGCCGCAGCAGTGGGGGAGGGCTCGTCCGCGCCGCAGCAGTGGGGGAGGGCTCCTCCGCAGCAGTGGGGGAGGGCTCCTCCGCGCCACGCCCTGTGTGTTCTTCCACACCACAGGAAGACGCAGGCTGGGGGTGGGGGAGGGTGGCAGCAACCAGGCCAGAAGCCCTCCAGGCCGTGGAGCTAGCAGCAATCATCCCAGATTTGCACAGCAGTTCACTGTTTCCAAAGAAGTTCTGCATATACCCTCTCCTTTGCTCTTACCATAATCTCACAGGGTGAGAATAAGCAAGGCCTTCCTAATATCGCAAAGGAGCAGTTCAGTGAATTTTCTCGCCACACAATAAGTGGTGATGGAGATGGGCTGGAGCTCATCTACTGCCTCATGTTCCTTCTTTGCAGATCTCCTTTAGAGACTGCATTTCCTCTCTTAGAGACTCAAACCTTGGCACATAACACCATCAGTGGTAAGTAAGTTATGAGTCAATTTACTTAACAGTTCCAATTCCTTTCCTAAGAGCTTTTGCTCCTTATATGAGATCAAGATGCAAATCCCATGATTGGGGGATAAAAAAAGGAGTTTACCAAAGTATGAATATCTCGGATACACAGAATTCCACATTTAGCTATTGTTATGAGCCACAATCCATGTGGAGACAGAGAGAGCATTCCAGGTCCATATTGTTTGCTTTGTATTTTTTGGTATGGCTTAAGAATGTGAACACCACTATGTTCCTGCCAATCAAAGAAAATGACCATATTATAGAAAAGATCAGGGGAGTGGCACCTTGCAGTTATGCGTATATAGTCAGATTCAAATCCAAAAGCATTGTCATTGGAAATAAACTGATACATGATAAAGTGGACACCTGTATTTGCACCACATTTTTTAATCTCTGATTGCAAATAAATGTTCATTTCAGCCAACTAAGAAAAGTCTCCTCTGTATATCAGCTACCATTAAAAATCCCAGCCTACAACTATCTTGATTTTTTAACTAATCCTTTTCAAATACTCCTATCCTCAACTTAAAATAAATGAGTCAATTTCCACCACCATCACCATCCCCTGCCCACCACATTTCTCACATATTCCCACCTTCAAACCTCTGCATGTGTTGTGACTTTTTTCTGGAATGTGCTTCCCCATCCCATGCCCACCAATCTGGCTTTCCTCCCTACTTCAGGAACCCCACCTCCCTGCCAAGATTATACACAATACTTCTCATGTCTAAATCTGAACAATTCTTCACAGTCCAGTTCAACTATTACTTCTACCAGGAAGCTTTTCTTAAATCCTCCTTACTACAAACCATTCCTTCCTTCTTTGAATGTCTTTGTTTCAGACCTTGCTGATAATTGGCTACTCTGAGTGAGAAGGCTTTTGATTGAAGGATTTAGAAAAAGAAGGGTGATATAATCTGGGTCAGTGTGTGTAGCAGGAAATGATGCAATATGGAAGAAGTTTGAAGAGTATGATGAAAGGATACTAGAAACATAGAGGCACTTTGTTTGCAACTTTCTTTAAGACTCAGGTATAATGTTCCACTGAAAATCATCAACGCTGTAGCTCCTGACCCCTGTAGAATGGATTTTCTAATGATAGATTTTTAAAAAATAGTTTTGAAAGTCACTAAACTAATATTGTGTCATCCGAGTGTTTATCTGACAAGTATGATGCATGCGCCACAAGTATGAGGTTGCTCAAATGTATTTTATGATGAATTAACAAATCATGCTAATATATCTAATTTAAAGAAGTTATTTTACTATAATAAAGACATTTGTTAACTGGACTAGAGTGTTAAAGGGTAGATCATGTCTAATGAATACAATGTACCAATCTTGACTGCTAAGAAAAAGACAGAATGCTTAAGTTTGGCATACTTTTTCAGGAAGAAGATAGCTGCAGATGTATGGCACTTGGTTACAGAAGCCATATATTCGGTTACTATACAAGTTCAGGACCGCAGAGGACAGAGTGTGTTCTGTCTCATACACAAACTTATGAATGAATTCATCTCTCAGCCTCCCTCGTTCATCAGCAAAGTTTGCAGACACTGTAATATTTGGGGAAGAAGATAGATAATTTGTACCATTTATTGATTTTATTTTTTTAATTAGTATGACAACTATGAAAAGCAAAATAAAAAATTAAATGCTCAGTTAATATAGAGACTATTAGGGGATAAAAATGATTGGAAAACAACTTGGCTCCATTAGAAATACTTGAGTATTACATGACTAACAGTAAGTAAATTATATTTTATCAGTTAAGTAGAGACAGGATGAAACTCATTATGGTCTCAGTTCAGTTCAGTTCAGTCGCTCAGTCGTGTCCAACTCTTTGCGACCCCATGAATCGCAGCATGCCAGGCCTCCCTGTCTATCACCAACTCTTGACAGTCTTAATTAAGACATAAAAGTACCTTGAGGTTTTTGACTTTCTTATACTCTATAATTAAATATTTGCAAAATAGCTACCCAGATATATTTGTTATTTAAAACAAAGTGTCTATTTTATCAGACCTTTTTATCCAGAAAGCTTTCTTTATGATTTTATCAATGAAAGTAACTACATAGTAACATATATGAATCTGACTCTGTATATTTAAAGCTACAAAAAAGAGTGGAGAAGGAAATAGCAAGCCACTCTAGTGTTTTTGTCTGGGAAATCCCATGGACAGAGGAGCCTGGTGGACTCAGTCCATGGGGTCACAAGAGTCGGACACGACAACAACAAAAAGAGACATCACAAAGTGACAAATCAACTTACAAAAGTGACAGTTGATCCTTTTTTTCCTCTGATAGTAAGATTTGTATGAATGACAGGATCTAGTGACAAATAGATTCAAGGGATTAGATCTGATAGAGTGCCTGAAGAATTATGAACGGAGGCTTGTAACATTGTATAGGAGGCAGTGATCAAGACCATCCCCAAGAAAAAGAAATGCAAAAAGGCAAAATGGTTGTCTCAGGAGGCCTTACAAACAGTTGTGAAAAGAGAAGTGAAAGGCAAAGGAGAAAAGAAAAGATATACCCATTTGAACGCAGAGTTCCAAAAAATAGCAAAGATCACTTCCTCAGTGATCAATGCAAAGAAATAGAGGAAAACAACAGAATGGGAAAGACTAGAGATCTTTTCAAGAAAATTAGAGATACCAGGGGAACATTCATGCAAAGACGGGCTCAATAAAGGACAGAAATGGTATGGACCTAACAGAAGCAGAAGATATTAAGAAGAGGTGGCAAGAATACACAGAAGAACTATACAAAAAAGATCTTCATGACCCAGATAATCACAATAGTGTGATCACTCACCTAGAGCCAGACATCCTGGAATGTGAAGTCAAGTGGGCCTTAGGAAGCATCACTATGAACAAAGCTAGTGGAGGTGATGGAATTCCAGTTGAGCTATTTCAAATCCTGAAAGATGATGTTGTGAAAGTGCTACACTCAACATGCCAGCACATTTGGAAAACTCAGCGGTGGCCACAGGACTGGAGAAGGTCAGTTTTCATTCCAATCCCAAAGAAAGGCAATGCCAAAGAATGCTCAAATGACTGCACAATTGCACTCATCTCACATGCTAGTAAAGTAATGCTTAAAATTCTCCAAGCCAGGCTTCAATAGTACATGAACTGTGAATTTCCAGATGTTCAAGCTGGATTTAGAAAAGGCAGAGGAACCAGAGATCAAATTGCCAACATCCACTGAATCATAGAAAATGTGAGAGAGTTCCAGAAAAATATCTACTTCTGCTTTACTGACTATGCCAAAGCCTTTGACTGTGTGGATCACCACAAACTGTAGAAAATTCTGAAAGAGATGGGAATACCAGACCACCTTACCTGCCTCCTGAGAAATCTGTATGCAGGTCAAGAAGCAACAGTTAGAACTGGACATGGAACAACAGACTGGTTCCAAATTGGGAAAGGAGTATGTCAAGGCTGTACATTGTCACCCTGCTTATTTAACTTCTATGCAGAGTACATCATGAGAAATGCTGGACTGGATGAAGCACAAGCTGGAATCAAGATTGCCAGGAGAAGTATCAATAACCTCATATATGCAGATGATACCACACTTATGGCAGAAAGGGAAGAACTAAAGAGCCTCTTAATGGAAGTATAAGAGGAGAGTGAAAAAGTTGGCTTAAAACTCAACATTCAAAAGACTAAGATCATGGCATCTGGTCCCATTACATTATGGCAAATAGATGGGGAAACAGTGGAAACAGTGACAGACTTTATTTTTGGGGGCTCCGAAATCACTGCAGATGGAGACTGTAGCCATGAAATTAAAAGACACGTACTCCTTGGAAGAAAAGCTATGACCAATCTAGACAGCATATTAAAAAGCAGAGACATTACTTTGCCAAGGTCCATCTAGTCAAAGCTATGGTTTTTCCAGTAGTCATGTATGGATGAGAGAGTTGGACTATAAAGAAAGCTGAGTTCCGAAGAATTGATGCTTTTGAATTTCAGTGTTGGAGAAGACTCCTGAGAGTCCCTTGGACTGCAAAGAGATCCAATCAGTCCATCCTAAAGGAAATCAGTCTTGAATGTTCATTGGAAGGACTGATGCTGAAGCTGAAACTCCAATACTTTGGCCACCTGATGCGAAGAACTTACTCCTTGGAAAAGACCCTGATGCTGGGAAAGATTTAAGGCAGGAGGAGAAGGGGACAACAGAGGATCAGATAGTTGGATAACATCACTGACTCAATGGACATGAGTTTGAGCAAGCTCCGGGAGTTGGTGATGGAGAGGGAAACCTGGCATGCTGCAGTCCATGGGATCGCAAAAAGTCGAACACAACTGAATGACTGAACTGAACTGAGAGGAAAGTCCACATTTCACATAATTTAGCAGTCACATCAGCTTTACTTTGTAAGACACAGAAAAGGTTTTGGCCATTTTAACCTCTTCACATGTTAAAAGAAAAAAAAAAAAATGCTATCACTGGAAAAGAGAAAAAAAAAGCTATAGCAACTATTCAACTGGGTGCCCAGGACAGAATTGCTTGCTCACTTTTCTTTACCTTCTGGTAGTATTTTAGGCAGAGAAAATATTTCCAGCCTGCTTCTTCTTGTTTCTGGAAGTGGGGAAAGCACCATCACTTCTACTATGTCTGTTTCCAAAGGAGACACAGTGGATATTTGTAAAATACCTTTGCCCATCTCTGAAAGCAAATGGAAATCAACAAAAGTCATTGTTGATATGTTTATAGAAGCTTTCATATTTCTAGGTAAGATATCACATTATAGGCCTGTCTTAACAAATCTTTTGATCCAAATCTACTTATTGGATATTTAAGTGATCTTTAAACCTAAGTGATAGAAACATTTTTTGATGAACAGATGGGGGATTCTCCTCATGAGATGTCTAAGTGGGCAGATTCAATCCAGCTGGGTGGGACTCAGCTTCCATCCAGCCAGAGGGGCCTCCAGAGTCTGCCGGCTCTACCCTACTCAACAGCGCCCACAAGCTCTGGCCTCTTGAATGTCCACTCCAGCCATCTGCCCATTCCCAATACTGAATAAACATTTTTGCCACAGCCAAGGTATCGCAGGTATGGTAGGAATACACTTGCTGTTATGAGTGTGTCCTATAGTAAGCCAGCGAATCCCACCAACGGGCCTTGCCTGGGGCTGCTTGGATTCTCTCCAGCTCCGCTACTGCCACTCCACACAGCTACTGCTCTGTGTGTGTCCACCGTCTCGGGCCCCATCTCAGCCCCTCCATCAGGTGTTATATAGGGTAGCCTTTCCTCTTACTGAACAAGGAAGACAGAGAACATCTGACATAAACTTGACTTCAACTTTCTTATCCTGAATCTCACATTTTCTGTTATCTTCCCTCTTCATTTCTTGACATTTTTAGGAATAAAATGTAACCCTTTCCATCTGTGATTTTGAGCCTACACCTCCAATATATCATTACACCATGTGCTATTAATTACCTCTTTTGATTTCCTTGGGTCTTTTAGGTCTTCTCCTATTGAGGCCTCAAGACTCCCCTATCTTCAGATTAGAATGTTCCTTCAATCCTGTTTCCCCACCAGTTACTAATTCTCTTTTCTCCACTGCAAACATCTGAGGGCAGAAATTGCTGGTTACCAACTTCCTTTTCTGACTGCCATTCCCACCTGAAACGCTGTCTCTCTGTCCCAAAGGAGTAGCTCTCCCTGGGCTCACACGGTGACTGCCGCATCCCAGCCCTCGTGCCCTGACACTTCTGCCACAGTCCACCATTCATACAGCCTTCCTTCTCAAGCTCTTCCAGGTGCGGGTGACTCCCAGTTCTCTCGCCCATCTTTAGTTTTCTTCACTGCCTTGTCTTCTCTGTCTACAATTTCAGCGTAAGTAGCTTTTCCCATCCTATACTCTGAATGACAAGATATGTTAAAAAATGGAACATTTAGGCAGGACTGGTACCCATTCTAAGGTCAGCCATCAGTCCTCATCACACTCCATGCCATCTAATTTACATATCTAGGTTACCTGTTTGACCTCATTACACAGTTGGGTTTGCTTCAACTCTGTCTTAAACCATCTCATGAGCTTCCATGATTTCAAGATCAGAATTCCATCATTAAACTTTGAACTACAAATCTTCATTTCTGAATTAATGGTAAATGTCTCCAAATGAAGATCTTATTGGCTTCAACTCTACAGAGCTTGTCAGCTCACCCTATCCCTCAGCCTCCGTAACTTTCTTTTCCCTTGAGTTTTTACTTCAACTGATGACAGCACAAACTTCCACCATCTGGGTTAGAAACTTCAGAGTCGTTGCTGATCCCTTCCTTTCACATACTATCAATTATCAAGTTCTACCAATTCCATCATTCATAGCTGTCCACTCCTTCGCCTTTCCATGACTGCTGCATGATCTTGTACACTGTGGATAAGAGCACAAGCTCTGAAGCCAGACTTCCTGAGCTTGAGTCCTGGCTACCTGCGTGGCTTTGGACAAATACTTAACCTCATTGTGCCTCAATTGCCTTATCTTTAAACTAGGCATAACAGTGGTCTCTACCTCACAAAAGCTGCCTATAAGAATTAAATGAATTAACACACGCCAAGTACTTAGAATACTGGATATTACATGACAAGGACTCCTTCAATAAATGTTAGCTTTTGTTATGACTAACAGCATTTCTTGTGTAAGTTACTATAATGTTTTTCTGAATTTTTTTATTCCGTTCTCTTGCCTTTCTTCTCCAGCCTTCACACTGATTCCAGAGTCCTCCTCTAAAAACCAAATCAAATCACACTAGTCCCATCTTGAAAACGTCTGATGATGTGTCATTAGCTACAGAACAAAGTCCAGACTCCTTGGGATGATGTTCAAGACCCTCCACTTTGTTTCAAACCTTGTCGTCATGATCATAACCTGGTAAACTCATATACTTGTTATGCCAGACTTCTTACCATTCCAAGTGCTGTTGCTCAAACTTTTGTCCTGAGCTAGAATGCCAGCAAGCCCCATCCTCCACTACTTTAAATCCTTGGAAAATTCTCCTGCTCCGTATTCTCTGTGCCTCCTCTTCACCTCCACTCCTTTCTTCACACCTGAGAATTAATTACTTCTTTTCCTGAGCCTACACAGCACTCTGCTATTTCTCCTCCACTAAATTTCTTCCTTGACATTTTCATGCTTCCACAGGGCCTAGGTTCAGCATTTTACACTTAGTAGGCACTCAATTTTTAAAAATCAGTACATAGATTTGAAAATTTACATTTATATTTGGTATATAAAGCCAGAGATAAAAATATTAGTTCTTATTGTTTATCACCAAAGTGCTATCTCACCTGTCAGTTCTGTGGTTTACCTGGGCATTTGGACACACATTACTGAAAAAGCTGAATGTCTTTTTTAAAAAAATTTTATTCATTTATTTATTTTTGGCCACACCACATGGCTTGTGGGATCTTAGTTCCCCAACCAGGGATTGAACCTGAGCCCTCGGTTGTGAAAGCACAGAGTAAAGATGCATGTAACAAAACTTTCTTTAGATATCTTAATTAAATAGAGATCAAATACTATTTAAAAAGTTATTTCGGGACTTCCCTGGTGGTTCAGTGGCCAAGACTCCACACTCCCAATGCAGGGGGCCTGGTTCAATCTCTGGTCGGGGAACTAGATTCCACACGCGGCAACTACAGATCCTGCACGCCACCACTAAAGATTCTGGCGTGGCAACTAAGACCCAGCACAGCCACATACATAAATAAATGTTTTTAAAAAGTATTTCAGGGATAAACCAACTCAACTTCCGTTTGTAGTAACATTAAAAACATTCAGCCATTTCATTAATTCATTACCTGATTCAAGAAGAGTTATTTAACATCAACTGTATACCAAGTAGATGTACCAAAACCTCTAAATATGATATGGGAATTCTCCTTAGTAACTTTGAACAGCTATTTAAATGTTTCTGTTTTAGAAAACATGCTACAAGTAATTGCTTCACCATGGTCCCATTTCCACAACTTTAAATTCTTTAGAATAAATTGACCAATATCTTAAGTTAATAAGCATTCTATGGCAACTTTCCTGGCGATCCGGTGGTTAAGACTCCATGCTCCCAGGGTAGGGGGCATGGGTTTGATCCCTGATCAAGGAACTAAGATCCCACATGCTGCCCAGATTGGGGAAAAAAATAATTCAGTGTAAGTACCTATGAATCCAAGAATCTCAAATAAACTTGAGGGTTTGGCATTGATAACAAAGATGTGTCCTTCTGATGTTCCAACTAATACATACATTCCTCTCTGGTCATACCTGAAAAGAAGAAATCTGATTATCAGATTCTACTTGTTTCACTAATAAGATGGTAAACAAATTTATTGAAAGACATCATGGAGATATATCCAAAACGAATTATTCTTATGGTTTATGATTTTTAATATTATCAGGCTTTATAAAAGGTAAGTGATTATACAAAATGTAATCATTACATTTTAGGCTAATATTGTTTCTGAATTGTAACTATAAGTATATGGTCAAGAAGATTCACTAAAAACGGGCAACTATGTCATCGTAAGTGAACAAAATATGACAGTAAAGCTTTCTGATATTTCAGGTGGACATAAGCAATTCTCAAATTAGAGATGAGTGGAGCATTCCAATGCCCCTCAGTACCAGTCCTGGCAGAAAGAAGAAGAATGTAGCAAAATGTTTCTATACTTTGATCAAATTAGAAAAAGTGGGAAATGCAAATTAGGATAAGAGAGAAACATCTGAAAAAGGAGAGGTGCCAAAAAAATGATACAGAGGAGTGGAATGTAAATAGAGAGAGATTACAGATCCTTCCCTACAGAGGCAGCAGAGCTTGTAGGAACAGCACAGATGGTGGAAACCCAGCTCCTTGCAGTGCTAGCTGACTAATCTTGGCAAATGCTTCTTTTTGAACCTAAGTTATCTCACTTGTGAAACAGGGACAAGCATAATACTTTTCTGAATGTTTGACAAGTGTCACATTCAGTAAACTACAATGTGTAACAGCACATCAAGCTGTAAAGCAGGGCAAAAATGTCATTTCTTGTTAATACTTAGTGTTATGATAAATTAATCAAAGATATAATAATAACAATATAAGTCTAAACTCAGTGGCTCTAGGCTGTCTTCTAAAAAGTACTGTTTCAAAAAATTTGAAATCATCTAAATGTCTATCAATATACTGTCTCAAAAATTATGGAATGTATTCCATGTGATGGAATACTATGTAGCTATAAAAAAAGAATGAAGGTCTTCATGTGTGGATAGAAGACTCTCTAAGATATACCATTAAGTGAAAAAAATTGTGGTGCAGAACATTATATATAGTTTGCCACCCTATAAGAGCAAAAGCAATGACTCTGGAGCCCAATTGCCTGGGTTCAAATCTCAACATTTGCCATTTACAACATGTGTGATATTAATTGTTATTTAAATTCTTTGTGTATCATCTTCCTTAAATGGAGACAATAAGAATACCTGTCTCATGAGGTTAATACAACTGAAGTTCCTGGTACACTCTAAGTGCTAGATACACATTCATGCAATTAAAAGGAAGTACTTATTTTTCTGCTTGTTTGTGAATAAAATATGTCCAGTAAAAAGACACAAGAAACTAGTAACAAGCTGTCTCCAAGGAGGAGAACTGGGTATTTGGGGATAACAGTGGGAAACTGTATTGTACTATATACACCTCTGTATTTCTTGAATGTAGAACTGAGTCAATATACTAATTTTCAAAACAACACATGTAAAACCTAAAAAAAGTTAAAACTTCGGTGGAAATCTCAATAGACAGGCCTGACAAAGTTGCTGCCAGAAACAGGCGGTCCTTACAGGAGGTGCTGCACAGGTGACTCAGAGAGAAAGGCCTTATGAACTTCATGAGGGGATTCGACGTCCCGGACGTCGAGGAAGTGGACACGGCCGTCCTCAGTCCCCACGGCCGCAGACAGGGATGATGGAGAGCAAGCCAGAACTGTTGCCTGTTTAGGACAGATGCAAAACAGAAACAGACTCACAGATGGAAAACCAAGGAGTAGGGGGGCAGGGCAAAATAGGGGCATGGGATTAACAGACATAAACTACTAGATATAAAACACATTAGCAAAAGGGTACACTGTATAGCACAGGGAATTACACCCACTAGTCTTATAATAAGCTATAATTGAGCATACTCCACAAAGATACTGAATCACTATGCTGTTCACCTGAAAAATTAACACAATACTGTAAATCAATTAGCTTCAATAAAAAATAAAATAAACCCCAGCTTCACTGCACCAAAAAATGAAGCCTGCTTTCCTACACTTAAGAGTTCTACAGTTTATTTTAAAAACCCGCAGAACAAGAAGAGTGGCAAGTGTCATGTGGTATTACAAATTATACACTCAACATTCTTCAGCTAATCAATCACATAAGAAGTCATAGGAATCTATATATCACATTCTTTTATCCTAAAATTGGAATGATAAAAATATGAGAAAATTGCCTGAACTTTAAACCATGACTTCATTTTTATCCTTAATTGATTAGAAAATGATTATACCTGATAATAATGAAAAATAAAATAGGAAATTTAAAATATATTCCTAGCATCATTTGGACATCTTTATTGAGTGTTAGTGATTTTTTAAAATCAGCATTCATCTGCTGGATAATAGTAGATCCTGGGATGCTGGTATAACTGAGCAAGACTTCAAAAAATAACTGTATCATGGAACACGTGGCCTGTCACCAAAGAAACGCATCACAGATTCCTGCTTATCCAACAGTCATTTACAGAAGATGATATATAAGAGAACAAATCTGTGGTCATGATACTTTAGGAATCAGATTCATTTCTCTATAGTTTTCACTGACAAAGCCCACTGGGGTCCCCCAGAAAAGTCAGATGAAAACTAGGTGATAAGGTCTAAGCTCTTCATTTGTGCTTTAGTCTAATTTCTCCTGCTCACAGGGTACATGTGCAGCAGTCTAGTACCCAGCACTTCAGACAGGAGTTCTTAGTGTGAGACCGCTGCAACACCTCAATTCCGTGGCCGTGCAGAGACGTACTGCCAGTAACACCTCAGTTCAAGACTTAAGATGGCCGCAGGGTGGCTGTGCACAGGGCTGCTGCACCCAGAATTTGGATCCTGAGGGGAGGAGCACGGCTGGACCGGCCCATGGCAACTCCGCCCTCCCCCAGGAGCACTCTACAGAGCAGCCTCAGCCTCTCCCTGGGACACAAGTGTGTGCTCCAGAAGGACAGCTCCCACCTCTCCACCCTCTGATCAAAAAATAAGATTTTCCTTTGTTGTTGAACCGAACTCAGTATTGCTCTATTGGCACAAGAAACACCAGAGAGGGGGACCCCTGTAAGTAACATAACTACATTTTGGAGGTTGTTTTGAATAAAATAACAGAATGTTAGAAATGGAAAAGATCTTGAGGTCATCCTTTTGCAGATTAGAAAGCAGAGGCAAAGGAAAATGTAGCAATTTGCCCCCAGGATCCCAAAGCTGATAACAACGCTCAGAGGAAAACTCAGGTGTCCTGCCTCATTAGAATGCAGTTTCTCCATTGAGCAGGTTTTCATTTTGTTTTTTAAAGTGAATTTTCTGAGGCTTAACCAGGTTGAGTCTATTGGTATCTCAGTATGAAACTGGGAACAAAGTGGTGAGGGTTTGGGGTTTTTTTAGCTGAAAACCTTTATGGGAGCTCTTAGTGTGTGTGTGTGTGTATCTGTGTTTCCTCAACACAATCAGTTGAAATTACCCTCCATTCCAGGGCAATAGTTGACTAGGCTAAAAACTGGCAGGTAACATCAAGTGAAGGTATTAGTGTTTGGGCATCCTGCCATCATGATGCTAAGCAGGGTTCTCTGAGGACTACTACCTAAAATGTTCATGGAGAATACAGTCCTGGACATAGGCAGGGCGATCCAGCCTCTGTACTGCTGGATCAACCCATTTATCAATTCTCCAGAGGGGAGCAGTAATCTTCAGTAAGGAGAAATCACTGATTTTCCCCAACAAAGGCTGATCTACATGAATGTACATGCTTGGTTTTGAGCTCAGTGAAGGGATGTCTGCTTAACTGTGACAGTTGCCCAATCTCTCCCTTCTGGTCAGGGGAAAGGAAGATATCTGAAGCAGAAAGAGGGTCTTTTGATGGTAACTATATCCCTCCTTGGGCTTCCCTGGCGGCTCAGTTGGTAAAGAATCCACCTGCAATGCAGGAGACCCTGGTTTTTTATTCCTGGGTCGGGAAGATCCACTGGAGAAGGGATAGTCTACACATCCAGTATTCCTGGGTTTCCCTTGTGGCTCAGTTGGTAAAGAATCTTCCTGCAATGTGGGAGACCTGGCTTCGATCCCTGGGTTGGGAAGATCCCCTGGAGAAGGGAAAGACTACCCACTCCAGTATTTTGGCCTGGAGAATTCCAAGGACTGTATAGCCCAAGGTATTGTATTGGTATATGGGAAAGAACAAACTTTTCCTTGGTGGCAATTATTTCTGAAACCCTAGTGATTTATATCTCACTCATGCTGCAAATTCATTGTGGATTGACAGGATCTCTTTTCCCCCATGGTCTTTCAGGGAACAAAGCTGACAGAGGCTCCACCAATTAATAGGGGCTCGCAAAGAGTCGGACACGACTGAGCGACTTTCCTATCCCTCCTTAGCCAGGAAGTGCAAGGTAAGTTCTGATTATACAAACCCTTAGGTTTGTATGTCTCTCATCTGTACAAAGAGGTGTGATCAGATAAACTTTAAGATTTTTCTAGTTCTAGTAATTCTAACAGAAATGAATACATATAAACCTTTGCCACACTGATTATGGAGTCCACACATACTCTTTTAGGTAAGAATTTTTATCTTTACTTTTTAGGATGAGTTTACTTATCTCATTGAGTTATATATCTTTTGCATCTTGTATCCTCTTATATGAAGTATGATGCTTCATCTTGCATTATTGAGATTTTAATTTACAATAGAGAAGGACTATAACTTTCCTCCCTACTATCTAGATCCATATCTCATCAAGAATTATGAAATATAGAAAAAATGATAATTTAAGAAAAAATAGCCTTACCATTGTTTCTTGGTCTTTTTATACTTTTAAAATATTATTTTATGTGCATCATGACCATGGTGGAAAGAATGGTATCACCTTATGGTAGGTTATGCTTAGGTTTAGGTGAACAAATGTAGTTTGCCACCCAGCATACATACACCTTCCTTGTGGAAAATTTCTTGAATATCTTTTAAGAAACCATCTCTCTTCTATTTTCAGTTGAGTGGAATAGATCTAAGTCTCATTTCCAAGGCAGATTTTAAGCCAACTAGCATTTCTCATGCCCCTGTCCACAGTGATTAGTTCAGGGGTGTTATTAAGATATTAGGATATATCTACTAAGCCCTCTGAAAAGGAGAAACTTTTCTCTTCCTCCTCCTATTGTAGGAGGTTTTCTTCCCTGATGATCTGATGTGAGGTTGGTATTCGTGGCATTTGGGTATCACACGAAGTCTTAGATGAAATTAAGACGTAGTACACAGACAGAAAGAAAGACGAGCTCCTTGGTAATATCATTTGAGTTGCTGGATAAAGCCACAGCTGAGCCCAGAGGAGCTCTATACTTTATAGTTAATTGAGCCAATAGCCCACACTTTTTCATTTTTGGCTCAAGCTGGTTAGAGAGGCACCTTTCTTTCATTTCTAACTGATCTTCTTGAGGTTAGATGGGGCCACTTAACTAGTTACAGCCAAGGAATGTTTTGTTTTTTATTAAAAACACTTAATTGCTAGTTCAAGACTCTCCAGAACTCTTCTCATCTCATGGTGTGCGTGCATGATCAGTCGCTCGGTTGTGTCTGACTCTTTGTGACCCCATGGACTGTAGCCTGCCAGGCTCCTTTATGCATGGAATTTTTCAGGCAAGAATACTGGAGTGGGTTGCCATTTCCTCCTCCAGGGGATCTTCCCAACCCAGAGATAGAATGCTCATCTGCATCTTCTGCATTGTCAGGTGGATTCTTTACCACTGAGCCAAGTGGGAAGCCCATCCTATGGTACTGAGGAGCTTTTAATTGGTGGAGCCTCTGTCGGCTTTGTTCCCTGAAAGACCATGGGGGAAAAGAGATCCTGTCAATCCACAGTGAATTTGCAGCATGAGTGAGATATAAATCAGTAGGTTTCAGAAATAATTGCCACCAAGGAAAAGTTTGTTCTTTCCCATATACCAATACAATACCTTATGTTCTACCCTCTGGGCTGTGGAACATACTTTATACACAAGAATTACTCTAAACATATAAGGTAAAATACATTAATGTCTCTGTAACAAGTATTTCCACAAACTGTTGACATGTGAACACAAAAAGGTAAGTTGGATTAGAATTAAATATTTTTTAAAAATCCATTTATAAGGCACACTTACTTGGATATTCAGATAAACCCTGCTGACACAAGCACCATCCTCTATACCCCAAACACAAACTTCCCCTGACTGTGTGAGTGTCTGTAAAAGAAAGAAGAAACTCAAATGGAAAACAAGACTGCTATGGGAGCATGTTCTAAACTTCTTTCTAGTATATCAATCACTGATGATTTAAAATAAAATTTCATTTTATTTATGTGGATTAAAATTACTTTGCAATCTCAATGTTAATACTTCTGATTTAAACAAATATTAACTATTACCTTTCAGTTCAGTTCAGTTCAGTTGCTCAGTCGTGTCTGACTCAGCGACCCCATGGATTGCAGCACGCCAGGTCTCCCTGTCCATCACCAACTCCCAGAGTTTACTCAGACTCATGTCCATTGAGTCGGTGATGCCATCCAAACATCTCATCCTCTGTCGTCCCCTTCTCCTCCCACCTTCAAACTTTCCTAGCATCAGGATCTTTTCAAATGAGTCAGTTCTTCACATCAGGTGGCCAAAGTATTGGAGTTTCAGCTTCAGCGTCAGTCCTTCCAATGAATATTCAGGACTGATTTCCTTCAGGAGTGACTGATTGGATCTCCTTGCAGTCCAGGGGACTCTCAAGAGTCTTCTCCAACACCACAGTTCAAAAGCATCAATTCTTTGGCACTCAGCTTTCTTTATAGTCCAACTCTCACATCCATACATGACTACTGGAAAAACCATAGCTTTAACTACACAGACCTTTATTGTAATGTCTCTGTTTTTTAATATGTAAATGTGTATTTAATATGTATTAAATGCATATTAAACATGTATTTAATATGTAAAGTAGCATCTCTGCTTTTTAATATGCTGTCTAGGTTGGTCATAACTTTTCTTCCAAAGAGTAAGTGTCTTTTAATTTCATGGCTGCAGTCACCATCTGCAGTGATTTTGGAGCCCAAGAAAATAAAGTCTGTCAGTGTTTCCATTGTTTCCCCATCTACTTGCCATGAAGTGATGGGACCTGCTGCCATGATCTTCATTTTCTGAATGTTGAGTTTTAAGCCAACTTTTTCACTCTCCTCTTCCACTTTCAAGAGACTCTTTAGTTTTTCTTCGCTTAATATGTGTTGGTATAAATTTTTTTGGTATTTATCCTTCTAGTGTTCTCTGAGCTTCCCAGATCTGTAGTTTGGTGTCTGACATTAATTTTGGAAAATTCTCAGCCCTCATTACTTCAAACATTTCCTCTGTTCGTTCCTTCCTTTCTTCTCCTTCTGGCATTCCTATTACATGTATGCTACACCTTTTGCAATTGTCCCATGTTCTTGGATATTCTGTTCTTTTTGATTCTTTTTTCTTTTTGAATTTCAGTGTTGAAGGTTCTACTGACATTTCTTCAAGCTTATTGATTCTTTCCTCTGCAATATTCAGTCTATGATGAGCCCACCAAAGGCACTCTTCATTTCTGTTACAGTGTTTTATATTTTGAATATTTCTTATTTTCTTTCTTAGTGTTTCCATATCTCTACTTATATTTTCTAATCATTCTTTCATGTTTCCCACTGTTTTCATAAGACCCCTTAGTATTTTAATCATAGTTGTTTTAAATTTCTGGCCTGATAAATTACAACATCTTTGTAATTATTTGCAGATACAATATCTGAGTCTGGTTCTGACGCTTTCTCTGTATCTTCTAACTGTTACTGTCTTTTAGTATGCCTTATAATTTTTGTTAAAAGCTGGACATGATGTACTGTGTAAAAGCATATGAATTAAGTAGGCTGTAATATGGGGTTTTATGTTTATCTGGCTAGGAGTTAGACTGTGTTTATTGTCTGCTGTAGCTGAATGTGTCAGAAACCAAAACTGCCTCTAGGGTCCTCGTTTTTGGTCTGAGATGTGCAGATTCTCCCATTGTAATCCCCCTGGGTGCTGGCTCCAGGGCTGGTTTCTACTTCTGGGTATCTGCTCCAGTAAGCTATGATTCTTTGCATCTGCCTGTCTGTCTCTATAATTTTGGGGGCAGTGGTTTCCCCTATGACCCCAATTCTCTGATGGGTCTGAGAGGAATGGTTAATTTTAAGTTTATTCAGCTTTTCTTTCCCCCTGTTGTAAGGTTCTTTACATGCTAGACTGGAAACCCAAAGTTCGTCTTGTTCATTTTTCTTCTTTCACAGGATCAAGACTGAAAGCATTTTAAAGTAACTGCAATGTGATACAGTTTAAATTCTGTTTCTTGAATAAGAGGGAGTGAGTACATGATGTTGTGGATCAAGTATCTAAATTCTAAACATGAAAATCTTGTATTAAATTTTTAAATTTAATTCTTATCAGAGAATATCTGGAAGAAAAAGCATATAATCAGAATCTGAGAATTGGAAGAACTCTTGAAAGTGAAGTCGCTCAGTCATGTCCGACTCTTTGTGACCCCATGGACTGCAGCCTACGAGGTTCCTCCATCCACGGAATTTTCCGGGCAAGAGTATTGGAGTGGTTGCCATTTCCTTCTCAGGGGATCTTCCCGACCCAGGGATCGAACCTGGGTCTCCTGCATTGCAAACAGGTGCTTTTACCATCTGAGCCACCAGGGAAGCCTGGAAGAACTCTTAAGTGTTACCTGTTCCATAGTTTATGTATCTTTTTATTAATATTTGCTAGAACTCCCAAAATCTTAATGGATTTGTTGATGAATCATATGGAAAGTGAATTATATTTCTTGAGATCAACCAAAGGTAAGCAGTTAATCATCAGAAAAAATTTTTCTTTTCTAAATGTGTAAGGTGGCTTTTTTTGAAGTAGATTGAATACATTGAATACATGTTTTATGCATGGCAACTATTTCATTTTCATTTTCAGATGGGGCTGGATCACTCTGAAAAAGGGTAAACACTTATAGTTTAATGAGTGTTGACAACTCACTAGCAACGAATGTGTTTAAAGATATGGCTTGGAAAGCTTGGATGGTGAATGCAAACAGGATGGCTCTTAAGATTTTAATTGCTTTGGTCATGTTCAGAGACTTAATATTATGAAGTCACAATGTGATGATGTCATTTTAACTGGGGAGTAGATCTAATGATGGAAGTGGCTGGCATTTCTACTGCATCTTCAAGAGGACACTCTGTTTCCTATTTGCAACAGGTTGCACATGAATTTCCAAATCTCATCCTTAAATCCTATTGTGGAACAAAGACAATATTCCTTACCATGCAGAATTCATTTCCAGGTGTGATGAAGTCTGTTGCCTGAAATTTCCCATCACAAGCCTCTAGGACTTTCTCAAAGGTTGGCTCCTCACCAAAAGTATAAATAAAAATAGACCCCTGTAAATATACCAAAAAAGAAAAAAATAATGCATTGTTGTGTGTTCTGTTGAACAAATAGTTATTAAATGTTCACTGTAAAGAAGACACTGTGTGGGAAAATGTGTTGGGAAAGTAGAGATAAACTCAGTAAGGCCCTGACCTTGAGGAGTTTAAAATCTAAACACTTGCTTTATTGATTCTTGAGTTCACTAATCAATTAAAATATTCAATAAGTAAGACTTCTTTTCTCCATTTCCAGGCATTTATTTTTTAGATTACAAAACATAATGAAGCACTTTTTCTTGACTTCAAAAACTATGTTTATTTATGCAGAAAGTTTGAAGAATGTGGAAAACCAAAAAAGTTGTTAACATGAACTAAATTCTATCACATACTAGACCATGATGGGTACTAATGAAACTTTTAAATAAACTTTTGTGAAGCTTGTAGAGGTGTGTCTGAAGCTGTTACTTTAAAACTTGTTTATCATTCTCAGGTTCCAAATTCACCTCTCTAAAAAAAAAAAAAATCTATCCTGTGCCTTATACATCTCTGCCAAGTAACTATACTATGGTACTAGCAATAAGAAGTCTGCTTTAAACTGATCACAAATTCTTCACATTTACTTGAGTTAAACATGAATGTTTTTATTCTTGTTTATGTAAAAAAACACAACTCTGTAAAGTCTAAACTTTGGTATTTACTGATTTTACCTTTCATTCATTCCTTCAACAAATATGGAGTGGATACACTGTGCCAGACACAGGTCTGGACGCGGGGGCTATATCAGAGGACAGGACAGGCAAAAATTCCCTGTCTTCATGGAGCTCACATTCTACTGGGTGATTCAGTCAATACATAAGATATCTAAATAATATGTATTATAAGTTAAAGAGCAATAATTGTAGAAAGAAAACAAGATAAAGCAGGGAAACAGCATATGACGTGGCAAAATAAGAGGGTAGAATTCAAACCTGAGTGTCCAAGAAACACTTTACTGAGAAGGTGAGTTTAGGGAAAAGACTTGAAGGAAATGAGGAAGGTATTCACATGGACTCTGGGGAATGCATTCCAGACAGAAGGAGCAGCCAATGCACTCTGAGGGAGGAGCGAGCCTGGTGAGTACAAAAAGCTTACATGATGGCCAGCATGACTGAAGCAGGGTGAACAAGAAGACCCATGGGAGATAAGGCCAGGGTGGGGAGTGGAGTCTACATCATGAAGAACCTTGAAAAGCATAGTGAAGATTTTGGCTTTTACTCAGAATAACATAGGCAATCACTGGAGGGCTCTGAGTAGTAGAGATGCTTTTCTCACCTTGGCTACTGTGTTAAGTACACACATTTATTCTATTAAGTACTGAGAAAGTATATTAAAATCTGTTGAGATCATGACTTTGCTTTTCCTGGTCATTTTGTCATGTTTTGCTTTATATATTTTGAAGCTATTTTATTTGGTACGTATATATCTTAAAAGTTTATAGACGTCTAGTGAATTTAACATTTTACTATTCTAAAATATTAATAAACTCATTTATCCTTAGGAATGATTTTTGCCCAAAAGTCTATTTTGTCTAATATTAATATATCTCCAAAGGCTTTCTTTTGGTCAATGTTTGCATGATATATCTTTTCCTATCTTTTTATTTACTTTCAATTTTTAATTTGCTTTCAATGTTACTATATTTTTAAAAATTTACTTTCAATCTTATGCTTTAGATACATCACTTGAAAACAGTGCATAGTTAGGTTTGGCTTTTTTTAAATCAAATATACTAATATTTGCCTTTTAACTAGATCAATATTCTGTTTTGCTTTAATTGTAATTACTAGTATATTTGAGATTAAACATTACACTTTAATTTATGCTTCCTATTTTCTTCTCAGTTGTTGGTGTATCTTCCTTCTCTTTTCTTACCTTCTTTTGGGTTGCTTTCTTTAACACTTCCACTTTGCCCCTCTATTATGTGGAAATTTCATCTGATGTTTCAGTTTTTTTATGGTTACCTTACAGGTCAGAACATGTATACTTAATTTATAAACATCATAAGAACTTAAAACCTTTACTCTCTCAGATGGTGAAAGAATCTACCTGCCAATGCAGGAGACTCAGTTTTGATCCCTGAGTCTGGATGATCCCCTGGAGAAGGAAATGGCAACCTGCTCTAGTATTCTTGTCTGAAAAATCCCATGGACAGAGGAGACTGGTGAGCTGCAGTCCAAAGGGTTGCAAAGAGGCAGACACAGCTGAGTGACTAAGCACACAGCACACTCCTTTCCCTCCAACTTCACATTATTTTTGTTGTTTTACACAGTCAGTCTTCACTTACATTTCTCCACACATTTACTACTGCTCTTCATACTTTTTGCATCACAGCCTTTCCATCTGGGATCATTTTCCTTCTGCCTGAAGTACATTCTTTAGAATTTTCTCTAGTGATGACGTACTAACAAATGCTCATTTCTAAAAATGTCATTTTTCATCCCTATACTGAAAAGTATTTTCCCTGGGTATAAAATTCAGTGATAGCAACCTTATTTCACTAAATCAGGGGTCAGCAAACTTTTTCTATAAAGGGACAACCAATAAATATTTTAGGCTTTGCAGGCTGTGTGGTCTCTCACAACTACTTAATACTATCACTGCAGTGTGAAAGCAGCCGTAGACAATACATAAACACATGGGTCTGACTGTGTTCCAGTAAAACTTTATTTACGGAAACAAGCAGGAGGCTGGTTTTGACCCAAGGGTCCACAGTTTGCTGATCCCTGAGCTACATGGAAGATATCATTCTACTCTTTCTTACTTATATTATCGCCAAAGAAGTCAGCTGTTAGCCTAATTGAAAGTCCCTTGAAATAATCTGGTTTTCTCTCTGACTACTTTTAAGATTTTCTCTTTGTCTTTAGTTTTCAACAATTTCACACTGGTAAGTCTAAGTGTGCATATCTTTTATGTATCCTGCTTGGGATTCACTGCACCTCCTGAAGCTGTAAATTCATGTCTTTAATCAGTTCTGGAAAATATCTCCTTAAATATTGCTTCTGTCTGACTCTCCTCTTTGGAATTCCAATCAAATACATGTTGGATCTTTTCACTATATCATTCATTTCTCTTACCCTCCCTTCTATATTTCGTATACTTTCGTCTCTTGGGTACCTTCTGAATAACTTCTTCCAATATATCTTCAAGTTCATCTATTCTCTCTTTGGCTGCGCCCAGTCTTCTGTCAGACATATTCATTTAATTTTTACTTTGTAAGTATATTTTTCTTTTGTATGATTTCTATTTGTGTCTTTCTCCCTTCTCTTAGGTTACATTTTTAATTGTTTTCTGTCCTCCATAGATACTTCAAGTTTTTCATTTATTAAAACATCATTAACACAGTTGCTTTAACTTCTGGTAATTACAGAAGCTTAAGTCTTTCCATATTTCAGTTTCAATTTCTTTTAGGCAAAAAAATCATTCAATTTTACTTGTAATTTATCTGAAATCATTGCCCAACAATATAAACTGATATTCCTGACTTAGGAGTCTTCCTAACAGCATAATTCATGTGGGCATTTGATTTTATCCTGCATTTATTTCCCTCCCTTCTTCTCTTACAGAACCTATACTCTCCCTAGAGAACCACCCATTACTACAATCTCAGTTTATGTTTGAGTAGATGACAGAGGATGAGATGGTTGGATGGCATCACCGACTCAATGGACATGAGTTTGAGTAAACTCTGCGAGTTGGTGATGAACAGGGAGGCCTGGTGTGCTGCAGTCTATGGGGTCGCAAAGAGTTGGACATGACTAAGCTTCTGAACTGAACTAAACTGAGATGACTCTGCCTAGGCTCCAAGGTTAGACATGTGACCTAGGCCTGGTCAATGAGAATTTAGAATCCCTCTGGACATAGTAATTGATTCAGGGGTAGAAATGTGACCCAAGCTAGTACAATAAGTCTAGGTTACAGGACCTTTTTTTTCCAGCTGCTATCTTTCTACTAAGGTCACCAAGAGGATAAAAATATAAAACTGGAGTTTCCGGAGGTTCTTTTGACACCATCTTCATAGAAAGGGAGGAAGTAGAGAGGAAACAGAGCTAAGATATGGCAGAAAAACAAGGCTAGTAGCAACACGGGAGTGCCCAGATTTATATCAATTCCCTGTTTGCTTTCAGTTATATATGCACAAAAAGAAGAAACAAACACTCAAGTGTTGCCTGGACTTTTAAATTGGCTGATTTTTCATTTGCAAGCTAAAGAGTCTTGACTAGCAATGGATCATTATGCAGCACATTCTGCCCTTCATTCCTGTCATGCAATGATGATAATAATAATATCTGAAAACTTATCAAGAAATCACCATTTAGCATACCTTGTCTGTCTGAATCAGCAACATTCTGTAACTAGGAGAAAACATCAAATGTTCCACTGGCCTTTCAACCTCAAGAAAATCCTCTACTTTGTAATTTGTATCTTTAATAAGTAAAGAATACACAAAGCCATCCTAGAAACCAAAAACAATGAGATAAATGAAGGAAATTAGTCTCAGTCCATGCACAGTATACTTTCCTCATCAAATCAGCTAAGATTTATTGATTAGCATTTACATCATTTTTGGAAACATCATCTATATTTACATTATCTAGAATGCTCTGTCTTCTTCCCTTTATTTAGCCAATTTTTAATCATGTTTCCTGGTCAATTTTTAATTTTATCTTTTTTTCTGACACATTTTCAATTACCTAAAATTTTACTAATCTCCCCTTTCTTTGAACTTCTTTAGTATTTATCACTTTGCCACATTCTTCATGATAAAGGGCGTGGGGTAGGTGAGGCAGAGTTTACTGTGTGGCTGGTATTCAGCAGTCTCCTTACTTCAAAGGACCTTAGCCTTCATGTATGTTCTTTAATTATTATTTTGTGCATTCTTAAATCTCTAAATGACTCAAAGGTAGGGAGTGTGCTGTTTATTTCCTTTGTATTCTCCTTTCTAGTTTTCACACAGTGCTAGAAACAGGGCAAGTATCCAGTAAAAATGGGTTGGTTAAATGTTGATCAGTAAGTTGTAAACAGTTTTAGGTTAATTTAACTACTTTCAAGAAGAACTTAAGTTATTTTTACAGTAATGAAAAAATTTTGGGCAAACTCGCCGTCATTTCTAGATTAGACCCCCTAATGACTAAGAGGTATTTGTGAGATGGCTTGGGACTTGGGACCTGGGGAAAAACATGCAAGGTGCTTCCAAGCTCATTATCACTCTCCATCCCTCACCAGAGCAGACGCTCCAGGCTTCCCTTTAAACTAGATTTAAAAAAAAAAAACCCACCAAGGGTGACTTGAGAAGGACAAATGCAGACTAAATGTAGAAGGAGGTAGTCCATTGCAAGGTTGGGGAGAGGAGATTGTGAACTAAATGTAGATTTATGAGCTCCAGACTGCTTGCTGTTGGTGGAGCTTTCATTCTGACAGCATTTCGCAGCTGCCCTTAGGTTCCTAGAGGTCTGTGGCAAAAGAAGAGACGAAGCTAACAGTGTTTTGGGACAGCTACCAGTAGACCAGAGATTTTACTGTAGGTTGGCTTCAAACCTTAGCATTGATTACAACCACATGGAAAAGTAATATGGTGTGGCCCCTTTTCTTACTTACTGAAGCTGTGGGCCCTAAAAAATTAGAGAAAGAACTTTGGAGGTTACCACACTTGGGTTCCATTTCCAGCTTCTCCACTTACTGGTTGGTGAACTCTGGAAGACCTGACTCCTTTGAGTGTGTGTGTGTGTATGTTTTGGGGTGGTGGATTTTTTAAATTTTATTTTTGTTTATTTGCAATAAGACAGACATATGATAGTTCACTATAATGTTTTCTATAATTTTGTATATATATATATTATTTGTAATAAAAAGTTTTATAATAGCACCCCTGACAAAAGAATTTTAATTAATAAACTGACAGAACTTGGTATCACATATTATGGTTCATCATAGTAAATGGCAGCAAATAGAAATTTTGTATATTTTCTTTTTCCATTTGACATATTTTTTAACCATTTTTAATTGAAGTATAGTTAATTTACAACATTGTGTTAGCTTCAGGTATATATTTTCTTGAAAGCAATTAATTTTGAAGAAAAAAATACATTACAATTCCAGAAGCAAGCACGCCTCCCTTCTGATACACCATTGTGACTGGACTGATAAGATTTCTTTCAACTTTGGGAAAGAAAAACAAAGTAAAACAGGTGACACATAATTAAAAGTACCATACAGAGTAATTAGTCTCACTTGCTTTACTAGGACTACTCATTGCTTTGTAATTCCTTTTTCTACAGATCAACTTTCTATCAGAATATATGCTATGATGCCTCTCAAACAGTAAAGAATAAAAGCTGCTTTGCAATGGTTACTGATGATAATGATTAATTAATGATTAATGATAAATCACACAAGTTTTTTTTTATGTTCTGTATCATCAGATCTATGGGAGTAACATTGTGGAATTATATAGTAAATATATTTCCTTTTTTAAGGAAACAAATTAGAGATTTTAAGAGGCCAGGGGGGAAAAAAAGACAAAAACTATATCATTTTTAAGCTTTATACTTAAGATTTGCATATTTTATAGCATGCAAATTTGTACCTCAATAAATAAAACATAGTGGATTTTTAAAAGTAAAAATAAAACAAGATTTATAAGATCTTTGTTATTAATAAAATATTGTCCTGGGGGAACATCACAAAAAGCACACTAGCTTTTATGTAGATAAGCTGCAAGAACTACAAAATCAAAGGCTCAGAGACACCTGCCAGACTTTTATTTATCACATACTACCTGCTCAGCATTTTGCCAGATGCTAAGAAGCATAGTGCCCTTTCCTCCAAAGACTGTTCACCTCCCAGTAGCTTCTTCTCTTTAATCCAACTGCCACCAAAGTCCGTTGCTATGACTCCGGCCTAGTCTAGATGCCCGCTGCTTACAGCTACTCCTTTCCTAAACGATGGATAATTTATGTCCGCAAGCACAGTTCCAATTGGGGTACATCTCCACTCAGGAGTTGATGTCATTCCACTGTCAGAGGGATTAGGTGTAAACACCTTAGTCAGACATTCAAGGTCAGATGTGGTATCACTTAGATGTGCCTTTATTCCCACTATTTCTGCATAACACTTGATGCTCCAGACCAACTGGACAACTTCTTGTTTCCCAACCTTCCCCATGTTTTCTTGTTTACACAGACACCATTGTCCAAAATTTCACCTACCCTCACCTCTGCCTGTGAACCTATCCTTTAAGGGCTATTTCAAATGCCACCTACAACATGACTTAATTTGGCATTTTTCCCTCATCTGAATTCCCATACAGCTTTATGACGCTTTCCTCACATCTTGATTTTTCTGGCTGCAATTATGTGTCAACTTGTCTTATTCTCTTCAATAAAATATAAATACCTTGAGGCTGTTGATTATGAGATTATATATTCGCCACTTATATCAACTCAAAGGCACCAGTGTCCTCCACATTGAAGGACACTGAAGATAGAAAGAAGATAGAAAACATTTGTTTGGAAGTTAAACAAAAGTTATTAAAATATATATGTATCATGAAAATGATAAGAAATAGTATATAGGATGGAATTAGTGAGCAATAAAAGACTATGTACAGGGACTTCCCTGGAGGTCCAATAGTTAAGACTCTCAACTTTCACTGCAAGGGGCGCAGGTTCGATCTTTGATTGGGGAACTAAGATCCCATATGCTGTGCAGTATAGCTAAAAAAAAGACTATATACAACTAAGTCCTAAATTGTATAAAACATCGCAAAATAGGAATTTGGAAATGAGAAATATTGTTTTATAATTCACTTTACAAACACAAAGAGGTGCCAATTTACCCTCTAGCAATCTCTGGGATTAAACTATAGAGCCAAAGTTGAAGTCACTGTTCCTAACTTCAGAGTTGATGACTAGTGGGAAAGACAGTCTTATTTAACTTATATGCAGAGTATATCATGCAAAATGCTGGGCTGGATGAAGCACAAGCTGGAATTAAGATTGCCAGGAGAAATATTAGTAACCTCACATATGCAGAAACCACCCTTATGGCAGAAAGTGAAGAAGAACTAAAAAGCCTCTTGATGAAAGTGAAAGAGGAGAGTGAAAGAGCTGGCTTAAAAATCAACATTCAAAAAACTAAGATCATGGCATCCAGTCCCATCACTTCATGGCAAATAGATGGGGAAACAATGGAAACAGTGAAAGACTTTATTTTGGGGGGCTCCAAAATCACTGCAGATGGTGACTGGCAGCCATGAAATTAAAAGATGCTTGCTCCTTGGAAGAAAAGCTATGACCAACCTAGAGAGCATATTAAAAATCAGAGACATTACTTTGCCAACAAAGGTCCATCTAGTCAAGGCTATGGTTTTCCCAGTAGTCATGTATGGATGTGAGAGTTGGACTATAAAGAAAGCTGAGCGCTGAAGAACTGATGCTTTTGAACTGCGGTGTTGGAAAAGACTCTTGAGAGTCCCTTGGACTGCAAGGAGATCCAACCAGTCCATCCTAAAGGAGATCAGTCCTGAATATTCATTGGAAGGACTGATGCTGAAGCTGAAACTCCAATACTTTGGCTACCTGTTGCAAAGAGCTGACTCATTTGAAAAGACCCTGATGCTGGGAAAGATTAAAGGCAGGAGGAGAAGGGGATGACAGAGGATGAGATGTTTGGGTGGCATCACCAACTGGATGGACATCAGTTTGAGCAAGCTCTGGGAGTTGGTGATGGGCAAGGAGGCCTGGTGTGCTGCAGTTCATGGGGTCGCAAAGAATCACACACAACTGAGCAAATCAATTGACTGAGTGGGAAGGACCATCAGGCACAGGAGGCATTATACTTTGATAGAGGATGAGGCTATAACAAAGATGTGAGTCTGATGGAACCCCAGATGGGGCACCTGAGTTTGCCTATAGGTTGGAGTGAGGACACAGAGGCTCTACAATGGATAATTTCACTAGGTAGAGAGGAAGACATGGCATCCTAGACAAAGGTAACTCCCAATGCCAGGAGGCAGTATTTAGAGAGAGTACAGGAATGATGAGAACTTCTATGAGGCTCAAGTGGGAGAGCTGAAACTGGAATGACCGGCCAGAAGAGAGACTTATTTTTTAGAGAGCTGAGGGATGGCATTGTGAACATAAGATCAGAGGGTGGCCCAGGCCTGGAGAGTACAGATGAGAGTAATGGGAAGAGTGAGGTAGGGGGAGTGTGGTAGGCTGGGATAGGAAAGCTGAACCTAATGGCTCTACTTTCACAGTGGAGTGTGAGTCAGGGAACAGGAGAGGGAGTATATGAAGATGTGTAGATGGGGAAGACTTGCTATAGGATGTGGTGTTTGAGCTGCAAACTGGAGGATTCAGAGTGAAAGGTGACAAGGGAATGAGCTGGCTGTGAAATGTCTGTGAAATGATGGGAAGAAATGACTGGCTAGATCAGAAAACTCATACTGGGGAGTAGTCAAAAATAATATTAATGGTGCAGGTAAGAAAGGATCAGAGAGGGCTTGAAATTAAGCCATAGTCATCCTTGAGTTAAATGTGGAAAATGGTCTTCAAGAAGGGCAGTTTGGCAGGGATGGGATGCCTGGTTTGGGTCGACTATGGATTGAGCTCAACGAAATCAGCTCTATGGTTGCTGCAGAAATCAGGGTGTGAAAGAATAAGAAGAATTAGAGTGGAAAGTGCATTGGTCAGGTTGGAGAACTTGCCCTGGTGAGACTCCCTTCTCAAAGTGTCTACATGCAGCTTCACACAAGGTGATATTGGCTTCTCTGACCCAGGACAACTCTGATGGGACCAGGAGTGGACACTTGATCTAAGGAGAACAGATCAGATTCTCTCAGAAATGCTAGTGAGCCCACGGAAAGTAATTTTCAAGATGGCAGTTGGTCCTAAAGGAAGGTCTCGTGGAGAAAGAGTTACTGTGGAAGGCAAGGAAGGGCATATTAGCTGATTAAACAGGCATATTATGAGGAGGGCTTCCCAGGTGGCACTAGTGGTAAAGAATCTGCCTGCAAATGCAGGAGACGCAAGAGATGCAGGTCTGATCCCTGGGTGGGGAAAACACCCTGAAGTAAGAAATGGCAGCCCACTGCAGTATTCTTGCCTGGAAATTTCATGGGCTGAGGAGCCTGGTGGCTACAGTCCACGGGGTCACAAAAAGTCGGACAGAACTGAGCAACTGAGCACCTATGTATGCAGAAGGATACAGCATAGTAAGAACTTGGACTCTGAAGTCTTATTGTCTGGGTTCAGGTGTCAGCTCTATAGTTTACTAGTTATGTGAATTTGGGCATGTTTCTTAAGTTCTTAATGCCTCCATTTCTTCATCTATATCATGAAGATAAAAATGTATTTCCTTATGAACTTGTTTTAAGGATTATGTGAAATATATATATAGAGTGAGAGAAGAAAGTCTAGAGCACAGAACACTTAATATAGGTAGCTAAAAGAAACATCCAGAGGACTTGGTAACTACCTAGAGGATAAAGAAGAAGGAGGAATCAAAGACGTCTCTAAAAAGAGAAAAATACGGAACAAAACATCCTTTGTCAGGTGGAAAACCATCACCAATGGCTACACTTCTGGGAAGATAAGCAAAGCAGTTTCTTACCCCTTGGTGATCCGTCTTCTATCTTATTAAGCACAGTTACCTTCAAAGTTTCTCCATTAACCATTAAAAGGTGACCCTCTTCACAGCCAATGTATAGGTCACTTGTTGGAGTCCAGCAGTGCATAGTCGGGTGAAGCAAAGAATACAGATCGTCTTTAGGCTTCAAGGAAAGATTTAAAACCTTGTGTTAAGACAACAGTCATGCCTAAGAGCCAGAGAAATACTCAACAAAAACAATTTCCAAGATGAAAACAAATTAATATGTGTCTACATGCATTTATTGGTCCTGCCCTTTGCCCAGAGCTAAATGAACTTCTTCCTGCTCCATTTCTCTCTCTACATTTTAATTCCCTAGGAAAAATATTAGGGGTTTTTGCCAACACATTGAGAGTTCTAGTGTCATAGTTTTTTTGCAGAAGTCTTGAGTAATAATTTGTATGCTGTTTCTTGGTGGACTTTTTGATATCTTGGACCTAAAAAAGCCATTGTTTAGCGAAAGTCACCCCATTTGAGGAAGATTTGGGTCAACCTTTTCTCTCCTGGTTCATGGCAGGGGGCATGAATGTGATTTTTCTATGGAGTGGTTGGCCCCAATCCTCTGCTTAGCTCTCTGTAACGGAGGATGAGAAGAGGACCCCTGGTCAGGTTCTCAACGCCTCCGCAGTTCATGAAACATCCTACCTGACTTTGATTCCATGGAAAACTCAGAGAGAAATGCACAAAATCTATGGAATGTACCTAGAAGAAAAACTGGCTTTGGGAACTAAAACTAAGGGTCTATGGCAAATTTTTCCTGTAAAGGACTATGTGAAAAATAAGCTTTGTGGACCACATAGGTCTCTGTTATATCCCTTTCTTTTTTTTTTAAACACTTGAAAAAAATGTAAAAGAACAGTCTTAGCTTGCTTGAAGTCACATAAAGGCAGGTGATAGTTTGCTGATCTCTGCCTTTGATGATAATATCTCAGTGTTATGCCCCCTGTAGCTTTAAACATTCTGTCCAGCAGGGGAGAGGCCACTCCCCCTTTCTGTCCACACAGAGCAGGCCTCCTTGAAAGTCCTGGACCACCTGGTTATCTTCCCGGGGGTAAAATATTTTGGACACGCGCTCTCACCTCTGCCCCTCAAAACGCTGACTAAGATTCTGAATTCAGGGTACTATAAAGTAACATAGCATGGCATTCTTTCCTTTCTATTTAAACAAGTCAAACATCCTGCACTTTACTCTTATTTATCTATTTACATATTTGTTTATAACAAAACATTTAGTACTATCTGAGGGTTTTTTAAATACTATACTATTATTTAGAATTGCATTAGCTACAACATAACAGCTTTGTTTTCTTTAGGCATCCTTATAGCCATAGGAACAGAAAACATTTTAATAAGCCAATGGCCAAATTAATAGAATTCTTATATCTTTGAGAGATCCATATTTATTTCATTCATTTATTCATTCATCTACCAAATATTTACATATCATGCACTGTTCTAAGCACAGGGATGTAGCAATGAACAAAACAAACCAAAAAAATATATATATATATATATAAATATATACCCTCATGGGACTTAATCTTGGTGCAGGAAAACAGAGCAAAAAGAAATTAAGGAAAAGAATTATATATACATACATAAATAAAATATTATGTGTTGAAAGTGCTGTGAGAGAAAAATAAAGCTGGGGAAGTTGGAATAGGTCTCATGGTTGGGGAATATGGTAAACCCATATAAATAGCCATTTTGTCCATTCAAAACTTGACAATGCAGGCCACCATTGTAATAAATACTCAGTTATTTAAATAGCATACACTGCTCTTTAATTTAGGAAAGGTAAAGCAGGGGTAGCCCTGCCAAAGTAATTATTCTACTGGATTCCCAACGGATACAAATTTTTGCATTTTAGTATTTCCACAAACATTTACTGGGTATTGATTATATACCATATATTGTACCAGAGAGATATCTTGTATTGCTAAGATTATCCCTCTTCTCAATAGGACAATCACCTATTGAGGGAGAAGTAGTTATCAACAAACATCAGAATCAGAAAACATGGTAGTTTATAGCAGAAGAGTATTTAAATATTACAAGAGAACCTACAAGAAAGCACTTTGTTCTTCCTGATGGAGTGAAGGAAATGCACAGAGAGAGAATTGTCATTTGAAATGGACCATGAACTATGAAAGCATAAGTCCTTCATGTACAGAAGCGCTTCTCACTATAAGTTTTTTAAAGGCCAGGTCATCTTGTCATCTTTAATGTATGGTTGGTCTATTTCATGCTCCCCATAGCCTTGAATCCTTAGAAAATAAAACTTGAGCCACAATTTGGCCACCCAGTGGGCATAAAAAATGGACAAAATCACTCAAAAGGATTAAACTGTTGCTGATCAATGACATTTTTGTGGTATCTAACTGAGATTTGACTCAGAGGGAAAAGAGTTAGTGACCACCATTATGTAATCTTCATAATTTAAAAGTTCCCTGGTTGTCTTGATGACATTTGACTATAAATCACAAAAAGAAAGGCTCTTTCCTAGTATGGCAATGAGCTTGAAATTTTTTTTAAAAACCACACATATTTGGTTCTCATCATGTTAGTGAACATATATGCCTCAGAGGGTGAGGATTAAAACTTGGAATTTTCTTGCCTTAGTGTACTAAACTAGTACTGTGTGCAGTTTTGTTTAAGATAAACCTGGGCTTGTCTTCCTATTATTTTCTTTCATCAATAAATATGTTCTGTGCCATTTAAAAATGAATGTGATATTACACGGTGTAAGCAGAAAGAATAATTTTCAGTTATGGAAATTGAAAATTTTAAAAGAAAAGGTGCCGACAGTGTTTAAAAGTATTTCTTGGTAACACCATATCCTTGCTCAGTCCTCTGGAATCAAACATTTTGATGACTTGAAGACCAAACATAAAATATTCAAGCCCAACTTAATATTGCTTTAGAAAATGTAAGCATCTGAATATGTGTCACAATACTTGAGCTTTAAGAGGAATTTCTATTTAGCAATTTTTTTTTCAAGGTCGATGGAAAAAGAAAACTGGACACTTCAGATTAAATTCACTATCTTGGATACAATTTCTGCCCAGATAACATCTGCCTTTGATTTCCCCCACGCTACTACTAGATACCATTTCTAATGCCCCAAATAAGTTGTGTAATGTGATACCTGCCCATTTAAAGGCCTATTATGTGCTTTTCTACCGTTAGCTACAAGAGAGATAAGGGGACTATTTAATATTTGTAATTTTATAAAAATCCACATTTGTCAATTTTTAAGACCTTTAAATAGGTCAAATCCTTACTAATTTCTTTGCCATTGGTACTGGGCCACAAGAAATTCCATTCAAAGGAATAGAATCAAGACATTTGAGATCTAAGTTTAGTTACACTTTCACTCGTATAGACATTACTCAATGTGTTAGCAATTTTTTTTTCACCTTATTTATCTATAAGATGAAAGAATTAAATAGTGACAAAATTGACTTCTAATTTAAATGTAAAATAAATGGCTTTAGTAACAGTCTCTGTATAATTTAGAGATGTCAAACTTTAATATTAAATTTCTGTTTTCAGGAAAAAATTGAAATGTACTGAGTTACAAAGTCCTAGGAAAGAAATATGTCTGTTTATTATGAGCATTTAAAAAAAACGGTAACTCCATATTTAAGTATTTAAAGAAGGCATTTCTGTACTATTAAAAGTATAGGCATTTCCTGTACTATTAAAAGAATTAGCTATTTTCTATAATTTGAAAAAGTGAATAATTGTCATCCTTTAGAGGAAATACTAAGAGCATACAATCTTTTCTCTTACTTGACATTTTTTAAATGATAAGAATAATTGCCTGAATTTTAAATGCTCTATGTAGGATCCATGAAGTTGGTACACAGGGTGAATGATGGGGTTGAAATTGTTGAAAATGTGGCTTCTTTGGTATCAAAAACTAAACATAGAAACATATTTTCCAGTTGTAAATCTTGAAGGCCGACGCGTTTGTTTTTACTTTGCTGCCCCATTGTGGCTGAGTGTGGTTGCATTTCCAAGGCTAAGACTTGAACTATTAACAGGAATTAGTTACCTTCTGTAATCAGGAAAAGTGAGTAACTGTCATCCTTTAGAAGAAATACTATAGGCATACAAATTTTGCTTGCCAGAGACTTTTTCATAAACTAATTATTACACGGAACTATTTGAAACATCTGTAGCCTAACGCTCTGCAGTGGTCAGAAGCATTTGGGAATCTCTACTTCCGTTCTCCTTGGCTTGGAGCTTTCACACAAGTGTTCACACACGCAGGTTCCAGAGCCGCAGCAGAATCCAGCTCCTTACTTTCACCCCAAAGACTCTGCAGGTGTCACTCTCTGCCCCGGGCCTCCTTCTTGACCATAACTGTGCCTTACTCCCCAGCTCCCTGTTTACTGTGCTCCAGCCACAGGATTCTCCTCTCAGCTCCTCAAGAATACTGAAATCTCTTCTCTCCCCAGGGCTTTTGCATGTGCAGTGCCCTCTGCCTGAACACTCTTCACCCGGCTTGTAGCAGGAGGAATGCCCCTCGTCCTTCAGTCATCCCTCCAGAGGCCTTCCTTGAGCAGCCTATTGATCTCTCCCTCCCCTCCACCCCCATCTCCCATCTATCCTGTTATAACACTTGCCACATTTTGCAACTATTTACTCTATCTCTACTTTTGGTACTGATGTCTTGTCTCTGTCTCCCTAATACAATGGATGCTCCGAGAGGTAGGCCTATGCCTGGTTGGTCACCACATGACCCTGTTGTCTAAAACTGTGACTGTTATACACAAGGAGCTTGGTAAGTATCTGCTGAATGAAAAAAATAATGAGTGACTGTTGGCAAACTCCCTTATGAAACTTTCTGCCACTGTTTTCCAGGGCCTCATTCTCTCCTGGATTTTCTCCTATTTCAGTGACTGTGCCTCTTCAGACTCTACTTCTTCCTCCTGTCTTTTGCAGACATTTTCCTCTCTGGCTCTCTTCCCTGACACCCTCTCTCCTTTCCCTCACCCCCTACTTATTCCCCCACCCCATGCTCCATGCTCCCACTATCCTCTCTGCAGTAGTAACTCTAACTTATTTCGTTTCCAGCCCTGCCTTCTCTCTGACGCTAGGTCCACATTGCCCATGTCCACCTGGCATCTCCACCTGGATGCCATCCAGCACTCCAAAATCAGTATGTCCAACTCTGAAATCACAGCTAGGCCTCCTGCTTCAGTTAGCAAGGGCCATCATCTTCCTAGTCACTCAAACTCAAACTCAGAACTCCAGAGCCTTCATCTTTCATGGTCTCCAGGGTTAATCTGTAATAAAAACCAGGAAGATCCTCTCTATCTTGCCTGTCTCATGGGATGGTCATGAAAGCCAACAGGCACACAAGGAGAGGGGCCAGGTCATTACCCTGAAAGTTTCTGCCTCTTCACCCACGAGTCCAGCAATGGCTGACACAGGGAGCACAGGTCCATAGATAGGATCCTTGGGCAACGACTGGGGAAAAATGACATCTGTCTCATTAAAAAAGGATCCATCTTCCAAAGGCAGTTTTACTGACCTGTAGGGGGAAAAAAGACATCAGAACAATCAGATTAACAGAAACTAGTCATTGATAGAACTGCTTCATATAAGTGGTAAGCAAAGTGGGAGGTGTTACAACTCATGAAAAAAAAAAACTAACAGAAACCATTCAAAAGTAAAAGAGTAGATTTAAAACTATTTATCATAAAAGGACAGGTAATACACAGTCATGAATCAAGTACATAGGGATTTTTCAAACATTTTAAAAGTTAGTATCCAAAGCAGAAATTGGAAACTTGAATGCTGCCAGGGGTTAGGCTAGTGTTGTGTGACCAGGTGGGACTGTGGCAGACGGGAAAGGATTTTCCCTCCTGTCTGGGCACAGAGTTCCTGAAACTCTTATAAGTTCCTAAGTGCATTAGGAGCTTCTTTTGTTCTATTGAGGTGATTCTGGGTGGGCTCCTGAAAGGCTCCTGAATGGGTACTGCTCACCAGAAAGACCAAGCCATGACTAGAGGCTTGGAAGTTTCAGTTTCTACTCCCATCTTCCAGAGAGAGCAGAGGAGCTAGAAATGGAGCAAATAATTGATCATGTAATGGTAGGGAGTCTGGAGAGCTTCCAGGTTGGTGAACACATACACTGGGAGGGTGATGCAGTCTAACCCACTCCTAGAAATGGGACAGAAATTCCTTCATTCAAGACCCTCCAAGACCTCACCCCATGTATCACCACCTGGCTGCTCATCTGCATCCTTCATCATATCCTTCAATAAACTAGTAAATGTCAGTAAGTGCTGTCCTGAGTTCTGTGACTTGTTCTTGCAGATTAATGTAACCCCAGGAGTGGGTCATTGAAATCTGTAATCTGTAGCTGGTTAGTCGGAAGTACAGGTAACAACCTAGTCTGAAGCTAGCATCTGAAGTGGAAGGGGGAGAGCAGTCTTGTAGGACCGAACCCTTAGCCTGTGGAATCTGGTTCTACCTCTGGGTAGAGTGTCAGAAATGAGTCGAATCGTAAACACCCAGCTGGTATCACGGAGAATTGTTTGGTGTAGAGGGGAAAACTTCCTCCACAAATGTTAGAAATGAAGTGTTCATTGTGAGAGTAAAGGAGACTCATGAGGAAGAAAAACACAGCAGGGAAGAACTAGGCTTTTTCTCACAAAGAAACAGAAAATCTAAGAATTTTTTCTCTGTACACACCTCCTAAAGCTGGCAGGTGCCACTCAGTTCTAACCAAGAGGGTTGCTGAATTGTGAGAATTTTGATTTCAAGATTTCAAGAGAATATCATAATCTGGAATTGATGAGAAATTTCTCAAATTTTAAATATTGGTAACTAACTCCAATAAAAATACATGGACCAAAATTAACATATATGTAGATTAAACTCAGCTACCTTTACAACCTCTGGTATCAGGAATTTATTTTCAGATTTACCATATATTTACTTTTAAACTATAACATGGTTATAAAGATGAGTTTAGAGAACTCATAGCTTTAGTGTTAAGTTCAAAACGTCCTTGGTTCTGTTGAATAATTTTGAAAAATCATCATGCAAAAATAGTATTTACCACTCAAATGTAAGGCTTAACTAAGTATTTTCAAATCCTGCTTGTTTTCTGATCCAGGACAATCCACTTACTTGACCTCTCATTTTATTTTCTTATAGAAAAATCACAACTCAACATTCAGAACTAGAGAAAAATATTCAAGGGAAATAAAAGAAAATGCGATAAATTACTTGCCTGCCCTGGCAAAGATCTGATAGAGGCATTATCCACTTTATGAAAAGGTACAGTGTTGTCAACTCTGCCCTGAGACAGATTTGGCTATTCAATCAATTATCTTAAAAAAGAAATTGAGACATAAAGAATACTGAGGAGAAAGAAGTGCCTCTCTTAGGGTTCTCCAGTTTGAAAACTTAATTAACTAGCTTTACATTTCTCTTTAAGAAGGCAGGTTTTCAAATCTGCAACTTCAAGAATGTGCATGTCCAATGTCCCCTTAGTCTTTGGGGAGTATGGAGAGAATGGTAGGCTCAGGACCACCTTAAGTCTTTGAACTCTTTTCAACAAAGGTACCATGATCATCAGCTATCACCAGGACATTGGTCTTTTAACTTCTCTTTGACCCAATCCTATCGAAATAGGCAATTCCATACTTCACTACACGCAACGACCCTCTTATTTATGGACAATGTGACTGAAGATATGATCTATACATTTCCCATATCTAAAATGTTCTTATTTTTGAGATTTCAATTGGGTATCAAAATAATAGGTACAAAAAACACGCTCTTTTAGAAATACATATATATTTAATACAATAGGCATATTTTGAAATGGCAAGAGTAAATACAATTTTGGAAAATTAAACCATGTTGTGATAAGGTTGATATTTAAACTCGATGGGAAATCAAGTTAAAGAGAGTCCCTTCAAAATGCAACCAACCACTCCAAAGTATGGGAAAAGATGTTTTAAGATGTGTGTATAAAGCCATTTAATTCACCAAATCGACCCAATCCCGTTACATGAATGCAAACAAAAATCCCCACTTTGCTATGTTGTAATGAAGTCTCTTACTTTGCTTTGAGATAATGCTCCTGGTTACTTCTTTCGATGGCCCACACGGTTACTGCACTTGGACTTGACAAGCACAGCTGGCGCCAATTCATGGGGTTAAAAGTCATCTGGCTCACATCTACACCGGGTTGTGACTTCCTGCACAGAATGACACCTGATTCCCAGTTCCTGAGACAAAGTTGAGTTTGGTGAAAAATAATTCATTTGAATTTCATGTCTTGAGAACATATATCTAATTATTGGGTTGGCCATAAAGTTCATTCAGGCTTTTCCATAAGAGAGAATGAAAACCTGAATGAATTTTTGGCTATTCCCAAAACTTGAAAACAACTTACATAACTTGAGAATTTATTATATAATTTATTAATCTATTATCTTAATATCAAGATTAAAATAATTATGCTTATAATTATAGTGTACCCTCCTAGGAAAGCAAGACAATTATTTTAAAATATTACTTCGCAATGTGCTACTAAGGCTGTTTCATGCTCCTTATCAAATTTGGATTTGACCCATTTATATCTAGAAAGTGGAAAGTACCATCACATGTGCTGAAAAGTGTAGGTGCCTAAATCGCTTCGTACTACAGATGAGTACTCCTTATAAGTTGAGATGCCCTGTACGCACTGATGCCAGCTGAGCATTTACTGAGTTTTAAAAATCACAGTAGGCTTCCCAGGTGGCTCAGCACTAAAGAATCCACTTGCCAATGCAGGAGATGCGGGTTCAGTCCCTGGGTGGGGAAGATCCCCTGGAGAAGGAAATGGCAACCCACTCCAGTATTCTTGCCTGGGAGATCCCATGGATGGAGCAGCCTGGCAGGCTACAGTCCACGGGGTCTCAAAGAGTCAGACACGACTTAGGGACTAAACCACTACCACCTGTCCCTGGAAGAGCCCATAGGGTTATGCTCGGTTACATTGTTTGGTTTTTGCCCCTTTAACAACAAACAAAAATCATAATACTAGTACTTTAAAACAGATTAATTCATTTACCCACTTGAGGGAATATCTTGAATGCCTATCATGAACAAGGTCATTTGCTGGATAAAATAAACAGAAGAAAAATTCATGTGAGCTGTCCCCTCACAAGGAGCCAGAACTCCACTCAGGATTGTGAATTGCAAACTAGAACTAAATTATGTGGAGTTCACCCTGTCTCTTGGCTTCCTCCTGCTTCCACCTCCTTCCATCCCCATCACAGAGGTCCCATCCATCACATTAACTAATCTCTTGCTGGTATCACTGATTCCCTGGATTGTTTTTACTTTCCGCCTCAGATGCCTGGGAAAACACATCAACCCTGGATGGATATGGCTGAAAACCTGAGCTGCTGAAACAAAGGAACAAATATCACAGGACTATGTGTGTCGGTGATATTATAAATTCATGTTTACCACCTACGAGGACCCTCAATACAACCTCCAACCCTCCTTTGTTTCTCTGGTTGGTTCTCTTTCCTATTCTCTAAAGTGCTGATTTTTAATATTCTCCATTTTCCTGAAGGCTCTAACTCCTCCAGCTCCTTCTTACTCTCAGTAAATGGCCTTGATTTCGATGAAGAAAACAGAGGTTATCAGCCGACAATTCCTCCAAATTTCTGAGATCAAGTGTGACAACCTGCCAAGTTCTGTATCATTCTTTCCTTATTCTCTTCTGTTACAATGGAAGACATATCCTCTCTTCTGCTTAAGGCCAGTTTTACCACCGGTGCTCTGGACTCTACAGGTCTTGACTTCTTAAGAACATTAGTTTACCCATTATTCCTTCTCTTTTGCACCTTTGGGCTCTCCCTCTCTCCTGACTCCTCTCTGTCAACCCTGAAGTGCTCATCTGTACCATCTTTTAAAAAATCCCTCCCCTAATCTCACACTTTAATGTGTCTTCCCTTGGAGCCAACCTCCCTGAGTGAGTTGTTTAAACTCACCGCATCGTCTTCCTCACTCCTGTTCTCCCCTCATCCCAGGATATCTGCACCCCATCACCACCATTCCACTGACATAGATATCTGTCTCCCATCTGTCTGTCTCCAAGATCCACTGACATCCACCTTCATCCCAAACCTGGCAGGCTCTTTTCAGTCCTTGTCTAACTTAACTTCTACAGGACTGGTCACTCACCACAACCACCTTCTGGGATGCCTCTTGGACTCTGTCTACAAAGCTCTTATGTGAAGCCCCTAACTGTCAGCCCCATGACTCTTGGACTCTGTCTACAAAGCTCTTACGTGAAGCCCCTAACTGCTCACCACAACTACCTTCTGGGATGACTCTTGGACTCTGTCTACAAAGCTCTTACGTGAAGCCCCTAACTGTCAGCCCCATGCTGTTTCTGGGCCCTGGATCACCTGTTCTGCCTAGCTGACGTGGTGGCTGTCTAACTGCATAGGCTTCAACTGACTTCATGGGCCCACTTTGCTTGCACCTCATCTCAGGCCTGCTCTACACACCAAGAGCCTCAGGTTGCACTAAGTCTGAAAGTGGGGCGGAGTTAATACCCTGTGCAGGGGACTTTTGATTGATGGGGTAACAGGAGTGGTGGGCAAGTTCCCATATCTTCCTCTCCCCTTCCCAGCCCCTTGTGTCACGGCCCAGGGACTGTCCATGTTCACAGTATTCCACAAGGCCTCTCCAAAGACCACCTGTGGCAGAGCAGCTAAGTGGTGCCCAGTGAATTAATGTGCGCTCACATTGGCTCTCTTCCTTCCCTCCCTCCCCCTTTCTAGCTTGCCTCCTTCCTGAAACTGTACTCTCTCCTAAAGAAGGGGCATGTGAGTTTCTGCCTCAGGCTCTGCTTTCTTCAGAATTCAGGCTCAGGTGCGTTCTGGAACCTCCATGCCCCTGTCCGTCCTCGCTCCATGACTGCTCCTTCTGAATGTCCTGTGAGGCCCTTTTCCCCTTTCAGCCTCTTTTATTGGCGTTCCTCTAGGTTCTGTTCAAGGTTCTCTTGTAGGTGCCCTATCCACTTTCAGCACTCTGACTACTAATCTAACAACCCCCAAATGTTAACCTCCAGCACTCTCTCCTGAGCTCTGGTCCTAGCTATCTAGGATAGAGGCAAACTGCGTCTCTCAAAATCTATTCTCCATTTCTCCTTGCTAGTAACAGAGTCCCCGAGTTTTTAACCAGGTACATGGTCACCCACAGTGAGGACCATATTTCCCAGCATGCTTTGTAGCTCCCTGTGGCTTGTGACCAAGCTGGCCAGTGGGCTCTAAGTGGTAGTGATGCGTGCAGTTCCCACGCTACGTGTCCAACAAAGGTTTGTGCTTTCCCCATTCTGCTTTTCTCTTCCATGTGGCTCCCAGAAATGTATGGCTGGTGCCCCACTTTAGACTAGAGATGAGGGCAACACCCTAGGAGTGTGAGAACAACAGAATAGGGGAGACAGATCCCAGACACCAGTAAGCCCCCAGAGCAGCCACAGGCTGCTCATACCCAAACTGCTACACGGGAGAAAAAAACTCCTGTCTTGTTTATGCCATCTCTTTAGGGTGATTTGGGTTTCTGTAGCAGCAACTGAACCTTAATCCTAACTGATATATCAACTGCCAACTAGACATCACCATTTCTTTATCTCAGGCACCCTCAACTCAGCTTGTCCCAACTCATCTTCCCCAAACGCCTCTTCCAACCTCCCTCCACCCAGGCCTTCTATATCTTTCTGAAAAGCACCATCATGTCCCCAGGTTTCCCAAGTCTCAGCTCTGGGTAAAACCCTCAACTGTCCCTCTCGCTCAGCACCATGCCCAACATTCAGTCAGTCACCAAGCCCAATGGTGCTGCCTCCTAAACACCTCCTAAGTATCTCCACTTTCCTGCATCCCTATGCTCACTATTCTAGTCCATGCCACGACTATCTCTCATCTGGACCACCAAAGCCTCCTAATTGATGTTCCCTCCTTGATGTGACCAGAAGATCTTTATATGCAGACTGATCATGTCATTTTCACATCCCTGGTAAAAGCCCTTAATAGACTCCCATTGCTTCTATGATAAAGGATGTGCCAACTTGCATGACTTACACAGAGGATGAGTATCCTTTTGCATTAATTATTAATAACATACCCCTTTCATTCTCACAAGTGTCCAGATTTGGATGATAAACTCCACGGTCACTATTTACAAGGATGATCACACACTGGCCACACACTGTCCCTTTGGGCTTGCCTCTCATGGCTGGTCTCTTGTTTACATCATTACGACCTCTTAAATTAAATTAAATCTTCAAATTTGCCATATTTTCTGACCTCATGGCCTTTGCGCATGCTTTTTCTCTGCTTAGAATCTTCTTCCTTCTCCTCTTCACAAATCTCATTCCTCCTCATCTTTTAAGCATTGTTATGGATGGATTTGTGTCTCCCACAATTCATAGGTTAAGGTCCTCACCCTCAGTATCTCAGAGTGTGACCTTATTTGGAAGGAGGGTCTTTCCTAAATGAAATGAAGTCATTTAGTGTGGCCCGACTCCAATATGATTAGTGACCTTAGAAAGGGGGAAATTAAGAGACAGATATACAAACAAGGAGAACACCATGTGAACATGAGGACAGTTATTCACAATCAGGAACAAATTCTCTGTCACAGCTCAGCAGGAATCAATCCTGGTGACACTTGATCTCAGATTTCTGCCCTCCAGAACTGAGACAATAAATTTCTGTGGTTAAACCACTCAGGTTGTGGTACTTTGTTAATGGCAGCCCTAGCAAACTAAAACAATCATTAACAGGTGAGTGAGTAAACAGATTGTGCTATATACCATGGAATACAAAGGAATGAACTCTCGAAACACACAGCAGCGTGGGAGAATTTAAAATAACTGTGCAGCATGGAAGAAGTCAGATTTAAAAAACAGTATATAATGTATATGCAATTCTATAAGACGCAAACTAACTCAGAGTGAGAGAAAATACACCACTGGTTCCCCAGGGGTGAAGGCAGGGAAGCAATGGTGTACAGGCATGTGTGCCCAGTCACTCCGTCACGGCCGACTCTATGAGGCCCCACGGACTGTAGCCCACCAGGCTTCTCTGTCCATGGGATTTCCCAGGCAAGAATACTGGGGTGGGTTGCTGTTTCCTTCTCCAGGGGATCTCCCCAAAACAGGGATCAACCTTGAGTCTCTTGCGTCCCCTGCATTGCCAGGTGGGTGCTTTACCCTGGGAAGCCACATGTATGTGTGGCATACCTGGATCTGAAGGAAGGATCTGAAGGAGCACAGGAAAACTTTCGGAGATGATGGATATGTTCATCATCCTGGTCATGGTGATGGTTTCATGAATAAGTCAAAAGTCATCAAGTTGTATATATATAGTTTGCTGCTGCTGCTGCTGCTAAGTCGCTTCAGTCGTGTCCGACTCTGTGCGACCCCAGAGACGGCAGCCCACCAGGCTTCCCTGTCCCCGGGATTCTCCAGGCAAGAACACTGGAGTGGGTTGCCATTTCCTTCTCCAATGCATGAAAGTGAAAAGCGAAAGTGAAGTCGCTCAGTCATGTCCGACTCTAGTGACGCCATGGACTGCAGCCTACCAGGCTCCTCCATCCATGGGATTTTCCAGGCAAGAGTACTGGAGTGGGGTGCCATTGCCTTCTCCAATATATATAGTTTATTATACATCAATTATATCTCAGTAAAGTTGTTTTATTTTTTTTAAGTTACTCTATATAAACTAAATGTTGTTCTCTGAATCTAGATTATTACATTCTTCCATGAGAAATGCTGATGTGTGTGTGTGTGTGTGTGAGAGCACTCAGTGATGTCTAACTCTTTGCAACCCCATGGACTGACACCCACCAGGCTCCTTGGAACCTTTCCATGGAACTTTGCAGGTAAGAATACTGGAGTGGGTTGCCATTTACTTCTCCAGGGGATCTTCCCTACCCAGGGACTGAATCCAAGTTTCTTGCTTCTCCTGCATTGGCAGGTGGCTTCTTTAACAGCTGAGTCACCACAGAAACCCCGAGAAAAGCTGGTATGTAAGGGGTATTCTCAATAATCGTTGGAACATTCCATATTTCACCTTAATAAGACAAATTCCCCCAGAAGGAGTCTATGTTATGGATAGAACAGTGAGTGCATCTTTGAAGGTGGCCACATGAAGTGACCCAGTAAAGACCAGACTTATTAACAAGTCTTATTAACAAGTATTTTCTTTACAGCTGGAAAATGGGGTATGATGTTCTACTCTCTGTACATATAATTGTTCTAATGTCCCTAAAAATAATTACTTCAAACTGAGCTCTAATATAGGGACATCTTAATTTCAACATTAGTGGAAAATATAAAATAATTCAAAGGTATCATATGATTTAAGAAAAGATAAAACTTTATGTAATTATCCATGTATTCTTTACCTGACAAAGGAATATTATAACACATTAATAAGAAGAGAAAGACAGTAGTTAATCTGTTAGCTTTTGCCCTGCCAATTTGCTGCCTGAAAGTGGTGATTAAGCCAATGATTAGGACTTTTATTTTTTTCACTTTTCCTTGTTCCAGATTTTTCATGTAGATGTCCTTTGATACAATCTAGAAGGATACGATCAAAATGTGACCCAATGAAAAGAATTCTGCAGGAGGCTGCAACTTACCAGAGGGCCAGTTCAAATTCTGGAAGGGAGGAGTAACTAGCCAGGTAGGTGCCACAGTAACTGAAGGAAAGTAAAGTGTAGTCTAGGAGAACGTTGCCTATAATATAAAAACCCATTATAAGGATTTAATCATGTGCAGATTAACTATAGTCTTATAGTTTAATTTCCCTTATTTAATAATTTTTACATAATTCAAGAGCTTTGGGCCCTAGAATAAGACATGTCTTGACTGACATCTAACACTATTGATAGAAAGTTATGAGCAAAGTGAAGATCCATTTTTAAAAGATTTTAGAGTGAATTAAGCCATGGGGTTGCTGTCTCGTGACTTCAGTGCAAAATTGAGTACACTGCACCATGCACGTCCCCATGTGACTGGAAATGGCCCAAGAATAAATACATGAAACATGGTAATTAGAAAAGTTATTCATGCAAACAACTTGAAAAACCTTGAACAGCTGCAATAATTCTAGCTTGCTTCCATATCTCTGCCTCGTAGGTCATATCTGGCCCTTAGCTTGATATCTTTCAGCCTTTAGCACAACTAAAAAAGTTCTTTTCTCATTTGTACCTGCAGCTGAAGAAATGAAACATGACTTTAAAAGTCTTAGCAACATGTTTAAAATGTGCACAGTGAGGATGCTAATACAGGGAAGTATCTGCGTCTGCCTTCCTTATATGTGAGGCTCTGGTCTCCCCTCCTTTAGCTGCTGCTCCTCAGTGTGGCCCCAGAGATGCAAGCTTTGCCTTCTATGTTTGTCTTCTTTACATTCATGTCTTTGTATCACTTTTTACCTCTACCTTCAACAACAATAACAAAAATGTTATCAATTTAACACTCTGCCTAGCAATTATAAGCTTTTAAAAAATTGTGACCTTGATAAGCAGAAAAATTTCATCTAAGTTTAAGATACTCTTTTAAATGAATGTTGAAAAATAAATAAAATGAATATTGAGACAGAAGACTTTATGCTTTTGGACATTGTTAGTCTTGTGGTTTGGATAAGCTCTTTTTCCACTGCTCTATCAGAATATCTGTCTTTGTTCCTTATTTCATAAATTCTCTGAAAATACTTGGTCATATTTGTTCAAATATTTCCCTCAGTTTGTTATTTGCTTTTTAATTTTTATGGTATTTTAGATGTTCACAAGTTTTAAATTTGTATGTAATCAAAAATATGTCTATTTTAAGTTGCATCCTTTATGTGAAAAGTTCTTCTCCGTTCTCAAATTATTTCAACTTTCCACCACATATTTTCTAACTTTCGATGGGTTTGTTGTTTAGAATGAGGTCTTATTTTTGTTTGATATAAGTTTTGGTGTACAGTATGATAACAATGAGTACGTAACTTGATCCTTTTGTTCTAATAAGTTTTCTTAACACCATCATTGAATGATTCAGATCATCTATTGTGCGTGTGTGTGCCTGTCTGGGAGCATCTGCATCATACACTTAGCCTTATAGATCCTAGAGCCCGTCCCCAGCCTTCAGTCCTTCCACTGATGGAGTGATCTATACGCCTGTACCACGACCCACCTGTCTACAACACCATAATGCTAAGAGGGCCCTTGGCCTTGGCATCAAGCTCTTTCAAATTATTCTCATTCTCTACTTTTTGTTCTGGAATAACATCTATTTAAGTACTCCTGGCTCTCTAAAACATGATAAACTTATGATTTACATTCTGTGAAGAATATGAGAAATATAGTTATAATAACTATAATTTTCATGCAGAAATACACCTTTTATGTTTAAATATTTTGTATCAGTGACTTTTATGTTTTTCTTCATTGAGATCGGTCACATTTCTTCCTTGAAGCATTCCTAAGTGTTTAAATCTTCCAATTGCATGGATATTTATTTTGAAATCGGCATCTTACTGAGCATTATTTTATTAGTCTTATTACACTATTATCTATTAACTCCTTTTCCATAGGTATAATTTTTCAGTTTCATATTTTGTTGCATTGGCTGGGAACTCCAAGTTGGTCTTAATATTAGTGGTAGCAACAGGTATCCTCAGTGACTTAGTCCTAACTTAATTGTAAATGCTTTTAGAGTTTCACTATTTAACATGAATGCTGGCTATTGGTTTGAATTAACTTTCATTGCTTGAACAGGGCAACAGCCAAATAATAAAGCTTTGGGAAATTTTAAAGAAGAAGGGTAGTTACATTCATGTACTGGCATACTTTGGAGATTCTGGGTTTGGCTTCAGACCAGTGCAATAAACCAAATACTGCAAAAAGAAAGTCACAAGATTTTTTTGGTTTCCCAGTACATATAAAAGTTATGTTTAAACTATACTATAGTCTAGTAAGTGTGAAATAGAATTATGTTTTTAAAATGTACCTTTCTTAATTTTAAAATATTTTATTACCAAAAGATGGGGCTTCCCTGATAGCTCAGCTGGTAAAGAATCTACCTGGAATTCAGGAGACTCCGGTTCGATTCCTGGGTCGGGAAGATCTGCTGGAGAAGGTACAGGTTACCCACTCCAGTATTACTGGACTTCCCTGGTGACTCAGACTGTAAAGAATCTGCCTGCAATGCGGGAGACCTGGGTTCAATCCCTGGGTTGGAAAGATCCCCTGGAGAAGAGATTACCAAAAGATGCTAAGCATCATTTGAGCCTTTAGTAAATAACAATCTTTTTGCTGGTGGAGGGACTTGCCTCGATGTTGATGGCTGCTGTCTGACTGGGGAAGTGATTGCTGAAGGCTAGGTGGCTGTGGCAATTACAGGAAGACAATATGAAGTTTGCCACATCAAAGTCTCTTCCTTTCATGAATGATATCTCTATAGCATACAATGCTGTTTGATAGCATTTGACCCAGTGTAGAACTCCTTTCAAAACTGAAGTCAGTCTTCTCAAACTCTACCATCACTTTATCAACCAAGTTTATGTAATATTCTAAACCCTTTCTTGTCATTTCAACAACCTCATAGCATTGTCACCAGAAATAGATTCCAACTCAATAAACTACTTTCTTAGCTCATCCATGATAAGAAACTCCTCATCTGTTTAAGTTTCACAATGAGAGTGCAGCAATTCAGTCACGTCTTCAGGCTCCACTTCTCATTCTAGTTCTCCTGCTATTTCCACCACATCTGCAATGACTTCCTCCACTAAAGTCTTGAACCGCTGAGTCATCCATCAGGGTGGGAATCCACTCCTTTCAAACTCCTATTAGTATTGATATTTTGACCTCTTTCAATGAATTACAAATGTTCTTAATTGCATCTAGAATGGTGAATATTTTTTATAGGTTTTCAATCTATTAATACTTTGCCCAGACCTACTAAAGAGTCACTCCCTATGGCACCTACAGTCTTACAAAATATATTTCTTGAACAATAAGACTTGACAGGAGAAGTTACTTCTTGATCCACAGGCTGCAGAAGGGATGCCGTGTTATCAGGCATGAAAACATTAATCTCACTGTACATCCTCATCAGAACCCTTGGGTGACCAGCTGCACTGTCAATGAGCAGTAATATTTTGAAAGGAATTTCTTTTCTGAGCAGTAGGTCTCAATAGTGAAATATTAAATTATTAAACATTAAATATTTTACTGAATATTAAAATATTTAGTAAAACATTCTGTAAATAGATATGCTCTCATCCAGGATGTGTAGAGACAACCGGATTTGTACAGTACACACAGAGTAGATTTACCACAACTTTTAAGAGCTCTAGATTTTCAAAATGGTAAATGAGCATTGGCTTCAACTTCAAGTCACAAGCTGCATTTATCCCTAACAAGAGTCAGCCTGCCTTTGAAGCTTTGAAACCAGGTACTGAATCTCTTCCTCTGTTTCTTTGCATTTATCACTGAGGAAGGTTTTATCTCTCCTTGATATTCTTTGGAACTCTGCATTCAAATGGGTGTATCTTTCCTTTTCTCCTTTGCTTTTCACATCCCTTCTTTTCACAGCTATTTGTAAGGCCTCCTCAGACAGCCATTTTGCTTTTTTGCATTTCTTTTTCTTGAGGATGGTCTTGATTCCTGTCTCCTGTACAATGTCACGAACCTCCATCCATAGTTCATCAGGCACTCTATCAGATCTAGTCCCTTAAATCTATTTTTCATTTCCACTGTATAGTCATAAGGGATTTGATTTAGGTCATACCTGAATGGTCCAGTGGTTTTCTCCACTTTATTCGATTTCAGCCTGAATTTGGCAATAAGGAGTTCATGATCTGAGCCACAGTCAGCTCCCGATCTTGTTTTTGCTGACTGTATAAAGCTTCTCCATCTTTGGCTGCAAAGAATATAATAAATCTGATTTTGGACATCTGGTGATGTCCATGTGTAGAGTCTTCCCTTGTGTTGTTGGAAGAGGGTGTTTGTTATGACCAGTGCGTTCTCTTGGCAGAACTCTATTAGCCTTTGGCCTGCTTCATTCTGTACTCCAAGGCCAAATTTGCCTGTTACTCCAGGTGTTTCTTGACATCCTACTTTTGCATTCCAGTCCCCTATAATGAAAAGGACATCTTTTTTGAGTGTTAGTTCAAGAAGGTCTTGTAGGTCTTCATAGAATTGTTCAACTTCAGCTTCTTCAGTGTTACTGGTTGGGGAATAGACTTGGATTACCGTGATATTGAATGGTTTGCCTTGGAAACGAACGGAGATCATTCTGTTGTTTTTGAGACTGCATCCAAGTACTGCATTTTGGACTCTTTTGTTGACCGTGGTGGCTGCTCCATTTCTTCTAAGGGATTCCTGCCCACAGTAGTAGATATAATGGTCATCTGAGTTAAATTCACTCATTCCAGCCCATCTTAGTTCACTGATTCCTAGAATGTCGATGTTCTCTCTTGCCATCTCCTGTTTGACCACTTGCAATTTGCCTTGATTCATGGACCTAACATTTCAAGTCCCTATGCAATATTGCTCTTTACAGCATCGAACCTTGCTTCTATCACCAGTCCCATTTACAACTGGGTGTTGTTTTCACTTTCACTCCATCCCTTCATTCTTTCTGGAGTTATTTCTCCACTGATCTCCAGTAGCATACTGGGCACCTACCAACCTGGGGAGTTCATCTTTCAGTGTCCTATCTTTTTGCCTTTTCATACTGTTCATGGGGTTCTCAAGGCAAGAATACTGAAGTGGTTTGCCATTCCCTTCTCCAGTGGCCCACATTCTGTCAGGACAGAAATGGTAGGGATCTAACTGAAGCAGAAGATATTAAGAAGAGGTGGCAAGGATACATAGAAGAACTGTACAAAAAAGATCTTCATGACCCAGATAATCATGATGGTGTGATCACTCACCTAGAGCCAGACATCCTGGAATGTGAAGGCAAGTGGGCCTTAGGAAGCATCACTACAAACAAAGCTAGTGGAGGTGAAGGAATTCCAGTTGAGCTATTTCAAATCCTGAAAGATGATGCTGCAAAAGTGCTGCACTCAATATGCCAGCAAATTTGGAAAACTCAGCAGTGGCCACAGGACTGGAAAAGGTCAGTTTTCATTCCAATCCCAAAGAAAAGCAATGCCAAAGAATGCTCAAACTACCGCACAATTGCACTCATCACCTGGTGGGCTGCCATCTATGGGGTTGCACAGAGTCGGACACGACTGAAGCAACTTAGCAGGAGCAGCACATGCTAATAAAGTAATGCTTAAAATTCTCCAAGCCAGGCTTCAGCAATACATGAACCATGAAATTCCAGATGTTCAAGCTGGTTTTAGAAAAGGCAGAGGAACCAGAGATCAAATTGCCAACATCCGCTGGATCATCGAAAAAGCAAGAGAGTTCCAGAAAAACATCTATTTCTGCTTTATTGATTATGCCAAAGCCTTTGACTGTGTGGATCACAATAAACTGTGGGAAATTCTGAAGGAGATGGGAATACCAGACCACCTGACCTGCCTCTTGAGAAACCTTGTATGCAGGTCAGGAAGCAACAGTTAGAACTGGACATAGAACAGCAGACTGGTTCCAAATAGGAAAAGGAGTATGTCAAGGCTCTATATTGTCACCCTGCTTATTTAACTTCTATGCAGAGTACATCATGAGAAACACTGGGCTGGAGGAAACACAAGCTGGAATCAAGATTGCTGGGAGAAATATCAATAACCTCAGATATGCAGATGAAACCACTCTTATGGGTGAAAGTGAAGAACTAAAAAGCCTTTTGATAAAAGTGAAAGAGAAGAGTGAAAAAGTTGGCTTAAAGCTCAACATTCAGAAAACTAAGATCATGGCATCTGGTCCCATCACTTCGTAGCAAATAGATGGGGAAACAGTGGAAACAGTGGCTGACTTTATTTTTCTGGGCTCCAAAATCACTTCAGATGGTGATTGCAGCCATGAAATTAAAAGACGCTTACTCCTTGGAAGGAAAGTTATGACCAACCTAGACAGCATATTAAAAAGTAGAGACATTACTTTGTCCACAAAGATCCATCTAGTCAAGGGTATAGTTTTTCCAGTAGTCAAGTATGGATGTGACAGTTGGACTGTGAAGAAGGCTGAGCGCCGAAGAATTGATGCTTTTGAACTGTGGTGTTGGAGAAGACTCTTGAGAGTCCATTGGACTGCAAGGAGATCCAAACAGTTCATCCTAAAGGAGATCAGTCCTGGGTGTTCATTGGTAGGACTGATGTTGAAGCTGAAACTCCAATACTTTGGTCACCTGATGCGAAGAGCTGACTCACTTGAAAAGACCCTGATGCTGGGAAAGATTGAGGGCAGGAGGAGAAGGGGACGACAGAGGATGAGATGGTAGGATGGCACCACCGATTCAATGGACATGGGTTTGGGTGGACTCCGGGAGTTGGTGATGGACAGGGAGGCCTGGCATGCTGCGGTTCATGGGGTTGCAAAGAGTCGGACATGACAGCAACTGAACTGAACTGAACTGAACTGACGTCTTCTCTCTGTATTAAAGTCCTAGAAGGCATCTTCTTGCAGTACAAAGCTGATTCATCTAAATACACTGAAGATCTGTTCCATAGTCTAGCCACCTTTATTAGCAAGATCTCTCGGATGACTTCCTACAGCTTCTTCATCAGCACTTGTTGCTTCACCTTACACTTCTATATTATGGAGACGACTTCTTTCTTTAAACCTCATGAACCAATGACTGATAGCTTTGAATTTTTCTTCTGCAGCTTCCTCAGCTCGCTCAGTCTTCATAGAACTGAAGCGTTAGGGCCTGGCTTTTGATTAGGTTTTGGCTTAAGGGAATTTAAGGCTATTTGATCATACAGATCATTAAAACTTTCTCCATATCAGCAGTGATGCTATTTTGCTTTCTTATATCTGTGTTCACTGGAGCAGCACTTTGAATTTCCTTTAAGAACTTTTCCTTTGCATTCACAACTTAGTTAACTATTTGGTGCAAGAGGCCTAGCTTTTGACCCCTCTTGGCTTTTGACATGTCTTCTTCACCGAGCTTAATTATTTCTAGCTTTTGATTTAAAGGGAGAGGTGTGTGACTCTTCCATTCACTTGAACACTTAGAGGCCTTTGTAAGGTTATTGTGCTACATGCTCAGTCGTTTCAGTCGTGTTTGACTCTTTGAGACACTATGGACTGTAGCCTGCCAGACTCCTCTGTCCATGGGATTCTCCAGGCAAGAATACTGGAGTGGGTTGCCGTTTCCTCTTCCAGGGGATCTTCCCTACCCAGGGATCGACCCGCATCTGCAGTGCCTCCTGCATTGCAAACAGATTCTTTACCACCGAGCTACCAGGGAAGTTATTAATGGCCTAATTTCAATATTGTAGGGTTATTAATGGGCTTAATTTCAATATTGTTGTGTCTCAAGAAATAGAGAGGCTTGAAGAGGGAGACAGAGACAGGGGAATGGTTGTTTAGTGGAACAGTCAGCACATAACAAAAGATTTAGAGATTAAGTCTGCCATCTTATATGGGTGTAGTTTGTGGCACCCCAAAACAAATACAACGGTAACTGTATTCTATTGAATAGGGCACTGATCACTATAACACATATTATAATAATGAGAAAGCTTGAAAAATTGTAATAACTACTAAAATGTGACACAGAGACACAAAGTGAGCAAATACTAATTGTTAAAATGGTGCCAGTAGACTGGCTCAATGCAGGGCTGCAATGAACCTTCAATCTTTAAAAAATACAGTATCTATAAAGCACAATAAAGCAAAGCATAATAGAACAAGATATGACTGTAGATAGTTCCCAATGCATGAGTCAGGGTTATGTTTTAAATGTTATTTTACTCTGTTGAGAACACAGATTTCCCACAAATAAAATATTAAATGATAAATTTCTTGGCATGATCCAAACACTTCTTTCACCAAAAGTTACTGAATTAAGACGCTACAGCCTCAAGCCTTCCTGAGATTCTGCCCAAGATGTGTTACATGAGGGAATGGTTACATTGGGGCTTCAGTAGATGTGCAGTAGGCCAGTCTGGGACAGTTGTGTCTATGAATGAGTTAATAATAACTTAAATGGTAGGAAACATTGATTGATATTGTATATATGACATACGGAGAAAGAAGCGGCAACCCACTCCAGTATTCTTGCCTGGGAAATTGCATGGACAGAGGAGTCTAGTGTACTGTCCATGGGGTTGCAGGAGTCAGACATGACTAAACAATATGTGATATATATATATATATATATACACACACACACATTATATATACACATATTTTCACATACATTATATATTATTCAATTATATATGTTATATATAATTTAATTTGTTAACAGTAGATACCATTATCTTCATTTCATGCATAAGGAAATTGAGACTCAGAGACTTATCCTTTAGAAGTTATATGATATCCATTCAGTTAGATTTTCAATAAATCACAAGGAAAGAAAATATTGTTCTGAAAAAGTTTTACATACAGCATTTACTGTTCTAATAGAGTATTCTAATCCAGCACCTTTCAAGTTTAATGTACATATGAATCACCTAGGGAATTTGGTTAAAATGTAGATTACAATTCAGTAAGTACGGGATGAGAGCAGAGTTTCTGCATTTACAACAAGCATCCGAGGTGATGCAATGTTGATTGTAAGGAGAACACATATTGAGTAGCAAGGCTCTAGCCTACTTAATTAAATTCTCAGTGATCACCCTGTTTCCTTCCTTATAAATGTGTATTCCAAAAAAACAAAACAAAAACCACCAAAACTGAAAAAACAACCTTTCAAAAGAAAAAAAAAAAAAAAGAAAGAAAACCTTCATGTATAAGAGCTAGATCTGGCCACATCTTAAAACAAAATCTTTCCGTCATGTCAGAGGAAGGGTCTTGTACGATACCTTTTAATTTGGTCCTTCTGGTTAACCCAGGAAAGTTGTATATGTATATGAGTGGTCTTAGCCGTCGATCAGAAAAAGCCACAACTTCATAAGGAATGTTAGTTGCCACGACACCCACAATTCCATTCATACACTGGAGTACAGTTCTTTTCTTGGTTTCAATATTGATAAATATTACGAAATTCCCAGAAGGGTAGCAAATGGTGCTGTCGTTGACAAAATGAACATTCTGCTTGGGGAATCCTTGCACCCATCTTTGGGGGAAAAAAATAGGTCACATCAGTAGAATAGAATATATTTCAAATACTTTTTCTTTCTGTTTTAAACAAGGCAAACAATAGATCATGAACATTTTTGAAACTCATCTATTCTCTTTTCACCCCCTTTCTGCCCCAAACCATCTCTCAGATAAAAGAACACACAAGGTTGCTGTGAGACCAGTTCCAGTTCAGGCAATAAAGAAACTTAAGTGAAGACCTAAAGTTCCACAGGTCTTGAGAATCTTCTTCAGAGAGTTTTCTAGTGAAGCACAACCTCTGTTCAAACCTCTGAGAAAATCTCAGAAGGATTTCTGAGGTCTTGTATGCATGGAAAAGAAAAAGTAAAAACGGGAGAGAGCAAAAAGAGCTTGATCCTAATAGAAAACAGGTGCATCCTCAGCCTTACCTTTAAAACTAATTTTAATTTTAAAATAAATGTTTAAAAAAGGTTTAAATAAGATAGCCTGGATCCACCTGAAACTATCACAAGATTGTTGGTCAGCTATGCTGCTGCTGCTGCTAAGTCGCTTCAGTGGCGTCCGACTCTGTGCGACCCCATAGACGGCAGCCCACCAGGCTCCCCCGGACCCTGGCATTCTCCAGGCAAGAGCACTGAAGTGGGTTGCCACTATACTCCAATATAAAATGAAAAGTTTAAAAAAGAGAGAGAGAGCCTGCTTAGTGGTTCTGAGCCAAATAGGAAAGTTGCTTCTTTACTAAGATGGAGTGTGTGCAGCTATATTTTAGATCTAAAACTACAGATAAATGCACAAAGTAAAAGAAGTAAGTAGACAAGAATGAAAAGGTTAGAACACAAAAGTAATATATTTTTAAGTAAGGAGTGTGTGGTGAATGCTAAGCTAGAGGAAGAAGACAAAGATGAGAGTCTGAGATGAGGGGAGAGTCTACCTCTATTTAAATGTTAAAGATAAGCTTAAAGATGATGTAGGGAGAAGGCAATGGCACCCCACTCCAGTACTCTTGCCTGGAAAATCCCATGGATGGAGGAGCCTGGTGGGCTGCAGTCCATGGGGTCGCTGAGAGTCGGACACGACTGAGCGACTTCACTTTCACTAGGGACGGGGGAGCCTGATGGGCTGCCGTCTATGGGGTCGCACAGAGTCGGACACGACTGAAGCGACTTAGCAACAGCAGCAAAGATGATGTAGAGGACCAGAGAAAGACACTGGTTCGGAGAGAAACTTCAAGGGAATAGGGAGTACAGCCAGGACCGGTGAAGGATGCTGTGTGGAACACGGTGCAAGTAACACTCTAGAATGTGGATGGAAAGCAATACCAATTTACACCTGCGCAGCGTTTTGTTTTTCAAAAGCCACTACAAGTGCAAACAAATCCAGAGTCGGTGGATAGGAGACAGAAGGAAGGGACTGATGGCCCTAAGTACGGAGAAAATCACCAAAGAGCATTAGGATGGAAAGAGGGCTGTCACCGGGATGCGTGTGGGCGGTGGGGAACATGAAAGGAAAAGATTATTGACGGTAATAGCCAGAAAGAGGAGGCAGAAATAAAGAGTGTAGGAGAGCAGTACTGGGTAAGACAGCGGCGGGGTCGGGGGTGGGGGGTGAGTTTGGGGGAGGGGCAGGGAGGAGTAGAAAGAGATGGAACTGTTGTCATTGAATAAGGAAATGAGGGGAGCGAAGTCACAGAGAAAGGAAGTCTGAAGGAAGGCGTTGGTGGCTGAAGAAGAGGTCGAATTTTTGGGACGGCAGGTCTACAGGACAAGATGAAGCAAAGGGTAAGGAGAGGTTGTAGTTCTGAGGGAAAATTTCCGCGAGGAGTCAGTCGCAGGGACGCCGCACCTCACGGACAGGGACGCGCCAAGGGCGACGTTGTGGACTTCATCTCGCTCCCGGCCTTGCGCCATGGCCCAGATATTTCTCAGCCGGCCGGGGGCAGCCAACACCTGACTCAGGCCAGGGTCCGCAACGGTTACCTAAGGTTCCTGGCTGCTGGGCTGGCAGAGCCGCCACTGTTTACACCGTATCCGGGATACCGTAACTCCTGAGCCCATTGGTTCTGCCCTTTAAGCTTCTCTCTCTTAAGCCAAGCGGATTGGTGGAAGAGCTGAGCTGTCTCAACCAATGGGAGAGCGGAGGGCAAAACAAGAGGCTGGCCCCGGGTGGGTGCTGGAGTGATCCAGCCTCGGACAAGTAATTACACAAATAATAAATGGCATTAACAGGCTTTAGTATTGAGTGCTGACCGTGCCAGACGTTGTTCCAAGGGCGGTTCAGATATTATTTCATTTAATATTCAAATCCTCTATCAGACCCATTTTGTAGAAAAGAAAAGCAGGGTGAGAGAAGTAATTGCCCAAGACTACAAAACTGAGAGGGACTTAAAGCCAGATCGAGTCTAAATCTAGAGCTTCAAACCTTTGGTTACTAATTACATACTCTAATATACCCTCCACTATTTCAAGGAGGCATTCAGCTTCTGGAAGTAACGGATCAAAAGATTCGCAGTTTGTTCTTGCTTCCTCCCTTCCCTCTCTTGCCCTCCCCACCTTTACTTTTGCACTCCTTCCCTCCCTTCTGGTCCTCTTTCTTCCCTTCTTTACGTCTCTCCTTCTCATCTTGCCATCTTCTCGTCTTCATTTCACTCGCACATATTAATATTTACCGAGTATTACTGTGCATTGTGCTAGTCGCTTGGAACAAAATAGTGAGCAAACCAGATACAGTTCCTTTCTTTGTGGAACTTAGAAGAACTTCCTTCTTAGTGGGGCCCAGCGAGTGAGGAATAGACATCCATTTCATTACATAAAGGTAGAATGGTAGATTGAATTAAGAAGAAAAGAAGAACGATATTATGAGGGCTTATGGTGTAATTCTCTCCTGGTTGCATGGGCAGTGTCAGAGCTGATTGCTGTGTGCATGTGCTGTTTTCATTGAGATTTAAAGGATAAAGAGTGATGGCTGAGGGGCAGGGGATGGGGAAGGAATAGAGGACAGTTTTTTAAAAAGTATCAAGGCAGGACAACAGATGGTAAGAACTGGGAAGGGCAGTGTTATTGAAATAGAGGAAGGTCAGTAGAAAACACTGAAGGCTGGAGAAGGAGCAAGGGACAAGTAAAGGCCAAGTTGTGAATGCTGATCTTTATCCTAAGAGCCAGGGGAAGACATTGCTGCTGCTGCTAAGTCACTTCAGTCGTGTCTGACTCTGTGTGACCCCATAGACGGCAGCCCACCAGGCTCCCCTGTCCCTGGGATTCTCCAGGCAAGAACACTAGAGTGGGTTGCCATTTCCTTCTCCAATGCATGAAAGTGAAAAGTGAAAGGGAAGTTGCTCAGTTGTGTCCGACTCTTCGTGACCCCATGGACTGCAGCCTACCAGGCTCCTCCATCCATGGGATTTTCCAGGCAAGAGTACTGGAGTGGAGTGCCATTGCCTTCTCCGGGGAAGACATTAAATGATTTAGAGGAATGACAAGATAAGATTTATGTTTATAAAAGATCATTCTGGCTGGAGGATTATCAATTGGGTAGGAGAGTGAGGAGAATAGAAATAGGAAGATCTGTTAGGAGTTGATTTCATGATTCTAACAAGGGAAGCAAAGCAGGGTTGTCAAGCTGAGCACTACCGGCATCTGGGACTGGATATGGGGTGAGTCTCACTGCAGGATGTTTAGCAGCATCCCTGTGAGTAGCACCGCTACTGTTGTGACAGTCAAAAATGTCTATAGGGACTTCCCTGGTGACTCAGTGGTAAAGAATCCACTTGCCAATGCAAGAGAAATGGGTTTGATCCCTCATCAGGGAAGATCCCACATGCTTCAGAGCAACTAAACCAGGGAGCACCAACTACTGAGCCCATGTGTGACAATTACTGAAGCCTCGACACCTTGGAGTACTAGCTCGGCAACAGAAGCCACCGCAATGAGAAACCTGTGTACTGAAACTAGAGAGCAGCTCCCACTTGTTGCAACTAAAGAAAAGCCTGCACAGCAGCAAAGATCCAGCACAGCCAAAAATAAGTAAGTAAGATAATTTTTTTAAATGTCTGTGGATATTGTCAAATGTTCCCTTGAGGGGGGGGGCAAAATCACCCCCAGTTGAAAGCCGTTGAGGAGGCAATGTGTTAAAAATATTTTAAAGGTAAAAACCTATATCAGGACTTCCCTGGTGGTCCAGTGAAGAAGACTCTGTTCCTAGTGCAGAGGGCCTGGGTTTGGTCCCTAGTCAGGGAACTAACCCCACATGCTGCATCTCAGAGTTTGTAAGCCACAACTGAAGACCCCACATGCCACAGTGAAGATCAAAGATCCTGCATGTTGCAACTGAGACCTGGCACAGCCAAATACATAAATATGAAAAACAATAACAACAACAGCTATGGGCTTTGGTGATGGATTGATAAAGAGGGGTAAGAGAGAAGGAAGAATCCAGGATGCTCCTGGGAGTCTGATTATCACAATCAGAGATGGTGGTGCACTTTGCTGACATGGGATGAGGAAGGAGTAGAGCTATGTGTTTCTGCTCTGAAGAATTTCTTTGCTGAAATGTGAGTGCCAAACACAGGTGGTGCTTGGTGTTAAGGGTCTGCACTGATTGGCTGACAAAATCCCACATTGCTGAGCCACAGAGAGAAGTGGCTTGGACAACAGTCAAACTTTCTTCTCAAGTACTTCTTAAGCTCGGGATAGTTTCTGTTGCCACTCCCTCACTAGTTGACTTATTTGTGTTCCATCAAGCCCTCCCTACACCCCACCCCACCCCCAGAAAACACAATATTCCTTTAACTACAACTTGAGCATTTTAAAGCCATCACTAGAAAGGAAGGTGAGGAGGCAAATCTTGCTACTGCTCCCAGAGTAAATGGCAGGTAGGTGAGGCAGAAGGTGAGAAGAAGTGTGAACTCTAGGAAAGAGATACTGATCTGGGCTGGAATTAGCCATGACCTGGGAAGTCGAACCTGCCCTTTGCTAGAGCAAAGGAGAAACTGAACAAAATCAAATTGAAAAAGCATTGGAAAAGCATGTCTTACTCTCTGCAATCTGACCGGGTTTTAGATGAAAATGGAGGTCTCTAACTGGGTTTCTGGGGAATATCTGTGGCTGGTATTCAGGTGGAGATGCCGTGACCTCTACACCGTGCAGATCACAGGAAGAGGAGTGCTCTTTATTTCTTAGTCTGGAGGTGAAAGACAGACTATCCCAGAAAATGGACTTGGAGGGACAATTGAGGAAAATGGGTGAGTTCTCACTGTGAATGATTTTTGATATTAGAAATAAAATCTAAGACCCATAATTTTTTAATCTAATCAGTGATGCAAGGAGCAGCCCTGAGCTTCCAAAGATGATAAGCAGTGTGTTTCACTATTTTTAGGAAGCCTGCAATCCTCCTAAACCCATTTTAGCTCTTTCAACTTTCTTTCCTTGCAAATCTCCATCCCATCATCACTAGACCAGTCCTGGACAGATTAAGCCTAATCCTCACCTTGAGGTTTTATCCCTTTGTAGATCTCAGCTTGTCTTAAAGGCCAAAAGAGCAAAGGTCTATTCGAGTTTATGGAGCTCTAAAACCCAAAACCTGTCCAGAACCATCCACAGGAAAACAAAACAACAACAAAGGACATTTATTTTCCAAGAAGAATTCATCTCACTCCCAGCTTCTCAGCTTTTCTTGGGTTGTAGCCAAGGTCTGTGATATCTGAAAGATGACTTTTCTCATCTCGCTAAAATGTTCACCCATGAAGTAGGTTTTCTAGGATCTTTAAACATGGAAAAAGATTATACAGCATATTGGAAATTACTCCATTTATTAAGTACACGTATCAATGACCTTCTGTGTATTAGACAAGTATTTGCTTTTTGTGAAAGGCAATGTGTACAAGAAAATTGAGAAAGCAACATGTGAGCATCATTTCTCTGGATAGAAAGATGTAAATAATCAAAGTTTTTACAGTAAAGGTAAGCAGTTGCAACAGAGTATCTACTTATTTTCCTGTAATTGATCCGTTTTATAGTAGTCATAATACACCTCAATTTATTGAGTTCCTACTATGTATTAAGAACTTAGTAAAAATAGAATCCTTCCAACAACCATACTGCAGAAGAAACAGGCTCAGAGAGGGTGAATTTAAGACTCCAGTTTTCACATGTACTGCAAAGGCGCCTGCAGTGGGAATATCGGCTGTGATCTCCCTCCAGGCGCCCAGGCTGCGGTAGTTGGGTCTTCCTTCTTGGAGAGGGTGGGGAATCCGCCTGCGCGCTGGGTCGGGTCGCCCAGGGGGCTTCTGCGCTCAGGTTTCCTTTCAGCGCCCGGGCAGCGCGGGTCCCTGCGCACACAGCCCAGGGCGGGCTGACGGCTGCCCCAGCCTGGCACTTCTGAGAAAAACAGGGGAGGCGCGACCGACTTCCTGGTTGAACTTTAAACTCCATTGGGAGCTCGGCCTGTGCTGCGCTGCAATGTCCGGCGGAACGGTCAGAAGCCTGGGGAAGGGTGAGGCTGCCCTCCGCGATCTGCAGCGGGGATCTGGGCGACCCTCGGCCGCGGGTCGGCATGCGGCTGAACCTCCTGGGAAGGCACCCGCCCGGGGAAAGAGGCCGGGGCCGCAGCGCGCGGGACCTCTCCACCGCTGGGTCCGGGGAACAGCTGGAGGCTGGGGGTCCCTGCCACTCTCTGGGTTGTAACTGCGTCCGGTTCTCCCCGCAGGAAGCGCGCCCCCAGGGCCCGTCCCCGAAGGCCTGATCCGTGTCTACAGCATGAGGTTCTGTCCTTACGCCAAGAGGACGCTCCTGGTCCTGAGGGCCAAGGGAATCCGGTGAGGACCATGGAGGGGGCTGCTCCCCGATTTGGCCATGAACCAGCTGCTGAGGAAGGCCAGCTATTTGAGCTCTGGCAGATCCCTGAGTCTTGCTATATTGCCCTATATCCCAGTCCAGAGTCCCGGCCTTGACTCTGGGTAGAGTACTGAGTTAATTGTACTGTGCATATTTCTATAGTTTGGGTTATTGGTTGAAGCAAATAAAGTGTCTATGCCTAAAAATTCATGCTTTGGGGAAGCCACACAGCAAGGTTATTGATATAGGCGTTTTCCACAAGAAATCTGCAAGTCATTGGCTTTTCTCTGACACTGAAGAGCCACTGGAACCTTCTCCCTTAGAGTGACCTTTGGAATCTGTTGAACAAACATTAGATATATGTGGTGTGGAAGTTTTAAGAGATAGTTTCCATTCCAAAGAAATTTTCTATCTATATGCTTAGAATGTATAAACTACTTTTAGTCTTCTAGGGGGAGAATTAAGCAGGCAATTCCTTTTCCCTAAAAAAGGTAAGATATATTCCAAAGGGTAAAAAAAACACATTATTTATCAATTAGTCATCACTTCAGTAAGATTTCCATCATATTCTGGGTGAAACTGATTCTGAACACATAGCAAAATATTCAACATTTAGTAACACTTATCAAAACATTGTCTTATCTAAATATCATAATATTTATTGTATTAGAATCTCTTATTGCAATTAACAGATATCCAATTCAGTTGGATTGAAAAAAGACATATCTTGTGCTCATACAATTGAAGAATCTAGAGTGTAACTCCAAAACTAGAGTGTAACTCCCACTCTCCACAACTAGAGAAAGCCTTTGCACAGCAACAAAGACTCAGTGCAACCAAAAATTAAATTAATTTTTTTAAAAAGAAAAATTCAGCATTAAGACACAGCTGGATTTGAGGGCACCAAGTCCTGGGTGAGTGCCCCTCTGGACTTCTAAGTTGAAAACAACCCTATCTTACTGGCACAGTTTTCCAAAGGGAAACGGGATTGATTTACTATAAAAATGTGTGATAGGGGGTGAAGGGTGGTAACAGCTGCTGGGCAGTGCAGACAACAGAGGTCTACTATGTTCATGGATTAGTTTTTAGTCCCAGGGGACTTTGATTAGAGAGGTAGCTGACTTTACTATGGGGCTTCTCAGGTGGCATTAGTGATAAAGAAACTGCCTGCCAATGTAGGAAACTTAAGAGATGCGGATTCGATCCCTTAGTCAGGAAGATCCTCTGGAGGAGGGCACGGCAACCCACTCCATATTCTTGCCTGGAGAATCCCTATGGACAGAGAAGCCTGGCGGGCTACAGTCCTTAGGCTTGCAAAGAGTCAGACATGACTGAAGCGACTTAGCATGCATGCACGCTGACTGTACAGCATTAGCAGTTCAGTCCAGTCGCTCGGTTGTGTCCAACTTTGCGACCCCATGGACTGCAGCGTGCTAGGCTTCCCTATCCATCACCAACGCCCAGAGCCTACTCAAACTCATGTCCGTGGCATCAGTGATGCCATCCAACCATCTCATCCACTGTCGTCCCCTTCTCCTGCCTTCAATCTTTCCCAGTATCAGGGTCTTTTCCAATGAGTCAGTTCTTCACATCAGGTGGCCAAAGTACTGGAGTTTCAGCTTCACCATCAATCCTTCCAATGAATATTTAGGACTGATTTCCTTTAGGATTGACTGGTTGGATCATTATAGAATCTACTAAAGCCTGGTTTTCTCTGAAAGGCACATCTTCCAACTTGCTGCAGCAGGTATGTTACCCTGTTGGCTCATCGTGCCAGATTACCAAAATGCATGTGTTCTGAGAACCTTGTTTATTACAAAAACCCAGAATTTACCTTTTCTTTTCATAGTATGAAATTTCAGAAATCTTGATAATTCCTTGGCAGAGAGCCTCATTATTCTTGCAGTGGCTTGTATATGAGTGTACAGTAATCTGTCAGCAGACAAACCCTTTAATACATACACACAAACGCCACTGTTCGTTCTGGCTATTCCTTTCTTTCTGTGGGAGAGAGGGTAGGATTGTGTATTTAATCCTCAAGCTAAATGATTTTGTAGCTACTCAGGTGGATGGGGATAAAGGAACAAAAGACGTTGGGGTGTATTATTTCTGAGTAACTAATTGGTTCTATTAACACTTTTCCAGCTTTGACAATGATATGGACCTGAGACCTAACTTTAACAATTATATGAACCTTCCCTTCCTCTTGTTTCCCCTAAATCTTTCAGGCAGGACAGAAATCAGATTTAAAAACAATCAATATGTTCGGACTTCACCTGTTTCTTCTTTATGGGTTTATTTAGTGTAATTTACTCATATGCCATTTTAAAAAAAAATCAATGCATGGAAATTTAATCTGAAAGCTTATTTTGTGGATGAATTTTTTGGATTCCTTAATATTCTTGTAAAAATTGATGAAGTTTCTATTCAGATTAGCAAAAGAAACTGAATTTTATTAATACCATGTTGATTCTCATGTAGTGAGACCTGAACAAACTCAATTAGTTGGCTCAGATATTTTTAGTCCCAAATGGAATATCTAAATGACAGTCTTGAAGAATTTCCACTTATTTATTCAACCAATGTGTGTTGAGTACCTATCTAAAAATGTTTATATATCTTCATACCATTTGAATCTATTTAAAACTTTGCTCATTTACATGTTTGTTTATGAATATGACCAAGACACACAAGCAGATCACTGCTTTCATGGAGCTTACATTCTAAGGAGGTGACATAACAAATATGTAATTAAGTTAGCAAAGTAATTTCAGATGCATATCTTAAGTTCAATGAAGAAAGTAATTCAAGAGATATAAAAAAGGCCAGTGTGGTCAGATCATAATGACCAAAGCAAAAGTCATAGGAAACAGATGTGACAGGTAACCTAGGGCCAGATCACATGGCATAAAAAGGGGTTCAGAGTTTATCCGCATTGCAGTGAGGAGCAATTGTAAATAAGCAGGAGGGTGGCCTCATTCAACTTACCTTTGTATATGGAGAGTGGGGACTTCTCAGGTGGCTCAGTGGTAAAGAATTCACCTGCCAATGTAGGAGATACTGGTTCAGTCCCTGTGTCTGGAAGATCCCCTGGAGAAGGAAAAGGTAACCCACTCCAGTATTCTTACCTGGGAAATCCCATAGACAGTGGAGCCTGGTGGGCTACAGTCCATGGCCATGGGGTTGCAAAGATTCTGACACGACTTAGCAGCTGAGTACACAGGCACGCGAGTAGAGTGACTGACTGTAGGGAGGCCATAGTGGAAGTAGACGGGCCAGTGGGACTACCGTAGAGGTCCAGGTGGCAGATGATGTCTTGGACGAGGTGGCAGTGTTAAAGCTGAGAAGCAGATGAAGCCAGACTGTGATTTGAAGGTCTAGCTGACAGGTCTTGCTGATCCATGCGATTTGAGGAAGAGGGGGCAGGGGGAAGGAATCAAGGCCACACTGACTCCAAATTTTGGGGTCTGATCAGCTAAGTGGGTGATGAGACCGTTGACATTTTATTCAGGAATACAAGAAAAATGTTACTGTCTTCACTGTCTTTTGTGTGCTTTTCAGGCATGAAGTCATCAACATCAACCTGAAAAATAAGCCTGAGTGGTTTTTCAAGAAGAATCCCTTAGGCCTAGTGCCGGTTCTGGAAACCAGTCTGGGTCAGTTGATCTATGAATCTGCCATCACTTGTGAGTACCTGGATGAAGCATATCCAGGGAAGAAGCTGTTGCCAGGCGACCCCTATGAGAAAGCTTGCCAAAAGATGGTCTTTGAGTCCTTTTCTAAGGTGCGTGTTTAAGCAATTTCAGCTCCTATTGAAAATGTCTTTGTTTTTAAAGCTGAATCAGTGCGTTCACTCTAGGTTCAGTGATTTGGAAGGGTAAGAAACAGGATTATGCTCTTGCCGGCTCTGACATGTCCTGTGCGCCCTTTCATGATCTGAATCCTTCTTACTTTCCTAACGCTTTATATTCTTGTCATGCTGAAATTTTTCCCAGACTTGCTACCTTCTGCTCTAGTCTTTCTAGAAGACTCTTCCCCCTTCTTACTTTGCCTGGTTATCCCAGGTTCTCTTTTGTGCAGTCTGCACTCCTGTATGAGTGGGACCATAGAGGCTGAGGGCTGACTATACTGTGCCGATTTATATAAGGGGGTTGAACATTCAGATTTTCCTATCTGGGGGCGGGGTGTCCTGGAACCCAACCCCCACTTCCACCCCAACCCTGCCACCCCCAGCAAACACTAAGGAACCACTGTACCTGTCTGGAGACTGCTGTCTCCCAGAAGCTTGTTAGTGCCCAGCTCTGTGTTCCCACATGTGCTAACTTCCCTCTGTGGGGACTGCTGCCTTCTTGTTCGTAAGTTGTATGCCTGTGTGTTGTACCAGGGCTGTGAGCTTCTGAGGATGAGAGCTGTGTTTCCATTACTGCTGGCTCACTTGTCACCAGCCTTGTCACCAGCCCTGCCACTCCTTAGCTGTGTGACTCTAAACAAGTTATTTATTATTTGCCTCTATACCTCAGCTCATGTATAAAATGAGTATAATAAGGGTTCCTGTGCCACTGAAAAAAATCGGTTAATATAAAACGCCTGAAGTCCAATACATGGTGAATACTCAGTGTTGGCTCTTGTTCTTCTAGCCACAGTGTTTATCTGTGAGCATCTCCTGTGTGTTGGCAACAGCTCCTTATGGGCTGAGTAATGGCATTCCTGTAGAGAACTTCCTGTGTTTGAACTAGCATCAGTATTAATTCAAACAGTTAGATTAGTTCAAACAATTAGTATTAAAAAAGAAATGACCAAGAGCAGACAATGTGAATAGCCGCATCAGGTTATATCTATATAATGTCTGTATAATTCTGTTAGTTCATCAGGATATATGTCAGCATAATAGGAAACATCTTGTCTCTAGGGAAAGAAATGGTGAAAAAAAATCTACAAAGTGAGACTTGTAGGGAGAACATATTGTCTAAGGAAACACTGAAAAGGGAAAAACCAGTGGGGAAGGAAGAGGGAGTTGGCTGGCTTAGCAGAATGACAGTGAAAGAATGCTAGAGATTTCCACTGTCGAATATGATAGGCGATATGGTGTTTACAAGAAAGATATTGGAGAATTAAAGAATCATAATACTGAGATTCCTTGTACTGTCTAGAAAGAAAAGGCGCTAACAGCTGGAGACGCCCACCATTTGTTCCCTGCTCACACCCAGAGAAGAGGTGGGCTTAAGTACCGCATGACCCCATCCTCCTGACCACAGCTCAGGAAGCCAGAAACGCCCCCAGCCGTACCCCAGACCAATAATTATTTTCCTGAGAACTTGGGAATGAGACACAAACTAAGACAATAAAGGTGTTGAGATTTTGGAGCTGTACGTTTATATCACTGGAGACCTAACAAACCAAAGACACACACAAAAAGAATTTTTAGGAAAGCAGAGGTTAAGAACATTGCAAAGGGAACTGACATTTGGCAAATAATATGAAGCAGACATTCAAGGAGAAGCAGAGATGAAAGACCATCCAGACCCAGATGGAAATGTGGAAGGAACGGCTGCCTGCAAACCTCAGTTCCAATGCAGGCAAGCTGTACCAACATGGTTAGGCTTTCTGGACATTCTCCTGTACTTTTACAAGGGCCTGTTTACTTACATTGGGACAAGTGGATTTCTGTCTCTTGCAGTGAGACAATACCAAAGACTGAGCATTAAAACACAAACACCTCCACCACAAGCATTAAAGCATCTGCTGCTACACCTGTCAAGTCTTCAGGTTGTCAGCCACTTTGAGCTGTCTTCTCATGCTTGTCCCAAGGTAGAGTTCAGGAAAATCTCCTTCCCAGCTCTCTTTGCAGCTGGTGCCAAGGCCTGGGACCTAGGCTCTTCCTCTCACATGCACACATGCTAGGGTTCAGTTCAGAAATGAGACATGTGGAGAAGTAGGCATGGGCTGGGGCACCGGTTCTGCTGATGAGAGTGGCTGGTAGCAGAGCTCCTGGCTTTCAGGAGCTGGGGTGATTGCAAGATTCAATTCCAGCCTGGCATCACTAACCTTATAGTCCAGCATCTGGCAGGGGCACAAACTGTAGCACTGAGTGCTCAATTCACTGGTGGCAAAGAATGCTTCCCATCAGGTCCGTTTCCACCATGATTTTGGAATGGTCCAGTTCAGTTCCAGACTTGTTTGTTCCGCCTCTCAACAATTCAATGAGCAACAATTCTATCAGTGTCCTTTTAAGATATGTTTGACTCAAACTCAACAAGATGGCTTCTCCTAATAGCTCCTTATAAAATCTTGACTCTTACAGCATCTTAGGCCACAAAACTGTTTTTAAGATCAGTACCTGACCTCTGTGAGTACAGAAACTAAAGTTTCCAGAACACCCTGACTCTGGGACTATAAGGGTTCTGTGGTGCTTTTATATGAAGGGGCTGATATCGTTAGCTTCACACTGATAAACTAAGAAGTTTTTCTCTGTCTAGGTACCATCTTTGATGGTAAGCTTTCTTAGAAAGCAAAATAAGGAAGATTGCTCTGGCCTAAAAGAAGAACTGCATAAAGAATTCAGCAAGCTGGAGGAGGTAATCAACCCCTTCTTGATTTTATGGGAGTAATACATGGTATCCATTTTTTCTTCTATTCTTTTTTTTTTAATATTCCCATCTCCAAAATCACTTTAAGGTAATTAGCAATAACGCCAAAAAGGAAATTTTAGTTTACAACAGATAGCTATAAGCTGCTGTGTTTAGGATATAAATGACAACACCTAAAAATGTTTTGTCATGGACTTGCTTTTAGAACATTTTATTGCACTGACATTAAAATATCAAGGAAAAATGTCACCCACATTTCCACAATTTGTCACCTGTTTTAATTTTTCTATGCTTGTTCTATGTATATTTTTAAACATTCAGATCAGATCAGTCGCTCAGTTGTGTCTGACTCTTTGCGACCCCATGAATTGCAGCACGCCAGGCTTCCCTGTCCATCACCAACTCCCAGAGTTCACTGAGACTCGTGTCCATCAAGTCAGTGATGCCATCCAGCCATCTCGTCCTCTGTCATCCCCTTCTCCTCCTGCCCCCAATCCCTCCCAGCATCAGAGTCTTTTCCAATGAGTCAGCTCTTCACATGAGGTGGCCGAAGTACTGGAGTTTCAGCTTTAGCATCATTCCTTCCAAAGAAATCCCAGGGCTGATCTCCTTCAGAATGGACTGGTTGGATCTCCCTGCAGTCCAAGGGACTCTCAAGAGTCTTCTCCAACACCACAGTTCAAAAGCATCAATTCTTCGGTGCTTAGCTTTCTTCACAGTCCAGCTCTCACATCCATACATGACCACTGGAAAAATCATAGCCTTGACTAGACGGACCTTTGTTGGCAAAGTAATGTCTCTGCTTTTGAATATGCTATCTAGGTTGGTCATAACTTTCCTTCCAAGGAGTAAGCGTCTCTTAATTTCATGGCTGCAGTCACCATCTGCAGTGATTTTGGAGCCCAGAAAAATAAAGTCTGACACTGTTTCCACTGTTTCCCCATCTATTTCCCATGAAGTGATGGGACCGGTTGCCATGATCTTCGTTTTCTGAATGTTGAGCTTTAAGCCAACTTTTTCACTCTCCACTTTCACTTTCATCAAGAGGCTTTTTAGTTCCTCTTCACTTTCTGCCATAAGGGTGGTGTCATCTGCATATCTGAGGTTATTGATACTTCTCCCAGCAATCTTGATTCCAGCTTGTGTTTCTTCCAGTCCAGCGTTTCTCATGATGTACTCTACATATAAGTTAAATAAACAGGGTGACAATATACAGCCTTGACGTACTCCTTTTCCTATTTGGAACCAGTCTGTTGTTCCATGTCCAATTCCAGCTGTTGCTTCCTGACCTGCATACAAATTTCTCAAGAGGCAGGTCAGGTGGTCTGGTATTCCTATCTCTTTCAGAATTTTCCACAGTTTATTGTGATCCACACAGTCAAAGGCTTTGGCATAGTCAATAAAGCAGAAATAGATGTTTTTCTGGAACTTTCTTGCCTTTTCCATGATCCAGCGGATGTTGGCAATTTGATCTCTGGTTCCTCTGCCTTTTCTAAAACCAGCTTGAACATCAGGAAGTTCACGGTTCACATATTGCTGAAGCCTGGCTTGGAGAATTTTGAGCATTACTTTACTAGCGTGTGAGATGAGTGCAATTGTGCAGTAGTTTGAGCATTCTTTGGCATTGCCTTTCTTTGGGATTGGAATGAAAACTGACCTTTTCCAGTCCTGTGGCCACTGCTGACTTTTCCAAATTTGCTGGCATATTGAGTGCAGCACTTTCACAGCATCATCTTTCAGGATTTGGAATAGCTCAACTGGAATTCCATCACCTCCACTAGCTTTGTTCGTAGTGATGCTTTCTAAGGCCAACTTGACTTCACATTCCAGGATGTCTGGCCCTAGGTCAGTGATCACAGCATCGTGATTATCTGGGTCATGAAGATCTTTTTTGTATAGTTCTTCTGTGTATTCTTGCCATCTCTTCTTAATATCTTCTGCTTCTGTTAGGTCCATACCATTTCTGTCCTTCATCAAGCCCATCTTTGCATGAAATGTTCCCTGGTATCTCTAGTTTTCTTGAAGAGATCTCTAGTCTTTCCCGTTCTGTTGTTTTCCTCTATTTCTTTGCATTGATTGCTGAAGAAGGCTTTCTTATCTCTTCTTGCTATTCTTTGGAACTCTGCATTCAGATGCTTATATCTTTCCTTTTCTCCTTTGCTTTTCGCCTCTCTTCTTTTCACAGCTATTTGTAAGGCCTCCCCAGACAGCCATTTTGCTTTTTTGCATTTCTTTTTCATGGGGATCGTCTTGATCCCTGTCTCCTGTACAATGTCACGAACCTCATTCCATAGTTCATCAGGCACTCTATCAGATCCTAACCATAATCAGAGCATAAATCATTCGTGTTCTTTTTTCTACTTATTATTATATAATAAACATTCCCCGCCACAAAGAGATGCCATGAATTAGACAGACACTTGGGGAAGCCCAGATATGGTTTACCTGCTTTGCAGAAGAACTGCCATTTGGACCTTTACACGAGAATTCCTCTTCCATTCACACTGAGCGTTAGGTTTTTACTGAGGGAAGACACAGTTCCTGTTTCATATGGAAATGCAGGCTTTTATCAGTAAGTATGAATTTTGCTGTAGATTATTTCAGAAACCGTTGTGTTTTTTTTTTCCATTAAGAAAGTTCTATTACTCTCTCTCTCTTTAGTCACTAAGTTGTGTCCAACTCTTGCGACCCCATGAACTGTAGCCTGCCAGGCTCCTCTGTCCATGGGATTCTCCAGGCAAGACTACTTGAGTGGGTTGCCATTTCCTTCTCCAGGGGATCTTCCCAACCCAGGGATCAAACCTGGGTCTCCTGCACTGCAGGCAGATTCTTTACCAACTGAGTCTTGAAGTTTGCTGTTTTTTTTTTTTTTTAAGCCATGAATGAGTGTTCGATTTTATTGAATGCTTTGTCTGTTCCTATTACATTTTTTCAAATGTTCATAAAAAATTTTTCCCTTTAAACAGAAGAGTATAGTATAACTAACAGATTTTTCTGGTGTTGAACTATGCTAGTATTACTGGGATAAAACCTAATTGTTTTAAATGGTTTTCATATATATTCTAAAATTAGTTAATATTTAAAGAATATTTGCGTATTTGTTTATATAATAGATTACTTTGTTCTAATAGTATCTTTATTTGGTTTTATATATCAAGGATATTCTCACCTCATAAAATGAGTTGTTACTTTCTCTGGATGTCTAAGCTCTGAAACCATTTGATATCTTTTGGCTATTTCTGTAAAATATTTGAGTCTGGTGTCTTTTATGTGGGTAGAGTTCAATTTTTAATGGTGATTAATTTGGGGGGGTGTTGTATTTTTTCTTAAATCAATTTTGGTAATTTCTATTTTTACTGAAAATTGTCCATTTCATCTAAGTTTTCGTATATATGGACATGAAGATGATCATGTTTCCTGATTTCAAAAAATCTCTGTGTACAACTATAGTTGGCCCTGAACATTGTGGAGGCTGAGGGTGCTGACCCTTTGAGCAGTAGAAAATCCATACACTTCCTGCTAAATTTGGGGTTAGTTGGGAGGCATATAAGTTTCTTCCCATCTGTGCTTATAGACTCCCAGTTAAGGACTAATACATTTCCATGTTTCAGGCTGCTGAGAGGTTATTTCCTTCTGACTGAAACTATACTTACTTTATTATGCACAATATAATTACCAGTCACTACAGTTTTAAGGACAGCCCCAAACAATATTGATTCATTGTAGCATTCTAAGTACCTAATAATTCAAGGTACTCTGCTGAACAGTATGGGAGGTAGAAAGTGAGAGGCAGTTCATACTATGCAGATGGTTAATTTGGTGGTAGACCAAAAACATACTCAGGTAGGTATAAACAACCTGTTTACAATGCAGAATATTATAAGGGCCCTGAAAAAAACTATGGATATCTTATAAATGGCAAAATGGTTTGGTGTTAATTAGCTAGATAATAATCTCAGTTCTTCTCTTTGTAAAACCATAATACCAATTCACCTTCTTAAATTTCAGGCATACACTTTTGTGCTTTGTTTTCAAAGAATTTTACTTGGCATCTGTTTAATAATTAATCTAGTTATTTCCAATATATTTTAAGTAAACTTTTCTACTGAAGTATTATATGCAGAGATTTACCCAAAGCGTAAGAGTATAGCTTGATGAATTTACAAAGTAAACACAACCATGAAACTGGCACCCGTATCAAGAAAGAGAATATTAGTTTTGAATGATTTTTGTACTTCATACAAACGGAATCATAATATTCACTCTTTGGGGTCTGACGTCTTTCATATAATATCAAGTTTCTGAAGTTCATCTATATTGCGTGTAGTTAGTTCATTCCTATACTTTGTATAGTGTTCCAATGTATGCTGCTGCTGCTGCTGCTGCTAAGTCGCTTCAGTCGTGTCCGACTCTGTGCAACCCCATAGACGGCCTCCTCTGTCCCTGGGATTCTCCAGGCAATGTATGACTACTATTCATTTTAGTCCTAATGGACGGTAAACATTTCCACTTTGGGGTTATAAAATAGTGCTGTGATGAACATTCTTATACCTATGGTTTAGTGACTATATGTTCACATTTTCAAAAAGTAGAATTACTGGGTTATAGAGTATGCATGCACTCCGCTTTAGGAGACAATGTTAAAAAAAAATGGCTAAACCAATTTATACTCCTGTCAGCAGTGGGTCTACAGAGTTACTAACTTCATCTTATTCCTTTTAGCCATTCTGATGGATGTGAAGTGGTATGACATTTTCATTTTAATTTGCATTTCCTGAATGACTCATGTAGCTGAGCACTTTTTCAAATGATTATTGGCCATTTGGAACTTCTCATTTGTGAAATTCAAGTCTTGCCCAATTTTCTGATGAATTGTTTGCCTCTTTCTTATTGATTCCCAGGAGTTCTTTCTATATTCTGAATACCAGTCCTTTGTTGGATATGTGTATTGCAAAGATCTTGTATTCTGTGGCTCATTTTACTTTTTTCCCCTTTCCAGTAAAATAGACTGTTTTGCGTTATCCCAAACCAAGAGATTCTAAAGCTTAAACTAATCAGACAAACCCCAACTTGACTATGTCAGGGCAAAAGTTGCTACTGTCACTTACTTGACTTGCCTTACCAGATGCAGAAATAAGAAGTATTCTTATGCTGTTTAATGTTCAGGTTCTGACTAATAAGAAGACAACCTTCTTTGGTGGCAGTTCTCTTTCTATGATTGATTACCTCATCTGGCCCTGGTTTGAATGGCTAGAAGCCTTGGAGTTAAATGAGTAAGACATTTGAATATTTTTTTGCATAATTTAAGATAATGATAACTGGAATTGTATACACTAACCTTTTTATGGACAAAATTAATGTATCTCATCAAGTAGATTAATGGGAGCAGCCAACAGAAGGATACTTTGACTTTCCAGGGCATGTCCTATACCTATACTCACGATTTTCTCCCATCTCTGGGGGTGGGCAAGGGTGGGGAGTTCTGTGACAGGTAGTAAAATATTTGAAAAATGATTTACTCCTTCCCTCTTGGTTAAAAATCCATAAGGATATACATTTTCATAACGATGTCAGGCAGGATTGTGTGACTAATGCCACCTCCCATTTACCAGCAAGAGTCCCACACTGTTATCCAAACTCCATGTTTTGAAGTTTAGCAGCCACCTTAGCTTACTCCTACTTCCCAGAGCTTACAGTTACCATTAGTCACAATCTGACCAGAGAGTAATAAATATGTAATGTTCTTGGTCGTCTTTCACTTTCTCATTTAAAAAAAATATCAGTCTCTCAGTTTGGACAAGTTCTTAGGTTAACTGAGCAATTCACTTCACTCTAGTTTTAGATTCCTCTTCCACAAAACAAGGACCTCTACAATATCTTCCAAATCTCTTATTTTATGGTTATGCATATCTTAAAGAAATATTTCTAAAGGACTACTTGAAAAGATTAGAGGAAAACAATATGAAACTGGCAAGTTACAGGAGCATTTGCAATGCCTTCCTACTTAGCCTTGTTCATCCCTCCATTCTTTCCAAATCCTGCAGGTGTGTAGACCACACTCCAAATCTAAAGCTCTGGATGGCATCCATGAAGAATGATCCCATAGTATCATCCCTCCCCACCGATGTGAAGACCCTTCAAGGTTTCTTCAACCTCTACTTACAGAACAGCCCCGAGGCCTGTGACTATGGTCTCTGATGGAGACAAGAGTCAGCAATGAAGACATAGCTGATACTTTGCTTCACTAACATGAATAATACCATGCTTTTATTTTACCAAGTGTTCTCATGTCTTATTGGATCACCTTCTCTGATTTGACATCAAATTTGGCTATACTGTGGGCTTTCCTTAAGACCCTCCTGCAGAAATATAAACATATTTCCTGTCTCAGAATGCTCAAATGACTCTAAGGGCTATCACAGTCCATGCTGATAGACTGGAGGATAAACTGCAGTGCACTTAATCTTAGGGCTGATCATGAGCTGGCCTCAGAGTGTTCCTGTGCTTGCCTCTCATAGCTGATCTCTTGTTCACATCATTATGATTGCTTAATTAGATCTTCAAATTTTTCTGACCTCATGGCTTCTGCATATGCCTTTCCTCTGCTTGGAATCCTCTACCTTTTCCTCATCACAAAGCTCATCCTTTAAGTATTGCTATGAATTGAATTTTGTCCCTCAAAATTTGTAGGTTGATGTCCTCACTCTCAGTATCTCAGAATGTGACTGTATTTGGAAGTAGGGTCTTTATGAAATGAAATGAAGTAATTTAATGTGGACCTACTCCAGTATGATTAGTATCCTTATAAAAAGGGAAATTAAGAGGCAGATACACACAGAAGGAGAACACCATGTAAACACGAGGACAGTTATTCACAATCAGAAACAGATTCTCCATCGTAGCTCAGCAGGAATCAATCCTGCTGACACCTGATCTCATACTTCTGGCCTCCAGAACTGAGACAATAAATTTCTGTGTTTAAGCCACTCAGTTTGTGGTACTTTGTTAATGGCAACCCTAGAAAATTAATACAGCCATCAAAAGGTGAGTGGGTAAATAAACTATGATATATATCCATACCATGGAATAGAAAGGAATCAACAACCAAAACACAGCAGCATGGGAGAATTAGAGAATAATTGTGCTGCATGGAAGAAGCCAGACCCCAAAGAAAGAGTATATAATGCATGTGTAATTCTTGAAAATGCAAACTAACCCAGAATGTGAATAAGCACATCAGTGATTCCCTGGGAGTGAGGGGCAGGGCTTCAGTGGTGTACGGGTATGTGTGGTGAGAGCCAATAAGGAAGAACCTGAAGGAGCACAGAAAAACTTCTGGAAATGATGGATATATTCATTATCCCAATTATAGTGATGCTTTTATGGGTAAGTCAAAAGTTATCAAGTTGTTTATATACATATAAAGTTGTTTATATATATATATATATACACACACACATACATACAGTGAATTATACATCAATTATATCTCAGTAAAGGGCTGGAAGAAGCACAAGCTGGAATCAAGATTGCTGGGAGAAATACCAATAACCTCAGATATGCAGATGACACCACCCTTATGGCAGAAAATGAAGAGGAACTAAAGAACCTCTTGATGAAAGTGAAAGAGGAGAGTGAAAAAGTTGGCTTAAAGCTCAACATTCAGAAAACTAAGATCATGGCATCTCGTTCCATCACTTCATGGCAAATGGATGGGGAAACAGTGGAAACTGCCAGACTTTATTTTGGGGGGCTCCAAAATCACTGCAGATGGTGATTGCAGCCATGAAATTAAAAGACACTTACTCCTTGGAAGGAAAGATATGACCAACCTAGATAGCATATTCAAAAGCAGAGAGATTACTTTGCCAACAAAGGTCCGTCTAGTCAAGGCTATGATTTTTCCAGTGGTAATGTATGGATGTGAGAGCTGGACTGTGAAGAAAGCTAAGCACCGAAGAATTGATGCTTTTGAACTGTGGTGTTGGAGAAGACTCTTGAGAGTCCCTTGGACCGCAAGGAGATCCAACCAGTCCATTGTAAAGGAGATCAGCCCTGGGTGTTCTTTGGAAGGAATGATGCTAAAGCTGAAACTCCAGTACTATGGCCACCTCATGCAGAGAGTTGACTCATTGGAAAAGACTCTGATGCTGGGAGGGATTAGGGGCAGGAGGAGAAGGGGATGACAGAGGATGAGATGGCTGGATGGCATCACCGACTCAATGGACGTGAGTTTGAGTAAACTCCAGGAGTTGGTGATGGACAAGGAGGCCTGGCGTGCTGCGATTCACCAGGTTGCAAAGAGTCGGACACGACTGAGCGACTGAACTGAACTGAAAATTGTTGTGGGTTTTTTTTTTTTTTTGGCCGATTGAGGGATCATAGTTGCGCAACAGGGATCAAACCTGTATCCACTACAGTGGGAACATGGAGTCTTAACAACTAGACCACCAGTAAATAGTAAAATTTTTCTGCACAAACAGTAAAGAAATTCTGCATAAACTAAATGTTATTCTATGAATCAAGATTGTTACATATTTCCATGAAAAATGCTGGTATGTAAGTATTCACAATCATTCTTGGATTGAGAATATTAAGTATTTCCCCTCAATAAGACAAATTTCCCCTCAAAGGAGTTTATATTATGGATAGAACAGTGAATGCATCTTTGAAGGTGACCACATGAAGTGATCCAGCAAAGACCAGACGTGTGTCTTATTCACAAGTATTTCCTATACAGCTGGGAAATGCGGTATAATGTTCCACTCTCTGAACATTTAATTGTTCTAATGTCCCTAAAAACAGTTACTTCAAACTGAGCTCTAATATGAAGACCATCTTAATTTCAGCATTAGTGGAAATAATGAAAATAATTCATAGGTACCCTTTTAGGAAAAGATGAAACTTTATGTACTTATTCATGTATTCTTTACTTGACAAAGGAAATATTATAACACACTGATAAGAAGAGAAAGACAGTAATTAATCTGTTAGCTTTTGCCCTGCCAATTTGTTGCCAGAAAGTACTGATTATATTAAGCCTTATGATTAGGACTTTTATTCCTTCCATTTTTCCTTGTTCCAATTTCTCATGTAGACGTGCTTTGATAAAATCCAGAAGGATAAATTAAAATGTGACCCAATGAAAGGAATTCTGCAGGAGGCTGCAACTTACCAGAGGGCCAGTTCAAATTCTGGAAGGGAGGAGTAACTAGGCAGGTAGGTGCCACAGTAACTGAAGGAAAGTAGAGTCCAGGAGAACATTGCCTATAATATAAAATACAGTGCAAGGATTTAATCATTATGTTCAGGTTAACTATAGCCTTATAGTTTAATTTCTTTTATTTTTTCACATAATTCAAATATATTTGCCTCGTGCAATGTCTAGGCTGGTTTCTTACACTATTAACAGAAAGCCATGAGCAAAGTTAAGATCTCTGTTTAAAAGATTTTTGAGTGAACTAAGGCCATGAGTCACTGTCTCATGACTTCAGTGCCGAATTAAGCACACTGCACTATGTATGTCCCTGTGTGCCTTGAAATGGCCCAAGAACCATAAAATATTCCATAAATATATGAAACATGGTAATTAGAGAAGTTATTCAAACAACTTGAAATACACTGGGCAGTTGCAATAATTCTAGCTTAATTGCATGTCTCTGTCCCTTAGGCCGTATCTGGCCCTTAGCTTAATATCTTCCAGTCCTTAGAACAACTATAAAAAGTTATTTTCTCATTTGTACCTACAGTTGAACAAATGAAACTTGACTTTAAAGTCTTAGCAACAATGTGTTTAAAATCTACACAGTGAGGATGTTAATGCAGGGAGGTGTCTGCTTCCGCTTCCTTGTGTGTGACGCTTTAGTTTCCCCTCCTTTAGCTGCTGTTCTTCACTGTGGTTCCATAGACACAAGTTTTGCCTTCTCCTATGTCTGTCTTCTTTACATTCAATTCTCTATTGCTCATTCTGCATATTTTTAATGGCCCTGTTCTCTGCATTTTTACACTTTTCACTTTAACTGAACTTACTATTCCACTAAACTTTATCATTTATTGGGTTTATTTAGCATAGTCTGATCAATAAAAACAGCTTGTATTTTCTGAGCATCCAATGCAAAAATAAATATAATTTCTTGTTGGACAGAGGCTTTAATGGAATAATTTTCTATCCTTGCTAGACAGACACTTCCTCCCATAATTGAAGATTATTAATTTTATATTTTCTTTACATTTATTTTACAAAACACAAGACTTTTGAAGAAAACACACACACACACTAGCCATCCAGAGAAGAAAAACAAATGCTCCTTAATTATACTACAAAATTTGATAAATTTGTTTTTGGTGTTTTCTTGTGTTTTTACTTATAAAAATACATTTTTTTGTTAATATAACTTTGCTTTTTATAGCTATAATAATCATGGATTAAATAAATAACCTACATAATAATTCATTTTAGAAATGGAACTTGGATCATATATTCCATGACTTCTATTGAGTTTTTTTTTTTGCTTGTTTACTTTGAGCATTTTATCATTAATAATTTTTCAAAAATATGAATTTTAACATTCACATAGTACCTCTTTATGGGATCTTTAACTTATTTAACCATTCACAGATTACTGGAAATTTAGGTTGCTTCCAATCTTCTGCTATTATGACAGTGCTTTTAATTCGTTTGCACACAAATGTATGGCCCTATTTCTGATTATTTCCTTTAAACTGAATAGTTCTTGAAGTGGATATAGAGTAGATATTTACTTCTCAGGAAGCTTGTATGAATTCATATGCCCACCATTAGGAAAAGAGCACTCCCAGTTTCACTGCAGTCTGTGCTAGCAAATATGAGCTTTAAAACAGTTGTGACTTTGACAAGTAGAAAAACCTCACCTTTGTTTAAATGACACTTTATAAAATGAATATTCAAATGAAACATTTTTTATGTTTTTGGTCATTAGTAGTTTTGTGGTTTGGGTGAGTTCCTTATCCATTGTTCTAATGAGATATCTTTTTTCTTATTTCATAAATGGTCTGAAAATATTTTGCCATATTTGTCCCAAATACTTTCTTCAGTTTATTATTTGCCTTTTAACTTTTCATGGTATTTTCAATATTCATAGGTGTAAAATTTGTATATAATCAAATATGTCAATCTTTCTATTTCCACTTTTTTCCTTTGTGCAAAAAGTCCTTCAACCTTAAATTATTTCAATTTTCTACCACAGTTTCATCTATTTTTCAATAGGTTTGTTGTTTATTTATTTATTTATTTTTTTTACCAATCACTTACATTTATTTCAGGACATAATATACTATTTAGACCCAAGGACAGTGCTAAATCATAACTCTGTTAAATACCTACAGGATATTTCATTTTTTGAAGATAGGTCCTTAAAAACTGGACAGATTAATAATATAACAAATATCAAAATCAGATGAAAATACGTTATTGCTCTCATTCACTCTGTCCTAATGTTAAAGATGTTACAAAGATATACAGATTATCATCATGCTGTTCTTTTGGGAGCCTATATTCAAGCTGATAATAAGGTGTTGTCAAAGGGATCTTTCTCTGATTTTTGCAAAGAAAAACAGCCCAAATTGTATTCTTAATGCTACGTGATTTAACTGTATCATGCTTGGCACATGGTATTATTTCAAGCCTACTGGAGCAAGTTCTCATTTTCTCAAAGCCTTCCCCCCAGCTTTTCTAGAAATAAAGCTTAAATATCATTTATTTCAAGCTTTCAGAATAAAGTTAACCTCATTTATACAGGTACCAGGTTGGTGTACTCATATATATCTTTTCCAATTGCAGGCTAAGCAAAGGCATGCATTTAGAACCGTATTAATATGTTAAAGCGAAAGACAAACCAACTTAATGTCAAGAGAAACTGTGACCTTCCATGTAGTGTGTGATAGAGAAACACTGATTCTGACACATTGTCTTATTTTATTCAAATAGCAGTCTGCTCACACGTGGTCCAAGAACACTTGAATAATAAAGCAAATATAATCACATGTTAAAAATTGGTCTTCAAACATCATAGCCAATGATGCCACGCTTGCCTATGATCTCGCCAACATAAAACCACATCCACACCTCAGTGGCCACCAAACCATTCAGTAGAGCTTCCTAACAGTGAGCTGTTTGAAGCTACCGGTTTTAGCACTGTTGATAATTTTTTTCAAGCTCTGAATTGCTGTAGGGATCTCAGCAGGGGTTGGAGGAACCAGCTCAACCTTGGCATAGTACCAAAACGTGGCCAATCGAGGCTTCGAGTAAGTCACAGCAGCGTTGACCAGTGCCGGGGCCTTTTCCGCGAGGTTACGGACAAACTGGGCCATGGTCCTAGGACGGAGAGCCCGTCACCCGACTGGCCGGGCTGAATGTCACCCGCCTGGAAGCTAGGTTTTGTTGTTTATATTCTCTCTTGCTTTTGTTTGATTTATGTTTTGATACACAGTCTAACATAAAGACTTAACTTGATACTTTTGTCCTAATATTTTTCTTAACACCATTGTTTAATAATTCATATCATCTACTGTGTATGGGTATCACTCTGGGAGTGTCTTCTTCATATACTTAGCTTCATGTATTCCAGAGCCTGTCCTCACTTGCCAATTCTTTCACTGATTAAGTGACTCCTGAACCAATCCCACACCCTATATGATGACAGCACCATAATGCTAAGGAGGGCCCTCTACCTTGTCATATTCTCTTTCAAATTATCCCCATTCTCTACTTTCTGTTCTTCTAGATGAACCTTGAAATCATTCATTTAAGTACTCCTGGTCTCTAAAACATTTGATAAAACTATGAATTTCTTTCTGTAAAGAATATCAGAACTACATGTATGATAACCAGACTTGCCATGCAGGAGTATGTCTCTATATGTTTAAATATTATGTCAGTGATTCTTGTAATTTTCTTCATTAGAGTCACTTCTAAATAATTAAATCTTCTAATTGCAAGGATATTTATTTTGAAACCAGCATCTTACTGAGCATTTTTTTATCAGTCCTAGAAGATTATTGTATTATCCATTATCTCTTTTCTCCTAGGTATAAGTTTTATATGTTCATATTTTGTTGCATTGACTAGAACTTCCAAGTTGATATTAAATAACAGTAGTAACATTGTGTATCCTTGATGATTTAATCCTAATTTTATTATGGATTCCTTTAGAGTTTAATGATTCAACATGAATGTTGGCTACTAGTTTGAATTAACTATCAATTCCTTTGATAAGACTATACCAAGTAACCAAACTGGGAGTATTTTAAAGATAAAGAGTAGATACAGTCCATATAGAAGCATATCTCAGAGATATTACAGGTTTGGCTCCAGACCACAGGAATAAAATAATTATTGCTATAAAGTAAATCACACAAATTTTTTGGTTTCCCAATACATATTAAAGTTATGTCTACACTATAATATAGTTTATTAAATGTGTAATAATATGTTTAAAGAAATCATTTATACAACCTAATTAAAAAAATACTTTATCTCTAAAAATAATAACCATCAGCTGAGCCTTTAGAGTCATAAGCTTTTTGCTGATGGAGGGTCTTGCCTTCTTGTTCATGGCTGTTGACTGGGGTTGGTGACTGCTAACGCTTGGGGTGGCTGTGGCAATGTATTAAAATAGGACCACAATGAAGTTTGCTTGATTTACTCACCCATTCATGAGTGATTTCTCTATAGCATGCAATTCTGTTTATCAGGATTTAGCAACAATAAAACCTCTTTCAAAACTGGAGTCAATCCTTTTAAACCCTGTCACTGCTTTGTCAACTAAGCTCATATAATGTTCTAAACCTTTTGTTACCATTTCAACAATCGTCATAGCGTTCTTGCCAGGAGTAGTTTCCTTCTCAAGAAAGCACTTCCTATGCTCAGCAATAAAAAAACAACTCTGCATCCATTCAAGTTTTATCATGAGATAGCAGCAATTCAGTCACATCTTCAGGCTGAACTTCTAGTTTTAGTTCTCTTGCTATTTCCACTACGTGTACTGTAACTTTCTCTACTAAATCTGGAACCCCTCAAAGTCATCCATCAAAGTTAGAATCAACTTCTTCCAAACCCCTGTTAATACTGATATTCTGACCTCTTCCAGTGAGTCATGAATGTTCTTAATGGCATCTAGAGCAGTGAACCCTTTCCAGAGATTTACAATCTACTTTACCCAGATCTAGTAGAAGAGTCTCTGGAGAAGGCAATGGCACTCCACTCCAGTACTCTTGTCTGGAAAATCCCATGGACAGAAGAGCCTGGTAGGCTGCAGTCCATGGGGTCGCTTAGAGTCGGACATGACTGAGCGACTTCACTTTCACTTTTCACTTTCATGCATTGGAGAAGGAAACGGCAACCCACTCCAGTGTTCTTGCCTGGAGAATCCCAGGGACGGGGGAGCCTGGTGGGCTGCTGGGGTCACACAGAGTCGGACACGACTGAAGTGACTTAGCAGCAGCAGCAGCAGTAGAAGAGTGACTACTTATGGCAGCTATTGTCTTACAACATACACGTCCTAAATTATAAGACTTTAAAGTTGAAATTACTCTTTGATCTATGGGCTGCAGGAAGGATGTTGTGTTAGGACATGAAAACAGCATCAATCCCATTGTACATCTCCATCAGAGCTCTTGGGTGACCAGGTGCATTGTCAATGAGCAGTATTTTGAAAGGAATCTTCTTTTCTGAGCAGTAGGTTTCAATAGTCAGCTTAAAATACTCAGTAAACTATGCTGTCAACAGATGTGTTGTCATCCAGGCTATGTCGTTCCATGTATAGAGCACAGGTGGAGATTTATTATAATTATAAAGGCCCCTGAACTTTCAGAATGTTAAATAAGCACTGGCTTCAACTTCAAGTCACGAGCTGCATTAGCCTCTAACAAGAGAGTCAGTCTGTCCTTTGAAGCTTTGAAGCCAGGAATTGACTTTTCCTATCTGGCTAGGAAAGTCCTAGATGATGTCTTCTTCCAATATAAGGCTGTTTTGTTTACACTGAAAATCTTTTTAGTGTAGCCACTTAGTTAGATCTTATGGATAACTTGCTGAAGCTTCTACATCAGCACTTCTTGCTTCACCTTGTACTTTTATGTTATGGAGATAGCATCTTTCTTTGAACCTCTTGAGCCAACCTCTGGTAGCTTCAAACTTCTCTTTTGCAACTTCTTCACCTCTCTCAGCCTTCATAGAATTAAAGACAGTTAGGGACTTGCTCTGTATCGGGTTTTGGCTTAAGGGAATGTTAAGGCTGGTCTGATCTTCTATCCAGAAGAAATATAAAGTTTCTCTATATTAGCAATGTAGGCTTCCCTGGTGGCTCAGATGGTAAAGAGTCTGCCTGCAAATTGGGAGATCCTGGTTTGATCCTTGGGTCAGGAAGTTCCGCTGGAGAAGGAAATGGCAACCCACTCAAGTATTCTTGCCTGGAGAATCCCATGGATGGAGGAGCCTGGCAGATTCCTGGGGTCGCAAAGAGTTGGACACGACTGAGCGACTGCACTTACTTACTTATATCAGCAATGAGACCTTTTCACTTTCGTATCATTTGTGTGTTCACTGGAGTAACACTTTGAATTTCTTTCAAGAATTTTTCTTTTGCGCTGATGCCTGCCTAACTATTTGGTATAAGAGGCCTAGCTTCCAGTCTGTCTCAGCTTTTGACATGCCTTCCTCACTAAGCTTAATTACTTCTAGCTTTTGATTTAAAGTGAGAGATATGCAACTCTTCCTTTGACTTGAACACTTAGAGGCCACTGTCATGTTATTAATGGGCCTAATTTCAACATTGTTGGGTCCCAAGGAATAGGGAGACATGAAGAAAGAGAGACAGGATAATGGTTGTTTGATGGAACAGTCAGAACATACAAAAAATTTAGAGATTAAGTTTTCCCTCTTATATGAGTATAGTTCATTGCCTCCAAAAATGAATACAATGGTAACATCAAATATCACTCATCACTATAACAAATATAATAATAAAAAGTTTGAAATATTATAAGAATTACCAAATGGGACAGAATCACGAATTGAGCAAACGGTGCCAACAGATTTGCTCAGTGCAGGGTTGCCACAAAAAAATAAAAAATGCAATATTTGCAAACAATAAAACAAGGTATGCCTGTAGACATACCTTGCTACAGGGAGGAAGCCAATTCTGACTCCATGTTGGAAACTGTCTCTTTGACTTGCTTTTTCATTGCTTTTATTATTATAATCATACTTAGTGGCGTGCCTGGAGGACCCTGCTCCTCTGCTTGACTGTAAACTAAAGTGCCTTTGTTCAGCACATGGAGAGAAACTTTGTCCCTACCCACCTGTGAAAGGAGAGATTAACACACCCCTTCCAAAGGCAGGCCATTCCCTTGGAGATGTTTTGCAAGACTGAACACCCTTTCAACTTTACTTCCCACTGCATCACCCTCTCTATTCTGCCTTTTGACTTTAGTTCCTCATTGCTTCTTTCTCTCTGATCTATAAAAGAGTCTGGCATCCAGACCCCAATAAGATGGTTATTGTGAGGCTCTAGCCTGCCATCTTCTCTGTCAGTTGGCTTTCTGATCAAAGTCTCTTCCTTCCCTCTGCACAACTGAGTGACTGAACAACAACAACAGTGATTGACGTATTACATAAGTGACATATTATACATGTAATTTATGTGTTAACATATATGTTAATTATACATAACATATAAGGTTATATGTTATATATAATTTCAATTTTTTCAGCACAGTCTTGACAGTAGATACCATTATCTTTATCATAGAAAAGGAAATTGAGGCTCAGAGACTTATCTTTAGAAGTTATACACATCTCTTCAGCCAGATTTTCAATAAATCATCAGGAAAGTGTCACGCGAGTGTATGTTCCTCGGTTCTTTGTCTCGTCACAACAAAGATTTGGAGCAATGGACATTAAAGCCCTCGGCGCATCACAGCTCTTGGGTCTTCGACAAACCGTGTTACAGCTCTTAGGCAAATCAGTGTTACAGCTCCATTTTATTTATAAGACAGCAGGAGAATCCAAGACTCGAAGAGAAGAGAGTGGAGGAGTGCGTGGGGAGGGAGAAAGAGAGAGAGAGAAAAAGAGAGAGAGAGTGCGTGCACGCGGGAGAGAGAGTCCGAGAGAAAGTGCTTTGGCTCCTCCTTTTATGTTTTTTTTCCTCCACCTGGGCCTGCCCTATGCAAATTGGGCTTAGCCAGGAGTGCTGTTTGTTCTGTTTGTTCTGCCTGAAGTCTTCTCTCTGGTCCTCGGACCTTCCTTGTCTTTTAGCCACCGCCATTTTGGACTCCTTTTCCCTATTCTACCTACCTAACAAAAGGGAAAAAAAAAAAAAACTGTTCTAAAAAAGGGTTTTAAACAGCAGTTAGTGCTCTAGTAGTGTTCTAGTCCAGTGCTTCTCAAGTTTAAAGTGCATATGAATTAACTGGGGAAATATTGTTAAAATGCAGATTCTGATGCATAGGTCTGTGATGGGAGCAGAGTTTCAGCCATCCTAGGTGATGCGATGTTGACTGTAAGCAGACCACACTTTGAGTAGCAAGGCTCTAGCCTACTTAATTAAATCCTATGTGATCAGCCTGATTTGGTCCTTAAAAATGCTTATTACAAAAAAAAAAAAAAAAAACACCCAACCAGTCAAAAAAACCCCCAAACCCTACATTTATAAGAACTAGATTTGGTCACATCTTTAATACAATCCTTTGGTCATGGTAAAGGAAGAGTTTTGCAAGATACCTTTTAATTTGATCTTTCTGGTCATTTCAGAGGAAGTTGTATATGTAGATGAGGGAACAGAGCTGCTGGTCAGAAAAACCACAACTTCATAAGGAACACTAGTTGCCAGGATGCCCACAGTTCCATTCATACACTGGAGTACAGTCTTTTTCTTGATTTCAATACTAATAAGTACTATGAAATTCCCACAAGGGTGGCAAATGGTGCTGTTCTTGGCAAAATGAACATTCTTCTTGGGGAATACTTGCACCTACCTAGGAAAAGATACAATCGCCATCAATAAAATACATTTTAAATACTTTTCTTTCTTTTTTTTTTTTTAAATAATCCAAGTGTCAGGCGAGTGTATGCTCCTCGGTTCTGTGGTTCTGTCTCATCACAACAAAGATTTGGAGTGACGGACATTAAAGCCCTCGGCGCGTCACAGCTCTTGGGTCTTGGACAGACCGTGTTATAGCTCTTAGACAAATCAGTGTTACAGCTCTGTTTTATTTAGAAGTTAGCAGGAGAATCCATCCTCAAAACGTGAGGGCATACCAAGATAAACAGCGCACCCACGCTGGGGAGAGACAGAGAAAGTGCTTTGGCTCCTCCTTTGATATGTTTTTTCCTCCCCCTGGGCCTGCCTTACGCAAATTGGGCTTAGCCAGGAGTGCTGTTTGTTCTACCTGAGGTCTTCACTCCGGTCCTCACACCTTCCTTTGACCTTCCTTTGTTCTATTTTCACAGGTTTTTCCCTTCCTCGTATTTTAGCCACCGCCATTTTGAACTCCTTTCCCCTAGTCTAACTACCTAACACAAGCAATAGATCATTAACATCTTTGAAACTCATCTATTCCCTTTTCACCCCGTTTCTGCCCAAAACAATCTCTCAGATAAAAGAACACACGAGGTTGCTGTGTGTTCTGAACTGGACAGTTACAGTCCAGGCACTATAGAAACTTAAATGCAGACTGAACATTCTCTAGGTCTCAAAAGCCTTCTTCAGAGAGCTTTTCCAGTGAAGCACCACCTCTGTTCAAACCTAAGAAAATTTTGGAAGGATTTCTGAAGTCCTGTATACATGGAAAAGAAAATGTGAAAACGACAGAGAAAAGAGCTTAATTCTCAAAGAAAACAGGGTGCATTCTGAGCCTTACCCTTTAAAATTAGTTTTAATTTTAAAAATAAACTTTAAAAAGCAACTTCGAATACGACAGCCTGCTTTATGGTTGTAAGCCCAGTAGGAAATTTTGCTTCTTTACAAAAAAGGAGCGTGTGTAGCCATATTTTAGATTTAAAACTTAGAGATAAATGCAGAAAGTAAAAGGAATAATCATAGGACATGGATGAAAAAGGTGAGAACACAAAGGGAATATATTTTAAAGTAAGGAGTTCGTGATGAGTGTAAGCTAGAGAAAGGAGAGTCTGAGAGGAGGGGGGAGTCTACCTCTATTTAAATGTTAAAGATAAGCTTAAAGATGGTGGAGAGGACAAGAGAAGGACACTGGTTTGGAGATAAACTTCAAGGGAATAGTACAATCAGGACCCGTGGTGGATGCTGTTTGGAATACAAGTAACACTCTAGAATGTGGAAGGAAAGCAATGCCAACTTACACCTGTGCAGCGTTTTATGTTTTTCACGTGCACTGTAAGTGCAAACAAATCCAGAGTCAGTGGATAGGAGACAGAAGGGACTGATGGCCCTAAGTACGGAGAAAATCACCAAAGGCCGGAAAGAGCTGTTATTAAAGTGAATAACATTGAATAACTGGACGCGCTGGGGATGGGAGTGGCAGGAGGGGAGGAGGGGCAGGAGAAAAGTTACAGAGAAAGGAAGTGTGCAGGAAGGCATTGGGGTTGACCGGGAAGAGGTGGACTTTGAAAGTGAGCAGGTCTAAGAAGCGGAGGGAAGGGAGAGGATGTAGTCTGAGAGAAGAATTTTCTCAAGACCAAACTGTGAGCAGCGAGGCCGGGGATGCCGCACTTCAAAGACGTGACGCTGTAGGCCTCTCTCCAAGCCTTGCCCCAAGGGCCCTGTGTCTCTCACCCCGGCCAGGGGCCGTGAGCCTAACTGTTACTCCGAGGCCCGGGACTGCCCCCAGCTTGCAGACGGGAAGCCTTCACTGTTTAGGTTCCCATGCCCCCTGCGCCCATTGGTTCCGCCCTCTCGGCTGCTCCCCCTCGAACCAAGCCGATTGGTGGCAGCGCTGAGCTGTCTCAACCAACGGGAGAGCGGCGAGTGAAGCAGGGGGGCGGGCCTCCAGTGGGTACTGCAGTGGCCCAGGCTAGGGCAAATAGTTACATTAGTAAATACCGACAGTCGACTTTAACGCTGAGTGCTGACCGTCCAAGCGCCGGTGCAGGCATAATTTCATTCACTATTCAAATCCCCAATTAGCCCCGTTTTACAGAAAAAGAAAGGGAGGATAAGACAATTTCCCCAAGATTACAAAGCTGAGTAATTTACAAATTACAAAGCTAATTTAAAAGACTTTAAAGCCAAGTCTGATATGCAAAACTTTCAATTAATGTACACTTTGTGGTGTACCCTCGGCTATTTCAAGGACAGCTTCTGGAAGTAACTGATAAGACAGGTTAGCAATTTGCCTTACTTCTGACCTTCCCTCTCAGACTGTTACTTGCCCTTCTCTTCCCTTCTTTCTTCCCTCTCCTCCAGTCCTCCCCTCTTCCCTTCTTTAGGGCTCTCCTTCCTGTCTTGCCAAATTCTTACCTTCATTCCGTTGAGAAATGTTGATTGAGTTTCTCCTGTGCATTCTGCTAGTCACTTGGAACTGTAGAGGGAAGTACTCAATAAACCAATCTATTCTAGGAATAGAAAAGAGGTTTTTTAAAAGCCATACTGAGGATGAAAGGCTGGGAGACAGACTCAAGAAGCAGTTGAATTGTGTTCCACCAGACAACCAACCCTGCTCACACCTTGATCTGGGACATCTAGCCTCCAGAATTATGAGAATAAATTTCTGGTGTTTAAGTCACTCAGTTTGGGGTATTTTGATAATGGCAGCCCTAGCAAACTAAGACAGGCATGGAATCATAATCAAACTCAGGCAGGAAGGCTCCAAGATGGATGTGTTTATTAATTACCACAGTCTGCTGCTCCAGTAATAGAGCTAATAAAAAATAAAAACACACCATGCCTCTCCCTTCCCAAATAAATGGAACAGTTCAGTTCATTTCAGTCGCTTAGTTGGGTCCGACTCTTTGCGACCCCATGGACTACAGCACGCCAGGCCTCCCTGTCCATCCCCAAATCCCTAAGTTTGCTCAAACTCGGTCCATCAAGTTGGTGATGCCATCCAACCATCTCATCCTCTGTCGTCCCCTTCTCCTCCTGCCTTCAATCTTTCCCAGCATCAGGGTCTTTTCCAATGAGTCTGTTTTTTTGCATCAGGTGGCCAAAGTATCGGAGTTTCAACTTCAGCATCAGTCCTTCCAATGAACATTCAGGACTGATTTCTTTTAGGATTGACTGGTTGGATCTCCTTGCGTCTAAGGGACTCTTAAGAGTCTTCTCTAATACCCACAGTTTAAAAGCATCAATTCTTCGGCGCTCAGCTTTTTTTATAATAATAAATAAATGGCACAGTAGTCAAATAAAACATTGACTACTCTTTTCCAAAGAGAGTAGGAAATAGCAATCCACTCCAGCATTCTTGCCTGAAAAATTCCATGAACAGAGGAGCTTGGCAGGCTACAGTCCATGGGTCACAAAGAGTCAGACACGACTGAGCGATTGAGCATGAACTCTTTTCCAGTATCTGTATTATGTGCTCTGGAAGCCCCTCTTTCCTAATTAAGAGGGGGCTGAATGAGTGGATGACCTGGCCAGACAATTTTCATAGACCTATAGACTAAATCCACTAACCTACTTGACTCTGAGCATTTACCCCTTCTAGGGCTTCAAAATCCAGTAAATTTTTGAAAGCAGCATTATCCTTCAGATACTAGTAATATCCAAATTTGTACTGTTTCCTTTGGGTTAAAATTAAAAGGATGTGTCCTAAGAGTAACAGTAGGGACAGCAACCCTCCCAGTAGTCATATTAAGTTAGTCCAGACAGAAAAAGGGAAAAGGCTCTCCAGGTGGCTCCATGACTGGCCCTGGGCTATGGAAAGGAACCTTGGGAGAGCATGTTCTGGAATCTTGAGCAAGCACTGGAGCCCAGGCCACAGGCCCTTAAGTATTGGAAGCCTTGGGGTAGGAAGAGCTGCAACTAAGTCAGAGCCACGTGACTGCGGCCAGAGCTCGCCTTCCGCCGCCAGGGCGCGGGGCGTGGGAGGTCAGGGTCCGGGTGGAGCGTGGATCCACTCACAAAGTGAAGGCCACCATCCTTCGGGGTCAGGAAAGGGCTCTGAGGATTTTGAGCGTCATTTGTGCATCTCGATATGTCAGCACCTCTTGGCCAGCACGATGAACTCTGGCACAGTCGCCACCTGAGATGTTTTAATTAAGACTTAACCCCCACCAAACCCGGAAGGCCGGCGCTGCCTCTTGGCTTACGGGGTGGCGTCCGGCAGGCGAGCGGGCTGCGGCGTGTTCCTTCTTGCAGAGCGTGGGGAATGCAGCAGAGTGCGGGGCAGGGCCGCCCCAGAGGGCTTCTGCGCGCGGGTTTGGTTTACTTCTGATAGGAAGGGAGGGAGGGAAAGAGGGAAGGCGGGGCGATCGACTTTTTAATTGGTCTGCAAACCCCTGCGAACCCCGGTGCCAGTTTTATCTGTGCGGCGGCGAGATGTCCGGAGGATCAGCTAGGAGCCTGGGCAAGGGTGAGACCTGCCGACCGTGATCCGACGCGTGCTGGGGGGTGGGGGGTGGTTCTGCTCCGGAGCCGAGCGGCCTAGGAGACTTCACATTCGCGGGAAACCAGCCGGATGCTGGATGTCCCCACTGCAGTCCAGGCTGTAACCGCGTCCGCTTCTCTCCGCAGGAAGCGCCCCCCCGGGGCCCGTCCCCGAGGGCCTGATCCGTGTCTACAGCATGAGGTTCTGCCCGTATGCCCAGAGGACTCTCCTGGTCCTGACCGCCAAGGGTATCCGGTGAGGACCGAGGCAGGGGCCGCTCCCAGCCTGCCCGGAACCAGCTGCTTGGGGAGGCTTGGGCAGCCCGTGGGCGGGGTACGAGAATCTCTGATAGGGTCCCCACAGCTTTCTTTACTGCCAAATACACTATTCTCAGCCTTCTGCGGGGTGATAAAGGCCTAGTGGTAAAGAACTCGCCTGCCAGTGCAGGAGACAATGAGACTCGAGTTGGGTCCCTGGGTTGGGAGGATCCCCTGGAGGCGGGCATGACAACCCACTCCAGTATTCTTGCCTGGAGAATCCCATGGACAGAGGAGCCTGGCGGGCTACAGTCCATGGGGTTGCAAAGAGTCATACAGGACTGAAGCGACTTATTGCGTGCATAGAAAGCTATGAACTCTGTTCCCCTGGTGGGGAGTGGAAGGAATGCCATAGACCACTGCACCAGTTGAGGACATCTCGTTTAGATTAACCTAACCGTTTTATGGGTCAGCAAAGCTGGGGCTCCAGTAAAGTTGGTGGTATGCAGAGATCACTGGAATGGGAATCACAGGCAGCGGCTCTTTTAGCTCTGGCACATCCCTAAATCCTTCTGTACTGCCTTCTCCTTCATCCCATTTCATTCATGTCCTATTTATCTATATATTGTTTACATTTATTCTGAGGATATAGCCCTTTCCTGAACAGTGGGTTGAACAGACATCAAATACCTGTGATGTGGGAGTTTAAAACATAGCCCCCCATTCCAAAGAAACTTTACATCTATATGCTTAGAGTTTTAAAATTAACTTTAGCCTGCTAGAGGGAGAATTAAGCAGGCAATACTTTTCCCTAAAAAAAGTAAGCTATATATTCTAAAGAAAAAAAAAAACAAATTATTTTTGGATTAATCACTTCAGTAACTCTTGTGTCTTTAGATGAAACTGTTTCTAAATACATAGCAAAATATTTAACATTTAGTAACATTTATCAATACATAGCAGATATCCAATTCAATTGGATTGAAAAATGACATATCTTGTGCTCATACAACTGAAAAGTTCAGGATCAAGACAGCTGAATTTGGAGGCACAGAGTTCTGGGTTAGTGCCCCTCTGGAACTCTAGATTGAAAACTTTATCTTTCTGGGACAGTTTTCCAAAGGAAAATTAAAGTGATCTTATCATAAAAGCGCACGTATGGAGAGTGAAGGGTGGTAACTGTTGCTGAACAGTGCAAACAACAGAGGAGCCTGGTGGACCACAGTCCATGGGCTCGCAAAGAGTCGGACATGACTGAGCAACTAACAAACTATGTTCATGGGTTAAAGTCCCAGGAGACTTTGATTAGATAAGTGGTAGACTTTACCACATGATAGAATCTACTAAAGTACGGTTTTCTCTCATCTTCCAACTTGTTGCAGCAGGTATGTCGCCCTGTTGGCTCATCATTACCAAGATACCAAAATGCATATGTGTTCTGAGAGCCTTCTTTATTACAAAAGCCCAGGATTTACCCTTTCTTTTCACAGTATGAAATTGCAGAAATCTTGATTGGCAGGGAGCCTCATTGTTCTTACAGTGGCTTGTATCTGAGTATACAGTAATCTGTCAGCAGACAAACCCTGTAATACATACACACAGATGCCAGTATTCAATCTGGCTATTCCTTTGTTTCCATGGTGGAGAGGGTGGGGTTGTGTATTTAATAGTACCTCAAGCTAAATGCTATTGTAGCTTCTGAGGTGGATGGGGAGAAAGGAAACAAAAGATGTTAGGGTGTATTATTTCTGAGTAACTAATCTGTTCTATTGAACACTCATCCAGCTTTGAAATGATATGGATCTGGCTGTAGCAATTATATGAAACTTCCCTTCCGCTTATTTCCCCTAAAATCTCTCAGACAAGAGAGAAGTTAGATAAAAACCATCTTAGTATATGTCTGGACTTCACCTGTTTCTTCTTTATGGGTTTACTTAGTGTGTTTACCCATGTGGCAGTTTTAAAAAATATCAATGCATGGAGATTTAATCTGGGAGCTTATTTTGTGGTTGAATATTTTGGATTCTCTAATATTCTTATAAAAAAATGACTAGCTTTCTATTCAAATTAGCAAAAGGAATTTAATTTTATCATATTGATTCTATATAGCGGGTGTGGACAAACTCAATTAGTAGGCTGATTTATTTTTGCAATTAAGATACATCTTAGTCCCAAATGGAATATCTAATTGAGTCTTGAAGCATTTCCACTTATTTATTCAACCAGTGTGTACTGAGTACCAATCTGAAAATGTTTATATATTTTTTCATAGCATATAAATCTGTTTAAAACTTTGCTGACTTACATGTTTGTTTATGAATATGACCAAGACACACAAGATCACTGCTTTACTGGAGCTTATATTGTAGGGAGGTGACATAACAAACATGTAATTAAGTGAGCAAAGTAATTTGTTACATATCAGTACAATGGAGAAAGTAATTCAAGAAATATTGAAAAAGGTAATTGTGGCCAGATCATAATGACCAAACCGGAAGTCATAGGAAACATGTGAGGGGTAAGCAGGGGCCAGATCACATGGCATGGGAAGGGGTTTAGAGTTTATCCTCATTGCAGTGAGGAGCACTTGAGGGCTGTAAGCAAGCAGGAGGTGGCCTCCTCCAATTTACTTTTGTAAATGGATGTGGAGAATGAACTAGAGGGAGGTCACAGGGGAAGCACAGGGGCCAGTGGGACTGCTGTAGAGATTCAGGTGGCAGGTGATGTCTTGGACGAGGTGGCAAGTGTTAAAGCTGAGAAGCAGATGAAGTCAGACTGATTTGACGGTCTAGCTGACAGGTCTTGCTGATCCAGGTGATTTGAGGAAGAGGGGGCAGGGGGAAGGAATAAAGGCCACGCTGACTCCCAAATTGGGGTCTGATCAGCTCAGTGGGTGATGGGACCAATGACATTTTATTCAGGAATACAAGAAAAATGTTACTGTCTTCACTGTCTTCTGTGCTTTTCAGGCATGAAGTCATCAACATCAATCTGAAAAATAAGCCTGAGTGGTTCTTCAAGAAGAATCCCTCAGGCCTGGTGCCGGTTCTGGAAACCAGTCAGGGTCAATTGATCTGTGAATCTGCCATCACTTGTGAGTACCTGGATGAAGCATATCCAGGGAAGAAGCTGTTGCCAGGCGACCCCTATGAGAAAGCTTGCCAAAAGATGGTCTTGGAGTCCTTTTCTAAGGTGTGTGTTTAAGAAATTTCAGCTCCTATTGAAAATGTCTTTGTTTTTAAAGCTGAATCAGTGCTGTCACTCTAGGTTCAGTGATTTGGGAGGGAAAGACAAACAGGATTATGCTCTTGCCGGCTCTGACATGTCCATGAGCTCTTTCATAATCTGGACCCTGTTTACTTTTCAAAGTTACATCTCTTCACTGTTCTCCTAATACTTTATATTCATGTCATGCTGAATATTTTTATTTTTCCCAAACTTGCCACCTTCTTCTCTATTCTTGCTAAAAGACTCTTTCTCCTTCTCACTTTGCCAAATTGTCTTCAAGTCTCTTTCATGTACAGTACATGCCATTCAGTGTCCTTTTAAGATATATTTGATTCAGACTCACCAAAATGGCTTATTTGCAGCTTATAAAATCCTGAACAGTATAGCATCTTTGGTAACAAAACTGTTTCTAGGATCAGTATATAACCTCTGTGAAGAGGAACTCGTGCACATATCAAGTATATAGAATACCCTGACACGGACTGTGAGGGTTCTATCCTGCCTTTATGTGACAGGGTCAGTATGGTTAGCCTCACACTGATAAACTAAGACATTATTCTCTGTCTAGGTACCACCTTTGATATTGAGGATTCTTAGAACACAAAATAAGGAAGACTGCTCTGGCCTAAAAGAAGAATTGCATAAAGAAATCACCAAGCTAGAGGAGGTAATCAATCCCTTCTCCTTGATTCTTATTGGATTAAGTGATATATTATACCCACACTCATTTCTCCTCTTTTCTTCATACTCCTATCTCCAAAATGAGTTTAAGGTACTTAGAAATAACATCAAATAGGAAATTTTCGTTTACAACAGATAGCAGCTGTAAGCTGCTGTATTTAAGATACAAACCAAAATACCTAAAAATGTTTTGTCATGGGCCTGCTTTTAAAACTTTTTATTGCACTGACACAAAATATTAAGGAAAATTTTCAACCGAATTTCCACAGCTTTACACCTGTTTATGTTTTTCCATGCTTGTTTTCAGTCCTTGAACATATATTTAAAACGTTAACTATAATCAGAACATAAGTCATTGTGGTTTTTTCCACTTATGTTATATAATAAACTTTATGGAAATAAAATTATTTTATACATTAAAACTTAAAATTATGTAAAAATGTTTATTATATAATGAACATTTCCCACAAGAGTCTGCCATTAGATACGCTTGGGGAAACCCAGGTGTGTTTTTTCCTCCTTTGTGGGAGAGATGCTATTTGGACCTTTATATGGAATTCTCTTCCATTCACAGTCAGCCTTAGGTTTTTACTGAGGGAAGACACAGTTCTTGTCTCATATGGAAATGCATCCTAACCTTTTATCATTAAGTTTGAAGTTTACTGTAAAGTGAGTGAAGTCACTCAGTTGGTCCAACTCTTTGTGACCCCATGGACTATAAACCACCAAACTCCTCTGTCCATGGGATTTTCCAGGCAAGAATACTGGAGTGGGTTGCCATTTATTGTAGATTTTGTCAAAGCTTTTTTTCCCATTAAGAAAGTTCTATTACTAGTTTGTGAATATTTTTTAAAAAGTCATGAAAGTGTTGGATTTTATTGAGTGTTTTGTCTTCATCTATTACATCTGCTGAAATGTTCACTGAATATTTTCCCTTTAATCTGGTGAATAGTTATGGTAGCACTGACAGATTTTTCTGGTGTTGAACCATGCCAGTATTACTGTGTAAAACCCAGTTGCTTTCAATGGATTTTCATATATATTTTAAAACTAGTTGATATTTGATTATTGCACATTTGTTCATAAAAGAGACTACTTTGTTCTTATCATATCTTTGTGTTTTTTGTTGTTGTTGTTGTGGTTGTTTGTTATTTTGGCCATGCCAGGAGGCCCCGGGCAATGAAAGCACAGAGTCCTAACCACTGGACCCCCAGGGAATTCACTAGTTGGTTTTTGTATCAGGGATTTTCTCAACTCATAAAATGAGTCCCGTTACTTTCGCTGGTTTTCTAAGTTCTGAAACCATTTGATAGGGTTTGGCAATTTGTATAAAACATTTGAGTCCGGTGTATTTTATAGGGGTAGAGTTTTTATCAGTAGTTCAGTTTCCTTAATGTTAATTGATTTTCAGGATTTTTGTATTCCAGTTTTGTAATTGGATTGTAATGAATTGTAATTCATTTGTAATGAATCAGTTTTGTAATTTATATTTTTCTTTAAAGTTACATATTTCATATTCTCATATATACAGACAGAAAGAGAATCATGTTTCCTGATTTAAAAAAATCTCTATGTACAACTACGGCTCACTCTTGAACAAGGTAGAGGTTTAAGGTGCCAAGTCCCCAAGCAGTAGAAAATCCACATACTACCTACTAAATTTGGGGTTAGTTGGGGGACATATAATTTTCTTCCCATCTAATTTCAGACTCCAGGTTAAGGACTCATGCGTTAAAGTAAGTGGTACTATTTCCATGTTTCAGGCTGCTGAGAGAGTATTTCCTTCTGACTGAAACTATCATACTTAATTTAACTTATGCATAATATAATTACCAGGCCCTACAATTTAAGGACAGACCTAGACAATATTGGTTCATTGTACAATTCTGAGTGCCTAGTAACTGCAAGGCACTCTGCTGAACAGTATGGGAGGTAGAAAGTGAGAGGCAGTCCATACTGTTTAGATAATTGGTTTGATAGTAGACCAAAAATAAATACTCAGGTAGATATAAATTATCTACAATGTAGGATGTTATAAGGGCCCTGAGAAAAATCATGGATGTTTTATAAAATGCTTTGGTGTTTATTAGCCAGATAATATTCTCAATCTTCTGTTTGCAAAACCATAATATTAATTCACCTCCTTAAATTTCAGATATATACTTTGTACTTGGTTTTCAAAGAATTTTACATGGCATTGTTTAATAGTTAATCTAGTTGTGTCCAGTTTATTTTCAGTAAAGTTTTTATTGACGTATCGTATGCAGAGACTTACCCAAAGCGTAAGAGTACAGCTTGAATTTACAAAGTGAACATTAGTAAATATTAGTTTTGGATGATTTCTGTACTCTGTACAAATGGAATCATATAATATACATTTTGGGGTCTGACTTCTTTCATACAAGGTCAAGTTTCTGAGGTTGTGTGTGTTGTGTATAGTTCATTCCTATTCTTTGTAGTGTTCCAGCATATGACTACTGCACAGTTTATCCATTTTAGTCCTGATGGACAGTATTCTTATGCTGTTTAATATTCAGGTTCTGACTGATAAGAAGACAACCTTCTTTGGTGGCAATTCTCTTTCTATGATTGATTACCTCATCTGGCCCTGGTTTGAACGTCTGGAAGCTCTGGAGTTGAATGAGTAAGACACTTGAATATTTTTTGCATAATTTAGGACAATGATAACCAGAATAATATAGACTAACCTTTCATATAGACAAAAATTAATGTATCTCATTCAATTGACATGAATGGGAACAAGCAGACAGGAGGAGACTTGGACTTTCCAGAGCATGTCCTATACCTACACCCTCCATTTTCTCCCATCTCTGGGCTGGGCAGGGGTGGGGAATTCTGTAACAGGTAGTAAAATGTTTGAAAAGTGATTTACTTCTCCCCTCCTGGTTAAAAACCCATAAGGATGCACATTTTCGTAAGGACATCAGGCAGGATTGTGTGACCAATGCCACCTTCCATTTACCAGCAAGAGTCCCACACTGTTTCCCAAACTCCATGTTTTGAAGTTTAGCAGCCACCTTGGCTTACTCCCATTTCCTAGAGCTTAGAACTGCTCAGTTGCTATTAGTCATGGTCTGACCACAGAGTAATAAATATGTCATGTTCTTGATTGTCTTTCACATTCTCATTTTAAAAAGCTATCAGTCTCTTAGTTTGGACAAGTTCTCAGGTTAACTGAGCAAGTCACTTCACTCTAGTCTTAGATTCCTCTTCCACAAAACAAGGACCTCTACAATATCTTCCAAATCTCATATTTTATGATTATGCACATCTTAAAGAAGTATTTCTAAAGAATGCTTTGAAAAGATTAGAGGAAAATGATATGAAACTGTAGAGTTATAGGAGCCTTTGCAATGCCTTCCTACTTAGCCTAGTTCATCCCTTCATTATTTCCATCTCCCACAGGTGTGTAGACCACGCTCCAACTCTTAAGCTGTGGATGGCAGCCATGAAGAAGGATCCCACAGTATCATCTCTCCTCACTGACGTGAAGACCTTTCAAGGTTTCTTCAACCTCTACTTGCAGAACAGCCCTGAGGCTTATGACTATGGACTCTGATGGGGATGAGTCAGCAATGAAGACATAGCTGATACTTTCCTTCACTAATATGAATAATACCATGGTTTTATTTTACCACGTGCTCTCATGTCTTACTGAATCACCTCTGATTTGACACCAAATTTGGCCACACTGTGGGCTTTCCTCAAGGCCCTCCTGCAGCAATATAAACACATTTCCTGTCTCAGGGTGTTCATATGACTCTAAGGGTTCTATCACACTCCATGCTGAAAATTTCTAAGTCACCTCTAGTGAGAGCTGGAAGTCAATCTGGATTTTTAACTGCCCATAGGACATTTCCAAATAGATACTGTGTTGTCATTGCAAGAGATGCCCTTTAAAGTTTGTCTTCTAGGTTCTGAGTTAAGAACTTCTCAATTCCTCATTCTTTCATTTCCATGTCTGACTCAGTTTCATGCCTTTTATACAACAGTAATAACTGCTGTTGCCACTGAAGTCCAGACCCACATTAACTTCAAAGCCAAGTGACTAGGTGGTCTCCTATTGGCTCTCTCAGGCTTCAGTCACTAACCCTTTCAAAATCCTTCCTACCAAATCCTATGCTGCCCAGCACAAAAGGTGTTCCATGTATATAACTAAATGCTGAGAAGGCCACATCCATTCTAAAGCTGGATGAGTAATTCAGAAATACTAATGTCTTTATACACTTCCATAGCTCATTGGGCTTCTTACTATTCACTTTCTATCATCACCTCCATGAGAAAGTAGGTCCGGAGAGCATCATTTCATTCTACAGATGATTCAATTAAAGTCCTGAGGTTAACTGAAGTCTTAAGATGCTGGAGGAAAGTGCTGGAGAACATACGCAGTACAGGGCTCTTATATCAGAACTAGGGAGCGGTTTCGACCTGCCCTCATACTCTTAAAAGAGCGCCTAGCAATCCCCTAAGGCTCACCCCTGGATTTCCGATTCGGTAGGTCCGGGTGGGCCCAGGAGTACATATATGAAATGGGTCTTTCGTCCTATGGTGATGCAGGCGACCTGGGGGCCGCACCCTAGGAGGCAGCAGCGAACTGACTGACTTCACAAAAGGTCTCCAGCCGCCCACCTCCGCCGCCACCAATGCCCACGCTCCGAGCTGACTCATCTCTGCTGCCGTCCGCCTGCCCCACCCAACAAGCCCGGGTCCGCTGCGGGCGGACTTCAGTCGGATGTAGACCCGGGCGCTGAGGTGCCACGACCAGCCACTATTCGGCTTCCACTTTGGCCAGCCACATACCCGTTGGGATCCAAGATTCCGGTACCCAGGAGCCTGTAACGCGGCCGCCCATTAGCTCAGCTTTCCACCGGAGCGCTTCCAAAGGCTTGGCGGATTGGTGAAGCTCCGGGCGCCGCAGCCAATTGGCGGATAGAGTCGCGTTCTAAGGGGCGGGTTCCGCCTGTGCCCCGCCTCTCTCTCCGACCCGCCCCCCCCCCCTCCTCCCCCAGCTCCATATCCGGTCCCGTTTGCCGCGCGCCGGGAGGTGCCTCGGGGCCGTCTATCATTTTGCATGCACCGGGTGGGTTGCTTGGCCCTGCGTAGCATTGAAGGGGAGAGGGGTTTGAGGTCAATTCTGAAACTTGAGATTTTTTCATGAATTTGGGGACCCAGAATGGGATTGCCGATTTTTAATTTTGCCTAGCACTTTTAGACGAAAGCCCAACTACGGAAGCCCAACTGTCTTCACGAAAGTTTCATCAAAGATTTTAACATAAAAAAAAAAGCTACTCTGAGAATAAGAAACAGGTCTGTAAAGTGAATACCTTTAACTTAAAGGGGGGAAAGTCCTAAATCTAGGCCCATTTGCAAAAGAGCCTTTCTCCTCACTTGTCTAACTCTTTGAACCTGGTGAGCAATAGTGGAACTCTCAGTAACATAATCTGTCATGTAAATCAAGCTTCTGAAACATTAAGAGGAATGTCTTCCAAGTTCTTCCACTATCCGAGATTAGTATGACAAAATAACTTTGAAAAATTGCAAAATGCAAACCCCATTTCCTCTCCTCAAAACAGAGACTCATGTAAATAGAGTGAAAAGATTATTTCTGTGGTGGCACTTTTTTTTCCTAGAAAGCTTAAGACATCTTCACCCAGGACTGAAGATCTCCACATTTTCAAAACAGATTCCATCATATTTCAAGTCTCTGGAAACCAATTTGGAGTAGGTTTAATGTAGCCCAATTACCATTTATTCCTTGCTTGAGTGACTCAGTATAATAGAGGTGTAAACATGATATAATAACAAACAAGGGAAATTTACAAAGAGGATTTCCAAGCGGTACTTACTGAGTCTCAATGAGAAAATAGGGTTAAACTTAAATGTCACAATTAAAACCTTTCTGGGGTAACCATATTGTTCAGTGGTAAGATTAAAAACTGAAATGTAACCTGCAGCATTCAGCCCATTCAATTGTTGTTAAATAGGTAACTGGTGAAATAAGCGTTCTGAGTTGAACTTTAATTCTGATGTGCAAGGCAAAGCTCAATCGCAGTGCATTTTATCTTTTTGGATATAAAATCAGAATGTACTATACTATCAAAAATGTGTCCTTATTCACTAGGATTAATCATTAATTTTGAAGTAGACTAAACTCTTACTATACTGAGGATAGCCACCTGAACAATTGCATTTGATACTCAAAACCCATCGAGTAGGTACTTCGTGTTCTCATTTAACAGGTGAGGAAGATGAAGATCATAGAGGTTAGATAGCTTGCCTAAGTGCCAAGGTCAGGGTTTGAATATAGTGCCAAGTGAGAACCTTGACAATATTCCTTCCCTTCAGAGGAAAAACATTCCACTCCTTTGTCCATTCTCCCCTGACTACATCAAATAGACCTTCACCCCATGACTTCCCATATATTAATACAAGTATACAGTTGACCCTTGCACAACATGGGTTTGATTTGCAAGGGTCCATGGATACCTGGATTTTTTTCACTGAATATATGCTACAGTACTACATGGTCTGCAGTTGGTTGAATCTGCAGGTGTAGAAGCACAGATGTGAAGGGCTGACAGTGGAGGACCAGTGCCCTGAAGTCTCTAGTTGTTCAAGGGTCAGCTGTATTTTTAATAAACAATATTTACCAGCTCTCAGAGTTGGTTTTATTGAAAAGGTGGGAATAAGGGGACACAACATGAAAATACATTCTCTTCTAGTGTAGTAGAAAGATGGACCCAGGAACCTTTTACTTTTCCAATGGAATCCTCAGCTTGGTTGCTAATCCAGTCATCATCAGTGTATACCAGGGATGGGCAAACTAAAGCCAGAGGGTCAAGCCAAGCCCACTGCTCATTTCTTTGCAGTTCAAGAGCTAAGAATAGTTAGGGGAAAACATTTCAGTGAAGAAGTATAATTTATAACATGTGAAAACTACGTGAAATTCACCAACAGTGAGTCCTAATGCAAACTAGACTTTGGGTGATAATGATGTTTCAATATAGATCCATTGATTGTAAGAAGTGTATCACCCTGATCCAGGATGTTGATGGGGAGGCTATGCATGTGTGGGGATAGGTTGGTAGGAAACGTCTCTATATTCTGCTAAATTTTTCTGTGAACCTGCTCTAAAAAGTAGTCTGTTAAAATATACCTGTATATGAAATTCAAACTTACTATTCATAAATAGTGGTTTATTGGAACACAGCCATGCCCATTTATTTACATATTATCTACGGCTATTTTCACCTTACGAGGGTAGAGTTTAGTAGCTGAGACAAGATGGCTTGAGAAGCCTAAAATGTTTACTGTCTTGACCTTAACAGAAAAAGTTTGCCCACCTCTGATATAGATTAAGATTCTAGATGGAGTGACTTGCCCTGGAAATCAAACTTCCAGGCTTCATAAACCTCCTTCCACCTCTTACTAGTTATCAGGCTTTGGTCAAGTGACTTAACCTTGCTAGTCTCAGTTTACTTATCTTTTAAAATGAGGTAAGAAGAGAATCCTTGTAGGATTATTTTAAGGATTTAGTGAGTTAATACACATAAAGCATTAAATACATGTTAGTATAATTTACTTTGAATTTAGAGAGTTTCACATTCCTCATATGGCCTTTCCCTTTAGAATCTGTTTATATGAAAGTCAACTATTTGAAATACTATACTTCCTTTATGTGAGTGTCACATTTACCTGATCAGGACTAATTTCCTTGTCTACCAGAAGCTCTCACATGACATGGGTATGTTGACTGTTTCTTTTTTATGTACCGGTCAGTTCATTTTAGTTCAGTCGCTCAACTCTTTACGACTCCATGAACTGCAGCATGCCAGGCCTCCCTGTCCATCACCAACTCCCAGTTTACTCAAACTTATGTCCATTAAGTCGGTGATGCCATCCAACCATCTCATCCTCTGTTGTCTCCTTCTCCTCCTGCCCTCAATCTTTCCCAGCATCAGGGTCTTTTCAAACGAGTCAGCTCTTCACATCAGGTGGCCAAAGTGTTGGAGTTGCAGTTTAGCATCAGTCCTTCCAATGAATATTCAGGACTGACTTCCTTTAGGATTGACTATTTTGATCTCCTTGCAATCCAAGGTGCTCTCAAGAGTCATCTGCAACACCACAATTCAAAAGCATCAATTCTTCGGTGCTCAGCTCTCTTTATAGTCCAACTTTCACATGCATACATGACTACTGGAAAATCCATAGCCTTGATTAGACAGACCTTTGTTGACAAAGTAATGTCTCTGCTTTTTAATATGCTGTCTAGGTTGGTCATAACTTTTCTTCCAAGGAGTAAGCGTCTTTTAATTTCATGGCTCCAATCACCATCTGCAGTGATTCAGGGTCAGAGCAAAGGCTAGTTAACCCCTTTATCTCATGTAGATCAAAGAGCTATCCAAGTGACCTCTGTATTGCTGGGCTGTTGGCAGTATGTCCTTAGTAATTAAAAAGGGTCTGCTCTGAAATGTATACTGGGAGTTGAAGAGAGTGCACAGATTTGTCTCTGCCTCTAGATATCTGGTTTCCTATTCATTACCAGTTTTTCACAACTTGAGTAAAATCTCATAAATAAGGCTGGAACTAGAGTAGTGAGGACATAAAATTAAAGGGGACACTTTAGGGTCATGCAAGATCTTAACACTAAGTTTTTCTTCTTATCTGCTAGATGATGAAAAAGTTTGGCCTTATTTTATAATTTATTTAGGCTGGGTCTTCATTGCTGCATAGATGGCAAGCAGGGGGTTACTCTTTATTTGCTGTACCTGGGCTTCTCATCAATGCGGCCTCTCCTTGCCAAGCACAGGCTCTAGGGCACATGGACTCAGTAGTTGTGGTTCCCAGGCTCTATGGCACAGGCTTAATAGTTGTGGCACATGAGCTCAGTTGCTTCTGGGTATATGGGATCTTCCCTGATCAGAGATCCAAGTCCTGTCCCACTGAGCCACCAGGGAAATCCTTGGCCTTATTTTGAGATAAAGTACACTCATGTACAGAGTATGGACGGGAGGGAGGGCTTAGAATGAGAAAGAAAACGTTAGTGTCACCCTGGTCAGTTTGTATTAAACTCCCTTGGAGTAAGTGAAATTCACATGCCTGTTCTTCACAGATTCTTGATGCAGAGAAAAGACCGCGCAGGATGTTGTGAGTTCAAAGCAAGGGGTACTTTTCAGGTTTGTTTGTTTTTCCCACTCCTGCTACACTGGCTTCTGAATCTGGGGCTCTGTCTCCTCAGGTTGAATTATCTTAGCTGCCGTCCTGGATCACTTCCCTACCACCCCGACACGGCCCTGTTGCTCCAAAGTTGCATTTGGAGCCAGCGGGGCGCGCCGGAACGTTGCTGTCCTTGGACCCTGCGCCGGCGGCAGCAAGCCTCACGGCAAAGACTGTGAGCGTTGGTCGTTGCGCAGACGCCGGGAGAGCATGACTGACGACGCGACCAGGACCTTGGGGAAAGGTGAGTCCTCTTGACAGTTGTCCGCGGGCTGGGGGTGCCGGCTGGCTGGATGTTGGCTCTGGAGAGGCGGTTGCCGGTCCTTGGCTCGCCGATCAGCGCAGCGGCGAGGAGGATCGCGGTTCCTCCTCAAAAAAGACACGTGCAGGAAAAAAAAAAAAAAAAAAAGGTGTCCTCTCTGGGGCCCGGGAGGCGGAGGACCGCGGCCCTCGTGGGGTCCTGGGAAGGCGAGTGAGCCCCTCTCCACACAGAGCTAATCCGCGTCCCCGTCCCCCCTCCACCCGCAGGGAGCATCCCCCCAGGGCCGGTCCCTGAAGGCGTAATCCGCCTCTACAGCATGAGGTTCTGTCCGTACGCGCACAGGACGCGCCTGGTCCTCCGGGCCAAAGGCATCAGGTGAGCGGTGGGAGGCCCCATAGGTTCACCATCCGGGGGTCCCCGCTTAGGTGTCACAGGCTGTCTGTCACTTTCTTCTGAGACGAAGTCAATAAACGGTTAGCAGAGGGCAGGTGGGTTCTTGAGTGGGCCATCCTGAAATGCAGAATCAGGTCTCTGCAGGAAACTGTTAGGACCACTCGGAGTAAACTGAATGATGCTCTGGTGAGCTGGGTTTCTTCCCTAAAGTTTGTGAAAGAGCGGACCGCGGAGGCTACCGAGGCCTTCTCTGACAGCTCTATGAAATGCAGCCCAGACCCCACCCCAGCTATATTCAGGTCAGTTCTGTTCCCTTTATTGCACTAACAACGTTTCCTTACTTATCTGTTTTTCCTCCACACTCCCCAGCCTCACTTCCATTGCCCCTCCCCCAACACCCACACACCTGTACTCACACACACACTCACACACACTGTCTCTCTCTCTCTCTCTCTCACACACACACACACACAAATGTATGTTCTTGAAGGCAGGGACTTTTTCTTATTCATGGGCTAGAAGAGAACCTGGCCAATAATAGGCACTTAAAACTACGTTTTGAATGAATGAACAAATAGTTTCAAACAAAGAAATAGAAAGGACTGCTATCAAGAGGTTTCCCACACACCTGAAAAATGGGGGCACACTGGTCATAGAAGTAATTTTGCAAGACGAGCTCCTGCAAAGCAGGTCTGGATTTTGAAGGCAGAGCAACTTTACTGGAATGGGGGAGGCTGCAGGGAGCCAGCTCAAAGCTAAAGTGTTACTTCAGCCTCCAGTGTGTATCATTAGGGGATGACTTTGGAGTTTTGTGTTATAGAGACGCAGAGACTGTTACAGAGACTTTAAAAAAAAATTATATAATTCTGCTCTGTGGAGTGTCTATGGCTTTTTCCAGGTTATTCCCTCTTGCTCAATTCTAGTTGGCCCAAAGTTTACTTTTTTAAATAAAAAAGAAAAATAACAATAGATTGATGTTTTACCCACAGTGATGAAGTGGCAGCTTGAGAATTGATGGAAGTCCTTCTTTAGGGCAGAGTTTCTCACCCTTGGCACTGCTGACATTTGGGGCAGATGATTCCTGGCTTTGTGTGTTTGGTGAGGGGGGAGGAGCTGTTCTGTGTGTTGTTGGATATCTTGCAGCGTCCCTGGCCTCTGCCCATTAGGTGCCAGTAGAATCCCCCTCCCTCCAGTTGCGGCAAACAAAAAATGTCTCCAGATATCAGATTTGTACTTTCAAACTTTAAAATGTACTAAAATCTGTGGTGCCGTGGTTAAGCTTGTGAGCTCTGAGTCAGACTGCCTGGCCTTCCATCTTGGCTCTGCTACTTCCTGGTGGGTAATATTGGGCAAGAGATTGAACCACAAGGAGCCTTATCTCTCAGAAGGGATGTGTTAAATGATTTCTTTGCCTTCCTTTGTTTGCACCTCATCATGATTCCCTAGTTTATCTCATGGGAATCATGGAGAGTGAATGCAATAAGGCATAAAAAACATTGAACACATCCTACTGTTGAAGAATGATGTTGTTATGTATTTTTCTTTGTACAAACCTCAATTTAAAAAACTTGTTGCAAATTTTAATTTTATAGATTGATTGTTTCTGCTTTCAAGATGAGTGTCTGGGGATTTCCCTGGCAATCCAGTGGTTAAGACTCTGTACTTGCGCTGCATGGGGCACAGGTTTGATCCCTGGTCTAGACACTAAGATCTTACAGAGGGTCTTTGCGCACTTCAGGGGAAAAAAAAAAAAAAGATGAGTGTCTGCCTAATCCTCTCATTTTTGTTCTGTCCTGTTTTCCCTTTGCTTTATAAGACATGAAGTTATCAACATTAACCTGAGAAACAAGCCTGAGTGGTACTTTACAAAGCATCCTTTTGGCCAAATTCCTGTCCTGGAGAACAGCAAATGTCAACTGATCTATGAGTCTGTCATCGCTTGTGAGTACCTGGATGACGCTTACCCTGGAAGGAAGCTGTACCCGTATGACCCTTACGAGCGAGCTCGCCAAAAGATGTTATTGGAGCTATTCTATAAGGTATATCCATTTAAAGAAAAACAAAAACACTTAACACTCTATTTTACTTTGTATGTCTTTCTCAAACTCCAGTCCATTTTAAAAGTCAAATCATTGGTGAAATTGATTTAATACCTGTGTGTGTCTTAGGAGGATAACTCGTGTGGAATTATAGTAAAGCTGTGACCTCTGATATTAAAGGTTAAAGTCTTTGCCAATAACTACTTTTCCAGTGGAACGAGCAGTCTCAAGAGTTATGATTAAGAGTTATGGCATAGTTATGACTGTGTAACTTGAGACAAGGAATATTGAAAGAGTGGAAAACTAGTGATACTTTGAAGGAGCTATTTCCAAGGTCTCAGGTGAAAAAAATATCGGAGTGTGAAAAAGGTAATGCACAGAAGGAGATTGCCCTTTATGGGGAACAGGAGTGCCGACTGCCCAGGAAATGTGAAGAAGAGAGAAAAGGAGACAGCTATTGATATTGGGAGAGAATGTGATGGAGAAATTTTATGATAGCTTTTTTTTTAAAGAAACAAAAATGACTCAATGATATTAGTGACTGATGTCTACTGAGCCCTAGCCATGTGCCAAGCACTGTTCTAACTATTTTATAAACGTTAATCTGTTTGATCCCCATCACTGCCCTCATCAGGTCCCACCCTTTAAGGTGGGTACTATTCTTGTGTCCATTCTTCAGATGAGAACACTGAGGCTTAAAGAAGGAAAATGCCCCACCTAAGATTATACAGTATGGAAATAGCTGAACAAGTAAGGCGTACCAGAGAGCCCCCTTTAAAGCACCTTGTTTACCAGAGTGCTGTGACAAGTGGATTCCTGAAACCACAGAGATGGCCATCAGGTGGCACTGTTGACAGAGTGACAGAGCTCTGGCTGCACTGTCAGGCAGAGCAGGAGCACGGAGTGCCCTCGGACTTCTCTGTTCAGAACCTGTGTCCTCCGATCAGGTCCCACATTTGACCAAGGAGTGTCTGGTAGCATTGAGATGCGGGAGAGACTGCGGTGATCTGAAGCTGGCCCTGCGTCAGGAGTTCTGCAACCTGGAAGAGGTAAAAACGGGGCCCTCTCCTGGCCAGATGTGGTGGATAAAGTGATGCAGGTCCACACCCTGGTCACCCTGACACCCTCCGCTTTCACAGACTTATATACTTCTCCTGTCAGACTTTGATAAGTTCAACTACTGGTCATCTGACTTGTAGGTACTTGCGCTCCACTGACCTCCTCTGGAATTTTTCTTGAAAATCTGCCTAGGGGTAGGGGAGGGCATGTGATGAACTTGTTCCTTTCCCAGAATCACCACATTCCTGACCTATCTCTGCATGGATTCTGTAGCTTCTGCTTAGGAGTCCAGGGTCAGTATTGGTTAGGGATTGTGTTTGGCTTCTAGTATTGAAGGCAATGGCACCCCACTCCAGTACTCTTGCCTGGAAAATCCCATGGACGGAGGAGCCTGGTGGGCTGCAGTCCACGGGGTCGCTAGAAGTCCGACACGGCTGAGCGACTTCACTTTCACTTTTCACTTTCATGCATTGGAGAAGGAAATGGCAACCCACTCCAGTGTTCTTGCCTGGAGAATCCCAGGGATGGGGGAGCCTGGTGGGCTGCCGTCTATGGGGTCGCACAGAGTCGGACACGACTAAAGTGACTTAGCATAGCATAGCATTGATTTAAAAACTTATAAGGATTTATTCTTTCACACACACACACACACAAGCCTAGAGGTACAGTACTATAGGGCCGTTTTGATGGCTTCTTTATGAAGTTAGCAGGGACTGAGGTTTTTTTTTTTTTCTCTTCCTGTTGTGTCATTTTCATTGTGAGGCTTACATCCTCAAAATAACAAAATAGCTGCTGGAACTTCAGCTATCACATCCAAGTTCCAGGTTACAGAAAGGACAACAGAAAGGAAAAAACTGGCAAAAGGCCATACACCTTTAAAGGCTTTCCTAGAAGTTCTGTCCAATGATTACTTAAGTTTCATTGACCAGAACGTAGTCATTGAGTTATAAGTATCTGCAGGGGAAGTTGGGAAATTTAATCTCTTAGCTGGGACCACCTTGCATAAAATCAGAGTTCTGTAATTAAGAAAGAAGGGGGAAAAACTCCCCTGGTGGTCCAGGGGCTAAAACTCCATGCTCCCAATACAGAGGGCTCCGGTTCTATCCCTGGTCAGAGAACTAGATCCCACATGCCACAGCTAAAAATATCTCACATGCCACAACCAAGACCTGAGCAGCCAAATAAATAAATGTTAAAAAAAAAAAAAAAAAGAAGAGGAAGAAGGGGGAAGTGTCTATGGGTAATCTTTGTTACCAGATCCTCCATGTATCTAGCAGTAATAGGGCTATTTACCCTGTAACTCTCTTATAGTCTGGAAGGTGGTCCTTTGACTTCCTTTATCTTTGTTCTACTGCTGCTGCTAAGTCACTTCAGTCGTGTCTGACTCTGTGCGACCCCATGGATGGCAGCCCACCAGGCTCCCCCATCCCTGGGATTCTCCAGGCAAGAACACTGGAGTGGGTTGCCATTTCCTTCTCCAATGCATGAAAGTGAAAAGTGAAAGTCAAGTCGCTCAGTCCTGTCTGACTCTTAGCGACCCCATGGACTGCAGCCTACCAGGCTCCTCTGTCCATGGGATTTTCCAGGCAAGAGTACTGGAGTGGGGTGCCATTGCCTTCTCCATTACCTTTGTTCTAGAAACTGATAAATTCCCCTATGGGTGGGTTGTGATTCTTTGGCAGCCAGGGAATGCTATTTTTATCCCCTTAAAAGAAGGCTGATTACTAATATTCTTCCATCTGACCTTTGTGAAGTGGAAGCTGTTAAATTTATTTACAGTTACAGCTGCCTGTCTTAGATTTATATAGTTTCAGCATTTATGGATTCAGCATCATGTGTAAGAAGTGTCAGCCTTTGGTCCTGAGAACTCAGACTGCGGTCTTAACTCTGAGGAGGCAAGTAGGGTGAGGTAGAAAGAGTCTTGGCTCCTGGGCTTGGCTTTATGGGATTCCAGAACCTTCATCAAAGTTCTGGACCTCTCTGTGCCTTCGTTTCCACATTCATAGAAAGAAAGGGTCTTTTAAAAGGTGTGTTCACAAGTTTTGCAGAGGGACGGCCCAGTGAGAGGAGGTCTGCTGGTGGTTTTAGAGCCTGCTTCAGCCAGACCAGCCCTGGTTTCGACACTGTGTTTAACAAGACATCTAATAAGCTTGAATTTGAAGAGGGAGGGGGACCTTGCTTTGAAAAAGAAGTTTGATAGCTGTTGCCCATGGAGAATTTTTATGGTCTTTATTTTCAAAGATTAGCTGAACTGATTTTATCATGTCTGGTTACCTTCTTACAAGTTAAATGCTTGGCCAGGGAAGGGAGCCTTGAAACAAAATCTTTTAAATTCAAAGATAATTGAAAACATAGGTTGACCCATCTCTTTCCTACTCTGCATTTGAATGATGGATGAACTTTGAAAATTACAGATTGCTAAGTAAATGTATAATATTACAATGGAGGCACAGCTCCTTAGTTTGGGTTCTTCCAGGGAAGTGAGCCTGTATTTTCGTGCTGGGCATGATGCTAAAGTTGCTTTGCATACTCCTCTTATTTAATCTTGCCAATGACCCTCTCAGATGTAATAAGTAGCATCAGTGAAATTCTGGCTAGTTAAGGGCTGCTGCTGCTGCTAAGTACTGGAGTGGGGTGCTAGCCAGGGCTAATTAAGGAACACTGAATATGCAATATTGTTCCAGATTTGAATTGGGTTTTGTCCCATAGAATGTTAGTAGGAATTGTAAGTACAACATAGGTAATATCAGAATCTGAAAGATGCCCACTGAGCTTGAATTATTTGATACATTCCTCTCAATACCAATATATTGACTCTAGGAGATTCTAGTGAAATTGAAACTTGTCAGAATAATTCTAATAGAGATGTTTTCTCTCTATTATAGAGATGATGTGTACAATTTTTTCTCCATGGTTTTGTACAATCAGGATTTTCTGTGAGTTGAAAATATCTTAGATATCTATGGATTGTCTTGAGTGATAAGCAACTCAAGAGACCAGTGTATAATGGTCCATGTTACCCACAAGCAAACAGGTCAGTTTAAGTTGGCAGCCTTATACTCTAACGTTTTCTTCTTTTTAAATAAATGCCGTTTGACTTTTACATTTTTCTTTCAAACAAGTATCATCAAAATTGAAGGTTTATTTGTGCTTGTTATATAACCTCATTTTTCCATGTTATTTTTGTAGGTCTTTGAGATACATTTTTCTGTTGTTCAGTTGCTTAGTTGTGTCCGACTCTTTGCGACCCCATGGACTGCAGAGGCTGTCCTTCACTATCTCCCTGAGTTTGCTCAAACTCATGTCCATTAAGTCAGTGATGCCATCCAACCATCTCATTCTCTGTCACCCTCTTCTCCTCCTGCCTTCAGTCTTTCCCAGCATCAGGGTCTTTTCCAATGAGTCGGCTCTTTGCATCAGGTGACCAAAGTTTTGGAGCTTTGGCACCATCCTTCCAGTGAATATTCAGCGTTGAGTTCTTTTAAGATTGACTGGTTTTATTTCCTTGCTGTCCAAGGGACTCTCAAGAGTCTTCTCCAGCACCACAATTCTAAAGCATCAATTCTTCAGTGCTCAGCCTTCTTTATGTTCCAACTCACATCCGTACATGAATACTGGAAAAACCATAGCTTTGACTAGACGGACCTTTGTCACCAAAGTGATGTCTCTGCTTTTTAATATGCTATCTAGGTTTGTCATAACGTTTCCTCCAAGGAGCAAACATCTTTTAAGTTCATGGCTGCAGTCACCATCCACAGTGATTTCGGGGCCCAGGAAAATAAAGTCTGTCACCGTTTCCATTTTCCCCCCATCTATTTGCCATGAAGTCATGGGACTGGATGCCATGATCTTAGTTTTTTAATGTTGAATTTTAAACCAGCTTTTCCACTCTCTTTTTTCACCTTCATCAAGAGGCTCTTTAGTTCATCTTCACTTTCTGCCATTAGGATGGTGTTATCATCTGCATATCTGAGATTATATGCACAAATGTAAATAAACTCCTAGAAAAATGTCTGGGGAGACTCAAATCAGACTTGGCTGGTGCCTACTACTGGAAGGGGATTAGCCTGGGGGTGGGAAAGAAGAGTGGTTCAGAGCAAGGATAGGAAGGGAGAGCCTTTGCCTTCTATACTGCTTTCTGTGTTTGAATCTTTTTTTTAATAATGAGAATATTTTTCTCTATTATATGTGTAATTATTAAAGATGGAAAAAAATAACTTTTCATTCTGCATAATTTGCCATATGCGTAAGCCAGAATTATGTATCCAGCACACTCATTAGGGTTATTTAGATTGTTTCAGTTGCTTATCATTATTAATGATGCCTCCCAGAAACAGCAGCTCCTTTGCATAAAAAGCCCTTTCTCTGTTTTAAAATATGTCCTTAGGCCAGACTTCCAGGAACAGAATTACCAGATCAAAGGGTATGACCATTTTAGAAGCTAGAGCTGGATGTTGCTAAATTGCTTCCCCCAAGACTTGTGCTGTATACCCCCTACCCTCTGAGTGTCAAAAATGCCCTTTGAACCAATCCCTTTTCACTGTTGGGAGATTTCATTTAAAAAGATACTTGCCTGTCTTGAGAAACAGTAGTTTCTCATAGTTGCTTTAATGTATATTTCTTTGATAATGAGATGGTATGTTTTCCCCAAAGTATTCCATTTCTTTGTGTTTTATTTGTGCAGATGGTCTGCTACCCATCTGTTTGTCAAGATCTTCCTGATTTTCCTTGTTAATTTTTTTAAGAGTTCTTTATATGTAAAGGATATTGGCCTGCTTTTAAGATACATTGTTTTAACTTTTTGTCGTCTTTGTACATATAGAAATTTAACATTAAAAATATTGTGTGATCTTTCCTGTTGTGATTTCTTCCACTGCTTTTGTACATAGGAAATCCTTTCCCCCTTCAGAAATTTGATAAAATGCTTTTATATTTTCATCTACCACCCATCACTTTAAAGATATTTGACTTGTCAAGCCTTGCCCCACTAGCTTCCCTCCACTATTATCTTACAAATATATTGCAACAAAAAGAATTAAACCTATGAAAGGGATTCCAGGATAGAATTTTCAGGGTGGCCAAATGTTGACAGGTTGCATTCTGAATCTTCACAGGAAACTCCTGGTTGTAAGTGGTGACCAGCAGGAGGGGTGTGTTTGGCACAGACCCTGCTTCTCAGGCTTCTTTCCAGAGAAGTGGGTTTTATGTATACTCTAAGTTTGTTCTGTATCCTTGGTTTGTTTTAAGGAGAATCCGTTAATCTTCATTAGCTCAGCCTCAGCTATAGTATGTCAGTGGAGCAGACACCTGAAATTTGAAATCTTGAGAATCTTCCCTTATCTTGTACGAACTCAAAAGATATCTGCCCTGGAGTGGATTGAGTATTTCTGCTTCTGGTTAGGGTCTGCATTGCTGATGTAACAGCAGGTGGCTTTGTGTATTTTATAGGAGGGGACTGGTTCTGCTTCATAAGAACTGTTTCCATCAAGAAAAACCGCTTCCTTCCTCCTCCAGCCAGGCCAGAGCCAGCATGCTGTCCTGGTTAGAGCCAGGAGACTTCTCTTGTGTGCAGGGCAGGTGGTGCATTAAGACCACAAGTGCAGTTATTGACGCTGCACTTGAGCACCCAAGACTGTAGACTGATGATTCTTAGGATGTCTGGTTTGAGGAAGTCTGGGCTTCTCTTTATAATCTTGTCCCTCACAAAAAATTTTGCAGATTTCCTTTTCCTCCTTGGTGAACGTCCTAGCTGGGGAGCCTTGGCCAGTGCGCCTCACCACGATGGCCACGCGGGGGAGCCCAGCGCGCTTCTTCCTTCTACGTGCGCTCTAGCGGGAACCTCCTTTTGTCCGCCTGGGGGAGCCCGAGAGGCCTTCGAGGCAGATAAGCGGCCCTTCAGGGTTCAAGTTCAGGGGTGGAAACAGCGTACTCAGGTGTCACCAACCAGTCTCTCCCTCTTCATTTGCATGCTCATTCCTTTTTCCGAGTCACATCCAGAACCAAGAGAAGGATCTGTAGTCATTTTTCAGTGAACTGGAGAACAGAGAAATTTTAAAAATAACGTTTTCTACTATTCCAGAACGTCAAATGGCTTTTTCCTGAAATAGCTCACGTCTTAATCTGAATGGAAGATGTGTTAATACATTAAGGAAATCCTAGGGCTTGAAGCTAGAGGCTCAGTTTCTTCCCCAGGCCATGTGTGGCCTAGGGCCTTGGTGGAAAGTATCTTTTCTAAGAAGGCCATCTTGAAGGGCAGTATTTCTGAGAATGAGAGAGTCCATTGTGAGAAAAGTTATTCAACATTAAGAATGACCAATATCACTATATGTGACAGGCAGGTGACAGAAATACCGCAAAACAGAGTTGTTTTTTTTTTAAACACATTGGCTATTAGCATAGCCACTGCTCAGTGGGTGGAGGCAAAGCTGCAGCTTCCTGTTCTGATGACAGATCATTTAGGAAAGATAAGACATAGGAAATTAACACTGTCATATTATTTTACTTCTGACTGTCCTAAATTTGTCAAGATGTGGGAGTTGGACCATAAAGAAGACTGAGTGCCAAAGAATTGATGCTTTAGAACTGTGGTGCTGAAGACTCTTGAGAGTCCCAAGACATAAAACCAGTTAATTCTAAAGGAAATCAGCCCTGAATATCCATCGGAAGGACTGATGCTGAAGCTCCAATACTTCGGCTACCTGATGCAAAGGGCCGACTCATTGGAAAAGACTCTGATGCTGGGAAAGATTGAGGGCAAGAGGAGAAGGTGGCGAGAGGATGAGATGGTTAGGTGGCATCATCGACTCAGTGGACATTAGTTTGAACAAACTCCAGGAGATAGTGAAGTACAGGGAAGCCTGGCATGCTGTAGTCCACGGGGTCGCAAGCAATTGGACACGACTGAGGGACTGAAGAACAACCACAAAAGGGACTTAGTTTAAACTGAGAATACGGAAGAACTATTTTAAGTCAAGTTTCCTGAAGACCGTCTTATCCATGGAATGCGACAGGAAGGAGAGAATTTTGAAAAGCTCTTTTGCCATGATTGTATCTCACCTCTCCATCAGTTAGTTGCCTGACTGAGAGAGAAGGAGAAAGAGGAAGATTGCGAGGCTGGGGTGGGGGGAGTCCTCACAGGGACTCTCAAAGCTGGGCCGGTCCTTGGCAGAAGGAAAGAGGGTTTCGGGGTTTGCTGATTCTGAGCTTGTTGCTGATACTTAAATTTAAGGAACAGACAAAGAATTCACTAGAGACTTGGGAAAGCCTCTGTGATTACAGTCCTCATACATACATATTTGACGTTGACACAGGGTTGACACTAGGCTGGGACTTAGGAGAATGGTGTCTTTGTCTTGGCTCTGGCACGAACCAGAGAGCCCTCTTACTTCCCTGGGACAGAGTTTCCTTCTTTCTAAGCAAGAGTGTCTTCCACACAGGAGACAAGAATCAGCTCACTAGCATGCTTTCCTCTCTGAATTGCCAGGAAACTCAAGTCAAATTCAAAGCTTTATTTATTAAGGAACTCTGCAGGAGCCTTGGCTTGATATCTCGAGACCATTTTCCTTCCTTATTTTGACCTTATGTTCTTTTATTTTTGCCTTTCTTAGCATGATTTTTCATATTTAATATTTTAGTGTACACATTTTTATACAATGCACCTCCAATCCTTTGTCTAGTGAGCATGGTATAAATAAATGGAAAAATGGAAGGGGAGTTATGCTAGATGAATCCAGGGGCCCTTCCAGTACTGAAGTTTTGTGATTCTCAGGGAACAAGTCTTTGTACATGTCTGGAATGTCTCAGGTTTGCTGAGAAGGGAGCTCTCCTACTGAAGGTCCTAAAGATGGTAATGAGCTTCCAAAGAGGCCTAGCCAGAATGTGCCCCAGGGTCACTGTGATGTGTCTATAGAGAAGCTGGCACTTTGGTTTATAGGAAGACTGCTTTTCTACTGGGATGTTTAGACTTGCTTTGTATGAAATCTGGTGGAGAAATGCCTGTTTGAGGCAGGGCTCAAGAATCTGCACCTGTATCAAGAACTCCAAGGAATTTTGATGTCACACTTGGATTTAAGAAAGTCTGAGGGAATGTGTAAATGTATCACAGGGGCAGGGGAGAGGCTGGCAGAAGACATCAGTCTCATCCATATACTTGTCTTGACTTTTTATTGTAATGAATACCTTGATAAAGGTTGAATTACATTATGAATGGCTTTTTTTTTTTTGACTACACTGCATTGGCATGCAGGATCTTAAGTTCCCTGACCAGGGACTGAACCCATGCCCCTTACAGTGGAAGTGCAGAATCTAATCACTGGACAGCCAGGGAAGTCCCTATGAGTGTTTACACGGCTGAGGGTAGTTTTACAAAGATATTCCTAAAAAACAGAGGACAGACTTCCTTGATAAATAGAAGTAAAACAGTTTCGATGGTTCCTAATGTCTGAATGAATAAGTGTACCATTCTGTTAAAAATTCATTGCATCCAAATGATGATATGTATTCAAAGACATACTCTCACTTTGAGTAAATGAAAGGTTTTAAAATATACTAAATAAACATCAATTACTAAGCAATTATTCATTTTCAAAATATCTCATCACCTTAACAAAAGACTTATCATGGGTTCTAATAAATGCCCATATATGGTCTGTTTTGATAAGGACTTTCTCAAGAGCATCTCTGCTCTGTAAAGCAGAAGAGTTATATAAAAGTTCCAGAGTCAGTCAGTTCAGATTCAGTTCTGATTTGTGCCATGAAGGCCAATAATAAGCTGGACATATACGTTTCAAAGCCAGTGATAAATGTTTGGGTAATTATTATCTGATCCTGACTATAAAGAAGGGTTAGGGCTTTCTGGAATTCATGAAAACTGGATGGTTCCTCTTCCTTGTAAATCAGGTCTTACTACATATGATTGAAAATAGCCTCTTTTAAATTTTCATTGGCCAGGCTCTGCCGTTTCAGTACCGTCTTCTTCAAACAGCGGGCTGCAATCCATGGGGTCGCTAAGAGTCAGACATGACTTCACTTTCCCTTTTCACTTTCATGCATTGGAGAAGGAAATGGCAACCCACTCCAGTGTTCTTGCCTGGAGAATCCCAGGGACGGGGGAGCCTGGTGGGCTGCCATCTCTGGGGTCGCACAGAGTCGGACACGACTGAAGTGACTTAGCAGCAGCAGCAGCAGCAACACTGTTTCAGCTTAGCCAGGGGAACTCCTCTATGCCATGCCGGGAGATAATGAAGACATAGACATTAGGGTACCAATATTTGCTTTCTCTTCTGAGAAGGGTGGTGGCGAAGGATTTACTTTCTGTAGATGTAACCTCTAGAGGTTTCTGTGATTTTTCATCAAGAGAGCTCACGCTTATTGGGCATGATTCCATCATTCCTTACCGTAACCTCTAAGGTGGGCAATAACATTACCACCATTATACAAATGAGAGCACTGAGGCTTGGAGGAGAAGGTGAGTAAATTGTCTGGGTTTCATGCTGAATGAGAGGCGGAACCCAGGAGAGGACCAGATCTGCCAGCCCTAGAGTTCATTCTTAACTCCGCCCCTAGACTACCTCATAGAAGCAACAAGCTGGCCTGAAGGATGAAGAATCAAGCCTGAGAGATAGGAAGTTTGAAATCTAGGTAAAGGACGTGCTCAGTTGCTCAGTCGTGTCCAACTCTTTGTGGCCCATGGACTTCAGCACTCTAGGCTCCTCTGTCCAGGCAGGAATACTGAAGTGGGTTGCCATTCCCTGCTGCTGCTGCTAAGTTGCTTCAGTCGTGTCCAACTCTGTGCGACCCCATAGACGGCAGCCCACCAGGCTCCCCCATCCCTGGGATTTTCCAGGCAAGAATGCTGGAGTGGGTTGCCATTTCCTTCTCCAATGCATGAAAGTGAAAAGTGAAAGTGAAGTCACTCAGTCGTGTCCGACTCCTAGAGACCCCATGGACTGCAGCCCACCAGGCTCCTCCATCTATGGGATTTTCCAGGCAAGAGTACTGGAGTGGATTGCCATTGCCTTCTTCGTGCCATTCCCTACTCCAGGGGATATTCCTGACTCAGGGATCAAAATCACGTCTCTTTCATCTCCTGCATTGGCAGGTGGATTCTTTACCACTAGCACCACCTGGGAAGTCCAGATAAAGGATATAGGAATCTAGATAAAGGATATAGGGATCTAGATATTTTGCTACAGGGAAGTATATAATTGATTATGAGTTATGTCAGTCCATTATGACAGTCCAGTTATGACATTTGGATTATGTCAGTCCAAAGAGTCTTTTGTTTGACTTAACTAGATAATTGGCATCATACTTTTCTCAATGGGAAGAACTGGCCCAACAATAACCTCTGCTAAATACTATTGCCTTTTAAATTTTCAAGTACCTCCCCGTCCCCCACTCCCCCGCCACCAATGTCTTTGGCTAGCTCTCTGTCAAGAGTTTGTTTTCTTGATGGTTCATCTATCTGTGTTGATTTGTCCCATTTGGGAATGAGAACTTTTGCTTTAATGCAAAAATTTGATAATATTGAGTGGCCAACACATATGAAGTTCAAAAAGCTCAAATAAAAAAGGAAAATATGATAGAAAGACAGTATTGGGATTTGAGAGAGCCCATCAGATAGCCCTGCTCTTCCTTGCCTTAGTTTTGAATTGGCTGAAAAATAAGGCTAAAGAGGAAGACATGTGGAGGCTATGGTATCCCCTTTATTACAGATAAACTGGATCCTGGAGAATGGAGGGGGCACGACCACAACAAGTGAGGTTCCTTATGTGGCCCCTCCCTCCCAGTAATGGGCAGTGCTGGTCAGAGGCAGGGCCCCTCTCCAGGGGCTGAGCCCTAGAAAGCTTAGAACAGGGGATAGCCTGTTCTAGGCTGAGAGAGGCGGGTTGTTCTTCCAAATCCTCCAATCAGATGAGCCGCTGGGATACTCCAGGGTTGAAAGGAGGGCGGGGCTAAGTGTGGCCTGGACAACAGACCCTAAAGGAAATGGAAGAAACCTCAGAAAAAGGGTAGAAGCATTCACCTAACCAAATGGAAGACGACGCCAAGCCTTGGGTCTCCTTCTTTGGGACTTAATTTGATATTTGTATTTAGTGCCTATAAATACATTAGCAGATGGGTTAATTAACTTGCTTTTGCTCTGTTTAAACTTCCAGATTCTTGGCTATCAGAACACCGTCTTCTTTGGTGGAGATTGTATATCCATGATTGATTACCTCTTTTGGCCCTGGTTTGAGCGGCTGGAAGTATATGGAATAGCCGAGTAAGACATTAAGCTGTATGGTCATAGATTCCAAGGGTCACACTGGGTAGCAGTGCTTCAAATGATCTTTGTGCCATCTGTCCTCCTCTGGACATGTTTCACGTGAATGTGGAACGTAGAGTTTTAAACTGTGTGCTTCTTTGTTCAAAATGCACCTGTGCTCTTGTGCCACTAACTGCGGACACACACTTTATCCATGTTGCTGCTGCTAAGACTGCATCCCAGAGCCTCCCCAGTGTTTCAGAACCACTGGCTGTCCTCACCATGCATCCAGCATAGCTGGGGGTGAGTGTAGAAGCAGGTGGACGGTCTCAGTCACAGGGTTTTGGTGGCTTGTCTGCAGCTCCGTCGGTGGCCCTCTGCCTGGTCCTGCCGTGTCACCCTGTGGACCTCACATCCCTTACAGGGCACCTTAGTTACTGGAGGAATCTTTCTCCAGATAGGCATACCCTTAAAAAACAAATGATTTTAAAGTAATATATGCTTGATATCAGAGAAACAAAATGGCCAGCCATATACACCACACGAGTATAGGGATAAAGTAGAAGAAATTGCCCTGTAGACTCAGGGAGACCACACAGGGGCCCCGGACAGACATGTGCTTTGTTCCCACGACACTCACAGGAGAACCTGAACTTGAGCTGGCTCTGCTCTCACACCAGCCAGTCACATGGCGGGTGCCGGACTATTCTGGTGTTGGGGAATGCCGTCCTGCCGAGGTGGAACTGCATCTGGACTTTTATAATGCACATGCTTGCGTTTATCCAGGATTCATCTTATAAGCTCCTCACTTAGGGCAGGTCAGATGTCACAGACTTGGATATTTTAAACCATGTCAGAACATAAACCTCGCCAAAACCTGTCTCCTCTGGGGACAGAGCTGAACCACACATTAGGAACCTTCTCCTCCTGGATTTTCCATTAACAAGTTTACTGTCTGGGCAAGTCACTACAGATCCGAGACCTACACGTCCTGATCAGTCCCTGAAAGGGCCCAGTCAGCTCCATTATTTCAAGGTTTCATGATTGTTTTACTCATTTCTTTAAAAATGTGTTTTTGAAAACTTTTTTTTTCAATCCCCCAAAAGTAAAATCTGAGAATGACTGAAGAATGCATCTTTTTGTTGGTAAACAGTAAAAAACAGATACCTTATTTCCCCAGAGCACTCAGTCCACAAGTATTTTAACTGCAGGGTTAAAAACAACAACTTTGGTGATTCTAAAGACACACAGCCATTTCAAGTCAGATTTTCCTCCAGTAAGTGACTGTGCTCAGTTGATAGGAAGGTAACTAAGATAGCTCTGTTGCCCCAATAAACTCGTCCCTTGTAGCTTGTAGTCTAAAAAGTGACTTGCGTCCCCCTTCACCTTCAGACCGGCTAACGCTTCTCTCCTGTCCTGCAGCTGTGTGAACCACACCCCTGCGCTCCGGCTCTGGATTGCAGCCATGAAGCAGGATCCCACAGTCTGTTCTCTTCTCACAGATAAGAACACCTTCTTGGGCTTCTTGAATCTCTATTTTCAGAACAACCCCGGTGCCTTTGACTACGGGCTAAGTTGCTGAGCCTTGCAGTCCACCCCTTCACCACCCAGAATTCCCAAGCCTGTCGTGATTCTGCACTTCTTTTGGTGGGGCAGTCAGTCTCTCTTCATTTTCTTTAAGGTTCCAAATAAACATGGAGACAGAATCATTTCTGATAATCATTTTATGACTCCTGTAGCCCGTAGCATCTAGTCATTCTCTAGAAATCTCAGTGTTAACATCCAGAGATGTTTAGGGAGACCGTGTGCCTCCCAGCCTGATGACCTTTGCCCCAGTTTGACCTCCAGGTTATTGGTGCCGATGCTGATGCTGAGGTTCAAGGCCGCCCCATCGCTGATGCTGTCACTACAGATTGGTACCCTGCATATCCTCCTGGTGAGAGAGATGAGAAGGAAGAAAGCGCTTCAAGTCCACATACTCTCCATTTGGCAGATGAGAGCTGCAGTCCTTGTGGGCGTGCATGAGTCTCTCTCTGGCTCCAGCTTTTTGGCTGTGGGCCTGGGAGACACCGAGGTCTTGTGACGGAAAGAATTCCAAAGCAGGAAACGAAACACCCAGATCACCCTGGACTAACGACGTCAGAATATCACCGGTGCTCTCGGCGCTCAGAATGGCTCACAAAATGTTCTAGAGTCGACATCCTGCCTTAAAAAATTACACATACCCTAAACCTGGTCCCAGGCAAAGGTCATTCTGTTGGATTTGCGTCACAGATGCTTTCAATTCACCCCAACACATGCCCCTGACTGCCTGTTGTGTACCAAGCCTGGGCCACGTGAGTGACCAAGATGACAAAGACACCAGAGCTCCTGATCTCTTCACTGATCCTGGTTGAGATTTTACACCTAGAGCTTTGGAGCTGCTTGCCTTGTAGTGGGAAGGTTTCTCTTTTTAAAAAAGGTTGTTTAAACCGAAGTATAGTTGATTTGCAATGTTGTGTTCATTTCAGGTATGCACCAACATGATTCAGTTACATATACAGATTCTCTTTCAGATTCTTTTCCATTATAGATTATTACAAGATAATGAACACAGTTCCCTGTATTATATAGGAGGTCCTTATGGTTTATCTATTTTATGTTTAGCAGTGTGTATCTGCTAAGCCCATACTCCTCATTTATCCCTCCCGCATTTCCCCTTTGGTAACCATGCTTGTTTTCTATGTCTCTGAGTCTGTTTCTCTTTTGCAACTAAGTTCATTTGTATTGCATTTTTAATTCTATACATAAGTGATATATAGTATTTGTCTTTCTCTGTCTGACTTACTTCACTTAGTATGATAATCTCTAGGTCCATTCATGGTGCTGCAAATGGCAGTATTTTATTCTTTTTATGGCTGAGTAATATTACTCATTACTGTCCCTTGGTGGCTCAGTGGTAAAAAAATCCATCTACCAATGCTGGAGACGTGAGTTCCATCCCTGGGTCAGGAAGATCCCGTGGAGAAGGAAATGGCAACCCATTCCTGTATTCTTACCTTGGAAATCCCATGGACAGATCTAACATAACAAAATAACATGACAGGCTACAATCATGGCATTGCAAAGAGTCAGACAGCACTTAGCAACTAAACAACATGTGAGATATATATATATATATATTTCACATCTTCTTTATTCTAAGTGTCCACATTTAAGTTTCTTCTATGTCTTGGCTATTGTAAATAGTGCTGCTATGAATATTGGGGTGCATGTGTCTTTTTCAAATTAGAGTTTTCATGTTTCCCAGATATATGCCCAGGAGTGGGATTGCAGGATCATATGGTAACTCTTATTTTTAGCTTTTAAAGGAATTTTCATTTGTTCTCCAGGGAAGCCACACCAATGTATTGGAATGCTTCCATTGGGCAGGCATGGCACCTTGGCGGGCTCTGTCCAGATGTGCCCTCCTCCAAAGATGATAAGGAGCCCCAGAGGATGGCCAGGTGTGATGACAGGTGCCTTAGGAGTGGGACAGGCCTGGCCAACACCATTTTATCTCAGGGTCTCAAGATCAGCCGGTGATCATTTGCTTTGTTCACGTGGGATCTTTTCCCAGCCTCTAGCCACGCTGAGACCAGGCAGTGGCAGGAGCGATGTGGAGCAATGTTCAGACTTGTTAGTGCCCACGGAGGAGCTGTGTGCTACTTCTGCCTCTGACTCAGCCCAAACCCGCCCATTACTCCCCATGTCTCATCCTGACCTGGCCATCTGCTGCCGCTGGGTGGATTTTGACTCATGTAAATAGTTACCAGTGTGACTCCGTGCCAGCTGGACAGAGTGAGCCAGCTCGGGGAGGTAGCCAGTCTGCCAGAGCAGGCACCACGTGACCGGGCAGTCTGCTGTGCCATCTGCTCAGGATGGGGTGCTCTGTTGCCATGGCACCCGAGCCAACGCAGAGTGAGGTCTGCGAGTCACATTTCCTTGGGATGCTTGCTCGGCTTCCGTGGCTCTCCTGGGACTCAGGGACTGATCATCTTTGCAGGTGTAAATCCTGTGTGCTGGCCAGCATTTGGCACGGGACCAAGACTGCTGTCGAGACAACAAATAAAGGCCTGTCGCTGGATGGCTAAAACCAAAGATATTCTCTTCTGAGGCTCCACGTGCTAATTTAGAAAGCTTAGAGAACCAGGAAATAAAGGATGGAGGAGAGTGCCCATGGGAAGTGTGCAGGTTGGGCCTTTCACGACTTCCTTCTCAATCCTTTATGTCATCTGTCTGACCACAGAGGGATCCGAATTATCGACCTCTGGATGAAACTAGGCACATTTAGCCTGGAGAAAAGAGACAATTAAAATAAGGCTCCATGAGGAGCTTTCAAAATAACCACTTATTTTATTGGTGGGGTAGGGGAGGTAGAAATAATACATCAGGGTTAAAAAAACTTCAGTGAAAAAGAAACAGGAGGTTGTGCATCATCCCATGTCCCAGAGAGAACCACTTTTGACAATTGAAGAATATCTTATAAAAGCATGTTGAACTGTGGATTTAAGGTGAAATCTGTTCTCTATGTCCAGCAAATTAGAAAAAAGTAGTTTAAACCACCACACTGAAAGAGCCTCATTGTCATAGACGATGTTAATATCAGAGCTGATGATCAGAGGAGTCATGTGGACTTCTTTTCTTCGCGGTTCTGTGCGGGGAGCTGCCCGTGAGAACGGGGTCCTTTGTCCGAAGGACACAGCTCTGGGAGCTGCCTCAGTCCTTGAGGGTTTGCTTGCAAACATAGCTCTCTGTCCCGCCACCCCAGAGATTAGGCGCTTATTTACTGCAGGCACCTGGAGTTCTGTGCAAACTTCTCACGCACAGAAAAATGTTATCTGGTGTAAGAAATAATAACAGGGAGCCATTCCCATGCTCTCAAGATTTCTTGTGACTGTTTGTAAGATGTATAGGCTAACCAAGAAAAAAAGGTCAACTGTTTTGTCTCTCTCACGCTTTTCTGTATAAATATGAGATGTTGAATAAAGTTGGTGTCAGACTGCGTCCCTTCGTGGTGACGTGTCTGAACCTCTCGACCCCATCTTTGTAGTCTCTTGCTTTAGTTTCTTTCTTAGCCCCGCCGTGCACGTTCTCGGGACCTGATCGACTTTGCCGGCTGGCTCCGGCAGTTCTGGACAGAAGCCCATCTGGGCTGAGTCCAGTTACATCCTGACACAGTGTAGGGGGAGTGATCAGGATAGCTGGCCGTGGTTATGGTGGTGGGTGGGTGGTGGGGATGTTGAGTAAGGGTTACTTGAGATTCCTTCTAGCTCTAAACCTTTCTGATGGCGGACAGCAAGCAGAGTGGCTGGGTTAGAGTGGATCTAAACAGTCAAGTCCAAGGTGGAGCATCTTCACTGTCACAGGGACTCCCCTCAGGTACCTCCACATTTCTCCACGTTGGAGCTTTGGTGGTCGGGGTGGGGATGGGGTGTTTCTCTCCTTAAGTTCTCACCTCGTGTACCACCTGGTCCACATCTCCTCTGTCCGAGTCAATGGTCCTGATGGAAGGGGACATCACCGCTCTGCCTTAGGCTCCTCCGTGGTTTATGTCAGCTTGGTTCTGTTTGTTATCAAAAGTTATACAAACAGTCAACCATCCAGCCCGAGGGGCTTCTCACCGATTAGCCTTCAGCCCCTTCTTCCCCTCACACACATAGTGAGCACTGGGCCCACCCGGGAGCCCCCACCCGCCCATTTCCCTTTCATTCACATCTGTGAGTCCCGGAAGGCTGAGCATCTGGTCTTTACCAACATTTTGCTTGCCTCCGCCTTGTCAGACCTCTAGAGCCTTTGCAAATGCTGCTTCCTCCATTCTTGAATCTTCCTCAGAGCAGCCTCCTGGTGCTTTTCTGCAACTAGATTTTCTCTTGCAAAGTTCAGATAAGAATTCTTTGGGCAAAGAGGTGGTATACCATAGAGGATAAGAAGGGGCCTGTGTGAATGGGTTCCAATTCTCACTCTGCCACTCATTAAATTCCATGGGCAAGTTGCTCCAGCTTTCTGAGCTTTAGTTTCTTATCTGTAACACGGGACCACTAAGGACCTGTTCCATAGGGTTGTTGAAGAATGATGGGATCATCCATGTCAGGACTTAGCATCTGACAGGGAAATGCTCAGTGAATGGACAACAACCCTAACACCATGGTGAGCGAGGCTTCTGCGGATGGTCAATCATGAACTCTGAGTTCATTCTCCCAACACTTCGCCGAACAGGATTGCACACAGCTTGATCCATGGTTTAGAGTTGTTTTCGGGTGGCTTTGGGGCTTACCTCATAGCTCAGTTGGTAAAGAATCCACCTGCAATGCAGGAGACCGTGGTTCGATTCCTGGGTTGAGAAGATCCCCTGGAGAAGGGATAGGCTACCCACTCAAGTATCCTTGGGCTTCCCATGTGGCTCAGCTGGTAAAGAATCCACCTGCAATGTGGGAGACCTAGGTTCAATCCCTGGGTTGAGAAGATCCCTGGAGAAGGGAAAGACTACCCACTCCAGTATTCTGGCCTGGAGAATTCCATGGACTATACAGTACATGGGGTTGAAAAGAGTCCGACACAACTGAGCGACTTTCACTTGGGTGTGTAGGTTTAATCTCAAATGCTCCCTTCCCCCATTCCCATTCAGTGCATCCAAAGTCTAGTTTTAATATCGTGCCTCTTGGAATCTTTCCATGTTGCTGAAGATGGTAAAATAAATACTCTCTCCCATGTTACGGAGGAGTACTCAGAATCTTGCTTCTCTACCCTCTTGGAGCATGTTACCACCTTACACGGGTGAGAGGGTTAGGGGTTTGCAAGGCCTGCCCAGCTACCAGACAGCTTGGATGTTGCATGGAACACAAAAGCAGCTGGGACCGTGTTGTTAATGGAAAGGATGATTACCACGTGCTCCAGGCAACAACTGTGGGCTACTCTGCCATATCATTTCCTCCCAAGGATCCACCACAACCAAGAATGCCTTCACAGGCAGCAAGAGTCCCCCAGCCCACTTTGTTAGTAGCAGACAGCCTCCTCAAAGGGAGAGCAGCAGTCAGCTCACTGGCTTGGAGCCAGTGGGAAAGAGCCATTCACAGGCCCATCCGTCAGCCACGCAGGACAAGCAACTGAGGCAGGCTCTGTGCTGCCTGCCCTGGGGAGGCTGAGTGCGGCACCCCTCCGCCAGCAGCGCAGGACTGAGGGCTGGGAAGCAAGGAGGGTAGATGTCTGCTAGCAGGGGTGTGTGTGCTGTCACTTGGTTGGGTACAACTCTTTTTTGACCCCGATCTGCAAGGCTCCCCTTGGAGTGCATTGCTATGTCCTGCCCAAGGGGATCTTCTCAACCTGCGGATCGAACCCATGTCTCCTGAATCTCTTGCATTGGCAGGTGAATTCTTTACCACTAGTGCCACCAGGAAGCCCCCAGACTTTGCTAAATCTGGGTTTATACTTCCAAAGCTGTGGAATATTTCATTTATACTTCACGGGTTTAGGAAAACCTCTCAAAGTGTGTGTGTGTGTTTCTGGGTATCTCTGTCAAAGGAGCAAAGTACCAGGATGAATACTGAGGAAACTTATAAATGATCAGAGCAGGAGATAGATAGTTAAGAAATTCTATCCTGAAATAAGTACTGGCCATTCATGTGCTAAACAGAAAGGTGCCCTTGGGGTCTTTATCCGGGACACTGTCCTGGTAATCTGCTGGCAGCAGGGGTGGGTACACACAGTCTTCCCAGGTGCAGCGACAGGGGCCCTGCTGAGCCTGAAGCCAGGGGAGGAGAGCTGAGGCTCTGCGGAGGAAGCTCTCATCTAAGACTGGCTTTGGGTGTATGGAGGAGGGAGCTCAGGGTAGAGTCAGACAACAGAAAATCTTCCATTTACTGAGTGCTTGCCTGCCATATGTCAGGCACTTTACATATCCTAGTGATACCTCACAGTCTTTCAGGTAACTGCTAATTACCCCCATTTTACAGATGGGTAAACCGAGGCTTTGAGATGAAGTAACATGTCCAGATGTCACATGGCCAATAACAGGCGAAGTCTAGGTTTGAATGCAAGAAGTGGACTCCAGATGCCATGCTCTTAACCTCTGCAGTCCTCTGCTCCCCCTTCACCCATACCCACTTGCCTCCTGCCCTCCTTTGACTTCTCCTTCTGCTTACCTCTCTAGACTGGGAGCTCTCTGAAGGTAAGAATAGTGTCTCACTTAAATTTTGACTTCCTAGCCGCTAGCACAGTGCCCAGCATATAGTAGTGATAGCCACTCAGTGTTTTGTAAAAGGGCAGATGTGATTGCATGGATGACAGAATGAAGGGGTGTACGGACGACATAGAAACCTGCACCCGCCTCCAGGGGCTGCTTCCAGGCAGCTGTCATAGCTGATTCCCCTCTTTGCTGTCCAGAAGAGCACCTGATCTCCCGAGAAACAGGGATGCTCTGCCTGGTACCCTCTCTCTGGCTCTACTGTTTCTATGCAACTGCTGGTCTAAGCTGTGGTTGTTCTGCAAAGGGACCAAGAAAGCAGAGGAGGCAGAGAAGCCAAGCACAGTGCCCTGACACTACGGGCAAGTGTAATTTCTGAGCGTGCGCCTGGCCCTAAGGTAGGTGTGAAGGAAACAGGTCCTGCAGGTCCCGTGCTGTGTGCTGAGGGAACCCAGGGAAGACAGACTCACGTGGGGAGAGTGGGTACTTAGGGACAGCCTCATCATCAGTGGGGGAAACACGAAGTAGGAATTTGGCTGTAAGGAGCCCTCCTAAGGGCAAGGGTAATAACCGCTGCTGTTTTTGTTGTTTATTACTCATCAAGCCCTAAGCTAAGTGCTTCCCGTGTGGCCTGTTCACTCAGCCTTCTCAATGACTCCACGAGATGGGCAGCATTATTCCCAATTTGCAGAAGAGATGGAGGCAAAACCATGGCTCATAGAAATTAGTTGACTTGCTGAGCAGGATGTGGCACTGCTGGGACTTGACCACAGAGCCCAAGCTCTTAGCCCCTGTGCCATCTGCACTGTCTGGAATCTCAGTCCTATTGGTTCTTGCATGGGTTTGTCACAGAAATCTGGGTCTCCCAGGGGCAGAACCTCACAGCGGTCCTCCAGTTTGAGCAGACACATGGAAAGGGGCCGGGGGACCTCCCTTCCTGTCTCTCTGGTTCCTTGAACACTCAGCTAAGCAATCTTACTGCTTGAGGTCTTGTCCTGTCCTGGAGGGGTGTGGCTTCAGTAGCTTCCCTGTCTGAAGGATTACAAAATACTGTGAGGAGACAGATGTGTGGAGAGAGCATCTCAGGAATTCTTCTGGTGGGAGCTGTGTCGTCAAGGGGGCTGGACGCCACCCACCTCTCTGGCCTTGAATCTGGCTCCACTGAAGTTTTTGCTGTCGCCTCTGCTGGCCCTGATTCTGGGGGTATCAGGAATTGGGGGCATGTATGGGTTAACTCCTGGTCTCTGACAGGGGTCTCTTGGACCTGAGGTTCAACTCCTGGGGGATGATTCAGCACCAGCCATGCCTTTTGGGAGAGATCCAAGGCCATTTTCAGCTTTTGGAGGTCCAACCAATGTCCCAAGAGACCTTTGGTCTACCATAGCTCAGTCGTCTCCAGCAATAGGTGAGAAATGAGGCTTGGGGGCTGTGTGAGTCATCTCCGGGAAGACAGGCCCAAGGGAAGCTTGTAAGAAGTGGCAGGAAGTGGGTCTCTGCTTTCTATTTCTATTTCAAATAAACTGACCCTAAGAGAAATCTTAAATATTACTGATCGGTGGGTTTTAAAGAGACAGATGAGACTGAATTCTTCCTGACTCCCTATCCCCACCCCACCCCCGGCCTGAAAAATCTCACCTTGCAACTTCTAAGACCTACCTGTTCTGATCTAGGAAAAAAGAAGTATCTTTGAACATCACTGAGATTTATGTGGTTCCATCTTGGTGGGAGAGAATTTGTTGTTGACAGTTTTATCTTCTGGTCTCTTTGTAGGGCTGTAGAGAAACACCAAAGGGATAGAAAACACCACTGTCATCTCTAAAGCAGGGTTCCTCATTGTGCAGAAAATAAACCAGTCCTGGGGCTTAGATGAATTTAGCACAGGCATTTGGTGCTGGAACAACAATCGCACGGATTTGATTTTCTTTGGGGAGGCTCTTCACATTTTCCTGTTTAAAAGGACAAAGGGTCTCACTTGCACTTCGTTTTCCTAGCAGCTGGCACAGGGCCTGGCATATACCAGTGATAGCCACTCGATGTTTTGTGAAGAGCCAAATATATGAACACATGACTGGATGAATGATGAAGAGATGTGTGTTTGTCTTAACAGCTCAAACCCTAAGCTGATCCAGCTGCTCATATTCCTGTCTCCCTGCACAGGCCTCAGAGCCGTATTGTTTCACTTTCAATTACTTACCAGACTTCATTTTTCTCTGGCTTACTTTGTGGACGTTGTTCTTACCTTCCTAAAAGACCCAGTTCCTTGGGGAAAGAGCCCTCCCCTTGTTTTATATTTCTGTTCCCTACAGATCATCTGACCCAGGGTGGAACACAAGCTGTTACTCAGTCCTTGGTTAAAAAAAAAAAAAAAAAAAATGCTCTTTCCTCACTCCAGAGTCATGATGATTAAATCAATCCCAGAATAAAGGGGTTATTCTTAAGATGCTTGGTGGTAAATCCATATGCAACAAGTTGGTGAGTACAGATTATAGCAATTATTAGCAGAGGTTCACCTCAAAGCAGGTTTAATACAGAGATGTTCACTGCAGTGTTGTTTAAACAGCAAAAAAAAAAAAAAAAAAAAAAAAAGTGAGGATACTTAAGTGTTCCTCAGGGGAGGGTGGGTAAATTAGGGTACATCTATCACACAGGGTGATAGCCAACAGCTATTTTAAAGACTAAGGTAGATCAAACAGTCAAAAAAGATGTCCAAGAAAAGTTAAGGTGCTGTGGTGCAATTTACATGAAAAAGAACAAAAGGCAGACTTCCCCTGTGGTCCAGTGGTTAAGATTTCATACTCTGAATGCAGGGGGCATGGATGTGATCCCTGGTTTGGGGGAGCTAGGCGCTGTATGCAGAAGAGTGTGGCCAAAAAAAAAAAAAAAGAACAAAAGGGATGCATCGACACATGTGACACATACACAGAAAAATGTGCTTCCCAAGTGGCGCTAGTGGTAAAGAATCTGCCTGCCAATGCAGGAGATGTAAGAGAAGTTCGATCCCTGGGTGGGGACGCTCCCCTGGAGGAGGGCATGGCAACCCACTCCAGTATTCTTGCCTGGAGAATCCCATGGACAGAGGAGTCTGGGGACGGTTATAGTCCAAAGAGTCGCAAAGAGTCAGACACATCTGAAGTGACTTAACACGCACCCACGCACCCACACGGAAAGATGTTGGAAGGATACACAAGTCACTTCCTATTCATTAACACTGGGGGAAATGGGTTGAGAAGTCAAGAGTGGGGGCTTTTATCTGTTATTTAATTTTTTGGTCAGTGGCTGGATTTTTTAATAATGACTACATTGTTTTTGTTTAAAAAAACAAACCAAGAGTTAGAAAAACAAGCTATCTTTGGATGGCAAGGAAAAATGTTAACTCTGAAAGATGTCCCTCCAGGGTAGTGAGAGAGGGTGAGGCAGTGAGGCAGGGGAGGGGATGGGGGAGGTGAACTGAAGGCCCACACTCTGTCACTGGTTCTTGGCTTTCTCTGCTTGTCATCCACTGGCCAAACCAAACAATCTTCCGGCTCTATCCCATGGGGCAGAGACCAGACAGGGCATGAGAACGCTCTGAATCACAGTCTGCAGAATGACTTCAGTTAGAACTTCCGGGACATTTGCGGACTGCTGCCACCAAACCCACTCTGGAAGGGTGCTTGCTGCATAGCAGGGGTGGCTTAAATGTTGCCTATGTCCATGGTGCTTTCCTGGGGGCTCACAAAGTAAAGAAACTGCCTGCAATGCAGGAGACCCAGGTTCGATCCCTGGGTCAGCAAGATCCCCAAGAGGAGGAAATGACAACCCACTCCAGTATTCTTGCTTGGTGAATTCCATGGACAGACGAGCCTGGCAGGCAGAGTTGGATATGACTGAGCAACTCTCTCTCTCTCTCTCTCTCTCTCACACACACACACACACACACACACACACACACACACACACACGGTGCTTTCCTGCTCTCACTCCATGGTTCTGGCTGAAATGCTTTTCCTGGTCAGTCCTGCCCAGCTTTGAGAAACAGTCTCCGGCAGTGCCTGACCGTGAGGCCTTCCCTAATCCTTGTTATCAGGGGTTCTTGGACTTCCAGCATCACCTGGGGAACTTGGCAGAAGGCAGATTCCTGCACTGAACTCTTAAGAGACTCCACTGAAGTCTGCTGTGTGGCCCAGGAAGTCGCCCGCCAGTGATACCCAGACCTGACCTGCCAGAAAGGAGTGCTCACCAGCTTTGTCTTCCGCATCCTCTCTGCTTCTCATACTAGTGTAGTCTCAGAAGCCTGTGGCGTGCCAGATTCCCCTTGGACCACAGATCCCAAGCAAGCTCCTTGGCTTCTACCAGGTCTGTGTTCTAACAGCTTTGGAAAGGAAGTGAAAAGCCATGCTCAGTCAACTAGGGGGTATCATCGGTCACTTGAGGGCGCTTTAGGAGCCTTACCTGGGTGCCCTGTAGGTTCAAGTTGGTGTCTGGGCATTTGACCTAGCTCTTCATGTTATTCTGATGTCAGCCTTGATTACAAACCAGTGCTGGTTTGATTACAAAGCAGGTTCTGAACTTAAGCTGTGCTTTGACAAGGTAGAGAGAGGGGCTGGGGTTTTGAGGAGGGACGAGGGGTCCTCCTTCAACCTAACCAACCTTGTGGCTTTAGGCCAGCCCTACTCATTTCACTTGCCGAGATGCACAGAAAAAGTCCTGTGCATTTGGCATAGCAAGTGAGCAGACACTGGGTAAAGTCTAGCATCCTTGGGAAGAAAAGAGATTCCTTGGAGAAAGTTGTCCTTAGTGAAAAGGCCTAAGTGCCCTACAGGCCTAGATCTCTTCTGTTTAGAAGGCAATCTGTTTTCTTCAAGCCAAAAGCTTCTTGTTACTCCCAGGCCCCCACAGTCTGCACACAATCAGCTGTGTGAAACATGGTTTTGTGTTGAAATCCACCCTATAGCTGGCTTTCAAAGGCCCTTTCTGAAACTCTGCAGGCTGCCTCAGAGATGGGCCAGAAATACTCGATTTTGCAATTTTAAAAAGTTTTCCAAAAGCATAAGAATAAAAAAGGGAGTGAAAGCTTCCTCTTGTCAATAGGAAATCCACCCTCTCCCCAGCTCTGCCCTGGGAAGCTCACAGATTTCCTGAAGTTAAAAACAAATACTGTGACCAGTTTCTACTCCTTGCAAGAATTTAATTCTTCCTTTAATATAAATAAGGCAGCATGAAACACCAAGAGTCCCGCTGCTTCCTGCTTCAGAAGCAGCTTTGGTGCATACAAGATCCCCATTTCCCCGCTGAGTTGTTGTCTCTGTATAAATAAGAGGCCAGAAGGTAATTTTTCGGTGAATTTTCTTCTGGAAGCAAAGGGGAAGCTGGGGGAGATTGAGGCTTGATCTTGGCTTAAGGAGACTGGTTCTTGGTCACTGGGGTCTCTTCAAAGTACATCAGATGAGGATGAAGATCAGAAAGTAAAGGCATGGGTGACAATAAATAAGGAAATTCACCCCAACTCTGGAAATGAATCCCCACAGAATGGGTGCTTAGGGTTATTGCTGGAGACCATGTGGGCCTGGAGAGGGGCAAGCCCAGGTGCTGCTCAGTCTAACCCCAGCTCACATGGAAAGCTTCCTGTAGCTTCCTACAGTCTGTAATGCCTCATCACAGCTGAGCCAACCACTGCGAATTAACCCTGTCAGGCAAACTGTCCATCTTCTGGAAATTTCCAAGGCTAGGTGAGAGCACTCCTGGGGCAGAGACAGGATCTTTTCTTCGTTCATGGTAAGCCCGACACCCCCAGGGAATCAGGCATGAGTCTGGGAGGTATGGGCAGCTTCAGCCCTGGAGGGAGAGTGCTGGGGAAGGAGCACTCATCCTTGCTTTCTGCTTGGCCCTCTGCAGGGTGACTGAAGCGATGCCAAGAGAGGAGCTCCCAGAGGGCTAGTGAAGCCACAAACGGAGGAGGGAGCAGCTTCAAGCCCCCTGAGCCAGGCCTGGAGGCGGAGGCCAACGCTGACCACAGGCTCTGTGCCTGCCCCAGGGCCGTGGCCCAGTAGTACCAAGGCGCCCTCTCTGAGGCTTGTGGGCTGTGCCTATAGTCTGTCTTCATCTGTCCCAGTCAGCCAAGGCTCTGTCACGCTCTTCGGGTGTTGGTCATCTGTGTGGCCAGCAAAGCCCATCCAGAAAGGGGGGTTCTGTGCAGTGAGGGAACCCCACTGGAATGAACAACCAAGGGAATGTGGGGGTCTGCATGTGGAGCTGGGATTCCACAACAGATCTTGCTTGCAGGCACCCTTTGCCCTAAGGATGGAACCCTGAGGAAAACCCAGGGCGATGGCATCCCTCATCTCTATGATCTTCTCTGAACTGGGCATCTTTTCTGAAGGCCAGACTTCAGGCCAGACCCTAGCACCCCAGGTACCAGGCTCTGTCCTTCACCCCAGTTACCCTGTGAGTGCCCTCTTTCTCTCTCATCTTCCGCCTTCAGTGCCTCCACCTCCCAACATACTGGTGGCTGGAGAGACCAGCTGTGGAGACAAATGAGGGTGAGGAGCCACTGAGCTTGTACCCACATGGTATGTGGCCCCTACTGGGTCCAAAACGCAGCATCCAAGGGGAAGGGGCAGAGAGAAATGGGTGCACCCTGAGTGAGATGTGGAGCTGAAGCAACGGCCAACTTCAACTTCTCTCTGCCAGGTACCCACTTCCGTACAACAGAGACGTTAGCCACTTGGGCTGCGAATCTGTCTTTTCTCCAAACAGTATAAAAATGGCAGCCACAGTGGGGATCCCTATAGTGCAGGCTATGGATTGAATGCTGCAAATACCCATATTGATGTCCACTGTTTGGCTGCTACCGGAAAATCACGGTGCAGGGTCTTAACTTGGGTTCCTGTTAGCATTCCTGTAGATCCTTTGTTGATATTCAAGTAAAGACTGGACCTGGGATATAAAAAGAATCACACCCAAATCGCTGTTTGCGTTGTCCCGCAACTCAGAATCCATTGAGTTCTACCATCATCTTTGTCAATGGTAGTGACCCACAAGTCAGCTGCAAAGGATCAGTCCCTAAACCCAGACAATAGCTTCAACTGGCAAATCCCAACGGCATGAACGCAAACCAGCTTTGGCTTGGAATTCCATTTCCTCTGTGCTATAGGGTCTGGCTTCCCCGGCAGGCTAAGCCATGGCACCCTATAAAGCCTGCCATCTTCCCAGGACAGGGCCTGCAGATGCCCCCAGGGGTGTGAACGCACAGGATGCCCTGTGTCCTGGCCCTCTGGGTCATGGATGCTCTACAAGATGACAGTTTTTGGGGGCAGGCTGGCATGGTCTGAGGGGATATGGAGGGAGTACTCGCTAATGAGCGCTGGGGCATTCTTGAGCATCTCATAGAAGGAGTCCACTGTCTTCCGGTAGAGACTTCTTTGTAGGACGAAGGGCCGGAAGAGGTTGAGAGGCTCCGCCCTGCGCACGGCCTCAGGGAGCCCCATGGCCTGTGGCACCTTCCGGTTGCCGATGAAAAAGTGCTGGAGCTTCTTCTCCAGCAGGCTCTTCTCCAAGAAGCAGAGCAGTTCGTGGAGACGAGCGTCGAGCTGCTCGGCTTTCCAGTCGGCAGGCCGCCGGGCGAGCAAGAGGTGCAGAAGGGCGGTCTTCAGGTGGTAGTTGCCCAACCCGCTGGGGCCGGTCAGGCGGCTCTGCTTGGAGAGCAGGAAGGAGGCGATCTGCAAGCAGCTGAGGTGGCAGGCGCCCTCGGGCAGCGCCTTCGAGGTTACCCTGAGGAAGTGGCGCTCATAGACAGCGAAGGACAGAAGCCAATCGGTGCTGGATGCCCGGGTTCCCCCGCCGGGCTCCCGGGCAAGGTGGGAGACGAAGTACAGGTCGGAGTCGTCACACTGGATCACGGGAATCAGGTTGAAGGGCATGAACTTCCCCGAGCGGAACCTGATCTTGAGGGACCCTGGGGTGTCCAGCTGACCAAAGGCCAGGTCGAACTCGTACTTGTGCTCGATGCGGTGCCAGGCTCTGGTGAGGGCGGTCTGGAACCACTTCATGACGCGCATGGTGTCCAGGTACGGGGAGTTGGGGGCGCACAGCGGGTCTGCTGCCTTGCTGCCGTGGTGCACCACGTTGTTCCTGCCGTGGAGGAGACACAGCATGTCTTCTCCAAGCTTGGTCTTGCCGCAGATACAGCCCAGCGTGTCCTCGTCGGCCCGGACCACCTTGATCTGGCCATAGCCCTGGCGATCCAAAGGCACGGAGCGGCTGGAGCACCAGAGCTCTGGGTGGAAGTGGTAGGGCTCCGGGGGCATGAAGGGTACGAAGAGGTCGCACAGCAGAGGCTTGTTCACCTGCCAGTTCTCGTACATGCTGTCCACGCCGATGAAGTCCTCCACCTCCATGTCCGAGTCCCGGCTGCACAGGCTCCTCAGGGCTTCCAGTAAGTCATCCACGAAGCCTTCCACAAACTCCCGGGTGCGGGCGGCATCAGCTGTGGCCCCCCGGATGCAGCGCTCGTAGAAGTGGTCGAGCGTGGCCCTGTTAGGCAGGGTGAGGCCCCGGAGCGGGGCGCCCTCCGGGTCGGGCAGCTCGTCCTCGTCCGAGCCCAGGCACTCGGGCGAGGTCGCGTCCTGGTGGTCTTGCCGCCACACCTCGATCACCAGGAAGAGGATCATGCAGAGAGTGCTCCATAGGTCCCAGGCGGTGCGGCTCTCATTCTGCTGCTGGCCCTCCTCCGCCACCCGCTCCAATGCCTCCTTCTCGGCCTCCTTGTCGGCTGCCAGCCGCGCCATCTCCTCCTCCAGGCGCAGCTGCTCCAGCTGCAGCTTCTCCTGGTGCGCCTGCATCTGACGGATGATCTCCTCCTCGTTCTCGGGGACCGTGGCGTTCTCTCGCGGGAACAGCAGTGGGTGGTTGATGATGGCCGTCACCACCACTAGGCACACCCGGAAAAGCCCCAGGGCCATGGCGGCAGCTTTCCTGGGAACAGACAGAGAGACACGGATGGTCACACCTAGCTTTCCTCAACACTGCTCACTCCCTTGTCGTTCCCTCCCGCGGACCTCCGCCCCACCCAACCCACAGCCCAGCCTTGTTGGGAACAGGAACCCTGAAGTCCCACACCAGCATCCTGGCTAAACCACCACACTGGTGGACCTGTTTCTGTCTGTCCAAACAGTCCTCTTTGTGGGAGCAACACCCACTTCCCCTGGGAACCGAATCTTTTCTACTCCTAGTCCTCATGATTTGGGAGGGGATGAGGGGATGAACCCACCGGCAGTCAAGGGGTGAGGATATAACCCCGGCCTGACTACTTCATACTCCTCACCCTGGCAGTGGTTGTTTCTGGATGAGTTTATGACCTGCTCTGGCCAGTGGGAGACAGAGGTAGGATATATTGGGACCAAAGGGGAGAAAGGCTCACCCTGTTGCCTAGGGTAGCTCAGGGAACCCTGAGGGGTTACACCTGCTATTGGCTCTCTGCTGCTGCTGCTAAGTCGCTTGAGTCGTGTCGGACTCTGTGCACACCATAGACGGCAGCCCACCAGGCTTCCCCGTCCCTGGGATTCTCCAGGCAAGAATCCTGGAGTGGGTTGCCATTTCCTTCTCCAATGCATCAAAGTGAAAGGTGAAAGTGAAGTTGCTCAGTCATGTCCGACTCTAGCGACTCCAGGGACTGCAGCCCACCAGGCTCCTCCGTCCATGGGATTTTCCAGGCAAAAGTACTGGAGTGGGGTGCCATTGCCTTCTCCGATTGGCTCTCTAGCTACCTCAAAGGGAGATCTGCCAGAGAGAGGTGCCAACATGGACCCAGCAGTGCCTAAAGCCAGTACCTCTGGACTTTGTAGTCATATAAATCAATACATTCCTTTTTTATTTTGGCTGCACCGCATGGCTTGCAGGATCTCAGTTCCCTGAGATTAATAGGAATTGAAACTGGGCCTGGCAGTGAAAGCCCAGAATCCTAACCACTAGGCAACCAGGGAATTCTCAATATATTCTCTTTTTGTTTAAGTCAAGTTTCTTTTCTAACACTTGAAACCAAAATAATCCTGTATAAGACATCCTTTCTTCCCCCTCAGTGAATGGCTGATTCCTCGGTATAGTATAGCCTAGTGCTTAAGAACAGAAGGGCTGGGTTCCAAAGCCTACACAGCATGGTGAACAGCATGTTTACTCAGCAGCAGCTGAAACAGTCTTGAGCCCTTATATACCCCCAGTGAAAACCTCTCACTCCAATCGGAAGACCCCACCCTAAATTCAGACACTGTTCTCCTGGCTGATCCTGGATCTTTCCCCGGCCAATCTAGGGAACAACCAGAGTGACTGAGTCATTGACTTTCCTCTCACTAGTCATCTGAACTTCTAACCTGACTTCTTAATTGTGAAAGGAGACGTGCCATTCCTCCAGGATTTTTAGGTCTCAAGTGACTTTGGGGTAAGGACTAACCTCTTATAATACTTGCTATTCAGACTGAGCAGCTGCAACATCCCCTGGGAGTCTGTTAGAAATGTAGAATCTTGGCCCCACCCCAGACCCACTGAACCAGAATCTGCATTTTAATACCATCTACATTAAAGTCTTCGAAGGACTATCGTAACCCTTATATTATACCCTCTCTTTCCCCTGGCTGGAACCTTGGGAAGTAACAATTGGCCTTTTTGGCATTTGCCCCACCCACTTCCCGTTGGGGACCTCAGCTAGGAAAGCAAATGGAAAAAGGAGGTCATTGCTGGAGAACCAAGAGCCCCCATCTCTGCCCCAGTGCATGCCAACAGACCTGATAGGAACCCCATTCTCTGACCTTGAATTTGCACCCTGAAAGTCACATGTTCTGGTTATTACCCTAATGGTACCAAGAAGCAGGTATCTATCAGTAGGTTAAGAACACCTCTGGATGGCATCACCGGTGCAATGAATTTGAACTTGGGCAAACTCCAGGAGATGGTGAGGGACAGGGAGGCCTGGCATACTACAGTCCATGGGGTTGCAAAGAGTTGGACACGACTGGGTGACTGAACAACAACACCTCTGCAGGTTCTACCTGGCAGTGCCAGGATGTAGGTAGCCTGAGTTTTCACACTTGGGTAAAATCTGCTGCTCAGAGGTGACCCCTCCTCATTAGCAGGAACCAAAAGTGTTGGGGTTGGGGAGGTCCAGCAGCAGCAGAATTCAGTGTAGTTACGTTCAGGCCTAAGAGGTGAACTCTGAGACACGCATTTCCACTTGAGAAGTCAATGGAGGACAGGAGACAGTGGAGGAAGTTGGGCTGGGAGAGAGGTAGGGTGAGGAAAAAGTGCAGGGGGCAGCCAGCCAGTTTCTCTGCCCCAAGACAAGGAGCAGCGTGCAGGATAATTGCATGAACAGGCCAGCTCTGGTTTCTACATTAGAGAAACATCAGTGGAAAATTTGACCAGGGTGGTCCAGGATAAGATTGTAAGGCTGGCTGATAAACATGGATCAGAACTTTAGGATAAAGGTGTGGAGTACTAGTAATAGAAATGACAACCCACTCCAGTATTCTTGTCTGGGAAATCCCACGGACAGAGGCGCTTGGCCGGCTACAGTCCATGGGGTTGCAAAGAGTGAGACACGACCAGGCGATTAACACATACAACATACATACAGGCAGCAGTCAGTCAGGAGATAATTTGGGCATTTTGAGGCCCTAAAGGGCCTGTACTACAGACGGCCACATTTGGGCACAGGCAGGCCCTGATAAGTCACAGCCAAAGTCTTTGGCAACACCTGATTTTTGAGGTCAGTTTCCAGGGTAGGATGCCACCAGCTGGGGAGTGGGGTGCTATCACTAAGTCCCATAACTGGGAAGTCCTCCTCTTCTCTATCCAACAGCTTCCACAGGGCTCCCTGTGTATGTCCTCATGCCTGCTATAAGATGATGTGCTAAACGAGGGCAGCCAAGTTTCAAAACTCCAAATCAGCTAGACCAATCAGCACTGTGATGAGAGGATGGACTCTAGAGGGGACAGACTGGGTTAGCACCAGCATGTGCACTACTAGATATGTGACCTTGACAAACCATTCAACTTTTCAGAATCTCAGTCTTTTCATCTGTAAAATTGGAATAATACCTGCTGTTGTAAAGGAAATAATGCATAAAAAGCACTCAGCAAAATGCTTGTGTGTTAGTCACTCAGTTGTGTCCAACTCTTTGCAACCTCATGGACTACAGCCGGCCAGGCTCCTCTGTCCATGGAATTTTCCAGGCAAGGATATAGGAGTGGGTTGCCATTTCCTTCTCCAGGGGATCTTCCCAACCCAGGGATCGAATCCAGGTCTCCTGCATTGCAGGCGGATGCTTAACATCTGAGCTACTAGGGAAGTCCAAAATGCTTGCCCCTGAGCAAATTTTCATATAAAAGGTTAGCTGTAATGGGATGGGAGTAATAGATGAACCTGCCTGCAGGGGTCTGCAGATGCAGTGGGACAAACAAATGCCCCTACAGGAGATGTAGGCAGCCAGAGAACACTAGCAATAGTAAGGTTAACAGCAAGACTCAAAAGGAGCAGGAATCACAAAGGACCCTGGGCTGCAGAGAGGCCCAGGTTTGAACCGTGACTCTGTCCTTTGCCGAGGGGTCGTGGGTGAGTCACTTAGCTTCTCTAGGGCTCCACTGCTTTACCTGTGAAATGGAGCTAACAGCAGGCCCTCCTTCAGGTTAAGCAAGACCATCCAATTCAGGTGCTGAGCAGTGCCCAGCATACAGTAAGCACATTACAACACCAGCTCCTTCCCCCTTGGCCTCTAGGGGCTTATTATCTCACCTGTCAAGCACACCAACCCTACCCAAGTCCCAGGGGTGTGGAGGAACACACGCTCAAAAGTGCTCTGAAAGCACAAAATGCTTCCCTAAGCCTGCTGTTCCTCGGTAAACCACTCCATCCACCCTGCCCCCCAGTAACAGGGGGTGGGGGTGGGGGCAGTGGGGCGGCGAAGCCTTCCGAGCCTTGGATCCTCCTGGAGGTGGAGTTCCCTCTGACTCACTTCTAGTTTAAACCACCTCCACCCTCTGGGGATGGGATGGGCTCCCAGCTGTTGTCTTGCTCCTGATACCCTTTGTGCAGGCTGGCTTTGCCTGTGGCGCCTAGGTGATGGGGAACAGGACGGAGCTGCTGAGTGCGCACTAGGTGGGGCTGGGCTAGAAGCCTCCATTACTTCCCCTCCCCAAGCCAAGTCGCAAGAACTCTGCCCCAGGGTCCTCGGGGGTCAGAAGAATAAGGGAGAGAATCTGGATGTTGGGACTTTTGGAGACCACAGGGGCAGGACAGCAGCTAGAACCTCTCACAAAACCGTGGATACATGCATGCACACACACGCGCACACACACACTCCTCACCAAAGGGTCCCTTTCCCCAGACTTAAGTATTCCACCTCTGCCTTGGCCCAAATCTCTTACCTCTGCAAGGCTGCCCCATACAAGTAGTCTGAGACATCCAGCTGGGTTCAGTTTTGAATATAAACCTGGGTCACTTGGAGGGCTTTTGTGGGTCTGCTTGCCAGGAAGCAGGGAGGAAACCTGCTGAGTTCCTCTCCACCCCCGCCCCTGCCCACAGAGCGTGGCAGCCCATGCAGGTCACGGCTAAACTTAGCCTGGCAAATGTCCAAGGTCACTGGGGCTGGGGCGGAGCGCTGTGTGTGGTTAGCCCGGACCAATGGTCTACTCAAACCCTTACTCTGAGCCTGGCTGCAAGCCCCAGACCCTGGGGGAGAAATCTAAGACCTCCCCTTCCTTCTGTGGATCCCTCACTTCCACATCCCCCAGGCCCCCGAGGCACCCCCACCACAGCTTAATCCAATAAATGCCACTACGAGTTGGTTAATAGTGGGACTTCCCTAGCGATCTAGTGGTTCAGACTCTGCACTCTCAATGCAGGGGCATAGGTTCCATCCCTGGTCAGGGAACTAAGGTTCTGCATGCCACATGGCCCCCCAAAAATAGTGATACACTTCATTTTATCCAGCCCTCACTAGGATGTGGGGCTTCCCTGGTGGCTCAGATGGTAAAGAATCTGCCTGAAATGCAGAAGACCTGGGTTCGATCCCTGGGTCACAAAGATCCCCTGGAGGAGGGCATGGTAACCCTCTCCAGTATTCTTGCCTGGAGAATTCAATGGACAGAGGAGCCTGGAGGGCTGCAGTCCATAGGGTCGCAAAGAGTCGGACATGACTGAAGCAACTTAGCCCTCATGCACAAACCTAACACAGTGGAAGCAGTTTGGGCTTTGGTGGAGGCAGTCAGAGCAGCTTTCTCAGCCTGGCTGTGCCTTTTCTAGTTGTGTGGCTGGAAAATTACTTCTCATCTTGGGCTTTGGTTAACCCACCCGTGAAACAGGGGTAACAACCCACCACTTAGAAGGTTCCAGGGGTTGCTGTGAGCAGTGCCCAGCACATCCTAGTGAAGTAAAAGTGCTGGAATTCTCCCAGCAGGAATACTGGAGTATGGTGCCATGCCCTCCTCCAGGGGATCTTCCCACACTTAATAGTGTGCAAGGTTGGGTGCTACAGGGCCCACAAAGATAAGGATGGCATGATCCTCAGTAGTGAAAACACTACAATCCATGCAAGAGGCAGACAGAATGAACAGTAGGCTACAGCATTTCAGAGGGAGTTTCATTGCTGTTCTTTGTAGGAACTTCTTTATCTGTAAATCTCTGCGCCCACTGACCTGGTTCCACATCCACCACGCCCCTTTCCTTCCAGGCAGAATTCCAACAACAAATCGAGAACAGCAGGAGCCTGTGTCCAGCCCTATAAACGTGTTCATCAACACCGGCCTGGCTCTGTCACCCACCTGCCCTCACCTGGGGCTGGCTGACTGTGGCCTCAGCAGTGGGGGTGCCTTTCTTAGCAGCCCAGCAGCCAGGGCCTCCACCTCCCCGGGACAGTGGTTCCAATGTGGTTGTGGCTCAGCATCCCTAACATCACTTGGAGATGTGCTAGAAAAGCAGATTTCAGGTGCAGCTCCAGACCTACTGATCAGAAATTCCAGGGGTGGGGCCAGCACCTCTAGGTGGTTCTAATGCCCACTCCAGTCTGAGACCCACCCCTTCCCAAGCCAGGCAGGCTTCTAGGGAGGAGGAGGGTGGGACTCCACAGTGTTCCTGCAGCCCATATCCTGGCACTCGCCAAGGGTTTACCTCACACCTAGCCTCTCAGATGCAATTAGCTTTGCTAATTACCACGGCAGATGTAGCTCAGGCCCTGGTGTCATCTTCAGAGCTGAAAGGAGAACCTATGTGTCTTTACAAAATGGAATAGGGAGGTGGGCTGATGGCAGGGGAACGCACTGACAGCCCAGGTCCTATGGGGTTACTGGAGTCCCTTTCCTGTTGCTTAGGTTCTGGGCCTCCCAAGAAAGAAGTGGCTAAAGGAGACCCAAACTGTCCAAAGTTTAGGCTGAACCCCTCCTGTGTCCCTGGCCTTGTGCTGGAGTTTCACAGTCCTGGCCAATGAGATACATGTTGTTAGGGGGAAATAAACCCACAAATTTAAGAAAGTCAGAATTTAGAGCGGTACTCATCTAAGCCCCATTTTACAGGTGGGGAAACTGAGGCATCATGCGGCAACACACTTGACTGGGAGAGTGGGTAAAGGTGGAAGTGGTCCAGGTGGACTGTGGACCCTCGCAGGCAGAAGAGGATTAGTGAAAGGTGATGTTTTCATTAACAGCTAACAGGAAGCTAATTACTCTGCGTGTGTTTTGTCATTTAATTTTCAGAACACCAGATAGGTGGTTGCGGCATCCCTATCTTGTGAAGAGACTGGTGGTCAGGGACTTTCACTGGGTGGCCTCCAATATTTCCTGGACTGCAGTCTGTGATGAAGCCTGCCTTCCTCTCTGTGCTTTACTCCTTCCATCCCCGCAGGGGCTGATAGGAAACCTCCCCCGCCTGGTGACACCTCCCTGGGTTCCCTGCCAGTGGTGATCACCAAAATCATCAGGTTGGCTGACCCCAAGCTTCCTAGGCCTTGGAGAAACAGGACTATAAGCAAAGAGAGGTGGAATGCAGAATGTGAGTTTGACCCCGAGTCTTGGTTTGCAGTTTGGGCCCCTGGGGCAGGCTGTCTGAGCCCTGGTGACGTACGGTCTGTCTCATGCCCGATTCCACTCTTCTCTCTTGGCAGAGGCCATGTCTCATGCTGGTGTCTGATCAGCTTCCCTGCTGTTCAATAGCACCCACCATTCAGGGCCGGCTCAGGGGTCCCTCCTCCGGGAAGCCTGCCCTTTTCCAAACCCCGTGGGTCAGGCCACATCCCTGCTCTTTACTGTGTGGGTTTACGCTGCGTCCCTGCCTTTCTACCTGCAGTGCCAGCAAGGGCTCGAAGCTGAACATCGTCTGCATCCCCACCCCTACCTCCTCCAGGCACCACACACGGGGCTGGACACCTGCAGGCGGTGAATGTGTTAGGGGGAGTTGGCTTATCACCTACTTGGGAGGAATGGCCCGCCATGTTGAGTGATAGGTCTCCACACATTCCTTCCTCGCCGCCTGACTCTGGGCCAGGGGACAGACAGACTCAGCACAGACGGTGCCATAAGGGCAGCGCTGCAGGCGCTGGCTGCCGCCTTTCAGGACGCGACCCCTGCTGGAGAGGAGAGATCCCCCCAGGCAAGGCAGACAGCCTCCACCAGTGCATTTCAGGCTGGGGTCTCTTCACCTGCACCCCACAGGCGGATGGGGGAGGGGAATTTCAGGGAGAGGGTAAACAGCTCTGGGGGTGGGAACTGGGTGCTGGCTGGCCTGAGGCCTGGGCAGAGAGGGAGGGGTGGGCAAGGAAAGAGGAAGGAAGAGGACCAAAATCAGTTGAGAAAGTGGGTAGAAAGGGTGCAGTTTTGGGCCCCCAGGGCTTCCTCTTTTCAGTGTCTTTGCAACACCCCTACCTTCCACGGCATCACCTTTAACTCCTCCCACTGGTGGGCAGGACCTCCTTCTTGGCCTCAGCCTGCCACTTCTCAGACCTGCCACTTTTGTGGCCATTGGGCTCCTTCCTTTATCTCTTTTTCGCCTTCCTGGGGGCAGGAGTGGTGGTGATGTGGGGATGGAGTGGGGAGGGGACACTTCCCCACTGTAAATGGCTCAGTGCAGGTGCTGGACAGCTGGGCCACTCAGGCCTTCTCTGGGGAAGCCACCACACTGCACCCAAAATGGCATGATCTTTCCTGTTTCCTCCAAGAGAAGCCAGAAATCTGCATTTGACCAGCATCTCAATTTTACTCTGCTGTCCACTCTTTCAAAAATTCTTTGAAATCCATGTGAGCCAAATAAACTGTATCAGTGGGCCACCCAGTCTGCTGCCCCTCACATGCCTCCTCTCCCTGCCCACTGCCGCCCCCCACTCCCCACCCAGCATTCCACTCAAGGCTGCCTGTGACCCCGGGATTCTCTTCACTTTTCCCCCTCAGCCACACCGCCACCTGCTAGCTAGAGCCTTTGCATCCGGGACTCCTTGAAATACCTCCCCCCAACGCTCACCCCCCCTCAACTTCTCACTCCTAGTCCAGTGCTGACCCCATTCCAGTGTCTTCCCGTCGGCCCCAGCAACCACCCTCAGTTAATCCTAACCAGCCGGTGCCTGGGGCTTGCATGCGCCTTCCCCACGGCCTCTCTAGGGACGAGAAGGAAAGAGAGTGACCATGTGGTCTAATAGGCAGGCACTGAGCAGCACACAGATTTCAGTCCAAGGCCTGTGGTTCTCTCAGGACCGAGAGCTGCACCCTCACCACCCCTTCCTAACCCAGGGAAACGCCAGGGGTCAAGACTGGCCCTGGCCCTGGTGGGGGTGGGGGAGCAGGGCAGAACAAGGGAGAGAGCAGAGCCCCCACCCCCACGCCCGGGGAGGTGGACTACCTACCAATGGGCCCGTGGGAACTGGACACGCGGGGGGAGCAGCCTTTCCACTGATGGGAGCTCTGCTGTGGCCGCACGCGGCTACACTGGCCAGACTCCTTGAGGGAGGCTACTCACTCTGCCAGAGTGTGGAGTTTCCACCAGGCCCACTCTCAGAAAAGGGAGGCGCTTCCACAATGCCACCAGGATGCCAACCCCATCCTCTGGACTGGGGTCAAGCAGCCGGCCAGCCCGGGTGCAGCAAGTCCAGGTGCAATGGCCTGGACTCTGCCCAGATGGATGGGACAGCCCACATCCCTCCTGTTCCTGCTCCTCCACCGCACCCCATGCACGTCCCTCGGCCAGCAAGGGATGGACAAGGCAGGGAAGCCAGCAGTCTCCCAGGAAGGACAGGGCCTCCTCCTGTCCAGGCATGCTGCCTGACTCCCCACCACCGAGGCCCTGAACCACAGGGCATCATGGGAAATCACAGTAAAATTTCTGGGACGGAGAGACAGACAGACTAAGGCCTGGGGTCTCAGAGGCTAAGGGATAACAAGGAGGCTGCAGTCACAGAGACAAGGAAGGGCTCTCCTGGCAGCCCTGAGTTGGGGCCCACACCCTCCTCTCTCATTCATCCTTCCCAAGGCTCCTGGAATACAAGTTACTGCTGTTGAATGGCACATCTCAACAGGACAAGTCCATGTGCTCATACCCAGACCCTGTGAATGGGGCTGTATTTGCACAAAGGGTCTTTACACGTGTAATTTAATTAAGCATCTTGAGATGAGACACTTCTCGATCACCCTGAATGCAAAGACAACTGTCCTTCTACAGAGACAGAAATGGAGAAAACAGACAAAGAGGAGAAGGTGGAGGATGGAGACAGAGGTTGGAGTGATGCTCCATAGCCCACAAACGTCTGGAGCCATGGGAAGCTGGAAGAGGCAAGAGAGGATTCTTCCATAGGGCATTTGGAGGGAGCATGGTCCTTGGAGTACCTTGATTTGACTTTTGGCCTCCACAGCTATGAGAGAGCAGAATCCTGTTGTTTCAAGCCACCACGTTTGTGATCTTTAGTTACAACAGCCCTTAGGTGGCCGATGCAATCTCACAGCACATCCCAGCTTGGCCACCCAGCTTCCCGTTTCTGCTGGTCACCAGCAGCAAACCAGCCATCACCTGGGATTCCAAGTGTAGGATGCCACACTACTGGGCATGCCACACTCTCCCTCCTGGCTGGGTATCGTCCTTTGGAATCAGCTCCTCTGAGCTCTCCCCCAATTCCCAGCCACCTCAGGTAGCCCAGGCCCTGGAGGTCTCCCTGCCCCACTTCAGGGAGATCCTGTGTCCATGAGACACAGGTCTGAGCTCTAGTTCAGTCAGGGGACCCCCTTTGTTCCCTTCTCTCCTGCGAGGGCCACTTCAAATTATCTACTGTCCTCTGAACACCTCCTAGACTTACTCCCCCACCATTCCCTACAACGCCCACACCTAACCCCATCGTACAGTGCTCACAGTCAGCCCATTTCAGAAACCACTTGCCAAAGTCTTCGGGATCATCTCTTCCCCCAACTCGAGACAAATCCTCTTCTTGAAGGGGACGGATGAACAAGGGGAAGAGACAGCCTATTTACTAAACCTCTCAAGTGTAGGCGGGCATCTGGCACCATTGTAGATGGTATCTCCAGAAATGTGACCCAAGTAGGGACCCAATAGAGACTTGCTCCTCAAGGCTTTGTTCTTGGCTCATCTGCCTGTGCAGCAGCTCCATTTCCCAGGCAGGAGCCCAAGGCAACGAGAGGTTGAGCCATTGCTCAAGGTCACACAAGTAGGAAGAGAGCAGAGGAGCCAGAGGCCTGTGCCAGGCCTGCGGTTCTGGACCCTGCTGTCTCCCCAGTGGACCCAGGCTGCTGCTTCATCACAAGGAGCTGTTGGCCTGAGCTCTGGTCATATCTCACTGCCTTCCGTGGTTGGGCTCCTCTGGGGTCAAGGCGGGCCTGTATGCCTTGACATTCTGCAGAGCACCTGGCAGAGACCATATGCAGGGCCGCCTGCTCACTGTGCCAAGGACATGGCGACCCTGGGGACCCACTGGCTTACACCCTGCATATGGAGACACTGCTTTCTAAAGGCGTCTATAAACACTCTCCATGTATTTCCTACAGCAGGTATGTACCCAGGGGCTTCCCTTGAAACCCAGTTCCCACACCAGGTTTCTAGACTTGAAGTTACAGGGTGCATTTTAACAACAGAAGTGCAGTACTAACCGTGTCCCACAGCGAAGCAGTCCTTCTGACTGTCAGACATTGGCTTGGCTTAAACTGCAGTTTCTGGGGTCTCCTCTGCCCCGGGCCCCATCTCACTCCCAAGAGCAGCTGCCCAGAGGGAACATGAACACTCACTTTAGGGTGGCCACACCAGGGCTCCCCAGACTGTCCGCTGTCTCTCTCTGCATCCTGTGTTTTCTACACCCCAGGCCTCCAAGCACAACAGCAAATGCTCAGGGCAGACCCCGCTTTTGGGACACAGAGGGCAGTCTGCAGCAGGGGGTGGGAAACAGGCTCCAGACCACAGCAAACACACAGGCTTAGGGGAGGGACTCAAGGGGGTGGAGCAGGAAGCTGAGAGTAAATACAAAGGACAACAAAGGGAAGGGGAGGGAAGGCCCTCCCACCCACCCACTGGCCCCTCTCAGAGCTGAGCAGGGGATGGAGGGATTAAGCTGATTGTGCCCCACCTTCCCTGGGTTGGAACAAAGAGCCCAGCTCAGGACCCACAGTGATGGGCCCCAGGGGCTTTTCTGTGGCCACAGAACAGCCAGTTCCCCCACTCCCCGCCTCTTCCCTCTCCCCACCCTCCCCACTGCCTCTGACTTCAGGCTTCGAGGGGTACTGGCCCCCACCACAGTGAAATCTCAGGCGGTGTTCCCACCCTGGTCCCCTGAGGCTTGGGCGTACCTGACACAAGGTCCGGGCCCCAGCTGGGCTGGGAGAGGGGGAGAGAGGTGGGGAGGAAAGGAAGCGCTCTGGGCCTCCTACACACACACACACCCACACCCACACACACACCCACACACACACATGCTGCTCCGTGACTGCAAAGATCTAAAGACCCCTTTCATCTTAATAAAGGGGAACAGTAAGAGACTCAAAGGCAAGAAGGAGGCCAACCCAGCTGTAAAAAACATAAGAGCTGTGGTTGGCCCTCTTGGCTGGGCTCTCCGCTGCAGGGACCTCCCTCACTAGGGCCAAACCAGTCAGAGCAAACCAGTCCTCCTCCTCCACGGGGACCTAGGAACTGTGAGAAAAACAGCCCCCAGAATTACCCAGGAACACAGTCACCCTCCCTGTGAATTACACAAAACCACAATCTACAACCACACGGTTTTCCAGCCACAGGGTTGGAGGGATGACATTGTTGTGAGGATGCCCACGCTCTGTCCGAGCTTCTACCCCAGGCTACACCTGGCACACAGTAGGTGTCCCAGAACCAATTCAGGTACACACGGGGTCTGGCTGGGATACGCTGCAAACTGCCACTGATACTGCCAAGCTCACTGGACATCCTGCAACCCCAAGGCTACCCAGAAAGAAATAGCCCAAAGCTGTTCAGCTCAGAAGGGCTTAACACTTCGTAGAGGCTTCCTAGAGAAGGGCCAGACTCTGGAATCAGAGGCCTGGTTTGAATCCTGGCTCTCCCACTTGCTATAACAATAGCACCTACTTCATGGCATGGCAGTCACACGGTCGTGCTCCGTAAAGGACATTGTTACTGGCATTGGTATTGGTGAGGAGGCCAGGTCTCCGTTTTGATTTGTAAAATCCTGCTGGGTGCATCTTAGAGACTCCTCTGGGCAGAGGTGAGATGGCCTACATTCCTGCAGCAACCCCAGAAGCCTGGGGACAGGGAAAGTTGTCACCTCTACCTCCTGTTTTCTTCTAAAGGCCCCAGGGGCTGCCACCAAGGGAGAGCAGGAAGTCTGGCACCTGGGAAGTTCACAGCTCCCTGCCCTGCCCATCTGGCAGCAACAATGAGAGCTCCTCCACCATTTCTGAGCACCTAGAAGGAGAAACCAGTGCTGGTCTCCGATACCTGGCATTAAAGGTGCTGCATGGATGCTTGCTGAATGAATGAATGAAGTCAGGACTAGGAAAAGAACCTCACTGCATTCCCTGGAGGAGGAATTTGAAATGGGAGTGGAGTGGGGCATCCTGGATAAAGTAAATTCTAAGTTTTTTTTTCCCCCTGGGAGGCACCCTGCCATCTGAAAAGCAAAGTAAAGCCCTAACAGTGGTCAGTGCCTTGGGAAATGTGAGCACACCCCTTGGGACAGACCACAGCCACTTTAGGTCTGTACAGCCTTCTGCTAACTGCAGGCTGGCTAACCACCACCACCGACCACGATGACGTCCCAAGAATGAACTCCGACACAAGTTATCTGACCCTCAGCTACCTCTCCCCTTGACACCCACCTCCTCGCTTGAGGGCCTTGGAGAAAAGGAAGACAAATGAAGGATGACAGGGTGAGATGCAAAGCAGGCAAGGGAAGAAGCAGAAGAGCAATCCTTGGTAGAGTGACAAGCAGCTTGGTCTCTCTGGAGGACACCAGACAAGCTGCAGGGCCCTGACACCCAGGGCAGGGCTTAGTAGACAGCAACTGATGCACTCCATTTATTGAGATTCAAGCATGATGCAAAACACTTTACTTTGCTATATCATCCTCACAATAAACCTCTAAAGGAGGCACAGAGAGGGGCGGCCACCCACACCAACATCACGGAGCGGGGATTTGAACCCAGGACTGTCCAACTTTCAAGCCCCTGGTCCTTCCATGATACCGTGCTGCTCAGTGACCTATGAAACATCAGACACGCACCTATGGGCTTTCCTTCCCTGTACCATTTAGGGAAACTCTCTTGCTCAATGTGCTCAGTCGTGTCTGACTCTTTGCGACCCCATGGACTGTAGCCCACCAGGCTCTTCTGTCCGTTGGAAAAACAGGTGACAATTTAGGTGAAATGTGGGCATGATGCAAGGAGTCAGACTTAATGAAGCTACGATGCTCCTTCCATCCAGAGATTCTGCGTGTGTGACCCTGGATATCTGAGATGGCCTTTCAGTTCAAAGGATGGGGAAGCCTCCTCCGCAGTGCATGGGGAAAGAGGACTGAGGTCTCTTGAGACCCTGGGCAGTGCGTTTAGGGGTGAGGCAGCAGGAGGAAAAGGCGTGGATGCATGGGGGCATTCAGAGGAGGCACACAAGGGTGGGGCCCAGGCATCCCCGCTGTCTTGCCCTCCGGCCCAGGCATGCCTACCTCCTCAGTGACTCTGAAACAAAGTCAGCAAACAAAGGACCTTTTCAGGAACTCCAGGCGGGTTCCCAGACTGCTACTAAGAAGGCTATTGAAACAAGCTCCCAGGAGAACTTTTTGTTATGAGCACGTGGTTTTGCATCAACCAGCTGGGCAATTATGAGGACAACGCCTTCCCTGTGGTTTGAGGCAGGGGTAGGAGACACTCCCGCATCCGCGCTGCAGGGAAGTGACCTGGAGGGAGGAAGCCCAGGAGAGCTACAAAGGGGAGCCCCTCCTCCTGGGCACAGCAAGGGTCCTGCTGTGCTATTCACCTGGAAGTGAGTCTGTTAAACACTGTGGGTTTTCAATTTTTTCCTTAGGAGTTCCATCAGAGGATCTCAAGTGTACTGAGTATTATCTGCTTCTGATTGTTACTGTCCCCATTAAACAGACAGAGAAACTGAGTCCTGTGCGTCAATATCATAGAGCAAGAGAGGACCTGGGGTTGGCAGTCTGCCTGTTGTCCCCTCACCATTGACACTCAGACTTTGTCAGATTCTGTCCTTAGGCAGGACACCATGGACACCCACAGCTGTGCTCGCTAACACCACTCACCAAATCTCCAGTATATCTCAGACACCCTCAGATTCCTACATAAACTGCTGGGGAGGAAAGCATTCCACAGGTCTCATGTAACCCACTTAGAATTCCACGGGGCATGCCAGAGCTGGGTGAGAGGCAGACTCAGAGACCTTGTTTCTACTTCCAGTTGGTAGCCACCTATGGGGCAGTGGATTCTGCACAATCTTCCTCTGTGTGCATCTGATCACAAGGCCCTGTGAGGCTACTGAAGCCCCAGCACAGTGTCGGGCACTTTGTAGGTGCACAGTAAGAGCATACTTGTTCCATCAATGAATGAAGGTTCTCTCTTAGGTCAGCCTCCCCAGGAAGGAGACCATGTTTCTTACTTTCCTTTAGGGGGAGGAGGTGAAGAAGAAGGGAAAGCCCCTTTTCTGACCTCCCCTTCACTACTCCTGTCTGCTCTCGCCCTACTCCCTTTGTGGACTGATTCAGGTTGTAGAAGGGAGGCTCAGAGCCATGGAAGCCACAAAAAGCCCCTCAGGAGGCATCCTTCTTGTTGTGAGTTGCAGCTCAGAGACCCAAACAAGAAGGCAGCTGTCAGTACTTCGGGCCTGGAGCAAACCCAAAGCCCAAAGACCCTCCACCAAAAGGCTCATAGCCCAGACCTTGGACTTGCAGCCTTGCCCTCTTCCCCTAGCCCAGCCCGAGGAACACACCTGTGGATGTAGCACTTGCAGCGCTCCTTCCCTTCAACATGTGTCTTACAGTTGGGTGGTTCTCGTTCCTCCCAGTATAACTTAAGGTGGAGGTGTCTGTTGCCTTGGGCAACAGTGATGTCACTGGTGAGGTGCTTCCATTCTGCTGATGTCACGGGGTGGGCCACGAGGATGAAGGGGTTTGAGCTTCCTACAGGAAGACATCCCAGGTTCCAAACTGCCCAGGTGGACCCTGTATACCTCGTGGGCACAACCAAATGATCCTCTTCCTGTCCCAGAAAAACCTCACCCTCTCTCCCCTCTGGGTGCCTGTTCAGGCCATGCCTCATTCCCCTCTCCTAGTGTTGGTGGAAACGTCTGGATGGGTAGCTGTACCCTCAACTCTGAATGAACCCCACACCAGGGCACCAATCTCCTTTTCACCATCTGGGAGAGTCTGGGTCCTTGTGGCCTTGCCCTTTGCCCAGAGCTAAGAGGAGGAAGCAGTGGGGAAGCGAGGTCCCCATCTGGCAGAGAATGATGATCCTCCATTGACCTCCCATCTTTAAGTGCTCATACCAGCCAGACACTGGTCTGCACCAGGCACCATCACAGTGGCTTATAAGCAGACCCTGTGAGGCGTTGTCCACATTTTACTAATGACAGAGCCGAGGCTTGGAACAGTCAAAGCACTCGCCCAACTCCTGAGCTCTGGAGCCAGGACTCAACCCAAGCCTGCCCTAAGTCAAGGTCGATGTGAGTCACACCTCCTTGGCTCTGGGGCACCTGGAGGCTTGTGGCTTTAAAGAAGAGCCATGAGGGGGCCTGGACAGAGGCCAGGGAGAACCTTTTAAATCCAAAGAGGCCAGCTGGGCAGGCCAGGTGGTTCAGACAGCCAAAGCAAGGACTTAGGACTGTATCACCCTCATGTTCACACTGGGGCTGCAGTAAGTGGTCAGTCCTGGCCCTTCCAGTTCGTTGAGTATCTGTGTTGACTAAGGACCATGTTTCTTTGCTCCGTACTTGACTTCTTGTTGACCCATCCAGGCCACCTGACCATCTCCTTGGTTTGCATTTACCCCTGTGGCCTGAACCTACAACCCTGAAATTTTATAGTAGTTATTTAACTTATGCAAATACAACTTAATGTAGCTGGGAGCTACTATTTAGAAAGCACTAAATGAAATAAGTAAATAAAATAAAAAATGCTAAATTATGAAAGAGGACAGGGAGACATCCTACTGGCAAACACTGCCCTTGAGGGACTGGCTAAGGAGATATACGTAACATACAGGACTGCTGATCTACCTGGCGGCATCTCTCCACTGGTGACGGGGCCACAGAAGCGAACAGAGTCCATGCTATTGGACCACTGCTGCCCCTGCCCTCTGCCTCCCCTGACCTGAATCCAGCTCTGCCAACCACAAGCTGCTTTCTGATTTCTAGTTTCCCATGTGGCTTGCCCAGAACTCAAGAAGCCAGTATCACTGGCTCTACAATGGTTACGAAGTCTTCTTGCAAATTAATATGCTAGCAATTTTATTTGTACACTTGGTAGTGTACAAGAGCTCTCTGTAGATGACTCAGTAGCTCAAGTCCAAACTGTTCTGAAAATTGTGGAGACAGGGCTTCTGAACGCGTGCAGCTAAGAGCCAGATTCTGGGGCAGGTCACATGCCTGGGAAATCGGCTAGGCACCAGTCGTCCCTTTCCAAGGCCATGATGAATTTCCCATTAGCTGAGAAGTCTATTTTGTTTAAAATACTGTCTACAGATAGTAGATAGTAAAATGCTCCGTTCCAGCTAATTAAGTGCTGTAATGCATAGGGTGAAAAATAAGTGACCATATATACAGAGCTGTGAAATGCAGTTTTGGAAGTCTTTCTGGATGAGTTGGGAAGGGCGTTTGCAGACGAGCAGCACTGGACAGGGATAGGGGCTATAGAGCTTGCAAGTGTCAGGACAGCGTGTTCAGATACTTTTTCCATCCTCCATTCCCTCAGGCATTCTCTGCCCAGGTCAGGGACCCTGCATGGCCCCTTTCCTCTGCACCACACCCAGGCAGCACTTACTCACCACCCTCAGGACAGGCCCCAGACTGGATGTGCGATGTCACACTGCCCAGTGATTAAAAAGGAAGGACATCTGAGGCTTGGGCCAGCCCTGCCTCTCTTTCCTTTCCTTCAGCTGCCAGGTAAGTTTTCCATCTTCCTCCATCGGAGCTGACAGTGGGTTTCCTTCCTCTGACAAAGAAAAGACCAATCGCTCTTATCTCTTTCTCACGAGGGGCCCCAACCAAACTACCTTTTGAAACTTTACCTGCTTCTTGCTCTGTGAATGCTCAGCGACTTTCAGGCTTCTGAACACTATACCTCTCTGTGATTGAGTTTCCTCAACTATAGAATGGGGATACCAATACCTATGTCACCGGGCTACTGAGAAGATTAAATGAGTTAATACAGGCAAAGTGATTTTGGGGGAAAAAAAGCCTGGCAAATGTTAAGCCCTCGGTAATTGGTTATCAGGCTGCTGTGTACGGTTGTATGGGTGGTATACTGCTCAAGAACACCTGGCTAGGAGAGTGGAAAGGATGAATCAAGCTCAGATGCCAGCTTGCACAGCTATGTGCCTTGGCTCTGTCCACCCAGATGAGGCCCCTGTTTTCTAAATGATACCAAGGTGCCATCTTCTTGTTAAGAGGAAGTACCTTATTCTAATTCATGCAGATGATGGAACAGGCTAGCAGCAGTCTTGGAGGTTATTATTGTCAGCTCTTGGCACTCTCTTGGGTACATCCCTTTCCCAGCAAGACAAGATTAGTCCCAGCCACAAGTAAGGTCTTGCTCCTCAGGTGTCCAGCACATCTGGAGCACTTACCCCTCCCTTAGCAGGCTCGTGGGATAAAGCTTTCCCCAAGGGCCCCCCAGGGCTGCCCTCCAATTGAGGGGACTCTGCACCCCAAACATGGAGCCACAGAGTCTTGGACTCTGGAGGGACCCTCTCCTTCATAATTGTCAATGGCCACCTGTCTCCTGCCAGTGATAGCAATGCCTTAACTACTGAGGTGCTCCAGTTGTCAGCAAGTTCCTCCTTATTTCTGAGTAAGTAAAATCCATCTCCGGCTTCTCCCACCCTGTGAATCTCTAAGGCCAGACAGAGCAAGTCTCCTTCTCTCGAGTGACAAAGTTGGAAATTCCTGAAGGCCAGAGCCACCTTCCCCTAGGTTTCTCGTCTCTGGAGGAAATACTGCCAGTCATTCCCTTCTCCCTGACAAGAAACACTTTCCCAACTCCCATGGCATTCCACCTCTCCCCTGCGGACAAGTGAGAACAGGGCTGTGCACTCCAGCCCTCCACCCAGAGATACGTCTCCTCCAGACAGAATCCTCCATCTTTTTCCCTTTATTGATCCCAAGGGGGTCCAAGAAGGAAAAAAACACAAGACCAGGTTCCTCCCAGACAATACCTTCTCAGGTGGGCAATTTTGCTAGAAGCCTCTACCAGAAGTTCCTCCACTTTTTGTCCTCAGATAAAAAGTTCACCCACAAACCCTCATCTTTGTTCCTCTCATGAGTGCTGCAGGAGCTGGGAGGTGTTCTTGCTGACAACTTCTGGGCTGATGGCATGAGGTTAAAAGTTCAGATCCTTGCCACCCGAAAGTTGGAGCTTGAAACTGCTGCATCTTTGAAAATTACCGAGCTGGAGGATGGCACTTGCACAAAACTCTTTCCATTGGAGAGTCAGCCTAACCACTTTACGGTTACCCACAAGTGGAAAATGTGAGGGCAGGATGGCCTGGAGCGGCAGCAGCAGCACACAGGGAATTAGCAAACAGTGAAAGCCACTTCAGGCACGTAGGCTGGAGCGAGGACTCAAAAGCACAGCCCATTATGCTATAAAGGAGAGGTGAATGGCAGCAATTCTACCTGCGCACCAGGCCTTTTTGCAAGGCTGGCTTGGACCTGGGACTGCACCCTGCACAGGTTTGCTTTACCTGGCAGCCACTCAGCAGTAGAACTAGTTTATGAAAGGGAAGAACCTTGGGTCAAATCCAAAAGAAGAACCTCCCCACTCCCTCCTCCCCACCAAAAGTAGGACTCTGAACTGATTTAGATTCAAAAGGACAGGGTCCAGGATCCACCAGTACTTGGTACTCTTCTAGTTTTGGGGAGCTGGGGGGAGGGAGTATAAGGAGGGATGGTTCTCACAGCTTTCAGAGGAGCAAAAGGCAAAATGTGGTCCCTGAGGGGTTCGCTAAAATACTTGCCCTTCCTGGGACACAGCACTTCTGTTTTTAAAGAAAAGGAGCGTTCTGGATGGGAAGCCCAGTCCTGGGGCATCCGAGTTCCTCCAAATCGCAGCCAGGAAGTTGGAAACTGGGAAAGGGTCTAGGATGCTACTAGAGGTCAGGTGGAGACTAGCAGCAGCCCCAAGAGAAAGTTCTGCACGGCGTGGGGTCTCCTCCACTAATAGCCCAGAAAGAGGAAGCGGCGCGGGCTTTATCCCGCCTCCAGCAACCTCATGGCTTCACTACGTTAAACCTAGAAAACAAAGACTTCATACCTACTCTCTCCTTCCAGGAGGGGGAAGGAAGGATGGAAGGGAGCTGGCTAAGAAGCAGGGCGACTCGACTACTCTTTCAGCTCCAGAGCTCTGCTCACACGGTCCAAAGTAACGGATCTTCGGGGCGGTAGAAACAACAACGTGGTCCCGCTTCCGGCATCGCGGTTCGGTGAGCCGGGAGGAGGGGCTGCCGCCGCGCGGGGCTGCAACGGACATCGCTCACTGGGGTCTCCGCCGCCGGGAAGAAGCCACAGAGGCGAGGCTGGGATGCAGGACCCCGCACGGCGCGAAGAGGAAGAGGGCAGCCTCTCCCCCACCCGCGCTGTGCTCGGGCGCCTTATCCCAGTCCCCCAAGTCAGTCCCAACCCGGGGGGGCCGAGCGGGCGCGCCCCTCCAATCCGCCTCCATCTCCGGCGCAGCTCCCCTGGTCCCTCTTCTTCCTTCCAACCCACGAAATGCTCCGGGAGGACGCAGAGCCTCGCGGCCGCGGGCCCGGTACTTACCTTCGGCTTCGGTTTCCGCTCCCCGAGGCGGGAGGGATCGCACGAGTCCCGGCTGCGTTCGCGGGTCCCGGGGGCCCCGGAATCCGCTGTCTGGCCGCCGCTGAGGCTGAGCTTCCCGCCCGACAATTAGAGGGACGGGGGCGGCGATACCTCGGCTGGCTCCCGCCTTCTGGCCCCCATCCGCCGGGCTCTAGAGGACTTCAGAGTTACTCATTTCCTAGATGTCAAAGAAACTTTTCCTCCATATAAGAACAAAACACCCGCCTCTCCTCCCCGCCGCGGAGGCTCCTTAAGGTGGACCGTGAGGGTTAGGGGGCGGCTGACCCAGGGTCCGGCGCGGAAATCTGCGCATCGACCACCCCAGAAACTCCACAGGGGCCAGCAGAACTGGAGGGTGATCGGGCAAGACGGAATCTGGCTGCTGGATTTAAACTGGAGCGAATGGACAGGGAATCAGGAGAGGACGCCCTTAAAAGTGTGTTTGGGCAGGCGGAAAGGAAGAAGTTAAGTCCCTGCACGCCTACACTGGGTTTTCAGCGGCGCGTTTTACAAGCGGTGGAATTCCAGGGGCCACTTATTTTGTCCTTTGGAGGGAAATATAAGTCGAGACACAACGCCGGTTCTTTTTTTCGACTTCTAAGTGGATTAAAATAGCTCACCAAATTCTATGATAATTGAACGCATCTTTGCCTTTTCCTGAGTAACTAGGCACAAAGGAACATTATTACTAAATACTTTTATCTGTAGAGGGCGCTTTAGTGTCCAAAGCGTGTTTACGGTAGGAATGTTAGACCACTATTTTAGGAGGAGCTGAGGCCAGGACGGACTGTAGTACCCTGGTCAGACTTGATGGGTTATGAAATCCACAGCCTATTGTCTTCACTTTGTGACTTGCCCAAATTCCATAGCCATTAGAAGTGGCTGGGAAGGGCTTGAATAAATCCTAGGTAAGGGGCTTTGCAGGAATTAAAGGCCACTGAGGGTACATTGGGGGAAATTATGAGAACACACTGGCTGAATGATTATCACCATTGCCACTGCTGTTTGGTTTTAGATCACCTTCTTCCTCTCCTCCGCAAGCCAGCCAAATAGCTTTCACAGTCGCCTGGAAGACATTAGGCTGAGTCTGGAAGATAAACAGGCAATGAGAACAAGTTCTAAAAATAGACCCCCTGGCCCTTGGCCCAGGTTACTCTTGTTTTCAAGCTTCTGCTGCTGCTCACAGTTCTTTCCTTATATCAGAGACGGTTATAGTAGAGTTTTGGAGGGCTGTCGGGGAGAGGTGAGGAATGGGGTGATCTGTGGAAACCTTCCTGAAAGGGTGGTGATTTTGAAAATGTCTGCCAGTTGGATGGGTGAGGTATTCACCCACCACCCATCCCCCAAGTAGGGGGAGAAATTCCTGGGAGGTGGGGACCCTGGATTGAGCACCACTACCCTGCCTTGTAGTCCTTGGGGTAGAACTCAGGGTTATATTATGTACCGTAGAATGCCGAGAACAGTGCTTGAATGCCCTCTGGGATTGTCCTATAAGCAAAGTTGTTTCAGCGTTTTCTAACGGTGGTTTCTATTTACTGATGGGGCAACAAATCTATTACATTTGTTTTCCTTTCAGACCTGTTGATTTCACTCTCCGCGACCGCATGGTCACCTTCAGCACCACTCTGTTCTCAGCCTTAAGTCCACTTTCCTATCTAGGCACCTGAGTGGTTCATGAACTGGTCTCTCTTAATACTTATCTTACCAAGCACATATCTCATTCCATTTTCCACACCAAAATTCTTGTAGTTCTTGGAACTTGTGCTTCTCCGAATGTGATCTGAGGTTTGTTTCCCCCCCCTTGGATGTTCACATGGGCTCTATCTTCTGTCTGCAACCTTCACGCCACCTTTTCCTCTAACCTATCATCCCCCATGTACACACACACATTTTTTTTTTTTTTTGCATGGCTAATGTGTGCTTAGTCTTAAGGTCTCCGAATAGGTGATTTCTTCTCTAGGAAGTCTTCTTTGAACCCCCACGCCTGGGTTAGACACTCCCCTCCCCCATGTAGTTTCCATAGCACGTTGTGCTTATTCTAAGAAAGGTTTTTAAAAGACAGGAAAGTACAGGGATTTCCCTGGTGGTCCAGTGGCTAAGACTCCAAGCTCCCGGTGCAGGGGGCCCTGGTTGGATCCCTCCTCAGGGAACTAGATCCCACATGCCACAGCTAATAGTTTGCATGCCACAACTAAAGATCCTGAGTTGTTGTTTAGCTGCTAAATTGGTCCAACTCTTTTGCTACCCCCATGGACTGCTGCTAGGCCCCTCAGTCCATGGGATTTCCCAGGCAAGAATGGGGTGGGTTGCCATTTCCTTCTCCAGTGGATCTTCCCAACCCCAGGGATCAAACCCGTGTCTCCTGCATTGGCTGGCAGATTCTTTACCACTGAGTGACCAGGAAAGCCCAAGTTAAAAAAAAAAAAGATCCTACAGGTTAAAAAAAAAAAAAGATCCTGCATGTCGCAATGAAGATTCCTGTGTGCTGCAACTAAGACCTGGCACAGCCAAGTAAGTAAAGTTTTAAAAAGACAAGAATGTGCAAAGATTCATCTTCTGGGAATGTGAGGGGCCAAGAATTCAGGGAACCTCTGCTGAATACAGAAATGCTGGGTCAAAAATCAACAATTGAAAAAAAGAAAGGGGGATCACTAGGTGTGAGACAGGAAGAAGGAACTCAAAGGCAAATAGGGTTATTTGACATGAATATAAGCACAAATGGCTAAGGACTGGGGTTGGTACCCACACAAACCTTGGGTTCTAGAAAAGCAGAGATCTGGACTTGAGACTCCTGCCTAAAGCTGACACCCTGAGAAGGATCTTAGGAGAAAAAAGTCTCCCACTATCCAGGACCACACCAAAGAAGTTTGTGATTTGTGTGGGGCCTCTGGATGAATTTTAAAATGTGTGCTATAGAGACTGAAACCACTAGCCTGCCTTTGCCATGATTAGTTGTGAGGTCCCAATATTACCCATGTGTTGAGAGAACCCTGGAGTCCAGAAAGAACATAGAAGCTGATTCCAAAGTGATGAATCCCCCCAATCCTGTCAGAAGCGAATGCAAAACACAATTTTTTTTTCTTGATCTCTGACAGATAAAAAACTCCCATTCGAGATGAGTTTATAATAAGAAATTATAAACTCAACTAGGAAATGAACCACATGAGGGCCTGGATTGGTGATAAACAGGAGAATTAGCTCCTTAAGAACTTGAGGCAGTAGAACAACTTGAAAAAGACTAAAATAGTTATGTTCAACATAATTACAGAGACAGAAGGATAGAACATACCACTATGAAAAAAACAGGGCAGATTTGGAAAAGTACAAATATAATACTTAGAAATAAAATTTTAGTCATTTACATAAAAACCCTCAAGGGTAGAATTCTTTTTTTTTCTTAAGTCAATGGTAATATATCCAGCAAAAATCCAATGAAAATAACTCATTAAAAAGAGGAAAATAAAAGTAACATACAAATTTCACTTGTGAATACTGTTTTATAAATTCTAAATAAAATATTAACACAGAATTCCATAGCACATCAAAAGAATATTACATCACAAATAGATCAAAAACAAAAAACTGAAAGACCATCACTAAGATCTGAAGAGCCATTTGAAAAAATTCATCATCCAAACACAGTTAAACATTTCTGTAGTATGAAAAAAGTAGAGAGTGAAATTCTTCTCCAAAGCCAATATTATGCTTAATGGGAAATGTTAAAATTAGTGCAAGATGAGAATGTCCTCTCACCAGCCCCCTCCACTTTTTTTAGATTTGTCAATTAGAGATGTGTTAGGTTACAAGGACTAGATTCAGTTCAGTTCAGTTCAGTTCAGTCGCTCAGTCGTGTCCCACTCTTTGCGACCCCATGAATCGCAGCACGCCAGGCCTCCCTGTCCATCACCAACTCCCAGAGTCTACTCAAACTCATGTCCATCGAGTCAGTGATGCCATCCAGCCATCTCATCCTCTGTCGTCCCCTTCTCCTCCTGCCTCCAATCCCTCCCAGCATCAGAGTCTTTTCCAATGAGTCAACTCTTCGCATGAGGTGGCCAAAGTACTGGAGTTTCAGCCTCAGCATCATTCCTTCCAAAGAAATCCCAGGGCTGATCTCCTTCAGAATGGACTGGTTGGATCTCCTTGCAGTCCAAGGGACTCTCAAGAGTCTTCTCCAACACCACAGTTCAAAAGCATCCACTCTTCAGCACTCAGCTTTCTTTATACTCCAACTCTCACATCCATACATGACCACAGGAAAAACCATAGCCTTGACTAGACGGACCTTTGTTGGCAAAGTAATGTCTCTGCTTTTGAATATGCTATCTAGGTTGGTCATAACTTTCCTTCCAAGGAGTAAACATCTTTTAATTTCATGGCTGCAGTCACCATCTGCAGTGATCCTGGAGCCCAAAAAAATAAAATCTGACACTGTTTCCACTGTTTCCCCATCTATTTCCCATGAAGTGATGGGACTGGATGCCATGATCTTCGTTTTCTGAATGTTGAGCTTTAAGCCAACTTTTTCACTCTCCTCTTTCACTTTCATCAAGAGGCTTTTGAGTTCCTCTTCACTTTCTGCCATAAGGGTGGTGTCATCTGCATATCTGAGGTTATTGATATTTCTCCCGGCAATCTTGATTCCAGTTTGTGTTTCTTCCAGTCCAGCGTTTCTCATGATGTACTCTGCATATAAGTTAAATAAGCAGGGTGACAATATACAGCCTTGACGTACTCCTTTTCCTATTTGGAACCAGTCTGTTCCATGTCCAGTTCTAACTGTTGCTTCCTGACCTGCATACAGATTTCTCAAGAGGCAGGTCAGGTGGTCTGGTATTCCCATCTCTTTCAGAATTTCCCACAGTTTATTGTGATCCACACAGTCAAAGGCTTTGGCATTGTCAATAAAGCAGAAATAGATGTTTTTCTGGAACTCTCTTGCTTTTTCCATGATCCATCGGGTGTTGGCAATTTGATCTCTGATAGATTACCTGACTATAATTTTATGTGTGTCTAAGACAAGAAATTAAACAAATAGGGCTTTATTTTTCTCAAAGGAGAAGTCTGTATATAGGCTGCTTTTGTTCAATACCTTCCTAGTTTTGGGGCTGGTTGAAGGTTATGCATATTTACTGTTTTGCTATTTATTGCAAAGTTGTCCTCCAAAGAAGTCTCACCAATTTAGACTCTCATAAAAGCATGAGAATGTTTGTGTCTCTGCATCTTTTTCTGCATTGACTATTTTTTGACTTTAATTAGTTTGCCTCTTTTATAGGTAAAAAATATCTCAGTGTCTTGCTGTGCATTTCTTTAATTACAAATGGGGCTAAACAGAACATTATTACTGACCATTTTGTTTGTGAGTAATCAGTAATAACTTCACCTGTTTTTCTGTCGACTTCTTTTGTGTGTGTGAAAGTAAATGGATTTTTTTTTTTAATGATCTTTGGTGCTAAACAGGGCTTCAAATTCCACAGTGAAAGGTGACTTGTGATCAACCCCAGAACAACTGCAGGGCAGCCTCACACTATACTTCACAGTCAGGAATGTTGGAAACAAACGGGGACAGGTTTCCTGTTCACCCCCAGCTGTGGTTATCCCAGTGTATGGAATAATACACGACAGTGGAAGAGACAGGAGGCCAATGCTGGTCCTGCAGGGTTGGATGGACGGAAAGAATAGCTTTTCCCTTGATTTGGTCAGTCTCTTACCATCCTGATTCACCTGTGCATGCAGTTTTGAGAGATAATAACAAATTGGCTTACATTGGTTTTTTCTCTGAAACAGGCTGCTTTGCTGAGACCTCAAAAGTGTCGTTGAACAGGAAAGATGATTTGCATTTGCTTTCCTCAAGGTTTGTGTTGGGACACCACTTCCCATCCCTTCTTGGAATGTTGCTGCCAGCAAGGCCTTTGGAGATCTTTTTACCAACAAAAATGAAACCAAGAGAATTTAGGTCACGTACTCAAGGTCACATTATTGGTTAGTGACAGCGTGCATGTGTACGTATTAAGTCGCCCCAGTTGTGTCCGACTCTTTGCGATGCTACGCACTGTAGCCCTCCAGGCTCTTCAGTCCATGGGATTCTCCAGGCAAGAATACTGGAGTAGGTTGCCATTTTCCTCCTCCAGGGGATCTTCCCAACCCAGGGATCGAACCCGCGTCTCTTATGTCTCCTGCATTGGCAGGAAGGTTCTTTACCACTAGGGCCACCTGGGAAGGCCGCATAATAATAGCTAAAATTTATACTCTGTGTTAGATGTTGCTCTAAACACTTCACATATGATCAGATCAGATCAGTCGCTCAGTCGTGTCCCACTCTTCGCGATCCCATGAATCGCAGCCCGCCAGGCCTCCCTGTCCATCACCAACTCCCGGAGTTCACTGAGACTCACGTCCATCGAGTCAGTGATGCCATCAGCTATCTCATCCTCTGTCGTCCCCTTCTCCTCCCGCCCCCAATCCCTCCCAGCATCAGAGTCTTTTCCAATGAGTCAACTCTTCGCATGAGGTGGCCAAAGTACTGGAGTTTCAGCCTCAGCATCATTCCTTCCAAAGAAATCCCAGGGCTGATCTCCTTCAGAATGGACTGGTTGGATCTCCTTGCAGTCCAAGGGACTCTCAAGAGTCTTCTCCAGCACCACAGTTCAAAAGCGTCAATTCTTTGGCACTCAGCCTTCTTCAAAGTCCAAATCTCACATCCATACATGACCATAGGAAAAACCATAGCCTTGACTAGATGGACCTTTGTTGGCAAAGTAATGTCTCTGCTTTTGAATATGCTATCTAGGTTGGTCATAACTTTCCTTCCAAGGAGTAAGCGTCTTTTAATTTCATGTCTGCAGTCACCATCTGTAGTGATCCTGGAGCCCAGAAAAATAAAATCTGACACTGTTTCCACTGTTTCCCCATCTATTTCCCATGAAGTGATGGGACAGATGCCATGATCTTCGTTTTCTGAATGTTGAGCTTTAAGCCAACTTTTTCACTCTCCTCTTTCACTTTCATCAAGAGGCTTTTGAGTTCCTCTTCACTTTCTGCCATAAGGGTGGTGTCATCTGCATATCTGAGGTTATTGATATTTCTCCCGGCAATCTTGATTCCAGTTTGTGTTTCTTCCAGTCCAGCGTTTCTCATGATGTACTCTGCATATAAGTTAAATAAACAGGGTGACAATATACAGCCTTGAGTACTCCTTTTCCTATTTGGAACCAGTCTGTTCCATGTCCAGTTCTAACTGTTGCTTCCTGACCTGCATACAGATTTCTCAAGAGGCAGGTCAGGTGGTCTGGTATTCCCATCTCTTTCAGAATTTCCCACAGTTTATTGTGATCCACACAGTCAAAGGCTTTGGCATAGTCACTAAAGCAGAAATAGATGTTTTTCTGGAACTTTCTTGCTTTTTCTATGATCTAGCGGATGTTGGCAATGATAACTTGTTTAATTCTCATAATAACCGTAATAGGTATTGTTGGAAAGCCTTGATGGTTCAGCGATAAAGAATCCAACTGCAACACAGGAGACTCAGGTTTGATTCCTGGGTTGAGAAGATCCCGTGGAGAGGGAAATGGCAATCTACTCCAGTATCCTTGCCTGGGAAATCCCAAGGACAGAGAAGCCTGGTGGGCTCTAGGTATCACAAAAGATTAAGATATGGCTTAGCAACTAAACAACAATAATAGGTATCATTTGCATTCCCATTTCACAGGTAAAGAAACTGAGGCCCAGAGGAGCTAATTAACTTATCCAAGATCACACAGCTAACAAGTGAGTCAAGAAATTTGCTCCAGAATTTTGCCTTCAACTACTTTGCTATGAAGAAGTAAATCCCCTTCAAATGTACAAATACACTGAATTTCCTCAAGAATGGGATTATAGTAGAATGAGATTATAATAGAACATTTTCCCAACCTTTTTTGAAAATACATTCTACCCCAGAATGTGAATACTCTCACATACAAGTACTTTACAGATGAAAGACAGTCACCTTAGAAACAATCCTTATGCTTACTACATGTAATAGACTGTGGTGTATTCCCTGTTCTGTTTCTCCTTGCATCTCTTATCCTTTTTTGAAAAAAAAAAAAAAAAAAACAAAACGCAGGCTACAACTTACTCAAGAGTCATGATCCATGGTTTGGGAAAAATACCTCTTTAAACTGATCTTCTGGTTCACATCTCTAAAGCTGTTAGTGGTTTTACTTGTTAAGTTTCCATTCATACACACCACTTGGAGTGGGAAAGACTGTCAGATAATTTCTATCAAGTGTATTTCTGGTCAGGAGGTATTCATTGCTCTCCTCGTAGTTAATGTCTGATGATGGTACATGAATGCTTTAAGACAAATCACTGTGCCATTACCTTAGAAAAATCTTCATTCCCTCATCCATTCGTTCATTCAATATGTGGGCACCTACTATATGCCAGGCATTGTGCTAAATCAGGAGTTGGCAAACTCTGGCTGGCAGGCCAACTCCAGAGTACCACCTGGTTCTGTAAATAAGGTTTTCTTGGATCACAACCAAGCCCATTCATTTATATATTGGGCCACTTCTGTGCTTACGGCAGAGTGAAAATAGCTGCTACAGAAAATGTGTGGCCTGGTGAAGGCCAAAATATTTCTTAATCTGGTTCTTTATAGACCTAGTTTGCAGATTATGGTGCTAGATTCTAGAACACAGTGGTATTCTAGGCTGGTCTCTACCATCCTGGATGTTTGCATTGTCCTATTTAGCTTATGCTGTGTTTCCAGTTCCTTTGGTAGCATTGGAGAGGGAGTGTGGAGGTTCTTTGCCTCCCTTGCACTGCCTCAGAGAACACCTGCCCGCAGTAGATTAACTCAGCAGGCATTTTTCGGTAGTGAAACTGTTAGGTAGATTTGGCAGCCGATATTGGAAATAAAGCAACCTATCTACAGGGTGGAAAGAATTTATTCCTTTAAGACAGCAAAGAGTTTCACTTTACAGATGCTTATCTTCGCTAAGAGAAGCAAATTGTAACTTTTGTTGAGTGCCTACTGTGCATCGAACCCTGTGGATAAAAAGAAAAGCCTTGGTTCTTTGACACTTGCATCAAAGATGGGAAGAGAAATGAGATACTTAATATCTCTATTTGAGGGCCTAGTGTGTACTTGGAGATGATTTTATTTAATTACCTTAGAATCTTAAATGTTTATGTTCCAATAGCTTTTAGCTAGTCACTAATCACTCCCAAAGTGATTGCTGTGTGCCTGAGTGCATAAGCTGCTTCTATTTTTCCTTTCTTCCTTCCTCTCTCCCTCTCTCCATTCCATCCTTCTTTCCATTTTTCCTTCCTTTAACAAACTTTCTGTTTTGAATGTCTCTTTTGGGTCAGCACCATAGATGTATTAAAGAAAAGACTGGTCTTTCCAGACATAGATATAAACACATGATTACAATACAGTACATTGATGGAGGGATGCTCAGATTTTCTAGTAATACAGAGAAGGTGTGCCAAACAGGGGAAGACTTCCTCGGGGAGGTGGCACAGAACTGACTCTTGAAAAAACTCACTGGACAAAGGAGACATAGGATATTCTAGACAAGGTACCAGCACACGTTAAGACTAGATGTATGTTGAAAATACGATGTTTTCAGGGGATAGTAGAAAACAAGAGCAGTGGCCCATCATCAAAGGGATTTGTGCCTTGATTTTTTTTTTTTTCGCTTACAGTTTTCTCTCTTAAGGTGATTTAAAAAATTCTGTTTATTTACTTATTTACTTCTTCATTCATTTAGTGTATTTGGTTATTTGTAGTGGGAACAGGTTGTGTGGATTGATTCAGTCTTTTTCAGCAAGTCGGTTAGGTTAGCTGGTTGGTCTGTGTAAATCTTCACTAGTTTTAGGTAGGACGTCAAACTGCAACCTTGGCCTGGCCTCTTGGGCAAGAAGCACCCCCTGAGTGAGCTAGCTTACCTATCCAGTCACATCCAGAAGGAACTTGACCCAGTGGGAGCGGGGCAGTTAAGATGACTGGGTTGTGACAGTCTCCTTGTAAAAATGATCCCAGGCAGTGGAGATTGCACGCTGCCTCCACCTTGTGCCCGACCTTTCAATCTTCCTAATAAATCTGCCTGAGCTTTGCTGCCTCCTAGGGTATCCAGAGAGGCATTTGTATGAAGACCCTTTGGGAATCGATGTCAAATGCTCAGCAAATGTTCTGTTAACTTAGGTCTGCAGCAGTGTGGAAAAGAAGCAGATTAAAGGAATAAAATATGGCCCAAACAGTTTTGGAGAGTACTAGCCAGCTGGGACTCTGTTTTGTCATTTAAGGTGAGCATGGGGTCATCTGATAAATGATAATTTTCTGTAACACGTGGGCTTTTAATCTTCCCAAAAGCCTGGAGGAAAAGTGTTAGCTCTGATGACTGGAGTTTTTCCCGTGTTGTTTGCAGCCCCAAATGCAGTGTTTATATTTCATGGACATTAAATCCAGCGACATCACATGCCTGTGCAAACAGGACCTGTGTTGGTCCTATTTTGTCTTTTTCTTTTGGTGGGGTTGGGTGGGCAGATAAATAGTGGAAACTTGGTGCTTAAACAAATAAGGTGAATTTGTTAGGAGGATGCAAAATATCTGGCAGAAGCCAAGAGAGCAGGTGTGCTGGGCCCCCTCAGAGACTGCACCCAGCATCTGAAACGGCATCAACGACCAAGGGAGCCCCTCCCCCAATTCTTCCTCCCTCTCTTGAGCCTGTGGAATCCCCTTCTTGTTCATTTATTCTTCCCTCTATGCAGCCTGCCTTCTCTGCCTCTTTTGGGTGGCACGTACTCAGTTCCAGGCTCCATAATGAGCGACTTGCAACTTTTGGTCCTAATTATAAATTCCCAGGAAAGATAATGGGTCACATGGGTTAAGTCTCCACTCCTGACCCTTTCAGCTATGGCCAGAGGTGGAGCGGGGAGGTGGGAGGAACACATTTCTGGATGCGGATTCTAGGCTCCACAGACTCCCCCCAAATTGCTTCTGCTACTGCTAAATCACTTCAGTCGTGTCCGACTCTGTGCGACCCCATAGACGGCAGCCCACCAGGCTCCCCCGTCCCTGGGATTCTCTAGGCAAGAATACTGGAGTGGGTTGACATTTCCTTCTCCAATGCATGAAAGTGAAAAGTGAAGTGAAGTTGCTCAGTCGTGTCCGACCCTCAGCGACCCCATGGACTGCAGCCTTCCAGGCTCCTCCATCCATGGGATTTTCCAGGCAAGAGTACTGGAGTGGGGTGCCATTGCCTTTTCCGCAAATTGCTTCTAGGAGCTCTCTGATCCATTGGAGGAGTAGGTTTCTTTTAGGACACAGTCATTTTGTATTGCAAGCTGGAATTTCCATGTGGAGGTGCATATCCATGTTTCTTTCTGCTTTTCTGGAGTTTCACTTCATAGCCTCATGGAATGCTGTTGAAGAGGTGAGCACTGTGTACAGAAAATGCTGCTTTTATTACTGAGTCATAGCACATAGCAAGTCCCAAGGAAGCTAAACAAGAGGCGCTATATCCAGGTCTCAAAGCTATGGTTTCCCGTAGTCATGTACAGATGTGAGAGTTGGACCATAAAGAAGGCTGAGTGCCAAAGAACTGATGCTTTCAAATTATAGTGCTAGAGAAGACTCTTGAGAATCCCTTGGACTGTAAGGAGATCAAACCTGTCAATCCTAAAGGAAATCAACCCTAAATACACATTGGAAGGTCTGATGCTGAAGCTCCAATACTTTGGCCACTTGATGAGAAGAGCTGACTCACTGGAAAAGACCCTGATGCTGGGAAAGATTGAAGGCAAAAGGAGAAGGGGGCGGCAGAGGATGAGATGGTTAGATAGTATCACCAACTCAATGGACATGAATTTGAGCAAACTCTAGGAGACGATGGAGGACAGAAGAGCCTGGAGGGCTGCAGTCCATGGGGTCACAAAGAGTTGGACACAACTGAGTGACTCAACAACAATATCCAGGTTTAAACAAGGAGCTTTGCATATGTATTACAGATCATGATCATACATTTAAATTATTTAGCAGAGCAAATGGGTACGTCCTTTGCTGTCCCCGGTCCTTGAGTTTATAGCTATGTCTCTGCTAGTCTTCCAAAGGCTCCACATTCACCCAGACCCTCATATCAACGTTAATGTCCACGAGTCCCTGATATGGACCCCACCCTTCCTGGAGCAGGATTTTTGCCTTTTTACCTTGGTATCTGCTGGGTGCTATTTTCCACACTTGGGATTATTTCTCTTTTCCATGTCTCCATGTATCACTTACAGTCAAGTTTAAGAACCACATCTACCATGTACCTTTCCTTACTAATACCATCCATCCTTCACAGGTCCTCCTTATTTCAGAACTCATTCAATAGTCATTCACTTAATAGTTACGTACTGAGAGGCGTGATGGCCGTTTGTATTAGTTTATTGGGGCTGCCATAATAAAGAACCACAGACTGGGTGGCTTACAATAGACAATAGACATTTGCTCACAGTTCTAGAGGCTGGATATCCCAGATCAAGGTGTCTGAGGGTTTGGTTTCTCCTATGACCTCTCCGCTTGGCTTGCAGATGGTTGCTTTCTTGCTGTATCTTTCGTCTGTGTGTCTCTTTGTGTGCCCAGATTTCCTTTTCTTATAAGAGCAGGAGTCAGATTTGGCCATTAGGGCCCACCCTAATGGCCTCATTTTAACTTATTCACCTCTTCCAAGACCGTATTTCTCAAATACAGTCACATTCCAATGTACTGGGGGTTAGGGATTCCACATATGAATTTTAGGGAGATCCAGTTTAGCCCATAACACCAATAGAGACAGGCTGAACAAGAAAGAAAGAGATATTTGTTCTCTTGTTTGACAGCCTGGTAGAAAAGATGAAACTGAGCAGTACCCTCCTGGGTACAAAAGCCTATCTCTCCTTTCTTAATTGTAGGAAAAAGGCTTCCAACTCCTAGATCCTCCCTGAGTACCAAAGGGCAGATTCAAACATTTACTAATTGGGGAGCGGAGGGAATGCAGAAACAAAAGAGAAACAATTTCACGGCCATAAAGCAGGGTCCTAGTTCTTCCTCAGATGGTATACATAATAATATACTGTATCTCCTCTTGAGAGTCCCTTGGACTGCAAGGAGATCCAACCAGTCCATTCTAAAGGAGATCAGTCCTGGATATTCTTTGGAAGGAATGATGCTAAAGCTAAAACTCCAGTACTTTGGCCACCTCATGCGAAGAGTTGACTCATTGGAAAAGACTCTGATGCTGGGAGGGATTGGGGGCGGGAGGAGAAGGGGATGACAGAGGATGAGATGGCTGGATGGCATCACTGACTCGATGGACATGAGTTTGAGTAGACTCCGGGAGTTGGTGATGGACAGGGAGGCCTGGCATGCTGCGATTCATGGGGTTGCAAAGAGTCGGACATGACTGAGTGACTGAACTGAACTGAACTGATCTCTTCTAGGGCATCCACCTGTGGGGGACGGTAACTTCTTTCTAAACACAATCAGGAGGAACCCGGACTGTTTGGAACCTGAAGGTTGATGATTGAGATTCCTGGAATACCACCTTTGTTACCTCATCACCAACCAATCAAAAAAAGGTCACACACTTTGTAGCCTGCCCCTGACCCCCAAATCATCAGGGAGTTCTGGCTTTCTGAGCATGGTCTGCCCATTAAATAAAGAGACTCTGATATTTCAGTTTGGCCTCACTGTGCATTGGGGACATGAACTTGGGTTCAACAACAAGGACAGATATGAAACAACTATTTCCTTGAATCCATAGTTAATTAACATTATGGGATGGTCCAAGAAGCAGAGAAAGAGGTACTTGAAGAGGTAGTGTGGTGTTGGGGGCAGGTCAGGAATGTCATCTAAGTTAGTTAGAGCTGAAGGAAGGATGGGTGGCAGTCAGCCAGGTTGAAGAGGGAAGGTCGATTATTCCATACTGGTAGCCTGGAAGAACATGACATATACAAGGAATCAAAAGAAGATATTGCAGCAAGAAGTGAGTGGTGGGAGAAGGCAGCAGATAGCTGACGGGACCAGATTACACAGGATGTTCTGTCCTGACAGTGCTTACTGCATCGTGTCTTGGACTGATTTTTATGCGTGGAGGAGGGGGGCACTGCATGTTTAACGTCTCCTTCTGCTCCTTTAGGGAGGGGAGACTTTATTCCTTCATAGTCTCCATGGTGTGAAGGGATATAGCAGGTGCTCAGTAAACAAATTAAGTGGGTGTAATGAGACCTGAGATTGACGGAAGCACTCTTGTCTAAATTAGGGGCTGACCCAGTCTGGAGAGTTTCTCCCAAAGGCTCTAGAAGGTGAGGACTTTTGGTAGTACGATGCCACCTAGTGCTCCTTTTAATTACAGCAACAAAGGGGGAGCCTGGTAGTGAGTAGTCTTCGACTGTAATCTGGAAAATTGGAACACAAAGCATTTTTTTTTTCATCGGTATAAATTAATTTATCAAGCCACCCATCCTCTCATTCACTCATACATCCTTTTTGATGTCCTCCTGCATCTCTTTCCTGCGAATTAAAGATGTCATGTTCCTGTCCACCTCCAGTGGTTCCCTGAGTGTCTGTGTTCTGCCTTTCTGTCCCCACATGGTAAATACTGCGCTCAGGTATCAGTGTCTAGATTCCCCGAGCACTCACAGTGCTTTCTGTTGACAGAGTCTGTTGTAAATGACACCATCACATCATGTTAGAATTAATTGTAGGTTTTTCTTTCTTTCTTCCCCCTAAAGCCAAAGGGCAGTGACTTTGTCTTACTCACTGCTGTGGCTCCTATGGCCAGCCTTGGGAGCTGTTGTTCTGTAGTAGTTGCTTAAACAAAGTGTTTTCTGCACTGAACTGCTGCAACCTTGGCAGGCCATCTGCTTGTGAAACTGTCCCATAGGCAGTTCCCAGGCAGTGGGAAGACACATGGCTCTGCAAGAGACACCAGTACGAGATACGGGTGGCCAGGGCCCTCTAGGTCTTCCTTTATGGCTGCGTACCTTTAACAATGTTATTATGGAGTTTCTCTGGACTATGGTGGTCCCACGAGCTGGTCCCAGTGTTGTAATCAAGTTTTCTGTAAACACAGAGCAGCCTGAGTCATGTTTCCTGCTCCATCTCCACCTCATTTCTATTAACTTGGCTTAAAGTTTGGTTCAACCTGCTTCTCCAGCTTCATGTGCCACCTCTTTCACTATTTCCCTGCGCATTATGGCTCAGTTATATTTTGTTCTATTTGTCCACCAGATACACAGTCTCTGTTCATGAATGAGATATCATTGTGCAAATGTTAATTTCCCTCAAATTAATTCATACATTCAATGAAGTTCCAATTAACACTTGTCATGAGGAATTTGAAAAATATCCTGAAAACTTATATGGGGCAATAAAGATTCATGAATAGCCAATGCAATTTTGACAGAGCAGGGAGGCATGTTCTGTCCTTTAACTATGATGACTGGCTACAAAATTATAGTAATAAAACCTTGTGGTGCTGACATGGGAATAAACCAGAGAGTTCAGAACAGACCCATCTATATTTGGGAAGATAGGAAAAAGGACTCACTCCATTGAGAAAAATAAAACTGGATCCTTATCTCACACCATATACGGATGGATTAAAGAACTAAATGTGTAAAAGGAAAATTATTAAGCTAATTGGGCTTCCCTGATGGCTCAGCTGGTAAAGAATTCACCTGCAATGCAGGAGACCCTGGTTTGATCCCTGGGTTGGGAAGGTCCACTGGAGAAGGGGTAGGCTACCCACTCCAGTATTCTTGGGTTTTCCTTGTGACTCAGCTGGTAAAGAATCCGCCAGCAATGTAGGAGACCTGGGTTCAATCCCTGGCTTGGGAAAATCCCCTGGAGAAGGGAATGGGTCCAGATGGATTGAACTAGACATGTTAAAGTAAAATTAGTAAGCTAATAGAAGAGGATGATAGAGAATATGTTTATAACCTTGGGATTGAGAAAGACTTATTAAATTATACTAAAAAGCATAAAGAGGATGAAGGGCTATAAAATTAAAGATTAAGAATAATCTTTAATTTTATAGCCCTTCATCCTCAAGGATATCACAAGCAACATGGCCAGTCTTTGAAAGTAGATTAATGTCTAGATGTTACAAAGACCTCTTGCAAATCAAAAAGAGCAATAGAAAAATAGGCAAAGGCTATAAATAGACAATTCACAGAAGGGGACCCCAAGTGGCTTATAAATGTACGAAGAACTGCTCAATTTCACTCATAGAGAAATGCAAATTAAAACAATGTGCTGACATGAATTCCATGATACTGACACAAATTAGGAACCTGGCTAATTAGATGAATCAGTATTGGTAAGGCCCTGAGAATAGTATCTGACACTTAGTAAACACTATATGACTGTTTATGAATAAATAAACCACTGCATGCTGGTAAGGATGGGAGTAGGGGACACCCTGGAATGTGGTGTAGGGCAGCAGTTCTGGTATGCCATCTAGCAGTACTGGTGAAGTCAAGTACCCAGGGCTTCCACCAGGCTACTAGGCACCTTTGTGCCATTGGAAAATACTGTCCACCACAGTATGAATTTGAAGAGGGTATACCCTCTGGATAATCACAGCCTATAGGTTCATGGCTTGACTAAGGAACAAAACTTTGGTGGGAAGGAAAGGACATGTCTTCCTCCAGCAGAGCACATGACATGGGCAAAAGGGTGGGGTCTGTTTTTCAGCCCCCACTGGCTGGCTGGCTGGATGCATCTGTGCAGGACAAGTTGAATATGGTGGCCTCGTGCGTCCCCTTTGGTTTTAACAATTTCACTCCTAGGCATATATTTCAGAGGAGTTTGTTCATAGGTCCGTAAAAGACCACTGACAAGGATGACCATAGCTGCACTGTTTATGATATTGGAGAGGTGGAGCCAGCCTTGGTATCCAGCACTGGGGCGCTGAACATAAAAGGTAAGGATGTCCAACACAGAAAGCAGTGCCACAGTGAGAAGCAATGACCTGGGATTACAACACCTACAAAACAGGGACAGAACCTTAAAAAGATTGCTGAGTGAAAACTAGAAAACAGGATGATCCTTAAAGTCCAATACCACTGTTACAATGAAAAACATGCACTAATGAAAATGCTATACATTTTTTCAAAAATATATACCCAGGCACGTGCGTGCGGGCTGTCGCTTCAGTCATGTCCCAACTCTTTGTGACCCTATGGACTGTAGCCCGCTGGGCTCCTCTGTCCATGGGATTCTCCAGGCAAAAATACTGGAGTGGGTTGCCATGGTCTTACCCAGGAGATCTTTCCCACCCAGGGATCCAACCAGCATTTCCTAGGTCTCCTGAATTGCAGGTGGGAGCCACCGGGGAAGCCCATATACCCAAGCACAGTAGCATGAATTCCTATGGAGGCTAAAGTTGAGGTGTGGGGAAAATGAAAAAAAAAAAAAAAGGAAACAAGAGAGAGGTCTTTAATTAAAGAGTTTAATTACTCCAACCCTGCACCTGAAGTCTAAAGGAGTGGAGGAGGAGGGGCAGGGAGGAAGAGAGAAATCAGATACCAGGCAGATTTTCAGGACGTGGCTCCACGTATTTTTTCAGGGTGCTTCGACCTTTGCACCCTATTTTCCTCACCACAAGTGACTACAGCCTTTGGGGGCAGGGTCTGTGTTTCCTCTACCTTAGTTCTCTCCCCCCCCCACCCCCTCCACCTTATATCTTGCACACAGTAGCTGCTTCTCAAGGGCTGGAATTGACGCGAACCGAGAATATTTCCTGCTCCCGCGACCGAGTCACTTTGTGACAGAAGGCAGAGGGAGACTGCCGGGCTTTCCTTCATTCAAACCCTCTGATCCACATCTTCTAAGCGTCAGTCCTGGTTCTCCATTGCCGGCTCCCGGGTCTAATCCCGGGTTTCAACCCGAGTCTTCTTGGTCTTGGGTGTTGCTCACTTCTGCACACCCCGGGACTCCTCCCAGCCGCTCAGAGACACCGCGGCTCATCGCCCTGGTCCCGCCCCATATAGGATGCACACGCGACTCTGAGGAGCACAGCCAGGGTGCCCGCCTCGGAGGCTCCACCCCTTTCGAACCTTCGCTAGCGCCCGCAGAGGGCGAGGCGGTTGCCAGGAGACCAGGGGACGCGCTGAGCGCCGGGTTTCGGCCCCCCTTCCCAGCCTGCGGCCCGGTTTCCGCGGTCTCCGCAGCTGCCTCTGAGGCCACCCGCAGAGCGCCCCAGGATGGCCGAGGTCAGAAGTCAGCGCCCCCTTCTCTGTCGCCTCTCCTTCGACCCCTCCCCGTCGTCTCTCTTCTGCTATCCCGTGTCACATCCACCGATTCCGAATACTCCCTGTCAGCATCCTATCCCCTCCCACAACCTCACTCCCTACCGCCCCCCTCCTCTGGTTCCCGTTGGCGCTGGGTGCATTATTTCTTGCCCCTCCTTCCATTGGGTGGACACCTCCCCCCACCCCCTGCCCCCGACCCTGTTAAACTCACATGGTGCAAAGTGCGGTAGGACTTTCATAAGGTCCCCCCCTCACACATGACAGGCCCCCACTTCTAGATTTTGAGTCGAAAGGTGAAACCACAGGAGAGATACACAGAAATATTGATGTCTTGCTGAATGGGGAAACCTGGAAGAAGGCTTCATATATATCCAGTGTCACCCTTATTTACTGACCACGTCGCACCACGATTCCCTATCAGCTGATCACCCATTACTCATTTCAGCCCATCACTAACTGCCCTGTTGCTGTCACTGACCACTGTGTTAATATCTTATGCCCTCCTTTCACTCCCCGACTTTGTGACACACTCCAACTTCAGCCTCACTGATGAGAGGTTATTTCTGCAACTCTCTAGTGACCCCTTGCCTGTCCATTGTTGTTCAGCAGCTAAGTCGTGTGGGCCTCTTTATGGCCCTGTGGACTGCAGCACACCCGGCTCCCCTGTCCATCGGCCTGTCCCTTAGCACCCTCATTTATAACCTGGACAACCTCAGATCCCTGTCCTTACTTGCCAGTCCCAGTCCTCATCCATTACGGCCCTAATTCAAATCCTTCATCACTCCATCAGAGACCTCCCCAATCTCTCTCATCACATGGTCAGTCCCAGCCAGGATCAGTTACATAGTTTGTGGGGTTCAAGGAAAAATGAAAATGCGGAGTCTCATGTTAAAAAAAATTAACAGGTTTGAGCAGAACAGTAAACCAAGGGTGGAGCACATCTTAGCAAGGAGGCTCCTGCATCTGAATAGTTCACACACCCACGAAGCCAGGCCTGGTCCCAGCGTCTCTCACTACCGTCATACCCCTGTTCGAATTCCTTCTTTGGTCTCCTTTACACCTTGCACACCCCTCATCATTCCATCTCCTCCACACCTGGTCTGCCCTTGCAAATTCCATCTTCCTGCGGTCAACAACTCTCTCTCCTTATACAATCCCTCTTATACTCTCCATCTGCTTCCCTCTCTAGTCTCCATCGCTCTCATCCACCCTGCCAAATGTCTTTCTTTTTCAAAAAATTTACTTTTAATTGGAGGATAATTGCTTTACAGTGTTGTGTTGGTTTCTGTTGTACAACAATGTGAATCAATCATCAATCATCAATCAATACATATATCCCCTCCGTCTAGAGCCTCCCCTCTCCCACCCCCTATCACACCCCTATAGGTTGTCACAGAGCACTGGGCTGAGCTCCCTGTGTTAACAGCAACTTCCCACTAGCTATCTATTTTACACATCGTAGTGTATACGTGGCATTGATACTCTCTCAATTTATCCCACCCTCTCCTTTTCCCCTGCTATGTCTACAAGTCCATTCTCTACATCTGTGTCTCTATTCTTGCCCTGCAAATAGGTTCATCAGTACCGTTTTTCTAGATTCCATGTTTATGCGTTAATATACAATACTTGTTTTTCTCTTTCTGACTTACTTTACTCTGTGTAACAGGCTCTATGTTCATCTGCCTCAGTTCAACTGACTCAAATTTGCTCCTTTTTGTGGTTGAGTAATATTCCATTGTATGTGTGTACCACAGCTTCTTTATTCATCTGTAGATGGACATATAGGTTGCTTCCATGTCCTAGCTATTGTAAATAGTGCTGCAGTGAACATAGGGGATCTTTTTGAGTTATGGTTTTCCAGGGTATATGCCCAGTCATGGGATTACTGGGTATATGGTAGTTTTATTCCTAGATTTTTAAGGAATTTCTATACTGTTCTCTACATTAGCTGTATCAATTTACATTGCTACTAACCGTGCGAGAGGGTTCCCTTTTCTCCACATCCTCTCCAGCGTTTGTTGTTTGTAGATTTTTTGATGATGGCCCCTCTGACTGGTGTGAGGTAATACCTCACTGTAGTTTAGATTTGCATTTCTCTGAAAATGAGTAATGTTGAGCGTTTCTTCATGTGTTTTTTGTCCATCCAAGGCCAAATTTCTTACCTTCAGTACCCACACTCATTCATACCTCTTTCTTCCCATTTCCTCCTCCTGTTCCTTCTAGTTCTTTAATTTTTCCTTTATTTTTTCCTTTATTTCCTTTTCTCCCCCCACTAGTCCTCTTGGTTTATTTCATTATTCTTCATTTTCCCTATGTAAGCCCCAGATATCAATACTATAAACTAATTGTTTCCTGTCTCTCTTCCCTTTCATAATCTGCTGTCATTTTTTCATCTATTTTTATTTTCATTTGACCTCAGTCAAATTTTCCTCACGTTTGCTTTCATACCCTGGAGAAGGAAATGGTAACCCACTCCAGTACCCTGGCCTGGAGAATCCCACGGACAGAGGAGCCTGGTAGGCTATAGTCCACAGGGTCGCAAAGAGTCGGACACGACAGAGCAACTTCACTTTTTGCTTTCATAAGTCTTCATTTCCATGCAGCCTCATTTTTCACTGCAGCTTGCTTTTTCTTTTCCCTTTTCCCCTACTCTCAGCTAATAGTACACACCCAAATCAGTGTTGTATGAAGGAGCATCACAGCGCCTTTCTGATCAGTTCATGTTGAAATCCTGCTTCTGAAGTAGATACTATTATATGCTATAACAGTGTAGATACCAACCGGTTATTGGTCACAGCTAAAAGATTGTTTTTGCTTTGCTTTGAATTGCAATATATTTTAAAATGAAAATACAAACAAATTTCTTTTGTTCGTAAAAGTTTCTTTACAGCTTTTTTTCTTTGATATTTTTCCATGCCTGTGCTAGGTGCCAGGTGCACAGGGAGAACCTTTCTTGTGAACAACTCTTTAGGCTAGTGATCAAGTGTTGATGTTAATACCATTTCAGTTCAGTTCAGTTCAGTTGCTCAGTCCTGTCCGACTCTGTGACCCCATGGACTGCAGCTCGCCAGGCTTCCCCTATCCGTCACCAACTCCCGGAGCTTGCTCAGACTCATGTCTATCGAGTTGGTGATGCCATCCAACCATCTCATCCTCTGTCATCCCCTTCTCCTCCTGCCTTCAATCTTTCCCAGCATCAGGGTCTTTTCTAATGAGTCAGTTCTTCGTATCAGGTGGCCAAAGTACTGGAGTTTCAGCTTCAACATCAGTCCTTCCAATGAATATTCAAGATTGATTTCCTTTAGGACTGACTGGTTTGATCTCCTTGCAGTCCAAGGGACTCTCAAGAGTCTTCTCCAACACCACAGTTCAAAAGCATCAATTCTTTGGTGCTCAGCTTTCTTTATTGTCCAACTCTCACATCTATACATGACTACTGGAAAAACTATAGCTTTGACTAGATGGACCATTATTTTGTTGGCAAAATAATATCTCTATTTTTAATATGCTGTCTAGGTTGGTCATAGCTTTTCTTCCAAGGAGCAAGCGTCTTTTAATTTCATGGCTGCAGTCACCATCTGCAGTGATTTTTGGAACTCAAAACAATAAAGTCTGTCACTGTTTCCATTGTTTTTCCATCTATTTGCCATGAAGTGATGGGACCAGATGCCATGATCTTTGTCTTTTGAATGTTGAGTTTTAAGCCAGCTATTTCACTCTCCTCTTTAACCTTCATCAAGAGGCTCTTTAGTTCATTTTCACTTTCTGCCATAACGGTGGTGTGTCATCTGCATATCTGAGGTTATTGATATTTCTCCCGGCAATCTTGATTCCAGCTTGTGCTTCATCCAGTCCAGCATTTTGCATGATGTACTCTGCATGTAAGTTAAATAAGCAGGGTGACAATATACAGCCTTGACATATTCCTTTCCCAATTTGGAACCAATCTGTTGTTCCATGACCGGTAAATACCATTTACAGGGAGGGAACCAAGAACATTGCTGGGATAAATGTTTGTTGTGTGTTCATGTTAACATCAACAAGCGGAAAGCACTGAGCAGCAGCAGCACCATTCCTTGCAGAAGGAAACGGCAACTCACTCCGGTATTCTTGCCTGGAGAATCCTGTGGACAGAAGGGCCTGGTGGGCTGCTGTCCATAGGGTCGCACAGAGTCGGACACGACTGAAGTGACTTAGCGGCAGCAGCAGCAGCATTCCTTAATACAAGTTTTTCTGCTTTGTGGAATTGCTGTATTGTGATCTTTGCAATAATCTGCTTTTTAGTCAGGAAGAAAACCTCTGTTGAGTTTAATGTTAGTATTAATACTAACGTTATACAAAGCGTTCTATAAACATGCTTGTGACTCCATATCTGGTTTAAGATATAGACTCTGTTTTGCTTGCATATCATATTTAGAAGTGTGATCAACAGTACAGGTGTTTTTGAAGACCAGTAGCATGTCGACTTTCTCTATGTTGGAAAAGACGGGTTTGTCGAGGCAGAAGGTAAACTAGACAACTTACCCAAAGTCTGCAGGGTGAATCTGAATTTTACTTTATTATTGGGATTAGAGATTGTGTCAGTTAATTTCTCTGACTAGCAATAGAGGTGTTTCTTAAAAAAATTATTGGAATATAGTTGATTTACAATGTTGTGTTACTTCTGGGTGTGCAGCAGAGTGAATCAGGTATGCATACACATGTAACCACTGTTTTTAAGATTCTTTTCCCATGTAGGTCATCACATTGTGTATTGAGTACAGTTCCCTGTGCTGTACAATAGAGGTTATTAGTTATCTATTTTATATGTGGTAGTATGTATATGTCAATCCTAATCTCCCGATTTATCCCTCCCCTGCATCTTTTCCCCCAATAACCATAAGTTTGTTTTCAACATCTGTGATTCTATTTTGGTTTTATAAATAGGTTCATTTGTACCTTTTTTTTAGATTCCACATATAAGAGATAACATATGATATTTGTCTTTCTCTGTCTGACTTACTTCACTCAGTACAACAGTCTCTAGGTACATCCATGTTGCTGCAAATGGCATTATTTCATTCCTTTTTATGGCTAAGTAATATGAGTCATATTCCATTGTATATATGTACCACATCTTTTTAGAATTTTTAGTATTGGAGTTTAATTGCTTTGCAGTGTTAGTTTCTGCTGTACAACAAAGTGAAATAGCTGTATGTATGTACACATATATCCCCTCCCTCTTGAGTCTCCCTTCCCCCATCCCTTGTACCACATCTTCTTCATCCATTTCTCTGTTGATGGACAGGTTGCTTCCATGTCCTGGCTATTGTTAACACAATGAACATTGGGATGCATGTATCTATTTGAATGAATTATGGTTTTCTCCAGATATATGCCCAGGAGGAGGATTGCTGGGTCATATGGTAGCTCTATTTGTAGTTTTTTTAAGAAGCCCCCATGTTGTTCTCCATAGTGACTGTAGCAATTTACATTCCCATCAACAGTGTTAGCAATAGTTTCGATTTTAAAGCCTGTTTTAGTGGAGATATCAAAGCATAATGTTACAAACATAAATAAGACCTTTCAAAACTTATCAGTTCTTTGCTCAAAAGGTTAAGTGGTTACCTGTGGCTTCCAGAATAATTTGCTTTATATTCCTCAGAATGCTATTCAAGGTGTCCAGTCTGTCCCTAACTCCCTGTCTAGTCTCTGTCCCTCTCCACATCATACTTCTTTAGCTAATTTGAACTTCTTAACCAATTTCAAATCACGGATACCTGCTTGGCCCTGAGTCTTTGATCAAGTTTTGCCATGGGCCAGGAATGCCCTTTCTCTTCACCTCTACCTGTGAAAACTCCAATCTCCCTTTTATGCCTGCTCAAATGCCTCTTCCTTTATGAAATTGGCTTTAATTCTTGCTGCTGGAAGTAATTCCATCTTCCTATAGGTCCTCATAGAATTTTGAATCTATTTTATGGCAGGTATCAAACTCCATGCTTCTATTTTCTGCATACATACTGCATCAGCTCTTAATGTACACATTTCCTATGGGAAGGCTGTTTATTCCTTACTTTGGTATCTCCTCCAGCCTCTTCATTCCAACTTATATACTGAAGATATTCAATCAATATTTCCTGAATAAATATATTAACCATGCTCATTCTTTATTATTATTATGCTGTTTGTAGGGCTTCCCTGGTGGCTCAGAGGTTAAAGCGTCTGCCTCCAATGTGGGAGACCCTGGTTCGATCCCTGGGTCAGGAAGATCCCCTGGAGAAGGAAATGGTAACCCACTCCAGTACTCTTGCCTGGAGAATCCCACAGATGGAGAAGCCTGGTAGGCTACAGTCCACGGGGTCGCAAAGAGTCGGACACGACTGAGCGACTTCACTTTCACTTCACTGTCTTGCCCTTTGTAGTAAGAAATAGGTGTATTCGTTGGCTAGGGCATCTGTAACATAGTACCACAAACTGGATAACTTACAGCAGAAATTTATTATTTCACGGTTCTGGAGACTAAGAAGTCTGAAATCAAGATGTCTGCAGAGCCATGCTCCCTCTGAGACTAATGAATAAAATACTTCCTTGCCTTTTCCTAGCTTTTGGTGGTGGCCAGCCATCCTGAGTTTTCCTTGGCGTGCAGTATTATCAGTCTAATCTCTGCCTCCACCTGTCACATGGGTTCTTGTGTGTGTGTGTATCTGTGTCCAAATGCCTCCCCACCTTTTTTACTGAGATATGATTGACATGTAGCATTGTATTAGTTTTAGGTGTATAACATAATGATTTGATATATGTGTGTGTGTGCTAAGTCGCTTCAATCGTGTCTGACTCTTTTTGATCCCATGGACTGTAGCCCACCAGGCTCTTCTCTCCATGGGATTCTCCAGGAAACAATACTAGAGTGAGTTGCCATGCCCTCCTCCAAGGGAACTTCCCAGTCCAGAGATCGAACCTGTGTCTCCCGCAGCTCCTGCGTTACTGGTAGATTCTTTACCACTGAGCTACCAGGGAAGTCCAAGAATACTGGAGTGGGTTGTTATTCCCTTCTCCAGGGAATCTTCCTGACCCAGGTATTGAATCTGGGTCTCCCACATTGTAGACAGATTCTTTACCATCTGTGCCACCAGAGAAGCCCCCTTGATTTATGTATACAGTTTGAAGTCATTATCACAATAAGTTTAGTTAACATCTATTACCCCACATAATTATAAAAATTCCTCCCTTATTATAAGGACACTAGTCATATGGTATTAGGACCCACCCTACTCCAGTATGACTTCAACTTAATTGTATATGCAATGATTCTATTTCCAAATAAAGTCACATTCACAGTTACTGGGGTTTAGAACTTCATCAAACCTTTCTCTGCTGCTGCTGCTAAGTCGCCTCACTCATGTCCTTTCTCTAGGGTACACAGTTCTGCCCACAAGACTAGGGAAATATGAATTCTTATATAACTAAATCCTGGTTCTCATCTAAGTCAGACTTGCTTAAATTACATCTATATGCTTTTATTTTAAATAATTTGCTGCCCAGCTAATCATGGAAAGCAAATGTGGAGAAAGCCCATGACCATTGCCCACGGGGCATTTCAAAATTCTTGTGGAGATGAACTAGGCTAATTTTTAAAGGGGTAAAAATGATGGAATATTTTAAAATAGAATACTGTACATTCTGGACAGATTTCATTGTAAGTGTGATTTCATGGTATCTATGTTATGTCTGACCTCAGCATGCTATGGCTTCCCTCTGCAGTCCTGGGGATGGTAAGAAGCAGGCTTGGAATAATCATAACAGCTCTCAAAATTTATTGAGTAACTCTGTTTGCCAGGCACTTGGCTAAGTGTTTAACGTGAATTATCCCATCTGATCTAATCCTTAGCTGTATGTGGGAGGAAATATTATCCTTATGCTTATGTATACATATATGCAGAATGCTTATGCTCATTCAATCGTGTCCGACTCTTTGCCTGCCAGGCTCCTCCATCCATGGGATTCTCCAGGCAAGAATACTGGAGTGGGTTTCCATGTCCTCCACCAGGGTATCTTCCCGACCCAGGAAACAAACCAGCGTCTCCTGAGTCTCCTGCGTTGGCAGGTGGATTCTTTACCACTGAGCCATCAGAGAAGCCCACGTATATGCAGATCTTCATATAAATCGCCTGCTTATCAGTAGCTTTTATTTTGCTTGTACGAAGGTCTTATTCACGGATAGTAACAGTCATTCCTGAATAGTGATGAGGTAAATATTGCAATCTTCATTCTCATCTTTGACTTTTTGAACAGGAAAAGACTGAAAAGCTAGTGCTGGAGGAAACTGCATATGAAGAAATCGAAAGGGATTTTCAGGAGGTCCTCAATGAACTTTCAGGGGACAGAAGTTTGGAGAAATTTAGGGTTGAATATGAGAAGCTTCATGCTGTCATGAAAAAGTCTTATGACAATGAAAAGCGTCTGATGGCCAAGTGCAGAGAGCTGAATGCGGAGATCGTGGTTAATTCCGCGAAGGTCGCCACTGCCCTGAAGCTCTCTCAGGATGATCAGACCACCATCGCATCCCTGAAGAAGGTCAGTCATCTTCTAGAAAAGGAACCATGGCGAGCTGCCATAAATGCATCCCATCTTCAAAACATCATCCTTTCATTATATTGGCAGCTCTGGGCTCTAGTAAAAGAGTTATTAAGTAAAAATTTACATAATTTATGTATTCATTAAGCCTAGGGAATAATGGAAATTTTGAAAATTTTATGAAAAATAATGAAAATTTTCATTTTCAAAGAAAATAATTTGCTTCAGTGAATCTCACTATGTAGAAAATAATGTAGAACCTTACTGACTTGGTTCTAGGAAATACTGGGTTAGCAAAAACATTTGGCCATAAGTAGGAGATCAGTCCTGGGTGTTCTTTGGAAGGATTGATGCTAAAGCTGAAACTCCAATACTTTGGCCACCTCATGCGAAGAGTTGACTCATTGGAAAAGACTCTGATGCTGGGAGGGATTGAGGGCAGGAGGAGAAGGGGATGACAGAGGATGAGATGGCTGGATGGCATCACTGACTCGATGGACATGAGTTTGGGTGAACTCTGGGAGTTGGTGATGGACAGGGAGGCCTGGAGTGCTGCAGTCCATGGGGTCGCAAAGAGTTGGACATGACTGAGCGACTGAACTGAACTGAACTGAAGTGCAATATTAGGAATCTCAGAATCTCTTGTTTGAAGAAAGATAAGTATTTAAATACCTTATGGTGATAGCTTATTAAAGATATTTTCATATCCCTATTTTTTCCAATATTTTGGGAGAGATTACCTTGAGAATTTCCAGATGGTAGTTTTTATGGTCTTTTCTCTTATCACCCTTTTGCTTCTGCAATGACTGTCCCAGTTTCTCATAATGGGAGAATAGGGATTCAGTCTGGAGGAGTGGTTATTGAGGAAGTATGGCTTTATTTTACACTTTATTTTTTCATCCTCAAGTATGTTACATTGTTTTGAAGGTGAAACACAAACGTTCCTTGTGGACTGTAGGATGATAAGAGGTTAAGATATTTTATAATCGAAACCCTAGAGCTGAAAAATAATCACAAAATGTTTAGATAATTCCCTTGATATCATACAGTTAAACATACCCCAATTTTTTCAGTGTCTTTCTCTCTCTATTGTTATTTTCTTCTAATCTTTGCAGGAGTACCAATATAAGAAGGCTTTAAATCATTTTATGATGAGAACTCCCTCCCACTTTTTACTGTAAATTAAAAAACTGAAAATTAAAGTCATGAATTGACTAAAATATAATTGGTGAAATTGCTTCAGACAAGAACCTCATATAATCATATTTTCATTTAAATATCTTTCTTTTGTTTTGCTGAAAATAGTACATATGGCTGCTACAGAAAAAAATATCCCATGAACTGACATTTTGTTTTGAATCACTAAATTATGTGCTGCAGTTACCCAAGAATCATCTCTTTCTAATGTAATGGGATGAATTTATTTAATTAAATACTTTCTTCCACTCATTTTATTCCTTGTCACATAAAAGTACAATATTTTCACCTTAAACATATAGATTCTTATTTGTGTAAAGGGGCTCACATTCCACTTGATGAAATTTTGCAAGAAAATTAAGTTGGAGGGCAAAACTCAAGTCTGTTGCAACATTTACTGTCCTTCATCCATGTACTCTAAAGCCTGTGATTCTCTTTTAAGTATTTCTGTTAGTGTACCACATTGCATTCAGAATAGTATTGCTTTTCCCCTATAAGCATTTGATGAGAAGGCTAAGCTTGGGTTTCTGGAAATGGGAATTATCAAGGCTATTGTGTACAATTAGGTGACAGTCAACGCCTTGTTTCCATGGATGGCCCTAAAGTTCACATTGCCATCCAGGAGCTCACTTAGGGCCTGAGGGCAAAACATATTTTTAATATGAAATTATGAAGAGCTTCACATTTAGGACTTGGGTCCAAGACCATTCCTTTTTTTCTTTTTTTCCTATAAAATATGTGGACTTGGAAAGCACATAAACTTTCATTTTAGATTTTGTGAACATATCTTAACATCTTTATTAGAAATAATCCCACTAATTCTAGCAACTCTTGCAGTATGTGAACCCTGTAACTACATTCACCTACACAAGAAGAAATACCCTTTGCCAGTTTCCATCTTTAAAACAGCTCTTCAGTATTGACTAACTCATGCCAAACAATGCAGTAAGTCAATATACATTTAATACATAGTGTATAAGGTATAATCTTCTGTCCCTATAAGTAACTTCTATATTATATTTGTTTTATTATTCTATTTATTCAATTTATGTTGCATATGGAACCTAGTTTGGTTTTTCTCACTGATATCCCATGGCTCATCTAGGAAATTGAAAAGGCCTGGAAGATGGTGGATTCAGCCTATGATAAAGAGCAGAAGGCAAAGGAGACGATTCTTGCCCTGAAGGAGGAAATAGTGAACCTAACCAAACTAGTCGAGCAAGGGTCTGGACTGTCCATGGACCAAGATAGCAAGTAGGTCATTTAACTTTTGCAGAGGCCTCCTTCTTCAACAGACAGCCTGGGGCTTGCTGGTTCTTTGTGCATGTAAGACACTCCCTTGTTGGGTTCCCAGAGATAGTTGCTTGTCTATTACTGTTTTTTTTTTTTTCTTTTTAATACTCCCTTTTTCCACACCCAAGAACTTCATTTTTTTTTCTTTTTTAAATAAAGGTATTCTTTTTTTAAAAACATTTATTTATTTATTTGTGTGCTCTGGGTCTTAGCTGCAACATGTGAACTCTTTAGCTGTGGCATGTGGGAACTGGCTTGCTGACCAGGGGTCAGACCTGGACTCCCTGCATTGGGAGTGCAGAGTCTTAGCCACTGGACCACCAGGGAAGTCCCCTGAGGACTAATCTGTGGTTATATCAAACTTCTGGCTCTCTAAAGTCAGTGATACAGTTTGAAAATGAGTAAAGATTTTAAGTTTATTTCTATGAAACTTGTATGGAATGGAAATGGCTGACTTTCTACTCAGATTCCCAGTGCCTCCCAAATGTCCTTGGACCCATGATTAGCCGTACCACCATCCTTCCTACTTCCTCAGGTTCTAGGCCAGAAAATAGTTTGCTCTTCATACCTGTTACCCCTCCATCCCTTAAAGTTTTGTCTTGTTGACTCAGTCTTCTAAGCATCACTTCATTCTTCCCCTCCTCCCCATCACCACTGGGTGCCCCATTCTCTGCAGGATTTGGCAGCAGACTCCTAACTGTTCTCTCTGCCTTCAAGGAGACATCTCCCCTCTTTACCATCTTCCATACTAGCCTTATGCTCCTCAAACATGTACTACTGCATGCTTCCATTGCCAACACGTTGCACCCTTGACAACTACCCATTTCCAAAGGATAAAGACCAAAGTCTTGAACATACAAAGCCCTTTGTAGATCTGCCCCAGTCAGCCTTGCTAGACTCACATCCAGCAGCATCATGCTTGCCCACGTCTCTATGCGTTTGGCCATACTGTTCTCAATGCCACGGATCTCTTTTCTTCCCTTCTCCACACAGTAAACAACTATTCATCCTTCAAGACCCATCTTAAGCACCATCTTAACTTTATCACCATCAGCTTCCCTATTTCAGCCTCGTCCCTAGCCCCAGACCTAATGACCAGGCAGAGGAGTCATTGTGTTCCCTGTTTTCCATAGGACCCAACAGGTCATGCTTGTGTGCTCAGCTGTGTCTGACTCTTTGTGACCCCATGGATTGTAGCTTGTCAGGCTCCTCTGTCCATGGGTTTATCTTGGCAAGAATACTAGAGTGGGCTGCCATTTCCTCCTCCAGGGGATCTTCCCGATCCAGGAATTGAACCCATGTCTCCTGTGGCTCCTGCATTGGCAGGCAGATTCTTTACCACCTGAGTCAGGTGGGAACCCTGTCATGGGACCCAATGTTTCCCTCAAAGATGGCACTTATCATGTTGTACTTAAATGATTTGCATTTCTCTGCCCATTAAGCTATAAACTCCTTGAAGGGAGAAAGCTATCTTGATCTTTCCTCTATGAACCTAGCACTCTGCAGGGCATGCAAAACCTTAATGAACCAGGAATGAGCATGCACTTCCTTAGGCATCCTTGGCAATGTTTACCTGCTGTTTAGGTTTCCTATGCTTTCTAGATACATTTATCCAATGGTGATAGATAGTTCTAAATGCAGGAGGGAATAGGAAAAATAAACAGAAGATGTGGTGTTCATAATGACTCCGTTTTCTTGTTAAAGAAGTCACATACAATCAGAGTAGCTATTGAAGAGCAACATGAGGGAGCTGATTTCGTTAGGAGGAGTTTTAACGAAAATTAGAACATGATGAGTAGGAGAGCTGATGAAGGAACCCGGCTTGCATTTTATCTTCCACAGTGTACTTAGATGTAGCGGTCTATCTTTGCAGTAACCTTAGAATTCCAGGTCGTCTTTTTGGAGAAGAGTTTGCGATTTTGAGGGTTCCTTATTAAACAATCATAGCAAAGGATAGTCAGTATGTATTACCCAGTCACTGTGCTTCCAATAGTCATTTGATGACTGTCAGCTACAAGCATCTTAAATGCAAGTTCTCTGGTTCCTTAGCTCTAAAGTAGCTGCCTTGCTAAGTCACTTCGGTCGTGTCCAACTCTGTGCAACCCCATAGACGGCAGCCCAACAGGCTCCTCTTCCTGGGATTCTCCAGGCAAGAACACTGGAGTGGGTTGCCATTTCCTTCTCCAGTGCATGAAAGTGAAAAGTGAAAGTGAAGTCACTCAGTCGAGTCCGACCCTCAGCGGCCCCATGGACTGCAGCCTACCAGGCTCCTCCATCCATGGGATTTTCCAGGCAAGAGTACTGGAGTGGGGTACCATTGCCTTCTCCGAGTAGCTGCCTTGTTCTAGATGAATTCTGCGGTAGTGGTCTTATCAGACAGTTTTTCTACTTTCAAAATGCTAATTCTGAAGAACAGCATGCCAAACCATATGCAATTGTTTTTGAAATGCTGAGGTAACTGGTTTACAATTTATATCAATAAACATTACTGCATACCCTCCAAAAAGGCTTCCCAGGTGGTAAAGAACCTGCCTGCCAGTGCAGGAGACATAAGAGATGCTGGTTCAATCTCTAAGTCGGGAAGATCCCCTGGAGGAGGGCATGGCAGGCCACTCCAGTATTCTTACCTGGAGAATCCCATGGACAGAGGAGCCTGGCGGGCTGCAGTCCATAGCGTTGCACAGTCAGACACAACTCAAGTGACCTAGCAGGCATGCGTGCACACTCCCAAAACTGGCATCACTAATCATTTTCCAAATTTTGTTCTTGGGAACATTTTATGTGGTATGTCCCTTTGGGAGAGTGAATGAATGAATGAATAAAAAACTGACAATGTGTATTGTTTGCTTAGGCTTTTGCTTCATTTTAGACTTTATAGCTGTGGTTATAGCTCTCCAGTGAATATATTAAGCAAATAATTTCCTAAATTGACATCTCCTTAGGGTTAATTACAAGAGCTAACAATAGCTCTTGTTAACTATAGTTTTATTGTAACAAATTCAAATACAACAGGAATATGGGAAGTCAGAGGTAAAAATCAGCCTGTCAACTCTTCCACTTTAAAATTCATTCCTCAGAGATAACTGGTTATCAGTTTGGTGCCTAATCTTGATATAAAAATGCCTATAGCACACACACATGGACTGTAATTGCTTAAAAACAAGAAAAGGGATCATATTATGCGTATTATTACTGGAACGTCTTCTTTTTCCAGTTAACAACTCACAAATAGCTCCCGTGTCAGAGACAAAGATCTCTCTTTCACACTTGAATAGTGTTGATCCTTGACCGAAAGTGTTTCCTCTGAAAATGAGTTCAGAGGATGATAAACAGGATCTCTGAGCAGATGGCTGTGGCTGCTAAGTCTGACTCTCGTGTTCTTCTTTCGTAGTATCCGGGATTTGCTGAAATTCAAAGAAGAAGTGACAAAGGAGCGAGACCAGCTGTTGTCAGAAGTGGTGAAACTGCGAGAGTGCTTAGCTCAGACCATTGAACAGCAGCAAGAAATGGAGCGGTCCAGGGAAGAGGCAGAGCAGGCCATCATCCAGGTCTGCTCTGAACACGGAGAGAAAGATGGAGAAACATCACCTCCCAGAAGGAGCTTTTGTCCTTCTCCAGTCTCCCTTCCCGTCTTGTTCCTCTCTCTGATTTACCCCCCTGTTCCCCAGATGAAGCATCCATGGTTCTGCTTGTTTCTCTGGTTGGTTTTTGCAAGAGCGGTTTTACTTGAGTCATTCTTCTCAATAGCCTTTGCCTGAGAAGTCGCCAAGACAGGGCACTGCTTACGTTTCTGGCCCAAGAAGGCGTCCCCTGTGACAGCCAGGATGCCCTGCCTCTGGGGATGGTGGAAGCAGTTCCCCTGGGCTTTCTCCTTTGTGAGGAAGCCATCTATGAATCCTTCCATACACTTTGCTGTAAAGCCAGGGGTCGAATAGATAGTACACAAATGCAAACTTCAGGAGAATAACAGGAGACTCCTTCGAGCCTGAGATAAAAGAATGACTTTTCACAGAACCTGGCGATCATGATAAAACTATACGGTACTGTGTTTAGCAATATCCAGGACTCATGGAAAACACATTTGCATATTTAGGGTAGCTGGCTACATTTTACTTTGTTTCTATCGATGGAAAGTTGGATGAATTCTTTCCATGTTTGACCTCCCTAGAACTCTGGGCTTCCATATTTAACTGGACTTCATACCTTTCTTTGTAGATTTGTTCCCACCATCAGGGTATACATTTGGTGCCGAGGCTCCGAAAAACAATACAGAATATTCTTGAAAAGTTTGAACAGTGGGGTTCAAAGATGACTCTCCTACAGGAGAAATACTACTAAAATATCACTGCCCTGAAAATATCCGAGAGAGGGAGAAGCTCAGCTTGTTGACACTCGTCCTAGAGAGGGGCTCATCTCTTCCCCGCCTGTCCTTTCTATGCCCGTAGTTCCAACAAGAAATCCAGCAACGTCAGAATGAAGCTTCACGGGAGACCCGGAAGAAAGAAAAACTAGAGAAGGAGCTCAGGCAGATTCAGATGGACATGGACAGCAGGCAGACGGAAATCAGGGCGCTGCAGCAGTATGTGCAGAAGAGCAAGGAGGAGCTTCAGAGGCTGGAGCAGCAGCTGAAAGAGCAGAAGGTGGGTTGGGCAGGGCTGCGCCGTGGGGTCTGGCCAAAGGTGATTCTTGAATTTCCTCTGGAAAGCAGCAAATCCCTTCACTATGGATGTTGATGGATGTTGGTAACACAGCATGTAGCGCTGTGTTTGGTCTTCGAATGACTCTGATGGTAGAGATGTCCTCCCCTGTCCTATGCCCTCTCCTCCCCCCCCCTCCCCCCCATACTCCAACAGGTTAATCTCTTTTTACCATTTTACTGATGTATAACATAACACATAGAAAAGTGTATAAGTCACAGCTGTACAGCTTGATAAATTTTCTGCCCTTGAACACATCTTGGTCACCTGTATCCAGCCTGGGAGAAACAGCACTGCAAGAGCCTCCTCGTTTTGCGCCACCCCCCCCCCCCCAACAAAGGTCAGCTCTCTTCCGAGTTCTGAGCAGACATTAGTGTTGCCTGCTTCTGTACTTTACGGAAAGGAAATCATACAGAAAGTACTCTTTTGGTGTCTAATGTCTTTCTCCTCATATTGTGTTTGTGAGATTCATTTATGTTATTGTCACAGTTATAGAACCACACTGTCTAATGTGGTAGCTAACCACATATGGCTATTTACATGTAAATTATTTAAAATCAAATCAAATAAAAAATTCGGTTCCTCAGTCGCAGCATTTCAAGTGCTCACAGCCACATGGGACTAGTAGATACGCAGAACAGAGAACATTTAGTTCATTGCAGAAAGTTCTACTGGACAGAGCATTCCAGCCTGTAAATATAACATGATTTATTTTTAACATGCTTATTTTTAAGTTTCAAGTCTGGAAAACCACACACAGTCTTTATGCGTTCTAAATATGATAGTTTTCTAATATTTCCTCTCTAGTAACAGTTTAAGGTAACACAAATACTAATCTGTCTTTTATAATTTCTTAAAGAACCAATTCATGTAATTAAAAAAAGTCATTTCTTCAAAGTATGTCCTTTTCAGAAGTTTCCAAACTATTTTTCAAGCCATCCAGCATTTTTCTACTTAAAAAATTAGATATTAGAGCACATTCATTTGTCAGTTGCTTTATTAATTTTATGTAAAGCCGGAAATCAAGTAGATAATATATGATGTGCAATATACATGAGAAAAATATGAGGCTTTCTTTGAGCATGAAAACCTTTCTTTGAGAGATTTTTGGTCATCATAAAACAATAGTCAGGACCCATGGAAAAGCTTATTTAGTCCTTATTGATGGGAAGTTGGATGGATTCTTTCTGTGTTTAACTTTTGCTTGAATGGAAGTTATTGGAATAAGTGTTTTCTAAACTATCTTCTCCCCCTTTCCCCCCCTTTAACCTTTTTGATATCCCTTCATCTCCCCAGTATTTTCCCAATAGAAATGACCTCCCAAAATATGTGTGTTTATAAATATGTATTTATGAAACCATATCTTCTTAGGATAGTCAAAGTAAGGAAGAGGAAAATCAAACTGACTCTGAAGTCAGGCAGTTATAAATCATTCCACTACTGTTCTACAGTTTTGACTTAAGTTGGATTAAGGAGAATTGTCTCTTGTGTTGGTGTTTAGTGAAAGGTTCTGTTCACGAAAGTATAGGCATGTTAATTCAGGATTTGCTTCTGAAGATGTAGCTTCTGAGCCCCATAGCCGATAAAGCCTGCTTGAATCTCTAGCTCATTTGCAATGATTATAGCGATTGTTGCGTATGCGAAGCCTGCCAAATGGCAAACAGGCATTAAAATATTTATCCACCACCTGTGAACAAGGCTTCCCAAGGCTCCCAGAAAAAAAAGTTATGCTCTCTGTGTTATTCATTAGAAGGCATCATTTCCCTCAGCCATTTAACAGTCATCATATTTGAGTGCATTTGTGCTTTCACTGGGGAGCGAGAACCATTTCTGCAAAGATGAAAAAATGGGTGGTTGCCTTGCCTGGTCCCAGGAAGTCTGCCTGGCCTCCTGTGTGGGTATGCAGCCCCTGTAAAAGCATTAACCAGCTTGTTCTGCATCTTTCAGATACTCAACGAGAGAGCCGCAAAGGAGCTGGAGCAGTTTCAGATGAGAAATGCTAAACTTCAGCAAGAGAACGAACAGCACAGTTTGGTTTGTGAGCAGCTATCCCAAGAAAACCAGCAGAAGGCGTTGGAGCTCAAAGTAAACATGGAGTGACATATCTGTTCCTTTGGCGTGCCCTTTTTCATTCCCTAGTAGTGTAAATGCAGGTTGATCCGTGCTGTTGGGAGCCCTTGGTTGCATAACCTGCATTAGCCTTGGCCCATCAGAGGCAGGTGCAAACCTACAGTGATTGCTTGATGCCCAGAAGCAGTTTAATATAATAGCGTCCATTCTTATAACATTGCAAAGCTGATTCTTGGTCATATGATTATGCAGATATTTTCCAAAGCGAGCTCAGATGTTCATCTCTGTAGTTCAGCCTTGCAAGTAACCAGCAGCCCAGAGCTAGAAACCATTTACACATGTGAGTGACAAAGAAGTCAGATTATATTTCACTGCTTGTATGGAAGGGGAGGGGTGGGGGATGGACTGGTACTGTTTGGTGTCTACTCTTAGGACTGCAGAATCATGATTTTCACTTCTGTCCAGTGTAAATTTCAAGAATGGTCTCCCTTCACTGAAGAGTGCTTGCAAATTAAGTTTGGATAACCGTTTTATACTTGGATATATATTGTCTGCCTACATGCTTAGCAGAGTGGCTTTATGTTTATCAGCAGTTCTGAAAAATCCATAAACCTTATTCTAGTATTGTTAGAATACTGGGCAATGACTAATCACAAAAATACATTGATTCGAGTAGTAAATCTTAACAGTTTTTGTGTCACAGCCCCTTTTGGGAATCTGATAAAAGCACGTGTGTGCATGCATACACACATACATACATACACACACTTACTAATATTTGTGCATCTTATATATTATTTTGCATGCAGTCTTAGAAATTTTTCTGAAGTATCACTAGGAGGCCTAGATGAATAACTAGTGAATTGGAACATTTTTTTTTTTAATTGACAGGGATCTTAGATGAACTAATTTGGACCCCACAGGATCTGAGGCTGAGGAACATTTAAGCAGTCCAGAAAGGCTTGACTCACTGTTCTTTATGAGAATGCTCCACGTTAAAGCAGAAATGAAATGACTACTGAAGGCAAAATAATGTATTAGCCCCTAAGGTGAAATTAAAAATACTTAAGTCAATAATTCTCTCCTTTGGTAATGTGCATGAGGCACCTTGAAAAATGGAGTATTTTGTTATCAGATCCTAAACCTCTGGGATTCTGTTTCTAGCAGTGCTCTGAGCATAACATGCCCAGCTAAGTTCAGTCTCTTCATTATCAAAACTGAGGATAATTGCCACTCTTTATTTGCAGAAAATCAACTAGTTTCTAAGAATGGCAAATTTTTAAAAAAATTCATAAAACTTGAAGTCCAGAGACAAAAATCTGGTGCTTTACTTTGCTAGAATTGTCATTTTGATACCTTTTGATATCATGTACACTTGCTCATGAATGCCACCCTGTCCTGTCCATACGGACAGTCATAGACTAACGTACTCTGCAGAAGTAGCTATTTTTCTGGAATTATCTTGGTTTTTTATGATCCAACAGATGTTGACAATTTGATCTCTGGTTCCTCTGCCTTTTCTAAATCCAGCTTGTACATTTGGAAGTTCTCAATTCACATACTGTTGAAGCCTAGTTTGAAGGATTTTGAGCATTACTTTACTAGCATGTGAAATGAGTACAATTGTGCGGTAGTTTGAGCATTCTTTGACATTGCCTTTCTTTGGGATTGGAATGAAAACTGACCTTTTCCAGTCCTGTGGCCACTGCTGAGTTTTCCAAATTTGCTGGCATATTGAGTGTAGTACTTTCACAGCATCATCTTTTAGGATTTGAAATAGCTCAACTGGAATTCCATTGTCTCCACTAGCTTTGTTCGTAGTGAGGCTTCCTAAGGCCCACTTGACTTCATACTCTAGGCTGTCTGGTTCTAGGTGAGTGATCATACCATCGTGATTATCTGGGTTGTGAAGATGTTTTTTGTGTAGTTCTTCTGTGTATTCTTGCCACCTCTTCTTAATATCTTCTGCTTCTGTTAGGTCCATACCCTATGTGCTTTATTGTGTCCATCTTTGCATGAAATATTTCCTTGGTATCTCTAATTTTCTTGAAGAGATCTCTAGTCTTTCCCATTCTATCATTTTCCTCTATTTCTTTGAAATTGTTTACTTAAAAAGACTTTCTTATCCTCTTTACTGTTCTTTGGAATTCTGTATTCAGGGTGTATCTTTCCTTTTCTCCTTTGTCTTTCATTTCTCTTCTTTTCACAGCTATTTGTAAGGCCCCCTCAGACAACCATTTTGCCTTTTTGCATTGCTTTTTCTTGGGGATGGTGTTGATCTCCGCCTCCTGTGCTGTGTTACAAACCTCTGTCCATAGTTCTACAGGCACTCTGTCTATCAGGTCTAATTCCTTGAATCTATTTCTCACTTCCACTGTACAATCATAAGGGATTTGATTTAGATCATACCCGAATGGCCTAGTGGTTTTCCCTACTTTCTTTAATTTAAGTCTGAATTTTGTAGTAAGGAGTTCATGAGCTGAGCCACAGTCAGCTCCTGGTTTTGTTTTTGCTGACTGTATAGAGCTTCTCCATCTTTGGCTACAAAGAATATAATCGGTCTGATTTTGGTATTTACCATCTGGTGATGTCCATGTGTAGAGTTGTCTTGGGTTGTTGGAAGAGAGTGTTTGCTATGACCAGTGCATTCTCTTGGCAAAACTGTTAGCCTTTGGCCTGCTTCATTCTGTACTCCAAGGCCAAATTTGCCTGTTACTCCAGGTATCTCTTGACTTCCTACTTTTGCATTCCAGTACCCTATGATGAAGAGGACATCTTGGTGTTAGTTCTAGAAGGTCTTGTAGGTCTTCATATAATTGTTCAACTTCAGCTTCTTTGGCATTAGTGGTTAGGGCATAGGCTTGGATTCCTGTGATGTTGAATGGTTGCTTTGGAAAGGAACCGAGATCGTCCTGTTGTTTTTGAGACTGCACTCAAGTACTGCATTTTGGACTCTTTTGTTGACTATGAGGGCTACTCCATTTCTTCTAAGGGATTTTTGCCTACAGTAGTAGATATAATGATCATCTGAATCGAATTGCCAAAATTCTTTGGATCATAGAAAAAGCACAAGAATTCCAGAAAAACATCTACTTCTGTTTCATTGATTATGCTAAAGCCTTTGACTATATGGATCACAACAAACTGTGGAAAATTCTTAAAGACATCTGCTTCCTGAGAAACCTGTATGCAGGTCAAGAAACAACAGTTAGAACCAGACATGGAACAATGGACTGATTCCAATTGGAAAAGGATTACATTAAGGCTGTATATTGTCACCCTGCTTATTTAACTTATATGCAGAGTACATCATACAAAATGCCAGGCTGAATGAAGCACAAGCTGGAATCAAGATTGCCGGGAGAAATATCAATAACCTCAGATATGCAGATGACACCACCCTTATGGCAGAAAGTGAAGATGAACTAAAGAGCCTCTTGATGAAGGTTAAAGAGGAGAGTGAAAAAGCTGGCTTAAAACTCAACATTCGAAAAATGAAGATCATGGCATCTGGTCCCATCACTTCATGGCAATAGATGGGGGAACGATGGAAACAGTGACAGACTATTTTCTTGGGCTCCAAAATCACTGCAGATGGTGACTGCAGCCATGAAATTAAAAGACGCTTGCTCCTTGGAAGAAAAGCTATGATAGACCTAGACAGTGTATTAAAAAGCAGAGACATTACTTTGCTAACAAAGGTCCATCTAGTCAAAGCTATGGTTTTTCCAGCAGTCAGGTAAGGATGTGAGAGCTGGACAATAAAAAAGGCTGAATGCTGAAGAATTCATGCTTTCAGAGTGTGATGGTGAAGAGTCCTTTGGAGATCAAGGAGATCAAACCAGTCAATCTTAAAGAAAATCAACCCTGAATACTCATTGGAAGGACTGATACTGAAGCTGAAGCTCCAATACTTCGCCAAGTATTCACCTGATGCGAAGAGCTGACTCATTGGAAAATACCCTGATGCTGGGAAAGATGGAAGGCTAGAGAAGGGGACGACAGAGGTTGAGATGGTTGGATGGCATCACTGACTCAATGGGCATGAGTTTGAGCAAACCCTGGGAAATAGTGAAGGATAGGGAAGCCTGGCATGCTGCAGTCCATGAGGCTGCAAAGTGTCAGACATGACTGAGCTACTGAACAGCAAGACTAATGTACTCAAGGAAGGGGACAGTGACTTTTCTATTGTATGTAGTTGTTCCACAGTGGCAATGTGGATCCAAAAGACTCAATATTTTACAGCATGTTAATAACCTACAAGAGAGATCACTTTGTGAGTCTGAAAGCTGGTAATCAATACAATATTTGTACACAAATTTCACACCTTTATGATACATACAGCTCGGCATTCTTATATTATTTGATTCAACGATTCAATGGTATCTTGAGACATCAGGTGTTTTTTTCATTGTTTTTAGCTCATTTAACCATATATTTTATTCAGAGACTAGAGTTTTTCAATTTCTCTCAAAAACTACACAGTGTGTGTTTTGATTTAATCCCACAGAATAATTCTGCACTGACCTAGAAAGAATGTTCTTCTATTGATTCTGAGTTTACCATCATCCAGTCACCGGTCCTTTACTGACCAAGTATCCCTGGTAATCCTCTCTCACTAATTACAGGCCAAAGAGGAAGAAGTCCATCAGATGCGCCTTGACATTGGGAAGCTCAACAAAATCAGAGAACAAATCCATAAGAAATTGCACCAGATTGAAGATCAAAAGGGAGAGGTGGAACAGCACAAGGAAACCCTGAAAAATCAGATCTTGGGACTAGAGAGAGGTAAACCAAGAATCATTTTGTGTTTTGTTTTTATTAGATTATAAGCAATTTCATTGGTGACTTATGTCTTTTGACAACTCCACTCGTATAAGCACAAACCATGCGGAATGAATTCAGTGAAGCAACATTGAAACTAGCAATTAAATAATATGGAGGAGACATCATTTTGTATACCTTGAACTTTCTTACCTTAAAAAACTCTTCAACGGATTATATTGAGCCCAAAGTATTGCTCAGTATTTGTCAATGAAGTAAGTAACAGCAGGAGACATGAGACACTGTTTTGCTCCCTGGGTTGGGAAGATCCCCTGCATGAGCAAATGGCAACACACTTCAGTGTTCTTCCCTGGAGAATCCCGTGGACAGAGGAGCCTGGCCGGCTATGGTCCATAGGGTCACAAAGAGTCAGACACTACTGAAGTGACTTAGCACACACGTATACTCTTAAGTCTGGGTTCTACATGATCTTTCCTTAAGTTTTCTTTTTCACAGAGGATGCAGGAGAAATGAAACTTGAATATTCCCCATGAGCAGTATATGAGACAATAGTGTACCCGGAATCAGCAAGACAAAAATAAATGGCTTCCAACTCCTTTCCTCTTACCATATGGCAAATCCCTATTCTACCCAACTATCACTGTGACCTGTGGAGGGAAAATTTAAGTGCCACAGGAGGCCAGGTAGTATAGAAATGTCGTTAAGGATACAGACTCTGAAGATGTGCCTCGGTTCAGATCCCACCTCCTTCTCATTTAGCTTTTGGGGATAAAATGGCTAATATCGAAAGGACAGTGCCTGGCATGTAGTAAGTGCTTACTAAATGTCATCTATTATTATCCAGATATATTACTGCTTATAAAAGTAATGAGAGAATGCTATCCCCTCCTGAAGAAGAACATAATTAAAAATATGGCGTATACTAGTTAAATATGGTGTGGTAGAAACAGCTCAGAGACTTGGAGACAGAGGGATCGGGATTTGACTTCCGACTGCACCAGAAAATGTGAGGCAGGAACACCTCACTGAACTCAGCTGTAACTCACTGACTGAGATGACATACCCAGAAGCATAAACATGTACATTGCCTCCCTAAAAGTTAAGTAAAATCTAGATCTCTAGATAAGATTATTAGAAATATTTGTCACTAAAGTCTTTGAGAAGTGCCAATACATTTCCTTCTAAGACATCAGAAACAATCTTTTACTGAGGCACAGTTGCAGTTGATATTGGTCATTTCTCCATTTATGTACTCGTTCAATAACCTGAGTCCAGACTGTGAGGAGGCATTATGTTAGGCATTGGGTGCCTGGAGGTTCCTGCCCTCAGGATGCTTACAGTGTAGCATGAGTTTATAATCTAGTATCTTCAATGACAGATACACACACACAAAGGTAGAACTGGTAGAGCACATTTTGTAATTGGCTTGGTGAATTTCAAAAGCATTCCCATATTAAAACTTCCGTATTTTTGCAGACAATAGTTTTTAGCTGCCTGCAGAAAAAATTTCCCCATTAAGTATTGACCGCAGTTCTTCATTCTTAAATCATGTTTAAAGAAGTCATCGTGCTCTCTCTTCTGGTTATTTTGTGGATCTCGTTAGCATCATTATTTCTTCTTAGGGAGCACTTCCTTTTGATGTGTCCTATCAGACAGGGATATTGCACATAATGGTTAGGAGCACGAGGCCCCCATATGTTATGATTTCCTGCCACAAAATCCAAGAAGCGAACTGAAAAATTGCCAGAACTAACAGGAGTTCAACAGGGTGGCAGGTTATAAAAGAAATATATAGATATCAATGGCTTTCTTTCCTACAAAGAATCAGTTACAGTGTATGATAGAAGACCCCCCTTTCACAATAGCAACTAAAGTAATAAAATATCTATGAATAAAGTTACCAAAATATCTGTAAGGCCTATATATATAAAACACTACAGAATTCTTTTGAGGGGTATAAAAAGGAAGACTTGAAAAATGGACCAATACACCAAGTTCCTGGATGAGAAAACTCAATATGGTATAGATATAAATCTGTCCAAATTAATCTGCACATTTAATATCTCCAATAAAAATTTCAGAGAGTTATGTTGCTTGGGACTTGAAAACTGATTCTAGGGTTCCTCCAGAAGAATAAACAGGTGACAATAGCCATAAAATTCTGGAAAAGAAGAGTGAGAAGGGAGCATTAGCCTTTACCAGGTGTTTAAATGTATTATAAAGCTTTAGTAATCAAATAGTTTAGTGAAAATGTGTGAATAAACAGATCAATGGAAAGGATTGGAAAGGCTACAAAAAGACCCGTGATTATCATCTCAGATAAAGGTGTTGTTTCATACCAGTGTGCAATATGGATTATTAAGAAAATGACAGTAAGATAATAAACTACTTTTTTGGAAAAAAAGTTAAGGTCAAATGTAGGAACAGTAAAGCCAAGATGGAGAGATTTAATGAAATTAAATGTTAATAACCTACAGGAGAGATCACTTTGTGAGTCTGAAAGTTGGTAATCAATACAACATTTGTACACAAATTTCACACATTTATGATGCATACAGCTCGGCATTCTTATATTATTTGATTCAACCGTTCAATGGTATCTTGAGACATCAGGTGTCTTTTTCATTGTTTTTAGCTCATTTAACCATATATTTTATTCAGAGACTAGAATTTTTCAATTTCTCTCAAAAACTACACAGTGTTGTTGTTTTTTGTTGTTGTTGTTTTTTAGCGACAAAAGACTCTATTGCTGTTTAGTTGCTAAGTTGTGCCGGACTCTTTTGTGACTCCATGGACTGTAGCCTGCAAGGCTCCTCTGTCCATGGGATTTCTCAGGCAAGAATACTGGAGTGGGTTGCCATTTCCTTCTCCAAGGGATCCTCTCGACCCAGGGATTGAACCTGTGTCTCCTGCATTGGTGGTAGATTCTTTACCACTGAGCCACCAGAGAAGCCCCCAAAGACTCTGTATAAGAAGACAAATTGACTAAAACATTGCCAAAGAGTTAGTATCGTCATTATTAATATATATATAAGGTGCTCTTTCGAATTCACTAAAAGGTAAATAATTCATGAGAAAAATGGGCAGAGAGTTAGTGTGGACAATTTGAAAACCAGAAAACAAATAATTGATTGTGAAACATGAGAAAGTAGTTGACCTCACTACCAATCAAAGATATGTGAATTAAATATAAACATACTGGTTTAGGAAAAGCTATCAGGTTGTCAAAGATCAAGGAGAATGGTAATAACTGTTCTAGTTTGGGTATGGATTTAAACTGCTATTAATTTTTGGAGAGAAATTTGGCAGCTGGAGAAAAAGGTCTTTAAAAAGAAAATCACTTTTGGTTCAAGGACTTCCTCTCCTAGATGACCAAATGAGCAGGAACTTTCATAAGATTATTGCTTGTAATTGCACAACAAAAAAATAAAAAGAAGCAATTTAAGTGTTAAGATGAGGATTGGCTTAATAAATTAAACATTTTTATACAGTGAAATATGAAGTCTTTAAATGTTCTGCTGTAGATACACATTTATATTATAGAGAGGTATTTATTTATACTGGTTAGTTATAAAAGCAAGTTACAAGACTATATGTGTGTTATGGCTCCATCTTGGTGTATGTGGTATATAAATATATTTATATACACATATGTATTTGCATAGGAAAATGTCAGGAAAGAGGCACATCAAAATCTTAAGTAGATTCTGATTTTTTAAAATAAATTTGTTTATTTTAATTGAAGGATAATTGCTTTACAGTATTGTGTTGTGTTGGTTTCTGCCAAATATTAACATGAATCAGCCACAGGTATACATATGTCCTCTCCTAGATTCTGATTTTTTAAAAAAATTTTCCCTTTAGTTTTTGGAATTGTTTATTTTCCAGTTTCTTCCTGTGTTTCTAATTAGTTGTATAATAAAAAATATTTCAGGAGAGCAAGGACTTTGGGGGCTTTCTTAGCATCAGAGTGGTAAAGAATCTGCCTGCCAGTGAAGGAGACATGGGTTTGATCCCTGGGTCAGGAAGATCCCCTGGAGAAGGAAGTGACAACCTACTCCAGTATTCTTGCCTGGGAAATCCTATGTCTGGAGGAGTCATGTAGCCCTCCAGGCTACAGTCCATGGGGTCACAAAAGAGTCGGACACAACTTAGGGACTAAATAACTAGGACTTTTTGGAGTCAGAAAGACCAAACTCCCAACCCTAGCCCTGTCACCTCCTGGCTGCAGACCCTTGGTGTATGGGTCTCTAAGCCTCAGTTTCCATCTCTTTAGTGGGATGGGAAGACTTACCTCACTGAGTTATAATGAAGATCATGTACCACTCAACAGAAAGCAGTTTTATAGCTACAGATAAATATATAAAGCAGTTTTCATGTCACTGTGGCAGATTCTTTCTTGGCAGGCTCTCTTTATATTTATTATTGTTTTTCTCTCTGGTGATTTAGAGGTGGAGGCCTCAAAGAAACAAGCAGAACTTGATAAGAAAGCAATGGATGAGCTTCTGAGAGAAAGGGACATATTGAATAAGGTGCGTTTGTTACAGTAACACTGGTGAATAAATGTCTTTCTTTAGTGCTGTAATATCTGCCTATAACCGGTTGCAGGGGAAAGAAAACTCTGAGCCAAACAAAAGTAGATTAGAACTAATAATAGTGCTCAATTGTCCTTTATGCAGCTATGCACATCCATGTTCACTGGCTGTGAATTGAAACCACAGTATCACCTGTGAGCACAAAGGCACTTTGAAGAATTATCATATAAACTAGCAGGGGATTTCAGAGAGTCTTGTGGTTTCTGTTCCTATTGCTGGTGTCTTATTTGGCACCTAAGCAGTTGATCAAGATTTCTGATTTTAATATCTATAATTTGCAATTTTGTGCCAATCCAGAAAATACAAGTGAGTTCTAATAAACTTTAACTTTTAGGTGTTTCAAGGATGGCCGGTTGGCCATACCAAGAGTCTCTAACCTTTCCTCCATCTTTTCCCGAGTGCTGGAGGCCTTGGTTTCTGCTTCTGGTGCTTATTCCTCCTAGTCTTTGAGCCCAGTATGGTCCAAAGCTGAGGGAGAGGCTGTGGGGAGCTTGAGGCTTACAGACCCTGCCCCCATGCCCCTTTCCTCTCCCAGCCCCTTCCAGAGGATTACCTCCATTGACAGTCACTCTGAGGAGATTAACTACATTCATAGGTCTAGGGTACGTGTTCCTGCTCAAGAATTCCCTCCAGGGAGAATGAAGCATGAAGCGATGTGCCAGGTGTAGAGTGCGGAGGCTGCTTCCACAGCAGACAGCTTGCTGGCTTTTGGTCAATAGAGCTTCATCTTATCAAAGAAGATACAGCCTATATTCATTCATTTCAATTTTTTATTACTTTAATATTTATTATTTTAATTTTTCTTTAGGTTTCCCAGAAATGAATAATTGTTAACGAAGTAGATTATCCTGTAGTTTAGAGCAGACTAGGGAATCTCAGAAAAGAGTAGAATATTAAGTATCTTTACATTCTGATCACTCCTTCAGAAAGTCATTAATTTTTTTTTTGCATAATCCTAGAACTGTGCCTTTATTCCATAAATTTATAAATAACATAAATATATAAATAATATAATATAAATGATAATATAAATACTATTGTTGGAGTTAGATTAAAAAAATTTTTTTTGTAACATATACAACATTTAATCCATTTATATTTTGTATGTTCTGGTAAACCACCTTTGGATTTTCTGCCACAATAGGACACCTAACACTTTAATTTTACACTTATTTGTTTAATTTGACTACATCAGCTTGGTCTTGAGGGCAGGTACTTTTTTTTTTTTTATATGCTGTTTACTCTGAATCCCAATATAGATATGAACTCAGAAGTACAAATTAAAATCATATGAAACTTCAGCACTTCATGCACCACCACTACTTCCAAATGTTTGCATCCTTTCCAAACTATCACCATTGAAAATTCAAATTTTTTTCAACAAGGCAGGTACTTTTTAAACTTTTTTTGTCTTTCCCAGCCATTGCATCCTTAGTGCCTGACAGTGCGCCTGCTCCTCTGCAGGTGTGCAGTCAACCTTTACTGATAATACATCCTTTCCTCACTGACTTGGAATGCCACCTTCATTCAATGAATGAGTGACATAGTTTTGACAGACAGCAATGTTCATATATTTGGTTCTCTCAGTGTCGTGTTGAAGGGACTTTATCTTTCATAGAGCAAATGTTTAATTCAGTACTTGAAAGTAAAGTTGACCTTTTCCATTTTTCTACGTCATCATCCGACCAAGGTTTCATGTTCTTTTTTTTTTTTTTTAAACCAATTTATATTCCAGTGGTTTTCAGTCCTGACTGCAGGTCTGTATTGGTTAGAGATTTGGGAAGGGATTACGAAGTGCCTCGTGGAACCCAGGGGGCTTTCCAGGTGGCTCAGTGGTAAGGAACCCGCCTGCCAGTGTAGAAGAAGATGTGGGTTTTATCCCTGGGTTGGGATGATCTCCTGGAGAAGGAAATGGCAACCCTCTCCAGTATTCTTGCCTGGAACATCCCGTGGATAGAGGAACCTGGCAGGCGACAGTCCATGAGTTCACAGAGTCAGACACGACTTAGCAACTAAGCAGCAACACAGAACCTAAGGATACAGCTGGGCCTCAGGAACGATGAAAACCTGGCCTTTCACTCTTGGGATGCACAGAAAGCCCCTCCCTCCACCACTAGACTTCTAGCTGAGTCATGGCTTCATTTCTGTCTTCCAGTGAAATCATCTCTCTCTCTCTGTTTCCCTGTCCAAATGGCAGAAAAAAGCTATTGCCAATAAACAGCTCCTGAGTTTACATCTTCTACTGAGATACAAAAATCTAGAGGTTCTATTTCGGAAGTCTCTGGGTCCATTCAGCTGTGGCTATAGAAGCAGACATGCTGTGATCCATCATGAGCATGGCTGCAGAGTTGCACTGTATTAATTCTGTGTTCCAGAGGAATAACCTGACTTCTTGCGCAGCCAAACCAAGGCACTTCCATTGTAGTAGCATCAGAAACCACCAGGGCAGCTTCCCCCGCCCCCAGAAAATGTAGGTGCCAGAGTCCCATCCCAGATCCACGGATCTCGAGTTGGGATGTGAGCATCTGTGTTTTTTTTTTTTTTTTCAAACAACCAGGTTAATTCTTTTTTAATGTAGTAAAATACACAGAAAATAAAATTTGCCAGTAGTGACATTTTATACATTCACAATGTTGTGTAAAACATCATGAATCTACTTCCAGAACATTTCGTCACCCAAAAGGAAACCCTGTACCTGTCAGGCAGTCTCACCCCACTTTCCCCTCCTCCCATCTTTGGGAGTTACTCATCTGCTTCTGTTTTTGTGGATTTGACCATTCTGGATATTTATATAACTGGAGTCATACCATATGTGACTTCTTATGTCTGACATCTTTCACTCAGGATAATACTTTCAAGCTTCAACCATGTTGTACTGTCTACTTCATTCCTTTTTATGGATGAGTAGTATTCCACCGTATGGATATAGCACATTTTGTTTATTTATTCATCCAGTTGATAAACTTTTGGGTTGTTTTCCCCTTTTGGCTTTTATAAATAGACCTGCTGTGAATGTTCATGTACAAGTTTTTGTTTGAACACGTGTTTCAGTTCTTTTAAGTAGATGGCCAGAAGTGATGTTGTTGGATCATATGTTAATTCTGGCTGTCTGTATTTTTAATAAGAAGGTTTTTATTTTATTTTGTAGTCAAAGCCTGTGGTACATGATTAGGTTCAGCTGTTCTAACTTCACAAGTGAAAGGCTAGCGTTGGAATAGAGATTGGCTTTGGGGTCAGCCAGCCCGGGATTCACATTCCAGCTCTGTCACTCCCCTGTTGGGTGAACTTGTGTGTGCGTGTGTATGTGCTCAGTCATGTCTGTCTCTTTGTGAGCCTATGGACGGTAGCCTACCAGGCTCCTCTGTTCATGGGATTCTCCAGGAAAGAATACTAGAGTGGGTTAACATGCCCTCCTCCAGGGGATGTGCCCAACCCAGGGATCGAATCTGTGTCTCCTGCTCCTCCTGTATTGCAGGCAGATTCTTTACCACTGAGCCACTGGGGAAGCCCATGAACTTGTAAGCAAGTAGCTTATCTTCTCATTCTCAGTTTCCTACCCCTAATATGGGAGCAATATAAGCCCACTTCCTGGGGATGTTGTCTCTCAGTGCCTTTTTATGTGTGTTTATAATGCTCTGTGCAAAATTAACATAACAAGCTCTTAGTAATCTGTAGAAAATATGATTATTTTTATTCATCTCCCAAACAATGCACCTAATTATTTTAGGATTAAGGCAACAAGTAAATTTAACCCAAAACCCACAAACATTTTTTGGTGCTGTCCTTATTTTCAGAATATGCTTAAGGCGGTCAGTGCAACCCAGAAACAGATAGACCTGGTAAAGCTCCATGAACAAGCCAAGAGGAATCTGGAGGAAGAAATCCAAAACTACAAAGAGGAAGCTCAGAAGCAGAGAAAGATCATCTTTCAACTGGAAAAAGAGCGAGATCGGTACATCAATGAAGCCAGTGACCTTACCCAAAAGGTAAGCTAGTCCTCCATGGTATGGGTTGAGCATCAATGCATTATTTCTGATTGCCACACATTGTTGCAAAGACAGATTATTCAGATTGCAGCTTGTGGTTCACATGCTTTAAGATAGTGGGCAATAAGCTCTGCTAGCAAATCAGCTACTGCCCATTTAGAGTAAACAAATGCTGATTAGATATTTGCAGAATGTAAGTTTGGAGGAACACAAATACACGTGATCAGTCCATCCCTAGGAGGACATGTCTTCCTTGTAAAAGATGCCCCGTGATCCTCATACCCCTGGCTGGAAGCCATTGTAAAACAGCATATTCCTCTTACAACTTGATCATGTAAAAAGCTCCACTGATTGATTTACTGACTCTGAGAGGACTAGTTATCAGTTCAGGCACTCATGTTCTCTAGTGTGGCTAAGCTTGTTAGCTTCTGTATCCGTCAGATTCAGATCAGATCAGGTCAGTCACTCAGTCGTGTCCGACTCTTTGTGACCCCATGAATCGCAGCACGCCAGGCCTCCCTGTCCATCACCAACTCCCAGAGTTCACTCAGACTCATGTCCATCGAGTCAGTGATGCCATCCAGCCATCTCATCCTCTGTCGTCTCCTTCTCCTCTTGCCCCCAATCCCTTCCAGCATCAGAGTCTTTTCCAATGAGTCAACTCTTCGCATGAGGTGGCCAAAGTACTGGAGTTTCAGCTTTAGCATCATTCCTTCCAAAGAAATCCCAGGGCTGATCTCCTTCAGAATGGACTGGTTGGATCTCCCTGCAGTCCAAGGGACTCTCAAGAGTCTTCCAACACCACAGTTCAAAAGCATCAATTCTTCGGTGCTCAGCCTTCTTCACAGTCCAACTCTCACATCCATACATGACCACGGGAAAAACCATAGCCTTGACTAGACAAACCTTTGTTGGCAAAGTAATGTCTCTGCTTTTGAATATGCTATCTAGGTTGGTCATAACTTTCCTTCCAAGGAGTAAGCGCCTTTTAATTTCATGGCTGCAGTCACCATCTGTAGTGATTTTGGAGCCCAGAAAAATAAAGTCTGACACTGTTTCCACTGCTTCCCCATCTATTTCCCATGAAGTGATGGGACCGGATGCCATGATCTTTGTTTTCTAAATCTGTCAGATTAAGTTGTAGCAAATAACCCTCAGGTCTCAGTCGTTTATAGCAACAGAGATCTATGTTTTGTTCACATTAATGACCTTTGAGGGTCAGCCACAGCTCTGCTTCACGTCCTCTTCATTGCAGATGGACTCTGTTGGAGTGTGTTGGCCTCTTGCAGAGGGAAAACTGTGTAATAGTGAACCTTTGATATGTTCTCAGAGCTTCTGTTGGCAAAGGAAGGGTAAAGGGTCAGTCCACGTAACTCCCTTTGATCAATATTTCATTGATCAAAGGGAGTTACGTGATCAAGCCTGATATCCTCGGGCAGCAGTGTGATCCTACTAAGGGAGAGGCCTTACCTGGTGAGACAGAGACTACATCTGAACACATAATCTGTTGTAACCTCCTACGTCTTCTTTCCTGGCAGTCAGTCTCCCGCCACTCCTGGCTGCCATCACACTGTCAGAGTTGTTCAAAATTCCAGTGAAATCTTATTATTACTCCCAGCCTTACAAACCTCAGTCATCTCTCAGCAACCTGGGGCAGTGCTTCCTAACATTCTTTGCATCACAGCATTGTAGAAAATAGCATGTCTACAGTATGTGGGAATGAGGGGGAAGAGCCTGTGCAGGGCTGGAGGGGCTCACCCAGGGATGCCACCTGGCCCACCTACGGGTAGAGTGAATCAGTGTTTTGTCACATACCTGTAACCCATGCAGGACACAGCAATTCATATATTCTGACTTATGCAACAGAGGCTAAGCTCTTTGTTTTATCTGGAAAGCCCTTTCCTCCCCCTTCTCGGAATGAAAAATTCTTATTCATGCTTCAGTACCCAGATCAAATGCTCATGTCTGGGGTCAAACCTATTTTAACTCCTTAGGCAGAGCTAGTCACTTCCTACTTAATGGGTTTGTTGATATCTCTGGAAGAGCTCTTACCATCTTCTAGAGTACTTATTTATTTATACCTTTGTTTGTAGTGAGCTCTTGGGAGCAAGGACTTTGTCTTATTCTTCTCTTCATTTCCAGCACATAGTAAATGCTTGTAAATAGTAGGTACCAAAACTGGGTTTCACAAATAGACAGATGATGAGTGATAAAAAGAAGATTGCTGTCACTGATTTTAAAATAGGCTTGTGTGTTTCTTTCCTTATGAAGGAGAGCTACTGGTACCAAGTTTTGCTGGTAACTGGTTTTCACAATTTCTGATGTTTAACTGCACAAGGTTGCATAATGTCTCACCTAAATAATTTAAGCACAGGTTCTTAAAATATTATTTATCAACTATAATTTTTCTTTCTTACTTAACTCCTGACAGCGTGTATCAGTTGCTACAGCAACTTGTGTCACTTCTGGACATCTTATTAAAAACATGTATGTCTTTTTGACACCTTCTCATATTTCTTTCTTTACTGCCACACACACACACACACACACACACACACACACGTACTTCATTCCCACAAACAGAAAGCTCCCTGTCATGTATCCTATTTATAGGAAGTTGAGGAATAATACCAAGGACTGGGGGAAGATGTATGAAACTGGTATTTTCATCTCCTTCTAAAGTGGGTTGTTCCAAGTTTATCCTTTTGACCCCACAATTTCTTTTGTAAAAACTGAGTATATGAAGAATAAGAATGCACAGATTTTTATAAAAGAATATTCTTCAAAATAAATTGTGCAAATTTGCCTTGTGCCATTAAAATCACATGTTTGAAAAATATTTTTTAAATGGGGAATATGGTCACAATATGAATCTGATAAGAACAAAATGCAAAATTATTTATATGGTTTGACCTAAATCTTATCTGTCTGCAGACAAAAAGGATTGGGGTCATTATATCATGGGGTGGGTAGTGAAAATTAAATGAGGTAATGTCGGTAAAGTATTTAGAATGATCTCTGGCACATAGTAAATGCTATGAAACATTTCATAAATAAGCAAGTAAATAATTAATTTGTAGATAAACAGCCCAGAATTTTTGTTCAAAGCGGCATTTGAATGTAGCTATTTTCAGCTTGTTAAATGTCAGTAACAGAGGAGAAAAGTTTTAATGGCATCAAACACTAAGGTTGACATAAGGCCATGCTGCAATAGAAGAAAAGAGATTGGATGAGAATTTTAAAGCCAGTAGAGGTGAACTGAGGAAAATCCACCTGGCCCTCAATTCACAGTCCCTCGAACTTGCTTGCAGTTGGGAAGGAGAGCGGCAGTGGTAAGCAGGAAATGGGGGGAGATAGGAGAAGATGAGAGAGTAGGCTGGGCTCTTCTGGGAGACAGGACCAGTTCCCAGGGCAGGAATGACCGAGGAAGTGCTAAGCATGGGACCTCCGATGGTCAAGTTTAAGTTCTTTACTTGCTCTGTACCTGCAACAGTGACAGTCTGCATCAACCCTGTGGCTGGATTGTGCTTTGTGGGGGCAGGGACCGGGTGATGAGGGATGTGGGATATGAGGTAACACACCTAGAAAAGGAACCATCTGTCCCAGAGAAAAGTGCCAATCGAGAATCTGGAATTCTATTGAAATAGGAAATCAAAGCCACAGTGAATAGGAGAAATATAATTCCTCTAAGAATTCTTAGAGATACGAGGTATCATGTTGGGCTCCCTAGCACACAAAATGAAGATTATAGATGTTCTGTTGTTGTGGTTAAGAACAGTGTGACCCCGGTAGGATAGAGGACTATCATCTGGGTTATAAGTCCAAGATGACATTACTTCTAAGACAAAACAAAGATAAAGAAAGGAAGTGATGGATAAAATAAGGACCAGTTGTAAAGAGACTAAAACACATGCAAACCTCAAACCAACCCAAAGCAAGCAATGGTAGATTTAAAATCCACATTGAAGTCAGTAAGTTAATAAAGAAAGAACTGATGTGGAAAATGGAATCAGTGAAGTGGAGTGCAAACTTGAGTAGTTCTCTTAGAATGTTCAGTTCAGTTTAGTCACTCAGTTTGTGACTTTGTGACCCCATGGACTGCAGCACGCCAGGCTTTATTGTCCATCACTGACTCCTGGAGCTTGCTCAAACTCATGTCTATTGAGTTGGTAATACCATCCAACCATCTCATCCTCTGTTGTCCCCTTCTCCTCCTGCCTTCAGTCTTTCCCAGCATCAGGGTCTTTTCAAATAAGTCAGTTCTTCGCATCAGGTGGCCAAAGTATTGGAGCTTCAGCTTTAGCATCAGTACTTCCAATGAACATTCAGGACTGATCTCCTTTAGGATGGACTGGTTGGATCTCTTTGCAGTCCAAGGAACTCTCAAGAGTCTTCTCCAACATCACAGTTCAAAACCATCAGTTCTTCAGTGCTTAGCTTTCTTTATGGTCCAACTTTCACATCCATACATGACTACTGGGAAAACCATAGCTTTGACTAGATGGACCTGTGTCAGCCAAGTACTGTCTCTGCTTTTTAATATGCTGTCTAGGTTGGTCATAGCTTTTCTTCCAAGGTTTTCTTCATACTCTTAGAATATAGGTGGAAACAAAAAACAAAAATGATCAAAGAGTGGATAAGAGATAAGGACAGGGAATAAAAAGCATCGTATAGGTTGCTGGTCTCTGATGGAGGAACTGAGCACCAGATCAAAGATTTAACAGAAAATATTTTCTGGAGATGAAGAAAGAACTGTACATGCAGATTGAACATGTTTCTGGCAAAATCAGTGACTGGAGAAATCTCATAGACTTGCTCTGGGAGAAACTTGTATGTGTGTATGTTGTTTAACCAACAAAGATAAAGAAAAGTACCCTCTGAGAGTTAGGCAAGAAGAAAAAGCTGAAGTCTAGTTCCTTTTTTTTTTTAACAGGAAAAAGAGTAGAAGGTAATGGATCAACATGTGAAAACTAGGTATTTCTGAGTAGTAGGGATACAGATCATTTTTAATTTACCTCTTGTGTGATTTTTGTGTTCTTCAAATTTTCTGAAATGAATATGTATTACTTTAGTATCCCGATCCAAAGAAAAAATACTAAAAAACCTTGCCCTTCAGTCAAGGACCAATAAAACCTTAGAGGAGCTTTATTTAAAATGTTTTCTAATCCATCTGTACTTGGTTCCCCTCTCTGGCAGGTGAAGAAATCTGATGTTATTACAGTATCTGCGTTTCTGAGTATGCCTCATGTCATTTACAAGTTCCTCAAGGGCAAGTCTTCTTGAGCTCTTTATGTTACTTATTCATTAAATAGGTATCTAAATATATTTTGAAAGGGTGAACGGAAAGCATAATTAGACAACTGAATCAACCAAAGACTTATTTTTAGGTATCTATATTAAATTCTTCTTCAGTAATCTGTTATCCCATGAGGTCACAAAGTGGACATGACTGAGTGCCTAAACTTTCTTAAACTTATGGGTCTGCTTGCCTTTAAATTCTTTTGAAATAGGTTGCCATGATGGACAATGTTATCTTAACTATCGTTGGCAGTTTTAGCTGGCCTGATCTCCTCTTCCTTCTGGGCTACAAAAACAGTGTCAACATTTGCTTTCTGATTATTTTTATTTAGAAGGAAAAAAAGGTGAAATCTAAGCTGCTGAAAGCCCTACATTACATTTTATTAATTTGACTTGGCATTTGCAAATGAGAAAGAAGATCCCTTTTTGTGCCAGAATTGGATGGCTCAGAATCCCAAGCCTTTCCTTATGTGTTTGTCTCAGTCAACATGTGCCATGATATTACTGCATAATAAACAACCACCAGGTCTCACCGGCATGCAAAAACAAGCACTTCTTTCTCACTCACACACCTACAGTTGACAAGGGTCAGCTGATCTGGGCTGAGCTTGCCTGGGCTTGGCCTGGGGCTGTGGGTTGGGTCCAGATTTTCTCTGTGTGCTTCTCATCCTTCAGGATGTGTACACTGTTCTCATGGAGAATGGAAGGAATGCAAAGGACAGACCCAACCGCGCAAGCACAGTTCATGGGTCTCTACTCGCCTAATGTTCTCTGACATCCCATCAGCTATGGCAAGTCACGTGTCCAGGCCCAGCCTCAACAGCAAGGGCAAGTAGACTCCTCCCATAGAGGTGGTGGGAGCAAATATTCATGGAGCCGTGACAAGCCATGACAAAACTAATAGTGTTTCAGCACTTATTCTTTATAGTTGGACTTTTTTTCTTTTATTATTGGAGTATAATTGCTTTGCCATGTAGTGTTAGTTTCGCTGTACAGCAAAGTGAGTCAGCTATATGTGTATATATATCCCCTCCTTCTTGAGCCTCCCCCTACCCCATTCCATCCCTCTAGGTCATCAATGAGCTGAGCTCCTTGGGCTACACAGCAGCTCCCCACTAGATATTTTACACAGTATATATTCAGCACTTTTTATCTTCATGGTTTTTCCTCTGGTGCAGTATAAATTTTATTATTCAGCTACATTGAGAGGCACCAAGAGTGGCATTATAAGTTGTGGTGGTTTAGTTGCTAAGTTGTGTCCAATTCATGTGACGCTATGGACTGTAGCCCACCAGGCTCCTCTGTCCATGGGATTTTCCAGGCAAGAATACTGGAGTGGGTTGTCATTTTCTTCTTCGGGGGATCTTCCTGACCCAGGGATCGAACCCGGGTCTCCTGCACTGCAGGCAGATTCTTTACCGACTGAGCTATTAGAGAAGCCCAATTATAAGTTATGGTCCACCATATTTACTCTTTTCTAGACTTTTATAAATTTTAGGTAAGATTTTTTCCTAGTTAATGATTAAAACTGGGGAACATTCTGCACATTATGCATTTGGCTCATTTTAGGACCCCCTTCTTTTTCATTCTAAATATTAAACTTCTAGCTATCCCCTCCCTTTTCTTATATACTGAAAAGCATTTTTCACAATGAATTCCTACTGACAAGTTTCTTAGCTCCCTGCTTATTTGCCTTATAACAATGTCAAGCAAAGCTCTCATAGACAGAGGTTCCAAGAAATGAATAATAATGTGCTTTCAAGGATTTACAAGTAAGTGAGGATAGCAGAAGTTGATCAAAGAAATATCATTCACTAAATAGGTACTTCATAATAAAATGAAGTTTCTGTATTTTCAATATTAATTTGAAGTTTTTAATACAGAGCATCTTTAATAGGGTAGAACTCTGGAGAGAGCCTTCAAGGGGACATACACAAATTATAAGCTTTTCATGTTATAATGAAATAAGTGTACTATGGATCACTCTTTTCCTGGAGGAGAACAGAGTGATCCATAGAAAAAAACCAAATTGATTTTTTAAGTGCTAATATTATATAATATCACATAATGTTAACATACCATGATAGTCTATTAACATTTATTAAATGATTAAATTATGATATGCCTGGTACTTATATTATGGTATAAATATAATTCTTCTCACTGTTATCCTCATTATAGCTCTCCTAGGCAGATATTATAGCTTTCATTTGTAGCATAACATGTTATTAAAAACAGATAGAAAAATAGATATGCCTCCCTGAATTTGAGATAGAGGATAAAATAAGAAAGCAAGACAAATAGAGAAGACTTAAAATTTCACATGACTGGGCACAAAGATTTTTTTTTTTGAGAGTGAGTTTTCCAGTTTTCTTATGGAAGTAAAGGCATTGTCAGCATTCAAACCATTGACACCAAGTCAGAAAAACTTACTTTAAAAGTTTATTGTACTGATATTTCATCAATTGCAAGTTAAAAGATTCCAAATTCAATGACCTACTTTCTCTTCCTGCCTTAGTACATAGGATGTTTTGACTATGGCTGCAGATTTCCTGCACACCTTATTGATTTTTATCTCACTATTATTTCTATTGGCAGGTTGTTTTAACAGGAAGAGAAAAGGCAGTAGGTTATAAACTGAGCCTGTGCCCTCAGAGTGCACTGTAAGCGTTTTCTGGTCTCCTCTGAAGTAGGCCTCCACACGCTGGCTCTCCAACCCTCTGGCTGTAATAGAACTCTCTACATTTGGATGTGATTTATCTCAGAGTTGGTTTGAGGTATCTAAAGTATAATCAATTAATTAAGCTCCAGGCCCATAGCTGGCATTCTGCATTCTCTGATATAGCCATTTAAACTGGGAACATTTTGCTGATGAAGGGTTTTGTGTCTACCTAATACTCTGCACATTTTATGAATTTTCAGGATTTGAACCTCTATGTGACATTGGTTTGAATGATTTCCCTCAAAACAAATTGAGTCCCAGCACTTGGAACTAAATTGCTTTGTGAATTGTCTTTTCCCTTTGTTTCTCTACTTTAAAAATTTTTGCTGTTATTTAAACAAAATAACCTTTGATCTTTTTGGTATCATGATGGGTTCCTATTATTCCCAGCTTCAAGAATCTGGAAACAAGTTAGACTTTGTGTACTGTTGTTTGCAAAAAGATGAACCTGGCTAGCTGGGTACCCACTCCAGTGTTCTTGCCTGGAGAATCCCAGGGACGGGGAGCCTGGTGGGCTGCCATCTATGGGGTCGCACAGAGTCGGACACAACTGAAGCGACTTAGCAGCAGCAGCGGCAGCAGCAGCAGCTGGGTACCCCAGAAAGAAATGCCCTTGGTTACATCTTTTCTCTGGAGCATTATTCTGTCTGTGCAAAGGATTATTCTTACTGTAATATTTCTCAAAGTGATTGAACAAGCAAATTTTTTCTTTTCTCTGATGTGCTGCTTGATATTCTGAATGCTGATGATGCTGTTCAGAGTATTTTCAATCTATTCATTTCCCTGACCCCAAGAAAGATGGTCATGTCCATAGAAAGGCTACATTTGGGGCTAAGATAGTGTCTTTCTTTAAAAAAATCAAACAAGTAACAGATCCAGGAATGGATACCTTATTTAGGTTTCCCATTTGTTCCTAACTTAAACATTTTTAGTTGCTAGTGGTGGTACCTTAAAAGGCCACCTGCTACTCATTTTCAAGGGATAGATCAAAGAGACGATGGAAGACGGAGTGAAATGTCTTTTCATTTCAGATCTACCCACATGCCTCTTCTGCAGGCCTCCTCTTCTCAAGTTTTCTAATTTTGTTCCTTTAAGCCCCCTAACCAACAATGCAAGCCATTCACCACTGAGTCTGTATGTATTCTTACCTTGGGCCATTTTCTTTCCACACAAAGTGGGTGATGGAAATTAATAAAAATAAAACAGCAAAATAATATAAAATACTTTGTACAAGGACTTCCCTTGTGTCCAGTGTCTAAGACTCCACACTCCCAATGCAGGGGGTCTGGGTTTGATCCCTAGTCAAGGAACTAGGGATTCCCTGGTGGCTCAGAGGATAAAGTGTCTACCTGCAATGCCGGAGACCTGGGTTTGATCCCTGGGTTGGGAAGATCCCCTGGAGAAGAAAATGGCAACCCACTCCAGTACTCTTGCCTAGAAAATTCCGTGGATGGAGGAGCCTGGTGGGCTACAGTCCATGGAGTCACCAAGAGTCAGACACTACTGAGTGACTTCACTTCACTTCAAGGAACTAGATCCCACATGCTGCAAATAAAAGACCTTGCATGCTACAACTCAAGAGCCCATATACCGCCTTAAGCATTGAGGATCCGCGTGCTGCAACTAAGACCCGGTGCAGCCAAATAAATGAATGAATGAATATAAAAAAGTACTTTGTGCAACTCTGGTTGCATAAATGTAAAAGATTGCTTAAAATAGATATTTTTCTTGAAAATATGTACACACATCAAGGCTTGACTCAAGGAGAAGTAGAAACCATAGAAAGATTAATAACCATGGAAGCCACTGAAACATCTGAGAGAGAATTAGCTCCAGTGTTGTCACTGGGGGTCTAATTATTTTAGAATTGGGTTCCTTCAAACTTTTAAGAATCAGATAATTCCCAGGCTATGTAAAATTTTTTTTCTGTATATGAATTTAGAAAAATGTATTGTATATTCTTGGGGGTATTTTTTTTCTGTTGGAATTTCTGTATTTCATTTATTTTTCTCTTTTATTAATTTATTTTTTATTGGAGGATAATTGCTTTACAGTGTTGTGTTGGTCTTAGGGGTAATATTGATTGGCGTTACTTTACTGACCTAACCCATGCCTTCTGCTGTGATAGTGAACAAAAACTCCAGGCCTTGGAGAAAGCTTGGGGATGAATGGGTCCTTGGGTGGGATGATCTAGGAACAAGAAGGAAGAGGTAGTTCTCACAAATTATGTAAATACCAAATATTAACTTCTTAGATAAGATGTTTATGGCCACCCTATTATCCTCCCAGTGTTTAATTCTCTCATAACACCCTGTGCATATCTCAGATTATTGGTTGTATCCATTCCTTGATTATCATTTTACAGTGGAGTCACTCACTAGGAGTGAATTTGAGGGTAGGGAATGCATCTTATTTTTCTATACATCACTGGCGCTTTTATAGTGCCTGCCATAGATGGGCCCTCAATGCATGTTCAGTGAGTGAATGAATAAGTAGGCGAGTGGTTGAATGAATGAACAAAAGGGTACTCAGCTCACTTTATGAAACTAGCAGAAATCTTGATATTAAAACAGAACCAAAAAGGAAACTGTAGACTTAGGTCGCTTATAAATATGTATGTAGGGTCCTAAATGAAATTCTAGCAAACCAAATTCAACAGTACATTAAAAGAATCATCCAGTATGACCAAAGAGGATTTATCCTGAAACCACAAGGATAGTTTTCTATTAAGAAAGCTATTGCTGGGGGTATGAAAATGTAAAATGTTACAGCCATTTTTGAAAGCAATCTGCTACTGCTAAGTCGCTTCAGTCGTGTCTGACTCTGTGCAACCCCACAGACGGCAGCCCACCAGGCTCCCCCGTCCCTGGGATTCTCCAGGCAAGAACACTGGAATGGGTTGCCATTTCCTTCTCCAAGGCATGAAAGTGAAAAGTGGAAGTGAAGTCGCTCAGTCGTGTCCGACTCTTCGAGACCCCATGGACTGCAGCCCACCACGCTCCTCCGCCCATGGGATTTTCCAGGCAAGAGTATTGGAGTGGTGTGCCATTGCCTTCTCCGGAAAGCAATCTAGCAGTATCTATTAAAGTTAAAGATATATATGTCTTTTGAGCCACATACTCCTCTTCTGGGAATCCATCCCAACAGAAGTAAGAGAACAGTTGCATAAGAACACATGTATAAAATGTTTATTGTAGCATGGTTCAAACTGGCAAAAAAATGGAAACCAATGAATGCCTGTCAGAGGGGAGGGGTTCACCTGCACTGGAGAATTCCCACAAAGTATAAAAAGCAAGGTGCATAAAAATATATAAGAGGATCCCACTTTGCTGAAAAATAATGACCAAATTCAGAAAGCAAAAGGAAAACAAAGCCCTGAACCTGTATATTCACTAGTTGGCTAGCTGTGAACAACATTACTTCTTTTGACTTCGGTTTCCTTATTTGTAAAATTGGGATATGATAATGCACATCTATGAGGATTTTTGTGAAGATTAAATGAGTTAATACCTGTAAAATCCTTGTATATAGAAAGTACCTGAGAAATATTAGCTATTATTACGATAATGACATTAGTAGACGTAAATAGAATATGCAGAATTCAAAGAAAAATATGGAAGAACACATACTGGATCATTAACCTGGTTTCTTTCTATGTCAATGAGGGACTGATGTGGGTGGAAGGGAGAAGAAGGTTCAGGTAAATAAGAAAGAGAAGTGAAGTCGCTTAGTCATGTCTGACTCTTTGCAACCCCACAGAATGCAGCCTACCAGGCTCCTTCGTCCATGGGATTTTCCAGGCAATAGTACTGGAGTGGGTTGCCATTTCCTTCTCCAGGGGATCTTCCCAACCCAGGAATCGAACCCAGGTCTCCTGCATCACAGGCAGATGCTTTACTGTCTGAGCCACCAGGGAAGCTAAGAAAAAGAAAATAAATATTTATTTCCCATTTATGCACTTATTTAGAATTATGGCATATGGGACTATGAAAAAAGAAATAAAATCAGAATACTTGTAAAAGAAGACATTTGTTACTAAGTATATCAGATCAATAGAACTGATAGTGTAGTGCAAAATAATATATGCTAAAAAGACATTTGTTAAAATTTGATTCCATCCTTCCTTAAATATAAATCTAAGAAAACTTTGAAAGATATTGGATTTCACTGGTGGCTCAAATGGTAAAGAATGTGCCTGCAATGCGGGAGACCTGGGTTCAATCTTGGGATGATTCCCCTGGAGAAGAGAATGGCAACCCACTCCAGTAACATTGCCTGGAGAATTCCATGGACAGAGGAGCCTGGTGGGCTCTGGTCCATGGGGTCACAAAGAGTTGGACATGACTGAGCGACTAACATTTCTTTCACTATTTAAAGATATAAAGGGACATATATTAAGCACCAGCCATCATTAACTCTGTTGGGGAAACATTAGAAGAGGGTTTCTTAGAATATATTTTCTGGAATACTAATTCTACAAGTAGAGTAAAAGGATTCGCTTCTGCAATGACTGGGGATCGGGAACATGATGCTCACAGGTATCCAAAACCTGATTATAATATCACCATGACAAAGAGATCCTTTTTGACCTTTAGGTTCTAGGTAAATCTGTTCTTTCAAGGAAGCTTCCCTGGCCGTGTTATTTCAAGTGCATCCCCTTCCTTTTTTCTCTGTCATGTTCCTCTGTTTATTTCCTTCAACTGCAGTCATTAATTAAGAGAATTCCACTGAAATGCAGTGAAATATTCTTAAGAATTTTCTCCTGGTGTGTTCTAGCTGTTAAAGTATAAGCTCTATTCATTCAACCAGTTTTCCTTGCAAAATTTTTTTTCTTAAGGAATTTTAGAAGATTGTCCTTAGAAAATCAGTTTCCGTGGTCATTGCAGCTAAGAGTCATGATGATGTCATTTCTACTGTGTGGATTGCTTGTCGAGAAGCATTGGCTCACGGTGGAATTCTGGGCCTTGGTTTTCCATACTTGCAAAAAAGAGGCAGGTACTTCTGCATCTCATCTTGCCTCAAAGTGTTTTGCACACAGTAGAACACATGTTTTTATGAAGTCTTTTGGATTTCCCTGATGGGAGTGAGTTTGACATTGGTAAAGATAGAGTTATGATTACTATCAGTGTCAGAGGTCACTTTTCTTTCTTGTGGTTAACCTTATAAAGCCACGACTGTGGCCAAACAGCTAATCTATCTCTTACCCTTCCTAGTGCTTTGTGTTAAGATCTGTTTAAGCTTGTGCTTTTTTTTATTCCTTTCCTTTTTTGGTGGTTGGGGTGGGCAAGAGAGGTTTTCAGAATTGAAAGAATTTATTTTCTGTTCTGTTTTGTGATCACAGAATAACTGTGCTAAGCCTTCATGCTTTAGCAGAACGGTGCTGTAGATAAAGTATATGTTTGCCCCTAATCAGCTGGGCTGAACTTCTGTGTCATACCACAACGATTATAGCCACTGTCAGATTTTCTGATTGCTGGCATTTCTGCTCGCTACCCTGAGATGCAAAATCTGTTTGTCCTGAACCAATAACCACAGATGGGCTATTTAACCATCTTTATTACTTCTTTCTCCTCCAGGTCCTCATGAACATGGAAGACATAAAAGTCCGTGAAATGCAGATTTTTGACTATAGGAAAAAAATCGCTGAATCAGAGACTAAATTAAAACAGCAACAGAACCTGTATGAGGCTGTGAGGTCAGATAGGAATCTGTATAGTAAAAATCTTGTTGAGGCTCAGGTAAAAGAATATATTTATGTCTTTACATTTTGTCCCTTCCCATGCTGGGTTTAAAACAGTTTCTGTTATTCTAATAGCAGAATTTACAATAGATTGAGAGAGAAATCGGGGAATTCACCTGAAAGAAAAGATCAGTTTATGCAGAACTGTCAGATTGTTTGAAATGGAAATGGCACAACTTGATCAGATGTGAAGATTGAGGCCCCAGTTTTAATTATTTTGTAGAATTGCCATTCTCCTGCTTCTCATTTTTAAAACTGCTAATAGTTATCATGACTCAGAGGGGAGCAGCATACTCTTGTCATTTAAGTGCAGAGTTTTGCTTTGTAATTTTTTAGTTAAAAATGTTTGTTGTGATTCCAAATTGTCTCTTACAGTGAGGAGTAAAGTGTGTGCATGTGTGTATGTGTATGGCATATTCATTATGTATTTTTACATCTATCTCATGAAAATATTTGGAGAGTTAATGCTATGAAATACTTTGAGGTCTATGGGCACAAGATACAAAGATACCCAGTTGTAATTGATCAGGAAATCCTTGTTTTAAATGAATCTCCCTTAAAAGCTCTTGACTATGCGTTGAGCTTCCATAGTGGATGATGTCTATTTAGTTCACTTTCAAACACATCTCCTTTCATTTTGTTAGGATGAAATAACGGAAATGAAGAGAAAATTAAAGATTATGACCCATCAGGTAGATCAATTGAAAGAAGAAATCTCAGCTAAGGAGTCGGCACTTGTGAAACTACATCTGGAGCAGCAGCGCATAGAAAAGGAGAAGGAAACGTTGAAGGTACAGACTTTACAATAAAGGCGGTGGACCAGTTGTCTGTCCATTAGACCCACTGGGGCCAGGCTCCGTGCTCAGTGAGGATAGCCAGGGGTGGTGGGGGCAGGGAGAACCAAAGCACCAGGGGGATGCACTCCACCACCTGGAGGTCAGTCTTCCCTGCAGGGAGTGCTCCCAGCTAGAACGGGAAGGGGCCAGTGGAGGTGCTGAGCTCCTAGATTACCTGTGCTGGTTATCATGGCCTCAGTGGAAGAGAACCTAGCAGGTCAGCAGTGCCCAGGAAGTCCTGGAACTTTCAGGCTCTCTTTGCATTTACAACTCAAGTCCAGCCTTCTGTTTGCACTCAACCCTCCCACGCTCCTCCCCGGGGCTTCTATGAGACAATGCTGGCAGAATCCTTTGTGCCGCTGCCCTGATACTTATTTACTTCATGTGCACGTGCTGTTTCTGCCCGCGACATCGTTGTCTACCAGGTGTCAGACTTTGTCCTTACTTGTTTGGCCCTCAACTGGGTTCATGGATCACCTTACTTCTGTGAGTCTAAGAACTTTGCAACCACTCCTCTAGGGAACCACCTTTGTCTTCACACATTACTTAGATATATCCTTTTAAATCTACAAATTTAGAACATTCTAGGTCTACTAATATAAAGACTCATCCCCCAAATATATGCCAAATAATCATACCATATCAAAACTTTGAATTAAATACTTTTTACTATACATATTCTTTAAACCTAATGAATTTCCTAGCCAATCCTATAAATTTCCCTTCTAATCCATTTGACCAGAGAATTTAAAAAGAAACTTCTAAGAGAATGGTGCCACTTTTATTTTTTTAAATGTGTATGTTTATGAGCCATTTGCAGAAACTTCTATAGCCAGTGAAAGACTGAATTTCTGCACATGATTATCTTCAAAGATAGTTCCTATCTTGAAAATGAATATGTAGCATTGGACAGATTTAATGTCAAATTTCCTTGATTCTATGATGCTGTAGACTGAAATACGCACTCTCAGTTTAACAATAGGTTTTGTCAACTTAATGATAGGTCTTCATGGAAATAGACTACTACATTAAATTAAGTTAAGGCACATGAGGATGGAGAGAAATTAAAATGTAGTGAAAGTGCTTTACAATAAAGATATGGCAATTGATATATTTACCTAAGACTTTCATCTCCTCACTCTAGCTCATGATAGAAAAAAACAGAAAATTCTGTACTAAAATTTATTTAGATGTAAAGAAACATAACTATATATTCTAAAATTTGAAAATACCTTGCATCTTTGCCCTTATTCTCCTTGTTTGAAAGCATATTAATAGTTTTGTAGGAGGTTGTTTGTTCCACCCTGGAAATCTATGGTGGGGTGGTGTTTATTTATCATTGGCTGAATCAGAAGAATCTTATTGCAAACACTGCTTCACTCATAGGCCTCATGGAGGCCTTAGCAAGGCTTCAGTGTAACTGGATTTGGTACATCATCTCTCCCTTTCAGAGGGTGACACTGATCCTCATCTCTTACTTTCCAAGGAATGCTCTTTTCAAAAGATTAATTATTGCTGCATAATGGGGTCCAAGGAAGACGAAGTCCTGCTTTAGAATAAGCAATGTCCTATGCAAAAAGGGATTATTCCTGATTCCTTAGTTGGACTTTGGTTAATATTTGTTTCAATTACACCCTCCATCATTAGACGTCTATACATATAGCTCCAAAGAAGCATCATAATAAAATAAAGAAATAAAGTTTATAATAAAATAAGGTTTAAATCATAAACTTTATATTATTTTAATCATAATAAAATGAAGTTTCTGTTTCTTTGGTCCTGTGCCAGCAGACTTGGCAGCTGGTGACTAAGGGAGATGATTAAAGGGCTTCTGTTCTAGAAAGTCTGCTCCAAATGGTGAATCCTAGGTCTGGATAGCTTTGTGTCATCGATTACAGGAAGATGATTGCTTTGGACTTACTGTGAAACTAGGATGCCTTTTCCTCAGCTTTTCCCATTAAGGCAAGAATTAGGAACAGAGAAAAAGGCTGCCTCCTTGATTTATTATTTGAGGTTATCCAACGGTGACTTGCAATGGTGCTTTGACTGGATAATTTTGGCCTATCATTAAGCCCATTTGACATCCTTTAGAAAAATATGACAGCTCAAATGTTGAGTTTCAGCCTCTTAACTTTTTTAGCCTCAAAGATGAATCACATTTACAGAGGTCTCTGAATTTCATGCATCTGAGCTTTGCAAACCAAAACCCTGGAGGAAAGGGCAGATTGTTTTTTTTTAGTAACTTTACTCCATGGGAAACATGTAGCTTATTATAGTGAGTTATACAAAGCTACGTTGGTACATAATCCCTCCCAGAAGGGCAAGCCCTAGCTTGTTTGGTAGACCATGAGATGCTTTTTGACAGGACAACCCAATTTATCGCTTCTCCAAGCCCACGACAAACAATTGTCCGTAAGTCATCCCCATCCTCATTCATCACCGCCCCCCCGCCCCCCTGCCCCTGATAGAAAAGTCTTGCTTCTTCCGTGTTTCTTTTTCAGTTGCTGCCAGGCTCTGCAGACTCCTCAGGATTCTAGACATTATCAGCACATGATGGTTATGACAGGATGTCAGTGGTTCCTTGTAGATGTTGCTGCATCTGTGTTCATCTGCCCATTCTGTCCCCGTCTTGTTTCATCAGCACTAAAGGGGCCATCTCATGTGGAGTGTCTGCCTTCCAGTCCTAACAAGCTCTCGATTCTGTTCATCACCACCCCATCATCCCACATCAATCTGACAGCACTTTGATTCTTGGTGAATAATTCAGCAGCAAATTCTCTGTGTCCAGAGCTCAGCGTCACATTAGCAACTGGCTTCAGGGCACCGTATCCTTATACTCAGTGGACTCTCTAGAGCAACATGGATGGGAACTGTTGGAGGGAGGGGGAGGGAGAGAGAGAGAAAGCCTAATTATTCTCATGGTTAGAAGACTTCAGATGGTCCTATTTATTTTGCAGGATATAAACAGATGATCTCTGTGAAACCCAGTGAATGTTGGGATCCCGTATGAAGGGGTCAAACTCCCTCAAGTATGCTTCTTTTTTAAAAAATTTTATTTATTTATTTTTGGCTGCACTGGGTCTTCTTGCCGCACAGGGCTTTGTCTAGTAGCGAGCAGGGGCTACCCTCCGGTTGCTGTGCGTGGGGCTACTCTTCATTGTGGGGGCCAAGGCTTCTTACTGCAGTGGCTTCTCTTATTGAGCATAGGCTCTGGGGTGCGGGGCTTCCGTAGCTATGGCTCCCGGGCTCTAGAACACGTCCTCAACAGTTGCTGCCCACAGGCTTAGTTGCCCTGCACCATGTGGAATCTTCCCAGCAGGGATCAAACCTGTGTCCCCTGCGTTGGCAGGCTGATTCTTAACCACTGGACCACCGGAGAAGTTCCCAAGTATGGTTCTTGAGATATGATTTATGCCCGCAGCCAGACTGGGTGATACATACGCCATGAACACCTATCACAAAAGTGTGTAATTGTAGAGGTGGTGACTGAAGAGCACGTCCTGCCATCGCATTACGACTTTATGCCTCGGGTCCCGTCTAGAATGTTGCTTGATGAGCTTTTGGGTGCACGGTACTTGTTACCATCTTTCCTGGATGAGACAGCTCAGATTTACAACTGCTAGATGCATTAGACCTAAGGTATTTTGTTGATGTTAACATTTGCTGCCAACGTCTGACGCCACATCTTGTTTACAGCCCATAAATTTATGACATAAGGAGACCACTCAGAATTTTGATATATTAGGAGAAAAAGCACCAAGCAATGCCAAACACACGAATGGTTTTACATTTCAGACAGATACTTTTACACACCATTGATTGCATTTTAATAACACAGTGGTTTCATTTTGTTCTGCTGATGGATTCTGATCAGCTCTCGGCACTTAGGAACAGGGAAGTGAATGCTGCACATCTGGGAAAATAAAAGTTTTATTAAAGAAAGCATGAGCCAAACAGGTATTTTATTGCTGTCTTCGCTGTCACCTTAAATGCTTACAGAAATAGAAAGGCTGGTTCTTGACTCTCTTTCCTAACAGGCAATCCCCCAAAGTAGTAAATACAATACCAGACCAGATCTTTTCTCACTAAGTGTTTCCCTTTGCTTATCCCTGGACCAACATATATTTCATGAATGAGCAAACAAAATGTCATAAAGGAAACCCTGTGTTTTATGGTAGCTAGCTGCATTTAGTTTGTGACATTACAGGTCTATTGCTAGGTGTGTGGCATCTTGTACTGTTTGGATAAATTTGAGCTATGGGATTAATGACTCTTGGTCTTCATGGATTAGAGGCAGGTAGCAACTAGAGTTGGGTTGGTTCATGGGCATTCACTTGCAAATATTTGGTTTTCTGTCATCCCTTTTGTGACATTTCTGGGTGGGTGGAGGTGGGGGAACCCAACTCTTCCTTGAAGGAAAAAGTTACTACTTTTTCATTTTCACATGTTGACCTGCAGGCCATTGAAAAGTTGGAGGCTTAATATTGTCTTGTCCTCTCCCTTGTGATTTCAGGTGTGGGTGAAAAGCAGATTTCTTCCTCCGTCTTTCCTTCTTGTGCTGACCTGGCTGTGATACCACCTGTCCTTGTATGGGCGTGGAACCTCGAAGCTGTATTCTTTTTTCCTCTAATATGATTAACTCTCTGGCTCCCAAGGGCATACTCTCCATGGCCCATGGCGTACGAGGCCCTTCTCAGGTTGTCTCAGCTCTTTTTCCAGGCTTACTTCCTGCTGTCCCCTACCTAGTACTCCAACTCAGCCACATTGGGTGTTTTGCCATCTGGTAAACACACCAGGTGCTTTATAGTTTGCATGCCTCTGTTCACGTGAGTCTGACCACTGACTGCTCTCCCCCAGCACACACATCTCCCTTTTAGAAATAACTGTCAACTTCCAATGCCCAGACTTGTTTTTCTCTCTAATCCCCAGGAAGAAATAGGAACTCCATCCTGTACTCCCATGTCCTTCTTCACAGTGGAGAGCATCTCTACACTGTAGGGTGGTTGGTTATATTTGTCATCTCCAGTGGGTGGTAAATCCCTCAGGTCTTACTCATCTTCTGTATTTGACTTGAAACTATTGTATGGTGATAGCAAAGGGAACAGAAACTCTGGAATGAAAAACTCTAGGCTGGAATCTCAACTTTGCTTCTTATTAGCTGTGTGACCTTGAGCAGGTTGATTTGCTCTTCTTTGTCTCTAATTGCATTTGTGAAATTGGGACAAGAGTAGCTAGGCACAATACTTAATATCATGCAAGAGGTGTTGTAAGCCACAAATATACTTAAGGATTTGGAGCAAATGTGTCCTGTGATGAGAGGAATTTTCCTTCTGAAACTTACCAGTCAAAGCATCCTTTCCTTGCTTCTCTTAGGATTTCCATGTAGCCTCAAGAACCTCAAGATCTGAGTTCTTCCAGGAAGCCTTCCTAAGTGCTGCAGTCCTCTGACCTCCTGTGGCATCAATTCACTCTCTGTGTGACAAAAAAAATCCTGAAACATTATTGCCTGGACTTGTTAATATTTGCATAATACTTGTATATCTCATCTTCTTATCTAGATTGGAATCGTCTTAGGAGTAGGATCTATATATCTTTTTATACTATAACATCTCTTCTGTTCCATCAGGATGTTTTATAAGACAGTCGTTTGGTTGTTATCTTTATTAATTCACATTTTGCTTATAATAGACTTTATCTCTGCAGTTGATATGCTGATGATATTAGGATTGTTATAGGAGCTGATACATACAGATATACCTCCGCCCAGTCCCTCCTCCACCATGCTCACCCCCCACATCCTTCTCTGTACTATTTGTGGATTCTCCTCATGTTTATCTGGTAAGAGAACTGCTGTTGAATACCAATGAGGATCCTGCTATACTGATATAGAAAAATGGTGGAAATCCCTCAAGGGCACAACTCATAGAATAAACATGATCACCGTAATATGCATTGTTGTTTCTTTACAGGCCTTGTGTGTGTGTGTGTGTGTGTGTGCGTGTGCGTGTATACGTGTGTGTGTTAAGCTTTCTTTGCTTGCGAGGGTGATCAAACCATGCTAAACGAGACATCGCAGGGAAGTATAAGAAGCACACTATCCATCTATCTGGGCCCTGTCGACCTGGTTTGTGCTGTTACAGAGTGAAACTGGCCTGTGTCTTTCACTCGTCAGGCCGAGCTGCAGAAGCTGAGACAACAAGCCCTGGAGACCAAACACTTCATTGAAAAGCAGGAAGCCGAGGAGAGAAAACTCCTGCGAATTATAGCAGAGGCTGATGGGGAGAGGCTGAGACAGAAGAAGGAATTGGACCAGGTAGGAAGAGACCACACATCCCCAGACCTGCAGATTCTATCAGCAGACACAATTGTTTGATTCAGCTCCTCACAAAACCTCATTCTTTTCTGAGCTCTTCCACTGAGTCTCTCAGAACAGCCCCAGAGGCCCACTTCCTGTTGATTAATTATGAAATATCCATTCATTTATTCTGCTCCTATTTACAAGCACTTCCTGTGTGTCACCCACTCCTTTAAGCTCTGGGGATATACTGACCAACAAGAAAATAAGTTACCCTGCCTTCAGGGGGTTTACATTCTAGCATAATATCATTGTTGCATATAATTACAATGAATAATTACATAATTTTGGGGGTTAGAAACTTAAATGCTTTCAGAGATCTAGCAGGTTAAAAAAAAGAGACATTGGCTTGTGCAAGACAGTGAAAGTAAAAGTGTTAGTCACTCAGTCATGTCCGACTCTTTGCGACTCCATGGACTGTAGCCTGCCAGAGCTCTCCCCATGGAATTCTCCAGGCAAGAGTACTAGAGTGGGTAGTCAGTCACTTCTCTAGGGGATCTTCCTGACCCAGGAGTTGAACCCAGGTCTCCTGCATTGCAGGCAGATTCTTTACCATCTGCGCCACCAGGGAAGCGTGTGGTACAAGACAGTAAGGAGTGGTAGAACTTGGCAAGAGCTTGCCCACCCTAAAGATGTTCAGACTTAAACACATACAATAACATGTTGGAAAAAACCCATGGGCCATAGAGTATTATTATTAATAATATAATTTGTTGTACTCTTTTCAACAAGACTGCCAACTCTGGTGGGAGGAGTCCAGTATTGGCTGTCTAGCAGGCTATTTTCAGTGCCTTACCTACTGAGTGCCTAGCACATGAGGGCATTGGATGGGCGTTCACTGATTCTCTGACTGCTGCTGCTGTAATGAAACGTGGGACGTTTTGTCCCCCAGTGGCCATGCCCTGCCCTACCTTTCTAGGTCATCAGCGAGAGAGATATCCTTGGGTCGCAGCTAGTTCGGCGCAATGATGAGTTGGCTTTGCTCTATGAGAAGATCAAGATTCAGCAGTCTGTGCTGAATAAAGGCGAGAGCCAGTATAACCAGAGGTTGGAGGACATGAGAATCCTCAAACTTGAGATCAAGAAGCTTCGCCGGGAGAAAGGGATTCTTGCCAGGAGTGTGGCCAATGTCGATGAACTCAGGTAACGGAAGACCCCCTCGGAGGTGAGAGCATAGCAGCCTATGGGGACCTCCTAAGGACCTTATGTTCCTCCTATTGGTCACTGAAGGTCTTTTTTTTAAAAAGATTTATTTGGCTTCACCAGGTCTTAGTTACAGCACGTGGAATCTAGTTCCTTGACCAGCGATCAAATCTGGGTCCCCTGCACTGGTCCCCTGAGTTTTAACCACTGGACCATTGGAGTAGTCCCAGCCATTGAAAGTCTTTTTCTGGTTGCATAAAATAATTTTTTATGTTGAAATGATTAGCAAATAATAAGAACAACTTTTCCATAACCCATAATCTACATCGTGTCCATTCTATGTCACAAAAAATGAATTCATTTCCTTTCCGGGGAACGTAAGCAAGTGCAAAAGTGTTTTTTGAAAACTTTATTCTGGATTTAGTGAAAGAAATTTCAGTTAAATCATAACCACAAAGTAGTTACAATTCAGAAAAAAAGTCCCCCAATGAGCTCTTTGGAATTTCTTTAATAAGGCAGTATGCAAGAGATGGAACATCAATATTTAAATTGAATCCCGGTAACATTTGCACATCTTTTTCTTGGAATTACACAAAGAATGAAAAGAGGGGGAAATTTTAATTTTATCACTATTTGAAAACTCTGTTTCCTTAGAAGGCAGCCAAATTTTACATCTCACTCTTGATTTATCTTCTGAAGCTTTCGCTTGGGCTTAGTGCGCCTTCTTCTTGCTTTAAAACTTACATTATACAAGCTCTGCTTTCCCTTTGGGAAAACATCACCATGTTTTATATGGGCAATTGCAGGAAACCAAATAATAGGTCTGGTGTTTTCTTAGTAACTATCTTATCCTCCGCAGACTTGTAGATGAACACTATCCTTGGCCACCTTGGGACAAGGACACAGTCTGGATCTGCTTTTTAAATTAATCGAATTAGATAGTTTTGATATTTAGACGCAGTGAATACGTTCGGGAATAACAAGGGAAGTTGCCACCATCAATAGATCAATACTCTCTTTTTTAAAGAGTTGTTCATATTTCAGATGATGAAAGTAATACAAATTCATTGTAGAAAATATGGGGCATGCAGAAAAAATGTAAAGAAGGGATTAGAAAATCACTGATAAGTCTCCTATCCAGAGATACCACCATTAACATTTTGGAGGCAATTGCATTTACTCTAAGACGCTGTTGAATGATCTCCAGGACCATAACTAAACTTGCCTGGTGGCTTAGTTGGTAAAGAATCTGCCTTCAATGCAAGAGACCTGGGTTCGATCCCTGGGTCTGGGAGATCCCCTGGAGAAATGAATGGCACCCCACTCCAGTATTCTTGCCTGGAGAATTCCATGGACAGGAGAGCCTGGTGAGCTACTGTCCATGGGATCCCAAAGAGTTGGACACGACTGAGTGATTAACACAAACTTGCCAGCCATGTGTTATTTTTATTACATATGCAAAGCACCAAATTCTATCCATTCTCAGTTTGTTGATACTAGATTTTATCTGTATAGTGGGAGGTGCATGTTCAGTCGCTCAGTTGTGTTTGACTCTTTGCAACCCCATGGACTGTAAACCGCCAGGTTCTTCTGTCCATGGGATTTTCGAGGCAAGAATACTAAAGTGGGTTGCCATTTCCTCCTCCAGGGGATCTCTCCAACCCAGAGATAGAACTCTAATTTTCTGCTTCTCCTGCATTGGCAGGCGGATTCTTTACCCCTGAGCCACCTAGGAATTCCTTATAAAGGAATTTAATAAACTTAATAAAGATATTGGAGGCAAGCGGGCATGAATTCCAATCTCAGACTTGCCACCTACAAGCTGTGTGATCTTGGGCAGATCACAACATATTTGAGCTTTAAATTTGTTAAACACGAAAATGTAACGTGCCTAACACAGAGTCTGATGCAAAAGAAATCATCAATCACAGTTCCCAATACCCTTTCCCTTCTCTGCGGATGACACTTTAGAAAATAGTAGTGTTAAAAATATGCTTTTAATTCTCAGCAGCTTTTTCTGAGCTCCCTGTTGAGTGAGCATCATGCAGTTAATTCTAATGGTTTGTCTTGCTAATGAGGGGAAGTTGTATTATTGGTTTAAATGAAGCAATTAAGTAAAAGAGATGGCTTGGCATTAGTAATCTGCACACTTGCAGCAGACGAGGACAGATAATAATATCCTTCTTGCCCGTGTCAACCTGAGTGCTTGCCTCTGCTCTGCCTCCCAACAAAACTTCTTGTTCAATAGACTGGCAGCCGGTGGATGGTTTAGACTATGGTCATCTGTTAACTAGAGATTTGAGAAGTGTATTTGAGCCAGAGCTAGTTCTTCGGGACTTTTTCAGTCACCTGTGTAGTTGTGGAACATGAGATAAATGATCACTCCTAATTCAGTATTTTTCAGTACTGGCTGCACATTAGAATTACCAGCTGCTGCTGCTGCTGCTGCTGCTGCTAAGTCACTTCAGTCATGTCTGACTCTGTGAGACCCCATAGATGGCAGCCCACCAGGCTCCCCTGTCCCTGGGATTCTCCAGGCAAGAACATTGGAGTGGGTTGCCATTTCCTTCTCCAATAGAATTACCAGCAGAACTTTAAAAATCTATGAAACCCAAGCCTCGTGCTAGACCAGGTAAAGCAGAACTCCTTTGGGGGTTGGTGCAGGTAAAGGCATGTTGTCATAGTTCCCCAGGTGAGTCCAGTATGTTGCCAGGGTGGTGATACACTGTCTTAATGGATGTCAGGTTTCACCTGAGCCTCAGTTGCTTGCATTGCAGGGCCGTACCTCATGATAGAACATAGCTTGTTCTCTCGCTGCTACTGTAGAAGACATTTAGAAACATGGAACAATATATTAAAATCCTCATGATTTACCCTTTCCCGGTTCTTTTCGTACACTTCTAAAATTCCCTGGGTATCAAGAATCAGTTCCTGGTACTTTTTTTCCCTCCTAAAGCTAAAGCTGAAGTTTGCCTTCTGCAAGAATTGGTATCACCTGTGTCTTGCCTTAGGAGGCTGGTCTCAGTGTTCCCGAAGTCTCCCTAATCCATCTTTGTCTGTAAGATGTAGCGTGCACGAAACCATGTAAAGAAAGGATACTCAAATACTGGGCAGAGAATTTGTTTGCTAAAGAAAGTTTGACTTATTTAGGCAGGAGCTTTTTCACACGCAAAGAGAGTTCCTGAAGGAGAGGACGAGATGCCGAGCCCTGGAGGAGGAACTGGAGAACCCCATGAACGTGCACAGATGGAGGAAGCTTGAGGTAACACTTGGGAGAGCCTTCCTCCCAAATCGCTCTCTACCCTACTTGTCTTCTTACCTAAAGCGCAGTAACAGGCAGTTTTATTTAATCTGTGCCATTGTCACCCAAAACGTGAAAGACTGGATCAAATGTAAATTAGATTGTTCCAGATGGGTTTTGTTTTTAAAAGCCTTTGCATCCTTTTATTTCCCAAAAGGAAGCGCGGCTTTTAAACTTGCCCTCTTTTCAAAGAACTAGAATTGTGTTCGTCAGACTCCTTCTTTTAGGATCTGGGGACACAGCCAAAGTCCCTTTGGAAGATGATGGATAATAAACTCCTTATTTTATTTTATGACCTCCTGAGATTCATTTCCACCAGCAGATAACAGTAATAGAGAAGCTCTGCTTATTCAATAAAAAGATGCCCATCTCCTCTAGTAGTACCCAGTAATGTGAGTACAAGAAGGGGCTTTGACTAAGTTAACAGTTGGAGTGTTGGGAGAATAGGCGTATGTGATATAAGAAGGAGCAAGGAAAAGGAGAAAATCAGCCAAGTAGGTTTTTGTTTTTCATTTTCATTTTTCCTTTAAATGAAGAAAGCGTTAAGGATAATGCATTATAAATTGTTATGTAAACACAAGGCCTGAATTTTAACAGTGTCCAGTCTTGCCAAGTGAATGTGTATGCCAAATCTATTTCCAAAATATGGATATCACTTGGCACTGCTTAGTATTTCTTAAGCAAAGTCATAGTCAGTGCAATATCTCCTGCCTTTTGGACCCTCATTTATTCCTCTTCAAATGCCAAGAGTGGGGTAGTTTACTAAACTAAAAATAACATGAATGTGTCTGGGGAAGAGAGATGAAAACTGTAAATTCATTTACTGTCACATCAGTTTATTCCATGTGTTTTCGAGCAAATCTTTTAAAGTTTCCAATTCCATGTCAATTTATATTAAAAAAATTGGAAAACAGAGACTCTGGGAGGCAGTTGAAAATATTTAGCTGCTAGATTAATTCCAAATGTCAGTAGTTGAAAGTGAACCTTTGGCTCAATGTCTAGAGGACAAATTATCAATGTATAACAGTAGATCTTGTTTGAATTGTACACAGATAATTATTGAAGGTGCATCAGAGCTTTACAGATTGATAATGTCTTTTGAAAGCTAAATGCCATGGTCGTGTCCTGCTGCTAATAATTAGCAGACTTCCACATCCTGGGAACTTGCCCCATCGTAGGTTGTAATGAATCTTCTTGTTGATAATTATGAAAGGAGAACCCTGAGACCGAATGAGTTAGGGAACCCTGTCTCATTCCAGTGTAAACAAATGATGGTAGGGAAAACCTCAGAGCATAGTAATTAAGAAGCCCGGGCTTTAGAACCAGGTGTATCTGGGCTTGAGTCCAGCTCTGACCTCTATCAGCATGGGTAAATGACCTCCTCCGAGCCTCAGTTGCCTTTTCTGTAAAAGGGGAGAGTAATACTGTCTGACAGGACTGTCAAGTGACTAAAATTTGATAATGTGTGAAAAGCACTTAACATAGTGTTCAGATGGTGCAAAGAATCAGGTATTAGGCCCAGGAGCTGCCGTCACTGCTGCTGTTATTATTTCCCCTGGTGGAATAAACATACTAACTTCCCGCTTGCAGGCTCACTCGGGACAACAGAGACGACACTAGCCAAACGTCAGTCTGTTTTGATGACTGTCTCATCTGTCATGCAGTGCATTTTGTTTTGTTTGCCTTGTTTCTGATTCTTGTCTGTATTGGGTCTGTAACTTTGCAATAGATTTTAATAGAACAGTAATTCTGTAGGGACCTCAGTGCTCTGAACCTGATAATCTCAGCTGCTTTATTTTTTCCCCCTTGAATAGGCCAGTGACCCCAGTACCTTTGAGCTGATACAGAAAATACATACACTGCAGAAGCGTCTCATCAGCAAGACGGAAGAGGTGGTCGAAAAAGAGCTGCTCCTCCAGGTACCATTTCTGTTTTCTGTGCTCATCAAACAAGCCTATTTCCTTAGCACCATCATCTCCAGTACTGTGTTTTTAGAGCTAGACAGTTGGCAGTGTTGCATGCCCCATTTTTAACTGTAGATGGCAACAGGGACTCACACACAGAGAACAAACAACCTGATTAATTGGTCTTTTATGCTGCCATCACTAATATTTCAAGAATTCTAGAAAATTAAGTTCAAAGCTACATCTACTGCATTGAGTAATGTGCGCTCCCCTCCCCCCAACTTCTCTGTAGTTTTGTTAGATTCTTTTAAACGCTTTTCTTCATATCTTCATATAATGTGAAATGCCATGACTTTGATTTTGAAAACTAGCCTTCACATAGAGCACAAATGTCCTCTTGAAGGTTTGTGAGAGCGAAATGGAAGAAAAGGTATCTTTTTGAAGATTTTATGTAGTAAGTTATTCTGAAGCAATCAACAGTGGTAACATCTTTGTGTATCTGTATCTTTGCAAGTACCAGTTGTCACTACGATCACCATTATCATCATTGTGCCAGATACTGTGCAGGTATCCCCTCATCCTCCCTTCCTCTGCACAGTTCTGGGGAGATGGTGGGGTTTGTCATTCCCAGTCAGTGAACGAGAAAGTTGGACCCCAGGAGTTTGATTATGGATAAAGAATACAAGCTCTGGTGTGAAGTGGCCTGGCTTGTAATCCTGCTTCTGCAAATCTGTAGCTGTGTGGAATTAACTTCTGTGCACCTGAAGTTCTTGATCTGTATTATGGGATAATACGAGAACCTGAAAAAAGGATGCTACTGGGACATTAAGGGTGTGTAAGACTGATGGCTCAGAGATGCATTTGTGGTCACTGCAGCTCCTTCCGGGACCTGAGCACTCGTGGTGGTGGTTTGCTCAGTTGCTTTTGCCTCGGCTTCAGTGTTTTATGGTGTAAAGCCACCTGAGGTGTTGGTCTGGCGCTCTCAGCAGGATTTCATTTTCTTTCCTAAGATGAACGGTAGTAGTATTCCTTAAGCGCAGCCAGCTCTGCAGCTCCGGTGTGCATAGATCTTACCCAACACCCTCAGCCTTACACCCCTGGGACTCTGTCTCTTCTCCCAAGATATAAGGGTGTGTTTCTTGCTGGCATTACATTCCTTCATTCAATTTAATAACATGCCCAGGTACTCTTCTATCTAAGGATATTGTACTGGACAAGGAGACAAAATGCACATCATCATGGAGCTTGTATCCCAGTGAAGAATAAGAAGGGAGTGGTTAGACATTTTGCTTGTTGCGGTTAGACAGGATCCTGAGATATTAATAGTTTTGAGCAGAGGGTTGTGAGCAGGTATCTCACCTCCTAGCTGAAGCATTTATTTGTTGATACAGGACTCTAGTGCTATCTTTTCCTGCCTCCTAAGCACGTACAGAGAGAGGAGCCACAAGATCAGAACAATCTGGAATGTCAAGCCCCTTATACTGGGGAGGGAAACCTGTTCTGGAGAGACCCCAACCCTATAATGGACTTTGTAGGAACGAGAAATAAACTTTTACTGGGTTAAATCACACATAGAAAGACTGATGGCTCAGGAACCCCCTCCCTGACATTGTGCCTTGCCCTGTCTTGTGCACTCACAGCAATGCTCCTGGTCCTGACTCCCCAGAAGTGAGAGGAAAGCTCCCTAACTTTGCTCCCAGCCCGTATCTCTGATTCCTGAGGGCAGCCCAATATGGGGGAAGTCTGTGGTTCTCCCCTGTAATAAAATTAAGCAGCACTTGGTAGATAATTCTAGGATATAAGGCTACTTGTTCCCAGGAGTTTAACCATTGAACTTCAACAGCTCCCTGCAAAACCGAGTAATCCAATGCGAGAAAGACCTTGGCTTCACTCTGTGGGCAGCACAGAACCTAGCATGTAATTGTGTCAACAGAATTCATTTATCTCCCTTCACTTTACCTGCCCTCAGTCATCCCCTCAGGTTTCATCACTCTCATCCAGCCCCCATGTAGGGAAAGGGTTGCACTTCAGTGTCCTGGGTCACCATTCACCACATAGCAGCCACAGTAGCTCCCTCCTTCCCCGGGGCCCTCCATAGGCTGGCCTCACACAAGGTGTGGGTCTCTGCTCATTGTTTTCTCTGCAGTCAATGAAATCTGAGTGTGGGATATGTGTTGGATGATATTAAGAAATTAGTGTTGATTACATAAGGTGTAATAAGAGTATTATGGTTATGTTTTGTAAAAAAAAAAAAGCCTTTTTCATATGAGAGATGTACTGAAGTATTTACAAATGAAATGATACGTAGTCTGGACTTTATTCTGGAATTTTCCAGTAAAGAAATGAAGGAAAAGGAGAAGCGATGGGAGACATGTGGATGTGGAGATGGAGGATCAATGGAATAAAATTGGCAAGATGTAAAAAAAATAGAAGGGATGTTGAAAGGAGGATTGAGTTTAACATTATGCTTGACATAAAAATTGCCAATTATTATTTATCATTCCAAAGCCCATAATCTTAACCACTGGGTTATCGTTACTAAAAGTAGGAGCTTCTCTATATGAGCAATGGGTACTTGGCCCTCTTATTTTACATTTTGCATTAGAAGAGACATTTTCCCTGAAGCTTAGTGCACAGTGAGTGGCCAACAGGGATCTTTTACAGACGAGCACAGGTAGTTAAGAGGATAGACTCTGGAGTCTGAAAAATCTGGTCTTGGATCAGTTCTAACAGTTTCTATTTCATGACTTGAGGAGAATTACTTATATTCCCCCAATTGTGGCTTCTCCATTTGTTTGTTGTTGTGGTTCAATTGCTAAGCTGTGTCTGACCCCATGGGCTGCATCATGCCGGCTCCTCTGTCCTCCGCTACTGCTCAAATTCATGTCCATTGAGTCAGTGAGGCTATTCAGCCATCTCATCCTCTGCCACCCTCTTCTCCTTTTGCCTTTAATATTTCCCAGCATCAGAGTCCTTACAAATGTCCTTACGGTTCTTCCCATCAGGCAGCCAAATTATTGGAGCTTCAGCTTCAGCAACAGTCCTTCCAATGAATATTCAGGGTTGATTTCCTTTAGGATTGATTAAATGGAGATACTAATGCCCAGTTTCATTATGGGAGGAGGATACTCCCATCTGAATACACGACTCAGAGTTGCTATTGTAAGGACAATGAGTTAGTGCCTGGGCACCAGGGTCCATGATCCAGGGTTTGTCCTGTGGCTCCACCAGTGCCAGCCAAAAGTCACATGACTGAGGCCAGGTAGCTGGTAAGTGAAAGAGGAGGGACTCAGTCAAGGCCATCAGCTCCAGCGCCCATGCTTCCTGTCACTTCATTACCCGGCCAAAAGGAACCAAATTTTGTGTTTTGCCAGACCTTTCTATTGGAAGCTTGTTTCATACTTCACTGACTGCTCTAACTTTTTAACTTCCATCTACGTTCTTTGGATTCATTCTGTTGTTTTTCTACCTTGTTAAGGTTGGCGCTCAGCTCGTTAATGTTCAGCCTATGTTTCTACTATAAATAAGCATTGACAGCTGTAAAATGTCCTTTAAAAACTTTAGTTTCTTCCCACAGGTTTTGAAAAGTGGCATTTTCATTTTCATTCAGTCCTAAATAGTTTCTCCTTTGAGAGTAAGTCTTAAAATATCCCCAATTTCTGTGGATGGCAGAAAACATCCACTATTTAAAACATCTACTATTTCTTCTATGGTAATTAGAAGTACAAATTTAAATTTCCAATGTATGCCTTTAAGCTGCATGCATGTCATGTCACTTCGGTCATGTCTGACTCTTTGTGATCCTATGGACTGTAGCCTGCCAGGCTCCTCTGTCCATGGGATTTTCTTACCTATTGTTTGCTGTGACTGCTGACTTTCATTCATGGTGTTCATGGTGGACTTTTTCCTTTTGTATTGGCTTTTGGATTAGGAACTCATTTTTGGAAAGACTTTATTTATAGAACTTGGGAATGGTCCAGGTTAAGGGGGTATCCTTTCATTTGTTTCTGTCAGGTGCCTGAGGAAATATCACTTACTTGGGATAATTTTTTGTATTAGATTCTCACTTTGGGTAACCCAGTTAATATATATCAGAACTCTGAACTCTTATGATTGAAGACCCATGGATACAAATTCTTAGGGTAGCCATTTTTTCCCACCCATAACCTGGGAGAGAGAGTTAGATTTCATTGTGGTCTTCCTGTCCTAGGGGATGAATTTCTTTCTGTTGTCTCTTTTCACTGAAGGTGTAACTCTTTTAAGTCCCTAAGTTTAAGTGGAGGAGTCTCCGTGGAGTGGAACTGCCCACTTCACGCAGGCTCAGCGCCTCATCGTTTATCCTCTTACGGCCATTCAAATCCAAGCCCCTTGCTCACTAAGTCTGGCCACGTGTCCCAGTCAGCCCCCCACGGGAGAGCTGAAGTATCCATTTACTGTTTTAATGTGCAGTTAATGCTTTGATTTTGACACTTGACGATCAAGCTACTTGCAACTGCCATTTTGTGATTGAAAGGATGTGTTGTTTTTTTGAGCAAGTCTAATGCTTTGTAGACTTCAGTTTTTGCATTATTTAGTATGCCGTAATGCCATAAACAGAAACTTCTCATTTATTCTAATCCCTAGTTTTCTCATCCACAAACTGAGACCCACCCACAGAACTGAGTGTAAATACTCATACAGGGTGATCAGAGTGTTTAGTTACCGTTATCATTATAGTGATGATTATTAATATTATTAACCAAAAAGCATTTTTTCCAGGTCTCCAAAGTTTAATAGCCTGCCTCACGCCCCTCTGTCCAGTTCCTCATTTCACCTTTTTTTTTTTGGATGGTTGGGCTGCCCGGGGACTGCTGTGAATTTTCTTCCAGAGCTTGAGCATCTGCAGAAAACAAGCCTTGTTATCTTGGTGAAACCCCAGGTGCTCCACAGGGTTTGACAGTTTCTCAATTTCTTCTGTTTTATTAAATTATTAGAGAGGTTCTCTGAATACACAACAGAACATTTTGCAATTAGGAAGATTTTTGGTTGAATTCTTCTGAGTATCAGAACATTTTTTAAATGACTTTAATCTGTTCCAGGGTGCTGAAGAGCCCCTATCATGTCCTGGCAGCAGACATAAAGGAAGTCTATTTGCCCCCAATAGACTGTGAGTTCTTTGAGGAAAGGCACTTGTTAATTCATCTTTCTAACCCCAGTGTCTGATATAGTACCAGGAACATAATAGGTGCTCAGTGAAGATGGACAGGCTCTGCCTGGGCAACTCCTATCCACCTTTTAGCATGTGTGTGTGTGCTAAGTCGCTTCAGTCATGTCTGACTCTTTGTAACCCTGTAGACCATAGTCTTCCAGGCTCCTCTATCCATGGGATTCTCGAGGCGAGAATACTGGAGTGGGTTGCCATGGAGTGGGTTGTGATGCCCTCCTCCAGGGGATCATCCCGGCCCAGGGATCAAACCCACGTCTCATGTCTCCTGAACTGGCAGGCAAGTTCTTTACCACTGGTGCCGCCTGGGAGGCCCAGTGCTGAGCTTGAATGCTCATTCCTCAGGAGTCCCTCTTCGATCTCTAGGTTGGGTTTCTTGGTACTTTGCTTTCTTACCACTGTCACACTTGTAACTAATGAGATAATTGTAACTGTGTGCTTAATGACTTTCATGCTTGACCATAAGCTCTGCAAAGCAGTTCCTGCATCTGTTGTAATGATTATTTCATCCCTCACAAATATTTGTTTAGTGACTGATTAGACACTGCCAGAATGGTGGTTCTTTAGTAAGTAGTGTGTGGCGCAGTCATTTGCGTTCTTTGAGCTACGAGAGGTTACGGGAATTATTCTTCCTGTTGCCTTTGCATTTTTGTTATTAACTTCTAACTTTGCAGGAGCCTGGGATATACTGTGGTTTATGAATCAATAAACTTGATGAGAACTGCTTTTGCGTGCTGAGGCAGGCTAATTCATGCGGTGCGCTCAGATTTCTCCCTTTGTTCAGGGTGAACATGGACATGGTTCTTGAACTTGGCTTTACAGTGTCTGTAAGTACAGAAGTCTGTATTCTTGCCAGAACTGGAATCTAAAGCATGGATGGGAAGGCTTGTTTTTTCTTTTCCCACCAGGCTACCTTCCCCCATTCAAGGAAGTGAGGGCAATGCAGGCCTTGCTGAGATAGGCCTTCTGCTGCCCTCTCCTTTCTGTTTTTGCTCCATTTGTTTCTCATCTCCAAATCCCTCGGTAGTAATGATTTCTTTCTTTCTTTCTTTTTTTTTAAAGCATCTGCAGGATTAGGCGGGCATATGTGCCTTGAGTAACTGCTGTCTGTTACTGGGGTATCATTACATCATCATCATCATCACATCAAGAAGGGATTCCAAATAATGGCCTAAGTCCTGCTAGCATTGGAGTAGGAGGCTCTGATCCCTTGCCAGAGGCACTTAGAAACACAAGGAACATGTATAGCAGCTGGGACTCGTTTTGTCCAAGTGTTTAGCTCAGATACCCTCACCTTCAGGGCCAGACAGGTAACAAGAAAGAGCAAGGTGAACTTTGTGTATCATGATCATAAGTGGCAACTGACAAGAGGCCTGAGAAGGAGAGTCAGAAGGGAGTGGTGGGGACTACAGCGCACAGGGGGCTTTGGGTCCCCTCTCCAGGAAGCAGCTAACCTCACCCCAGCTGATTTCAGGCCCAAGTCATCAAATCTTTAATTTTTTTTCAAGAATAGTTAGATATATGGATTTTCATGTTCACTATACTGAGTTTAAAATATTGGCAACTCTAAGAACATCACCCAGGCCTCCCAGAAATATATTAACCAACCACCCTTGACCCATAGGAGGCAGTTTGCAGCCTCTAGCTTCAAGGCCTGGGGGAGAAAGAGATTTAAAGGAGCACCAGCAGCATGATCAGCTTTACTTATTTCAATTTCTTTGATCTCGTCCTTTGTTATGATTTCTTGACGGAAGTACACAGCGTAAGAATCAAGGGAAAGAGAAGCCGGGGAGGGAGGAGATGGGGGAGGCTGCGGGTTGTGCAGTGATGGGCGGTCAGGAGTGAGTGAGGCTGGACTCCTCGGAGGAGGTAAGCCCAGAGACAGAGTAGGCAGGGAGTGTTTTGTGGGGGCAGCTGTAGGTGGGCTTAACAGAAAATGTCTTCTTAAGATGTCATTTCCCCTGCTGCTAATGACTCTACCTTAATTTCATTTTACAAGCTTTTCTGAAACAGAAAAGTGTTTTCTGAATCAAAGAAGTGAAGGGCTGCTTCCTGCCCCTCTCGATGCATGGGCAGCAGATGGATGGCAGGCATCTGCTCAGCTAACATGCCAGGGCCCTGGTGAGACAGATGTAGTCCTGGCCTTGACAGCCCTCCTGGTTCTGTAACCACAGGACAGTGTGACTAGTCCTGTGATTCTGCACAGGACTCAGTGCGACTCTGAACAAGGCTCTAGAGTGGCCGGAGGTCACAGTTTGGGCTCCCCTAATCAGAGACCGAGATGAGGGCTAGGGTTCTGGTGGTTTGGGAGGTGGTCCCAGGAAGCGGGAGGGAGGGAGCAGAGCGTGAGGGAGGGGAGGAGGAAGAGCCAGTGCAGGAGCGAGAGAGCTGGTCACCGCTGTGGACATCCACGTTCTGGTGACACTGGTGTTCCTCTGAGGAGTCTCACTGGAACTGCTGCAGAACCGTCCCGTCAGAGGAAGAGAGGCTGGCGCCGTCCATTCTCTCCCGTCCCCCACTGGTTGAAGGTTGCCCCGGCAATATTGGGTGGAATGCCTGTTGGATTATTGTGTGACATGTAAAAATGATACGAAATTAAAATTTCAGTGTCTACAAATCCAGCTCTCTTGACACATAGCCACGCTCATCCACTCATCTCTTGTCCACAACTCCCTTTATGCTACCACAGCAGAGCAGAGTAGTTGTGACACAGACTATATGGCCCACAAAGTCCACAGCAGTTACTCTCCAGCCCTTGACGGTAAGGATTTCCTGCCTCCTCCTAGAAACTTCCATCACTGGAATCCAGAACTGAGCCTCTCAACACTGTTCTATGACACCTCCTCCTAAAGCCACTAACCATCCCATTTCTGTGACTGCTCCCTCTCCCCAATTCCAAAGGAGTCGTTCAATTATTAATGAACTGCCTTAAGATGTGGAAGGTGAATTCTGACATCATGTCCCAGTCGCTGGTGGTGTGACAGACACCAGCCATGATTCTTGCCCACTCTGTTAGTGGATAGCTAAGTGAGCACTCTTCCCAAACAGGGCTGAAATTGTTGAAGGTACTCCCGGCCTAGAGAGACCGATGCACCGAAAGGCACAGTGTGAGCTGAAGCTACGGACTAGAAGCCCATCTCCAGGCTTCTGCTCTGGTTTAACATCAAAGGGAAGATAAATAAAGTGAGGGAGAGATACCTTCTGCAGAGCCTCCCATCCTCACCAAAGAATATCTAACATGTTGGGAATGGTGGCAGGGGCTTCTTTTCCAGTGCGCTCCTGGGGGGCTGCTGCTTCCCCGGCACCTCTTCCTGGAACTTCCCAGGGAATTCCTGCTGTCTGGCACATGCTGCTCCACGTCAGGGAGCACGGAAGGAGCAATCAGAGATAGATTGTGCAGAACACAGGAGGCTAATGCTGTGCACACATCCATGTGGGTGGCCTGCCGGGCCCCATATACCTCTGTCCACTTGGTTTGTCTGAGACAGCCTCAGTGCGAGCGCTTGGAGAGGGTGGCACCACAGAAACCATTCAGAGCACCACAGCAACCATTAGTGTCTGGTGGGCACATTATCAGAGTGCCTTCCATATATCTGTCTCAGTCATTCCCAAATGTTCCTCTGAGGATTGGGAAAATCTATATGTTTCCAAACATTCTTTGGTCTGTAATGCAATGAGTGCAGTTCAGTTCTGTTGCTCAGTTGTGTCTGACTCTTTGCGACCCCATGGACTGCAGCACGCCAGGCCTCCCTGTCCATCACCAACTCCCGGAGCCTACTCAAACTCATGTCCATCGAGTCATTGATGCCATCCATCTCATCCTTTGTCATCCCCTTCTCCTCCTGCCTTCAACCTTTCCCAGCATCGGATCTTTTCCAAAGAGTCAGTTCTTCATACCAGGTGGCCAAAGTATTAGACCTTCAGCTTCAGCATCAGTCCTTCCAATGAATATTCAGGACTGATTTCCTTTAGGATGGACTGGTTGGATTGCCTCGCTGTCCAAGTGACTCTCAAGAGCCTTCTCCTACACCACAGTTCAAAAGTATTAATTCTTCAGTGCTCAGCTTTCTTTGTAGTCCAACTCTCACATCCACACATGACTACTGGAAAAATCATAGCTTTGACTAACCTTTGTTAACCGAGTAATGTCTCTGCTTATGTCAATAAGCATAATGTCTAGCATAAAGTCAGTTTTATTTTTCAGTTTTGGGGACCTCTGTTTTTCCCATGTCCTTCTTTCTTGCCTTTGGAGATGTAAGATGTTATTTTTTGAAATGATAGCATTTGTATTTATTTTTGTGCATTCCTTTCCTTTATGAAATGACTGGTAAGAGCTCCTGACAGTTCCCTGGTTGTCGAGCACGTGGGTCCTGGAGCTGGACGACTGGAGTTTGAATCTTGGCGGTGCCACCAGCTCGTGCCAGGGTGCTTAGTTGCTCAGTTGTGTCCTACTCTGTGACTCTTTTGGACTGTAGCCCACCAGGTTCCTCTGTCTATGGGATTTTTCAGGCAAGAATACTGGAGTGGGTTGCCATTTCCTCCTCCGGGGCATCTTCCTGATCCAGGGATCAAGCCTGTGTCTCCTGTGTCTCCTGCCTTGCAGGCAAATTCTTTACCCACAAGCCTGCCACCAGCTCAGAAACACTAATTCAGTTTCTGCATTTGTTCAGTGGGGATAGTCATGCGCATCTCACAGCATTGCTGGGGAGATTATGTTCATATATGTAAAACATTTAGAACAATCCCAAACACAGAGCAGACACTACATTACCTATTAGTCTTTCTCTTTTTCATGTCAAAACTTAGCAAAAGAAGATGCAAAATGATGCTTTCAAGATCTGGGGAGGGGACTTATTCAGATCCAAGAAATCTAAAATCAGAAACTACTTCTCTATCTCTTAAACTTTGTAATGACCCCATTTAACAGGTCAAGAAACTAAAGTTCAGAGAGCTTTATGGGTCCTCAGAAAATGCCTCTGCCATTATTGGCAGCCCTCAGAGATAGGGCAATCGTGCTGCTTGTCTAGGACCCATTGGTCTCCTTTATGGGAGCAGGATTTTAATATGCAGATGTTTTGGTCTTTTCTGAAAATTGTGTTCAGCTTCATTTAAGGTAAATAAGTTTCTCAGCCTGTGTCTCTTCACACTCGCCTAGGTATACTTAATGTTCCCAATTATCGAAGCCCTTTTCATATTCCCTCTCAGTAGTTCTCTATAAATGTGCCAGCAATAACTTCCTCTAGCATTAGAGTCCTGCAAGCTTTAAGAGTTTCTTAAAAAGAGATTGGCTCTGGTAGACTCCATTAGGCAGATGGAGGTTAAAAACCGGTTTATACCTTCAACCATAAGTACCTTAAACACTTGTGATTTCAGCCAGCCCAAGGAAATACACAGCTGACTGGTGGGCTAGACCTTTGATTGGGTTAGGAAGGGTTTTGTTCATGTTATGTGGTTTGAAACAAGTAGTTTTTGAAAGGGGCTGACTTGATCAACTTCTTTCTCCTCATCCCTGTTTCGTCTTAGTATTGAGTTAGGGTTGAGGCATTTAAAAATGTCAGAAATCCAGAGCAAAGCAAGCCTGATTCCAGAGATTTCATTAGCAAAGAACGGACAGACACTAAGTCTGTGGTACATACTGAGGCTCTTCTCTCTCCTCATGGGAATACCTTCTACACCCACGAGAAGAAAGGGGCTTCTGCCCAACTTCCCACCCATTTCTCTAACTCCTGCCAAGACTCCTTTTCCTCCTCACACTCATCCCCCTAAGACTGGAAAGGGGGGCATTAATCATCTTATTGGTCATAGCCTGAGACTTGGGCCACTTGTTGCTGATGGGCCAGGCTGTCATATGTTAGATAGCTCCTGCCCCTCTGCTGAAGTTCTCTTGCTCTTCCAGTTTCTGTGTCAGAGGTCAGCAGGCCAGAGCAAGACCCACCATGTTCACCATCCATCTCACTGTATCTTCAATTGGGTGCCTAGGCTTCATTGTGTCTGCTCTGCCCGATCACTTAAGATTCAAGAGAATATCACAGCCCCGACAATTCTCCAGCCCAATGGACAAGAGAAGCCTTTCGTAGCATATGGTATAGGTGATATCAGACAGAAAAGCATAGTGATTAAGAGCTCTGACTCTTGAGCAAATAAAATGTGTTAGTCCAGGCTTACTCATAATACCACGTAACCCCAACCAACTTACTTTCTAAGCCTCAGTTCTTGATTTGTAAAATGTAGGTTATAATAATACCTTTCATATTAAGTTTTTGTATAGATTAATCAAGGCCATTTTTATCATCAAGTACATAGCCTCATGCTTGCAGTGAATGAGTGATACCTGCTAAATATCATAGATTGTACATGGGATGTAGATTTTAGAAGGATTTCCAAACTACTAGCTTATAAATGGCTTAATATAACTCAATATTTCATAGGCACACTCACTTTGGGAAATAAAACAAAGTCATTTATTAGATTTTGATTTCTTCAGTTGGCAATTTAGGCTGAGCTCAGCCAGCCAGTTCTTCTGTTTGGCTGGCCAGGACTCACTTGTGTTTCTAGAGTCAGCTGGCAGGTTGCTAGGAGCTGGTTAACTTAGATGGCATAATTCACATGTATGGTGCTGGCAGCTGGCTAGAGTGATGGAGTGACAGACCGCATGTGTCCACTAGGCTAGTCCAGGTTTATTCTCTTGAATAAACTGGTATCAATTTCCGGATTACCAAGAGCAGCAAGAAAAGACAAGCCCCAACATGCAGGTGCTTTTTGAGCCTTCATTTATGTTATGCTTGCTGGTGCTCCATTGACCAGAGCTAGTCACAAGACCAAGGCCAGATAAATGTGGGAGAGGACTAAGATCATGAGACACGCAGCCATTCTTGAAACAATATACCACAGTCTCCTTTCTTTGGTATATCTAAAGGGGAAATACTTTGTATTTAAGCATTCAAGTGGTACAAGATTTCTTTTTTTAAATCCTTTGTCAGATATGGTATTTTAATATGCTTGGCATCTGGTTGCTATCCTTGGATTTGAGAAATCCATTGCTGACATGTTTTTCTTTTCTTTAATCTTTTATTCCCTGTATTTGGGAAATTATAGTTTGCTGCAGGACATAGTTCTTTTTATAGGAGAAACATCTGTGATGTCATAATGGAGCATGTTTCCTCAGGGATGTGCATTTATCCCTACGCATTTGGAAACATTATCTGTAATCCATTTGTTCATTTCTATTTTGGTCTCTAACTTCGTATTGAATAAGAGCAAGTATGTGAACCAAAAACATATAAATTGATAAGTTAATCTTTTAAAAATGTTTATAGTTTTCTTTTGATTTCTAGTTATTGAGCTCTGATAAGGAAATATTTTTAAAAAATTCAAAAAGGATTGCAGTAATATGGCTAGTAACTGAAAATGGAAACAGATTACTTAGAGTTAAAACAAAACATTTTCAATAAAGAATTTCTCAATGGAACATTTAAGTTCTTATTGAATCTGTATATAATTACATCTTACTCCCCAAACAAAACAGATTTCCAGTGATAAATGTTTCTGGACAGCAGCAAGATTCAATTCAGTGCATTTCAAGATGCAGATTTATTTGTGAAATTAGAAGAAAATAGTCACCAGTGAGAACCTGGGGGAGTCCTATCTATCTTTAGCTGTTATATTGGTGTTTTACCCAGAAATATCTCAGAGATAGAGGTGCTTCTTGCAAAGATGAGGAAAAAAACTGCAACTGGAGCAGAAATTAATTTGTATTTATAGTCCAAATGCCTACATGAATCCTTAATCTGCTTTTTTATGATTTTAGGGGAATTTATAGAATCATTTAGATTGGAAGAAATCTCCAGTGGGTCATCAAGTTCCCCCTCCTTATTATGGCAGCACTGATTTTATTATCCTTAAAGCAGCTCTGATAGATGGGTGTCAAGTCTGGCTCATGTTTCATGCATTTAAAAATGTGTATTCCATACCCTGAGTGTATTTAATGTGGAAGAGACAGGCCAGGAGCTGCCTATATGCCCAGGAGACTTTTTCTGAGTTCCTGACTCACAGTCTTCTCTGGAATTGATGCCAAATATGTAGTATAATAAGCATTATATTGACGTCATCAAACCCAGTTTGCTTCAGGCTTCTGACAACTGGAAACACTTTCCTCAGTGTGTTTAGGGACCCAGCTGTGCTCTCTCTTCTGAGAAAATAACAGAAGATCATTCATTCCCTCTTTCTCCTTTTGTCCTGCATACCTCCAGGGACCTGCAGTCCCACTCCTCACCCCCTAGTTAAGCAAGCCTGCTTAGACCAACTATGAGCCAAAAGGTGTTTTGAGGGTATCTCTAATATCTGTAGAAGTTTGTGAGACACAAAGAAATATAAGATGTGGTTCTTCCCTGCAAGAAATTTGTACTCTATTGGAGAAGATTCCTGAGATATATTTGGGAAGAAATGAGATCGGTCTCTATGAACTGTGAGTGTCCTTCATGGTGCCACTTAGTGAAGGATACCCAACTGTGCACAATCACATTGTAATAGACCCCAACAAAAGTGAGTGCCCAATTATCCAGTGCAGACACGCTATAGGACAGTAGTATACAGTATGGTGTGTGTTCTTTAAAGCTACTGTAAGTGCCAAAGAGGCAAGAGCAGGGAAAGTAATAGAAACTAGCTTCCTCAAGGATAAAGAAGATGTGACTGGGTTGGATTTTGACATATTAAGGTGACTCATCCAGCCATTGCCTAAAAATATGTGTTGAGAAAGGTTGGGGTTGCAGTTGAGAGTTCAGACCTAGTTTTTGAGTTCTGATTTTGCCAGTGGCTGACTTTGTGACCTTGGGCAAGCAACTCAGCCTCTCAGAGCCCCAGTGACTCCAGCTCTAAAGTGACGAGAATAGTAGTCCTTGGTTTTTAGGGCTGCTGTGAGGATGAAATGAGAGAACGCATTCCAACTGCTCAGGACAGAGCTGGACACACAAGGTGGTAAGAGCTAAGTGTGTGTGATGGTGGTGGTGGGGGTGAAAGAGGCAGTGTGGAAACAAGGCAGGGAGGTGATGGAAGGAGTCCTTGACGTAGGCATATTTGGAAACATGTGAAAAGGGCATGTTAGGCTGAAAGAAGATGAAGAGTCAAAGTTCTGGGATAGGGGTGAGGATGCTTGGGTTCTGGAGGTGGGGCTGAGTAGCATGGACCCAGAGCTGGTTGTTTTGTGTTGGGGAGTGCCTTGGATAAGTTGGGTGGGGACAAATTATATTGTCTTAGACACAAGCATAGGTATTAAACTTGTTCCAGCAGACAACTGTAGACTCTAATTGTGGTAATGACCACAACTCTCATTGCAGAAGTTATGGGTTTTGAATGCCTGTTGAATTATTGTGTGTCCAATCCCTAGATGGATCCTATATTTTATGTATTATTTGTAACACTCACAATAATTTTTATCACACATGCATTAGGCCAGTTTTACAAATGAGGAAACTGAGGCTCAGAGTGATCAAGTAATATGATCAAGGTCACAGAGCTAACCAGAGGAAGACTTGGGGCTCAAACCCATTCAGTCTGGAGTGAGAGATGAACCTTGTATTCTAGCCCAGATTGGTTGGCCTTCCAGGCATACATTCTGTAGGATATTAACCAGTCAAGAGTGTGACACAGTAAGGTGATGAGAAAGAAAAACAGAAAGGGACATGAATTATGGACTGCAGCTGAAGGAGCCCCTAAGAGATGACTGTAATCTGGGCCCAAATTCCTGAGGATATTGGCAAGGGACAGGACTAGGGCTGGGGAGAAAGGAGTAAATCCATGAACTCTTTAAAAGGATCAATTTATAGGACTTGGCAATTGAATGTCTGTGCAGTAGAGAGGAGAAGAGTTAGAGGTGGCTTTCAGTTTTCCATCCCTGTCAGTGACAACTCCCAGGTTGGTGCAGCTGGCTGCGGCCTGGGGCCTGTTGGCCGCATCCCATCCATCCTGCTCTTACTCTCCCATGATCTCCCCGATGTCCCCACCCAAACCCAGAGCTGCCCAGGCTGAAACTTGAACCACGAGTCTCTTTAAATCTTAAACAGAAGATGAAAACAATACAAAGCAAAATAGGAAAGAAACTCTATGTCATAAAAAGGCTGCAGATAGTAACCATCACAGAATAATGAGAGACTCCAGTAATCCTCTCCTCCCACTTTCACTCTTCCTGATTGTGCCTCTGGTGGGCATTGGCAGCCAGGGTGAAAAAATGTTTCCCCTCCTCCAGGGGATCTTCCTGATACAGGGATCAAACCTGGGTCTCCTGCATTGCAGGCAGATTCTTTACCATCTTTCCCCCATGTGTGTTCCAGTTGGTTACTTCCGGCATGTTGGGAAGCTGTTGGTTTTTGCATGCTTATTTGTATCCAATCTACCATACTACAAGGGGCTTCCCTGGTGGCTCAGATGGTAAAACATCTGCCTGCAATGCAGGAGACCCGGGTTTGATTCCTGGGTTGGGAAGATCCCCTGGAGAAGGAAATGGCAATCCACTGCAGCACTCTTGCCTGGAAAATCCCATGGACGGAGGAGCCTGATAGGTTATAGTCCACGGGGTCGCAAAGAGTCGGACACGACTTCACCTTCACTTTCACTTTACCATACTACATAGCTTCTCAGTAAAATTTCCAGGGTTTTTAGGTCTTCTTCTAAGAAGTGATGATTTTCTTCTTCCTTTTCAATAATTATTCAATTTGTTTTAATTTCTTGACTCACCGCTTCGTTTTTGATATCGGCTATTAAAAAAATTAGTTGGAATAGGAAAAACACTGTTGATTTTTTGAGCATCTGTAGAGAAGGCAGTGGTACCCCACTCCGGTACTCTTGCCTGGAAAATCCCATGGACGGAGCGGCCTGGTAGGCTGCAGTCCATGGGGTCGCTAGGAGTTGGACACAACTGAGCGACTTCACTTTGACTTTTCACTTTCATGCATTGGAGAAGGAAATGGCAACCCACTCCAGTGCTCTTGCCTGGAGAATCCCAGGGACGGGAGCCTGGTGGGCTGCCGTCTATGGGGTCTCACAGAGTTGGACACGACTGAAGCGACTTAGCAGCAGCAGGAAGGATGGACTATAAAATCATAGAGGCTAAAGATAGAGTGAATGGCCAGGAGGCTACTGCAACAGGATCACAATGTTATGATGCCCAAGGCAATTGAAATGAAGGAAATAGTCATGAGAGAAAATGGGCTGGCCTTGTTATTGTGGTCTGGGTGTAGAAGTTGACTTTTAGGCCTCAAATCCAAAGTCTGGTAATTTGGAGTCACCAGGAACTTGACTCTGTTGTTAATAGAGTTTGAAGCTTATTGCAATCAATTCATTTGAAAAGAGGTGAGAAGATGGAAATTAGTTAGAATTCTCAGTTTATAAACTGCTCCATGAATGTGGATTTAAAAGAAATTAGCAGGTATTTTAATTTTCTTCAATATTGCCATAGTCTGACTCTTAATCTACCTAGAGGCAAAACATCGCATAATATAATTTATAAATGTCTTTTCAAGTTGACAAAGCCATTTTCCATATATTGTCTCATTTTGTCTCCAACAACTCTGAGATAGATGAAGCGAGAAGATTTAACATTTGCTCAGCAAGTTACAGTTTGCAAAATTCTCCCACCTACATGACCTCATTGAATGCTCACCCTCACTCATTGCTAATGTGCACCCAGAACAGAAAGTGAAAGTCCCCATGGAGAATGTCCAATCTTGCCTTGACCATACACGGAACCCCTCTTCATTTCTCAAAATCTTGTTCAAGGAAGACATTATCTTTGCCTCTTCCTCACAGAAGAGGGTGGAGTGGCAGGAAGCTGAGCAAAGTAGCTCAGGAAAGGAGAGCTCTGCCCTGTGGCCCTGGAAGGGGGGTGTGTAGAGGACAGCTGACAAGAAGTTCCCTTGGCAATGCTGAGGGTTGTGTACACTCTGATGTGGCCTTATCACCTTTTTCTTTCCCCTGAAGTGGAGCCAGTGGAGAAGATAGTGTGAGTGTGTGTAGTGTGCAGTTTAGAGGATGATGTTTCATAAGCAAACACATGTACATGCATATAGAGGCTCCCATTCTGCAGCTCCTCTCACTTCCTTTGATTTTAGGAGAAGGAAAGGGAAAGCTCATTTGATCATTTGCAGGATATTTCAGTGAAGTGTATCTGGTTTTATAATGGACCTCAGAGCTCATCTAGTAGAGGCCAAGGGAGAAGAGAGTTTCAAAGAGGGGGTAGGTCATCATTGTTGGTGTTTTTAAGAGTAGGACAGAGGGAAGGATGTGGCCATAAGGTAGTTGCCCACTGGTACCCTTTAAGAGTCCAGTTCTGGAGGTCGCTGGGCTTGGAAGCCTGGTGGCCTTTAAGAGTCCAGTTCTGGAGGTCGCTGGGTTTGGAAGCCTGATGGCCTTTAAGAGTCCAGTTCTGGAGGTCGCTGGACTTGGAAGCCTGGCCACCAGGGGCTCAGAAGGGAAGAGATGTGAGAATGGAGGAAATAGACTTGGGTTACTTGTGTAAAACATTTAGTTATGAAGGATTGGGGGGAAATTTTTAAAAATATACATATAAACTGTTATGAAAAATTTAAAAACATTAATATAAACTTTTATAAAAGATTTAAAGAACTTAGAAACACAGAATTAATCATGCAACACTTCTGACCTTTTTTTTTGCATCTCCAAGTGTAATGGAGTGACATGCTCTTTCAATCCTTGGTAAACATTTTAGAGAGAAAGGGTGAGATTCATTTGCATGTCAGGCCGTGAGAGCAGAGAGTGAGCCCAGAAGAAGGAGAGGAGAAGATTCAAGGAAGGCATGATGTGTGTGTGTGTGTGCTGGGTGTGTATGTGTGTGTAATATGTGTGGTTTTTGTGCATGGGTGTATTTAGTGTGATGTTAGTCGCTCAGTCATGTCTGACTCTTTGCGACCCCATGAACTATAGTCTGCCAGGCTCCTCTGTCCCTGGAATTTTCCAGGCAAGGATACTGGAGTGGGTTGCCATGCCCTCCTCCAGGGGATCTTCCTGACACAGGGATCAAACCTGGGTCTCCTGCATTGCAGGCAGATTCTTTACCATCTGAGCCACCAGGGAAGCCCTGGGTGTATTCTACATGCATTTATTTATACACACATACTGGGAGAGAGGATGAAGCCATCCAGCTCTTCATTTGTCATGGACAGGAAGGAAGAGAACATTTATTAACACTGATGTCTTGTGATGAAGATTGGGGTCTCTTAAGACACCTCTGTCTGTTCAGATCAAGTCATCTGCTGAGAGGGAGTGTGACCAAGGTGAAATTGGAGTCCTGGGGTCCAGAGAGGCTGCGGGGGAGGTGACATCTGGGTGTTCACAAGAATGAAAGTGAGAATTGCTAAGCAGAGGAAGGAAGCAAGTCACCGTGCACAGCTTGACATAGTAATGGCCCTGCTGGGTACGTTCATTCTGTAGTGGGCTCTGGCAGTACTGGGTAGCATGAGAGCTGAGAAACCCAACTGTCGGGCAGAGGTCAAACTGGGTGTATGCACGGTGGGTGTGCAGATCGGGGAGGAGGGAATTAAGACTGCAGAGGGCATTGGCAAGTATTTGACTCTGGGTAGAGGTAGGGGAAGCAGGACAATACAGCCAGGAAGAGGCTAATGGGCAGTGTGGAGCAGGAAGGTTGAGTGACAGTATATCCCCGGAGGGTAGAGAGCGAAGGAGTGAGAGAAATAATAAGTGAGGAGCCTGCATTCGGAGAGGGGAACGTGGAATTGGGGCATTTTAAAGCCTGCTCTTGGAGTAATGACATTCACATTAAACTGGCTATGGAATTTCAGGTATACTATTTCAACTGGATAAAAGCAAAGCACCCCCCTCCCACACACACACAAACACCAGTGCCTATAGTGGTATATCAGACTCTATTTCCTGAATTTGTTTATGAAATTTTCCTTGTTACTGAAGCATCCCTTAGTGTCATTTCTGAAAATCACTGTGTCTCCCAATGGCACATATTTGGAGAAGTCTCAATTTCTCTTTAATACAGACTATTGCAGATGCTCTCTGACTTGTGAAATCCTTCCATTTCTACAAGGTCTAAGTAAAAGATGGCTACAAGGTACATTTTTATACCATGCCTTGCTTTTATTTTATAAAATGTGGTCTTTTAATATGTTTAGCTACCTGGTGGCTGAGATGGTAAAGAATCCTCCTGCAATACGGGAGACATGGATTTGATCCCTGGGTTGAGAAGATCCCCTGGAGGAGGGTATGGCAACTCACTCCAGTATTCTCGCCTGGAGAATCCCATAGACAGAGGAATCTGGCAGGTTACAGTCCCTGGGATGGCAAAGAGTCAGACACCACTGAGCATCTAACACCTGTGTTAGACCCTTAGCCTAGCTTTGGCTGGTTTGGACAGGATATCAAGTATAAAAAACTTAATTTTTTTTTTCACAACTTTTCCTCTTTTCTGCCTGCTTGAGAGGGTTCTGCTTTGCCCTCTCACTGTCAGCCCCTTCTCTGCACTTGGAGGAAAGGATCTGTCCTTGTTTGACTGGTTTTCTCCCGGCTTTTGAGATACATAATCATGATCTCAGTGAAGGAGGGAAGGACAGACAGCACATGAATGAAGTTTTTCTAGGAATTGTTGGGTCAAGGATGTGAGAATAGCTGCAGATTATGAGGGAAGGGGGATTTTAAGAACTGGTGTAGATAATATATCCCCTTTGCAGTAGTTGATACCAAGGAAGTTGTGAAGTTAGTCTGAAGTGACTTTTTATTACTTGTAACTTTCCTGGCCATGGTACTCCTCTGTGACTGGTCCTTATGGGTCTTAGTATCAAGAGGGCTTCATTAGCATCATTACTTTCCAGTCAAAAATAGACCACATTAAAAAGAGAGTAACCCCAGGACCACTGAAATAACATGAATTCATACAGTGATGATCCCTGGGACAACTGTATTTACTACATTTTAAGCTTCCCTGGTGGCTCAGATGGTAAAGAATCCACCTGCGATACGGGAGACCTGGGTTTTATCCCTGGGTTGGGAAGATCCCATGGAGGAGGGCATGATGACCCACTCCAGTATTCTTGCCTGGAGAATCCCCATGGACCGAGGAGCCTGGCCGGCTACAGTCCATGGGGTCGCAAAGAGTTGGACACGACTGAGCAACACAGCACTCAGCACTCGGGACAACAGAAACATTAGAAGACTGGCAACAAAATGCCATCATTCCAGCTGTTGTTTTCCATGTTACATTCTCACCTTATGATCTTCTTTTGGAAATGAATCTACTTTGTATTACAGAACTTAATACAAAATTTTCCACTTCCTTAAAATTTTATTAAGTGCTTTATAGAACAATTTGCGTAAGGTCTGATTTTCCGAGTTGTCGGCTGTGCAGCAAAATGACCTCATATTTTTTCATCTAGTTTCATGTCATTATTTATACAAAGAGGTGGATGGTTTGCATTCGGATTAGGTATATGTGAAAAGTGAACATGTTTTTTTTTTCTGCAATTTTAGATCTAAAACAACATTGTTTTTCTATTTCATTGCTGTCCAGTAAAAATGTAATTAAGCCATATCTGTAACTGTGAATTGTCTAGTAGTTTCAATAACAGGATAAAAAGAATCAGGTGAAATTAATTTTAATAGTATACATCTTTCAACCCAATTGATCCAAGATATCATTTTAACATGAAATGTGTTTTAAGTTATTAGTGTGATATTTTACGTTTTGGGGCTACTAAGTTCAGAGTATCTTAGTATGTATTTCACATTTTTACAGCACATAGCAATTCAGACAACCCACATTTCAAGTGCTTGATAAGCCGCATATGGCGAGTGGCTACTGTATGGATTGGCATCATCCTGCTTTATGGCCACAGCTACTCGAATGTCAGCATGGCTGCTAAATTCTTTCTGATTCACTGAGTGTGTTTACATAATCTGAATTTGAGAAAGAGAATTATGTAGTCATTTAGGTGAATTAACCATTCATTCATTCTTTTCATTCATTTACTCTTTCACTCGCTTTTGTTGATTCACTTATTCATTCATTCGTTTAGAGTCCTATTTTATATCATAAATTTTAAGAAATATTGCAAATGTAGAATAAAATAAAAGTGAATTTCTATATATTCTTGGTAGGTGGGATATGCTCTCCTTTTTTTCATTTGGAGAAAAAATGTTAATGCAGAAAAATAGAGTGTAACAGAAGAAAAGAACTCACTACCCATCCAGAATGGTAAATACTAATGTTTTGTCACATTTTTTTGAGAGGGTTATTATAAAAGGTTTATTATATTATAATAAACCTAATATAATGTACCTAATAAACCTAATACAAACGTATTATAAAAAGTTTATTACTCACACGATGAGGCTTTTGGGGGAGATCAGAGTGGCTGTCAAGCACATCCAAAAATGGCCTGTGAGAGAGCAGTGGCAGGAAACTTGGTTGGGGTTTTTAGGGTGGTTGCGGTGAGACCGGGGTGCACATTTGTTTTTGATTAGAAGATAGAGTAGATTTTTCACATTGAGTGAACGCCCCTTTGTACCCTTTCAAAGTTCCATTGTTTTCCCTGCCTTTCCTAGAGGCAACAACTATCATGAATTTGATGTTTATTCCTTCACTATGTTTTTATGCTTTTACTACAAATTGATGCATCTACACCCAACATAGAGAATTACTTTCATTTATACACATAGAGTACATGTATTACTATTCATTTTTGTTTTTTTCCTCCCCACTCAACATTGTATTTTGAGAAATATCCATGATGAATCACATAGATGTTCCAGGTAACTCTGTTGTATATTTCACTGTTATTTATCTACTATATTTATATTCTACTGTGTTTATTTTTTTACAAGGCACATTTAGTTTTTCCCCCAAACGTTCACTACTGTGAATGTATTTCAGTGAGCTTTCTTATACAAGTCTCCTGGTACACCTAGATGGGCATCCCTCTAGGTTATATACCTAGAGGTTGGGGAAGAACTTTCTAGTGTAATACCAAAGGAAGAAGTCACAAAAGAAAAGTGATAGTTTTCTCTGAAAACACTTTAAAAATGAAAAGACAAAAAAAGAAAAAAAGATTTTCAGCAAATATGGCAGAAAAAGCATCGATATCTTTAGTATATAACGAACTTTTGTAAATCAATTTGGAAAAGATGATCACCTCAATGAATAATTTAATAGAGATCATAAGTAAGCAATTCACAAAGGAAAAAATATGAAAGGTTAATAAGCATATAACAATATGATTAACATTACTAGTAATCAAAGGAGTGAAAATTAAAAAAAGAATAGTTATCCTTTTTTCCTATCAGATGAGCAAAAATGATAAAAGATTGAATATACTTAGTGCTACTGAGAATTTAGGGGTAATGGGTACTTCTGTATACTGTGGGTGGAGCTTGAATTGATGTTAATGTTCTAGAAGAGAATTTAGTAGTATGTCAGACTTAGTATTTCTACTTTTTTAGAAATTAATTCAGAGAAAATAAGTCAGTTGTATAAAATGTTGTACTGAAGATGTAGTATATGTAGATATTTCAGTGTTATTTATACCATATATAAAGTTAAAGATGGACCAGTGATGAATAATGTATCGTGAACTGAAGAATATGACTAAATCAATCCAAGGCTAAAATACCCAAGAGCACAGTGATAACACCAAAGATGCAGTTAATTAGAGGAAATTAGAAAGTCCTCCTAAGGAAGTTACTTTGAGCAGAGTCTTAAAGGATAAGGTGTTTGACCAGGGACTGAGGTGGGACTAGACTTTGTGGAGACAGGAGTGGCCAGAACAAAGGCATGAAGGCTTAAAAGAATCTGGAGGATTAGGGAGTGACAATGATTTAGCATGGTGGGCTCACGGGGAACCTGAAGGGGAGCAAAGACGGAGCCCTCCATGCTCTGAGCCCATCCTGTGATGTCATAGTTCTATTTTTGCTTGGAAGCTGTTATTAGGATTTAATCACAAAATCTAAGTTACTTGGAGTTATTTCAAACTCGAGTATGTAATTCCATTAGAGTATTTCTTATTTTGATATTGAGTTGGCTTACTCAGAACTATGTACTTTCTGAAGAATTTTCCACGTTAGCAAGATATCCCTGACTACCTTTCACTGGACACATAGCATGTTTTAATAACTTGGTTGTGTAGGGTGCTTTATGCAGCTCTACGTACAGCTGCTCTGTTCTCCCCTGATCTCTCACTGCCTCTGGTCTGGCTGGTGCTGAGAGTAGTGGAGGGAGGTTGTTTGGCAGCGGATTGGAAAGAAGCCAGGAGTGTGTTGGTCCAGGCTTGGAGTTGCACTTGCCTGGGTTAGAATCCTGACTCTGTAACTCATAGGTGTGCTTGTGCAAGTTACTTAGCCTTGCTGAGCCTGTTTCCTCATCTGTGAAATGGAGCTTGTGTATGAGGATTACACACATAGTGTCTGTATTTTTCAAAGCTTGTGATACATGCTCAGTAAGTGTTAGCTAGTATTCTAGTGACTATTTTGTGAGTAACTGGAAGCATCCTGTCTTTTCCTATTAATCCCCAAGGGATAGTTTATATGATAGGCCTATTAATTTTTTTATGGTTCTAGGATTTTCTTTTTATTTCCTTCCTCAGTGGCACTTTGGTGAGAGGAAGCTTGACCTTCATTGTCTGGCCTGACCCTTCACCCCCAGGCTTTAAGGAGAAGAGATTAGGAGGCCCTAGATATGTGCTTGATTAAAGCATGCCCCTGCAAGGAGATCCAACCAGTCCATCCTAAAGGAGATCAGTCCTGGGTGTTCACTGGAAGGACTGATGTTGAAGCTGAAACTGGAATACTTTGGCTACCTGATGCAAAGAGCTGACTCATTGGAAAAGACCTTGATGCTGGGAAAGATTGAGGGCAAGAGGAGAAGGGGACGACAGAGGATGAGATGGTTGGATGGCATCACCAACTCAATGGACATGGGTTTGGGTGGACTCTAGGAGTTGGTGATGGACAGGGAGGCCTGGCGTGCTTCGATTCATGGGGTCGCAAAGAGTCGGACATGCCTGAGCAACTGAACTGAACACTGTCTATAGAAACCAAAGGTTTAGAAACTAAAGGTTCAGGCAACCTAATTCAATCACTCTGAAAAAATCACTAAGATGCAAGGATCCCAGAGAGAGAGAGAGATCCAGGGGAAAGATGCATATGGACCCAGACAGGTGGCCTTTGCAGATGAAACCCTTGAGTGCTTGGTAAATTATATATATATCTATTCTTTTTCCAGATTATTTTCCCTTATAGGTAATTATAAAATATTGAACATAGTTCTCTGTGCTATGCAGTAGGTCCTTGTTGGACACTTATTTTGTGTACAGTTGTATATATATGTTAATATCAAACTCCTATTTTACCTTCTTCCTCCTTTCCCCTTTGGTAACCATAAGTTTGTTTTCTATGCCTACAGGTCTATTTCTATTTGTATACAAATTCATTTGTGTTATCTTTTTAGATTATAAGCAATATCATATGATATTTGTTTTTCTCTGATTTACTTCAATTAAGTATTATGATCTCTAAGTCTATCTATGTTGCTGAAAATGGCATAACATTATTTTATTCTTTTTTATGGCTGAGTAATATTCCATTGTGTGTGTGTGTGTGTGTGTGTGTGTGTGTGTGTGTAAATACCACATCTTTATCCATTCGTCTGTTAATGAACATTTAAGTTGCTTCCATGTCTTCAGTTCAGTTCAGTTGCTCAGTCATGTCCGACTCTTTGTGACCCCATGAATCGCAGCACGCCAGGCCTCCCTGTCCATCACCAACTCCCGGAGTTCACTCAGATTCATGTCCATCAAGTCAGTGATGCCATCCAGCCATCTCATCCTCTGTCGTCCCCTTCTCCTCCTGCCCCCAATCCCTCCCAGCATCAGAATCTTTTCCAATGAGTCAACTCTTCGCATGAGGTGGTCAAAGTACTGGAGTTTCAGCTTTAGCATCATTCCTTCCAAAGAAATCCCAGGGCTGATCTCCTTTAGAATGGACTGGTTGGATCTCCTTGCAGTCCAAGGGACTCTCAAGAGTCTTCTCCAACACCACACTTCAAAAGCATCAATTCTTCGGCGCTCAGCCTTCTTCACAGTCCAAGTCTCACATCCATACATGACCACTGGAAAAACCATAGCCTTGACTAGACGGACCTTTGTTGGCAAAGTAATGTCTCTGCTTTTGAATATGCTATCTAGGTTGGTCATAACTTTCCTTCCAAGGAGCAAGCGTCTTTTAATTTCATGGCTGCAATCACCATCTGCAGTGATTTTGGAGCCCCCAAAAATAAAGTCTGACACTGTTTCCACTGTTTCCCCATCTATTTCCCATGAAGTGATGGGACCAGATGCCATGATCTTCGTTTCCTGAATGTTGAGCTTTAAGCCAACTTTTTCACTCTCCTCTTTCACTTTCATCAAGAGCCTTTTTAGTTCTTCTTTGCATTCTGCCATAAGGGTGGTGTTATCTGCATATCTGAGGTTATTGATAATTCTCCTGGCAATCTTGATTCCAGCTTGTGCTTCTTCCAGCCCAGCGTTTCCCATGATGCACTCTACATATAAGTTAAATAAGCAGGGTGACAATATACAGCCTTAATGTACTCCTTTTCCTATTTGGAACCAGTCTGTTGTTCCTTGTCCAGTTCTAACTGTTGCTTCCTGACCTGCATACAGGTTTCTCAAAAGGCAGGTCAGGTGGTCTGGTATTCCCATCTCTTTCAGAATTTTCCACAGTTCATTGTGATCCACTTTCTGGAACTCTCTTGCTTTTTCGATGATCCCGCGGATGTTGGCAATTTGGTCTCTGGTTCCTCTGCCTTTTCTAAAACCAGCTTGAACATCTGGAAGTTCACGGTTCATGTATTGCTGAAGCCTAGCTTGGAGAATTTTGAGCATTACTTTACTAGCGTGTGAGATGAGTGCAGTTGTGTGGTAGTTTGAGCATTCTTTGGGATTGGAATGAAAACTGACCTTTTCCAGTCCTGTGGCCACTGCTGAGTTTTCCAAATTTGCTGGCATATTGAGTGCAGCAGCTCTTGGAATTTATGTTTAAATAGATGAGTAGACAATTCCAGTGGTTTCAACATTTGTCCTTGTTGACCTCAACCATATTTAATGCTATCAAACACTTTCTACACTTTCTTCTTCTGTTATCTCAGGGCTCACAAGTTTGCTGATTCTCCTTCCTTGCTGACTGTTCTTCTCTCTTCTTTCTTGGCTCTTTTCCCTCTTTTCTGCTTCCCTAGATGGTCACCATTCTCTGAGGCATATCTGTGAATATTGCTTTTACTGCCTTCTCCTCCAAGGATCTTGTTCTTAATTAAGGCTTTGATTTTCACCTTTATATAGATACAGTCTCAGAGGCTAATCTAGACTCTGCTGCATTTTGGATTCATATTTCTTAATACTTGTTGGTCAAGAGGATGTCCTATTGATTCACTTTTTAAAACTGAGCTCATTATCTTCCTGAATCCAGCTCTTCCCATGGCTTGCATGCACATTTTCATGGTGTGGCAGTTTTTCCAGCTATGAAGAAGCTTAAAATACCAAAGTCGTGTCTAATTCTTCCATTCTCCTCCTACTATGTCAGTCAATTCCATCTTCAGATGATCTTGCGTCTGTTCCTAGCCTTATATTTTGCCCCCAGGCATCACCTTGATTTAGGTCCTCATTTCTATTATCTTAGACCTGTGTTCTTCAAAGTGGAGCACTTGAGAAAATCTACTAAGTTTTGGAAGAAAATATTAAAATTTATACATATATACATAGTTTAATCTCAGTCTTTAAAATACTCTATTATATATATATATTTATCTTGTAAATAATTTGAGCCATACATATATACAATATAAAAATATTGTATAAATACTATAGTAATAATATATTAATATTACCCACCAAGAAACCCTCAATGATTTCTGCCTCTTATGTTGAAAATATAGTCATCTGCCTGTCACTCAAGACCCATCAATCCTTCTTTTTACTCTAGTAAGTTTGCAGGCGTTCATGTTCCTACTCTTTACCTTTATACCTTTGCTTATGTTTTTCTCTTCTTTTACTCTCCACTTGCTGTAAGAAGCAGTACATGTGTTACTTAAGAGCAAAATGGATATATCTCAGTCTTTGAAATATTCTGTTTCATATCGGTTCAGATCTTGGTTCTGCCACTTTCTAGTTGTCTCATTTGGCTACGGCACTGATGCTTTTGAGCCTCAACTTTCTCATCTAGCAAACAGGAATAATAACAATCAGTTCTCAGGTTTGTTTTGATGAGTTATTGAAATAACATACATATTGAGCATCATGCCTGGCACATCCATAATACCTGTTCTGTAAATGGGAGCTGCTGCTATGGCTTACGATACCCTTTTTCCAATTTTCTTTGTCTGATTCCCCCAAATTGTGAGATTGTGCAGGAAAGTGAATGTTGTCATAATGTAAATATGTTCACTAATGAGCTTGTAATTTATGTGACTGTTATTACTCAGACCTCCTAACCAGCATCACGTGACTAACTCCTACCCATCTTGACATCACTGGTCTCTCTTTTTCAGGAGAATGGTCCAGTGTTATTACTACCCAACAGAAAGTGCAAATACGATGTAAAGCAGTTGTTAAGTAAAACTGTAAACTTTGTAAAAGATGTCAATTCTCATGAAGTCAATGCAAGAGCTACTAGGAAAATGATGCAATCACGTACAAAAGATGAATCAGTATCTGACAGAAAAAGAAAATTTAACAAGTAAAGTATAGGTACCTCAAAAGAATGTTTTATATCAAAGGATTAGGGGGATTTGGGAGGAATTAATGAGGGCTTTGAATATTTCTGCTAAGGGAAATCTTTTAAAAATAACTGGTTTGAGCACTTAACCAAGATAAAAAAAGCATTAACCATGAAATAAATTATAGGTAAATCTTACTAAGTACATTAAAATTAAGAATGCCTGTTCCTCTAAAGAAGTCAAAGAAAGCAAGTCACAAGCTCTGTATATCTCTCTATATAAAATATATTAAAAATCATAAGTCAATAAGAGAAAGACAACTCAGTAGAAAAACAGGAAAACTATGTATGTGAACAGGCATTTCTCAGAAGAGGAAACACGAATGATGAATAAACATGAAAAAAATGCTCAACTTTATTTTCTAAGCAGAGAAATGAAATATACAACTACGTTGAGATACAATTTTGCAATTTCTAGAGAGATAAAAGAGGTTTATCTATTGCTCTGTTATAAATCACCACCTATTTCACAGCTTAATGCAATATAGACTATTTCATAACCTCAGTGGATCAGGAGTGTGGGTATGGCTTAGTTGAGTGCTGTGCTGAGGTACACCTGGTGACACCAAGTAACGGCAGGGATGTAGATCCATGGGGGTTTTTACACAACGCTTTGGAAAATTATTTTACACGGTCTTACAAAGTGGAACATTCATGTGTCTTGGAGATGCAGCAGTTCCACTTTTAGTTCTATATGCTGGAAGCATGTGTACTTCTGAGCTGGGGAATATGCACGAGAATGTTCCTAGCTACACTGTTGGTTAAAACAAAACCCTTAGAAACAGCCCGGATGCCCACCAACAGGAGAATGAGTAAATTGTAGAATTCTCATTCAATAGAACATCAGGTGAACTGCATGAACAAAAACACATAATGACATAAACAAATCTTAGACCCATCATGATGAATAAAACAAGCAAGTCAAAGGAAACTAGGTAGGCTTGGATATGTTTTTATAAAGCTCAAAGCAAAACAAAATTAAAATAATAGGTATATGATAAAACTCTATGAAAAAAATCTAGGGAATGATAATAATGAGATTCAGAATGGTGCTTACCTTGACTGACGGTAATAGTAGTGTAGTCACAGGGATGGGACAGAAAAAGGAATATACTGATTTAGGTACTAATGATGTTCTATTTCATAAAGTTGGGGATTGATTAGTCATGAGCATTCAGTTTGTTATTATGCTTTGTAGTTGTATATGGTATTGATATTCTTTTGTATGGTTGTTAAATAATAAAAATTTAAGAAAATGGTGTATTGCAGAAGTCAGATATATGAAGTTAAATCAAACTGTGCTATAAAAATGTTAGTTATGTTAAAAAACCCAATCATTTAAATTGATTTTGTTCTAGTAAGTAGTATATCATTACAATTAAAATATAAAATATTAAATAAGACAAGATAAACTTCTTTTTATGAGTTTTAGATGAGTTTTTCAAGGAGAAACATCTCATTTGAATTTTCTTCCTTACTATTTCCTATGAAAAATGATCACATTTCAAGTGGATGGACTTCAAGTGGCTTTAGCTATTAAATTTGTCCTTAGATAGTGAGGCCCTTCTCTAATTCATGAATACAAATATTGCTGCTACTAATACTACAACCAAGACCAATCTGAACTATTGATATTTCCCTCTCTGTGGCCCACCAAATGAATCTCATCTCTGCCTTGAACCTACTCACAAACTGCACACCACGCCTACCACCTCTCTGTAGGCCTGGCATTACTGTCTTGCTTTATGGCTTATTATTTGTTTTTCCTCAACTGAATAGTAAGCTCCTTGAACTTTTTGACCTTACTTGTCTTTGTATGTATGACACTGGCATAATCATATGCGTGTGATTAGTACTAATCGCGTGTAGTGGTAGTGGTACTAAATAAAAACTTATTTGGCTTGAATTTATCTAGACCTGTTTCATTACAAGCTTTAAGAAAAGACAACACGATCATTACGTAACATGTGCTAATTCTTCACATACATTAAGTTGCTCGGTAAGGTACAAAGGTATAACAAGCCAGTAGTCGTGGTAATAAAGTTAAGGCTGCTCTAGACAATTATATGCTTTGTGCTGCTGCTGCTGCTAAGTCACTTCAGTCGTGTCCGACTCTGTGCGACCCCATAGACGGCAGCCCACCAGGCCCCGCCGTCCCCGGGATTCTCCAGGCAAGAACACTGGAGTGGGTTGCCATTTCCTCCTCCATGCTTTGTACAGGTCTTCTTAAACATATATTTGCATTTGGGCATAAAATCCCTTGTGAAAAGATCTCTCAAGAAAGTTTGTGTTAAAGAAGAAGGAAAAAGAAAGTCTGCATTGCTCATATCAGAAAGCAATAGAAAGTATTTTCTATTGTTACAAAAATGGTGAAGGTTAGTGCATGCAAATTTCTCCCATGCCTCATAAAACACTTAATCATCTACATCTGAAGCCAAGAACCACTGTGTAACCAAGTGGTTCCATGCTCATAAGGAAGTCAGCTGTGTAATTCTATTTCATCCCCAAATCTAGCATCTCCTATCCTCTCCAGGGGGCTTTACTACTTCATGACATCATAAACAAGATAGGTCCAGAGTTCAGTTTAGCCGACATTTTTGTTATAAACCTAATAAACAAGAAAGCCCCAAGGTATCAGCCATTATTTTTTCCTTTTCAAATGCTAGATAGAAATGTAATATGTTTACAAAGTTTCTAGTTTATTTTCCTACTAATGAAAACAGGCATTCCTAGATAAATTAGGCAGTGTTCTGGAATGCCTTTATAGAGAGAGGGAAGCAATTTTGTTTAAAAATTTAAATCTGGCTTTAGTCTTTTGTTAAAAATTGTGGATGGGGTGGAAAGATAGAAAAGGACTGAAGCCAAGCAAAGAGGCAAAAGTGTATTGCATTTTTAATTATGGAAAAGAGTGATGTGTGCAATTAGAATTTCTGTGTTTAAGGAGGTTGTTAAAAATGTCAGCACATTATTTAGTTGAGGACTGTAGTTAAGAATTATGCTTGCATTTTCATTCTTACATGTATCAGTGTGCATGTGCACATACAAGCAGTCTTCAGAATTAAGTGGATACATTTGTGAGCCTTAAGAATTAAAAAAAGTATTTGAAACAACTTGCACTATCAGGAAACCACTGTAAACATTTAACTAAAAGATCAAGTGATTTCCTCAATTACATACAATATACACAATGAAAAGTTTAGCTCAAATCTATGAAACTTACAGTATTGGCTCACAGTATTGAATTATATACAAGCTCTGTTAACAGGAAGGTGTTACCCAATGGCCTAATTCAAGTAAAAGTTCTTAACATAAATATGCTGCTAAGTTGCTTCAGTCGTGTCCAACTCTGTGCGACCCCATAGATGGCAGCCCACCAGGCTCCCCCGTCCCTGGGATTCTCCAGGCAAGAACACTGGAGTGGGTTGCCATTTCCTTCTCCAATGCATGAAAGTGAAAAGTGAAAGTGAAGTCGCTCAGTCATGTCTGACCCTCATCGACCCCATGGACTGCAACCCACCAGGCTCCTCTGTCCATGGGATTTTCCAGGCAAGAGTACTTTCCATGTCTTCTGCTTTGCCTCTACTGGAGTGGGGTGCCATTGTGTTCTCTGCAACATAAATATATCTTACCTCTATTGATGTGTCCTACTAAAATATGATGGGCATAGTTTGCTGACAATATAAATTGTAAACAACAAAATTACTGAGTACCTCGAATGTGTCTAGATTAGTAGTAGGGTTGAGAGGGAGCTTTAGAGCAATCTGTTGTGGTTCTGACCTTAAAGCCTCATAACTCAATTGGAAAGAAAGAATGGACTCATAAAGATTAAATATTGAAGTAACACAAATGGCATCTGTTGACATTTTGGAAATGAGATTTTCTGTATACTCTGTGAAGTAGGCTTTCTCGGAAGTAGTGGTTATGGGATTAAAAAAAAAATCACCTTTGTCTGGAACCCATTGAGTGAGCAAGAGTGAAGGCAAGATAGGTGTCTCTTCTTTGAAATGTGTGCCATCTAAACATCTGAGTGGGTGCTTTTCACCCTGGCGGATGTAGACAAGGGTGTGTATTTGGATCAGGAGGAGAGTTGCTTGTTGTGCATGAGTGAGTTAGTCCACAGGGTGCGGTAATTATTCCCAATGCTCGCCCAAGCAAACTGATGAATCCAGGGTGAACAGAATCAATGCACTGGCATTTGCTAAGCTCAGATTCATATTAAAACAGAATAAATTAGTTCCTCTTAGTCAGTTGTTGCCTCAAGTAGGTGAGCTGAGGAAGAAGAGCATTAAGTTGCACACTGTGAACTATCTTCTGTTTTCAGCTGAAGAGGCAAAGCAGAAGACATGGAAAAGAAACAGACAGTGCATGTAAAAGCGTAGCTCGGTGGGGAAAGGAGTTCTGTGAACAACTCAATTTATTCCTCTAATTATAGCCAGAATAGCACTGACTCTTATTTGCATAGACTGTTCGGAACAGAGACTTTTAATTTATTATTAGATGAAATACAAACACCTGAAGTCTGAGTGGTTCCATATCTGGAGTTTCCAATATGGAGTTCAGACTGTCACCATGTAATGACATCGTTATTTGAAGCTAATACTGTAATTAATTTCTTACCACTGTACTCAGCCAATATTGACAATGAGCCGTGCTGGTATCCAGAATCACTTGGCAGTGATTCTTGCAGCAAAAGAATCCATAAACATATCTTACAGTCTGTCCACCTGAGAGACTGGGATGTCTAGGAAGAGAGCATCGTTTCAAGGATGGAAGTTGTATGGTTAATGTTATGCTCAGCCAAAGAGAGGGCTAGTCTCTTGGTGTTAATAGCTGAGCTTTTTTTTCCCCCCAATATAACTGTTCATAAAATAATTTAAAGCGTGAAGCATGCTACCAAGTAATATTGATGTGCACTAAGCACAGACTCTGAATAAATAAAGAAGTGCTGACCCGAAGATGTGATCTTTTGTTGGTGGGGAAATAATAAACTATTTATGATTTTCTTATGATGCTCCATTGGCGTATGGCGCTTCTAACCCAGTGACAAATTAGTTGACTCGGTTTAAAAAGAAATGGATGTGGCTTAATGAGGAAGGACAGGATACGTATTACAAGGCAGCTGGCTCTCCCACTGCTGGCTTGTGGAGACAATACACATCGGACAGCTAATGAGTCTCTGTTGCATGAGATAGATTCTCTATATGATAGAATTGCATGCTTTGTCTCTGAATGGGGTTATTATACACACCATTGCACAATGTTTGAAGAGCTTGGTTGGCCCTTGTAGAGGGTTAGGAGGGAAATAAATTGGAAAACAATCGTACTTAAGACCTTCAATCCGTCAAACACTCCATGTTTATCTAAATTACTAGCACGTTCTCCCCAAATACAAATCTGTATGATACACACGGCTAGAATGTTAATGCTGACCAGGCTTCACGTTGGTTTTATCAAAAGCTAGGTTTTCTGTTGTAAGCATAGACCCAAGTCCATGCATGTTGAAGCCTGGCAGCTCCTTTCCAGCACCAAGCTCCATTCCCTCTTCCCATTTCCACCACTAAGCTCCATTCCCTCTTCTACTGTCTTCATCCTGAAGTATCATTTGGCATTCTTTCCACCTACCATGAATGCACATGCCTCACTTGTCCTGGGTTATTTCACTCTCAGCACTTTTTGACTTTGAATACCCAGGCGATTTTCAGATAATTCACTCAGTTTCTTCATTTCTTCTCCACACTTGTGGACCCTCACTATTCAGTCACTCAGTTATCCTTTAGAATAAACCTACTTCATTTCATTTTACAGCCACAATAAAACCCCAGGAAGTTACAGAAGACAGGACAAGTGGTAACATCATCCACTCTATGTATGAAGATTGCATGTCCTGTTAGAGGACATAGCAAGGCCTGTCCAGACGGGCTGGGTCAACAGAAGGGGGAACCGAGTCATACTCTGACCTCTGATTCCCTCTCACCTGCTTTGTACCTGGCTCCATTCTCCTATTGGTGTTATTGTGTTGTTGTTGTTCAGTCGCTAAGTTGTGTCCAACTCTTCTCAACTTCATGGACTGTAGTATGCCAGGTTTCCCTGTCCTTCACTATCTCCTGAAGTTTGCTCAAATTCATGTCCGTGTAATCGTGTAGCCTTTAGGAGTTCTGTAACTCAGTGTGACCCTGATTGGTTATATTCAGGGCTGTAACATGTCTTCAAGCCCCAGAGGAGGTGTTGCACGGGAACAGTGATCCTTCACAATATTGTGACGAGGTTTTTGACTTGTCGAAGGAATCACACATACCACTCATTCCTGTTGACCTTGTGATTCTCACCTGTGAGGTGAGGAAAAGATATTCACTCCTTGAAGGCTTTTCTGTGACTCATTCCTCCTTCCCTACCAGGAACAATTGAAAAGAATTATGCCTGTGAAACGTTTGAGGGTTCTTGGAATAAGATGACCTTTTTCGGTTTAAGACATTATCATACCCCAAATTGCTCCCCCTCATCACTGGGAGATTCTTTACTTTTCAAGTCTTCCTGTACTCTGGGTATAGAGAACAGTGAGATTAAAGAAACAGGCAAAACAGTTTCATGGGTTTCCCCACATATTTATTACCCTCTCCAAATTGAATCTTGAAGTCTTGTCAGACGTGTTATTTTTCCATCAGAGCAGGTGTTAAGTGGCTATAGAAAATAGACTCACCTCCTGATATCTTTCTCATTGCTGGCTGCATCCATTTACTGGGAAGGTTATATTGTGAGGTGTGACAGGAGGTGTTGTACAACAAAGGAGAATCACCACTTTGTAATTCTATTTGTCCAAGTTTTCTTTTTCGTGCTGGCTTTTGGGTTTCCATGTCATTTCTGGAATTATTTCTTAAATGGTAAGTATTATTTTGATATTTGTTTCTCTAGAAGCTTATTGCCGTCTGACTAATTTTTAAGTTGAATACACTCTTGTGAAGGTAGAGTCATGTTGTTTGTAATAAATTTTCTATAATTTGTCCAGGAAAAGGAAAAATTAAAACAAATCTTACATCATCATCAAATAATCTGTTTTTTGCCAGAGAAAATAAATGTCATCTAAATAATAGGTAAAAGAAAATTCACTAACCAGTCATTTGACGACAATGTCAGATTACTTAGCTCTAGGTAAAAATTAGTTTCCATTTGACTGAATGTTTCATTTAATGAGATGGCTATTACTTATATTTTTTTCCTTAAACATAATTGATTACCTTAAGGAAGTGAGCGGTAAGTACAGAGACAAATGAGTAGACACACCAGTCTTTATCAATGTTTGTTCACATGAGTGCAGTTTAGAGAAATGGGAATCCAGAATTGAGATACCTTAGAAATAAATCTTTGCTCCTATCTAATATCCTTAGTTCAAGGATTTGAAAACATGTTACAAGCAATTAAACTTCAGAGCACAGGTGGGAATTCTGCATTGTTTATTGGTTTAATTAAGTCATAGAATTATGATTTGCTTTGGAGTCCTAGGAAGTCCTTTCCTTTAGTTCTACAAATTTGCATATCCTAATTTTCCTGGATTTCTACTACTCCCTCAAACCAGTCCAGATCTCTTGTCTTCCTATGTTGTATTTCTTAGAAGACTCTCTTTCTGTTACTTCTGCCCTGGTCTTCGGCCTCTGTGACCTTTGCTCCCCATGTGTTACGCCTGCCTTTCTGACCAAGGTTGCCTGGTCCTCACAGCCCACCCCAGAGGCCGTGTTCAGTCTTCTGTTCCTGTTTCTTCTCTTGATATCTTCTTTTTGATACCACTGACCATTCAAAGCATTCCTGCCTTTTTAGACATCTTTTTACTCTCCCTCATTCTCTTTCTCTGGGTCTCTCTCACTTACCCACCCCTTCTTTGCTAGTTTTCTCAAAACTCTGCTTGCCCTGGCCCTCCCTGTAAGCCATCCTAGCCGATGAATCCACCTTCGTGGCTTTGGGCAAGACCCATCTCTAGATCCAACATGCTCTGCAATTCTCAAGTCTGAGAACTTACTTTCAACTCTTCTTCTAGATATTCCCACAGGGCTTCAACCTTAACATTTCAGGAACCCACTGAAGGTCAGCAGAGAATGTAGTAACAGTTCCCTGCCCTCTCTATCCTCCCCTGTCCCAGCCTCTTTGCCTTTACTGCCATCACCCTCCAGACTCCGAAGTGTCCATGTTAAAGACTCTGAGGTCCTCTTGGCTCCTGTTCCTTCTTTCCTCACTTGTCTGGTCATTCACCAAATCTCCCTGGTCCTACCTCAGAACTCTCTTCACATCTACCCACTTCCCCATTCTAGCGATCTTGGGTCCAGCTTTCTTCATCTTCTGCTTGTACTGGGGCTTATTCTGTTCTCTGATTTCCTGCTGGAGTTATTCCTCTGAAAACAAACCCAGACATGGCTCATCCTTGGCTCCCAGTTGCCTAAGGATGTGGTCCCAAACCACGTTGCCAACCTACACACCCAACCTTTGCTCTCTCTTCTCCCCTCACCTTCCCAGTGCACCTGCTGAATTGGACTTCACTTCAGTTCAGTCCCTCAGTCATGTCTGACTCTTTGTGGACTGCAGCATGCCAGGCCTCCCTGTCCATCACCAACTCCTGGAGGTTACTCAGACTCATGTCCATAGAGTCAGTGATGCCATCCAACCATCTCACCCTCTGTTGTCCCCTTCTCCTCTCACTTCCAATCTTTCCCAGCATCAGGGTCTTTTCAGATGACTCAGTTCTTCCCATCAGGTGGCCAAAGTACTGGAGTTTCAACTTCAGCATCGGTCCCTCCAGTGAACACCCAGGACTGATTTCCTTTAGGATGGACTGGTTGGATCCCCTTGCAGTCCAAGGGACTCTCTCCAACACCACAGTTCAAAAGCATAAATTATTTGGTTCTCAGCTTTCTTTATAGTCCAACTGTCACATCTCTACATGACTACTGGAAAAACCATAGCTTTGACTAGATGGACCTTTGTTGGCAAAGTAATGTCTCTGCTTTTTATTATGCTGTCTAGGTTGGTCATAGCTTTTCTGCCAAGGAGCAAGCGTCTTTTAATTTCATGGCTGCACTCACATCTGCAGTGATTTTGGAGTCCAAAAAAACAGTCTGTCACTGTTTCCACTGTTTCCCCATCTATTTGCCATGAAGTGATGGGACTAGATGCCATGATCTTAATTTTCTGAATGTTAAGTTTTAAACCAACTTTTTCACTCTCCTCTTGCGCTTTCATCAAGAGGCTTTTTAGTTCTTCTTTGCATTCTGCCATAAGGGTGGTGTCATCTGCATATCTGAGGTCATTGATAATTCTCCCAGCAATCTTGATTCCAGCTTGTGCTTCTTCCAGTCCAGCATTTCTCATGATGTACTCTGCATATAAGTTAAATAAGCAGGGTGACAATATACAGCCTTGACATACTCCTTTCCCGATTTGGAACCAGTCTGTTGTTCCATGTCCAGTTCTCACTGTTGCTTCCTGACCTGCATACAGATTTCTCAGGAGGCAGGTCAGGTGGTCTGGTATTCCCATCTCTTTCAGAATTTTCCACAGTTTGTTGTGATCCACACAGTCAAAGGCTTTGGCATAGTCAATAAAGCAGAAGTAGATGTTTTTCTGGAACTCTCTCGCTTTTTTAATGATCCAACAAATGTTGGCAATTTGATCTCTGGTTCCTCTGCCTTTTCTAAAGCCATCTTGAACATCTGGAATTTCACAGTTCACATGCTGTTGAAGCCTGGCTTGGAGAATTTTGAGCATTACTTTACTAGCATGTGAGATGAGTGCAATTGTGCAATAGTTTGAGCATTCTTTGTCATTGCCTTTCTTTGGGATTGGAATGAAAGCAGACCTTTTCCAGTCCTGTGGCCATTTCTGAGTTTTCCAAATTTGCTAGCATGTTGAGTGAAGCTCTTTTACAGCATCATCTTTTAGGATTTGAAATGACTCAACTTGAATTCCATCACCTCCACTAGCTTTGTTCATAGTGATGCTTCCTAAGGCCCACTTGACTTCACATTCCAGGATGTCTGGCTCTAGGTGAGTGATCATACCATCGTGATTATCTGGGTTGTGACGATCTTTTTTGTATAGCTCTGTGTATTTTTGCCACGTGTTCTAATATCTTTTGCTTCTGTTAGGTCCATACCATTTCTGTCCTTTATTGTATTCATCTTTGCATGAAATGTCCCCTTGGTATCTCTGATTTTCTTGAAGAGATCTCTAGTCTTTCCCATTCTGTTGTTTTCCTCTATTTCTTTGCATTGATCACTGAGGAATGCTTTCTTATCTCTCCTTGCTATTCTTTGGAACTCTGCATTCAAATGGGTATATTTTTCCTTTTCTCCTTTGCCTTTTGTTTCTCTTCTTTTCATAGCTGTTTGAAAGGCTGCCCCAGACAACCATTTTGCCTTTTTGCGTTTCTTTTTCTTGGGGATGGTCTTGATCACCGCCTCTTGTACAATGTCATGAACCTCCGTCTATAGTTATTCAGGCACTCTGTCTATCAGATCTAATCCCTTGAATCTATTTCTCACTTCCACTGTATAATCGTAAGGAATTCTATTTAGGTTGTACGTGAATGGTTTAGTGCTTTTTCTTACTTTCTTCAATTTAAGTCTGAATTTGGCAATAAAGAGTTCATGATATGAGCTACAGTCAGCTTCTGGTCTTGTTTTTGCTGACTGTATAGAGCTTCTCCATCTTTGGCTGCAAAGAATATAATCAATCTGATTTCGGTATTGACCATCTGATGATGTCCATGTGTAGAGTCTTCTTTTGTGTTGTTGGAAGAGGGTGTTTGCTATGACCAGTGCATTCTCTTGGCTAAACTCTATTAGGCTTTGCCCTGCTTCATTCCATATTCCAAGGCCATATTTGCCTGATAATCCAGGTATTTCTTGACTTCCTACTTTTGCATTCCAGTCCCCTGGGTAAAGCGTCTGCCTGCAATGCAGGAGACCTGGGTTTGATCCCTGGGTCAGGAAGATCCCCTGGAGAAGGCAATGGCAACCCACTCCAGTACTGTTGCCTGGAAAATCCCATGTAGAGAAGCCTGGTAGACTACAGTCCATGGGATCGCAAAGAGTCGGACACAACTGAGCAACCTCACTTTCACTTTCTCTTTCCCCTATAAGGAGAAGGACATCTTTTTTGGGTGTTCTGGAAGGTCTTATAGGTCTTCATAGAACCATTCAACTTCAGCTTCTTCAGCATTACTGGTCAGGGCATAGACTTGGATTCCTGTGATATTGAATGGTTTTCCTTGGAAATGAAGAGAGATCATTCTGTCATTTTTGAGATTGCATCCAAGTACCTTGGACTACCTTTCCTCTGTTCTATCACTGAACCTTGGCATAAAAAACTCTTCTTTTCTCTCTCTGCTTGGGGAAAAATCCTACTCATTCCTAAAGGGACAGTTCAAATGACATTTTTGTGAAATTTCCCCCACTCCTCCAAATCAGAGTTAGTCACTCCCTGCTTTTATTGGCCATAATACTTTGTTGAAATTTTCTGTCATCTTTGTCTCTCAGTCATGTGATCATAAGTTTAGGTAGAGAGAGAGGTTTTCTTCCTCATTTGTCTTATTATTCGTATCCAAATGCTGCGCACATCCTGGGTCCTTGATCAGGGTTGGGATATGCACAATTTTCAAAAATTGAGATATGGTTGATGTACAATATTATGTGCATTTCAGGTGTACTACATAGCGATTTGACATTTGCATATATTATGAAGTGATCGTGACACTAAGTCTAGTAACCATCTGTCCTCATACGAAGTTGTTGCAATATTATTAACTAGTTTCCTTGTCCTGTATGTTATATCCCCATGGCTTATTTGTGTTATAACTGGTGGCTTGTAACTCTTAATCCTCTTCAGCTAAGGATCCCTCTAGCCCCCTCCCCTCTGGCAACTACCCACTTGTTCTTTTTATCTATGAGTCTAGGTTTTGTTTTGCTTGTTTTGTTTTTCAGATTCTACCTTTAAATGAGATCATATGGTATTTGTCTTTCTCTGTGGGACTCATTTCACATAGCATAATGCCCTCTAGGTCTATCCATGGTGTTGTAAATTGCAAGATTTTATTTTTTTCATGGCTAGTAATATCACTTAGTATACATATAAGGCATCTTCTTTATCCATTTATCTATCAATGGACACTTAGGTTGCTCCCATAGCTTGGCTATTACAAATGATGCAGCAATGAACGTTGGTGTGCATATATCTTTTCAAATTAGTATTTTTGTTTTCTTAAGGTAAATACCCAGAAGTGAGATTGCTGCATCATATGGTAGTTCTATTTTTTATTTTCTGTGGAACCTCCGCACTCTTTTCCAATTTACAAGTTGGCTGCACCAATTTATAGTCCCACTAACAGTGCAAAAATACTCCCTTTTCTCCACATCCTCACCAACACTTTTTATTTATAGTCTTTTCTGATGATAGCCATTCTGAGTTGGTATCTCATTGTGGTTTTGGCTCAGAGGTTAAAGTGTCTGCCTGCAGTGTGGGAGACCTGGGTTCAATCCCTGGGTCTGGAAGATCCGCTGGAGAAGGAAATGGGAACCCACTCCAGTATTCTTGCCTGGAGAATCCCATGGATGGAGGAGCCTGGTGGGCTACAGTCCATGGGGTTGCAAAGAGTTGGACATGACTGAGCAACTTCACTTTCTTTCACTTAATGGTTTGTGATGTTGAGTATCTTTTCATGTGTCTGTTGGCCATCTGTATGTCATCTTTGGAAAAATGTCTATTCAGGTCCAGTGTTTTCTAACTGAGTCACTTAGTTTTTTATTTTTTGATGTAGAGTTCTATGCGTTCTTCGTATATTTTGGATATTAACCCGTTGTTAGATTTATCATTTGCAAATATCTTTTCCCATTGAGTAGATTGCCTTTTCATGTTTGTTGATAGTTTACTTGTCTGCGCAAAAGCATTTTAGTTTGATGTAGTTCTGTTTATTTATTTTTGTATCTCTTGCCTGAGGAGATAGATCCAAAAAAAAAAAAAAAGTTTGCAAAGACTGATGTCAAAGAGTTTATTGCCTGTTTTCTTCTAGGAACTTTTATGGCTTTAGGTCTTACATTTAAGTCTTTAATCCATTTCGAGTTTACTTTTGTATATGGTGTGAGAAACTAGTTTAGTTTGATTCTTTTGCAGGCGCCCTGTCCAGTTTTTCCAGCACCATTTATTGAAGAGGATGTCTTTTCCCCATTGTATATCCTTGCCTCCTTTGTCATAGTTTAATTGACCATACAAACATGGGCTTATCATTATCTCTCCTTCTAATCTAAATGATAACCTTTCCGGGTACATAATTCTTGATTGTTTAAGTTTTATCCTTTCCTCACTTTGAATATATTGTGACACTCCCTTGTGGCATGCAAAGTTTCTTCTGAAAAGGCAGCTGAAGTTCCCATGTATATAACTAGTTGCTTTTTTCTTGCTGCTCTTAGTATACTCCTATTATCTTTAATTTTTTCCATTTTACTTGTGGTGTATCTTGCTATGGTCCTGTTAAGATTGATTGTTTGATACTACTCCCTGTGCTTCCTGGACCTGGCTGGCTGTTTTCTTTCCCAGGTTGGGAAGTTTTCAGCTATTATTTCTTCAAATATTTTCTCTGCCCTTTTCTCACTTCTCCTTCTTGGGACCCCTATAATGCAAATGTTTTTAACTTGTTGTTATACAAAATTTCTCTTAAACTAGTACTCATTTTTTTTTAATTAATTTTTTTCTTTTTAGCTTTGGTAATTTCTACTACTCTGTCTTCCAGTTTATCATTCCTTTGTATCATCTAATCTGCTGTTGATTCCTTATGGTGTTTTTTTTTTTTTTTTTAAATCCCAGTTTCACTTTCATGCTTTGGAGAAGGAAATGGCAACCCACTCCAGTGTTCTTGCCTGGAGAATCCCAGGGACGGCGGAGCCTGGTGGGCTGCCGTCTATGGGGTCGCACAGAGTCGGACACGACTGAAGTGACTTAGCAGCAGCAGCAGCAGCATTGTATTCTTTGTCTGTGTTTGATTCTTTATATTCTCTAATGCTTTGTTGAAATTTTTACTGCATTCATCCATTCTTCTATCAAGTTCAGTGAGCATCTTTACGATTATTACCTTGAGTCGTTTGTTGAATAGATTGCTTATCTCCACTTCCTTTAGTCATGTTTCTGAGGTTCTGTCTTGTTCTTCCATTTGGAATATATTCCTCTGTCTTCTCATTTTGCTCAGTTCTCTGTGTTTGTTTCTATGTGTTAGGTACGTTGGTTATCTTTTCCAGTCTTGGGAAAATTGCCTTATGTAGGAGATCTCCTTTGGAACAACACACTCCCCTCTGGTCACCAGAGCTGTGTGCTCTAATGGTACCCCCATGTGGACTGTGTGTGTCCTCCTGTGTAGCAGGGCTGACTGCTGTGGGCATGCTGGTAGGTGGGGGTGGTCCCTGGCCAGGCTGGCTGTGAGGCCATTCCTCATGTGGTGATTGCCAGTCCCCTGGAGAGCAGGCTTCCCATGTGGTTGGCTGCACAGTCTGGGGATCGCAAGGCTGCTGCCGACCAGCTGGTGGGCAGGGCCAGGACCCTCTATGGCTTGATGCTTGACTGGATGAATCTACGAGTGAATGTAATCAGTGTGGAGCTGAGAAGGACCTTAGGATGATCTCAAATCATCCTGACCATGCTGTTAAAGTCACTGTCCTTGTCTTGATGGGACTGCTTATCTCCACTTGTGGTTATGCTCTCCACCAGGAAAAGGAGAAACTGTATGTGGAACTAAAGCACATCCTGGCCCGGCAGCCTGGGCCTGAGGCCGCGGAGCAGCTGCAGATCTATCGCCACACACTGAGGGAGAAGACCAAGCAGCTTAAAGTAAGTGGGAGCCTCTGCGCCTTCCTAGCTGAAGGATGGCCACACTCTGGGGAACACCCCTGGACAAGTCCACTGCCGTGGCCCTAGAAGCCAGTCTCCCAAAGGCTGCACTCCATTGAAATCAGCTTTTTTAGTGCTCTAGTCCCAGGCAAGCCTCAAAGCTACCCCTCTGCTCCTAGACTAATAGACTCCCACAAAACAGGTAGACGAACAAGTGGAGAAACAGTTGGAGAGAGGATGATGGCAATGGAATGGAAATTTGGGGAATAGGGTTTGCGTGGATTATCTCAACACGATTTGGAAGATTTGCATCTCCCAAATATTTTAACACTATGGCCCACTGAAGCAGACCACTGTGTCAGAGCAGGTTTTTACTATTCATCTACCTGAAATAAATGTACACAAAGCACAGGCCACTCTCCTGTCCCCAAGGGCCTTGCTTCAAGACTGTCTAAATAAGTAGCCATGAAGGGGAAGTCAAATCATTTTAGGATTCCGTTAGCATAAGTTCTCTTCTAAGTGACACAAGAACCTTAGCTGGGGCGATGGAATGTTTTACAATTACACATTTTAAAGTTTTCTCAAAAACTGTGTGTTCCCACTCTATTTTCAGCTTTACCTCCTAAAAAAGTACTTAGATATTCTTGGCATGCTAGGGAAGCCTTCTACACACACATGCACAGACTGTAGCATATGCTAGCTGAATTCTGGCATTTACCTGCGCAACGATGGTAATAGTCATTGCCTTTCTGCCTGAGGTAAAATAGATGCTGTGAGACTAATATGGTACTAATCCTTTCACAAAGAGAAAGTTGTAAAATCACATCCTTTTACTTTAAAAAGGCAGATGAAACAGAAGTGTAATGAGAGCATTAATTTTCAACTTACCACTCTAAGCATTCGTTTTACATGAGTATCCTGAGACATAATTTGAGTTTTGCAAGAGGCATAATCTTTTGATTATTTTCATCCCTTTAAACAATTGAATATAACAAGCAAAGTAAAAACTTATTTTCTCAGAAGTTGGGTGTAGATTAGAAAAGCACATGTTTCTCTTTACACTACTGTCAGATGGGCACTCTTAGCAATGGGTTGCATTCAGTGGTTCATAGGAGGATTTTGTCTCTTTAACCCTTTATCTCAGGGTGTACAGATATTTTCCTCTGAATGACATGTGACCCCTAGTGGAAGATACAGCAGTGCATAGTACCAAGCCTGCCCATCAATTTGTCCTCATGATCTGGACTCTGTTAAGAAATTCCACATTCATTATTTGGAAACAAGGTCTTTGTTCCTAAGTTCAGTTCAGTTCAGTTGCTCAGTCGTGTCCAAGTCTTTGCGACCCCATGAACTGCAGCAGGCCTCCCTGTCCATCACCAACTGCCAGAGTCCACCCAAACCCATTTCCATTGAGTCGGTGGTGCCATCCAACCATCTCATCCTCTGTCGTCCCCTTCTCCTCCTGCCCTCAATCTTTCCCAGCATCAGGGTCTTCTTAAATGAGTCAGCTCTTCACATCAGGTGGCCAAAGTATTGGAGTTTCAGCTTCAACAGTTTAACTATGAAGGCAAATTTTCTTCCAACATGAAAATCATTTTCTCTAGCTTAGAATAACATGGTCAGAATCCTTAGTCAGATAGGATAGATAGAATCACAACAGTTAAGAGGAAGGAATTCAGAAGCAGTGTGTATGAGTATGTGAAGTTGCTTCAGTTGTGTCCGACTCTTCAACTCTGTGGACCACAGTCTGCTAGGCTACTCTGTCCATGGGATTCTCCAGGCAAGAATCCTGGGCCAGGTTGCCATGCCCTCCTCCAGGGGATCTTCCTGACCCATGTCTCTTACATCTCTTAGCATTGGCAGGTGGGTTCTTTACCACTAGTGCCAGCTAAGACACCTGTTCAGAAGCAGATGAACACTCAAAAGATAAAGATCGCCTTTTATGTAAATATTAAAAAATAGAGAGCTAGAGGAAAGACAGTTGCATCTATTACATGTTCCTTACAACGATAGCCTCCCCTTTTCCCCCTTGATTTTTGTTGGGGGCACCCTTCACTTGAGCATCCTTACACATCTGTTTAGATGAGTAAATGCCTTCTTTTTTTGTCCAGCCTGAAACCAGTAGCATCTACTGAACACAACAGAGCAAGAGGCAGGAAATTAGGCTTCCTAACACAGCCCCTCACATGTAGTACCCTCCCCCATGCATACGTCATAGCCCTCTGCATCTTAGAGGTAAATATCCCAGTGCTCCGATAAAGAGAGAACCTGTGAATAGTCCCAAAGGGTGCAGTAAAGAGGTGATTGACATTCAGCAGAACAACAACCTTGGAAAACACATAAATTGAGTGCCTACTTAATGCTGGTGGTGGCAGGATGATTCTGAATAGTTTTTACAATAATCCTTGGATGAATCACACTGCCTAGTAATGACTTTTCTGAACATTTTAAAAAAGGCTTTAAGAAGCAATTTTGTAGTATATATCTGGGAGTTTTTCTTTTTTTGACTCTCAATATTCTTGAGTGCATTACACCATTCATATGTGAGCCTGTTTGGATGTGCCTGATAGCTCTCCTTTTAAGCAGGGGAATGAGGTTTCATTAAGTTGGTCATTGGATTATGAGTCTTCAGAATGTTCATCAGATTTTTACCCAGATACAGACCTTGAACTGGTAGAAGCGTGCAGATTAACCATTAAATCTGGGCATGGTTTTGTATTTCTAGCCTCACCAAGGTAAGTGGCAGCAGATTAAAAAGATTTTTCAGAAAAGGATATTGTCTCACCATGTATCTTCTGTTAATGCTGCTTTATTTGTCATACTAGGTTTTGTCTTCAGAGCTGAATATGTATGAGTCACAGAGCCAAGAATACAAGTATGAGATCGAAAAACTTAGCAACGAACTGCTGAATTTAAAGAAGAAATACCTTGCTCAGAAACGTAAAGAATACATTCAGAAGTAAGAATTAGTCAAATGTTCTAGTTTTGTTGTGCCTTTTAACTGCTGATGAGAAAAATAATTGTGGACAGCTACAGAGTCACAGACCTCACTGGGGTAAACAAAGTCAGGGCTGAGCAAATAACTTTCTGCAGGATCACCCAGTGGGTTGTTGTCAGAGCAAGATGGGTGTCTTGTCTGACTTGACCCCTCCTTAGGACCCTAACAGGGATCCATTAATATCAGCTCTCTGGTGGACCTCCTGTGGAGCAGAGGAAACCTAGTGTGATATTTTCCCCCACGTTGTTCTCACGGTTTGGGGCTGTGCCTGCAAAGGAGGTTCACAGTCACCGTGTCATGGGCTGAAGCACACTCACATTTAAAACCACAGGTAATTTTGTTAAGAGGTCTGGGTTTGCTAAAGCTGTGCTTTCTAATAATGTAGCTCAGTTCAGTTCTGTTCAGTCGCTCAGTCGTGTCTGATTCTTTGCGACCCCATGAATTGCAGCACGCCAGGCCTCCCTGTCCATCACCAACTCCTGGAGTTCACTCAGACTCATGTCCATTGAGTCGGTGATGCCATCCAACCATCTCATCCTCTGTCGTCCCCTTCTCTTCCTGCCCCCAATCAGAGTCTTTTCCAATGAGTCACCTCTTCGCATGAGGTGGCCAAAGTATTGCAGCTTCAGCCTTAGCATCAGTCCTTCCAAAGAACACCCAGGACTGATCTCCTTTAGGATGGACTGGTTGGATCTCCTTGCAGTCCAAGGGACTCTCAAGAGTCTTCTCCAACACCACAGTTCAAAAGCATCCGTTCTTCGGCACTCAGCTTTCTTCACAGTCCAACTCTCACATCCATACATGACTACTGGAAAAACGATAGCCTTGACTAGACGGACCTTTGTTGGCAAAGTAACGTCTCTGCTTTTGAATATGCTATCTGGGTTGGTCATAACTTTCCTTCCAAGGAGTAAGCGTCTTTTAATTTCATGGCTGCAGTCACCATCTACAGTGATTTTGGAGCCCAAAAAAATAAAGTCTGACACTGTTTCCACTGTTTCCCCATCCATTTCCCATGAAGTGATGGGATCAGATGCCATGATCTTCATTTTCTGAATGTTGAGCTTTAAGCCAACTTTTTCACTTTCATCTTTCACTTTCATCAAGAGGCTTCTTAGTTCCTCTTTACTTTCTGCCATAAGGGTGGTGTCATCTGCATATCTGAGGTTATTGATATTTCTCCCAGCAGTCTTCATTCCAGCTTGTGCTTCTTCCAGCTGGACCACTGTAATTATGAGCAGTTCACACACACATAGTTTTCACCTATGTTTTGGATAAACCGTTTCTGAACCATCTCTCTGTCTAGTGCCTGGCTTCTGTGTCTGATGTAGGGTATCAGCATGGGACGCCTTTCTTCTAGGAGATGATATTGCACGTGTCAGGTGAACGTTTTGGGTTTCAGGATGGCTATATGCCCAAGAACAAATGTTCTCTTTACTTTGTTATTGTTTTCCTAATCCTGGGGTGAACGAGGGGACCCAGATGAATCTGTAGGTTTGAACCTTAGCTATATGGCATTGCCTAAGTCATAGAGTTCATTCTGCAGAGGCTCACACTGGGAGTTGAAAGTCAGGCTTGGTGTGTCATCCACATGGACGTTTCAAGGACATGGTGAAAGAGGGTCTGAATGCATCCCCTGTGATTCATTAGTGGCAAATAGCTATTTAAAGAAGCTAGGTGCAAATTCATTTGCCAGTAAAAATCCACCCTTTTTGTAAATCAGAATATCCCCTCATTCCACATTTAGATGACAGTTCCTGGTTTCCTTTGGCCTTTTGATCCTCTCAGCACACACACACACAGTTTTCTGGACAAAGAGAACATACTGACTGACAGAAGGATGCCCCTCTGATAGCTCTGTTCAGTTCAGTCGCTCAGTCGTGTCCAATTCTTTGTGACCCCATGGAATGCAGCATGCCAGGCTTCCCTGTCCATCACCACCTCCCAGAGCTTGCTCAAACTCATGTTCATCAAGTTGGTGATGCCATCCAATCATCTCATCCTCTGTCATCCCCTTTTCCTCCTGCCTTCAATCTTTCCCAGCATCAGGGTCTTTTCCAAGGAGTCAGTTCTTTGCATCAGGTGGCCAAAGTATTGGAGTTTCAGCTTCAGCATCAGTCCTTCCAATTAATATTCAGGACTGATTTCCTTTAGGATGGACTGGTTGGATCTCCTTGCAGTCCAAGGGACTCTCAAGAGTCTTTTCCGATACCACTGTTCAAAAGCATCAATTCTTTGGTGCTCAGCTTTCTTTAAGGTCCAACTCTCATATCCATACATGACTACTGGAAAAGGCATAGCTTTGACTAGACGAACCTTTGTTCGCAAAGTAATGTCTCTGCTTTTCAATATGCTGTCTAGGTTGGTTACAGCTTTTCTTCCAAGGAGCAAGCATCTTTTAATTTCATGGCTGCAGTCACCATCTGCAGTGATTTTGGAGCCCCCAAAATAAAGTCTGATAGCTCAGCTCCTCCCAGTGGCCCATCCACTAGAACTGTGCTGCCCCAGGCAGTACACCACTTGTGGCTATTTATATAAAGTGAATTATAATTAAATCAAATTAGAAATTCAGTTCCTTAACTGCACTAGTCACATTTCACCTACTTAGTAGCTGTATGTGGCTAGTGGATGCTGTATCTGGCAGGCCAGGTACAGGGTTTTTCTACTTTCTATCATGGAAAGTTCTAGTACCCTGCTCTAGACTCTCTGCTTTTGCCTTGATACTTATTCCTTGTGATTGATCTCTCCAGAGGGCATCAATGGTGGTTCCATTTAGTTGGGATCCATAAACTGGAGGGAGACAGAAAAATATGAGTTCTTAGGAGGAGAACAGCAGGGAAAAAAAAAAAGATTAAGGAGCTGAAGGAAAATATGACCAGGCAAGAACAAAAGTGCTGAGATGGTTTAGACTGAAAGGAAGAAGGCTGAAGGGAGTCATTAGGATGGTCTATAAATACATTAAAAAGATCATGTAAAGGAGACATTATTCTCGTTAGTCGGCTTAGGTCAGGCCAGAAGCATTAAGCTTTGATTCCTTTGGAGAGGAAAATTTAGGTTATTTGAGGCAAGAGAGGTCAGGAGGAGGGGGGCCTTGCCTGCATCTAACAACGGTCAGGAGGTAGACAAGTTGTCAGAGTACTTGAAGGCGTCTTCTTTGCTGGATCCACTCAAGGCTGAAGCTTTTGTCCTATTTATGGAGGATGATTTTTATAATAATGAAATCAATTCTGCTAAGAGACAGCTGAATTGATGAACCAATCTTCTACAGATTCTTTCCAAATGGAATAATTTAGAATAATCTCCACGGATATTCTCCTCACACATACTCTTTATAAAATAGCAACTCATATCATTTTTACCTTTTTGCTTTTTTTTTTTTCATTTTTCTCAAACACCATTTTTTCATGCTCCAATCCTGACCTATATACCCCCACCCACCTATCCTTGACTCCCCTACTCTATACCCCAGGCTGGCCTGGAGTCTGCAGTACAAGTCAGATTGTTCTGCAAAAAGTAGAGTTTTCTTCTCTGAAGTAACTTATTTCTAGTAGTCAAATCTAATTAGTTTTAATCTTAGTAGTTTGCTCAATTTTTATTTTGAAAAAGGGACTCCAAAGATGTTTTTTATAAGACCCTAATTATACAATAGGTAATCTATATAACTGTAAGATACTTCTGCAGGAAACCTGAATGTGTGTGTGTGTGTGTGTGTGTGTGTAGGGTCATTTAAAGAAGATCTATATAGAAGATATATTGTAGATTTTAGGGAGTTTCTTCCTTTATCTATTGCCAAATGTACTATCTTATTTATATTTCTCAGTTTTTCCTGTATTTTAAACTATTTCTAATAATAACTGCTTCTCATCTAAAGTTATAGGAAAATTTGTATTTTATTAATGTCCAAGTTTGGTGAAAATGCCCTGTGTGTGTATGTGTGTGTGTGTGATAAATATTTATAAGTTTCCACTGAAACGGAAACTTTTATAAAAGTTGATAAATGATGAATTAGTCATTATAATTGAGCCAAGAGAAAGATTCCTCTGACTGATCTTTGGAACTAAACAAATGCTTTATAAAATAGGAAGATGATTACAAGTCAGGAGCCTCTGGGCCCCAGCGCTTGAGCTATAATGAGGCCTTCTATCTGTATTTAGATCAACATTAGGAAGGCATGTTTAATTGTGTCTTTCCCTAATTCTATGTGTTATCAGTAACACCTAATTACATTTAAACCACCACTTTGTCTCAAACTGGAAGCTTTGATCAAAGCAGTTTTTAGTGGTTAACTCACCCTAAGAACTTAACACCAAACTTAGAAAAGGAAAAAGAAAGTTAACTCTCAGCTCCTCTCTTACAGAAACAAGGACAGAATAAGCATGGAGGACACCTTTTCAATGGCCAAACCAAGTGGCCCTCGTTTTACTGGGGGTGGATTTCCCCTTAGCAAGTCATCCAAGGCGAAGTCCTAACTTGAAGCTGCTGGCTGGGTCCTTCTGAACAACTCATTGGAATTCACTCTGAAACATTTTGCAGGAATCTCTTGGAAATCCCTTGGATCATGACATTTAGGGAAATCAGTCCTCGGATTCCAGGATGGAAAGAAACGCAGAACTATTATAGTCCTGTACATAGAAGAGTGATGACTTTCTATTTAATCCACATGGATATTAACAGAGTGTAATTAAATCTATTCAATCAGGTTGAATTATATCAATTCAACCACTGCATGAAGCAGATCTTTTGTTACTACCACATTGATTTATTTTGCAATGCACCACATCTAGATACTCTGTGTGGATGAAACTTTCAACCCTAATTTCTCTGCACAGACACTGGTGCATAGATTTTATATTTAAAAATGTTTTTTTTTTTTTTTGAAATGCAGTGCATTCTTATTAATAAGAATCTATTTTAATTATTCCTCATTAACAAGTCATTGATGAGATGAGAAAGGTGGACACTAAACTATTTAAAAAGCATTTTGGAGTGATTTCTATGTGGAATTTCTTTTCAGGCCTGGCGTATGAAAACCTATTCCAAAAAGACATATGAATAAATACTTCATCATAAAAAATAAAAAGAAGCCTTGTTGAGATCTCAATCTTTGTTTTGGTAGAATATGTGAGGTTTAAAACTGCTGTGAGAAATGTTTAACACAAAGGTGTGACTCAGGACCAAGACTATAAAATGAGGGGTTTGGGCTGGTATCCTCTGAAAAGCTGTCCTTCCTAGACCTCACATTTGGAGAGCAGAGTTACAAGGGACAGAGAGCTGTTTGGCTTCCAGGCTACAGGCCAGCATTTTGAGTAACTAAATCCATTGTTATTTTCTTTATTTTGAAACCACAGTTAGGTGGGCATCAGTTCAAAGTTCCCCTGTTTAGAGTGTTCAGTGGTGTGGGACACCCTGGCCATCTTTCTCACAATAACTTGACCTCTGTAATTTTTAAAAAAATGTTTGAGGGGTAAGTAGCTCATGGATAAGCAAGGATAGTATAAGTGGATAATTTCATTTCATTCATCTTGAGGAGCAGGAGACTTAAGGATCCCAAGATGTTTGTTTAGATTATCCACAGAGGTGGGAGTTTAGAGGGATCTAAAATCATGTTCTTCTGTCCCTCTTGGTTCACCACCAGAAGTAGACCCAAGGCAATGATGGCCATGAAAGTGATTGATTCTGCAGTGATCCCAGGAAACAACCTAAGAGTGGGGACGTGGGACACCAGGCTAAGGCACGAAGTCAAGTTCTGCAGTTGCAGACTTGTGCTGGACCTTGCAGGGGCCTCTGAAAACAATGTAGTCACATCTCAGAGTTGGTCCCATCAGGGTGAGGGAGCTGGGGTATTTATACCCTCAGGCTTCCAGTCACTGACCAAGGACTGCTCTGGCGGGCTTCTTTTGGTCTTCCCTGCTGGTAGGCAAAGCAGATCTTAGACAAAGAGGTGGCAGTTGCTGACTGTTGAAAGCAGAAGTGGTTAAGTGCCAGGGAACTGAGTCAGGCAGCATCATCCTCTGCTGCTTCTCCTACATGATCCCAATTGAGATCTGCAGATGGAAATCAACCTCCAGGGTAGCTGGTGACCCTGTGATGAGCTGTGATCATCAGCAATTTGTATACCACGTGGGAGCATGAGGATGGTTACATACACGAGAGAATTTGCTTAGAAAACCTTAAACCTAAAGAATCACGATGGGGGCATTTCTATTTTTGAAAATCACAGATGCTGTCTTCCCTCAGAGCCAACCACCTGTATGCTAAGTCCCCTGTGTACACACCCTCAAGTTGTGAACTTTCAAAGATGTGAACATGTGTTCCTTCCGCATCAGACATGAGTGAAATTGCAGCTTGTCCTCTATCACCTGTTGCTGACAATCCTTCAGCTTTACCATCTCCCAGCTCCAGTTAGTAACTCTTCTTGCCTGTTCACTTGATGCCAACCCCTGTATGCCAGCTGTTGTACTGTACTACTGTACTTTTCAAGGTACTGTACTGTAAGATTAAAAATGTTTTCTTTATTTTTGGTTTGTTTTCTATGTATTATTTGTGTGAAAAGTATTATAAACCTGCTACAGTACAGTATCACATAGCCGATTGTGTTAGTTGGGTACCTAGGCTAACTTTGTTGGACTTATGAACAAATTGGACTTACATATGTGTTCTCAGAACAGAACTTGTTGGTGTGTAGGGGATTTGCTGTATTCTGTTTAGACAGAAGACTTTTGCAGGTAAGGTGAGGTAAGGCAGTTATGACATGTGCAGCGTTGGAGGGTTTTCCAGCTATTCAGGGACATTTTGAAGTATAGCGTAACCAACTTCCTTCTGAGCCCTTGGGTGGCTTTATATTAGGTTCACTTCTCTAGGGATGGGGCTTCCCTTGTGGCTCAGCTGATAAAGAATCCACCTGCCATGCAGGAGACCTGGGTTCGATCCCTAGGTTGGGAAGATCCCCTGGAGAAGGGAACAGCTACCCACTCCAGTATTCTGGCCTGGTGAATTCCATGAACTGTATATGTAATCCAGTCGCAGAGAATCAGACACAACTGTGACTTTCACTTTCACTTTCTCTAGGGTCATGGGGTCTGTGATTCTTGTTCTATCGCAGTGTGGCAGAGACTCTGGAGACAGAGGCCAGGTTCAAATCCTGGCTCATTTTAACAACTGAATTGAAGATGAAATGAGTTAATGCTTGGAGCAATGTCAGGCACATAGTAATTGTTCAGTAAGTATCTACCATTATCATTACGTAAGAAATATCTTAAGTTTTGAAATTGAGAATAACAGTTATTACATAATACTTCACTATATCAATTATAAAGATGATTCTTTGTTTAGAGGGTGAATGGCATTTAAAATGTCTGGAGGAAGTTATATTTGCTCATGTAATTTATAGTTTAGTGTCTTGCAGAAATGCCATATTGGGGACTTCATGAAAACATCTGTTTATTTTCCTTGTAGTTTTGATCTGGGGACAGATCCTTCACTTTCAGAAGTCAGAGCTTCCAGAGGGAAAGACCCTGGTGGCCTCTTGCTGCCATCTTCTTGTTTCTATCCACGTATGGAGAAGGGTGGTCAGCCTCTGCTGATGACCTCTGATTTTGGTCCCATCAGCTGAGATCACATAGGCTCTGGGAACTGACACAGCAGCTCTGTAAGCTCCCTGTGCTTATGTTCAAGAGGAGGAAGAGTAAATTAAGGCTAGCAAAAGGTGGGAGATACTGCTGCTACCTCTCATTTACTGTACGTCCTGACAGCCCAGGGTATTACAAGCAATAACTATTTAGGTACAGGTGTTGCCACTGTAGCCACAGTACGAAAATGAGCTATTAAAAACACTGAGATTTGCAGATCATTAAAGATAACTGTGAACTCACAGTGGGCTAAGGTGCTTTTAAAATCACAAATTTGAGCTGCACTGTAAAGCAACATTAGGAGATTATACAGTAGCGTCATGTTTACCCTGGGGTTTTGAGCATTTCAGAAAGGAGTCCTGTTGCTAAACCAGTCACTGACTCTCCACTGGGCTGATGGGGAGCTGGTATGGTTTCTCTGTTGGTGGAGAGAGACATGATAAAGGGGACTCCCTGGTCATTATTTGCTGATCATAGCTTCTCAGCAACTGCTGTTATAGCCAGGATTTTATTGTGCTTACCTCTGAAGAAATTGCTCAGAGCAAAGGTTTGTTGCTGTGATAAGCCATAGAGATGGAAGTGGCCATGCTAGGAGGAGACGGCAGCAACTCTCCTTGTGATGGGCTATAATTTTGCTATAAAAATTTATCCAGGGTTGATAACTATTGTTTGGTTTCCTGGTTTGCTCAACCAGATTCTGAAGTTTGACCTAGGCCAAGATACCCATCAGAAAATACCATGTCACGACTTTAGAGCAGAATGGCATTGCAGAGCCTAGACAATTTGAGGAAAGATATTCTCTCTCATGGGCTTCCCTGGTAGCTCAGTTGGTAAAGACTCCGCCTGCAATGCAGGAGACCCCGGTTTGATTCCTGGGTTGGGAAGATCCCCTGGAAAAGAGATAGGCTACCCATTCCAGTGTTCTTGGGCTTCCTTGGTGGCTCGGACAGTAAAGAATCTGCCTGCAATGCAGAAGACCTGGGTTCGATCCCTGGGTTGGGAAGATTCCCCTGGAGGAGGGCATGGCAACCCACTCCAGTATTCTTGCCTGGAGAATCCCCATGGACAGAGGAGCCTGGTGGGCTACAGTCTATGGGGTTGCAAAGAGTTGGACACAACTGAGCCACTAAGCACAGCACATTCTCTCTCATGATTGTATGGAGACCTAGTTGTAATAGGAGCAAAGGGAGGGCATTTTAGAATATTAAGATGGTAAAATAGTTTAAAAATATATCTCTCTATTTTCTTTGTAGTAGATAGGAAATATTTTTATGGCATTATCCATTTTTAACTTCTAATTCAATGCTGTTTTAGTATACCATTTCTCATATCTATTATTTAAAAGTTCCATTAGGGTTTTGAGACCCATTAGAATTTTATAACAGTATGAAATGTGATATCAACAGGTATACCATTTTTCTTTTTTATAATTAAAAATAGATTTCCTCCCCCGACTTTAAAGTACCTGATTAAAATACAGAATAGAAAGTTAGAGAATAAGCAAAAGAAGAAACAAGGCATCAATAATCACACCACCTATTGATAACTGTTTTTTTCCTGGGCTAATACACGTCTCATTCACCTAGACTGACTGTACCAGTTATTTTTCCTGTCATCTGTTCTGACTAGTTGGTGCTTGTAATTCTCAATTATTAAATGTTTTGAACATTACCGCTAAAATACTATTATTTTATAATTTTGAATGTGTCTTTCTGGACATCTAAAATAAGTATATACAGATACATTTTGTTTTTAAAAATCAGAGATGTGATTGAGATACATATAATGAAAGCACTATTTTAAGTGTATAGTTTGGTGAATTTTGACAAATGCATATGCCCAAGTAACAAGTATCACAATTATCGATGCCCCCTCCACCCCAAGAATGCCCTTATGTCCCTTGGCAGTCAATATTCACAGCCCCATACAGCCTAAGCAATGATGGATCTGTTTTTCCATCATATACTAGTTATATCTTTCTTAGATTTCATATAAATGGAATCATACAGTAGGCACTCTTTTGCACCTGCCTTTTTTCATGTACTTTAATGTTTGTGTGTGTGTGTGTGAGAGAGAGAGAGATTCACCCACGTTGTTTCTGTCAGTAATTCATTTTTATTGCTGAGTAATATTCCATTATATCAACAACACAATTTGTCTATTGATTTACCAGTTGATGAGGATTCGGGTTATTTCCAATGTTTAGCTATTATGAATAAAGTCTCTATGAATGTTCATTTTCAAGTGTTTATGTGAACAGATATTATCATTTCCCTTAGTAAATAAGAAGGAATGGAAATGCTGGATCAATTCAAGGGTTTTTATTGTTCAGTTGCTCAGTTGTGTTTAACTCTTTGTGACCGCGTGATTATAGCCTTCCAGGCTTCCCTGTCCTTCACTATCTCCCAGTTTGCTCAAACTCATGTCCATTAAATCAGTGATGCCATCCAACCATCTCATCCTCTGTCGGCCCCTTCTCCTCCTGCCTTCAGTCTTTCAAGGGTACACATGCATTTAGCCTGATAAGAAACTGCCAAACTGTTTTCCTAACTGATTGGGCCATTTTACATGCCTACCAACAATGTGTGTAAATTCCAGTTATTCCAATCTTTGTCAATATTCAGAATTCTCAGTATTTATTTAAGCCATCCTATTGGATATATAGTGATATTTCATTGTGGTTAATATTTGTATTAGTATTTTCCAATGATGAATAATGTTAAGCACTTTATTCCATGTGGTTTTGGTCATTTGTATGTGAAGAGTCTTCAAATCTCTTGACCGTTTAAAAAACCTTTTTATTAGGTTGTAAAAGTTCTTTGTATCTTCTGGATACAGAATGTTTATAAGATATATGTATTGCAAATATTTTCACTTGGTCTGTGGCATACCTTTTCATTTCTTAATAGTGTATTTTGAAGAGCAGACCTTTTGTATTTTATTGAGGTCTAATTTATCCTTATTTTTCTTTTGTAGTTTGTACTTTTCTTGTCCTAAGTAATTTTTGCCGACTCTAAGGTAGGAATGATTTTTATATGTTTTTATCTAGAAGTTTTATTACAGTTTTAGTTTTTATGTTATATTTATGGTCCATTTAGAGTTAATTTTATGTGTGGTGTGAGGTTAGAGTAGTGGTTCATTGTTGTTCCATATGGATATCCAGTTGTTCAGCACCATTTGCTGAAAAGACCGTCGTTTTCCATTGAATTACCTTGGCATATTGGTATTAATAGAAAATCAGTTGACTTTATTTGAATAGTCCTATATGTGAACTTTGTTCTGTGGTATAGTGCGATATGTATCTATTTTGATGACAATAAGTTTAAGTCTTGAAATTTAACAGTATAAGATCTTCAACTTTTTTCTTCTGTAGATATCTTTTAACTGTTTTTGGATTTATCTATATCTATATACACCTTAGAATCAGCTTAGTTTCTACAGAAAAACCTGCTGGGAATTTGGTTGAGATTGCATTGAATCTAGAGATCAGTTTGGGGAGATCATTCTGACAGTATTGAGGCTTTCAATCCACAAACATGGCACATGTCCCCACTTATTTAAATTTTCAATCCATAAACATGGCACATATCCCCATTTATTTAGATTAAAATTTTTTTCTCAGCAGCATTTTGTAGTCTTCAGTGTACAGAAATTGCACATTTTTTGTTAAATTTATGCTTAAGTATTTTGCCATTTCTGATGTTATTGTAAATGATGTTTTGAATCTTATTTTCCATTTGTTATCAGTATATGGAAACACAACTGACTTTTGTATATTCCTTTTATATCTGAGGACAGTGCTAAATTAATTTGTTTTACAACTTTTTGGAAATACTTATGTTTTCTACAGATGTAAACATGTTTTCTACAAATAAAGACAGTTTTTCTCTGTTTCTAATCAGTATGCTTTTTATTATTTGTTTCTTTGTTCATAACTACCATACTTGCATGGCTAGGACTTCAAGTATTTGTTAGATTAAAGTGGTGTAAGCAGCATCTGTGCCTTGTTCTTGATGTTAGGAGGAAGGTTTGATCTTTCATCATGAATTGTAATGTTAGCTGTAGGATTTTCATAGATGCCTTTTCTTAGGTTGAGGAATTTCCCCTCTATTGCTTGTTAGCTAAGTTTTTAATCATGCATGGATACTGAATTTCATCAATGCTTTTTCTGCATGTACTGAGTTAATCATACTTTTTTTCTCATTTATTTTTAAGGAAGCCCCTATTTATTTTCTTAACATGATGAGTTACTTTGACTTTCAAATGTTAAGCCAACTTGCATTCTTTGTGTAAACCCCACTTGGTCATTTTTATACATATCATCATCTTTATATGTTGTTGAATTAGATTTTATAGCATTTTGTTAATGATTTTTATAGCTATGTTCATCAGGGTTATTGGTCTGTAATTTCCTTATACTATCTCTGTCTGGTTTTGATTTCAAAGTTTTCTTGCCCTCACAAACTGAATTGGGAAATGATCTTTCTCCACTATTTCCTCAAATACTTTGTGTAGGACTGGTATTATTTCTTCCCTAAATATTATACTTGATATTATTTTCCATTAAAGTTCTCTGAAATCACAATTTTTCTTATGGGAAGGTTTTACATATATATAGGGTTATTTGGGGACTTTCCTGGTAGCTCAGCTGGTAAAGAATCCGCTTGCCAATCAAAAAATGGGCCAAAGAACTAAATAGACATTTCTCCAAAGAAGACATACAGATGGCTAACAAACACATGAAAAGATGCTCAACATCACTCATTATCAGAGAAATGCAAATCAAAACCACTATGAGGTACCATTTCACGCCAGTCAGAATGGCTGCAATCCAAAAGTCTACAAGCAATAAATGCTGGAGAGGGTGTGGAGAAAAGGGAACCCTCTTACACTGTTGGTGGGAATGCAAACTAGTACAGCCACTATGGAGAACAGTGTGGAGATTCCTTAAAAAACTGGAAATAGAACTGCCTTATGATCCAGCAATCCCACTGCTGGGCATACACACTGAGGAAACCAGAAGGGAAAGAGACACGTGTATCCCAATGTTCATCGCAGCACTGTTTATAATAGCCAGGACATGGAAGCAACCTAGATGTCCATCAGCAGATGAATGGATAAGAAAGCAGTGGTACATATACACAATGGAGTATTACTCAGCCATTAAAAAGAAAACATTTGAATCAGTTCTAATGAGGTGGATGAAACTGGAGCCTATTATACAGAGTGAAGTAAGCCAGAAGGAAAAACACCAATACAGTATAATAACGCATATATATGGAATTTAGAAAGATGGTAACAATAACCCTGTGTATGAGACAGCAAAAGAGACACTGATATATAGAACAGTCTTATGGACTCTATGGGAGAGGGAGAGGGTGGGAAGATTTGGGAGAATGGCATTGAAACATGTAAAATATCATGTATGAAACGGGATGCCAGTCCAGGTTCGATGCACGATACTGGATGCTTGGGGCTAGTGCACTGGGACGACCCAGAGGGATGGTATGGGGAGGGAGGAGGGAGGAGGGTTCAGGATGGGGAACACATGTATACCTGTGGCGGATTCATTTTGCTATTTGTCAAAACTAATACAATTATGTAAAGTTTAAAAATAAAAAAAATAAAAAAAAAAGAATCCACCTGCAATGCAGGAGACCACGGTTCGATTCCTGGGTCGGGAAGATCCTCTGGAGACAGGATAGGCTACCCAGTCCAGTATTCTTGGGCTTCCCTGGTGGCTAAGATGGTAAAGAATCTGCCTGCAATGTGAGAGACCTGGGTTCAATTCCTGGGTTGGGAAGATCCCTGGAGGAGGGTATGGCAACCCACTCCAGCATTCTTACCTGGAGAATCCCCATGAACAGAAGAGGCTGGTGGGCTAGAGCCCATAGGGTTGCATACACGACTAAGCGACTAAGCACAGCACAGGGTTATTTGGACTTTCTGTTTCATCTTGGTTGCTTTTGATAATTTGTGTCTTTCAAGGAGCTTGTGTATTTCATATAGGTTGTTAACTTTATTGACTTAAAGTTGTTCAAAATATTCTTTTACTACCCTTAATGTTGCTAGCATACGAACAAATATTCCTTCTTTTATTCTAGATACTGGCAATTTAAATCTCTCCTTTTTTTCTTTATGAGAGTCTATCTAGGAATTTATCAATAAACTTTTATTGATATTTTCGAAGAACTTGCTTTTTGTTTTAGTTTTCTCTATTTTCCATTTTTTATTTAATTGATTTCTGTTCTAATACTTAGTATTTTCTTTCTTCTACTTTGGGTTTGATTTTATCTTATTTTCCCATTCTTTTATGGCTTCTTAAGGTAATTGGTTTTAGCTCTTTCCTTATTTAAAATCTAGCATTAGAGCTATATATTTCTGTCTAAGCTCTGCTTAAAATGCACCCCACGTTTTAATATGTTCTGTTTTCATTATTATTCAGTCTGATTAGTTTCTGCTTTCCTGTGTGACTGTTTCTCTGACTCATGGACTATTTAGAACCATATTTTTTAATTTCACAAACATCTAGGTGCTTCTTCAGGTATCTTTCTGTTACTAATTTTTAATTTAATTCTGTTATCATCACAGAATGTGTCCTGTATGCTTTGAACTATTCCAAAATAATTGCGATTTGTTTCATTGGCCTGGAGTATTGACTGTCTTGATAATTGTTTTATATGCCCTTGAAAATAATGTATATTTTGCTTTTGTGGGGGTGGAATGTTGTGTAACTGTCAGTTGGGTCAAGTTAGCCTGCTAGTGTTGTTCAAGTCCTATCTTCTAAATTGCTACTGATTTTCTTTCTACTTGTTCTATTGATTGCTGAGAATGGAGTGAGAAAGCTCTAAATGTGGCTGTGGCTTTGTCTGTTTAGCCTTTCACTGTTGTCAGTTTTGATGCTTGTATTTTGAAGCTTTGAAATTAGTGCATAGACATTTAGGATTTTATCTTCTTGATACATTGACCCTGTTATTATTATAAAATCTTCTCTTTGTATTCCTGGTAATACTGAGTATCTCAAAGTCTACTTTGTCTAATATTAATATCGTCATTCTAGTTTTATTGGTGTTTTTATATTATGGTTTTTCACATCCTATTATATGTAAGCTATTGGGCTTGCCAGGTGGTGCTACTGGTGAAGATCCCACTTGCCCACCCAAGAGACTCCTATAAGAGACGCGGGTTCTATCCCTGAGTTGGGAAGATCCCCTGGAGGAGGGCATGGCAACCCACTCCAGTACTTTTGCCTGGAGAATCCCATGGACAGAGGAGCCTGACGGGCTACAGTCCATAGGGTTGAGAAGAGTTGGACACAACTGAAGCGACTTGGCATGCACACATCCTTATAGTGAAATATCCCCACCGTACTAATAGATAGCATATAGTGCAATATTGCTTTTTTTCCCATTTAAGTTCAGTATGGAGGGCAATCTAGCCCTTTTAATTGGAGGCATTAGACCAATTACATTTAAAGCAGTTATCAATATTCTTTAGTTTAGGTCTGCCATTTTTCTATTTGTTTTCTATTTGTCTCATCCATTCCTCTTCACCTGTCTGCTTTTGCACTGTTTCTTTTTATCTTTGTTGAGGTATAATTGACAAATGGTAAGATATGTAAAGTGTATGACAAGATGGTTTGGTATACATATTCATTGTAAAAGGAACGCCCACCCCTTTGAATTAATTAACAAATTCATCATCTCACATATATACCTTTATCTGGGAGGAGTAGTGAGAACATTAAAGTTTTACTGTCAGCGAATTTCAGTTATATAATACAGTGCAACTATAGTCACTACGTTACTTGAATGTTTGGACCTTATTCCCCTTATAACTGAAAGCTTATACCCTTTTACCAACTTCTCCCTTTGTTTATTGGTATATGTTTTCTGGTACATATTTCTAGTTGTGAGTCTGTAAATATCCTTATCTTTATTCAACTGATATAGTGTATCTTAATTGCACTCATCTCACACGCTAGTAAAGTAATGCTCAAAATTATCCAAGCGAGGCTTCAATAGTACATGAACTGTGAATTTCCAGATGCTCAAGATGGTTTTAGAAAAGGCAGAGGAACCAGAGATCAAATTGCCAACATCCACTGGATCATCGAAAAAGCATGAGAGTTCCAGAAAAACATCTATTTCTGCTTTATTGACTATGCCAAAGCCTTTGACTATGTGGATCACAATAAACTGTGGAAAATTCTGAAAGAGATGGGAATACCAGACCACCTGACCTGCCTCTTGAGAAATCTGTATGCAGGTCAGGAAGCAACAGTGAGAACTGGACATGGAACAACAGACTGATTCCAAATCGGGAAAGGAATACGTCAAGGCTGTATATTGTCACCCTGCTTATTTAACTTCTATGCAGAGAATACATCATGAGAAATGCTGGGCTGGATGAAACAAGCTGGAATCAAGATTGCCAGGAGAAATATTAATAACCTCAGATATGCAGATGACACCACCTTTATGGCAGAAAGTGAAGAATAACTAAAGAGCCTCTTGATGAAAGTGAAAGAGGAGAGTGAAAAGTTGGCTTTAAGCTCAACATTCAGAAAACTAAGACCATGGCATCTGGTCCCATCACTTCATGGCAAATAGATGGGGAAATAGTGGAAACAGTGACACACTTTACTTTTTTGGGCTTCAAAATCACTGCAGATGGTGACTGCAGCCATGAAATTAAAAGCTGCTCGCTCCTTGGATGAAAAGCTATGACCAACCTAGACAGCATATTAAAAAGCAGAGGCATTGCTTTGCCAACAAAGGTCCGTCTAGTCAAAGCTATGGTTTTTCCAGTAGTCATGTATGGATGTGAGAGGTGGACTATAAAGAAAGCTGAGAGCTGAAGAATGGATGCTTTTGAACTGTGGTGTTGGAGAAGACTCTTGCGAGTCCCTTGGACTGCAAGGAGATCCAACCAGTCCATCCTAAAGGAGATCAGTCCTGAATATTCATTGGAAGGACTGATGTTGAGGCTGAAGCTCCAATACTTTGGCCACCTGATGCGAAGAGCTGCTTCATTTGGAAAGACCCTGATGCTGGGAAAGACTGAAGGCAGGAGGAGAAGGGGACGACAGAGGATGAGATGGTTGGATGGCATCACTGACTCAATGGACGTGAGTTTGAGTAAGCTCTGGGAGTTGGTGATGGACAGGGAGGCCTGGTGTGCTGCAGTCCATGGGGTCTCAAAGAGTTGGACACAACTAAGCGAGTGAACTGAACTGAAACCTCATTCAGTAAATTTCTTATTTCAGGTTTTTTCAGCTTTAGAAGTTTCATTTGGTTACTTTTGTATCTTTTATCTCTTTCCTCTTTATGTTCGTGCATTCTTTAGGTACATTAGCTATTTTTATTTTTACCATAGCTGTTTTGAAATCCCTGTCTTCTAATTACATTGTCTATAGAATTTATGGCTATTTCTACTGACTAAATTTTCTTCTGGTTTGGGTCACATTTTTTCCTGCATCTTTGCAAATCTGGTAATTTTATATTGGATGTTAAATATTGTGAATATTACACTGTTGAGTGTCTAGATTGTTGTCTTTAAAGAGTATGCAACTTTGTTTTGGTAGATATTTAATTGCTTGTGAATTACCTTAGAGTCTTATTCAAAAATTTTTTTTCAAATAAAACTTGTTTTTAGACTTACCGAAAAACTGCAGGAATTGTACAAAGTGTTCATTGATGCGTTTCACCCAGATTAACCAACTGCTATGATTTTACTACTTTAGCTTTATTCATTTATCTATTTTTTTTCTGAACCCTTTTAAGAGAGATGTCTCTTTACTCCCAAATGCTTCAGAATATATTTCCTAAAAACAAGGAAATCTGTCACATAACTCCAGTAAAATCAATCTTAGAAAAATTAACACTGTGAATAATATTTTCTAATCTAGAGACTGTGTTCAGATTTCATATATTATCCCATAATTTGGTCATACAATTTTGGCAGAATATCACAGAAGTAATGCTGAGTTCTTCTCATTGCAGCACATCAGGAGACAGTCATTTCCCTTCTGATTATGTTAAGTTTAATATTTTGCTGAAGGTGGTATCACTGTGTTTATTTTGCTGAAGGTGGTATTAGTGTTTCTCCACTGAAAATTTACTCTCCAACCCATTGTAACTAACATATATACATGCTGCTGCTGCTGCTGCTGCTGCTAAGTTGCTTCAGTCGTGTCCGACTCTGTGCGACCCCATAGACGGCAGCCCACCAGGCTCCCCCATCCCTGGGATTCTCCAGGCAAGAATACTGGAGTGGGTTGCCATTTCCTTCTCCAATGCATGAAAGTGAAAAGTGAAATTGAAGTCGCTCAGTCGTGTCCGACTCTTAGCGACCCCATGGACTATGGTCCACCAGGGTCCTCCGTCCATGGGATTTTCCAGGCAAGAGTACTGGAGTGGGGTGCCATTGCCTTCTCTGACATATATACATATATATGTATAAAACAGATAAATAATTTTGGACTATGTCAATATTCTTTCCTCCTTAAATTTTACCCATTAGTTTTAGCACTATTGATGATTCCCTCCTGAATCTATAGCAGTTATAATATTTTGCTAAATGGTGATTTTCTTATTCTATCATTCCTTCTCCATTTATTAATTGGCTTTTTACTGGAAGAAAGAATGTTTCCTCCCTCCCGCCCTTCTTTTGCTCTCTTTTTTGTCCTAATATTTATATTTTCAAAGATATTAATACACACATGATTATAATAAATATAACAACTTAAAAAAGAACAAAAAGCTTCCGGTGTCTAAGCTCTTTGACAAAGTGACTATTTTCATCAGTTGTCATTGTCTGATGATACAGTGACAATTGAAAGAGTATTTAGTCATCAGTATGTATGAGTTTATACTGTATATAATTTTTTTGTGCTAAACACTTAGAAAATGTAACGATGTCCTTATAAATTTTAGAATTTTTGCATTTTTCTCCTCTTCACTTTCAAGTTCCTTTACATTTTTTCCCCTGGCTACCCATTTCCTCTTTTATTCTATCAAGTAAGAGAGAATGTCTCTACTTTTTCTCAGAGGCTAATTCAATCTCTGCCCACAATTCAATTCCCTTTTATGGCTTATGGAATCTTGTAGGTAGACAGGATGACATAGTGGTTAAGAGCATAGAGGGTTTGGGACCACATGGACTTTTAACTTGAATCCATAACCTTCCAATTATAGCTCTTTGAGCTCAGGCTAGTTAAGTAGACTCTCCAGACTTTGGACTCTCATTTATAAATTGGGGATAATACAATACCTATCTCATAGAATTGTTATGAGGGTTACAGGAGTCCATTTGTGATATTTGCACAATGCCTGGCAATCATAAGTACTTAGTCAGTGTCAGCTTTTTATTTTATTTTTTTATTTAATCAGTGTCAGCTTTAATTACTATTATCTAAAAATCATCTCCTTGCTCCCAGTAATAGTCTGGAAAATTTTAAAATATTGTTCCAAATGGTGAATTGAATGGGTAATAAACATTATGAAAAATATTTAACTGTTGTCTGAATGAATATAGTCAAGAATCCTCAGATTATGAAGCCTTCTGTTTTGCTGTTTAAATGAGTGTTATAAAATCGAACACCTATTAAAGTATATTGTGTCAATTTCATCTCTTTCACATAAGCAATTAGTTTTCTTACAATTAATCTGAGACAGAATGCCAGGGATTCTCTCCTCTAGTTCTAGAATAACCTTGTTTTTTCTATTTAAATTAAGATAATTCCTTTCCTCCTTCTCATTGTGATGGTGCAAGGGAACCGAATAAGTACAATATAACAATAACAGTACTAGCTATCATCACAAAGGCTTTCAATGACCCTGATGCCCAGGCCACACCTTAGAATCTTTGGGAGGGGAATCCACATTCTCAAACCTGGTTGCTATGGGAATCATTTGGGGAACTTTCAAAACTGCTGATGTCTAGTCCCTCCCCTAGAGAGTCTGATTTTAATGGCCCAGGTGCATTGGGGGCATCAGGATTTTTTTAAAGCTCCCATGTGGTTCTGCTGCACAACCAGGCTTGAGAATGACCGCTGTACACATAGTATCACCTCCTTGAAAGAAGTCTGTCTTCAGACACACTTGGCCTCACCAGCGAGAGAGGAGGCAACCTCTGGGGTCCTGGAGGTTGATTTTCAGAGTCAGGACTTGAACTGATATGCCTTTTTGCCTAGTCCGATCATATCCTTCCTCACGATATTGAGATTTTTCTCCATTAAAATTTTTAAATTTATTTTCGGCTGTGCTGGGTCTTTACTGCTGCATGGGCTTTTCTCTGGTTGTGATGAGCAGTGGCGACTATTCGTTGCATTGTGGTGGCCTCTCTTGATGCTGAGCATGGGCTCTAGGGCTCACGGGCTTCAGTAGTTGCAGCACATGAGCTCAACAGTTGTGGCTCCTGGCCTCCAGAGCACAGGCTCAATAGTTGTGATGCAAGGCATATGGGATCTTCCCAGACCAGAGCTTGAACCCATGTCTCCTGCATCAGCAGGTGGATTCCTTACCACTGAGCCACCAAGGAAGCCCTTTCTCCTCCTGATGGAAGCACAAGCTCATGCCCATCCCATTCTCATACTATTCAAACTGACCCAGCCTTCTATCCCTTCTTATCCTCATTGTGCCCTCTGAACTCTGACCTTTGGTCAGCAACTTCCAACATTCTCAACATTTTAGTCTGAGTAGACTTCCCCTTCCTCCTCTCCTTGCCCTAAGGGAGCCTTGGCTCATTTCTTTGCATCTCTCTTGAGTAGAGACTTTTTCTTCTTACAGCTCATATACTCCATACGCCACTTCAGGTTGAGGATGGGCGGGGCATCATCTTTGTTCTGCCTTTCTACTCTAATTTCTATTCTTTTCTCCTTCAAACTATTAGTGTGTTTGAAGTCGGACCATCCTGCGGTATCTTCCATCAACCCTTTGAAGTTCATTCATCTACACACCCACATCCTAGGCACTCTCCTCATGAGTCTGCACATGCCTTGGATACTGGCTCATTGTGTTTTTTTCATGCCTATTTCTCTCATTGCTTCTGGTGACGTCAACAGCTGTGTGGATGACCCACACAATGTGCTGGGCTGTCAGTTCCTTGAGATCCTCACATCCAGTAACTTTTCCTCCCTTCTGTGTCAAGTCACCATCCAATTATTCCACTTACTATGAATTATTCCAATTATTTATAGTCTTGAAGTCTTGATTTTAAATATTCTTTTTCCTGCTTTTCCAAAAATATGCTCCAGAATAACCGATGCACAGTTTTCCTTTATCACTGAGCCCTTCAAAACTTAGACACCACTACTTTGTTATTACTTATCTCTTTTCCTCCTTTCCTTCCATATGACCTACAATGGACTGGCAATGCTCCTAGTGTGAGTGTGCACCCTTTTTTTTTTTTTAACCAACCTTCCTCTCTCCTTACCTTCTGATTTTAACTCATGGCTTGTTTCATACCTAATTGAGAATGCCATACTCTCTCCACCAGCCAATCTAGAAATTCACTTAGAGCTTTGTTTATCTTTACTTCCTTCCATTAAGAGGTGAAAAGTGTCCCCACTTCTTTAGAAGGTCAACCTCTTTTCTTGTGTTCTGAGTCTTATCTCCTCACTTTCTCAAGAACATGCTGTTTCAGCAAGTTTTATTAGCTCTCCTTTGCAGAGATGCTTACTCCTTGGGAGGAAAGTTATGACCAACCTAGACAGCATATTAAAAAGCAGAGACATTACTTTGCTAACAAAGGTCCATCTAGTCAAGGCTATGGTTTTTCCAGTGGTCATGGATGGATGTGAGAATTGGACTATAAAGAAAGCTGAGTGCTGAAGAATTGATGCTTTTGAACTGTGGTATTGGAGAAGACTCTTGAGAGTCCCTTGGACTGCAAGGAGATCCAACCAGTCCATTCTGAAGGAGATCAGCCCTGGGATTTCTTTGGAAGGAATGATGCTAAAGCTGAAACTCCAGTACTTTGGCCACCTCATGCGAAGAGTTGACTCATTGGAAAAGACTCTGATGCTGGGAGGGATTGGGGGCAGGAGGAGAAGGGGATGACAGAGGATGAGATGGCTGGATGGCATCACTGACTCGATGGACGTGAGTTTGAGTGAACTCCAGGAGTTGGTGATGGACAGGGAGGCCTGGCGTGCTGCGGTTCATGGGGTCCCAAGGAGTCGGACACCACTGAGCGACTGAACTGAACTGAACTTTTGCATCATTGGTCAGTCCTACTCTATAGGATCATCCTCATTCACTTATAGATATTTGCTAGCATGGCCCATTAGAAACCAACAACCATCTTCCTTGATTTCTCATCTTCCTTCCACTCATATCCCAGTAGTTTTTCCAGAAAATCTTCTTGAACCCATTATCTATCCTTGGTCCTACCCACTCTTCTACCCTTTCCAATCTAGCTTCAGTTTTCAGCCACCCCTGTGGAAATAGTCAAGTCAGTAGAAACCTCCCTGTCCTAATCTTATACAATCTCTCAACAACATTTGACCCAGCCAGTTACTTCCTCTGCCTTTAAACAATAGTTTGTAGATATGCTTCTAATATGAACCTTTCTAATATTTTCCTTATGATTGGATTGAAGTTATGGTTTTTTTTTAAGGGGGTTGGGGTGGGTGGGTGGAGAATACCACAGAGGGAAGTGCCCTTCTAATCCCTTCATGTCAAGAGGAACATGGCAGGCATGTAACATCACCGATGACATTCACCTTTATCGTTTGGTTAAGGTAGTGTTTGCCAGGTTTCTCCACTGTCAAGTGACATTTTTCCCTTTCCATACTCTGGGTTTTGGAATTGAATCACTAATTCTAGTCCGGTGCAACCTCAATCCGATAAGGGATAGTAGTAATTAAATTTTACCAAGGAAGATATCACTGACTCAGTGGCCATGAGTTTGAATCCATTCTTGTCACAAAGAATTGGACACAACTGATCACACATGCAGAGTCTTGAATAAGGAATTAGTTTGGTTGAAATTATTTAAAAAAGAAAGCATCCAGGTAAATGCAAATATATGCTCTCAGCAAGACACTTAACCATTTCTGCAGGCCCGTGTATAGGGCATTTCTGCAGGCCAGTGTAATGGGCAATACAAATAAAAAGAGACTCCAAACAGTGTTTGCCATTGTCATCTAAACTACCATGCCTCTGGCTCAGAGAAGAAAAGGTTTTAGAGAAGTGAATTCCAGCTTGTGTTCTTGTGATTTCAATCTGGCTGGCAGATGTGTTTCATTTGGCCTACATGATGTTTAAAATTATTTTCTGATTTGGTTGTCAACTTTCAGAAACTGGGAAATTTGAAATACAAACCCAGATTTCACGCTTCACTTGGAAATTTGGGAACTCCGGCAGCACTGGATCTTCATTTAGTAATGACAAATTTGCATGGTGCCAAGTCATTGCTCGTCCCTTTGGATGAGCCGCTCCCTGGTTTCCCAGAGTCCCACATAGCCTACCTACTGTGACTTTTGTAGTTTGAGCCCAATGCTCTTGCTGGGAGGGATGATACTGCTGTCTCTAGCTAGGTGAGGGGTTGCTAAGTTATAAGGGGAGTTGCTGTATACTGCGGAGTCCCTGAGCGTATGACCACAAACAATGGCAAGTTATAAGAGACAACCTCCAGCAAAAGGAAGACAGAACGGCCTATACATGTTTGCAGTCTGTCAATGCAACAGGTTGCCTCAAATATGACCCTCTTGACCTCACATATGGTGACTGTTTACATCTGAAGTGTTGAAGCAGAGTGGGGAAGATCATGTATTAGGCTATCAGAGAATGTGTGCACTGAAGAAAGCTCCGGCAGACACATTGGAAGAAGCCCTCCCAACTCCAATATTGAAAGAAAAAGTGTGAGTCACTCAGTCGTGTCCGACTCTGTGTGACCCCACAGACTGTAGCCTACCAGGCTCCTCTGCCATGGGATTCTCCAGGCAAGAATACTAGAGTGGGTTGCCATTTCCTCCTCCAGTAGATCTTTCCAACCCAGGGATGGATCCTGAGTCTCTTATGTCTCCTGCATTGGCAGACGAGCTCTTTAATACTAGGGCCATCTAGAAAGCCCAAATAATTTGTATTACCTCATCTAAACAAAATCTGCTAGAGTCTCAACGTTTTGTTATGGGGTCAAATACAGACCGAAGGCAGTGGAGTTTTTAGTTTAGATGGTTAAATCCTTGAGTGCTAGCTGCGTAGTTTGTTACACTCTGAGATTGCTCCAGCTTTGCCCTGAGTTTCAGGGTCAATGTGGGCTGCCTTCATAGCATTACCACCTTTTATGTTATTGCAGGAAGTTAAGTGGTTTGGTCTAAGGATGTTTATGATCACAGATGTGAAGATTTGCCCGAGGATGTTCTTAGCCTCTGTGACTCTCTTCATCTGTGAAAAATCCTGGGGAAATCATTCAGAAATTAATTTGGGACATTGTGTTACCAAATCAAGACAGGTAGAACACACCTATCCATCAGGTGGGCTGTTACCCTAACAGTGATAGAGACATTAATCTCCTTGGCATCACTAATGTTTGCAATGAGAAAGACATGCTTCTAGCAGCTAATTATATCTCCCTGTTTTAATTAACATGTGGAATGACAGTTTTGTTCACACCTTGTTGTTTTTGCTAAGGAAGAAGGAAAAGAACAATTTTGTGCAGTTCTTTGAAGATTTAGAACAGGAATCTTGGCTCTTGTATTTACCAGATTTCAGGATCAAATAAGAAAAGAAGAGAACTATTCCACTTGTGCTGGCTGGCTTAATAGAAAAAAAAATTAATGATTTTTATCTTATTTTGGTTCAGACATGTACCTGAGATATGATTTGAAATGAGTTTCCTAGTCTCAACTCTCCTTGCTGAAGACCTGGAGCTTCATGAATATCTCACAAAAGTAGGGAGCACTGCTCAGTACGATTTGACACCGGCACTGCTTTCTTCTCCAAAGAACTGTCACATGTCTTTTTAACTTCTATAGATTTAAACAGGATTTATACTTCATGAACCCAAGTGTGTGTCCAAATCCTCTTGTTATTGTAAAGAATAACAAGACAAAAGCCACACTCTCAATAAGCCAGTTCTGTTTTCTATAAATCTCTAAAGAGAGATTTGTACTTTTCCCAGTCTGAGAATTAGAAGAAATAAACCGGGTCTGGCCAGCACCCCTCCCAGAAAAGCCCTGTCTGGGAACAGGCCCCGGGGCCCTGTAACTTTCTGAGCACTAATAGGAAGGACTCGGCAAATAGTGAGAGTCAATTTGTCACCACTTCTTATTTTTTTTAAAGAAGGCAGCAGCTTATGTTTATGTTTGTCTTTCTGGAACATTGGTGTGTCATGCTGTTATCTAGTCAGAGGCATTTTTACTGTTTCCTTATGGGATTTATAACCTCAGGGTTTATTTCCCTACCGATGTTTAGCGCTGCATTTTAGAATTATGCCTACCTGACACCTCAGGAAATTTCCTCTGAAGAGGTTGTATTTAAACCAGAAATGGACAGATTCGCCCTGAACCCACTGCTCAGCCGCTGCTCTCTATGTGGTGGAAGGATTCTGTAAACTGATTTTACTCTTTCGGAGTTAACTCTACCTTCTATTTCCCTTTTTCATTTGACTTTTTCTCGCTTGGCATCCCCTTCCATTGCCTGCATATTAATAGAGTTGATGCAGAAAATGTGGCTCCTGAGCACTGCACAAGCTTATCACACGTGCGATGCCCGAAAATGTGCATGCTACATGCAAACATATTTGGGGCCTGACAGGGAAGGACACACAGGGTTCATGGAAGGGATACAGGATGGAGTCAAGACAGGCTTGGGTTCAAGTCTGGTTCTTCCAGGTACTAGTTTTAGTCATTGATTTCCTACCTTCTAAAATATGTAAGGTTGTTGTAAAGGGACTACTTGAAATAACACATATAAATTGTAAGAGATGAATAGGAAATGTTAGCTTATTTCTGAGTGATGGCTGTTTTCCTTGGAAAATATATCAGATTCAGGGTCCATGTGAATATTATGAAACTTGGTGGTCAATCATTTAATGGTTTCCTATCTGAGAAGCACCAGCATCCCTTAAAACTTGTGTTCCTTATCTGACCAGTAATCCTACCTCCTCCAACATGAGTCTGGGTATAAAAGTTTCAAATACTTTTGACTGACTGCTGCTGCTACTGCTGCTAAGTCGCTTCAGTCGTGTCCAACTCTGTGCGACCCCATAGACGGCAGCCCACCAGGCTCCCCTGTCCATGGGATTCTCCAGGCAAGAATACTGGAGTGGGTTGCCATTTCCTTCTCCAATGCATGAAAGTGAAAAGTGAAAGTGAAAAGTGAAAGTGAAGTCGCTCAGTCGTGTCTGACTCTTGGTGACCCCATGGACCCACCAGGCTCCTCCATCCATGGGATTTTCCAGGCAAGAGTACTGGAGTGGGGTGCCATTGCCTTTTCCGTTTGACTGACTACCATGTGTATTTCCATACCTGTGTGACAAAGGACTCCATGAAAAGTCCTGTGCCATACCCAGGCACTTTGATCCTATTCGAAATATTACGATCTAAGTTTAAGCTATTTCAAAGGCCTAATAATTTCCACTTTTATTCTTAACATAGAAATAACTTTTTATGCAGCCCCTAGCCCCAGCTGGAACATTTCTACTGCTGTTCCCAGGAAGGTCACATCCCTTTCATGCTCAGGGTAGACAATCACTGATTACATCAAGAGGCTACTCTCTCATGTCGATGATAGAAAATGCACTGGCTTTTACTTAGCTGCTAATGAGTAATGGCCCTGTGGCCGGCCGCTAATGTGGCCAGCCACCACAGAGCTATTGTGAGAAGGCAAAGACACTTTTATCCTCCAAGGCCTTGGGTGCTGCCTTCAGGTTTTGCTAAGAAGAAACTGGCTGTTGGGTCAGCACCCCGTGAGTAGTCCAAGACCCTGAAAAGACTTGCTAGACTAGCATGGTTGAGCAACATTATTATTATTTTTTTTTAATTTTATTTTATTTTTAAACTTTACATAATTGTATTAGTTTTGCCAAATAAAGACATAGCTATTGTCTTTCAGTGAGATGGTCAGCCTGGTCTCTCTTTAGTAGCAAAGTTGACTTGGGAAACTGGTTTAAGTCCCCAAAGTGTTGCTTGGTGAGTGTAGAATCAGAGTAATGAGACTGAGAGGTTTTCAGCATGATTTCTTTTTCTTTTTTAAATTATGCAAGCAATACGTTTTTTATTAGGGAAGATTAGAAAACATGATACAAAAAAAAAAAAAAAAAAAGAGCCACACACGCCATTTGGAGATAACCATTTTTAATATTTTGATGTATAACCTTCCATACTTTTTAATTTCTCCTTTTTGAGACTTCCAGACTCTAAGGCTTGGGGATAATTCATTCTTTTAGAGACTTAAGGTCCTGCAAGAGGAATTTTTTTCAGATTTTATTTTGAGCAGGGACAAGAAGGGGAAGATCTTGTTCCTGTAAAACCAACTCTTTTGCCAGAAACGTGGACAGATAGATGGATGGGTGGGTGGATGAATGGATGGATGTGTTGCAGGAAAGGGGACTCCCTCCAGGGCCTGAGAGTGGGCTTTTGTCTGATACTAAGAAATGAACTGTCTGAGGAGACCTACATACTGACAAAGCAAGAGACTTTATTGGGAAGGGGTGTCTGGGCAGAAAGCAGCAGAGTAAGGGAACCGGGGAGAACTGCTCTGCCATGTGGTACACAGTCTCAGGTTTTATGGTAATGGGGTTAGTTTCCAGGTTGTCTCTGGCCAGTCATCTTGGCCTGTATTTGGTCTGACTCAGGGCTCTTCCTGGTGGAGTTTGAATCTCTCAGTCAAGATGGATTCCACTGAGAAGGGTTCAGGGAGGTTGGTAGGACGTATGCACCAATGTCTCTTCCCTCCTTTTGGTCCCTCCTGGATTCCCCTGGTTAGTTTTTGGTGGCAGCCCCATGTTACTTACCAGGACTTTTTATTGCGAGACAACTCACACAAGTGGCTATCATTGTGTCTGGCCTAGGTGGGCAGTTCCCGTCAATGTTTCCTTAACAGATGAATGGGTGGATAAATGAGTGAATGGGTGGATGAATGGGTGGGTGGGTGGAAAAAATAGAGATGGATAGATTAATGGATTATTTGGAGTGAAGACACCTTAATTTAACCAGTAGAGTGAATTTTGAATTTGGATAACTTTCTTTGGGTGGCAGAGTTTTGTTTGCCAGCATCCTGTCCTTGGGGGAAACTCCTCTCCTCCTATTCAACGTGATATAGTTAATTATTAAAGATGCTGTATATATTCCCTCTCTCTCCAGATAGTATTGCCACAGATGACCCAGTCTGAACAAATTTATTGCCACCCCTTGAATACAACAATTGGTCCAGGGAGTGGGCAGGTGATCCAAACAGTGATGATCAGAGTTTTTCCTGGAACTGATGTATGAACACAGTGTCAAAATATTTCTTTATACTAAGATAGCTCAATGGGGGACAAGGGCAGCCTGTTCTTGCTGGCCATGTGGCAGAGAGCTTGTCTGAGAGCTGGTGCCCGCAGTGCAGAGATAGACCTGGGAAGAGAGGAAGAGGGAGCAGGAGAAGTTAACGGGGAGGAAGAGGGACATACACTCACACACACATGGGCAGTTGAGAACACCCTCTCATCAACGAGTTGACATCATTCAAGCCCTTGGATCCAGCCATCCTTAAAATTCCCAGTTATGTTAGTCAACTGAAATTTTCACTTTTCCTTGGGACTTCCCTGGTGGCTCAGACGGTAAAGTGTCTGCCTACAATGCGGGAAACCCGGTTTGATTCCTGGGTCAGGAGGATCCCCTGGAGAAGGAAATGGCAACCCACTCCAGTACTCTTGCCTGGAAAATCCCATGGATAGAGGAGCCTGGTAGGCTACAGTCCATGGGGTCACTTTTCCTTAAGCTACTTTAAATTGTGCTGTGCTTAGTCACTCAGTCATATCCAACTCTTTGCGACCCCGTGGACTGTAGCTTGCCAGGCACCTCTGTCCATGGGGATTCCCCAGGCAAGAATACTGGAGTGGGTTGCCATGCCCTCCTCGAGGGGATCTTCCCAACCCAGGGATGGAACCCAGGTCTCCTGCATTGCAGGCAGATTCTTTACTGTCTGAGTTGGTTTTGATCAAATATAGCCAAAAGTCATAACTACTTCTCCAGCAACTTGGAGACAGGGGCCCTGGCTCACATAATCTCTAAACACACGGCCTGGCTCTCTCTCTCTCTCTCTCCTTTTTTTTTCATGTGTGTGTGCTTAGGGTGTAACTTTTCTTCCTTTCATTCTGCCTTGAAAACTTCAGCTCCCAGCTCTACATTCTCTGTGGCAATGGGTCCGTATCCTTCTGGGAAAAAAGGAGCCCAGTGTCCTTTAGGAGATGAGCATAAAGTGGAGAGCCCACGACTCCTCGGACAGCTGATGGGGTCAGATGGGTAGGGCAGTCTGGTTTTGATTAATATGCCTATAAAATGGAATTCTGGGACTGACCTCCATTCAACTCAAGCAACACAAAGATAATTGACCTTTGGAAACTGCCTTTGGCAGTCTTTTATTATTTTTATAGGAAAGTCCTGCAAACCAATTACATCTCACGATGGGCCTTTTATGGTGCTATTAGTTTAATGCAGCTTTCAGAGAAATTAGTCCTCAGGGAGCCTGAAATTCTAGAAAAAAAGCCCTCCATGGACTTATTTGACTTTTGGATTAGCAGGAAAGATGGATTGGTAGCCTGATATTCCCTATAGTAACTTTTGGCATTTCGAGCCATCTGACCAAGGTACCACGTTCCCATTTTGTGCCCCTGGTGTCCACCCCAAGCCAAAGGAAAAAATATAAATTAAAAAAACGACAAGCTGGCTCTTTAAAGAATTCAGTCTACAAATCAAAGGGGGTTTATTCCTCCCTCAGCCTGAGGTTAAAGAAGAATGGGAGTGAGAAAATTGAAATAGCACTTGTGTTTGAAGGTCTGGGTTTTCCCGAATGTGAAATCACAAATGTCCATCTCAGAGTCTCATGCTGGCTTCTGCACCTGTCACACCCTGACCACCATTATTTGTAGAGTGACAGTTCTGGGGCCACTGTCACAGGGTCAGGCAGTAGGTCGGGGCTGCAACAGAGGAGGCAGTGTCTCAGGAAAATCATCCAGCCCCCAGGTCAGGAATCAAGGGTTCCGGGAGTCCTGCCCTGCAGCCCCACCCTGCTGAGCAGAGTATAGGAGGGAGGGAAGCTAGAAGATGCCCTTCCATGTCCTGGGGTCTGGGCCCAGGCTTGTCTGTCAGCTCATCCCTAGGACCCCGAAGGGGCTGCAGACAGGGTCCATATGGGGCAGAGAGCCGAGTGACTTGCCCCCTGGGCTGCTTCCCCATCAGCCCAACCTGGACCCTAGAAACCCCCACCCCTGCCTGTGCCAGTGTCACCTGGTCACCAGCGCGGCTTCACCGGGAGCTCCCAGTCCTCTGTGCCCTTTCAGCTTGAGGGCTTGCACTGCGTCCTTACATTCCTCCCCTCCCACTTACTGTTACTCTAGCTCTGACCTTGTTGGTGCTGCTCACCTGGCCCGGGCCCACCCAGCCGGGGCTCTCTTCTGCGGGCCCCGGTGACTGTCTGCTGGGCTCCCTCCCCGGTAGGAGGAGCTTGCTTAGCCTGAACAGGTGGGGTGGGCTGGCAGGCTGGGAGTCATCTCCTATGGAAGCAGCCCTCAACTGTTCCTGTGAAGGTGTTGATGGGCTAAGACCCCAACTCCCTAACCCCTAGAGCGGGACAGCTCCTGAGTTTGTTGTGTGTTGTTGCTGGGAGTTACCTGTGCAGTTGGGCCCCAATTGCCTCCAATGGTAAACTTCCTGTTAACACCCCCGGTATTCACTTCCTTCCTCTTCTGTCTCAGTTCTCCAGTCCTTGCTATTACTTCTGAGTCACCCCCAGAGCCTTGTCTCAGAGCCTGCTCAGGGGCTGGCAACCTAAGCCAGATCCATTTCCTATTTCGTCCCCGACTCCCTCATCACGAGGCTAAGGTCCGCGGTGGCTTGTCCTGTACTGTTTTAGGCTCTTCTTGCTCCCTTCTTTACCTTGAACTCATGTGATGTCTCAGGGCATATCTACTTCAAGGTCCTCTGAACAATGACCTAAGCCCTCCCAAGGCCCATGTGGCCAGCGTTCCTCTGGTTTTGGCCCAGTTCTTGAGTGGAAGAAGTGGGAGAAAGAAATTTTAAAGGGAGAAAGAAATAGAAGGAAAGAGAGTGCCTCCCTCTCAAGGCGGGGCAGAGAGGGTAATGCAAGGACTGCACATGTCTCTGGAGGAGGAGCAGAGCCTGGAGGAGCTGTGTCCACCACCCACAGGGGCTGCCCTACATTCTTTGGATCAGATTCTGTCCTGACCCTCATATCCACCAATGGACTGGCTTTATTAGAAAGTGAGGTTGGGCCCCGCTCTCTTCCACCAATTAACTCCTCCTTTTGGAAGCAGCAATGTCTTGCTAATAAAGCAGAAAGCTCTGGCTGCAAGCTCTGCTTGTGTGATGTGGGGCAAATTGTTTAATCTCACCATAGCTCAGTGTCTTTGTCTGAAAAATGAGGCTCATCATGTCCACCTCATAGGATAGTTTCAAGGAGTAAATAAGACAATGTGATGAAGTGCTTAGCGGAATGCCTGGCATGTAGTAAGAGCTCAACATCGCTGGCTGTTATTATTAACCTGGCATGTACTGCCTGGTTTTGTTCATTATCCTTTGATATTTTATCTCCCTGAAGGCAGGAGGCACGCGGTGGCATCTTTCTTCCTCGTGGTGTGTACAGTGTATATATAAAGGAGGTGTGTAAAAAGATCCACGGGTAGGGACCAGTTAGACTAACATCCTGGCTGGCCTTTGCTCTCCTTGACCTTTCCATCGTAGGGCTTCCTGGGGATCCAAAGGCATGTAGAGGTGATTCTGGCTGTGGCCAGAGCTCAGTCTTGTCCCTGCATCCCTAAGGATGCAGTCTTGCTATGATGAAACTGTGTCATGGGTGGCCCTCCTTCATCATGTTCAGAACCTAAAGACAGTGCAGGGGCTGGGGCCCCAGGAGAAGCCAGGGCAGCACTGGGGTGTTTTGGACTCTGAGGTGCAAAAGTGTTTAAGCTGAACGCGCCACTTAAATAACAGCGTTATCTGGTGCTCCCCCTTCAGTGTTCCAGACAGATAAAGATAAAATAGCCGAGGTAATTGTGGAGATGGAGTGTCGCTGGCAAATGATCTGAGCACAAAGACCATTTCCAGAGACAGATGGAGTGGAGGCTCCGGTAATTTTTCTCGAATCATGTTTAAAGTGGCACAGCCTGGAAACCAATTCAGCAGGAGTGCCGCCTGGGGGGTCCAGGGCCACCTGAACTTTGAACACATTAAAGCCCAGTGAAGCTCATTGGTGACAAAAAAAGGAAGCAATTCCCCAGATAGCTCAGTGCTGGGGTGGCCTGGCGAGGGAACCTGATGATCACCCCTGGGACGTTCTGCCCACACAGTGCTGGATGCCAAGCGCTGATGTGAAATTACCAGTGCATCTGGCTGTCTAAGCTTGGCTTGATTCCAGGGCTCAGAGAAGTGAGAGCGCAGCTCTGGGTGGGATCAGCAGAGCTTGAGAGGCTTCCTTGTTTGTAATTTGGTAGGTTCAGGGGCATCAAGGCAACAAATTTCAGGAACCCGTGCTGTGGTGTTTAAATGTGTCCTTGGGCCCAGAGCCAGCTCCACAGTGCAGGAAGCACCTGGGGACTTCCCTCCACTCACTGTCAACCTGCTGACGCAGGAAGTAATGAGCTCTGAAGGTAAAAGGACAACAGCTTACCAAACGCTTTGCAGACATTAAAAACCACGTAGAAAGCTATCTGGGCTTCCCTGGTGGCTCAGATGGTAAAGACTCTGCCTGCAATGTGAGAGACTCGGGTTCAATTCCTGGGCTGGTAAGATCCCCTGGTGAAGGGAGTGGCAACCCACTCCAGTATTCTTGCCTGGAGAATTCCATGGACTGAGGAGTCTGGTGGACTATATCCATGGGTCTCAAAGAGTTGGACACGACTAAGTAACTAACGAACATAGAAAACTATCTAATGATTTGGGGGGAAATTCATGCTGTATCTCTAAGGGGAAAAAGCAGACTGCAGAACAGCATGTAGGTATGCCCCTGTGTTTATTTTAAAAAATAAAATATTTAAATTTTAAATATAAATTTTTAATATTTTTAATATTTTATATTTTAAATATATTTTATAAATACATAAAATTATTTTATATATATATAAAATTTTAAAATGTAACAAATTTTATATTTAAAATATTAAAATTTTATATAAAAATTTATAAATACAAAATTCTATATTTTAGATACATTTTAAATGTTTAAAATATTAAAATTTAAATATAAAATATAAAATCCATATATGCACACAGATGCAAAAAAAAAATGACTAAAGAGACAGCTGAAATACGTTATTTACAAATTTTCTTTACCTCTAAATCTTTCTACAGTTTCCAAGTTTTCTACAATGTGTGTGTATTTCTTTTGTAATGAGTGAAAAAGATATTAAAATCATATCCTATGTTCAAATAGTATTTACTGTTTTCACTGTTTTTTGTATGCATGGTTTTGTTTGATCCCTAGAACAGTTCTGCAGACTAGGTAGAACAGAGATTCCCACTTCGCAGATGAGCAGACTGAGGCCCTGAGTAAATCAGGGGCTTAAGTAACGTGATACCTGGCTTTTAAGTCCCTGAGCCAGGGTTCTAACTCAAGTCTCTTGTATTCTAGCTTTAGTGTTCTTCCTACTCTATATTAGGAGTTTGGGGATAAGCCAGTGGACAGTATCTTGCCACCTCATAACTGAGATCCTAACTCTTGTCACTTTCCTGGGACTCCTACCCTGATCCTGCCAGTGAGACCAGGTTCCTCTGTTATCTGCTCTCAGGACCGAGTCTATTCTTTTCTATGTTGTCCAGTGCAATAGGTACTAGTCTCCTGTGGCTATTTAAATTTGCATTTAAGATAATAAAAGTTAAATAAAATTAAACATTTGATTCTTCAGTCACATTAGTCACATTCTAAGTGCACGCCAGCCGTAGGCATCTGTACTGTGTCCACACGTATCCATCATCTCAGAAAGATCTGGGCAGGCTGTTCTGGATGGCTCATCACCCTTGATGACGATACATTTATTTGTTCAGTTATTATTGGAATCATGTCTGTTCTCTGCATGAAACTGTAAAGTCCGTGAGGGCAAGTATCGCGTCTGACTCGTTTCCCTTCTGGATCACCAGTGCCGTGACTGCTTTTTAAAAAAATTTTGTTTTATTTATTATTTTGCTGTGCCAGATCTTAGTTGCAACATGTGGGATCTTTTAAATTTATTTTTAATTGGAGGATAATTGCTTTACAATGTTGTGTTGGCTTCTGCCATACAACAATGTGAATCAGCCAAAAGTATAAGCATGTCCCCCCTCTTTTTTTTAATTTATTTTAATTGGAGGCTAATTACTTTACAATATGGTGGTGGTTTTTGCCATACATTCACATGAATCAGCCATGGGAATACATATGTTCCCCATCCTGACCCTCCCTCCTACCTCCCTCCCCATCCCATCCCTCAGAGTCAACCCAGTGCACCAGCCCTGAGCATCCTGTCTCATGCATCAAACCTGGACTGGCGATCTGTTTCACATATGAAAATATACATGTTTCAATGCTATCCTCTCAAATCATTCCACCCTCACCTTCTCCCACAGAGTCCAAAAGTCTGCCCTTTACATCTGTGTCTCTTTTGCTGTCTCGCATATAGGGTCATCATTACCATCTTTCTAAATTCCATATATATGCATTAATATACTGTATTGGTGTTTTGCTTTCTGACTTACTTCTCTCTGTATAATAAGCTCCAGTTTCATCCACCTCATTAGAACTGATTCAAATGCATTCTTTTTAATAGCTGAGTAATATTCCATTGTGTATATGTACCACAGCTTTCTTATCCATTTGTCTGCCGATGGACATCTAGGTTACTTCCACGTTCTGGCTATTGTAAACAGTGCTGCGATGAACATTGGGGTACACGTGTCTCTTTCAATTCTGGTTTCCTTGCTGTGTATGCCCAGCAGTGGGATTGCTGGGTTGTATGGCAGTTCTATTTCCAATTTTTTAAGGAATCTCCACACTGTTCTCCATAGTGGCTGTACTAGTTTGCATTCCCACCAACAGTGTAAGAGGGTTCCCTTTTCTCCACACCCTCTCCAGCATTTATTGCTTGTAGACTTTTGGATCGCAGCCATTCTGACCTGTGTGAGATGGTACCTCACTGTGGTTTTGATTTGCATTTCTCTGATAATGAGTGATGTTGAGAATCTTTTCATGTGTTTGTTAGCCATCTGTATGTCTTCTTTGGAGAAATGTCTGTTTATTTCTTTGGCCCATTTTTTTGATTGGGTCACTTATTTTTCTGGAATTGAGCTGCAGGAGTTGGTTATATATTTTTAAGATTAATTGTTTATCAGTTGCTTCATTTGCTATTATTTTCTCCCATTCTGAATGCTGTCTTTTCACCTTGCTTATAGTTTCCTTCATTGTGCAAAAGCTTTTAAGTTTAATTAGGTCCCATTTGTTTATTTTTGCTTTTATTTCCATTACTCTGGGTGTCCCCTCTCTCTTGAACCTCCCTCCTACCTCCTCCCCTAAGTGAGATCTTTGATCTTAGTTGCAGCATGTGGGAGCTAGTTCCCTAATCAGGGATCAAGCCCAGGGCCCCTGCATTGGGAGCGTAGAGTCTTAGCTACTGGGCTGCCAGGGAAGTCCCCCTCATCTGGTCTTTATACACAGAAGTTGTTTAATAAATATCTGAGGAATGCTTTCTGCTGCTTTAGGATAGAGTCCACATGTCTTAGCATGGCTTCTAGGCTGTGTAAAGCAGTCTGGCCCCTTCACCAAACTCCCTCAAACACTCTCTTCTTTGTCTTCAACCATCCAGTTGTCCCAGATACCTTTCAGTTCCTTGGATATTTCATTCCTTTTGCCTTGCAACTTCACAATGCTGTTCCCTTTGCTTGTAGGACCCTTCCCCTATCTCAGCTTCTCTTGGATGACTTTCTCATTCTTCAAGTCCAAGGGTTAAAGGTTAAAATGCCTCTTCCTCCAGGCAGCCTTCCCTGGCTCCCTGAGTCTAGTTTAGTGGCTTCTCCTCCATGCTCTCAAAGTACCCTGAATTTCCACCCCTATCTTAGCATACTGTAATGTAATGGCCGCTTAATATCTATATCTTTTCAGCTAGATCATAAGCCCCATGGGGCAGAGGCTGTGCCTCTGTTAGTCACCGTTGCCTTTTGCCTAGAATCTGTGCCTGGCAAAAAGTAGTCAGTCAGTCAAAAATATTTATTGGGAACCCCCTACATGTCTGAACCATGCTGGGCACTAGGCTAATAGTAGGGACAAGAAAGAGTTTGGTCTCACCTTTAGGGGCTTCCCCAGTTTTTAGAGCCTTGCAGAATGTTTCTTGAAAGGATAAAGGACTAAAGCTGTGGCTAATAAGAGTGGCCTGTCCCGGGAGGGAGGTGGTGATTCTTTTGACCCTGGAGCTATGGGAGCAAAGTCAAGTGATGATACAGGAGGGGCCTATGCACTTTCTGGGCTCCAATCACTAGGGCAGTGTTTTCCAAGATGGGGTGCTGGGGAGATTGGGAGAGGCATCTCCCATGGTACGTGTACTTAAATAACTTGAGGTCTTTTTGTGACTTTATCCCCATCCTCAGAATCACTGCCAAGGTGTTTCTGGTAATAATAACATTGCTTATTACACATTACCACATGTCATTTAGAACACCACCTTTGCTAAAAACTTTACACACAAAAACTCATCTCGACCTCTAAATCCTCTACAAGGGTAGCAAAATGATCATCCCATTTCACAGAAGGGGACACAGAAAGGTAGAGCAATTTGTCACGGTCCCCAGCTAATGAATGGTGGAACCAGGACTGGAACCCAGGTAGTTCGTCTTCTGGTATGCACTCTTAAACACTGAGCTAAAGCCTAATGAAAAGACTGAGAGCCACTCAGGTGGAGAGTTGGCTCCAAACTCATAGATTCCCTTCATCAAGAGGATCGTGTTCTTAGCTTACACTGGTTGGGAGACACAACTGCAACTCATGACACTATTCAAGAATATTCCAAGAATGTTCCAAAGCAGGACACAATCCATTGCTCCATCTGGAGGGCCAGACTGTGAGACCAGGTGGGATGGAGGAGTAAGGAGAGGACTGGATGTTCTGAGACAGGCAGGGTGAGGGCACATGAGGACCTGATGTGAAGTTGATCCAGAGCTTGGGGGCTGGGAAAAAGGGGATTCCCCTGCATATTCTAGAAAGAACTTGAGCCCCTCCTTGTTAATCCATCATGGAGTTATTGAGTACCTACTCTGTCCAGGCACTGTGCTGGCTTCAAAGTGCATAATGTGATTAAGAAACATCCAATCCCTGCCCACGTGGAGTCTGATGAGGCAAATCAGTTTATTAAGCAAATGAGTGAACAAACACAAGGGGAGATAGATGATCTAAAGGAAAGAACACATCTCTTCAGGAACATATAACGGAAGGATCTGATCCCAGCTGGTCGTGGGTCGGGGGAAGAGATCAGGGAAAGCCTCGCTTCCAAGAATTGTTTAAACTGAGATATGGGTGATGAGTTGAAGCTACTTGGTTAAAGGGGATGGCCAAAGGGATTCCAGGTAGAAGGTTCAGCACATGCAAAGGTTCTGTGGTAGGAAAGAGCATGAGAGAGTGCAAGAAGGTCAGCTTGGCTAGAATTTAGAGCCAGCAGGAAGGTGGCTAACTCTGAAGGAGAGAGACTGGGACCAGAACACGCAGGGCCTGGATGGATGATGACCATATATCCGAGTTTTCTGGAGACAGTTCTGGTTTGCTTCAGTTTCTGCAGAAAATTTGGAACAGGGTCTCCCCTTACTCCAAATGGTTTGGATAACAGAGTGTATAGTCACCCCCTTAGGTCGTGTTAAGGATTTCATTCTTATTCTGAAATATGGTAAGTCACTAGTGTTTTCAGCAGATAAGATCCTCCCCTGACAGTATCAGGTCCAAGTTTCTCAGATGAGTATCTGGCTGCAGAAAGGAGAGCAGACTGGCGATGGGGGCCAAGTTTGCAGACAGAAAGCCAGTTAGGAGGCAGTTTCTATAGTGATGGGTGAAGAGTGGTCTTTCATTCCCAATGGTGAGGACTGCTCCCTTCCACTTCACACCCACTCCAAGAAAGTTCCTGAATTCAAGTTTAAAATAGTTACAGAGAAAAGGGAGTGCTCTTGCACTGTTGGTGGGAATGTAAATTGATACAGCCACTATGAAAGATGGTATGGAGATTCCTTAAAAAACTAGGAATAAAACCACCATATGACCCAGCGATCCCACTCCTAGGCGTATACCCTGAGGAAACCAGGGTTGACAAAGACACATGTATCCCATTGTTCATTGCAGCATTATTTACAATAGCTAGAACATGAAAGAAACCTAGATGCCCATAGACAGATGAATGGATAAAGAAGCTGTGGTACGTATACACAATGGGATATTACTTAGCCATAATAGGAATGCATTTGAGTCAGTTCTGATGAGGTGGATGAACCTAGAACCTATTATACAGAGTGAAGTGAGTCAGAAAGAGAAAGATAAATACCATATTCTAACGCATATATACAGAATCTGGAAAAATGGTTCTGAAGAATTTATTTACAGGGCAGCAATGGAGAAACGGACATAGGGAATAGACTTACGGACAAGGGGAGAGGGGAGGAGAGGGTGAGATGTATGGAAAGAGTAACATGGAAACTTACGTTACCATATGTAAAAGAGATAGCCAACGGGCATTTGCTGTGTGGCTCAGGAAACTCAAACAGGGGCTCTGTATCAACCTAGAGGGGTGGAATGGCGAGGGCTATGGGAGGGAAGTACAAAGGGAGGAGATACATGTATGCCTATGGCTGATTCATGTTGAGGTTTGACAGAAAACAACAAAATTCTGTAAAGCAATTATCCTTCAATAAAAAAATAAAATAAAATAGTTGAAACTTTGCTTGGGTTTAGGATGCCCTGGTGTCTTGTCACTTGCGGCATGCAGCAATTGAATGGGTGGGAGCCCTAGAGGGATTCCTTGAAAGGCCAAGGACGTCCTGCCTGGTCTGGAGAAAGCAGACATAGGTGACCCCACATGTCACCCATGGGCCAGCCAGCACATGGCAGAGGGCTGGTCATCAGTTGTCCATCCAAGTTTCCAGCTGTAGCCATAGTATCTATGCCAGGGCTGCTGGATGGACATTGTTGACGCAGGAGATTTTGGTTGTTGGAGCTCGTTTTCCGAGATCCTGTCTTGGATTTCAAGTGAGGTACCAGAGTTTGAGAGGGATGCTCTGAAACCCACTCTGTGGTTACTCTCTCTCCCCCTCTGTCATTTTCTCGGTCTCTCTGGAGCTTCTACTTTGTTTAAAATCTGTCTTAAAGTACACTTATTATTCTTTCTGCCAGCCTATTAAAGCTGCCTGGGCTTGACTGCTTTTTCAAAGCGTCTCAAGTCTTTTCTCTTGGTCGGTGAAATGAAAACACAATTATTCTAGTGGAACATTTTACGTTAGATGCAATCTAAGAAAACAGCTTACAGAACCGAGGGCTTATTCGGAAGCAGCTAGGGTTTGGAGGAGAGACGGGGGAAGGAGAGCTGCGGGCAGACAGAGCACATTCTTGGATGATGGGGTGGGGCGCGCAGGGGGAGCCAGGGCTATAGATACCTCATGAAGTTTGGTGGCTCCGGAATAAGCCAACACGAATTGATGACCCTTTGTAGTGCTCTTATCCCTTAGGATTTTATTTTATATTTTTTAGTCCAGAATCATGCAGCTCTTTAACAAGGCACCTCTCTCTCTTCTCCTTTTATTTCCCCCATCCCTCGTGCTCTTAATTTTTGTTTTTTCTTCTACTTCATGATTTTACTGCTTTCCCAGGTCTAACCAGGGACTCCCTTTTCTCTGACACCCATCTGCTGTGCATCTTTGGGTTGTGTGTGAACCATCAGAGCAGGAAACAAAAGCTTCTGGCTTACCTCCTGCTAAGTGCTGGGGCTCCAGTAGCTGGGAGTGTTCAGCTCAGCCTGTCTCTAACAGGACGTGGAGGGCAGGACTTGCTCTGAACAAGGATGGAGGCCCCTGGGGTCATTGTGCAGCAGTTTCCCCAGCTGAACCAGATACTTGCTGACTCTGTGTGATGCTGAGTTAGTGCCAAAGGGAGTCTCCTCCAGTCTTCCCACCTCACAGAAGGAGAAATGGGAGTCCAGGGAGGTTGACCTGTGGGAGGAGGAATTCACACCCTACCCCCACCCCCTCCACCCCCCATCCCACCCCACAATGCCAGACTCCCAGCCCAATTCTCTTTGCCAATTGAGGGAGAAACAGAGTCTGGAGGACAGAACTGCCCCACCCTCTTCTCGTTTTAAGGACTTCATGGTATGCCACGGGACCCATGTTTTCTGTCTTCTTACAGAATCAGGGGCCAATGGAGGGTTAGGATTTGGCTGGGAGAGTAGCTAAGCATGTGACGCTAGACCAGACACTGCAGATGCCCACGGGGCCTAAGGCTCCCTAAAAAAAAACTATTTTTGTATCTTGTACAGTTTTTCATTAGTGATAACTGTCCTTGGGTGAGCTCACCTTTCCCACGGACTGTGGTTTATTGGCTTGGCAAGGGTGTTAGCAAGTTTGGCTGCAGCTTTATTCTCTCTCCCAGCTCTCAGAGAAGTGCTCAGCCCAAGAGACAGCCCAGCCCGTCTCTGTGGCGGCCAGAGAGCTGGCAGCAAGTGAGGAGCAAACATGGAACAAAAGTTGCTCCATTTCCTTCCTTCCTGTCCCTTCTGGGCATAAGAACCCCTAGGGCACACATCCCTCCAGGCTCTGTGCCCTCACTCCTGTCCTCGCCCTCTGGGATGACTAGGGTAAGCCTGCCACCCCCTGCAGACCTTTGTCCGTCCTTCACTCCAAGCCCTGGCATGGGATCAAGTGCATGGTGGGAGCTCCACCCCCACCTGCCTCTTTGTTTATTATAGTCAGTGCATGAGCTGAAGCTCAATAGAGACGATCTTGTATTTTCATGAAGGTGGTACATTTCTATTTTTTTTTTAAGGCAAAATCAATTTATCTTAGAGCTCATATATTTGCTAGGAATGGAAGTCCCCTGGAGTTAAGTAAGGGGAAAAATATTTTAAGGCAATGAGCCTGCTGGAATCCAAGTAAAATCAGGTCAGTTAGGCCATGGGACAGGTGGGGAGCAGGCTGCCCCCAGGACTAGAGCAGCAGTAGAGCTCCCTGACCTTGCATTCTTGCTTCTTCATAAGTGTGATCCAGCTAAACTCCTCTTCTGATCTGCTCCCACTTGTAGCTGAATCTCAGCTTTTCCATTTCAAATTCCCAGCAGTGGCCGATCAAAGGCTGTCATTTGGTCAAAATGGTCATTTTGGACTGAATCAGCTATGGGCAGGGTGCCCCCGAATGCTTGGTGCCCCTGATGACTCTACTGTATTATCATTAGCTGTACTATCATTATAGCTAAGATTAGATCAGAATGCCCAGAAGGGGTGAGGTCATCCTTTTCAATGCTTGTCCCCAAATGCCTCTACTTTAAATTTTTTAAATTAAAAAAAAAAAAGAAAAAGTAATTTAATTAAAAATCACAGTGTGTACTTGCTGGGGCTGAGGACAAATGATCCCTCCTCCACGGGTCAAAAAGTGAACTTTGGAGGAAATCAGAGTGAAGAAAGCCAGGTTTCCAACCAGCCAAAAAGCGGGGACATCAGGGTTTAGATCCCAGTTCTGACCTTGGACTGTCCTAATTTCTTTTGGAAAAAAAATGATGGTGACAATGTAGAATGAGGATTGTATGAAGCTGGGATAGTAATGCCTCTGTTTTGAAGTAATTAAGAGAACCTGGGACAGTGATTAGCACAGAATAAATGCTCAGTAAATGGTGACTGTGATCATCAGCTCCTGAAGGCCAGAATCACACCTCAGTCTAAGTGCAAAATACAGTTATTAACTGAATAACTGATCACAGCATGGCCCGACGAGAGCGGAAAGTGGCTTTCGTGGAATGGACTTGGTGAAAGAAGACACAGACAACCTGACTAGTAGAAAAGAAGTTGGCAGAAAATGACGGCTGCAGGTTTTCAAAAATGCAAGTGAATATAACCAATTTGTTAATAAAAAAAGAGAAAATGGAATCAAATAAAATGCTTTGCAAAAAAAAAAAACAACCCACAAAATAAAAAAAAAGACTAGAAGACAGAGATAGGATCAAAGAACAAGGGTATCAAATAGAAACCAGTAGCAAATATGATAGATATTAATCCAGTTGTATCAATCATCACTTTGAATAACAGTAGTCTAAATGCACCAATTAAAAGACAGAGATAGAGTGGATCAAAAAAGGTGAAGTGCATGTTGTCTATAAAGAAACCTACTTTGTTTTCTTTTCCTTTATTAAACTTTTAATTTTGTATTGGAGTATAGCCAGTTAACAATGCTGTGATAGTTTAGGTGGACAGCAAAGGGACTCAGTGATACATATACATGTATCCATTCTTCCCCAAATTCCCCTCCATTCCAGGTTGCCACATAACATTGAGCAGAATTCCCTGAGCTATACAGTATGTCCTTGTTGAAAAAACCTACTTTTAATATAAAAACACATGTATATTAAAAATAAATGGATGGAGAAAAACAGACCTGGCTAACACTAATCTTAAGAAAGCAAGAGTAGTTATTTTAATCTCAGAGCAGCTTTCAAACTAAGGAAACTTAGCAGGGTTGAAGAAGGACATTATATAATAATTAAAAAGTGGATTCTCCAAAAAGAATTAGCATTCCTTAACAACTGCTTCATAACTTAATAGAGCATCAACCCACATGAGGCCTAACCCAATAGTATTGCAAAGAGAAATAGATGACTCCACTATCAAAGCTAGGGACTTCAACACTTCTCTATAAGAAATGGACAGATCCAGTAGGCAGAAAACCAGTAAGGACAGAGTTGATCTCAACAGCACGTTCAATCAACTGGAGAGGAAATATATATACTACTTCATCCAACAACAGCAGAATACAGATTCTTTTCAAGCTCACACAGAACAGTCACCAGACAGACCATATTCTGGGCCATACAACAAACCTTGACACATTTAAAAGAATAAAAACCACACAATGTCTGCCTTCAGACCACACTGGCTTTAAACTGGAAATCAATAACAGAAAGATACACAGAAGTACATGGAGACTAAATACCAACTTCTAAGTAACACAGGGTCATAGTAGAAGTCTAAAGAGAAACTTAAAAATCTTTTCAACCAAATGAAAATGAGAACACAGCCCTAACAAAATTTGTGGAATTCAATGAAAGAAGTACCTAGAGAGATATTTACAGAATTGAGTGCATATATTAGAAAAGACGAAAAAGTAAAATCTATCAGCTATGTGATTCTAGGAAACCTATGAACTTCTAAGAACCTGGAAAAAGCAGAGAACCTTAAACCCAAAGTAAGCGGAAGAAAGAATAAGAATTAGAGCAGAAGTCAATGGAGTGGAGAACAGGAAATCAATGCAGAAAATCAATGAAATCAAAAGCTGGTTCTTTGAAACAATCAATAAAATTGATAAACCTCTAGCCAGGCTAACTAAGAAAAAAAGAGGACAGAAATTACTAACATCAGAAATGAAAAAGGGAATACTAATATACATCCCAGGACATTAAAAAGAATAGCAAAGCAATACTATAAACAATTCAAGTGCCCCCAAATTTGATAACTTAGATAAAATGAACCAATTCCAAGGGAGGCACAATTTGCCAAAATTCACACAGGAAGAAATAGTCTGAACAGGCTTGCATCTATTAAATTACTTGAACCGATAATTAATAACCTTCCAAAACAGAAGCACTGGCTCAGATGGGTTCACTTAAGGATGGAATTGTACCGCTTCTCTACAGTCTCTGTCAGAGGAGAAGCAGAGGTGACAGTTTCTAACTCATTCTGGGAGGTGCTGTTCAGTTGCTCAGTTGTGTCCGACACTGTGACCCATGGACTGCAGCACACCAGGCTTCCATGTCCTTCACTATCTCCCAGAGTTTATTCAGACTCGTGTCCATTGAGTCGGTGATGCCATCCAACCATCTTGTCTTGTCATCCCCTTCTCCTATTGCCTTCAATCTTTCCCAGCATCAGGGTCTTTTCCAGTGAGTTGGCTTTTTGCATCAGGTGGCCAAAGTATCGGAGCTTCATTTAGCATCAGTCCTTCCAATGAATATTCAGGGTTGATTTCTTTTAGGACTGACTATTTTGATCTTCTTGCTGTCCAAGGGACTCTCAAGAGTTCTCCAACACCACAGTTCAAAAGCACCAATTCTATGGCACTCAGCTTCCTTTATGGTCCAACTCTCATATCCATACATGACTACTAGAAAAAGAATAGCTTTGACTATATGGACCTTTGTTGACCAAGTAATGTCTCTGCTTTTTAATACACTGTATAGGTTTGTCATAGCTTTTCTTCCAAGGAGCAAGTGTCTTTTAATTTCATGGCTACAGTCACCATTCACAGTGATTTTGGAGCCCAAGAAAATAAAGTCTGTCTCTGTTTCCATTGTTTCCCCATCTATTTGCCATGAAATGATGGGACCAGATGTCATGAATTTAGTTTTCTGAATACTGAGTTTTAAGCCAGCTTTTTCACTCTCCTCTTTCACTTTCATCAAAAGACTCTTTAGTTCTTCACTTTCTGCCATAAGGGTGTCATCTGCACATCTGCAATAGTCTGAGGTTATTGATATTTCTCCTGGCAATCTTGATTCCAGCTTGTGCTTCATCCAGCCCAGCATTTCACACACATGTCACATGTACTCTGCATAGAAGTTAAATAAGCACGGTGACAATACACAGCCTAGATGTACTCCTTTTCCAATTTGGAAGAAGTATGTTGTTCCATGTCTGGTTCTAAATGTTGCTTCTTGACCTGCATACATGTTTCTCAGGGGACAGGTCAGGTGGTCTGGTATTCCCATCTCTTTAAGAATTTTCCACAGTTTTTGTCATTCACACAGTCAAAGGCATTAGTGTAGTAAATGAAGCAGAAATAGATGTTTTTCTGGAATTCTCTTGCTTTATCTATGATCTGATGGTGATCTCTGGTTCCTCTGCCTTTTCTAAATATAACTTGAGCATATGGAAATTCTTGTTTCAAGTACTGTTGGAAGATTTTTAACATGACCTTGCTAGCTTGTGAAATAAGTGCAATTGTGTGGTAGTTTGAACATTCTTTGGCGTTGCCTTTTGAAAGTGAAGTCGCTCAGTCGTGTCTGACTCTTTGCGACCGCATGGACTGCAGCCCACCAGGCTCCTCCATCCATGGGATTTTCCAGGCAAGAGTACTGGAGTGGGGTGCCATCGCCTTCTTCGTTCTTTGGGATTAGAATGAAAACTGACCTTTTGCAGTCCTATGGCCACTGCTGAGTTTTTTAAATTTGCTGGCATACTGAGTGCAGCACTTTAACAGCATCATCTTTTAGGATTTGAAATAGCTCAGCTGGAATTCCATCACCTGCACTAGCTTTGTTTGTAGTGATGCTTCTTAAGGCCCACTTGACTTCTCAGTCCAGGATGTCAGGCTTGAGGTGAGTGATCACACCATCGTGATTATTAGGTCATTAAGACCTTTTTTGTATAGTTCTTCTGTGTATTCTTGCCACTTCTTCTTAATAACTTCTGCTTCTGTTAGGTCCATACCATTTCTGTCCTTTATTGTGCCCATCTTTGCATGAAATGTTCCCTTGGTAGCTCTAATTTTCTTGAAGATATCTCTAGTCTTTTCCATTCTATTGTTTTCCTCTATTTCTTTGCATTATTCACTTAGGAAAGCTTTCTTATCTCTCCTTGCTATTCTTTGTATCTCTGCATTCAGATGGGTATATCTTTTTTTTTCTATTTTGCCCTTTGTTTCTCTTTCTATCTCAGCTATTTGTGAGGCCCCCTCAGTCAACCATTTTGCCTTTTTGCATTTCTTTTTCTTGGGAATGATTTTGATCACTGCCTCCTGTACAGTGTTACGAACCTCCATCCATAGTTCTTCAGGCACTCTGTCCATCAGATCTAATCCTTGAATCTATTTGTCACTTCCACTGTATAATCGTAAGGGATTTGATTTAGGTCATACCCGAATCTGTGAGATGGTGATCGCCCTAGTTACAAAACTAGACAAAGACATTACAGGGAAAGAAAACTACAGACCATTATTTCTCATCAACATAGATGCAAATATCTTCAACAAAATAGTAGCCAAGAGAATCCAACAATGTTTAGAAAGAATTATACATTGTGATCATGTAGGAAAAAATATTTTCAAATGACACCTCTGACCAAGGACCTTTATCTGAAATATGCAAAGAACTCTTAAAACTCAGTAATAAGAAAAGAAATGAACTGGTTTTAAAGCAATTCAAAGATCTTAACAGACAGATACCTTACCCAAAAGATATATACAGATGGCAAATAAACATATGAAAAGATATCCCACTGCATGTCATCAGAGAAATACAAAATAAAACAACTAAGAAATACCACTCTACACCTATTAGCATGGCAAAAATTTACATTGATAATACCAAATGCTGGCAAGGATGTAGAGCAACAGGAATTCTCATTCTTTGATAGTGGGAATATGAAATCGTATAGCAACTTTAGATGACAGTTTGATGGTTTCTTATAAAACTGAACATACTGTTAGCACATTATCCAACAACTATGCTTTTTGGTAATTTACCCAAAGGAGGTAAACATTTACGTTCACACAGAATTCTGCATACAGTTGTTTATAGCAGCTCTATTCACAATTGCCAAACTTTCAAGCAACCAAGATGACCTTTAGTAGGTAAATGAATAAGTATACTGTGGGACATCCAGAAATGAGCTATCAAGCCATGAAGGGATGTGGAGGAAACTTGAATGCATATTACTAAGTGAAAGAAATCAACCTGAAAAGGTTACATCCTGTATGATTCCAAGTGTAGGACATTCTGGAAAAGGCAAAATTACGGAGACTATCAAAAGTTCAGCGGCTGCCAGGAGGGACATAGGAGGAGTGCATAGGTGGAGCACAGAGAATTTTTCAGGCAGTGAAAATCCTCTGTATGACATCGTAATGATGGATACTTGTCATCATGCATCTGTCCAGACCTATTGAATACACAACACTATGAATGGACCATAGCGTAAACTATGGACTTTGGAGGATGATGATGTGTCAATATAGGCTCATCCTGTGTGACAAATGATATACCTCTCTAATAGGAGCTGTTCATCGTGAGAGGGGCTATGCATGCGTGGGTTCAGAGGGTCCGTGGGGAATCTGTACCTTCCCTTCAATTTTGCCAAGAACCTTAAAGTGCTCTAAAAAATAAATGCCTTAATACAAGAAATATTAGGGACACTATCATTGACTAATTCATAAGAATCTCAGGGATAAGCTTGGGGAATTCTTTTTTCAAAAATGCTGCCTGAGTGATTATAAAATACAGTCAGGAGAACATCACTGGTCTTTAAAAAATCTGAATTTGCTTTAATTTTCCTTGATTATATTGATTTCCTTATGTAAACCAATGAACTTCCAAGGGTTTGGTTTTCCTAAACTTCTAGGTATTGTAAGAAGACTATCTAAATAGGAACTTACAGGTTGGTATCTTCTAATTGTTTTGTCTTATTAGTTAGAAATATGTTGGGTTTTCTAATTTCTTACTGAGAAAGGAAAATGAGATGAGTGGTAGGAAGAGTCCTCACCATTGGCCAGTCTCTTGCTGAGTATCCAATGTCTGTGACCTCCATTAATTATCACAAGAACCCTTTGAAGTGGGCCCTATTGTGAGGATAGATGTTAGTTATAGATAGAAGAACACGTGGTGAAGTAAGTCTCCAGACGTTGGCAGAAATGCTGGGAGCGGTATGGTTGAGAGGCAGACTCCTATGGCTCAGACAGAGCCTGGTAGGTAGGGAAGGGATGGAGCCACCTTTTAGGAGCCCAGGGGGTGTTTGCTCAGCCCTCCAGATTCCCATCCAGAGTCCCATCCAGGTGTGAGGAGAGCACAGTTGGCTAATTAAGCTGAAAGTAGCATTGAGGAGTCCAGGGAGGAAATCAAGACATCTGTTCCCCACAGCTCATCAACTCGCTCCTTTGTGTTGCATTTTTGTAAGGATGAGCCCCCCTCCTCCCAGTTGATGGTCAGCACTGGGGGCTGAGTGAGGACAGTTAGCAAGGAGCTGTGAACTTTTTACTTTTACTTTTTACTTAACATCTACCTTGGTGGAGCCGGTCCCATTTCGATTTGTGAACAGCGTCCATAACCGATTTTCTCTGAACCCAGTGGACACAATTTACAGCATCTTCCTCACCCCTACCCTGCCTTCCTCCCTGCTTTATTTGTTTATTTTTATCCTGTAAGGAGAGGGACTCCTACTGCCCCATCCAGAGGGAAATCAAGGCCATGATCTGGGCTATCAAGGGTGATGAACAAAGTGAAATGCTAATGAAACCTCTGCATGTGGCCTCAGGTGCCTGGATAATGGATGCAGGCATCATTCAGCTCTTCTAAGGGACAGCTGGTGCAAAAACCAAAGGGAGTTCAACATCATTGGTTTCTTTGGTTTGTAGTAAAGTCACTTTGATGCATATATTCACTAACATTCAGTGTGTTCCTAGCCCCCTTCTGTCACCTGTTTGGGGCCCGAGAGAGGAGGCCAGAGAACAGGTAACTAACTTTTGTATAGTGAACATATAGAAAATACTATTCAGTGAACAATAAGTTCTATATCTTCTTATTTGTGTTATTGTTCTTAATAAAAGCTAGTATTTACAGAGTGCTTCTATCTTCCAGGCACTAATCTAAGTACCTTTTAATTCTCACTTATTTAAAAAAAATTTAAGTATAGTTGATATATATTATTATAAGTTATAGGTGTACACTATAGTGATTCACATTTTAAAGGTTATACTCTACTGTTATTATAAGATACTGTCTATATTCCTTATGTTGTACAATATATCCTTGCAGCTTATTTTACTCACCCAAGAGTCTGAATTTGCATCAGTTCTGTTATTCCAGAAAATGTTTAGCAGTCCCAGTGCCTAGAACAGTTGCCCGGCTGGTTAATTGTCTGTTGGATGGGTGAATTTCTGCTCTTCTGCTCAACTATAACCTTTAGGCAGGGCTGTCCAGGCAGGAAGGTGGTGCAGCCTCCAGGGGGCCGTCTGCCCATGTCTGCCCCAGCATCCCTGTGCCCTGTGAGACTCTCCCTCGGGCAGGTTCCAGACCTGACTTTTCTTGCCTGTAGTATATCTTTCAATGTGGAAGATGTGCAAGGAAATAAGGATATGTAAATGAAATAAAAGCTCACCCAAGCTTTGTGAATGTTAATCTTCAAAAATACTTGGAATCCACTATAATTTAATGTTTCCAACAAGGTCCCGAAAGGGTACAAATATATTTATTAAAACTAAATCAGTTTTTCACAATCAGTAGGCTTCTGTGATGTCCTGAATCACGACACTTTTTTTTTTCTAATTTTATTTTATTTTTAAACTTTACATAATTGTATTAGTTTTGCCAAATATCAAAATGAATCCGCCACAGGTATACATGTGTTCCCCATCCTGAACAAGAAAGATACATTGAAGGAAATGAAAAAGAAACCTGTAATTCTTTGTGTAACACAGTGTCCATCACACCTGATCATTAGGGGAGCAGACAATTTTTGTTTGTTTCAGGGCTTCCTTAAGCTCTGTGGTTGGCTGTTCAGATATCCCCATCCTGTTTGGACCTGCTCCTCTCTGAGTCTGTCCACTATCTTTTTCTGGACATCATCTCCCTCTGCCTGCCTGGGTTCCCTTGGTGCTCCCTGGGAAAACCAAGGAAGAACTGAGGAGCCTAAGTGCTCTCCTACTAGTATGAACAGTGACTTGTGTTCTCCCAGCTGTCTTCTTGAATGGAATGGTGGAATCAGAAACACGTAGTTTATACTTGTAGCTCAGTCATGAGCTGGGTGAGCTTGGGCAAGGCGTTAAGCCATTATTAGTATTGTTTTTAAAGGTTTTTAAAATATTTAGAATTTTAAAAATTTCTTAAAAGTTACCATGTGCATAATAGGAAATCAAAAACAACACAAGAAGCAAAACACGAAGTCATTTGTAATCACACTTTACTGTCTGATGTGTCCTTCTAGGTCTCATTTGTGTACTTTCACAACTAAGCATGCATTTGTATATAGTTAAGATCACACAGCTATTGTTTTTAATTTAAGGAAGAAATTCTGAAATCTAACCTTCAGAGTTGCTTCACGAGGGCCGAGTCCACTGACATACCCTCGCTGACAACATGCCCCAGGAGGCTCTGGGAGTACAGCTCTAATTTTAAAATCGTCTCTTTATTTTAAACATTTCTGCAGGGTTTCACTATATTCTAGTCTATTCATGCCTGTTTTGCTATCCACTGAGCATCTCTGCCCCACACTTCTTTAGACAGAGAGCTGACATTCCAGGATGATGGTATATTGTGCACACGCTGCAAAGCCCTGTGACGTTGGCCATCAGCCGCCTGTCCCCACCACCCACTCCCCTTCCCAAGGCATGGCTGTCTGAGGCAGCACAAGCACAGGGCCTGGTGCTTGGTAAGGCTTCCGTGATATTGCTTGAAAACAACCTCTGGAATTCAGGCTGAAGAGATCAGCAGGTAAAGGGCTCTTTGGAGAGCGCCCGTTTGCCCTTCTCCTGCCCGGGGACCTGCTGCCCTCTGCTCCTTCACGTGGCCAGCCTCCCACTCCCCCTGGAGCCTAACACTGGCTGCTTATTGAGTCTGTCAGCATTTCCTCCGTGGAGCTCAGACTGACTAATTAGTCTTCCCCTCCTGATGACTGAAGCCACAGGGCATAGACAGGCCAGCACTTCTCCACAAGGCATCTGCTGAGGAAAGGCACAGCTGAGCCCTTAGGCTGGTCTTGTCAACTCTGCATCTACGGGTAGGTCTTTTGTATGGGTGCCTGTGAACGTACGTGTCGGTGGATGTGGGAATATACTCCCATGGCTTGAGGGCTATGGAGTGTGAGTTCTGCTCATGGAGCCAGTAGATATTTCCCTGGACAGTCAGGGCTGATTGGCACTCTTGGAAAGACTTTAAGTCAATGATTCTCATCAACATGGAGTATAATTTAGGGTGAAGCTGGCACTGGGTAACAAACTATTACTCTCATTTTGATGCAAATTTTATTATTATTATTTTTTTGCCATCTAACTTGGGCTTTTGGGTTCAAAGAAGTCATGATCATTTCAAAAAAAAAAAAAAAGGTCAGGATGGATATCAGATGGTTCTTTCTCTTCACATGCATTTAATGTGAGTTTCCTCAGGCCATTGCAGCCTAAGGTTTAAAGTGGGTCAGGTCATCAGTAATCCTCTATGCTTTCCTAGCTCTCACCCTCTCCTGCTAGTGCAGAACCCTGATCCTTGCCAAAAGCCCCTCTGGTGTTCCTGGTGTGTGCAGGGGGTGCCCTGTGAGAGCTCACAGGGGAGCTTGGTCAGCTGCTGCAGGCTTCTGCTGTGCGCTGCTGCCTCTGGCCAACTGTGTGTCTGTCTTTGCTGGATGTCACCACGTCCACAGGGCACTGACCCTGCTCCCCACCTCTGCCCCATTCCCCACAGAGAGCCTCTGCGTCCCTCTGCGAACACATGCCCCCGCCCCCCACGGTGTCACTAAGGCTGCAGGGAACTTTGGAGGTGCTCATGCATGGCGGTCCGGGCACAGTTGGAGGGAATTGCTGTCTCCACTCTGTGCTTCCCCCAAACCATCCTGCCCACAGCTGCTGCTTAAAGAGTGGTCAGGCATCAAGCATTTCAATGTTTATTTAAGGTCCTCTCTTCCTAGGGAATCAGGATAGCGTGAGGTTAGAATCTGGGCAATGGGTTCAGACTGACTGGAGTTTAAAACCTGACTCTCCAGTTCAGAAGCCGTCCATACTAGAAACATTTCTTTCCTTCTTTGAGCTTCAACACCTCCATCTGTGCAACAGAAACAGAGCAAGACCTGGTGGCTCAGCTGGTAAAGAATCTGCCTGCAATGCGGGAGACCTGGGTTCAATCCTTGGGTCTGGAGGATCTCCTGGAGGAGGAAATGGCAATCCACTCCCGTGTTCTTCCCTGGGAAATCCCATGGACAGAGCAGCCTACAGGCTACAGTCCATAGGGTCACAAAACAGTCAGGTGTGACTGAGTGACTGGGCACACAGCACCTGACTTGGGACTGTTTAAAGGCTGAATAAGATAATGCATGCAGAATTCAGTGTATGTAGTGATGCTTGTAATGTTAGCAGATCAGTTCAGTTCAGTCACTCAGTCATGTCCAACTCTTTGTGACCCCATGGACTGCAGCACACCAGGCCTCCCTGTCCATCACCAACTCCTGGAGTTTACTCAAACTCATGTCCATTGAGTTGGTAATGCCATCCAACCATCTCATCTGTCATCCCCTTCACCTCCTGCCTTCAATCTTTCCCAGGATCAGGGTCTTTTGAAATGAGTCAGTTCTTCACATCAGGTGGCCAAAGTATTGGAGTTTCAGCTTCAGCATTAGTCCTTCCAATGAATATTCAGGACTGATTTCCTTTAGGTAGGACTGGTTGGATCTCCTTGCAGTCCAAGGGACTCTCAAGAGTCTTCTCCAACACCACAGTTCAAAAGCATCCATTCTTCAGCTCTCAGCTTTCTTATGGTCCAAATCTCACATCCATACATGACTACTGAAAAAACCATAGCTTTGACTGGATGGACCTTTGTTGGCAAAGTAATATCTCTGCTTTTTAATATGCTGTCTAGGTTGGTCATAACTTCTCTTCCGAGGAGTAAGCATCTTTTAATTTTATGGCTGCAGTCACCATCTGCAGTGATTTTGGAGCCCCCAAAAGTAAAGTCTGTCACTGTTTCCATTGTTTCCCCATCTATTTGCCATAAAGTGATGGGACCAGATGCCATGATCTTAGTTTTCTGAATGTTGAGTTTTAAGCCAACTTTTTCACTCTCCTCTTTCACTTTCCTCAAGAGGCTTTTTAGTTCTTCTTTGCTTTCTGCCATAAGGGGGTCATCTGCATATCTGAGGTTATTGATATTTCTCCTGACAATCTTGATTCCAACTTGTGCTTCATCCAGTCCAGCATTTCTCATGACGTACTCTGCATATAAGTTAAATAAGCAGGGTGACAATATACAGCCTTGATGCACTCCTTTTCCTATTTGGAACCAGTCTGTTGTTCCATGTCCAGTTCTAACTGTTGCTTCCTGACCTGTATACAGATTTCTCAAGAAGCAGGTCAGGTTGTCTGGTATTCCCATCTTTTTAAGAATTTTCCACAGTTTATTGTGATCCACACAGTCAAAGGCTTTGGCATAATCAGTAAAGTAGAAATAGATGTTTTTCTGGAACTTTTTTGCTTTTTTAATAATCCAACAGCTGTTGACAATTTGATCTCTGGTTCCTCTGCCTTTTCTAAAACCAGCTTGAGCATCTGGAAGTTCATGGTTCACATACTGTTGAAGCCTGGCTTGGAGAATTTTGAGCATTACTAGTGTGTGAGATGAGTACAATTGTGCGGTAGTTGAACATTCTTTGACATTGCCTTTCTTTGGGATTGGAATGAAAACTGACCTTTTCCAGGTATAAATTAGCTAATAGGCCCAAAGGATACAACACAAGGGTTGGGCAAGAACAGGGCCCAGTGACAGATTCTACGTTATCAGCAGAATTAGGCCTCAACTCTCATCTTGAGGGTTTGCTATGGGGTGATTTTTCCTTCTCTCCCTCTTCCTTTGGGAAATTTGCTGCCAGGAATCTTTCTCAGTCTTTATGTGGTGCGTGTGTCCTCAGTGACGTCCAACTCTTTTGTGACCCCTTGGATGGTAGCCCGCCAGGCTCCTCTGTTCATGGGATTCTCCAGGCAAGAATACTGGAGGGGGTTGTCATTTCCTTCTCCAGGGATCTTCCCAACCCAGGGATTGAACCTGCGTCTCTTATGTTTCCTGCATTGGCAGGTGGATTCTTTACCACTAGTGCCACCTGGGAAGCCATCTATCTATGCGCCTTAGCAACTATATATTATAAGTAGCTGTTTGTTGTATGTATGTGTGTATAGAGCCATTTGCTGTATATATACGTCTTTATGTGCTGTGCTGTGCTTAGTCTCTCAGTCATATCCAACTCATTGTGACCCCATGGATTGTAGCCCACCAGGCTCCTCTGTCCATGGGGTTTCTCCAGGCAAGAATATTGGAGTGGGTTGCCATTCTCTCCTCCAGGGGATCTTTCCAACCCAGGGGTCGAACCCAGGTCTCCCACATTGCAGGCAGATTCTTTACCATCTGAGCTACCAGGGAAGCCCAAGAATACTGGAGTGGGTAGCCTATCCCTTCTCCAGGGGATCTTCCTGACCTAGGAATCGAACCGGAGTCTCCTGCATTTCGGTGGATTCTTTACCAGCTGAGCTACCAAGGAAGCCTCATATATGTATATATACATACATATTTGTGTGTGTGTTCCAACATACATGTACACACACATATAATTGCAGCTACTGAGTGCTTTGACTCTGTAGTTTAAAAATCTCCCCTGTGAGCAGGTATGTAGCACACTCTGTGAGAAGATACTGATGAAGGACTTGGTTCCCCAGGCTCAGGAAGACTTATCTAAATGGGGCATTAGTGAACATGAACTTAGAAGATCTAGTCTGAGAATAAAAGCATAATCTAGTTTATCATGGAGGAGAGAGGTTTTCCAGAACAATCTGTGAGAGCCAGTGCAAATATACTGATGTTCCCTGAAAGCAGGAGTCTCCAGCAGACCCATTTTGGCTTCAAGTTTCCTGTCAATGAGCACGGTTTTATTCTGTTTACTTCCCCAGTACCTCTGCCAAATGGCAGAACTTTATATCATTTAAATGACCTATGATGTTAATTTAAGGAATTCACTGGCTCAGGTTAATAGCAAACCAGACGAGACAGGACTTTGGTTTGGGGTGTGGGATTTTGGTATCTGCTGGGGTTACTGGTGTTTTGGAGTCTTAAGGAGACTAGGTTATGGGATATAAAGACGACCTATGTCTCTTCCTACATTTTATTCTGCCTTTGCCTGAAGCTCAGCTGCTGACTTACTTGTGGAGGTTGACAGTTCTGACTGAGGTCTGGTCCAAGTTGAGAATGGTCCAGAGACATGCGTGTGTCTTCTAAACCCATTTCCCCGCACCAGACTGACGCCGCCTGGCTGCTTGCCGCTCTCCTGTAGGCATGCTAGATGAGACAGGCCGTGGTGTATATGGCATATATGCCATGCTGTATATGCATGTCCTTTGGTTCTACGTGCAGTTCCATTCCTTCTCTCTTATTCAAGGAAGTATGTGGGTAAGTGTTCTGAAGAATCCTTGAGAAAATTCTATGAAGGACTTTAAATACCTGGCAATGGCCATGTGATGGGTTTTTCCTTTCTAAAGGGTACAGAGAATACTAATAAATTATGACCACTGTTCTTAATCGAGGTAACCTGAGGCTACTGCATCCTAAAATTTATATGCCTGTCTGCTTCGTTGAGGGAGAATGGAAAATCTATACACATCCTAAGCTTGGGTTTCATGTTTCAGCAAAATTTTACACATGCACATATATGGGCACATGTGCTCACATACACGTATCTTTGAATAGATTAAGAAAAAGTAGCCCCTTTGTACTTTGATTTATTAAAAATTTTTTTCACTGTTTTATTTTACTTTTATTTATGGATGTGAACAATTATTTTATTTTTAAATTTACTTTTAATCAAAGGATAATCGCTTTACAATATTGTGTTGGTTTCTGCCATCAGTTCAGTTCAATCACTCAGCCATGTCTGACTCTTTGCAACCCCATGGACTGCAGCACACTAGGCTTCCCTGTCCATCACCAACTCCCAGAGCTTGCTCAAACTCATTCCATCAAGTCAGTTATACCATCCAACCATCTCATTCTCTGTTGTTCCCTTCCCCTTCTGCCTTCAACCTTTCCCAGTATCAGGGTCTTTTCCAATGAGTCAGTTCTTCCCATCAGGTGGCCAAAGTATTGGAGCTTCAGCTTCAGCATCAGTCCTTCCAATGAATATTCAGGACTGATTTCCTTTAGGATTGACTAGTTTAATCTCCTTTCAGTCCAAGGGACTCTCGAGAGTCTTCTCCAACAACACAGTTCAAAAGCATCAATTCTTCAGTGCTTAGCTTTCTTTATGGTCCAACTCTCACATCCATACATGACTACTGGAAAACCATAGCTTTAACTAGATGGATCTTTGTTGGCAAAGTAATGTCTCTGCTTTTTAATATGCTGTCTAGGTTTGTCGTAGTTTTTCTTCCAAGGAGCACGTGTCTTTTAATTTCATGGCTGCAGTCACCATCTGCAGTGGTTTTGGAGCCCCCCAAAATAAAGCCTGTCACTGTTTCCATTGTTTCCCCATCTATTTGCCATGAAGTGATGGGACTGGATGCCATGATCTTCATTTTCTGGATGTTGAGTTTTAAGCCAACTTTTTCACTCTCATCTTTCACTTCCTCAGGAGGCTCTTTAGTTCTTTGCTTTCTGCCATAAGGGTGGTGTCATCTGCATATCTGAGGTTATTGACATTTCTCCCGGCAATTTTGATTCCAGCTTGTGCTTCATCCAGCCTGGAATTTCACTTGATGTAGTCTGCATATAAGTTAAATAACATAAATAAATTCATGTCGATGTATGGTTTCTGCCATGCATCAACGTGACTAAAGCAGAATGTTGTACTATAAGCTCACCATGGAGGGTGCTCTCCTTTAGAGGCCCATAATCTTTTCCTGGGAGCCCCAGTTTGACTGTCCACAGGAGCTGTAGAGAGGACTGTTGTGTGAGTCAGACTGTGATAAGACACTGGAGCACAGTACACATTGCACATCTAAAGGCAGTAAAAGTCAAATGGTAAAAAACCCGCTGGCCCATATGGATGGCTTCTTCTGAACAGGAAGCCACCAGGCTCTCAGCCCCTGCCTTGCCCTACTGCTGGGCACCCCTGGCCTCTTCTCCCCTGTTCTCTCCCTCCTCTACTCCAAAGCTGGATATTTGCAGGATTCTGATTCTTTCAGAAGTACAGTTGCTCTGCTCAGTTAGGCTTTGAGCTCTTCAAATGCTGGGGCAGACAGATGTGGACTTAAATTTCATCTCCACCAATTCCTGGCCATGTGGCTTGGCTATGAAATCTGAACGTCAGGCTCCTGATGTGTAAAACTGGAACGTAGTATTGGGTTGGCCAAACGCTTCATTTACGTTTTTCTGTAAGCTGCTATGGAAAAACCTGAATGAACTTTTGGGCCAACCCAATATCTTCTTCATGGGTTGTTTAAGAAAACAATGATAATATAATTCATTTAACACAGTGTCTGGCATATTACAGGGCTTCCCAGGTGGCGCTAGTTGTAAAGAACCCACCTCCCAATGTAGGAGATGTAAGAGACGCAGATTTGATCCCTGGGTTGGTAAGACCCCTTGGAGAAGAAATTGGTGACTCACTCCAGTATTCTTGCCTGGAGAATTCCATGGACAGAGGAGCCTGGTGGGCTAGAGTCCATGGGATCACAAACAGTTGGATATGACTGAAGTGACTTAGCATGCATGCCTGCTGACATATTACATGGGTTTAATAAATGCTGGTTATTATTGCTGTTATTAATATTTACCATTCATTCATTCATCACACATGGTCCTCTGTGTCCGTCCATCCCTGTTCACTGACTAACAGCGTATGTGAACAGAATGAATCTAGTGAAAGGGAACAAATTCCTCCTGAGGTCTTGGGACATGCTATGAATTAGCACTCATCTACCTGGGTCAGAGGGAGGATCAGGCTTGGAGTGTCCAGGAGGGAGCTGGGGTTTGGGGAGCAGGTATCAGGTGGGGTTAGCTAGCAGGGGACTGGGCTCACTTGGGTCCTTGACTTCATTCTCAGCTCCCCCATGGGCTACTCTCAGATCACAGAGGACTCTTTATATCCATGCATGGTCAGGGTCACCTCTGCACACCTCTGTGCCTGCAGGGGGGTGGTCACTTAACCCTGAGCCTAGGTTTTGGAAGACAGAGATGGTGGCCATTTAAATGCTCTGAGGGTTTTCAACCTGTTGTCTACGCTTGTGGAACCCCCAGGTGGACTGGGGCCGGCCAGCTCTCATGTCTTCTGTTGTGTCTCTCACTCCCCTGCAGAGACCCCCCCAGAACTGACTCCAGTGGCAGTGCCCGCCTCCTTCTGAGCAGCCTTCTCTTGGCAGCTCGATACCTCTATCTTTACCCTTCCCTCTTTTTTCTTTCTCCACTAATGATTTTTGTAGTTAACGAGATTTCCACCCCTGTACTCTAATTACATGACTCTGGGGTCAGTTCAGTAACCATCCAGCTCTTTGTTTATATACCACTGGGCTTCTCAGCTCTTCCTCCCAAAGTCCCTCCATGACCCCTTTATTTTTCACTGCTGCAGCAAACAAAGTATGTCTCAAAGTAGATGGTTATTTTCCTAATAAGGTGTCTCCATAAGTGAAGAGACACTGCTGTCAAATGTGAATAATTAATAAAAATATTGTTGGGATCCTTGGCCTTAAAAGCAAGTATTTGGCAGCTCAGTTAATGCTCATCTGAAGAGGTCTAATATTCTGTGGGGCTTTCTCACTGTTAAAATGGAACCTAACAGTGACAATGGCTGCTAGGAATAGTCCCTTCTTGTCAATCATATTGATCACTCACACTGCATGTCAATCAATTGATTAAGTCCTTCTCGAACATTTGTTGAACTCAGTAGTGTGCTGTTTTCTCTAGGGAAGTGACTAGGGGAGCTCTAAAAGAATAGATGCTTGCTCCATCCCAGGGTCTCTGAGCATCCAAGGTTACCCACCAGACTCTGCTGATATGCAGACAGGGTTGAGAACCATAACTCTGGGGAAAGAAAGGAGACTGTGTTTTCCTCACCTTCTGGAAGCTTAATGGTATTCAGAGAGTTTCTGTTGTGTGCTCCGCAGTGCTGGGCACTCTTACAACTATTATTTCACCTTCTTAGTTCTTTATCTGGACTGAACAGTCTAAATTCTAAGCACAGATGCAGATTCTGAGCTCAGCATCAAAGTTAGACAGTCAGGGAGTGGCAGGAATAGCCTCAAGCCTAAATCTCTCTGGCTACAAACCTCATAACTTTTGCACCCTCTCAAGCTATTTATACCAGGAAAAGACACAAGGCCATGTATAATAAATGCCACATCCTTGATTCTGGTTCATTTAGAAGAAGAAGAGGGGGAGATGAGTACAGTTTGGAGAATTCAGCCATGATTTTGCTGAGGAGGAGAGATTAAAGCGGGACTTGACAGATCCCTGTGATGAACTTGGAAAAATAAACAATGCTTCTTTCGTTCCTGAGCACAATGAGAGCAATTTCCTAGGTCTTTCTTTTGTTTCATTATAAACAGGTGTGTGATGTGGGGAAGACGGTGGAGGGAGTGGACAATTTACAACCCAGGCTGGGCCTCCTCGCATCTGTGATCCTCTAGGGGGTTGCCTTCGTCCTGGTCTTGCAGGTTTAAAACTTTCTGTATGGGCCAAGCATTGAGATTAGGCGATATGAATTTGCTGTGGGTTCGAGACCTGTGATGGAGTGTGATGTGGATATTTACAGCAGAGGGCCCCTCCAGCTTCATGTACCTGCAAGGGATATTGCCTCCTGGGGTGGGTGGGGAGCAGTGCTTGAGAAAGCCCCTACCATAAATCTGAATATTGCCTGGGGACTCCAGAAGAGAAGCAAAGGGAGTTGTATATTCACCAGGAATATTGCCTCCTATTTAACCTGAAGATACTTTGGCTTCATTCAGAAGTGTCTATTGTTAGAATGAGAGCAGGCACTCAGCTGGGCAGGGATACCTCAAAGTATGATTTCTTTTTTTTTTTAAAGCATGATTTCTTTCGCCTTTCTGAACTTCATCTGATACGTTATGACAGCTTAGTCAAGGCCATATGTAATGAAGCTTATCTCCTTCACTTTTTAAATCTCCTTAGTAGGTTTTTATTTTTATTGTGGTAAAATTAACCTGACACCAACTTACGATTTTAACCATTGTTAAGTGTACAGTTCCGTGACTTTAAGTACATTCACATTGTTCTGCAGCCATTACCATCATCCATCTGCAGAATTTTTTCATTTTCCCCAGCTTAAACTCTGTACCCTTCACATGCTAACTGTTGGTTTCCCCCTTTTATTGGATTTGAGATATCTGAGGAAATATCTCAAGTATATAGAAAGCTGACTTGGGAGGGTATTTAAATAGAATCCTAGACCTCCCCTTCATAGATTTTGACCCTGCAGGTCTAGAGGGAGATCTCTGAGCCTGAGTTCCTGTGATTCTGATACAGGAGGCCTGTGGATCTTAAAGTCTGAGGATGTTCAGTTAATCCTGATCCATCCACTGACACCCCCCAGCCCTAAGAGCCCCCTTCCACCTAACACTCTTCCTTGACTAGTGAGTAATCCCTTCCTGGGCAAGGGATCCAGGGTTATGATTCCTCTCTCTTCTCTCTAGACGCTCCTTGGTTTCTTTCTGGACACATAAGGAATGTCAACTTCTGAAGCTGTGAAATATTTATCCTCTCTTCTCTCTCCTTTACAACCACTTTGCTGCAAGGCTGTCTTTTTGACAGCCCCTGGAGAGCTGTAGTATGGGATAACTTAAGAGGACTTAAGTATTTCTATTGACTAAAATTTGGGATAATTCTAGGAAAATCGGAGCTCCTTGAGTACACGTGTATGGATACAGATGTTCACATTTATATATCTACTCTGTTCAGTCACTGGTTCTCAGAGTGGGGTCCCTGGCCCAGCAGCTTGAGTGTCACCTAGGAGACTGCTACAAGTGCAAGTTCTTGGGCCTCATGCCTGACCTACTGAAACACTGGCATGAAACCTGGAAACCTATGTTTGAACCAGTCCTCCAAATGGCTCTGATGTGTGAGAACTGCTGCTTTAAATGCATTGTCTAATTGAACCCTCACAAGAACATAGAGAGAACCTCTACCCAAGAAAAGACAAGGAAACTTAGCAAGGCTAAAGATAAGAGGGTTGACTATATCCCCTCAAAAATCCCGGTGCCAGCAGATCTGGAGACTCTGGGGGTCCTGGGAAGGGTACTCTTTTACAGCTCCTTGCATTTCTAGCCAGCAACTGCTACCTAGAGAGAAAGGATCCCAGGCTTTTGCAAATACAAAGGACAAAGAGGGCAGAGCTTGCAGATGGGAGTAAAAGGCTTGGTGTCAGGGGGCTGTCTGTGCAAAAAACAGCCAGGAAGCATCTTTGCACACAATTTTCCCTGTCCCGCATTTAGCCGGCTGGCCCACTCCAGAGGGAAACCTTGGCTTCCTTTGGCGTCAGCAGCTGGCTGTGCTCTGCAGGAGGTGGGGAAGTGTCATCACTCAGGGCAGCGTGAGGGGGGCACAGGAGGCCAGCTGTTGGCTCTGGACCTGCAAAGATTGGTGCCATTTGGTCTTGGCTGTTGCTTCCCATGACCCCAGGGAACTGCTGCACTCGCAGCTTGTAAGCCAGCTGTTTGGGGCGCCTCTGAACAAGCATAAAGTCCTCAATAGCTGTTTTTCTTATTCCTTTAAAGTTTGCTTTGATTAGCATGAAGTTTGCTAATGGAAAATCAACGTGTCTTTCTGACTCTGGGTCTGGCAGCAAGGCTGCGGGCGTTGGACTGTTGTCTTCCATTTTCTCCTGGTCCAACCTGAGGTTCAGATGAGCAGGGATGAACTCACCCACCAATTCTCAGGGGCTTCTGCTCTAGGCTGGGTAAGGTTCTACGGGGTAGGGACACAGTATGCAGACAGATCCTCCCCTCATGGAACTTGCCTTCTAGAGGCAGAGACTTCCTTGTTTATTTGTGATAGATGGTATGAAGATAGTGAGACAGAGAGATATGGTATCATGTGTCCATTGCTGTGTGATGTGTCATCCTAAGACTCTGGTTTAGAGCAATACTTATTCAAGGTGAAAGCGTTAGTTGCTCAGTCATGTCTGACTCTTTGAGACCCTGTGGACTATAGCCTATCAGGGTCCTCTGTCCATGGAATTCTCCAGGCAAGAATACTGGAGTGGGTAGCTATTCGCTTTTCTAGGGGATCTTCCCAACCTAAGGATCAGACCTGGGTCTTTTGCACTGAAGGCAGACTCTTTACTGTCTGAGCTATTAGGGAAGCTCTATCAGGACTGAACTCATCAGGGTGGCTCTTTTGCTTAGCTTACTGATAGTCCCTGTGTGTGACTGCATTTGGTTGACAGGTTGGCCATGTCTGGCATTAGCTAGATCAGCTGCCTGCTCACCCGCTCACCATGTGGCTTCAGGCCATCTCCTGCCTGTGGCTTCTCCATCTAGGATATCTAGGAAGAGGCCTGGATTTCTTACACAGGGGCTCCAGCCTTCCACGAGCACAGAAGCAGAAGCTGTCAGGCCCTCTTAAGGCACAGCATCACCTCTGCCACATTCTTTGGTTAAAACAAGTCACAGGACCAGCCTAGATTGAAGGGAATATGACTGTAGAAGGTACAGGTACCTGGAGGCATGGTGGACTGGGAACCATCATTTAAAGGGCTATCCCAGAGACCGAGATGAGATGGTGTGGGGGTCACACAGATGAGGTACATGTGGGGATGGTAGGTGGGCTGGTGGGGGCAGCCCTCTCTGAAGAAGAGAGCTTTGGACTGAGGCAAAGGTCTGAGGGATGAGCATTCTGGTCAGCACAGTATGACTTTCTCTACCATAAAAGTGCCCTCCTCACTTTATGCTCCCCAAATGGAGCTGCGTAAAGACCCCCCTTTATTGACAGGGATGGGAAAACAGATGGAAGGAACTGGAGGGAGGAAAATGAGGTGCTTCACAGTCATGGAGCCAGTCATGAGTCAGCCAGGGGGGACCAGGAGACTAGGAGTGAGGGAACGGCCTGGGGACAACATCCCAGCTGGCTTCCTGAGCGCTTCTAGAACGGATGAATGGAACATGGGGCGTCGGCTCTGAAGAAGTTCTCTGCATTCTTTTGGAGGCACCAGTGTTGTGGCAGCAGCTGTTGCTTTGCTTCTTGGGAGGGGAGACCTCTGTGGAAGGTTCGGGAATCGTTTTCAAATGTCAAGTGTCTTGACAGGTGTCTGAAAACAGCTCTTAGGGCTTTTTTTTTTTTTTTTTTTTTTAATAATACAGATAGGATGAAAAAGGATTGAACCAGTTTTTCTCTGAGTATGATCCACAGACCAGCTGCCCCAGAATCCCTGGTGAGCTTGTTAAAATGCAAATTCTCAGTCCCAGTTTCAGACAGATTGATCAGAATCTGTGGGAGATAGACCCTAGGACTGCACGTTTTATAGACAGCTCCCCCCACCCACAATGATTCACATGTTCATAAAGGCTCAAGAAGCACTGCTTTAAACTTCCATGACCACAGACAGTTACAAGTGAATCGCTTGGAAATGACATAGAGAATCATTCTTTGAACTCCAGCTCAAATGTTACCTCCTCCAAGAAGCCTTCCCCAAATTCCTTGAGATGAACCTGCTCGCACGGGTACTGGGGTGCTTAGTGCGCATCTTTGAGATGGTCTGGTGGCCCATCCTTTACTCTTGGCAAATCAAGAGCTCTTGTTGGTGGGAACAAAAGTTAGAAGGCTACAGGGGGGGTTGTCCTAATTTGTTAAGAAAAGGCCTCCTTCCCTACTCATGAAAGTGGGTCTTACAAGCAATTTCCTGGGCTCTACCTCCTGGTTCAGTTGGTCCTGGGAAGGAGTCCAAGAACTTCGTGCACTAGAGAATACTTCGTGCAATCCACTCCATCTATGAATGAAGACTTGAGTACCTAAGAGGCAAGGTGACTAACTCAAGGGCTCAAGGCCAGCTCGGAGTGGTACCCAGGTTTTCAGAGTCCCCGTCCAGTGCTTATTCTTCACATCCCAAGCTGACTTCTTCCTTCAGGTAATGGACATTTTGGTTTCATTTAGAAATTAAACCCTGACCATTTTCCTGCTCTCCTCCCATCTCACTGTGCGGTGTGGAAGGAAATTCGCACCTGAAGCAGCTCTTCTTTTGCTGTCCTCGCTCAGGCCGAGCTGGGCGCAGAGGCAGGGCTTCTGCTGGAAGTGTCCTGAAGAGCACCTGGTCCCCCAGCTCCAGCAGGGACAGGCTTCCTCTGCCCCAGACCACCCCACTTCATTTTTCAGCCTGCAAATCCCCTTTGGTGAACATCCCCTGGGGCTCCTTGCAATGAAGGTCAATGGCTGCTAAGGGTGCCTCCCACTTCTTTGTGGGCAGCAAAGGGCTTGGGGTGGGATTTGCATATTGCTAATTACCTTTGATTCCAACTTCGGAGAAAAATCATTGATCCGTTTATAACTTACAGTAATTTGCAAAGCAATTACCTTCTGGCATCTTCTTTCTTGCTAAAAATGTGTCATTATTTTTTTCTTTGAAAGAAAACTGATCTGGGTGTTATCCACGAAGGACCAGGCTCTCTGGTGCCTGAAAATCCTGCCAGGCTGGAACCTCATAACCTTTAAATCTCATTGGGCACCCACACATAGTAGGTGTGCAATCAGTCACTGGCTGAAAGAAGTGATTAGAAACACTGTGGGGATCTGCCGGACCATAGGACCTTCCTGTCTCCTCTGATGGGTGGTGCAGCTGGGCAGGATAGAGCCCCTGGGAGCAGACTGTCCAGGTTGGAATCCCGTCTCTCCTCTTCACTGCCTTTGTGACTTTGGACAGACATAGCTTTCTGTACTGGGCATTTCTTGAAATGGAAAGGCTAGCACTACCTTGCTCCATAGATTTGACATAAAGATCGAATGAGATGATGTGGGTAGCGTGCCCGGTCCATGGTAAATGTTAAATTAATGTTAGTGATGACCTTTTCTTGGTTTGACGAGTTGTTCGTTCTGATTCGATAGGTGGATTGTCATTTTCCGACTGGACACCCAGCAGACAAAAGAAAGGCTCTCTGGTGTGGACCGAGGGTGTTGGCAGACAGAGGGCAGTGAAGTTTTCTGCATGCATGGTGGGAGGCTCTCATGGTGGGGGATAGGCTCTGCCAACCTGCCTGAAGGAATCTGAGTGGTGGGAAAACAGGGGTACCAGAGGGTGTGAATCTGGGGAAATGGGACTTAGTGGAAAGAGTCATAGATGTGGGAGTCAAAAGTCCTGTGTTTGAGTGATGGTTTTGCACTTACTGTGTGATCTTGGGCAAATCACTCCACATCTCTGAGCCTCAGAGGGAAGATAAGCATCCCGGTGCCAGTCTTACAACCAGGGCCAGGATTAGAGTAAGGAGAGTCAGGTTTGTACCTTGCATGCAAAATTTAAGCAGGAAGGGCACCAAAACCTCAGTAATCAAGATGAATAATATTTTAATGTAACATTAAAAAAAAACCTAACCTGGGAAGAGACAGTCTTGCTTGAACTCATCAAATAATGGAAAAAGAATATCCATCTCCAAATGTGGCACTCCACCAGAGACTGCATGGTCCCTTACTCATCTGACAAGGGTGGTGTGGCGAGCAGAGCAGGGACACAGACCCAGGTATCCCTGGGTCTGAAATCCACAATACTGTGACAGTGCTTCCCTCCTTTCATCATCCTACTCGTTATGCAAGAGAATTGAGTGTAACATGTTTCTTCTGATAAACCACCTGGAGGGGGGACGTCTCTCTAACTATTCAACACTTTGCGTCACTCTCAGCACCGAGCAATGTCTTGCATATGGCACACACTAAATAAGAACAAATCAATGAATCCTCCTTCTAATTTTGAACTCTTTGGTCTGCTTGACTAACTCCATCTTATTCACTCATCTTAATAAATTTAATAAAGATAAAGGGAACCCAACCAATGCATCCCATTCTGCTCATTTAGACAGCCCTGAGTGGGCAGTGGGGAACATGACCCTCTCTTGAGCCGCCCTGTGTGGAAAGTGAAAGTGAAGTCACTCAGTTGTGTCTGAATCTTTGCGACCCTGTGGACTGTAGCCCGCCAGGCTCCTCTGTCCATGGGATTCTCCAGGCAAAAATACTGGAGTGGGTTGCCATTTCCTTTTCCAGGGGATCTTCCCAACCCAGGGATTGAACCTGGGTCTCCTGCATTGCAGGCAGACGCGTCATCCTCTGAGCCACCAGGGAAGAACTTCTATCTAGAGAAGTAGTTCTCACAGCATGGCTGGCACCCAAGGGCAGCATTAGTACCACCTGAGAAAGTTCTTGGGCCCCATCTCAGGGTCTACTGAACCAGGAGGTAGGGCCCAGGAAATTATGAGTGAGATCCACTTTCACGAGTTGGGAAGGAGGCCTTTTCTTTCCAGATTAGGTCAACGTCCCTGTAGCCTTCTGATGCTTTTGGTTTGTAGGGAAAGTGTCTATTTTCTAAGGATTTACAAATGACTCCCTCTATCTTTCTGGCCTCTTGGACACCTCCCGCCCTTCCCACCCTAGTTAGTGTGTAGAATTTGTAACTTGCTTTTCTTTTTTCTTATCTTGATAGTATGGACATCCTTCCAAGTCAGTATTTATAGATTGATCTCATTCTTTTATTTTTAACAATTCATATAATTAAGATTCATACAATTTTCACACAACAGTAGGATGCAAATTCTATTCAAGTCCCCATAGACTATAAACTAGGAGACAATGGAACACATCCAGGGACATAAAACAAGGTGCAAACATTTCATGGTCTAAAGGTATTGAAATCATACAGAATCTGTTCTCTTATCACCATGGAATTATGTTAGAAATCAGTATCAAAAGATATTTGAAAATAGCCCATATATTTTCAAGTGCAATGTGATGTTTACCAAGAGAGATCTTTGACTTAGCCATTGAAAACCTCAGTAAAGTTGGAAGACTGAAAAAACAGAGGGTGATTGCAGAGAAAAAAACATTAAATGAGAAATTAATATCAAAGATAGTTAAAAAGCCCCATGTATTTGGAAATTAAATGTCCACTGTTAAATGATGGGTGTATCTAAGAAGCCATAACAAGGTACATATTTGTAACGGAATGAAAACGAACAGAGAATCTACCAGAATTTGTTGCATTTGAAGCTGCTCAATGCAGCTGAATACAATGTGGAATCTTGAATAAGGTATGAAAACAAATAACTGACACGCATAAAATTTTGTGAAATTTGAGCAAAATCTGTACTTTAGTTAATACTGTTGTTGTTCATAGCTCAGTCGTGTCCAGCTCTTTGTGACCCCATGTACTGCAGCATGCCAGGTTTCCATGTCTTTCACCATCTCCCAGAGTTTGCTCAAACTAGTGTTCATTGAGTCAGTGATGCCATCCAACAATCTCATCCTCTGTCATTCCCTTCTCCTCCTGCCTTCAGTCTTTCCCAACATCAAGATCTTTTCCAATGAGTTGGATGTTTGCATCAGGTGGCCAAAAAGTATTGGAGCTTCAACTTCAGCATCAGTCATTCCAAAATAGTAATAAAACAATGAATATGACTAATACTGTATCACATGTTAATTTTCTGTTTTTTATAATCTTTTAAAAATTTATGTATTTATTTAGCTTTGCAGGATGTGGATTTTGGATGAGCTGGAAATAGAACCATTTCCTTCTAGCTCGGAGTTGCAGGGAGAGAAGGTATGGTACAAAAGAACTTTCTCTGTTTCTCCAGGCTTAATGCTGTGCTCAATTGTCTTTAATTTTCTTGTCAGAACAGACAGGTAAAATATCATATCTCCTTCGCCCTCTGCCAGCATCTCCTGGCCTGCTAAGCTTGGGCTGTAGTTAAATACATTTTAGCAGCAGCTTTTTTGTTTCTTTTCTTTTAAAAGAGCCAAGTAAAGAGTAAACATGTTGTTTCTTTGCTTTCCCATTTAAGTAAATCTCTCTCTTTTTCATTTCTAAAAGTCTCTTTGCTCTAGTGGATTTGGTGCTTACATGAATCCCATCAACTCTTAATGCATGAATTTTTGGAAGAAGCATTAGAAAATAATCCCTCTGCCTCTTTCACTCTGGCTGAGCCCCCAGCTAGTCTAGCTAAAAAGCCATTTCTGCATAAAAATGCCATCATCCTTTGGTCAAACACATAGCTGAGAGAGTGTTCCGTGGTTAACTTGTAATTGGTTAATTTGTATTATGCGAGTTCCATTCCTCTCTGTTGACAAAGGCAGCTTTGTCTACCAGTAGCACTGCCCCATGGATGGAAATGTCCTGCATCCCTGGTGTCCAGTATGCAGCCGCTGGCCACAAGGTGAGCGCTTGAAATATATGCCTTGTGCAACTGAAGAACCATTTTCAGCTTTATTTAATCTTAATTCATTGAAATGAGGAAAAGCCATATGTGGATTTTGTGGACGTGCAGGTCTATGAACAAGGTCACTCTTGATTAGAAGGGAATAACTCCTGCCCCCTCCCCCGTGTGCTGCTCTACAGACCACCTTGAACGCCTGGCGAGGGCCCCCTGAGGGGAGTGGGGTGGGGTGGTTGGCTTCCTGAACTGCTCCGGACTCCTCTTCCACCAAGCACACCACTGCTCTCAGCTCTCAGTGGTCCCGGAGTACATCTGGAAATAGGGGGGATGGTAGGTCCCACAGCAGTGGCAGAGCCTGAGCTACAGGTGGGGAGCTCTTAGACTGTCAGTTCAAGTCCTGAGACCACAAGACCCTTGAGCTCCTTCCGTAGCCGCTTGGGGTCTGTTGGTCCCTCTTCTGGAGCACAGGTCCACTGAGGAACTGCACAAAGAGCAATGGACCAGAGATGCTTTGCCTCCTAGGCTTGAGATGCTGACATAACCACAGGAGCTGGTGTCAGGAGACAGGGTTCAACAAGGAAAACAGACTCTGTGAGTTTTTACAACGCTGGACAGTGTAATGCGATGGAAAAGTCTAAGCTGAAAGGGATGGTGAGGCGACCCAGAGATTAGCAACCACAGGATGTAGTTGCCCCCACCCGCCACCACACACAACCCCCCATCAGGCTGGAGGATCAAGCTGTGTCTCCTTCCTCCCACCCTCCAGTCTCCTACTAATGTTTCCCATTGGGCCAACCCAGTCGGAAGCCAATTGACACAGGAGTCTGGGAAAGGTTCCCCCAAGTATTGTATTACAGAGGACAGAGCAGGAGAAGGGTGAGGACTGGCCCAGAGTCTACATGAGTGTGTTTAAAATATGAGCCCTTACTGTTTCCCCCAGTGCACAGTCATGGGGGGCAAGAACCATTCCCCTGCTTCCTGCCCAGGCTTCCCCTCCCCTGGTGCCCCCACCCCTGGTGCCCCCTCCCAGTTCACAGTGCACTTTGGAAGGACTGACACTGAAGCTGAAGCTCCAATACTTTGGCCACCTGATGCGAAGAGCCAACTCATTGGAAAAGACCCTGATGCTGGGAAAGGCAGGAGGAGGAGGGGACGACAGATGAAATGATTGGATGGTATCACTGACTCGATGGACAGGAGTTTGAGCAAACTCTGGGAGATAGTGAAGGACAGGGAAGCCTGGTGTGCTTCAGTCCATGGGGTTGCAAAGAGTTGGACACGACTGAGAGACTGAATAACAACGCAGCACGCCTAGATGGAGTGTCAGGGGTGTTGATGGACTAGTCCTCTTAGAAAGGATGCTGTAGAGTGGGGTTAAACAATGGTGGTGATTCGGGCTTGAACTACATTAAAACATTTTTTTGAGTTATTTTTAATTAAATTTTTAAAACTTGATCACAGTTAAAAAGAATCACGTAACATAAAATTTACCACTTTAGCCTTTTTTCTAAAGTTCAGAGGCATTAAATTTATCCACACTGTTGTACAACCAATTTCCAGAGCTCTCTTCATCTCACAAAACCCATCCGTTCTCCCCCAGCTCCTGACAATCACCATGGAGCTTTCTGTCCTTATGAATTTGACTGCTCTAGACACCGCTGAACTGAATTATTTTTGAAGTGGCTGCCAACCTGGAGATTCTGTGGTTCAGGCTCAAAAGTCTGTGTAGTACAATGTCCCTGTGATTTCAAAACAAAATGAAAAAGAGCATCTGGGTGAGATTGGCGGGGGTGGATTCTTCCCTCAGAAAAAGACAGAAAGAAATTCAGAAAGGCCTGATGCTGGCTGGGTAGGCTCCTTCTGTGTGGAGTTCTCCTGGTGGGTGAGCTTCATTCCTGTGAGATCTAAGTCTATTAGATTGCTGCCTTTAACCATTAATAATCCATTAGCCAGGATTATTGACCAGAAGAGTGGGAGAGTGCCCAAGGTACCTAGTGATTATCTAGAGTTCCAGACATAATTTCTCTAGCCCATGGTGAAGCAGCCACCCAGTCTCCTTTTGGATCAGTCCCCTTCCCCGGCTCAGTTACCCCAGCCCACCCATGCTTGAGCCCCCTTTTCTGCCTGCTGGTTCAGCAGCGTGACAGGTGGTTCTGCCTCACTGACTGTGTCTGTGACTGAGGTTTAGGACACGAGAGTGAATCTATCCCAGGTCCACCTGGTTTGAACGTGTGTAAAATGCTTGGTTTTGTTACTGTTGGTTGGTTGCACAGTATTCATAGCAGCTTTATTTGGAATAGTCAGAAACTCTGTAGGAAGAATTCTAAGATTCCTGGCCCTTAGGATATATGTGCCTTTCCCTAATTATTCAAGAACTAATCTTGCTATGCCTGTGAAGTGACTTTGCAAATGTTAGGAAGGTCTCAAATCAGTTGAGTTTAACATAGGGAGATGATCAGCCGTAGTTTTGACCCGAAGCCCACAAGCCCTTTAAATTTGGATCTAGAAGTCGGAGACTGGAGACGTCAGAGATTTGAAAGGTGAGGTAGGAGATTCAAGCATGAGAGTTTTTCCACTGTTGGCTTAAAGATGGAGGGAGCCATGTGACAAGGAATGAAGGCAACCTCTGGGGGCCGAGAACAGCCCCTAACTGATAGCCAGCAAGGAAACCTAACTTGAGTCCTACAACTTCAAGGAGCTATTTGACAGTGGATTTGTTCTCAGAGACACCAAAAAGGAATGCGTTATGGCTGACACCTTGACTGCAACCTGCGTTTCTCAGAGCAGAGAAACCCGGCCACCTGGGCCCGGCCTTCAGGCCTGCGGAACTAAAAACAAACAGATAGATACTGTTTGCAGTAGGTAAGGTGGCAGTAATTTGTTATGCCTAAAATGTTTAGTTTTCAATTAAAGTAAGAGACTGGATTTAGCATGAAGTTCAGCTCTCTTTAAGTAGAAAGGGCTGTTGTCTACTACCTAACTGAGTTCTTAAATCATCATTACAGGGTATGCAGTTTGGATATGGATACAATTAATTATATAGTTAATTGTAGAATTAAAACTAATTCAACCTATGAGGAAATTGAGTCCCATTGAGGATGATTGACAAGCCCAAAGCCCCCATCTTATTAGTGCCTAAGTGGGGGCTGGAGTCTAGAAGTCTCCTAAACTCAAGCCTGATGCTCTAGTTACATGCCCACATTCCTTTAAAACTATTTTGAAGTTTCAGGAGTCCATGGGAAGGGCAAGGTATGACTGTCCCTTCCTGGGCTGGGCTTTTTCTAGAGGCATTAGATGCAGCTAGAAGGCAAGCAGGGCCTTTGGCCTGTCTGTATGGGGAGCCTGGTTATCTTGACTCCATTCCTTGGTGGGGAAGCCACCACCAGCTGCAGCTCTGGAGGCTCTGGGCAGGTGTCTGCAGGAGATGTCGCGAAGGGATCAGGTGCTGCTCCAGCTGGCACCTGCTACCTGTATTTCTAAGCCTGACAATCAAGGTGCTCACTGGCAGAAATGGGTGGAGGCCCAAACAAGGGATCCTTGAGGGAGCATCTTCAAGACATCTGTTCTCATCTGTTTTATTCAAAAAAATTCCTACACTAGACTGTCCCTGTTCCAGGTGATTATGGGGGACCTGAAATAAGCCCCAGGCCATGGCTTAGATCTGGGCCCTGGAGTCTCAGAGATGATGGAAGTAAGGCTTTGAGGGTTTAAGCTGCGATTATTGGGAGTGAAAAGATGAAGGCTGGGCTCCCTCCTCGGACACCAGTCCACAAGTCCCCCCATTGCAGGTTCTGACCCAGGTAGTGTTGCTCCTTGGGGCTACCTTTATATGCCTCAAGAGCCCTGGAGTGTTCCAGCTGGAAAGGACTGGAGAGATGGATTAGTCCAACCCTCTTACTGTGCAGAGGGGAAACTGAGGGTGCTGTGGGGGGTGGCTGGAGGGGGGCAAAGGTCACCAGATGGCAGAGTCAGGACCCGAACCTAGTGTCCTGGCAGATGGAAGACAAGCCATCTGTTGGGGAGAAGCTGCACTTCTGAAAGCTGTGGGCAGCCCTGTCTCTGTTAGTCTGGAGACAGACTTTTAGACACGCCTGTCTATTTTGACCTACTTACTGAGAATCTGCAGTCTTTTGAACATGGAACCCACAGACCTTGTTGAGAAACAGGTTGAAATCAGTAACATAGACTTATAGATAGTTAACACAAGGAGAATGCATTTGCCTAGAGTAGATTTGGCGTCAGACTAAACTACCTGGATTAAAATCGAACTCCACCAGTTACTAGCATATGACTTTGACCTATAGTCTTACTGGGCTCCATTCTCCTCATCTATAAATTGGGGATTTTAACAATTATAACTACCTGCTACTTAGAATTGTTAAATGAAGTCATTTAACAACACCTGGCATATTAGGAACACAATGCACTATTAAGTATGACGAGTCTTATTTATGAGTATTAAGTATGAGTGTCTTATTTGTGCGGGTCAGCTAATTGTGAATTTGCAGTGATCTGCCTCATTTAACTTATCAGAGTCATTTGATTTCTTTGTGGAAAATACTTATTGTAGTTAAATGCAAAACTGGGCAGCGTTCACCATCCCCTCTTACCTCCAAAGCTTTCTGAGATAGTGAGATCTTTTAAACAATTATCAAGTAATTGATTAAGCACCATTACCGAAACTTCAGGAGGTAGTAAGGGACAGGGAGGCCTGGCGTGCTGCAGTCCACGGGGTTGCAAAGAGTCGGACACGACTGGGTGACTGAACAACAACAGCGTGCTTGGCTCTGGGTTAGAGTCTATCCATGGAGTAGAGAAAGAGAAGACCTGGTCCTTTCCTTAAGAAACTTGAACTTGCTGGGGGCACTCACTGCATGGCGGCACGAGACATATCTGAATATGTTCTGCCCTGCGAGAGGTATGTGCTGCTGTTTCAGGGGTGGGGTGGGGTTTGGTACCCAAGTATTTCTATTAGCTTTTTAAAAATACACTTTTAATTCTTAGACCACTTTTAGACCTACAGAAAAATTTCAAAGATAGTAATACTCCTCACCCAGTTTGACCTATTATTAAAGTCTTACATTAGTACAGTATGTTTGCCCTATGCAATGAAACAATATTTATTATTAACCTAAGTGCATGCTTTATTCAGATTTCCTTAGTTTTTTGCCTTATGTCCTTTTTCTGATTCAGGATTCCATCCAAGGTGCCTCACTTAGTCCTCATGTCTGCTTTGGCCCTTCTTGGTTGTGACAGCTTCTGACTTTCGTTGTTCTGATGACCTTGACAGTTTCAAGGAGAACTGGACAAATGTTTTGTAGAATGTCCTTTCGGGAGAAACTAACACAAGATGCCTTTTGCTGATGGACTGAGATTGAAACATGAGGCTGCTGGAAAGAGTTTCTCCTTCCCACATAGTAGACAGAAGGATGTAGACGTTGGAGGAGAGTTGACTGATGAGGGCTGCGGAATCAGGGGTGAAACTTGGGTGGGGTAGACTTAAGGTTTGGGAAGGAAACTCTAGACCAGTGGCCCCCAACCTTTATGGCACCAGGGAAAGATTTCATGGAAGACAGCTTTTCATGGACCCAGGGGATGCAAGTGATGGGGAACAGCTGTAAATAAAGATGAAATTTTGCTCACTTGCCTGCCACTCACCTCTTGCCATGTGGCCCAATTCCTAACAGGCCACGGATTGGTACTGATCTGTGGCCTGGGGGTTGGGGACCCCTGCACTAGAGGGACCATCCTGGCATTTCCTCAAAGACATAGCCTATTTCCTGATATGGCATTGGTAACCACATTTTGGAGAATGTGATGGCAATGGATTGCCTCACACTGAAATGTGTGAAATGTGTGTGTTTCTAGGGTGGGCAGGACAGGAGGTCACTAGCTGGGGCTCAGAGCAGGCTGCACGGGGCTTGGCATGACTTGTGGAAAGCTCAGAGGGACAAGTTGCTGAGGGCCTGCAGGCAATGGCATTAATTAGGAGGCTGACGGCTGCGGCCTCCTAATGTTTGGGGTGTGGCACTGGTTGTCTTTACATTATTTACTTTGGTATCTCAGTCAGTAAAGAATCTGCCTACGGTGCAGGAGATGTGGGTTTGATCCCTGGGTCAGGAAGATCCCCTGGAGAAGGAAATGGCAACCCACTCTAGTATTTTTGCCTGGAAAATCCTGTGGACACAGGAGCCTGGCAGGCTACAGTCCATAGGTTCTCAAGAGTAGGACATGACTTAGTGACTAAACCACATAACATAAGCTAGCGAGAAAACTAATCAACCTGCCCCTCTAGACTTTGGGTTCAGCTTGGCTGGAATAACTGAGCTTGTGAAGGAGGAAGGAAAGTCAAGATTCAGGGTTAGTTTGAAGGGACTAAGGAGCCAGAGAAATCTCAGGATTAGGCAATTCTATCTGTATCCACCCATCCATCCATCTACCCATCCCTCCCTCCATCCATCCTTGGTCTGTGTGTGTGGGCAATGGGCAGGCCGTGGTTTCAGCAGGGAGACAGTCTTTACCTGGCCAGTCCAGCAGGGGAGTTTTCCCACCCACAGGCCCCTTCTGCCTCTACAGTGAGCCAGTCAAACACCTCTTGTTTGAGTTTTCACCCTGTACCAGTCTTGTGCCAGATCCCAGAAGGGATCCACAAGAAGATTAAAGACAGTCCTGTTCTTGTAATTACAGAAGAAACTGTCCCTGTAACTGAGAAGAGAGCACGTCCACTCTGAAAACAGAAGGTGCGGTTGGTATACAAAAATATTCAGTGACCCGTCTGTAACACTTGTCCTTTTCCAGCAAAGAAGGAGATGGGAGTGAGGTGGGGGTACTTGGGATATGATTATTTCTATTGCTGAGAATAAGCAGTGACCGTTAAAAGACTGTCTTCAATCCCAGCTGAGTCTACTGCAGGCTCCATGAGAGCGTCTCTAGGATGTCTGTCCTGACACAGTACCCTGGTTTCATCCTTACATGAAGTGAGACTTCCTGAGATTGTTTCTCTGGTTGTTGCATGAGCCCAGACCTTCTCTTGGTCTGACACCTCCTGGGGCAAATCCCTTGTGAACCAGGGTCTCTGAGGACTTCCCCGTGGCCCCAGAGTGCTGTAGCGGCCCTGCCAAGCAAGGCCTCCCTGGGTTTTCTTGGGTTCCCATGAGAAGCCCAGTCTGACCCCTGAAGGGAGCATGTACTTCTGCCGTGTTCGTGACTTAAAATAATGAGGCAGTTGTCTTAGCAAGAGGAGGCAAATAAATCACTTGGAAGGGTTTTTCACAGGTCAGCAGGTTTGGGACTCAGATACATTAAGATGGAAAATTGCTTTTCCTTCTGAGAGGGGGGCTGGGGATGGGTGGGGTATGACTTGCGCTTCCCTGTCTAAGTCACTTTGTCCCACTTCCCAGAGCCCTTCCTTGGGACAAGTGGGGAGTCAAAGGCTCAGCACACCCGGTCACTCTTGACCCTGAAGTCTGTCACACACTAACTCTGAGACCTCCTGCCACTCCTTACTGCCCACTGCAGGGGCTTTCTCTAGCTCACCACTCAGGGTCTACTGGTCTTTTCACTCTTCCCTCTGCTCCTTCCATTCATGTCCCCATTTCTGTCTTTGCTTGGGTTGGCTCCTCTCTGCTCTGAAGAGTCTCTCATCTCAGCTCACCTCCTCCCAGAAGCCCTCAGGGATCTCTCTTCTATAGGCATCGACACTTGCCTTCACCCCTCACTGTGGACCTTCTCCCTGGGCTCTTCAGATGGTTTTGGTAGCTGTCCTGTCCCTCAATGAGGCCAGACTTCCCTGAAGACATGGAACTTGCCTTAATGCCCAAGAGCCACTGGATCTGGGGTTAGACATGTCTGCCTTGTGCTTTTATGACAGTTCTTTTCACTTTCTGCCTTGTGGGGTGGGGGCAGGATCCCATTAGGCACAGAGAATGAGATTTGGAGTCTGGATCTGGGCAGCTCTGAGTTCTGTCACTTTCTGCTTCAGGAACTTGGAGAGGGTACTGAACCACGCTGAGGCTCCTTCTCCATCCATACAAGGGGAACAAGTTCAGTATTATCTTATCAGATAGCTGTGAGGACAAAGTGCTAGGATGCTTGTCATGTACTTAGGACAGCTCCTGGTGGCTTCCTCTGCACACCTTCCTGGCTGGCACAGTTCTACTTCAGCTGATTAGTTAAACCAACTGATATACTCACAGCCCTGTGTGAATGAGTCCCTCCTGTTGGAAGAACTGAAGTCTGGGTCTTCCAGGGCCGCCTGTGGGTGAAGCATCTCCATGTCGGGGTGGGACTCCTGGCCTCACAGGCATGAAGCTACCTTGTGGCTCTCAAATTCTCCTTCCAGGAGTCTGCACAGTTGAGGCAAGGCTAGATTTTCAATTAATACCTTCCCAAGTTCTCAGGGTGTCAACAAGATGAAGAGAACTGAATAGTGATGGAAAACAGCAGAGGGTTTGAGTTTGATGCCCACGACACTGGTATGCTGCCCCCAGCTCTTTCCCTGCTGGGTGGAGGGACCCAGACCATCCGGGGTCAAAGCTGGGCTCGGCTCTGTGTAAGCTGTAGGCGCTCAGGCAGGAGGCTATGACGTACAGTCTCTTCACGTGCACGCTGGGGACACCACAGCGTGTGCCTCAGAGAGCGTGTGCCTCAGAGGGCGTGTGCCTCAGAGGGCGTTGCCTCAGAGAGCGTGTGCCTGTGGCCACAGTGAGACAAGGCCGGCTTGGTGCTCGCTCAGCACAGACAGTGCATGCTCATGAATCAGTCCCTTGTTATTAACAAACGAGATCTGGTTTCCTCACCTTCAGCTGTGGCTTCCCACACTGGGACCTCTCAGCTCCTGCTTTCCCTCTTCAAGAACCCCTTCCCAAGACAGCTCTGCCTTCAGGAGCTGAGACTGAAGAAATCTAGGCTTCCCATCCTCAGGTTGATACCCAAGAAGACTTCCCCCAACCCCAGGGGCCACTCATACCTCCTACTCCAGCCCAGCCTCCTCCACAGGTCCCCTCAGGATAAGCCCTCAGGAATGCCACATAGTAATCCCATATCCCTGTGTTCCTTCGGGGGGAGGGCTTGAGGTGGGGAAGAGGAAGGAAGAAAGAGGGGTGTAAAATCATTCTGTTATAATGTCAACAGCCTCTCCTGCCATCTGGACCCCAAACAACACCCCTTATTGCAGAAATGTATCAATCTCTGGGCTTTTTGAAAAAAAAAAAAAAAGAGGCACTTAGAACAATGTGCTGTGAGCTGTAACCACAGGGTGAGGGGCCCACTGATGGCGCCTCCTCATAGCTACCCCCGCTTCTGAGCAAGGCAGTGCTTATCCTCACAACTCCAAGGGTGAGTGCTGCCATCATTCCTGTTCCTCGGGTGAGAGAACCAAGGCATGAGAGGACCTGACCCTTAAGAACATCATTCCTCTGCATTGCTTTCAGGATGGTTACCTATACCCTATTTGAAAGGAAGGGAAATCATAGTTCAGAGACTCAAAGACACCTGCCCAAGGACACACAGTTAAAAACGAACAGAGCTGTGTTAGGATGCTGGCTGCCTAGCTCTAGCCTACCCTGGTTCTGTTTCAGAGTCAGGATGGTCTGCTCGAGCCCCTGAGCCCTGAGGCGGGTGAGTTGGGTGGGTTGGGGGTGGGGCGCTCTGGTCTGGTTCTCCCGCAGGGTCTGCAGGGAGATGCTGATGCTGGCAGCCTCGGCTGCTGCGGCTGAAGATGAAGAGGATGTGATACGGGGCCAGCCCCAGCCTGGGCGTCCTGCCAGGGCTGCTGACACTAAGTTGCATTTTGTCGTCTGCTCCCTCTGCCTGATTTAATACAACCTTAAATAATAATGGGGCCGGGGGAAGGGGGAGCAAGGGAGAAACAACCCAGCCAAGATTCTGTGTAACAATCTCATCAGGCCTGGCGTTTTCCCTTTGCTACTCGAAGAGCAATTTCTCCTCTGATGTAAACATTTTTTTTTGATGATGATTCCAGGCTGAGCGGCACCAGGAGCTGCTGCTCGATGCTTTCCTCCAGCTCCCTCTGGTCCTCAAATGGAGGCAGAATGGGGCCTGTAACCATGGCAATTCTCTAATGTTCTTCTTCCGTAAACCGTAAACATAGGGGAGTCTTCATTATGGCTTCTTCAAGGAGAAAACAAAGCTTTCCCTGACTGGGGCAGGGCAAGGTGGCAGGCAGAGGAGAGGAGAGGAGAAGAGACATCTTAGATTTTTTGTTTTCTTTTGCCACAGAGATGAATTGCCTCAAATTGGCTCAGTCCAATGCATGGTTCCAGCAATTAAAAAAAGATGCAGCCCCAGAGCCGGGCACAAAGGAGGTGCTTCTTAAATGTCTGTTGCAAGCTGGAAGGGAGGGAGACAGGGACAGAGTAGTGTGGGTGAGGGGACAGGATTTGAGGAATCCCAAGGAATAAGTTGGGTGACCAGATGGGCCCATATTTTGAAAGGGTTTCAAGTTTTGCTGACCTATCTAATAGGTTTCTTGAAAGAGCAAGATGATGTATGGATTGTCCTCCCTGAAGGCTGGCATGGCATCTTATATTCCCTGGGCTAGGTACCTGGTCTCTGAATTGTCAGCATCAGTGTTTGTTGAATAAATGAAGGAGTGGGCCAAAGTTTTAGACTTTTTTTTGAAGGTGTACTGAGGATTCTACTGAGGATAATTGTACTGAGGATATAGATTGATGAAAGCTATGAATTCTTACTCCAAAATTGTAGTCATGAAAGCATGCATTTTATTGGTTATTTTAGGGTGCTTACAGACTTACTCATCACCATCCTTAGACTTCACAGTGAGAATTCCTGGCTGCATTAACCTCTAGATGACCTTGAGCATTTGTTAGTTTGGATCATCAGCAAGAGAAGGGTCTACTATGCTGCCTTGGTTTCCCCAAAGTAATTGAGAACAGATGGATCTGAAGAGGTACTCTTGCTCCTAATTTCCAAGTTTGGGGAAGACAATCATGTTTCACCCAAACTCTTTGAAGCTCAGGGGCTTCACAAGAAATTCCACTCCAGACACCTACAGACAGAGAATTCAGATCCTCTTCCAGGGAAATGTACAAAGTGTAGACCTTGACCTGAAGCCTCTTAGCAAATTTCCGTTGTCCTTGAAGCTGCCACATTAGTGCTGTCCTTGTGGTTTTGTGTTTCATGTGGTTTTGGTGTTGCAAACTGGTTCTATTAATTTCCCACAATCATAAGCCACACACCTGCACACATGTGCAAATATCTCTTATCTATTCTGAGAGTCTTAAAGACTGCCTGATCTTTAAGGCAGGGTACTGTGTCTTGTTCATCTTTGGATCCCCAGGGCTTAGTAGAGTTCGGGGGTCCTGATGCAGGACTTAGTTTAGGTGACTTCTAGAATTCTCTTCAGCCTGATCAAGTTGGGAACCCAACACCCCCTGCACCCTTAGTATCCAGTACTATGAAAGCAGTTTACAGTATAAAAAACACATTAGGCATTGTCTTTGATCTTGGATTTCTTGTTCTTGACTGGAGAGCTAAGAGTCCTTGTTTTTAAATCCATCAAAATCATTCTTGTACCTAAGATATTCCCTCTCCTGCAAAGTATTTCTTGACTTTCACTGACAGAATATGTCACTGCCACCCCAAGTTCTTTGCTTCATATTCCAGTGTTAACCTCTTTATGGACTTACCTCTTTTTTTTTTTATTAGGTTGTAAATTTCTGGAGGGAGGACTGAATGGAGTTCAACTAGGTATTCCATGGTGCCTTGCATATGGTAGAAACTCAGCAAATGTGGGGCTTGGTGAACAGCAGATACTTTACTTATTATGGGGAGGGGATTACCCCTCTCTGTATCTGTTCCCCATGCTGTGTCACTTTGCAGTCCCTCTCACAAAGGTGGATTACATGTCCCTGCTCTTCAGTGTTGGGCTTGGCCTTTGGACTTGCTTTGGCCAATAGGATACTAGGAAGAATGATGCAAGCAGAGGCTTGGGATGTGCTGATGCAATTGACTTGCACTCTTGTGCTGTGACCATTGCTTGACTCACCCCAACCCCAGGATAAGAATGAGAAACATGTGAAGCAGCACTGCCCAGCCAACCTGCTGAGTGACACATAAGTGCCTATTGTTGGGTGCCCATGGGATCGGAGGGGGAGTGGTTCATTCCTCAACAACAGTTGTTTAACACAACTGCTAACCTAAAATGTAGATTGAGAAACATGGAAGGCTTTGAGGTGAGTTGTTTTTAATCTTTTGGAAAGAATGAAACATTGAAAAGTGACTTGAAGTGGTTGGTTGTTCCCCAAATGTAAGACTGAATGGAGGTGGAGGAGGTGTATAAATTTTCCCAAACATCTTCCTCTCTTTACCGAGTCTGTTGCTATTAAGACCTGATGATGACAGCTCTTGTGGGAGGAAGAAAGAAACTGAGCTTCTTTGAAGAGCAGTACTTTCCCCCAGAGTTACAAAAGGTGTTGTTTCCCACCCCTGACTTCCGTGAGCAACTCTGCAGCATAAGATAATGTGTGTGTGCACGTGAGAGTGTGTGGATCTCCAATAAAGTCTGACTTCGGTGCTTTTTAGAAAATCGGACTTTCCCATCATTCTGTCATGGGGTTTCCCAGCCAGCTCACTGCATTACTAGCGGCAGAAGGGATGATGGGACACAGGAGATGAGGGAGCCTAATTGGGTTTCCATGCTTGTCTGTGACTTGAGGGTTTTCACACCGTGCACTCTCTTCTTCTGGAGCATCGTGATGGCCATGCCTCTCATCCGCTTCTAATGCACAGCCGTTCTTCTAGGTACTGGTCTACCTGAGCGCCTGCTGGTCCCCCGGAAGTCTTCACACTGTTGTATCTTTTCTCTCACTGCTTCGCCCACCCAGAGTTTCCTTTCTCAGTGCCGGCTGTAGGCATCCTTCTCACCTTTCATGTTCCAACTCAAATACGATCTTTATTGGGAAGACTTCCTTAAATAATTTGTGGGATAGCATGTTGTTTCTGTGTTACAGTCCATGTCTCTGCACTTATTTTCTTGGCTGTTTTTCTTTCTAGGTTGAGTTTGGTGTCTTGCAGTGTCTTTCTATCTGAGGTCTCCCGTAAGTAGTTACTGCTGTCCCAACTATAGGCAAGAGAACGTGGAGTTCTTACATGGAAGGTGCTGATTGTCTGGATGAGGAAACCACAGACAGGTGCATACAATGTCACGAAGAACAATCAGCAGTGATAGAGACGCGAAATGGTGCAGAGACAGTGGAAAAGCAATATGGTGGTTCCTCAAAAAATGAAACATGGAATTATCATGTGCCCCAGAATCCCACTGCTGGGTGTATATCCAAAATCATTGAAAGCAGGAAATCAGACAAGTATTATACGCCCACGTTCATAGCAAGATTATTCACAATAGTCAAAATGTGGGAACAACCTGTGTCCATCTATGAATGAATGCATAAACAAGATATGCTTATACATGCAATGAAATATGCCTCTAAAAAGAAGGAAATTCTGATACATGCTACCAGATGTGTGAACCTTGAGGACATTATGGTAAGTGAAATAAGCCAGTTACAAAAGGACAAATATTATATGATTCCACTTATGAGGTTATCTAGAGTCATCAAGGAGAAGGCAATGGCAACCCACTCTAGTACTCTTGCCTGGAAAATCCCATGGATGGAGGAGCCTGGTAGGCTGCAGTCCATGGGGTCGCTAAGAGTTGGGCATGACTGAGTGATTTCACTTTCACTTTTCACTTTCATGCATTGGAGAAGGAAATGGCAACCCACTCCAGTGTTCTTGCCTGGAGAGTCCCAGGGACAGAGGAGCCTAGTGGGCTGCCGTCTATGGGGTTGTACAGAGTCGGACACGACTGAAGTGACTTAGCAGCAGCAGCAGCAGAATCATCAAGCTCATTGAGGCAGAAAGTAGCATAGTGGTTACCAGCAGCTAGAGGGAAGGGTTATTGTTTAATAGGTATGGAGTTCAGTTTAGAGTGATAACAAAGTTCTAGTGATAGATAGTGGTGTGGTTGTCCAACCATGTCAAGGTACTTAATGCCCCTGAAGGATGCACTGAAAACTAATTAAAATGGTAAATTTTATGTAATCTGTATTTTATCACAATGAAAAAATGAATACAATAGCAATGACAAAAATTTAGCATGTACAAATAATGGTCTGTATACAAACTGGTTTCAGGCTTAAACGTTTTTGGCAGGGAATGCTGAGGTGGGTTTAAAGAGTGGGGGTTCCAGCAGGAATGTATGAGCTCTTTGGATTCTGCTTTGGGAGAAATGGGTTAAAGGGTCTTCTGACATCGTGTCTCCTTGATTGGAGGTTCCTTACTTGAGTCCCAGAGGCTGACCACTAAGGACCACTCAGCTGGAGTCCTCCATTTCCCAGGGGCGTCTGGCCAGTGTGAAGGGCCAGCAGGTGGGAGGAGAGCAAGAGGTCAATGAGGTCAGGGACTCTCCTGCCAACGTGGCAGTGACTTTGGTCCTTTACTGCCGTCACATCTGCATATGAGCAGCAAATGGGAAGAAGGAAAGAAAAGGAAGGTTTCCTATAAGTTTTTCACATATTTCTGCTCCATTTCATGTGGTCAGAACCCAGCTGCCCGGGGAGAGCAGGGCATATAGGCTTTGTTCCTAGAGATAGTTTGTGGGAATAAGTGTCAGAATTCTGTTTCTAAGGAAGAAAGCAGGATGGATACTGGAGTGCCCTGGCTGGCTCTGCCATGGAGCTGACCAGAGCCCACTCATGACTGGGGTGGACAGGGTCAATGTGCCTTCTTTCCTCTCCCACTGTTGGGTATCTAGGCTTTGTCTGCTGGCAGAGTCTTAGCCAACTTGGGCCCCTTCTCTGTGCTGCATGTAGAGAAGGTACCACGTGCCCTGCCTCACAGGGAGAAGTTAAAGAACCAGAACAGATCCATGGACAAGCATTTTAGACCAGGAAGCTGTAAGTCCGGTTTGCACGCTTGTTTCTCCCATCTCTCAGTTATCATGGGACATAGGTTGCTATGGTGACAAGATGAGGGAGGGTCTGCTTTCACTTATACATAAAACTTCATAAAGTTTCCTCTGAGGAGCTGGACTCCAGATAAGGCAAAGCCTGCCCCTGGGTGCCAGAGGGCTCGAAAAGTTTTCCCAGATTTCTGTTCACCAAATGGATCTTGCAGGAAGCCAATGCTATAAACTGAGTCCAGAAACATCCCAGGAAGAGGAACGATTTAGTGCAAATCCTAAAGAACTGGAACAAGCTGAAAGAGCGCTTCTGCTTTGGAGTTGAGAGTGGGCACAAGGAGAGAGGTGGTCAGGACTGCAGCCTAGGAACCACTTCTCACCCCTCTTCTATCCCTGCCCCTCACCCCATATCTGGCCATCTGCACTCAGCATCGGAGTGCTGGTGGGGGTGTAGGCTCTGGCATCTCCTGGGCTTGAGTCCTTCTCCATCAATTTCTAGTTATATGACCTTGGGATAATTTCTTTCACTTTCTGAGCCTCTGCTTCCTCATCTGTAATAAGTAGGTAGCACCAGATTCAGAGGGGATTCCATGAGGGAATGCACACAACATGCTTAGCACAATGTCAGACTGGTGGCTATTTTAACTGGTATTTCCAGATGAGGCTTCCCAGGTGATGCTAGTGGTAAAGAACCCACCTGCCAATGCAGGAGATGTAAGACAGGGGTTCATCTACGGCCATACCACCCTGAACACACCTGATCTCGTCTGATCTCGGAAGCTAAGCAGGGTTGGGCCTGGTTAGTACTTGGATGGAAGACACGGGTTCAAACCCTGGGTCGAGAAGATCCCTTGGAGAAGGACATGGCAAACCACTCAAGTTTTCTTGCCTGGAGAATCCCATGGACAGAGGAGTGTGGCAGGTTATAATCTACAGGGTTATAAAGAGTCAGACATCACTGAAGCAACTTAGCACACGTGCACCCATTTCCAGGTGACCAAATTTCTGAGCACTTCAGTGTGCAGAGAGTTACAGTCTTTGGGGTAGAATTAAAAAGCACCCCGGGAGTGAGGAAGGGGTCAGGTTGGAGGAGGAGTGCTATGGCAAGCAGAAAAGGGGACTCCTTTGTTCCTGAATTATTGATAGAAATAGGCTTTGAATAATTGGAGGCCATTTTTCATTATCATTATTTTCCAGAGAAATGACTCCATTGCTAAAATCTCAGGTGAGGAGGTACACTCAATTCGGCTTAGATTGCTTTCTTAAAAACTGCTTAGGGATGGCCCCAAACCAGCAGCTCATGTGGGGAGGTATGAATGCAAGGGTGGATAATCCCTGCCTTTTTGATTACTTCCCAAAGTGAAAGAGGAGGGGGGAGAGGGAGAGAGAGGGAGAGGGGAGGGAGGGGTACGAGGTAAAGAGGGAGTGGGTTGAAAGGCAGGCTCTAGAATGTGTTCAGTCGCTCAGTCGTGTCCAACTTTTTGGGACACCATAGACTGCAGCACGCTAGGCTTCCCTGTCCTTCACTATCTCCTGGAGTATGCTCAAACTCATGTCCAGTGAGTCGGTGATGCCATCCAGCCATCTCATCCTCTGCCATCTTCTTCTCTTTTTGCCCTCAGTCTTTCCCAGGATCAGGATCTTCTCAGTGAGTTGGCTGTTCGCATCGGGTGGCCTCAGAGGGAGTAGGGTTGAGAGGCAGACTCTAGAAGGATCTGACAGATGTGGGGTCAGCCTGGATCAGGGAGTGGTTCTGTGGGTCTGTGCCTGGTGGGGCTCTGAGGAGCATGTCTTCCCATCTGTCCCCAACCTCCCTGCGATATTTTGTCCCCATCCAGGTATAGGGTATTGAAAAGGGGCAGAGCTGCTCCACCATGGGATGACCTTGGGCAAGCCCTGTTCCTGCCTCCACGCCCCAGTTTCCCTTTCTGAGAAATGAGGCTGGGAATGTGTCTTTTGCAGAATTGTTATGAGGGTTGAATGATTTAATGGATGTGATTTACCCAGTACTGTGTGTGAGTTACAGGAGGTTTATAACAGCTGTTAGAAAACCCATCTCCCTATCATTGAGTACTTCCTGTTAGAGACCTAGTCCTAGGGGTTCAGCATTGATCGCCCCTTTTCAAATGCAGAGGCAGATGCCCTTGGTGAGGGGCATGCCTTTAATCACAGTAAATTACTTATCTCTGGGGCTGGAAAGGCCACTGGTTCTTAAGTGCATTGTGGGTGGGCAGAGAGTGCCAAGGGAACAGGGAGAAGGTTGGCGAAGGCCAGTCTGAAGAGGCACACGCACATGCACACTCAAGCACGTGCACACATCTGCCTGCTCTGAGTGTCACGAAGCCTTCTTGAACCCCTCACCTCTACCCGCCTGCTCTAGCCCGGCTGAACCTGCTCAAGGCAGATGCATTCATATTGGGTGGATGAGACATAAGTAGAAGTGTCACATGTCAGTATCTGGGAGCCTTCCTTAAGACAGCTGGCACATGCCCTTGGTTGTAATTTAATTGCCATCTGGGAGGTTTGTGGGGATTGCATCCGTCTGTCTAATGAGTTAGAAGCTCTCAGCGAAAGAAATACTTCTTCTGTGTCACGGTTCCCCCACCCCCGCCCCACCCATCTTGCCCAGGGTCAAGCACAGGGCTCTGGGTGTCATTAGCCTGCAGTGCCCCACAAGCTGTTGATTGATGGCTGGCTGGATGTAAGCTGACACCACCTAGTGACACGTTTTGAACCTAACTGAGAATCCATCTGGGGGACCAATCTGAGTGGAGAGAGCCTAGTGCTGAGGAGAATAAATGAACCAAATTTGACAAAGGAAGATAAGCAGGGGGCCCCCGTCGCCCCACTGGCAGAAGAAGCCCTGTACCTGGGGATCAGTTTCCCTGTCTATGTCAGTTCTCTTCATTCCATTCCGTGTGATAACTTCTTTTCAAAGAAGAAGAAGAAGAAGAAAGTGCCATATGTGTAGTAACACTGGTCTTGGCCATTTGGTGTTGTTCCCAGAGGGCAAAGCCTCAGGCAGCGGGATGGATACGAGGGAGGCAATAACCTCCTTAGGTCCTTTCTGGAGCCCCTGCTCTAGAAAATCACACAAGGGCCTCTGTGCTTGTGGTTTGTCTGGTGTGGGGACAGAGGGCAGCTCTGACTCGGCCCAATGAGTGCTAGCCCTGGCACCTGTGAGCTCCAGACCTGCAGTAAAGCTGCTTATTGGGGAGGGGAGTAACACTCACTTCAGTGATGTTCCTGGGTAACCCTGAGGAAGCCCGTGACAAGGCTCTCCACTGCAGAGGGACCCAATCCAGACAGCCAGCTAAGATGGTTCATCAAACCAAGTGGACATCTGAGCCTACTGGACCATTCCTGTGCAGGGTGAGCAAAGATTCTTATGAATCCATTCATTCCATCTGTGCAGATTTTCTTCCCTGTGATTTGCTTGCTGGCTTTGGCCAGTAATTTCCAGATATGCCTCATTCAGGGACAGAGATAGAGAGATAGGAGATGAGAAGAGGGAGATGAAGAGAGGAGATTATGTGAGTGTATTTGCTGTGTGGAGTGACTGTGGAAGAAGGCTGGAGAAGGCATGGCAGGGACTGCAGAGAGCCGCTGAAAGAGCGCATGAATCCTGTCATTGTAAGTGAAGATTAAACAGTGGAGAGAATGGGGCTTCACTGCAGCCACTGGATTAACAGCTTGTAGATTTCAATAATCAGTTTAAAGTTGAGTTTATCACTCATGCCAGGAAATGTGGCTCTTTAAGATGAGCTACGCTGTTGCTACTGGAAATGGTTGAAAGTCAGGGAGGCAATTTGCAGCCTGAAGATGCTGCCTTTCAGAGAAGAATCACCCACCCCTGCAGCAGCAGCCCACTGGAACGAGAGATCCTGTCAATTCCTTAAGATCGTGAATTCGAGTTGAGATGCCCTGAGAGCAGGTAGATGCTATTTCTAAAGGTGACTGGGATCAACTGGCTCAAGAAGCCACTGCAGTGCCCCAAGGCCAAAATGTAAAGCTCTAAACCTTTGGCCAGAAGACTCAGCCTTTGCTTGGGGCCTCCTGAACCCATTTATGGCCCCTTCCTAGGTGCTCCTTCTCATAGGCCTGTCCTAAATCCCAGCCCCCATAATTCTTGATCAGCCTTCCTATCCAAAACATTCATTCTTTTCCACCTGTCTAAACTAGTCCACTCACCAACTCCAAATAGAAAATAGATGCCTCCACAGAAAGGTCTTTGAAGCCCTCCTCTCTCCCCAGGTGGGAAGACATGCCCCTGCTCCTGTAGGCCCCAGCACATTTTCCTTGTTATAATAGATAGGTCGTTGGAACATGGCCCCTGGCAGGTTGTAAGCTCCAGAGGCACACAGCTCATCTGGGCTTCTCCATGTGTCCTGTGGCTTGTACTCTGCTTGGCAGAGTAACTTGCCCATGACTATCACATCAGATCCTATCTATTTATCGTGACTTTCCCATTACATTCTTTCACCTGCCGTAGCCAACTCACTGTCCCACAGTGTACTGTGAAATTTCACACTTCTGGGCCATTCACTGATTCATTCATTCATACCTTCTTCCTTTCATCATGTATTTTTTGAATGCCTACTCTGTGCCAGACTACTCTACTTCCAAGACCCAGGGGTGAGTGCAAGACCCAGGCCTGGCCAATCAGCATTCCCTTTTCTTAGCCACAGGAATGGTTACAGATGGGCAAGTGCCAGGGTCCAGCCCCGGCTGATCCAGGATATTCGAAGGGGAGACGGCTTCGGTGACTATTTAAATATTCATCAAAGATATAAAGAGTAATAGAATGAGGATAGCTCAGTAGGAAAATTCAGTGGAGAAAAGAGGCTGAGTAGCTTGATTTACGCGGGAGACCAATAAAACTTCAAGACAAGAAGCTTGCACCACTTACATAGGCCGCAGGCATCCTTCTGTTCTCCCGAAGGAAAGGAGACACTGAGGCCTCCCCGGCCGGATCTTAGAAGCCCAGGCATAATTAGTAAGCATGGCAGGTTCCTCGCTCCTGATGGAGACTCAGCCAGAGTGAGAGAGAAAGCGACATGGGGAGACCAGTATTTCGAGGAACTGATCCCAATTTCTTTATTTTCCATGGTCTACTTTTATACACTGAGATGTTATACAAAAGTCACGCGGGGACAGCAGTCCTGACTTTTATCAAAGTCAGGTGCTTCATACAAATGTATATAGAGGTCTTAGGGGTGTTACATCATCTTCTGGCCAGGGGGGCCTGCTGACAATTTATGACCCTCTCCTTGTGACAGTGGTCAGTCAACCAGAACACGTTTTTCTCCAAGGGTGATTATTCTTAAAACAGACGCTACCCAAATAAAGTTACATTCCTATAGGGTGAGGGTGTAGTGGGTTTTAGTTAAGGAAAGAATTTACTTAGCCTAAGTCTAATGTGATTTATATCAAAGGTTAATACTTATTTCTTCTATATATTCATTAATGTGTGTAAGGGCAGGGGATGTGGAGACTTAGCAACAAACATTGGCTCAACAAATGAAAAACCCTTCACCAATACAATTTCTAATCAGCCCACTATACTTATTCTAATAATGTTCTAACTTCTCTAAAGAACCTGTTTTTAGAAGGTTTAAAGCATCTCGTACCTCTCACGGTTGGGAGGCTGTGAGCAATCACATATGGCCAGACAAGCCTGTCAGGCAGGCTAAAGAACCTTCAGAGGAGTTTGTAGGCTGAAACACTCCTATCACGCCCAGGAATTATTATTAACTGGAGCTCTAAGTTAACTCCTTCTCTGAAAGAGGTGGTGGAGGCCAGCCCCCCGTAAAGTCAGAGGTGTAGGGGAGAGCACAAAGTAGTAAAGTAGGCAGGCTCTGGTTATGGGGGTAGATGCTCAAGAATTTCCAGGGGGACTCCTGAGGCTCGATCCCGTCTTTGTGTATGTTGAGCCTCCTTCCTCATGACCTTTGTCATGGGCGGAGTGCCTCACGCCGGCCCCCAACAGGCAAGTGACACAGGTCATCCCACTGAGACTCAAATCTAAGACTCCTTCGGGAACTTTCATGTACTTTCCTCTGGAGTTGCCTAATAGCAGGTATCAGCCTGGAGCTGCTGGGGACCACTCATGAATAGTGAGAAGATAGTCCCACCAAGGAAAGCAGATCTGGGAGGCAGAGAGTTAGAGATTCCTGGGGACCTAGATCAGTCATGCCTGACCCATCCCTGGACTTCAGTTACATGAGTCAGTCAGTCAGTCCCCTTTTCTGCTTAAGCCTGTTTAATCTTGACTTCCGTAACATTCAATCAGTGTTCTCACTAGACTAAAGGTAGAACATGGGCCTTTATGGATAGGAAAACCAGTTCTTTGTTTTCTTGGCTGTTCTATACCTGGGTTTAGACTGTCTTTGCTTTCTTGCTGCCAATAAAGTGGGTGGGTGGGTGGTGGGTGATGGTAGAGGAGTTGTTGGCTTGTCTGTTGTCATCTATGCCTGGCCTTAAGGCCCCACTTGGTTGTAACTTCCTGCTCTGTCTAGAAACGAGCCTGAGATTCTTGCCTTAAGAATACTTTGGCCATCTGATGCGAAGAAGACTCGTTGGAAAAGACCCTGATGCTGGGAAAGAGTGAAGGCAGGAAGAGAAGGGGATGACAGAGGATGAGATGGTTGGATGGCGTCACCAACTCGATGGACATGAGTTTGAGCAAGATCCGGGAGTTGGTGATGGACAGGGAGGCCTGGTGTGCTGCAGTCCACAGGGTCGCAAAGAGACGGACATGACTGAGCGACTGAACTTAACTGAGCCTGAGATTGGTCTCCTCTCACATTTCCTGGAATTCATGCATTAATAGCACACACAGATTGAATGATAGGTGCTGGATGATGGAAGAGAACGGGGACGGAGGTCACAGTTCACCCTTGTTCAGCTTGATTAATAGTTAGGTGTTGCTGCTGCTACTGCTGCTAAGTCACTTCAGTCGTGTCCGACTCTGTGAGACCCCATAGACCGCAGCCCACCAGGCTCCCCCGTCCCTGGGATTCTCCAGGCAAGAACACTGGAGTTAGTGGTAGGTCAAATTAGGATTTGAATATGAACAGAGTTTTTTGGTATCAGATATCTATATTTGTCATTCCTGTTGTTTTTATATTGAATTTTACTTTAGCTGCCATTTCACTTGTGCCCCTTGAGATCCTGAGGTCCCGTCATTGCCCCAGGGACTGAGAATGTTCCTGCACATTTAACGAAGTCAGCAACGGGTATATTTTCAGTTGGCTTGTTTGCATCTGTTCTCTCCCTGTTCCTTGCCTGATTGACACCCACTGGATGAGAGTCACAGGAGCACAGTTTTGCCATGGGAGCTACAGGTTACAGCAGCTGGCTCCACGGCACCTTCTGATTGTGTCTAGCCTGCACAGAGGCATGGAGAGTTCCATTTCTCTTAGCTTGCTTGATTCCTCTCTTCAAATGACCATCAAGGAGGTGAGCTGGCCTTATGGACCACCTTTCCATGGCTAGTGCATAAGAGACCCAGGATGCTCAGCTGTGCCCATTACTGTACCCCCCAGCGCCCGGTTCAGGCTGGACAGCCTGCCTGAGAGAGGTGTTTCCAGACTGTGCCTGTCTCTGGCTTGGAGCGGCTTCTCAAAATGTTTGTTGTTGTTGTTCAGTCACTCAGTCATGTCCGACTCTTTGAGACCCCATGGACTGCAGCACGCCCGGCTTCCCAGTCCTTCGCTCTCTCTCTCTCAGAGTTTGCTCAGACTCATGTCCATTGAGTTGATGATGCCATCCAACCATCCCATCCTCTGTCACCCCCTTCTTCTCCTGCCCTCAGTCTTTCCCAGCATCAGGGTCTTTTCCAACATGGGTAATATTCAATACAGCCCTGCTGTCTTCTGGAGCTCCCTGGAGCCCTTTGCCAGTGTCAGAACCAGGGAAGCAGCTCAGGGTCCTGGCATGAAACAGATGGTACCTTCATGGGGGGTATGGAAGAGAGTTTAATAAAGGGACTGTTCACAAGTGTAGGCATGTTTGAGGGAACCATTCAAGGATGGGAAATACCTCTGGATTAGTAACAGCAAGAAACTCACCACACTCGCCCCCCACCAAGACATGAAGCACTTACACACTCCAAGAAGACTGAAGAAGGGGCACCCAGCAGAGCAGTGGTTTTTCAGCAGAGGAACACAGCTATCACCAGCCTGGGGCTGGGCTGTGAGGGAGCTGGAGGAATGAGGAGCCTGACCCCTCTCTCCTCCCACCCTCTGGTGACTTGATCCTTCTGTTGGCTGAACCCAACTAGTAAGGGAGTCTGATTCGCTGTACATGGATGCCAGCCTCCTGGGGGCACTGTCTAGTTTTCAAGTGCTGTCTGCTGTTTCAGGCGGGGGTCCCTGGGACAGAAGGAACAAAGCCACCCATGGTTCCTTCAAGGAGAAGTGGGCAGGCAGGGCACTGTTTAAGATGCCCAGGGAGTCTGTGCATGGATGCCACATGGGATGGCAGGAGACAGATGATCTGCCAGGCCCCTCCCCATGCCAAGCTTGGCCTTAAGCCTCATGGGAAAGAGATGATGCTGTCGGGATTAGAGCACAGTCTGACACAGCTGGACTTCGCATTATTTGTAACACTTACAGACGCCCCCTCCGAGTACAGAGTAAGGCCTGTTCGTTGCAGCCAAAGGACACAGAGACCTGTAACGGAAAAGCCAACTCCCTTCCCCAACCTCACCCCCCCAGACAAACATTAGCAGTTTGGTGTATGTTATTCCTTCCTTTTCTCTGTGCTCACTCCAAACATATTTAAATGTTTATAAAATATAAATTTGTTTTTCTTCAAAAATAAGATCATAGGGTGTGCATAACCTACAACAGTTTTTTTCCACTAAAAGTATAATATCACCCTAGGTCAATCAATATATATGGCCCCAACTCATCATTTTTAATTGCTTCCTATAGTACTCTTGCTGGGAAAATCCCATGGACAGAGAAGCCTGGTAGGCTGCAGTCCATGGGGTCGCGAAGAGTGGGACACGACTGAACGACTTCACTTTCACTTTTCACTTTCATGCATTGGAGGAGGAAATGGCAACCCACTCCAGTGTTCTTGCCTGGAGAATCCCAGGGGCGGGTGAGCCTGGTGGGCTGCAGTCTATAGGGTCGCACAGAGTCGGACACAACTGAAGTGACTTAGCATGTCATAGTATCCTTATATAAAGATTTTCTGAGGAAATCACACTTCCCTTTCAATTAGCCAACACAGAATTCTTGGTGACCTACGAAGTCAAATTACTATAAAGATTGTCTTTTGGTGTCTAAGTATTAATACTCTTGGTCTAGTTAGGGTTGTTACTTCTGGGCATGTGACAGAACTTATATTTCAAGATAACCCATAAATGGCACCTAGGTGACTTAGACTCTGGACACTTTAGAGAAAGTTGTTGGACTGAGAAGTCCTCGAGGGTCTCATGTGGGAGCAGGAGAGGGGTGATGTGAGCTGGACTTTAAAAGAAGGAGACAGTCACTATCACAATTTTAAGCACAGGTAGCAACACCAATTGGGGCTTCCCTGGTGGCTCAGTGGTAAGGAATCCACCTGCCAATTCAAGAGACATGAATTCAATCCCTGGGTCAGAAAGATGCCTTGGAGTGGGAAATGACAACCTACTCCAGTATTCTTGACTGGAAAGTCCCATGGACAGAAGAACCTGGCGGGCTACAGTCCATGGGTCATGAAAGAGTTGGATACAACTTAGCGACTAAACACCACCACCAATTGGTGGCTGATGGAAGTGTTATGTGGCAGAGTCTGCCGGTCCTCTGAAGTAGGGAGACAGCTGTCATGCGTAAGTGACACTGTTGAGATGCAGACAGAGGCGCTCATGTCATTCCAAGTTCTTGAAATCTGGTTGCTTTTCTCCAAATAGGTTAATCATCCCTCTAGCCCAGAATTCTTTCACACTCTTGATTTGCAGAACACACTCTTTTTATTGAAAGCTCGCATGTCAGTTCGAGTCTTGTCTGTGTCTGCACGATCATGAGTTTGAAATAGGGCATGTTTCTGTTAATGAGATTTGACGTGATGCCTGTTAGCCAGTGAACAGCATGGGGCTCCGCGGTTCTGTATCAGACCTCAGGGGCCTCTTGGTCCAGGTTGCCATAAGCTTCCTGCAGAGGGAGAAGGAGCCCCTACTCTCTGGGTGGAGCAGGAGGGCAGCTGGAAAGAGCAGCTCCCCTCCTTCTGGTCCCACACCAGGGACATTTGCCTTTGTGCCTGCCTCCCTCAAGTGCTATTCCCTGATCTTGGCCATTGCCTCCTCCTCTCCCCTCTCCCAAATCTCTGAAGGCATCTCCTGGGCTTCCAGGTGGCCAAGCATCCTCTCTGGCTCCCCAGTTGGGCCCCTCCCCCAGGCACCCCGGGAGCGTCTTCTCTATACTTTCTCTTAAGTTTCTGGCCACCTCATAGGGACATGGCCCCGGAAGGTGCTTGTCTAGGGCAGCCACATTTTGATCTGGCCTCCATTCATTTCCCAGAGCTCACAACTTAAGGACACAAGCTTTCCCATCAGACCCCTGCCCCAGCTCATTTACTCCTTGAACACCCTGTAATTCCTCACCCTTTTACCTCTCTGTTGCTGTAGCTTTGGACTCTTCCAAGGTTTGGGGTGTAACTATTCACCGTTCATCTCCAGGGCAAACTTAGTGCTTTAAGACTCTTCATTCAAAAGATTTGAGGAATCATTACAAACCCCAGTGAGGAAGAAAGAGACACACAACTTGATACTATCCCCCTTTAAATGGGAGAAACTCCCAGTTATGAACCATATGGGGAGGCAGATTCTCACCTTGAAGAAGTGGTGCTGGGAATTGCTTTTCCTCTTCCAGCAGTCTCCGAGCTACTGAAATATCTCCCCTCATTATTGGGAGCCTATATGAAATCTGGTAAACTTTTATTGCAGGCATATTATAGCTTGACTTTAAAACATTCCCCCCACCCGCCCCTACACTTGGTAGCACTGAGGGATGGATTTCATATGAAATTTGCAACGGTCATTCAGGCCCTCTTTGACCAGGGATGGCAGTGGGGGATAACTCTGGGAGCCCCCAGGGCCTCAGACAGCCTCCTCTGCCCCCAGGCCCATTCCCCTCAGTGTCTATTGCTGAGCCTTGCTCTCTCCAGGGGACTTAATGAAGGTCACAGAATTACCTGCACAGAAGGGATAGAGAAGGTCTTCAGGATGAGAGAGTGGTTCCCAGTCATTCCCCATTTGGGTAGCTGCATAGAAGGCTCTGGAGAGAGCTGAGACTGGCCAGGATGGCCCGGTTGAAATGGGAAGGTGTTGAAGAGGAAAGGGTCCACCCTCTGGACTTGGAGCCTCACAGAAATGAGCCCTCGATCCCCTTAAGTGACTCAGGGTTTGGAATCTAAGGCAAATGGGAAGTAGGGGAGGGGCAAGTGTGGGCTCTGATGTTAAATTCTTCTCGGTTGTCATCTTGGTGTCCACACTCATCAGCTGCATCTCCCTGGGCAAGTGACATCATTTCTCTGCCCTGAGACCTCTAATGTTTTAGTATAAGTAATATTCTATTGGAGAGGAGTGATGAAGACTAAACACAATCACATTTGCAAAACTCCCAGTGCTGGTCCTAGCTTAAAGTAAATGCCTTATTGATGTCGAGCCTCTCCTTGTATTTGATTCAAGCTGCTTCTACTGCAGTCATGGTTTCCCTCTGTCGTTCAGTTCTCAGTGGTCCAATCTTGTTGTTTTCTATGGAAATATGTCTATCAATTGAAGTGTTTTGTCTCTTGCAAGGCCAACTCTAAGACTCCATATGTCCATAGTTCTCTACTAACTTTTCATAACTGTTCAACTTCTTTCTTTTCCTTTTGCCTTTTCTTGATCTTTTCTACGTTCTCTAGCTAGGACTACCCAAGCTCTCCCCCAAAGGGTTATCTGAAATAAAGGCCAAAGTTGAGGTTCAGGATAATGAAAGGATGATTCACATGTCTTAAATATCCCTTATATCCAACAAATTTGTGTGCATGATGGTAAAGCGTTACCCAGTCCTGCCTAAAATGATTCAAACTGGCTCTCTAGATCAGAGGTCAGTAAACCACAGCCTATAGGAAAAATCCATCCCATCAACTTTTCTTATAAATAAAATTTTATTAGAACATGGTCACACTCATTTGTTTAGAAATTGACTATGGATGCTTTTGCATTATGGGTCTTCCAGGTGGCTCAGTGGTAAAAAAAAAATCTGCCTACCAAGGCAAGAAATGTGGGTTTGATCCCTGGGTTGGGAAGATCCCCTGGGGAAGGAAATGGTAACCCACTCCAGTATTCTTGCCTGGAGAATCCCATTAGAGGAGCCTGGTGGGCTACAGTCTATGGGGTCACAAAGAGTCAGACGTGACTGAGCAACTGAGCGTGCATGCCTTTGCATTACCACGACAGAGTTGAGCAGTTGCAACAGAAATTGTATGGCCTGCAAAGCGTAGAATATTTACTATCTGACCCTCACAGAATTTTGCTGACCTCTGCTCTAGGTCATCTTCTGTTGATGTGTTCCATGGCTCCTGCCTCAGCTTCAAGGGGGCATTGAGGAATTAACTCTGCCATCCATTAGGTAAGCTCACCTGCTGAGCTACTCATTTATGAAGAAATGTTGCATATATATTGCATGACTCATATGTTGAGTAAGCATTTTAGGCAGTTTGGGCCTATCCTGACAAATGAATCTTAAGATTTATTTCAAGGATAAGGCCAATCCTGGATGTGCCTAGGAGGGTGAGAAAGATCTGAAAGGCAGTTAACTCAGCTGTCATCTGTCTCTGATGCTGATCACAAGCACTACTTAGGTCCAATACCTTAATAAATAACATCTTATGTTTATTAAACATGTAACTGTTTCAATAAAGGTCCATATAGTCAAAGCTATGGTTTTTCCAGTAGTCATGTACAGATGTGAGAGTTGAACCATAAAGAAGGCCGAGTGCCAAAGAACTGATGCTTTCAAATTTTGGTGCTGGAGAAGACTCTTGAGAGTCCCTTGGACTGCACAGAGATCAAACCAGTCAATCCTAAAGGAAATCAATCCTGGATACTCATTGAAAGGACTAAAGCTGAAGTTAAAGCTCTAATACTTTGGCCACCTGATGCGAAGAGCCAACTCATTGGAAAAGACCCTGATGGTGGGAAAGATAGAAGGCAAAAGGAGAAGGGAGCAGCAGAGGATGAGATAGTTAGATAACATCACTGACTCAATGGACATGAATTTGAGCAAACTCTGGGAGATAGTGAAGGACAGAGGAGCCTAGCATGCTGCAGTCTGTGGGTTGCAAAGAGCCGGATGTGACTAAGTGACTGAAAAACAACAACAATCATTGTTTCATAGGACTCTAATATATGTATATATGTTTTTTTCCACTTGATTCTACTACCATTTTTGAGAGGTATACTCTGTTTTGTATATGTTAAAGGCAAGACCTGAAAGTGTTTCAGGACTCTTTTTACGCACCATGATTTATCTGTATTTTCACAATTACAGCCTTATTTTCAACCTCTCATTAAGCCTCATTCTGCTTTGTGTGTAGATCTGGACAGACAGCCTTTGAGGAAATGACAAGATCTTTGGCTTTATTCTGGCATTCATCTTGCCCAGATCTACGCTTGACTCAAACTCATTAAGTTTTAGGCCAGACCCTCTGCTACTTTCTTTCCCCTGTCTGCCATCCCTGTGAGAATTTGCCTTCTCATGCTCAACTTCTTGCCATTCACTCAACTTCTTGCCATTCACTCAACATTGGACAACTCGCCTTCTAGGTAATATACTCTCCAGACAGTAATGAAAGTCTCCAGGTAATTTGTAAATGTTCATCTTCTTTTATAATAGATAGTTGGGAGGTTAAGGATATTTTGAAGAGAAGCAACGTGGTCTTTAAAGTCCCATGGAACTCAGCTCCTGACTTTCCATTTTGAAAGATACTTCAGGGTCTTTGGACAAAGGTAGGCATGCCATTTTTGCTTCGTTCACCATCTAGCTAAAGCCATAGCCTCACTCCCAGGCCCTTGACTAATTCTTCTTTTGATAGTCGCATGTAATGTTCTGCCACACGCAAGTGCCCAGGTGTGGAGCAACACATGATTATATTGCTTCCTTTAATAAAACCAGCTGTACCCTAGTGATGGGGCTATAGCTGTCTCATAGAGTGCCAATAAACAGTTACTCAGCATAACAGATTGAGGTAGGTGTGGGGAGAAGACAGGAAAACCAATCAGCAGATCCAGTAACCAGAATCTTCCTTGAGTTATAAAGAAGTGAAAGGGTCTTTAGTGATCACATACCTAAGTTCTCCATTTTAATAGTGAGAGAGCTGAGGCTCTGAGAGCAGAAGTAACTTGTTCAAGGTCTTTCTGGGAGTTAGTGGAATAACAGATATTAGAATTTAAGGCTTCCAATTTATCTTATGCAGGTAGTTTTCTAAGGGTTCAGAGACAGTGTCTCAAGAGACCCTTCAGGAGGGAAGGGGATGATGGGACCAATTTTATCTGTTTGATTTATTTTAATGGGAGTATTTTGCTCCCTAAAATTATTTGAAAGTCACAGTAGCAAAACATGCTGACTCTTGCTTGGAGGAGATTGAAAATCCTTAAAAGAAAACTGAAAAGTCATTATACAATTTGCTTCCATTGACTGTCTATTGTGTTCCATGTACTTGATGCTCAGTGGTTCACTTAATCTTAATAATATTCCTAGGAGGTAAAAGCTATGACTTATTTTAAGTGGGGAGACTGAATGTCATGCAGTTTAAGAAACTTGTCCAAGATTCATATTTGAAAGTAAGTGGAGTAACTGGAATTCAAACTGAGGTCCTTCTGATTTTTAAAAAAAATTTTATCTGAATATAATTGATTTCAGTTCAGTTCAGTCGCTCGGTTGTGTCCGACTCTTTGCGACCCCATGAATCTCAGCACGCCAGGCCTCCCTGTCCATCACCAACTCCCGGAGTTCACTCAGACTCACGTCCATCGAGTCAGTGATGCCATCCAGCCATCTCATCCTCTGTCGTCCCCTTCTCCTCCTGCCCCAATCCCTCCCAGCATCAGTCTTTTCCAGTGAGTCAACTCTTTGCACGAGGTGGCCAAAGTACTGGAGTTTCAGCTTTAGCATCATTCCTTCCAAAGAAATCCCAGGGCTCATCTCCTTCAGAATGGACTGGTTGGATCTCCTTGCAGTCCAAGGGACTCTCAAGAGTCTTCTCCAACACCACAGTTCAAAAGCATCCATTCTTCGGTGCTCAGCCTTCTTCACAGTCCAACTCTCACATCCATTCATGACCACTGGAAAAACCATAGCCTTGACTAGATGGACCTTTGTTGGCAAAGTAATGTCTCTGCTTTTCAATATGCTATCTAGGTGGGCATAACTTTTCTTCCAAGGAGTAAGCGTCTCTTAATTTCATGGCTGCAGTCACCATCTGCAGTGATTTTGGAGCGCAAAACAATAAAGTCTGACACTGTTTCCACTGTTTCCCCATCTATTTCCCATGAAGTGGTGGAACCAGATGCCATGATCTTCGTTTTCTGAATGTTGAGCTTTAAGCCAACTTTTTCACTCTCCACTTTCACTTTCATCAAGAGGCTTTCGAGTTCCTCTTCACTTTCTGCCATAAGGGTGGTGTCATCTGCATATCTGAGGTTATTGATATTTCTCCCAGCAATCTTGATTCTAGCTTGTGCTTCTTCCAGTCCAGCGTTTCTCATGATGTACTCTGCATATAAGTTAAATAAGCAGGGTGACAATATACAGCCTTGATGTACTCCTTTTCCTATTTGGAACCAGTCTGTTGTTCCATGTCCAGTTCTAACCGTTGCTTACTGACCTTCATACAGATTTCTCAAGAGCAGGTCAGGTGGTCTGGTATTCCCATCTCTTTCAAAATTTTCCAGAGTTTATTGTGATCCACACAGTCAAAGGCTTTGGCATAGTCAATAAAGCAGAAATGGATGTTTTTCTGGAACTCTCTTGCTTTTTTGATGATCCAGCAGATGTTGGCAATTTGACCTCTGGTTCCTCTGCCTTTTCTAAAACCAGCTTGAACATCAGGAAGTTCACGGTTCACATATTCTGAGGTCTGGCTTGGAGAATTTTGAGCATTACTTTACTAGCATGTGAGATGAGTGCAATTGTGCAGTAGTTTGAGCATTCTTTGGCATTGCCTTTCTTTGGGACTGGAATGAAAACTGACCTTTTCCAGTCCTGTGGCCACTGCTGAGTTTTCCAAATTTGCTAGCATATTGAGTGCAGCACTTTCACAGCGTCATCTTTCAGGATTTGAAATAGCTCAACTGGGATTCCATCACCTCCACTAGCTTTGTTCATAGTGATGCTTTCTAAGGCCCACTTGACTTCACATTCCAGAATGTCTGGCTCTAGGTGAGTGATCACACCATCGTGATTATCTTGTTCATGAAGATCTTTTTTGTACAGTTCTTCTGTGTATTCTTGCCACCTCTTCTTAATATCTTCTGCTTCTGTTAGGTCCATGCCATTTCTGTCCTTTATTGAGCCCATCTTTGCATGAAATATTCCCTTGGTATCTCTAATTTTCTTGTAGAGATCTCTAGTCTTTCCCATTCTATTGTTTTCCTCTATATAATTGATTTACAATGTTGTATTAGTTTCCACTGTACAGCAAAGTAAATCAGTTATACATATACATACATCCACTCTCTTTTTAGATCCTTTTCCTTTATAGGTCATTACACAGAGCATTGAGAAGAATTCCTGTGCTAAACAGTAGGTCCTTATTAGTTATCTAGTATATTTTATTCTTATTTTAAAATGCATTCTTTCTTTTTAGATTAAATTAGAGTATCAAATACCTTCAAGTTTATTGAGAATATACCCTAAGGGACCACAGACTCAGCAGTGGCCACAGGACTGGAAAAGGTCGGTTTTCATTTCAATCCCAAAGAAAGTCAATGCCAAAGAATGCTCAAACTACCACATAATTGCACTCATTCATATGCTAGTAAGGTAATGCTCAAAATTCTCCAAGCCAGTTCAACAATGTGTGAACCATGAACCAGATGTTCAAGCTGGTTTTAGAAAAGGCAGAGGAACCAGAGATCAATTTGCCAACATCTGCTGGATCATCAAAAAAGCAAGAGAATTCCAGAAAAGCATCTATTTCTGCTTTATTGACTATGCCAAAGCCTTTGACTGTGTGGATCACAATAAACTCTGGAAAATTTTGGAAGAGATGGGAATACCAGACCACCTGACCTGCCTCTTGAGAAATCTGTATGCAGGTCAGGAAGCAACAGTTAGAACTGGACATGGAACAACAGACTAGTTCCAAATAGGAAAAGGAGTACATCAAGGCTATATATTGTCACCCTGTTTATTTAATTATATGCAGAGTACATCGTGAGAAACGCTGGACTGGAAGAAGCACAAGCTAGAATCAAGATTGCTGGGAGAAATATCAATAACCTCAGATATGCAGATGACACCACCCTTATGGCAGAAAGTGAAGAGGAACTCAGAAGCCTCTTGATGAAAGTGAAAGTGGAGAGTGAAAAAGTTGGCTTAAAGCTCAACATTCAGAAAACGAAGATCATGGCATCTGGTTCCATCATTTCATGGGAAATAGATGGGGAAACAGTGTCAGACTTATTGTTTTGGGCTCCAAAATCACTGCAGATGGTGATTGCAGCCATGAAATTAAAAGACACTTACTTCTTGGAAGAAAATTTATGACCATCATAGATAGCATATTGAAAATCAGAGACATTACTTTACCAACAAAGGTCCATCTAGTCAAGGCTATGGTTTTTCCAGTGGTCAAGTGTGGATGTGAGAGTTGGACTGTGAAGAAAGCTGAGCACAGAAGAATTGATGCTTTTGAACTGTGGTGTTGGAGAAGACTCTTGAGAGTCCTTTGGACTGCAAAGAGATCCAACCAGTCCATTCTGAAGGAGATCAGCCCTGGGATTTCTTTGAAAGGAATGATGCTGAAGCTGAAACTCCAATACTTTGGCCACCTCATGCGAAGAATTGACTCATTGGAAAAGACTCTGATGCTGGGAGGAATTGGGGGCAGGAGGAGAAGGGGACGACAGAGGATGAGATGGCTGGATGGCATAACTGATACGGTGGATATGAGTCTGAGTGAACTCTGGGAGTTGGTGATGGACAGGGAGGCCTGGCATGCTGCAGTTCATGGGGTGGCAAAGAGTTGGACACGACTGAGTGACTGAACTGAACTGAACTAATGCTGGGAAAGATTGAAGGTGGGAGGAGAAGGGAACGACAGAGGATGATGGTTGGGTGGCATCACTGACTCAATGGACATGAGTTTGAGTAAATTCCAGGAGTTAGTGATGGACAGGGAGGCCTGGCTTGCTGCAGTCCATGGGGGTCGCAAAGAGTCGGACACAACTGAGCTACTGAATTGAATTGAACTGAACTCTAAGGGAATAATTGGTGTAAAGAGTCAAGTATCAGAGGGTATTGCTTTCTTTGAAACATGAGGTGCTACCTTAGACCAGGCCTAGATGATGTCCGTGGGACAAACTGGACATGCAGGGGTCACGTTCACTGAGTGGGCGCAGGGGAGACATGTGTAATGAGATGGGTCTAGAAGGAAGGGGCAGGGCAGGAGCCAAAGGCAGAAACTAATCACTAACTTTTATTGAATATGTAGTGTGTACTGGTGGCTTAGATGGTGCCTGCAATGTGGGAGACCCAGGTTCAATCCCTGGGTCAAAAGATCCCCTGGAGAAGGGAATGGCAACCCATTTCAGTATTCTTGTCTGGAGAATTCCATGGACAAAGAAGCCTGGTGAGCTACAGTCTATGGGGGTCTCAAATAGCTGGACATGACTGAGCGATTGACACTTTCACTTTTTCACCAAGAACTCACTTATGCATTAGCTCTTCTAATCCCAAGACACCCTTGTGGTATAGGCGTTATTATTACTATCTCCCTTTTATTGATAAGGATCTTGTGGTATAGAGAAGTTAAATAGCTTGCTTTAGTTATTTAGTTAAATAGCTGAAAAGTGCCAGAGTTAGGATCTAAACACAGGTAGTATCACCCCAGAGCCTGCATTCTCCATTTTTTTTTTTTTGGTAGAGTTTACAAAAGCAGGACTGTGAAATAATAAATATATGGAAAATATCCATGACTCTAAAGCTCTGTTTGAGGCTTTCTCATCATACAGGATGATATAACACTTTATACTGCACATCTCTTTACTCTCTGCAGAGTATATTAACTTTATTGGATGGGCTGGAGGTGGATAGGGTCTGTGGATTGGCTGGCCAGGGTTAGCACCCTTTGGAGGGTGCTATATGAGAGGGAACATCTTGACTATGGAAACCAACCCTGCAGAGTGTTAGCCCTGCTCCATAAAGCTTCAGGCAGGGGTCCCACCCCATCTGTTTAAGCCTTATTTTCTGCTTCTCTCCCTCTGTGGTTTAGCATTGAATGTTGGGACCACAGAATTTTCTTCCAGAATAAAGGGGCCCCAACGTATTCACAGCCAAACCAGACCTAAGTGAGGGTTTTGTTTCTAGAGAAAGTTTTCTAAAGTCATAGTCTGATAATTTGGGGTACCAGCCTAGTCTCACTTGGTCAATCTGGGGAAGTGGGTATGGACCTCCCTTATGGATCTGGGGTCTGTGTTGTTACAGGCCTGGCTTCAGTCCTTCCTTGTTCATTTGGTCAATCATTTATTTTTTTTTTTAAAGGGTTGGAGTGTTCCTTCTGAGCCTGGTCCTGTGTGAACGTATGCAGGAGATGGGGCAGGGGAAAGATCCGTCTCTGGCTTCAAGAAGCTTCCAAGTCCATTGAGAAGAGAAGGCTCCCACTAGAAACAGTTGATCTACATCTGGAGCTTTGGAAAAGGAGAGGGTGAGAGGAGAGGGCACGGTGAGCTACTGTATAGCACAGGGAACTCTGCTCAGTGTTAGGTAACAACCTAAATGGGAAAAGAATTTGAAGAAGAGATACATGTACATGGATAACTGATTTACTTTGCTATATGCCTGAAACTAATGTGACACCATTAATCAACTATACTCCAATATAAAATAAAAAGTTAAAAAAAACAGTGAGGGGCGAGCTGCCCAAGAGTGACAGGACCCTAGCTGCCTATGCAAACTCCATCCATCCTGTGTCACTCAGCCCAAAGCCTCTCTTCTCTCTGAAACCTTCTGTGCTTTTGTGGTTATGTAGATCTCTCCCCTCTGTGGGCTCAGCAGCATTTTTTTGTTCTCTTATAAGACTTAGCATTGTTCTTTTTTTGACTTTTTTTTGGCATTCCTCATCTGGACTGTGGCAGAGCCCACTCTTATTCCCATCTTCTCTACTCCCTAACAGTACTTTAAAAAATTCATTGTGGAGCTGAAGCCCCGGAGAACTTGTTAAAATGCAGATCTGAATCTAGTTACTCTTGTGTGGATCCCAAGATTCTGCATTTCTAACAAGCTCCCAGTTTGTCAGATGCTGAACCCAATGGTCGTGGACCCTCATTTGAGCAGCAAGGTTCTACAGTGTTAGACACAGACAGTACCTATTAAGTGAACTTGGTGATGTATTGAAGTGGTTAATGGGGGCATGTTATAATGGGGGCTTCCTTTCTCTAGGTCTCTTTTTACCTATAATCCAGAAAAGGAACTTTTTAGGCTTGACAGATGCTAAGGTTTCTGTACCCCCATTTTCCTCTCCTGTATCCTTAGCTGATATTGAAGTTAAAGATGGTATTCTTTCCCACTGAACTTGGAAATGTCCTCTTGAGAAGGATTTTCTCAATATAGTGCCCCAAAGATTCACTTTTGGTCCGACAGAGTTGGCTTGAGGATGAATCCTACCTGCTACCCTGGCCAAGATGTGCCTTAAAGGCGTCTTCTAATGGAATGATTTGGAATGTGTGGGGAAGCTGGGTGCTACACAGAGATGCTCCAGAATACAGTGTCCACTCTGGGAGATGAAGACTTTGCTACCTTCAGAGCCTCTCATGCTAGAGAAGCCCCACAGTCTGGGTTTGGGAAGTGAGAAGAGGGGCAGGAAGATGGAGAAGAGGTGATGGATGGGAATGATGAAGTCAATGGTTCTCCCTTCTTACACTGTTGGTGGGAATGTAAATTGGTGCAATCTCCATGGAAAACAGTATAGATTTTCCTTTAAAAACTAAGAATAGAATTACCGCATGATCCAGCAATTCCACTGCTCGGCATATACCTCGACAAAATTCTAATTTAAAAAGATAAATGCACCCCAGTGTTCATAGCAGCTCTATTTACAATAACCAAGACATGGAAGCAACCATCAACAGATGAATGAATAAGGAAGATGTGGTATATATACAATAGAATATTATTCAGCCACAAAAAAGAAAGAAATAATGTCATTTGCAGCAACTTGTATGATGGAGAAATTATTATACTAAGTAAAGTAAGCTAGACAGAGAAAGACAAATATATGATTCCATATCTAAGTGGGATTGAGAAAAAAATGATACAAATGAACTTATTTGCAAAGCAGAAGTAGGCTCACTGACAAAAAACAAACTTACTGTTAACAGAGGGGATGAGGAAGGGGAGAGAGATAAATTAGGAGTCTGGAATTAACATAGGCACAAGTTTGGAATTAACATAGACACATTACTATATATAAAACAGATAGCAAGGACCTACTGTATAGCCCAGGGAACTATATTCAATATCTTATAATAAGCTATAATGGGAAAGAATCTGAGAAAGAATATACATATCTATATCTGAACTGCTTTGCTGTATACCAGAAACTAACACAACACTGTAAATTAACTATACTTCAATTTTAAAAAACGATTATAAAAAAAAGTCTGGTTCTCAGCCGAGATTGCATATTAGTAATAGAATCATGAGAAAGCTGTAACATGTAGTGATGCCTGGGGCCACTCCTAGATACTACATTTAATTGGTCTGGGATAAGACCTGGGCATCAACATTGAAAAATCTCCCAGGTGAATCTAATGTGCAATCAGGGCTGAGAACCACTGATTAAGCCCATATGTTCGTGCTCAGCAAGTGGCAAGGGATCAAGGAGCTGGGCTCACTTTCAATCCTGAGCTCCAGGAGAAGCAGAGTCCTGACCTCCCTCCCCTAACTCACCACTCCAGGGCTGGGACCAGTAAGCTCTTGGAAGCAGCTCCAGTTCAGGGAGCCTTGTGGTTAGAACTGACCCTGTCTCCAGAGGCCGCACCAAAGGTCAAGGGTTTGAGGAAAGATAGTGCCTTCCAGCCACCTTTTTTTTGCTTAAAATGGATCCATCCTCAACAAAATGAGGTAAGGGAACGCCTTCTCAGGTGCCATATTTTCATGAGGGCATGTTGCTGTTATTATTGCTATTGGCTCTAGGTTGGCTTTTCTCCATGTTTGAGTTTTCTGCGGGGACCTCTTCTCCTTCCTGGTTGAGGGCTGGCGGGCAGAAGGCCGCCCTAGTCATCCTTGTCCTCCCTTGAACCCCACCCTTGAGTGTTGCCCTTCTCTTCTCACTTTCCTCCAGACACACACACTCTGTCTCCTCCATCTCCCAATCCTGTCGGCTCAACTGTTTGTTCCGATGAGAGACTGAATCACTGTTAACCTACCAAGATGTAGACGACTGATCCCTGCTCTCTTGGATTTGAAGAGTCTGCTCACTGTCCTAAATGCTTTTAATTTGTGGGATTCCAGATCATGAATGAGGAGAACAGGAAGCATTTTCACAACTAGCATTAGGGGAGATTGGGGGGCTTTTGGGGGTGGGGTGTGGATGGCATTCCTATACTCTTCTGTGCAGATGTTTCCTTCAAAGGTGAGAACGGGGCATTGCTTGAGAACAAGCCAGATACCTGAGGAGGAGCAGTTTGTGCCTCTTCCCTCTTTGAAAAAAAATGACAAAAAGGGGTCTGCTTTAGGCAGCTTCAGCATATTTCTAATTTTAGTGCCCATTTGTAACCAAGACTTTGGCCTTCCAAGAAGACTTGATTACTACATTCATAATTCATTGGCAGCCCGTCTAGTCCTGATTCAATGATTTCTCCAGTCAGGGAGAGAATCTTGATCCTTTAAAAACTGATTTTTCACTTTAGAAGAGCAAAAGCAATTAGTTTTATTTTTAGCTCAGTTAAGCAAGAGCTCTAATGAAGCTGAAAGGAGGTTTTTTCTTTTCTGTCTTTCCCCTGAGGTGCTTTGTAGGATTCAACCTAGATGTTGGCCTGCTGCTGCTGCTGGGTCTGGGTGAGATGCTTGTGGCTGGTGGAGGAAACCTGGAGTGCGGAGTTTGTGAGGGTGGAGGGTGGTTTTCAGAACTTTGTACTTGGCCATGTGTTTCCCGAGGCCGAGACTCCTACCTCGACTCTCATCATGAAGGAGGGGGTGGAAGTGTGTGCAGGGCGAGCTTGGCAGCCTTAGTCCCTAAACTCTATGTTGTATCTGGAGTTCTTGGCATGAAAAGCGGAGAATAATAGTACTTGGCATTCAGGTCCTTTGTTCCAACGGTACTGGCTCAACTTGCCATTCCCAGCCTTGCCTCCCACCAGCTCCCCTGCACAGGCCCCCAGTCTGGCCAGAATGGTTTACACATGGGCCCCAAGCAGGACCACACACGTCTCCCACCTTTCCTTCACCATACACCCTGCCCCCTCCACCTTTCCCAACATTTTGAACTCCCTTTCCTCTGAATTCCTGGGAGTCCACTTGTAACTGTAAGTGTGAATTCCTAGATAGTGTTGGGCATGTGCAGTCATTATAAGCCACAAGTGAATCTGCTCAGGCTTATTAACCCATTCAGACAGCTCCAGGGCCTGGAGGGGAGAGGGGTGATTGGCTTAAAACAGAAAAGCTGACTGCAGTGTGAACCGTGCTGACCTGCAGAGCACAGGCCCAGTCTAAAGGCTGGAGCCATTCTTCAGCTACAAAAGATGGCTTTCATGCTGAGCTTCTGGTCTGGTGTTGTCAGATTTCCTATTTTTCAAGAGCAGCTGGAAATCCAGAGTTTAAAATGTAAAATCTCTTAATTTTTCAATGTTGGAAATTTGGGTTTCTTTAGTACCTGTGTGGACCAAATCCCCATGTCTGGGATCACCATTTTGATTCCTCAGCTTTAGGTTTTAAGAGCAGAACCTATAGACCCCAGCTGAGAGCCACCATTTTAAAGCATCTTTGAGCCCCCTCTGCCTCACAGTCTTATAGATCAGGCAGAAGAGCCGGCCCTACATGCAACAGGCTGAGTGGTCCAGGGGGTTCCCAGTTACCACAGGGACCTTCACAGGTCCTTCGGGCAAAGCCAGCATTAACTTGTGGCCTCCAGCACAGAATTCTTTCCATCAGTTTCACACAGAATGTGTGGTGTGGGGTCAATTTTTGTAGCATCTTTACTGTTGAATCTTAATGGTAAATGAGGAAAACGCTCTTCCCTTGGAATGAATTAGATGAGAGAAAAGAATATAAGACTTCATTCCTGTTGACTTCTATGTCATTTTTTGCAGGAAAGATGCTACTAAAATTGAGCATTGAAAAGTGCCATTGAGGCTGTGCTGTGTGCCGGGCACTGTGAAACTACAGGGCAGAGTGAGCCACTCCCAGACCTAGTCTCTGTCCTTGGCAGGCTTAGAGTCGCAGGCTCTGGTCCACAGAGCTCCTAGAGCAGAGACTTGGCCGCAGTCAGCTGTACGTGTCTCCCGACCCTCAGCCCTCTGCCCAGCACATCAGAGGGACTTAGCAAATTAAAGACATGGCAACCCAAGTGAGGGACAGAAGAGAGAGGCAAAATAAGGCTTCCAACTAAAATACAAGACTGCTTCATCTTGATCTGAGGATGTTCCTTCTCGTAGGAATCAGATTTTGGCATCCTTTTCTCTTGGCGAACAACTGCTTGTTGTGACAGACTAGTGTCTTGAATTGATAACTGAATGATATACAATTATTCCAAGTGACATTCCCTGGAAAACCTGAGATGTGGCTGGGGGAGGGAGGGCAGGTGCTCTAAGGGTTAAAGGCTATGGTTCATGCACTTCTTCCAGGTCTTTCTCTCCTTTCCCCATCTTCTTACTCTATCCTGACTGCAGCCCTAAGATATTCCCAAGGAAAAACGGAGCAGTGCTACAGGTTCCCTATGTCCAGCGCCTGAAAAATTGCCTGCCATTCTCAGGGAGAAGGTGTACAAATTGGACCCCCGTGGAGGCCAGCTCAGGGTATTAGATGAGCCTCTGACAGAGGATGTGAATCTTGGCCCCGGGTCTCTGTGAAGGATGGTGGGGCTGACAAGCCAACATCAAACACGCCTCTGTTCTGGGGGAGCCATCACTCACCCCCTGCGCTCTGGCGGCACATGCTAATGAGGGCCAGCTCGTATACCATCCCTGCCAGAGGCTGGGGGTGGGAGGGGTGCAGCCTCCTAGCAGATTGGAAAGGGAGCCCTTGGGGTTGGGAAGGAGACGGCAGTTAGCTCTACCCCCTCTCCTTTCTGGTAGTCCCCATCTGTAGCAGCCCTTCTGTTGTCTGCCCCTGACTCAGTTTCCAGTCACCCATCCTTCCTGAGGCATGGACTGCTTTCTCAAAGCCTGAAGAATTGCGTGTGTGAGTCATTCTCGGTGGCTTTTCTGTTTTCAGGAGGACCCCAGGCATAGGACAGATTCTTAACCTCAGGACCAAGTGACTGACTACCCACTTCAGGCACCTGCTAGGAGAGGGTCTTGAGAGAGCCCTTGTGAAAACAGAGGTTCCCTTTTTATCAAGGGTGGTCCTGCCAGCTCAGGGGGCACTGAGGATGGATGATGACAATGAGGATGACACAGTGGCTTCTCTGGTGGCTCAGACGGTAAAGAATCTGCCTGCAACGCAGGAAACCCAGGTTTGATCCCTGGGTTGGGAAGATCCTCTGGAGAAGGGAATGGCAACCCACTCCAGTATTCTTGTCTGGAGAATTCCAATGACAGAGGAACCTGGTGAGCTACAGTCCATGGGGTTGCAAAGAGTCAGACACGACTAAGTGACTAACACACACAAGTGCTTGCCCTGTGACAGAACTATTAAGAGCTTTGCACGTGTAAGCTCACTTAATTCCTCCCATGAGCTCTGTGGTAGGCACTATTGTTATTCAGAAAGTGAAGAAACTGGGGCTCAGAGAAGTTAAAAAGAACTCACCTTTGTAGCTAAGAAACATTCTTGGGACATGACCCAGAAATCCTGCCTTTCTATAATAACGAATGTGGGGGCTTAGTCTGCTCTAATGCTACTTCCTGTGTGAAGCAACTGCCAGTCCCCACCAGTTCCCCAGTGGTGCAGAATTGAAGGGAAATGACCTAAGGTTTGACTTTGAATTCCCATCTTGGACACTTAGAAGCGGTGTGATCTCGGGCAAATTTTATAACTTCTCTGAGATTGCGTCCCTCTGAGGTTGATGGGAACAACATCATTTGGATAGCTGTGTGGGTTAAGTGTGTGGAGCCCATTTAACTGGCTCAGCCATGCTACTTGAGCCCCCAGCACAGGTCCGCCCATCCTCGGCACATGGTGCTACCCCTTCTCTTACAGGCAGCCTACCTCCTCCATCTTGCTATTTTATGCATATGCGTGTCTTCCCCATAAGGCTGAGTATCTGGGGGCAAATTCCATGTGTTATTCATCTTTGAAAATACTTCCCTTGGAACTTAACTTAGTTGACTAGAATTGGAATAATAATAGCAACCAACTTTTATGAAGTGCACACCTCATGTTATGCTCCATTCTAAGTCCTTCCAACCGCCTTGCTGTGTGATCCTGTTGTGATGCTCATCTCTGTATCAATAATTGGAGGAATTATGATCCAGATAACTCAGATCTCTGACTTGGGATCCCACCATCAGCAGGTGGTGGAAGCTGGAAGTGGACCCAGGTGGTCTGAATCACAAGCCCATAATCACTCGCCTGTGAGACCTTATCCTTTCCTCCAATCCCCATTCCTTTTAGATAAAAAGTTTCAAATAAGTGGAAACTCGAGGCTCCCAGAGGGTGAGCTGCTCAAGCTACGTCACAGGGCTAATTCGGTAGCCAGGCTGGGGCTGGAGTGAGCTCTCCCCACTGCCAGCCCAGTGTTCCTCCTCGGAGGTATGCCCTGTCATATGGTGCTGTGATTAATTGGGAGAGAAGCTGTAGGTGGTTGACATTTTCCCAGCCTCATCTGCGTTTGCTGCCCACACGCCAGGCCCTGAATGTCGAAGCCCCCCACGCTGCTTTGCCCGGTGGGGTAGGAGGGAAGCCCACTCACTATTATTAAGCAATTAAAAATAAGGGCTGAGCAGATGTGGGGCGGCCGCCTCTCCTGACGTGTCAGGCAACAATTTAGCTGGCTCCTCTCACTCACGCTGAGAGACATTTAAGCAGCTGCTCTGAGCATTCAGGGGAGGTGGCTCTGAGCACTGCTGACTCAGTACCTTTCCAGCACAGCCTCCCCAGCAGCCTACCGCTGGGGTGGGGTGGACCCTGGGAGAAGCCGGGGCTCAGGACTGTGGTCAGTAGTCTCCAAAACACCATGGTTATCTCATTATATCCATAAAGAGAGACAGGGTCTGAAAACTTTCTCTGGGTCCTTGGGTCTGTTCCCAAGGCTGATGCATTCCTTACTCCACTCCCCTACAGCAGTCTGGAACCTCAACAGTCAAGTTCATGTCAGGTTGGGCCCAAATCATTTTCTATTTTTCATTTCCACTTGTAAGGATGAGCCCAGGACCTAATCTGTTAGAAGAGGAAATGGGGACTGAGGTGGGTCAATCAATACCATGGTCTGATTGTTTAAAAATTTTTATGTTGCAATCCTCACCCCAAGGTGATGGTATTAGGGGGTGGGGCCTCTAGGAGGTGATTAGGTCATTAGGGCAGAGCCCCGATGAATGGGATTTGTAGCCTGATAGGAGAAGGCAATGGCACCCCACTCCAGTACTATTGCCTGGAAAATCCCATGGACGGAGGAGCCTGGTAGGCTGCAGTCCATGAGGTTGCTAAGAGTCGGACACGACTGAGTGACTTCACTTTAACTTTTCACTTTCATGCATTGGAGAAGGAAATGGCAACCCACTCCAGTGTTCTTGCCTGGAGAATCCCAGGGACGGGGGAGCCTGGTGGGCTGCTGTCTATGGGGTCGCACAGTCAGAAAAGACTGAAGCGACTTAGCAGCAGCAGCAGGAGAGGCCTGAGACATCTCCCCTACCCGCTCTGCCAAGTGAGGTTACATGGGGAAGATGGCTGTTTATGTATCAGGAAGGAGGCCCTCGGCAGGTATAGAACCTGACCATGTCAGCACCCTGACACCAGACTTCCAGCCTCTAAAACTGTGAGAGACATTTCTGTTGTTTAGAAGACACCCAGTCTGTGTTAGTCCAAGGGCTTCCCTAGTGGTTCAGACAGTAAAGAATCTGCCTGCAGTGCAGGAAACTGGAATTTGATCCCTGGGTCAGGATGATCCCTTGGACAAGTGAATGTCAACCCACTCCAGTATTCTTGCCTGGTGAATCCCGTGGACAGAGGTCCCTGGGTTGCAAAGAGTTGAGCCTGACTGAGCAGCTAACTCTTTCAGTCCATGTTAGTTTGGTTATAGCAGGTAGTGGTTATAACCCATTTGTCTGAATAGGTTGACAGTTGGGGAAAAAGGCCTCCTTTGTGTGAGACCTAATTCTCTTGATAGAATCTGGCCTTGGTACTCAGAAATGAGAGCAGAGGATGGTCTCCACAATTCTTTGCTTTTAGATACTTCTGTATGTGATGAATTGCCTTTTTCCATTCCTTTAAAATGTCTGTCACATCGATCCTGACCTTTGTTTTCTGCATGTCTATGGCTGGATATACATCTCGTGGATGGAGAAGAAGCTAGGCCTCCCAGTGAGTCATGGGAGGGGGTTCAGGCCCTTCCAAGAAGGTTCACTTACTCTATGTTGTAGAAGGAAGACTGTAAGTGAGTTGCTCCCCACTGCTCCACAGTGCGTGATGCTGGGGTTTCCAATACATATCTACTGAATGAATGAGACGCTTATAGACGGGGTTTGTGGGAAGTCCTTTATTTTTTCTACCTGCAATTGATAATGACAAGATTTCAACTTCACTAATACTACAGAAATATTGAGTATGGCTTGATGGTGTGACATTTATATAGTGTAAGTGGAAAAATCACTTGTTTTAGAGTCAACATATACACATGCACACACTCATACACACACAACTTGGAGCACACCACTGCCATCTAAAGTGATGGAAAAAAATGTTAAGCACAAGTTGGGTCAGAGTTGGAGTGAGGACATGGAAGGGGGAATAAATCCTCTGAAATGCTTACCCCTGCATGTGGGGCCCCAGCAAACAGAAGGGATAAGTGGGTGGTTAGGCAGATTAAGGGAGAGTAAGGCCTCCCAAGTGGGTTAAGGGTTTGACCAATGAGACTAGTCCTGCAGGTTCCTGTGTCAGGACATAGTTAAGTCTATGGGAACAAAAATTTCAGAAAACTACGGGCTTCCCAGGTGGTAAAGAACTACGGGCTAGTGGTAAAGAACCTGTCTGCCAATGCAGGAGACATAAAAGACACAGGTTCCAGCCCTGGGTCAGGAAGATACCCTGGAGGAGGGCACAGCAACCCATTCCAGTATCCTTGCCTGGAGATCCCATGGACAGGAGCCTGGGGGGCTACAGTCCACAGGGTTGCACAGAATCAGACATGACTGAAGTGACTTAGCACGCATGCATCCAAGATGGAATATCTTGGAATTTCAGCAAGAGCCCGCCCTCCATTGGTCATCCACCTCTGAGCCCAGAAGCTACTGGCAGCCATCTAGGTCTCCTTTGGGTTGGGCTTGGGTGTTCCTACCTTTGTATCTCTAAAGGAGCTTGAAAGATGTATCTTTCCCTCTCTCTCTTTCCAGATAAATAGAGGTGAGGAGAATAAGGAACAGCCAACACATCTTTTTAAATCTTTTATATTGAATTTTAGGCTTACAGAAAAAGTTGCAAAATGGTACAGTGTGTCCATGGAGAAGGAAATGGCAGCCCACTCTGGTATTCTTGCCTGGGGAATCCCATGGATGGAGGAGCCTGGCAGGCTGCAGTTCGTGGGGTTGTAAAGAGTCAGATGTGACTGAAGCGACTCAGTATGCACACACAGTGTCTCCACGTACCAGTTTCCGAACATCCCCTAACATTAATGACTTCATAACCTCGGTGCAATGATCAAGACTAAGACATCAACCTTAGCACAGAACCATCTCTGCTGATACCCTTCTTGGGTTCCGGGGTCCTATCCAGGCCTCCACATTGCATTTGGTTGTTTTCCTGTTCATTTTCTGTACTCCCCAACAATTCCTTAGTCGTTCCTTGCCTCTTAAGACCTTGACACTGACAAAGAGTGTTGTGCTGAGGGCACATCTTCACTTCTGTGCAAAAATACCACTGTGCATTTTTGCCAAAAATGCATAGCCTCAGTCTGATCATGAGAAAACACCAGACAAACCCAAACTGAAAGACAGTCAACGAAACGCTGGCCAACCAATACTACGTGAAAAAACCTTGAGCCTCTGTTTTGTAGTCTATTGGTCCCCAAATAGGGACCAGTGGTTGCTCTGGTAGAAAAATAGGACACTGAACTGGAATTTTAAACACGACCTCATGAGGGAGAGGGCGTGCTTCCGTGCGGCTCTGGTGATAGTCCTGAGCAGTTGGACCTGGGGATTCTGATGTCAGTTCCCTCGTGTCACTCAGAAGCCTCCCAGATGCCTTTCTAAGACGTGGCGCTACCTCCTCTGCCTCTCCCAAAGGCTGGACTAAAGGCTCAGTGAGATTATGTAGAGGGGCTTATCAGTTCTCTTGGGATGATTCCCAAGAAGGGACTGTTATTTCTAAACTTCACTGGGGACACAGAGAAATGAGAAACTGGTAGCTCCAGGCAGGCTAGAACCTTATCAACTGGTCAACTCCCAACTCTTCCTGTGTGTGTGTGTGTGTGTGTGTGTGTGTGTGTGTGTGTGTGTGTTAGTTGCTCAGTTGTGTCCAACTCTTTGTGACCCCATAGACTGTAGCTCACCAGGCTCCTCTGTCCATGGAATTCTCCAGGCAAGAAAACTGGAGTGCATTGCCATTTCCTTCTCCAGGGGATATTCCCGACCCAGGGGTGGAACCACTTTCCCTTATTTAGCTGTAATCTTCCTGGGGAACCACGACAGAGAGGAAATATACCAAATTTATACCCCTAACTTTTTCTAGAGGGAGGTGACCTTTACAAGAGGTCCGAAAAGGGGAGATCTTGTAGAACTTTATATATGATATATTCTCATATGATCACCTATTATGTACTGGCCAGTATTCTGGATGCTGGACGTATGTCAATGAACAGAGCAGGCTAAAATCTCTGCCCTGTGGAGGTAACATGCTGGAGGCGCAAGGGGCAGACACTAAGAAAAATAAGTAAATACAGCTATGCTTTGATATCCACGAGGATTGATTCTAGGACCCTGGTAGATATCAAAATCCGTGGATGCTGAAATTCCTTGTATAAAATAGTGTAGCGTTTGCATATAACCTATGCACATCCTCCAGTGTACTTTAGACCATTTAAAATGTACATAGTTGCCAGGTTATGGCAAATTAAAGCTTTGGTCTTTGGAACTTTCTGGATGTTTTTCCCGCCAAATACTTTAGAGCAGTGGTTGGTTGAGTCAGCAGATGCAAAACCTGAAGATAGAGAGGGTTGATTCTAAATAAGTAAATGTTTGGAGGTGATGGAATGCTATCTGTGAATTAAAAATTAAGTCAAAATAATCCTGGATAAAATTTATGTTGGGAGGTAGACAGTCTCTGCTAATAGGCAGGGGTGGTTATAAAGTAACGAATAGCATATATTAGGGGAGGGAAAATGGGTGTTGCCAAATGTCTCAACTGCCTAAGTGTTCTCATTTAAAGTTTCAAATCGGACTCCTCCTTTCTGTAATTAGGCAGTGCATGGAGCTGTTGAAATTCATACCTTTGACCTGGGAAGATGCCTCCTTATCATTCTCTCCTGATCCCCGGCATCCGGGGGAGGAGATGGACGAACAGAAGACCACAGGAGTAATTCGCTCTTGGAATACTAATACCAAGATGATAACTGAGATATGAGTTGCACACATCATTTCATGAAGAAAACTTGTAAGTGTAAAATACACACAAGACTGTTAATTAATAGCCGGAACCGGTGTTTGTGAGAGTGCAGAGGCCGCAGTGCTGAAGTGTGGGGTGAGCAGGTGGTAGAAAGGCTTTGCATACTTTGGTTGTTGGCTTGTAGAAACCAGTGAGTATTGCTCTTGTGGTTGGAAAAAGAAAATCTAAGGAAACACTTAAACAAATGAAGAAAGCAAGGAGGATATTAGGGAATTTCTAAGTCTCCATAGTTTATGTATCTTATCTTCAGATTATTTATTCATTCAGGCAAACACTGATTCTTGTCTTCGTGCGACAGATAGTGCTAAATATCAAGGGGTGAGGGCACATAAAGGTGAGTGAGATTCGATTTCTACCTTCCAGTAGCTTTGTTTTTTAATAAACTATTAAAAATTCAAAAATTGATTTATCTGGTTTACTTTTTCTTTTTAACTGAGCTGAAATGTACACAAGATAAAAATGAACCATTTTAAAGTGAAGGATTCAGCGTAATTTAGTACCTTTACAATGTTGTGTCTTTACCACCTGTTTGTCATTCTACAATATTTTTATCACCTCCAAAAGGCAGTTAACCTCCATTTCCCTGTCCCCTCCAGTCCCTGACAACAAAGAATCTGCCTTCTGTTTCTTTGGATTGAACTATTCTGGATATTTCATATCAATGGAATCATACAAGATGTAATATTTTGTGTCTGGCTTCTTTGGCTCAGTATAATGTTCTCTGGGTTCATCCTGGTTGTAGCATAAATCAGTACTTCATTCCTCTATATGGCTCAATAATATTTCATTGTCTACATATGTCATAATTTTTTATGCATTCATCCAGTGAAGAACATCTGGGCTTCTACCTTTTGGGTGTTGTGAAATGGCACTGTTATGAACATGGGTATACAGATATTTGTTTCAGTACTTGTTTTCAATTATTTTGGATCTGTATCAAATATCCATATCCAAATTTGAAGGGACTTACTTATTTACATTGTAGCTCTAATTAACTTTTTGAGTAACCACCAAACGGTTTTCCACAGCAGCTGAATGCTTTACATTCCCACCAGCAACATACAAGGGTTCCCGTTTTTCCATATCTTCACCAACATTTGTGATTTTGTGTGTATGTGTGTTTTTTTTTTTAATAACTATCCTAGTGGGTGTGAAATGGTATCTCATTGTGGGTTTTGTTTATAATTCCTTAATGACTAATGATGTTGATTACCACTTAATGTGTGTGTTGCTGCTCATTTCTATATATTCTTAGAGAAATGTCTACTCAAGTCTTTTGCCCACTTTTTAATTGAGTTGTTTGTCTTTGAAAGCTATTGGATAAATAATCTACAAATACTCTTTCCTGTTCTGTAGGTTTCCTTTTCACTTTCTTGATGATGCACCTTGAGGCACAGAGTTGTAAAGTTTTGAAGTCCAATCTATTTTTTTCTTTTTTGTTCATACTTTCACTGTCATATATAGGGATCTATTTCTAAAATTCAGGGTCTTTAAGATTTATCCCTAAATTTTCTTCTAAGTATTTTAGGTTGTTGACACATTTTGATAATATTTGTATATGACGTGAGGCAGAGGCCCAAACTCATTCTTTTGCCTTTGGATATCATGTTGTCCCAGCATGATTAAAAAAATATATTGAAGTATATAGTTGATTTACAATGTTGTGTTAATTTCTGCTGTATAGCAAAGTGATTCAGTTAAATATATATATATATATAGTCTTTTGTGATTTATCACAAAGTATTGAATATAGTTCCCTATACTGTATAGTAGGGCCTTGTTTATCCATTCTACAATATATACAATAGTTTGCATTTGCTAATGTCAAACTTCCAGTCCTTCTCTTCCCAACCCTGCTCCCCCTCGGCAACCACACATCTATTCTCTACGTCTGAGTATATTTCTCTTTCGTGGATATGTTCATTTGTGTTGTATTTTAGATTCCACATATAAGTAATTTCATATGGTATTTGACTTTCTCTTTCTGACTTACTTAGCTTATGTGGTAATCTCTAGGTCATTCATGTTGCTGCAGATGGAATTATTTCAATCGTTTTTATTGCTGTGTTGTAGTCCAATGTGTATATATGTATATATGTGGCACATCTTCTTTATTCATTCATCTGTTGATGAACACTTAGGTTGCTTCCGTGACTTGGGTATTGTAAGTAGTCATGCTGAGAACATTGGTGTGCGTGTATCTTTCTGAATTAGAATTTTCGTCTTTTCCAGGTGTACGCCCAGGAGTGAGATTGTGGGATCATATGGTAGCTCTATTTTTAGTTTTTTAAGGAACCTCCATATTGTTCTTCACAGTAGCTGCATCAATTTACATTCCCACCAATAGTGTAGGAGGGTTCCCTTTTCTCCATACCCTTTCTAGCACTTATTATTTGTAGACTTTTTTGATGATGGCCATTCTGACTCGGTTTTAGAAAAGGCAGAGGAACCAGAGATCAAATTGCCAACATTTATTGGATCATTGAAAAGGCAAGAGAGTTCCAGAAAAACATCAGCTTCTGCTTTATTGACTATAACAAAACCCTTGACTGTGTGGATCACAACAAACTGTCGAAAATTCTGAAAGAGATGGGAATACCAGACCACCTGACCTGCTTCTTGAGAAATCTGTATGAAGGTCAGGAAGCAACAGTTAGAACTGAACATGGAACAACAGACTGGTTCCAAATAGGAAAAGGAGTACGTCAAGGCTGTATATTGTCACCCTGCTTTTTTAACTTATATGTAGAGTACATCATGAGAAACACTGGGCTGGAAGAAACACAAGCTGGAATCAAGATTGCCAGGAGAAATATCAATAACCTCAGATATGCAGATAATGCCACCCTTATGGCAGAAAGCGAAGAAGAACTGAAGAGCCTCTTGATGAAAATGAAAGAGGAGAGTGAAAAAGTTGGCTTAAAGCTCAACATTCAGAAAACAAAGATAATGGCATCTGGTCCCATCACTTCATGGCAAATACATGGGGAAACAGTGGAAACAGTGACAGATTTTAGTTTTGGGGGCTCCAAAATCACTGCAGATGGTGACTGTGGCCATGAAATTAAAAGACACTTACTCCTTGGAAGGAAAGTTATGACCAACCTAGACAGCATATTAAAAAGCAGAGACGTTACTTTGCCAACAAATGTTCATCTAGTCAAGGCTATGGTTTTTCCAGTAGTCATGTATGGATGTGAGAGTTGAACTATATAAAGAAAGCTAAGCGCTGAAGAATTGATGCTTTTTTTTTTTTTAATTTCTAATATAATTTTATTTTTAAAAAATATATAAATTTATTTATTTTAATTGGAGGTTAATTACTTTACAGTATTGTATTGGTTTTGCCATACATCAACATGAATCCGCCACAGGTATACACATGTTCCCCATCCTGAACCCCCCTCCCTCCTCCCTCCCCGTAGTACCATCCCTCTGGGTCATCTCAGTGCACCAGCCCCAAGAATTCAGGTTTGATGCAGGATACAGAATTGATGCTTTTGAACTGTGGTGTTGGAGAAGACCCTTGAGAGTCCTTTGGACTGCAAGGAGATCCAACCAGTCCATCCTAAAAGAGATCAGTCCTGGGTGTTCATTGGAAGGACTGATGTTGAAACTGAAACTCCAATACTTTGGCCACCTGATGCGAACAGCTGACTCATTTGAAAAGGCCCTGATGCTGGAAAAGATTGAGGGCAGGAGGAGAAGGGGATGGCAGAGGATGAGATGGTTGGATGGCATTACCAACTCAATGGGCATGAGTTTGGGTAAACTCCAGGAGTTGATGATGGACAGGGAGGCCTAGTGTGCTGCAGTCCATGGGGTCACAAAGAGCTGGATATGACTGAGCGACTGAACTGATTCTGACTTGTGTGAGGTGGTACTTCATTTTAGTTTTGATTTTCACTTCTCTAATAGTTAGCAATGTTGAGCATCTTTTTATGTGCCTATTGGCCAGCTGTCCTTTTTTTATTGTTTTTTTTTTTTTTTAATTGACCTGTTTGTATAGTTTGGAGATTAAGCTCTTGTTGGTCTCATCGTTTGCAAACATTGTCTCCCATGCCATAGGCTGTCTTTTTGTTTCATTTGTGGTTTCGTTTCCTGTGCAGAAGACTTTAAGTTTGATTAGGCTGCATTTGTTTCTTTTTGCTTTTATTTCCTTTTGGCTTGGGAGACTGACCTAAGAGAACATTGCCCTGATTTATGTCAGAGGATGTTTTGCCTATGATCTCTTCTAGGAGTTTTATGATGTCATGGCTTATATTTAAGTCTTTAGCTATTTTATTTTTGTGTATGGTGTGAGGGTGTATTCTAATTTTATTGCTTTTCATGTGACTCCAGTTTTCCAACACCATTTGCTAAAGAGATTGTCTTTTCTCCATTGTGTTTTCTTATCTCCTTTGTTGAAGACTGATTGACTATAGGTGTGTGGGGTTATTTCAGAGCTGTCTATTCTGTTCCACAGATTCATAGTTCTGTTTTTGTGCCCAAAATATATGCTGTTTTGATTGTGTATGTTGTTACACTTATGTTTTCCACAGATTTGTTAGGTTCTGTTCATTTTTCTTCATTATTTTTTCCCTACTCCTCAGACTAGATAATTTCAGTTTACCTATGTTCAAGTTCACTGATTTCTTTCTTTTCTTTTTTTTACTAAAATTTATGATTAAAACCCTGTAGTAAGTTTTTGGTTTCAGTTATATTATCAGTTCCAGAATTTGCTCAGCACCTTTCTGTGATGTCTGTCTGTTCCTTTTGAAACCTACCTGTACGGAGTGTCATGGACAATAAGAATGCACACAGCTCATGGTTGCTTTTGAATTTTGATAAATGCACACGGCATTGGTACTCTCTTTTGAATGGCGACCACAGTCCAAATGGATGTGACCTCTGTGGCCCTGATGTGATACAGCCTGAAGGACAGCTAGGTGCCCCCTGACCTCTGGTGGGATGAGCATCCATCTAAAATTACAGCCAAGCCTTTGCTAGTGTCTCAGGAAGAAGCACCTCTTTATAGCTGGTCATGAGCCTTTAATATATTACCCTTAAATCATTTAAAACTGGACTAGCCTGAGCAGCAGTGAATATGCCAGTGCAGCTGGGAGCAATCTCGGGCAGGCCCAGCGAGATGGCCGAGATGATCTAATAGATCTTGCTTCCTCTCCAACAGCCTATCACCCCGCCTCTCTCCTCCTTATTAAACCAAAGCTCCCCACTCACAGGAAATAAAACGGCTACCCGATATTTATATATCTTCAGAGTGTAGTGTAATTCAGAAACCAGGGAGAATGGTTTAAAACTATTTATTGAAAATGAGACTGTTTCTTGCATGAAATAATCTTATTGGAAAAGTTACCTTTTCACATCCACGGCACTCGGAAAATCTAGATCATTTGTAAAGCAAAGGGCACAACAGAAATTGATTTTTGTTGGCATGAGGTTGGTCTTTGTACTTTGATTAGTGGCTTGAAGCTGGTGAGTCATGTGATGTTCTGATATTTTGGGGGAGGGTATTCAGACTGAGATCATAAGCCTTTTTGACCTTGACTTTGAGCAGAGTATTGCGGGAAGTCTTATGTCACCCCTAAGTCTCTGGCTGTTTGCAACCTTATGCTATCTTTTGGATTAATCTCTCGCATTAAGCAGGCCTCTTCCCTCCCTCACTGTGACATTCCTAGACTCTACAGTTTTGGATGGTTTTGTAACATCTACAGGGGAAAGCCCACATCCGTCATTCTAGCCTTCTTGCTCCTCTAAGCTCTAACTGGATCTGACTTCACTTTCAGCCTTCTTGCTCTCTTGCCTCCATGGTGTGAACCCTCTGCTACCTTCACCCTCTCTCGCTGCTCAGCATAACTCTGGGCACATCTCACCTACTTCAGGATTCAAGCTTCTGTGTGGCCTGTGTGCTCTGAGATATCTACTCCTTTTCCAGGTATGTGTCCAAGGTGGTCTCAGAAGCTCCACCCTACCCCCTGTTGCCTACCAGTGGAGCTTCTCAGCTCTCTACAAGCTCAGTATCCTCTGAAATTGACATTGTACCTGCCATCAACTCAGCATAGATCAAGTACCTGAAATATCTCGTGTTGATGGTGTGTACATTGACCTCATGGAAATTCAGTTTTACCTGCTGGAGAGAGGGAGAAGAGGAGAAGGATGGGAAGAAAGGTTTTGTGTGTGTTAGTTGCTTAGTTGTGTCTGACTCTTTGCAAACCCATAGACTTCAGCCTGCCAGGCTCCTCTGTCCATGGGATTTCTCAGGCAAGAATACTGGAGTGGGTTGCCATTTCCTTTTCCAGGAAAGAGTTTACTTACCCCCAAATTTATATATTGAGGCCCTAACCACAACACCTTAGAATTTGACTGTATTTGGAGATAGGGCCTTTAAAGAAATGATTAAGATAAAACGAGGCTGTTTAGGTGGGCTTAATCCAGTCTGACTGGTGTCCTTACAAGAAGAGGTAATTAGGCAGACATCTGTAAGCTAAGGAGAGAGGCCTCGGGAGAAACCAAATCTGCCAACACCTTGATTGTGAATTTCCAGCCTCCAGAACTTTGAGAAAATAAATTTCTATTATTTAATCCACCCAATCTGTAGCATTTTGTTCCAGCAGCCTGAGCAGACTAGTACACTCACTGCCCTCTCTAAATTAGTTCTCCCAAAGCAGAACCATCTCCTACTCATCCAGGTTTCCCAGGGAGTTCAAATGCAGAAGCTGTCTCTGGCTTCTGTGGTCACTTGAGATATGGTCATCCAGGGAAAGAGGGGAGAACCAGAGAGAAGAGGCTTGGAGAAGAGGGTGCATCCTCCATTTACATGGATGGAGGAGGGGAGCAAAGCCAGAGAGGCTGAAGAAGAACCAGGAGAAAGGTCTCAGAAGCTAAGGAAAGGGTTTCAAGAACAACAGGGAGATCATCAATGCCAAGTGCTGCAAAAGGTCAAGCTGGACAAGACATGAGAAAAGGCTTCGGGATAGGTAGTTAGATGGCAGGTGGGTGAACCCAGGGAAGCAGGGCTGGTTTGGTTGCCAGAGGTGAAAAAGAGAGTGAATGGTGAGAGAATGTTGAAATGGCTGTAGACCAGATTCTTAGTCTTGACCCTACTGACATGTTGGACTGGGTAACACTTAGTTGTGGGGGGCTGTCCTGGCTATGGTGGATGTTTATCAGTATCCGTGGCCTCAGATCATCAGATGTCATTAGCAACCCGCCCACCTCCAGCTGTGACAATCCCAAAGGTCTGCAAACATTGCACAATGTTCCCTGGGGGCAACATTGCCCCTCAGGGAGAGGTTGAGAATCACTCTGTACACCGGCCTTCTTCCAAATTAGTTGCCCTGGAGATGCTCCTGTGAAAAAAGGCTGCATGGTCATTGTCAAACACAGGTGGACAATGCTGGCGGAAACAGGTTCATCCGCTGTAGGAACACTCAGAGCCTTATGACACCAAGATGCACTGTAGCTCTCTTTCACACTGTGAAAGACTAGCTTGGAAGCAGGGATACCTGAACATTTTTATAGGACAGTGTTACATGGACCGCAAGGAGTGTTCTGGCGAGTATACTTTGGGAGACACTACTACAGACAGTGTTTAGGGGAAGAAGTGACCTAACGTGCCCACCGTCACTCAGGTAGTCAGCCCTGGAGGGCAGAGGGGGACCTAGACTGTTTCTGCAGTCAATCCCAGTGCTTCCCTCTCCACTTTCACTAGGAGCTCACAACCCCTGCCGGCCCCATCTCGCAGCACAGGGCACATTCACCCCTGACTCCGCATGGGCCAAAGCTGAGATGGTTTCCCTTCACCTCTTCTCAGGCACTCAGAGGGCCTCAGGCTCTCCACAGGCGGGTTACATTCAGGGGTCTCTCCAGCTCATCGAGCCAGGGTGACACTTAGGAGCGGGTTCCAGCGAAACCTGTAGGCTCAAAGGACGGAGCATCTGAGCAGGAAGGCTGCGTCCCCACAGGGCTCTCGTTTGGACGGGGCACCGTCGGGGACAGGGCTGTTCTGTTTGCCACCGAACCAACGTTTACTGAAAGCCTTCTCTGTGGGGTCTCCCTAATTCTCTGCCTTTCGATTCTCTCTTCTAGCAAAGAAAAGGGTTCATGTAAGAATCTGTCAGACTCTGCCCAGCAGCAACTTCTGTTTTGTTCTTCCCTCTGCAAGGGCCAGGCAAAGCCCCATCAAGGCAGTGATGTCAGGGAACAGGCACTGACAATGAATGAATGAGTTCTAACCAAAAGTTCTGAAAGAAGAGGGGGATCCAGCCTGGATTTTTCTCTCTCTTATCTTACGGGTTGGCTTTTAATGAGGGATTGCTTATTTGCTCTTTGGGAACTTTATTTATTATGAGTTCTGTGTGGCAAGCACTTTTTGAGGACAGTGGGGAAAGCAGTGAGGATGAGGGTTGAGGGTGAGGCAAGGGAAAGTCGAGGTCTTTTGAAAGCATAGATTACTTCTCAGCAGCTCGCAGGGATGAGCCCTCGGAGAGCCAGGGTTCACTGCTGTAACTTCCCTCCATTATGGACTGAGAGTCCTCTCAAGGCCTCCGCTCTGTGTAGGGGCACCCCAGGGTGACCAGCTCAGAGCACCTGCTTGACTCTGGGTGATGCAGTCAAGGTGAGTGCCACTCTGCCTTCTGAGGCAGCACCTCCAGGTTCCTGGCCTGCAGATCAGAGCATCCTGCAGGGAGTCCTAAAACAGGCCTTCTCCCCAGTGTCTCTGTCAGACACAGAGAGGCAGCTTGACAATTCTCCCATCCATCTGTGACAAGCCATTGGTACCCTGTGCCTGGGGTGGACTTCTGATCTCAGCATGGGGCTTACTGATGATCCGAAGTCTGCCGTTCTCACCGAGAGCCAGCGGGACACGGTCAGATCACTGTTTGAACATGACAAAGGGATGATCTGTGCTCATGCTTATCCCGTGGTTTCAAAGGCAGCTGTCTAATGTGTAAGAGCGCAGAGACATTACAGAGAACAAACGATCTGGTGGAGACTAGAAGTGATGGGCACCACCATGATTTGCTACCTAGTAGACAGACTTTATTTTTTATGGCTCAGGTGCATAGCTTTAAAAGACTCCGAAACTGTAGGTAAGATTTGGAAAGTCTCAACTGTGCTCCACATTTGTGAAGTAGTCCCCTATGCTGGTGACATTTTTGTAAGAAGATGGTCTCCTTGTCATCACCAGATTGTCCCTTAAATTAGTTGAGGCCTGGGGGCCTTAAATTAAAAGCAAGAAATTACAATGCAGCAGATTGAATTTAGGTTCATGTGCTGTGTTTGAAATACATGAGCGGCTGTTGAAAACATAATTTTAAATGAATAGTGGGTTCTTTATGCAGCACCCCCCAAATGTCAGATTATTTGCATTGAAAGCCCAGTTTCCACCCAGTTAGTGCTGTGAAAAGAAGGTCTTTCCGTCCCTTAACCATTACCATGGCTCTCTGTCCAGGCCAGCTGGACCTGGCAGGGCCACCCTGGAGCCTGTGCTGATGCCAGTCCACCTGCTGGAAACTATTCCTAAGTCAGACAAGGCAGATCTAGCCCTTTGGGGTCCCATCCCCCTCTTGGCCATCAGCAAGAGAGGTGCTCAAGGAGGAGTGAGAACTGGAAATCTTTACCAGCCTAGGGCTCAGGATCCTCCCTTTCTTCCTGGTCCGAGTCTCAGGGTGCTTGGAAGGCAACATTAAAGCCTACTGCTTCATCCTGCATTGTCAGTGAGGCTGTGCTTTCTGGGCAAGGGTCCACTCCTTCATGCAGCAATTTTTAACCCTGGATGCATATCAGGGGGCTTCCTGGGTGGTGCCAGTGCACGAGAAAAAGAGATGTGGGTTCAGTCCCTGGGTTGGGAAGATCCCTTGGAGGAGGGCATGGCAACCCATTCCAGTATTCTTGCCTGGAGAATCCTAAGGACAGAGGAGCCTGTGAGCTGCAGTCCATAGCGTGGCAAAGAGTCAGACATGACTGAAATGACTTAGCATGCACACATGTATATTGGGAGCTTTGGAAAAATACTGATGCCCAGGCCCTTACCCCTAGAAAGTTCAATGTAATAGCTCTGGGATGGGTCCTGAGGACTGATTGTGTGTGTATGTTTGTGTGTGTGTATGTGTGCATAAGCTTCTCAGTTTATTCTAATGTCCAACCAGAGTTAAGAACTGTTGGTTTGAGGGAAAAGGTTATCCATTTTCACTGTTAGAAGCAGGCATGTTTTCTTTATTCAGTTTAAGCAATGTGATGGGCAGACAATGCAAAATTAGCTGTGCACAGAGGGATTTCAAGACTCTAGGCACTTACGACAAAGTGAGCCATGACCTTTTCCCACTGTAGTCAAAATAAGAGAGATGAAAAAGCTCAGGCTTACAGAGGACAAGAATAGGGTCTTTAGGGGCTTGGGCAGGACTAGAAAGTAAGCAGCTTCAGAGCTAGAGGCTTGTAGAGTTGCACACATTTCCTCAAAGTCAAATTCATTTATTCCTTCAAATTCACTCACTCTCAGTCATGCACTGCCTATTTCTTAAGTACCTGTTGGTGTCCAACAGTTTAATAAGTTCCAGGGGTGCAAAGATGAATATTTTAAAGTTAGGGGCTCTAGACGTATTGGAAACACAGGAGATTAGGGTTAGTTTTCTTAATCACAGATTCTTGGCTTTTCATCTGGGCAAATGCCAGAACCCAACATCTGCCCTTGAATTTCCCCAGGACGGTGACAACACCACCTGCCCCCTCCCCCCGCCGCCCCAACCACCACCACGACCTTTCTGCTTCACCACTTGCAACAGCTTGCTGCTGACGTTTTCTCCAGGACGTTTCTGTATGACGATGAGTGGCATATGGGCACCTCTTTGTCAGACACACATCACCCCCAATCCATCCTCCTCCCCATCCTGCCTGACTCATTCGGTGATTCCAGAAAACTCGTATGAATAGCAAGGGTGTGGGGACAGGAGAAACGTTTAGAATATATCAAGGTTGAATGCTGGAATACACACACACACACATACATACATACATACATACATACATACATACATACATACATTATTCAGTAGATCCAGTACTCAGTCTCCATCTCATGGTTACTTCACACTTACTTGGGTGGTTGGGCTGGAGTTATTACCCTTATTTTAGGAAACAGGAATCTGAGACTCAGATGCTGGCTGGAAAGGATTTTGATCTGGATTCCTCCCCCTGTGGATGGTGGATATATATATATCCACCATAGAGATCTATCTATCTATATCTATCTATCTATATCTATCTATCTATCTATCTATCTATCTATCTATCTATCTATCTATCTAGGATTGGTACCTGAAAGTACTTCCCTCCCAGCTTGAAGCTCCCCATTGTAGAGACCCCAGAGCAGCCTTCTCCTTCTCCAAAAGCAACAGAAAAGCCTACCTTCTTATGGGCACATCTCAGCCGGCTAACTAGCTGTGACCACAAGAGGGCACCAAAGAGTTTCCATTACTTCCGCCTGCCTTACTTTTCTGCTGCGTAGTGAATAGGGACACGGTTAGAAAATACCGTGAATTTAGAAAAAGGGATGATGTTGGGAGGTAAGGCTTAAGCCCCAGGTAGAAAACGTGACTAGAGAGCAGAGATGATGCACTTAGTTTCTGCTTTGGTTGGAGAAGTGGGCAAGTGCTACTGGGCAGTGTAGATGTCTGATCACTATCAGGACGACTGTGAGCACGCGCCCGGGGAATGCTTCCATTCTCCCTTAAGAAGCACAGGAAGTTGGAGAGTAACATACAATATATGAAGGAGGCATTTGTTCATGGAGAGTGTGGTAGGACGTTAAGCATGAAGGGTGAGCTGAGGATTAGCAGGACTACGTGGATCACAGGAGGGAGTCCGGATTTTATTTCAAGTGCTGGGAGAGTCACTGGGGACATCAAGCCAGGGAGGGAGTGGTGTACTTGTTCCACTGTCTCCTCTGGAGGACGGGAAGCTGGGGCATGGGCATGGACGCATCAGAGAGGCTGATTCCGGAGACACTGGGGTGGGGAAGAGAGCACGTGCACGCGGGACCTCTGTGGGAGTCAGAATCTGCAGGATTCACTGGTGGATGGTTAGGGGGATGAGCGAGCGCAGGGCGTCAAAGATGACGCTCCCGCCTGGGTCTGGATCTGGATCTGTGCCCTGGCTGGGTGGGTACTTAGTCCCTCAGTCGTGGCCAACTCTTTGCGACCCTATGGACTGTAGCCTAGGCTCCTCTGTGCATGGGATTCTCCAGGCAAGAATATTGAAGTGGATTGCCATGCCCTCCTGAAGGGGGTCTTCCAAACCCAGGGATCAAACCCAGGTCTCCCGCATTGCAAGCAGGTTCTTTACTGACTGAGCTACTAGAGAAGCCCTGGCTGGGTGGGGATGAGATTTATTGTGGAGAAGGGCTGTGGGAGGGTGAAGCTGGGCAGAATGTGGGGCTTATGGCTGACCCCTGGGGTTGCAGACAGGGCTGCCAGGTCCTCTGATCAGAGGGTTCTGGGTGGTTCTGGGTGCAGGGAATGGGGGCTGGAGTGTGAGTAAAGGCAGGACAGAAGGTCTGAGGGGCTCATTAGCGGCTAAATGTGGTCATGAGCTGAGGATCAAGAGGCTGAGCGAGGGGTCTTATTGAGAGGAGAGACCTAGCTGGAGGGAGGAGAGGGGTGCAGACAGAGTGAGGCAGGTGGCTATAGATTGACAGGGAGGTCTCCCCAAGGATAGATGGGGAACCTAGGGAAACCTTCCTGGGGCCCTTTCGATGGGCAGTGTTCTCTGTCCTCCTCCCAGACTGGCCCTTCTGGGGCAGAATAATCTCACATGTAAGCACTTGAAGGGGGGTCTGGAAGCGAAGCTTTGCATCTGCATCTGATTTGTTCTGGATGACCAACCAGGCAGCTTTGGACAGAGCAGGGATCCTCTTGGATGGTGATGAATTCTAACTCAAGTAGGTGCTAAAATGCTGAACCTGCTTATACTTCAGAAAAACAGGGTGTGAGAACAGGAGGCCTAAAAGGAGGAAGCCAGAAGTTATTTCTGGGCCCTGAGATTTGCAGAGTGGCTTCAGAAAAAGGAAGGCACAGGGTTGTTCTGTTCAGACAGAAAAAAAAGCCTAAAAAGAAAATAGGATGGGAGATTATGTGGAGATGGGAGTGTTAGGGCCTCCTTAAACCAGACCCTGCTAAAACCTGTCCAGTCAGCAGGAAGGACACATCCACGGGCTGCCCAGGCTCACCCTGTGTGTCTGGTGGAGTCTCTGTTACTCTCCATTCTGCAGAAGTCTGCTGGCCTTTGTTCCTTAATGTCTGTGGGTGAGGAATAAAATCAAGGTCCCCATCAGAGCCTGGGCCCTGAATGGCCCTCTGAGCACTTAGCTATCTTGATCCCCTGAGTCAGTGGTGCTGGCCCTACCACTGCAAGGGTGATTTCAATCTGCCCATCTTAGCTCCTTTCTTGGGTGGTTATGGGGGTGCTCCTTGTGTTCTTCCTTTGCCTTACCTTAAATCTGTTGGGGAAAACCACAGTCAGAAATTGGTGACTCAGGCAAGTAAAGAGTCTGTGTGTAATGTAAGAGTCATGGGTTTGATCCCTGGAGGGGAAGATCCTCTGGAAAAGGGAATGGCTACCCACTCCAGTATTCTTGCCTGGAGAATCGCAAGGACAGAGGATCCTGGCAGGCCATAGTCCATAGGATCACAAAGAGTTGGACATGACTGAGCGATTAACACTTTGACTTATCCTGAGAACACTTGGTAAGATGTGAGCAGGAAGCAGACCCCTGGGAAATGGGAAGTGGATTTAAGGTGCTGTTTCGAGCAGGGAACAGGGACTGGGATAGGGGCTCCAGAGGAGAAAGCAGAGCCACCGGCAGCTTCCTAAGGGGTCAAAAAGCTGGGGTGTCCTCTGTAGGTACCTGGGAGGGCTGTCCTCTCCCTCCTACTAAGGTCACCTTGAAGCAGGCTGTGTTTTGCCCACCTGAGTGGGACAGAGATGGAGAATGAAGAAGGACAGAGGCATTTTGCACCAGAAGGATGCCCCAGGGACTCTAAATAGCCATCCTGTAGTGATGTCGGCTGCTCCCAAAATAACGGAGTGCACACATCACTGCAAAAGACGTTTTTCAGGAGAATGTCATCTCCGTTCAAGCTAGCTAGGGCCATTGTGTACCCAGAGAGGAAGCAAGATAGATAAATATTTGGGGGAATGAGTGTGTGGGAGAGATGAGCTGTCAGGGCGAGTGAACATTAGGTAGAATGGATTGCGTTTTCTTTCAGCTTTCCCCTAGCTCAGTAACAAGATCGCTCCTGGGTCTGGGTTTCCTGGTACGCATCTCCCCAGTGCCATTCATATTCATTGAGTTCCTTCCAATCATTGTCACTTGGGGAAGGAAAGGTGGGCAGAGAGCGGGAGCACATTTCCTCTGGGGAAGCGGGGAGAGGAGGTGGGTCTTGCCTTAAAGACTCATGATCTGTCAGTTGTCCCAACGTTAGACACAGAGCAGACAGGTGAAGGGAAAGAGTGTGCAAGTCAGTGAAAGTTTCAGCTGCCCAGTCATGTCCGACTCTTTGCGACCCCGTGGACTGTAGCTCTCCAGGCTCCTCTGTCCATGGGATTCTCCAGACAAGCATGCTGGAGTGGGTAGCCAATCCCTTCTCCAGGAGATCTTCCTGACCCAGGGATCAAACCTGGATCTCCCATGTCGTAGGCAGATTCTTTACCGTCTGAGTCACCAGGGAACCCCCGTGTATGTCAGGTGCTCCTTTTATTTAAAGGGCACGAGGAGTCGAGAATGTTTGAGTCAGATCGTAAGTCTCAGACACATGGGGGATTTCAAACCATTTGTTAATCTTTGTCAGGTAACCTTTTGGATCCTTGCTAACTTTCCTGGCCTGGTTATTTATTTTCTTGTTGCTGGTGTTTGGTCATTAAGTTGTGTCTGACTCTTCCAAGTGCACCCCGTGGACTGCAGCACACCAGGCTCCTCTCTCCATGGGATTTCCCAGGCAAGAGTACTGGAGTGGTTTCCACTTCCTTCTCCATTGTTTATTTTTATTGACGTCTAATTCACACACCATAAAATTCACCCACTGTGCATGTACAATTCAATGAGTTTTAGTAAATGTAGAGCGTTGTACAGCTACCCCTGCAAACCTGTTTCAACACAATGTTGTTTTCATCATCTTGTTTCTCTGAATGATTACCTCCCCAGATTATTAAAGGAGATTGTAAGGTTTGGGACAAAGCTGCACAGCCATTCTTAGGAGAAGAGTGAACCTAAGCCATGGAGGTGGTGGAGCAGCATGGATGGAAATGTTCCCTCTGGGAAGGAACAATGTGTTTGAACCTTATCACAGGAATCATCACATCAGCAGTAACTCAGTGAGCTGGGTGGCCTTGTTATTCCCGTTTTACAGATGGAGAAAACAGAAGAGGCTGAGTCGCTTGTACAAAGTGTCACTGCCAGGGAGTGGCTGAGCTGGGATTTGAACCCGTACCTGTCTGCCTGCAGAGTCTGCATGTTCAAACTGCTATAGTGGGGGGCATTGAAGACTCCAGTCTAGAGCATAGACTGAACTGTAAGATGATGACCTAAAATGCATCAGATCCTGACTGCACACTCAAAACCTCTAATTCTGTGACTCTTATCCAAGTTGTGTCTATTAAAGAGGAAAATTAGCTTCTGCCCCTAATTGATTCTAATTCTCCCCCACCCCCGGGTTCACTGTCATTTTGGCCACACTTGGAAAGATGAACACTAACCACTAGAATTTGCTCTCTGAGGATCCTGCTCTGACTCTCAAGCGGGAGAAGGCACCCGATGTCTGGTTCCTTCGCCTGCGCTGAGGAATAAAGGAACCTGAAAATACACTGCCATTTCAAAAAGAGCCTGCCTGCCACAAAGGTAATAGTGTTTGATGATGCCACTATCTTTCTTTCTCCCTTTCAAAATCAATCTTTAGATGGTCGGCCTGAAAACCAGGAGCCACCATCTTCTAAAGGTATGCCAGGGGTCAGAAACAGGATGCTACACAACACTTAGCATGTGAAATATGAGTTATCTGTGCGGGCATATATGAAAAGAAAGGAAAACCTAACAACAGCCGTCCTGTTGAGTTTTGAAATGTAAATGTTTGCTAATGGTTTGCCGAAGAAGACAGCTTCACTTGGGCTGAGAGCTGTGTGTAAAGAAGCATTAAAATGCATCATTTGCTCAGGGCTAAAAGTCATCAGCTTGTGATATTAATGCCCTTTAAAAAATAATTTGTCGGCATGAAATCAGAGCATGCCTTGTGCAAAGCATTGGCTCTTGTCAATTTCCTCATGGATCTACTGAATTGTAATTGCATTTAGATCTTGCCCAGAATGAAAGAGTTCTCTCTCTCTCTTTTTATTTTTAATCTCCACCTCTTTGTGTGTGCGTGTGTGTGCGTGCGTGTGCGTGTATGTGTGTGTGTCTGCTGGAAGACAGCCAAGGAGGTTAACTAATTTCATCTAGGGTAAAGGACCCCTGCCCTGCAGGCTGGAAACGTGCTGGGCAATAGATGGTCACAGGTTTTTACTGCTGCTCCTTCTCCATCCTCAGCTCTCAGTTTCCCAGTAGGGCTTATGGGGGTGATTGCTGGGAAACGATAAAGGCTTAGGGGCTCCTGTGACGGCATCCACACAGATCGGCTATCTTTATTAAGGCTGCTCTGGCTACAAGTGACAAAAACCTTCCTCAAACTGGCTGAGGCAGCAAAAGAGGACATAGGAGTGTGACTCACGGCAGCCAGGGACCCAGGGACAGGAGGTGAAAGTTTATCACACCTGGAAACAGGCTCAGTGGTACCAAGACTCTTATCTCTCTGGGGAGTGTCTGGATTGGGCTGTGGCCTCAGACTGCTCCTGGTATGGGGGCTGCATGGTGGTGGGGGGTGGAAGGGGAAATAGAGGGGCAGATGAAGAGGTTGATTCTATGGAGCACCGCCTCATCTGAAGCAGCCCCACTTCTCCTGTGGCATGCCATCTGAGATAACGATTCTGTTATGAAGAAAGAAATTGAAGATGACTGGGGCAGTTAATTCCTTGGCCTCCTCACTGATGCTATGGTTTTGATGCATCAGCCTGCAGGAGACATCCGTGAAAAGCATTCCAGTGACATAATATGAGCAGCAGACACCTGCCCCACCAGACAGTCACCTCTCCACTGTGTGGTCGTTCGTGCAGCTGCCCCGAGCACCTCTGCTGACCTCCCGTGAAGTGCTAGGGTAACACAGATGAGTCACAGCACCGGCCATCACGGTGCTTCTTATCTAGTGATTCTGGAAGCCTGTGTGTTCCTACGGGTGGGATTTATCATCTAGGGCAGCTAGGCTTTTCTGTTTTCTTTCTTAATTTTTTTTTTATCAGGTTCCTTAAAATATACCCCTGAGTCAGGGAAGATCCCCTGGAGAAGGGAATGGCTACCCATTCTGGTATTCTTGCCTGGAGAATTCCATGGATTAGAGGAGCCTGGCGGGCTACAGTCCATGGGGTCACAAAGAGACACGATTAAGCAACTAACACTTCACTTTCAAGATATGTATACACATGCATTTATTTGATTCATTCTCTCAACACATGTTTATTGAGTGCCTACCAGAAGTTCTCCTATCTGTGGATGGAGCAGTGAACAAAATAGAATCCAAGCCTGCCCTCATGGAACGTGTGATCTTGCTGGGGAGATGGTAGTGACTGCTCTGCTTTTGGTCCCATTGGGGGAACAATAGGAAGACTGCAGAATCAGCCTTGGAAAAACAATATCTCCAGGAAAACTAGGAGACCTGTGGTTTCCAGCAGCCTGGTGAGGACAGAGCCATGTGTGCTGGGCACAGGTGGACATGGGGTTTACCCTGCTGCTGGAGACTGGAGTCCCGCTGCCATTCTGGAGTCCTTGTGTCCCCAGGTCCTGGGTGAGGTCTGGTGTGGGTGCATCTCCTGATGGAGCTGGGGTCACCTGTGCAAGGCCCTGTAGCCTGGAGCCTAGTGGAGTGTGCATGACTCCAGGTTCCTGTAGAGGAAATGGTGCTTTCTTATCCAAGAATGCAGTGTAGAAAGTGATGGGCAGCCAAAACGTCTGACCATTTCCCTTCAGCAGAGCATGTTTCCAAGATTCTGTTTGTTTCCAGAGCGTGTTCCTGGGGCTCTGGATAACCTCTCTAGACCCTGAGCAGTAGGGGAGCTGTAGATCAGGGCAGTCGTGTGTTACCAATTCTGGTTCCATCTCCCAGGCACTTCTGTCTTTAAGCCTTGGTGGTTTAGGGTTGTCGTCTGTGTGTGTGTGTGTGTGTGTGTTTGTGTATGTGTATGTGTGTGTGTGTGACTGGATGACAAGCAAGGTGCATGGAATACAGAAAAAGGCAAGGAGAGTCTTTTACACTCTTGGGTCTGCCTTCTTTCCTAGGTGAGGAGTGGGGAGGAAACTTAGTATAGTGCAGGAATTAGGAGCTATTTCTAGAAAGAGCAGACTAGGGTCCCAGTCTTGGGTCTGAGCTTTGCCTCCCTAGAGTTTCTGGGCAGGAACCAGGTAGTCATGTCAGGGAGCCCTGAGAGGCAGAAGGGAGACAGAAGAGCTTGCTGGACCAGGGCTCTTCATCCACTTAGCAAAGTAGGCATGTTCTATGCCAGTGGTCCCCAACCTTGTTGGCACCAGGGACCACTGTCATGGAAGAAAATTTTTCCACGGACTGGGCCAGGTGGGGTGAGGTTGGGATAGTTTGGGGATGGTTCAAGTGCATTACATTTGTTGTGTACTTCTCTTATTATTACATTGTGATAGATAATGAAATAATGATGCAATTCATCATAATGCAGAATCAGTGGGAGCCCTGAGCTTGTTTTCGGGCAGCTAGATGGTCCCATCTGGGGTGATGGGAGACAGTGACACCTGAAGTGTGTTGCTATGTCCAGGCTACTCTGTAATCTCATTGCTGTCACTGCAGAAAGCCCTGCTTCACAAAAATCGGATGTTGGAAGTGGAAGTAGGCTTTTCAGTGCTTTTGTGGCAAGCTCAGGATATTCCGCTTTGACTTTAATCTGTGGAGATTTGAAGCTGTCTCAAACACACCCTAAACCTAACCCTAATCTGCTGTGTGACTCGGTTCCTAACAGGCCACCAACTGATATTGGTCCATGGCCTGGGGGTTGGGAACCCCTGTTCCATGCAGCTGTCTCCACAATGCTCTCTCTCATCTGGTTTTTCTGGTTCAGAACAACAGGTAGGCTTATGGAGGGGTAGGAAGAATTTGCATGTGGCTTGAGATGTAATGAGCTGTAAGACTCTCTCCCTTTACTGCCACCTGCCAGAGCTTTCCAGCTGCTGCTGCTGCTAAGTCGCTTCAGTCGTGTCCGACTCTGTGTGACCCCATAGACAGCAGCCCACCAGGCTCCCCTGTCCTTGGGATTCTCCAGGCAAGAACACTGGAGTGGGTTGCCATTTCCTTCTCCAATGCATGGAAGTGAAAAGTAAAAGTGAAGTCGCTCAGTCGTGTCCGACTCTTCACGACCCCATGGACTGCAGACTACCAGGCTCCTCCGTCCATGGGATTTTCCAGGCAAGAGTACTGGAGTGGGGTGCCACTGAGCTTTCCAGGGCCAGTGCTAAATCCCTTGTGATCAGGGAGCTTGGGGTGACCCATTTGTTAGAGTTGGTGATCACGGCGGTTGGAGGTGGGCAGGAAGGTGCACCCCCCCTCCTACTAGGAAAAGGCAGTTACTAATAGAAGTCCCAGAAGAAAATCATGGGTGAGAGGGTCTCATGGGTGCTGGAACTGGGGACAGACAGCTCTCAATAGAAGTAGCAAGGCTGTGGGCTACTAGAGGGTGGGCTGCTTATCTGACTTATCTGGCTGCTTCTCTGACACATGGCAGAGTGTCTCACAGGGTGAATGATGGATGAATGGATGGCCACAGCATACAGCGCACCCACCCAGTCAGGCTTCTGGCTCCTGCTTCCCCTCCCAGGACCCTCTCCCTCACCCAGTGAACTTACGCTAATAATACCTGGTGTTCAACCTGCAGGAAATTGCCTACTTAACCAGGGCACCCATGAAGAGGTCCTGCTGAATGTATTCTTTTTCTCAAGGGGGTTTGAGTTTTTAAAGATGATAGTGAAGAGAGGGCAATGCTTTATCCAGGTTGGTAATTTTCTAATGCAATTTTCTCTACCTGTTTCCTCAAGATTTTAACTAATGTTCTGTAAAACTTTTGATTAAATCTTTTGTCAAGTGAATTTGAAAAACCTTGGCCATATCTGCAGCTCTTTCCTGAAGATTGAAAATGTACCAAAGGCTCTGAAACATCTTGTGGTTTAAAAATAACCCGTTTAATTGAAAAAACAACAACAACAACAGTATTCTTGAAGTAGGGTTTACATGCAATAAAATTTGGTCATTTTAAGAGTGCAGTTGAATGAGTTTTGATGAATGTATATACTTACTAACCAGTAGCACAATCAAGATATAGGACATTTCCATCAGTCGCCGAAGGTCACTCATAACCCTTTGTAGTCAATCTGTTTCCCCAGCTCCCAACCCTTGGCAACCAGTGGTTTATTTTTCTTTAACTATAGCTTTGCCTTTTCTAGAGATTCACATAAATAGAATTGACAGTAAGTAGTCTTTTGTGTCTTTGGTTTCCTCCCCTTAGCATAATGCTTTTTGAGGTTCAATCCTGTTGTGTGTGTTGGAAATTTGTTTACTGCCAAGTAGCAGTCCATTGTACGGATGTATCTTTGTTAATCCACCCAGCAGCTGATGGACGTTTGGGTTATTTCCAGTTTTAGGTGGTAAAAAAGAAAAATGCTGTGGATATTTGTGTACAAGGGCTCCTGTGGACATACATTTGTTTCTCTTAGGTAAACACCTAGGAGTGGAATTGTTTCATTTTATTTGCTCTTCTAAGAGGAAACTCAGCCCCTCCCCATCTCTGTCATCTCTGGTCTGCCCACAGCGGGCGAGCAGCGACTCTGGTCTGGAGCCAGGCTCTGAGTGCCCTCTCGCTGCTTCAGAGCCCAGACGGGACGGAGCCTCTGTCGCTGCTGTCACGAACGCCATCGTTGTCATCAGCAGATGGTGGAGGAGAGAGGTTAATTGAGAACTCCCGTAGCATAAAAAACAAAAACCAGCCAAAGGAACCCGCCAGGGAAATGATAGCATTATCAGGCAAAGTAAAGGAAGTAGCACCTGTCCCTGCCAGAACCGGAGCTGGGCTGCTGGGGAGGTGGCAGCTCCCGGGGGTGAACCTTGTGGGGAGGCGTTCTTCACCCCGCTCCGAGGGAGCTGACAGCTCGCCACAGGCTCCCACCGACCTCACCTGGAGAGAAGAAGACTGCAAGCGTTGGACCAGGGCTAGACTTTGAACGCTTAGGGAGCGACCCAACTTCCTTTTGTTTACTGTTGTCAGATTATCATTACAGACTCTTGTGATCAAGCTTGTTGATCAACAGAGTAGGAAAAGGCACGCCCCGTATCCCACCCCCTGCTTTGTGTGGGGCAGGCACCACCTGGGATAAGCGTATGTGGGCGGCCAGCTTCTCTGATGTGAGGACTTGGGCTGCGGGGGGCACATGCCATTTGTAGTCAGAACCAAGAATTTAGACTCCTTCCCTCCCACTTAGCTCCACTTGGCTCTCAGGCCACGTTAACATCTGGAGAAGAACAGGGAAGAGACAGCTGAGTTTTGTAGCTGCCTTTCATGGGCATTCTGGGGTTTTGTGAAGAGAGCACAGATTTCTGAAATCAGACAGACCCAGGTTCCTGTCCTGGCCCTGTCACTGGCCGGCTGAGGTCAGGCCTCTCTCCTGTGACTTAGTTTCTTTGTCTTTAGAGTGGTGTTGGGTGGGGAGTATGCCTGCTTCTGTGGTGTTGAGAGCGGTTTGTAAGACACAGCATTTCCTGTGGATAAATGAGTGCCCAGGGGATATCAGGTGGAAATAGGAGATTGTAATCCTGAACTCCTGGGCCCACTCCCGTACATCCTCCCCCCAGCAACAGTGTATACCTGGCCAGAAGGCAAGAGAAAGAGGGGAAGGAGGAGAGTGTTTGGGGGAAAAGAACCTGTGGTGAACCCCCTCTTCCAAACACCACACTCAGAATCTTGGAATCCGAAAACCCCAGGCTAAGAAGTTGCCTCAAAGGTCCTTTAGTCAACTGTCCACTCCATGCTGGAAGTGGTTTTTCAAAGTCTGTGCTGAATGGCCCTATGACTTTCCCTGGACCGTCTTCAAAACAGAGCAGTGGGTGAGACCAAGGTCTCCATCACTTTCTCATCCTCGGCCTTGGGCTAGGTCCTTGCCCCCTGCCTGCCTGGGTTTCCTCATCTGTAAAATAGGAACGCTGACAGTACAGACTTAGGCTGCTCTGAGGATGAGGTGGTCTGTATAAAGGGCCAGAAGTGGCCCTTGGTGAGAGGACCCCCTCAAAACACATCACCTTTAAAGACTTGCCTTACTGTGTATGATGTTTTTGGGGATGAAGACTTGATATGGCCAGTGATACCCACACTGCCCCCTGGCACCTCAGGGTAGCTTTTGGTCCAGGAAGGGAAGGTCTCCCTGTTCTACTTGAAATTTCCACTTCAGAGAATCTATTTATTATCCTCCTCCTCAGGCTTTCAGTTTTTCGTTTTTGTTTTTTCCTCCCTTAGAGAGCGATTATCTGTCCTCAGGGTCTTTTCCTTGGTTACAAGGAACACCTTATACCCAAGAGATTATTATTCAGTTCAGTTCAGTCGTGTCTGACTCTTTGTAACTCCATGGACTGCAGCATGCCAGGCTTCCCTGTCCATCACCAACTCCCAAAGCTTGTTCAAATTCATGTCCATCAGGTCGGTGATGCCATCCAACCATCTCATTCTCTGTTGTCCCCTTCTCCTTCTGCCTTCAATCTTCATCAGGGTCTTTTCAAATGAGTCAGCTCTTCGCATCAGGTAGCCAAAGTATTGGAGCTTCAGCTTCAGCATCAGTTCTTCCAATGAATATTCAGAACTGATTTCCTTGAGGATTGACTGGTTTGATCTCCTTGCAGTCCAAGGGACTCTCAAGACTCCAGTTCAAAGGCATTCATTCTTCGGTGCCCAGCTTTCTTTACGGTCCAACTATCACATCCATACATGACTACTGGAAAAATCATAGCCTTGACTAGACGGACCTTTTCCGGCAAAGTAATGTCTCTGCTTTTTAATATGCTGTCTAGGTTGGTCATAGCGTTTCTTCTAAGAAGCAAGTGTCTTTTAATTTCATGGCTGCAGTCACCATCTGCAGTGATTTTGGAGCCCAAGAAAATAAAGTCTGTCACTGTTTCCGTGGTTTCCCCATCTATTTGCCATGAAGTGATGGGACCAGATGCCATGATCTTAGTTTTTTGAATGTTGAGTTTTAAAGCCAACTTTTCCACTTTCCTCTTTCACTTTCATCAAGAGGTCTTTTAATTCCTCTTTGCTTTCTGCCATAAGGGTGGTGTCATCTGCATATCTGAATTTATTGGTATTTCTCCTGGTATCTGGATTTCAGCTTGTGCTTCATCTAGCTCAACATTTCACATGCATATTATTAGCTCAAAACATATGAAATTGCCATTTTGTATTTCAAGAGCTCCTGAATGTCAGCAAGTTCATATGGTCTCACCTAACATAAAGTTGGGCTTCCCTGGTGGCTCAGTTAGTAAAGAATCTCCTGCAATGCAGGAGACCTGGGTTCAATCCCTGGGTTGGGAACATCCCCTGGAGGAGAGCATGGCAACCCACTCCAGTATTCTTGCCTGGAGAATCCCCATGGACAGAGGATCCTGGAGGGCCACCGTCTATGGGGTTGCAAAGAGTTGAACATTACTAAGCAACTAAGCACTGCTGCTGCTACTGCTAAGTCACTTCAGTCGTGTCCGACTCTGTGTGACCCCATAGATGCCAGCCCACCAGGCTCCCCCATCCCTGGGATTCTCCAGGCAAGAACACTGGAGTGGGTTGCCATTTCTTTCTCCAATGCATGAAAGAGAAAAGTGAAAGTGAAGTCGCTCAGTCGTGTCCGACTCTTAGTGACCCCATGGACTGCAGCCTACCAGGCTCCTCTGTCCATGGGATTTTCCAGGCAAGAGTACTGGAGTGGGGTGCCATTGCCTTCTCCGAACTAAGCACTGCACAACATCAAGTCACAGAAGCAGCACTGCTTTTGGGATTTCCTAGTCACTTTGGGCACCTGATTCTGGGCCCTATCCCAGATCTGAGTGGATGCCCAGGAATCTGCTTTCCTAATGGTCCACTGATACAGTGGAAAAGATCCTGGCCTGGGAAACAGGACAGCCAGGTTCAAGGAGCCATCCTATGTCTGGCTGGTCATGCAACCTTGGGCAGGTCACTTTATGTCTCTTGGTCTCAGCTCTATTACCTCCACACAGAAATCTCCAGAAGGTGATCTCTAAGATCACTCCCAACCTTGACCTTCTATGGTTTGTGAAATATTTACTGGGTGTCCACTAGGATTCAAAGGTCACCAAAAATTACATTCCAAACCTGCAAGGGGTTTACACTGGTTGGGGAGATCCAAGGCCATGAGATGGAGTAATATCACATGGAATATAATACAGTATGATGATGGAGGTGATGTCACTCTTCAATCAAGGGTGAACCATAAATGTCCATTATTGATATAGAAACTCATAGGAGGATGGGGCAGGCTTCCTAAAGGAAAGGCGGAGGGACTTTGGCAAGGGTTTGGGCTGAGAAGGAAGATCACCTTAATTTCATTTCTCTGGGTATTCCCAGCGCACCAGCTCCTAAAATTTCCGTAGCCTTGAGTTACTTCATTTTTTCCTTTACTTATTCATTCATCTATTCATTCACTGTATCCATAGATACATGTTGGGTGCTTACGTATACTGAACAAGATAAATCAGTTGTGGCCTTTATGGAACCTAACCGTGTAATGGAAGGATCCAACAAAAATGAACACAGCTCAAAGCGGAAGATGCGGCATGAGTGAAGATAATGGAACTAGATGAAACAATAGTGAGTGTGGTATCTTGGGTTGGGGGAGGTCAGAAAAGGCTCTCTGAGGACATGACACTGAAGCTGAGATCTGCAAGTCAAGAAGGAGCCGGCAGGATCTTCCAGAGAACAGACTGCCCTAGCTAGAGAGAACTGCTAATGCAAAGGGTCCGTGGTGGGGATTAACTGGAAGAAAGAAAAGCCCGGTAGTGCAGGAGGAGTGAGGGGGGAGATGGGCGGGTGGTACAGATATATCTGGTGACGCAGGCAGCGTCAGAATGTAAAGGGTTTCATAAAAAAGGATGAGGATTTTATGGTTTATTCTAAGTGCAACAGGGAGCCACTGAATGGCTCTAAGTAGAGGAACATAATTTGACTTATATTTTTGAGAGCTCTCTCCAGCTACAGGATGAAGAATGATGGGAAGGAGGCAACGATGAGAATAGGAGGCTGGGTGAGGTTGGTGGTCCAGAGGAGTGATGTCGATGTGTAGACTAGAGCAATAGCTGGAGAGTGGGGTGTGGGTGTTAAATACTCAGGGCGGGGAGAGTGGGGTGAGAGATGCCAGGAGGTAGGGGAAGGTCTCAGTCTTTACAGCAGTATTTCTCAAAGTCTTCTTCCTGTCCTCGAGGGTGATGTTGTGTACATGCATCAAGAATGTAACCACGGCGTCAGTTCAGCAGTGATTCTCGTCTTGGTTTCCCTTGGAAAGTGAACTGCACATTGTTGCTGGAGGAATGTGGGGGACGTGCTCTCCTCTACCGATGGACACAGGATATTTGTGTCCTGATTATTCTACAAATCCTGACTGTGAGGGAGGGTGGCTGCCCAGGTGATAGGCACCATGTATAACTACAGCCCAATGTGACCTACTGAATGCTCATTCTTGCTATTTTGACCCCCTAAGGACATTTTGATTCCATGTTTATAAATAAGATCATTTTAATCGGAATTAAAAAAAAAACTATTTTTGTCCACACTCTTTGTCTCATATAATCTTAGTTCCATCATCAGAGATCGAACCCAGGCCCTTGACACTGAGAGCGTGGAGTCCTAACTACTGGACTGCTAGGAAATTCCCCAAATTTAGCTTCTTGATCATCTTTCGCTATCCAATAATATCTAAAAATTATCAATAATTTGGCTTTCATTTCCATTTCATTATGAGAAGTTCTATTCCCTATACATCGTACAATAAATACATATTTGATTTATTAGGCAGGGTTTTTTTTGGACCATTTCAAATGTTAGTTCTTGCCATAATAATTTTATTCTTTTCAGGTCCAGTTTTCTCAGGGTCAATTTTGTAAATCTAAATTTGGTCAAGGAGATAAGACTCTTCAGTTGTGTTTTAATTATAAGGAAATTTATCATGTGCAGCTTGAGCTGCTGTCAGTTTTACTTTCTGCTCTTTTTTCCCCAGTTCTAGTCACTATAAATTGAGGAGAGTTAATAGTTGTATTTGTATTCTAGCTCGTCTACGAGGATCTTGCCGGCTATTGTCTCAGGTATACCAGAATTGTTCTTGTACCTCAGCAGTCCCGGTGGGCCACGCGTATCCAGGCCCTGGAGATAGGCTGACCTGTTACAAGCCCCGGCTTCACCACCTTCAAGCTGGGTGGCCCTGGGCCTAGTTTTGTCACCTAAAAATGGGAGTGATGGTGGGAGTGTCCACCATGTAGGTTTCTGCTGTGGTGAGATTCGAAATGATGAATGTGCAGCAAGCACTTGTCACTCTGCATCTATCAATGAACCCCATTCATTGTTCTGGTGAAGGCAGGATCTAACCATGTGTCAGGAAGGCCAGAGTGGGTGCAGGGTACGTCAGCTGCCCATGTCCCCTTGGTATCGTTTTCCTCTATTTTACTGTCAGTTTCCATCACCCTCAGAAGCCTCTTGGGCTCTCATTCCCACTGAGTTTTTCCAAATGGGATCTACAACCCGCAACAGAGTCAAGTGGAAAGTCTTTAAAGTGCAGATTTCTGTTGAGCTAGAATCTTTTATTTCTAGCCCATAAATCTGCATTTTAACATAGTCCCAGGTGTTTCTGATGCACACTGGGATATGCAAGAGATTTAGACCCTTATCCCTAGACATCCTCTATGGCTGAAGAGTAATCTGCTCTGCCTGTCAGACCAGGTGTCCACCTTCAAGGTAACCCTGAATTGCTCTCCGCCTAAGGTTTTTAGCAATAGCTTCCAACTTGGAAGCACTCAAGAAAGGCCAGAAGAACTTGACTACCTTTCCAGGGCTCCTCGGGTCTGAAAGCTACCATCTGTGTCAGATCCATAGGCTTCATCTTACCCATAATTTTAATTGCTGCTGAATAGAAGCAATTCTATCATTGTTAGCATTCTAAGGTACAGTCCAACAAAATTATCAATGAGTGTTCTGGTTTCGCATCAATGGTAGTTTATTGAATGGAAAACAAATCAATGTACCCATATCCAGTATGAATATATCTGAGGTTCACCCTCTCGATTTGCAACCAGTCAAATTTATAGTGCTTACAACACAGGAGTTTCTGGTCCCATGACCCACAAAGGACAATGTGGATTCTTTAGAAGGTCAAGTTGGCAGACAGGGAGAGAAAATGTTTGACAAGGTGCTATGTTCTCCTTTGCCTCCATGTAAGGCTGACACTGCTAATCCATTACTGCCCAGTTCCCATGAACCTGATGGACAGCCAGAGCTGATATTTTATATATAATACTTTACCTGTAATCATACTTTATATGTAATCATCTTCTGCGTCAGTTGGTAAATAGCTGCTGCTGGAGGAAAAGGGGACGACAGAGGATGAGATGGCTGGATGGCATCACTGACTCCATTGACGTGAATTTGAGTGAACTCCAGGAGATGGTGATGGACAGAGAAGCCTGTCGTGCTGCGATTTATGGGGTCGCAAAGAGTTGGACATGACTGAGCGACTGAACTGAACTGAACTGAGATTATTTGCTTGGACCTCCCATAACTGACCTAGCAACTGAAGAGTTAACATCCAAACTATCAAGGGGCCAAAAAGAGCTGATTGGTGGGTTGTTAAATATTTTGAATACCCCCCTGGGGAACAGTTTTAGACTCTTTCTCGATAGAATACTCCAGGCAGTCATTACCAATTGATCAAAGTTGGTAGTTAAGATAAAATTTATTTACCATCCAGGGATTATGGTCTTATCTCCCCCCAGGGTATTTGGTTTTATACAGTGTGCTCTGGAAGTTAAAGAACAAGGCTTCCAGGACTGGACCTCTAATGCTGTAACTTCAAGAGCTGGACGTGAATGGACCTGGGGGCTGACAGCCTCACGTTTCCTTCTCTGACCTAGACTGGTTTTGACCCTTGAGCGTGAGATAGGGCTATAGAATGTACCTCAAACCCTCAGCCCTACCAAGGCTTCCAGCAGAGCAGAGACATCTCTTCCAGGTCTGCATTCAGACTCAGCATGCTCCAGTGTAGAAGCCAGGACATCAGCAGTTTCTCTGAAACACATTTTGATTTTTAGGGGAATGAAGGGACCTGTGCTGCCTATAGATGGCAAAGGTAGCTTAACATCTAAACAGTGTAACTTGTGCCCTTAAAAATCCTTAGTAAAAATAATTCTGCCATATTAAATCATTTTTCTTTTCCATAAGTAGCAAAGTGCCCCTTGGTTTTAAGATGAATATGGTCATGTTATCCCCAGTGACAATCTGTGAAGAAAAGAACTCTTAGGGATATTAGCAGAGAGGACATGAGACGGGACCTTTGGCATAAATGACCATATCTGAATTAGATGGTCCATGGGAAGAACCCCATGAAGGCTGCTGGTACTGTTGGAGTGGGATGGGTGGGAATAGTTACTCTCTCCAGGACCTCTTTGTTTGCATGAAAGACTTACACTCGACACAACCCTCATTTCATCAGTGAGATGACTGAAGTCCAGAGGGGTTCACTGACTTTTCCAAGATCACACTGCCTGGCCAAGACAGATGCAGAATCAATAGTGTCCTGACCGTGCATTCCGTTCACTTAGACAACATGGCAGTAATTTATCCTTTTCTTGATAACCCAGAGGTATCATTAGGAACACTAATTACCATATAACATTGCAATATAGGACTGACTGGGGTATGTGGGTCTGGTTGCTTCTATACTAAGGGGGCTTATTTGGTGCTATTTTGGGGTCTTGGTACTTTTTACGTCTGTCTTCATCATCATCAATCTCTCATTGTGGCTACTTCAAACAAATAATCTAAAGTCTACCCCCCCTCCCCAACATTGTTGATTGCAAAAGTACAACAGCAATTTAATTTTACATAATAACACTCCCAGCATGGCTGTTGGCGATTTCCCCAGTTCAGTTTGCATTCTTCACGTTCTCAGCACCTCTCTCGGGCACTGCAGTGTTCTTGGAGGAAGCCTCTCAGAATTAGGGAAAGAGCAGGGTTCAATCCCGCAACTAGCAGTGTGACTGTGGGAAAGTTTCTCAGCTTCACGAGCCCTGGATACTCCCTTGGTCTTTCAGGAAGAATGTGAGGTTCGAATACCTGCATAGAGTTGTCTTTTAGCAAAGTCTAGTTTCCTTTCTTCATTAGAGGCATGTTCTACCTTTGCCTTTTATTAAGGTTGGTTATGGGCATATCTAGAGAAGGCAATGGCACCCCACTCCAGAACTCTTGCCTGGAAAATCCCATGGACGGAGGAGCCTGGTGGGCTGTAGTCTATGGGGTTGCTAAGAGTCGGACACGACTGAGCAACTTCACTTTCATGCATTGGAGAAGGAAAAGGCTACCCACTCCAGTGTTCTTGCCTGGAGAATCCCAGGGATGGCAGAGCCTGGTGGGCTTCCATCTATGGGGTCGCACAGAGTCGGACATGACTGAAGTGACAGCAGCAGTAGCATGGGCATATCTGTCCTCTTTGGTAGAATTCAGGCTCCTTGAGGTTGGTGACCTTGTTTCCTGAATCTGGGTTCCCCCCTTCCCTGCCTCTCCCACCACCATGCTTGCTAGGCTTGGTTGCTGTTTTTGTTGGTTCAGTTGCTAAGTAATGTCTGACTCTTTGCAACCCCATGAATTGCAGCACACCAGTCTTCCTATCCTTCACTATCTTCCAGAGTTTGCTTGGACTCATGCCCATTGAGTTGGTGATGCCATCCAACCAACTTATCCTCTGCTACCCTCTCTTCCTTTTGCCTTCAATCTTTCCTGCATCACTGTCTTTTCCAATGAGTTGGCTCTTTGCATCAGGTGGCCAAGGTATTTGAGCTTCAGCTTCAGTCCCTCCAATGAATATTCAGAGTTGATTTATTTTAAGATTGACTGGTTTGATCTCCTTGCTATCCAAACAACTCTCAAGAGTTTGCTGTAGGCTCTCCATTAATGCTGGTAGAGAATATTGTAGGTCAGTAAGTTCTGTGGAATGGCTGTGTTGTCTCCTGCAGGCTCAGGGATACAGGCCCTGGGGAGGCCTTTTCCTCTTTTCTGTGTCCTGGGAGGTATAGTTCCTGGAGCTCTGACCTCCACATATGTGGGACGTCTCTGAAAGTTTTGATGAGAAAATTTGACCTCTGTGTACTGGTGCCAAGTCAAATCTTAGAAACAGAGTTTTGGATCAAATAGAAAGGAATAGCTTTGTTGCTTTTCCAGGTAAAGGGGAAAACAATGGGGTCATGCCCTCAAAAACTGTGTGCCAACCCAGGAGGATTTGGTGAGGAGTTTTATAGCAGTGGTTCAAGGGTAGGGTTGCGAATGGGGATCAGGGTGCGTATGGAGCCTGTGTCCCTTTAATCTGGTTTCAGGCATTCTGAGGAATGTCTGTGATTCTAAGAATTATCAAACTGTGACCTTCTCTCTGGAATGTAGAATACTTACTCAAATATTTAACATCATCCATTTGTTGGGGGTTTTAGTTCTGCAGAAGAGCTCAAAGATATTGTTATGTGTATCCCTTGAAGTGGAACCAGGATCTTGTCTTAAGGCTTCTCTATTATCAGATATGCAGATGATACCACTCCTATGGCAGAAAGGAAAGAACTAAAGAGCCTCTTGATAAAAGTGAAAGAGGAGAGTGAAAAAGTTGGCTTAAAAGTCAACATTCAGAAAACTAAGATCATGGCATCTGGTCCCATCACTTCATGGCAAATAGATGGGGAAAGAGTGGAAACAGTGACAGACTTTATTTTTTTGGGCTCCAAAATCACTGCAGATGGTGACTGCAGCCTTGAAATTAAAAGACGGCTGCTCCTTGGGGGGAAAAAAAAAGTTATGACCAACCTAGACAGTATATTAAAAAGCAGAGACATTACTTTGCTAATAAATGTCCATCTAGTCAAAGCTATGGTTTTTCCAGTAGTCACGAATGGATGTGAGAGTTGGACTGTAAAAAAAGCTGAGCACCAAAGAATGGATGCTTTTGAACTGTGGTATTGGAGAAGACTCTTGAGAGTCCCTTGCACAGCAAGGAAATACAACCAGTTCATCCTAAAGGAAATCGGTCCTGAATATTCATTGGAAGGACTGATGGTGAAGCTGAAACTTCAATCCTTTGGCCACCTGATGCAAAGAACTGACTCATTTGAAAAGACCCCGATGCTGGGAAAGATTGAAGGAGGGTGGAGAAGGGGACAGCAGAGGATGAGATGGTTGGATGGCATCACCGACTCAATGGACGTGAGTTTGAGTAAACTCTGGGAGTTGGTGATGGAAAGGGAAGCCTGGCGTGCTGCAGTCCATGAAGTTGCAAAGAGCGGGACATGACTGACTGAGCGACTGAACTGAACTGATTGTCTCTTGACTGCCCCTCCCTTGTTTTGGCATCTCCTCCCTTCCTTGATTGGCAACTGTTTGAAACTGCCCTTTGGAACTCTGGAAGGTCTTGGGGACTGAAGCCTATTTCCTACAATCAAGAAACAGGGGATACAGAAAAGTGTCCATGCCCAGGATCCCCACAGGGTCCTGCTTGGTTTTTTATGATCTCTCTTTGGAAAGTGGCCCCGTTGCAGAGAGTCCTTCTCCTCAGGGAGAATCAGACTCAGAGGACCAATTTCAAAGCCTTTGTAAAATAAGCCAGGCTGCTCCTTCCCTGGGGGCACAGCAAATGGGGCACGGAAGTCTCCAAGGCAGTTAGTCCGTTCTTCGGAGGTAATGACTTTGAGGACTCTGCAAGTTTCTTAGGCTTCTGCCAGTCTCTTCATTCCTTAGCAGCAGGTTTAGTAGCCTAATAGAGAGCCCTGCCCATTCTATGCAGTGCTGGTTGTGCGGATGCAGAGGGGGCTGGTGGAGGGACTGAGATGAGGTAAGAGAAGCCTCAGAAGAGAGTTGAGAGAGCAAGACTGGGGGCATTCCAGAGAGAGGGAGAGATAAGAGTCTGCTGTTCTCCCTGAACCTGGGTTCCTCAAGATGCTGCTCTTGACAGCAAACCTCCTCTCTCCTTCAGTCATTTCCAATGGGCTTTCAGTTGAGTTCAGTCACTTGGTTGTGTCCTATTCTTTGCAACGCCAAGGACTGCAGCACGCCAGGCCTCCCTGTTCATCACCAACTCCCGGAGTTCACCCAAACTCATGTCCATTGAGTCGGTGATGCCATCCAACCATCTCATCCTCTGTCGTCCCCTTCTCCTCCCACTTTCAATCTTTCCCAGCATCGGGGTCTTTTCTAATGAGTCAGTTCTTCGCATCAGGTGGCCAAAGTATTGGAGTTTCAGCTTCAGCATCAGTCCTTCAAATGAACATTCAGGACTGATCTCCTTTAGGATGGACTGGTTTGATCTCCTTGTGGTGCAAGGGACTCTCAAGAGTCTTCTTCAACACCACAGTTCAAAAGCATCCATTCTTCAATGCTCAGCTTTCTTTATAGTCCAACTCTCACATCCATATATGACTACTGGAAAAACCATAGCTTTGACAAGACGGACCTTTTTCAGCAAACTAATGTCTCTGCTTTTTAATATGCTGTCTGGGTTGGTCATAGCTTTTCTTCCAAGGAGCAAGGGTCTTTTAATTTCAAGCCTGCAGTCACCATCTGCAGTGATTTTGGAGCCTCCCAAAATAAAGTCTGTCACTGTTTCCGTGGTTTCCCCATCTATTTGCCATGAAGTGATGGGATCAGATACCATGATCTTAGGTTTCTGAATGTTGAGTTTAAGCTAGCTTTTTCACTCTCCTCTTTCACTTTCATCAAGAGGCTCTTTAGTTCTTCTTCACTTTCTGCCATAAGGGTGGTGTCATCTGCGTATCTGAGGTTATTGATATTTCTCCCAGCAATTTTGATCCAGCTTGTGCTTCATCCAGCCTGGCATTTTGCATGATGTATATAAGTTAAATAAGCAGGGTGACAATATACAGACTTGATGTACTCCTTTCCCAGTTTGGAACCAGTCTGTTGTTCCATGTCTGGTTTTAACTGTTTTTTCTTAACCTGCATGCAGATTTCTCAGGAGGCAGGTATGGTGAACTGGTATTCCCATCTCTTGAAGAATTCTCCACAGTTGTGATCTACAGAGTCAAAGGCTTTCAGGACCCATTATAAACAGACCCCAGCTAATTTCTTCTTTGAATAACCTACGGATCATGTGGCAGATTTCCCCACTTGTGCACACTACAGGGTGGGGCAAGGAAGAGATGCTGGAGGGCTAGTAGGTGATGTTTAATGACTGATGAGCTTGGGTGGCACCAGACTGGGCATGGAGATAGTGTTTGCCCACAGAAATGACAATACTGCTTGGACATTTTAGGGACAAAAAGCCTGTATATGTGTATATTTATGAGTCTGGTCCCTTAAACATATCATTTGACGTAGTTTGCAGTGGTTTTGCAAAGGAAAATCCATTTGAATACAGTATTCTCAGATTGCCCTGTTCACTTAGTAATTAAGGTATATTACCCTTGTAGATTACTTGAGCCTTATAGTTTTTGGGTTTTCAGCTCTCTCCAAAGCTCCTTGAGACCCCTGCCAGGGAGATGTGTGGGGAAGGTTGTAAATGCCTTTGCTGCATCTTTCTGCCTAAGTATTTGCAGCAGATTTTATGGAGCTTGTAAATAGGAACTGATTTTCTTTTACATATGTGAGTCAGCCTTATTTGGGTCTAAAGTGGACTTTATGAACCTGCACGGATTAGAATAAACACTGTGCCCAGCAATCAGTTCTATATTTAGTTCTTAAATAGGCTAGGCTTTTTTGTAAGTGTGTATATGTGTATGTGTATATGAGAACTGAATATTAAGAAAAAAATCAAGTGTGAATACTGCTGGCTTGTGTGAAGCTGACTGATCTGAGGATGGGCCTGGGAGAATTCCTGGCCAAGTGGAGCCACAGCCAACAGCTAAGGGATCTCTTTTTCCCCTGGAAGTCATTGTTTGTTTACCTATTAAATGGATAGCATGGGTCTCCACAAAACCCTAGGATGGTTGTGCAGATCAAAGAAAGCAGGAAAGCACAAGGATCTAGCAAAGTGCTGGTGTCTAGCTGGGACTCGGTAAATACCTACTACGTATGGAATCTCAGCCTGGAAGGGACTGGAAGTTTCTGGAGGAGAAAGACTTGTGTTTTCTGCTGTGTCCCTGACAGTCTCCAGGAAGTCCAGAGTCAAAGAAATAATAATAGGTTTTTACATTGAATGAAAGTATCAAAGTCCTGCTAAAGAAAAGCTCCCATTCAAAACTGTTATTCTGGATCATGGTCAGTAATAGAGGAGTGAGATGGGGAGATAGGAGGGATGGTAGAGGACAGGGCCTCTCAAGCCGGACTGCTTGGGTTTGTGTCTCAGCTCAGGCACTTGAGGAGCTGTGTGACCCTGGACATGTCACTTAGCCTCTCTGTTCCTCAATCTCTTCTCCTGTAGGGTGGGTATAATCAGTACCAATGTTCTAGCCATAGTGTATGGACAGGTATTATAGTTACAGATGTAACATGCTTAGTGTGCCTGACACGCAGTGTTTGTTATTATTATCGTTATCTTTATCTGTATTAATAGTGGTTAAGAAAGGGGATTTTGTTGGTAGACGTGGACTTGAGTCTTAGCATTGCCACTTATCAGCTCCGTGACCTTGGATAATTATTCAACCTTTCTAAGTCTCTGTTCCCTCATCTGTTATTTGGGATGTCTCTTCTCCTGGGGTTATTAGGAGCATCAAATGAGATAAGATGTTTAAAGTATTGAGCCTTGTGCCTGTCATAGAAAAAGCACTTAATCAATGTTATCTATTTTATTATCTCAAGAACTACTTGAATTTAATACCATTCATTCAACAAATACCGATGAAGCTGGTGTGGAGTGTGGGCCTGGTATGGAACGAGGTTTCTTCCTTCTCTAATGAGGGAACATGGACGTCGTTTCTGTTTTGGATGAATATTTGCTTCTTCCATCGTAGTTAGAACATTGTAAGATTGCACGAAAAAATCTGGAGAAGAGACTAAAGGTGGGGCAACTTGAAGCCTCAAAAGGCAGTTTGGCTCTGAGAATTAGTGCTCTCATGGGGAGACCCAGGAACGAAGCAGTTGCACGTCAGGAACCTGGGACTTCCAGGGTGACCACCCGTCCTCGTCTTTGCCACTTACTGGTAACTGTGTCCCCTTTCACTTGAAAACTCCTAGGTTAGATGTTAAATTATCCGATTCCTCATACTTGAGCTACTTAAGAGAAACACCCCCCTGTATCTCAAAGGGGTGTGGCTGGAAGCACCAAGAGGCCCTGTCTGACTTTGGGAAGGCAGCCTGGCATTTTGTTGGGTCGAGAGGGTGAGGGGGCTTCTCAGGTGTGGCAGGGGAGGCCACAGGAGGGGAGACCGTGGAGAACCCATTTCCTTCCCTCACCTGGAAGCGTATGGATGTTTCCTTTTTCCTCTCTTTTTCCAGGCCAGCACACATTATGGGAACTTTGTCATCTTCCTAGATTCTGAAAGTGAGTGGCTACTTGCCAGAGGGAGAGTGGTGCAGAGAGGACAAATTAAAATGACAACAGAACAACAAAAACCCATATAAAATAAATAAGCCACTAGCTCCAAGGAAGAAACTTCTGGGCTTAATTTGCATCCTGTTCTCTCCTGATTGTTTGTTGCCAAGGTTGTCATTGGGGGAGGGAAAGTGGTTGCTGGAGGGGTGCTCGCCTGCCCAGCTCTTGAGTTCTCACTTCTGCTTTTCAGCTCAGTGATGAGGACAGCCTGGATGGAGGGGGATGGGACCACGGGAGAGGAGGCATTGGCTAAATATTTTAAAGTAGTGCTCACTGAGACTCTTGTTAAAAAATAATTACATATAAATAGCAAACTAGAGATCCCCCAAGATTTCTGCAGTGCTGATGTGTTACTTTTAGTAGCAGGACAAAAAAAAAAAAAAATAGTTTTTGAAGACTAATAAGATCCCCTGGAGGAGGACAGGGCAACCCATTCCAGTATTCTTGCCTGGAGAATCCCATGGACAGAGGAGCCTGGTGGGCTACATTCCATAGGGTTGCAATGAGTCGGACACGACTAAAGAGACTTAGCACGCATGCAAGATTAATAGTAAAGCTTATATAATGATAACAGTGTGCCGGATTTTCATCAGAGTATTTCACATGTGTTTACTTCTCTAATCCTCACAGCAAACCTCCAAGTTGGCCATATCATCATCCTCTGTTTCCAGATGTGGACCCTGAGGCACAGAGAACTTCAGTAACTTGCCCTAAGTCATATGTCTGGTCAGTGGCAGAGATTCTACCTGGGCAGCCAGTCTCCAGAGCTAAGTTCTTAAGCAAACTCTGTATCACCTTCTCGGAGAAGGCAATGGCACCCCACTCCAGTACTCTTGCCTGGAAAATCCCATGGACGGAGGAGCCTGGTGGGCTGCAGTCCATGGGGTCGCACAGAGTCAGACACGACTGAAGTGACTTAGCAGTAGCAGTATTACCTTCTGGGCTAAAAGTCAGGCTGAGAACTGGAAACTGAGGCACAGAAAGGTGAGGCTTAAGTTACACAGCTAGGAGGTGGGAGCAGGACCGAAGCTCAGCTGTGCCATGCTCCAGAGTTGTTAATGCTTAGCAGTTATTAATGCTTTTTCTCTTTCTCATTGGGTTCCCCAAAGGATTGTTGTGAAGGTCAAGTGAGACACAGCACGTGGTATGTAGGTGTGTTTGTGTGTTAAGCTGCTTAGTCGTGTTCTACTCTGTGTGACCCAATGGACTGCAGCCCACCAGGCTCCTCTGTCCATGGGGATTCTCCAGGCAAGAATACTGGAGTGGGTTGCCCTGCCCTTCTCCAGGGGATCTTCCCAACCCAGGGATCGAATCCAGGTCTCCCACATTGCAGGAGGATTCTTTACCGACTGAGCCCCCAAGGAAGTCAGTTGTAAAGTACCAAACAAGCTGTCATTCAGATACTAGATCTGAAGACAGGGGGGAAGACACTTTCCTTGTGTCCAGGGATGGCTTAGGCAGAGGCTGGTGGAGAGAAACGTGCACATTGGCAGCAAGTGGATCCAGCAGTGGAGATATAAGGTGTGAAGGAAAATCGGGTGGGGTCCTAAAACCAGGCAGACTGGAGGAGGGGAGTGTTCCTCTTCTAATGCTAGATGATGGAGCCAAGAGATCCAGCCTTCTCTCATCTGTGCCCGTGGCTCAGAGAACTCAGGGATAATAAAGCAGCATCACCATCGGGGACAATGACAGCAACTTTCTTTTAGCCAAAGACATTTGGTCTCCTCCCTCTCACCAAACTGTCCTTTCTTCAGGCTGTTTCCAAGCCTCTCCCCAGGTTATGAGCTCTTTGCAGACACCTCTGCAGTGGGGTCCTAATTTGCATCTTATATGGACATCTTTATCTTGAGCTACAGGGCTCCTCTGAGATGCAATCTGCCTACAGAAACACACTTACTGTGGATCTTGAAAGTGGCACAGAGACTGATGGCTCCTTCCCTCCTCCCTTCCAACCTTTCCCCCCCCCCCCACCCCTAGTTTTCCCAAATCCTGGCGCCTGCTAAAGGCTCAGTTGTTTCCCAGGGGGGCACATACGCCTGTCTTTCTCTTCAGGCTGACTTACTGTACATGCCTTTCATCTGCTCAGAATCTGATTTAAATATGAATCCATAGAGCCCGAACACCCAGCCCTTAGAAGAGCTGTAACTTTGTTATATTTTATTTTGCCCAATCACAGCAGTTATCTTATTCTCCTCTGCAAGGTCCTGTCAAAAGGGACTAAATGACAACCTTTGGGAAGAGAGCAACCTTAATCACGTGAAAGTAATTTATTTTTAATCCACCACACTGCAGCTGTCCCTAGTTATTTGTGAATATGTATCAAGCCCAAACTTTGAAATTTTGATAATTGGCTTCTTGCCGCTTCATTATTTCTCCTTCTCTTCTGGGTCTGATATGTGTGAAAAGTTTCCCAAGAATATATCCAGTAAATGCATTCTAGACTGAAAGATAGGCACAGTAAAGTGCAGTATAGTAAAGCCTCTGTTATTCACCTATTTAATGAATGTTATTTGAACGTCTTCATTGTTTCAGGTACTGGATGAGGTGCTGGTGACGCAGTAATAAGGAAGGTCAGCGTCTCTGGCCTCACAAACATACTGGCTAGTGGAGCAGAAGTCAATGGAAGAGCAAATAAAGGCATTTTACACATTGTGATAAATTCTGGGAGTGCAGCAAGTGGAGATATTATGACACAATATGGCCGTCCCAGTACAGAGCATGGTGAACTGATCAATGTCTCGTTTCCAGAAAATATAATTCTCTGAATGCAGCCTAAAACTGCATTTGTGTTGTTTCTTTTTTTATTAGCCACCTTACACTTTTTATCTGTATTGAGCCAAAATAAAATTTTTATTATACAAAGTATTTTCAGTAAATACTTATTATACAAAGTGACTGCAGCAAATGTGTGAAACAGAAAGAAGAAGGTGACCTGTATTATCACCACTGAGAGTTACTGCTTGCTACCTTTTGGATCTTCTTCCTATTAATAACTATGTTTATGTATGTGTCTTATAATTTTATAAACTGGTTTGATCCACTTACGAAAATGTTACATGTTATTTTCCCCCACGTCAGGAAGTATCCTATATTATCATCCATCGTGGTGACATGATACTGCACTGTGTGGTCAAGCGAAACACCTCATCACTTTTGGATGCGAAGCAGTTAAACCAGGTCTTCCTCCTTCTGTACTTGTGTAATGTTTTTTTTCTAACCTAAATGTAGGACTTTACATTTTTATTAAAAAATCGTATTGTTGCTTTTAAGATAAATTATTAGTCTGTTATGATCTTTTAAGTCATGATTTCATTAACCAATCTCTCCCAGGTTGATACGATTTTAAAATCAGTAAGGATCAAAATCACTGATACATCATTTTAAGTAGGATAGAGCCTCATAGCATTCCCTTGGAAACCCCCCTACAGTTACTCCATTGATCAAACACTGTTTAGTTCTGATCAATTAATAATTTTAGCTGTACTATCCTGTGGCTTGTTTCTCCATTGGAAAATAAGAACTTTCAAAAACAAGAAAAAATACTGCCAATCACTTTACCATTTGGATTCGTTATGTCTGTCATATTCCCTTTTATGCTCATCTTATAATTTTATTAATGACAGAAGATTGGTTTGGTACTCCTTGTTCTTTTTGAACTCATGCTGTTGTTCTGGAGAAAAAGAAATTGGTCAAATACTAAAATCAAATTCAAATTCCTTGTCATTCTTGAATGTATAGATTGGGCTTAAAGGTCTTAATCTTGACACATTCCTCAATTTGGAGATTAAAACTATTTTTTTCAGACTAAGGTGTTTGTTATTGTTGTTTCTCTTGTTATATACAATTGCTGGTGAAAAAAAATGGGCTAATTAGTTCCTTTAAAAAATATTTAATTTAAGAAATGAACACATTTTTCTAATGTGTTAAAAAACCAACTTTAATTTTTCCAAGGATTAAATACAACTCACTGGACTGTAAATAATAAAATTCATTAAAAAATCCAGACAATTTTTCAATTCCTCACAGTCCTTCAGAGAGCATTCCCTGTGGCTTGGCATTCTTTAAGGCCTATAAGCACACTTCAGTGTAGCTCAGGTGAGCCAAGCAATGTGGACTCACTCAAGGCAGTGGAGAGCTGTCTTCCACCTCCTCATTTATCTCAGATTTCTGAGCCCTGACAAAACATTTGTTCTACCCTCTCCATACGATGTTTACTTTTCTTGAAATGATAGAGGCAAAATACAAGTGGAATAATTAGTTGTGCTTTTCTACTTCCTCTTCCAATAATATCATCAGCTTCAAATATGGAACCATTTATTTCCTCTCTCAATTGAGAGAGAGGAATTTGCTCATCTTGAGATTCTCCATGGTGCCCAACACAATGTCTAACTTGTTATGGGTGTATTAGGTAGAACCTTTTAGGGTGCAAAGGATAGAAATCCAATACAAACTTTCTTAAACCAAAACATAGAAACACACACAAACGTGTGTGTGTGTGTGTAGGGGGGTTGTTTTCAATGAGGTCTAAATGCTGTGTTTAAAGCAAGGGCTTAGAGTACAGAAATTCTATCATGGAGGTGCTGAACACAGAAAGTTCTACGACATGTTGGGAGTTACGAGCAAAAGAAGTATTAAACTGAATCCCCAAAGTATAAAATGTAGCTAGGTCTAGACACCATATTGTATCTGAGTAATTTTTGTGCCAATAAATGATATCAGGATTTAAAAAAAAATTAGAGTGTTTGTTCGATATATATATATATATTGAATTGGCCAAAAAGTTTTTGCCATCCCAATGTATTTCAACAGCGCATTAACTTAACAGTAACTGGATAAACAGATGCAAATTATAGCATCAGGACCTGGATTCTCTCTCTCCGTTTTTCCTCAGTGCATTTCTCTTTGATTTTACTCAGAGTTTCCCTCCAAGTGGAAATTCCAGGCTTGCATCTTCACACCTCTAAGCTGTGAGAAAAACAAATTCTTTTTTGATTGCTCAAAAGTCCCAGGATTAGCTCTATTTGACCTGATTGGCTTCAGTTCAGTTCAGTTCAGTCGCTCAGTCATGTCTGACTCTTTGCGACCCCATGAATCGCAGCACGTTGGTTTGGATTAGATCATATGCCCATTTGTCAGTCAATCAGTCATCATGGCCACGAGCATTGATGCTGATTGGCCTGACCTGAGTCACATGACTCCTCAGGGTACTTGGGATATAATCTGCTCTATATAAAGGGCAGGCTTCCCAGGTGGCAGAGTGATAAAGAATCCTCCTGCTAATGTAGGAGATGTAGGCTAGGTGGGTTCAATCCCTGAGTCAGGAAGATCCCTTGGAGAAAGAAATGGCAACCCACTCCAGTGTTCTTGCCTGAAAAATCCTATAGACAAAGGAGCCCAGCAGGCTACAGTCCAGTGGGGTCACAAGGAATCAGAACTGAGCACTCACACAGGCATATAAAGGGCAGTGGGAGAGTGAGGCACTGGCTTCCTCCAGAGGAAAATCTGAGTATCATTGTCAGAAGAATTAAGGAAGGATGAAGGGTAGGTAAAAAATAACACAGAATCATGACAAGTTTTTCAATTAGATACTTTTTGAAGTAGCTAATTAGTCTTATTTTTTTCTACCAATGATTGTACATGACAAAGAGAAATAACAACAAAAAACTTTGTCTAAAAGAAGGTTAGTTTTAATCTCCAAGTGGAAGAATAATAATGAGATATCAGGATTAAGACCTTTAGGTCCAACCTATATATTCACGAATCATAAGAAATTTGAATTGCGTTTTGTATTTGACAAATTATTTTTTAGTATCTGACCAATTTTTTTTTCCAGAATATATGAGTTCATTTTTCACTTTATGAATTTCCTGGAAGCAAATGCAATACTTCCTGCTGCTGCTGCTAAGTTGCCTCAGTTGTGTCTGACTCTCTGCGACCCCATAGACTGAAGCCCAATGGGCTGCGCTGTCCCTGGGATTCTCCAGGCGAGAACACTGGAGTGGGTTGCCATTTCCTTCTCCAATGCATGAAAGTGAAAAGTGAAAGTGAAGTCACTCAGTGGTGTTCGACTCTTAGTGACCCCATGGACTGCAGCCTACCAGGCTCCTCCGCCCATGGGATTTTCCAGGCAAGAGTACTGGAGTGGGGTGCCATTGCCTTCTCCACAATACTTCCTACTATCTGCCATTTAAATAAAAGATTTCTTTTAACTAAAAGAAAATTTGTTACAAGACTACTGTATACATGGCATCACCAACTCGAGTGAACTCTGGGAGTTGGTGATGGACAGGGAGGCCTGGCATGCTGCGATTCATGGGGTCACAAAGAGTCGGACACAACTCAGCAACTGAACTGAACTGAACTGTATACATCAGAAAAGATAGTCTCCCTAGCTTGTGGTGGCCTTGGTAGAGAGTTGGGGGGTCTCAAGGACATTATCATATTAATGCATTGCTCCATAGTTTGATACTACCCTCTATGGTGCAATCAAGAAAAGGAGGGTGGTGCTCTGATGATGAGGTCATCTGAGACAGCCAGTATCCAGTCAGAGAAACAGAGTACATACTAATACTCTGTACAGTTAGTCAACAGAAGAAATTAAATATGAAGAATAGATTATAAAGGTGTTGGGACAGTTGAGTCAAACAGGACCATGAGGCAACCCAGAGATAAACAGAAGCAAGAAACCTCTACAAACTTTAAGATATAGCCAGTAAAGGGAGAAGATGGTATGACCAGAGTCAGAGAGCTGGAGTTCAAACTATTCAGCAGGGTCTGGGTCTACAGTAGACTGCCTGATGGGAGCTGGGACCACAGAGGAAATGCTAATCAAAGCAGAAAGAAGGGGGAGGAATACTCTGACTTCTCCCTCTTTTCTGCCCAGCAATCTCCCAACATTTTCTCTCATTGGCTAACCCAGAAGGCAGCCTGCAAGGAAGTCAGAGAAATGCATTTTTCCTGGGCAAAGGATAGGAATGCATCTGAGACAAAAGGGAAAAATGGGTGACACATGACCTGGAGCAAGATATGAAGCTTGAGGCCGTTTTTACGTGGAAAATTAACAGCTTTATTCTTGGTTCATTTCTTTTCTGTAGTAAGAGGATTTGAAGCCTTTCTGCTTAGAGGAAAGAGAAACTCATATCTGCTGACTCTGGGCAAAGGACAACCATGGACAATGAGGACCAAAGAATAGAAGAAGTGGGGATTTTTCAGAGGAAAGAATTAAAAGAAAATGAAGTGATTCACTGTAGGCAAAATCTTGGTGAAGCAGTGGGGAGGATGGAGACTCTCCTTCACAGAGAAAATGTAGGGGGAGAAAGAGAAGAGAGTGTTGTCTATGGCATCCGGATCAGATGGGTCCTGCTTGTTACTTCCCAACATTGCTAAAAAGTGTGTGATGTATCTGGACTGTTGAAACCACAGACTGCCTTGCAAAAGGCCCCTGAGCCCCAGGCATAGCATGAGACTGAAAGAAGACCATTAAGAGGGTCATATTTGGAGGGACCAGGAGTCATTCTCAAAGGGCAGATAATGATAGCTGACCCTTCTCTGGTTCTGTGGAAGATTTCATTGGTTGGCTCCTCACCTGCCTAGGGAGAAGTGCTCAGTAGAATCACTAGATCCTGCTCTCCTCTCCACCTACCAAGTGTGGGCATAGCCACCGCCCAAGAAAATGAGGCTGCAGCTCTGAGTACTTAGTGTGGGTACCGAGTTTGTATACTGTGAGTTTAGATACTGAGTTCAGATAACATGAATACCGAATTGCCTAAATCTTGTGAGCTTCTGGGCATGGATAACAAGAGTTGAGATAGTGGTAGAATCCTAGTATTTCAGTATTTTAACAGCTGGCACACTCGTGTGTCCTAATTGAATAGCACTTCTGCCTATAGTCCTCTCTTCTCTAGGAAGACCTGGGGGATTATGGTCACTCATAGACATTCTTCCGGATCCCAGGTTGCTCCGTAACACAGTTAGGGCAGAATTCCTTATTGAGATTTCAATTTGTCCTTTTTATTGTAGTTATAACCCACAACACAGCTTCCAAGAACACAAAACATAGACAAAAGTTTGAGTTCCTTTGCCTCAGGAGCTTTTGTGCCTGCCAAACTACAGCAGACTTTCCTTTGTGTTTGAAATCTCAGGCTTTCTGAGACCATTTGTGTCTTACACAACTCGTCCAGGGCTGAAACCAGTGAAGAGCTATATCCCATATGCCCTGAGCAGTATCATTGTGTATATGTATCGCGTGTGTGCATGCACACACATGCATGCTCAGTCATGTCCAACTCTTTGTGACCCCATGGATTGTAGCCCGCCAGGCTCCTCTGTCCATGGAACTTTCCAGGCAAGCATACTGGAGTGGGTTGCCATTTCCTACTGCAGGGGATCTTCCCAACCCAGGGATTAAACCTACATCTCCTGCATCTCTTGCATTGGCATTTTAAATCTGACTGTTTTTAAATTTTTTAAATGAAGAAATTCTGTATACAAACCCAGATTTTAAGATTTTCCCAGAATATTGAGTGCCCAGTCCATACTGGCTCTGCATTTTAAGGGCCAGCAATGACCTTGTCTGCTTTAGAACACCTGGCTGGTTAGCTACAATCCCTATAACTCTGTCTTGTCTTCCTCACCGAGACTTGAGAGTCAGTTGCCGTTTTATAATCTCCCAGCTGGTAGATACCACTCATTTGTCCAGGTACCTGCTGGTCATCTTAGGTATTTAAGTTTCTGACTTGAGCTGGAGCAGGGCTTTTGCAGGAGAGAGACAGAGACAGCTGGAGGGGAAGTGGAGTTGAGATTCTTCAAGGTTAGGTGATGACTGACTTTCATGGGTTCTGTGAGGGGAGGAGACTGGCTTCCCACTTTGGGGTGATTGTGAGGTGGGTTTGCAGATGCTTGGAAGTTGAATACTGTGGGTTTGGTCACTGGGTTGGGAGATTTCTGGACTCTGCCTCGAATCTACCACCTCAGATGACCAGACTAGCTTAAACCAGGATCACCTTGTTGTAGCCACGGGGACTGGAGACAGGATTTTCCTTTGAATATTTAGAAGGTACAAGAACCCTGGGACTTCTGAACAACACTAAAAGGAAGCCCCACAGGATTATAGAACTGAACATCCTCTGGCGACGTGGGAGAGAGTTCAGAGCAGAGTACTGATTGAGTGACAGACATCAGCAGTTTTGTATCAGCTTTGGGGAGTGTGGCTGTCCCCTCACGTCTCCCTGTACTGAGAGCTGTGATGAATCCCATTCTCCTCTCTGCAGGGCTGGATTAGTGTGGTTTGCTTCCGTGCTCTCACAAGGAGGGCCTTCTCTTTGTTTTGTCATTGTGTGAAGTTGCACATCTGAAATGATGTGGTGATGATTTTTCAAAGAGCTCCAAGCACAGAGCTCAGTATTTTTTTTTTTCCTTTAAGGCAGCTGTTCTAATAGTCTGTCTCCTGTTTCATGGAATATGAAGGAGATGACTGAGCCATCACAGATTTCTGAGCATCAGTTAATCTTCCTGTGGGATATTCTGCTGTTATTCAGTCACCCAGTTGTGCCCGACTCCTTGAGACCCTATGGACTGCAGCCCACCAGTCCTTCCCTGTCCTTCACCATCTCCCTTGTCTAGTAACTTCCTAAGCAGTCTCCCACATTCTGCTTTCCCTGTTGACTCCATCCACTAGCTTCAGGGTCCTTTTCCCAGCTCCTGGGGCTATTCTGGCTACACTCACTCTTTCACAGTCCATTTCTGCATCCCAACCCACTCCAGTGTTCTTGCCTGGAGAATCCCAGGGACGGAGGAGCCTTGTGGGCTGCCGTCTATGGGGTTGCACAGAATCAGACACGACTGATGAGACTTAGCAGCAGCAGCAGCAGCAGCATACCTTCATCTGGTGCCACAGTGGTAAAGAATTCCACCTGTCAGTGCAGGAGACTCAAGAGATGTGGGTTCGATCCCTGGGTTAGGAAGATCCCCTGGAGTAGGAAATGGCAAACCACTTTAGTATATTTGCCTGGAAAATTCCATGGACAGAGGAGCCTGGTGGGCTACAGTCCATGGGGTCCCCAAAGAGGCAGACATGACTGAGCATGCATGCACACACACACACACACACACTCACTCTTTAATATGGCTTTCTAGACTCTTCCTGCATATTCAGCTTCATCCCTCCACCATCATGTGCTCCTCCCAACTTCCCGAATACTCTGTTCTCTGCTCCTCTCTAGACCTCTTGCATATTCTGGTCACTTAGCCTGAAGTGCCCCACCCCCCACTTTTTTTTTTCAACTTTGCTTCTTAAACTCGTGTCAAACTCTTGTATTCAAAGCTCCCCTTAAATGCTGCTGCCCCCTTCCAAAGTTATTTCTGGCATTTCCAGAAGCATCACAACATTTTGGATCTCTGTCCCAGCACTGTCCCTAAATTACAGTGTTCATGGCCCCCTTCACCCCTCTAGTCCAGAACTCCATGAGGGCAGAAGTCCAATACCCTTAAAGAGAATTTGGACATAAGGGAAATGAGGTAAGTCTTCTGAGAGTTAAGTAATAAAATCAGTCTATTAGGCCAGAAAAGTCAGATAGAAAGACAACTTAAGTAGTCAGAATGATTTCTGGTTCAGAATGTGATTTGATGGAAATGATCTTGAAAACAGCATTCAACAAACTGCGATCTGGGGGTTGGTGCGGACAGAATTCATTGTCTTATTGTATCTTCCTCTGGGTGGTTTGCATCATGATTTGCAAAGTCAATGTTCTGGGAAGTCCTGTAGTAATGAACCCCTTTAAATTTTGCTGAATCTAGTATATTTGAATTAACACGGCTCTTTTATTTTTCATAGAACATTATGAAACGTAATTTCTTTATAGAACACTATTAATATCTGCTGGGCTAAAGAAATACTGTACCAATCACAAGGAGAATTGTCTGTATTAAATATGGAAAAGGGACTATCAGATGGCCGGATGCCATCAGTGTCCATCCAAAGGCCACATGAAGGGGCTGATGTCTTGGCTCAAGGTCTGGGCTGTTGGGTTCTGGCAACTGGTGGGTAGTTTCCAGGGAGGTGAAGGCAGTGTGCTCCCTTGACCTGATACCATCAGATCATTTGAGTCAGGTAATTACTTTCCTTTATTCTCACTTTACACTCACAAGATACCTGATTATACTTTATTTTCCAAAGTAAATTTCTTACATGGAGGAAATAATCTGGTCTGAGGACAGAATGTTTAACCACTTTGCAGTTTTATTGTGATAGTAAATTGTCATTCTGGCTTGCACATGAGTCCTTTGTGACCTCGATCAGTGAGAGAGTCCATCCCCGATTTACTGAGTCATTCTTAGTGGAATAAAACAAAACCACATTTTAGAACCTGAGAGGCTGTGGATGATATCCTAGCAAAGTCAAGACCTAGCATTCATGAAGCACCATTTCAGTTACCTGTTGTAATAAATCATTACTTCGTGGCTTGAGTCAAGAACAATCATTTTACTGTTTCATACTGTTTCTGTGGATCAGAAATCTGGAAAGATTCAGCTGAACAGTTCTGGCCTGGATTGTATTTGAACAATGACCAGAGAAATTCGGGGTTGACTGGCATTTCTCTCTTTTCGTATCAACTCAGGACCTCCCCACACATTCTCTCCAAGTGAACAGCTCAAGGCTTCCTCATAATATGTTGTTCCCAGGGCTCCAAAAGCAAGGTTCTCGGTGAACCAGGTGGAAGCTCTAACAACTTAAAATTTTTTTTATTTATTTAGTTTTTTAAATTGAAGCATAGTTGATCTGATGTAACCTCGAAAGTCACGTCACCTCCAATTGCCTGCCATTTGTTATAAGAGAGTCAGAGGTTCACCTAGATTCAAAGGCAGGGGAAATAGACTCCCTCCTTTGATAAGAAAATGCCAAGTGCAGTGGGAAGTAATATTGTGCCTTTATTTGAGAAAATACAACTTGCCACAAGCACTTACTGTATTCAATGCCACTGCTAAATATCCCACCCCCAACACACACACGTATTTATTTCTCACAATAAATCCACGAGATAGTTCTTACAATTCCACATTTTTATAAATGATGAAACTGAGTCTTACTGATGTTAAGTAATCTATCCAGGGACTTGTCGTTGGTTAGCTGTAGGGTTGCATTCTTAAACAATATGCTCCCCACTTCCTGAGGCACCAAGGTAAATGCTACCTGGAGAGGTTCCTGGCAGCCTGGCAGCCAGCCTTCCCAGTGACTCCCACCTTGCTGTGCATGCTGAGTGTGGTGGGAGAATAGTTCAAAGTGACTTCTCCCCTAACCGCATTTCTCGACTTGAGCCCTGAGGGTCTTTTCCTCAGTGGAAACCTTATCTACTTCCTACCACCTCTGCTGCTGCTGCTGCTAAGTCACGTCAGTCGTGTCCAACTCTGTGCGACCCCATAGACGGCAGCCCACCTCTGGTCACCCCTTTATGAAACCAGAAAATGAAGGCTACAGAGACTTGTCTATAAAGTTTCCAAGCTGCTTGTTGACTAGATAAAAATGTCCTAGTGTTACTGACAGTGTTGGTGCTCTGCTCGGATGTCTTCAGATCCCCTTTTACCATTTGTGAAAGTGAAAGTGTTAGTCGCCCAGTCACGTCTGACTCTTCGTGATCCCATGGACTGACTCACCAGGTTCCTCTGTCCATGGGATTATCCAGGCAAGAATACTGGAGTGGGTTCCATGCCCTTCTCCAGGGAATCTTCCTGACCTAGGGATTAAACCTGGGTCTCCCACATTGCATGCAGATTCTTCACCATCTGAGCCACCAGGTAAGCCCTTTCACCATCTACAGTCCCCACCCACCCCCCCGCCCCCCACCCCTTGTCCTTTAGCTCCCAATAGATCCTGTGGCTCCTTTTCAAAGACCTGCCCTTGGCCACCTGGCACTCATTCTGCTCAATCATATGAGAAGGTAGAAGGGCCTGGGAACTTATGTGCCACCAGTGCATCCTGAGCCAGTGACTGCAGGCTGACACTATGAAATCCTAGCCCCCATCCTCTGGTTGGGATAAGTCCCAGCGGTGACTTACACTCATGAGCATCCCTCTGGGATCATGATGAAGCTACCTCCCATGGGATTTTTCATGAAATTGTGCCCTTTTTTGGCTTCTTCCCTGTTCTTCTCCTGTCTCTTCCACTTCTCTGGGAGGATCACCTATAAAAATCACTCAAAAAGTCAGCTTCTAGAGAACCTGAGCTAAGTCACCTAGGTTGGGAAAGGAGAGAGGGGGGAGGAACTAGAGGAACTTCTTTAATACAAGCCCTGTGTCTCTCAAGATGCTACAGGGAAGCTGGGCCAGCCTGGCCTTTCTCATTGTCCTTCAGAAAGTACACCGGCCTTCGCCCCAGGCCAAATGACAGCAACTGGCTAGGCTGCCAGTCACAAGCGCATGTTCTGGACTGGAGCCTCTCCTTAGCTCTCCACCTAACTTGCCTTCTCTCACCCTGTTCAATGGGACAAGTCCCTCTGGAATGGAGCTTGAAGGGTGGTCGTCTAAGGAAAGTTGTTCCTAACACCCTCTCCCTCATACCTGACCAAGGTGATACTTGATGGGACTTGTTCAAAACCTGCCACCAATCCAGGGTTGGAACCACATTGAACTGTGAGTTAGAATGATTGAACTCTAGTCCTAGCTCAGCCCCAAACCAGCTCTGTGACCCGTGTTTTCTCATCTGCAATGTTGTCTCTGAGATCCCTCCAGTTCTAAATGTCTGTTCGCTCAGTATGACACGTTCGATGCCTCCCAAGAGTTTATAATCTTGTTAGGGAGACCTGACACAATTAGAGGGCTGTATATGACAGACGGTAGTACAAAGTTGAAATCAGTCCAATTAAGGAGGAAAATGTCTGGTGTAGAGAACAAGTGCAGCTGATTAGTATGGGAGGGTTTCTGTGGGGCAGAGTCTTTAGGAAACGGTTGAAGGAAGAGGTTGAGAAGGGCCTTAGAGGTTGACAGTGACTTGGATGGGGTTAAGGGGAAAAGAAGCCACCATAGTCCTATGCATGTGATTGTTACCTGGCTGTGAAATGAGGATAGAGGCGAGGGAGGGCAGAGAATGCAATCCTGGTTATCATTTAATTGCTATTCCAACTCAAAGTGATTACAATACACACACTGCTCCAGTTATAATATGCTGGTTATTTACAAGACTGTATTTCTATTCTCCCAGGCTTAACAAACATCACTGGAAAGCTGACATTCAGAATTGCCTTTTCCGACCCCCTAAATTTTAATTAAAGTAATTATGTTACTAACAGAAGCTGTAATTTATCTTTTCCTTGCGTTTACAAAGAGGAGAGAGGCAACTTTGGCCAAACACATTTCCTCTGTATATTTTGTCTGATTTGTTCCTTTTGTTGGTGGGGATCAGGAGTGGGTGTGTCTCTGGTCTGGGTGGTCCAGAGACTATATTGCTCATTGCTATCTCCTCACTGCTATATAGAGGGCCCTGTTCAGGCTGTTTGGAGTAACTTTGCCACTGAGGGCCTTAAAATGGGTTGATCTGTGTCATTCAGAAGCAGCATCTGAACTAAAGGACAAACCTATCTTCTGACAAAACCCTTTTAGCACAGGACTCTGTGTGTGTGTGTTTGTGTGTGTGTGTGTGTGTGTGTGTGTGTGTGTGTAGGTATGTGTTTTAGGCACTGGTGGGAATAAAGACACTCTGATTTAGCTGAGAACTTTCCATGCAATTATTTTCCTCCAGACTACAGCAGGTGCTGATGGGAATCACTGGGCAGGTCTGCTTAGTAAGGACCCATCCCCAGATGTAAAGCAATTCAATGGAAATAATTACACCAGGTCAATTAAGCAGAACTCAGACCTCCTCCTGTTAGCCTGTTAGAATTTTTTATTTCTGTGAGCCAGGTTTGCTCAGGATGTAAGCTGCTTTATACCTCTGGAAAAGGCGACCTCTGGGCAAACATCAATGGTTTGTGTGGTGGTTGTTATTGCTAAAGTAGATGGTCCCACTTCTCAGGGAAGAGTTCTTGGCCTCATTCAGGCCTGGGCTGGAATGCTGGCCCCAGTACCTAGGAGCTCTGTGACCTTAGGCAAGTTACATAACTCTCTAAACCTTAGTTTTCTCATTTGATAAGGGGGTGTGAGAGGGCCTATAACCCCATTCTTTCATAAGGATTAATTGAGAAAATGTTGGTAAAGTTCTGAAAAAGGGGCCTGAGTATAATAAATGCCCCAATGAGCTGCAGCTACTGTTATTACGATGAATTATTATCAATGGGAAAAAATAGGTATTATTATAACTGTGCCACCCAGGATGATCCAATGGAAAATCTCTATAAAGTTCAGCATGTGAGCACAAGAATTAATTACGTTCAACTTCCAACATACAGAATTCAAAGAAACCAATATGTGAGTCTAGAAAATGGAACAATTAGGGGGTGATGTAAGGGCTTGACAAAAGAAGGAACACCAGAATTCAATGAATTCTAAAGACCTTTGGCTGCACTGACCACCAGTCCATTTATAGATTACCGATGGCCTGTCACAAAGGCTGAGAGGGAGGCTGAGAAACTAAGCTTTGGGGACAATTGTCAGGTTGAAAATGAATCAGAAATGAAATGACATCACCTTTAAAATGATAAGGAGAATCAGTGAGAAATGCAATCTAACTGACAAAAATTCAGGGTATTTTTTTTGCCCAGTAATAGTATTTATTGAGAGCTTACAATTTGACAGAAGCATTTTTTAGTGCTTTGTGTGGATTTCTTATTTAATCCCTACCATAACCTGGAAGGTTGGTTCTATGATTATCTCAATTTTACAGATATATAACCCTTCAGGGATGTACTTGCTAAAGAAAATGGAAGGCCACCTACTTCTTGGAGGCCCCTTTATAGCCTGGGCAAGCATGGACCCACAGAAAAGCTCACATGTAGGATGAAGGGCTTACTTAAACACTGGCGAATTTGGATTTGGTTGTATACATACGTTCATTGAAGATCTATTACTCTGTGCCAGGAACTGAGTTTGGTGTTGAACATATGAGTACAGTCACTCAGTTGTGTCCAACTCTTTGTAACCCCATGGAATGTAGCCCCCTAGGTTAGGGTCCTCTCTCCATGGATTTTTCTAGGCAAGAATATCGGAGCAGGTTGCCATTTCCTACTCCAGGTATCCTCTCAACTTGGGGATCGAACATGCATCTCTTGGGTCTTTTGCATTGGCAGGTGGATTCTCTACCATTAGCATCACCTGGGAAGCCTGTTGAACATATGATGATGAATAAAAGTAGGTGTGATCAGCTTCTGGGAAGACGAAGTAGCTGTACTTTTCTTATGCTTCCTGCTATGTATTAATACAACAAACCATGTGATATTATATGTAAAATAAATATAATAAGACTCTGAAATATGGAAATAAGGCAGATCAGCCAGGGACCTGAGACTCAAGGAATGATGGGGTGAGATCCCTGGATCTTCTTGCCTTATGTGTCCCAGACTTGGAGATGAAGAAACAAGAAACCTGGAGATACCAACAGGCAAAGACAATAAAAAAAATCTTCCTCTTTCTAGCCAAAGGACCAGGAAAGATGAAGCTTGGCAAGACAAAGAACTTTTAGACAATGATAAGTCTACTGTGTCCAAATACCACTAAAGAAACTGTGGCTTCACTTCCATCTAGACTTGCAAAGGCTGAATGAAGATCCTAGACTTGCACCCTTTTGTGGTTTTAATATGGTGCTCCAAGCCCCTGCTACAGTTATGTTAGAGGAAGGCCAAGTATAACAGGAAGCCAAAACTTTGATCTACTCCAGGCGGTAATGAGGCTTCCCCCATCCCTATCTGTGATGTCAGTAGAAGCCATTTCTGCCCTGACCCTGCTGGAGTGGTGTCAGAGTATGCCTAGTGGACAGTCAGGACTTTAACCTCTGCCCAGGGGTAATGAAGTCGTATCTCACCTCCACATTTTTGTGTTAATGGAGGCCACAGTGAAGCAGTAATGAGCTACAGTCCTACTCCTCCTAGCCAGAGAAGTATCAGTGGAGGTTAGCTGGGGATAGGGAACTCAACCTTTGCCCAGCCTCACACCCCACTAGGTGTCAATGGAGGCCAAGTAGGGAATGTAGACTCATACCCTTACCTGGCAGTAACAAAATGATATCCCTTCCCCTTCTGCCAGAGCTATATCAGAAGAAGCCAGTTAAGACAGGGGTTCAAATAAAATTCAGTCTCATATATAATATTCATAATTCCAGATTTCAGTGAAAAAAACCACTTGTCACACTAAGAATCAGGAAGTCTCAGATTGAATGTAAGAACACAATCAGTAGACGCCAGCACTGAGATGACGGGGAAGTTGAGATTCTCTGACAAAGATTGAAAAGCAGTTGTAAAATACTTCAACAAGTAATAATAAATATGTTAGAAAGAAATAAAAACGTAGAAAGTTTCAGCAAGGAAATAGAAGATATAATGAAGAAACAAATGGAAATTTTAGAACTGGAAAGCATAATAATTGAAAAAAAAAAAACTTCCTCAAAGGATAAATTCAATAGCACAGTAGAGTGGACCGAGAGAAGAATCGCTGAACTTAAAGGTAGAACAATAGAAATTATCCAACCTGACCAGCAGGGAGAAAATTGAAAGAAAAATGAACAAAATCTCAGGGGCCTGTGGGGCTGTAACAAAAGATCTAACATTCATGTCCTGGGACTTAAAGAAGGAAGAGAAGGAAAAGAGGAGGAAAAGAAGGAAGAGAAGGAAAAGAAGGAAGATAGAAGGAAAAAAGAGGAGGATAGAAAAGTACTTGCAGAGATAATGGCTGAAAGCTTCTTGAATTTGGCAAAGGACATAACTACATATTCAAGAAGCTGAGTGAACAGTCAGAAAAACAACACAAAGAAATTCACAGCAAAACACATCACAATCAAACGTCTAAAAACTGAAGACAAAGAAAACTCTTGAAAGCAGCAAGTGAACTACATTAGCTATAGGGGAAAAACACAATTCAAATGACAATAGATTTCTTATCAAAAATCATAGACATCAGAAAGAAATGACATGGCATTTTTTCAAGTGCTGAAAGTGAAGAAATGTCAACCCAGAAACCCATAGCCAGTGAAACTATCCTGAAAGAATGAAAGGAAAATGAAGTCATTCTCAGGTGAAGAAACGCTAATAGGATTTATTATTAGCAAACCTACCCTAAATGAATTAGTATAGGAAGTACTTTATTTTAACGTTTAAAGAATTAAGACCAATTCTCCATAATGTTTTCCAGAAAACAGAAGAAGAGGGAACATTTCCCAATTCATTTTATTAAGTTAGTATTATCCTGATACTAAAATCAAACAGTAACAAAAAAGGGAGGGGGAGAACCACAGACCAATATTATTCATGGAGACAGACACAAAAATGTTTAGCAAAATATTAGCAAATAGAATTCAGCAATATACAAAATGAATTATATACTATGATCAAGTGGGGTTTATTGCAGGCTTCTAAGACTGCTTTAATATGAGGATATCAATCAATATCAATAAATTAAAGAAGAAAAATCAACTGATCATACCAATCAATTCAGAAAAAGCATTTAACATGTGAATTCCTATCTGCCAAAAAATGAAAAAGCATTTAACAAAATTTAACACCTATTTGTGATTAAAAACTCAGAATGTTAGGAACAGAGGAGACCTTTCTCTTTGGTAAAGAGTACTACAAAAAGACAACAGGTGAAATTGTACTTAATGGTGAAATACTGAATGCTTTCCCCCTAAGTTCAGAAACGAGGAAAGGATGTATACTCTTACCACTTTTATTTAGCACAGTTCTACAAGTTTAATCCTGTGCAATAAAGTAAGAAACAAAAATAAAAGGCATTATAGACTCAGTTCAGTTCAGTTGCTCAGTCATGTCCGACTCTTTGGGACCCCATGAACCACAGCATGGCAGGCCTCCCTGTCCATCACCAACTCCTGGAGTTCACCCAAACTCATATCCATTGAGTCGTTGTTGCCATCCAACCATCTCATCCTCTGTCGTCCCCTTCTCCTCCTGCCTTCAATCTTTCCCAGCATCAGGGTCTTTTCAAATGAGTCAGCTCTTTGCATCAGGTGGCCAAAGTATTGGAGTTTCAGCTTCAACATCAGTCCTTCCAATGAACACCCAGGACTGATCTTTAGGATGGACTAGTTGGATCTCCTTGCAGTCCAAGGGACTCTCAAGAGTCTTCTCCAACACGGTAGTTCTAAAGTATCAATTCTTCGGCACTCAGCTTTCTTTATAGTCCAACTCTCACATCCATACACGACTACTGGAAAAGCCATAGCCTTGACTAGATGAACCTTTGTTGGCAAAGTAATGTCTCTGCTTTTTAATATGCTGTCTAGGTTGGTCATAACTTTCCTTCCAAGGAGTAAGCGTCTTTTAATTTCATGGCTGCAATCACCATCTGCATCGATTTTGGAGCCCCCCCAAAATAAAGTCTGACACTGTTTCCTCATCTATTTGCCATGAAGTGATAGGACCAGATGCCATGATCTTATTTTTTTGAATATTGAGCTTTAAGCCAACTTTTTCACTCTCCTCTTTCACTTTCATCAAGAGGCTCTTTAGTTCTTCTTCACTTTCTGCCATAAGAAATAAAGCTATCTCTATTTGCAATATGACATGATTATTTACTTAGAAAATCCAAAGGTATCTATAAAAGTAATCCTGGAATAAACAAGTTCAGCAAGGTGACAGGATTCAAGTAAAGATAGAAACATTAATTGTATTTCTATATGCTAGCAATGAACTCATGGGCACCAAACTTTAAAAATAAATGCTATTTAGGGAGTTCCCTGGCAGTCCAGTGTTTAGGACTTGGCACTTTCAAAGCCACGGATGGGGTTCAATCCCTGTTCCAGGAACTAAGATCCCACAGGTTACATGGAATGGTCAAACACCCACACCCACACACACACACACACATTAAATATTGTTTGCTGCTGCTGCTGCTACTAAGTCGCTTCAGTCGCGTCCGACTGTGTGACCCCATGGACACCAGACTCCTCTGTCCATGGGATTTTCCAAGCAAAAAATGGAGTGGGTTGCCATTGCCTTCTCCGAAATATTGTTTATAGTGATTCAAAAAAGAAATATTTAGGTGTAAGTGTAACAAGACACGTGCTAGAATTTTATGCTAAGAGCTACAAAATGCTGATAAGAAAAAGCAAAGGAGATATAAGTAATTGAAGAGACATACTGTGTCCATGAATGGGAAGACTCAATAATTAATATTAAAGAAATCTGTTCTTCCTAAAGTGGTATACAGTTTTAATATCAATTCAAAATCCCAGCAAGATTTTTTTATAAATATGCACAAGATTATTCTAAAGTTTATATTCAAGATAACAGTTTACATCAAAAGTATTAAAATAGGTAAAACAATTTTGAAAAGAGGAATAAAGTGGAAGATATCAGTCTATCTGATTTGAAGATAATATATAGCTGCAATAATGAACTCTGTGTGGTACTGGCAGAAGAATAGGCAGATTTGATTGATCAGTTGAATAGAACAGAGAACTCAGCCCCACACAAACATGCCCCACTTATTTTTGATGGAGGTACAAAAGTAATTCAGTGGCGGAAAGATAGCTTTTCAACAAATAATGCTGGAGCAATTGGATATCTATAGCTATACAAATGAACCTCAAACTATCTCATACCTTATACAAAAGCTAAATAAAAATGAATCAGGACACTTACGTGAGGAATGTAAAATATGATGCAGGTGCACTTATCTATAAAACAGAGGGCAGGCTTGTAGTTGGCACAGGGAAGAAGAGGTGCCATAGGGATGGACTGGGAGTTTGGGATTAGCAGACAGAAACCATTCTATGTGGAACAGATAAGCAACAGTGTCCTACGGTATAGCAGAGGGAATTATAGTCAATATCTTGCAACAAACCATAATGGAAAAGAACATGAAAAAGCATGTTCAGTTCAGTTGAGTTACTTAGTCATGTCTGGCTCTTTGTGACCCCATAGACTGTAGCACACCAGGATTCCCTGTCCATCACCAACTCCTGTAGCTTGCTTACGCTCATGGCCATTGAGTCGGTGATGCCATCCACCCATCTCATCCTCTGTCGTCTCCTTCTCCTCCTGCCTTCAATCTTTCCCAGCATCAAGGTCTTTCCCAGTGAATCAGAAAAAGCATGTGCACATATGTAAAACTGAATCACTTTGCTGTACAGCAGAAACTAATATAACATTGTAAATCAACTATACTTGAATAAAATAAATTTTAAAAATGGATCATGAACTTAAATGTAAAATGTAAACTGTAAAACGTTTAGAAAAAATCATAGTAGAAAATCTTCAAAATCTAAGGCTAGGCAAAAAGTACTAATGACATTAAAACTATGATCCATAAAAGAAAAAGTGATAAATTGGACTCCATTACAGTTGAAAAGTTCTGCTCTGTGGAAGATCCTGTTAAGAGGATGAGAAGGCAAGCCATAGACTGGAAGAAAACATTTTCAAACGACATATCCAGCAAGAGCAATCAAGAATACATACAGAACTTTCAAACCTCAACAGGCAAACAAACTAATCCAATCAGAAAATGGGCAAAAGATATGAAGAGACATTTCACCTGAGTGAACATGCAGATGACAAACAGGACATCAAAAGATGTTCAACAGCATTGCCATTAGGGAAATGCAAATTAAAGCCACAAAGTGATTGCCTTAGCCACCCACCAGCATGGCTAAAATGAGGGAACCTAGGGAGAACACCTAATGCTGGAGAAGATTCTGAGAAACTGGATCCCTCACCCATTGCTGGTGGGGATGTAAAACAGTACAGCCACCCTGGAAAACACTTTGGCAGTTTGTTTAAAAAAAAAAGGAAAAAAAAAAACCCCAAACTAAATTTGCAACCACCATGCTGCTGCTGCTGCTGCTAATGTCACTTTGGTTGTGTCCGACTCTGTGTGACCCCATAGATGGCAGCTTACCAGGTTCCCCTATCTCTGGGATTCTCCAGGCAAGAACAATGGAGTGGGGTGCCATTGCCTTCTCCAACGCATGAAAGTGAAAAGTCAAAGTGAAGTCGTTTAGTCATGTCTGACTCTTAGCGAGAGTCATGGACTGCAGCCCACCAGGCTCCAGGCAAGAGTACTGGAGTGGGGTGCCATTGCCTTCTCCAATGCATGAAAGTGAAAAGTCAAAGTGAAGTCGCTTAGTCGTGTCTGACTCTTAGTGACCCCGTGGACTGCAGCCTACCAGGCTCTAGGCAAGAGTACTGGAGTGGGGTGCCATTGCCTTCTCCGATGCAACCACCATAAGACTGAGCAATTGTACTTTAGGCATTTATTCCAGAGAAAAGAAAAATTAACCTTCACAGAAAAACCTGTACATGAATATTTACGGAAGCTTTGACCTTATAACCCAAACCTGGAGAAAACTCAAATGTCCTTCAATAGGTTAAACAGATTATGAAACATCCATTCCATAGAGTACAACCCAGCTATATAAAAGAATAAACTATTGACAAAAACAAATAATAAATTGCATGAAGCTCCAGAGAATTAGGCTAAGTGAGAAAAGCCAATCCCAATATGATTCCATGTATATAGCATTCTTGAAATGACAAATATACAGTATTGAGAACAGTTTAATGGTTGCCAGGGGTTAAGGAGAGATTGGAGACAGGATGGAAATGGGTGTGGCTCTCAGATGGCAACTTGAGGGCCCTGTGGTGATGGAAATATTCTGCAGCTTGACTGTTTCAGCATCAACATGCTGGTGATGTTACAATGTACTTCGGTAAGATGTTACTTTTGGGGGGAACTGGGATCCCTTTCTGTTATTTCTTACAACTGCATGGAATTCTACAGTTATCTCAAAATTAGAAGTGTAACTAAAAATGTGTATGATCCTTTTGCTGATGGGGTTTACAGTATTCTGGAAGAGAAAAGCATTAATTTAATCTCTATACAAACACAGCAGAAATTCAACTATGCCTGCCTGCTCAGTTGCTTGCAGTAGTGTCCGACTCTGTTACCCTGTGGACTATGGCCTGCCAGGCTCCTCTGTCCATGGGATTCTCCAGGCAAGAATACTAGAGTGGGTTGCCATGCCCTCCTCCAGGGGATCTTCCCAACCCAGGGATGGAACCCAGGTCTCTTGCATTACAGGCAGATTCTTTGCCACTGAACCACCAGCAAAGCCCAAATTCAACTATAATAATGCTTTAAAGAAGAGGCAGATAGTCCTAGGAAAGCCTGTAATAGGCAGAGTGGGTGACCACATAATTTATTGCTCAAACTGGGACACTTCTGAGAGTAAACAGGGGTACTATTACTAATTAGGCTGGGAAAGTGGCCTGAACTGGGGCATGTGGTCACGCTAAGGAGAGGGGAAGGGGCTCTTGAGGTCAGGGGAAGCTCCCTGAAGGAGGTGAAGGTTGACCTAGGATCTGAAGGAAGATGGAGAGCATACTAGGTGGACAGGGAAGGGATGAGCAGTGCCGGCAGAGAACCTGCGGCAGAGCGAGCCTGGGCCCCTGGGCACAGGAGCAGCTCGGGGAACACCCTGCGTGGTCCTCAGTGGGGGAATCTCACCTGGACTCTGGTTTCTGTGACCTCCCCTGTGGTCTCTGCTGGGCTGTAAACCACATGTTTGTTTTGAGGCTATATTTATTTTCAGCTCTGCTCTCTCTGCCACACTATTTCCTCAGAACTGCCAGCTCTCTTAGGGCTCAGGCTGGCTCCTGATTCTGGCTCTGGGATGAGTGAAAGGGTCATGACCCCTGAGTGTGGGGCGGGAGGACCGCAAGCCATCCGCCGTACATCTCCTTCTGGTCTCATCCTCACTTCTCAAACAGCCTCAGGTCATCCTTGAGGGTTTCCTGTCCTTCCGGGTGAGGCTCTGAGCTGCAGCCTCGTCTCTCTTTCGCTGTTCAAACTCTGGGGGGCCCTTCCCCCTTGGTTTCTCCACCCAGACCACTCTTTCTTGCTTCTCTTGGACCCAAATTTGCTCTAAGAGAAAATCTCCCAGTCCTCCCTCTTCTTAGCTTTGGAGGGTGGGTTTAAGTTCTCTGAGCACTGGGGGTCTGGATCTGACCACCTCCCAGGACTCTGGGAGGAGGTGGGGTGCATGCCATTGTTCAGAGTCACAGCATGGAGGTAGCCCCTGAGGCCTTTTGTAAGAGGTGATTTGCCCTCTAATTCTGCAATCTCATCATGGGAATAAAAGCTTTGACTTCTCAAGAAAGAAATGATCATTGGGCAGATGGAACATATGTTTTGGCGGGGATGAAGAGGGGAATTAGAGAGGGGAGGTAAAGAGGGTCTAATAGTAATTTATAAAGTGCTACTTATGTGTCAGGCACTATTTAGGCATTGCCTCATTGGATCCTCAAAAACTCATTGAGATAGGAACTATTGACATCTACAGATGGAGAAACGCAGTGTCACACAGCTAGAAAGGCAGAACTCGGATTTGAACTTGTTTGGATCCAGAATCCTTGCTTGCCCACTGGACTCTCCCAGGAAATCATGTCCCATCTCCAGGACCTGAAAGCTTATCTGTTTAGTCTTTTTCTCCCCAATATTCCCACTACCACCATCCAGGGACCTCGTCTCTCTCTCCTTTTCTCACCCTTCTCTTGTCTCCTCTTTGCTTTTCCATTTCACCTCCAGTCCTATTTTCTTCCCTGCTCTCTGGGCCTGAACCCAACAGTGGTATCGCTGGGGCACAGGACAGCTCTGCTGGGATCTCACTGTCACTGCTGCCTGGAGTTTCACCTGGTGGTCTATTCCCCTTGTTAAACTTGGTAAGCATCTGCTGGTGTCTTTTTAAAGGCAAATATCACACTCCCCAGAGAAGGCAATGGCACCCCACTCCAGTACTCTTGCCTGGAAAATCCCATGGATGGAGGAGCCTTGTAGGCTGCAGTCCATGGGGTCGAAGAGTTGGACACGACTGAGCGACTTCACTTTCACTTCTATGCATTGGAGAAGGAAATGGCAACCCACTCCAGTGTTCTTGCCTGGAGAATCCCAGGGACCGGGGAGCCTGGTTGGCTGCCGTCTATGGGGTCGCACAGAGTCGGACATGACTGAAGCGACTTAGCAGTAGCAGTAGCAATTATACACCCAGGAAGGGGACAATTAAGACATCAACATTGAAGGATGAATTAGATGCTCTTTCTGTATAAAATTCTTTGGAGAGCACAGAACTATAAGTCATGGGAAAAGAAAGGGAGGCTGAATGCCACAAAGACTTTCTCTAAGCAAATACTGGAGAAGGCAATGGCACCCCACTCCATACTCTTGCCTGGAAAATCCCATGGATGGAGGAGCCTGGTAGGCTGCAGTCCATGGGGTCGCTAAGGGTCGGACACGACTGAGTGACTTCACTTTCACTTTTCACTTTCATTCATTGGAGAAGGAAATGGCAACCCACTCCAATGTTCTTGCGTGGAGAATCCCAGTGATGGGGGAGCCTGGTGGGCTGCTGTCTATGGGGTCACACAGAGTCGGACACGACTGAAGTGACTTAGCAGCAGTAGCAGCAGCAGCAAGCAAATACTGGATTCTAGAAATCTGAAATGGGGATTGTCTTGGATCCAGTCTAAAGAGATGAGCTCTGTAAGTACGTGGATGTCACCTACAACAGCAGGCCACACCTTTCCTTTTATGTCGCTCTGTAAGTTTGCTTGTTGCTTCCTTGTATATTCTTTCCTCTAATCCTCAAATTCAGTGAAGTGGATTTTCTTTCCTCTGTCATAACCAGGAGACTTGTTAAAATTTTCTCAGCTAGCACTGGGAAAGCCAAGACTACATTTTAAATCCTTTCATAGCCTCATCTCCACCTCTCCTAGAAAATTCCCTGCCTTTCTACTGTGAGATATTCTACTTCAATTACTCAGATCTCCTGTTTGTCTTCTGTTCATTCATTCAATTACTCTTTTATTCATTTTATAAGCATTTAAGAAGAGCCTGTTAGGTTCATTAGGCACTAGGTTAAGCTTTTACATATATCATTCATTGACTTCTCAAAACCACCCTGTGGGGATAATGTTAGAATACCTTCTTTTAGAATGAAAAGCTGAATAATGCCTAATTGACCAATGCCCCAGCAGTGGCGCTCTAAAATCCATGACCACATTAGTGCCCAAGCTGTGTTTCCCAGAGGCCGCTCCAAGCCAGGGCCAGGTGTGGCATGGGTACCATGGCAGGCCTGCTTCTGGGAGCTAGAGAACTCCTCAAGGAGTGACTCCGACTTGAGACTCCCCTCTGTCTTGCCACACTTTCTAAGGATGCACAGTAACCAAGATTCTTTCACCCAACTTTCCTTCTTCCCTTCCCTCTTTCCTCCATGCATGTTGGGCTGGTGGCTTTCTCAGCCACTGCTCCTGGCTCCCTCTCGTTTCCCCTTACAGGGCTTGCAGGTCTAATCCTGTTGTGTCATTTGCTTCTTGTAATACCTAGATCAACACATTTGCCTTAAAAAATACATGTCTGGTCTTTGTGGCTAAGGTCAGAACTTGGGTCAGGAGGCTGCGGTGGAAACAGGTGTCCTCCTCCTGGTCCCCTTGTCTAGGATGGTATTTGAGATCCAGCAGGATGCAGTCTGTTCTGAGCTTGGGGGCTTGTGAACTGACCCAGGAGCACTTGGTAACACAGCCCACTCTTTATAAAACACTCATTTCCCTTGCTTCATGATGCCATGCTCTATGGATTCCCCTCCAACCTCTCAAACTGTGCTTTCTCAGCTTCATATGCTTATTCTTCTGGCTCATCCTCTCACCAGTGCCAAGGGTCTCAGTTGGAAGCTTTCATTTTCCATGTTGTTTTACAGAGACCACCTTTTCTTTAAGAAAGACAGCATTACTTTTAGAGCAATGGGGAGAATAAAAAAAAAACACCCTTTTTCCTTCAAATCTTCTTTCCCAATTGCATTCACCTCCTTAGATTTTTGCCCTTTTGCTCTTTTCTTTTGGAGGCATGACATTGGGGAAAATGTTGACAAAGTTGCTGATGACTTTCTGTAGCTTAATGGGTATGTGCTTTCCTGGATGTTGTTCATTTTCCACTGTTGACTTGACTTCTTCAAACCTGAACTCGCTACTTGAATGCACGCCTGGAATTCACTGACTACCATAATCACTGCCTTACTAGGGGGTGCCATTTAAAGACAAGAACACCACCAACCAAATCACTAACCTCTTCTTAAATTGCTAGGCATGTTATAGGAGCCATATGCTCAGTGAGTATCAGCTACCAGGTTAGTCCTCATGGTGTGTGCTTGGGTGGGAAGACAGGTGATGCAGCAGAAAGAGCACAAAGCTTTGGAGCCAAATAGACCTGAATACAAATATTTTCTAGGGCATGTTATGTGATCTTCCTGGGGTAGGAAGACAGTAGAGACCACTGTGCAAGAGCTTAGCCCTTATGTCAAACAGATCCGGATTCAAACCCCTAGTTCTGTCGCTCACAAGGTATGCTACCCAACTTGTCTGAATCAAAGTTTCCTCATCTGTAAAATGGGCATAAAATACTGGCCTCCACAGACTATTAACAAGAGTAAGGACATTTATAGCCAGACTTAATAAAGCACTGTATTGGTACCACACCTTGTTTAACTGCTTAATGTTTAATGTATGTACATTAATTCATTTAATGTTCACTACGGTTCCAAACAGGAAAAGGAGCACGTCAAGGCTGTATATTTTCACCCTGCTTATTTAACTATCATGAGAACTGTTGGGCTGGAAGAAGCACAAGCTGGAATCAAGATTGCTGGGAGAAATATCAATAACCTCAGATATGCAGATAACACCACCCTTATGGCAGAAAGTGAAGAGGAACTAAAGACCTTCTTGATGAAAGTGAAAGAGGAGAATGAAAAAGTTGGCTTAAAGCTCAACATTCAGAAAACTAAGATCATGGCATCCGGTCCCATCACTTCATGGCAAATAGATGGGGAAACAGTGGAAACAGTGTCAGACTTTATTTTTTTGGGCTCCAAAATCACTGCAGATGGTGATTGCAGCCATGAAATTAAAAGACGTTTATTCCTTGGAAGGAAAGTTATGACCAACCTAGATAGCATATTAAAAAGCAGAGACATTACTTTGCCAACAAAGGTCTGTTTAGTCAAGACTGTGGTTTTTCCAGTGGTCATGTATGGATGTGAGAGTTGTACTGTGAAGAAAGCTGAGTGCCGAAGAATGGATGCTTTTGAACTGTGGTGTTGGAGAAGACTCTTGAGAGTCCCTTGTACTGCAAGGAGATCCAACCAGTCCATCCTAAGGGAGATCAGTCCTGGGTGTTCATTGGAAGGACTGATGTTGAAGCTGAAACTCCAGTACTTTGGCCACCTCATGCGAAGAGTTGACTCATTGGAAAAGACACTGATGCTGGGAGGGATTGGGGGCAGGAGGAGAAGGGGACGACAGAGGATGAGATGGCTGGATGGCATCACTGACTTGATGGACATGAGTTTGAGTAAATTCTGGGAGATGGTGATGGACAGGGAGGCCTGGTGTGCTGCGATGCATGGGGTCGCAAAGAGTCAGACACGACTGAGCGACTGAACTGAACTGAACTGAAGATTCTATCAGTAAGAATTTTCACTATCCCTATTTGCAGATGAGCGACTGAACAACAATAGAGGTGCAAAGAGGTTAAGTCATTTGTTTAAAATCACACCACTGGTGTTTGGCATGGTGGAATGTGAACACAGAAATTTAGCTCCAAAGTCTGAACTCTTAAATCACTCTGCTGGAATGCTGATGGGTCCTTACCACACATCTGGTTCAGAGTTATCTCATCATATGTTAATGCTCATCATTACCATCACCATGACCACTTCTCATCACTGCTTCACCTGTATACATTTTTGCTTCTCAGTCTGTTGATTGGAACTGAGAACAATGACTTTGTCAGAATTAAATGAAGCAGTGGGCATAGAAGACCTAGAGCCTGATGTAAAGAAAGCCTGGGCTAAATGTCGGTTTTCAGGTTGTTCTTTCCTGCCTTCTTTCCTCTGCTTTTCTTCTTTCTTTTCCAGTTTCCCTCATCATAAAATTTTTGGTGCCTTTTGAGGCAAGATTCCTAATGTACTACCTACACCTGTGACTGCTAGGCAGATGGTCACCTGTGGTAGGGAACAGTGTTAGTCAAATCTCCGAGTTTTTGCTTCTTTAGAAAGTATGCATATGCTAAAAGCAAAAGATCAGTAGTTGCAGCAGAAGTGTTATTATTGACATTCACCTGTTTTATCTTTTATTGCACATTTATTGAGGGTCAGTGCTTTGCCAGGTATTGGGCCAGGTGCTTGAAGATAGAGCATTAAGCAAAACAGACAGTTCTTGTTTTCTGCACAGTTCTTCCTACTATTGTGTTAAGTCCTGATTTCAGTGGTCTAACTGCTTTCATCTGCATTTCAGGTTTTGCTTTATAATCATTTCCTCTGTAGAACTCCAGAGTTACAATGTGGACTGTTGTTTTGATGTTAATCAATTAATTAATTTCCTATTTAGTTCTTAAAAGGATATGAAGTGGCTTATCAACAATGCGCAAATATAGTATGACCAAAGGATATCAAACAATAAAAACAAACAGTATTTCATAAAAGGGGAGCAGAGGATAAAGATCTTGTTCTGAAGACTATTAGAGCAAGTGAACATGATACTCAGCCTGCCTAGTGAGACAAGAGGACAGAGTGAGAAGACAAAGCCATTTTAAGAAAGCCTTTAGGAGATGTTGGTATGTCAGCTTCACAGGAGAAATCCAATTTTTTCCTGGCTCTGAGTTTTATGAGGAATTTGTCTTTAGATCCTCAAATGAATGCTGAACATGTTGTAAAGTATGAGAAATATGCATAATTGCGACGCTTCCCTATATGTGCCAGCTGTGGGTGCTGGTGGCAAGATATTTGTTAGATTATTAAGGGGTTGGAAGACTGTGTGTGAGCGTGTGCACGTGTGTACATTTGTGATGGGAGAGAAAGTGCAATTTCCCTGAGTGTTATTGCACTGTGATGGTTAAAAAAAAAAAAACCTGAAAGAAGCCATATTAGGGTGATGTTTAAGGTACTCTCATGGATAACTTATAGCAAACACTTTATTTTCTCCAGTTGTTTGTAACAGGCTAGAAACCCAGAGGGAAAATGTATTCCTCATGAGGGCTTCTTTGCTGTCCCCACTGGGACTGGGTGAGGGCTAATCTTGGCTCCCAACCTGCCTTTCTCAGCTGCAGTAGGGATTATGCCAGCAAAGGACATAGGAGCCCTCTCTTTTAAACTCCAGATAAATATTTAACAACTCCCATCTTAGAGCAGGAAGACAAAGAATTTGGTGATGATGACGATGAAGATGATGCATTAATGATAATAATGGATACAGTATGAGGCATTATGGGATAGTGGGGGCTGGGTTCATGGAAGAGTTGGCATTTAAACCAAACCAGAACAGAAACTGTGGCAGAGGACAGATTACAGGCTTAAGAAAGACAATAATCAAGTTCCTGGAGGTGAGGGAATGCCTGGACTGTTGGGCACCATTCTAAAAAGTTTGGACTTTGTGGACAATAGTCGACAATCAATTTTTGAGGACAGCAATCTATGACATCATCTTCCTTCTGTTTAAGAGTGTATTTCCGCCAACAGCATGGAGCTTGGAACTGTGCTGTCTAAAAAAATAGCCATTAGTCACATGTGGTTACTGAGTACTTGAAATGTAGCTAGTCTGAGCTGGGATGTGCTATAAGTATAAAATGGGACTTACCTTGTGACTTAGCTGGTAAAGAATCCATGTGCAATGCAGGAGACCTGGGTTTGATCCTTGGGTTGGGAAGATCCCCTGGAGAAGGGAAAAAGCTACCCACTCCAGTATTCTGGCCTGGAGAACTCCATGGACTGTATAGTCCATGAAGTTGCAAAGAGTTGGACATGACTGATAGACTTTCACTTTCATAAGTGTAAAATATACACTGGATTTTTGAAGACTTAGTACAAAAATATGTAAACATACTTCAATACTTTTTCTGTTGATTATAAGTTTAAATGAAAATATTTTGGATATATTTAGCTCAATGAAATATATCATAAATATGAATCTCATTAGTTTCTTCTTACTTTTTAAAATGAGGCTACCAGAAAATTTTAAATTACCTTTGTGGCTCACATGTTTATACTGGACAGCACAGATGGACAGTGGAGAGGGTGGCTTGGAGAAACAAAGTGCTGAAGAGCAGGAAAAGACAGGAAACTATAGCAAAGTCCTACAAGAGATGATGAAGTTCAGATCTAAGGCAGTGACCCTGGGAACAGAAAAGGACAGGTAAAAAGGTTTTTTAAATAGGACTTTGCAGTGATTCTCCTGGATGTGGGGATTAAAAGAGGGAAGAGCTAAGGTTACATGTTAAATGTCTTGTCTGCATAACTGAGGTACTGGGGATGGTTTTTAGAAATTGATGTGGATGGTTTTCAATGTGGACATGCAAAAGGGAATTTGGATAGGAAGCTCACAGGAGAGGACGGAGTAGGGTTGTATATTCAGGAGTTAATGCACTGGTGATTGTTAAAGAAGCACAGAAATGGATGAGAACGTGGGGCTTACTCATGGAGAGAAGGTGGAATGAGAACCAGGTACAGAGAATTAGGGAGATGATGGAGATTGAGGCTCCACATTTAAGACGTATAATGAAGAAGAGAGGCTGGCAAACTTGACTAAGGTTGGTCAGAGAGAACCCAGAAGGACCTGGGTACCATGTAGACCAAGGGAGATCTTTCCAAACGGAACACATTTGCAAATGCGCGAAGCAGAGGCTGCTGGGCCCGCTGTCTCAGGGAGCCACTGGCGGTGTATGTTGGGATACGGCTTTGATGAGTCACCTGCAGGCAGATGTCAGGTTGTAGAAAGTCCAGCAGAGAGAGGTTGGTGAGGAAGGAGAGGCCTGCAGAGGTCTGGACACTAGAGAAGGCTGATGGGAAATGAGCGGCTGCAGAGGGAGGGGCAGCACAGCGCAGAGGGCAAGGATTGTTAGGCAAGGGGTGAAGTAGGGAGAGACAGAAGATAGGAGAGGCTGTGCTAATGAATGGAGGAAGCCAAGAGGAGGGACTGGTGCAGGAAAAGACATGAAAATGTTGCATCTGGAGTCTATTATCCATTTTTTCCCAAACAAATATTTCATAGCCACGTATCCACAAGTCCACCTTGAGGATGGGACCTTTCTGTGGGCTGCATCTGGGTGGGAGAGAAAGATGAGAGACCCCAGCTTTGCTCTTGCAGACAACTGCCCTCCACGGGGGACCGCAGGAGGCTTGGATAGCCCACCTCCCCTCTGGGCCTGGGGCTTGGAAGGCCGGACCCTCCCTGGGTTATGTGCGCCTCTGGTCCGGCAGTCCTATCTAACAGTCCAGACCCAGCTCTTCCACTCTGACATCTACCAGCTTTGCTCAGAGCCCAAGCAGAGGGGAGGCTTCCCATCCCCCCGCAAGTCCAGAGCTTCGGCTCCGGCTGCAGTGCCAGGCCTTCCCCGGCAGGGGCGCTGGGAACCTGCGGATTGCCGGCTCGGGTCCAGAGCCTGATTCTGAGCCCATCTCAGCCTTCAGTGCCGGAACTTTTCTTGGGGCTGCGGATCGCCATGGTCTTTGGAAACCCACAGACTCCAAGGACCAGTCTCATTCTGAGTGGGACGTACGTGGTCATCGGTGTGGTTCTCTGGCCTAGCCTCCTCGGTTCCCAATTTGCATTTCAGCTCCTGGCGGACGGGCGTTAAAGCAAGTTCACAAGGGGTCTGGTGGCGGCTCCTGGGAACCGCAGGTTGTCTCTATCCTTGGCAGGCTCTGATCCCAGGCGCCTCTGTTCTCCGCATCCCTCTTGACCCTCCTGTGGCTCTCTTTTGCCTCTTCTTTGCTCTCCCCTTTCTTTTTGCACCAGTATTTCGCCTTCTCTCCACCACTTCGTCACCTCCCCGCTGTCTCCGTCTTTGTCTGTAACCCCCCTGCCCCTCCGCCCTTTTTAAAGCTTTCCTTCCACCTTTCTTTCCTTCCCTCTCCTTGCAGCCCCCTCACCCCCGCTTTAACCGTCTCCCACAAGAGAACTCTTCTATCGATTCCAGAAGACTCCCTCCATCCTACTCCTTTCTTAATAGCCCCTCCTCCCGTTCCACGCATCTAGGTCTTTTCAACCCCTAGAAATTCCCGGAGCTCCTCGCAGCAGCCGCTGCTATACTTCTGGCCCCAGAGCCTGTAAACTACATCTTCAGGTTGTCTTTGGGTCTAGCTTCCTCTCTCCAGCTCACCCCGAATCTCCCCTTCCCTTCGGTCGGGAAGAGTCCCAGCCCAGGCTGAGTTCCACGCGGCCCGGCTGTGCTTCTGCAGCTGGGGACAGTGGGGACTGATCCCCAGGCCTGCGCGGCGCTGGCCGGGACCCTCTAATTGGCAGCCCGACACTTTGAGAGAACAACTGAGCCCTTTTAGTAATGAATCTGGAGAGATGAGGGAGCAATCTCATAATCGCAGGCGGAAAGATGGGCTCTCGTCCTCCGGGTAGGAGCTGGACGACTGTCTTTCCCCAGCTCCAGCTGGGATCCTGGGAAGAAGAGCTGGCGAATCCGGGAGGAGCTGGCAACCCCCAGACCGGGCTGCCAGCGCCTCCTAGTTCTCTCTTCCAACCCTCCCGGAGGTTCTAGCAACAATCAGCTTACGTCCACAGGCGATGGGGGCCTATGGGTGAGCGGGGCGCCTTGGAGGAACGGGCGGTCCAGAACCGCCCGCCTTACTCTCAATATTGCCTTTCTGACGACTCACAGGTTCATGGAAATGCAAACACAGCCCGTGCCTGATCCACACGTGCCCACAGCCCGAGCGCACCCCTCCCTGCCCCCACACTCCATTGCTCACACTAACACGCACAGATACGCGTGCAAACGCGCACGCACAGAGTCGCACGCCCCCGCACACCCAGGCACCCCTAGTTCAGCCAGGTACCCCCACCCGGGTGCCCGCCCGCCAGCCTCGGGCGCACCCCTAGCCTCCCCTCACGCACGCGCACGCACGCACTCCCCGCGCCCCTGCACCGGGCGGAGGCACTGGGTAGAAGTGGGGGTGGCGGGAAGGATAGGCTGGGGAGCCCGGAGCGGAGTCCCCAGTCCCTCCCGCGCTCGGCTTCCGCAAGCTGCCTCTCTGCACGAAGACTCCGGGCTCCCCTTAGGCTCCCCAACCTGAACAGTTGGCGCTGAAAACACTTTACTCCTCCTCCTCCCGCGAGAACCTCCCCCAACCTTCCCTGAGCGCCATCTCCCGCCCCCACAGCATGCCCGAAGAGTAACCCCCCTAAACGCGGCCAGAAGCGGCTCCCAACTCTTCACCGAGAGCAGGTTGGAGGCTGGGTTTCAGAGAGACTCCGGACTGGGGTCCGTCGCCAGCCTCTCCTCCTGGATTGGGGTTGCTTTTCATATTTTAAAAGAGGATTTTCTTATTACCTTTGAATACTCCTTTTGACAAAATTTCTGGAGCAGCTCAGCGGGGAAGATTTTGGGGGAATCTTGTTTTAAGAAAATGAAAAAGCACCTACGGGGTATTTATTAATTTTTCTCGGGTTTTGGAATCACCCTGTGGAGGAGAGAGCCTGCTATCGAGAGCCAGGAGCGAAGAGTGGAGAGGACCAGCAAGGCGCACCAGGCCGAGCCACCTCCTTCCCGGCCGCCCCCTCCCCACTCCCCCGACACACACTCATTTTGCTCGCTCGCCGGCGCGCGCAGCGCACACCCCCCGCGCCGGACCCGCACCTCGGCGGGCGCCACACACTTGCCAGCCCGAGCCGCGGCAGCCGCAGCGGGATGGAGGCGGCGCGCACCGAGCGCGCTGCAGGCTGGCCCGGGGCGCCCCTCGCCCGGACCGGCCTCCTGCTTCTGTCGACGTGGGTCCTGGCCGGCGCCGAGATCACTTGGGACACCACGGGCGGTCCCAGGCGCCTAGCGGCTCTGGCTTCGCGGTCCCCCGCGCTGCCTCGTCTCTCACCGCTGGCAGTGGCAAGCCAGTGGCCGGAGGAGCTGGCGACTGTACGGAGAGGCGCCGCACTGGAGCGCCGGCCGGGACCAGAGCCACTGCCCCAGCCAAGCAGTGGCAGCGGCGGAAAGAAGCAAAGAGAAGCCGGAGGGCTGTCTCCAGCAAGCTCGCGGTGGGGACCGGGCATCTCGACTCCTGGCAAGCCTAGCGGCGTGAGGAGGAGTCGTCGGGCGCAGCCCCCCAGTGCCCTGGAACACGGGGATGCCCGGGCTACTGTCTTAGCCGATGGTTCCAAAGGAAGCCGCCCTCTGGCCAAGGGTCTCCGGGAGGAGGTGAAGGCACCACGGACCGCGGGTTCAGCGGCTGAAGAGCTCCGGTTACCCAGCACCTCGTTCGCGCTGACCGGGGACTCGGCTCACAACCAAGCCATGGTGCACTGGTCGGGACACAACAGCAGTGTGAGTATCCACCCGGCTGCGGAGCTCACGGTCTCCCGACAGCAAAGGAAAATGGGGGGTGGGCTGAGGTGGGGTAGGGGGGCTGGAAGGAGGGGCAGATAGTTGCCCTGGGTTGAGGTGAAGGCAGGAGCAGGGGGCTCCTCGACTTTTAGTCTGGTGCATCCCGCTTTCCCCACGCCCCCAACAGGTTAGCGGAGTTTGTTGTAAGACTGTGTGAATTTGTTTACCTAAGACCCTTCCAAGACCCTAAGACCCTTCCGCTTTCCCCACGCCCCCAACAGGTTAGCGGAGTTTGTTGTAAGACTGTGTGAATTTGTTTACCTAAGACCCTTCCAAGACTCTAAGATTGGGGCTGTCTGGAGGGAAGAGGGGAAAAGAGGTGCCTTATCGGGATCAGTGATCACTTTCTTTGGTGCTCGGCTTGGGGAATCAGTTGTCCTGTGAGGTGTGGGTGTGCGCGTGAATTTTTGGGCGGGGAAGTATACTGATTTGGGGAAAGAACCGCTGGACAGGCTGGCTGACTCCGACTGCCCGGGGTTCCCCTCTCTCCTCCAACCACAGGAAAGAACCAGGAGATGGTGCCATTCAGACTACTCCTGCCCGCCCCACTTAGGATGCTGCCCTGGGCCCCAGGCACACTTTGTTCCAGTCTTAGCGGGAGGCTGGGCCAAGTTGGCCCAAGTCTGGGCCTTTCTTGACATCAGCTTTCCCCTTCAAAACCCAGGCAGCTGCCCTGCAAAGCTATAGGAGAGGCAGGGAAAAAAAAGTTTAAAGTGTGAAGTGAAATTCAACACCCGTCCCGCACTCCTTGTTCTCACGCAAGCAGAAGCACACATAAGTCACTGAGCACATAGTCGCCCCTGCCGCTGCGTCCTGCCACTGCACACTGGCCGAGTCGAGTTGCCTCCCCGGGCTTTCTACGCGCCTCTCCACGCCTTTCTCTCGGCTGCCAGGTTACCCTGGGAAGTTGCTGTACCGACAGGTGGCGCCCTGGAGTCCACTCCGGCGGCTCCAGACGCTCCGGGCGCCCGCGGCGGGCCTTAGGGCGCAGAATACAGTCTGCCCCTGCAGCTGCTGCAGCCCTCAGCGCGTGCCCGGAGGGGCTCCCCACCCCGCCCCCAGCTGGCCGCCAGCGCTAGCAGTCCAGCCCAGGAACCCTGCGGGATGGCTCCGACCATTTACCCCACTCCCCTGCCTTCCTCGGGCCCAACTTCAGCCAATCCTGCAAAAACCCTTTCCTCGTCTTTGGCTTATAGCATCAAATCAGAACCGGGGCTCTGGGCAGAATCTGGAGGATGGTGGATGTCCCTACCTGCAGCTTTGGGGAACTCACTCGATGGGAAAGCACCGCCTCCACTCCCTTTGTATTTCTCTTCGTGACTGACTTTAAAGATTTCCCTAGGAAATTCTCGCCTTATTTTAACGGCGCCTGGGGGGTGTCGCAGGGGTGACTAGTGAGTAACAGGAAAGCGAGGAGTGCATACCGAGCACAGATTTCCTGATTCTTATAGACATACAGCACCAAGCAGGCAGCCCAACCTGGGTTGGAAGCATTTGGGCAGAGCAGCTCCTCAGCAGCGCGGTGGTGGCTTCATCTCAGCGAGGGCCCCCCACACCTTCAGAGTGGTCAGCTCTGGGCTTAGGGGGTGGACAGGTAGGAGGGATGGGTGATCGAGGACTTACAGGTGCTGGGAGGATTGTGAGTGTGTGTGGCAGGGGGAGGTGGAGAGAGAGACAGGGCGACTTGTAATTCTCTGACAGCAGGGTTTTTGATTCTCAACTTCTCTTGGTTTGAGAATGAGCAATCGCGTGTATGTGGGTTATTTTGTTCATGTTCTTACTCAGTGAGGAGGATGGACTGGATGTGTGGAAGCAAATGTATCCCTAGGAGGAGGAGGAGGAGGAGGAGGAGGAGGTGGTGGTGGTGATGTCCTTCGATTTTAGCGTGCCACACTGGGACGATATAAATTCACTCTGTCGAAAGAGTTCTTTTATGTTTCTGCTTTTAAGGATGATTTCTGTGTGTTGATAAATTCCCTGAAGATGGGACGTTGGAGCATGCTTTCTGCAGATAGTAGTTACATGTGCATGGCCTTCTCTGACCATCTTCAAGGAAGTTGTACAGCAGAGGAAGTGAGGGGGCAAGTCTAGCCCTGGGAAATGGCTCTCCAGTTAAAAAGATGAGTCCAAAGGGCCTGAGGAGCGGACCAGTTGGCCTTGGAGTTCTTAGCGACAGCGATGAGATTTGGGCAGTCTAGGAATACCGCCTCAGGGGTTCATTGGTTGTGCTCCTGGCCAGACTTACTGTCTGAGCAAAGGACATGGCAGCACAGGTGAGTGTGGGGACCCCATGTGTCTCCTCTCTCTGCTCCAGAGAAGGACTGCCTCTTTAGACCATGCTTCACAGGCACTTCCAGTGGAAAAGCCTTCCTCAAGGGTCAGTCTGTTTTGCCCTGAGGAAAATGAGCAAACAAGCTAACCCAGCCCTGCCTCTGGGAGACTTTAAGGAAACAACCCCTGGCGGGGAGTAGCTAGAAAACCAGTTTCTGCAACATTACCCAATCAGTTTCTTTCTTTCTTTCTTTTTTTTAAATCTAATCAATTGCTTTCTCCCCTCCTCCTTTCCTGAGGTCAGCAAAAGAAGGTGCTGTTAGGAAAAAAAAAAAAAGCCAGGGTAAAGAGTGATGGAGAGGATGTTCCTTCTGGAAGGTCCCTACATCATTGGTTGGAGAAGTCCTCAAGACAGAGAACATGGATCTTTGTTTCAAGCTCTTTTGGCACGAAAAGAAAGTTCCATCTTCCCTTCTGACTTGAGTGTTAACTATGTCCTTCTCCAGGAAGGCCACCAGTTAACACAGTGTGGGGTTTGCTGGTCTCCCTCAACTGCCTCTGGTGAACCACATTCCTCCTGTGAGTTCCTTTTGGAGGAGAGTTTCCAGTTACTCCATATATCTGAAAATTGAACTCTACTGTGGCCATTTGTGGTCAGGCATGAGGAGATGGCGGAGAAGGCGATGGCACCCCACTCCAGTACTCTTGCCTGGAAAATCCCATGGACGGAGGAGCCTGGTAGGCTGCAGTCCATGGGGTCGCACAGAGTCGGACATGACTGAAGCGACTTAGCAGCAGCAGCAGCAGCATGAGGAGATGGGGCTTCCCAGGTCGCTCAATGAGTAAGGAATCTGCCTGCAGTGCAGGAGACGCAGGAGATGTGGGTTAAGTCCTTGGGTTGGGAAGGTCCCCTGGAGGAGGGCATGGCAACCCACTCCAATATCCTTGCCTGGAGAATCCCATGGACAGAGGAGCCTGGTGGGCTACAGTCCACAGGGTTGCAGAGAGTCAGACAAGACTGAAGCAACTGAGCGCATATGCACGCACATGAGGAGATGGATATGCAAGTGAAGGGTCTCCACTCCCTTCCCCACGTGCCCAGCATGTGCCCAGGGGCTGAGAGTCTCATTCCAGGCTTGAGTCACATATTCACTTTGGTCCCAGGAGGGGCTGGCAAGACTTGGTGGGCAAC